>NC_071530.1:48488514-50988514 GCF_026979565.1 Vidua chalybeata | reverse complement strand
GATTTCAGACAGTTAAATACAAAAAATATTATAATTTGGAACAAAAATTTTCAATCTTAAAGTCTTAAGACCTTAATAATAAAATATCTCTTAAGAATAAAACTAATATCTATAAGATTCAGCAGGGGTTTACCACAAGTAACCAAAATTAAATGTAATATAAAATATTTACCGAAGATGCATGTGTAAACTTCAGGAAATTTTACCCTGTATCCTAGCATAAGTAGTAATTTTGAAAATAAATTAACAATTGCAAAAGTTGTGACATGAATGCCCAAATGAAGGGATTTGTAAATTTTCTGTTAAGCTAAACATATTTATTCCACTGATGCTCACCATAAATTCCAGGTTTAGTCATTTTTTTTCTCAGGATCAAATTCTATATGAATTTGATCTATCTATCTAAATTCTATATGAATTTGACAAAACAAAGGAGCATCTTCTGTAACAGTTGTGCTAAGGGCAAATATTCGTACACCATGGATCCCAAATCTCACTACATTCCAGAACAGAGTATGCCACCCTACATACCCTGTAAACCTAGAGAAAGGTGGAACATATGTCTGTATATTTATTCCACTGATGATCCACTTACAGCAGTGTTAGACCTTTAACAGCAAAAATTGATCCTGAAAAAGTCAGTCAGTCAAAGGTCAGTCAATCAGTCAGAAAAAGTAATGTTCATGTTTATAGCCACAAGGTAAAGCTTCAACTTCTGTCCTCTCTTGAAATATGTTTGGGAGGGATTTTGATTAGTTATTAATAAAAGTTTTGTTAATAGTAAAACTGTATCACTCCTGCATTTTGAAATAACAGACATAATGTGAAATTGATGGCTAAATGTGATTGAAGAGGAAATACACAATATGGTTTTATACCAGAGAATGACTGCAAATCTCAAATTAGTAAAAGGTTTCTTTTTTAGCCAGTTGGGAGAAATAACTTTCATTAAAGATTCATTTAGCTTATTTAAGAAATTAATTGCATCATGGAGCTTCTTATTTCGCTATATTTCCCAAATTCCACTTCAAAATTATTGTTAGTTGATATCAACAATAATGAAAAGGCGAAATTTCTTAGAAAAAGATAATTTTAGAAGAAAAAAGTACCCTACAAATTTTATCAAAATTGTGCATTTTTATAAAAAATTGACTTGTAGTTTGCATCCTAAATTAAGTGCTTTCGAAAATTTAATTATGTTTTTGACAAAGCTCATACATTCTTGAGGAGCATTCTAATTGTGTTGATCTAGCATTGCATATTAAACATTATTGACTCCAATAATAGTAATTTTGATCTCGACAAGCATGTAGCATGTAGTCAAAATTTAAGCTACCAGTGGTTGCATAAGAGCTAGTATCAACTCTTTATCTAGTATTTGCTGATAGCAGATAAAGAAATAAACAATCCAAAGGAATGTCTATTACAGTGGTGTTAATTCAGGATTTTCCATACATTGGTACCTACTAGGCTTATCCAAAGGCTCTGATCGGCATTTAACTCACCACTTTCTGGATGTATGATTTTTTTAAATATCTTTTTTTTTTAATGTTTTCTACATTCTGTGCAACCCATAAACACACACCAGCAACAGAACTGTGTTACTACAGTGAAAACATCTCCATAAACAGAAGTGGTGTCTGTGAAACTAAGAGAAGAGCAAGGTGAGTGGATTTCAACTCTGAACCTTAATATGCCATTTTGCCTGCTGCCTTGTGCTGTCATCTGTTTCCCTTCTGCACTACTGATGATAATGGTAATGACAACAAGCATTTACTGTCAGCCATTTGTATGGCCCTTATCTGTAACACAGTTCATTTCAAAAATCACTTTAGAACATTTGGGAACACTAGAATTTAGGTTCTGATCTTGAAAATATTTTTATTTGTGCTTGGTTAGATTCACTTGTAATCCCATTGCAGTTACTGACACTACTCATGCAAACACAAAATTTCCAGTGTTGCATTGCCTCCAGGAAGAGGTCTCTATGAGTGGTTCTCTCTTTACGCCAGTTTTCTGTCTTTCTGAAATCAATTTTTCCAACAGTTTAACATTATTTATTGCATGATAAAATGAGTAGAATCTAACTGCTCAGCCAGATCTTCAGACACATAGTTCCATTGACTTAAAAATCAATTTTTTATACCTGTGATTATCATTCTATACACTTTTTCTCTCCAAGACTAGGAGTTTTATATTTTTTTTCACCTCTTACTTGTGAAGAGAAGGTGATTCATATGGCTCATCTTAAATGACCAGACCAGCCTTTTTCACTCCTGGTTATTCTATAACTTCATGAAATACATACATCGATTGCAAATTGTTAGAAATATTAAGAACTCTCTCAGTTTTTCCTGCTGAGCAAAAGTATTCTGTATTTCATGACAATACATCTAGAGAGTTTGGAATCCCAAAGTGACATCTGTAATTTTTCCTACATCTAGTTTCAACTCAAGTAGCAACTCTCCCATTTTTTTATCTTCACAAAATGTTTTCCTTTGCCAAAATAAGACTTATAAAATTGTTCTGTTTCTTCACTCTTACTAATGGGCTAACACCATACTTTATACTACTAATAAAAACACAGCTGCTTCTATTTTACATGTATGGACACTTTATATAGGGGAAGAAACTTAAATAAAGATTAATTGAATGAAAGCGGAAATTAAGTTTAATTACCAACACCAGAACAAACCACTTAAAGAATTACAGCACTTCAGTATAGATTTTGTGAACACTGCAGACAATAGGAATTTTTCCACTGGCTTTAACAGCACTTGGATTTGGTCCCTGAAAGTCAATTACTTGTACAGCAGAAGGAGAACCAAGGCAAGGGTAAGCTTACATCCCTGATCAACAGTGCCTGTGAGCATTACAACACATATTAGAATAATTTTGTAATATATTTGCTCACACTTAGGGATATGCATAAACTTATTTTCCTTACTTGGACACCGTTGGTACTTTCAGTCAAGGTTCAGAATTAGTGAAGACGTGATAAAATACTTAGAAAAATATGTTTTCAGCACCTTTTCCAGCACAACCCGTATAAACACTGCCCTGAGGGATGAAAAAGGGTAAAATCAGCTTATTTTAAACAAATAGGCTTTAACCAGATAGCTTGGCAACTGGATAGTAATACAACTTTGGCAAACTGACAGCTATCAGAAAAAGCAAAATTTACTGTGAAAACTAGCTAAACACCTGAATGTCCCTTCCACCCTGGGTTTTGTGTGCTTCTAGTGCCTTTACAAAGTGGACACACTCTCTGGGTTGCTGAATGGGGCAATGGGACCCACAGACCACAGAGAAACTGAAAAGACCATTGCCAGGCTTAGATTCTGGAACATATTAGTCTTTCCAAAACTTACCTTCTAATCAATGGTGAAAAGTAAGTACTTGGCCTCAGTTTTTAAAATTCAGGGGAAGTTGCTACAAGCAGATAGCTTGGGTTTTTTTCCACTTCCTCCCTAAGGCAGAGGGAGCATTGTTGAAATATATTTGAGCAATTCTACTTGAAATTATGTAGTAAAATGTTCTCTTTTTGGAAGACTTATTTGCCTGTAATAGAGATTATAATAGCAGCTTCAGGAAGGGATGAGGAGAGAGGAAACACCTTCCAGTTGTTGAAACACTGCCAATTCTTTCTAAATCCGTAGCTTTGTCTCTATGAAATGTCAGTCATGGTGTTCTGTGGAAGAACATTAAAATGCATTTTTGATTAATTGGTGCACAAATTATTTCCCATTTGATCTGTAGGCATTAAATTTTATTCTAATGCACTTTCAGTGATTCTGGGACTGTTATATAAATTCGGAATGAATTTAGCCTTTATGTTTTAATTTGCTCAGCTACCTTATCTAAATAGAATATTCCAAGGTTTGGAACAGCTGAAATACTGCTAGCAATTCTTAACTCAAATTTAAATATTTCTGAAATCAATTTAGAGAGAAAGTAAGCTTACTCTTTGGTTGAACAAATGTGCTTTCCTGCTTCCTTTTCTGCTTCCTACTTCTTTGGACAGTAAGTTAATGTTGCTACATAATTTTTTTTAATGTCCAGTATGATGTTCAGTAATAGGCTGCAAAGAATACAGCTAAAATTGATATTATTTTCTGAATTTTTGAAAAGAGTTTCACAAGGATATTTTGATTTAAAAAAAAGTGTAAATTTTTACAGCAAGGTAAAGATTATTTACTTACCGCTTTCTGCTTTATATAGCTCATTTGGAAGTATATGAAATGGCCTCATTGAGAAGCTGGATATTCCTGTCTTGCAATATTGCATATATACAATCTTATATTCAGGACAGGAAAAACCTGTCTAGATATTTGTATCACTTTCTTCACTGTAAGAGCTGGACACTTTATTTTCTGTCAACATGCCAAATTCTGATATCTCAATCAGATTTTACTGATTTCATAGTGGGCCAGTCCACTATCACTTGAGTAGTCAGTATATTGGATAAATTGAAGTCACCATCTATATTTTTGTGGTTAATAATAACAATAATTTAAATTTAGAAACACTGATTTTCACTTTTTATTTAAGCTATTACTATTATTACTTTTTATTTAAGCTATCACTATTTATTTATTTAAGTTTCACTTTTATTTATTTATTTATTTATTTTCACTTTTTATTTAAGCAAAATCCCTGCCGAAGACAAAGATTTGTTTGACTGAGGCTTTCAAACTTCTTTCCACTTTAAATAAGCTTTCCTGTATTTTTCATCAAAATTTTATATATATACCATCTTCATTACCTTCATAACCTTCTTTTACAAGGACAAGCTTAGCATGTTTTTTTTTTCAATCTGTCAGTATGTTTAGTTCACAAAAAGGAGAATTTCTCCTTGAACACTGGAGAAAATACATTTATTCCCAATGTATTACAGTTTGGAATAGCTGTTAGAACCAATATCTTATCTTAATTAGTTTGTATCATTCATCTTTGCAATCTGCAAAAAAAGGAAGTCTTTTAATTGCCATGACTTCTTTGCTCAATTTTATCTTAGTGGGTGTACCTTTCACATACTTTATTGTCTTATTTGCCAGAGCAGTGGCAGCCATTTTCATCTTAGAGGCCTTACATAAATCTTTAACTTCCATCTGTATTATCAAAACCTATTTCTCTAGACACTGTCTATTCCAAAACATTGAGGTTAATGAGTAGTTCAGTGCAAAGTATAGATTACATATTTGATTATGTTTGATGACGCCAATATATTACCTTTTGGGATCTCTATCCATTGCTATAACTTCCAGAATAACATCTGCAATATTTGCTCTTGTTAACTACAGTAACTTAGGATTCTCATTACATATGCAAAGTACATGTTGTTATGAAAATTCACCAAAAATATAGTGAATACGAAGTGCATGCATACTGTCAATTGATACCTGCAAAAATTACTAATAATCATAAGTATAAACCCTTCCAGGTTCTTTACCTTGCTTGATTAGAAACAATTCCACTCTAAAAAAGAATTCATGCCAAAAAAGATTAGATGTCAGCAATATACAAGTAAATGCTGTTGGAAATTTTAACTGGTAGCAAAATACAAGTATTATCAAGCAGAAACAAGTTATTGCTTATCAAACAATCCTATATAGTTTTCAAATCCCTCATAGTCTAGCACAGCACTCTACTTTTCTCAGGTCTGTATGAGACAATTAGTATTTATTTCAAGTCAAATGAAAGTTGAGACAAAACATATTCCATACATTAGAAATATTACAGATTTTATTTAACTTAAACCAAAACACTGATTTTGCTATATATATAGGACCTTACTGAGAGGCAAAACTTTTTAGCCAAATTGTTTCTCCACCAGGATTAAATTAGCGACATATGGCTATAGATCACACAGTTATTTCCACGGTCAGCACTTCATGTCCTATGTAGGTTACACCTGTATCTCTGCCTCAGAGATTTGGGATCAGCCTTGGTTTCTCATGAATGTTTTATACTTCTCTCATTCAAGTCCTGAGCAAAATAAGACTTTATGTCTTTTGGCCTCTAATTTCTGAGGCAAATAATTTAGTCTGCTCTTAGTCATGGCTTGCACCATGACACTGAGCACAATATTCTTATTCTTTGAGCAGTTCACACACACACACAGAAATAGCTTATAGCACATCTTATTCATATTGACAGGATAGAACCAGCGAGGACTGCATTGTCAAAATCATCGACTTAAGCGAAAAGCCTTAATTCTTTTACACAACACTTGAGTGTACAATATCATACAAAAGATATAGTTACCATTAGTGGTGGAGAAATACCACATTGGGAATGATCTTTGTGTAGATATATTTCTATAGGAGTTTGGTGTATAAGCTAAATCAGGAAAAACACAAAGATCCTGTCCAGCTGTCAGAGAAAACAGATTTATTACTTGCAAACAGCTATAGCTAACTGAGAAATGCTAAAGTTACCTTTAAATCAACAGCTTTACAGAAGTGTAAATTAAAATTTTGATGCAAAAATTATTCCAATTAATCACCATGAAATAAATAAGCTATTAATCCCAAATAGTGTGTTCTAGCTTTTCTCTAATGAACCATCTCTCATTTCTTGCAAATAGTGTTTGACTAGGGAAAAAATAGCATGCTTTAAGGAAAAAAGCATTCATCTTTCTGATAATAACCTAGCTCCTCAGGGAAAGAAAAAGATCCATATTTTTAGGAACATAAATACAGACTTCCTTCAGAGTTACAGAGCTCTCACCCAGTACAAACTCCAGCTTTTCTCTGCCTGGACCCTCTTTCATGCATTGTTAGCTCACAAGGCTTTGGAAATTCATAAACTCCAGGCTCAGAGACTCTTGAAGATGCTTCAGCCCACTTGGACTTCTTTCAAAAATCTCCAGAAGTCCTGGGGATAGGGGATTTGTCACATAGGCTAATTGCTTCCTGGAAGTATAAAATAGTGCACTATAAGAGCCTTTCTATTCTCTATTTTGTATAACTGTCTGTTTTACAAAGGAGTTCCACAGACACTTCATTGTCACAGTGAGCTGCTGCAAACAGTTATGGGCATGTAAGACTTAACAGCTGGAACATGGTAGGCTGGAATTTTTTGCACTTGCTTTGTCACTTTGTAGAATATTCCTGGCATTGCAGGCTTCACTCTGATTTTGCTTTGAGGTGTTTTCTGTGTTTGTTCACCCAGCAGATTCTGAAGCCAAGTTAACCAAGAATAGTTTTTATAATTTTGAAGCAGAGGTTCAACATCTTGACAAGTATCATTGTTAATCACTCCTTTCTTTGATGCAAAAACCTGAGATGGAGTAAAGATTTCCTCTACAGATTTTTTTGCTACTGAAGTTGCTACTAATGTAAAAGACAACTTTAAAGATTTCCTAAAACTAGCGCTTGTCAGTCAAAGTTTCCACCACTGCTGGGTAAGGATGCTTTTATGATAAGTCTTCTCACTGGGTAGGCCTGAGAAGAATCATCACTTGCTCTGGCTGTGAACAAAAGTGTTCACACAGTGCCCACCTGCCTTTTACTGGCAATTAGTAATTGACAGAGAGCTCCATCACTTTTGAGTTTCTATTAGTTTTAAATACATAGAGTTTCTATGGAAGATAATTATAAATATTTTCATTGTACAAAAACATTAGCAAAGATGGAGAACGTAGATAATCATTATCTCTTGACAGAGACAGTGCTTTAGAGCTCTAAATAAACCAGGTGAATTAAACACAACTGTCCAGAATTTGAGGTTACTCAGAAGCTGATAAACTATACCACATCATGAACAAGGCTTTAAATTTTTTTTAGAGTGTGTTTTGGAATTGTTTTCAGACATGCTATTTCTGAAGACCAGTCCTCAGGTTTCTTAGCTGTCACACTGATGCTGTCAAGGTTGTGTTTTTAGAGGCTTTACCACAGAATAATGGAGTCATTTGGCTTGGAAAAGACCTTAAGTTCATCAAGCCAGCCATTAACCTAACACTGCTACATCCACCACTAAACCTAACATGACATCTGGCAGCACATAATTTCTCACTGTATAAATAATATACATTTAAATTCTTGTATGTAACTTAATGCCTTCTAATTACAACGATGGCACTGAAGACTAGAGATACGGACAGAATGAAAGAAAGATGCCACAGATGTGTGGGTATATTTATCTGTTTTCAAGTGCTGAGACACTGCAATATACATTTGTCTTTGCATCAGGAACAATCTATTTTTTTTAGTCACTTAAATGTTGTCAAGTAGGTCACACAGCAATTTTTTGTGTATCTCCATCTGTACAAATGATTGTTTTGACTTCATGTAAATTGAATACTGTGTGTTCAGATGACCTTGGTAGAACTTAAATGACCATATGTCCTCTGAACATATTTATCAAAGTAAGCATTTGAAACAATTAAATGAGATATATGAACTCATTTTTTATATCTAATTATACAATTTTATGTCTATAATTGACATGGTGTAATTGTGCAACAGAGAAGAGATGATTGATTTTCAGCAGGGTTCGGAAAAATATAACACCATAGTTGAATGTCTTTTGAAGTGTCAAATCTCGATTGGCACTTCCTTTCATTTTCCACAGAACATGCGACCAACTCATTTTTATATTGTTTGGAGAAATGTTAACAATTATTAATGAATGGCATCAAATGTAAAAAATGAAGGAATGACAAGTGTCAAAAACAAGTGTCTCCTTTCATCTTATCACAGCTAGATAATTTTTTTAGCTTCCTCATGATCAGTTCTTCTTTTAAGCTGGCTAAATATTATTTAAACATTGAAATCGACCAAGTTTTGATTCATGTAGAGTTACACAACAACTACAGCAAATAAGCAACACACACAGTAAAACAAACAAAATTATAAAATCACAGAAGAAGGTTGGAACAATAGGTCACCTATAGGTCCAGTCTCCCTGCTCATCATATTTAACATTTACAATGTTCCTGGGTTGGAGAAACCAAATTCAGCTAAAATCAGTTGAGTATATACATTGGACATCAAATTTCTCAGCAAGGATTCATTACATTTACAGATACATTTGCCATTTCCTTAGATGTACAAAATTAATATATACTGAATAGATTCCATTCAAACTCAATTTCCTGTTAAATAGCCAAAAAAATCTTGGAATACATACACAGAAAATAAACTGAAGTTTTATCACTGTAAAATGAAACTGTAAATACTGATGCAGCAAAGAAAAAAGCTTGAATTTGTTTTTTAAACAAAACAAAAAGAATCAGAAATATGAATTTTTGAATTATGCTGATGATTTTTAATTTTATCCTTATTTACCTAAGTACCAATAAATAACCATATATGAAACTTTATTTTGAAAACACATGAAAATATTCTAGCTCCACATTATTTCACACTATAGAATAATGTATTTATAAAACAAATACTTTGAAATAAACTTTTTTGCAGGTATATAGGTCATAGATCTGTAGTAAAATATTTGCCACAATTCTGCATAGTTTTCCATAGTTAAATCACATCTAGAATGTAAAAGGCACTAGCCTTTCTGTATAGAATTTCTATAAAATTTCACATTAATTGTTTAAAATAAATTAAATTTTCCATAGGTTTTTTTTTTCCTTAATATCTTCCCTGTCACTAGTATTTTAGCTGCAAATGCTTTTAAATTTATGTGAAAAACCCATTACAATCAACAAGCAGCTGAAATAAATTCATGGATCTAAAAGGAATACAGGTTTCAGTGATTAATTTCAGTATTAGTCTAACAACTATTAAAGATGAGTACTTAAATTTGTACCTCAAAAATAAATTATTATGTTGTTTCAAATAAACTGCCTTATGGTATAATAAAATCATCAATTATCATTTTTCCTTACCTGGCAAATAAATGGAGAGGAATTAAAAAAAATGTGGTTATACCTGATGGTATATTTTAGAACTGCAACTATTATTTTTAGGTACCTTTTTTTTCTCTTTTAATAATAAAGTAGGTGCTACCAGAATGGCTTGGTCAGGCCTGCATTGCAAAATAATTGAGAAAAGAACCACTGATAATCCAAAAGACCAAGACAGTTAACAGGAACCAGCCTGGTTTTCAGAGCTTTTGTCTGCAAACACTCATAAGTTTCATGACAGAGTGAGATAACAAATGTATAATGGTGTAGGTTACTTGTGGGGTGTATTGAGCAAAATCCAGTAAGATGATCATCTATACTCACTGTAGTCATGGATGTCATATTGGGCAGAAAAATGGAAGTGTCTCAAGGGAAGTATTTGTGTACCTGAATACTGAATAAAGCGTCCGTGTTTCCTTCCTCTGCTCCTATCTGTGAGATAGACTGAATTCTGAGTTACACAACAGACTTGTATTTCCAGATTTACAGATGTGATTTACCCACTCTGCTTTGTAATGCCAGTTCATGTCAGCCACCTGTTGAACATGAACTGCCAGTTCATGTTCAGCCATCTGAACATTCGTGTGCTTTGGGGGTAGAAAGATGCCAGGCTCATCCAAGAGATATCAAATTATTGTTATATTTGCCAAAAGCCTAAATGGCTCTTGACTTCAAGGACCTGGAATGATCTTATGATATGGAACTGGACTTAATTTCGAAGAATTACATCTTGGATTTTGAAGAGAAAGACTTTTCCTCACCTTCTAAAGTGCACATACTTTTAGTGAGCAGGAGAAAGAAGGAATGTAGAAAAAATATGATTGTAAACAAACTCATCCAGTGTGAGTTTGTAGGAAAATCCTTGAAAAAAAACAGAATATAAAGGAAATGGCAGAGGTTATTGCTTTTTGTCACAGAACAAGAATATAAGAAAAATAATTTTTAAACCACAAAGTAAAGTGCTTCAGATATTTAATGAAATTAAGGACATGAGAATAGGCTGGAAAAATTTAAGTGTTCTGAATCTTCACCCATTTTTAGTTTCATCTTAATAAGAATATAATTAACTATCTTTCTCTTCACTTCACTGAGATATATTTATTTTTAGAACTTGATAATATCTTCACCATAAGAAAACAGCACAAAACAGAAAAGATTGCCCTTTCCATACAGATGATCTGGATGCTATCTGAAGACACTAGAAGTATCACTTCAGTTTTGTCTTTACAAGACTTCCAGAGCTATTTCTAGAACTAAGAGGACAACATAAACCCACTTGCAGAACTCAAGGGGCATCTCTGATGCTATTGGGATGAACAGCAAAATTCCACAGGACAGACAGGATTTCATTACTATTTTAAATGAATATTCAAAATTAAATGCCAGCTCAGAAAATATGTGATTATTAGTCTTTGAAAGATGCTGAATTTTTTAAATGATATACAAAACTTTTTTTTCCTTTAAAAAGTTTTTACTTATAATAGCATGTGCATTAACCTCTTCAGTTTAGATCATGTCTATACGGATACTGTACACATAATTCCACTCTCAAAGAGAGGATTGCCAGTAGTATAAACATGTCATTATGCAAAGTAATTAGATGCAGAAAAATAAATAGACTCAATGCTGAGAGCTTATAGAAGTGCAGATAAACAAGTACTCATAATGTTTTTTAATAGATGTTTAGAAAAATCAGCCATATCATTCAGGTTAATGACTTAGTTCCATCAAGATTTGCTGTTATGGGTTCAGAATATACAATTATAATGCTTATAATTCAAAGTGAGAAGACCTTGATGCCTAAGTTTGTAGTTTGCTGATATGCTGAAGCAGGCTTCACCAGATTATCAATCAACCTTTAAAATCATCCTTGTAAATATATAAAGGTATTTTGTTTCAACTTAGAAGTGGTTCTAAAAATCCTTTTCTCCTTGTGATTGTAAATTCTTGGGGTTTTGCTAGGAGTCTAAAAAATACTTGAAATCATGTTTTCTTTTTTTGAGTGAGATACAATTGCTTCTATTTTGTCTTTGACCTGTCATTTAGATCTGTACCAATGGCAAAAACTCCTCCAATTACAGCTGGGGATTCCCTATTCTCTGGTCTTCACTTACTACTATAGTTTGAAAAGACTGTCCTGGACTTTTCTGAGTCATTTAAAGCAATCAGTCAGGATAGTAACAGCCAGTACTCTTCCTCTTCTTTTCTTGGTTTGATTGACTCTCTCCTTGGCTAAAAGTCCAAAGATCAAATCGTATCTATTTAATAAAATTTTCTTTCAGGTGTATTTTACCCCTATAAGTGTCATTAGTTTTTGGATTTTTTTTTCCCTTAGATGCATTCAGAGGTTTTTATGATCAGCTAAAACTGAAGTTGAGCTTCGTCATATTTGACTTTGATGGAAATAGACGCAGATCAGGGGCTGAAGCATTTTCAATAGTACCAGTCATTTAAGCAAGATCTTCATAATATCTGCCCAGATCTTACTCATTGGATGAATCTGATATGCACTGGGAAAACAATGTAAAAGATAATTGTCACATAATTATTTGTGTGCCCAAAAGCTCTGGACTACCTCTGTCTGAGGGTCATATATGTACTGTAAAGGCACAAACATGCAGACTTAAACTCTTTCCAGTTTTTCATCCTGGTAACAGATTTGGGATGGGAGATCTGAAAGTGTTAGTGACCCAAGTAGCAACCACTATCTTCCAAAGATATTGGCATGGGGTTACACAGTAAGCAAGGTGGGTTCTGCTGACTACCTGTTAGAAAACAATAAATAGCAAAAGAAACAGCTGTGGAGAGGAGAGTGGAGTAGTAGGGAGATGGGTGATATAAGTCTAGATATCCTAGGTTGTGCAGAAACCCAATCCTGAAGAGGATCTACTGTCTAGAAGTGAGGCTGACAGGTGCTTCAACCAGACTGAGCTAAGTATTTTCTTCCCCTGCACTGGCTACATGGGATGCCTTCATATGTCTGTTCTGGACCAGAGAAGACATATGTGTAAGTAGTTTCAAAATAACTAATAATAAAATAAATAATAAAATTGCAACAAAAGTGCATGTTTAGTTATACCTGTACAACCTATTTCACATACCAGATTTCACATATCTATTTCACATTAAGGCAGTGGGGTCTTTTTCAAAGAAAACTTGAGGGTGTGTATAATAATCATGTGGTGGTATTCTTATGGTGATTTGTGTAGGTCCATAGCAATCACCTTGTTATCAGGGAGAATGTCTTAATTTTAAGAGTCCTTGGCAGTCTGTTTATTTCCTACTTTATGCATGGAAATTCAGCTTAATTTAGTGCACAAAATGGATATACAGGGCAGCAGAATTAAGATCCCACTGGGAATAATAAATCTGGTCTGTCCTATTTTTTGAGTGCAGCTTGAATTATCTTCTATTAACAGAGAATACAAGGAGGAGAGACTGTCAGTTAATTCATTCTTATGTCATTAAATCTGTTGTTCTGAAAAATAACTGAAAATAGTGTGCAAGCAGCCTTACTTTCATTGTATCTTCAGGCTATACAGACCAGATTCAAACCTTAAGACAAACATCATTTCTATGACCTCTAATGTCTCTGCTTAGGTCGGTGTTGGATAGAGCGGCGCAGGCAGGTTCTGTTCTTCCACCTGCAATATAAAGGCAGATTTAAAGTCCTTCCAGACAAAGTAAACTGTAGATATTTTAAAATGCTTAGTGTGTCTTTGTCCGCTTCACATGTATTTCAATGTTTCTGTAAAATAATTGTGCTACAGTTTCAGAGGTACACTTGGCTTGCTGATGTTATCATGGAACACATTGCATTTTGTACAGCATCTGTCTGTCGTACTCATGCTGGTATCCAGCATCACTGAGTAAAAAGCTATTTCTGCAGATAACTGATTTTATTATAAGTCAGGCAACTATCAGATAAAAAGATATGAGAAGTTCCAAAGGCTGTAGAATTTTTCCATTATTCCAGGTTTATAATAATATAAATTTCATGAAGAATCAGAACTTTGTGTGTGGTGGCTGAGGAAGTCTAAATAAACATGAGGCTGTGTCCCCTCCCCAGCAGTACTGGGGGCTGAATACAAAGACAGGCATTAAACAGGTTCCCTTTGACACACAAAATTTCTGACATCCACTCCATGCCACTGCCTGGTAAGGAAGGTATCCTCCAAACTAACATTGTTAAAACCTCTTGAATTTTTACTAAAGTTAACCTCTTTAGAGAGAAATCTTAGGGACTTGACCAACTGGTGTTGCCAAAGTGGCTTTTTGCATATGAGTTTTCTCGACTAAAACCTGTGTAAAACCTGATGAGCGTTTTGAATCTTTAGGATGTTGAAAACTACTCTAATTTCTCTACAATCACTAATTGTGTGGTCTGCATTTTCTGAAACTTTGAACCAATAATGTATTTTCAACCAATATTTATGTTCATGTGCTCATGTTCATACACCTGACCCAAATTTTTAAAACAATTCCAATCAAAATAGGTGCTGGTGGGTGCTGCAAGGGTGTCCCTGAGGAGAGGCAATGGCAGGCACAGCTGAGACCCTCAGCCCTGGGCAGGAAGGGGTGAGGGGAAAAGGGGAAGCAATGGCCCTGCCAGCCCTGAGGGGAGAGCAGGAGGAATGACAGGAGGAGATCTCTTTTCCTGAAAAGCCCCCACCAGAGTTGGTGGGTCTCTCCTGAGGGAGCTGTAGCCTCTGCAGAGGAGCCCATGATGGATCAGGAGCAGCCAAGACGGGATGATACAGACCCTGACCACATCACCCACATCTCCTGCATCCCTCAGGGCAGAGTCAGGGCAGGTGGGGCTTGGGATTGAAGGAGTGAAAGTGAGCCTGGGGGAAACATGCCATTTTAAGTTTATCTTTATTTCTCACCACCTAAATATATTTTTATTAGTAATAAATTAAAGTAATTTTCCCAAAAATTAGTCTGATTTTCCCTAGAGGTAGCTGGTATGTAATTTCCCCATCTTTATCCTGACTCATAAGCTTTTGCCATCTTATTTTCTTTCCAGCACCATTGAGGATTGGGAGCAAGGGAGTGACTGGATGGAGGTGTCTGGCAGCTGGCCAACATCAACCCAACCCAAACATTCCAAAAAAGGAATATGAAATCAAAATACTCATTTCAAATCGTATTAAGTTGAAAAAGTAGATCTTCAGGCCCTCAGCAGCTTGGAAGACAGGCCAAACTTGATACATTTTCACAACAGTCTTTTTACCAGTAGCTTATATGTGTAATCACATTTTTGTATTAAAGAAGACACTTCCATAACTACCATAAATTCCATAAGGTTAGTCCAACTTTTTCTTCAGCATGTATTTCATAGGTGATGATCAATGCTTTCCTTTCCCCTCTGCAGAAAGTTTTACTTGCTTCTCCGGCTTACCAGATAACACATTTGTCCTGTGCTGTGATCCTTCACCTTTCTTTAAAGGTTTCCATTTGCAAATGCTCCATGAGATTAAATGGTGTAGCAGGACACCACCCCCAAATTAAATGAAAGTGTTTCAGATCATGGATGGAACATAAGGTATTCATCCCACAGTAGCCATTCAAATATGTCATTCACTATGAGTAATAAAATTTTATAGGACAGCAAGAGACACGCTATTCTAAGCACCAGTGCATACACCATTATTCAAGAGTAACCTCCTTTACTCTTGTTCTAGGTCAAAAGTAACATTGTGATGCTCTTGAAATTCTGTGGGAAAAAAAAAGTGCTGATCTGCAGGCTCACTTAAGTTCAGGTATTTATTCTGAAAAATTAATAGCAAATAAAAAAATCAGATGGGGAAATGTGAAAAGAACAAGGTGATGTAACAAGGTCAAACTACACTAGGCAGTTTTGATCAAATATTTTTGAATTGGAACTCAGTCTTCCGCAGTGTGTGGGTTTCTGTTGGACAAGAGTGACCTACTGAAATTGGAAAGAACACACACACTGCCAAAAATAGCCAGAAAAAGTGAGACAGTAATAGCCATTCTGTAAAGGTCTTGTTTTATCTTTACTCTCCTATAAAATTAAGGAAAAAATCTGAATCTTCCAGTCATTGATGATGTATACTTTGTGATTCTATACATATTATTTTACATTGGACTCACAAAAAAAATTATCTCACACATAAAATGATAGCACATATCTGTTTCCTTCTGTATGTTTTATGTCATCAGTGGAACAGGAAAAATAAAAAAAAGAGATAAGAATAACATATATTTGAACTGTTCTTTGAAAAGTAAGGTAACAGGGTCATTCTGGGGAAAAATTGGGAAAATTAATTATTATGTACTGTCTTTAATGAGTGAAGATGTGTTCTTCCCAGCTACTTTTCTGGAAGTTGTCCTATGTAAATCTGAAATAATTTGAATACTTCTAGTTTAGTTCATTTGAAAGTCAGATTTGCCCAGCTATTTCTGTGGCTCAGTTGAGGGATAGTAATACCTTAAATCAGTGTTGTTCTTCCCAAAAAATTTCTTTCTTGAACAGCTCATTTAAAAACACTATAGAGAAAATATACAATTGTCATGTATCAAACTGCAGTACAAAATGTTATTTTATGATTAATATTTTCTCTTAAGAGAAAGAGAAAACCTGTTCCTCAGAAAAAAATTTAACATAATGATTTTTGAGAAAACCTCTCCTCTTTTTTATCTTTACTAAGTGTATTATAAAAATTAAGCAAATAATAATAAAATGAAATATCATGCTATCTTTTTTAATAATTCCTGATTTTATAAGTAGAACATAACAATTGCAATACTTTAATGATAAATCCTCAAAATATAAAATAACAGTATTAGCATGTGGGTTTTTTGAGTTTACAGACCTTGTTCTATAATTCAAAGTTGAGCAGGCTCCAGGTGGATTGTCTATCTTTGATATGTTTTAGCAACTCAGAAAAATGTTGAAATGTTGTGCCTTGAAGTGAAGATTTACATTATTCATATTCTTCTTTCTTTATAGTTTTCCTGTTTGAAGACTAATAATTATAATTTAAGGAAGGAAATAGTATCTAAAATATTAAGTAGTTCATCAATGTTTGTTAAAAAACAGAGTAGTACTTTTTTATTAATTTTAGTCTGTTCCTAGACTAAAGGATTGATAAATACTGTTTGAGCATCTTTTTCAGGGTGGGAGGGGAAATACAGAGGCTTCAGCTTCAAGGAGATTTTAAGAGATGGTGCAACATGATATTATTGCTTGTGTTGGGATATGTGTGGCATGGGTGAGACTAATGATTACAAAAAACTGGATCTACCTTGTAGTGTTAATCCAGGAATTACAGCACTTTCTTCCTTCGTATGTCCATTCTGTGGATGGAGTAATGTAGCTCGAGTTCCAAAAATAACAAGCAGAACAATATTGGAATATGCAGCTGTCCTAAATAGCTCACTCTGGACCATAAGCTTTTAGATTGATTTTGAAATGTTAGTTTTTAGATCTTAGTTTTAGGTTCAGTTAATTATTATGTAATTAACCATTAGTGTTGAAAGTGTTGTGAATTTTTAAATGAAATTGGTTTGATAATTGACCTTTGAAATTATAACTTTGGACAAGTACTGAAGAAACTAAAAAAAACACTGAAGTCCTTTTCTGTTCAGGATCATAATTTTATAGAGGAAAGAGATTCATTACACTCCTAAGTCCTGGTAGCTGTGCTCATGGAATTGTATTCTAAACATTTGAGCTGGATTCTAATAGAGCAGACAAATCATCAGTGAGAAAGTAACTATGTTTTAATTGCAGGCCTCAGGTGTGCACTTTCATGCAATATTTTAGTCCAGAATGATGTTCCTGTAGGAACTGGTAGAACAGCCAGAAGTAGCACATCTGAGACCTATTGGACAAAGATGTAAGGAAAAGTCGAAAGAAAATAAGGACACTAATTTAAATAAATAAATAAAATCTCCCCTTCTCTCACCAGCCCACTTGTTTTTTAAGCAAATGTACATAATTTTCTGGACATTTGAACTCTCGATGTTCATTTAAGAACTGAATGAGGACCACTTAGGACTTTCATAGTGTCATTTCTTTAATAAAAGAGAACCTAAAAGTCATCACTAAGCCACAAATGACTATTAAAAGGGCGCTGATGATTATGGAAAGTAAGAAAAGAATTCTGAAAGGAATTCTAAATACTCTTCAGAGTACATTATTTAAATTGAATTGTTCCACTCAGTGGACTATTTATTTGAGGCAGCCGTAATTTCATTTAGCTTATTTTGATTTCCAAAATGAAAGCTGATTAATACACTTTCAATTCAAATCTCCTATAGTTTTTTCTTATATCTTACACTAGAAATGGCAGTGCTGCATAGTGAGGAGTTTGGGCATCCTGTCAGCTTCAGGAACACTAAAATCGAAAATGGGTGATACGGCTGAAAAAGCTGGTGTCAAATATAGATCTGTATTACTTCTAAACTGCTGGCAAGAGATTGTGATTTGAGATGCAAAAGAAGGCTCCAGAATATAACTTTGTCCATGGCTATACCAACCTCAGTGCTGCTGATCAAAGAGCTGTGTCAGAAAAGGGTTATTGGCTAAAATAGAGTCAACATAAGAAACATCACAATCCCTTTCAGAAGACCTTTCAGGTCATCTTTAAACTCTTAGTGATACAGGTTCTCTATTATTAATATCAAAGGTAAGGAAAACAAAAGATATTATTGCTGTCTTGAGAGTAATGAAACAACATCAGGGATTAAGGTGTCAAACACTGCACAATGGGTAATGCAAAGAAGGAAACACTGCTTCTTGGAAGTATGTGGGATTTTATTAAGAAATCAAGATATATTAGTATCTGTATAAAAACAATAAGTGAAATTTAATTTTCTTACTTACTGCATATAATTCTGGCCAACTTTGTGGTGCTTACTAGCCATGGGTCATTTTGATTCATGTGTTGATTATTCTTTAAGTTAAAGCTATTTTTTTGCATATGTCATGCATATACCTCTGTAATACACTGAACTGCATGATATCAGACTGCATCACAATTTATTTATTTATATTTGTACAGAACAAATTCTCTTTATTCTAAAGTACCAGCAGATGCTATATTGAAGTAATTGCTAAAAATTATAAATAAAGCAGTTCCAGGAGGACTGAGAGCATAGAGAAATCTCATAGTTCATTACAGAGATGATCTGGATAGGATATTTTGTTCTTCTTTGTCCTTTACATATAAATATTGTTTTTAAATAATTCTTTTATATATATATATATATATATATATATATATATATATATATAGTTAAAATGAATTATTCTTATTGAACGACTCTCATTGCACTTGATCAGGTTGATAAGATTCAAAATTGTGAGAGATCTTCTTTAGACAGAATGAGCAAAATATGTGAAGTACTCATCTGGTTTTGGAAGAAGTTGTATATGTGGAGAAAGTTTTATTAGGGACTATAGAGAGGAAAAATGTGCACATTCATAGTCACTTTAATTCCTTTTTCTGACATTTTATTTGCTTTCTTAGCAGTAAAGAGAGGAAAGGTCCAACACTCTTACCCTCACAAATATGGTGGATCTCTGGTAGATGTCTATATGTGTAAGAAAACTAGAGTGAAAAGGCTAAAGGAGTAGGTTAAATTTACCAGGGAGAGTAGATGAAATTTATGATTTAGTCTTTCACTTTCAGTAGAATGAAAAAAAAAAACACCAAAAAAACAAAACAAACAAAAAAAAACCCCACAAACAAACAAACAAATAAAAAAACCCTACTACTATTCTACTACAAATCTTTCCAATTATATGTAGAGTGTGTACTAACAGCATAATAAGTACTGTCTGTAACATCACTCCACTGTTACAGTATTGGTATCATGGCATCCTGGTACTTTAAAATTATTTTATCCTTGGATTTCTGTGGTTATAAGAAAGGGGTAATGGGATGGAGAAATGTGCAAAATCTTTTCCCAATTTTTTTATGGGTATTCTACCAACAAACAGATTTCCACAATGGTGATGAGATCTTGGTGGATAACGTTTGACATTTTATAGAAAGGATGAAGTTTTCTGAGTACTTTTTTAACTAAGTGTGTATATTCCATAATGGTAGCAATGGACAAATAGTTTTGTTAATATTTATTTTAATGCTAGTTGACCTCATTGCTTCTCCTAGATCTGACTATTTCAAGATAGTCAGAGACCCATGTCACCAAGTGAAAATTCCAGCTTATTAAAGCCAATGTCAAAAGTCCCTAGGAGCAACAGGGGCAGGTAGCAGTGGGAGTTAAATGCTTCTCAGGTGGGAGTCATGGTGTGGTTATGTTTAAGCATAAGTTTGGTTTATCTAGGGGTCCAAAGCTGATGCATCTTGCGCCTCAGTGAAGGCACAGCCAAGTTTGGACACTATGTACCCCTAGGGCATTGCTCTGTAGAGTGCCTGCCCAGGGTTGCCAAATGGTCTCATGGTTTGTGTCCTTGCTTGTCCTCTCTGCATACAGCCCTGCCTGACTTCAAATAAGGGGCAAGGAAAGTACTGCTTGTTCTTCAGCCTTCAGAAACCCAAAATTTTGTTTCTTTAACAATAAATCTGTCATAAAAGATTATGGGAGAGAGAGGTGAATGTGTAAGGAGAGCTTAAAGCAGGGAGCCATAGCAACTGAACCTAAACCTGATTCAGATCTGAATACAGATTACTGCAAATCAGTACCTAGCAGACAGACTACACAAGTTGAAAGAAATCAGGCTTATTTAAAAAGAAATTCTATTATTTCACTTGATTCTTGGAGGCTGAGTTATTATCTTTTATATTTGGTTTAATAGAATTGCCTACCTGTCTAGTTTTGTAGCTAACAAACCCACCATACTTTGCAGGCAGGCTCGAGGAGCAATTGCCTCAGGCTGGGTTTGGGGTTCTTTTTAATATTTTCAATAATAATAATAATAATAATAATAATAATAGTAATAATAAAAACTTTAAAAACAACCCAACCCTAAACATTTTCCATAAAGTTTCTCTTGTGCTGTAACAGAAACACAGAGCCAGAAGTGATGTATTATAGATACAGAGGAACTGTTAAACTTACGAGTTCTAGTAGCAGTTTCAACTGACTTACATTTACATTATCTTTTATTCAGTTGCTGCCTATCTGACCCTAGTAGCTACCAGCCTTCTCAAGCAATTCTCCCAGACAGGTGAGAATCCACGTCAGGACATGTGATGGCAGTAGGAGTCTGACGCATCAGAAGACGTGATAAGAAAGGGCTGCGTAGTGCTCACTTGATGTGTTTGATATGCACTGCAGGCAGGAATCTGTGAACTTCATGGCAGCCCAGCTGCAACACAGTGACCCCACACTTATGCCATGGTGGGACCTGGTCAGATACTGTGATCTCATCCTTAACATCAGAAGGTAACCAGTAGTGACTGCCTTGAAGATGCACACAGGAAGGTTGTCACAACCTGCCACAGGCATACAAAATACCTGTAAGGTCAGCAATATGTGTCTAGTGCAGAATGGGTATATTTGAGAGGTGTGTTAAATAATCTTTTCAAATGATCATGCATCTAATAATTCAATTTTTTTTTTTTTTTTTTACTTTAGAAATCTTTTACTGAAGGTAAAATGCCATCTTTGAAAAGACATGAAATAAAATTATATAGGACACAGCACAGGTTTGGAATAAGTTCTCACATCTCTTTTGTGCAGAAATCATGTACTAAGGTATAATTACTTATACCTTACTTACTGAAGGATAATTACTCCAAGTAAAACAGAACTTTAGCCAGTGCCACTGGACCAGTCTATGTCAAAATCAGTGGAAAGCTTATATTTATTTGGTATGCAGTACCTGTATAAAATTGTGCAATGAGATTATTTACCTAAGTAATGTAGGTGTTTGAATATATGTAGGAGTATTCACTAGAACAAAATCATACTCCCAAGGTCATAGTTCTATCACAATCTTAGTTTAAGCAGTGATTGCATAGGATTAAAAAAATATCCACAAGACTAAAAAATCCTGTGTGATCAAGCAATCTCTTGACATTCTTAGGAAGTAATGCAAAAATTGTAATTGTTAGTTCTGTATTATAAATTATAACTAAGTTTGTAGCAACTGTAAACTTTCTTGCTGGTAGTGAAATAAGGGCCAGTCTCTCATTTCACATTTAGAAAGGGCAAAGCATAATATTCAGTGAAATAAAATTTTGCCAAAATTCTCGTACTGTTCATTAGATAAAAATGTGTGGGTGGCCAGGCTAAGTGGTGGCGAATTGATTTACTTCCAGTTAGTGTCCCAACATAACAGCACACATCACTGGGGATTAGGAAGGCTCTGCAGAGGGAACTGTGCAGGTTGCATTGATGGTTTAAGGCTGACTGTATGAGGTTCAACAAGAAGCATCCTGCACTTGCATCGCAACAACCCTAGGCAGTGCCACAGGGGCAGAGTGGCTGCAAAGCTTCCTGGAAGAAAAGGACCTGGGGTTGCTGGTGACAGCAGCTGAACATGAGCCAGCAGTGTGCCCAGGTGGCCAACAAGGCCAATGACATCCTGGCCTGGATCAAAAATAATGTGGCCAGCAGAACCAGGGGAGTGATAGTCCCCTACATGGAGCACTGGTGAGGCCACACCTCAAATCCTGTGTTCAGTTTTGGCCCCCTTGCTACAAGAAAGATATTGAAGTGCTGGAGCATGTCCAGGGAAGGGGAATGGAGTTGGTGAAGCATGTGGAGCACAAGTCCTGTGAAGAGCAGCTGAGGGAGCTGAGAGTGTTTGAGGAAAATGGAGGCTCATGGAGACATTATTGATCTCTACAACCACCTGGAAGGAGGTTGTAGTAAGGTGGGAGTCCCTCTCTTCTTCCATGTAATAAGTGATAGTAGAAGAGGAAACAGCCTCAAGTCCACCAGGTTTAGGTTAGACATTAGGAAAGCTTTTCTTCACTGGTAAGAGATGTTTTCTGGATGGTTTAAGAAATGGATGAGCTTTGCGTCTGTAGTAAATGTTTTTAAAGTTTTAAGTAGGTGTTAGATGTTTTATGCATGTCTGTTGCAAACGTGATCTAATTAGAAGATTTGGCAGAGCAGTCTGTATCCATAGCTCAGAAAAAGCACTGTTATTTAGTAGACTAACTGTACATGCCTATGACATACACGTATTTCTTGTTTGATGCCCCAACAGATGGAAAGATTGATGACTTTCTGTTTAATATAATATTGAGCAGTTTGACAAGTTAATTGCCTGTATTTATTCACCACAATGATATTTGCAATCAATCTGTATACTCACCAGTTCCACAGTCTTGTTTTAGTTTCCAGACATGAATCTTAGTCTGTAACAGTAAGCAAATGGGCAGTCTTGTCTTTTTGCTAGTCTTAGACAAAAGTTGTGGGCCTAATTAATTTCTCATGAACTTTCTTTTTACCAGTTCTGTTCAGGGTCTCAGCATTTGGTTGTTGCAGTTCACATTCAGAAGCATGGATGAGAGCTGTGAAGAATGTAGTAGCATTTTGGGAGTCAGTGTCCCTCAGGTTACGTGACTGTGTTGCTGCTAATTGCATGAGGAAGTGTGATTTATCTCTGCACTCTTATTTGGATATCTCCAAGCCATTCACAAGCTTAGAAACAGCAGAACAAGTAGTAAGATTCAGGATCATTGCCTTCTTTTGCTACACACTTTGATAAATATCATAGGAGTAAGGTAGGATTTTTAATTTGTTTTGGTTTGATGGTTTGTTTTCGTTGTTGCTTTTCAGTGATTTTTTAATAATGAAGATGGTGATCTTTTATCATAACTGTTATGAGGCCAAGGTATTAGTGAGTATTTCTAATCTGTTGCTAGTTAAAATATCAGATGTGCTATTTAAAAAAACATCCAAAGGACAGTTTGCAAGACCCACAGCTCTCTGCCAGAGTTTTTGCAGCTCTAGGGCCAGTCTGCTTCTCCATTCAAATTGAAGCATAAAAAAAAATTATTACACGTTTCCCACAACTGTGAATTTATTTCCTCTGGATATCTGTTCGCTTCCATTATTACTCATGTTAAATGCACAGCAATGGTCTCTTGATCTAGGTACATACATGTCTATTTGATGTGTCATCCTACTTGGCTCTTTCAATACAGGCCTATCCCCTGGGAGGAGGGGAAAACAGAAATGTTCATTTGATGGCTGCCTAAGAGCAGATCATCATGATTACAGTATCACACAAGCTTCTTCCCAGAGTTCACACACTGACATGACAGTGGAGGTTGGTGGCCACAGTTTACAGCAGGATAAATTGCAACCAGACAGGATTTCTCCTTGGAACAGTTAATACATCCACTCTTATCAGCTCAATATAATTCTTTTCTCTGCACCTACTCACAACCCATGGGATTCTTTGCCCACAGTGTGTTAATAAGGCTTTTCCATCTTTGTATGGTGTTGGCCATCCTGAAGTCCTTCCAAAACAGTTGGACACTGAAGGCACTTGAGTAGAGCAGCATTTCAGTAGCTCAAATGGACATACCCCCTTCTGATATTAATAGAGGATGAGTTCTTTCTACATCTGGACAACTATTATTTAGTTAGGACTTCTCTCTTTCAACTTTCACTGTTTATGAAAATTTCTACCCCTGAACTGTGATAACTATCTAAAAACTAGTGTAGTGGCACTCACATTTGTGTTATGAGCTACTTTTCAGGCACTCCTTTAAGCACCTTGGTCCCTCCTTCTCCTCACATAAGCAGCAGAGTGCATGTGACAGAAATTTAAGCTCTAACATTTTTTCCCTTCATTTTGGGTATACCTAAGGCTGTCAAAGGATTGAGTTGTGAAAGTCTTACAAGTGGGTATGTTGACATATTCTTGTCTCCTCTTGGAGGTCCCTCTTTTTGGTTTTATGACGGCTGACATTTGAGGGATAACTGACATTAAAGAAAAATTGAAAACAGGACATGTGGACCCTCACCGGAGAGAACAACAGATGGTGTTTGACAGAAGAGTTCATATTTGAAGGTTTTTGAAATATCTCTGAAAAAGAAGATGACAAGCTTATGGTATATATGAGAAAAATTATTTTTTCTGGTAGGTTAACCAAGTCTGTATCTTGCAAATGCCTGAATTAATTTAGTCTCCATTTATGGCAAATGTTTGTTGCCCTTCAGAGGAATTTATAATTGCCACAGCTAGTTCATGCAGTTGACAAGTGGGTGTACATACCTTGCATTTCAAATATAAGAAGTCTTTCAGGAGAGCTATTTTGGGAGAAGGTGATTTTGCATACTAATAACAAGAAAGGAAATTGCATGCACTGTTGAGACAGAGTAAACTAGAAAGAAACAAAATTGATAAGGAGTACAGAACAGTCTTTCTGTATGGTTGGATTCTAACTGTAATGACACAGAATATTTGATAACAAGGCCTACACCCATGTCAGTCCGGCAGGGCTCTCTCAGTATCTTTATTCTAATAGTACTTATGATGCCCTGAAATGGTCTTTTATGGGCTTTTGGAAGGGGCTTGGGCTGTGCTGGGTTACTGTGCACCAGTACCAGTTACAACTGAAAGACGACATCCTACGTGTGTATTATTTTCTCTGCTATTATTTCCATACAGTTTTACATAAGCTGATAGCTTTTACAATCTTAGGATTTAGCAGGGAGTCAAACACTATAGCTTTGTAAAATCTAAAGGCAAAGTTTTAGTGTAAACCTTTACTGAAGTGGATAGTTTTAACTCACGCTGAAGTAGACAGCTTTGCTTCCTTGATCTTATCCATTCATCTACATAAAGTTGGATTTCAAATAAAGAGAATTCTGACTTCTTCGAAGAAAAGAGATTACATCTGTTAGAGATGATCACGTAATTCACAGCAGAACTGACTTTACTACAACAGTCTTCTTTTTAGCTTTTTTGTGTATCAAAATCTTTTGATGTCTGTCTTCCCACATCTGCTCAGTGTTTCAGACATACTCATTCTAAATGTCCACTCCATGCCAAATTTTCTGAAGTGTACTCCACCAATTACACTTACTCTTGTTTTCTGTTTGCCCTTCTTGTTCACAGTCATCTTTCTTTCTTTCTTTCTCCAAACAATTATCTTGTAAATGAGCCCTTGTAGGTTGCTTGTTGGGAGGAGGAATAGATAAAATAATTCAGATACAAAGTTTGGTGCAGTCCTAATCATCAGTCCGTCTTGATTACTGCTAGAGTACGTGTATATACTCAGAGGAGCAAACAAGTATTCTCAGAAATGTTCAGCTAGAGTCTATAATATTAACTCTGCACAAAAAATACCCGCTGCTTTTTTATCTCTGGTAAAGAACTTAGTTCCTTGGGGTAAGGCTTATGACTGGCTCAGCTCTAGGGGTCACTGCAGTGGGCAGCAGTTTCTAGAGTATCCAGATGTTCCTTTGAATAAAGGGGCTTTTCAGTGGAAGAATTAGCCTGAAAAAGTTGTACTGAACTCCCTCATCCATTTTGACACTTTGGAGATCATTAGTGAGGGACCTGCTCCATTCTAGCCATTAATTCTTTTGCAGTATACTGCCACCACATTCAAGTCCCTTCCTAGGTTGCTGTTAGTGAACTGACTTCTGTGTAGGTATGGTCATCTGAGGAAATTACAGATGGCTCTCTCCATCTTGTCTCCCTCTTTGCTGGGGTATTATAAAAGTCTCTCTTTGGCATTCAACCTAGCATATTTATTGGCAAGTGTGCTGTTTATACTTCAGTCAAAAACTTACAAGTGGAATTCTCATGGATCCCTTTCAAGAATGGATACCTTTTGTTTTTATCCTGGCAAGTAAAGTTCTCTTACAACACTGAAGATGCTATAAGGTTTCCTATCTTTATATATAGTGCATAGATTAGAGCAAACAGATGATTAGTCGGTAAGCTTCTATTTGAAGGTAGAGGTAAAGGAAAAATAAATATATTTTTCTAAAAAGATAACAGGAAAAAAAATCAAGCCTGTAAATATATATCAGGCCTGTACATATATGTACATAGTGTGTGCACATATATGTCTGCATGTATTAAAGTGTTTCTGCATTTGAAAGAAAGAAAACACATATTGTGTTTTCTTCCATCTGTAATCAGATAATCTGCTTAGAAAAGCATAAGATTGTAAAGCTCTACCAGCACACCTAGATCACTTCTTGTCAAAGAGCCTCCTTTTTGGTATTCACTTATCTTTCATCTGGATTAATATTCACTTTATGAGGCCAGCAGGTCAATTTCTTCTTCAGATTTCAGTGTCTGTAATCCTGCTGAGTACCCAGCCTAAATTTTCCATTTCTTTATTTCCTGTTGTTACCACTGTGGGTTTTTATTGTCCTTTTCTTCCTTAAGCCTTGGCTGATGTCCTAAGATCAAAAGCTTTGTGACTGTTTGAGTGAAAAGTTAAGCAGTCTTGCAGAGAAAACCTTGTCATTGTGATCCACATGAAATTATTATTCGCCTTCCAGTGTGAAAGTAAATGCAAAGTGCCCCTTTCATCTGAACTCTGACTGCTGATTCCTGATCACACCCCTACTGTTTTATTAAGGGCTGATCTGTGGTGCTGTAGGCAGATATCTTAATAGAGTCAGGACTGGCTTCAGTGGGAATCTGCTTGACAAACTACTCCACAATTTCATAAAAAGCAGGGTATTTCCTGGCTACAGCAGAGTAATAGCAGCTTTTCCATCAGGCCAGCAGGTAGGTCACTTACCGACCTTATGGAAGCTCTGGCCATTACATAGGCATGATAAGATGCTGTGCGACATATGTATAATGCAAGAACTTCCAAACTGATCAAAACCAAATATTCATCTAGCCCAGAATCCTTCCCTTGACAGTGTCCAGAAAATGTAAAAGTGTGAAAAAAGTGTAAGGAAAGGGCCAATCAAATGTGCTACTTTGAGAAGACTCCTTTAGCCACCAACAAACTGGGGCAGCTCAGGGATTCCAAATCTGGGACAATTAAGTAAATTTCTCTCTCCTGGGAATGTTCTTACTGTAGTAAGAACTTGTGACTGTTCAAACATCCTGATTTCAGCATCTCAATGAAAATATTAACTGGTGTTTTCAATTTCAAAAGAAAATTTAGAAACCAGGAAAACAATTTGATTTTCCATGGTAGCAGCCAAGGCTTCAGCATTCTGGGACTAGATAAAAGTCATTCTGACAAGGGAATATATGAAGATTTAACATGCAAGTAAAAGGGAATAAAGTGGCCACTGACTATTTTGTTGATTTAATCTTTTCTTTGCCTTTTTCTTTACTAGGAATTTAGGAATAGAACAAGGTGTGGAAAGATTTTTAGGAGGGGAAAAAAAACATAAAGAAATGCAGACAAAAAGCATTAACTCATGTCTAATAATTTTCTTGGAGATGGTTTGATTGGGGGAGTGTATTTCACATTACAGAAAATTGAGTCATAGATCCAATCAAGTTCAGGATTACTTTTAACCAGGCCTGTTATCTTTAATGGGACTTTTTATGCCTATAGGACTGAGTTTACAAAAAATCTTTTCTAATTTGAGTGCTTTAGACAGGCATTTAAAGATAAAAAACAAAAACAAAAACAAAAACAAACAAACAAAAAACCAAAACAACAAAAAAAAAGGCAAATTCTGCAGATTTGTTATAAAAAAAGTATTAATATTACCATGGACAGATACAAATTAGTGAGACAATCATAAAGATTGTAGGAAAATATTCGTAGGGTAGATAAAGTATTACAGATTCCAGTTCTTTAGGAGAATTTAATGGAATTTGTCATGAGAGTCCATTGTTAAAATTAATGGCTTATGCTACTTGCAATGATATGTTATCTAGCAGTCAAATTTGATTTTGATTCAGAACTGGTTCCAGCTAATTTTAATTTCTGAAATGACCTTTTCATGAAGTATACCACAGCTTCAAGATTAGAGATATTTTTCTAAATTTTGTTGTAATTTTTAGCAAGTTGCTAGCTTATTCTTGTCCTTCTCTCAAAATAAAAGAAAAAATATAATAGACATATTTTTAATCTTTTGCATTATGTCTACTAAAATTTACTTACAAATAGTTAATAAAAATTACACATAATTCACTCATAAGATGTTATACTTTTCTCCTTCAGAATAATTGTACAGAAATTAAGGACATTTTTTTCATATTCTATTTCTGTAGAATTCCATATTCCATATTCCATATTCCATATTCCATATTCCATATTCCATATTCCATTACTAATTTTTCAGTCAAAGTTGTTTTTTTGTTTTGGAGGGATGGTGTTGTGTTATTATTTTTTTCTTCCAACATAATCTGAAGCTTTTAGAAAAAAAAAAAGTGTTTCCCAAATTCAATGTGTGTAAGGAAAATTCTGAGTTAGGAAGATTGAGGATAACTTATCACTTGCTTAAAGGAGGAGTTTATTTGTCACAAAACCATCCTTCCACAGCAGTCGCATATTTGCAAATGGAATTAGATGCTTGGCTGCTAGGTCTGTGCTTGGACACAGTGAATTTTTTTAAGGCCATAGTTTTACCCTTATGAGCTGCTTTTTCAAATTGCCAGAACTGTATTGACAAACAGCACAGAGCCACTGGTGATTTAGAAATGCTCTGTCATTTCTTCTTTTCTGTTGCTAACATTATTTTTAGTTGAACATATTAACTGAAATGTCTGCTTCTGAGAAAAATAGAACCCGTTTTTCTGATTTGCCTTTTTATTTATAAGATCTGTAATGAGTACTTTTTTTTTTTTTTTGCATTAACCCTTATACCACAGTCTTTAATTATATAGCTGTTTCTTTCTTAAATCCATTTATTTATGAAGATGTTACTGTAACTCTTGTGGAAATAAATTTGATTTTGCATTACTTTCATTTTTGGACAAAAATTCTTAAGGATTGCAGCTTGCGATATCAGGAATCTGTATATCTCTGCCTTTGATATGTGTGCAAACCTGTGTAGTGCAACAATTCAAAACAAGAAAGAAAAAGCTGTGATTCCTTCTTTCATGGAAGCTTTCCATCATTTATATTCACAAGCGAAAGGTTGGCATGCACCTCAAGGACTAATGATAATGAAAAATGTTGTATTAAAGACAAGAAATCTTTCATAACTTGCATACTAACACACTGAACTCATTACAGCTTGTCCTACTACAGCATGCTCTTTTATGTCTGCTGTAATGCACTTCATTTTCAAGAGACTGTGACGTGCAGTGATTCTGTAAACACTTTTTCTTTTCCTTATTTTCAAAACCTGCCTTTGGTTGTCATAAACTACTCAGTTATGGGAAACAAATTAGGCACTAGGGTTTTCTGCAGTTTCTAACTAATATCATGATCCAAAAAAATAGATATAAAATGTATCTGGGACAAGTAATTGTTTTCCATTTACCTAGGGCAGAGTACTTGTGGCATTGGCTGTCCTTTTTTTTTTGTTTTGGTAAGATATCCAGGGAACCTATGTTCCTGGTTTGCCATTCTAGACATTATCATGCTTTGAGTAGTCAATAATAAACATATATTTATAAAGTGTTTATAGATAAATTGTACTAATTAAAAGCTGAAAATTGTAATGCCTTGGAAGTGAAAGGTGGTTTTGATTTGTTACATACTATTTCTATAGGTGTGGCAACTGCTCTGGGGATACGCCTCTGACATTTGCTATGACACCTTAATTTGCTGTTCAGTAAACTGTTCAATTCTTTAATTTTTCTCCTTAAAAAAAAAAAAAAAACACAACCAAAACACCAGTATTAATATTCCTATCTGTATTCACTACAAGTATCACAATGAATAATTCTTTGCTCTCAATGTGCCTTCTATTTCCCAAGCAACTCCCACTGAACTCTTGACTCAATAAAATACATAAACACATTTGACTCTAAGCCAGTCTAAAATATAGAAAAGTAATGGAAAGGTTGGAAATGAGCTTATGAATGTCTGCAACATGTCTCTCAGAAACTTTTTCTGCAATTGATTTTAAGTGACCTGTGTAAAAATCTTGATGAAAATGGAAAAATGTCATGCAGAGGGACAAAAAATAATTGAATAGTAGTTGCAGTTTTGCAAAGAGCTCTGCTTCAGTAACTATGAAATCAAATTGCTCTGATTAAGTCATAATAAAGTATGTTTAAGATATGAAATCATTCCATTTCAGTTGTCCTAAAGGACTTGTCTGTGAGAAATACACTTTGCATTGAATATGTATTTTTACATTTTGCATTGAGTATGTCCAACTTGATTCTTTATAGTTCTATGAACTCTGTGTTCTGTGCCTCTTTCAAAGATAACAAAGCTGGCTTAAAAGAAATTCATCTACTTGACATCATGTTTTAATATAATATTATGATTGACCTAGACTGCTGTTCTCAGTAGGAAAGTGACTATAAATATGATACAATGTGTTTTCAGAGAGGCAAAAATAAAATTCAAATTTAAGTTAAATAAAAGCTTAAGCTATGAGAAAGCCATCTTTACAACACTGAAAACTGAGTCTTGTTTAGTGTAATCTTAAACTCTGCAAGTAAGGTAAACATAATTTACTTTTATTCCTATAATTGAACAAGAAGAAATGTGCATAAACTAACAGTACATTTCAACATACTGCATCAAAAGATACTTGTCACCTGCTCCTATTTTAGATGGCATATCCCTGAGCAATAAAATAAATTTTCAAGAACAATTAAGAATTCAACATAAGTTGAATGAATAAAGTAATGACAATAAATATAACATTACTTCCATTCACCATTAAAAAAAAAAAAAAAGAAAACAGTCAATAAAATCAGTAAGAACCTGCTTACCTTTTAAGACAGCTTGGAAGAGAAAATATGTAAATGACGAGAAACTATGCATTCTTCATACTAAGTATGTTGTTTTCATTATTTGTGAGGTCTTTGTGTTTTTGGTAGTTTTTTTGGTTGGTTGGTTGGTTGGTTTTTTTTTTTTTTTTTTGTGTGTTTTTTTCCTGGAAATAAAAGCAAAGGGAATAGAATGATGGAAAGAATAATATACCAGTAAAGAGAAAGATTAAGCAGTGTGTGGCTGAGGGTGAGGCTCTTTGGAGAGGGCTTTGGAAAGAAGTGGTAGAAAACCTTTAGTAGTCCACAATTAAACACTTATGTTGACATCAGTGTAACAGGTAGTATCAGAGATCTGCATGCACAGGTTACAGAACACTTCAGATATATCTGTTGTTGATACTATTGTGCTGTTTGTGACAGTATTTTTATGTCTCAATGTTATGTCATTTTCAAACTGTAACATGAAACAGACTGTAAATTATAGCACATTAATTGTGAATCTGAAACCTGCTTGTTTTCTATGTCCTATGCCAAGACCAAACTGCCAGATGATTCTCACCAAAAACTTGACATTCTCCTGAATTTAGGTAGGATAGAGTTATTTTCTTCCCAGTAGTTGGTGCAGTTCTTGGATTTAGTACGAGAATAGCATTAATAGCACACTGATGGTTGCTAGAGGCTGCTGAGCAGTGCTTACCCTAAGTCAAGGAGTTTTCAGCAATCTGGGGGGAGCATAGACAGGACAGCTGACCCAAACTGGCCAAAGGGACATTCCATACCCCAGAACATCACATTTAGAATAAAAACTGGGCGGAAACTGGCCAGGAGCCATCAATCCCTGCTAAGGGACAGGCTGGTCATCCGTCAGTGAGTGGTTAGTAATTGCATTGGATATGATTCAATTTTCTTGGGGTTTATTATTCTCTCTCTCTCTCCTTTTCATTACAATAATAATTATTATATTTTAATTTTTCCAATTATTAAACTGTCCATCTCTCAACCCATGAGTTTTTTACCTTTTTTTCCAAGTCACCTCCCCATTCCATCAAAAGGGAGCAATTGAGCAGCTGCATAGTGAGGCTGAACCACAACACAGATAAAGAAGAGGTAGGAGGAGAATAGTTATGGAAGCAGAGATCACTAAATTTAGGTAATGCAGTCTCTCAATATCAGATGTGGATTGCTGGGTCTGGTGTGGTTGTCTTTCTCAGTCCTGGCTGAACATTGTTCAAACTCATTTGAAATAGCATTGCTGTCCTTCGCAAGCCTGAATTTAAGGTAAACCAGAGCATACGGCTGTTTAACATAAAATGCTCTGGTGTCTACTCTGAACTCAGAAGCTGAATATTTAGCAAAAAAAAAAAAACATATTTGTAGCATGCCTTTGGAGGGAAAATTGCACATGCTAAACTGGCCAGCCATCCCAAACCTTACTTTGACTTTGCATAGGCAGGTTGCATGGTACATAGCCAGTTACTGATGCTAAACTGACCTTTGGATAAGTCAAAGCTACAGTCAGCATATTAATATCAGTTTTTATTTAAAAAAACAATAAATCAGGCCAGTGACAAAACTTTGTGTCCTGCCATTCACAAATATCTCCTTTTTAATTTTATACCTTATATACTTCACTGAGCATATTTTTAAATTCTGAAAGTTTCCATTAAATTTTGAGCTCAAACAGCACACCAAGATGGGGATTTAATCCTTCAAACTGTGATGATATTTGCAGGTCTAGATCCTTGACTAACTTCTTTGCTTTATGGAAATTTAATGCAAAGCTTATTTCAATTCATGTGCTACATACCAGTGACACATCAGAAATAGTCATGATTTTTCTTTTCATTAAGAAATAGAAAAATCAGAATCTGAATTTAAATGAAAAAATGAAAATACTAAACTAATTTTAGATATTTCTTAATGGGAAATTAAAGCATGAAATTATATCTTCATGTAAATGTAAATTTCAACTTTACATTAATGAAAAATTATTTTTAAAATGTATAAAAGCTTGCATGGGCTTAGTATGAAACCAGTAAGAACATTTTAAACAAATATGATGTAAAGTTCTGGTGAAATACGATTTTTGATCTAAAACTCATCATAAAAGAACTCCTCTGACATGTACTATGTATATTTTACTATTTCCTCCACTCTTTTTTATAAGCAAGTATTTTAATCCAAATCAATCTAGATAGGTGAAAGCAATAATATTATACAGCAAAAGGAACAGTCAAGATGCACTCAATCCCTTGTGCTTTTTGAGGAAAAATAAAAAGGCAATGACAGAAATTCCTTTACTTTGCTCTTATTAATGTTCAAGGTGACTGAATCAAGGTAAGGTACAGAAATGTTCCATCATTTTATGTGTCATAAAGGAAGGAAAGATATTTTTGCCAAACAACTTTGCTGATTGGAAGAACAACCAAAAAAATGAGTGTGTTGTGTAAGATTGAAAATAGTCTGAATTCAGAAGGATAAAGCTGAATCACATGCAATTATGAGAAACAAGAGGACTGAAAACAAAATTGGGAAAAATATTTAAAGTATATGTTGCAATAAAGCAAGACAGAAGCTGTGTTTTCAGAGTAGTCATAGTTTCTTAACTGGAAATATTGAGTCACTCAGAAGCTCAAACTCCCCACACACATCCTCCTGCCCTCCCCCACCCCCCAAAAAAAACCCAGCAACCAAACACACTAGTGTCAAACGTAATATTCTCTGTTGCCTTTTAAAAAATCTGTTTTATAGAATAACTGCGCAAGTATATTTTCCATTTTTTTATTTCCCTGAACATAACTGTTAGAAACCTGACTTTATTTTTTTAATAAAAAATATATTTTTATGCAATACCAGGCCTGGAACATGAGAAGAACAGCCATACAGGCAGAGATAGGGCCCAGGGAAAAAGAAAAAATAACTGCATCAATTCATATTGCAAACACTAATAGTTCCCTCATTTTGAATTAATTTTCAAACATTTAGAGACACTTTAAAATTGTAAACTTTGTAAAATATAATAGAAAAAAAAAGATTATGGTGGTAAGTCAGTATACAGTTTTTAAAACAATAGAAAAAATATTCTCTGGTTCAAGTTTACACATAACCTGTCAAAATTTTATTATATCAGCAAGTAATGATTCAGAGATTTGCACAAAACATAGAATCACAGACTATCTTGGTTTGAAAGGGATTATAAAGTCCAATTTTCTATTCCTTACAAGACTACCTAACACTAAATCACATGGCTAAGAACATCATCCAGACACTCTGAACTGTAAGAGGCCTGGGGCCATGACCACTTTGCTGGGGATCCTGTTCCAGAGACCAATGACCCTTGCAGTGAAGTACTAATGTCCAATCGGAACGTTCCCTGATGCACTTAATTTCCTTCTCTCATGTCTTATTGTCAGTCACCCAACAGAGATCAACATCTCCTACTCTGCCCGTTGAGGAAGTTGTAGACTATGGTCTTTCCCTTCTCCAAGCTCACAAAGCCAAATGACGTCAGCTGCTTCTCCTAAGTCTTGTCCTCAAGATTTTTCATCATCTCAGTTGTGCTTTTCTGGACACACTTTGATGATTGATGTTCTCCTTTTATTGCGGCACCCAAAACTGCCCCCAGCACTGGAGGTGAGGTGGCCCCAATGCAGAGGAGAGCAGGACAATCCCCTCCCTTGCCCGGCTGGCCATGCTGTGCCTGATGCTCCCCAGGACATGGGTGGCCCTCCTGGCTGCCAGGTGCTACTGACTCATGTTCAACTTTCCATCAACCAGGAACCCCAGGTCCCTTTTCATGAGGCAGCTTTTCAGCCTGTTGTCACCCAGTTTCTATATAGAACCAACCCTGCTTATTCCACCTGAGATAGAATCTGGCACTTGCTCTTAAATTTCATATGGTTGGTGATTGCCCAACTCTTGAATCTATATAGATGTCTCTAAAGCCTCCCTACCTTTAAAAAGTTCACAGCTCCTCCAAATTCAGTGTCATCAGCAAACTTCCTGTACACTTGACTCCTGCATCGAGATAATTTGTAGGGACATTAAAGAACACTGTCCCTAAAATTGAGCCCTGGGGAAGCCCACTGGCAGCCAACCTGATGTAACCCCATTTACTATAATCCTTTGAGCATAATCTGACAGTCAATTGTTCACCCAATGCATTATGGATTTGTCTATGAACTAGTACATGACACATTTTGCCCAGAAGTACTGTGGGAGACAGCATCCAAACCTTGTTAAAATCCCAGACCACCACATCTGCTGGCTTTCCTTGGTCAGATAGGTGGGTGTCCTCATCATAAAAGGAAATTAAGTTGGTTAATCAGGACATGAACCTGTGCTGGAAATGACACATGCTTGTGTTACCTCTTCACTGTTTTCCATAACTTCATGTAACTTCAAGAATAATTTTCTGGAAAGTTAAGTCTCGCTGAAGTGAGACTTACAGGCCTGTAATTAGCAGGGTCTTCCTTCTTATCCTTTTTGAAAACTGGGACAAGATTTTCCAGCTTCCAGTTAACTGAAAAATCAATGAATCCCAAGACTTTTGAAAAATGATGGAGGGAGGTCCCAAAATAGTATCAGCCAGCTGTTTCATTATTCTGGGATGATGAAACAAAAATAAACACAGAGGAATCATTTTTAAGAGTGCAATATATATCTAAATGCTACAGCATTCCTCCGAGTAAGTGATCTGGAATACCTTTGCCTTGATGAACAATCCTGAATTTGGCTTCCTGTAACAAAATATTTTGTGTTAAAAAGTAAAAAAGCTTTCAGGAGTAGCAGTGATAAATCACCCTTAATAGCACTAGCAATTAGCTAGGGTAAAAACAAGGGGATGCATCAGATAAATACACTGCATTGTTAATCCTGCAACATCTCTATGAATGGACAAATGGCCTCTCTTTGACAAGAACACAATAAAGAACTCTGTACTATGGACACCTGTGATAGGTTGATGCTGGCTAAATGCCACTGCACCTATGAAAATCATTTATTCATCCCCTTTGGCTACAATTAAGCAGAGAAGGGGGAAAGAATACTCATGGGGTGAGATAAGGATTAAGAGAAAACACTTAGAGGGCAAAACAGGTTCAAAACTTTTAAAAGTATAAAGGAAAAAATGTATTAACAGAATGAAGATTATCACCGTAAGGGTCAGGACCAGATAATAAATGACACAGACTCTAGATCAGAAGGCTAATTCATTTTATTAGGAAACTCATTCCTTTTTATACTCTGCTACAGGTGGACCTGATTGGTCCTTTAATCAAAACATCTTCACCATTTGTTAATTAAGAAACCACCCATCTGTGGGTGGTTTATGGCAAAACAGCTTATTACAAAACACGAGGTGCAGATTGTTTGGAATTCTTTCTCTCCAGCTCCCTAAAGCTTCCCAGGCCCACTCATGGGAAAGCTTATCTAGCTTTCTCTCTCTCTGACCAGAGAGCTGCCACCACATGAAGATAATGAGAACTAAAAGAAGCCTTTAGAACCTTTTACCTCCCACCCCCCACCCTCCCCCAGTCCTTCTTTCCTTTCCACTGACAGCTCAGGGAGACAAAATATGGGATTTTTAGTCTGTTTGCTACTTCTTAAGATTTTTCTTCAGTTCGCTTAAGGATAGGAGTTTCTTTTGCTATGCCATGGGGTCTTCCTATGGGAAACATTTCTCTGTGAACTTTTCCAACATAGTTTCAATTTCCGCAGCTAACAGTCCATTCCAAACCTGTTTGCAATGTGAAGTCCTTCCCATGGCTTGTAGTCTTCCCACAACTGCTTTTCGTGGGCCTTTATGGGGTGCAGTTTTTAAGGATGAGCTATTCTAGCATAAAAGCAAGGGTCTTCTTCTTCTACCTCTGAGAACAAGTCTTTCTCCATTCAAGCCACCAGATCACAGCACGAGTGCCTTTTTCTCATGGGCTGTGAGTGAATACTGTATACCCCCATGCACTTAATGAATTACAGGCAAACAGTTTGTTGTATGATAGTCCTCACCATGGCTTGCAGAAGAATCTTAGCTCTGATGTGCCAATTCTCAGAGCTAACCAGCTATTGACTTTGCCAGGCATGGAGGAAGCTGCTAGCAGCTCTTCACAGAAAATTACTTGTGTGGCTGATATTTTTCCCCTCTTCACCAAAAATTAATTATTGCAAAACCAGCACAACATCAAACCATAATATTGCATTCATGAGTATATGATTGGTTTTGTTTGGTTTTTTTTTTTTTTTTTTTTTGGAGTGGCCCTTTTTTTTCCTTGTCACTGGATAAATTTCTCTATCAGGAAAATATATTTGTTAAGATGATGTCAGTGCTGACAGAGAGCACTGACAAAGCTGTAGTGACCCACAATAAAATAAGCCATATAATGAAATAAACATGTTTAAGACAGATGAAAATATTTTAATTAGATTCTGAGCAAATAATGGTTGACTTACTTCAACTTGGTGTACATTAAATTTTAAAGTACTTTGTTATGTACATTTTTAAGGAGACAATCTGTTTGAGGGAGGACAGTTTTGAGGTAGTTGAATCAGTTTGGGATGCGGGTTTATTTTTCTTTAGAAAAGAAAGTATGTATTTATTTTTTCCCTAAGTTAATATAAGTTCTAAGAAGAATATGATTACATTTACTAAAAAAACCAAAAAACCCAAAAAATCCATCAAAACAAACAAACAAAAAAAAAAATTCCACCCTAAACAACCTGAACAAACAAACAAGCAAACAAACAAAAGCTTGTCATGGTGTTGCTAAGACACTGATTTAGTGAAGTAGACTCTCAGAATTGCAGTCCTGTGCTAGTGTCACCTGGTGAAGTACAATTGTTCTTCTGATACATCAGCTGTTAAGAAAATGCATGGTAATTCATATTTACAGTGGGACTTCACCTTTGTGTTCTTGTCTTTCTCAGTGGAAAATTGCTATGATATTTGTGTGTACATGAGTGTAACTATCCCTAATCTAAAGAGTTATATCACTTGAATTATTTAAGGAAAGAAAGAAAATATGATAAATTTGAGGGTAGTTTTGTTTCTCAGGCCATATCCTGCCTCTGAAATGCTGATGCAGATCAATGGAACTACTCAGTGTGTAAAATAAAACATGCATATAAGAGTGAGGTGAGAAGTTAGTTGCAACAGCAGATAAAAGAAATACATTTGCCTTTGTATTGAAGGGGACTAGGAGACACTGCTTTGGCATTTACAGTTTATCAGGGGAAAGCAATGACCAGCTAAAATACAACCACTTTTTGCTGACTGTGTCTAAGGCTCAGATGCTGCAAGACTAATTCTTATTTGGCTCCTAACTTTTCATCTCACTAGGATGGGAATCTAGATGTGAAGTAGCAAATTAAATATCTTCCTGAATTTAGGTTTTCACCTTCTTGGAATCAGTGTGATGCTGGAAGTAAGGACTAATATTTTCATTTTTTTCACTCTAGAGCCACAAGTCTGACTTAGATGTCTCTCTTAGAGTGTGAGTACCAGAGATAATTGGGTTGCAAATTACACTCCCCTTTGTTTGCCATTTGGTTTATTTTAAATTTCTTCTGCTATGTTGCATATGTTTACAAGTAAAGGATAATTAGTCTGTGATTTGTTCTATAGATAATATCAGGATCAGGGATGTGCTGGCGCAACTGTTTTTGAAAACAGAAAGTGTTAGCAGTGACATTTGCTTTTTGTGTTTACATATATATAGTGAAAATAAAGATGTTCTGATTTCACACTATAGCTGCTATGGGCTGTCTAATAAAGAACATCAACAGGCAGAGTAAATCACCATTTCATTGTTATATTAAGAAACATGCCTAGTCTTTGACATCATGGCACACAGCATAATGCTCTTGAATACTGAGTCAAAAAAATTTGCAGTCATGACTTTGCCCTTTGGTTTAGGGCAAGTTATATCCCCAAAGGATCTAAGTTCTTTAAAGGTCCATTAGCAATTAGGCCTGTGGTTGTCATGTGTACTGCATTCTTTTTCTACCTTTCTTTCCTTGAGAAGTGAGTTTAGTATTTTGAAATATATTTTGATTGGGGTTTTTATTCTCCTCCAGTGGAAGTGGTGCTAAAGGGTGCTCAAGGCTAATGAAGAAAAAGGTTTCTTACAGTTGCAGAAAACATTGAAGTTTATGATGGTCCTTATTTCTTAGGAGAAACTATTTCATGGTTTTGAACCACCTACCCACTGAATGTCTTGTCTTATACAGGTGAGCTATATCTTTATGGTAGAAGGTTCTACTGCAGTAGAGGAGAAATTTTATGACTGAAATCTTTATCTTGGAACTGCAGGTCATCTATTAGCTATGCTGGGCTTATGCCATGAAACACTTTAAGCATAAAGAATATAGTTTGAGACCAGGTCATTTGGTCTATCCAGTCACATTTTTCCTGTGTAGAAAAAGAGAGGAACAATTTTTATTAGCTAGACTTTCCAATTTGATTTGACATTCTCAGGCAAAAATTAGTATATAAATGCAGCATTATTTCATATTAACTTGTACTTGGAAAGGATTAAAAGCAGCAACTTGCATAATAAACTTGAGACCTATCCATGTTCAAGGGCATGCAAGCAAACAGAGTGCACCATATATCTGCTGTAACACATACACACATATAAAGATACTACTATATAAAGCATATTAAAATTACTGCCTATTCTAGCAAACACCAGGTTCTGTTATGCCAAAACTGCAGAAGACAGAAATTTTTTACTAGTTTTTCATGCCTGGACTGACAGTTGAAGATGTATATAGAGGACTTTTGTTCCAGAAGAAGTATTCAGGATGAATCAATAAATCCTAATGTCATCTATGCTGCTTTCTGCAGTCTCTCATTGCAAGGTTGTTAGACTTCTGCATTCCAGCCAACTAAATTAATATGGGCAGCCTTTTTTTTTTGTCTGTTGAAGGCTGGTAATCAACTTTGGGAACTCTGAGAACACAACATCCTCCTACTGGTGCTGTGATTTTTATTGGCTCTGAATATATTCATTTGCTTGACAATATTAATTATTGCTTATCAGATAAAGGACAGAATTTTCCTTCCAATGGAATTATTGCAAAGCTCCACTATTAAATAATTAAACTAATATACATTACCATTCTGCAGAGGAAAGAAGGAATCAGTCTCTCCTTTTCTTACTGCATTTGAGAGTGAGCTTGTGAGTCTGTGATGAAATAAAGATAATGTTAGATTCCTGATCCAGATAATATAAAACTGAATTTATGGGCTGCTAAAGGGTGATCTGGTATAAACTGACTATGGGATCAACAGTGCAGAGAAACAAAAAAAAAAAAGAAAAAAGGAAAAAAATGGATTTATTTCAACTTATACACTTTATGCAGAATCAGGTACTGTCCGGAAGCTTAATTCTAGCTTGATTCTGGAGAAGACATCATTTGTTGTCTCACAACTGGCATGAAGCCAGCATAAAATTAATGCTGTGTACAGTTGTTAATTTGACAGAAATGCAATTGCGTCCCCATGCCTGAACTAGACTGAATGCTCACTCTCAAGTTATCAATGTGGTTAAATCAGGTATCAACCAGTGTGAGCCATAGCCTGGAAGGGACTGTCCTTTGGCAGGAACAAAAATATGGTTTCACTGAAAGTAAAACTTCTATGATCTCAGTAGAATTATATGACTGATTTTCAAAACCACTCTCAATGAGTGCTGTAAAAATGTAATGCTATTTTTAACCACTCTATCCATACTCCAGTCTAACATTTATTTGAGAATCCTAACCTTGAAGTTTAAAGAAGAGGAGGAAAAAGCCCATGATGTTTACAGCCATTTCCTTCCCATCCCATAAGGAAAGTAAGCTTACTATGACACAGAGCAGAGGACAAAGTCTGCAATGCTACCTATGCACACACCTATCAATTTCAGAATCTGAATTGCCATTCTCTTGCAAAGGCAATAAACACAGTAATATGTCTTGGATGAAAAGAAAGAAATAATAGGATTTGCTAGGTAGAAGACAAAATATCTGCCTAGAAAACATGCAATACAGTAATCTCATTACCAGAGAACATTCAGGAAATTAAAACTAAAAATGTAATGTGAATACGTTTAAACTAAAGACTGTTACCCACCCAAACATTTGTATCAAGAGCAAAATGTCAAATTATTGCGGCAGCATAATTTTCCTTTTTCAAAAAAAGTGGTAGCTTCCAGTGTTCTGTCAATTCATTTTCAGTCTCTTGATTAGATAAATCTTCTGCCTGTATCTCATAACTCCTGTAGTAAAGGCACATATATTCTTGTGGTGAAGCTGTAGGGAGGAAGAAAAAAAATCTGAATAAAAGAATGTCTGTCTGTGTAGCTTAACTGCCACACTAAAAGAGCTCATGTAGAAGTTTTTTATGTTTTATAGGGCATAATGTCTTTGTCCTTTATTGAACATTAGAAACACTAAAATAAATGAAATGCTTATGACAAGAATACCAACCTCTATGCAATGGAGTATTAAAAATTGCTGTCTTTACAGATTTTTTCATTTTTCTTTTTTATGCTTCTGTAAATGTAAACTTATAATTTGAGTAACAGATATTTCTCTTTTTGAGCTCATGTCCTTAAAAGAAATAAAAACTATTAAAATATTTAGAAACAATCACTTCTACTTCTCTGTTTTTCCTCTCTCAGTTCTTCTTCCTTAAAAAATTGAATGGTGTGGAAATGATTGACAGTTTAATGCAACTTAAACTGTGCTATTATGTTTAATATGGGTTTAAAATATTTCCACCAGGAGCTGGATTTTATCACTGAAAGGTTTGCCTGCTTACCACGAGTCTGGGTGTGTCAGCAATGAGTGGCTGTCACCTGTGTTTAAATGCTCTCATGCAGCCAGGTTGTGTGTGTTTTCACCATCCCATGGGTCACTTTGCTTGTCAGGCACACTGACCACTTCTTGCTGTGCTTCTGTGTAGGAATACTACCATTCTTGCAGCAAGAGTTTAACAGCAGTCTCTAAAGTCTCAGCTCCTTTCAGCTGGACAATGAAGTCCTCAGCAGAGGGAAATTACACTCCTTTTACACCAACCTGTTGAAAAGCTGTGTCCAGCCCTTGGAGTCCCCACTCTAAGAACATTATACGTATACATTGTATACGTAGATATATATATATCTTTAAACACAGCAACTAGAAGTCTTCTTACTCCAAACTTTGAAAACAGATTTTTTTCAGCTCTGGAATGATCCCTGCTCTAATGTCCAGGAGAATTTTTTTTTTTTCCAGTTTGTAGTTCTGCAGGATAATTCTAGGAGGACAGTGCTTTCCTTTCCAGCTAGCTATAGTTTGTTTATTGAGCTCAAAAGTGGTGCTGCACAGCAAAAAACTCTTCTAAGAGAAGGATTCTTCTCTGTCTTAGGTAGTACCTACTTCTCTTCTGCCCTTCTAATGTCATTTAGTCAGGCTAGTTTTGGCTGAAGCTGCTGCTTCAAAAAACTTCTGCCAAAACTAGAAAATCTGTTTGGTATGAACATGTCAGATATATATGTCTAAGGGGCAATTTGCAGAAATGTGATAGAGGACACAGCAAGAGCTGGCTAGCCTCTGCCTGTATCTCACTATGTGTCATGACAACAGAATTGCACAATGTCTAGAAGGAACATACCTTGGGCTGTATGCTGTCCGTGTTGTTGTGGCTCACAGTGAATAGGTTGGATAAGGCTTTGAGCAATCTGGTCTACTGGGAGGTGTCCCTGCCCATGGCAGGGGTTTGGGACTACACGATTCTTAAGGTCCATTCCAGCCCCTTAGCATTCTGTGGTTCTCAGAACTGGCTGTAAGAATTAACATGCTTATCAATTCAGAGTAATTTTGCCAGCAAATATCACTTCATTGGATCTTAATTGTCCAAGAGGTTGTACAGGAGAGTTGGCTGTCACTCAAGTTATCCTGTGCAAGCTGTTAAAGACATATAACATTTCAGGCAGCCCTGGAAGCAGTTATTTGGGGATTGTCATTTCAAACAACATAAGTGACTAACAGTTCAAAGGAATAGATGACCTTAGGATTCAGCTGCTTATCCCATTTCTTGCTGTGAATTAAATTAAACTGAAAGCAAATAGAAATACATAAATACAAAATCCAGAAAAATGTAAGGAAGGGATGAATAGGGAGGGAAAAATATAAAAGAAAGGATGCTTATGTCTGTTTAATACATGAGTTATCTCTGAATTTTTCTGTTCTTGATTCTGCTATCAAGCTTCTATATGATTATGGCAATAATTTTGCATGTACTTCATAGTATTCCTAGCCAAGGAACATTGCTCTCATCCAACCTTTAATTTTTCAGGCTGTATCATGTATCATGAGAATAGATCCAAAACCCAGCATATCTTACACTTTCATCACAGTTTTTGGAACATGATCTAAACGCAACTCTCTCCTCTTTAAATGCATCCTTTCATTAACCTAGACATAAATTGTTTATTCCTTCTTTGTAGGTGCTAATACCAGAGCCATGACAGTTTTCACCTAGCCAGACAGACAAGGTGAGATTCATCTCACCTAGTTTAGACATTTGGAATGATAGAAACATGTAGAGATTTGTCTCTTAGATACCTTTGGGTTCCTTTGTGAACGAAGAACAAAATACATTATTTTTGGGGAATGAGTCATTGGCTTTATTTTAGACATCTATGCTCAGATGAATTACTCTACAGGAATACTACTTTCTTTCAAGTGAGCGTAAGGAAGCCCATGGTGGCCAGATAAGAGGTAGACATCTGCATTATTGGTCAATACATCCTTATTTTAACAAATTTAACAACCACTTTCCCGTGGTTGCCCAAGCTTTTAGGAACATATTATAGCTCTACAGAGCATAGCATTCTTTCCTACAGGTCTGGGAAATGTTTAATCCCAAAGCAAATATTTCTTACAGGTGAGCTTCAGAGTTTATGCATGTGCACATTAATCCTAATTGTTCAAATTAAATGACCAAAAGTCTTGCATGCACTTAATGGCAGGGCTTTGTTAGTAAACAGGCACGATAGTGACCTGTGTTATTGTCAGATCCTGTGCTGATCAGCAGGGTGCATTTCAGCAGCTTTCTTGCTTCAGTCATTCAGTGTCTCTTTCTAACAATGGTTACTTTTACCCTTTTTGGAAATAAAGGTAGCACAGGTTTTGTCCTGCTTTTGGTCATTAGATTTGCACTTCAGATTTTTTCACAAAAAGAATCTGTGCACTTGCATGTGGAATCTTCTGCTGCCTTGTTTTTACAGTGTAAGTTGCAGTTGCAGCTATTATCTATGCTGTGTTTTTAACTGTCATGTAAAGTTTTATTTAGAAACAGAAACAGAGATGGTAGGCTGAAATTTCAGTATATGAGGAAGGACCACAAGGAAAATATAACAGTGAACAATATTTTTTCATTATTAAAATACCATTCACATCTTGGGAAGAAATAATGAGAACTAAAAATATACATACATATCCATATATCTATACTTGTATCTATATCTAGATATATATAGAGATTAGATATAGATATAGATGAGATATAGATGAGATAGATCTAGATCTAGATCTAGATCTAGATAGATGATATAGATATAGATATAGATATATAGATATAACCTTCAGTTATTTTCCCTTCTCCTTTTTTCTGGAAATAATTTTTAATAAATCAGTATATCTGAATTCAGCTTCTTCCTCAGATCATGTCTTTCTTCATAGCTTGGGGATTTCAAAAATATCATCACCTTCCTCTTCCTTGGAGAATAGGTAAATCTAGGTTGGAAATTTCAAACCAGGTGGAAGAATTTTATATGAAATAAAGGTTTCTAAACAAGTTTAAAGGGACAAAGAAAAATGTAAGGACAGTTTAGGAAAAAAAATAAACAAAACCAAAATTAATGCAGGTATAATAAAATTAGAGGTGAAATAATAACTATTATCTGGGAGGGTGACAGGTTGTAGGAATTGTCTTTCAAATCTAGGCTGACAAACATCCTCATCTCAAATCTATCATTCAAGACCACATTCTTGCCTAGAAGTTATCACTCTGAATATCCTCCCTTTCCTTCTTTGCATGCTTTAAATACTGAGCATGACACCACGAGGTGTGGGATATCCCTTTGGTCAGTTGGGATAAGCTGTCCTGGCTGTGTTCCCTCCCAACTTGTGCACTCCCAGTGTTGGTGGGGTGAGGAGCTGAAAAGGCCTTGATGCTGTGCAAGCCCTGCTCAACAGGAACTAAAAAAGCCCTGAATTATAAACAGTTTCCACAGAAGAAATCCAAAACAGAGCTCCATACTAGCTACTATGAAGAAAATACCAAAACCAGGACAGTTTTCATGAACCTGGTTTATGTCTGAAATTATACCAGTCTTGTACAAAGAGCCTGAAATTTGGTATGACTTAAATAACACTGCTCATAAAAACAAAAATTATTTTTAATTCTGAAAAAAAATATTTAATTATTGTAATAAAGATTTATAGTTTTCTCAAACATTTTACTATAATGCACTCAAATAATCATTTGAAGGTTAATTAGACAGATACCTGTGGTTATTCTTTGTTAATCTAGAAAATGACAACAAATAATTTACAGTTATTTTAAGTCTAATACTTGAATCCATCAGAAAATTTTCTGATGATATTGTCCATTACTTTTATAATATAAAAATAATTTTAAATAAAACTAGTGTTTAAATGATGAAAGGAATTATATTTGTTAGCATTTGAATTAACTTTGATTCTACTCTTTTACTGAGGGTCATAGAGTTTAATTGACATTGATGAAGACTTATATTCAAGGGACCTATGGCTGACGCTAATAATGACAAAATCTTCTTTCTGGAAGAAGAGGATTACTGTGGTAGACTTTAAATAACTCAGCATTTTCAGTGAGATGACTTTGTTGTTTGCATTATTCATGGTATTTCTGATGGTAAACATAAAGGGATATAAAGAAGAAGTAATGACAGTGAGATGCCCAGGTCTAACAAGTGTTTAAGGGAGTGAGCAGTCTATATAACTGTACTGAAATATGCTATAGCTGCCCATTCTATTTGGAATAATTTTTTAGGAATGTTATAGAAGCTTTTAATATATTGGGTTGGGTTTTTGTTGTTGTTTTTTCACTGTCTTTGTTATGTTCAAAACTTGCAAGAAATAGAAATTTGATAATATGAAATGAAGATATTAATTGAGCCAGGGGAAGAAAATATATATTTTCATGCTTGTGTGAACACACTTTGGTAAATAAATGACATGAATACTCAAAATATGATAATTTTAGCTGCATTACCAGAACTTAGTATCATGACATCATGGACACTGTGTGAGAGACATAAAGGGAGGTGATGAAGTTTTACAGCATAAGATAGAAAGGAGTAAGGAAGCTGGCAAAGATTCTAGGAAGGAACAACAGTGGTCAGCCTTGGGGACCCATCCTGTGCTTGTTCAGGATGTATTGTGGCAGAAGTGGCAGAAGTGTTTATCTGTGCATTCCTTGAATGTGTGTGTCAGTAGCATATCACTTTACTGGGCTTTGTTTTAAAAACAGTGTGGAGGCTGAGGGATAGTGAACCACAGAATATATTTTGTAAAGCTGGGCTTCTTCTTATTTCCTAGAATATTTAGTGTGTGCTGGAATTGAAAGATTGACAGGGTTTTAGACATTGAAAGATTTTAAGGGTTTTCTCTATAGGCAGAATACCTAGACATATTAAGAAATATAAAATTAAACATTTCAGACAGTAGCTAGATGCTAGTATTGTTTATTTAAGAAACCATCAGCCACAAAAGTCACGTAAGTTATGAATATGAGCATCCATATGCTTAGGTGCAAATTACTGATCCTATTGTAAATGTCTCTCATGCTCTTATTCATGCAAATGAAGTTTAAGCAAGTTTTGTATTTGAATTAAGAGAGAGCTAAGAATATATCCTCTGGAACAAAGCCATCATCATAATCTTTACATTTTAAACCTATATGCTCATCTCCCATAGGTAAACACTGAATCACACTGTCTCCTCAGAGCCTAGAAGTTAAATCCTGGCCATGAGATCAAGCCCAATTCCTTACACAACCCTATTGTTTGAAAAGTACCAGTGTGCTGAGTAGCCTTCAGCATAAAATCACTACCACCATTACCCCAGATTCTCTGTTTTCCGTTCCTCTGTATCCCCTTTCCTCTCTGTTATCCATAGGTATAAGCAAACATGGAGGAAAACCAGACCTTTGGGGAAAGTGCTGTGTTTTGCAAGTATGCAAGGAATCTGCACACTGCAGCTGCGTCCTGCTGTGGAAATAAGAGAGTATTATATTAAAGATATAGGTATAGGCTCTGAAGTTAGGGGGAAAAGCAAAGAATGCTGCTTTAGGATGACCTCACAGTTAACCCCAAGAAGCAATATAGATAGAACCTTAATCTGCACACTGCAAAAGTAATAGAGCTCATATTTTAAGGCACATTCACTAGCACCTTAACTTTCACAGTATGCTAGTATCTGTTAAATGAAACAACAGTGATTTTTCTGGACACCTCTAGCAAATGAATCCCAATTGTGTAAAAGAATGTTGCGTTGTCATATCTGAAAGGAAACCTCAACAAATCAAATACTGGCAAATAGTGAGATTTTTCTGTACAATTATTAACCTATAATTAAAACTAAGTATTACATTTCAGAGGAAATTCTGAGTATGAAAGAAGCAGTCTTCAAAACTGTAGCAATTCAATACCTAGTCTGTCAGACAGAGGCTGGCAAGGACTTTCTTCTTTATAGAATAAAATGATGCATTAAGATAGGTGTATAGATAGATGTAACATTTTGAGGTTGCATTCATCCTATACTATTTCCTTGTCATGCTTAGTTTACTAGCAAAACTACAAATTATTTTTCATTTTTTTTCTGCTATTCTTAGCCCTGGAGGGTCAGACTACTTTATGAAAAGCAAACTCTACTGTCTTCTTTGCTCTATCTATTGTCATTCTGAAATTGCCAACATGAAGATGACCCTGATCATACTGTTTTTTATTATCAGGCTGTTGTTGTTTATAATTTATGAAGTAGAAGGATACTGGGTATTTTTTGTTTGTTTGTTTGTTTTCCTCTCCATAAGCTTCACTGATCCTGAGGATCTGAGAACAATATTAATTTTGACTGGTAAGCTGAATAAATACAAATTTTGTCACAGGCGGAGAACACTTATCAACACCAGGGTGTCACTTTGAAGTAGTAACTTTTCTAACCTAATACTTGGAAGATAACTTTCTTTTCCAATAGTAAATACAATACATTGTAAATCTCAGGGTAGATTCAGCCATTAGCGTTTACAGGTTGTGACAGCAGCATGCTTCAATTTTGAGGCCAATAATTCTGCTTTGGTGAATACCTGCTCACTTTTTTATGGTTTAGCTTGTAAACCTTCTGTTTTGCTAACAGCTTCCTGAGCTGAAAATAATTGTCCCTTGGAATGTTCATTGTCAAGCGCTATACTGACTTGGCAGACAGAACAGCAGCGTGTATGCACAGGAGATGCAAGTTTGGGGAAGACAGAATCCCCTCGACTCTTAAGTTGGCAGATGCTAAAGCACAGCCTTCTAGGAGAAGAATTATATAGTGTTTTGAAAGGAGCTATGAAATACTCATTCATCCTGGAGCCATAATAATCTTTGGCTTAGGACTAGGCTGCCGGTCTTTAGCCTGAAGTCTGAAGCTCTCCAGGTCTCTTAAAAGATCCTACAAATCTCTTATTAATACCCTACATACTCCGTTGACTCTTTATAATGCCCAGATGGATGTGCTGGCCAAACTTTGTCATGAGCACATGGATTGGTGACAATCTCTTCCCCTTGATGAAAATGAGACTATGAAGTGTGGCAGAGAGGGAACTCAGGAAAAGATGGGGTACCTCCACTGTGATAATTCAGCCTGCCTTTGGTGCCTCAATTATCCCAGAAAGTTTTGGGGCCTGTTTCATGTTGTACAATACAATTGATATGCTCCTGTTTTAGAGTGAAACATAAAACAGTCCTCTCAGGTATCACACAACTCATGTGCATTTGCAGAGAATTAATTTATAATAAGAAGGAGAGATGATATCTTACTCACCTTTGCTAGTAGAAGAAAATATTTGATTCATCCATCAGTGTTCATTATCACAGCATGGACCAGGCTACACATATACATCTACAAATAAAGGCACAGACAGGTTACAAATTCACTCAGCCATTTATCAGAGGATTCCTGAGGAAGTGTGACTTCTCTCTTGGCCTAATTCTCTTGGGTACCACTCCATGTTAAATGTAACTACAGGGTAAGATTGTATCAATAAGGGAGATGATCATCTCCACACAATATAGAGGACAAATGAAGATGGCAGTGTATGTACTCACATAGACAGAAAAAAAATTGTGCCTCACAGAATGCTATTGTGGAAGGTTGGGTGGGAGGAAATTAAGTCTTTGTCTTTGGTAAGGCCACAGATATTCCCAGAGACACACAGAAGTGGCTGGATGCCCTGAAGGCTCTGAAGGTCTCCAGAGCTCTAAAACAATTCACAATGTTCAGTCAACCTAAATTTCATTCCTCAATAAAAGTGCTTCTCCATGAAAAAGTGCATGATTCTAACTGAAGAAATCTTGATTAGTTACTTAATTATTTAATCTTCATCCATTGATAAATGCCTATTTTGTTTCTCTTTCAGGAATTGCATGTACAGCAATTACTAGCTCATCTTAAACACAAAAATACACAGCTTCTTGAATTGTTTTATGGAGAGACTGTCTCATAATTCATGGTACTGTGTGACTGATTTTTTTCTCCCCTTTTATTTTTCTTACTAAATTGGTTGTGAGAAGAGAGAGCATAATAGTATTTAAGTTGAATGGTGAATAAGGGCTAAAAAAAAGCAGCAACTATTTTTCCTTAGACTCTAATTACTTGTTACCAAATTGTTTCTGGACAGTCTGAATTGCTTCAGTTACCTGCCACCTCTTAGAATAGATGCCAGAGCTCAAATTTATAGATGCCTTTCACTGACCTGGAGAGCTATGGGGACTGAAGGGAAAACATTGGAAGGCAGTGAAATTTGTGGCTACAGTATGGATGGGCGATGATGCTGGATGAGTTATGCTTATGCAGATTTCAGCCCATATTCCCATGGCCATTAGTCAAATTAAGTTATCTGTATGTATGAATTCGACTCCAGTTAGGAATAAGACAGGCTAGAACTTAAGCTAACACACAGATGTGCTTCACATCAACAGAAAGAGGTATAAATGAGTGAAAGGAAAGGGTAGCAAAGTAGTATGAAATTTGTCTCAACTGTCTCCTTATCTGTTGAGTGACAGGTAGAAGAAGTCAGTGACTTTAGCATCATGGTTTCTTCAACTTACACTCCTTTTTTTCCATCTTGGCTGTGTTGGTGGGAGAGTTTTCTCTTTTCTTTTGCACTTGTGAAAATGTATCTGCATGCTACTTTTCTTCTATATCCACAAGACCACCATTTGATAAAGAAAATGTTACCTTACCTTAATAAAAGCTACCAAAACTGATATGGATAATGTAAAGTCAGATGGAAAAAAGAAAGTTTCTTTCTCTTTAATTCTTTCTCTTTCTTTCTTTCTTTCTTAAGCCCCTGATTTCTAACATCTGCAAAGCAAACTGATGTTACTGCAAAGGAATTTTATGTTTAGAAAGTATGCATTTTATTTTTCAGCTTCAGTAAGCAAGCCAATATTTCTGACACTGAAAAATGTGTCTTTAACATTGTTACCTTACCTTCTAAATGTACAAGTTTGTTATAGCTATCTTCTCATTTTTTACATTGGCCTTCTTTGCCCTGGGTGGAAAAAAATAGAGCCAGTAATGACATGTATTATAAAGATTAATCAACCATAAAGACTATAATTGAACACACAAGTGTAGTCATTACTTGATTAATTGCTTCAATAAAATAATCAGTCTTCTACATACCTCAAAATAATATTCAGCGGTGAATAGAAGAAAGTGTGCAGAGACCAGGATTGCCTTCAATTCTTATATCAAACAGAATTTTCTACCTTTCCTTCTGTTTGGCTGCAGAACCTGCTTTTATTTGAATGTTTAACTTGAATGAACTTACTCTACTTCACAGTAGAATTTTGTCATCTTAACTTTAACTTTAAAAAAAGGTACTGAAACCTCTTATGTGAACTTTTATACTGAAAGTTATGTGGTGACCTTATAAGCCTATGTGAAAAAATAATTTCTATGGACATATGTAGAAAGTGTCACCTGTGGGATTTAGGCTGAAGTTCACAGAAAGAAATTGCTCAATCTCCTAAACTGAAAGTGCTACTCAGTGTGAAATTGTTGTATGCTGAATTTTTCACTCCTAAAGTATGTTTCCTAAACTGAAACACGACAATTCATACTGTTCATCAGAAGTTCATCCATTGCTGCATTTAGAGAGCTCTACTGGATCTCAAGGTTATAAGAATGTGTTTTCCTGCAACCTGTAAGGGGGAAAGGTAGAACAAGACTGCATATTTACTAAAAATGTCATAATGTAAATCTAGCTCAGAAGAATTTGAACCTGAGAAGTTGTATGCACAAGTAGTGATGCTTTAGATTAAGAAATATGTTCTGTTATCAGTTGCTGCAATATTTTCACAGAAGAAAGATTAATAACCCCCTTCATTCCTCAGGGGTTAACTAGAGTACACTGGTTAACTAATAGTATTAACTAAGCAGGCTAAAACAGTTACTACATGATTCAGTGTTTGAGACATGGTCAAAACCATGGCTGAGAAGTGAAACTGAAGAAGAAAAGTAGCCCATGGTGGCTGCTGCTTCAGTAAGCAAATGAGTTCACACCAGGGTGTGAACTGGCATTTTACAGACCATGGGAATTAACTTACGTGTAATTTATACTCGAGTATTATGCTACAAAGCATATATGCCTTCTGCAGTTGGACATTGCAAAGTAAGCCTCATTTGTATATATTTGGAACCCTAGTAAATGATTTATCAATGTCTTTAATAGCATGGAGTTCCTGGTGTACTTATTTATTAGCTTGCCACACATCTATCTAAAATGCCCACTGCAGGGAGTACCTATGTCAGTCATTATACATAACAGTGTACTATACAAGACCTAGTTTTCAGTTGCTCCTAGTTATGCTATTCCTTAAATATTTTTTTTTTTAACTAGAAAAACATGTTTTGTTTTTTCCTTGGGCTGAATGCAATCACCAAGTTCAGCTTTTTACAAGCATTCTTGTAGTTTTTCAAAGTGCTTTTTGAGTTACTTAAGCACTAAAAAGTGCTGACTTTTTTAAGCAGTATTGATTATAGTACAGAAAATTTATACACTGCTGTAAATAGATTTAGTACTTCAGAAAGCCTGAAGAAATTGTAGGAAAGGTATGTATCTGTATTTTCTTACATTTTTTCCTAGTATTATTTGGGTTATTAATAAATAGCTTATGCAGAGAGGAGTAAAGAGTTAGTTCAGCTAACTAAGAGATATCTATGTGAACCCTGATAGCAGGGCCTGTTCACCTGAAATATTGTGAAACTGAGCATAAGTTGTCCTGCCAAAATACATCTCCAAATGAAAACTGAGGATGCTCAAACTGCAGATGAGTGTGATTCAGCCTCCTCAGAGGCTGGGTCGTTCTGTGGTCCTGTGACAAAGCCAATGAATTTGCTGAGGAGGATTTCATCTTGACTCAATTTTTGCTCATTTCCTGCAAATGCATGGTGCAGGAAGCATCATGAATAATCAGGCATAGAGAATTCCTAATGTAGGAAATTCCATAATTCCTTATGAAGAATCCAATCTGTGTTGTGAATGGGTTGCTGGCAACCTTCTGAGAGAAGGTTAATGGGATTCTATGTAGAAACAGTCTATGTTTATAAAAGGGAAGGCTGTATTAACTTCTGTGTCTGCATATGTGCATTGGCAATATCAGCTTGCTCATCTGATCTGCTCCACTCAGAAGCTGCCCACCATTTCTGTAGGAACAGTGTTCTTTCTTACATGTTGCTGTTTAGTCTGTTACCCATTTACTTTGGAAGGACAAAGAGAAGGCAGAAGAATGAAATTTCATTTTTTTTCATGGAGAAAGTAGATTGAAAGAAAAACTGTAAAGCTTTTTCATCTTGTGTAAGGCTTTTCTGTGCTTTCAAAAAATAATGTGCTACTTAGAAGTTTTACTCTGGTGGAGCCATGTTGTAATAAAGTGAAGGCCAATAATATCTCGTGAGGCATAGATAAAGGTTGGAATATCCCTACAGCACTGCTGTAAGGCTGTCTCAATGGGATTCACCCCGCTTGAAGCAAGCCTTATCTGCAGCACTTGGGTAGGAACTAAGAGTCCACTTTGAAGACAGGGAAGTTATTAGAGTAAGGAAATTTATCTTCATATAAGTATATCACACACTATTACTTATTTAAACTCTCAAATCTTTTCTGTTTGGTTTTGATAATCTGTACTGGCAGACTTCTCTTCAAGGTAGAAGCAAATAGGTGAACAACAAAACCAATGTAAAAGATTAGGTCTCCAAAACAAAATAAGGTCAGAGACTGCAAATTATTGCTTTTATTGATGCCTTTATAAAGTCTTTACAGTTGACAAGAGAGCACAATCACTGAGTGGGCAAAATTCTGAAATTTGTTTCTAAACCATCTTTGCCAAATTAAGATTATATCCAGCATGGCACGGCCACAGATTAATTTCCTTTAAATTGATGTAAATGACAGGTGACTGTGATCACTAAAGCAAGCACCTCAGAAGCATACTGTTGGGGAAAAACAAGCATATTTCCACAGTCCTGCTTTATAACAGAAAACAAATATCCTGCAAGGTTGTCAGTCTGCCACTTCTCATGAACAATGAATGTGCTTAAAAATATAAGCAGTGAATAGGGAACAACATGCTATTTGTTACTTGTGCTCCTTAGCAGTTGTGCATTATCACTTTTGCAAAGCATATAGAAATAGATGATTAATAATTTTGTACAAATAGAGCCTCTTATGAGTGTGGCAGAATTTGACCTTGAGTGCTAAAATTCAATATATTATTGAAATGCTTGTCCCCAGAAAGCCAAGACCCCTGTGGCTATTTTTGTAACCTTAAATATAATAGCTTGCCACTGAATTTATATTATGTTCGCTATGGTCATCATTTCATTAGAATTATTTGAATGCTTAAAATATGAAGAAATGTCAAAATTCAGCACTAGTACTTAAGTAAAAATCTGTTCAGAAATTTGGAGCTCAAGAAATATTACAGTATATTCATTCTCATTAAATCCTATGTTGCCTTTCTTATCTTTCAGCAAAATATGGAGTTGGAGGAGAAAATCTGGCAGTAGTTTGTCCTACACCAAAAAGTAAAAGAAGGAATCAGGTGCAGATATACTAATTGTTTTTGCAAAAGATTGCTAAATCTGAATGAGATTCATGGAGCTGTGCATTATTTTAATATCTTGAGAACTGAGAAACAGCAGGAACTGAGTGTTATTTTCAGTTAAGATTTCAAATAAGTTCAATAATAGCATCAGGTTTTCTACAAAGGTTCAAGGTTCAAGTCTTATATAAAAGTTCAAGACAAGTTACTCTTGTACGGGACAATAACAGCAACTTATAGCTACTATTTTTTGGTGAATATAAGAGAGAGTTCTGATTCTGTGAAATAACTATATCAATTACAAAGTTGCATCAATATATTTTAAAATCAGATTTTATATTCTGCTGATTTCTACTGAAATTATCCTCACAAGCCTCAAGAGTTTAGCATGAAGATGGACTTTTTTTATGTGTACAAGAGCAAACTTCAAAGCCAAGGATTCCTACAGAGATGTCTTATCAACAGCTTGCTTTACAGATATAAATTCTGAATCCACTTCCTGTAAATCATTAATGCCAGATTAACTTCATTAGTTGAATTCATATTATTCTCAAAAATGAAGCAGATACTTTGTGTTTAACAGGTAATAATAATAATAATAATAATAATAATTCCTTATCGGAAATCAGGCGACCCCCGACGAGAAGAAGTGATAATGTCTGGCTCCAGATCAGAAGTCTGAAGGATAGCTTTATTAAAACTATATTACATTAACATACTATTTAAAGAGATTCTATCTTATTCTACATATTTACTTCTTACTTACCTATCTAACTAACTAACTTGTGACACTCTGCTGAGAGTCCGAGACACAGCTGGATCCGATTGGTCATTGAACCCAAACAACCTTCGCCAGAATCCAATCAAGCAATCACTTCAGGTAAACAATCTCCATATCACATTCCACATAGGAAAAATAAAGGAGCAGAGATAAAGATTGTTTTCTCTTCTTCTCTCTGTGCTTCTCCTGAGAGACAGAATTATGCCTCTTTATCCAGAGAATGTGAATGTCACAATTCCTTATCTGTTATCCTTAAGCATTTATTCAATTATGATGGGAAAAGTACAAAGGTGAAATTTGAGTCATGAAGTAAACAGTTATAGTGTAAGATATTCTCTTTCCCTATGCCTTTGAACAATTTTATCCCTCTTGATAAAAATTTCTTTTGTTTGAATTTTTGTGTTTTTTGCTTGTGCAAAGACTATGCAAAGCCTTACCTGTAGAGTAACAACCGTAAGAAGGAAAAAACCAAAAGACTCTAAAGGGCTTTTAGGCATTAACTGGTCCAACTACACAGTCAAAAGAGAGGCACATTCAAAGTTATATTCATTTGTTCAGGTCCTTGTCTGACTGCTGCATATCTTGTCTTTAAGAGAAGTCTTGAATAGGTCAGACAGCTTCAATAGATTCACTTGCTTTGTACATATAAATAATTAAAGTGATCAGGGAAGAGTCTTATTTTTCACATACATCAATAAAAAGTTAATCTTCCACTTTTCATCAGCTTGAGTCATTTAGATGCTCTGCTGTACACAAATCTTTCTGTACAAAGATTTCCACCTCTTGTTTTGAGATTGAATAGCTAGAAGGATAATGAAGGAGAGTGTTGTATTCGTGGTTTGGCACAGCACTCAATGCCAGATGGTTGATAGATTTTATGGATGTGATACTGAAGCCAATCCAGAAAGTAGTTACACATTTGCTAACCACTTCAATCTTTTCAAGTACGGTGGAAGTGTTTCTTCTACCCTCAGGTACAGCAAGCCACAACTAGAAACAAGACAATCTTGTGACTAGGGGAAATGGAAAACAAAATAGTTGTTGACATATATGATTAAGTAATGGAAAATATTGTTCTTTGAAAATCTGAGGGAAGTAGAGGTCACTCAACAATTTTTGGAAAATTAAGTTCTCAATCAATCAGAACAGTTTTGCTAGTTTTCTGCTTCGGAGGTCTTGGTGGGAACACAACCTTAAATTATGCTTTGATGAACAAAAGCACTAAATCTGGATTCCTCAGTCCAGTGTCTAATGGTCTGTTGTACCTGGTGCCAAATAGTGAGATGTTTTCATTAGTGTTTGGCAGTCTATTTAGGAAAATATTGGAAGTACAATAACAAGGAGTATGGTAAATTAAAACTCTGCTCTCCAATCTACATGTGTGTGTTCAGAAAATCCCTGATCACTGTATGATTAGTGTTGGATGATGTTATTGATAGAGACATGCTCTTATTGTATTTTAAGAGGCAGAGTATTGCATCAGCTGGGTGTTCACAGTGTGTGCTAAGTGAACTTTTAGTATTGGAAATTGCAGCTGATCATCATATTTCTGTTCTGATAAGAATTTTCCAAATTATTTTGCAGTTTAAGCTCCATAAATCCTATTGGTTTTCAATGGTTCTTGTGCAGTTAAAAGGTATAGTTGCTTAAGGTTTTGCATATGTTTATACTTAGTTTTAAGGCTACTTAAAATATGGTGTTGGATCTATAGTAATGTTTTCAAATGGGGAACTCAGATGAAGCTGTTATGTGTCATGTAAGCAGTGCCAAGGGACTTGCCAACATGAGCAAGCACAACTGTGTCCCAAGCTTAAACTTATTAAGGATGGAAATGTGTCCTGAAGCTCTCAGTACTTACATCTTGCTTTCTGATTTATTCTTGTAGCTCCTATACAAGATTTAAAAATAACATAAAATCTATGAAGAAATAAAATAAATAAATAAATAAATAATAAGTTTGGGGTGATTAGTAAGCGCATCAATTGTGATATGTTAAGCACTCTCAGAAGGCAGAAATTCTAAGAAGTATTTTATGTAAGGCCCATATGTTCAGTATAAAAAGAGAGAAAGAAAAGAGTAAGAACAAATAAACTAGGAGTGAGCTGACTTATAAAGTTGATGAGAGAAATGTTTCTGTAACTAAATGAAAAGAATTTGAGAAGAATGAGAAAAGGAGAGAAACTGGGAATTAAATAACTCATGAGTTTTCTGTACTTTCTTCCTAGAAAAAAATATTTCTGTATAGAAAACCAAAGTGTCAGAAAAAGATGTTAAAATGTTGGAGACCAGTTTCAAATTGGAAAGCAAAGCAGTGTATTACAGTTTGAAAAGTAGACTAACATATAGCAAATTTCATGGAGCAAATTAGTCTGGTCTTGGGATTTTAGTTCAAAACATTTAGTGGAAGAATAAGAACGGTAGGACTAGAAATAGGTTCAATTATCTCTGTGTGGAGGAGAAAATGGGCAAAAGGGGCAGGAGGAAAGGAGCTATGAGCCAAATGTAGAAACTAATGGAAAGTGGAGACAAGAAATACATGTTTTCTGTTTGCATTGATATTGCATTTCACTCCACGAGAGCAATAGGAAGAAATGTCTGAGAATAAATGGAGTCCCCTCCATTCATGGCCAAATATGAAAGTCATGGAAAAGTTAAGTTATTAGCATGGTGGAACAGACATACTGGACTAGATAACAGCTGAAGAGAGAAAGAGGACTGATCAGGCAGAATTGGAAGGGAGGGAAGATAAACATGATGACGGTCAGATCACATAACCTTTCAGTGATTGAAAAGACAAACCAGCCTCAAGCTCCACACCTATCCCTTCACTTCCATTAATGTGTTTTTTACTCCTTCTGTTTGTCAAAACCAGCTCCTGAGTGTCAGATAATAAAAAAACTGAACCCAAACAACTTTCAAAGTTATGTTGTTTAAAACATGTTTGAAAATGCATCAAAGAGCTTCATCAGAACAAAATGCAAGTGCTGTAATTGCATGACCAAAGAACTCTACTTTTTCTCTAGGAAAGAATTGTTCTTAAATTTTTCATTAATTGGTTTATATTGTACTGATATTTATGTCAACCTCTTCTAATTTCTTTACAAATATTAGATAATATTAGATATATTAGATTATATTAGATAATATCTCTTCTAATATCTTTTTGTGGGAAGGAAAACTGTTACTTGGACAGGCTTAAAATCAACAATAGTGAAGTACTGATAAGTAAAAGAAGTAGCTGCAGTGAAATTTCTTATCTAGCTAGTGATACCCTACAATGTGACAGAATGAAGAAAAAAAATTGTTTGGTCAGCAGTTTCTTTCTATGCCATCTTTGTGCCTTGTTTTGTTTCCTATACTTGCAACACCATTCCTACAATACAAAACAAGTCAGCTCTCCTTCAGTGTTGTAATTCCTTGCATGCCTTTGCTGATTGTAGCATTCCTCAAAATAAGGGAAAAATTGTTCATGTAAGTATATCCTTCTGCAAATTACTTCAACACCATTATCTTTTTTATGCCAAACACTATTAAAATTTAGAGTACTGAATTGTTGTTTAGAAGCTTCAGAAATTTGATATATCAAATTGCTGTCTTTTTCAATTTTTGTCCCTTGTACTGAAAATCTTTAGCAACCTGTTTGTCCTGTTTCCTTACACGGACTCAAATCAACGACCTAGCTACCCTAGGCCAATCTTAAATTTTTTTTTTCATCCACTTACTCCTTGTCTTGGGTTTTTAGGTCCAAGTATTCCTATAGCTGCTGTCTGTTCATTGGCCTAACTAAGGTTTAGATTTTCCTTTAAAGCAGTGCTGCAGGGTTTTATGGAATCAAAGACTGACCTGTTTGCAATCACTTCTTTTCTCTAGAGTTCAAATTTTATGATGTGATCTTCCATTGTGACAAGTGGACAGCCACTTCGGAAGTGCGTGGTAGAGAATGTCAGGAATGAAATAAGGGAACAGTAAATGTATGTGGGTTTTGTTGCCAGCTGCCTGCTAAAACAACATACTTTGGCTGGGCAGAAATCACAGAACCTTGTTCTTTGTGGTCTCTTTGCAAAACATTAATGAATTCCAATGATACTGAAATATACCATTTTTAGTATTTAGGAATACAAAAATGGTTGCAGGTAACTAGTTTCGAATCCAGCATACTTTAGAGAGAAGTCTTTACATTCTGAATGTTTAATTCTTAATTTGCACAAAGGCCAACTATCCTGACTCTTTCCTCAGCGTAGTCATTTAAGGAATAGAGTGAAAAGAAAATATGCTTAAAACACTTTAAGGCACTCTCTTCCAAATCTGTGTACATCAAAGTCAAAAACTCCAGTGAACTATGGCATTGATATAGAGTAAAGAATATTAAATGTACTAGTTTACTTCAACTTCCCAGGGATATCAGGGATCTATTATTAGTGATACGATATGTGTATCTTTTTCTCATACTAGGTAAGATTTAAAAGATTTTTAAATTTAATTTATACTTTTAGAAACTGTTATGTTAAAATACTATATTAGTTTTGATTTTTTTCTGCTGTTTTTTGCTGGAGTTTGTTCCTACATAAATTTTATTACACCCTTTTATGAAAAGGGGAAATCTGAGCTGAGATTTCAGTATATTCTTATTAATGGCTACAAGGTTTTAGCTGATTTTGCATGGAAGAAAATATGGAAATGGGAAGATTTTGCCCATGACTAAAAAAATCCTGAAAGAAGTTAACAGGGGCAACTCCCAGGATGTCTCAGATAAGAAAAACCTTTTCACTTACTGTTGAAATAGAGACCGTATAACAGAGATCATATCAGAATTCCCAGCTGACAAACAAACACAAAACACATTCATGAAAGCTGGGAAAGGGAAGAGTTTATTCCTGGTGTTTGTTTTGGTTTTTTTTTGCAAATTTAAACCAGAATGAGGAATTCCTCCTCAGTTGCTAATACAGAATAAAGACCTACAGATTAGTCTTATTTTGCCAGTAATGATGCCATTAAAATCTTATCCAAGCATAATGGATATTACCAAATTTTACACTGAAGGAAATATCTGCTACATCTCTCATGGTATTTTTATTTCTGCAGTGCTTAGCAGTATTTTAAATACAATGAAATACAGGAATTTCCACATGCCCGATGCAAGTGTGGATTAAAATATTTGCTTCATAGGAGTAAACTCTTAAAGCCTGTCATTCTTTCAAAAAATCAAATACTCATAAAGACAAAAACTTATCAGTGATCTTTTAATCTCAAGGACTGGTTCTACTGGCCTAGTTCTGTGAGAACTACTAGTGGAATGAAATTCTACTTTTAGAAGTGCCATTAATATAGAAACAGCCAGCATTGCATTCTGTATTTCTAATTTCCAAAATGCTATTAAAAATAGCAGTTTGGAGTGACAGTTCATCTACAGTCCTTGGGAAATCTAAAAATAAACAGCCACCTGTGCTCAAAATGCTAGTAACTCTACTTGTAAATCACTTAGATTACTTATTATTTGCAGATATTACTTTTTTTCCCTGACACTTATGTACTACACAAATCAACCTGGTATATACAAATCAAAAGTTACTCAATTAACATAAAAATAGCGGATGTCACATGAAATGTCATTTAATGTCAGGTCTGGAATGAGCAAATAAATTGCCTCATCAGTTTAATTAACAAAAAAGGTAACCAAGTCAAATTAATGTACTTCAAATAATATTAGATCTATTTTGAAGGGGATTGCACTGTTGAATTTTAATTGGAAATTCACTTTATAGGACAAGGAAATACATTATTTTACTTTGATGATCAATACTGGACAGACAGGCAACAAACTTTTCTTGACATATTGGAGAGAATGGTATGGGCTTTGGTATGTTATGGTCAAGGGACTCCTATTTAATTATTATATTTATAATACATTTTTTAATCTTAATTTTTAATATTTTTTTAATTTAAATCTAAATTCTTAAGAATTCTCTGTGACTTTCGGTATTCTGATGACTATTGTTAATGTCAAAAGACTGAGCTTCATGATGCTGAGCACCTTACAGAGAGAGGAGAGAACCTTCAAGGAGATCAGACCAATGGTGATGGAAAAGAATATTATTCCTAATTGTGAAGCCAGCTGAAGCATGGAAAACTCAAGTGACTTGACTAGTTAACAGAAGTTCAGGAGATTTGTGGCAGAACTGGATCTATATGTCATCTTAACCTCAATAGCTTAATTGATCTACTTATAATGATCTACTTGTCATTTTTCACTTGCTCTTCATGAGAGTAACACATAGAAATAAGTTCAGGTTGTTGGAGGGTTTTAATTAGAATAATCTGGTGGTTTCCATTCCTGAATACTGTTCTTTGGCTAATGGGCAAATGGAAAGGAAAATTGCTAGGTGGAAGGAAGTAAAAACAGTAAAGTTGTATTTGGAGAAATGCACAGACATTGTTATCAGCCACAGAAAGACCAGCAGAAAAAGAGATTTTCTCCTAGAAATGAAAATTTTCACCCTTAGCATATATAAAAGATACTTATACAGAGAAATGAATTTATGCATCATTTTACTGTTAATCTGTCTGAATAATCTAAACATGATGGAAACACTGTAGGAAACCCTAAATACTTAAAAATCAGGAAAAAAGGAGATCAAAATTTTCCCAGTAATTAGTGTTGCTTGTCAACATTACAACTGATATTTTGAATGCAAGCTCATATTCTGCAAAGAGGTAGGTCAAATCTTTAAAACTTAATACAATCACCTTCTTTCCTCTTTGAAGTGGGTCCAGTGTTCCCTTTGCTTCTTTTTAGGGTTGACAGCTGTCTCAGAGAAATGGAAGTACATTTTCAGGTACTTCATGTAAACCTCTCTATTAGAGGAGAAAAGGACTTAATCCCTTGAGGTGTTATTCCTAGTTCCACTACGACTGTAGTTATTACTAAATCAAATTACTTTAAAAAAAAATTGTTTGGACAATCAAATTGATGTGTGTCTATACATTTACATAATTCAATCAGTCAACAGAAGGTTGCAGAAGTGGGAAAAAAGAAAGAGATACTGCTATGGTAACCTCTCCTCATTATCTGGCATCCTGGAATATTTATAAAAAACTAGTTGGATTGGGTAGAATAGCACTCACAATGAATTCATTTAAGGCTTTTGCAAGTCTTCAGTAACCTAACTAAATAATATATTGCTAGGATTTAGCAATTAGCAACATTCTAGATATTTCTAGCTGGTAGAATAGCAGCAGCGCTTCAGTGTCAGTATTTTAAATTGTCTCTTGATAGAAGAAAAACCTGGATTTTTTTTCCTAAAAGAAACTTACAAACAAATGTGAGTTGATGATATATCATAGTGGTCCTCTCTGGCCTTCTAGCTCAAAAGAAACAGATTGTAAGAAAGTGACTTTAGGATACTTTACATTGATACATCTAATAATTTAGCTGTGCTAACTTGTTTAGCCCAAGTATGATTTTCTTGCAAATACCAAGCCCAAGCACCTTTTCTAGTTATGGAAACTCCAATCTTTAATTGAACCAGAAAAACACAATATCCATTCATCCTGTCCAAATTTACATTTTAAATATGTACAAAGAAATTGATGTGTTTGTCTTTACTCTTTACCCCAGCAATCAGAAAGCTTAAAGCTGACCAGGAGATTACCTCATCCCATTATATTGTTTGAGGGTGTGAGATCACAAAACTCAGTAAAGTTGATGAAACCTTCTCTACATCTCAAAGCATTTTCCCTTCATATTTAAACTACTTAATTTCTTTAGCCTTGTTTCTCTTTGATAATATATAGGTAGTATAGAAACAATTGAAGCTTTTTTATTGATATATCTTTAGTCTCAATTTGTAGCCTTTTTGAATATTTCAAAATTAGCAGAAGATCTCACTAGAAACAATCATTGTCTGAATTAATTTATTGTTTGAAGAAGAGCAACTTTGGCAGGGTTGTTAAGCAGAGAAAAAATAAATTAGCTGGATGAAAATATAAACATATGTTGCTTTAAACTCACAGCCAATGATATTTAAATCCTATTTAATTTAGACAAAATTTCCCATGAGTAAGGAAGGAGAAAGAAGCAAGCAAAATAAGTAAACACAAAAATGTCAGATAAAATTCTTTATAGTTTCTGTTTACAGTGGCATGTGATTGCCTTCTGCACAGTGTGGTGTTGGCTATATAATTATGCTGCATGAATAAAGAGCTCTAATTGCAGCAGATGAAGTTGATTATTTATCTGCCTCTACGCTGAAGACATTTGATTTTACATCCCTACAACACAGAGGGTTGTACAAATCAAAGAGCTTTCTAAAGGTGTTGTGGCACCCTCCTGAACTGTTTCAGCAAAGAAATATTTCTGATGCATTGATTGCTAGTAGCAATGGAACAGAACCTCCTCAAAATTTCTGTGAATTTATTTGGGACTCACTCCCTATGAGACTTCTACTCTTCTTCCATGATTCATATTGGGTAAAATAGTCTGGACAGATCAAGGAAGGTCATTGACATGCACAGAGTTTCCCTACTCAAATACTGTTAGGTATGAATATGCCAAAATCAGAAAAAAATAATCTTGGAAGCTGACTAAAGCTAGGAGACCTGTACAAATAGAGATCATTACATTTTCATGAACACATGACATGAAATGTGCAGATTTTGATTTCCCTACAACTATTTAAAAATGGGTCACTGTGTGTTAGAGCACAGTGGACGAAAACTGCATGAAAGATAGGTGGGATGAGATGTTGTCAACCATAATCCCAACAAGAAACAGCAGAGAGAAAGGGGAAAAAAGGTCAAAGATAGGAAATCTAAGACTTGACAGGCTGAAGGTTTTTGCATTGAAAAAAAAAATTCTTCATGAGACAATATTTCTATCAACAGTTGTGCAGATAATTTTTTTGCAATTCTTTTTCTAGCACAAACTGTGCTTGAAGATAGTTTTTTTAAGAGAACTTAAATTATAATGGAAGAATTATTCACACTTTTATAAATTGATATATTACAGCTAGGATGATGAATATGTTTCTTTTCTAGACAAATTCATTTTTTGGACCTTTCTGTGATAATCCTGGTGTCCTTGGAAGAGCATTTTTTATTTCAGTTGAGGTTTTTGCCTTGAATATTCAAAGTTATTTATAAAGAACATATCTGTAACTCTGATCAATTATTCTTCATTGCCTATTTTTCTAGTATTAAAATATATGTTATTGTTTTCCCTCTGTGTATCTCCTGTATCTTCCTTGTTTTCAAACTTAAGACAATTTAACTAAGATGGATTCCAAGTCACATGAACATATACACAGGCATATGTTGCAGAGATTAAAATGCACTTGCAAGTAAGATATAAGAAGGCTGTAAACATTCTGAACTAAAGGAATTTCTTTGGTTGCATATGCCTCACATAAATACCATTAAAGTGTGTTTTATAATGTTTGCATCCTTTTTTCTAAAACATTAGGAAAAGGCCAGGTCAGAGTTCCTGGTGGATTGCAACAGCAGTGCTTGGGCAACAGCTATTAACGTGGACAACCACAAAGGCAGAGTTGTAAAGTAGCATGCATTTACCTACTTAGTTCTTCTTTTATGTTTGTTATGTTTGAATATACCTCTGCAAAAGCTATTTGAGGGAGACAAATGCATTTAAGGATGGTAATTCCCTTACTGAAATAAAACCAAATGAAATAAAGATGTTGTTTACTAGCTAGGGTATGCAAGTTTGAGAATTGGTTATTACTATAACTGCAGTTCTGAACAATAGTGCATATTGAGTTTGAAACTAATTTTTATTACAACTAACTGAAGTATTTAACCTGCCAAAGTCACTGCCACACCTCTACCTGTTCCCTAAGGGGTTATTTAAGTGCTTGTCTGCAGACAAGGAGCTTGTCTGTGATTGTGACATCACATTAGCTGATTCTTCCTGTATATTCAGGACATAGTTCTGGAAAACTTCAAAGGACAGAGTGGCTCCAGAGCCTGCAAAAAAAGCATCTGGGAATCTATTATCAAGCTTGGCTGTTCTCATGGTGAAAGTCTCTTCCTGACTATTCTGAGACTCTCTTCTTTAAACTAATACCTTTCATGTCTTGCCCTGGATCACTTAGTCTGGTAGCTGGAGCTACTACTTCCTCAGGCTGAACCAGCCCTGATCACTCGGCCTCAGCCTGTAATGCAAATGCTGGAATTTCAATTACCCTGTGATCCATTTTCTGATCTTGCTCCATTTTGTCAGCACCTTTCCTGTGTTGGGAGATCCCTGCATTTGACCACCTGTGTGTGGTCTAATTTGTGCGTTATCTAATGAGCAGGGGAATAATCAGGATTCCGCCAGTGAAGGCTGGGCTGCTGTTGATGGGCATTCTTGCTGGGTATTTTTGCTGCAGTGGGATGCTGCTGACTCACACTCAGAAGTGGTGAGCTGCCTGCCTGGGGCTCCCAGGGCCTCTCTAACATGGCTATTCTCAGCCTGTGCTGCTGCAAGGACATTATATTCCTGGGTGAGGATGAGGTGCGGGATGGAGAAACACTTGTGGAATGACTTTGAAGACCCAGCTAATCTATGCATTTTCCAGGTGTCATAAAAAAGGTGGAAGTTTTCAGATGCTAAGGAAAATAATTCGAGTAGTATTTACTGATAGCATGTTGAGAAGGTGATGAGAAATTTGAATAGCTGAGTAGTGGTGGATGTTTTAGATAAACAGTATTACCTGTGCCATGTTGTAATGTGCAGCTGTCTGTTTTGGAACAATGAGGACATTACTGTGTTTTTCCCTGGTACATGGTCCAGAAAACATAAAAGTATTAGCAAATGAGTGACATGATTGGCTAGGACTAGTGGAATGTCTGAATATTGTACTCTATTAGGAGAGTGCTTCCAAGGATTTAAGCATTTTTTGTAACCAGACAGTCTTTCAAAATGTGCTTCATTTTAACTATAGACTTTGGTTCCAGCATTGATAAATATCTCAGTTTGTAAATGGTCTTTCAAGACCAATAAAAACTATTGTCCTTTCTCAGTCCACTTACTGAGCCAAGTACCTGATACTCCGCGAATCAGTAGGTGAATTTCCCTTTCTCCTATAATAGATACAAATTTCCTGTTGATTTTCACATTGCCTTATATTTTTATCTCTCTTTATTTTCAAAGTGGTGATTAATCAACCTACAGCTTTTAATATGCAAAGCTGCATGACTTCTTCTCATTATGCAATCAGTAAAATTAATGAACGACAGCTCTGCACCAGGAGGCCTAGCTGAATAGCAAAGGGACTATAGAAACAGGTTATTTGTGGGTCACTGCCAGAATGGATTTAATTTTATAGTACAGAATATTTCTCCTAATATAGAAAAATATTTAGTGAATATTCTTGTGTTAATGAAAACTGTTAAATTTATGCTGCTTCATATTTGGCATAATTTCAAAATGTTACTAATGCACTTTGTTAATTTACATTTGAATTCATTTCAGCATGCAACAATAAGAAGGGAGAAATTAGGGGAACTTGAAATCTTGAATAGTGAACCTGATGGCTCTTTATAGTGACAGATCAGTTTGTATTAGGCTATGGACCTGGGATATTCAGTGAAAATTCTTAATTTTTTCTCCTGTGAGTATTGCAGCAAGCCCTAAATCAAGATACACAGTTCACACCTTTTTAGTTGAATCTGGGGCTGATTTTCAGATGGATGGAAACGATCATTTTCCTCAGCATTTCTGTATAGCACTTTCAAGTTAAGTTTCACAGTTAGTGAAAAATGAATGTGAATGGTACTCACACGTTCACATACATGGTTCTAAATATGCTACGCTAGACACATAAAGCAGAAATTCTCTATTGAGCACAGCTGAAATTAACCTTATGAAGTATCATCATTATTTTGCCTTCTGCCATATGACAGAAGGTAACAGTCTGTTCCCATGTGTTGGAGTCATTACTCACCACAGATGTACATAGATGAAGGGTGGTGATATACAGAATGCTAGCTCCAGAAGAAAGCCAAATTGATCATCAGATTTATCAGAGTCTGCATGGTGTCACTGAATTTGCTATGCCAAAAGTGGGTTAGATGAGCATAGTTTCTGGTGATAAAACAGTAATACAATGGGAGCATCAGAAATGTGTTTTTTTCCAGAACACGGGGAAGTATTTAGGTTACCTTGAAAATATTTTGGTATCACAAAAAGGCAACCTGGAAAAGCGAAGAGGAGGTACTTAGGATAGTCTAAGAAGGAAGGAGAAATCTCAAGGAATTGCTGAGAAATCACTTTTCTTGCAGTGCTCTCTGTGGCATTTAGCATACTAAAACCAAAAGTACATTATTATCATTGGATCTCTGCCACCTTCCAAAGGAAAAACTAACAAAATAACAAAGTGGACCTTTTTTATGGGATGAGAATCTACTTTCTCAGCACAGAAGAAGATGTCCTTGCTTGTGAAAAAAAGGAATAAATAGCCACTATGTAAAACTTTAAAGAAGACAAATTGCTACTAGGAAATTTAGGATTATTTATGATGGAAGAGATTACCCTGAAATTTCATTTCACGGGAGGAACATGTGGATATGTTGTATGCTATAGCAGTGTATGGGTGATTTTAAGGAGCAGGGATAACAAGACAAGAAAGGGAAAAAGGAGATAATTATACAAAATGTGAAAGAAACTAATCCTGCAGTCATGTACTTTGTAGTCGGCAAAATGAGTTTTTAAATTTAGTTATGATTAGGAACCAAGCACAGGCAGATATTTGAATTCTAGTTATACTCACTTGTCAAAAAAACCCTCATCCATTTAATATCTAGAAGCTAACATAGAACTAACATCAGAGGTTTTAGAAGAGTTCTAATCCTGCACTAATGCTGATCTTTTCCTTAGAAAATGGAGTGTCAATAGACAAAATCAAGGATCAAGGAACTCTAATGGCTTCTATTTTAAAAGTTCTTTTTGGCATAAAATGAAAAATATATATTTTAATATCACATATTCTCTTAAGATTTACAAATAATTTACATAAAGGCCTCAGTCTTAAAAATTGTTGTCAGATTTATAATTCCTTGTTTCCATTAATAACCAAGGGGTTAATTCTTTTCAGGATTGCATTCAGAGTGATGAAAATAAATTGAAGCTGTGAGTTTGGAGTCTAAGAACTAATAAGCTTTATTTTCTACAGCATTTCAGTAAACAACATTATATCAAAATTCCACTAAAGCTAAGAGAACAACGTGTGTAGATTTTCTTTTTTTATCTTTTTATTCTATTTTTTTAAATGTCTTGTCACTGAACTAAAAAATTTGAAAAATCAGTAAAGGTCAAGTCAAATCACTATTTGACAATGAAAGTAATACATTTACTTGGTTCAATTAAGTATTTCTATAAAATCTGAAATTAAACTTGAAATTTTCCAATTATTTAATCCTCCTAACAATTTTTATTTCTTTAAATTAGTTTTAAAACAAAAAGAGACACTTGAAGAGATGCATTTTAACTTTTTCACTATGAAAAATATCATAAGAAGAATTCTGGACATTGATGACTGATAGTGTCTTTTTATCACGTCTTTAAGCTGCTGTAGAATTTGAAGAAAAAAATTTGAATTTTTTCTTCTATCTTTGCAAACTAATCTTTCCCTGTGAGGGAAAAAACAATTCTTGGCTCTCCAATTTTATCCAGTTGTAAAACTAGGTGACTCAAATTCAGTGGTCCTTTTTTGGGAAAGAGAATATCCTCATTTCCTTCCATAGCTATTCCTTTGCTAGTCAATATAAAACACAAAAATAATCTGAGAAGATTGCAACACTGAACATATTCTTCCTGGAAAAGAGAAGGGATTATGCATCCTCCGGTTAAACTAGAAAAACTCATAGCCTGGAAGCAAAACATGTTTTTTGGTATTTAGTAATCTGGTCATCTTCTCAAGTAAGTGATCTGTAGCTTCTCCTTTTGCTTCAGCATCTTTTTAAAGTAAGGCTGAATTGGGCTTCAAGTTTTAAGGAGTGAGGGAGTATTAAGAGGGTTTTGTCCTTCTGACTCAGGGCTGCATAGGCTGTGTGGACAGGAGCAGTGTGTTTTTGCAGCCTCCTCTATGGCTGGCTCCAGCCACTAGGCTCCAGTCTAGTGGTTCCTTCCTCAGTCAAAGGATGGTTTAGATCCAGTCCTGGCACATGAGCAATTTTTCAAGACTGGTGTTTGGAGAGTTTTTGTTTATTGAGTCTAAGTTCTTGTCTTCACTGATCCACTTTGCAAAGTGGCAGTCACTAATGAGATAGTAAATATGAAAGTTAGGAAAAAAATACAGAAACCTCTGTCACTCTCAATAAAGGACAAATCATTACTTCTCATCTCTTCCATTCAGAAATGTTAGTGGTAGGGGAATAGCGGTTAGTGTAGGAGTAGTGTTTCTCCTTCCCTTCTGCTTCCATAGTAAGCTGGATGCAGAATCAGGATTATTTTTCTGTACATAAAATTGGAAAAATTTTCCTAACTTTCATATGGTCTTTTAAATTAAAAACAAACAAACAAACAAACAAACAAACATTGTTCCTGACCATTCACTTATTTTTGAAATATTTCTAGAAAAAGATAAAAGACTCAATGTGCCTTAATTAATCATTTCAGGAGTTGCTTAATTTTGCCACAGTTATAAAATGAAGAATTCCTTCTATAAAATGTTCCCTAGAGACAAGCCAATTAAAAAAAAAGTAGTTTATAGAGATGTTTACACACAGCTAGTATAATTTAGTTAAAAAGTGGGAGAGGAAAATACTGACATATTAGGAATGGAATATGAAGGATATTATGAAGGAATATTATGAAGGAATAATAGTCCTTCCTACCTCTGACCACTCAGACTCACCACTGACCATACAACAGACTTGGTCACTTGTGTTTTGTGGCTTTTTCTTTCTCAGAACGAAATGTGCAGCGGAGGCCATTTTCCATCTTTCTACAACATATGCTTATGCTTGAAGGTTTATGTTATCTTGCATACAAACATAACAAGAAATGCCAGTGCAGCCTAGGAATGAGCTACACCACAGACAGGACTAGTCAGAAAATCACTGTAGAGATCAGTGATTGGAAAATAGTCACAAATGGTTGGATTACACAGGAATGCACTTACCTTAAATTCAGTGTTTGAGGTCTTTGAAAGCTCCCAAAATTCAGATGATTTTTTATCCAAGGTCCTTGTTTGCACATCTACACAACAGATGCCCAATCATAGATGCACAAAGAATAGATACCTCAGAATGTATTTAAGAACCTGGCTGATGGTGTTGAGGACAATAATCTAAGCTTCCAACTCCTGTCTGTTAGTCAAGAGAAGTAAAAAAAGCTATCAGAGGTTACTGAAGAGAACATCAGGCAATAATTATGGGTATGAGAATATCCAAGGAGTAGATTATTTGGAATATGGAAATAGCTCTAAGTTTTAGGTATTATTTATCAATGTTACACTGTTACATTTTTCTCAAAAAGCAAACAATGTGTTTGAAAGAGAGAACACAGTTTATAATGCATGACAAAGCTTAAAGTTAGTGAAAATAAATTAAAATATTCTTGTTTTAAAAGAGTATTCAAAACAAACTAATTTCCAGAAATACTGTTGAGGTGGAAAGGAAGAATATGCTCCATTTAAAAAGCAAAAGCTGAAGTGCTCAGTAGATGTCATGTCATAGCAGGCTGGTGCATTATGCATGTTATAATGGGCAGAGCAGGTTAGTTTTCACTTGTGGCAGGGTCTTTAGGCCTCTAGGGATATGTCTAGTGATAGACTATTAGAAAATGTCATTTGACAGAAGAGAGAAATGCTCCTTGCCTGTGGAACCTGATGTGCTTCTCCTACTCGAGACATTCAGAAAACTATGCAAAAGAAAAGAAGGCAGAAGCAGAGGAAGAATAAGAGAAATCAAGATAATGATCTTGTCAAAATATGCAAGGAAGACAGTGCAGGAGATTTTGCTTATACTCGCATGTGGAAAGGTTCAGCTATAACTTGTTAAAATCTGATTATCAAAAGGGAGAACATATCCTACAGTACATGACTGGCAGAAAACAAGGGGCTTGTTACTCTGACAGTTGATCTGCTCAGTATTTTTGTGTCTTGCTCCCAAACATTTAAGTACGCCTGACATGGGAAGAAATGTCCTATTGAAAAGGTGGTTTTTGCTAAAATGGACTTCCAAAGGGTGTTCAGCTATTTTGAATTGTGAAATATGTGAAAACAGCAGGTATTATGACACCACGGCCGAGGGAAGAGGTCAGTGTCATAAAATCAATTACAATAGATTACTGCTAGTAAAAAAAAATCTTGGCCAGAGATGCACATTTGAAACATCTATGGAGACTAAGCTATTTTCTTAGTCCCCTGAGTGTTTGGTCTTGTTAATGCAGTAATCAACATCAAAAAGCCTGCAATTTACCAGTGGACCACTTGGTGAATACCTGTCTTCAGATCCCTTACGAGCTTTTCTTCACTAACAGACACAAGTTGTTGGTATATTGCTTTAAAGCAATAGAGGACTTCAGGGCAATACAATACAATCTGTCTGCACGGTGTTGTTATTTGCTTGCTAGAGTGCTTTCCTGACCACCTTTGAGCAACACTATTTTTTTAGAAAATGTATCTTTTTATTTCTGTGAGAAATCTACAAAACTTAACACTCTTTCTGTCAGAGGAGGCAGCAGAGTATTTTGAGCAGGGGTCATTCAGCTTTTCAGTGCAGTGAGGAACTCCCAGTGATGTGAAACTATGCAAGCTGAAATTTCATAGACTAAGAAAGGTACAATACCAATCAAACTCATATAAGCTAGGACAGAATCTATAAGACTTTCAGTAATGGTAATGATGAGGTTCCAACCTCCACATGATGAAATCCAGGAACTACTCAATGCAGGAAACTACTGAAAAAGAGAAATAAGCAGGGAGTTTCAGTAGAAAAATCCTCTAACCCCTCTCCATTTCATATTCCTTATCCTTCCACTTCCAGATGTTGGAGGAAGTTGGCTTGATGTGTCCAGTCTGCCTTAGTAAAGCAGTTTAACAGTAAATTGAATTTTATGTTATGATATGTATTCAGCTTTATTGGTTTTTAGCCTCTTTTTGAGGCTGCTTCTCTCATAATGCAATGTAACACCTTCTTCATTGTAAAGGAAGGTGCATATATAACAAAGCTAGTCTCCTAAGGAACTTACTCTAAGGGAAAAATGGTGAATTCAGGCTTCTGTAAGGCTCATACATTTAAAAAAGCAGCTTTGAGTTCAACTGACTTGAATTGTTTTAACAAAGAAAATAGAAGCAGCTATTTAAAAATACCTTATATTTACAAATCTGTAAATATACAATGTTTCAGTGCTTCGATTTTGTTAAAATAAATTGATTAGCAAACTGGAACTTGATTACAATATATATCACATTTTTGATATGGATGGGAAATGTAGTAATAGAATTAGAATTTCTTAGACAGACTCTGCTTATCTCTTTTGGAACTTTCATAGTACACCCATTACATAAATATATACCTGGATTTTTTTGCTGGCAAGAAGGATTATTTTCATAGGAGGGCCCTGGACTGTGGTTTTACACTTCATAGAGTTAATGCCTTCCTTTTTGAAGAGTTAATTTGTTGATATTCTATATTGTTTGGGGTAATAGTATCAGGGTCTTGGTACCTCAGTTTTCTGCTTTGAAAATATGTGTGTTGGGTGGAAGGAATTTCTCAAACCATAAACAATTAAATTCCAGATATTATGATTTCCTAGTTTTCACTGTGTCTGAGATTTGTTGTTCATTATGACAGTTAATAATTCAGTGTCCATTATATGCTACTTATTGATTAGCAAAAATCTCTTCTGTTAAAAGAGAGTGACAATTCCTTGTGTAAGTCCATCTGACATAAGATTTTCCCAGATATTTCCATGAATAAGTATGTTCCCATTTTTCATAAAAAGTGAATAATAACTTTGGACTGCAGTTCAGTTTTTAGTAGCCATGTTGATGCATGCTTTCCTACCTCCAGACCAGTTATTATAATAGCTAAGAGGAGGCTTTGGCTCAATTTTTGTGTGCATTATGAATAACATTATAGGGAGGACATCCCATTATAGGGATGTCCTGCCATCAAGAACCTAAGCAACAATATAACCAATGACTAATACAAGAGGACAATTACTGGTTTCATCAGCTGTCAATTGAAGCCATATGGTCCAGACACCAGAGAGGTGCTAATGATGCGCTAGTAATTCACATGCAGATGAAACCTCTTTTATGGTGTAACCTTCATGCCGGGCAATTATACTTGTTTTACAATTAATCAACACATTAATTTGTGTGGGGCTGAATGACTTTTCTGCAGTAAGGATTAATATGTCAGGTGTTTCACTCTTGTTAAAATAATCCTAAAATATGATTCTTTTTTATTGTGTATATAGTATTTTAAAATTGGATTACTTTTTAGTATCAGAGAATGTGAGGGTTTTGTCTTGGCAATTAGTTAAGGAAGAAAAATATGAACAAATGTGAGTCAGGTTAGACATTTTTCACCTGCTGCTTTTGAAAACAAGAAAACCCAGTAGGGTGGTTAGAATGTTTTTGTATTCTTTGTGACTGACAATAAAGTCCTTGATAGTTGCTCAGGGTAATAAAGATACATATTGCCTTGAAGATTATTAATTGCAAACCAGTAACTGCTGTAGAGAAAAGGGAACTAATAGTTAAGGACAGAGTTCTCATTGGCATAAGAAGCACAAGAGAAAATTTTTCATTTACTCTGTTAATTGAAAATGGTACTTAACAGCGAGCCCAACTGTATCTCAACTACTTTTGTATCTTCTAATGGAAGATTTACAGTGCAGAGTTTCAATGCAGTTTTTTAAATGCAATGCGAAATAATTCTGTTTATGTCCATGTTGTTTTACTCTATTTGCTTTTTCCATGTGTATTTTCACATCTCAAAGGCTGTACATGATCATATAGCTGATGTGTGGGTTAGTGTAAAGATCTCCTACTGTAGCAGCCAAATCCAAAGGGAGCCTCAGCCCTCCAGAGGGGGCTCAAAGGAAAGCCTTTCCTCTGCATTTAATAGAGTAACAGCAAAATTTTTCCAACTGGCTCTTTTGCTGACACTCCTGCTCCTCTTCTTTCCTCCTTGAGGCTTTCCATGCAGCTGATAATTTTTATTTTGACTACAGCTTTCTATCACCTTCTCCATTAAAAATGGAATAAATCCTCTATCCATCCTAAGGCAGAGTACTTCTTAACCTCTACCTGGCTGGAAAGCTGACCACTGATCCCTGTCATTCTGTACTTGTTGATTACTTATCAGTCTTCTCCTTAATTACCAGGCTGCAATTATAGGGCAGCCACATGGCTTGAAAGCTTAGTCTGCTGATGAATGCACCTTTGGGGAAAATAGTGTGATTTCTGAGCCTGGGAAAGGCTCTGAGTGTATCTGGAGAAGTTATGAGAAGGCAAATTAGTGAACAGAAAACCTGAGGACCTTAATGTAACTTTAATGTATTGCATAGTTTCTGTGTGTAAATGTCTGGGCTTTTCTTTTTTTTTTTTTTTTTTTTTTTTTTTTTTTTTTTTTTTTTTTTTTGTGTGTGTGTGTGTGTGTGTGTGTGTGTGTGTAGAGAATGCATAATTCTGAGCTTGGCATTTGAACAATTTTCCCCTCAAGGAGGCCCTAAAGGTTACAAGCTTGAGGGGGCTGGAAAATGTTTTTATTCTCTCTGATCTGTTATTTAATAGTGTTTAAAGTGATACCACTCCACCAATATTAAATATCACAAGAACAATATTTAGTGTGGTTTTGAGTTTGGAATTTTTTTTTTACTATACATTAGGAGATGTAAATAAAAAAAAGGAAAAAAAAAACCAAGTTTAATGATGTTAACATTAAGTATATTTTGCTTTAGGGATAAAGAGATAAATTTTTGCACCCTGAAAAAAGGTCCCACCAGGGTGTCTGGAAAAATAACATAATTAAACACATGCAATGTCTTCTTCATTTATCAAAGTCATTTCTGAAGTATGAGGAGGCCCAAATTAATTTCTGATATAAACCTATTGAGTTTAGGAAGGAGAGTGAAACAGTAAAAAAAAAAAAAAAAAAAGGAAAGCAAATGGTAAAATCAGCACATATTTTCATACTCCAACTTACTGTTGATTCATTTCTCAATCCAAATTAATAAAACTGGAAATCCAGGAAAAAAAAATGCTAGATTGGCTTTAAATTGTTCTGATTATGATCAAAACCAAATCTATAGTGATTATGTATATTGATCATCCAGGGGATTTTAGAATAGGGACTGCAAGAAAAAGTCTCAAACTTGTGTCAGGGGACATGTCTTTCTATCATGAAAACTTTGGTTTTGCATGGGTATACTTTTTCTTTTAAGCGATGCATCCGCCAGAAGTGTAATTCCTAGTTCGTGGGGTGGTAGACATAAAATTCCCATTTCATAAACACTTGTAGAAGTGAAAATCCAAACATGTACTTGTGCCAATGCAAACATCAAAACTGCTGAAACATATTCTAATGCAAACTTCTAGCTGTTGGCTTAAGTTTGACATAGATTCAGGAGCTGAATCAGTCCTTATTGATCACTGTACAAGTTCTCTTTTTGAGTTACTGCTAATAGTGAGAGCTCTCTTCTATCCTGCTGGTTTCATTGACAACAAGACAGACCTGATGAGAAGTGTTTAGCCTAGATGACTGCAAAAGGATTTCCTATGATCAAAATTTTAGTGTGGGTGTGACTCTGCAGCAAACTTCAGGCATGGAAACAATCCATACACTCTGGAAAGACCTCATTACTCTTAGTTTAGTCTCACATGTTCCACTCTCTCACTCCAACCAGCTCTCAGAATGGAGTTCAAACCCATGTAAGTGAGGTGGTTCTGCACTAGTAAAATAAGGCTGTCAGGCTATCAGCAGTTTCAGCATTAGTTTGAACTTCAGTGTCTATTCAACCTTAAGCCAGAAGTAACCTTGGACTTTGCTTGTTACTTGTTGATGCACACATTGAAATGAGAGTGGCATCTTGTAGCACCTCCTCTGGCTGAATTAATCACTCTGCCATTAAAAGTTGGAAATTATGTTATTGTACAATATACCTAATTCCTCTTTTGCTCCTGAAAATTACAGTGCTTCTAAAGAAGAATCTATGATGAAACCAACAGAACAAAAGTAAATTTACTAAAAAAGACCTACATGTGATAGCTAGACTCAGAAACTCCTCCAACCTATTCGAGATCAATTTAAGTCATTATGTTGTGCTTGTAAAAACATGCCCTTACCTTACCCTTACATTACTGATTGTGGATATGAGTACTTTCAGAGAGAGAGAAAGCTAGATAAGCATCCCCATGAATCAGTCTGGAAAGCTTTAGGGAGCTGTAGAGAAAGAATTGTAAACAATCTGCAGGTGGTGTTTGTAACGAGTTGTTTTTCTCATAAGAGGTTTAACCCAAAGGGTGTCTTCTTAATTAGCCAGTCATGTGAAATGTGTTGATTAAATGACCAATCAGGTCCACTTGTATTAGACCAGGGTATAAAAGAAGGGGTTCCAATAAATGCCATGCTTCTGCCCTCTTAGCCTTCTGACCTAGAATCTGTGTCATTTCTGACTCAACGGTGACACTATAGATTTTTGTGAAGTTAAATCCAATGGGTTATGAACTGCAATTGAACTCTCAACAGGATGGTTACTGAGGCAGTCACAATGGACGGATACTGATAGGCAAATTGGTGTAGACTCCTGAGGGTATTAAATGAGCTGCAGCACACTTCAATTAAAAACTTATCTGTGGTTAATGATGGTGGTTTCATTTTAGTTTGAGTTGGGTTTTTTTTCCCCCCATTTTTATCTGACACTCAAGCTTTTATTATAAGCAAGTCTTCCCTGCTCCTGATCTGGCTGCCCATGTTAGTCCTTACAACTGACTTTGTTTCTGCTTCTGCTCCAGTATTAATGTTCATTCCACCTTTCTGCTATGACTTCTGTCCTGAGTCCTGTGTTGCTTTGGTTCCGGCCCTTCCTGCCCTTACTCCTTCTGAGTCCCTGCCTATTTTCTTGCTTTTTAATCTTTAGACAACAGAGCTGCCTTGACCCAACACTGAAGACCAAGGAAATAACCTTTGGGCAAAAGAAGTGCATATCCATGTATGTTTGATGCCAGAACAGGGAGTAGTGGATATATTAGATGATTCTGTGTGATCTCTGATGACCAGCTTTATTTGAACACAATCCTACCCTTCTTACATCTCGGGGAGCTTAAAAAATGTCAGCAGTCCTGGAGGGAACATTACATGATATGATCTGAGGCAGTTGTAGTTGTAAATGGGGTCAGCTGTGTTCCTGCATGTTAATCTCTTTCTGATATTCCTGTCAAATCTGCAGAACAACAACATGCTGGAAGAAGTGAATGGTAGTTCACAAGCAAAAAAATTAATCCCCTCCTACCCTAATAGGACTCTACTCCTCCAGGGCTGATGTCAGTGTATGAGCAGAAGAAGGGAAAGCATGCTGCTGCAGGTAAGCTTGAAGACAGCAGTATTGAAGAGCTCTTTAGAAGTACTAAATCTTCATAATAGCAAGTGCCTGCAGCTGCATAGGCTATTAAGACCTCACAAGTCACAAACCATGCTATGTACTGGACACATTCTGACAGCGTATGGAAAAGGTGGAGGCACAGATCTGTTACCGTAAGAGCTCTGCTCGCTTATCCACTTGCTCAATTAGCATGAGGATACTCGGAGAGCCAAGGCACGGAACTCAACCTCAGGTACCTTAACCTTTCTCAGCGTGTTTCTTGGAGTTGTTTCAGCATGGGACTCTTTGTTAAAAGTCCATCCAATCTAGCTAATGGGCCTGAAATACAGTGCACCTAGAGAACCAAAATAAAAGCTAAACACTATGGATGGTGCAGAATAAACTATATGTTAAAAAGAAGGTATTATTCTCTCATCCATGTGCACAAATAAAGAAAATGGCAAAATGTAGGGAATGTAGTGGGGCAATTACAGTGTAATCACTGATAAATAGCAACCATCTTTATCTCTTCTGAGGGATCAGACACTTTCACCTGACACAGATAAAACTCCTAGTTATGAGGCAGAAAAACTTATGCCACCAGTGTTGCTATGGTACTGTGTGATAGGTAAAGTTGATATATTCATGGCCTGTATTAGAGGACAGGAATTGGACAAACCTTTGGCAGCTCAAAAAGTTTTTGAAAAAATTTTTCAAAGGTTCTTCCATGTCCTTAGAGAGTAGGAGGTAGTTTTTACTGCATAGCTCAGATGAAACTTCTAGAAACAAAATGTAGTGCAACATGACAATTCCTACAGAGGCTTTGGTGCTACAGCTTTGAAAATAGGGTTCAATAGTTCATGATTCTGAATAATTTAATTTGTTGTAGACAGTGACTATTGGCATTCTGAAGCATGAACTTAGAAATTACTTGAATCAGACATTTAATTCAAACAACGGGAATTGGGATTGTTGCCTTTGTTAGAACTGCTAAAGTAAGGTTGGGAAAATCACCTTAATGAGGCTAATCCTCAGAACCCTTTCTCTTGCCCCATTTCTCTAGAGGATTATATGGTCCATGGCTTTAAAGAGATGATCAAAATTGTTCAGGTGTCTTGCTTGGGGTGATATTCAGCTTAAATGGTCTTTCAATTCCAATTATAGATATTAATATGGCAGTTAAAGGTCAGCAAGTGCTTCGGGCTACTGCTTTGTCTATCTTAGACAGTACCAACCAAAAAATTGATCTGCCAATTCCAATGAGATGTGTTCAGACTAAAGGTCAGGAGAAATGCTTCTATAGAACAAATCTGTTAGAAAGACAAGCAGATATAAATAACACGTGCTAATGTTTATATTCATTTAGTTTAGGAGATACAACTGCTTAACTGGAACATTTTGAAGCACATTAATTTCTCTTAAATAAAGAATCTGTACTCAGATTTAAGTGGAACAGATTGTCTTTCTCTCCTTTTCTGAATTGCTACTTCCGTGCAACTGGAGGTTTTTCCATCTACTTCTCCAACTTCTTCTTTCATTGAATAAGCGAATCCTTCTGTGGCTGCTTGCCCAAAAGGACAGTAAGCAGCTATCTTGATTTTTAATCTTTGAAATCTTTGAAAATTGAATATAAAGTTAGAAATAGATCACAGATAGATCTATTTACCTTTATTGTTTAAAGTACCTTCATATTTTAAATGTACAGCTCTTTTCTGTTCAATAGCACTTAGGCTGGGGTAGTGACTGGATAGTGCCCTCACACAGGTCTCATTAGCTGAAATCACATTCACTTTTTTCAGAGCCCAAAAAACAGGATTGTGGGTGCTTCTTTTTATAACTGATCATACCTGTGAAGTGTGATGTGATTGATAGGTCTGGCGAACTATCTGGTAAACCTTTACTATGGAGATCTCATTCAACCTGGCTTGGATTTGCAGTTTTGTGAAGTCTCTTGGGACCACAGTCTGGTGCATAGTCTTTGCACCATGAAGGGATTTGCTTGCCAGACACAAATTTAATTTACTGGGGTCTCTCTGTTGCAGATATATAGAAGTAGTAAGAATATAATTTTCATTGGTCAAGTGCTGAGTAGTCCTTACTTGGACTACTGCTTATAGTGCATACAGTTAAAATGTGTATTTCCCTACCTCTTCTTGTTAAACCAATATGCCCTTGTCCTATTTTAAAACTTACACCAATTTTAGAGGTTGGAGGACAATGCTAACAGCTATGACTGTATTATGATATGAGGCCCAGGGGTAACAGTGCTATCATCCATGGATATCATATACTTGAAATAGAAGTGACAGGATCTCCATGTCTGAGTTAGCAAAATGCTGATTAAACAATTCCAAGTCCCTTATCCCTCTTGCAACTTCCCATTTCACAGCCAGTTAACTCCAGCGATTCACTGGCTGTGGAGAGGATCTGTTCTCAAGTGCAAAGGATAACTTTTTCATATTCAGCCTTCTGTGCAACTTGTGGCTTTCAGAAGGCAATATAGTACTTCTGCTGGGGTTGACAATAGAAACAAAGTCTTCCTGCTGCAAGGCAGTTAAGCACAGTTTGAAAGGCTTCATAAACTTTGGGCACTGATTTAATAACTTGAGTTTGTACTCAGGCTGCCCAATAGAGGAGGTAGGAACACCCACAAAATAGCCTCTGGATTCATTTTACCTCTCTATAAACTTTGTTTTCTCAAGCAGTGCAATTTTACAAAGTAGGAATAATTTTGACTGGAGTAAAGATATTGACAGACAGTAGATCTACGCCTTCAGCACTGTCTTAAATTATAACACATTACTCATTATCTGTCTCTGTTTCCAGTACTTGCATTATCAGGAGTTCTTAATCAGCTCAAGGTGAAGAGGAAAAACAGAATTGCACTTCAAAATTGTATATATTTTCAAAATTTAAATCACTGCTTCATCCTTTTTCCTCTGATTAGGATTTCAAAACTGTTTTCTAATCAATGATTCTTCTAATTGGAAATATGTTTATATATACACAGAACTAATTTCATGTAGGCATTTGCAGCATCCTAAAGATATCCAGAAAATATTTTTCTTATGGTTTTCCCTTTTGTGGGTATAAAGGCAGGTCTTTAGAAAACCATAACAAAAGTACCTTTTATTTTATGACCACAGATTCAAAAGGATGAAGACCTTACCACTGAGTCCTTAGGTTCAGAGTGCTCTCTCTTCCTTTCTAAATTCCATATTGGGCTTAGGTGTGTCTAGGTCTGATCTTACTCTCAGAATTAGAAAAGGGTTTATGTCTAATAGACTTGTATATCCAAAGTTTGTAATAATTAATATTGAGTAGCTATCTGGATTGGAATTGTTTTATTATTATTAATTCAGCATGCTGTCAGTCACTTAGGAAGGATCTGTTCCAAGTAAGGGAGAGTTACCTGGTGTGCAATCTGTCTGTTATTCAGGGAAGGCTTAAATTGTGCTCATCCTGGTGGTAAAATTTATAGACTGGAGTAGTTGTCTGCCAGTTAATAGTATAGACAAGATAGATGTCTTCATTTTAGCTCTGATGTCTTTCTCTGTATGTTGGGTATCTTGCATTTAGCTTGCAGATTCACCACGGGACATGAGAGTTTCTTCTTTATCATTTTGCTTTATTTGGCTCTCTGGAGATTGGGATGTGTCTCAGAGAGCAATGATGAACATGGAACTTTGTGAAAGGTCTGAAAAATCAAGACTGTCAAAAAGGAAAAATTGAGGGAATCAGTCACAAGTGGAAAGGTGCAGCATGGCATTTAATCTCATGGGGCATTGTTTGTTGCACCAGTTGCAAGCGGTATGCCAACTGTCTGGAGAGCTGCCAGAAGGGAGAATCCCATTCGTCTGACATGGGGTCAAAAGAAATTATATTATACACATTTGAAAATGGAGAAACACAGATGAAGAGACTTATTAATTGAACACCTGTCTCTTTACTCCCTGTTTCTGAACTGTACTTGACTAAAGTGTAGACCATAGATGGAGTTCACTCTACTTTTTATTATTCTTGTATTTTTTAGCTGGAAATATTGCTTCTCATATGAAAAGACTATAGTAGGTTTAGTGCCTTTGAATATATAACAGAAGACTCCCCACAGATCTCTGTCTTAGTCTTATATTTTAAAGACTACTAGAATAATGTCAGTATTTTAGAGACTGGAATTAAAGTGCAATTGTTTTGATTGCAAAACATCTCTCTCTGTTGGCAGAGTCAGTCATGGGACAAATACCTCCTGTGCATTTAGAAAGGAATATTTCTGAATCTCTACTATCTTCGTCATTCCATCTACTAATGGAATATTCCCTTATAACTTCATATATTTAGTCATTAAACGGAGCAATAAAATTGCAGATTTCTTGGAACCTATTAAGACATTTTACTTACATGTGTATGCACAAGTGGGTGAGTACTGAGACAACATTTCTTAGTAAATCAGAAGTACTTTATGCCGTGTATTCTTGTTCTACTGAGCTCATGTAGCATCTGTTTGAATAACACATTCAGTGTGAAGAGAGATTTATTTGAGATGGCACGCGTGGCAGTAAAGATCCTCCCAAAGAAGTAATGTATACATCTGAGCACAAGCGAAGTGTTTCACTTGTGTGGTAGCCACTGTCAAGGTATAGGCTTGTAAATGCCATGAAAAAGAATAAAATAAGATTCTTTAAATAATGTATATACAAATGCTTTCTTACCCAGAAGTTTAGCTTTTCATTGGATCTTTTTCTCCATTTCACCTAGGATTGATTTGATAAGTTCTCCATATAATTGCAATAGAGAGAGTATTGTTTTGATTTTATCCTAGTACAGGTGCTATAATTAGGAAAAGAATTTGAATGTGACAGTAAAAAAAGGAAAATAGAAAACCACAATTTGTATTTGGAAATAGCACACTGAATTAGTTATTGTAGAATCAGATGAATCTTTATTGTTTAAGCCCATAGTAAAGAAAGAAAAAGGAGCGCAAAAGAAAAATTATGGTGTAAAATTGCCTTGTAATCCTGGAAAATAAGTAGCATTTGCCTTCACCATTTGTTAAGATTCCATTTTGAAAGATGGGATGTTTTATGTTGCACTTTTTCCCTTGAAATTCCTACTTATAATAAGATATAAACTATGTCAGTCTTAAAAAGCAAAACCAAAAAAACCCTCTTTAATATCTAATTATTATATTCCTTCTTAAATTACTTTTTGTCAGTGATGCTGTCCATTTTCATACAGAAGACACAAAATTATGAGGTGAATATGAACTAATTGATTGTTCCCAAAATGCAAACGTCCTTGATTTGAAAGTCGTATGTGGCAGTTGCTCTGGTTTTAGAGCTGCCTTGGCATATAAGCAAGAAGGTATAATCAGTCAAATAAGCTGAGTGCAACAGCTCCTCATTAAATAGGACATTTTTCTCTTTGACATCCAAAGTTTGCTGTGCTGTGGAGTGGAAGTTTATGATAACAGTGCATAACATGATGTTAAACCTAAAAGTTTTAATACATTTAAGTTGTGATGGTGATGAAAGATAGTCAGGCGTTCATGTGCCTCCTCCCTTACCCCCTCCCCCTTGGCAGTGTCTCTGATGGGCAATATGATATGCCCTAAGAGAAGTACTTCAGGCAGGAGCTGTCCTAAGATAAGATGACTAGGTGGGAATTGCAGAAGCTCTCCGGGGATGATTGCATAATTGATACATTCCAGAGATGGGGGAGCTGTGATGGTTACTGTTGACTTTGGTGCACATTGGCCTACAAAAGGGCATAAAATGCTGCCGGAGACTGGACCAGCTGGGCTAACTCAAGACTGGTCTCCCCATATTGCAGGTAGCCTTCAGGTGGATCCCTCCACTCTGACAGGGACACCTGCAAGGTAAGTCCAGCTCGAAGACTGGCAACACTTACTTTTGGACAGATGAGTAAAATGGCTAAGAAGCAGTCACATATGGAGATAGACTCCTAAAGCAGCTTCATAGGTGCTTCATTGCTTTGAAATTGTTCATTCGATAAAGCAAAAAACTTATACAGTTCTAACTAAATCCTCTGTTATAACCCTTTAGACCTGTGTCCTGGTTTAAGACAAGCTGCTTATGTTATATACTGCATTGGCAATATTTAAATACTGTATTAGCAATAAATATAACCATAACCATTTGCATAATCAGTGTCATACTCCTTATGCCTGACCAACAGTCTTCTCTCTACTACTCTACTACATAAATCACAGAAGTTTGCTTACTGTCTCCAAAGATGATCCTGATGTGGGGCTTTGCTTGTTGAAACTAGCACATAATCAGAGGACAGCGATCTTTGTACAATTTCTTTTGCACACCTTCTCTTTTGTTTGCAGCAGCCTGAATGCTGACTCAGCTTGCTCAGAGGCTGTTGGAAGGAAAGCCATGCACAGTGTTATTGCCTTTCACAGAAGTGTATCATGTAAACACGGGATTTAACTTTGTGCTTTTGCAAAGTCAATTTCAGAACTCCTTGACAGACCTTTTCCATAGGGCAAATGCTGATGGACAGTATCATAGAAATGGCAAGAAATTGATTTAGCTTCTAGGGCAATCTAAGTAATTGGGTCAGGGAGAAACTTAAAAACAGAAGTGAAATTCTGTGTGATAGTCCAGCAGCTTTTAAAATTGTATGTAATTTAGGAATGTGCAAGATGGGATAATTTCTTATATAAAATCAAAGACATGCCTTTGAAGATTGACAAACTTGCACATAGCTTGTCTGTGCATACAGGTTGGCAGCAGCAGCTCAAGAAAAAACAGGTGGGAGTTTGTGTTTTATTTGGATTCATATTGTTTTAGTTTTTTTACTGTGACAACTACATGTCATTTCAAGTGCCTGAGACATTCCAGTGATATAAAATAAACTGCTACATTTTAAAATTGCTTTTAATGAATTTGGTGATATGTTGCATCCTGGGTTGGGTTAGTTAGGGGTTCTGAAAAATGTTAGTTGGCCGGTTCTGTGTACCCCCATGTTCCCCCCGAGCCACTTACCATTGGAGCATTCCCATGTCAGTCTTGTGACCACCCACTGTTCATTCCTGAGAGTTCTGTGTCAGTTACCCCATCCCCGTATCCCTATTTGTCCCAGAACCCTGTACACACACCTGTCGTGCCCCCAGTGGTTGCCGTAATCCACGTCACTCCCCCATTGCCTGTCCCTGTTGGGTGAGGGGGGCTTCTGCCCCTGTCAGCCCACCCCCTGTAAAACCCCATGCGTCCTTTCTCTCATCGCCATCTTGTCCACGCGGGCGCTGGGAGCAGACACCGCTCTCCACCACAGCGGCGACACGCGGGAATAAAAGCTCTCCAACCAACCGCAAGGCAAGGTGTGCCATTCCTCCACCCCTTTATCTCCTCTCAGCGCCAGTTACAGAACGCGGCCAGCCCACATTGGTGCACTCAGCGTGAGAGCGCTTGGGCATGTGTCAACCCTGGTCCGGCCAAGAAGCAGCACCTTTAGCTGGGCTCCTGAACTGCCCCAGACCGGGGCAAGAAGAACACAACGCCACAGTGATAGTTTAAATTCAATAAGTTGTTCAGGTCCCCTTTGGAAAATACAAGGATTCTTTTCAAACTGGAAAATACATCTGAAAAACAATTTCATCAATCTGTTAGAAATCATATTCCTACACAACAACTAGGTGTTGTTCTAGAGCTCTCTGTGCACAAATGTATCTGCCAAAAAAAAGTATTTAAATATGGGTTAAGCTATTTATGTGAATATGTGACCTAACATAATAAAAAGTGTCAAATAGAAGCTACATGATCTAATGCTCCATGAACTAATGAACAAGTGGATGGCAGTCAGGACAGATGGGATCTAGCTTTGGCTCTTTCACTGACGAACTGAACTCAATCTTCTGTCTTTTTTTCCCATTCTGTCTGTCCAGCCTATTTATTCTTTTTCACTAGGTATTACATACCTGAAAAGCATTCTCTCCGATGGGTCTCCCGTTTTGACTGGGTCCTGTAGGTGCTGCTGTAACGCTAATAATTGTCACTGATATAACAGAGAATGGAGAATTTTTCACAGTAGTGAGTACTTTGTAGCTGTAGTTCTGGGGATGCAGTAGGCAGTCTTTGAAAGCATGAATCATTCTTTCTTCCCTAGCAGTGCTGTGTAAATCGTAATGTATTTCACACTACAGTTCCAGTCCCCTGATTGCTCTACCCTCTGAAACACTGCATTCAGTATATTAATTTAAAAAAGCAAAGCAAAACTATGCAATAGAAGACTAACATATCAGTCAACCTCTTTATTTTTCCTTATGTGAGATCCAAGTTCCGGATTAACCAAATTGTTTAAAGCCAGATGGCTTTTCCATATATTTTCATGAGTTTCAATGGGCTTTAATGTGGTTCTGCACAGTAAAAAAAAATTTTTTTGTCCAACAAAAAATTTAAAATTATGTATTGAAATTAGTTTCTTCTCATGAGACACAAACTACACCAAATACCTTTCATCATAGAAAACACCACTTATCCTTGTTACTTTTTAGTATAGTCCTTTTCCTTTTATGAAAGTAAAGTATAACAGTTGTGCTTCATTAAAATTCAAATGACGGTAGATGGGCATCAGTAGTAGATAGTCAAAAGTAAAAAACTTCTGCAAATGCAGTCACCTGTTCAGCTTTGTTTTTTCCCACTTCTACATGTGATTTTATCCTGGATTGTGATGAAAACCTTACATTTTTTAAGTTACCACTTCTAAAAGGGTAAGTAATGAGTCTGGTATCTGATCAAATTCAGAACACTAATTTGTGTAATATGTTTGAAGAGTTTTCAACAAAAGGCCTTGAAGAAGGGAAAGAATGGCCCAGCAGTGTTGATGTTGCTCTATAGGAGAAAGGAAAAATTTTGTCATATGCAGCTCATATAGTATAAATGGAAATTTTAGTGACCAAAAATATTAATTTGATCTATATCAAGATCAAATTGAGTTTAATTTTAAAAAGCATTAAACAAATCACACATTAATTTTTTTGTCTTCGTAACTATTTTCATTATTAAATCTGACTCTATTCTATATATGGAGGAGTTAAACTTCTCTAAATCTAAATAAGTCTGAAAATATTTCAGGGATTTGGAGGGTTTTTTTTTTTTGTTTGTGTGTGGGGCATCAACTCGGTCAATAAAATCTCAGGATTTTGGACGGGTTTACTTATAACTTGTGCTTGATTGGATATAAAGGACCTACCATATTGCTCTTTCTGTAGAGGGTCTCTCCCCTGCCCCCAAACAGAAAAATACTTATTGTATTTATACATTGTATAAATACAGTGACAGAGCACAGCAGGAACTGAGGAACTGAAGTGGTTTTCTTGAGGGAAAATGAGCAGGAAACAAACAGACTCAAGGATGAGGTAAATAATTCCTCCGATGTTTGAATAATTACAGAAAACTCACTCTGACAGAAAGTTCACAACTTTAATATCGCACCATTACCTCACCATTTTGTCTTGAAGTTTCCCACATTCAGGAGAACAACAGGCTGGTTTAATTAACTAGAATAAAAAGATAGGAAGGCCATCAGATACACCTACTTTAGTTACAGAAGCTTAAGCAATCCTGAATGTGCTGTCAGCTTTGGGTGATTCCCTTCCACTACCCTTAATGCTCTGTTTGAAAAATCTTTTTGGCTAAGAATAGAGCTTACAAGAAAATGAAAGTACTTTGAACGCAAAAGGAAAAGAGACAGCAAAAGAAATCAGAGCTGTAAATAAAACAACCCAGCAGTGAAAATGCATGTGCTATATGTGTTGCTGAATAGAATACCCTGCTGCAAATCTTTGCTATGTGTAAAGATATTTTCTTTTTATCCTCCAATCCTTTCACTATTTCTGCTAGAGGCGAAAGTCTCAGTGGCACATGTTCAGCAGGAGCAATCCTAGGTGTCCAATTTTAAGTACAAATGAATTTTTTGGGCTTGGAGTCTTAAGTTTAAACTTTTGAGTTTGATTCATTTTTGAGTTTGAAAAGCGTAGAAAATTCTGGGTTTTTTTTATCTGAGGGTTTTATTGACACTGAACTGAAGAATAAATGCTCGTCTTACTGGGACACCTTGTTTAACAAGTGATTAGAGGTGGCAGGGTGTGGTGTTTGTTTTACATGCTGATCTTATTTGACTGCGTGCATTTTACAGACATCCATTATCTGAGCAGTAGTCAGTTCACAGTCTCAGTTTATGTTCATAGCAACCTGTTTTATAAAAGAGGAAGATAAAAACCTAATACTATTCCTGTGTCATAAAGGGGCACTTACACCCAGGGATTAAAGATTTAAGGAGGTATTAAGACTCCAAGCCAGACACAAAAAGTGGAATCTTCAAAGACTTGTGTAGATATATACAGATAACCTTTTTGCCTGATATTTTGAGGCAGACTTAATAATATTGAACTTTAAATAAATAAAAAAAGTGAAATTACAAAACTTCATGTTATACTAGGTAGCAGACATTGCCTTAAAAGATTGATAGGATGTCAAAAGATTACTTTTAATGAAAAAGCATGTGAGAAAATATTAAAAGAAGATTTTTGAAGATGTTCAGGAGAATTTCTGACAAAACCAAAGAAAAAGTAATCACTACCGGTATCTTTCCTGTTCTCTACAGGGAGAAATAACTAAATGGCTCTACCTTATACATAGACTGAAAAAAAAAGGTGAATAAACATGAAATAAAGATATCTTACGTACAAAGGGGAGCATTCTAGGAAAGAGTCTTGGTGCTAATTTTATTGTTTTATTTTGTTTGACATATTAAGAGGATTCTGGCATTGCTTTACTTTACTTCAGCATTAGTCCCTTTGGAAAAATGTTGCTATGTGTCTATCTAGAACAGCAGTCTTAATTTGTAAGCATAAAATAATGAAGTTTATTTAGGTTTGATAATTTTGAATGTCAGGACCAATACATTTTAGAAATTGCAGAAAGGAATTCAGGAAATGTTCTCTTTGTGCTGTGGAGACTTCTTTTTTTTCAGCAGGAGGGTATAATTTACAGACTTAATATATAACCCTGGGTAAAGGCTGTTATTTTGTGATGCACTGTTTAAAATATTTGACAAAACTTGGTGGTGAGCATTAGACATCCTGGTTTTACATAAAAACATGACTTACTGTATATAAAAACATGACTTAGTATGCAAAAATCTTTCTGGTCTGTAACATGTCATAAGTAACAAATATTCTAAGGATTAAACCTTGAACACAAAATTAAAAGGTTTTAGCAGCAGTTTGGTGTGACAGCAATACGTATTACTGATTGTTCTTATGTCAGTAATATCACTGTCACTGATTGTTGCTAGAAAGATGAATTCCCTGTAGGATTTTCAAAAGGAACCTGAATGGTTGCTCTCAGAAAACCTGAATGGTTGCTTGTCAGAAAAAAAACCCAACATTTTTAGGCACCTTAAAGATTACCTAATTCCAACACCCGCTGCCTGGCCTTATGAGTATTTGAAGTGCTGTACAAGTAGGAACAATTCTTGTCATTGAGCTCATGATTGCCTGGGAAAGGAAAACAATGGGAACATATTGGAAAGTTTTACTTGAACCAGAGTGGATTGGCTGCTGGTATTTGGTTGAGCCTCATGTTAAATGATGCTGGTCAGCAGGAAATCATCCACTGGAGGACAGGGCCTTTGGCAGCGTTGCTGTTAGATTAATTTCTAAGTAACACGCGCATCAATTTTCAGTAAGAATGAAATCACACAACATTTATTCAAAGAACACAACAATCTGGAATATTTTCTGTATTTCAAATGGGTTCTTGTAGCATGGAGTTAGTATTTGGTAAGTTACAAAGATACTGGGAAGGAAGAACATTAATGAGTTTTACTTCTTTCAAAGGTATTCTTGGTGCCAATTTTTTAGGTACCAATTTCTTGGTTGCATCAGTCAACACCAAGATTAGGGTAAATGCTGTCAGTATTGGATTTTCTATAACATGGATGAGATTTACACTTTATTCCTGGAATGACAGCTCCTTGCCAGACTCATTAAGTTAAGGTAGCAAACAGAAGTGTTCTTCCCAGCTCCTCTTCCTTCAGCTTTTAAAGCACAAACCCCTTGATTTTCCTCCCATTTTTATCTTCTTTTGTCTTTTTACTCATTAGAAGTGATTTTCTCTTGGTAAAAATACAAAATTGATGAAGTATGGACCACCTTTACTGTCTAGCATGGCAATTATAGAGCAGAGAAGTCCAAATGTCTATTAGGTATGACTTCCTTGCTAATGACTACAATTTCCTAGTGTAATTCTTCTTCCAAAAGGCTTAGAAAAAAAGACAAATTAAACACTGGGTGTCAAACACTATTTTATGATCCTGTGCTTCAGGTCATATTACTTCTATGAATCTCTCACATGAGTTCGAGGCAAGTGTGTGCCACCCAAAAGGCAAACTACTGATCAACCCACTGCAGTGTTGTTAGCTCCACTTCAGAGTCTCAGTTCTGCTGCTGCTCTGTTGATTCCCCACCAGCAATATAATGTGGATTAGACTCTAGATCCAGGTGGTCAGTGATTTTTCTAGACTCAGTCTGCAAGGGCTGCTGCATACTGTGTTTCCCATGAAGAAAAGCTTTACAGTACTGGGTAAATAGTGAGCTTTACCACATTACCTACACGTCTCTGTGCAGCTCTCTATATTTTTCCATCAAGCTTCTTTAGCAGTGCTAAAATCCAGTTTTTGTGCATGTAAAGCTCTCCATTTAGTTAGTGAGTTGTCTATTTGATTCTAGAAGTTTTGGTTGCATTTTTAAAATAAAGATTCTGCAGAAATCCTTCTAGAGAAAGAGATGGTACAGAATTCAGTGCTTTGATGATCACAGTGTTTGTTTATGTGCAGAATAAAGAAATCATCCCTTTGTCTGTAATAAAAGCATCCTGATTCAACGAGTTCTGAATAGGTGATACATAATAATAAATCTTACATAGCAGAAGAGTAGATTTTTATGGAAGATAAACACTGAACAGAGGGCAGGACTATAACACAATTTATATAAAGTTGCATCTCTTTCAGGGTTTGACTATACTCCTCTCAATTTGTTTAGCTCCCCCAAAATATGATGTCTATTAATCATAAATTTGGGTTTCAAGCCAACATTCTCCTATGAAACCTGCTTTCTCCTATAACAGCAAACTTGAAGTCACTACGGAGTGATAATATCGTAGTGTGTCAATATGACAAACATGACCAAACAGTGAGATGAATCATGCAAGATACTGGTCTTCTCACCTTAAGCTTGCACAGCACAGTGGTGCTTTATCCGAGTACCTGGACTGAAACATACATTTGTGCCTTGCTTGCACCTTCTATGGGGCTGGAAGGCTCAGTGTCATCTTTAGACTGCATGATCCAAAACCAGTGAACTAGTTATCAAAATGTCAGTGGAAGAGTTTTAAGAAAATAAATGTGTAATTTTTCCTAGATTGTGTGTATTTACTAACCCCATATCAAACAAGGAGAAAGAAGGGAAAGTAAATAAAGACTTAATGTATGGTTATTAGTATATTTTCTTTTAAGATTCCATTTCATATGAAAACTTAAGACTGCTCAAATAAAATTTGTACCACATTGTACAATTATGATAATTTTCAAATAAGAAATATTCCCATAAATGAAACCTATGAAAGAAGTCAAGAGGTTTTTGGGGGGTATTTTGGTGCAAATGAATTATTCTCTTAAATAGTTTTTATAGAGATATTTCCTTTCTCTGTAAATGATAATGGTTTTTAAAATCTATTGTTTTCTTTTGTTATGAAATGTATTTCTGTTGTACATCTGGATTGACAGATGAAATCTCTTTTACTTGTTAGTTTGTAGCTGATTGTGGAATTTTTACTGTGTTTTCCTAAATAATTTAAGACTTCCATGTTTGAAAACAAAGGTGGATTAGACACACACTCTGAAAGGGTTTTTCTTTGCTCCCGAAGACAAGAGAATCCTAGAGATCTTTCTGTCTTCAAGATTGCATGCTCAGACTGACTGGTACACACAAAACAGGCTCCTTCTGGAGTAGATTAGTTTATTCATACCACACTGCATTTGTGCAGCTGTCCCCAAGTCTGAATTTTGAGAGTGGTGGGTAGAGGGGGCGAGGCAGGTAGGGATGTTTCCAGTTCAAAGTGTCCTGAATGGTTTAAAGATTGTGCTGCAGCTCATGACATTATTTTTTCATGGTATTTTTTTACCATGAAATTGCAGGTATGTGTTGTATGAGGTCTGTAAGGCCTTTTGAGGTATTGTAATAGGATAGCTAATTGCTAAAACTGATGTACATGATTGTTCATGTTACTTTTTGGTAGTATTTTGAGGAATATATATTCCCCAAATTGTGCATGGACAGTACCTGTTCTGGAGAGAGCTAGTTGGGATGGTTGAAAACACATCAGCTAAATAATAGTTAATCAGGAAGACAATAATTGAGTCAATCTCATTTTCTTTTTCAACATTTCAGATGTACCCTGTGAGAGGACATTGCGTGCAGACAGCTCATGGTAAGAGCAGAGATTATAGGACATAAGAATTAAAGCCCACTGAATGCCAAGTCAAATTTCACAAGAAATTTGAAAAAAAAAAATTACCGTTCCTAAAGACTCAGAGAGGACTTTGTAGGGTTTGTTGCAGCTAGGAATCCATTAAACCATTGGTGATCAGACACAAGTGTAAGGAAAGCAAGAATTACTAGGATAATGCTTGAGGCAGGAAGGACATGACACACTTCTTTACTTTGCTCCCCCATGCCTCCATTTTCTCTGACTTAAACTTTTTTTTTTTTAATCCTAAATAAGAAAGAATAATAATTTCTATTTATGTAATAATAAAACCAGTACACAGTATCATACAGGCTGCTGTGAAGAAAATTAACTCCATCTCAGACAGACCCAATATAAAAGCGATGTTAAAACCCAGCTTTAACAAGCTCCTTCAGACAAACAAGTAAGGATTATTAGCAGCATGAAATGATGATGAGTCTGAAACGTCAATAACTTCCTGCTAGGTCTAGGCCTCAACATGATTTGACTGAAAGGAATGGCAGACTCCTTTTTGGCCTAACAGGAGCATGGTCAGATATTCTGTATGGAATAATAAGAGTGATAAAATGGTCAACAATTTTTTGCAATTGCATATAACTGTGAGGAACAAATAAATCAAATAGGCACTTAAAGACTTGCAGGTTTGTTTTTTTTTTTTTTCTTAAAAAAGAAAAAAAGACAATTGGGAAACTGAAAGTCATGAATCTATCTTTCTTTTGGTCCCAATTTATAGTTATGCCTGTAGCCTTATGCTGGAAATTTACAAATCATGAAAACTCTGAAAAATATAAGTATATAAAATATTAGGTTATTCTGTCACAAATAATCAGGTTATTCTCAGTCAGCATGTAATACTGTGTAAAGAAAAATCTGGTGGAAGGATCATACTCTGATTCCATTTTCATATTATGGACCAAGAATAAAATTGCTTCAGAATTGAAATTGTTGTATGTGAGGATTTTCAAAGCTGATTGTAACATCTAGACACACAGTGGCACTCAAAACTAAGGAAAATAACACAACTGCTTATTTGACTTTGAAAACTTAAACATTGACAGAAGGATAAAAACAACAGTGCAGGCTGTGACAGTTTTGCTTGCTTTTACATCCTCTTCTTTTTCTCTTGAAATTAAGTAGCACATGTCCCTATTCCTCTACTGTTTATGGAATATTTTACATATTTATTTTCAAATTCAAAGGAAAAAAAAGCTCTGAAAAGTGCTGAGGTTACTTAATACCAAACTTGGGTCATTATTTAAACTGTCTTCTCTTCAGCACTGCAATGCCATTCATTTAGACGTCAGAAACCTAATTTTCACTTCTTTAAAATTATCAGAAGGAAAATTTATCTACTGTGTACTCTATGTAAGTAGTGACTTGAAAAATACCTTTTGTTTATCCTTTATTGTAGAAAGGATTAAAACTTGCTGATGCAATACATTAGAGACATCATAATATAGTCCTTGCTTTGGGGAAATTTGTCTGGGAATCATAATATTTCTAGGAAGCTAAATTTATGGTTATTTTATGGCAGGAAGAGAGAAAATGAGCTCTAAGGCTCCTTTGAAACCAGTATCTTGTCAGGAAATTTGTACCCATTTGAATATGCTTTGTGTGTTATGATTTAGCTGCTGAATTTACTTATGATGCCTTTTTGCAAAAAATATCAAGTGGACAATTTTGTGCTCTTGGTGCAGAATAGTGAATTTGATTAGCCATGTTATTTTATGTTATCTGTGATTTTATCCCTACCGCAACTACTGTGAAGAAGCACTTTGAGAAGCAGAAAGCTCCGTATAAGTAATCATAAATAAAAAGCAAAATGACTTGATTAGTTCTGTGGAAATGGTTGAACTTAGGCTGTATGTTTGCTGGGCTGCAGGGATTTCTCACACAGTCAAACACATGTAATTATATGACAGGAAGCCGTGAAGGGCATTGCAGGTGGGTGGACAGACAGACTCCATCTCCTGTAAGAGATCTCTGAAGTGAGGATGATCTGAGGAGGAATTTGTCTCTCAGGGTCCATCCTTAGTGAATGCTTCTACCTCCCCTAACCATGGATGCAGGTGCTGTGTAAAACGCCATGATGGCTATGTCAGGAACACTGCACTTAGTAACACTTTACTGCAGCTTTAAAGCCCAATCATGGCTGAATTTTGGCAGTTCTGATTTGCTAGGATCAGGCTGTTCAAGGCGTTGTTCTAATATCTAGCCAGGTTATTGGAGCAGTTCCCATAATTCATCTATTCTTTCAAATTCTTTGTAACTTTGGTGATATTATTTTTAAGATTTTCCCTGCTGTCAGAAGAAATTAATCAAAATTCATGACACAAAAGTTCTGAAGAAAAAGACAGTACCTTCAAAGAAGTACCAGAGAAGCACATGTATAGCTTTTGGCAGCATTCCCAGCACTAATTTTTAATATGTAGTATAACATTAGGTTTCTTTCAGTTCCAGTTTAAAACTGAAGTGGACCGATTTAGCAAATGTGTGCAGTGATGGAAGGTTTATGATTCAAACTTTAGTATTCAATCATTTCAAAGAGCTGAACCTTCTAAAATTCACAGCTTTTTAAAAATGTGTATTGAATGGAAGGAGAATGGAGGAGGAAGTGTGATACTGTTCATTTCTTTGTGAATCTTGTCATAGTGGACCTAGTATATAAGAGAAGCATAAAATATTTTCCCCGCCTTCTTTCTCCATGCCATGTAGCTCTGTCTTACCTTAAAGCACATATTCTAAACTTTTACCACTGTTTTAGACTAATTATGTATCATTTTCATTAAAGAGTATAGACAGTGACTAATCTAAGCCTTTCAGATGACTCATTGAAATCCTATCACCACAATGTTCTCCAGGTTCTATTTGAGAGAGCTCTACCTGTTGCTGTTTCATCCTGTGCAAGTAATCCCAAATAAATCAGTGAACCTATTTGCTTAAGCAGGAAAATAGATCTTATATTTCCATCTAAAATCAGTGTGTGATATTTATCTAGGCCTTTACTTTTTGAGTACCTCTCCTAGCAGATTGACATGCTTTCAGGATGATATACTTGCATTATGCAAGGGGATAATGCTAAACTGCGTAAGCTACCTTGCTCTTCTGTAACATGCATAGCCATATCCTGCGGGATAGAGTCAGCAGTCCTTTGAGAAACTATGTGATAAAACCAAATGCAGCTATGCTAGGCCCACTTCTTCCTTAACTTGTACCTTTGCTCACTTTCTTGTCCTCTTCATGTCTTTGGACAGTAAAATTTTCAGGGCAGTGACTGTGGTTATTTCACATACGTTGTTCATGGGGCACATTTTCAGTCCTTAAGACTGGATACTCAGCTGTGGATAAAAAGAACAAATATTTCTCCCCTTCCCCTCAGGCATGTTGGACCTAAGAACAAACTGGAATACTAGTAGTCAGGCTTTGGCAAGAGCTGAGCTAGTTCCTCGGGGTACATTTGAAGTGCCTTTACACCTCAGTGCAGAAAACTCTGTTCTGAAATATTTTCTGCAATGAAAAAGTAATCATTACAGTCAAAATCAATAAAAAATGAAAACATAACTTTTTGGAAAAGTAATGTAAATATATTGTGATATATTGCTTATGTGTTTGTATAACTATTTTGTGTTACAGATAATAAATTTATCTCTATTATCTGCATAAAGTAGGAAGAGATGTTTTGTTAGAATTTGAAAATATTTTTAAAGAAATTACCTATAAATGAAAATACCTATGGTAAGAAAAAGTTTCTGTTGGTTTCAAAACATTAGAACAAGTATCTATTGAATGGAGGAGTCATTTGAAAAACTTCAAGTAAAGTCATTTTAGGTGAATGAATGGAGGATTGGGAAATAGTGTGTTAAAAGTGGGTGAAAATTATTAGTAATTTGAAACTGAAAACATTTGTCTGCTTAGTGCTTTGTTTTTGGCCTTCTGGATCATTTTCACAACTTTTTCCGATTCCTTTCAGCTCTCAGTATTATCTGTTGGGATAGCTATAGAAATAGAAAAGGATGCTTTTTGCCCCTGGTTAGCCATAAGAACTCATAATACTATATCATTCCAATAGCTGCATGTATGTAGGCAATGAGTGTACAGTGAACCCATTTTGTTATTAATCATTTGCTACAGCAAGGGCTATTCAGAGGCATAAACTGCGTAATATTTATTATAATAAACCAATCTGTGTCAGATACCCTAGGGGATCCCAAATCATTGGAGGAAATCCAAAAGATTCAAAGTAGGACATCTTACAAATCTACTGACAATTGAAAAATATGGCGGAAAAAAACTATTTGTGCCAAATATGTTAGACATATAAAGAGGCAGATTTATACTGGAAACCCATCATGGTATGTATGCTCATGAATGAAATCCATTTCTCATTTAAGAGTTTTTTAGTTCTGTGATGGACTATGGCAAGTGAAGGCATATTTGAGTTTTGGCTTGTAGCAAAAGAAAACCATTCAGTTATTTGAATAAATATATAGTTAATGCAGCAGAAAAGTTTCATAGTATGTCTGTTGGAATAAACAATTATAAGTAAATATGACACATAAAACACAGTGATATAAGATCAAAAGAAATGTGCAATGTGCTTACATAGCTTAAGCTGTAATGTTTTTGTTAACTTAGGTGGAAATGTCTGAAACACACCAACTGGTTAATCTTTTCTTCATGGTTATTTTTACTAAATACTTGTACACTCACAAGTACACATGGAAATTATTTTAAAAGATGACTTTTAAAGCTAAAGAGTTGTTTACTTATAAGTCAGGAGATGCCAGAGGTAAATAAGGTTTCCTACGTATTGTATCTTTCCACCTTGTTCGAATTATTTATGAAACAGACTTTTATGATATGATGCCGTAGTCTCTTTTCTCCTATCTCTTTAGCCAGGTCCTTATCCATCTCACTACCCTTTGTTTTCTTTCCACATAAACTCTCTAGACTGTAACATTCCTGTTAAAGTTCTGTCCCTGAATTCTCATCCCATCCACCTAATCCAATTTGTTTCTTTCATCCTTATGTTTCCAATTTGCTCTTCATTCCTTATCCGTTCCATTACTCTTTCTGCACAATTTTCTCTGTCTACTCCCTTCACATTGTCATAGCTTTTCAAGGTATTTATGTCTTCCTCTCTTATACTAACCCTGTGACAGAATCTGTGCCATTTTGGTCTGATTACTAACCTCAGCTCCTTGTTATACTTTTTCTAGTTTGTCTTCTACCAGCTAAATCCCAGGATCTCATCTCTACTTTTTGATCTTTGCCTTCCTTCCACATGAATCTTAGTCTCTGTGTAATCTTTTTGGCAGTCTACTTCCCTCTTCTGAGCCAGCCATTACACTCTCTGAATTGGAACAAAATGCTGAATGTTTGTACTCAACTCTGCTTCCAAAAGCAGCTCTAGATAAAATACCTGATACAGGGTACAGCCAGCCTTTTTTTTGTACACTGTGTTGAAAAGATGTAGTTTCTCTGTAACGGTGGCTCTTGCATATTATCCTGATCGAGCCTGAGAACATTCATACAGCTAAGCATCATCAGTAATGATGGAATTATTTTAGACTTCATCCACTAAAAATGGAATAAGAATATATTTTTAACATGAATATACTCTTGTTTATTTCCTCAAAGATCTAAAGTTATTCAGATCTGGGGACATGGTCACAGGACCAGCAAAGGCACTTCCACAGCATCTCTGGTGTACAAGACATTTATTCTTTCAATTTTTTTTCACTGCTTTTAGGACAAGACCTCTAAGTGTTTTCAGAAATGTGAGAAATGTCAGGCAAATGGGACAGCTGGGGCATCAGCAGCTCTGCCTTTCGTATCATCTTTTTAACATTACTTGATTTGGTGAACCTTACTAGGTCTATACTCTAAGCAGATCCAGATACAGAGACTTTACCTGAGCAAGTTTTGCCAGATACTTTATGATCCAGAACTAGACTGGCTGATTATTTTTGTTGCTGTTGTTGTGGTTGGTTGGTTGGTTGGTTGATTGGTTGGTTGGTTTGAGGTTTTTTTTTGTTATTTTGGTTTAGGTTGAGTTTTGTATTCCACATCAAAAACTGTAGACCTAAATAACATTGGCTTGCTTGATATTTTCTTGTTTAAAATCCTGTATCTACCTTATTTTAATTCTGCTTCATTTAAACTATTCAAATTGAAAATGTCCATGTGCCAAAATTTTTTCTAGATATTTTTAACCAAATCATTTTAGATGTTTGTGAGGTTGGGGAAGGAGAGAAGGACTATGGTAGCATGTTAAACACATGTATTGCTCCTTTTGTTGGAGAGTGCAAACACACTGAATTTGATTGGTGCAGGGGATGGAAAAGAATTGCCCTGGCTTCAGGCATGTGGGAGTGCTTTTTCAATGAAAATTTTCCTAGATGTTGTTACACACTCAATGAAGAGAGTAGAAGCTCAATTTGTTTGAGCTCACCTTCTCCAGTCCATCCCAGTTCTTGCTTGACATAGACTGTCCACCTCCAGTACTGCCCCCAGAGTGACTTTATTGTCAGGAATTGCCTAATCACTTGCCATTAAAAATTAGTACACAATTTTGTGATACAGATGTAGCAATACCAGTTTGACACATTGCAGTCCCTTCAGGAAGGATTGCTCTTCATTCATGCTCCTCTTTAGTGCCGATGAGGATCTATAACATTGCTTAATCTTCTGGTTTTGAACAGAGATGAGTTCAATTATGCTATTCACAGTTTGATGCCATAGCTGTCATGATATTTGTTAGCAAAAATCAGGAGGTTTTATGCTCCCTCCAGCCAGCCAGAAGTGAAGGGACAGGAATTCTTTAATGATTCTGCCACATGCACTTCTATATCTATAAAAATTATGCACACAGATTAAGGAGTCTGTAGCCTGTACTGTCAGTGTTTTTCCAGGTTGTTCCCAGGCAGCAAAGAGGAAATTGCTTATGTCAAAGGTAGACAGGTGAAGAATGAGCTACTTGAAGGGGTACAGGTTCTGTAAAAAAATAACTGAGGAGAAAATATTTCCCCTGGACTTCTCAAATGGTTCAGGAAGAACCGAATGTCATCCAGTCAGGTAATACCATCAGCACCTCAGGCTGAAGCCATAATTTTAGTTTTTCTATTTTTCAGTGCTGGGTCTTGAAATCTTTTGTGTGTGTGTGTGTGTGTGTGTGTGTGAGTGTGTTTGTATTCTTGTGTAATACATCCTATCGGTTCAATTCCTTCTACGACTATTTTGAGTTATCAAAATTTTCTAAGAAGCACATCAGAAAGAATGATCATAAATGAAACCAAATTCACATGACAGTAATACCACAGCAATGCTTTAAGGATCACTTGACACACACTAGACACAGAGTTTATTTTATGAAAATTGTAGTCAGTATCATATATCAAAATAGGTAAACTGCAGGTTGATACCTGAGCAGATACTTTTAAATTGAGAGATGCATTTACTGTAGTAAAAACATGAGCAAATCTTTCTGATTTGCCATCCTCCTTCAGGTTTTCATGTCTTCCTGACTCATCTTCTCTGCCTATTCCTACCACAGTTTTCTAATCTATCATAAAAATGTGCTTTTTGCAGCTACATTGTGTAATATGAACACTACCTACAAATATTTTCAGTCAGTTGTAGGGCATCTCATCTCTGGAAGGGATTCTAAAATCCCATATTAAAACTTATATCCTTCAACAATAGCATCATTTTTGTTTGGGAGTCCTTTTTGTGGCACATCCTCTTTTTTATGTGGCTCATAATACCTAATTTGAACATCACTTTTAGGAACTGCCATACGGTGTCAATAAATAAGTCTTTAAAGGCTTTCACTTATCTTCTAAATATGGTTCAATAGTGACTAATTAAATCAATATATTAAAAAACTCCACGGCCTGTACAAACCAAGCATCTTGAACTGGTTATTTTAATATTTAGATCTTGCTTTATTAAGAACTATTTAAATATACATCCTTCAAGAGAGAAAATGAGCTATTTCCCCATCCCTTAGCTTTTATTTTATATTGCACTACACTGTTTTTATTGTATAATGAACTGTATAGCATATTGGTAGTCTTATTTTTTGCATTTATCCATTTTTTCAGTCTCAGCTGGGGTCCCAGGAAAAGCTTCATTTACATGCCCTCCCAGAAAAAGCAGAATTGGAAATTATAAAAGGTCTCTCTTCTTCATTCTCTCCTCTCCTCTGCTTTGCAGTGAGGTAATTTTGTGAGTGCTGCATTCTAATATTAAATTGGATAGCAACTCATCATCTAAGGGAATGATGGCAATGGCTGATTCAACTCTGTTCTCATCTCAGACGTAATTTGTATCCTTATGTCTGGCACAGAATGTATTCAATGTAGTAACTCAGAACTTGGCCTTGACTAAATCTCTAGTTGCTCAAAGAGCACTTTAATCTCTCACAGTAGAGGTTAAGCAAATGTCACCTGTGTCTGTCTTAACAAGAATTAGATTTTAAATGGGTAATCATCAAGACATGAATTCTGTATATCTCACAGGCCTGCCTGGAATACTTTACAGCTGACAGAGTACCCATCCCATCCCTCCTCAGTTCCTGGGAACAGAACTTGTCCTTTGACAGTTTGGAAAATACAAGCCTCCAGCCCTTTTACCTTCCAAAACATCCTGGATTCACACCCCTATGTTCTTGCCTTAAATATTTCTTAGACACCTTGCTTGTCTAGATAGAAAAAAAGAAACTAATTGCATAAACATTAAATTCAAAGCTTCTGTTTTTCTCTCTTAGACATAACTGCTCCTTCCCTCTCTGATAGTTCTCAAAGATTGGCTTACATGGTTGTGTATCAGTAGTGTGCTACAACCAACCATCCTTCACCTTTGTGACACGATAAGTTTGATAATACCAGAACTGGTTCTTTCTATGTGCTCTGATAGCCAATCTAAAAACTGCACTTAGATATGCAGGTGTTTGCTCCACAGACTTTTTCTTCCCACAGGCAGCCTTTTGCAGTCCAGCGAACCCTTTGGATATTGTGTGCAAAAGGTACAAAAATAAATTTAACAAGAAAGTCAACTTTCAAGGCTCTGCATATCTCTGTTTCAGTACTGATAATCAAACTGAAATGGTTATTTAGAGCAGTGATTTCCAAAATGGGGTGTGTGCATCTCAGGAATTGAGCTAGAAAATCCACTGAGAATGGGAGGAAAATATTTTGAAAACATATCTTATTATGTTTCCAAAAACCTATGTGATATTTATTTTGTCTTTATATCACTTTCTAAAATGTTTTTAATATTTTAATGTACATAATATATAAGCACGATAATGCCTGTGTATGGTTTATAAATAAATCTATATTAATATATGTAAGTGATGTGCACTCAGAAAGTCTTTACTGATAGGGTTCAATGATCAAAAGATTTTGGAGGCACTATCTTTTCAAAAATAGAAGTATCAGGAAACAGTTAAATGGCTACAGGAGTTATATTAAAAAAAAACCCATATTTTAGCATTTATTTGCCACAACAAAAGAAAATATTACTCTTATAATTTTCCAAAAAGTCATGGTTATTTATTAGAATGTTTAAATGTGGCTTTAGCAGAAGAACAAGAATTTAAGCATCAAAGCAAAAATGGACAAAAGAAGGAGAGAACTATTTATTCAAGAACATTTTCTTCAATGAGAAAAATATTCAGTTTCAGCCATTCCTAGGAAAGAAAGGTGCAAGCAACAAGCTGGCAAGCAATATCCAGGTGGTAGTAATTCTCTGAGAGAATTATTTGAATAGAAAGGGAAGTCCAAGACAAGTGAATTTTCAGATGAATTTAGTAAATTCTTTGGAAGTTTGAAAATATTCCTTAGGAGGTAATACACTGTTTCTGAAAAAGGAGCACCCCTGTCTTCTTGATTATAGTATTCATATGGCTCCAACAATATAAAATCACTCTGAATAAAGTGGTTTTATTTTTTTTTATTTGCCTAGAAGAAGAAAAGAACATGACCTGAAATAAAGTATTTTTTGCATAGATTTCGAGGAGATTCACAACTGAGTCTGGGCAGCAAAACAATAATTCAAAATGCCTGGTAACAGTTTTTAAATAAGCAATGGTGTGTTTATGGTTCAGAAATAAGTCCATTCACAGACAACAAAATCGCTCACATAACCTTAAATAACCACTGGAGCTAAAGCCAAATACAAGATCCAAATACTCGTCACCCATGAGGTATATGGGCTATGATATAAGTGAGAGAGAATGGCAATTTACCAATGGTAAATTGGTCTAATAACTCATGCTGTGGAATTTGCCAAAGTCCAAGAGTAAATGAAGTGAAAGCTCATCATTACAGAGTTGAGCAGGTGAGCAGATTGATGAAAAACAACCCAGTTATAGACATAATCCTATGTGCTTTTACAGGGTGAGTTCAAGGAGCTTAAAACTGTCACCCTCTTCAGCTGAGTGTATCACTCCCTTTGTAATGATTTAAGGTAATCTGCAATTTGTTGCTTCAAAGCATAGGTGAATGGCTAATTTCAGCAATTGTCCACTACCATGGGTAAGCTGATCTGTGGTAAAACAAGGCTGGTACATGGTAAATGGAATTGTTCAAGCTGTCCATAGCAGTGTGCCTCATATTCCCTCTGTGTCTCATGATACTGTTTGACCAAGTTGGACATAAAGGATTAATTAATTTCCAGTGAGATTTAACAGCCCTCAGGTTAAACAACACAAAGTGGGGAAAATATATAGAAGCAATGGAAAAGTATGAAAACACCAAGGACCTACAAAACTTCAGGAACCAGGTAATAACTTTACTGTTTTCAGGTAGTATCTATTCTGTTTTTTGAGACCATATTAATTGCACCCAAAGAAAGTCTAGTGTGGGTTCAGGCAAACTAGTATAAAGGTGTCTTAATCTGATGTGTGTTATTTTCTGTCTTTTATCTGAGTTACTTCCTTACAGATACTTACAAGTCCACATGGTGGCAACCAAATTTGTAAAGTTGCACTGTGTTATGTAGATTGGCAGAGTACAGCAGAAGAACTTTTGAGTGTAGATATATCCCCAAGGAAGTTTAAATGTTCAAGATGAGACAGCAAGCCAAACCTAGCATAATAAAGAGAACTTGGTATAGTACCAAAAGGTTCTTGATGAAAATTTGCCGCTTACAGATCATAAAAGCTGTTTAAACTTAATACAGCTGATGAGGATACAGCTTGGTGTGCTTCAATTAGGAGAAACTGCTTTTATGGAATCCTTGAAATCAATAGTTGCACAGTGATATGTGAGTTACAGAGGGGGATATAGTCAGTCACTTTCCGGAGAGGAGGAGATAAGGAAGGAAAGGCACAATCCAGTCTTCAAATGTGAAAACATTTCCTACTTTCTCAACAAAGGAAAAACATACTGACCTCTTACCTTCTCAGCTACAAAAATGAGTAGCAATTAAAAATTAAATGAGTTCAGAGGATATATGAAATATGAAGCATTAAAAAACTCCAATAAATTAAGCTATTATAATTTAAATTCATTTTCAAGACTAAACATTTTATAATTTACAAAGCTTTATGTCTGATAATTATTTAATAGTTTTAAAATAATGCCCAGAACTGCCAAATACAGTGGTGGTCTTAGATTCATTGTTGCTGCAAAATTAAGTGCTCAATTGCTTTCCGAACATAGATAGGTTCAACACTATACATAGGTACATCAGATAAAGTTTGGAAGAGAATTTCTGTTCAGAAAGGGGAAGTACAGGAATCTTTGGAGCCTTTGGCTAGGATCTCAGAATGACTATGTCAAAGCAAGCTATTTTTTGTTTCAGGGAACACTTGGATAATATAATAATCCTAAATATAAAAGCATGTGCAAGAAATAAGATTATAAAATCTAGGGATAAAATTAGACTGCATCATAGTTGAAGTGGTTTTTAGCCACTTGTTACTCTTTTATGGTCTGCCCTTAGTCCTTACAGTTCCTCAGACATTCTTACAGATCCTGTGATAATGCACCTCAGAGTTTTTCATGTTACTTTATCACTTGCCCCATTGAGCAGCAGACCCACATTTTCCTCGGCCTTTCTTCTGTTTCTAATGTACCTACATTAATGTACCTCTTCATATCCTTTGCTAGTTTGAGTAACATGTGAGCTTTGGACATTTCCACCACAATCTTTGCAAGCACTCTATGTTTCTCCTAGGTAATTTGTCCCAATGTCTTACTCTGTGTACATCTTTTTTTTCATTTGAACTCAGTGTTCCCTGTTGAATCAAGCTGGCTCTCTGCAACACTTCTGTTATTTACAGAACATTAGATCAAGCCATTCTTGTGCTCTGAGAAGGTTGTCCTTGAAGATTAGCTGTTTCTTCTGGTGTCCTTTGCCCTCTAGTGCAATATCCCATGAGATGTTACCAAATAGGTCCCTAAATAGGTAGAAATATGCCCTCCTCAAGTCTAAATTTGGAATTCTGCTGCTTGCCTTACTTCTCTTGATTTTAAACTGCACAGTCTTATGATTTTACCAGCCAAAGCTGTTCTTGAATTTCATGCTTTTATTATTTATTTACTGATTGTGAACAATAGTTCCAAGAAAGTATTTCACTGAATGGCTGATCAATCACGTGCGACAATGAATTATCTGAAACACACAGTAGAAATCTCCTGGACTGTTTGTGCCCAGCTCTCCAGCCTTTACAGCAGACATTCAGATGTAGGTCCTTATGAGAGCCAAGTGATTTTCTGATTGCAAGTCTTCTTTCAGCTGTCTACAGGCTTCATTTACCTCTTAATTTTTTTCTTCTGCAGTACAAGCCTGTATGCCCCATGACAGTCTCTTCTCTAAGCTTAAACATAAATGCTCATCAGACTTGTCACTGCTTCCTCAGTGATGAAAACTCTGTGCACTCCAGCCATTCCCTTGTGTACAGCAAAACCCTTCCTCTTCACCTTTCCAGCCTGTTTCTTCTGAAAAAACATGCTTCAGGTCATTGGGGTAGTCTGGTGAGACCTACCAAACTACATCTCTGTAAACCTAACGAGGTCATACCTCTGCAGCTCCCATGCGTTTCCCAAAGAGTGGGCTTTTCCATCCCCATTTGTTTCCTCAAGGGTAGAGAAGAGAAAGAATGAAAAGATGCAAGTTCCATTTCCTTCTGGGGCCCTGATGCTTTTTTTACTCTCCTGTGCCATGCCTTCCCTTTGGATTATGACAACACTATCCCAGTACACCTAAGCTACAGTTCTTCTCTCCATGTTAGCAAGCTCATTTGCAGAAACACTTTTGCCTCATTTCAGAGTATTCATTCCTCAATCACAGAGGCCAAAACATTGCTTGTGCTGCTACTGATATATCCAGGTCTTTATCACATTGGCATGTTCACACCTACCTGAGCCTTTTCTTTCACTGTGAAGACTGTCATGAAGGTGTTTCTTTGAATAGTTAGGCTTTCCATAGACTGCCATTTTAAAACTAGAATATTTGTATTAAACTGCTAGAGAGTCAAAGTTTTGGAAGTGCCTTTGCCAGGCACAAAACATCAGGTCTAAAAATCAAGCCTTTTATGTATAAAGGGACACCAGAAAATAATTTATTCTGAAGGGTACCTAGACACAGTAATAATGTATCAAGGTATTTCATACTTTTCTAATAATGGAAAATGGAATTTGTGGTACTTCTGCATGATTTACTTTTAATTTTTCTGTTTTAAGTTAGATACTTTGTTTTTCTTCTAAAAAAGTAGATACCAGTAGATGATGATTTGTTTAAAACCACAAACCCTCATCCAGTTTTTAATTGAAAAAGTGTTAAGTTCATTTCTTGTCAGTAAAACAAATATTTGTTATTGCTAATACATTTTAAAGGAAAGCATAGGACTTCATAGTGTTTATAGGAATAGTGTATGTAGTGCATTGCTTCATCATGAATTCACGTCAATCATTTCACTGTTGAAATAGAATTTTTCTGAAAGCAAATACATTACCCAGTCACAAGCAGGAAATTGAATTCTAGTCTATGAGAATTCAAGGGACACATGGTCACTGAACCATCAGATTCACAAGTTAAAATAACATAGTGCCTTTTCTTGTGCTGCAACTGACATCAATCACTTCTGAAATATTATAATATTTAAAAATCCAGCCAAAAATGCAATTAAAATGGACAATCTCATTCACTGCAAGGCAATTTTGTCTCATTTCAGACAGATTTCTGGCTCCATCTTTTTAACATATATAACTGCTTCTTTCTCACCACTATGTGATATTCAATAAAGAAACTACTACTTTATCATGAAGAATAGAGTCTGTCTTGTTTCAGTTCATACCTTATTATCTAATAATATGGTCCAATAGACAATATAACTGGTTATTTGTTTGATTTTCAGTCAGCAAAGAGTACTAGTGCGTGATGTTCCAATATTTATACAGATTGTTGATGATTGTATCTATGTTATTAGAATGATATGTTTTCTTTCTTTGGCTTCATTTTAGAAGGGCTGAATGTAAATATTATTAATATCCTCTGTATAATTTATACTCCTTTTGGCATTTGAAAAGGGTAAGTTGACTTTGAACAAAGTTTTCACAATAGTTTGTGTAAAATTTGGAAGAGCTGAAGTCAGAAAGCCTGATGTTTTGGCTTTTTTTTTTTTTTTTTACTGTAAGATTTTTGGGAGCTGTTTTGGCTTTTATTGAGACTCCAAATCTGTGGCCAACTATCACAGTGAAAACTGTTGGTATAAATGTTTTTTCTTTTGACTATAATCAGGAACTTGTTGTTAGTGATAAACCCAGATAGGTCCCAATATGCCTAGATAGGTCTTGAACTTCCAAAAGTGCTCTATCTGGATGGTCAGCAGCAGAATGTACAGTTCAGATGCCAAAAGTATCAAGTCATTGTGAGAGATCTGTAGTGACAAAAAGTGATTCTTTGCTTAGGAATAGGCTATAAAGTCATTAAGACATCCTAATAGTATGGAGCTCTCAAGCTTCGAGAAGTTTTTAGCTTTAATATTCTGGATTTAAGAATATGCTTAGGAAAAAAGAATAGCTGTATAATTCCTGGGGAAAGCATCTTTGGAATCTATAGTTTTTGTCTACAGCTAGATGTATCTTCATGTAGGATGATACTATCATGGCTCTTTCTGTTGTCTAGAGTGGAGTGAACAAAGCCTGCAGAAACTGATTGGAAGAAGACAAGAAATATTCATTCCCTCTAAAATTTCCAAATAGATGCCTAGGGTGTGAAGAGGAGAAAATGTCATGGGAAGGGGAATAATTTATTCCAAAAATGCTGCAGAACAATCTATATACTGTAAAATTGTTTTAGTTTCTCTAAGGGGATGATTTTCAAGAGAAAAATTACTTATGAATGAAGAGGAATATTTCTGAGAAGTAATATAGTCCACCTAAAAACTTGGACTTTAGTTAAATGCTTGTACTAAGTCAGTGCAGGAGTGAGACTGTTTGCAGCCAAAGTTTCTTTTTCTTAATTTTTTTCCCAAATGAAACAAACACAACACCCAGACAACCAACAAAAAAAAATCCCCAAAGGAAAAAAAAATCATCACTCAGGGCAGTCTAAACAGGATTGCAGGCACTGTTCATTCCATCTGCATTTCTGGTATAATTTTTTGTGGTCATTGACACTACCCTTTGCTTGTTGTATTAAGTCCTTCAATGTCACTTCCAAGGGTATGCTGATTTTTAAATGAGTGAGCTCTCAGAATTGTAAGCTCCTTCATATGCACTCACACTTTTGTAGCTAAATACTAAATAGGCTGTTCAGTCACAGAGGGCTTATTTCTTTTTTTCCTTAAAACTAGCAAGATTTCTGACTAGGAGATCAGAGAAAACAGAGTTTCAATATACTTGATATGAAAATAAACAAAGTCATGCCTCTTCTCAGCAGACAGATATTTGTCAAAATTCAAAGAAATTTTTTAAGGTCTGAAGAAAAAAGTTTTATTTCTTCATACCTTTTTCACCCTTGAATATTGACATCTTTTGCATCACTTTTGCAGTCCCTCATCCAGCTTTGAGGTTTATTCAGTACCTCTGGAACCAAGAGCAACTAGAAACAGAAACCACACTAGAATAAATATACGTTTCTGTTTCTCATGTTAATGATCTAGATGGCAAACTCTACTGCTTCAGATTTCTGGTGCAGAATCTGCTCATTTACCCTCTATACAAGTCATCAGCATCCTATTGAATGGAATCAAATACATTTTATTTCCCTCTAATAGGGAGGAAAAAATCAACTGCTGAAAGAAAATATACTTCAGTGAGTGGTTGGCTATGAGCTTTGCAAATTAGTTTTATTGTATGTATCTCTAATCGACAAGGCTTTGAGCAACCTGCTCTGACTGTTAATCTCTGACTTGAGATTAACTGCACCTTGAACAATTTTTGAAGGGGTCAGGACCTCAGATTGGCCATTTCCACCTATATTTTTCTATGACTTTATACATATAATATGTATGTATTTGTAGTCAACATACATGTGCTCACCACATAGATACATGTAAATGTACCTTAATGCTTTTTTCTTTAAAATAAAAAAAATATTACATTTTTGATACTAGCATATGTATGCATGCCCATGATGTAAACCCATGCTATATAACTCATTCTTCCCCCACTGCATTGTGGCTGCTGTTGTTGGACTACTTGTTAGATTGCTTTTTGGTGCTTTTTTGTGACATATGTAAATTTTATTCCCCTATAGCTATATTCAGATTTTATGGAAATTATCTGTGAAAAATCTAACCTACTTCAGCTTCTTTGTTACCATTAAAAACTGAGCTCTTCCTGGAATCTCCGTGTTTACAGGAGAACAAGAGTCAAAAATCAGAGAACATCAAGTAGAATTAACTGCTGTCTCCCAGAGCTGTTGTTTTTCTGGGGCCATTACATGGCAGCTCACCAAGGGGCAGATGCCCAACTGAATATTGCAGTAAAAAAAGGCAGGATGGAGGAGAGCTCTGCTTGCAAAAGCCAGGAATTTCTTAATGGTCATGTTTCTCTTGTGAGGAAGAGGAGCAACACAACACCAACAGTGTGTGTACAAAAAAAGTGAGTGTGCTGACAAGGCTGGAAAGTGTTTGGAATAAATAGCTGTTCCTAAGTGACCATCCACTATGAAGGGAAAATTCAGTTTCTGATGAGGCAAACTGCATCAGTGTCCTATCTACAGGGAATCCAGCTGGAGTATTAATGTTGAAAATGTGGTTGTAGCTGTGTCTTCCCCTATTCATAGATCTTCTGTCTAAAAAATGAAGAGAACACAGCAGACTTTTGCTAAGTACCAACAAAATCTGCAAGTTAACCCAGAAGATGGAAGAGAACTGATATAGGAATGCTTAAAGTGTTTTATCTCTTACTAAAACAAGTGCAAGCCCTTCCAATTTTATTAATTTCTCCTTTGGGTACTTTCTTGCACATCCTCCTAGTGTGCAGTTTAAGGAAGCTTTAATAGTTTATTTTTTCTTCTAAAATTGTTCTGAATGGTTGAGTCATGCTATGCTGAAAGTGTCTGAGTCTGCTTGGGATGCTTCTTGCTTCTCTGAAGTGGATTCACTTTTCTTATACTTATGTTCAAGTTTTCTGACTTTAAATTTCAACCAGTGTGTTAAGTCCCTTCTGTTGAGCATATTCCACCTAGTTCTGTGCAGAAATATTTGTTTTATTGACTAAACAAAACAGAAAAGGAATGGGACTGATGCTTCAGATATTTTTGGTCTTACTCATAGCTATCTACTGATAAAAGATAAAGATAGGAGTAAAATACAGAATTTTGGTCATCCTTTTTTAAAAGATAATTGTTCCACCAATAAAAAAAAATGAGCTGAGGTTTTAACAAGCAGTTTTCATACAGTATCCTCCATTTTCAGAGTTCCCTGTTATTACATCTTGTAATCCAGTTATGGCTAATTTAATGGATGAACTTAGTGAAAGTTTTAATTGACCCAAATATCACTTTAAGACTGATAAAAATTCATGCCTCTTTTTGGTTTGTGTAATATTACTGTACCTCTGGTTTCCTCAGAAGACTCATTTTTTCTTATTATTATTCTGGTGTTTGACAATGAGCTAACATTCAAAATGCAGAGACTTTACACATTGACTGCAGTAAAAAAGCATTTTTTTTCTTATTGACAATATATGAAATAATGGGGGAAAAGTAATCTCAGTACCATCCTAAAATGAATTTAAGTTACCTCATATTGCAGGAAAAATGACAATTTAAAAGAAAAATCTATAGCAAATACAAGAGAACTGAAATAGCTTAAGCTATTAAATATTTTTTTTTAATTAACAAAATACAAATACATAAAATGCTAATAAAGAGACCAAATGGAATAGGACAAATTGAAAAAGATTGGTTCCATTTTCTGTTGCATCCCGGGGAGCCGCGTGCAGCCGGGGAGAGCAAAAACCCACGCCGCAATTTTCCATACAAGAGATTTACATAGGCAAAGTTCAAAGCAACGCTTGTGAAGTTTCAGTTGAAATTTCAAATTAAAAACATCATCTACTCCCTTTTTTGTCCAAATTGCTATTTAGGAAAACACTGCTTTTAGTAGTTTTATTACTATGTTGGCTCTTCAGTAGAAGTTGAGAAAACACACCCAAATGAAGATTAGATTTTTCACTATCAAAATAGCAAACACCGAAGTAGGAATATGAATTGAGAGCTGAAACAGCTTTCTGCAAAGCTTGATCAGACCAGGGTTGATAAATCTGAGAAGGAAACATCAAGCATCATAGAGATGTCTGAGAAACCAGATTTCAGCTTCTGAGCTCTGTGCAATGACCAATGACGGTGACTGTAACAACTATCAGCTCACCAAGGTTTCCTTTTATAGAGTTATCTGGGTTCTTAAATGAATGGCTATTTTTGTTTCTGGGTTGCTCTCTCAAAGTATATTGATTGTCCATAATTATGTATTTTGGTGAATATCAGAAAGCCACATTGTCCTTTTGCAATCAGTTTTAGTTTTACTGCATGTGGGTGTGTTTCTTTGCCAACAATATGGGGAAAATTGATGAGGTTTTAAAGGAATTTAAGTAGAATTTTCCTGTTTCACCATGTGCATGCTTTAAAAAAATGAGAATACTTTATTAAGAGATTGTGTCTCCAGATTCAAGGGAGACTGAAGTGTAAAACAATCAGCTTCACTTTCCTTGAGCTAGTTTCTTTCTTCTCTCATACAATGTATTTTGTCTTCAGGATTAATCTTTCTAAAAAATTGCAAACTGAAATCCTATTCAGTTTGAATACAGGATTACTCATCCTTCCACAGTTGGTTTTATTGAGACTAATGAGACAAGAAGCTGAAAATTGTCCAGTCCTTGCCAACCTTGAACAATAAGGTTAATCTTGTTCTTCACTCCACTGTCTCTACAATGTAAAATGCATAGTAGTCTTTTCAATTTTATACCAAATTTTGTATTGCTAAGTAATGTGGCACACTTTGAACTTACAGGGGAGACTTGGGAAAATTAAAAAATAAACCAAATTAAAAATGCAAATTGTATGAAAAGTATGTAAGCAAAGTGAAGAAAGTCTGGAATATTCTATGAAGTGAAGGAGTAGTGGGAAATTCTACAGTCCAGGCTTGAAGAGTTGGAATCATGTAAAGGAATAATGTATCTAGCCAATAAAAATATACTGTAGGAAGGAATGGTAACTGAAATTTGCAAGTGCAGTGAAACATAAAAAATTTAAAATAGAAGAGAAGATAGTCATTACTGAAGGAATTTGAGGAAGAGAAGATATTGATGGAAAATATGTCAAGTGCCATGGTGATAAATAAAAAAAAATTGAGGCATTTTTGTTAAAAGATGATAGATATGACATTATACTTGTGTCACTAATATTCTCAGTTAGAGGGAGTCAAAGAAAGTGTTAAAACCAGTAGTGTTTTGTCAAAGAAATATAAGTTTTAACACTGGAATAAATCACTGTGATAGTTTAAACAACAGACTATTAAAAAAGCTCTGGGAAGATATGACAGAGTGTTAGCATACATAATCCAAATGTCTGGAAGAGGCCTTTGTGCAGCAACCTGGATAGAATACTGCAGTACATTTCAACATCTATTACAGTCTTCATCATTCAATAATGGTGTCTAATGTTGAAAGGTGAATTATTAGGTAGCTGAAATGAAATGCTCTGAATTCCAAAAAGGTTTAGATTTCACACATTTGATAGCACACTGATATTACATAATGATTTTTCTCATCTCACAACACTAGTTTCTTAGTGATAATTCAATTATAGTGTTTTATAAACATTCTTAGTCCTCCTCTAGCATCAGTTAGGCTTTAGTTATAATTAGTTTTTCAAATATATAATAAAACGTGGAATACAATTTGGAATCCCAGTCAACCTTTACATCACTGTGCTGTGCTCTTTAATCTCTAATCTAATCCTTTCAATGCATGGATTTGAATAAATCTTTTTATCATTGTCAAATAGAAATTATGTTTAAACCTGAGAGGGAACATATTGACCCTATTGTTTACTCTGTTAAGTGGTTTCAGAAAAAACAAAAAACCTGTTTGTCTTACCAAATCTTAATTGCATATGTCTAATCAATTTTGTTTGTTACAGAACTATAAAAATTAGTTGTGAGTCAACTCTGGTTAAATCCAGTGGCAAAATGGAGTGGAATAATGTTAATCCAATTCTTTGCTCTGTTAGCTATCTTCCATTCCTATTAAGGCTCAATTTAACTCAAAGATGACCTTTGTTAATCCTTAATCAATTTATATTAGCCCAGATTTTTTATTTTTACCAAACTTGCACTTGCTCTAGATGGGACTGTGACTTTTTGCTGTGACTGTGGACTGCTCCTGTTCTGCTTCCTGAGATGCCAGTATGGGACCAGAAGTAGCAGTCTCTACTTTTGCATTTAGAAATACTTGTGCCAGAAGCTCTGCCTCTGCCACTTCTCCACCTCTCATTTCCCCAAAATGGGTTCATGCCATCTCCTCTGCAGTACAGAGAGCAGTCATTGACAGAATTTTTGACCCTTTTTGAACTCTGTCTATGCAGAACATCACAGCTAAGGCTGCATAGCAACACAGAAGGAAATCCATCAATGGTAATTTAGCCTAACACAATGGCAGTATGACACAGTCAGAGAATAAAAGAACCACATTATGGCATTCTTTGAACAAAAATACTTCAAGCTAAGATAAATGGGAGAAGTGACTTCAATTTGGAGTAATTATGTTGTTGAAATATTTTCAACACAACATGATGCAACTTAACCCTGATTGTCAGTGCTAGCCAGCCTCCTTTAAAGAAGAAATAAGTCTTTATTTTGGAAAGATATTATATGTAGTAGAGAGACACAAGATCTAAACCAATCAAAATCTAAACCGAACACAAATGCTTTAGAGAAAAGGAGTGAAATTGTCACTAGACAAGATGGCTGGCTGACTACTATTCAAAAAGATCTGGGCTTGAATTTATTTTTACAAGAACTGATTTATGTAAGACAGAGACTCTCTTAGGTCTCTTAATGCATTCAGTAGACATTATTTTTTCAGGTCATGAATGTTTGTGAGGGCAAATGTTTCAGGTCATGAATGCTTGTGTGAGCATTCAAACTACCAAATAGTAACTTAGATTTTTGCAAAAGCCTTATAGCATCTCTGTAAATGCTTGTAGTGTAATTGAAATGTGTACAGTAGTCAAGAAGAGGCAGAAACTTCTATACAGGCAAGTCTTGTTCTTGTTATCATGACAGCACAACCTGTGACAGTGCTAGAGATTTTCCTACAGACCATATGCACTTAATCACAATAAAAAAGATATTAACTCAGTCTAGTAGCTTCTCAATTTGATGACCCTTTTTCTGTCATTATTTTACTGATAATGCTTATTTTCCTTTTTCTGGAAGTTGCATGTAGTCTTTTATTTTTCATTACTAGCATGATTTTAAAATTTTTATTGCCATCTAATTTTTATTGCCATTTTAATTGTCATCCAAAATTAAATTTTGCATAAAACATACATTAATGACCATGAGACACAGAATTAAGGAACCTAGAAATTACATTTTCTTTTTGAGTTGAGAGCTTTAACTCTGTTTTCCCATGGCATCAGTATTTTCAACACTTTATTTTTTAGCAGTTTGATTGAATTGTCTTGAGTAGAAGGAATAATAGATATGATACCAGTAATATTTCAGCTGATTAGTTTTCTAGAATTTTTTTGTTTGAATTTCTTTTAATTCTGTGAATCAGAAAAAGACATGTCTCCCTCCTTCCTAAAGTAGAACTTCATAGACAATACTTTCCACAAGGAATTCTATTGATGGAAGAAGTATTGATGGCTTCTAAGATTCTGTGGGGGAAAAAATAGTGCTGGACTGGGTTTGTCTTTGTTTTAGGCTCTGTTGCTTGCAGTGTAGCTGAGAGGCCGACATCGTGGGTTAGCAGAAGAAAGAATAGGTCTGTGGCCTGAGAAGTTTTGGGCTGTTTTGCTACTTTTTCAGCTTAAAAAATTATGAATAGTGTGAGATAAAGATGGCTTAATCGTAATGTGTAAGGCTCATTCAAGACAGCTATCTTTTATTCAGAATCAGGTGGAAGAAGGTAATTCCTGAACATAACATTTCAAAAAACCTGGCTTCCATTTCTTGATATGAGGAGAAACAAAAAAACAAAAAAAAACAAAAAAAAAAAAAAAACAAAAAACAAACAAACAAAAAAAAAAAAAAACCACAAAAAACAAACAAAACAAAAACCCAACCCCCCCCCCCCAAAAAAAAAAAAACACATTTGTGCTATTAAATATAATTTTCTAAAACTTTGGGCAAATAGCCGACTTTCTTTTGTTATAATTTGGAATGCCTTTGAAGCAGAAACCTCCAAGGAGGGTCTGAAACAATTTCCAAGAAAAAGACTGTAATTACTTTTTAGTGCTTTGTTCAGTGAACTGAAACAAAGCCCTAGGCAAGGGAGAAGTTTGTGTTTGTTTGCCTGTAAACTCCATGTATGTGGTGCCACCACCCCAATACCCTACTGTAAGGTGTGTGTATGATGGTCCTTATCTCAACCCTGATTGGTTCTGCGCATTTTGGTATTGCTGCATCATTTACCTAGGGCACCTGCTTTTATGCCTCTTTCTGTCAAATTGACATTTTCCATTAGGTTCCAAAAACAACAGCAAATTACTGTGTAAGCATATTTCTTGGAAAGAAATAATGAAATTTCAGTGTTGAATTATCTCACATACAGGACTCCAGCCTGAGTGTTGCTCAGGACCTCCTGGAATGATTTGAATTCTTAGCCCTGTTAAGAACAAGCACAAGATGTGTTTTTGAAAACATCAAACTATGAAAGAATAATTCATTCACAATGCTTTCAAAATTAGCTTCTTTTCACTGCCAGTATAGTTCCACATAATGAAAGAGCAATCTTTTTTCCCCCCTCCTTCCTTTTTCTCTTTTTAGCTGGAGAAAAGTACCCCAAAAAAGAATTTGTTCCTTCTGCCATATTTGAAATTCAAAGCTCTTCTGTAGAAGTCTATGTTAAAGAGACTAAAAGACTAAAAGTCCATGTCTTTTAGTCCACAGATTTATAATTTGGCTACAAATATGTAAATTTTAAGGGAAGTATCTATATTAAAGAAGTAGGTTATTTTCCACAGGTTTAGTAGTTAACCATTTAAAAAAAAATTAAAAATCCTTTCTGACCAAAAGGAGAGCACTTTTCACACTTAATCACAGAGTTTGTACAGCAACTTAATGTAATTTCTGGCTCCAACTCTAGCAGATGTGCTGTAATTCCAGAAGAAATGTTGTAGCTCTTCAGGAAACTCCATGGCTGCTTTCCCCTTGCATATATGTCTGTTTTGAGAGAAAGGAAAGGGGATATCAGGAATAAAAATAGAAATTTTAGATGAGACATTACTGAAAAAATAATTGAAGCAGTTGGTTGCAAGCCTGAGATTGCATTAGAAGTACAACTAAAATTGATTTGAGTCTGTGCTATAACATTATGATAATGAAGTCTATGGCCTTACCAAAAGATTATAAACATTACTTTTAAACTCCCTTTGATATTCTTATTACAACTGCACTTAAATTCATTATGAGTTGCTAGAAGGTCATCTTGTTACAAAACATGCATAGTTGGCACAACTCAATATGTTTTAGTAAGTTCTAAAAACCAGCTGAGTAAAGAAAAACATTTGAAATAAATATAGTGGAAATCAGATCTTAACTTCCATTATACTAAGGGCGCAATCTCAATTTTGATCCCAAAGGCTCATCAGCACCATCATAAATTTAATTTGCTAACCATATTGTTCACTCAATTATAATAATGTTTATTCCTTTCCACAAGACCTGGATATTTTGTTCTTAAATGTACTCATCTCTTAAATTTGACATGTCAAAAGTCAAACTTTAATATTTTGGAGAGTTTTTTCTTTGTTTTTGTGGATTGCTTTAATAAAATAATGCTTGGACATACCTGTAGTGTACCTTTGAGGTTTCTTTTTTTATTAAAATCTGAAGGAATGTAGAAGGTCTTAAAAAAGGCATACATTTCAAACAAATTATTTAAATGTATTTCTGAGCTGCTAAACTAATTCAGTACAGTTAAAACATGAGTTACTCGGCTGGAAAAGGTAAGATTTTAAAATCCCCATTTAATATTGATTTACTTACTCATAATAGTCTGACTGCTTTATAAGACCATTGGAAATAAAGCACTTTTTACAATATTATAGTTTTTTGAGTATTTTAGAGAGTATTGTGAGCTAACCTCATTACATAAAAAAATTACTTAAGAAAGTTGCAAGGTATTTGACTCAGGATATTCATACATATAGGAACTGTTATTGTGCTACCTAGTACTTGTAGAAAGGCAATAGGCTAAAAGATGTGTATGGTACACAAAAGTTAGGAGAATCTGGTCGATATCTAATATGAAAACAATATGCATAAGTGTTTAGAAAGTCACATGTGGGAGTTGAATAAAGTCTTTGTATTTCTTCAGGAGTTTTATCTACAGATAAAACTATTCCAAAATAGTCTTTTGCAGACTATTTAAGCAGCAGGGGTTCTTTATGTTCTTAGGGGCGTGTTTTTCCTGGTATCTCTCAGAAGTGCCATGGCTCCTAGCAGCATCAGCCAGGCTTTCTAAAGATCCTGAAATCTTCAGAGGTTTATGAAGACTAAGAGAAACTGAAAGCCTTCAATCGTCAGCTCAATAGTGCTATCTTCAACCTTCTCCACTTTCCCTTTCAAACTGCTAAACAACCTAAAGACACGTGACAACTTTTAAGGCAATGTCTGAGTGTAAAAATGTGACTTGAGGTAGCAAAACACCATCTTTAGATACTTATAGATTGACAGACTAATTCAGATGGTCCAGAGGAACTAACAGCTTTAAGTGATTTCCAAAAATCAGTTTATCTTACAATGACATACACATGTCATTGGGGAAGGTATCATCATCTGTTTTTAAGGTATTTGCAGGATAAATTCTTTGGGAGTCCTACTGTAAGGTTCAGGTTTCTCAAAACCCAAAAAAGTCATTCAGATTCCTACACTCTGTGTAGGAAAATCTGAAGCAAGGAAACTCTGAGAAGACAAAGATTTTTGTATCTAATCTGTCTTAAATGTCTGTCTTGACTTAAAAAGTGAAGTATTCCTATTTATAGGTTAATAAAACCAGATTGATAAAATGAATTTTATATTTTAGGATATTCACCATAAAGAAAAATTTTAGATAAACTTCCTCAAAGCCCTGCCTGACTCTGGGTCTTGTCACAAAGATCTACAAGTGAAAAACCCTTGGAATATGATCAAGGAAGAAAGAATAATATTAATAAAATAAATATGCTTCATTATTATTTGAATTATATATTTAGTATTATGAAACATATGTGAAATAATATGGGTTGCAAAGACCATGTACCTCTTCAAAGCATCTCATCTTGTTTTAGTGCAGCAAAACTAACCTTCAGGCATTAGGGCTTGAAGTGTGAGATTCAGAAAAGAATGTAGGTAGTTGTCTGACAAATCCTCTGGTCTCCAAAACTCTGGTGTGACCTCTTGGTCAATTGTGACTTGTCATTAAAAGTCCACTGAAATCAGCAAGAATAATTCAGTGAATTTCAGATCGGTTTAATATTACGTTATTACTCCTATTAGATTATCCAGATGTAGAAAATCATTACAGTCTGAAGGAAATGCTGAAGGGAACTTAACTGTCTGTACCACATTATCAGGAAAATAATGGAAATTCTGGGAGCTGCGAACAATAGAATAGTGATAGACACCCAAACTGTTCTTTATAATGTTACTGTCTATGAGCAATTTAATTAGAATGTTCCACTCTGCAAAGGACAGTCATATTGCATCGCTTTAGGATGTTTTTACATGGGCAGTTTGACTTGCTCTTTATTCCATATCCAGACCTTTGCACACTTTTCATATATGCTAACTAATTTCTGAACTCTCTTCTAAAGCAACTCAACTACTTCCCTCAAAGAGAATAGCTGATCACAGATAATGTGAGAGTATGCTTCAGAGCCTCTACCAAACATATCCATCAGGGGTATGGTTCATTCCAAGTTTGGCTCCCCCAACTGCTACAAACAATGTATATGGAGACTTTTCCGTTCAAAGGCCTCCTGCCTTGCACAGAAACTCTGGCGTCTTGTACAAACACTGCTCTGGTGGGATTCAAGAGCAGTTATTTTCATACAATGAAATGAGAAACCATGAACACAGACTTTTATCTCATGACTACAAGAAGTAAAGTGTGGTTTTGAGAAAATATAGACCAAGTGCTATGGGAAGTAGATTAATCCAGTTTGCTAGAAAGTGTGACAGCCTGTGAAAATTGGAGATGAGCCAGCTACCAGCAATTCACTAGGGACTTGTGTTCTACTTAAGAGTGCTATTCACAATACAGTTTAGAAAAATATGTAATAATTTTTAAAGGGATTTTTACTTTGAAGTATAGCAGTGATTTTGAGATTCATTATGAATTTCAGAATTTCTTGCAGAGTCAAGTGTTCAAATGAATTCCTAATGGATTAAAAATTTTAAAATAATATATTTCATATTTGTAGAAATTAGTTTAATATGACATTGTTGTAACAGCTAAGATGTGGAAACATCTTGCTGAGCTGCTCACACAAGTTTTACAACACTGTGTATGGCAAAATGCATTATAGGTGCAAAAGCTTACCCATATGTCTTAATCTAGAAACACCTTCAAACTGCAATCACCTTAATTTAGTAGCTTCACCTTTACTATGTAGATTTTAATAACAGCTGGCCTTGTTTATTAGGTGCACTTATTTAATAGCTGCACCTTTACCATGAACCTTTCCCATGCAAGCTGTAGGGCAAAGTAATTAAATTTAATGAAAACTGTGCTTTCCAAACAAGGATATATAGCTAGTCATATGAAATGGTCAGTAGGCTAAATCACTTGTGGAGAAATTATCCACAGTACAAAGGTTAAGGTACTGTAGCTCAAAATATGAATTAAGACTATAGCATAAAGAACACGAATTGCAGACTTTCCTTGTTGACAGCAACATAGGAACTATTCCCTTCCAAGGCTTGTATGTCCCTGCAAGCTCAAGAACCCATGACAGCATTATTGAGTAAATGAGGATGGAGGCTACTCTCTGGAGCACTGTGGAAATGCATGGTTTTTCAAAATAAGCCTCAAAATAAGAATCTGATTCTCACATTATATCTTGCTTCTCCTGTTAAGGGTGCTCTTAGTAGCAGTCTTTGCACTCTGCTCCCTGAATTATGTTAGACAAGGATAGACTTCACAGCTTGAAGTGATTTAAGGAATAGAAAATAAACTATTTTATAAAAATAAAATGAATTATTGATATACTTGCAGAGACACGATAGCAGAAGAAATGAACAAAAGAAAATATTGGTCTTAAAATTCTCACCTTTTTTATAAGAATGATTAAAAATCCTTTCAAAAAAACACCGACTTCATTCTGCAGGTGTTATTTTAAGATAGAGGCAGTTAAAGATACATGACCTCCCTAAAAGGACAGTCTTGTTTCATCTTTTTGATCAAAATGGATGAAGGGAACGCAACAGTCATTTGATGGTGATGGATCACGAGGACAAAAAGTTTTCTTTTGTTTTCTAAGGGAATTAAAAAAAAAAAACATTGCTTTTATAAAAAGTATTTTCTTGATGTTGAAATAAGTTGGCTTTCCACTAATGACAACATTAGTACTATCTCTGGAAATACTTTTTCACCTCAGAACTTTGTGTTCTGGGAATGTAAGCTGTGGTAAAATCTCTTGGGATTTTACTTACTAAAAGGTTCCCTACTATTTCCATCACAGTAGCATAGAAGTTTCATTACTGGTATTGTTGCTACTTAATATACAAAACATTAATGGAACCATAACACTGTGAGATTTTTATATATTTCAAATTTCAGTTCTCTCATATTGCTGTGCAAAATGTGTGAGCTTTTCCAGTAGATAAAGTGATGTACAGCATCAGTGAGATAAAAGCTGCAAACAGCAGTTATGAGATGCTTTTGATTAAAAAAATGTACTTAATTTGAAAGATAAGCCTCAGAAATTCACCTCAGCTTGTAAATGCACACAAATTTATTCTTTGTTGTACAGCAGTAGCAATTAACTGAAAATATATTTATTTGAGTTAGTAGTTCTCTCTTTTCTGAGAGCTGAAAATACTAATTAAGATAACCCTACATGGATACTTTCATTGCTGTGATATTTCTGCTTTAATGGAATAAAAAAAAAAAAAGGGGGAATTTTTACTTATGTATATCCTTGGGAAGCCTGATATTACTTCATTTCTGGCTGGTAATGTGTAGACAATAATACATTTGGTTTAATTGTGTCAGAAGAATGTATTGCAGCTGCTTGTCTTCACTAGAATAATAGGAATATTTTGCTCTTTTCCTCAGTTATGTAGCTTATGTTTTGTCTCCTCATCCATGCAGTGTGCAGCCCTTGCCTAGCCCAGCAGTTTCAAGTGTAATGCTTTTCACTGGCAGTGCAAGATGTGCTTTGCACTTGCTAAGAGCAGGAGTGACTTTTTAACTGACCACCTTTAGTGTGGCTCATAATCCATGAGCCTGTGCTTAGCAGCCCTGACAGTCCAAGAACTTATTCCTCCTTACAGAGCATGCACATTTCCATTCATAAGAAGGGAATTTCTGAGGTAGGTGCAGGAAATGCAAAATGTTGTGTCTCAGTTCTGTGTTTGCTCAGCACAGACCACCTTGAACATTGTCTTTTGCCATAGGTGGTCGTTTTATCGTAAAAATAGCAGTTAGTGGCCCCCTTACCCTTAACACTATTGCCTTACATAACCTTTTCACATGAAGTGTTTCAAGAGAAATACTGATCTACTGTACCATGACAAATGTCACAAATACTGAATTCTTGGTAAGAGTCCCTTCTCTCATTTGGACTAGACATTTCATTCTGGGCTAATAAAATTCTCTTCAAAATAAATGTATTTCTGTGAAATGTTTTTCATTTTGACAAGTGAGAGTTCCCCATCCACTAACAAGAAATGCATTTTGTCAAAAAAGTTTTGGTCGATTCTGTCTGAGAGTATTCATCTATCATTTACCTGGTTGTATCTATTTTTCTGCTTTTTTTCTATGAGAAGTTGTTATTTGGTACACCCTGTCTCTCTGAAAAAAAGCAACATTCTGCTTCAAGGCCAGGTTACAAATGTGAAGATGGAAAGAAGCAATACAATGCACTTTGATAAGTTTGCTCTATCATCTGTACAGAATTGCAAGCATTATCATAGGTACCTGTGTCCAGCCCCCTAAGCTTACCTGCTCTAATCCATTGCAGCTTAGATGTCCATGCCCAGTACTAATGTCCAGGCTAATAAGATAAGGGCTTTTTCACCTTCCTTTCCATGGCTGCAGTCCATATAAAACACAGCTGAGGTAATAATGAGGCCCATAAGCTGCAATATTACCACAGGGCTATGAATATATTACAGATTTCAGAGACAAAATAATGAAAAGGAGGAAAGAAATTTCTCTTGTTATGGTAAATACTGATTTCTCTGATCTTTTTGAAGAAAAATTACACAAGAGAAGTTTTAATCACACTGTGGAGCCATTCTCCATAATTCTTATCTGCAGAATCCTTTTTGCAACTGATTGTTATAGTGAACATGTGTCAGAACAACTTGTTTGTGAGCAGACATCTTTTCTTCTAAATGTGAGCTTGCTGGCAGTCTTACCCACAGTACTTGAAATGCAATTTGTGAGTCTTGAAGAGGGGAAGGAGAGGAAGGAAAACACTATCCAGTCTAGATTTTGTTATCACATATTATTCCATTGCCCTCAGCTCAGGGCAGAACTGGGCTTCCCATAGGAAGTGGAATTTTTACACATAGTTTATATAAATACCTCAGCAGAAGTTTTTAGCTTTGAAATACCATGAGATGATTTTGTCCAGCTTGAAACCAATTTTCAGATACAAAGAAAGTTGGAGATTTTGGCCACTGTGAACATGCATAAGCATTAATAAAGTCAGATTGCTAGAACTTACAAGGAAAGGATAATGTGCAAGTGAACCAGGGCATGAACTTTGTTGGTTTTAATCTTTTTCTTCTAACAACATACTCTTTCATGAGTGAGCAATACCATTGTTTTGTAGAAGCTAATTTTGGAGAATTTAATCAGTCATCTAAGGAAAGGCTGTGTAGGGGTTTTGGGTATATGTAGGCCTGCCTTGTTATTGCATTGGAAGGAAGGAGGGCCTGCAGAAATTGAATCTAATAGTATATAAGTATAGGACTGTGAGCTTCCATCAAAATATAGCCACCTAAATGGGTGCACCCATCACCCATGGAAAGGGGAAATTTCCTTGACTCTTAGCATTTGAGTGGTCTGTCAGCACTCCAGGAAAGCCAAGACCCTTGTGCCCAACCAGTCTGTCAGTGTTCCATTAGTGGGAGCCTTCACTGAACAGTTCCACTGGATTGGAGGTCACTTTGACTGACTTATGCGGGGACAGACAACAACAGCATAAAGGAGACCCCTCAGTGGGTCTTCCTCTTATTCTAATATGTTCCCCACTGCCAGCTACTGCCAGCACCCATGAAGGACTCACACTAACACTTCACAGAGTAACTTTTTATTAATAGAAAATTGTGACAGGCTAAGGTCCAAGGATTGTCAGTGATACACTGCAAAATTTATCTCACTGCAAAACTTATCTCACTGCAAAAACTTATTTAAACAATGCACAGACAAGCTCTAATCCCCAGTAAAACTATTCAGCATGTACAGAGTATGGTTCTGTACATGCTGAATAGTTTTATTCTACTTTATATGGTAGTCCTTCTATGTGGTTCTCAGTAGTGGTCCTTACAGGGGAGACCACAGATTCAGGCTGTCAGCTGATCCCAGTAGCTACAGTGAAGTCTTCCCTGACTTTCTTCCATTCTCAACTTACTTTTATACTATTTCTTTGTGTTTAGGTGGAGCTTGAGTTACTCTAGTCATAATGATGGTGTAATTTTTTTTTTTAATTAAAAGAAATTAATTTCTGTAAAATAAAGAATCATTGTCACTGATTGGTGTAAAATTCTCTTGCTTTGCTCTTAGAGGTCTAGTCAATAAAATACAGAGCATATTCTCAGTAGGAGGTGGTTGTATCATGGCCAGGTAACTTTGGGATGGAGGTGTGCATTAATATTGCAATTAGGTTATAATGAACCAATTTCATCTGAGGAGAGTGATTTTGCTGGCTTGGCAGCAAGACATCTTCTTCTATCCCCCTTGACTGACGAGTGCTATGCAGTTTATCAGCTGCAAAGTCCCCTCTCTGCAAGGATGTAAACAATCTCTTCCAAACTCCATTCCATCCCCTTCAGCAGGTGCTAAAAGTTGCAGATTGCGGGTGTGGGGAATCATCATGGAATAGGTTTTGAGCATGCCAAGCACATTCTACCCAGGAAGTAGCAACTGCATTTCACCCTGTAATTCCCATACCATTATAACTTCTGTTAGGATGTGAATATTACTACTCAGTTTCCTCTAATTTTACCCCCAGCCATCTTTTCACATCAGAGTTCAACAAAACCTAAATTATCACTTTCTCTCTGGCACTACAGTTCAATTACCCCCTCAAATCGGAAGTAATTTTCAAGAGTCCATCTTTTGTTCTATTTTCAAAGTGTTTTAATAGAATATATTTGGTATCTGTAACAGATTACTTCTGGTTAGAGTCAATAGTTCACAATTCCCCTTGGTGATGTATGCAGATTATCTGACAAGTGCAAAGGAACCCTATACCACTGCAACCCTGGTGTTTAGAGGTTATTGGAGCACATAGATGTGTTTTGACAATTCAGCTTTTCTCATGTTCTTTTGACTATTGGTAGTTTTATCAGACAGAGAATTGCATAAGTTTAATTTTATTACCCTTAGAGATCAAACATATACACAGTATAATCTACTTCTACACCTACTTGCTGAACATTCATAATTAACAGTAATAGGAGTGTGGTGTTTAATTTCATAAAAACTGATAATTCTAATTTATGAAAATATTTATATTTATAATGTAATTATCATAAACACCCCAAAATTATAGTAGATAAAATAACAAAAAGAAAGAAACAAAACACATTAATTCATGTCAGTTAAAGTAAAGGAGAAGGTTTCTTTTGACTTTTATTGTCTTTAGATTTAGGTTCTGCAAATCAGAGTCCTTGAGCTATGTAGAGTCTCTGAGCTGAACTAAAGGACAAATACTGTTTCAAGTAGCTGCTGTAAAACTGTCACAGAATTCCTGTTCAGTGGAAAAACACTTATGAAGATAATTATGATCCCATGGTATCTTAATTCCATCGTTGAAATTATAATCTATCTGTGACCCTATGCCTATCGATCTCTTTATTTGGGAATCTATGTTTGAAAATTTTGATGATTTTGAAAATATGCTGAAAGGCCAAGACTGAGTCTTTCAAAATAGTTATTGAACTGCATGGTTTTTTTTGCAGAATTAAATTTTATATACATATATATAGGCTGAGTATTTCTAGTGTATTTGGTTCAGTATTGCCATTTAAAAATTGCTTCCTATTATTGGTACCCTTGTTTTAGACATTGCAGTTTGTGTTTTCTTTACATAGCAGTATTTGATAGTTTTTGCCTGAAGTAAGCTGAATTTAGAAGATCTGACAATTCATTGCGCTAGTTTTAGAATTATCCTTGGGCAAATCCTAATAATTCTAAAACTATTTAGAATTTCTTTGTGTTTTGATTTGTGGGTACTTTGATAATTTTTATTGAGCAAAAGAGTGTCTGGCAGTTAGCAAAATGCATAATAACAGGTTTACTCTTTTAGTTTCTGACTAGTGTATATGTTGCAATTTACGTTCACCAATCTGGAGATCAAACTCTTTTAAAGATAATGAATGTGTTGAGTTAAATTACATGGATCTGCCTAAGGCAGTTTTATAACCTTTTTTTGCATTGCATATTTTTCTTCCCTCTTCCCCTAAAAAGTTCTGATGAAAATTCTGAATGGTGGCTGTCAATATCTTGGTTCAAGGCATGGCTCCCCAAGAACTTTAGAAAAATAAAAAAGGACTATTAATATTATTTATGTTGCCCAATTGGATAGTGTAAAGTGATCTAGCTCTATTAAAGCCAATGAACCAAAAAAGCCATAGAACTAAACTAATAAATCTTGGATTTAGATCACAGTATTCAAACACCTTATTTCTGCTTAGTTGAAAAATCACTTCCATTCTCTTTGATGCTTTTTCTTTGTCTCTAATTCTAAAATAATTTGACGTATGATCTCTAAGTAGTATGGTTTTTGCTATTTTCTAGCACTGCCAAAGAAAAACTCCTTTTAAAATTAACTATGTGGTTGGAGGTATAAAAAGTCAAATAAAGACCTTGTGACACATTATACATAAATGTACAACATAGCATGAGCAGGGAGAGCGAAACATTTCTCTATGTGGTAGGGACATTAAAGTGACAGAAATAGTAAAGAAACCCACTTCCCCTTTTATTTTTATAGTAAAAATGAAACTATTATGAGGGCAGTGCAAAACAACTTGTCTTACTTTTTACACTAACTTTAACAGCAAGGAGTGCACTTTGTAAATTCTGTATCCGGTTTCTCCACGTGTCCAGTTTAGATGAAACCATAACACATTGTTCAGGAGTGCCACGCCCAGTGCTGTATGATGTCAGCAGTATTATGATTGCCATGAAGCCATGCCAGAAGTATTATCATTATACTTCCTGAATGATAGGGAATGGTAATTTTTCCTTCCTTTCTACAGTCAGATCCCTCCATCCCCCTCTGTAGGTGGGACTGACTGGCCTGGGTTCTTACTGGTCTAGCAGTTGGAAACAAGCAATCATTCCCAGTGATTACACTGAAATGAATTCTTCATGTGGGATCTTAAACCTCCAAGGCATTATGGATGAAAAGTAATAGATAGCTTTCCTATTGTCTAAGTGACAACATTTATTATGAGTGAGGGTAGAGTTTAGTAACAAAGGAGGCCAGAAACTGGAGTAAAAATGAAAGAGGAATCTGTCAGACTAATATCCAAGATAAGTACACATTAATAAGTAGCCTCTTACTCAAATTGAAAAAAAAAAACAAACAAAAAACAAACAAACAAAAAACCCCCTTTTTTTCATTTCAGTTCCTTCTGAAGAAATATTTTTGCAGTGATGCTCACTATCCACCATCCAGCCTCTCTCTTTGAAGTCTCAAGCTTCTCTCAAACAAACTTGACTGAATGCATAGAGTTACAGATTCACAAAATTTTATGCAAATTTATGGAAGATGGTGATGATTCAGTTGTATGACAACAGATTTCAATCTGAGAGATGAGTTATTCACAAACATCTGATTTTTACCTAAGTTCCAACTGCACCCAGATGCCTGACTAGACCAGTGGCAGCTGAATTCAATATAAACCTATGATCAGTGGTGATCCTTGGAAGGGGGACAAGCATCCCACACACCTGAGTCCAACATTCAAAGGAGATTTCAACTAGTTGAAATCATTTCAGTATGTCTATGTTGAGACATTTCAGTATGTCTAAATTCTATTCTGCCATTAGATGTTTGGAAAAAGCTAAAAGGAGAGGAGAGGAGAGGAGAGGAGAGGAGAGGAGAGGAGAGGAGAGGAGAGGAGAGGAGAGGAGAGGAGAGGAGAGGAGAGGAGAGGAGAGGAGAGGAGAGGAGAGGAGAGGAGAGGAGAGGAGAGGAGAGGAGAGGAGAGGAGAGGAGAGGAGAGGAGAGGAGAGGAGAGGAGAGGAGAGGAGAGGAGAGGAGAGGAGAGGGAGAAGGAGAGGGAGAGGAGAGGAGAGGAGAGGAGAATTGGGAGGGATCTACAACAGTCATCTGATTCAACTGCCTGACTTCAAAGTTGACCAAAAGTTACAGCATGACATTAAGGACAATCTCCAAATGTGTCTTAAACACTAACAGGCATGAAGCATTGCCCACCTCTACAGAAGATCTTGCAAGGTTTCCCCACCCTCCAAGTAAAGAAATGTCTCCTCACATCAAATTCAAACTTCATCTGACAGATGCAGCTTTGACCCATTCCCACATGTCCTGGTCCTTGATACCAGAAAGAAGAGCTCAGTGCCTCCCTCTCCATTTTCTCAGTCTCCCCCCTCTCCAAACCAGACAAGTCCAGAGTCTTCAGCCATTCCTCAGAGGACATGTAATCTGGTTCCTTCTCCAGCTTTGGTGCCCTCCTCGGGATAGGGTCATGTACCTTAAAATCCTTTTTAAATGGTGAGGACAAGAACCACGTTGAGCCCTAGGGAGCACCACTGGTCACCAGCCAGATGTAGCCTCATTCTTTGCAACTCACTGAGCCCTGCCCTTCAGCCAGTTCTTCACCCAGTGCACCATCTACTTGTTCATGTCACACTTGGACAACTTGTCCAGAGGATGCTAGGAGGGACAGTATGAAAATCTAGAAAAACTGCATACCCTGTCTTCTCTTCATTCACTAGGTAGGTGATCTAATCACAGAAGTATATAGATTATTTAATATATAAAACATATAAATATGTATTATTTCTTCTTTTTATTATATATGATATGGTTACTGATAATAATTTAAATATATATATATAAATAATATTTTTTCCTGGAACATACACATTTAGGCAATCATGAATCTCTTCCTTTAGAGACTTATATAAGGGTAATCTATATAGTACCTTGTGGCAGGAAACTGACATGGTTCAAATGAACTAGCCATGGCAACACAGAACAGACCTGCCAGAGTTGGTATACCTGGCTACAAAGGAATGCAGAACTCATTTCACAGATATCTACTAGCACAATGCCTATTGTAAGGCAAGCTGGACAGATTCAAAGTAACAAAGCTGATGTCTCAGAACTGGACAAAGTACTAGCATTTTACTCTGACCTCCAAATCCTCTGCCTATCACTGAGTAGTTGGCATTATCTGTCCTCTGTAAACTTGACAGTAGCAGGTGTCTTTGGGCTGCTCATACACATGCAGGTCAATCCCAACAGGTCTGTCAGAGCAATAACAAATGGATTATACTGGCAGCCATTCTTTGTCTCCCTGAGATAACGAGTCAGTGAGCTTGGCCTCATTATGGAGGTTTAGCTTCTAGGCGATAATTGCTTGCTCAGATGACTTTTCTTGCTTGCTTGCTTTAGCCATGGCCATGCTGCAGAGACAGCTGGCTAATACAGAATCAGATTGAAACTAGCTGCTGCTGAGTTGATTTGGCCCTTCTGTGAAGATTTCTCCTCCAAGAGATGCATGCTGGTAAGGAACTGTGTGCTTTGTTCAGCTCTAATCAGATATCTTTTAGATAATCCCCACTTTGTAACTTTTTTTTCAGGCACAGTAAGAATGGTAAACTGCCCCCATAGACTGATAGTTTAGATCTTCACTTATGGAATTTCTCCTTCTATTCCATGTCCCACTGTGGTTATGCCTGGATTTAGGGCGTTTACCTTGTTTTGGGAGCAGCTCTTCCACTCACAAAAGGACCAGAGAACTGCATAACAGCAGCATGAGACTGATTATTGAAAGGGAAACATATTTTGCCAGCAGACATTACTTGAAGGCCAGACAGAAGGTAACTATTTTTAACTAGGGAATGTATTCAAGATTAGAACCGAAGCCATGTCAATAATTTATTTTGAAGTTTAATAGCTGAACCCAAACTCTTTCCCAAGTTCATGTTCACTCTCTCACTGATTCAGAAAGAGAATTTTAATGTAAGTCTTTCATCTTCCAGGATAACACTTTAGTCTTCTCATGGACTATACTGTATATGTAAGTATTATTTTCTCTCCCATTTCTGCTCTTCCATTCTGCAGGAAACTGATAAATATTCATTTATACAGAACATGAAGTTAGTTGTTCATGAGGAATCTGCTTGGAAGCAAGAAATACAAAATCCTGCTCTAAAATAGGACTCAATCTTAGACCCCAAGCTACTGAGGCTTTAGGGCCTCAGCATTTCATTTGCTTTCAGCATTTCACTTGAGGAACACTATACTCCTGTAGTTTACTGGTGAGACCCCCTAGGAGGATAAATCTGAAAACAAACCTATTGCTGGTATACTTAAATTCACTATACAGGATTTGCTGCTCAGCTGGACAGGGCTGTAAGGCTGAGAAGATAATGACAGTAAAAGTAATTTTTTACAGGGAAACTTTAAATGAGTATTTCTACATACCCACTCTCTACCACGTGACCCCAGCGTGGGAATTTTGAATAAGCACCGAAGTATATCAAGGATGCTGGAGACAACTATATTTTGGTCACTGAAGAAGAATGAGGTGTTTGAAAGTTCAAATGCTTTCTATGTAATTCTTCCTCATTCCCATTGAAAGGAGCTATGCAAAGAGCTGAGGAATGCAAATTTCAGTGGAAAGCAGATCAACAGAAAGAAGTAGTTGCATTCAAATCTACATTAAGTATTTTCTGCTGAACCTGCAGATAGGGTATATTCAGGGAGGACTATTTTATTTGTGTAGATTGAAAAAACAATTCAGGAGAGTAGATGATCCACCTCATAAGGTGTCACCTGATAAGTTTTGGAGTTAATAATGTATGTCATTATAAATAATTTAAACACAGAATGGAAGATAAAAGTAAACCTACTGCAATGAATAAATGATCTATAATTCCTCAAGTTTGTGGAAGGTAGTTTCTTGTTCCAAATACTCAGTGAGAAAGCAAGAAAAGATGCCCTCTTAGACTCATTCTTTTATGAGTAGAGAAGGACTCATGAGGGATGTAATCGGAGGTAACTGTCTTAGCCACAATCATCCCGAGATGGTTGCATTTACAGATTTTGGTGTGATAGCAAAAAGGTCAGTAGAATTGCTGTCTTGGATTTCAAGAGAGAAAACTCAAAGTTGATCAGAGAGACAGTTAGCACTGTCCCCTGGGAATCTGCTTTTGAAGGCTAAGATGTCCATATGTGGTGGGCAGTTTTGAAGAACTACCTTTTAACAGCAAAGCGTCAGATAGTCCTGTTGTGTCCCAAGTCAAGAAAGTGTGTCAGAAGACCAGCTTAGCTGAACAGAAATGTCCTCTTGGAAGTCAGAAGCGAATATGAATTGTATGATCTTTGTAAGTGAGGTCAGGCTCTGCAGAAAGTTCACAAGTGGTCAATGCCCTTTGCTTGTCAGTGTTTAAGAGGCATTTGGACAACACCCTTTATATTTGGTCAGGCAGTAAGACTAGATTCTTTTTGTAGGCCCTTTTCCAGGCAAACTATTCCTTCCTGCACTATCCCCTCTTTTCTTCTTCCCCTCTCTCATTTCCCTACCAGTATATGATGCGGTAATCTCTGATGACATTTCCTCCTAGCCCTGCACTACCAGAAGGGATTGAGTAGCCATAACCATGCCCCAGCCTAGGCATTGGCTCTGTGACCTCATGTGATAAAGGATGGATGCATCTTTTAATGGGGGTGAGAGCTGTGGGTCATCTTGAGGTCATTTGACCATCTGTGCAAATTTGCAAACACCAGGTGTGGAGTGCAGTTTTTGAAAGTCTTCTGTGCTCATCCAGTTTCTCTAGGTTTCCTCAGGATGGAAAACCCCCACACCTCAAGCAGGACATGATCCTGAACTAAATGTTTAAATATTTTTTGGAGGTGAGCAATATCTGTTCATTACCCATGGATTTTTTTCTCTTCTCATACTCATTTTTAGAAATGTGTGAAATGTTTCCCATGGAAAAACATACTAAACTACAAGAGCCAGCACTCTCTCAGAGGGAAGGTCCATCTGGCTCAATACTCTTGCCCCCAAAGTGGACAATAACTAGTCTCTTAAATTGAAAATAAGAGTAGTGCAAGTCTACTTCTGTCAGGGTTCTGGGGGTGGTGGTCTCCCTCCCTTGGGACCCCCACTTCCCATCTCTTGCCAAGGACGCAGGGAATGTGTCCCAGCTCAGCCTGGGACCTTCTGTGGGTATGCCCATCTCAGCCCCTGTCTCCTGGGTGTGTCTGGGACCTGCATTGAAAAGAGCTGCTCTCCAGGGTGGAGGTCTCAGACCTGGGTTGTAGCTTGTCATGCAGAACTCTGAAAATAACATAACTGTCCTTTCTGTTCTGTTCTATGCCCTGCACTCACCATGAGTCAAATAACAATAAGCCTGTTTCTAGCTTGAAGTTCCAGGGGGTTTTCAGCTCCAAAAACACTTTAAAGGACACAGAGAGGTTACAAAGTTGAAATGGAATTTTATTTTAATTTTCTAGACTTTTTTCAGAGGTTCACATCCAAGGGGAGGAAGCTTTGTAGACTCCCAGGGTAGTGCCCCAGGGTAGGTACTTGGGCCAGAAAGGTGGACCATTTTCAGACCTACAATATTTGGCTCCACACCCAAAGTACAGCGAAGCAAAGAATAATTCTTCCAAATGGGGAAAATACCCCATTGCTGCTCTCATTTTGACATCCTCTTGTCCCACTGAAACCAAGGTGCTTGAATCCTCTATTAAACACACCCACTGGCCATGGCTATACAGGATACTAAACATGCTCCAGCCATGGGTCAAAACTTTCACAGTTTATGACTTCAATCTTTCTGAGAGATATTTGCTTACCTTGATTAGTGCAAAGAAGTTGAAATCTTTTCTAAAGCCCTTTTTTTTCCCTTTAGGATTTAGTATTTTGAGTCCTGAAAGAATAAAGAAGGTACTGTTTTGTGCCATTATGTGAGTTAGTAACAAAATTCATCTGTATGTTCAGACTATGTAAATAAGGGTATTTGCACCCTATATATTCACTGTTTGATGTCTTGAGCTTTGCAGATATGTAGAAAGCATGCAGGATTTCCTCATCATTCCTTGCAATGCACCAGGAGAAATTTGCTACTAATCCCCTTATTGTGAGGTCTTCTTGGAAAGAAGTACAGAATTGTTGTGTCTTCTTGACCAATCATTTCCTTGCATTTCAATAGCCCTTTTCCTCCTTTGGCATTCATCCTTGATATCTTTGAAAGATTCCATCAACTGCATTCCATTGCATTCCATCTAGAATTACAGTACTCCAAAAGTATGTATTGTATTATGATGCAATTACTTTTCTTTAATATACCCTGCAAATTTCTAATGTATTTTGCACACAATGTAATGTCACTCTTAAGACAGCAATTAGTGTGCATTACTAATCAAGCACTTTTAGCTGTTGTAAGAGTCATACTAGAAATGTGCCATTTTCCTCCCCAGCTCTCTCTGAAATGTTTCTTCAAATCTTTGTTTTAAGAGGCTATTTACTTTCATATGCTATCTCTTCAAACATGTGCCAAATTGTGGTTGTTAACTTTCTTCTCTAACCTTTGGTAAGTATCAAAGTGCATCTTTTTATGTGTCCAGAATACACAATGAATAATTTACATTTTCATTGCAAATTTTTTTTTCATTATATTTATTTAAACAGTTCATATGAAAATTCTATACATGAATCTTAGGATTTTTTTCATTAAATCCATGATATGGATATGACATGAATTTAATGAAATAACAATTGCTTGCTGTGTTTTCTGAGGAAGATTTAGAAAGCTGCAGTGCTGATTCTGCAGAAGGTGAGCATACAGGTTGATCTTAACACTTAGATATGCGTAGAATTCTACTGAAGGAGTTCCTTAAGGAGAAAGCATATGCTTTTTTTTACATATATATGGAATTTAGAGTAATTAAAGGAACTCACTACACCCTCTGTTTTCATGTTTACATTGTTTCCATGAGGTATAGTTGCAAGAATATGGTACCTGGCTTAGGCATACAACCATCATTGTTTTGCTGCTCTATTCCAAGCTACGCTAAATATTTTTGGTATTTGGCCCTTGGAAAATTGTATTAGTTATAGAAGGCTTTGCAGGAACTGTTCACTGCAAAAATATATCTCAACCAGACAAGACCTGGGCTTGTTCCAAATGCCTTTGTTCCACTCATAGATAGGGAAAGAAACAAGCTTTCTAAGCTTTCTACTCCTCTCCTGCAGACATAAATAAGCTTTTAGTGTTGCAAATACTGGCAGAGGTTTTTTTCTGTGGTCACTGGGTGTGGACCTTTCCCATCTGCAGGAAAGATAAACTCGCAGTATAAGAGTTTTGCTAAGAATTCACCTCCACAACTCCAATACCAAAACTAGAGAAGGATTTTTATTGGTAATTCTTGATGAATTTGGGGCACATAGGAGCAAATTACAAACAATTTCCCCTCACTTTTCAGGATTTGACCGATGTGCCGTCTGCTTGATTTTTTTAATACTAGTGACATTATTTTTCTTCTCTGTTTCATTTTAATGACTAATCATTTCTTTCATAACCAGATAAAGAGATTGTTGTGGTTGAATAGCATTGCCTTTGAATGCGTTGCACCAGTGAAGCATTTTCTAATTAATATTTTGTACAGTGCTCTTCATTATAGCATTTTGTTGTGCTTAACAAAAAAGACAATAATAAATTTTCCATCAGAAGAAATCTTTTGGTAAGTGCCAAAGCCATTTGTTTGTCCACAGCTGGGATGTGTTACAGTTTAGCCTTCAGAGGAGCCATGCCAGCAGTTTCCTATGGAGACCTGGAATAGTTCATGTATATAATGCGTTGAATATGCCATATACACATGGAAATTAATTGTTCATTCCTCCCAGCATCCCCCCCCCCAAAAAAAAAAAAAAAAAAAGTCTTGATTGCTCCTTTTCCAGATTAATTCAAAAAGCAAGAAAGCAAAATACTGATAATTTCCACAGTACATGAGTTCCTGAATCACCTTGTAACTGGGGATGTAGTACAAGGTGTTGGCAAGCTCAAACATTTTATGGAACGAAAAACAAACTGGACAGTAAAATTGTGTGTCCCAGTATGACCATCGTGGCATGTTTAGAACCCCAAGAGCTGTGTGTTTTCATTCTGTTTGATAAATTGTTCTCTGCTTGACATAAAAGTGCCTTTGTTTCTTCTCTGGCTTCTTTTTATTTCATTTGGAATCAGAGCAATACATTTATTTTATTTTTATATTGAATATTAAGCTGTTTGTGATTGCATCCAATGTAAAACTTGGTGCTTTGGCTCCAACATAATTTCAGCAAATAGCTATTTTTTATCTTGCTACAAATGCAATTCTTTAGAAAAGCCATCTGGCCCACCCTAGGCACGATGTGCCAAACATGGAGTGTGACAGAGCTGTGTTTGAAAGATAAATGAGTGTGTGCAGTCCTCTTGGAATTTCATCATCTGCAATTCCTGCTTAATAGCCTCTTTCCCAATTATTTTGATACCTATATAGCTGAGGGGGAAGAAAAAAAAAAAGTATGATTTCAAGTCATAGATCCATAGAACAGCCCGAGTTGGAAGGGACCTTAAAGATCATTCAGTTACAGACGTCCTGTCACAGGCAGGGACACCTTCCACTAAACCATGTTGCTTAGAGGCCCATCCAACCAGACCTTGAACACTTTCAGGGATGGGGGATCCACAGCTTCTCTGGGCATATTTACAGTTGTGCTTTAAAAAAACCAAACCCCCTTGTTTGTTTGAAAATCAGTAGCACTGAGACTCTTGACTGTCTTCTGTGCATTTGTAAGCCTCCAGATTAAATAAGAGAGAGATCTCTTGCCTTAAAATATCTGCCCTGTAAACTCAAAAATTTTCTTTTTATCAATTTTTGGGAGTTTGAGAACATTGCACATTCTGTGGTCCCAAGCATGGTTTTCTTTTGTGACTCCTCCATCAGTGGAGGAGTCTGTTTACAAGATATTGTAAAAAGATATCTGTTTACAAGATATTGTATTTGAATGGAGTAACTGCCTTGTGGTTAATTTAAATCAGGGATTCCTTAAATTTTCATCTATTGAGTGATTTTTCAGGCACATAATTTCTCAAAATACATTAATTGATCACTTTGCTATAATTTACTTATCATGATGAAGGATTTTCCTTGGAATCCACAGCATCTGAACATCTGTGCTCCTGGTGGGTGGCATTAGAGTGAAGATGGTGAGGAACTGAATTGAAGAGAGTGAAAAAAATGTGGAAATAACCTATGCTGACCATCAGAGTTCTGCTTGTGGTTGGTCTGCTGCTGCTTTTCTCTTCTTTTAAAAGTAGCATCTCTATATCTCCTGAGAAGAAAATTAATTGGTGTGCTATTTGTTTTATTCTTCTGGAATAATGTGACAAGCATTAGTCTTCACAGCAAGACTGATATTCAGTACTTGCTCTTTCCAAAAGAATCCATAATCATCATTCCTGAGGTGCAGCTAATATAGTCAATTTGCAAATTATAGAAACAACAGAAAGAGTAGGGTCCCTGTTTTCAAGGTGTCATTTTCACTCCTACACATTGGAGAGGAACACATCTAGTAATTTTTGAAAACTAACTGGTCTTCTTATTTTGACTGCTTATTTTTTAAGCAGTTCACATTAGGAAGATTTGATCTGAATTATTTTCTCTTTTAAATACCCAGTTATGTTAAAAACAGCAGCCGGGAATAGGGAATAGTCAGCTCTGAGCTGTCCATGGTATAAAACTGCCTGACTACAGTACTTAATGTCACTAAGTAAATCAGGAATTTTATGTATTTTTTGAATGTTGTTTTCATGATATACTAAAACAGAAGGCAACAGGAGTGCAGAAGAAGAAATTGAAGCTCAACAAGAAATCAGGAAGTGTTCATTACTTTTTATTAAAATTATATTTATTACCTTACTTTTAACTTCAAAGAGACAAAAGGAAGAATCAGGACTGAGAGCAGCATGTTGTGCAAGGTTCAGTCACAGTAGGAATCTGGGGATCTTTCTCCTCCCTCATTCATTCTCATAACCAAAGATTAGGTTCCATTATATTATTTGAGCTAAGGGAAATAAAGTAAAAAAAAATATTTTTTTATTTTATTTTTACTTATTTAAATACCCTTTTATAGGGGGCAAGTAATTGCCAGTCACTCAGTGATTTACACATCAGAGTGAGGCCAAGATCTTTTTGGCTATGTAAACAAATGTTGAAATAATGTTAATGCAAACCCAGGATTTCTCTTTTTCGGTAGTTTTAGTAGTAATTTTCTGTTATTTTTTCCAGAACATATAATTTTAGGAAAACCTCATTCAAAAACACTACTATTGGTTTTCCTCAGGGAAAAAAACCCCAACAAAACAGCAAAAAAATTGCATGAATTTGATTGCAAAAAGCATCAGCCCATGATATCTGTTTTTTTTTTGTTTTGGTTTGGTTTTGGTTTTTTTTTTGGTGGTTTTTGTTTGTTTGTTTGTTTGTTTTGTGGTGGTTTTTTTTTGTTTGTTTGGTTGTGTGGGTTTTTTGTTTTTGTTGGTTTTTTTTGTTGGTTTTTTTTTTTTTTTTTTTTTTTGTTACCAGTAGTGGTACGAAACTCTTTGGTAGAAAATTAATGAAGAACAATGAGATTCCTTGGTTGGGTAAACATTAATACCAATGAGAACATGTCTCTGGTAGAGATTCTTACATATATACATTAAAGAATAAAATAAGAGTGCAGATTTCTGAGATGGAAATTTACAGAAATAATTGGAAGGGGACAAGAACCCCTAAACCTAACAGCACAAAATCAGCAGAAATTGTGAAAAAATAGTTTATGTACAGAGATTATGGGAGAAAACCTTGTCAAGAATACCTGGAGACCAAGTTCTTCCATGCATTGACAGAAGTGCATATGCAATAATAAAAATTAAAAACAGCTTTAAACTTGTCATAATTACAATACTGTAAATTAGAAAATGTTATCTACTTTGAAACATTTCTTGTGTTTGCCAGGTACCCCTAGAATGTATTAAAATTTTAAATGATAAATAGTTATGATATCATTCTATCCCAACTGTAAAATTAATCCCATCATCCTGCTTGGACTGTTGGGTTTCCTGTATCATAGAAACAGGACTTGTTTAAATATTCAGAATACAGAACTTTCTTGAAATTAAATGCTGCTGACTGGCAGTATTTAGCTCATCGAAAAGATTGCTCTATCTGGACTAATTATAATACTGTTTATTGGAATTGTTCAGTGCTGAGTTCAGTTTCACAAAAGAGGGTATTAAGAATCCCAAATTATTTTCTTGATGAAGAAACTCAAGTGGGGCAAGTGAAACCATTTGCCCTCATCTCAGAGCTAAAGCCAGTAAACCACTAACTTACCCAGTGGAAATTTGCAAATTATTCTTAAAATCTCTCAGCAATGCTGGGGGGAAGTTTCAAGATTGCTATGGCAGCAAAGAAGTTTTTTGAATGTCATTGAAATTCTTCTCAATTCAAGCCTATAGAAAACTAGGAGCTAGGGCCACAATTCTGTCTCTTCTCTTTCCTTCCTATTGCTACACTGTATTAGCAAGCAATAATTAATCTTAAGAATTTCTTTTGTTGTTTTTAATGGCTGCAGTTCTCCAGAGAGCAGTGTGTACAACTACACATCAGTGTAGCAACTGTGAGAAGGTATTAGTCCTTTCCATCTTGACTGAAGCAGGTAAATTTAGGGATATCTTGTACCAATTTGTGATTAGCAATTTATGCTCAGTTATGGTCCAAGCTATAGAGCACTTAGGAAGCTCTTCATTTTGTGTTCTGACTAGCTATATCTGTATTTGTCAGATCTCTCTGTCCTTACAAATCTACTTGTTCAACTGTAAAAGCTCTGATGGATGTGATACTGCCAAGAATGGAAATTATCACAAAGAAAAAAGAACACTTAGGGGAAATTTAATGCTCAAACCGTCGTGGCCTGTAGTGTGGTAAGGAGCTTGACTTATTGTTGAGCACTTTTAGGGAGCTTAACTAATGAAAGTAGTTCTTACAGGAAAATAAATCCTGCTTGTGAATTACTCTGGATAATTATAGGTATTTATTTGGCCCCAGACCAATCAGATAGCCTCACGGAAGACGAAACTTTGTGAATTTACAGTATTTCTGCTCATAACACAACATGGCTCATGCGCCACCCCGTGGACAATCGTGGAAAATTTAGTGTTTCTTCTTACTGCTCCTGGTAATTCATTAATATGCTCGCTACGTTCCGGGAGAAATTTCTCTGACCTTCCTTTTTTTTTTTTTTTTTTTTCTTTTCTTTTGGATTATGTGCATCAGCTCTTTGGTGCTGTAATAGCCTTAGAGGAAAAGTTGCTACAATGGGTAGAGAGCATGTCACACATTTTGATTCTATAGTACCATTCTATGTAGCACTATTCTATGTGCCTTCTTTGATGTAGCAATGAGTTTCCTACATAAATGAAGCGGCTTTCCATGCATCTTACTTAGTGACAATGCTTTTCCTGATAGCACAAGTTCTCACTAGCTACTGTGTTACACAAGTACTCACAGTAGCTACTGTGTTAAAGTAGTTACAAGGAATTGGAGAATTACATTTGAAGATCTGAAACTTCCATTAGGAGTTTATTATTTTTATTGCCTTTCTTTCATGGCAAACTTGTTAATAACACAAGCTAGATTATAATTTTCTCTACTGAAATAGATTAAATTTGAATAATTTTTTAATAAGAGGAAAAGGAGCCATCTTTAATGGAGAGCCACATTCTCTATTTGTTGAGAACATGTGTCAGTACTCTTATTGAGAGTAAGGATCATCTTCAAGGACTAACTGAAGTCAGCAGTGATGTGTTGACAAAATCTGTTCCATCTGTTCCATCTGATTACTCTGGACTATGAAGTAGTAGATATTTCAGATTTGTTGTACAATGTTGCTGTTCCATTGATATTACACCCAGTGTTCTGCATAATTTTGATGTCTTAATAAATTTTCTTTTGAAATGAGAAAAAAATAACTAGGATATGGTGTATGAGACTTAATGGTTGGGATGAGAAAAAATGGGAGAAGTGGACAAAGGGACAATTCACATTATTAATTTCAAAATTAATTTGACATGGAGATGTCATAAATGGGACACAAATTTTTTTATCCCATTGTGATAGAATTCAATAGCTATCCATGGGGAAGCATGAAGATAAAAGGTAAGTATGTGTTTTATAAATAACAGTAACATTTGAGTCTTCTTTTACTTGTAAAGTTTGAGAAACTTCCCTGAGAGCAATCAAATTACACTAGGAATAAGAAGAATCAACATCTCACAAGAACTGACTGATAGATGGTTCTAAACCTATTTTATTCATATGTTTTCCCTATTGATGTCAAGAAGCACATGTATAAGTAAGGATGGCTAGAACAGAAGTAGAAGCATGTCACAGAATTTTTAAAGTTTGAGTGATCAACTACGATCAATTTTATTTTTGTCATGAAAAACAGAACACTTCTAGCATTTTTTAATATGACCATATTTTAAGACAATGGCAATAGTTAATTTTAGGGCTGTAATGTACTTCTGACCAAAATAAGAAGTTATTTAGTTTTATCAATTGTTTTGTACAGTCAAAATCAATGTTGCTTATGTTTGAGGAAAATTTTCAGCCTACAATAACAGATGTGTACAGGAAATGTTCATTGGTGTCTGCAAGATGTAGGTTGTCTATTAGTAATTTCTTCCCCTTTCATTTACTTGTCTTTAGTGACTAGTAAATTATGGAGAAATTGATTTTAACACTGCACATAAAGAAATTCTTTTCACATTCTTTGCATTTCATGCATAGAATGTATACAGGGCTTTTAGGCTAAATCCAATCCACCTTCTCAAATGCTTGAATTGCCATTTGTGTCCAGTGAAGTCTTTAGTCTCAAGCACTTAAAGTAATAGAACAGTATTGTGAGGAAATGGTTAAAAATGGAAGAATGGTGAAGAGGATAGTAAATGTGCTCAACTGACCTTGCAGCTGGGAATGCCAAGAATTTCAGGGTGAGAAAACTCCATTTATTATGCCTAATGTTGTTCATCCTCTGCGTGTTTCAAAACAGTAGAGTTCCTGTGTACATACTCTCACAGATGTGTTTGAACCTCGTGCTGGGAGAAGGAGATCAAAGGCTCAGACATTACAGAAGCACAATCTTTTGATAAACTGTGTGTGCATGGAGCCTTTTGGTACATTGGGGCAGGCAGTGACCCTCCTGCCCAGGAGGATGAACTGAACCTAATGGATCCCTATCCCTGTGTGTATCTGTCCCCCAGGATGGACCAAGCCTAATGGAGCCCGTGTCCCCGTGTGTCTCTGCTGCCCAGCGTTGTTAGCGAGGGACTGAAATAAATCTGTTCTTTGCATTTCAGCTCTGGTTTGGTGCATGCCCTGGCTACCTGTATGTGCCAAAACACACAAATACCTAATCAACAGTTTCAGCTATGGGATTTGTTTGGTTTGGTTTGGACTTTTTTGTGCTCTGGTGAACCATAGACAAAGATATATGCTTTTGGAGATACTGAATTGTTGGACACTATTTTGAGCAGGTTTGGGATGGTTCTCAGGAGTAAACTAACACAGATCCCTAATTCCTCAGCAAAGGTTGCTTGGTCCTGGTAGGGTACCTCTGTTTATGACCAGATGTATTATACATTTTGCTGCTTGTAGTTTACACAGTTCAAAAGTGATGAGAAATTAACAATATTACAGTGTGTGGAGAGCATATCATTTTCTAATATTACCATTTTTTTAGTGAGGGGACAGCTTGCTTGTCTTATGTGAAGATTAAAGACACAACAAATTTGTGTGATTATTTCTATCACTGTTATGAAAGGAATCAAACCCTATCTGAGAGAGTTGAGATACAGGCTGAAGTGAATAACCTGTCACCCTGTCCTTTTCCTACCTGTGGCTGCACAGAACATCAACAATAAATATGGACACTTTAATGTATTAATAAAATATATGTCATAAAGCAAAAAAAAGGGAAGAAGAGCTTATAAACAGATTCTGTGCTCCACATATACCAAATTCTGCACATATTGGCAACACAAAAAGTTATAATTTTGAAGTAAAATAAAATTTGACACTTAGTGCGCAAATACTTCATGGATATTTTCCCCAGTGACACTTGTAGAATGGGGCTGCAATCCCTCCTCCATCTTCTGTGACAGAACAAGATGAAAGTATTTTTGCCTAGAATGTGTAATATGAATTTAGTTTCTGGTTTTCATGGAAAACATAGGTACTCAGAGTAATTCAAGAAGCTTTTACTTGGAAGGTTCATGCTCTTGTACAGCTAGGTAAACTGCAGGAAAGAAAACCCAAACTGAAGAGAATATATAAATCTTTCATAGAGTTTTCATAAAATTTTACATTCCTATCTGCTTTACCATGTAGTAATTGAATTTCTCTTGTCCATAGACCTTAGCTGACATGTATATGAGGTGAATGCCACCAGTGACCAGATGCGTCAGAGGAGTCATTTCTCCCTTGCTTTAAACATTAAGGCACCTACATGAACTAATAAATCACTCAGGAGAAGGAAAGCTGAATCCTGTGTGAGCAGTTTTTTACTTTGACACTTGAAAATACCAAGTTTTGGTTTCCAAATAAATTAAAGTCTGATCCTACTGTTTTCATAATAGCTTACCTTACACTAGCATCTTTGAAATGAATAGTAGTGATGGAAATGTTTATTGGGTACCCTGAAAAAGTGGACCGAGATGTTTATGAAAACACATATGTAGAACTTTGCAGAACTGAAAGACAGCATAGTTCTCATGTGAAACATATATCTGAAGCATCATTCTCTAAGCACAATATTTTACACAAAAGCAAATGGCCCAGAAAGTGTCAGTTTCTGCTAAAGAGAAGATTAAGATATATGAGGAGTTAAAACATTTTTTGTTAATTTCCAGAAAGACAAAAAGAGTTTTCTGTACAAGTGTGGTTCTGCTTTTCTATAAATATACATGCTGTTGTCTTTCTAGAATTGTAACCATAATCACTGTTGGACATTTTTGTGGTCAAACAAATATAGGGAAAACCCCAAGAGCTCCCATTTTTCCCCCTAATGTGTTTGAAAGTACACCAATGCCATTATTATTATAAATAGCAATATGCCCATTTTATTTAAGCCCATTTTTCCATCCATATTGCAACCAAACATTTAAACTTTCAACAATTTGTCTTGATATTAATCTGCCTGAGACTTAAGAACAATTTCTAGATAAAGGGTAATGTTAGCACAGGAGAAAATGCATATTAGCCACCATAAAGATATTCTGGCTGAAAATTCAAAGTTCTGATCATTACAATATTCTGATTCAATTTTCCAAAAGGAAAAAAAAAAGGAAAAAAGTTAAGAAATTTTAAAGTGGAATTCTTGAAACCAAAAGGGGTTGAAATTGATAGATCAGAAAATATCTTCTGGTCTTTGATTCAAATCAGGAAATTATTGTCCTACATATGGTCTTGTAGAATTTTTCTACCATCTATCAGCCTTATTACTTTCTGGGTAACTAAATTTATGGTGGGTCTGGATGTGTGTCAGTTTTTCTCAGTGCAATTATGTACAGATCCATGGAGCAGACTTCTTACTCAGTAATCAAGCTTCATGTTAAGATGGAACTGACCAAGTAAAAAGTGTGTGTTTTCCAGAGAGACTGGAAAATAGAGTTTTGGATGGCCACTTATCATGGAGTGTTTTCACAAGCACTATCATAAACTATGTCAGTAAGAGATAAGCAAGACAATATGAGCTCTATAGGATCAGAGACTGAGCCCAGTTCACCAGGAAGCCAGTGAGGGATTTGGCCATTGACAAAAAAAAAAGGCGGAGTAGACTATAAAAGGCAAACTAATCCACATGCTCTCTGTACTGGTGATTTTGTTTTGGTATAGCAGAGATTGTCAACCAAACACCATTCCCAGCTGCCAAAGGAATTTGGAAATACCATGAGTATTATATGCATATATAAGATTTTAACTGTTTTCTTCTTGCACAGGCTGGAGAGGGAGAAGCATATCTAGCCTGTCACCAAAAAAATAAAGGAAGGGCTTACTGTGCATCCATGGAGGTGAAAATTGTTCTGGTCTATAATTGTCAGTACATCAGGGAAGGGTTGTCATTGGAGCCTTATTAGAAAATCAAATTGCTGTATTTCTTGTTGTTCAGCCATCCCTCAGAACCAAGGATTCAGTATCTCCAGTTCTTTTATGTTTTACTTTGAGAATTGACAATAAAATAAATGGAAATGTCAGAAGACCTCTTGAGGGGAGAGTAGCCTGGCACATAGATTGGTATAGCATGACATTTGGGTTTCTGAAAGAAGAGGTAAAGACCAAGGAATTTTCATTTGTTTCAATTTTGGAAGCAAAATAGAGATTATAATCAAACACAAGGAGAACAGGCATGATCTCCTTGAAAAGATTATTTTATTAAAAAAAAAAATCAAGCCTTTTTTATTTCTTAATTTAGATTATTTGCAAGGTGTTATTCCAACAAAAAATCTGAAATTTCAGTGGGACCTATCCATTTAAAAATGACCATATTAATGCTTTTGTCCACTCAGTATGTTCATTAATTACAGGGAATTCCTTTATTTTGATGGTTCTTAAATTGCTATCATTATTAGATTCAATAAGTTACACATCTATGATAAAAAGAAAAAAATAGACTGAAAATCAAGGAAAAGCCTGCACAATTGTCTTTCTTCTTTAGTTTCTCGTATGGGCTGCAAAATTGTAGAGTACCGACTATTTTTACTGCTAAATGCAGTATTTTCTTTGATTTGTCCGATGATCATATTTTTTCTTCCTCTTTGTTATTTACATTGTGAAGCCTTCTTAGTTTTGTGGCATTTTGAGGTTTTTTAATTATAATTATTATTGGTATTAATGTAATTTCTGGCTAACTATAAAAATTTAGTCTTGGTATTAATAAGCAAATTTAAAATCTGGACCATTCTTACTAGGCAATAGTACTTGAAGCAACTTGCTATGCAAGATACCGCTGTGCTAGATACTCAGGGGTCTCCCTGTAGTTAAAGGAGAGGAACTTTTAATGGTGCTTGACTCATCTGATCATGTCCAAATATCTAGTTTAGGGTAACATGAATCTTATCTGAGATGATACTGGCAATACTGACTAGCTCTCTGTCAAGAGTAAAGGGAGACTGAAGTGACAAGTTCAAAGTTAGATGTCTATATTCAGCTGAATCATTCCTTGATTTGTGAGGGAGAAAGATGCTATCCTTTTTTTTCCTTCTAACCATTTACTTGTTGGAATCCTATAGACTGCTGGCTGAGCAGCAGAGCGAATGTTGCAGCAATCAAGGTTTGAAATAAAACCAAGGTCAACCGAGCTGAACAGAACACTAATGAACAAGATGCACTTGTTCTGGGAAGAATGGATTTTTCAATCTGAGTTGTCAAAATATCCCCTTTGAGTGTGTCTATAAATGCTATAGGTGCTTCTGAAGCATCATCACAGCTGCCAGTTTTGCAGATAGCTGGCTTGAAAGAAGTGTGACTAAGACATGTCCTGGAACTGATAGTATCAGTACATGCAAAGTGGGTTAAAATTTTGCTCCTGCACAACCTCTAAGCAAGAAGTCCACAAGCTGATGGAGAAGTATCCAGCTGGATGGAGAACACCTAGAAAACAGGTGATATTGTATTTAAAGCTTTTCAGAATGTTGATGACATATCTTACCACTCTCATATAGAGTGGTCTTTGCTAGAGGTAAAAGTGGAAAGCAACTAAATCGCTGCTGTAAGATGGGCGAGTATAGAATAGTGTTTCAGCCTTTTCATTGCATCAAAAATTCTCCTACATTTGCAGGCATGTCTGTGGGCAGAACAATGAGACCTTGCTTCCTCATGAAGTTGGAAACACAGCAGGATTCAGTGCTTTTATCACAGCAGCACTCATAATTAGATTACATTCCTTTTGGTTCTTAAGAGATTGCATTATTCTTGGTTCTAAATATTTACCACAGTTCAAGGTTTTTATTAAGTGGAAATAAAATAGTTTGCTCTTCATCTTTCTTTTGCAGAGTACAGCCATACAGATTTCAACACATTTCAAGTTTTTTTCTGCTGGGATACTGAAGATTTTTCAGTGTTCAAAAGTTACAAGTGGTTCTATTAAACTCCTTCCTGCACTCAAGTAATTTCTATGAAATACAGAAATTTCTACAAAATAACACTCTATCACTTTTGAATGATGCACAACAAAAATGTGTGTACTCTGTAAATTATGAACATTTATACTACCAGTTTCATCTAGTTCACCTATAACTCTATCATGCTTTTTTATGGGTAGCAAAAGGCATTAGCTGGTTAGCTGTAGTCATCAAGTTGCTTTGATTCCTTTTAAAGCACTTTTCACTTAGGTTCTTCTGCCTTTCCCTCTTAGAGTGTGTTTCTCATGATTAAATCTTCCATACTCTCTTGTACTCTCTGCCATCTCCATCAAAGTACTAATGGAGCACTTTCAGTTCACTTGCCTTGATAGGGCAACTTGCCCTGTAGGACGAGAGGCATAGCTCTTGCTGATTTGTCTGTCTGGCTTTAAAAGCTTGTGTTTGGTCTCAGAGCAAGTGAATCTTTTTTGCAACAGTTGAAATATGGGTGATTTTGGACACTGCATAGGTTTCTGTTCTTGTTCTTTATGCAGATATACTATTTACTTGTCTTGTTGGGAAGCTTAATTCAATATTTATATGATGCTTTGAAATCCTTAGATGCTGTGGAGAATAAATTATTGTTCATTTATTACATGCCACATTGTTGTGAGTAACTTACAGTAGTCAAAGCACTTTTTAATACCAATGCATTTAGAGCTAAAAATTTGTGCACCGTTGTAGGACTTTGGTCTACCTTATGTGACTTTTGCCTAATTTTTAATTAGACAATGAGATAAGATCAATAAGCATAACATACTTCTTATATGTATGTATATTTTAGAAAATACATGTATTTTTTCATGTTTAATACTTTCTAAAAACTAAGTGATTTTCATTAGCCATACCTCACAGAAAGTATCTCCAAATCACCCTATATTTCATTGATATTGCAAAAAGGATTTATGCTTGAGAGGAAAAGGGAATTTACCTTGGAGATAAATCTGGGCAACCAATATGACTTGGGTGGTCATACCATTTGGGTGGTATTTTCCAATCTTGTTTTCTTATGAATGAAGACAATCCAGAGCATATTTTAATAATCAGCTTGTTCTTCTAAAATAGATATTTGCAGTTTGCTTTAAATGTAATGACTTATTAAACACATAGCATTAAGGTTTTATTTGTGTGAGTGAGTGGTACATATACATATATACATAGTGGTATATATTTTGGGCTCCAGGAGATAATAGAACTCTGCAGTGGGGGCTACTAAATCCCCTGATATGTAAAAAACAGCTTACCCACAGGCTTCTTCATGATTCTGTAGTCTCTAACATCAGATCAATTTTTGTGGTATTTTTTTCAGAACCCTCTTGCCTTGGTTAGGGAGACTTCTCATCTCCAAACTAGAGGAAACATGCACAAAAAGCATTTCATGTGATACCAGAGTGGATGGCACATTTGGAGTGCATTGTGGTGGTTGTTGCAAGTGCCATCACACACAGGGTTATTATGGTGTCTTTTAGCTTGCCATGTATGCTGACAGTCTGGCTGCACCTCTCCTACTTCTGTGTAGCAAGGCATGTGAGAGTTTATTGCATTAACTAATGATTGTAGAAAAGACTTTACAATCATGTCTTTGATTAGATGTTTCCTAACTCCAGGCAATAAACTCAGGTTGTTTTTCAATGTGCAGATTAATATCTAGAGATGTTAAATCCAGAACATGGCTGCTTATAAATTAAACTGAAGTGGTCTTTATGAGAGGCCTCTGCACTATCAAATAAGCTGAGAAGCTGCATGCCATTAAGGGTGGTAGCAGATGTGGTTTCATACATCAGAGAGCTCTTCATATTGTATGCCTCCTGATAAGGCTTCCTCTGCTTTTGAGAACTCAGTGTGGAAGGAAGAATGGAAAAAGAAATTGTGGTACAACCCTACAATTTATACTTTGACTTCATTCCCTTATCACTACTATAGAGGTAATTTCATTCTCAGTCTCATCCTTACTTCCAAAATGGCTACTGAGATATCAAGGGCAATCATTTGTCCTCACAATATTTGTATGTGCACTTTTGTTGTACATGCATCTATGATTTTATTATATATTACTGCAGTCTGCTGACTGATTTCCCTGAAAGAAGAGCAGGCAGACTGGAGTGGGACTACTCTGAACAAGGAATTAATAAGTCACCTCTTTTTCAGGACATAACTACTACAGTAGTTGCAACTTTTATTAATATGACAATAAAACAAATAGTGGTTTTTAGAACACCACACAAGCTAACACACAATCTCCTTCACCAAAAACCTACACTTTCTATTTTTCTATTTAAAGTAGGAGGGTTGGTGGCTGTAATGAAAACCTCCAACTGGTCAATAGGAACAATCTTCAAGGCATGAGATAGAGCAGCTCCACTGTGAGCTGCAGGCTGATCTGATCTGGCTAGGCTTGGCTGTAAATCTTGCACAGGTCAGAAACTCCACTGAAGCCCATGGAGTTACTATGCTTGCATAGCCCCAATGAGTGGCTTCCTAAAGCTAGCACAAAGCTCATGTAATCATTTCAGTTTTTGAAAAAGTGCCCAGGTTGTCAATCTTCATACAATTGATTTTCTTAATACCAGACTTTTTTAAGAAAGAAAGAAAGAAAGAAGGAAAGAAAGAAAGAAAGAAAGACCTACAGGAACAGAGGGGATGCATAGGAAATTATCTGACCGGCAGGTGTGCAGACAGGCAAAGCAGTATGCATTTATCTTTAGGTATAATTGTATTTGGGTATTATACAGGAGTTTCAGTCATGACTGACACCCTGCTCTGTACTAGATGCACTGTAGACACTTAATAAAAGGCAGTTCTGGAGTCATAACAAAGAATTACTGGAGCTTCATGTTTAACTGAAGCACCAAGTACCTTACCACAATCAATTGTAAGAAAGAATTTATAATATGGTTCAAGAGGACTCTGGATACTCCTAACATAAGGCAGAGTACATGGCAGTATTTTAAAGTACTTTTATGGTCAAGTATCCATATGTTATCTGTAGGCGATGAAGATAACTGGTTTATTTGTGTGGTAATTGAGACTGAATGATGTGGACAATATAAGAGGGAGGCAAATATATATTTACTCAGAATGCTTAAATGCTTCAGTAACTTTAGTGCATTACTCTGCTAACCTCTTCCAATCTGTTAAATATGTATTGGGTAGATAATGAGACTATATCCTCAGTAACACAAATTATTTAAAGTAAAGCAGTGGTTTAAAGCTACTAGTTGTGAATTATTTCAAAACCTTTCCCAAGATGAGGGCCGTAGATCACTGTCAGTTTAAGGAAAGAAATGGTGTTAAATTATGCTGGCTCTTTCCCATGTTTTCAGCTGCTAATTTGCATTAAAATATGGCTAAAAATACATTAATTTTTCACAACTATTACTTCACTGTGGAAGTATTTACTGTATTCTTCAAAGTGTTGCTATGTACTTGTCTTGAAAAAACCTTCAAGTCACATGAAGTCTCCTCATCCAGACATAAATGATAGTATAAGAAAAGCTGACAGTCTCTTCTCTGGTATTCACCTTGCAGGCTGTGCATTAGTGAAAGGATGCTTTTTTTCCTGCCCCACAAATAGCAGATGGAAATGTTCCAGATTGATTTTGATTTCTCCTTTAAAGGTGACTGAAGTATTTTTAATGTAATTGCAAGAACTTTTGACAATATTACTATAATTCACTTTCTGTGCATTTTTTTTTCAATATAGAGCTTCTGCTATGCATCCATGAATTGCCTATGAAATGGTCTAAACTGAATTAAGAAGAAAAACTGAGGCCAGATATGGTAAGGAAAGGAATCAACTATAATACTGTTATGTTAATGATTTTAAATGTAATACAATCACAGAATCTGCTGAGTTGGAAGGGACTCAAAAGGATCATCAAGTCCAACTCTTGGCCCTGCACAGGACACCTCAAGAGTCGCACCATGTGCCTGAGAGCATTGTCCAAACACTTCTTGAACTCTGACAGCCTTGGTGCTGTCACCACTTCCTGGGGAGCCTATTCCAGTGCCCAACAAGACACTGGGTGAAAAACTTTTTCCTGATATCCAAACTAAACACCCCTGACTCAGTTTCATGCCATTCTCTTGGGTCCTGTCACTAGTCACGAGGGTGAAGTGATCTGTACCTGGTTCTCTGCTTCCCCTTCTGGTGTTGAAGACCACAATGAGGTCTCCTCTCAAGTCTCCTTTTCTCCAGACTGAACAAACCAAGTGACCTCAACTGCTCCTCATAATTGTTTGTCAAATTGTTTCATTATGCAGTGCAGATTAATAGAGATCAAGATATCACAAAAGAAATTTCTAAAGGTAGATGATGTCTTAAGCACGTGTTTAGACTACAAAAGATATACGGACATGAAGATGAAAACTTCTGAACATCTTCAATTTATTTTGATGTCTGTATAAATACATATTTCCATATTTTAATCTTTTTGTTGTTTTAATAAAATTACCATAATTAACTGATTGTCGAGCCAAAAATGCATTCACTTCAAACTATAATGCTATATTTTTAGCTGCATGGAGCAAGAAGAAGATACTGTCTCTTTTCTGCCAATGCACCTTCATCTTCCTTTTCAGATGTATTAAGATTAGGAAAGACTTTCCTAGCATTTCTGGAAAAGAAGTATTTTCTTCAGATCTTTACAGCTTCTCATAGGTGGATGGATCACAGTATTCATGAGATCCTTTCTTCCTCAGAGAAATACCCATGAGTATCAAGAATCCTAGTAGAAAACCTGACGTTGTTCTTAATAAACCCAAGACTTCCTCCAGTAATAGAGTTGTCCATTATCTGGCATTTCATTCTGTGCATGTGATCATAAAGTCTTGTTTGGTCATAATTTGAAATACATTGCATTTGTCTATCCTGCGTTAAGTCCTCATATTTAATATTGTAGAGACTTGTATGGAAATTCTGCTATAGATGATTTTTAGAGCTCTACCATTCAAGAGGGTTGGAGAAACCAAAAATATAAAAGGGAAACAATATTTTAAAATGGTAGTTTGTTAGGCATAAAAAACCTTCTTGTTTGCTTTTCAGTATTAATTCAAAAGTTATGTGTCCTTTTTCAAGTTGGCTCATTTTCTTCTGTGGAACCAATGTTATTGGAAGCCGTTTGGTCTCACCAGTGTTTGAAATTCTTAATTATCCTTTCTAGCTTTCTGACATTGTGTTTTCCCTCTTGACATTCACATACTGTAAATATAGAAATCCAGGATGAATTCCATTTATCAGACATTGCTTGACAGCTATAGTAAATTCAGAATGATCTATTCATTCATAAATATGTGTGTACAATTTCCATTAAGCTCAATAAAATTTGTGTACAGCTGTAATAACTGGAGTCTTTTAACACTGTAGTGTCTTTCTAATTGTCAGGGAGGTTTCACCAGTTGACTGAGCTATCTCTCTACTTTTCAATGCTTTGGGAGTGTTGAAGTGGTCATTGGCACTGGTGAGGCTGTACTTCAAATTCTTTGGCTGGTTTTGGGCCCCTCACTACAAAAAAGATATTGAGGTGCTGGAGCATTTCTAAGAAGGGCTGGGGAAGGGTCTAAAGAGGAGCAACCAAGGGAAGTGTTCAGCCCAGACAAGAGGAGGCTCAGGAGAGACCTTACCACTCTCTACAACTCCCTGAAAGGAAGACTGGGGTCAGGGGTCTTCTCCCAAATGTAAAAGCAACAGAACAAGAGGAAATGGCCTCAAATTGTGACATGTTTAGATCAGATACTGAGAAAAATTTCTTCATTAAAAGAGTTGCCAAGCATAATGACAGACTGCCCAGGAAAGTAGTTGAGTCACCACCCTGGAAATATTTAAAAGATGTGTAGATGTGGCACTTTGGGACATGATTTTGTGGTGGCCATGGCAATGCTGGCCTAGTGGTTGGACTTGACAACCTTAAAAGTCTTTTCCAATCTAAGCAATTATATTATTTTATGACTTGAGAAATAAAAATAAGGAACTCTTCTGGGAGTAGCTTTGATGGAAAAGCCTCCTTCTGCACCTCTTGGCTGGTGTGCTTGTCCCAGTCTGCTATGACAGAACCTTTCCTAACCTATAGAGTGGAGAACACATCCCAAGCTGGAAACACTTGACATTTGCAGGATAGGTGTGCTAAAGCTTGTAGGTGCCCTGCTGAGACTGCAGGTGTGTCTCACTGCTTGCTTAGAAACATCCTCACATTTACACTCTGGAATAGAAAGGTTAGGAGAAAAAGTAGAAGTATCTAATAACTTCATATTGTGACCTAACAGAATCTGACCATGTTTTTGTTGCAAAGGTTAATATATTCAACTTGGATTTGTTGAATCATGTAAAGTAATACTTCACAACGTGCTCCAGGAAAGAGAAAAAAAAAAAAAAAAAGAAAAGAAAAAGAAGAGTATATATGGTTTTTTATATAGCTTGTTTTATAGGACTAAAGAATGCCTGAAGATCTTTGTAATGATTTTTGTGTGACAGAATCAGTCAAAGTTAATGATTTTGCAGGCCTCACTTGTGGTTATATTAAAAATAATTGCATTACCCTTGCACAACTCATTTCTGTTGCTATATAGTTTAAATATTTTATGCAGTTTTAAGGACTGATCCTATTCCGAGGTGGGGGAAAATGCAATAATGTGTGCCGTTTCTTCCGTCTCAAACCACAAGGAAATTTTCTACTGTCACCATTATTGAAATATTCACCAACCAGCCTGCTGAATCTTCCCGTTTTGAATTACTTGTCTTATCCTCTATAGCTGTTTTTTTTTTTTAATGTCTACCTACTTATGATTAATTTGAGTACATTTTTGAAAACCCCAATCATCATATATTAAACAAGTGTGAAGTTTGAACAACTAAAATCAAGTCATGATTGGGTGATAAGCATGTTTTTTGTTGTGCATGTTGGAAAAGCCTTAAGAAACAGAAATTTTGTTTGAAAAATGGTCTGCTGAGCCTTTACGTACTTACTCAGAGAAGCTGTTTATTAGTTGTTCAAGTGAATTTTAAAGGCCAATGAATACAGAAAGGGTTTCAAGAACTTGGAATGAAAGTGGTAGAAATTTTTGTATGTCATAGTCAGAAGTTTTTCTTTTCTCTGTGAATATTTACATTCAGTTTGTGATACTATATCAACTCTACTATTTCAGTGGTAGCTAAAGAAAAGAAAATGTAGGTTGATGAACTTGAAAAATTATGGGATATACAGCAGGAGGGGAACAGAAGAAGAAAACAAGAAGGAAGTTATGAAAAGAGGCAATTTTGAACAAGTATAATGTCACTAATTAATATTTGGTTCTTAGTTAATTTCCAAAAAACTCACATTTCTTAATGATTTTTGAACATCAAAATGTATCTGTAGGTTATAAGGAAAGGGGAGGGCATTGCAAAGAGATCCAGATAATGCAGGGAAAAGGTAACAGAGTCTCCAGGGAAATATTTATTCTTTCAAAAACAGAAATAAGTATAATAAAACTTATTCATAGTGCACTCTTTCATTTCACATTTGCTGTATACATATTGGCATTACTTATATAAAAGCTTTTGAAATATTGATATATTAATACTCTTTATGGATAAGGCAAGGCAGGGAAAGCCTCAAGGAGGAAAAATTATGGCAGTTGGACAGAAACATTTTTCCCAGGACTGGAAAAAGATTACAGAAACACTTTTCCCAGGACTGGCATTTAAGCTTTGTCCTGGGCTATGCTCAAACCTCTAGGCCACAGCTCTCCTGGGATATCATGTACTACGTATGGATGAGCTTTCAAAGTGACCTAAAAGATAGGCACTGTACTCCCTCTGAAAGGCAATAGGTTTGAGGATCCTAATATCCCAAGGCCTTTCTGAAAATCTCATCTTACACAGGGTCTTAACCACTTCATCACAGTCACTAAATAACAGCAGGTACTTGTTAACAGTATGTGTATTAGTCACTGAAAATAATTTATCCTTGCTTTGGGGCTCCTCTAAAGAAATTATACCTCTCCATTTCTCAGCTTTCTCTATATAACACCTGAGAAATAATTGTTTTCATTTTTCTTTGCCTCATTGATTGTAGAATAAATAATCCATGAATAACTCCCTATCCTCATTATTCTACCGTATCTGGTGAGCAATAACTTTCGGTTCAGCTGTTTAAGGGCAATGGCAGGAGGGATGAAGAGGGATGAAAAAGAAGAGTCAGACTCTCACCATCCCTAAAACATAAGACTGGGATATGGCCAGGTTGTCTCCGTCATATTTTGTAGATGAAAACCATAGTGAAACTTTAATGCAGCTTGCTTCCTGGCTCGCTCTCGGGCTGAGAATTAATTACCGAATGGCAACATCTGCATTAGCGGCTCCTGCAGCCCCAGCTCTCTGCAGGCGGGATGATGCTCACTCCCCAAGAGATCTAGGACCGTTCGGAGGACTTGCCTGCTGGCCACCTGTCTCGGATCCCCTCAGGCTGGAGCTCGGGGAGCCGCGGTGTGCGGGGGAGCGGCGGGGAGGGCGGCAGGAGCCGACCGCGGGGCGAGCAGGGACTCCGCGCCTCCTCTCCAGCGGCACCGCGACACCGCCCCACCGCTCCGCTCCGCAGCCGGCCCCGATCCCGATCCCGATCCGATCCCGATCCCGATCCTGATCCCCATCTCCATCCCCACACCCATCCCCATTCCAATCTCCATCCCCATCCCTCCTCGCCCCGGCCCCGGCCCCGCTCCACCTTCCCCCAGCCCCAGCCTGGCCCCGATCCCTGCACTGTCTCCCGCCCCGCTCCGCCCCAGCCCTGGCCCCGATCCCCGCCGCCGTCCCTCGGCTCTGCATCTGAGCCAGGCAAGAGAGGACGATCGGGGTCCTGGAGGCCCGAGGGGCGCAGAGGAAGAAGGAGGAGCTGGAGGAAGCGAAGAGAAGGGGAGGGGAGCGCAGGAGATAGGATTTTCCCATCTCCTGTCTTTTTTTTTTTTTTTTTTTTTTTTTTTTTTTTTTTTTTTTTTTTTTTTTTGAGGGGGAAGATTGCTGCTGCTAGTGGCAGCGTTTCCTCCTGCTGGAAGATGACAAATACATGAGGAGAGAGGCTCTGAACCTGTTTCTGTGCTGCGGGAGTGTCTCTCCCTCCCTCCCTCCCTCCCCTCTCCCTGCTTCTGTGTGAGTGCGTGTTTGGCTACCCGGCTGTGTGTGCGCGTACACTGTGTATATATATCTGAGCTGGGAGGTTATTGCAAGCTTCTCTCAGCAGCGCTCCGCTGTACAGGAAGAAGGGCTCAGCTGCAGTGGTAGCATCAACAGCAGCATTAGCAGCACCAACTGCTTTATTCGCCTTTCTTCCTTCCCTTCATCTCCATCTCCCTTTTCCCTCCCTCTTCCCACGTCTTTTAGGGGATTGATCTTCATTTTTAAATTATTATTATTATTTATTTTTCTACTCTACAATCCTTGTTATTTGATTCTTCGTGGGTTTTTTCTTCTTTTCTTTTTTTCTTTCCCCCTTCCTCTGAGACGGAGGCATAGAAACAAACACGCACAAACACAGAGAAATAAGGGAAAGAAAAGTACCAGGACTTATCCTGCTGCTGCAAACCCAAAGATAGCAGACGAAGAGGGGGTTTGGCTTCTACCCCAAGGTAAAGCCCTGCCCCCTTTACCTCCTCGACACCTCCTCAGAGGAAGAGAAGGAGAGAGAGCGAAGGGGGCCAAAGTGAAGAAAAGCAGTTCTTCTGCGGCTGGCATTTGGAGTACAGGGAGCCAGGAAGTGAAGGATGGTTGTGGTTACCCGAGCTGGCTGCAGGGCAGCTCTCTTCCTCTGGATTTTCATCAGCATTAGCTGCAGAGCCAGGACTGCTCTGCCTGCATCTCGTAAGTACCCTTTTCTAAGAAACAATTTCAGCTCTGAATTAAGCCAGAGGAAAATTCCCACAACTCTGTGAGGTTGATTATTTTTGCTTTGCTGATGAATATTGTGTTTGCGTTTGATTTTTCTTTGTATGCGTATGTGTGCACTGAGGTCTCATACTGTTTGCAGTGCTCCCCATCAGATCTTCCTTGGTGATTTCAGTGGTAGCTGGTGTGGAAAGTTGAAAGAGACCTGCTCTTTGATATAATCTTGGTTCTGCAATGGAGTCAGAGGGGGAAAGGAATCAGAAGCTGTTCAAAGTTTGGGGATAGTTTTTGTTTGGCTGGTTGGTTTGGTTTGTTTTGGGTTTTCCCATCTTCCTCGGAAGGTATGCAATTTGCATTTGGAAGTACTTCACTTCCACAGTTTTGTGAGGGAAAAGAGGAGATGTGAGCAGTTTCCATAACTAGTGTTTTATCGAGGAGCAGCAAGAGAAAATTCTGTCTCATTTGAAGAAAAAAGAATGATTGTGAGTTGATGAGAAGGAACTGAGCCAGGACAGCTTTTCTTTACAGCAAAGTTTTGCTGCCCATAATAGAATGAGCAAAGGTACTTTAGAGGAGACCATCAATTGCCCTGGTAGCGACAGAAATAGTAGAGAAATGATCAAACATCTGCTGAAAAGCTGAACTTCAGACTACAGGAGTGTAGAGCACCTGTACAGAATCTGATTCTGCTTTGAGTATAAAAATGACAGCATATTAATTGATTTCAGTGGATATTAGATCAAATCTTTAACATTGCACTGAGCTGTAGTTTTGAACCAAACATTTTGCAAGTCGATGTCAGTATTAAGTATTTAGTTGTTTCTCTTCAGACTATGTAAAACATTTGCTAATTGCCAAGTATTTTTGAAATGCATACTGAAATGAAATAGTGCATTTTTGTAGTATCATCATCATGCTGCTGGCTTGATCGGCCGTTTAGAGAGGAAGGAAGTGTCCTGAAATGTTATGGATAGATGTGCTGGGATTGCATGCATGTGAATGGGGGTTGATTCTACTGACCAAGCAGGGAATTGCCATAGAATGTAATGTATATACTGCATAGAGATCTATGTAGATCACTCTATTTATTTATTTGTTTAATTGTTTCCTTGGGGGCTGGAATGAACAATGCAATGATTAGGGAATTGGAGCACTGCTATGTTTTCTTAGTGGGTTTCTATCTGTTATCATCTAATACCTATTGAAAAACAAGTGTTATTCCAGGACTTACTTGCACTTGCATACTTGTTTGTGTGTCAACAGATACGTACAGCAGTGTCTGCATTGTTTTCTAGGTCTCAGAGGCTGTAGGATGTTCAGTTGTTTTCCTATCTTTGAATTAGGAGAAGTATTGATCCTGAGGTTTACTTCTTAGTTTTGACCAGCTATACATTTTTTCTTAGGAATATTATTTCTTCATGGTCATCTCTCAGGCTCTGCATAATAGGAATGTGTGGGGGAGAAGATTCATGATTTAGGTTGTCAGAAATCTGTTCTTTGAAAACAAAGTCCCTGCTTTTCTCTAATAGGGTTTTGGAGCTTTTTTGTTTGCTTTTGTCACTCAGCAACTAATGGCTGTAGTATAACTTGAAAATGACCTGCATTGGGTTATCTGATTTCCCAAAAAACAAATCTTCAACTTTTGAAAGAAGTTTGTTGAGAAGTTAATGGCTGTAGTAACATCACTATACCCAGAAATTCCAGGAATGGAAGATATATATAATCTTAATTACAATTTAGTCATATACGTTCCCATCTTGATGATTAGCTATTCAAAAATTTCTTTATCTTAATTCACCTTCCAAGACCTTATACATTATACTCCTTATGTAGTGAGTAGCATTTCATTTCATTTCTGACTCACTTCTTAAAGTGAAATGGAGCTACATTTCCTTACTGGGAACATAAATATAGCTAGAAGTACCGTCAGCCTTAAATTTTCAAAAGGATTGTTCACATTGTTGCACATGCTGAAAATTCTTGTGAAGGCTTAGGGGTGCTTGGGAGCTGGTGCTACAGTGGGAACTCCAGTGCTGTGTCACACTGTTTTGGTGCACCACTTTGCTGGTTATTCTGTTGCACGCTTTGCTATACAAACTGGTCACTGTACTGTATTTTGTCACTGTGCTCTATTTTCTGGGATTGTTTGTAACTTTGTCTGCAGTTGATTGTGAATGAGATTGGAGAATTTTGTTCTCTGTTGACAAGATAATATACCTAGTTTTCATCATCCTTTTTTTATTTCTTTTTTCCCCCCTTCTGTCGAATTCTGAATACTTCTGAAACAATTAAAAACTGTGTGAAATGAACTTTGATGTAAAACTTATTTCCAACCACTATTTCATTTTCTCCTCCATTGTTACTTTATATTTTGGCTTTGAAGTAATTAACAACATCAAATATATTCTTTACAGTATTTTTTAGGAAGCATGCAAGTCTTATGGTGTACAGTGAATTACAAATCCCTATATATGAGCTTGCTATTCAGTCTTTTCTCACAGTCTGCTTGTGCTGGCATAGAAAAAGACAGTTTTCAGAAAGAATAGAATTGTACATTGCTTAAGTGAATATGCTGTATCTCAAATGTTTGTTTACTTTGCAAAGTAAATCTATCTGTAGTTAAAATGGAATCTCTCAGTAGTACTGATTTGTGTGAAAAGCTTTTAATCTCATTTAGTTTTATCTTGAGATGAAGTAGGTGTTGAAAGCCCATCCTGTGGTATAATAAACATACACTGTGATACAACATCAGACACATTAATGCTCAGATCTTACTGTCGATTCTATTCATGGTCATGTTTTCATACCCTGGCAATAAATTCTTCATATTCCTGCAATTTTATTTTTTTTTAATAAGCCTGGGAGGATGAAAACACCCTTCTGGAATCAAGGCTAATGAACAGCTCAGCCAGGAGAGGTCATCACAAGATAAAAAGTAACACAGAAAATACAAATTTAGTGCTTTATAGTCCTTTACATGGCTAAGATGGAATGATAAGAATATGAATATGGGTAGACTAACTCTCATTTGTATTCCTATAAAAACCCCAAACACAAAAAGCATCAACCTTATTACTTAATAAGAATGTTAAAGGTATTAATTGTAGGATTGTCTCCTTCTCTGTGAAAGGAATTCACTTTACAAATAATTATCTTTCACAGCTAGGGTTTTTTGGTTTTTTTTTATCATGTCTGTTTTTATGCAATGCAAACCTGATCAGTACAGAACTATTAAAACTTCTAGTTCTGAAACTTGTCATACTTTTGTAGTATGTCCCATACCACTGCTCAAGTTAAGTTTGAGCCCATTTTACAAAACTTGGTGCAAAAATCAAAAGGGGGCATCTATAGTAAATCATTAAGATACGTAAAAGAAAAAATATGCAGCTTTTGCCTTTGACTTCATGGCACCCAGATTTTCCTGGGAAAAATATTGAAAAGGAGTAATGTCCCTTTTGAAAGAGCAAGGCATTGTACAAGAAAGTCCTTTTTAAGAGGCCAAATTGGATGGAGCTCTAAGCAATCTGGTCTGATGAAAGTTGTATGCCTATGTTGGGCATATGAGGTATCATATATTCTATTAGATTCACACTAGGAGAATACTTCTCTTCCAGATAATGTCTCAGACATAATTATATTTTTGGAAAGCTGATCAATTCTATTTTCTTTTCTGTATAATAACTGATTAACATTTATTAGTTTAGGACCTGTTGTCTTGAGGTTAACACAGTGGTCCCACAGATTTTAGTTTCAAGTATACCAAACCATTTTCAAGTACATTTAACATTTAATAATTTTTCTTACCTTTGGGGTCAATGCACTTAAAAATATACTAAACTTTTAATTTGAGGGCCTAGGTCTCTTTTAAGTTAATGGAATTTCATAACATTAAACATATGCTTTCTCTTTTGTTCTTTTAGAACACTTTAGCTAGAAGTTAGAACAAAATTTACATCCATCATAGTATAATTGTATTATTATTTAGGCACTATTCATCAATATATAATAAAATCCACGTTCAGCAGACAAGTGACAGTTTTAACAACATTTCGCTGAGTTACTGAGTTACTGCTATTATTTAACACCAGTGCATCGAGTTTCTCATCATGACTCTTTAAATAAATTGGCTTTTTCTTGAACAATATGTTAACTTATATGGGATTGAATGAAACAGTATCCAATAGTCTGCTCTAATTTCAAAATTGGTGGCAGCAGCAATAGCCTGTGTCAGTGTAGAAAATCCAAAGTTTCAAAGAGTCTTTAACTTTTGTGTATGCAACATTGCACAAAACCTAATTGCAGACATTCATCTCGATACAGCTAGTCTGATTCAAAGTTTGGTGTCAGTGGACATTGAATCAATTGTAAATGTCATTGAACTACTGTTTTAAAAACTGGCTTTTGCTTGGGCTGTTTTTGCTTTGCTTGTGTTTTTAGTTTTTTTTTTTTTTTTAATCTAGTGCAATAATATGAAATAAGGCAGAAAAAGTTTTTTAATAAGTAGTCCAGTCCGAAAGAAAGCTTGAAGGTGAAGTTAAAGACTACAAATTGAAAACTTGTTTCTGAACGTCGATTGTTTCTTTTGCAAGGAGATGAGAAATACTTTTTTTTTTGTTGTTTTGTTTTGTTTTGTTTACTCAGGTACTTTTAACACAGGAGACTATTTCCATTGCTGCAGTTGTGATAGGAAATTATTTATATATAATGCATTAGACATCAGACTGTATCTCCTCTTGAATAACTCACATTACAATGGATCTGTTACAGACAGTAGATTTTCCTATAGAAGTTCTACAGGACTTTTAAATTGTATCTCTAAGTCTTTAAAATTGTCAAATTTCATGTTTACTGTTTAGTATTTATCACAATATTTAGGTGTTTTTAAGACAATAATACTTTCAGTGTTTGAGACAATAACAAACTATGCGCAAACCATGGGAGAGTTTCTGCATTTTCTTTTTTCTAGATTTTAACAGCTGATCTCACTCTGAGTGATCTGACTCAGAGGTCAAAATAAGGAAACTGGTTAAATTTTGAGGTGTTCCCCTACCCATGCCTATGTCCTAAACAGGTGTCATGCTCATCTTACAAAAGCACATGGACTTGCAAATGTGTTCCAGTCAACTAGGAAACTTCAACTAGGAAATGTTAGAGAAGCAACAGGAGTCTTCTTAATCAGATGAAATGATGAGTGATTTTGCAAATTTGTTAGACTTAACATTTTAAAATAATTTAAAATTATAGCATTATTTCCAATATCCACATAGAGATGAGATCCTTCTTTAAAAGATCAGGAAGACCAGTAGGATAAAGAGAACAGTCCGCTAGCTTGAGTCTCCTTGCACTGAAGGAATGGAAGTTGTGCCACAGATTTTAGGAAGAGTGTGGTTATGTGGTTTTTTTTTTGTCATGAGTTCATGATTCAGTCCATTGGTATGAAATACTAGAAATTATTAAAAAGGTTCTTCAGACTTCATCCTTTGAACGAACATTGGTTTTATCTGTATTGCACTTCATTTATCCAGCAACTTCACTGGCATTGCATAGGTAGCTAATCCGAGACCACCAGCTATTTGCAGAATATGTTAAATCTCTAAATTTGGTGAAGTAGAAAATTGCAGTAATCAGTAATCAATTCTTTTAAGTCATTTGCATTTTCAACTTTGAAGACATTATAGATATAATAAAAGAATTCCCAAGTCCTATGCTTAACATTTACAAAGAACTTGGGCACATGATTTTGATAGTTCTGCAATTTTAAAGCAGCTTTACAAAGCTGAGACCTTTCCAACCTCAGAAATTGTCTCAGTATGCATTCACTGTAGTAGTAGCCTGCCTTTTCCGATTGAGTCTTTAAGGTTGAACAGCAGATAATTCAGAGCAGAAAAGGATATTGACATACACATTTACCTCTTTCCTCTGCCTAAAAAAGTCTAGAGATTTTTTGACTTTACAATCTCGTGGTGCAGATATGGTTCTTTCAGACATTTAACTCAAGCAAGTGGTCATGCTAAGTCCATTGAGGGACTGGCAAACTTATTTACATATGCAGTTGGTTACTTGATATTAATATTTACCACCATTTGAAATATTTATCAAATATTTTATTTTAAGCTGTGTATGGTCTCCAAAAATATGTTTTAAATAAATCAGTGACTAAAATCGACTCAGCATAGCTAGGAACTTTGTTGCCAGTTTTGCATTTGTATTGGTAAAAGCTCAAGTTGGGTTAAAACTTTCAATATGTAAATAAAATAAGTAACTAAAAATACTTTCTAGAAGCCAGAAAGCATTTGAACTGTTCTAGTCAAAAGATTTTCCATCACACAAATAAATGTGGTGTTTTTGAATGAACATTTATTATTTGTATCTAGAATATTTAAGTCTCAGTTTAAAGGGAAAGTAATTTTTCTTATAGAAATTTAATGACTGTCTAAATATAACATAAACAATCTGTTTGATTTTGTAAAACTGCTATGTCATTTTGTATTTTGTAACTTTTGCCCAAGGAAGTCAGCTATACACGTGCTACATTTCTGTTTCTACAATGTAGGAATAATCTGACTGAAAAAAATAAGCTTTTTTTTTTTTTTTGCATCAAATCTAGAGGGGTATCACTGTCTGGGTTTCTTAAATCACCTAAATATTGATAAAAATGTCTCTTATTGATTGCTTAATCATCTTGTATACTTAAACACATATTTGCTGAGAACCCAATGAAAACCTGGAATTTATAGGGAGTTAATACAGAAGATCAGCAGATGAGCTGAGGAGACTGCAAGGGTCCATTTCCATAAGGGGCAGCAGAAAGCCTATGATGGAAGGTTTGCCAGAGAAGGAAGAATTATTGTCTAAGGGCCTAATGCAATAGGATAAAACACAGCAGGAAAGGCAACCTCAATATAGTTAAGGTTTCATACCATGTCATATCATATCACTGCTTTTAAGTATCATTGATGTAAAGTTCTTGGAACACACTTAGAAATGCAATTAAGTTGGGATGTGCTTTTACTCAGCTTATGGGAATAGATGGAATACTGTGGTTCTGGAAAAGCAAAAAAAAAAAAAAAAACAAAAAAACCACAAGCAAACAAAAAACCTAGAATAGCAAACCAACACACAGGAAAACAAAAAACCTAAATTTACACCTGTTGACTCAGGTTTCAAGCAAATACCTTCCTAAACTCTATAGACTCTGCTCACATTTTCAGTGAAACATAGGAAGGGCTTGTACATATTTTTTTTGCCCTGAACACAGATAAAAAATTCAAATATCTAAAAAGAAAAAAAAAAGGAAAAAAAATAAGGATAATTAGTTAATTTAAAAACACAGTCAGAGATTAAAACTAGTGGCATTCACCATTATTCTGGGCTATGGGTAAAAAAGGGAGAGGAATGTGCTGAACAGAGGTTGAGGTTGTCTCCCACACAGTAACAGTAACCTATTTATTTTTCTGCTGAGGAATGGAGTCACAGAAAGTAGCTTGCCCTGTCCAGAGCATTAGCATTGCATTAGGAAAAGAGTAAGCTTCTGTGAGAAATGGGAGTCAGAAGCATGTCCTATACAGGGCAGGCTCTACTGGACACATGCTCCCAGGCTTCAGCAAGCTGTACTCTCTAATGTTCTTTCCTTTGGTTTTACATACAAAAAATTATGCTAGTGGGCATACTGTCAGTTATATGAGGAATATCCTACCTGCTTCTTCCCTGGTACAGCCAAGCTGTTAGAAATGACAGCAGAATTCCCCGTAGATAAGAGAAAGTATCCTTTACTGTTCCAACCCTTTTCCAAAAAATATACATCGCATGATCACACACCCATTTGCTTCTGCTCCTAATTCATTTGGCATTTCTTACATGCCTCCTTTCTGATTTTATTAATCATCTTACTCCCTACTCTCTGTCCTCTCCCTACCCTTTCCTCCAGCAATAAACTGACTCCACTGGCTTCTCTTGGATTCTCATTGATTCATCACCACATTGAGTAATTTGCTGAGCCTGAAACTAAGGGAGATTGTCTTCATTGATTCCTGATTAATTCATCTGTTTGTGAAAGCTAGGTACACAGGTAATAACTCAATTGAAATTCCTTCACTGCTTAATTGCTGTACCATAATCCTGGCCTGTTAAATCAGATAATCAGATACTATGAATGAAGTTAGGATTTATTTTGTCAAAACAGAATTATTAGAATATCATTATAAGGAATGCTTTTATTAATTCTGTTCATAATTATTCATAAAATGCAATTTTAGAGTTTAGGTCAGTACAGTGCATAGGTTTTATTCATATGGAAAAAACTGTGTCAGAGGAATTCTTTGAGTGAATTATGCTTCCAAATCTACACATTCATAACTTATAAGTCCAAAAAGGATCCAACCCAGCTACAGTGATATGGTTGATTGTATTACTACATTTTTCTGCTTTACAGATGTCCTGGTTTAGGGCAAATCTGGGAGAAAACTTCCAAATGGCTTCTTCTAGAAAGCAAATTCAAGAAGCTCCCCCCGCCCCCCACCCACTGGTTCAGGAAAATATTGCCTTGGAGAAAAGTGGAAAAATTGACTATTTAACAAAGTATTCACAAGCATAAAAATTGAATAATATTAAAAAAATAAAACCTCTGACTGCTCTGAAGAGAGGCAAATTCAGAAAGTCCTTGTCATTGTAGCTTGGCTTGCTCAATCTCTTATCAGTCCCTCCGCTGCTGGAAAATGCCACATCCCAGGCCCTGGTAGACCACAGGTGTGAGCTGCCAGTGTTCTTATGAGTTTTCAGTCCAGAGCAGGTTTGAACAGTCCCAAGAAAAAGAAAAGCCACAGTCCGGGGAACTTCTCTGCCTCAGCTAGCCAAAAACTAACTAAAAGCAAAGGAGAGCTCTGTCCTGCTGTCTGTCCGTGCTGCAGACAACACAGTCTCAGAGAAGAGAAAGATGAACCTATCTTTATATCTCGAAAACAACCATATCAGACATTCCACTGCTTCTCCTTCTCCCCCCTTCACTCTCAGATACAAGCATTGTAAAGTCACCCCAGGACAACAGATCATAGTATCAATGAACCAGGGAATAGTTTGGGTTGGAAGAGACCTTTAAAGATCATCTAGTCCAACCCCACCCTACAGTAGGGACATATTTCACCAAACCAGATCCCTCAATGCCCTGGTCCAACTTGATTCTAAACACTTCCAGGGATGGGATATTTGAAGATTCTCTGGGCAGCCTATTCCAGAATTCATTCCTTTTGTATAATCTAAATCCACCCTCTTTAGTTTAAAAATGTTCCTCTCATACTATCACTACATGCTCTGGTAAAAAGTATTTCTTCATCTTTCTTGTAGGCTCCTTTTAAGTATAGAAAGTCTGCTATATAAGGTCTGCCTGGAGTTTTTTTTCCCACAATAAACCACGCCAACCCTCTCAGCTTCTCTTTATGAAAGGGAAATGACCTCTGACTATTTCCGTGGCCTTCATGTCAACAAACTCCAACATGTCAATGTCTTTCCTCATTTGAACTGGACTCAGTGCTCCATATCAGGTCTAAGTACAGCAGAATAGAGGGGCATGCTGCTTTTTATGCATTCCAGGATCCTACTGGCTTTCTCAGTTGCAACTGTACATTGCTGGCTCTTATATAAGTTTTCTTCTGTCAACATCCCCAAGCCCTTCTTTGCTTTCAATCCATTCATCCCGCAATTTGTATTGCTTCTGGGGATTGCCCCAACCCAGTTGATTGACCTTACACTTGGATTTGTTTAACTTCATGAGACCACTCCTCAAGCCTGTCCACATCTCTCTAGATGGTGTCTTTTCCCTCAGTCATTTCAACAGCACCACTCAGCTTGGTTTCATTCCACAAACTTGGTAAATGTACACTCAATCCCATGGTCCAGGTCATTAATAAAGACATTTAACTGTACTTATCTTAATACCTCTAAAGGAAAACCCTCATCCCCATTTGGATCTCCATTTGCATTTTGAGCCATTGACTCTCCAGTCAATCCATATCCATCTAACAATTCATGCATCAAACCCGTATTTCTCCAATTTAGAGACAAGGGTGTTGTGTAGACTGTGTCATTAGCCAGGTAGGTTCATCAGAAGCTCTTCCCTCATCTACCAAGAGAGTCACTCCTTTGTAGAAGACTACCAGGCTTGTTACATATTATTTGCCCTCCATGACACCAAGTTTACTTTCCCTAATACACCTCCTTGTCAATCATACTCTTTGGCAGAGTTTCTAGGAGAATCTGGTTTCATGAACTTCCTAGGCACAGAGGCTGACTGGGTGGCAGTTCTCAGAGTATCCATTTTTACACATTACATAAATGGGTGCAATGTTTCCCCTTTTCCAGACACTGGGGCTTTTGCTTGACTGTCATGACTTTTCAGAAGCGATAGAGACCTGCTTATATCTGCCAGTTCCCTCAGGACCCTGGGATGCATCTTGTCAGCTTCCATAGACTTGTCTATGTTCAGGTTCCTTGTATGGCCTTGAATCTGGTCTGCTCCCACAATAGAGTCCCTGCCTTTATATTCAGGGGCTTGAGAGATGTGGGAAGTTCAGTTGGCAGGGAAAATTTGAGGAAAAATGTTGCTGAGTACATCAGACTTCTCCATGTCAGTTGTCATCAGATGCCCTGTCTCATTTATCAGAGGGGTACAATTTCTTTTTGTCTTCCTTTCCCAAGCCACATACCTGTCAGGGTTTTTACACATTTTCTTCTGGCATTAAATGTCTCAGTCTGGAGTTATGTTCTTTATCCTAAGTTCATGACTTCAAACATGGTCACAGTGAAATGCCTAATGCTTCCTTTTACCAGCTGACTTAGTTGTTCCAAGCTTTTGACATGTAAACTTGAAGTCATCTTCAGCTTCAAAGACTATGCATTTTTCTGCAGTTCAAATAATAAAGATGTTAAGCAACGAAGGACTGAAAATCAGACTTCCACTAGTTCTCACTAGAAATCACTCATTTCCTTTGTTACAATTACATTTTGAGATATTTAGAGTGCCATATTTGCAGTAAGTTTGAATCTTGGTTAAAATAGTGTAGATTGCCATTAAAGTGCCTTCAGAATTCAAAATATGTGTTATCGCAATTTATGCAGAAACAGGCATAAATGCATATATCTGCAAATTCCTTGTGATCCAATTTTGTATTCTCAGGAAAAAAAAAAGAAGCTTTCAGAAGATGAGGATACGTTGATAAGATCTACTTTTTAAAAAACTATGTTGATTTTCAGTAATTGCATTTACAGCATTTAATTTTTTATTAATCAGGTTCTATTATTTTGTCTAGCAGCAATGTTAGCTGGAGTGGCTTATAAATGTGCAGGTCAAGTTTTTCAGAATTTGCACTTCACAGTTTCTTTCAGCCTTCTGGAAATTCTTTATTTCAAGGGTTATTGGAAATCAGCAATAATCAGCAGAGACCTTCTCAGTTACAGCTTGCCCTTCTGGTTGAAACTGCCTAGCCTTGTTAACCTCTGTTTAACATCTTCATCAGCTTTTATTAGAATGTAAATTGTTTTGTTGCCACTTTGGGATCTAACTACACAGTCTTGTTCATTTTCTTAACACTGTATGTTTTTGTCTTTTCTATGTGATTGGCATCACTTATATGTAGCAGAAATTCATCACTTATATGTAGCAGTCTGTTGGTATGGCTCCTTTTGCTCCTCAACTCCTCTCTCACTTCTTAAAAAAACCTCCAAAACAAAAACCCAACACCCACACCTGTAATTCTGATTCTTTTTTCTAATAACAGTTCTTATTATTTTTGTGCATAGACAAATTTAACCTTATATCTTTTTTTTATAATTTAATGTATTTGTCAAATTCTGTTTTACTAAATCACAGGATGGTTGAGTTTGTAAGGGACTGCTGGAGGTTATCCTGCCTTGCTAAAATAGGGTTCCTTATATCAAATCTAAATCTGTCCTCTAGGAAAGCTATACAGCACCAGATAACATGGCCTTGGAGAGGCTAGAGCAACGTGGTTGTTGGTCTCAGGCAAAAGGAAATAATATAATATTTTCTGACCTGTTCTGGTCCTTACTATTGTATTGCTTCAAATCAGAAGAGAAAATTCATTTGGATTTTAGGGATTCTCTGAATTCTTAATTTAACAACTTGCTATATCACTTAGGTCAGTCTCATAGAAATGCCCCTCCCAGTCTTCACTGATGTATTTTTCTATATTCATAGAGAACAGATAGTTCAGAATTCTTGATGTCATAGAGAATACTTATATTCTAAATTTGAAAATCACTTCTGCTGTTGAAGATTTACCTTTTATGAAATATCAGTAAAACCATTATATCGATTGTGAAGAGTGTTCAAAGATAGAAGTTGTTTTTATTTTTCTCCTCACTGGTAAAGGAAGTTGCTTTTGGTTTTATATTAAATCTGAAATGGAGTAACTCAAATGGAATACATCACCAGGAAGTATTTTTCTTATTTGTACAACTGTTGAATCATGAAAAATAAAATTGCAGATAGTGAGGACCAAGGAAATAAATTTTGATGCGCTGAAACAGGGACACTCCGATTACAGGCCTATCACAAAACCAGACACATCAAAAACAGTCGAATGAATGAAAATTCTGTCCTCAAAGTTATGATCTAAAAGTTTTCGTAAATTCTTCTGACTAAATCTAAAAAAAGGAAGATGGAACCAAACTAGAAAAATCTTGAGATGGAAGTACTGAAATTTCAGACATGACTCAGATTCAAAACTCAGTGGAGTGAGGTCATTCTTTCTAGATCAGTCATGTACTTGCATATATTCCTCAAACTCTATATCAGGATCGATTTGGGCTTTTTTTTTTTTTTTTTTTACTTTATGAGGGTGCACATGCAGTGCCCCTTTGGATTGCTCAAGATTCTCTGTATCATATATCGTGTTGATGTAGGAATGCATCCCCCAAAATGTTGGAAGATGGCATGTTTTCAAGTAAGCAGCTACATGAAAAGTGCATGAGTAACTGAATAAAATGAGATAAATGTAAAACAAAGAAAAATAAGGCTGAATTTTCAACAGAACTATAACAAAATGTATCATAATTCTGAGAAACCACAACAAATATTTCAAGTCTGATTGTAGGACTGAAAAGAATTTATTGGCACTGTCTGATTTACTCAGAGACATAAAGATTAGAGGAGTGCTGAGAATTTTTGGTGCTATTTCAGAGGTACGATTGGCATTTTATGGTTATACACGCATTTAAGACAATACTTCCCAAGAAAAAAAATATTGTTTACAAGTATAACCTATTATTTGTACTTATAAATCAGTGTATTCCTTGCTTTGTTTTAATAACTCTGATTACAGAAAGAAATGAACATAAAGCTATGAAGGATATCATAGTAATTCAGCATATAAAGATATAAATACTGCTAATAACATGCAAACTTTATATATATCAAAGAAAAAATGTTCTAGTGTCAGTTTTAATGAGGAATTTAGTTATTTTTCAGCACTGGTGTTTAATGCCTAAAACATTTTTATTTTCTTGCCTTCCATCTTCCTTCTGCCCCAGGCAGACATTTCAACTAATTCAAATGAAAGTACTTATGTGATATTCCAGAAGATTCTTATCCTTTGATTTTGGCAGAGGAGCAAGAGGGAAAAACCAGACATCTTTCTGTATATTCCTGCAGGCAAATCCATACTAATATCTGAGGTGGATCCATCAAGAGTTGAAAGATGTGAATAGATCCTGAGGCATGTTTTATGATAGAAAGGATTGGAGACCATAAGGGCAAGAATCAGGACTTCCTTCTGTAAAATGTTCAGCTCCTTGAAAACTGTTCAGAGGCTGTGGAAGGAGACAGATAACCTGGAGCTGGTTAAGATCTCTAGTTCTCTGCCATTTTTGTTGTACATTGCATATTTGGACTACTTTTTTTGTGGATATAAATGGAATAAATATTTAACCCATTTGTGAGAATTAGCCTCAAATGTAAATCTGTGTGTTATCTATACCTTTAATAAGAAGATTGGTGTGCGTAAAACAGTGTTTATAACACAACTGATAGCAGTAAAATTTTTCAGTGCTCAATCTCTAAATTGTTTTTAGCAACAGTAATATTTTCATAAACCATATTGAAATAATCCAGCCACATTCTGCACAGTAAAATCTCCCTTAGATTTCTAAATGACATTTATGAAATCTGGCTGGCAGAAAGGCACCACAAACACTTTCAAAGAAGGAACATGATTCAACTGCAGAATTGCTCTTCAAACACAAGCTTTGCATTGTTCTGGATTTGTTTCAATTTAATTTAATACACATAATCAACCAGTATGCTAAATGGACTTCTGTTGGGGGTTAGGTTTCTTTCCTTTTGTTATTTTTTACATAGAGCATTTTTTCCATAAGTTGCTACGAAACACTGATTACTTTAGAAAAACAAAAGAAGTGGCCAAGCTCAGGGGAGGAGGGCATCTGGTTGCACTTCTCTTATCTGGGAGGTTTTCTCCAAGGGGCAGAGATACTATGACATAAAAGACGGGGCTGGGGCAGCTGCGGGATCTCTCTCTCTTGGCTTTGGAAGAGCACGGTGGAGCTGCTGCTTGGGGAAGGGAATTCGCTGCTGCCACTGGAGCCCAGCCCAGAGCTGCTTCTTCTGCTGTAGGGTGACCCTCTGCTTGTGAGAGCAGCCACCGAACTGGGACGTTATTATCACTCACCTCACTAAAAGAGGGACTTTTCACCATCTACTCAGTTGCCTGGGATCCTCAGATTGCCTCTCCCTGCCCTACTCAGAGAGCCAGGTCACCGCTGCCCCGCCCCCGCTGCTTCTTTGGCACTGCTATGAGCTTTTGCTGCATTTTAGCCTTGTATCCCCTGCCTGCTGAGTCATCCTGTCATCCCAGCTTGGTGCTCCTCAGAGTCCTGCCGGGGCATCGGGACTGGCTGCCCCAGGGGTTGGTGAAGCAAAGCCTCTCTTCCCTCCCTCCCAGTCACGGTGGAGCCTCCATTACTGTGTGCTCTCTGAACTCGCTCCGCAGCACCCCCTGCAGCCACGGAGGAATCATCACACCTGCCCTGCCCACCGGAAGCCAACAGTGCCCCTGCCTGACGTGACCGGAACTGCGCCAAAGGGAAAGTGCCCGCGGCCGAGAAGGCTGGGAATGGGTTTCTGGTTCTGTTTGGTGTTAATGCAGAAGTTGTTATTGTTTCTTTGCTTTATTATACATACTAGTAAAGAACTGTCATTCCTATTCCCATGTCTTTGACTGAGAGCTCCTTAATTTCAAAATTATAATAATTTGGAGGGAAGGAGTTTAGATTTTCCATTCCAAGGGAGGCTCCTTCCTTCCTTAGCAGACACTTGTCTTTCAAACCAAGACGGCTTCATACCTAAAGCCTGATTTTGTGGGAATAATAACTCCTTAGCTAGTGTAATTTCTGTGTCTTGAATAACTTTATGGTTGAAATAATAAGGGACCTTACTCTCATAGACTCAGTGAGGGTGGGAAAAAGATAATATGAAAATAACAGACACTGACTTCTAGGAACACAATAATAAATACATATCAACAACCTTACTCAAGGTTATTTAAGAGTTTATTAACTTATGCGTAATCTTCCTAAACAATTATTACTTTTTTAGTTATCAAGTTCATTTCCAGAGAGGATGAGCTCTTCAGAAATTAATTCTTAAGGATTTAGAATTCCAAAGGTTACATTCTGTTCAAATCAGAGATATAGATACTAATTTATCTAATTGGTACTGAGCATTGAATTTCAGAATACACAAAATCTGTTCATTAAAAATGGCAGCAAATTAGGCCATGAAATGCAAGTGATTTGATTGGCACATAGAAGGTAGAACTCTCAGTTATTTTTTGGGGTTTTTCTTGACTGTTAAGTGTGACTTTTCAGATGACATCAGATGACTTTATGAAATTTTCGAGCTTAAAAAATAGAATAGTATCCAATTAAATTAATTGACTAGCAATTTAATCTGTAAAGAATGGATAGTTTAGAGTATGATAATCTTGTATCAGAATATCTCAGAGTCTTTGAAACTGTAATACATATTTAGATAATTTGAAATACTAGCCAATATATTTTTCCAGAAAAACTTTAAATTAATTACCCTTTAGTGTACATTAAAGCATCAGCACTTCCAGTCTATAAAATCAGCAGAGTAATATGCATCTAACATTATTTTTAATAGTTATTAATACATCTTTAGTTAAAGACATTTCAGTCACTGATCTGAAAGATCGAACTACTCCTGTTTTGCAATGGATTACCTGTCAATATCTTTGTAATTTAAAATAATGTTACGCTTGACAAAATCTCCAGAGATTTCTTGAAAGTGTTACACCTTGTAACAGGTTCAAGGAATGGTTTAGGCCCATTTTGGTCACACTGGAAGTCTGGTTTCCAGATAGAGGAAGAGGCTGATGAGAGGAAAATCCTGCAAGGTGGAATCAGTCCTCCTTATTATGCCAATGTCCTTTCTTACATAACCACTAAGCTGTGAATACTCCCCTTTGAATTGAGATGGGGACATTGAGACGTAGGATGAAGATATTCATCTTGGCTGAAGAATCATGATTGATTCAACTGAGAGACAACTGCAGCATCTCAGAAGATGTCAAAGACTCATAAAATGTCTGAGATCCACAACATTACATCATCCAGTGCGAAACTCTCTGCCTGAGGGGAGGTACGTGGTCATTCTCAACTGAACCTGAGTGACTATAAACCCAGTAGATTTTGTATCCTGTGGATTCTTACCCCCTGCCACTTGTGGATAGAGTCACTCTCTTTCTCTCCCTTTGGCCCCTTGTCTTTCCCTCTCTCTCTCTCTCTCACACACACATTTACTAAATAAAATCTATGCTATTGCCTTTGGCATATGGTCACGTTTGCACCTTAATTTGGGCAGAGGCAACTCTAATAATTTTAATAATCTGATTTTAACACCATCAGACATACTGTTACATCAGAAATAGATTGCACATCCATATGTCAAATATTACTGCACTTTGTGCCAAGTTTTATGTTTAATACACTGTTGGAACCCTAGCTGCTGAGAATTTTAGACTTTCTATGCTGACAGGCACTGACCCCCAAGAGAACACTGCATTTGACCTGAAGCCGTGGAAAAAGCTTCCAAATTTGAATGATAGGACTAGGATTATGAGTGTGTAGTTGGAATAGAAGTGTGTAATATCACATGGTGGAAAACTTAGAGTTTAAGGTTTTAAAATATAGTAATCTATATAAAACAAGATGAAAGTTTTAAGGCAAAGACTAGGCCTTCTTCACCTTCTTCTCCATGAGTTTGGATGGTATTTTGTAATTAGAAAAAAAAAAAAGTCTGCATTGCAGGCCATGAGTAGTTAGTTGCTAAATTAAAAGTAAAAATAATTTAAGTGTCATTTCTTAATTAAACATTTTATCCTTAAAAAGCCTTGTAAAAAGAGAGATACAGCTCCATTTTTAATTTGTTAGCGTGAAGTACTGTAGAACTCACAGTTTGTAAGAATATAACATATAATAAAAACTTGTAAGCATCTACAAATTTGTAAGAATATAATATATAATAAAAACTAATAAACATCTAAGTTCGAACAAGAAATACCATCTCACACAATTAATCCAAATCCTAAAAAAAAAAATAAAATAAAGCTCAAAAATTCACTACATGACTAACTTGCCATGAGCATCTTTGTTGAGTATAATTTCTGAAAATCTCTTTTATTTCCAAAATTTTGGTAAGTTTTAAAAAACAAAACATTGGAGACTATCTTGGCAAGGTGATCTATCAGCACAACATGGCAGTAAACTGCCCTAGAGCTTCAGGGCTGTGCAGTGTTGAAGAGGCAGCTCTGCATTGGTGTATATAGAGTAATAAAAGTCCATTTGGAATGTCCACTTTATATGTCCACTGGGCAGTGAAAAAGGAATCTAGAAATCAGTTAAAAAATAGGATAAAATTTATTAGAGTCACTTTTACTTTGAAGGGAACATAATGATTCATAGGGATCCAGGTTGACAATATGAATAATTTAAACTGTTGCTGGATTATGTGATCACTCATAAAATCAGTAAAGACTTAAGAGATATACCTAATTGATTGCTGACACTCATTTGCACACAGAAGTAGACATGAATGTTCCACTTCTCGATTGCAGATCCAAGTCCACTGGGTGACTTCACTAATTTCATTGTAAATTCAATTTCTGGGAGCAAGGGACCACTTCGTGAGAGCTGTAGTTTGAATCATCAGGCATAATATTCTTCATTTCCATCACAAGAGGTTGCCCATTTCTCATTGAGGTTCCTGCTTTGATCTGCCTGCAATGGGGCAGCTAACATTTTTTAGAACTGCAAAGATTTGTTCTGTGCAAGTGCAAAGGTTGATGCCTTAAGGACCTTATTGCAAAGAATTGGGAATTTTTAAGCTGATTGTTAAGAGCTTTAGGGCAGACCTAGAACCTTTTTCAGGGGTGATTATAAAATGGATGAAGTGTTTCAGTGAGAGTTTTTGCAGGCAGTTGGCCAGCTGACACTGATTGAGAAGGAAGTTGTGAACACACAGGAGGAATTATTATCTCCCTTCATAGAGGTCAGAGTTGATACTACAACTGATCAGAACCCTAAGGATGGACTCATTTGATCACGGACTGGATATGCATGCATTGACTGATACTAAGTAGGGAATTGTTAAATGTAAGGAAACCAGGCATTTGGGAAAGCAGGTCAGCTAACTTCAGCCACTTCCTCTTGGCTAGCAACCATTGCATGTGGTCTTTCCTGAGGATGTCCTAATAAACCAGAGTTAAATAAAACAGAAATAAAAGCAAATTTGACTACCTAACTTACAAATGCCTTCTCAGATACAGTCTTACTTTGATACACAGTAAATAAAATTGCCTATTCCCATATTTTTAATATTCATGCAGGGAGGGGTTAACCCCAGACTGAGACTGAACTGAGAGGATTGGGGGTTTAAACCGTGATTATCTGGTTTTTTGCTGCACAAACAAATGAAGGTGTCACCAAATAAATACCCATGTTTGTGTCTTGGCTATGTTTTTAATGCATGTGTGGGCTATTAAATCCTCATGCCATCTTTGAGTACTAGCATGTCATAGTCATAGTTGTTTGTTTTTTTTCTTGTTTTTTTTTTTTTTTTTTTTTTTTTTGTTTATTTTTTATTTTTTTTTAAATCTGTGATAAAAGTTCTCTTTGGGAGTGACTTTAGTGCTATTTATACAACAAACAACATTTTCCCCCAGGCGGTTAGAAGTTAATTTTCATCTGAATACTTATTATTCAGGTGAATATTATTTTTTAGAACAAACATATGAAAGAAAGCTTCTCTTTCAAATAAAAAGAGGAACATTATGCTTCAGATCAGTTTTTGCACAAGGAATAAGTCAGAAGATTAATCAAACCCCTATTTTGTATTCAACAGATCATTTAGTAAACAAGCATAAAAAATTAGAAGCCTGTTGAGTACAACTGTACTATTTTTGTGATCAGAAAATTTTAATTAAAAAAAGTAGCATAGTAAGCCAACCTCCCTCTTACTCCCCACTTCTCTTAACTGCTGAACATAATGGAATTTTGTCCTTTTTGTCATATTTCTACTAAATTATACCTGATCATTACAATCCCAAAGTACATAATATTTAAGTTCATAAAATCATGCAAAAATCAACTAGAAATCAAATGAGAACACTGCCTTTCAATAGCACATTATCAGATAAACTTTGAAAGTATTTTCATTTAAAATTCCTCTGTAATCAAATAAGGAAGCTGATCTTATCTGAATGTTTTTTTAATTAGTTTTCCCATCCTCACACCCTTCTTATACAAATTCTCTTTTCAGATAAATAATTTGTCAAAAATCAATTTCTTTCAAGCCCCCGATCTTTCAATAGCCTAAACTGTGCCTCAGTACCCTATAACTTTTTTCTTTGTAGCCAAAGAGATTCCAACTTTGTATGGGAAGACAGAGTTTTTTTTCCTACTGTTGTAATAGTTCCTTTTTATCTTCAGCATACTGCTATCCATACCATATATTGATGTTCAGCTGGATGATGATCTGGGAATGCTTTTCCTTTTTAAGTTGTAACAAATTTTGCTTTTTTCTTATGCATAGCATAGCATCAAAATATACAGTCTTCATAGTTTTACTGTTAATAGATGATATTTGATTTAAAATATATTCACAATCTCATCCAATTGTTTTGCAGTGAAGAAAGTTTGGATGCATGATGAATAAGCATTAAGTGTTACAGCAATCATTTAATCAACTTCAGAGTGCTCACTATTTAATGTACCTAACAGAGTTTTTATGCTGACTTATGAAGTGAATACAATCTTCTGCAGCATTCCAACATATAATTTAAACAGTTTTCAACATATATTTTGGCACAAAACTTGACCTACTTTCACACTTCTAAGGTATAAAATATTACTCGCATTGCATTCCTATTTTTGTAAAAATCTACCATATCAATCTTAAAGAAAACTGCACTACACTCTAACTAGTATGTATGTAATATAAGTCATAATAATAATTTATAGCTGAATAATAGCATTCCATGATTAGGGATCTAGTAATAATATATAGACATTGTGCTCAAAGCAATAATCATTACTCAAGTAAGCAGTACCTGCAGAGTCATCTATACTTGTGTAAATAAGAAATTACCTACATTTATAAAGAATGAATGATCAAATCTATGCATTACTTAATCCTAATACCTTCTTACACTATTTAAAGCTTTTTATGTGCACACTGCAAAGGAATGCATGGGGATTAAGGAGGTACTTGATTTGCAGAAGGGGTATGAGGCAGTAAGTCAAGCGGACTGGTTCCCACTGTCCATTTTGTATCAGATTGCTGTAGAATATAATTTTTGCCCCAAAACCTATTTTCCTACTGTCAAGCAGCTTTTATTCTACTTTCTAAAGCAGAAAGGAGGAGATGAAATACTTCCCTTCTGAAAGAAGGGGCTGAAATGTTTTTCTTCAGAGAGCAACCATTTAAAATGCTGATACTTGAGGTGTAAAACCCTGAAAAATAATTTTAATGAATGGTTTAAGATTCTGATAGTTTTGGCATCTCTTCCAGATTTTAGAAACAGTCTGTGTAACTATACATTTGTTTGGATTTTTCCCCAATAATATATGGCATATAAAATTATAAAAAACCCCTCTCTCTCGGTACAAACCTTGCCTCGCTCCCTATTAATGTTATTATTCACTTTAAGCTCCATTTGCCTGATAGCAAAGTCCTATGACACCTGAAACTGAATTGTAAATACTAACTCACAGTCCTAAATCTCTGGCAATCTTCACTCTGTTAGTGAAGTCTAAGTAAAGGACTAGCAGTATCCTCAGCAGTATTATAAACACGTCCACAGCTTTATTTCATCCTCTTTTAGTGTTGAATTTATATCAGTTCTATTCCTTATTTTTCCTGGGCAAATGAATTAATTTGTTTATTCTACAGCTGGAAATTATTTAGCTGTTTCAAGCCACTGTAGTGGCATAAGAGATGAAGTAATTATCTTTCTGAGCACATGGAAAATGAAGAGATGGGAAAAAGAGGAGTGCTATCATGTAAGAAGAGAGGAATTAAGAAACTGGACAGCTTACTTTTTCATATTTAGATGCTACCAACATTTTGTTACTTTCAGGTTTAATATCTCCCCATTCTCAAATTATGTTAATAGGCAAAATTGATTTTGTTCAGTTCAAGGGTTATTAATTATTTAAAAGTTCATTAGTCTTTATAAGAAGTAGGATTTTTTTAAGGGTGGTTCTGTTATGGAGAAATGATAGTATGACATTGTAAAATCTAAGGCATAGCACAAAAGTATATGTTTTGTTGACTTTCAATGCAACTTGTGCTCCTTAGTATCTAGGGTTGTGGAGGATCAATAATGGTATTAAACTTATAAATCCAGCGGCACCAGGATTTCAGTACCTATCACAGAATCACAGAATAGGTCAGGTTGGAAAGAACCACAGTGGGCCATCTGGTCCAACCTCTCTACTTAAGAAGGGTCATCCTAGAGCACAGGATTGTGATTAGATGATTCTTGAATATCTCCAATGAGAGAGACTTCAGAACCTCTCTGTGCAATCTGCTCAGTCATCTTCACAGTTAAAAAGTTCTTCCTCATACTCAGATGGAATTTCCAGTGCATCAGTTTCTGCCTGTTGCCTCTTGTCCTGTTGCTTGGCACCACTGAGAAGAGCCTGGATCCATCCTTTTGACATCCTCCATTCAGATACATTGATATGTCTTGGGCCATAGTAAAACTTTAAGTCCTCTTCAGTTTGTTGCCTTACCTCAACATGTATAAGAATGTGTCACGGATATCTCAAGATCCACTCTCATATTGAATTCCACTCTTCCATCTTTTCACCTACTCATACATCATGTTTACTACAAAACTTCTGGGGGAAAAAATCTATTGAGTTGTGGTCTAAAGTATGCAGAGATTCTGGCACAGAAACATTACGAACTCTTAAGCTTTTAAAACAGTGAAGCTGCAACACAGCTGTCTCTCACTCCCTCCTCCTGCCACAGCCTGTCAAAAACAAGTAGTGGATAAATTAAATAGTTTTGTTTAAGAACAAGAAGTGCAGTGATTTATAGCAGCTTGAATCTGTTTGTGCAAGCATAATTGTTTACTGAAATTCTTTACAGTACATTCCCAGGGGCTATGGAAATTGGTCCAAGAACAAGCTCTGCTATGCTGCTGCCCTACTCTCCTGTCAATATCAGCTCTTTTCAGACAGAGAAAGGAGGATTCCATTTTCCTCTACCTTAAAAGAATTCATAGCTTACAGGAGAAAACACTTTTCTCTGCTGAAGTGTAAATGTGGGGAATACAGTTATACAATTCGGAGAAAAATAAAACCACTGCAAGTGTTTGGCCACTAAATCTGAGAGTTATATAAAAATGTTGCAGCACCAGGCCTTATTGTGTATTTTTCAGTCAGCTTCATGTGTTCTAGATTTTGATTCAGATGCTTGAACATATGTCTCCATCCCAAACCCTTTAATTATAAGAATCTTTATTATTATCTATAGTTTCCCATAATGCTTCTAGATGCTTCATAATGTTGAATATGGTACTATAAGGTGTACAATAAAAAAACATTGAAAACATTGGCACAGCATTTGTTGCATTAGCATGCAAATGAGCTATCATTTTTCAGGGAGATAATTCACAAAAATTACTTTTAAAGTTGATCTTTATCTTAAATACAATTTAAGGAGAAAAGAAATTGTTTTAAAAACTATTATGTTTGTGTTATAAAAACATAAACTATTTAATGAGTGTTTTGAGGACTTTTTCTATTTGTATGTTTGTGGGAAATGATTTTTATAAATACCTGAATATCCATTTGATTTTCTATTTTTAACTGGCTTCACAGAAAATGGTGAAAATATATTGGAGGAAATACATTTCATATTATTATGAGGGAGAGCAAGGGCATAAAAATCCGACTTGATTTACACATTTCCTAGGTATTCATTAGTGTTTTCTCTCATGATCATCATTGTTGCAATAATGATTAATAATAATGATTTTCATTTATGATCTTTTGTGCCTTTAAAATTGTTGTGCACTTGTAGAGAGTAAACTGACCAAATGGTGTTTTTTTATGGAGCATTTACCTTCTTAAAAATCCCATTTCCCATTATCTCTGCCATGTGAAGCACATATAATGTGCTTAGACTCTGAAAATATGAGCTCTGATCTTGAAGGAAAGAATACAGAAAAGTACCTGGAGTGCAACTTTGTACTTTGTGCAACTTTGGACTTCCTAGTACATTGACCTATGGCAGCTACTCCAGCAGAAAGCAACCAAGATGTCTGTATGGACACAATCTACTAGGAGAGGCCCAGAGAAATGCAAAGCCTTTAGTATAGAAAGCAAAAGAGAGGCAGCTATTTTTATAGTATTCAAGTATCTAATGGCGGAATGCAGAGGACATAGGTCTTTCCAGCATTAGGAAAAGGGGCAAAAATCCCAAGTTACAACAATAAAAATTCTGAAAAAATACTACAAAAAATTCATTTCAGAGTAGGAAGAAATTGGAACAGGTTGTCCAAAAAGGTTAAGGAATCTTCATCCCTGGAAATTCTCAGTATTCAGCTGCACAAGCATCTGGGCAAGGCCTACATGTGCATACTGGGGATAGCTACATACTGTACCTATAAGCTCACCGGCAAGGACATTGTGGAATTCTACCTGATCTTATAGATAGAAAACAGGATGGCAGAGCCAAGGTAGCCAGTCAGGAAAGATGTAAAGAACGTAATGGTAGTGACAAGGCTCACCAGAGAATGGGTTTGAAGCCCCAGAGGAGCACTTCCATTTGTGAGCTCCATGTCAAATGGGACTTGAAAAGAGAAATGGTGAAACTGCCCTGAAGTCCCTGAAAGTTGTAAGAAAGGAAGCCAAAGCTTCACCTGACAAAACTGCAACCTGCTTTTAGTGTGATGAAGGGCCTTTGCCCACCACCAGCTGGGGCAAAATCTACAAGTGCCCTGAAACCAGATGCTTACTTCCCATTTTAGTAACAAGTACACAGGATTGTTCAGATTAACAATTGGAATGATCCTGGAAGTAAGAAGTGCATTGGTTTGAGCTGGAACTATTTTTTTATACATCCACAAATTCTCTTGTCATCCTACACTCTTGAAACACAAAGGAGACTTGGAGGGTGTTCCCTATGGAGTATATGTATGGAGTATATAGAGCTAGGAGTATATGTACATGAGGAGCTCAATTCTATATTAAAATGAGAGCACTAAGCATGTTTGTTTTTTTTTTTTCTTTTTTTCTGTGCAGCGCTATGATTTTGGCCTGCCTTGAGAACTGTACTTTTCTACCTGGAAACCAGATGGAAAACATGAATGTGCAGATGTACAATTCCCAATATGGCATATTAATTAGGTTTCCATGCTGATTCTTCCCAGTTTATATTCTGAGTTTTATGCCAGTATGTCCAGAGCTGTTGATGTGTATATGGCTCCTGAAGGCAAAACAAGACTGGACAAAGTTATTTGAGATGACTATGACCTATTTCTGCTTGTTAGGGCTCTAAAGTTAGTTTAGGGAAGTTGATTTATTTTACCTCTGGTGCTGCCTGAAGGAAATTACTGCTAGTATAATATACCTTTTTAAAATACCCAGTAGCTGTGTGGCAAAGTGAGCTGTGAATTTATGAAGCAACCGTGATGCTTCTATTAAAAGTAAAAATATTTTTCATGAGAATAGCCTTAAATTATTGGTGCTTTTTATATTAAATACTTGTAGCATTTGATTAAAATGTGTGAAATATCTAATATGTTTCTTTACTGGTTAGATATTTTTAATATCCAATATTTAGCAATTGCCACCTTTCAATGAGTGTCATTCAGTGAACAAGTGTGGCAAACAGAGCAGTGGGATAATGCCAGAGAGATGAGTCTGGATGGCATGGCTGCGGTCAGATTGAGCTCTGCACCTTTTTTGGTACACTTTTGTTATTAATATTACTACTGTTCCTGTTCATTTACTTGTCTCATTGCTGTTTCCAGTAAAAATTTAATATCTTAACCCACAATCCTTACCTCTTGTCTCTCTTAGCAGAGTAGAGAGTGCTCTGGGTTGGGGAGTGCCATTCTGGAGCTGCAGCAATGCCAAATCTGAAATTGTAACTTCCCATTCAAATATCACAAAATAAGTGTTATTGACTTAACCTCCCCCTCCCCCCAAACCCCAAAACATTTGAAATAAAAATATGTAAATCAATTCATCCAGACACATACCACACAAAAATACTATATGCAACTTGTAACACTGAGGTTGAAGTAATAATTGTCCCGGATGGCATAACTACTTACTTTAACTAGTGGCTTGCAGTCAAAATCTGTCTTATGTGACCCTTTACCTCAGTGTGCCAAACTGGACTTTCATGAATATCTGAAATTCTATGGTTTTTCTTCAAGTTCTGATTTTCATTTTTCCTGTACTTTTACAAGCTCTACCACTTTACAGCTATATCCAAGAAAATAGTACAAATAACAGCAATGTCTGATTTCCTGAAGACAAATATATAAAGCTTTTATCAATAAGAACCAAAACAACATTCTGTCCATGTTCTCTGCTACTTTGTCTAACAATGTTAATTAATTTATTTTATTAATTAATTCTTTCATTCTATAAATTTAGCTGCTGGTGACCAAACTTAAGACATTCAGAAGTCCAAATTAAAGGTTGGGTGGTAGACTCACTTCATAATAAATGTGGAAATTCTTCTACTGCATCTTCCCACATTAGGTATAAATTGGTTTCCTGAGTTACTTACCTTTATCTTACTGACTATATCCAAAATCTAAGGTAGCTGGACTACTCATTTGGGCATCTTATTAAAGCATCTAGGATTGATGATAGTAATATAGGTTTACTATTTCTAATCAAGAAAAAAAACAAAAAAAACCAACTTCTTTTAGATGCCCAGAATACTTATTTTCTGGCTAATTCACATTCAGTATTAAACATTCAGGTGTGTTATATCTGTATCTTACTAGGTTTTATCTGATTAGCTTTATCCCTCAGCCAAAAATGTCAGCTTTTACATTGCAGCAGTGACCACATCATATTTCAAAAGAGGAGACTGAATAAACCAGTGTACCTCACTTCAACATAGACTTATTGCACAAATAAACTGGTTCTTTGCATAAGGTATAAATATTTCACATGTAGACCTAGGACTGAACTCGTTCTGAAAATGGAAACAGAGCATGAGAAGGTAATAATCAGCCCCACTAGCAGGCCTTGAAGTCAGCAGGGTCCAATACATAGTTCCCAGAAAACCCATTCAAAGTGATTTTTTAAGATAGATTTTAAACTTTTTCCAATAATTGCTCACATTTGCTGACAATTGGCCATAACAGTTATCAGTATGAAAGAATCAACTAAGAGTTAGCTGTTGCAAAGCATAGCAAGTCTTCTGTTTCTTAATAAAATAAATCTCTTTGAGATTTCTAAATGATCTTCAAATGAGATAATCCCTTAATTTCTCACACTGATCTCTCAAATAACAGTCTATGGGCTCAATCCAAAGCCTGATGGAGTCAATTAAATTTTTACTATAAACTTCAATAGGTTTTGCATCAAAACATCTCTAGGTGATTATAAATAAAGCAGTTATTTTCAGTTTGTAATACTACAGCTCACCATGTGTAACATGAGTGTAAAAAACATATTTATAGTTTAATAAGATTGATTTAAATTAAACATGATGCGTCACTTTCCCCCCATCCCAAAGTTAAAAGGGGTTTAGGCCCACATGTCGTATTTGTTGCCATATTCTCCTGGCTTAGCTGAATTGCTCCTTTCTATCCTCTCTTTGGCTGAAGCAGTGCCCTGAGAGAACAGTGTAAGATTCAGCAGTGATAAACCTGCAAGAACCTGATCGAGCTGAAGTGATCCTTCAAAGCAGAGGTCCTGAGTTTCTATCCCTCTTCTAAAACTGATGGTACATTTTGTCAGGCCACACTGTAATGTGAAATAAAGAAAGTTGTTTTTATTATTGCTTTTTGTATTTGAGTGAATTATTTCCTTAGTTGTAAACATCCATATTTTGATTAAGTGAGGTAGTTAAGACTGTTGCTTGATCCAATTCCAAATGCCCTGAAAACCTAATCACAGATTACTGCATAATAGCAAGACATTATATTAAGCACTGTTTCTACATTGGAGAATGTAGGCTATTTAGCTGTACTAAGAAAATACAAATATATGTGCTACAAATTTTACTTCAGCAGACATCACCTTAATGAGTATTATAATAATATTCTCTTCATGTTTAAAATGATGCATTAAAATCCCATAAGTACTGTACTTCTACCAATCGGTGAATTATTAATAAGGTGATAATCATGGTAATGAGACTGCCTTATTAGGTCTTGATGTAGCTTGTTAACATGCCAGTTAACTGCCTGTTGGTGTGGAGGGGAAAAGTGCTTTTTTTGTGCTCAGGAGGGTACTAGAAAAGTTAATATTTTCCTAACAGAGTTTATTGTTCCCTTTCTAGGATTTCTTTTTCTTATTTGTTTTTCTTTTTTTTTAAACTGCTTTTCTAAAGGCTGTGATTGACCAAGCCATTGTTATCAATTTTACATGTGTTTAGGACACACGAAGGAGTGATGGCATAATATAATTAATGCATTACTGTAAAATAAACCTTATTGACATCTAACCCTAAATTACTAAGTCAATATATTATTTAGTAATATGATCACTTGAGGCATAATGCATTTAAAGCAGCAACGACAGCAAACCAATAGAAAAACACAGAATGCAACTGCTTATTTTTCTTGTCCTAGATATTTCTTTCAGTATGTTAATGGTCTGGCATGTCAGAAAATTACTGAGGGAAAGAAATGTGTCCCTGTAACTCAGAAGGAACAAACAGCATAAAGATTGAATCAGCAGAGTTTGATAAACCAAAAATCTGCCATTCATCTCTCCCAAATCCTAGTGCAAGCAAGCAAACAAACATGCCATGTTAACTTTTTTTTAACCTGGAAAAATAAGGCTGTTTGTTTGCAGTTTGCATCTTTAATACTGAGTTCTCCTCAGGAATTTAAAATATGCAGAACAGAAATCTGTTTCCATAACACTTTCAGCCCAATTTGCAAACCTTGGAGTTTTGTCGCTTTTAGCTGCCAATACTTGTCTGTCTGAAGTTTGAGAAATTTATCTCAAAGAAGCTGAACTTCAAGAAATCCATTACAAAACTTGTCAGAACTAGGTAACTAGCTTGCGTTGTGAAAGAATTTACTTTTTATTTCATCATTTTTACGGCTATGTCTGAGGCCACTTGTAACAGCAATAATTAGGGTATATTTGAGATTGTAGAAAGGACATGCTGACTGACAAACAAGTATAGTTCTGAGTGTAGCAGGTTTTATTATGTTTTGCTGCTGGTTGTTGGCACACAGTGACTTTTGTGCATTGGTGGATCAAGTACAAGAGGTACATTTTGTTTCTTAATCACACTAATGCTGACATGGGTGGAATCTGAAGCAATAGGACACATTATATTGAAGCCTAAAAAACCCTCATGGTTTTATCATGGTATAAATCATAGTTAGCAAACCATAATCATGGTATGCTAAAGTCTTGTGTGTAATTGACAAGCCACATAAGAGGGGTTACCTGATCTGATAATGCCTGAAATTCCTATTTGATAGAAACAAACAAACAAACAAAAAAATGCAAATACTTACAAAAAATTGTGTTAAAATTTTACTGGTAAAACAGAATTTATGATATTATTTGAAAAGAGTAAACTGGCATAATATTTTCAGTTTCTTAACTATTATTGTGTTATTATCAAAATATTCTAAATAGAATACTTCTACTTACATGTCAAAACAACATTTAACATTAAGCAGAAACTGAGTGGAATAGTGATTTTCAGGGTTTCTTCCATTGTTCCTTCTTTTTACTTCTTCACATTATCAAAATATTATACTTCTAAACATTCCCAGTAGCATTTCTTAAATCTTATTTTGATCACTGTAATTAATAACACTGATACAGAGACAATTAAAAAGTCATTGGTTAAAGCTGAGGGAAAAAATTATTCCTTTACTTTCATTAGATTTTTGGTGATGCAGATATACAGAATATTCTTTTTTTTATATTGAATCAGCATTTTCTGATGGAAAATTGTTCCAACTTAATAACTTTTTTGCTAGGTGGTTGCAGATAATCCTCTCATCCAGTCAGTAGCTTGCTGTGCGCTGATTAATTTTCTGTCAGGAAGGTCTGGTTTTTCTTCACCAAAAAATTTACTGAGTCTTTTATGAAATGTGTTTTAAGACTTTGCTATAGGAAAAATTGTGAAGTCCATTGCTGCCTGGGAATCTGTAACTAATGAATAATACTAGTCTAATTAATGTCAAACTAATTCAAGTCCTGCAACTAGCTAGCTGAAATAATTTTCACTTCTTCAGGTACAAATTATATTTAAAATCCATATAGAGTTTCTAATAATACCAAACATCAATGTCTTAACTGTACAATGTGAATCTCTAATAAAACCCTGAAATGAGCAATTAAAAGAAATATGGTTAGGACTAGGAGTTATTGCAATGAAATTTTATTTTTGTTTTCCAGAGTTAATCTTTTCATGTGCACTCTCATACATAGTCACATTTTTCATTTTCATAGATAGGTTTCCCTTAAAAAATAATTTAAGAAGTTGATTTAGTGCACAGCAGGATGTCAGCTTTTTTAGGACTGGATGATTCATAGCAGAGCTCATTTATCCACACCACTGCCACGACAAGTCTGATGGAACTGGCTGCTAAGAACTGCCTGGGCTGTGATTGCCACTGAATCAGTCCCTTAAGAGTCACCACCTGAATCAAAAAAGTTTCATAAAATGCCTAACATAATTTCAATCTATATTAGCTATTTTGTGGCAGCCAGCAGAACTTCCTGTAAAACACCCATTGACACCCTTTTATCTGTTTGGGAAATACTTCCCACAATGAAGCCTGAAGCAAGAAGTCTCCTGAGCATTATTAGTGTGTTGCAAATACACAATTTAATACCTGATTTTTTCCTTTGTGCTTATTACTGTTCATATTTTTTTTTTCTTTTTTTACCTGCAGCCATGGCCACATTTCAAGAGTAAATGAAAATACAGCCCATATATTTAATGCTTTGGGTGTAAGCCCATAACGCCTATTATACACCCTCCCTCCCACCCTGTGTACTGGAACCCTGCAAACAGTAATTTGCGCAACATCTCATTGCAAATTAGTACTTAAGAGATACATCACCTCATCAGTGAAACTGCTGATCCAGTAAAACTGCTACAAAGTCTTATTTGATGTCATTAGTGCTATTAGTGTCTTGTCAAAAGTCATTCAAGGTCAGGTGCTGCAACTGCTGGAAGCCAGTGACCTCAGCTGGCAGCTATTTTGTGTAACTGTGAGGTGCTAAAGACTTCTTTCATGATCATTTCTTAGTGGGTTTTTTATTTATTTATTCATTTATTTGGTTGGTTGGTTGGTTTTTTATAATGAGGTTCCCTGATAAGGCAGAAAGAAAAAGATGAAAGGCGGAATATTATGAGGGTCTTTTTGTTCTTTCCTTCTTTAATCAAATACTGAGGAATATATTTGTCTTTGAAAGTGCATTACTTTTTTTGGCTAGTTCATACTTCAGTTCATAATCCAAAAGGAATTAAATGCTGGAAATATGCAATTTGAAAGCTATAAAGAAATTAAGAGTTGACTAGACTGCAAAGAATCCCTTCTAAAATTATAGACAGGTAATTTTATACTTACTAGAAGAAGGTGTTTGGGCCCTAGCTTCTGAAACAAATAGTTGGAATCTACAAAATGTGTGAAAAAATAAAAGAAAACAAAAATTAAAGCATTCTGGGGTAATTTTTATTTTCATAGAAAATCTCAGTTAGATTTAAACACCATTCTGTGTTGCACATTATGTAATTTATAATGTCATATTGTTTGCTTTAGAGAAAACCTGGATTTCTTTGTTGCTAGATCAGTTTAGATATGACATTTTGGAAAGTTTAAGCACATACTGCTTTGTTAAAGTATTTATTATAGATGTAAATTAATTTCAGTGAGAAATCTGGAGAGGAATTTGGTTCTTATGTGAGGAGGAAGCTTGGATAGTTAAAATTTTGTATAAAAGGAGTAGAAGAAAAATTTGCTAGTTCCAGTGGTCTGCCTGGAACATTTCCACAAGGAATTCTGTGCACCAAAGGACTGAGAAGCTGAACCATCATTATTTGCATTTTTTTATCATACTCCTCCCTATAACATAATGTGAGGTAATTTCCTGAAAGGAGGAGAAATACATTTCTCATTCAGAACTGACTAGTTGACTATAATTACCATTTCAGAATTATCACATTCAGAATTATGCACATTAGTGCAGTTGATCGTACTTTTAAAATACTTCCTTGTATCTTACAGTACCTTTTATATCTTCTAGATGTCCCTGCTCATTGCAGGATGGTACTGGACTACAGGTGACCTTTAAAGGTGGCTTCCAACCCAAAGTGTTAAAAAAAAAATAAAATCTGATCTGCCACTGTACATTTCAGCATTTTATACACACATCTGAACTGCTGTATCTAAGATACAATAGCTATTGGAAGTTCTCAAAACACAGCCATTAAGTCCTCAATAATTTACCTGTTTCATAATAAATTGAACAATATCTTTATCCCAGAAAGGGGTGTGGAATTTGTTTTTTTGTTTTAGGGCATCAATTTGTGGGTGTCCAGCCTAAGATATCTTTAAAAAGTGACATAAGGAAAGTATGACCATTTACATTTGGGCAGCCCTGAGGATATTTCAAGCTGGGCATTGACAGTCATTTCAGAGAATGCTGGCTACTGTATCTACCAAAGTAGTCCTTTGATTTTTCTCATTTTCACTAAAGCTGAGTTCAATTTCAGAATACTGTTGGGCTAGCAATAGTTTCTCTTGCCTTCGCCATAATGTATTGTATAGGGAGTTTCAGAGATTACTTTGAGTAGAGTTTTATGATCAAAGTTTCAGTTTTGGAGAATCAACTTGAGAGGGAAAATATTAATGACTTGAACTCATTGAAATTTATATTATAAAGAGAAATGAGAACAATAGTTATTTAGGTAACTTTTTTTTAAATGAGTGTGTTAGAGTTCTAAAAATGCCTGGAAAGTTGATCAATTGTTAAGACATCAATAACTTGGTATTTGTTCTATTTTGAAAAGGAGGAGTCCATTCATGTGGCTCAGTTTTTCATGTACTTCTCTACTTTACTACATTTATATTTTAATTTTTGACAGTCTGGAGTCAGAAAATGCATTCTGTATTTGAATTTATATAAATATTATTTACAAAAAAGTGAAACTCTAGGCTTTTCATTGGATGGATTTCAATCTACACTGTAGTAAAAGCAACAAAAATTTAACTGTGGATTCCCACAACTAAAGTTACTACAATAATGAGTTGCATCTTCCTGTACTTTTCATAGTCTATACTTTTCTGCTTTAAGCTGGATTTCTTTAGCTTTGTTTTAGGAGATGCTTGACAAAAGTATCATCATTCAGAGATAATCTGCAAATTATCATTCATATTCTTGGCTTAGAGCAGAGCTAATCTACCATTAATTTCTGTGGATGAAATCAAGATACCCTATAATTACTGTAACCTAGCACTCCAAGTTAGTGCTGTTGTTAGGTTGGTTCTTTTTCCAGTAGCTGAAACTGACAACCAATTAGATTGGTTTTATGATATTGTATTTCTTTATATTTCTGTAGAATTGCCATGCTTTCCTGAGCATTAAGATAAACAATGAGGACGAATGCATGTCTTTTCAACTTTTCTTGTCATTTTAACATTTACACAATTTATCTTCCACATTAGCCCTGCACTCAGATTAATATGAAAGTACTTCAGCTTTTCAGCTCTTTTTTGGACAGAAAGATATATTTTGCTTCTTTTTCTTTCTTTTTAATATAAATTAAATGGAAATGGTTAAGCTTATACTTTCCAGCAGTTTCTCTCCCAGTCATGAAAGGACTGGTAGCAGACCATCTTAGCATTGGCTTATAAAACTTCATTTTCTATTGAGTGCATAACACATAAGGATAAAAACTCCAAACCCAATAACGCTTCCCTAGATTATAAGAATGGAGAGCACTGGAAGATCTGCAGGTGAAAGGAGGGCATGTGGAAGCTCTTGTTAGCCTGTGAGGGGATGGATGGAGGGACACATATGTACCACATCCTGCCACATTCTTGCCATGGAATGGCAGAAAAAAGTTCAATTCTTCTCACCCCATGTGTGCATAATCTTCATTCATGTGGATGAGAACTATATCAGCGCAGGCAGAAGAGAGTAGATGCTTTAGGCACTAAGAGATTCAATTACTTTTCAGACAGCAGTGAAATGGAATTTTTCATGCAGAAAAGATGTAACTGAGAGCAAGAATTTAAGAAAATGTCTGCTTAAAAGCATACTGTCCAATAAAATTTAGAATTTTGAGGAAGCATATGCTGAAATTTGTGCATGTATATGACCATGCTCTCTAACATTGTTTTCTATAACTGTATGCAGTTTAGGCATAAATAACCTCACTAAGTTTATTGTTTCTTAGTACTGTCTAAAAAGCTCACTAGCTGTTTTCTAAGGTTCTACTAAATTCTGTAAAACAGAGCAAACTAATGGGAAATTAATTAACATTCAAATAGTAAAAACTATTTTTGTTACTGAAACTTAAAACCATATATTCTTTTATATTATTGCTTAGCCATGAATCCATTCTACGCAAATTTTTCTTTTAAGTCAGGAAAATATTTCACATTTCTGTGAGTCCAAATTTATTTTTGTTCTTTCAAATTTTTTGAACCATGAAATTTGTATCCCAAAGGATTTTTTGCAGGAATGTGGAGACTTTTATAAGATATTTTAGAAATGTAAAAGTACAAATGTATGGCTGATCTTTGAAAATAATTAGTCCATTAATTCTGAATTTTTAGTTTAGTATAGATTTCACACCAATGATCTGTTCCAGAAGTTTCTTTATCATGCACTATATGGATTGATAATAAAATTGATTTTAAAAAATTGGGAAAACGGACTCTTACTCTGTAATTGATAAAGTTCTTTACATACAAGTAACAATTTTATTACATCATACAGTAAAGAGAAGCCATCAGCTCAGAAAAATAAAGACAACTTTTCCCTTTACTTGAACAAGTGTACAAGACCAATTGAGACATTTTCATAGTTGAGATATTTTCATAGGAATATGGTTTGGAATCTTCTGATAGGCTCATGTTTTCTGTTTTGTCATGTATCTCCATCAGCAAAGCCAAGTGTGGGCCATCTGGAACACACTCCTGTGCAAGAGACAAGGAACAAAATTGCTACTCAGAAAAATTAGAGCAATGAATATCATTCTAGGGTAGAGATTGTGCTTGCTTTTTGGCATTAGTAGTTCCAGAATGTTGTCTACTCCTGAATTTAGACAAGGTTATAGGTGTCTTTCTATCACTTCAGCATGGCTATGTGTCTTAGAAGACAAATGAAAAGTGTATTTTGATTATATAAATGAGTATGGGATGCAGTGATTCTGGCCTATGTGCTGGTTTTGATAAGTACTACAGTGCACACCTTCATGACTTTTGCAGAGGTTTGAAACTAGATCCAGAACCCTATCTCTGCTTTTTTTTTACCAGGATATTTATAGGAGTGTTGAAATACACTTTGAAAACAGATACAATTAAAGATGTTGTGGGTGAAACAGCCTAAAAACCTGCATCTACTGCCACTTGCATGCAGACATCAGCGGCTGCTACAGAAGGGTAAGTCACCACTGGGTGACATATCACATCTATAGGGTCAAGGCTGGTGCCTCTGAACAATGGCATTGGATAACCACAGTTATGTGTGTCAATAGGATCCTACTAAATATTCCATCATTATATTTCAGACTTAGTGCATCAAATTTTTCTCCAAAACTGTATGGAAAAATAGAAGTTAAGTTAAGTTAAAAAGTTCAGATTTTTCATAATGCTAATAGACATGCCAAGTAATAAACTATTGTTCAAGATAATTTCTATGTAATTAAGGTTGAGTGTTTGCTTATATTGACTGAACTCAAGGACATTTAATTGTCTATTGAAAACTTAACATGAGCTCAGGTGTGTTGGGGAATGCTCAAGGAAATTGCACTTACACAGACTGAGAAGGAAGTAAAAAGCAATTTCTGTGTAGATGGACAGATACAAAGAAAGAAGAACCACATTCAAAGCATGCTTTAAAAAGTGAGGAATATGGGCTAAGTAGTCAGAAAACAGGGTATAAAAAGAGTGAAAAAAGAAAGTCTGCAAATTTTTAAGTGGTGATAATGCTTCATTTTACTGAGAAAGGACTAAATAAAAATGCAATAAAAGACAAGGAAGTAGTGTTGATGTAGAAAAAAAGTAGGTTTAATGGATTTGAGAAAAGTGAAGGGATGGTACAAAATGCAGAAAAGTGAGATCTGAGTCCTAGAAATCACTCATTTCAGCTGTTGGGACATACAGTCAGGAAGGAATGTACAATGAACATATAATGCGTGCATGGATTCTGATCTTGCTGAAAGCAAACAATTAAAAACTAGGACTGACTGGTCCAATTCTCAAGAATTCTGCTGTTCTCTTTACCTGAATCAGGACTACATCATTCCTGATAAATTTATAAACATTTTTCTTAAAACTTTTATTAATAAAGGTTTAGGGGTATCTTCAGGAAATCTGCTGCAAAGTTCAGCTGCCTTGATGTTCAGAATTTTTTTCTTCATTCTTAGCAAAATCTGAAACTGAAGCTGCTGTAGAAAGAGAAGGACTGTAAAAGATATGCAAAACATGTACTTCATAGCTGGAGATACTATAAAAAGAGTTTCAACTTTTACCAGGAATAATACAGCAATGCTTACAAAAGCAAGAGCTAAAACAATAAAGAGGATTCTGTTTCCACTAAGGTTCAGAAATTTCCTTGAAATTAGAGGGGAAGAGAGAGCCTGTGAAGAATTCTGCTTCTGCAGTCATTATTATTTTAATAATTAAAACATTTTGTAATACTTTTAAGAAATTTCTCCCCAATTCCTAATTTATAGCAATGAAAAGAAATTCTAATTTTACCTAATGCAAGGAAGATGCTGACACTTTAAAACATCTCTTAAGACCTTATGCACATTAGCTGAGTGAATCTTTGATGGGAAAAAGTCATTCTGCATGGATGGCTGAAAACAGAACTGAGACAAAAAAGAGTTAAATATACATTTTATATGCTGTATTTTTACTTTCAACATTTAAGTCGACCTTGGCCTCTTTTATCTCACTGACACTAACACCAGAAAGAAGCAGATCATTAGCTGACTAGAAAAGATCAGTCTGTGTGCTGTGGAGAGGTACAAAACATTCTGCAAATAATCAAAGGCAGGCAATTGGAAAAGTGAGAGAAAATAATTTTCTTCACAGGATATTTCGGGGTAATTTATTTAAAAACCATAAAAATTTTAATCTTTGACATGCTTCTGGTTTGCACTTTTGATGTATTTCAAATGTGTAGCAGAGTGACTTTTTAAACTGGAAAGGTGAGGCAAGATTCAGTGTGGAAAGGAACTGACTGCAACACTTCCCCATCACAAGTGGAACGTCCTGTTCAGACAGCGGTAGGCTAGGAGCAGGGAGAGGTGGGATGCAGGAAGCGACAATTGGAGTGCAAAGTGGGGTAATAGGGAGGTGGTTTTCCTCTCTATGAGGTTTAGCATGATTTCAGTGGAAAGGCAGCACATCTCAAAAGTCAGTTCTCACAGTTCCACTCTTCCCTCCTCCCCGACTGTCTCCCAACACCCTCCCAAAAAAGCTCAATCTCCAATCTAAGTTATCTGAACTGTAAGGCAGTGATTTCCATCAGGGCTTATTGAATCAAATCCTGAAGTATTGATGGCTTCAGAATTGTTCTGGCAGCCAAAGAATGAACTTTTGAAAAATGTGAGGTTTTTTTGTGGTTACTAATAACTTAGTAGTTATGACACTCATCTGGCATACTAAATCTTTGTTGTGCCTTCAGTCTGAACAAAGACTCGATACTGGATTTCTTCTCAGGCAGAGAGCTTAGTTCTCAGTCTACAGAACCAAGTTCTCTTTATAGTGCCATTAATTCTTGTAATAACAAATTGCAGCTTGACTAACCCAGAATGGCAGCTAGAACATAAGATTCCATAATGAAGTGAGTAGGATGGCTACCAGTTTGCAGGAGATTCAGTGTTTCTGCAAATCCGAGTTAAAAGCCTCGCATCTTGCCTAATAGCTAGGACCTAGCAAATACCTTTCAGACTTCCCTTCTGGCCTGAGACCTGTTTTGACAAAGTTTTCTTAAGTTTACTCTTACATATATCCTGTTAGTTCACTTCAGAATACAATTTTGACTTCAACAAACCAGCATTTTCCAACAAAAAACCTGTTTAGATGCAAAATTACAATTTTATTCACATGCATGGTTCACCAATTCACATATATTCCCTGCTTTAGGGAAGAAATTATATGACTTTTACCTATGCTTTTTTTTTTTTTTTCCCTAAGGGAGAGGGTTTTAAAAACACCCCATTATTTGTTTCTGATCCCAGCATACATAAATTATAAAAAAGAGGTATGACTACTGCATGACAATTTTACCTAAGACAGTCAAGGAATATGATGATTTCTTACCAAACAAGATCTTCTAGGACAAAAAAACCCCATAAGTCAAACAAACCAACAAAAAAAAATCTTAGCAAAAAGTCAGTAAGACAAAGCTACCACAGATTTTGTGATTATGAAACTAGAATACCTAAGATGGACAACTGGGGAAAAAGGATTAAATATTAAGAGAAAAAAAAAAAGTAAAATCATAATTTGTTTCAAACTGCTGAACAAATTGTTTATGTTGTTAACTACCATACCTAGTATAATTGAATTCTTATAATGTATTCAATGTATTGCATATCTTCATCTCTTTGAGAGGCATATGAGGAGAGGACTATGAAGTCTAAGTTATTAAAAAAAAAGCATTTGCTGAACACTATTAGAAGCTTTTGTCCTCTAGTAGATACTCATAAATAATTTTTCATAATTACCTAATATTTGGGATTGGAGAATTCACATATTTTGCTGTTCTCTTATTTTAAGATTTATTTGTTTTATTTGCTGTTTCTCAGCAACTTTCTTTTGCAGTTTTATAAATTTGAATTTAAAATTTCCTTTCCATGAAATTTTTTTAATGCTCACTTGAAGTTCATTATTTCAGCAAAAATTCCTGTTCTGAATTTATGAGGTGTGTGTCACCCCAGCTCAGCTTGATTGTTAATCAAGTATATTAATTCAGTGAGATCATACAGATACTTCCAGCTCTATAGACTCCCAAGACTCACTGATTGGGGATCTAAGCTGAGACATGCATTTTTATTATCATTATCATCATCATAATTTTTGCGTATTTCACAGAATCACAGAATCTGCTGAGTTGGAAGGGAGCCACAAGGATCATCGAGTCCAACTCCTGGTCCTGCACAAGACACCCCAAGAGTCACACAATGTGCCTGAAAGCATTGTCCAAACACTCCTTGAACTTGTCAGGCTGGCGCTGGGACCACTCCTGTGGGGAGCCTGTTCCACTGCCCAACCACCCTCTGGGGGAAGAACCTTTACCTGATATCCAACCTAAACCTCCCTGACACAACTTCAGTCATTGCCTGGCGCCCTGTCACTGGTCACCACAGAAGGATCAGTGTCTGCCCCTTTGCTTCCTTTCATGAGGATGTTGTAGACTGCAGTGAGGTCTCCCCTCAGTTTCCTCTACTAAAGATTGAACACACCAAGTGACCCCAGCCGCTCCTCATCTGATACACGCCTTACTGTTGCCCATATGCTGCAGCCAGTGTCCCCTGGTTTCCTATGCAGTAAAAATTAAGGGGAAGAAAGATGTATCGCCTGAGATGCTTGCATACTTTGGTGTGGTTTTTTTTTTTTTTTTTTTTTTTTTTTTTTTTTTTTTGGTTTGGTTTGGTTTGGTTTGGTTTGGTTTTTTTTTTTTTTTTTTTTTGTTTTTTTTTTTTTTGTTTTGGTTTTGGTTTTGATTTTTTTTTTTGTTTTGGGGGGGGTGGGTTTTTTTAGGGTTTTTTGGGGGTTTTTGTTTGTTTGGTTTGATTTGGTTTGGGTTTTTTTTTTGGTTTTGTTTTGTTTTGGTTTGGTTTGGTTTGGTTTGGTTTTTTTTTGGTTTTTTTGTTGTTTTTTTTTTTTTTTGTTTTGGTTTTGGTTTTGATTTTTTTTTGTTTTGAGGGGGGGGTGGGTTTTTTTAGGGTTTTTTGGGGGTTTTTGTTTGGTTTGATTTGGTTTGGGTTTTTTTTTTTGGTTTTGTTTTGTTTTGGTTTGGTTTGGTTTGGTTTTGTTTACTTGTGCTTTCTTTTCTCATAGAAAAGTTCAAGGACAGCTCCCAGTTTTTTAGCAGTAACAAAATTAGCAAAACAAAATCTTGACACCTCAAGAGAAGGATAACATAAATTGCTCTAAGGTTGGCAAGCCTAGTATTGGTGGCTGAGGTACAGCAGACACCATCTACACAAAAGAAGTTCAAAGTGCTTAAAATTACTTCCTTACTGGAGCAGAATCACAGTTACAGGACATAATTTGTACATTGCTTTGCTCTGCATCTGCTTCCATTCTCACTGGGTTTCTAGGGCTGTGACAATGAGCGCATGTGCCTGTCCCACTGAGACAGACAGGCCTGCCAGGCGAAGAGGGAGACATAAATAGGAGCTGAGCTCATCTCTAGACCATCCTGCTCTGCCCTGTAATCCCACTGGGCTTTTAAAGAGTACACTTTAAGGAAAAGGTTGTGGGAGAAACTGTGAGAGACACAACCTGCTTTATAGAAGCTGCAGAGCAGATTGGTGGCAAAGATAAGAAAGCAGTCACACTGATTTTGGTACCAGTGTCTGTCCCTGTGTGCACCACATTGCAGAAAGTTCTTCTAGGATTGTTACAATACATACCACAGTATGCTTCAAAGGGAAAAAATACCTTTTCCTGTATTGAAGTGAAAGCTTTCTGTTTGAATGTGGAAGCTCCTCCTGAAAATGCTCTCACTAACAACGAGTAAAAGAACAGACTGCTCAAACACAGACCTATTAGATGGATTTTTACTGTTTGAAACCTCATTCAGCAGTAACATTTGGTTTCAGTATTGCTGTTTGCTAAACATTAGTACTATGGTAGTCTACCTTAATAAAGCAAAAGATTTTTTAGATATTTTATCTCTAATTATTATTTTCAGTGTATTTACTAACACTTGAAGTTATTCCTAGGTTGGGTTCAGTGAGCTAAAAAGTGTCAAATAGCTTCATATTCTTTAAAATTAATTTGAGATGATGTATTAGAAAAATTCATTTGAAATGATGTATTAGAAAAATTAGAAAAACACTAATTAACAGTAATTTAGCCATATACAATGCAGCTTGATTACATTTACATATAGAAGAAAGTCTAATGCAAATGGTATGATCAGATACTTTTATTGATGCTATAGTGAACACAGGCTGTAGAAAACATTATTTTCTCTCCAAAAACAACGTTGAAACACCTTGTTGCATAATAACTCCTTGCAAGCAGACTATTTGCCCTTCAATGCAAACTTCCACACTTATCTGATTACATTCACTTTGGAAACACTCAGGATGATTAGGTTTTTAGAGAGACTGCAGAGGAAGGGTGGTAGGAGTTGAGATATTTCTGAAGAAAATTCTGGTTTTAAGGTACTTGTGTCTTATTTGGGTTTACATATTTATTTTAGTGCACATAAGCCTCTGTGTTACTGGCTGACTAATTATGTCTGTGCATTTTCAATTAAGTTTCTCACAGTTAAGAAATTCTGCATTTATTCAAAGTCAGCATTCCTATTCATTTCATGATCTACACTATAGGGTATTTTCCTGTGTCTGCCAGTTCAGAGCCACATAAAATATCAGTAGTTGGTGAATGCATTAGCAGCACAGGGAAACAGTGTGTCTCATCCAAAACTTGATGAAATCAAGAACAGTTTGCCCCTAACCTCAGAAGGTTCCAGAATGGAGGTGTGTCTCCTTCGCACATTCTCAGAAATAACCCACAAGCTCTATAATAATTTTCCCAGGTCGACAGCAGATTAAAGTGTCTCTTGGGTACTTTATTCCCTGCTCTGAACTTTGATTGCTTTGGCCTTCAAGCATTCCCTGCATGGGTCCTGCAAAACCCAGCTGTCCATGTTCAGGAAATGCAGTTGCAGGCACATGTTGAAATGCAGGACTGCTGAAACAGGTTCCTTCTAGAAAGCACATACTGCCATAACCTTGATGCTCTATTTGGATTGACTGATGCCTTTGCAGGGCTCTGCCAGTGCTCTAGGGATGAACACATAGGTACAGGTACCAAACTGAACAGGCTGGTTCTCTGCCAGCCGTGATTTTTACCCCTGAAGCACTGTAATCTGCTATCTCAGGGAACAACCCAAGGACCAGGTTGTGATTCCCGCTTTGTTAATGTGCAATAGAAACAACATGGGTTGAAAATCCACCTTAGCTTATCCTTTTTTTAAGACATAATGATTGTCAAAATGTTTTTGAATTATAAACTATATTGTTGTTAAGTTCTTCCTGTCTGAGATCCCTACAGGGAAAAAACACCTACAGGTTTACGGACAGGATAATGTCAGTTCCCTCTTTCATAAAGAATTTTTTTATGGACACTTTTGTCAGTGTTATCACATTACTGGCATATCCTTATGGCATGGAATGAACCGGAAATGGTCTATCTACCAGCACAATGGGATTCCACTCCCTCATATGGAAAGCGAACATGCAGATACAAAGTATACATTGTCATTGTCAGATGCTGCTACTCATAAGGTTAATTTGTATATGTCATGCATGGCATATAAAGATCGCTGGCAGGGTAATCTTCTATTTAAATATATGTGACATTTTTTATTCTGATAATGCTCATCTTTAATCAGAAACTGTATATAAGAAATCCTGTTTACAAGTAGACCTTTGGACAGACTGTGGTTTTGAAATGGAGAGTTGTTCAGAATAAAATATTGTTCTTTTGTCTTTTGTGGTTTTGAATGGTTTTTTATTTATTTGACTTCCAAATATTTGTTAGTTATGATTTTCAAAAGCATTTACACTATTCCAGATTCACTTCAGGAATCTAATTTACCAGAAGAAGCTAAGATCATCTTTGTTTTTAATTTAAATTAATGGAATCAAAGGCTTCACATATTTTTGTTGGTGACACCTTCCATTAAAAAAGTCAGGAGTTTTATATTCATAAAGTATTTAAGGAAACATTTATGACTGATACTTGTGATTTTGGGAAAAGAGCTTTGAAGAGTGCTTTTCGGAGAAATTCTTATGGGGGATTCAAATATTTTGAGTTAAAAATCCCCTGAACTTTTTAATACTGTCCTCAAAATACAATGCCGTTTCCCTGCAGAAGACAGCTTGCTCCTTATGCAGGAATTGGTGGTATCACATTCTACCTAAATCTTCATTCAAGGAATCTCATCTCAGCAAGACTCTGAACTGGTGGACTAAAACTACACTAGCTAAAGTTTTGGCCACACCTCAGGCTCATTTTGGGCTTTTTTCTTCATCTAGTAGTTCAGAGAAAAATGATAATTCTGGAATAATCATGCACAATTCCTCAAGAGAAGTTGTTTTGGTTTTCTATTTTCTGAGATCTGCCAGGCTGGCTCAGGACATATGTGCACAGTTGCCCAGCCCCACTTCTGCGCCTTTTTTTGCTGATTGGCACTGTAGGTCACAGCAGTTGTTTGTGTGGCTTTTTTTTTTTTTTCTCTGTTGCTCAAGGTTTCTGTGAAGAGACCCAAGAAAGAAAAATCCATCGGATGCTTTTCTCCTTTTTCAGAATTCACAAGAAACTGAACTAGAATCTTCTGCTTTCTCATCTTGCTTCTGAAGTATGAATGCAACAGACCACATGCAGGTGGAAATAGTTACATTGAATGCAAATAGCACTTGCAGTATAAGTGGCTGGGTTTTCGAAAAACAGAAAAATAGATTTCCATTAGGGAGAAAACCCCAAAGAACTAAGAACTTTGGCAATTATTTTAAATTACAGTAAAAGCTGTAGGTCAAAATCAATATAAAGTTTCTTTTTTTAAGTATTGGAACTTTGGTAGCATTATAAGCTAATCATATTCATCACCAGTGCAGAGACACATAATATTTTCAACTTTAGGACAAATTAGGCAAGATACTGCTTCTATTTTTGCAGAATAAATGCTTTAGCAAGATGTCAACAATCTAAATTTCAATGAAATATTAGTTCTAAATGCAAGCAAAATAATTTTCTTCTTTCAGCGAGCTAGGTTTCCCAGAAAAAGAAAGTCCAATCATTTTTTACTATATGAGTAGCAACAGTCCTTATGAAATCCAATCTTTCATGGCTTTTTTTGCAAGATTTAGGTTTGTGAAAAATACTATTAGCGAGCAAAAGATAAAAACTATTTGAAATTAATCTGATAATTCTCGATGCACATATGATCACAATTTTCCACGTAACTTTCAGAATTTATAGGAAACTGAGCCTGCCAAAGAGAATTATAGTCATTCTACGTATATAAGCAAAGTGCAAATTGATATTTTAGATAATCTGCACCCAGTTTATGGATTTCTACCAGAAGGGGGTGCTTTGAGCAAACTGGTGCTCAAGAGTCCTCAAGAGAAAACTGAAGCCTTTTATCATACCATGGGTCTTGATATTCCATGTACCCTTTCAAATATTTTAAATAAATACGTATATACATATCAGCCTATTTTCAGTTATCAAAGTCTCTGCAGTCTTTGAGCATGAGTGTTAAATAAAAAAAAGAATTAGTTTTGGAACCAGCTAAGCCCTCAAAAGGAACTCACGTGTTAGATGAATGAAGAATGTCCTAGGGTGGCTGTATGATGCCTTTATCCCCAATCGTCTGCCCTGTTTATGTTGAATAATAATTCTACACCTTTAAGTCTTGTTCCAAGAGTGAAAGGAGGAGGGAAGAAGCTCAGAGTTTGTTTTCAAAAAACTCACTCCCTCCTCCACATTCCTGCTCCTGGACGGTGTTGTCTGCGGACGGACAGACAGCGAGACAGAGCTCTGCTTTGCTTTTTCTAGTTAGTTTTAGCTAGCTGAGGCAGAGAAGTTCCCTGGACTGTGGTTTTTTCCCTTTCTCTGGACCTGCTCTGGACTGAACACCAGAAGAGCATCAGCAGCTCACATCTGTGGCCCAGCGGGCCGGGCCTGGGCCGCGGCATTTTCAGTGCCAGAGGGACTGATCAGAGACTGAGTGAGCTGAGCTGCAGCCCGGGGGGATTTGCTCTGAATTTGTCTCTCTTGGAGTGGCAAGAAGTCTTATTGTTTAATATTGTTTAAGTTCTCTTGTTTAATAAACAGTTTTTTTTCCACTTTTTTCCTCCAGAGGTATTTTTCCCGAACCGGCTGGGGGGAGGAGCCAATTGAATCTGCTTTCCTAAAGGAACCCTCTTGTGGGGGGGGGGGGATCTTTCCCCAAACTTGCCCTGAACCAGGACAAATATCATGGAAAGATTTACTTATTTCAGTTGTACCCAGTGAGACCAGTAGCTGAGAATTTTTTCCAAGGATTTCTAATAATTTCCCCCTGGCTATTTTTTTTTTCTTTCTTTTTTTTTTTTTTTTTTTTTTTTTTTTTTTTTTTTTTTTTTTTTTTTTTTTGTTAATGTAGTAGCTTATGCTTGTAGGAGTTTAGTTTGCTGCGGAACACAATGCCACTGCACAAAGGTCAATTTTACTACTGCAATCAGAGTACTTCTTTAACAGGGAGAAGAAAAAAAAAAAAAAGGCAGTGTATTCAATACAACAAAAATAACCATTAAGCACAAGTTACCTCTGAACTACAACTGCATTTTTGCATCACTGCTGAATATTAATATATTAATATTAATATTAATATATTAAGCAGTAGATGTGGAAGAACTGTCAAAGACTCATTTCTGAATTTTGAATTACAAGAACTATACTACCATAGAAGACATATGACATAAAAATGATCAGTCACTTTGCCAGCGTGATAAGAATATTTTGAACTCTGCCCAGGAAAGTCAAACATGAGCATAGGTATGATGTGAATAATTTAGATGTGATTGGCTTGTTCTTTATAATGTATTCTACAATAAATATGCATTTTAATTTTCTTAATGAAATATAATCCTTTTTCCAATGTACTTTTAGATGAGTTTTTTTTTAATAGTGGAGCTTTAAATATGATGAACTGCAGCTAAAACATATTTGAAAAATGATAATAAGTAATGTTTATTTTCAAGCTATAATTATGGTTCATGTGAAGTTAATGTTAGGTTTTCTACTTGAGACATATATCTCCACAAAGTCATGTAGATACAAAATGAATAATTAACAACATGGATAAATTCACTCTTATCACAAATAGACTAAAATGAGAATAAATGCCCCAATCAAGATGCATATGAATATTTTTTATTACACTTAGAAATGCAAACTGGAGTTGCAAGTATTTTCAGGCAGTAGTAGAACCAAATGTTGTGTGTCTCTTTAGGAGCCCACAAGGAAACAATCTAAGTCCAATTGTTAAAATCTGTGCTGTTTACCTTAAGGTAACTGATGTAGCTGAGTCCTTTTTGAAGGGAGATTTGTTTGGGTTTTGTTTTTATATTTTGGAGGAAATGGCAAAAGTGGCTGAGGTGGAAGCGTCCTGGTCATGTAAGAAACAGATAAGTGGATTTCATAATAGACAGAAGAAACTGTCTAAGCTGTCTAAGAATGTGGATGGATTTTGCTGCTCACACAGTTGGTAAGTCAACTCAAATCAAGCCTGAAAGCAGGGATGTATCTGCAAGCACCCTGTGGACAGGAAAGCAATTGTTCATAAATGCCTCCACTTTGGTGTGGTTTCATGTAGTCACTTCAAGTGAGGACTTAAAGAATGAAGTATCCTGATTTTAATTTCAACAGAACAAGGCCATTTCTGATTGTAAATGCATTTTGGTATTCTTTGGGGCACTCCTTGTAAGGAAAAAAAATGAAAGAAAGCTGAATCAAGGGTTTTCCTGACTAAAAATCTTACTTTCATCATGACACATTAGATTTAAAAATTATTAGACATCTACACAAGTGCTATCAGTAGATCTAAACCAAGAGGGTTTTTGTAACTTATTAAATACAATTTCTGGGATTTTTTTTAACCTTTGTGAGAATTGAGGAAAGTGTGTATCTCAACCCTGGAAGGTCAGAGTCTTCTTAATCCAATCCCTTCTCACCCATTGCAGAGAAAGATGGACTAAGTGTCCAGAAGTAGGGGTGATCTCACTTTTCAGCAACCATTTTGATTATCATTTGTTCTTAAGCCACAGTTCAGCATACTGTCATAAATGCAAAATAGTACTCTGCTGAGGTTTTACATAGTAATGGATATGTTAAGTTCCCTGTGCAACCCAGAAAAGTGCTTTGGAGCAGATGAAGGTTAATGTCACACATAGCCAGGCTAGGGTTTGGCTTAATGTTCACAAAGAGCTACTGCTTTACAGCCTGCTGCTCTTGGCCAAATTATGTCCTCATGCCTCTATCTAAACTAGTTGGTAAAATTGATTAAAATGTAGAATCACACTGAAAACCAGACTTTTTTGGGGCTGAGTCTTTCTGGGCAGGTTCTTTACCAAAATCAACTAAAATGAGCAACCCACCATTTAGGGTAAGGAGGAGGTGATGAATGATGCAAGGATGATAGATGATTCCTTATTTCCATTCTAAATTCTATTATTTTAGTAAATCTATAATGTCATCTGTATGTCAATGTACAAGCAATGTCACCACTTTGAAGCTGCTTTGCTTTATCAGGTTCCTTTTTTCATTGCCTCTGTCCCTTCAAACTTTTCACTACCAGACCTGTAGTGGTGGCATTAAGAAATTAAGGAAAAAATGGAAATCAGTAATAATAGATTCCTAGAGTATAACTTTTAGGTATTTCTATGGTGTAGACAAAGAGCCTCATATTTTCAGTAAATTAAATACATTTTTTAAAAGGCAGGGTAATATTGTTATTTCTGTTTTATTATAATGTGGCTTGCTGTAAGTTGTCTAGAAAATCCTTGACAGATGATGGAAAAAGTGTTTTGAATTTCTGTCTTGTGCTTAAACCATGCTCTCATCTTTTCTCTGCATCATCTGAATTCCAGACTGGGAAAGGTAGAAAGGGAAAAGTGACTTGTTTTCATATCCACCTTATATTTGTGTATTCATCGGAATTGCCAAATATTTCTATAGAGAGCTCTGTTGCTAGTATTTAACTACAGGCTTTGGAGTGGTCACACAGCTTCACAATCTATAAATGGGGAATTAACTGTCAAGAACTGTAAATATTTTCCTAAGAGGGAAAAATAAATATGGGTTTAGGTGACAGATTTTAATAAGGACATGTTTTTTATTATGAATATCTCATTATAATTACATATATTCAGTGATTTTTTTAAAGTTATCTTACTTGTTCATCCTGACTAAACTTGTTGTCATAAATATGGGCAGTTAGTGTTCTGTGTCATCATTTATCATTTGTATAGCACTGTAACTGTTAATGGTCCTTTATAGTGTATAGAAGTATACCAAACAAGGACCATAACTCTGCTGTCAGGAGCTCATGAGTTCAGAACCAAATATTTAGACTGCCTGATGTTATGTTTAGTTAAGTTCTCTTTTATGTCGCTTGTATATTGAATTATCTCACAGAATGCTCAGTAATCTAACGTTGCTGTAGCAGAGCATTTAAACCCCAGTTCTGAGCAGGTGAGTAACCCTAATGACATGCATGGAATTCAATGTTAAGAGTTTGTGCATGTTACATGTATGTGCATGATTTTACCTGGTATTGGGAAAAACCATTCAGAACTGTCCTAGAATGAAACTTGGGTAGTCAGTTCCAGAGATGATTTGATTTTGTTCTTGAATAAAGTTGGGGCACTGCAAAGATTTCTTGTGAGTGAGGGACAAATCTCATGTTGACAGAATCTTAGTCTTGTCAAAAAGATCTGTGTGGGTCCTGGCTCTTCTTTTCTCATGATAAACTTCAGAGACAATGAACCTTTAAATCTGTATCCCCTCAGCAGTTTCAGTGACTCTGGACAAGAGGGTGAGACCACTTGCTTCTGTACAAGTGATATTTGATTATTTTATTTGGAGATAAGTATTCCTGAACCTGGGAGTGTATGGGGGGTCCTTCTTCTTCTTTCCCTTCCCACCACTGCTTTGTTTTTTTTACAAGTTTCCCACAAAGATGCCAAATGCTTTAATTTTATGGCTGTTTAGGAATACTTTTAGTGCAGGCAGCACGGTGGGCCAGCTGCAGATTGATCTCTGGGTGGTGGGAGCCCCAGGCAAGAGGCTGTGATCTGATGCAGACCCTTTACATAACAAGGGGCCTGGGGACCTCTGGCACAGGCAGGTGACCAGACATTCAGAGATACAGCAGGAGCAGAGGATCCTGAATTTCCCTGCATTTAGACTGTTGAGGGAATAAAAGGGTTTCCTTTGTTCAGGGTCCCTCCTCAGAGGCACCCAGGTCGAGCTGTTATTTTGTTATTGTACCATGATTAAATAATCTGAAGGATCCAAACATCTGGGACTCTGCTCTGGGAAAACTGGAGTTTAACCATTAAGGAAGCCTTGTCTGACTTTTGGGAGTGGTATATGTTGGGAGTCAAGCAGGGCACCCATCAGCTCAATGAGGTCACCTGCTGTGAAGGGGCTTTTGTCCCAGCATTCAAGACAGTGTGAGTCTGACTGCCAGGGTGGCATGGACCAACAGGAAAGTTTCCTTAACAGGACTACAGCCCTACTTTTCTGTTGTCGCAATATGTGAGAAGAAGGAAAGAAAAATGTTAAAGAAAGAAATTAAAAAGGCAGGCTACAAAACTTGGCAAGCTGATGCTTGGTCAAGCAGCCCAAATATCTTTGTTCTCCCCTCTCCCCATACTAGTCTGCTATTCTAGATATCATCTGAATTCTTAGTATTTCAATATTTTTATCTTTGTGGTGTTGTTACATCCTGCAAATGTAGATTCTTCTACGGAGGTTATGGTTCTGTGAGGCTGAATTGGAGGATTTCAAAACTCCTTTCAATTGACATGGTTCTGGAACTGAACACCTACATTCTAAGTGCACTGAGGACAGCAGCAATATTAAGTATAATAAAAGATTGCAGGTTTTCATAGCCTTCTTTAGATCTGACTAACCTAAGTAAATTCTATACCATATGCAAAGTTTGTTTTATTGCATGTGCTGAACAGATCCATTAAGAAAGCACCATTAGTAACATCCCTCTATCATGGAAACAATTCCTCTTTCTTTTTCCCTTTTTATGACTTCTTATGTTGTTTTCAAATTAATACTTCTTAATATATTTTTTTCAAGATTTTGTCTGCAGTACAGGAGAAGGCCCATGAGGATGGTGAAGGGTCTGGAGGGGAAGGCTTATGAGGAGCGGCTGAGGTCACTTGGTTTATTCTTTATTGGATTGACAGATGTTTATTCTTTCTTCCCTTGAAACATAAAGTCCTTTCAACATAAAATAAGCATTGCTTATTTACTAGCTCAGATTTTAAAAATGGAGAATATTGCCAATAATAAATTTAGTTATCAAGCTACAGGGCTTTAGTTGACAAAGCAATAGGTCATAGGTTGGACTCAATGATCTCAAAGGCATTTTCCAACCTAGTTGATTCTGTGATTTTGTGACGGTCTGTGTTACTGAAAATTTTTCACATTATTTAATAAAAATAGTGCAGCCCAAGCATCTCACTTCCCACATTGATATTAAATCATCAACGAAGACTTAATCTGACCCTCTCTTTTTCTGACAATAATTACTTTTAATATACTTTACCATAATATGGAAATGCTCTAAAAGGAAAAAAGAAAGGAACCACAACCCCAAAGTAATCATTCAATAAGGTGATACCTTATTGAGCACTTTGACTCACCTGTGAGGCCAAAAGTTCTGAGTTCAGAATTGGTTTTTACTTGCTGTAGGAAGTGTATTGCTGAAGAAGTTCTTAATCTTAGGAACTGGGTCACACATCCTGGGATATTTTTATCTTCCAATTTTGTGACTCTACTCTTGGAAATTTCTCCTAAATTAACAAACTTCAATGTCATCTGTTTTTGCACTGGTTTGAATGAAAACCATACAGTATTTTCTCACCCTACATCACTTCTCTGCCCTGAATAGCCAAACTGCCAAAGATTTCTGCACCCTGAAATAGGAAAAAATGCTTTGTCTCTTCTTCTCTGAATTTGGAGCCACCTCACCCACGTAATTTCTATATGCCTGACAGGCAGTTGGGATTTTTAAAAATCTCCTGTTGGCTTTGTCCACCATTTGTAAAATGGAGGTCATAATGCTGGTTTTTCCCCACACGTTGTCTTGTCAGCCCACTTACATAATCACTTCCAAGCAGGAAGTCCTTCTTGATGCCAAATCAAAGTGGGCTGGCTCCTGCTTGTAGCCAGCTGACGTAAACTGGGGCATGCAGGTGTTACTGTGGATAACTGTAGTCCACTTCAAAGATTACTAAGGTTTTGTCCCAAATTTTTTGGCCTTGCAATTGCTGTGGCTTCAACATATGCCAGGGGTCAGTAAGTGCTGAGCTCACAGATTGAAAATGTGATTATTTGGTTTCTGTCTAAGGCTGAATGCAAGTGAGGTCCTTCCTGCTTGTCCCTTTTTCTTTCGATATTGGGACTTTAACGTTGTTCTCAATATTGGATATGGGAAACAGTGGATATTTGTGCACAAAAACACATAAATATTTCACTTTACTTGTTTTTTTTTTTTTTTTTTGACAATTTCTCAGTATCCTAAAAAATGTAAATTGACATCTTTCAGAGGAGCTGATTTGGACTCTCTCAAATCCAGATTCTGACCCATTAATTGACAGAAAATTGCACCTTACTCTGTTTGAAAAATATATATATTTGATTTAGGAATTCTGCATACAGACAGATTGCTACTAGTAGCAGTTTTTGACTACTTAGAGTTGATTTTAGAAAACTGGTATCACTGAATTCTGGCATGGTACACTTAGAATCCTAAAATGGGGGTGGTTGGTAGTGTTTTAGGTAGAGCATTTTGTTTCTTAGGAGTAGAAGTGCAGTGCAGACACACATTGTAAGGCACTGTGGCTTTACTGATAAGCAAAGAATGCTGTTAACCTTAGACCAGTGACTACTAGTCCTACTACCAGTCCATGTGTAGTAGGAAGTAGGGCAGTGCTTACATCCAAAGGGACTTAAGCTTGAGTGTAGATTAGTCTTAAAAATGCAAGTTTCAAATACTAATAAGAAGATATCATACAATTAACAAGGTTTTAGTTCTTAGTTAGAGATGAGCAAGGAACATCAATAATGACAGCTGTGAATGCGTTTTATCTACAGTGTGTGAGCTACTGGGCAGCTCTTCATGCTATACAACTGGAAGTAAGACCCAGAGCAGCTTTTAGCATGAGATCTTAATTAATTTTATTTGAAAGATCTTATTTCCAAAAGATATAGCAAAAAATATTCACAGCCTAGTAGGATTCTCTGACAATTATTGTTTTATGTACATTATTGCTTACTTAGGAGGGGATTGTTTGAGACACTGTTTTAATACCTTTGCATCTATATATTGACATGCTGAGCTTTAAACGAACAGGCAATGGAGAATATTTGTTTGTTTGTTTGTTTTCTTTTGATACCTCTCTGTTCTACAAAGTCATAAAACCTTAAAATAAGGCAGAGTTTAGAGTTGTCCAAAAGTGACAGTTTAACAGCTTCAGGAGGACAAAAAGCTATGGTAGCATTTAATCTTTCACCTTTTCCCTCCCTCTCCACTGTAAAGGAGCTGTAAGAATCATCTTGTCCTCTCCCCACCCCTGCTGTGACCTTCTGCTTCAGTTCCTTGGCCTATGAGCCACTGATTCAGTGTCATGCAACAAACAAGCCATTTGTATCACCTCTGATTTAGAGTCCTTGACTACCTTATTTTCATTGTTAAATAGTCTGAGGCATCTACATGTCAGATTAAACTTCTCTTTTGGACAAACCCTCTGGAACTGGGCTAGCAAAGAAACAAAGTGCAAGGCAGCCAGCTGCATCAGTGGTTAATGCAGGTCTGCAAACGTGCTTTTAGTTTTTCTGAGGAAGCTGCTTTTTGTTGGCCGAAGAAGCAGATAAATCTGATTTTTTTATAGTTACAGCTTTCCAAGAAAAGCACAATGCTTCACCAGGAGAAAGTGAATGGTGAGGTCTTAAACAAAATTTCTGTCTCTCTTCTTAAATCTCTGTAACACATTGGGAATCAGGATTAGGTTGAAAACTTGGATCATTCAAAATTTTGAAATTATAAAAATGAGTAACAGCTTTGAACATCGAGTTGTAGGAGGATGCTGCCAGCTAGAATTTAGTTCAGGATGTGCCAGCTGTCCCATTAGGCTACTTCCTCAGTTAGACTGAGATCGACCGGGATACCAGTTTCCTTTTACACAGTGTAAAGCTAAGTCTTTCTTGCTGGTGTACAAATCATTGAATTGTAAGGGAGCAGACTAAGTGTTTAAATAGTTACATTTTTCTTAATAGTAATCTACTTCCACTATCTGAAATGCTGGAATAACTGCAAATATGATGTGAGCCAACCGGAAAAAGAATAGCAGACAATTTATAATAAATCCCAAAGACCCTGTCCACAGACTGGATCTAGAAAGAATTAATAACTGAACCAAAATAAGAATAACTACATGAGTCTTTAATAACTACCTGAGGCTATTTGATTGGTTTTAAAATGTGAGATTTAAGAATATATGCAGATTAAACATTTAAAAGATGTTAAATGTTAAAACATTAAAAAAGCTGTTACCACTTTTTTCCCCCTGAAATGTAGGGAAATCCTCTTGAGAGGTGAGCTAAATGCAAAAAGGACAAGAAAGTTCAGAAATAGGAAAATAGTTTGTTAAACAGCAGTCTCTACAGGTACTCTTTAAGGGGAAGAAGATCCCAACAGCATCCTCCTCAAAGGGAAAAGAAAACTGATCCTGAGAAATTTACATCAGTGAGCATATGAAAATTCTCCTGGATAACTTCTTGCACTGAGGTTAGACCAGACCAATTTTTTGTTCACATATCTCGGTATGTCTTCTGGGAGGTCTTGAAGCGTGCACATTTAGCTTGCTGTTTCATCATAGCCCTTGGACAAATCCATGGCTAGCCTCACAGTGAGAATAGCAAAGACAAGCTGATGATCAAAAACAGTAGAAGGAACCCAAACAATAAAGAAAAGATAAAAATTTCAGGAGTCTTCTGCATAGAACTAATGTAATTTTTTATATTTTTTTAGTATCATGCTAGAGTTGGCTTTCAGTGACAAATTTTTCCTAACATCATATTCTACCAAACACATAAACATGTGTTTATTCTGTGAGAGGCATCAGAAAAACTGTTTTCTTTCACCTGACAAGAATTTGAAGTGTCATTTCCCAAATGTGTCTCAGTGCTCAGCAAGAGTAAACTGGAAGGATTGAATATTTTGCAGAAGTACAAAATTCTGCTGAAATCTGTTGCTTCATTGTCTTCCAGAGAAAGATGAGATTTGTTTTCTTGTGATGAAAAATCCTTTATTAGTTTTAAAGCTCTTCAGATAAGATGGGCATGTACCATGATTATCCTTGGCTTAGCAGAAAGTACGGATTCCCTGTTTGGTTCAGGAATCATAAATCACATGAACTTTTATTTAGTTTTAATATAATGCTATGTCTTGATCTAAAGTGTGAGTTATAGAAGAGTCGATCAAAATGGAAAGTAAGCCTCAGATTGTTTTGATGAACTAATTCCTAGACATCTATAAGTATTTTACACAGTAACATTCAGCTTGCAGAGCAGGTATTTTTGTCTCTCTACATGATGGCATGCACATTTGTTGTAGTTCTGCTGCATAGCAGAAGGAGAAGGCTCAAAGAACAAATAGCGATGGGCCTCTGACACTTTTTTCTCTAATAATAAGTCTGCTCTGAAAGCTGAGGGTGTGGGATGAGCACATGGCCACAGGCAGTTGATACCCAAGCTGAAGAATTGATGTCTGATGGTGATTTCAAAACCGTCTCCTTGCCATTTTCTCCTGCCATCCAGCTCACAGGTTGCTGCATGGGGGCACTGTGGTAGCTGGCAGAGAGTAATTTCAGCACTCTCTGCAACACCTTAAGCAGTCTTCTGTTCACAGCTTGGTGTAGAGTCTGTTAGTGAGAGTTTTAATGGGATATTTATTGGGCAGCAAGGTTTTCTCATATAATCCACTGAGCAGATATGAAGTTTTTATTAAAAATGCTGCAAGGTCCTTTCAAAATAAAGCCAAGAAAATTACCAGTAAAACTGTTACCTGTGGATCTGTGAAGGAATTAATTTGATCCAGAGCTACTTACAATAATTTCCCTCCCTTTTTAAAAGATACATTGAATGGTCAGATGCATTATGTAAATGAATAAATTATCCATCCTGTATGGCTATAAAGCTATTCTAATGGAGCCCTCAGAAAAACTGAAGCACATCAATACCTCCTGTTTTAGTCCTCCTATGTAGAAATAGCACATGATGGTTATGTATCAATGGACCTCCAGTAGTAGTTACACAGAGATTTTCAGCAAGAGAGCTCTAATGGTTCAAGAGATGAAGTCATCTAAAAATAAATCAGCCTCTCCTAAAGTGCCCACAGTAGCACATCATAATCAAAGTTGATTACATTTGCACCCTGCATCAAATGGATGTATCAGAGTGCACCAAATCACAGAGACCTAATGCTTCACACCTGGCAGATAGCTATTTGACATTTCACACATTAATGTATGTGTTCCTGAGACATGAGATTCATAATACCAAGCTCCACTGTAGTGTATTAAAGAGCTATTTTGTGCCAGCTAAGGCACATCACCTTCGCCATTGACTTCTTTTATTCTAACAGAATCTTCTTCTGTCATACATCATAATAAAGATTTTGTTCTGTCTGTAGTGTTTGCCTCCCTATAAAGACAGCAGTGCAACCTTTTATCTTTGCTCTTTCTTGTACCATACTGACCAGAATGACCTCCTTTCCAGTTGGCCCAAGTCTGTAGATTAAGTGACAGCTTATAAACACTGTTCTTTCTGTCCAGGAATATACACACACCATGGTCAAAATTTTGCAGTTGGGTTTTCCTCTCTTCCTCTTTTTAGAAAGAGAGTCCGTGTATGAATGTGTATTACTTTTCCTGTATGCAAGTGATGAGATCTAGTCTTTTAAATTTTGTCTGTACCTGCAATTCTGCCAATAGGTCTGTTGTCTTCTATCATGTATTTCTTATGCATGTTGCAAAAAACAGATGGTAAACCGGTTTAGCCCACAATATCAGTCTTGTTTAAAACCAATTACTGTGACCAATCCTTTTCCATTATGCTTTTTTTTTCTCATAATACTTTATGTTCTTTATTATTTTAATCTTTCTACTGATTTTTTAGTGTTTAGCTATCAATAATATGGCCATAGCCAGGTGATTAGGAGAAACATGAGAAATCTCCTAATTATGTGGGATGCAGAGCCATTATAGCTTTGAAAAAGTATTTGAAATTAGTAAAATAAAAAAACACCTAATTTAAGCTCAATCAACACTCCTTCAGTTGCCTAAAATGGACTTGCTTTTAATCTGAAGATATTTACAATATTAGGGGTTTACTGGTAGGGGTTCTCTCTACCCTGCTGTCCCTCATGTACCCTAAAATCTGGTATTTTGAGATATTTTGCAGGATGCTTTGGAGACTGCCCTTTATATCTTTTCTACTCTCCTGTGGATTATGGAATATTTTTTCTGTATTATGAATATTCATTATATCTGTTTCAAACGCATAGCATAGTTTGCCATGTCGATATTATTCCAAGGCTTTTGTGCTGCTAATCTATGTTCAGATTCATCGGGAACATAGTCCAAACAGGTATAAAAATCTTTGTCACATTTAGTATTGGCTAGTAAATACTGCAACAAAAATCATAGATATGTTTAACTATTACCAGAAGATCTTGTCTTGATCTTTCCAGAGATATTGCCATTGATGTAAAAGAGATTTTTTTCACAAAAAAGGGATCAGTTTGGGCCTTGGATGACAAAGTTATGTGTGCAATAGAGGAGCTCAAATTCAACTGACTCATAGGTAGTGGATGGGTAATTTGGGGATGGTGCACAGATTCCTTGCAAAGGATTAGTCTCTTCATTAGAATTCAGCACAGTGATTTCCTGGCCCATATTTGATTGACAAAACACATACAAAGACCTTCTAAAGCTTTTGTAGGAAATAATCAATGTCCTTAGGCCAAATTCTTTGTCAGTAGTCTTGAATTTTAGCAAGCAAGCAATTTATCATGTTCAGCCCACACAGGTGACAAACCAGTCTTGCAGATACTATTGTACAAAAGCATCAGGAATTTATAAAATTATGGGTTTATTTTTTCTTAACGCCTTCAAGGAAAGGGCAGCAACTACATTTCTGGTATGGGGTTGTTTTGGGGTTTTTTTTTAAGTATCAACATGCCCAGGAATTTTACATATTCATGTTTCATGAATATCACCAAATTCTTGATGTTTACCTCCAAAGTCTGGTCAGAACAACAGGACTTTACTGCACTGGTGAATAGCTAAAAGCACAGTGATGGATATGCGTGAAAACCAAAATTAAAGGTAACAAGAAGCATAAGGAGATAAATGGCCCATTTACTTCAGGCAGCACTGCTGAGCAGGTATTTTCTTTTTCCGCATTTCTACTTTTTAATTACTGATGACTATGGGACAATTTTGTTTATTTCTGCTTCCTTGCAAGTAGGAAAAAGCTATATCACAGGTAGAAGGAGATAACTATTCATTCCTAATTCGAATTTGTAGTCTCAACACTGAGTTTTTCAAATTTACCTTATGCCTAATCTCTGAGGGGAAAAAACAAAATTGATTGATTCCCTTGAAGAATTTCCATAACCATGGAATTTACGTCGTTTAACTTTTAGTATTCAACTAGGCCATCCCTGGTTGTGCTGTCTCCGAGAGAGTGGAGTACTATTGTTCTCTGGATCTCATAGTTTAAAAAGCTGACATACTAACACAGGGCAAAAGCAGGCATGTAAGCTTTTTTTTTTTATTATTGTTGTTCTAATCAAGGAATATGGAGGAAATAAATTTTATTAAATACTCCTCATGAAGAGAGTAGGGTGCCTGTAGAGACCTTGGGAAGAGCAGGGTGCACAGAGATGCACAGGGTGCTTGCAGAATTGTGCTTCAGGGACAGCTATTAATACAGGTTGTATAAAAACATTCAAATTCTTCCTTATCCCACCCCCAAACCAATATTGGAATTAGTTATTAGCAGAAAAAAGCTATACCTTTAAGTGACTACATTATTTTTGATTCAGATTTTATCCAAGTAACGACTAGGGAGTGATCCATGGTGAAAAGATTAACACCTATAGTAAATTCTTTGATAAAATATGGTAGATTCTCTAGTAAAAAGATATATCTTTGCTATAAAGAAACCTCATATCATAAATGACAAAAGTTCTTTCAAACACCACTTGGGGCACTGGTAAAAAAAGTAGACATAGCAGTCCATTATTTGCTTTAGTGGGATTGGTGATATGGGTCAGAGTTGACTTGTTTATCTCAGATATCTTTTCAAACACTAATTTTTCTATGATTCTATGTTCAAAATTCTAAGTTGTGATATACACAGATATAGATACACCATCTGTTGGCATTTTTATTTCTGTTAGTATTTGAAGGTAAAATAAGGTTATGCTTTAAATGAAACTACATATACTGGCACAGAAAATGTTTGCCAAAACCAACAGTTGTTGGGTAGGATTTTTAGGATTGATAATTAACAAAAACAAATAATTTTAGGAAATGTTCTCTCTATAGCAGTGAGATTTTCTTAAAGGAAAAAGTGATTCTTAGTAGCTACCATTTGTTTCCAAATGGAAATAAAAGATAAAGTATTTAGCCACACGATCCAAATTCCAATGGAAATAATTAGTTCTTAAATGAAAAACACCTCAGAAGATTGTTTAAGGGAATGTATGAAATAATTAAAGTTTGCTTTGATTTGCTTACCTTGAGGAAAAAGCTGCTGCTATAAGTATTGATTGAAAGAATGATTACTTGGAAAGTAAACAGTTTTTTTTTAAAAAAGGAAACAATGTTAATCTACTTAATCTACAAGGAATGAAGCAATAAACTCCTAAATAAGCAGTAAACTGCTGGAAAGTCACTCTTAAACCTTTCCTCTGAAAGGAAGCAAAATATTATCCCTACCTGAAAATGTTTAGAAACTAAAGAGTTCTTTATAGTACTTCAAGGTTAATATATTTTTATTTATATTGATATTGACTTAAATGGCTTCTTTATGTTTATAGTATGTTTCTTCTCTCAATAGCTGCTTGCAGGTTAAAATGTCACTAAATGTTTTAAACACAATTGCAGAGAGTATTGTTGACTTGTAGTTAAAAGTCATACTCTCTTGAAAAATCCAACAATTTCAGTAGAGTAACTTAATACTGGATCATTTTCCTGGATAGTGACAATATGGGAAGAGCTAAGGGAACTGTATTCGATCTTAAATGCAAATGCTTTTTTTTGGTTCTGGGGGTGGTTTTGTTGTTGGATTTTTTCTCCTTTAATTCAAACAAGATAAAATATATTTTATCTAGTCTAATAGTTGAACTTGAAATGTAAGAAATAAAGTATGTAACTATTGATTTAAAAACAAACTTTTGATAGAAGTTAAGTAACAACTGAGAAGTTAAGTCTAGCTGGACTTAAATTGAAAGCTTAAAAAATTAGACATGCCACTGGAATTTTTTAAAATATTTTTTATTAGATTGTACTCAAGGATTCAGAGTTTGTTTGCCTCATAGCTGATTTGTTTCCAGAGGTGTTAGACTTGTGCTATAAATTTTACATCAGTGTTGCTTCACACCTGCACTGCTGATTTACTTTAACTCTGCATTGTTCTTTGAAACTTTTCAAAGAGTAAGAGTGAGTAAACCGAGCTAAAACTGACACTGCCTTCTGCCCTCTTTCCCATTACTGCTCTACTTTTCCTGCCCAGACTTCTATTCAAGGATCTTCTAGTCTAATCAGATGTAAAGGACGCTCTTGCTCTATTACTTTTTACTTTTTGGTGTCTGATGTTTCTTTTATCTAAAAAGAACTGTAACTAAACATATGAAAATGTAAAAAATCTAGCCTATTAGTCTCCCATAAGAGAGATTAAAAATTGTCAGCTAAGCTTCCCTAGTAGTAAGAGCTTAAGGTAGGATTTGGTCAGTTCATAAAACTTACCTCATGCATCCAGTTTTGGTGTGAACTGACACAAATAGCATTTAGGTGTCTGCTGATGGTATTAAAGCCATATAAACTATCCAGGAGTCTTACTGTCCTTCAGTTGTTTGGGCTAGCAGTAGCCACAAGTTGACTACCAGGGAAAGCATCATGGCTGTGGACTTTCTAACTACCTTTCATAGGAGGGAAAGGGACATGACAGAGTTGTTTAGTCAGTCTTTGGTACTGGTCTGATTGATGAAGCCCCTTACATTTTGAAGTGAAATGTGTATTTGTGCGTTTGGAAACTTCTGCCTTGTTCCTTCCTCTTTTCACCCTCTCTGTTCCATCAATGCAATAAGGAGTTTGATTTTTGAATTAGCAGTCTGATTTTTTTTTTTTTTTTTTAATGGAGAAACTCATTCTTCTCTGTCTTTTTCTTTTTTTTTTTTTGGTATTGTTTCAGGCAGTTTGCAGACTAGAGCTCATTCTTTGCATTTCCTGTGGTTACAGTGGGTTTTGAAGATTTTATTTCTTTAAAATAGAAATATCTAAAAGACCAAGACACAATTTTAGGATCTAGAATCCAGGTGTCCCTGGACCATGCCTCAGGCCAACTCTTTTTTTTCCTAAGATAAACTGTTGCATCTTCAAATGAGGTTTTTATGATGCCACTGCAAATAGATGTGAATGGAGAGCAACTAATCAACATCATAATCTGATCACACTTGTATCATCCATTCCATACAACAAAAGGCTTTCTTTCCAGTTAAAATTACTTTCCTTATCAGCTAATTTGGCTGTGGCAGTGTTCCACTGTTTTAAGATGCTATAACTAACATTAGTCTTAATTTCTGATCATGACAGCTAATGGCTGGCAGGGATAATGGTGAGTTGTGCATATTTCTTAATGGAAATGCAATTAATACTCAAGGGCAAGGTTTCTTTAAAACATTAAAGAAAATAATGAGTGACAGCAGTGTAGCACACATTTCGTGTTTTCTCTTTCCAAAGAAGGATGGAATTTCTTTTTATGGCACTTATTTGGAACAGAAAAGCTCTTCAATGAATCTTGAAAGAGAATATACAAATTGCATTCAAGACATATCCAACTATATAAGAAATGTAGCTCAACATGAATTAACTGCAAATGGTAGAAGGCTCACTGATAGCACCTTGAGTTATTGTAATTATATTATTATATTTTATTAAATAATTATATAATGATTAAATATATCATTATACAATATGTTTTATTATACAATGTTATATTGTAAAATAGTATATATGGTAATAAATGATATATTATTATATAATGTATTATATTTATAAATATAGTATATTTAATGTAATTAATAAAAATACAGTTTTATAGTTTTGGAAGTTCTTGTTACAATGGGACATGGAAAGGCTGGGTTTTGAGAATGGCTTCTGTAGTCATCAGTACACAAATACACACATTACTGAGGTGTAAGACAGTACATAAAATAAATATTGTTGCATGAAGCACTGTATGACAGCCAAGAAATTAAAAGTGCATAAATATATAGTTAACTACATTCAAGAATAAATGATAGAAATGTTTTAACTTAGGAGGCTTACTTACTATTTTTTTACAAGCTGTATTACTAACGGTTTTATTTCTTTTAAAATGGATACATATGTTGGAAGAACACATTGAGAGTTTCAGATATTGAAGAAGACAATGTGTAAGTAAAAGGCGGAGAAAAATATAAGGTAGTGCTGAAATTAGATAAAAAGGAAATAAAAGGTTCTGTGATCAGAATAAAAGGTACATGCCACAGTAAAGCTTTACTTCTCTTTGACATTGATCTTTAACTACTAAACTGCAGTGGGTGTTAATGTTCATACAGCAATTTCCCCATTCACTAGCCTATTTGAAATATTTTTCTCCCTGCCCATGCTTCAAGGTCTTGGGGGGGTTTTCTTTGTGTTTGTCTTCTCTTTTCCGGGGGTACACCCCCACTCCAGAACTTGCACTTGCACTTGCTCTTGTTTGCTTTATCATCTTTTCACACTGTAGCTCTTTCCGTTCACCTTATACATAAAAATGAACAAAACTATTTTCAGTACTGAGACTTGTGTTACTCTATCATTTGCTTTCCTCCTCTGGAGCAAGTTGCTCAACTATTCACTCTTTCTAATGTTTTCCTTGCACATGTTTCCTGTTTGATGATTTTCTCTATCGCTTGCGCTTTAGACTAGCTCTTTTCAACATAAATGGGGATTAAATGGCTACATTTTTCAATGTCTTTTGGAGTTCTGTAATATATATGATTTACTTTCTGTGGCTGAAAATCAGGTTAATAGGAAGGACAAGGAAGGTTTGTCCCATCCTTTATTTGTCTGTATATATTTCAGAGCCATAAGGTCTAAGAAAATACCTGATTGTATTTTTCAGGTTATCCAGAACAGTAAAAACATCCCAACAGTTGTTACCTTTTAGAATTACTATCACAGCCCTAATAATTGACAATGAGGGCTATGCATGACTGATGTACAACTAAGCATAGCAAAGTATGTTTAGTACCACTTGCTTCTGAGGACCATTATTTTTATTATAATTATTTGAAGTAGCAATTATAATCTCAATTATTCCAGGTAAACTGGTTTTAGAGTGTCCCTGCTAGAGGGTAGATGTTTATTCAGCTTGGCATTGTATCCTCTTTCAATGAGGAAACATTCAAGCAATATTCTTTTCCTCTTGTAGAGTAGACAGACATATATGCATGCAAATAAATGCAAGAGAAAACAACCAGAGACTCTCAGCATTCCATTTTTTTTTCAAAATGGTGTATTTTCCTCACACTTCCACTCATTCTCTGTTTAGATTCTATATCAGCACATTGTTGATCTTAAAGCATTTTATAGGCATTCCACATGTCTAGGTATCATAAATGCCACTTATCCATGTGGAACAGATTGACACTGCAAAATTCATTTAAAATACATCTCAGATAATCTAGTCTTTGCTGCTGAAATGAGCAACATGTATGCTCCTGGGTGCTGTGCAGGGCCTTGCCCCCAGGCATCCATATCTGGGAGTTTTTTATGGGTATAAAAAAAGAGGGTTTAATTTCCCATACTATCATCCTGGCTGTGTGAAGCTGGGAGCCTGATGTATTGGCCAAAGTAAAAACTCGTCAGACAGACCTGCACGTGGAGAGGTCTGACAAGAACTTAGATCTAGGACCCAAGTCCTTTCCCACTGCTCTGTAATGAGAGATTTGGAAATAAATAGCCTTTGTAATAATTTCAGAACATAGAAAGGATCTTCAGAATTTTAGTGAAAAAAGTGAAATTTCTCACCACCTCAGTTTTTCACCCCAAATGACTTAGCACTAGGTTTAAGCCGAATGCCAAATAGTTTTTTGGTGCCACACTTATTCTTTTGAGTCACAAGCAATTTTAAGCCTTTATGTTCTTGTTGAAAAATAAGTAAGTAGAATATCTAATAAAGTTGCTACTCAGATATTTATGCTCTAGGAAGTTGAATGTTGTTCAACTGCATTAATTTTTGTGCTGCAGATGTAGTGTCAATTCAACGGGTAGAAGCCAAACCCAAACAAAATAGAACAAAGCAAATATCTTTGAAATTTTCCCAGTCTGTGGCTATGCATTCTGTAAATTCGCATATTCATTCACATGGATGTAGTAGTGGGGAACAGTGTTCCTCGTCCCCTAATTTTTTTTCATAATGTTTTATTTGCTCAGAATGTGGATGGAATAAGGTCAAGAGCTCAGTCTGGTCTTCAGACAATCCTGTTGGTGGAATTGCAGTGATTTAAGTTAAACATTTCTTAGTTATGCATATGTTGTGAACAGACCAGCATCTCTTTCCAAGAAGTTGAGAGAAAAATTTAGCATCCTGTGTAAGAATTTCTGCAATAATATTGCAGAATTTTAGGGAAAGAGGTGTTTTGGGGAAAAAAAGGAGAGAGAAAGAAATTAGTTTTATAAAACTTACCATGTACAGTAAACTGTAACAACCTTTTGAATTTTCAATGTATTTTAAAAAGTGGTTTTAATTCTGATTTTACCCTTAACAAGAAGTGAAGAGATGGCAGTACAACATACCTGGCTACTAATTTGGTGTTGTGAAATATTTATGTTCCTTAAGAATCTTACCCTAGAAATTGTTCCCATTCCTACAGTACTGATTCAAAGGGTACAGTAAGAGAGATCTAAGTCCTGTTGTGCTCACCATATGTGTTTACAAAAGTTTCTAAGAATGGTGTCACTGAAAAATAAAAATTTACAAATTGCCTCTGCTCTATGGTGGATGAGTATGTTTGGCATCTTTTTTTACTTTGACTCTAAGAGAAATTAAAAGAGAAATGGAAGAGGGGAAGAAAGCAGTAGCATATTTCCAGTATAAATTATTTCTGTAGTAATAGTAGAAAATAATTACAATTATACTAAGAAGTTAATGGTATAAACTTTTTCATTTAAGTAATTAAACTATTTTTATTCTACACTTACATAGTCAGGATTTGACTTCTGTGGCATCATTAAGTAGAGTATGTTAATTCTTTTGAGGACTCTTTGTTCTGTCTGTAGTTTCCCAGATATGTATAATTCCTCTTGACCCACAGGTTCTCCTTAATCCTGTTCTTCAGAATGACTCTGATAGGTCACTCACACTCTATTTCACAAGGAGAGTAAAAGCCTGAAGTAAAAGCCAGATACTTGTCATATCTCAAAACTGAGAGCTCAGTTTTACACTTGGACCTTAGTGAGTCCTTGATCTTGCCATCTTCCTAGAATTCTTAGAGAAGTTTTGTCTGTATGTCTTTCATTGTTGGGTAAAATAAACTCTTGTGGCAAGCTTTTTCATAGTTTAAAATTCATTGGAGCATGTAGGTGAAGTTGGATGAAACTTTGTGTTTCAGAGGAATAGGCCAGTGCCTATCACAGAAGCTGCCCAGGGGCAAACTTTGTGGAGCTGCAGTGCCAGTTCTTATCTGTGGCACCAGTGGCTATGGTTCAGATGCGGAACTGCTGTTCTGAAAACCAGAAAGGGGTATGAAATTGCCTTATTGTAATTTTCAGAGCAACATGCACAAAGCTGAGATGTATTGAAGATTGAGGCACTCTGTTCTGCTAAGACAGATACTCCACAGACTATTACAGTAGTAAAGAGTAGTAATTTATTAGTAGTTTTGAAGAAATAATTTGCAATAACCCCCCATTTCTTGAGGAAACCATGCATAGCATCTTTTTTTTTTTGGTCAAGACACAGTTTAAATAAGTAATATTTTAACATAGCTTATGAATGTTAGCACTTGCAGTCAAGAGTTGTATTTTTAAATAATCAATTTTTTCCCTAATTCACAGAAAATATATAGAGATGCTCCTAAATGTTGTCAGAATGCTTTTAGAACATGCAATTCATCATGTGCATGAAAATGAAAATTTGTTTTATGAAAGAGTGTAGACAAAAATAAAAGGCATGCATTAACTTGTCTTCTGATATATTGGCTATATTATTATACTATGCATCTTTAGTACTTGACCTTACATGTCACTAATATAATACACATTTTATGATACAGTTACACTGAATGCTCTTTGTGAATATTGCACTACATCTCAAGGTTAGGATAAAGATAAGATGCATTAAAACAATATCTCTGACACTATTAATAAGGAAAATCAATCATTCTGCCACTTGCTGTTCTCTTGCTTGCAATTTCAAGATCAGCAGCTTCCAATAATTATTTTTCCAGCTCTACTGGTATGGTTACTGCACAGAAACTACTCTGGGCTTGTTTCCCATGAAAGGCTTTGACAACATTAGTGACGAAATGCTAATGGTCTTTTTTATCTGAACATATTGCCATGCTGAATACATGAAAGGATTGTGATTGGGGCTTTTTGTTTTGTGGTGTATATACATATGCTCTGTTTCTATTTACATTAGTAGGCTCAGCTGCTCTGACTTCATTGATGATGCAGTTTCTTTGAAGTGAGTGCTGCCAGGTGTATTTGTCTGAGATGTACACTAAGTGTTGGTGGGTTTTAATTGCAGCAGAGAAGAGCAAGGCAATAGAAGTAACCATCCAAATGATGGAAGAAAAATAATGTAAGAATATATAAGAAATTGCAACAATTGAATGAGAAGTAGTATAAAATTCAGAAAGAGGATACTATGAACTAAAGATAGCTGCTATTTAAACAGCATAGCAATAGCTGTTGATGAAGAAACAGTATTTCCCAGGAGGAAAATTTGGCTGCTGTTCATTGAAAACAATTGGAAAAATTCTGGAAAGCATATTTTGTCACTTTGCTGAAGTTAGACTCAGAAAGACACTTGAAAAATTAATTTAAAATGTTAATTCTGGACTTATTCTCCTTCTGTAGGAGAATGGTGGCATGCAATGTTAGGTTGTCCTTGTATAAAAGAGATCAGAAGCATAGTAGTCATCAAATGTGGCAAAAGTTTTCATACCAGATAGGATAAATCTAGAGATATTATATGGTCCTGGACATGCTGGAGTTTCTAGACACTACAATTTAAGTAACGCATTAGAGGCATCCTGTAAGTACACAGCAGAAAGTCCAGTGGGAATGAATGACCTCAAACTGATCTGATGTAGCCACATAATTCAGGCATATCTTCACTGATCTGAAGACATGTGGCAGTGAAAACTCAAAGTTACTTCCAAAGCTATCATTTGCAGCTGGCCTTTCTGAGAAATGTGTTGTGCAAGGACAAAATGCTGTTACAAATCTAATTCTAGAGGTATTGCTGGAATGAATAAACTGGAATTCCAACTGTTCACCAATAATAATACAAAAAGAGCTGCCAGGAAAATGTAGTATGGGCAAAACAGAAAAAAATGTTCTCTGGAAATATCTCAAAATTTTCCAGCAGTAATAAGAAACCTGAGGCAAAGCGTAGGGTGACTCTGAGCATGTTGGTGTGTCAAGCTTTACCATGTGTCATACAGTAAAGCTACAACAATATGTTTATAAATATATATTAGCAAGTAAGGGTGCATGTACATTGCATACATTTATTAAATCATTTAGTTCTGTAGACTGCAAGCCACTTCTTGCATCACCACTTTTCTATCGGATGGAGATCATCCATCATGCAACAATCTTGTTTTTGAACATTTACCTCTGTGGTTCTACGTGCTGATTTGTGACATCACTGCTTTGGTCATTATTCTGCTGCATCAGTTATTTTGGGGTGAATCTTTATTTTGTTTTACAGGTGGTGAAATGTATTTAGAGAGCTTGTTAGCAAAGACCTTCATAACTGAGCCAAAGTCATCGCTTCATTCAGGTTTTTTTGTTGGTTCCAGCCCTAAAAGCTCCATGTGCCTTTATTTTTGATTGCTTAACTCTGAATTCCAGCTTCAGGCATCCACACTAGGTGTTGATGACAGCAGAGGGCTTTTTGTGTTTTTTTTTTTCCCTAACAAGTTGAACTCCAGCCATTGCACTGTAAGTGCTAATTGGCTGGTTGTCCTTATTGCCTTGTGCAATAAACTTTAAGCAAACTCTAAGTTCACACAAAATGTAGTCCAAACCTGAAATTGTCAAAATGTGTTCAAATGTCTTGTTTCAATGTTTTTGCTGAAATATTCTAAAGAGGCTGAAATATTGTTATAGGCATTTGTTTTATAAATATTTATCTAAAAGAACAACTATATTGCAACTTTTTATTGCCATGAAGATTAACAAACAACCAGATTCCTTGCCACATATGAAATGTTAAAAAAGGATGAAGATATTCTGTATTCTGTCTTTCTGTATTGCAATGTTTACTTTTACTTTAGCACTACATATAAAAAGCCAAATTAAGCAGAAAATTGGTAGATTTTCTTTTGGTGGGTTTTTTAAGGATTAAACAGAAAGTAGAACTTTCTCAGTTTTGGACTGGCATGTAATAAATTGCAGGATGAAGAAAATTTCAGTGAAGCCTTATTACTCTTGTCTGTTGAGATTTTTGTTTCAGGTCCTCCTGTGAGAACAGGCTCGCTTAGAAACATCTGTACTCATTTATAATTTCTGTTAAACAACTTGATACTTTCAAAAGTATTTCATATGCTGAATATGTTGCTCATTAAAGAAAAAGATCATTGTCTTTGCTTTTTCAATACATTAAAGTAGAAGCCCATTAAGGGGACACTGAAGGAATAGTCTACATTATTCTACTCTATTTTGTGGATAAAGTACAATATTCCTGAGTGCAGACAGGAAAGTCCATTCTGCAAGTATGAAATGTATCTAGAGAGAGGAAATTACTCTGAAAATATTTGGGAGTAACTGCATTTGTTCACTGAAATCACATTGTACGCAATGTAAGAAAATCTGTAATAGAAACAAAAAACAACAAAATATGTCAGAAAGAAGGGAATCTGCTGGACTTGTATTGTACAAGTGAGCCAATATTTCATCACCCACAAAGTTGTAAATTAAGCACCTCTTCACCTAGCTAGTAGCTTTCCCCTTTTTGATATCCCAGCACATTTTATACTTGCAAGTGCTGAGATGGTTGCAATGTTTTTTCATGCTGATGACAGCAAATACTCAATTCTGCCATTTTCCTGCATGTTTTACCTTTACAATCCAGTAAAAGATTTAACTGGACAAAGATTTCTCCCAGCTTTACTGGAGTACTCACTAAGTAGTTATGAAAATATTTTGTTCTGCTGTACTGGCTCAAAACCTTTGTGCTGAACAAGTTTAAATTGAATTGCATGAAGGCTTTTTCATAAAGTAATATTGCTGTTAATCAAAAGAGTGAGAAACTGAGTTTTGGATTTTTTTTGGATTTTTTTTTTAGCTCAGTGATGTTAATACAAGCCTATGCTGACATACGGTATTTTTACTTTAGAAGAGTTGCTTACATGCACTTAAAAGTATCTTTTTAAAAATATCGCCTTTGAAAATTTTATGTTTCTCCACTCTGTCATAAACTCTGAAAACAGAGAAACTTTCTTTAAAAGTATTAAAAATTACTCCTTACAGAACTTATATATCCCCATTAATGTTTCAGACCTTATGCCTTGTACATTGATTTGACTACTTTGCTTTCTGTAACTAAATTAAAGAAGATAGAAGCCATATTCTTAAAAATCAACAATAATTAAAAAAAACCCCAAAGGTTTTAAGGGAAGGTATTTCCAAGAAACAGGTTCATATAACACACCACAACCTTACTTACAGATGCAGCATGACCCCAGACATCTGTTGAACATCAAATTAACTTCAGTAAGTTTATTAAGCTATGTGGCAGCGGCACACAGCAACCTTCATGAAAGCTTAATCTGATCGCTGCCAGTGAAGTCAAGAACAGGGGAACAGTGTTGCCTTCAAGGATGCTAGGTCAGGCTTTTAAAGCAGAAGTGATCTTTCCAGATGTACAAATCAGGAAGCTTTCAAGTGTAGTAATGTCTTTGTTTTATGGCACTTTTATCTTCAAACTCACAGACTGCACTGAAGCATGATGTGTCAGTGACTGCTGAGTTAGGGTGAGAAAATAGACAACAACTTCAGATACATAAAAATCATTCTGATTAGGAAGATTTCTGCTAAAATTATTTATAGCAAAATGACCTGGCTAGGGTGTAAGGGCATGTGAGACTGCAGTGGCATGGAAGGAAGGAGAGCTGAAGAACTTGAAAGCAGGTGGGCCCCCAGTATTGCAACCTTTCTCATGGGGAAATTTGCCTTCCTGCCACCCCAAAGCAAACCCAGATGCTTCAGGCTCCTTAGTGTCCTATAGATATAATAGTGTCCTCACCACACTAATGGTAGATTATGTACAGACTTCCATGCCCCCCAGTTTCTCTGAAAAGCACTACTGAGAAAAGAGTAGTGAGAGGGTTGCTGGTATTAGTGGGATGCTGGGAATATAAAGAACACAAAAAAATCCAGCCTAAGTTGGAGAAAGGTAAAACAGCCTTTGAGGGCTTTTATTCTCCCTCAAATTTCAAATTTACCAGAGATGAATCACAAACTAAGAAGATAGATGAACTGCTGCTCTTGTCTTGCTTGTTGGTATCTAAAAAGTTTGTGACATATTTTTGAGGGAAGGCTTTGAGATACACAGTGACTGCTGTTATCAATGTTGAACTGTGTATCCTAAGAGTCAGAAGTGTTTTCATTTCTGTTTGTATCCCTGTGGCTGCCGTCAACATGTAAAATGCATCACTACCCTCAGGCTAAAGTCAGATATATGTCAACTCCAATGGGAGCTGCAAGCTTGTGGAATTACATTATGTTTGAGAAAAGAATAAGAAAATTGATATTCTTAATGGACACTAGCTATTTCCTGAAAGAGACAAACACTGTTTCACATATGCCACATGTTTTCAAAGGACCTTCTTGAATTTAACATCTAACTTTAAAAAGATTTTCTTTGATTGCATATTAGAACCAACAAGATATTATAGATGAGAATTTTTAAAATGGTGAATGATTTGAAATTATTAATTCTTTGGTTTTTGAGACACTCAAAGAAGCAAATTTTCAGAAATCACTTAGTATACCATGAAAGACAAGTTGTGTTACCTCAAGAACTGCAACCTGGGGAAGCAAAATCATCAGGCACCACTGAAAATCTTGAAAACTACCAGAAACATTAGTACAGCTTGAGAATAGCAACTTAGAACCAAGGTTTTGCAATCACTCACAGTCATGTAACAACAGAACGATATTAGAAAAAGCAAATTCTCAATTAAATGTAACACCCAAAACAGAAGATATCTTTGCTGTACGTGACTTGATTTTTGAAAAATTCAACTACATAAATACTGAAATGGATTATAAATTCCCTAAGGAAAAATTAATATAGTAGCAGCTCTTCCACAACTTACATTCAGACTGATAAAATATGGCTTTTATTCTGTTTCTTTTTATTATCCAGTGTAACATTTTAAAATAACCCTCTTAAAATAATTTTATTTTACAGTGTCTGTGAATATCTTATTTCCCTCACATGGCCCCCACAGCCAGGTTTGGCACTTAGAAACACACATAGCGTCTCCTGTGTCTGTGTGTTTCAGGATAACAGAAAATCTGCTCTGTTTGATAATGTCAGTGAGCCATATAACAGTTCAGCAGACACTGTATCAAATAATGTATGACATTGCTATATAAATGGAAGTATGGAGAAGTTGCAGGGAAAAATAAGACAAAATGCCTTTCTCTACAATTTAAACAGGGAGGAAACAATCATAAGGAGCGTTAAGAAGTGACAGATTAAGACTTTCATTATGAATTGTATTCTACTCGTGTTTCAGAGCAGGATGCATCTTGATGAGCTGTGCAAATTCAGAAGTGGGTTCAGCAGACTGAGAAGTGTGGCCATATTACCACAGGGGACTTCACAAATTATGAGATTATAGTCTACTGCTACAGCCTCTTGTTTCTTGCGTTCATGTGTTTTAATACACAGTAGAGTTGTATTCTAAAAAGCATTGTTGGATATATTTGCAGAACACATTTTCCATACAAGTGGTGGTACTATTGCAAATAATATTCGGAATACTTTGTACAAATGGTTGAAGTAAAAGTTCATATAAATTGATTTAAAATCTATTAAGGCAATTTTAAAATCCTATCCACTGCCTCTTTTTCTGGCAATCTGCTGTATTTACAGTTAAGCCTAGAGATGAAGCATAGGTAAAATTCTTGGTTGTAGCTACTTTTAAAAATTATTTTGGAAAGAATGAAAAGAAAAAATGGTAAAGGCAGAGGAGGAGGGTGGGAAGAAAGAAAAAGTGTAATTCAAAGAAGTCCATTTAAATTTAGGCATACATGAAAAGCATTTTTTTTCTGATTATGCAGAACATTTTGAGAATGTGAAACAAATATAAGGTAGTGTGAAAAATGAATGAGAAAATGGTAAAGTACTCATGAGACTGCACGTACCTGAAAACATTACCTGTGAAGAGGCTGAGCTTTCCCCCTTTTCTTTTTAGTTTCATGCCAGTTCTGGGACTAGTGCTCTTCTTCAAGTAAATGCTATTGAAATTCTACTGGTACTATGGCATTTTTAATTGTAGCTGGCAGAAAATAATTGGTTATCCTGCTGCTGCTTCTAGTACAATCAGAGCTCCCATGCTGCTGTCTCTTGTCACCTGAGAGAAGATATAGTAAGAAAAGCACAGATATTGTGGTGATGGTGCTCCTCAGGTCATGTTCACAAAACACATGGGTTTCTCATAAATGCAAAGTATTTTGCACAGACATGTACATGTTCTTTAGAAAAGTTCCCTTGAAGTCAGTACAGCTACGTGTGCATTTGCAGCTCAACTGTTTGTATGATCATATCCCACCCCTATTGAAAATCTGATCCTCTAATAGTATTAACAGTGGTATTTATGACAGAAGGGTAATTGGATAATTTTTACCCAAACTCTCAGAAATGCAATGAAAACTGATTCCACTATGGATTTCTGGAGTTAGAGCTCAGATGGTTAAAAAAAAAAATCATCAACCTAATTACAATAGCTGTAACTTAATAGTGTCATAGATTTACTATATGCTTCTGATGTAAGCTATGTTTAGAACTAAAATTTTAGTCATGTATTTGTCTACATTTAGGGGATACTTTAGGAGAACCCACATTTTTTCCCCAATGTGAACTACTAAAGTAGAGATAAAAGAAAAATTCAGCCCCGTGGTAATTCTAAATATTGGAATTTCATTGAAGATATCCTATTTACCTCAAAAACTACAGACATTAATTATTGAATAAATTATTCTACCAAATAATATGTCTTTTAACAGATAAACTTTGACAAACTGCTTATCCAAGTTGTGCCTGGTTTTTTTGAATATGCCAAATATAATAAATGTTGACAGGTGCAACTTTGTAGCATCACCTGTTCTGGAAACATATTTTGCCAGGTTTTACAGTAATTAAAATTTTCCATATAGAGCTGCAGATTCATTGAAATGTCCAGACCACTTTGTCTGTTTGCTTTTCAAATTTTCCAGTCCTTTTTCACAGAGATTAGAGAACAGTTTTTCTATTCTTATGCAAATCTAGTCTGCAATGGAGAAGGTTGAAATATTGCTCCTTCCAGATCTAGGAGCAATGGAAATGTTTAGCACAAGCCAATAGCAAAAAAACTCCTCTCAAATCCAAAATAAAAACTCACTCTAAATTAACAGATAAATTAAGTGCAAAAATCAAACTGAGATTTGCTCTTAGGTTGGTTATTGGTGTTTTTTAATATTTCTGTATGGAATGAGTCCTTCCCCATAATGCCTGGTATTCCTGTATAGACTGATGTTTGTGTTATTTTCTTCACTCCTAATTAGTTGATGGTTTTGTATTATTCCTGATGCTCTTCATTCACCAGTGAAAATACAGAAGAACTGACTGTTAAAGAGGATTTTTATGTAACTTGAAATTCCATCTGTGAAATTTGCGTTAACTAATTCTGTGATAAACCAGACAACTTATTAGGAACACTACTGGGTTTTTAGTATTGGTGGTAGTAAAATCCTGTAACTCCTAATGCTATTTTTTAACTTTTTGGGTTTAAAATCTATTTGCCTTTTCTTAGTTTTAGTGGTCATTCACAGATGATTATTCTGTTCCTTTTCAAAGTGTTGGCAGAATTTTGTAGGAAAAGAAGATGAAGTAGTGGCAAGTTAAAGAGATTCCACTGGTGCGATTTGTTGATTACCTGGTTAACCATTTTCTCTTTGAGATGCCCTTGTATTCTGCTGCCACTGGTAGTCTTTGAGACCAGTGCCATGAGCAATAAGTTATCTTGTTCTGGTTTTATCCTTCATAGATGAAATCAGTTTTGGAAAATAACTGGTTTTGTCACTAAAGATAAAGTAACACTTTTCTACTCATCCTTCATTTTCTCATAGTGTTGGACCTTAGATCTGGGTTAAGCTTCAGAGACTGAAGGTCTTAATTTATTTTTTATAAGTTTTGCTATGAAAATTATTTGTAAAATATTATGTTCTAATAATAGATTATGTCTACACTGTAGCTGTGAGAGGATGGAGGGACATTTGCCATGTAGTGCCACTGGCTAGCAAGTGTGAATTATTTCTCTTTGTGCATTATTTCCTACAAAAAGGAAACAAAAATTTGGTAGACCGCTATTCTTATAAATGTATAATATAGGAAGCAGAAAATAGCTTCACTAGAAGTGGAAATGTGGTAAATGTATTAAACAAGACAATTTGAGCACTTCTAGATGGAAATAGAACTTCTCAAGGAGAAAAAAACATTGTTGCTCTTCGTGGTTGTAAATATTACTCAGCACAGAAATCCCAAGCTCAAGATCTAACCTGTTGCTAAATAAAGTGTTGTGGTTGCAAAGAGCATTAAGTATGTTTTAGTCTTAGACTGCAAGAGAGATATCCATAATTTAAGATAGCCTGGGGGTACTAATGATGATAAAACCACAAAACGTCTGTTAAACATTAAAAAGAAATTTTTCCTTCATTACAATCAGTAATCAGATTGCACATGTGAGTGCAGTGGGACAAAATGGCTGTAAGTGAATGCTCAGCACATTCCCAAGTATCCTCCAAAACCTACCACAGTCTGCTGCAGTCTATCTAGCCTATCTAGATTTACATCAAAGCCTCTGATACTCTGATAAGTCCAAAAATGCAATAGGCTTGTTACAGCTCAAAGGACTGTTATAGCCTGTGAAGAGACCTGCTGTAGCCTTTTGATTTTATCTTAGTGGTGGGAGTGGTAAGTGGTCCATATGTGTAGAATTCACTACTCAAAAAGAAATCAGAGCAGAGGAGGAAAAGAAATAAGTATAATGTATGTTTGTACATTTTCCTGACTTTTTATTTATTATCTTGGAACAACTCAAGGACTATTGTCTTATACTAAAGTTACAACGGTATAAAAACTTGATTAGTACCAAATTCTGGCATAGATCCATTAAAGCATTTTAAAACATTAATCAAAAATTACAATTGATCTCTCTTTAATTTTCTGTTTTAGTGTTGAGAAGGTTATGTAAGTCTCTTTTGTCCCTCCCTGGTTCTCAATTTCTTTGTTTTTCCATAATTAATAGAAAATCTTGTGCATAACAGCCAACACTGACATAACTGTTCTACTGCAGAATGCACTTTTGGCTGCATTTATTTGAACTTTGGAATATTACCCATGTAATTCCCAATTCTGTTATTTTTAACTATTTTTTAAAAAATAATTTTCCATTTTTATATTTAGCTCTTATTCAGATTGTGTTCTTCACATTATTTCCTCTTTTGAGGAAATTTTGCAGGACAATTTTGTAGGAAAAGCAGCTGAAGTAATTGAATGTAAAGGTATCTTCTGGTCTTTATGGGATCTCTAAAGTCTCCAGTATAACAGATTTGTATGTCTACAGTTGTGTGTATATGGGAAGTTTTCCAAGAAATCCTTTCAAGTCCTCTTTGTGTAATTCCAAATAAAAGTTAAGAAGTTCTTCCACTACCTACAAATTACAAGGAAAAAAGCAGAGAATGTTAACTGATTAAGCAAAATTATTTTAGATATGTAAATTGTAAGAACTTCTGCATTATGTGTGTTTGAAAGAAGTGCAAACAGAATGAAATGCTATACTTGAGCTATATCAGGTACAATGTGGAACCATATGTTGGTAAGTACTTACAAAAACTTTAGCTTTCACCAGGACATATGTAGACACTTTAAAAATAATTATTGAACTAAGGTGCATGAATGATGCATATATATTCCCATTTATTTATTTAAATGCGTGCAAGAAAGAAAAGGCAAACAAACCAACAACTAAATTAAGAGATCCAGTCATATGGTGATTTGAAAAGGTGTTCTAATCATGATACCTACATATAAAGTAATGGAAGACATTTAGAATCCTATTCTTCACATGGTCAGATGGCAGAGTACATAAATAGGCAGAAGAGTTACACTGTCTGTCTCCAAATCACAAATAGAAAAGATCCATCTGATAAAATATTTCTGTCAATTAGAATACAGGAGAGGAAAGAGGAATTGTCCTGATTCTTCAGGATGATAAGCAGTGCTCTTCTCTGCATCTGCTGACCCCCACTGACTTTACATGGCTTTGTTGCATCGTTTTTTTTTTTCCTTCATGTGCTCACAAAAATTTTTCTTCTACTTACAGGAATATTGAGAGAAAAAAATTATATAAATAAGAACTAAGAAATAAAAGCAAAGGAAATGGATGATTGGAATTTTCTTTAAATTTTATTATTGTTGGTGTTGACAGTGTTCCTTGAGGGAATAGATGAATATCTGCTTTTCCTATTAAATATACAATTTGAAATTTCCTTCAGCTCTTCCTCCTCATTGAGACTTGCTCCAAGAAGGTGTGTTTTAAAACAACAGCAATAAAAATAAAACCAAAATATATAAGGAATACAGAAGATTAGAGCTTCATAAGTTTAAGCACAGAATTTAAATGTTTCTTCAGTATTTTGATACAAGAACATTTGCTGTTGATGGAAATTTTAATTCAGCTAGATTTCCAGTGGGCTGTTTATTTTCCTTCTTCAGACTGCAATGAGTCATTGTAAGGGTGCATTGTTGACCAAGTTTAAAACAAAATAGAAATTTGCAAAAGCCCTTGGTCAAAATCTGAACAGTGTCTTCTCTGTGTTTGGAGAAATCATATATTTTGCTTTTCAAAGTTTAATCACAGCTTTTGCAAACAATCAGTGTGTAACTTACTGAGTTGTTGTTTTTTTTTTTTTGGTGTTGCTTTCTTTTCTTGCACAAAAAATGTTTCAAAACTCTGCTGTATTTAATGAGCAACAAACTGTACAGCTTGGTGATTAGGGCCTAAGCTGAGAAAGATATGATTTTACAAATAAATCACATGAGATGACCAGGTCTGCCTGATCCCAAGTGAAATACAGACTTGATCTTGTGCTCCTGTAGCCCTGAGAACTATCCTAAACATCTGCTTATACTGGAAAGGAGAAAGCTCAACTTTCAAATTGAAAAACATTTTTAAAAATAATACTGCTAAATGGGATTGGGGAAATTTTCTGCTGAAACCTCTTCATTTAAAAAAATAAGTAGAATATTTGTGAGATTTGTTGTAGAAAAGAGTTGCCTGACTTCAGGCATTTATACTGAAAACCAGTGCAGGAAAATGGTCTATACAGACCCTCAAGTATGCTGTCAATTAGAAAGACCTATTAGGTCATGCAGTCATCCTTTATGGGCCCACAGGAGGGTTATAACACAGAAAATGGGAATCATATTTCATAGAGAAAAATTCTTGAGAGAATAAAACTATTAAATAAAAACAAACCTTCTAGGGGAGCCAGCATAGGAAACAGTTAAATATGTTTTCTGTATGAATCTGGCTAAACTGTTAGTCTTGAAAAAATCCCATAGCATATTGCTTCAGTCATCTAGTTCAAGCAACAAGATCAATATTAGGTATGCTTTTATGTACCGAAATAAGAAGAATTCCAGAAATAATTTGGTTGGTCTTTATGGGATACACGTAGAACTCATGTGCTAGCTTTTTGAGGTCTTTCTGAAAATAAAATTAAAGAGCACCTGAAATACAATCTGTCAACTCACTATTTTCTCACGTGATCATTGGAGACATGGAGAGCCTGGTCTCTTCTTTTTCCTGTAGATGTTTCTTCCTTCTCTCTTTGAATGAAATATTTGTTTTATATATGACATTGACTAAGTATGATCATTAAATACCTCATCCTCTGCATTTTCCATACCCACCTCTAAAGAAATCTGAATCCTATTTTGAAGGGAGGAAGAAAAGGTAAATTTAAAAAAACCTGTTATTAATGGAGATCTTGGAGAAACTCATGAATCCCAGGAAGGCAGAACTCTCCTTACCTTCTCTGGGGAGACATAGGCAAGAATGATGAAGGCAAGCAAAACTGTTGACAAGAGAGAAGCCTGGAAATATGGTAGAGTTGTTTGACTTTTGCCAAACTAACATCAGCTCACATCAGTAGTTACTGTCTAAAACAAAAAGATGCCTAGTTGATGGTAAAATTCTGTTGTTAGAACTCTATAGAAATACCATCTCTTCATGAAATTAGCAATAGTTATTGTATAAATCTTCAGATCCTGACATAAATTCTTGTTATTCATTTGGAAAGTTTTTGACTGACTTCAGGTCTGGAATTCAGTTTTCAGCTAGATTCTGATTCAGTTGCCCTAGAAATCACAAAGCCTTATATGAAGTAGAGACAGGAGATTGGCAGAGAGCTGCTGTGGCACAGAATGAGCTACACGGTGCTTATTGACAGTAGAGTTAGCTGAAGTAAATGGATATGAGCTCATTTCACCTCTGGAAGGAATACGGACCTTACTACTTATTTCTTTAAAATTCTGGATGAGGCAATTAATATGTGAAACTTCAAACTACCGAATCTAGGCTGCCAAAACTATCTTAGACTTTTTTTTTCCCCATAATATGGCACAAAAAGCAATATGAACACCCCCTGAGTCTAAGCATTTAGGTCCTTGGAAGATGTCTCAAGGCACTGCTTTATGAAGCAAAGCCTTGCTTTCCTGAAGCTGGAAATAAGATGCAATGTTTTCTGGCAAATCAGTCTGGCAAAAGCATTCTATAAAGGCTCAGTCTTTCCTAGCTTTGAGTTAATCATTAAAAAATAATTTTATTTTGTGGCAAATCTCAGAAGCAGCAAAAATAGAACTTGGTGTTTTGGTAAAAATTCCTAGATGAGAAAGAAAACCTCTCAGAGACCAGAGATGTATCCTTCAAACTTGTTAATCTACATATGACATAAAGAAGCAAGCTTACTTGTTTTTTGGTTTTTGTTTTTTTTTTTACATATGCATGCTCTGTTTTCAAAATAATCAACTGGAAAAATGGAAACACCTCATTTTAACTGTTGTGTTAAAGCACTCTCATTTGAATTTAAACCAAATAGCCTCTTGCAAAACTGTGTCTCATTTTCATGCTATTATGCAAATAAACACTGAAGATGAATCACAGATATTACTTCTTAATCCATTTTCTGGAACTGTGTTTAGCACACACAAGTTAAAGCAGTTCAAGATCCTGCAAGGCTACTCTCAGTAACAAGCAGTGCCAGTACTCAACTTAGGTAAACGTGGCCCAGGGCCTCTGTGAAGAAGCCAGAGATTTGAACAATTAATGGAATTAGCCTTGCCAAGTTGCTTTCCGTATCACAAAAAGCCATGTTTTTACTTCATGATCAGGTTAAATAACTTATATTGAGCCCTAGTCTTCAGATAAGTATTGGAGATATTTAAAACTTGCCTTTGGGATACCTTATTTAGAAGTTTGTTTTCTTAGCACCTTAGTGTAATCTCTCCTCAGGTCATTGAAAAGACAGCTATTTTTCCCTCAGCTGGCAAACACAGCAGATTACTTTTACTCTGAATCTCACATATCAAACACATCCTCCCTGTGTAAGTTAGTTCAAAAAATAGGATAGGTAGGGCTTTCAAGGCTTAACAAACTTGTCTTTGTTTATATGGTATGTCACCCTTTGACGTTTGCGTGTAATTCTTTGCATAAGGTAACAAAGCACAGAGATTGCCAATGAAATACTAACTGGAAAGCAAAAGCTGAGATTTCCTATCCCCAGTGGTGGTAAGGGCATTCTTACCTATGTAACCTCCGCTAAATTTCCCATCTGTACAAACTGTTTGTTGTAGATTTAAGCTTCAGTCAAACAAAATTAGTTCAGGATTCAGCTGTTAGAAAGAATAATAACAATAACAACAACAGCAGCAACAACAACAACAACAACAACAACAACAATAATAATAATAATAATAATAATGCTATGTGTAGTAGTAGCAATGGGGTGTGAATCCACTGCTTTTTACATAGCTTTCAAAGGATTCTGGGATTAAAAAATAAATAGTAAATCCAAACCGATTCAATTCAGGTGTGAAGAAAAAAGCAACTGCATTACTTTCAATCATGAAATGTGGTCTCAGTTTATGCACAAAATTTAAAAGCTTTCTTTTCAAAGTAGGAAGTTCTTTTGAATTCTCACCATATTGTTTTTACAATGTCTTATGTCTTTGTTTTTCTTTTGTCTTCTGAAGCTGCTTTACTACCAGAACAGGGTAGTCCACAATTTTTTCACGTCTAATTGTAGGATATTAAATCCTTCTGTTGTCAGTATCATAATAAGCAGTGAAAATTTCCCCCTAATCCAGACTAAGATGAAGTTTTGGTTGTTCACTACTTCACAGAAAATTATGAGAATTTGCAATTGGGGTCTGCATTTCTAAGGAATGTTGAATTTGAGTTTTGTGAAAAGGACAATTTCTTACTCTTTAGATAACATCAGTTAATTTTTCATGCCTAGGAAGAAAGAGTTTAAGTAACAGAGTTTACTAAAATGAGTTTAACACAATGCAGGTGAGCAGGTTTCCATTTCCAAATTTTTCAGGGTTCCTCTAATAATATCAAAATTAATTTGTATATTTTTCAGTAATTTACACTCTTACTTTCAACAAAATTAATTGCTTCTTAGGGTTCTCTTTTTAAGTTTTATGTCAGGATAATAAATGCTGTGTTTCAGTATTTATAAAAGCTGCAAATTAATACTTTCTTGTTTCCAAATCTCCTAAGTGGCAGCACTTAATACATTATTAGGCAAATAAATGCAAGTTAAATAAATTTATATAAAAGCAGAGTTGAGAAAAAATTCATATAGGAAAACAGAAATGAGCACAATACCTAAATGAAATATTTTCCTAGAATTTAATGTCTAAAAACACATAAAAATTTTATTCAGCAATTACAGAAATGATCAAATGAATGAAGAAATGTGTTTAAGCCATGGAAATCTCAAAGTCCAAATTGCACTGCTTTTATTGGGATGTCTTCATTTAAAATTATGTTTTTCAGATTGCCAAAGGAAACAAATAACTCCATTCAAAAGACCTCAGAAAACTGCTTCCCATTGATCAATGTCTTTTCTTTTAAGCTGAAGAGTGCTCTGAAGAGCACTGTCTTCACAAAGCTGAGAAAGGAGCAAGGAGGAACATTACATACCTCAGTTCAATGGATGCACAGAAAAACATTTCTGCATTGAAAGATTTTATATGAAGCAGTTTGTCTTTCTTGTAATTTTTAATGGTGTGGCCCAAAGATAAAATACAGTTGCTTTACTGCTGTATTAGATATGACAGTCTCATCACAAGGATGAAATCCTGTGGGACATCTGTTGATGTCACTGGGTCCAGGATATTAGTTAGGGTGCATTTTCTCAAACATGTTAGAGTTAAATTGTGCTCAAATATATTTGCAATTTTTTTCTTAAGCATTGCTATAAGTTTAAAACATGAGTAAATGAAAATTAAGAGCTTGTCTATAGAAAATTATAATGTTCTGTATTAGTACATTAGTAATTAACATATTATGTTAAACCATAGACCAGCAGAACAATTATACATTCACAAGGAATGTCATAAAAAGCAGTATAAAAATACTATAAAATGAATTGAACTATAACTGTATGAGCACTTTAAATAAAAATATAAATCAATAGATGCAGCAGTGAAAAATAACATATGTGAATGGTAACAGACTAATTGACTGAAAGAAAAGCACTGAAATTCGGTGGTTAAAAGGATACAATAATATTTTTGATGTTTTGGCCAAATAGTGAAAGATGAAATAGAGAAATTGCAATCACACACCATTGACAAATTAATACATTTTTGTTCTGAGGTTCAGAAAAAAAAGGTGCTTTTGCTAAAAATGTCAGATAGAACAAAATTATTGAGATATAGTCAGTATAACAGCTGAACTGAAAAATGGAGTCACAGTATCAGAAAAATCTCACAATTCGGATTAGAAGGGATCCTCCATCATCTCTTCCAATCTCCTACTTCAGATAGGGACAATGTTTTGTTATGGACAAATTCAATTGGGGAGGCTAATTATAGATAAATCAATTAACAAGAATTTATTAAGCAAGCGGTATTAAGCAAAAAAACAGCGCTGGGCGGCTGGGGAGTCTCCACTCTGCCACGGCGCACCTTCCCCCTTTGACCTTTTTGTTTTTATAGTCCCCCCTTTTTTTTGGTTGACGTATTTTCTCTCGATGTACTCTGCGCCGGTGCAATTGGTTGCTAGGGGGTCCTTTTTCTCTCTGCCCTTGGTGGTCATAGGGATGAAGGCTCCTTATCTTCTTTGCCGGTTGTCCTTGGCCTAAAAGTTAGCTTGTATATAGTTAGTTACACAGTCTTCTGTGCTAGCTGCATTTGCACAATTCTTAAGAAGAATACTTGTTGTTTATCAAACCACCCCCCCTTTTTTTTTCTCCTCTTTCTCTTCTCACAGTCTGAAATTCTCTATTCAGTTTAAATTCTTATTTTCTTTCAATGTTCGTTTTAATGAACAAAGACCTTTTTATTACAATCCCTCCTCTTTCTCTTTACCAATTTGTTCATTAAAACGCTTTAACTCTTGGTGGCTTAAGACCAGGGTTTCATCTACTTCTGAGTCCCTGGGCAATGCTTCGTACCTCTCCCTAATAAGCATTAGATGAGCTGCCTCTAGTCTTCCTTTTACAAATGTCTATGATTTTATTAAAAATGCAAGGTCCGAAAGTTAAACCTAGTAACAACAATATCACAGGACCTGCAAGGGTTGATAGTAGCGTGGTAAGCCAAGGGGAGCTGTTGAACCAAGTCTCATACCAGCTTCGCTGTGACTCTCTCTCCCTCTTTCTCCGTTCGAGGCCTTCCCTTAGTTTAGTCATTGTATCTCTCACAATTCCCGTGTGGTCTGCATACACACAGCATTCCTCCCTAAGGGCAGCACATAATCCTCTCTGTTGCAAGAATATTAAGTCCAATCCTCTACGATTTTGTAATACTACCTCTGACAGGGATCTTACAGACTTTTCAAGGGCTGAGATCGACTGTTCAATGCGGGCTAAGTCTTCATCTACAGCAATCCTCAAGGAATTAAATTCTTGATTCTGTTTTACTAATGATGCCACCCCAGTGCCAACACCTGTTCCACCTACAATCATTAGGGTAGCCACTGTCAAGGCTGTGAAGGGTTCCCTTTTTAATAAGTGATGTTCAGAAGTGACTTGAGCATTAAACGCATATTCCTCAGGATGATAAATGATTTTAGGGACTATTACCACTTGTATGCAAAACTCAGAGACTTCATTGAATAGGTCAAGAGCAATACAGGGTGTAAGCCCCCCTCTGGAGCATATCCATTTAGTATTTTTGGCTGGAATCAACCATTTTGCCGGGTTACTCTTATGCTGTGCTTTACTGATTGTTTTACACAAATGTTTCTTTTGCCACGGGACTCTCCCTATGCATCGTCCCTTTCCAGTTACTGCTGCTAACGTTATCCCTTGGGTTTGGGGGTCTTTCCAGTTACATTGTGGTGGATTGCTCCCATTAACTCGCTTGGGTTTCTCATTGAGCCCTACTGCCTCATAGAAAGGAGGTTTAATATCAAAGCACAGCCAGCATTGTTCAGTAATGTTAGGTCGTGTTACATTGAGGACTTGGTATGCTGCCTGCATAAGTTTCCAAAGGGTACTTTGCTGGGGATCCGGGGTCGGGAGTATGAGGGTCCCGTTTCCGGGCATTGTGGTGTCACTGGTCCCTATAGCTGTCTCGGTTAACTTCTCCTCAGCAATTACAGAGTTAGGGCCTATGGGTAGAGGATCATGTGGTAGGATTTCCTTTTTTATTTGAATGTACCCTCCACGATCCTTACCCGGTTCCCAACACTTTACTCCTCAAGTTTTTCCTACCAGCCATCCTGGGTCCAGGGGGTTGAGCACCTGTATTTTCAAGGACCTACAATTCCCCATATACAGAATTTCTCCTTGAGTGCCATACCATGGAACTTTGCATCCTTTAGGATACCATGAGACCTGTAAAAATTTATCTGGATGGGTGACAGCCCAGGCAGTTGCTATGGTTTCACAGCCCCAATATCCACACAGATATTCCCCAGGGTAATTACAATATCCCTTCCCAGGATTGGAGCTAGGACACCAATAGATAGCGTGGAAGTCAGGTTTACTCCATCCCCACACAGAGTTCACCAAGTCCTCATTAGTAACTAAAAAAGTAGGAGCTACAGTGGTGGCATTTTGCTTAACAACTTTCCCTTGGTCTATTTTGGTCAGAGTCCAATTAAATGGCTGGTGTGCATAGTCCCCTTGTACAGGCCAGGTACAACATATAACTAATATGTACAGAATTTGCCAGCAAGGGTGGAGTCCAAACCGCCCCAGAACTTGATTATCATTATTTCCCCCTTCCCACTGTTTGGTTTGACATGTTATTGCCGGGCTCACCTTTACCCTTGGGAGATCAGTACCCTTGAGGCAGTTCTTGAAATACCTTTGAATTGTCCCAGTTTGAGGGCTCTTTCCTCCACTGCTTCTTATCCCTCTGCCTCGCTCGCCGACCCGGTTGCTTTGAGCCATGAGGTGTACCATCTTCTCGGCAGCAAGGATATTCTTCAGGAGGACCCTTACTCTGTTTTTGCTGCCTCTTTTTGAATGATTCCCAATTCTTATCCTTCACTTGCGGTGAATTACACTGAATTCCAGGTAAAGTCTTCCGGCAATTCCCTTTTATAATTTGAACAATTAGGGGAATTGGTTCATTAGAGTGGTAACAACAATTTTCAGGCCTAGCCCCCTTAGTAAACACCTCCCACCACTCTTGGGATTCCCTTGGTAGGGTCCCGTTCTCTTCTCCAATCTTTAGGACTGACTTTGTCAGTTCTCTTTCTAATTGATAACACCCTTTACAAATACCCCTAGGAGGGGTACCTCTATAACTATGACCCACCACCGTTCCTGGCAGATTTTACAAATATAGCATACAAAAGGGTAACAATCACAATCCTTATTTGTACAATAGACTCTAAAATCATCAGTTATAGGATATCCATAATCCAATATCTCACTATACCAGCTGGTTTGTACAATTTTTACTGAGTCCATTAAGTCCGTTTAAATGTGACCTTAAGATCTCCGGGTTGGCTGGTTATTCTCCAGGGGTCTTCGGCAGCAGCAGCAGTAATCGGTCCCTTTATTCGGCTCGCATGTGTCCATCCCTTCTCGGCGGTTCTGACTGCAGTTTCTGTAGTAAGTAAAACAACATAGGGGCCTTCCCAGTTTGGGATTAGTGAGGTTTCTTTCCAGGTTTTTATTAACACCTTATCACCTGGTTTTATATTATGGATTGCTAGGTCTAAAGGAGGTCGTTGCACTAGTAACCCAGCTCTTCTAAGCCCTTCCCGAGCCTTTATAAGTTGCATGACATATTGGCTCAGGGTCTTGTCCCACTCAATTTTGAAATATTCAAGATTCAGACTAATTTGTCAAAATTTGTCTGAACACAGATTCACTGAGTTAAATCTTTCTGGGAAAAAGAGTTCCAGTTTCTTCACTCTCATTGTGAATTATGTTTTCCCTGTGCCCAGGCAGAATTTGTCTTACAGCAGCTAAGTGACTACTGACTTTTGTACTTTCATTATTTTGTATGATATCTACATAAAACTAAGTACCAAACATTTGATCAACAGTGCAGCCTGTTCCTACTTCCATTAAGACATTTCAGATAATTTTCCTTATTTTTTTCAGTTACAAATCTTTACATTTTTGCTATGTTTCTCTTTCCTTTGTATTTTAAAAGCCAGATGATACGTGCTGTGTTTTTTTTTTTATTGGAGAATGAGAGGGCACTTGAAACAGGAATCAGATTTATTCAAATTAGGATTACTATTCCCCCCCTGCATGCTATCAGCCTGTTCTATAGATCACAACTTTTGCAGCATTGATTTATGTCTCTAGAATAGCTAGTCTCCAAAAGAGGGGCATTTGCTCACCACTCAACCTACATTTCACTTGATGCCTTTTCTTATGGGAAAGGAAAAATAAAAAAAATAGATTGTTTTATGACTTCTGTTCTAAATCAGTGTGCCATCTGCAGTAAATAATCTGGCCCACCTGAATACTATGTGAAGCATATTTCTGTAATAACTGGAATTTTTATTCAGAATGTGCTACATGTTTGATTACATGGTTGGCAATCTGTCTCTATGTGCGTGGCACAGATCAGGACAACAACCTCCTCCATTATTTCCTAACCTTCTGTCTCTGTTTTTTTGTAGTGCTGCTCTGTTCACTGCTAATGTGTCTTTTGATCTTCCCAGCACTGTCACCGTTGAAGTTGTCTTTCTTCCACACAAGTATTTGAAAACCTGTCAAAGAGCTGAGGTTTTCATTATATGCTTTTCATCATTACTCTCTCTACTCCGAACAAGTTTATTTCAAAGGCTTTGCAAAAAATGACAAGAAACATGACAATTTATTTCCTTGTCCTTTCATTAGATTAGAAATGCCACAAAATATTTAGAATCCATTTATTTTTATTAAAAGGCATGATGCACTTTACTTTTCCAAAGAAAAGACAATGAGAGAATAAGAAATATTTATTTAGACTGTTATGGTGATTGAGGGGCTTTGAGTCTGAGGCATTTGAGTAGGAAATCTATATATTTGTAGTTCACAATACATATGTGTTAATTGCATTTTAGAGATGAATTGCTGTGAATAACATAAAACAGCCAAGAATAAAGAAAACACTTTTGATGTGGTAGCTATAGTACAGGCATTCCTTTGTAGTCAGCCTTGGAAAATTCCATTTTCTTTTGCTCTGAATCACAATTTAATGTGGTATTTATCATCAGGCTATTAAAGATATTAGTGCCATATAAACCATAGTTTCTTTTTTCTTTTACTGTTGGCATTTTTTCATTTACTGTCTGCATTTGGTACAGATCAAGAGATTTTTACTTAATGTTTCCCCTCAACAAATAAACATGAATAAAACATGCAGCATAAACTGAGAAGTACTATGCTTTGGAAGGTGCTTTTCCATTAAAATATTGATCTCACAACTTATGATTTAAAGATTTTTCAAGCAATCCAAAAGCTAAATCAGTTTGGAGAGCTGCTAAATCAAATTGCAGCAGTGTTAAAGATATAAAAAGAAATATTATTTAATTCTAATAACACTAGCTGTTTTTTAGTTACAAACAATTCTGTTACAAAAAAATTGAAGTATGTTTTGTGTGTATGCAAGTGAGCATGATTTTAAAAGATGAAATTTTGAGCCTGATTAAAGTAAATGGTAACTGTATCATCTAATATTCCCTGATATTTTTAAAACTCTCTCAGAATTTCTACAAGAGAAAACTAAATAGGAGAAACCAATGTGAGTTTTGGATTTTGGAGAGTATTTTTAGTGTCTTGGAAAGGAGCTTCCTAAATACTGTGCATTAGGAAGACTGCTTCAATTTAGCTTCCATATAATGTGCAGCAAACCCCATTCGTCCTGAGCCTTCTGAATTACTCGTTGACACTTTGCATTCACCTGTATCCTTTCAGATAAAGGAATCATATGGATCTAACCCAGCTGCAGATCGGGGAACATATATAAAGAAGGTATAGCCCACTGGACCATTATGAGAATAAAGATGCTCCTTAAAGGACTTAAGTATAAAACAAATAAAATCTAGCTGTATTTTTACCAAAAGATCTGCAACCTGAATTTTAGAAAATTGAAGTAGATAAACATCTGCTGAAAAAAAAAACAAAACAAACCAAAAAACTTCAGTGTTAATTTACAACAGAAATATCAAGCAGTAAAGAGTAGATATAATAAAAACACTGAGAGAATGTCATTCTAACTCACAGTTAATTTGCACATTCTCATTAACCAGCATCTTGAAATAAGGCTCATTTAATTATTATGAGCTTCTAAGTACAGATATAAAATATTGACCTTCTCTATGAAGGACATCGGTCATTTTTACTGGATTTCAAACACCTGTCTCTGGGGCAGTAAATTTAAAACTTGAAGTGATTTCTACTTTGAGTTGCTTCTGACAGGTAGGAGAAAAGTGAGAGGGTGAAATGGAAGTCAGAGCCCACCAATACCTGGATTTATCCAATATCAGAATTTAATAAATACATTTGATATAAATATTCCCCAATTTAGAGAAAAAATAGTGTTAGTCCCCCATCTGAGGGTTGGTTGCATTTATTCTTGAAGTTGTACTCTAACGTAGTATACAGCTAGTTAGTGTCAAAACATCAGTAAAAGAAAATGAGTTTATTTGACATATAAAGCATCATGAATTTTGCAGGTACAAAGCAATTGTATTGGGTTGTTTTATATTAAGTACATGTCTGACATTTATGCAGTGATCTTTTTTGATTCAAAGAAACATAATAAACAGTGCTATTAGAAGGCTGGTATTTTCCATATTTTATGGAGCCATTTGAGAAATGAAACATAATGTAACAAGTCTGAACATTTTATTATGATTTTATTTGGCTCTTCTTCTATATTTTGGAATCCTTCCCTTACTTTCCTAAATAAAATAGAGAAAAAGAATTAAATTGTTTTAAGCTAGAGAGAAAAGAAACAAAAGAAAAAAAAATAGAAAAGAAAAAAAATTAAAAAGAAAGAAAACAGAAAAAAGAGGAAAGAAAAAAAAAAAAAAGAAGAAAAGTTTAGGAGCCCAGATTGCAGATTGCAGATTGTGAGACTATTCTCTGGTCATAGAAAATTAATTATATTTATGGAAATCCTAAAAAAAACATTTCCGATGGTTATTTATTTGGTTTTTACACATTATGGGTATACCTTTATTTCCCCATTGCTGTATTTAAAGAAAAAGCATAATTGCTATTATTTTATATTCCTTAATCTATTTGAAGATGCAACATAATCCATTCTTTTTAAACAAGAATGGTTCACTGTTAACACACAATCTATCCTATTTATTGCCCTGAATTAAATCAATTCATATGATGAATTTGGCAGTGCTGTTTATACCAAGCCTTATTTTTTTTACTTACAAGTGTAAATCAGGAACAATGTCCTCCAAGTTGAAAGAGAAGGAGTGGAAATTGTGTTCTTGATTTCAGATATGCATTTTACAGCAAGCGGAATGCAGAAGGAATGTATTCAGTATTACTCTTCTTAGGAACCCTCTGCAACTGTCAACTTTTTAGTGACTGAAGAGAGAAATAAAACTCCTGAAAAGACTATTAATTATGCTTCTCTAAGACTAAGCATTCATAGAAATCACATCACTCTTCTTCAAGAAACATTTCAAGTGTCAGAAAGCACAATCTATTTGATGAAGACACAGCTTGCTTGAAAGAGGTAGCAATTAGGGGAGATAATATTTATATTATATTATATTATATTATATTATATTATATTATATTATATTATATTATATTATATTATATTATATATATAATATATATATTATATTATTTAAATATTTATATCATGTATCAGTTTTTCATATGTCTGGAAGGTTCTAGATCATATTCTGTCTTTGGTTCATTCCAGACTGACTTTTAAAAATATATCAGTACAGTTGTTAAAATGCACTTGAATTCATTCATGTACATGTTAGATTTAGAAAATCCCTCTCAGCTATGCTGAAATCTGCGTATAAGAACCACACCTCTTGTCCTTTATGAGGGTGCAGAAGGAACTCTGCAGCTGAACCAACCCTTCAACAAGCCATGAACAAGGCCAATTACGAAAAATGTGCAGTGATTTTCAGAAGCTGGAGAGGTTGATTATGGTTCAGTTACAGCCTGTTCAGGGCAGTGGTTTCTTCTGTGCTGGAGACATATGGCATCTCTGGGTAAACTGACCCAGCCCGGGATTCTGAAAGAGGGAATCCTTCTTTCTTTTTCTTGCCAGACAGGTCATTAATTCACAGCAGAGTGACTGAACAGTGAATTTTAGTGGATTGTATTGAAAATAAACTAGATGAAAAATAATTTGCTTATTTCAAGTAGGCAAAACAGATCTTGTTCCTAGAAACCTGCAATTTTAGAAGACAAAATACTGAATAAAATTTTCTCTGTAGAGGAACATCTTGAGACAAATATTAGAGAGTAGTCTCTTTGGAGAAACACTTTACTTTAGCTGCCATTCCTACCTACATTTAAAATGCATGGGCAATATTAGTTCCTCTGGGACTATTGTAGAAGAAAGGTTATGCACTACAAATTGCAGAATTGAGCAAAGAATACATGTAAATCTGTATCTGAGTGAAAATAATTTAATATAGTAATATTTATATGATAGCAACACTAAAATAAAACAAATATATTAGAGTATTTCCACTTAACTTTTTTCATAGGCCCTTCTCTTAGAAAATATTAATTTATTTGCTTTCTCTGGGTGCTACGTGCATTGTGTGAGTGTTACTCAGCTTTAATACACGTTCTCTTGCTGTTCCATTTGCTTGCATATCTAACATATGATTACAAAACATAGTCTCCTGACTTCAGCAAGATGAAATCCTAGTTACAAAAGCCCTAGTTAATTGGGGAGTATCATTAATCCTTCTGCATTGCAGTATTCACTTTTGAGATTACTGATCTTGCACAAAAATTGAAGAAAATTAGAAAAAAAAAAAACCACTGCAGAAAAGCTTTTTCTAATAAAAATAGAATTTTGATTATAACATCTAGATGGACTAACAACAATAATTAGCGAGTTTTTAAAAAATAGTGCTCTATATTTTCTTTAAAAATATTATTTTAACTGACTAGGTATTCACTTTGTAAATGTCACAGATTGTTTATTTGTGGAGAAAATAAGACAGAATTTCAACCTCAGTTGTTGAGTTTCAACACTGAATGCACAGTAAGAGCTGCTTTTAAACCTGCCATGAGGGAGAAATTAATGCATTTATGTGATGTTAATAAGCTAATCTAGAAGATTAAAAGCAGAACTTGCTAAGGCACAAATAAAATTTCTCTTCTCTCCCTCATATTTCCCTGAGATTTCAAGCTTTCATATTTATGCAAAGGAGTCTTTTGTGCATCTGCTCTTCTTCAAGAAATATTTAAACTGACAGAAACTATTGTCAAAAATGCAGAGGTTCAGAACTTGGGTACAAGAGTTTTAAACATTTTCGGTCCACTCTTGTGAATAACAGACAAGGTCTTCAAATAAAAAATATTAATTTTACAAAAAAAATAAAAGAAGAATTAGCTCTTCTGTGGTTGTTATGGCTAAAGGAGCCCTTAAAGTGAAGTAATGTGAATTTCAGTTTTTTGAGTAATATGCCAGTTTGCCTTATCTTAACAGTATTATGATTTATCAGATGAGGCTAACTATTTTTTTTCTCGTGAATGTTGTTGCAAAAAAATTTTCACTATATATTACACTTGCATGTATTACCACAGCTAATTATACTAATTTTTGCTGCACAGTCTTGGAAAGTTTGCTGTCTTTTGGCAGCTCTAAAGCTGGTTCTCTGGCAGTATTTCTCGTATCCAACCTCTCATCCCCTCCCTCTAGACACTATATACAAAAATGATATTTTTAAATACTAACATTTCGATATGGACATTCTAGATTACTAACATGAAGAGCAGTGAATATTTTTTGCAGCGAGTAGATCTTTTTATTTTGAAGAAGAGATATATGTCAGAGGAAAGGGAGAGGCTCATAAGAAAGATGCAGAAAGACTTTTTTCCCCAAGGCGTGTGCCAACAGGAAAAGGGACAACCATTTTCAACTGGAAGAAGGTAGATTTAGTGTGAATATCAGGAAGAAATTTTACTGTGAGGGGGGTGAGACACTGGACTGGGTTGCCCAGAGAAGTTGTAGAATAGTGGAATCTGATGCATTGGAAGGTGCCCATGGTAGAGGGGTTGGAAATAGATGACCTCTAACAGTATCTACCAACCCAAGTCATTCTGTTGTTCTGTGTACTGAATAACAAGAAGTCAATTAGGAGTTAAGTCACTTTTAGCCACGGCTAAAAGATCTTCTATGAAGGGAAAACTGAACTGCAAGTATATGTTTTCCTACATATTTTTATTCTTCATCAATATCAAGGGCATCTGTATTCTTATTCTGATTTCTCTTCAGGATTAAAACAAAATTAGGTTTCTGGGTTTTGACTAGTAGTCAAAAGTCTACAAGTCCTGTAAGCTGTGATGCTTATATTACCATTATACTTCAAAAATAAAGGGTTTCCTTTTTTCCTTTTCTGCACAGATTAGCAAATAGTATATTTTTCTAAGTAAAATTTTTTACTATCACATCTTCTTACATGATCAACACAATTTATAATACAAATTTTTATGAAATAAGAGAGGATTTCAAATGAAACATCTTTTAAGCAAACTAAACCTGTAGCATAAGCCTTTTGTGTCTCACTCCTTGCGCAAAAGCCTGAGAGCCAACATGTTTGGCTGTTGGGAAAGTGCAAGTGGAATTGTACAAAATTGACAAACTCACTTTCAAAAGGAAAAAAAAAAGGTTGAAAGCCATATCGGTGCAGCTATCCAACCAAGATTGGTACCAACAGATACCAATCCAACCAATGTCTATTCAGCAATGTTTTATATCAATTCTTTCTTTAAATTGGATTGGTACCTGTTTTCTCTTTACCATCACTATTCAGTAATTTCAGGACTGGGAGGTCCCATGAACAAAGTTGTTGAATTGCAACACAACACAGATGAAGAGTTTAAAAAACAAACTGAAGCTATTTTACTAATTAAATTAGAGCTGGGGAAGTTGTTAATGCACTGTCCTATGACCATCCACACTGTTTATTAGTTAGCCTGTTTCCCAGCATGGATTTGATTCCTATCAGCTACCAATTTCTTGGACAGTGCCCAAACACTGTTAAGGGAAAGCAGGAAACAGAAAAATTTGCTGCAGACATCTCTTTTTTGCAGGCAAAGAGAATTTAAGCTTTGTGTATACCCTGCATCCTTTTGCTGGGTCTATCCTAGAAGGCTGTGAAACACTGAAATGGCATATCAAAATATCAAAATTCAGGAAGAAAGCAAGTGACAAAGTCAGTTACAACTGTTGTCTCTTTAGACAGGACTCCTATCACTCCACCACCTTAGCCTTCTCTAATGTAATTCCTCTAGATTCATTCTTGTTGAAGCACATGAAGAAATGCTGCAGGGTTAGGTGAGCAATAGTGGTGAATATTGTCACCCTTTTTTAACTTATTTAGTAATTTTTCTAGAACTTATGTTGCCTTAGAAACATGTTGAGCTCTTGAAAGCTTTGAAGACTAGGAAGATATTTTTGATTTACATCTATGTTTTCTTCTGTATGTTGAAAAATAAATAAAAAATAACTTATGAATTTATTTTTACCCATAACTCAATGAAATGTACCATTTCACCCCACTGACATAATTTAAAGAATAATGCATTGAATAACATGATTAATGTGGTCAGGCAAAATTCAGCATTTTGCAATTTTTGTTATTATTATTTCCAATCATGAGTCTACACTAGCATTTGTCTTTATTATTTTTCTGATATATTGGGTTAGCCTTGAACAGAAGTCTTTGAGAAGGAGAGATCTCTTGAGTATTGAAAATATTGCATCAATCTGCTTACTCCAAGAACTATAATTTCATGGCCTTGAGAATATAAAACTGCTGTATAAAGAAAGTTTGATAATAACAATAATTAATAATAATAGTAATAATAATAATAGTAATAATGCCAGGGGCTACTAGGATTGCCAGCATTTTAGCTTGCTACTGCAGGGATATAGAGAATTTTGAAGCAGAATTTATTTAAGAAAAATCTTATAAAATTTGCTTAGAGAAGCTTTTAGATGGTGTTAAATAAGACAGCAAAACCAAATTATGAGCTCAGTTTTCATTACACCCTATTTAAAAAATGTATTATTTCAGTGGATTTGCATTGAGAGAAAGACATGACTGTATGTTTAGACTCAGGCAACCTGCCTTAATTTGCTATCTTGTCTGGCAACTTCAGTTCTGGTTATTTTGAATCAGTTTACTTGAAAACACATAGATGAGAAATTAATTTCTTGAGCACTGTTTACTAATATCAGCACAGAAATTAACGCTGCTGACAATGTTAACTTTTCTCACCACATATAAAACAAAACCAAGATTTGGTGCAAGCACTTCTGGGTATTATCTACAATGACTATTGCATATTCATTTTTTCCAGATAACCTTCTTTATCCATTTCCTGAAATTCTGTCTAAACCTACCTTATGCAATTTTAAGCAATTTTATGGTCTGTTACTGGAGTGTATTAGCAACTGTCTGGCACATTCTATTTGTGGCTGCTTTTCTTGGAGTCTGCCTCAATGCCTGCAGAGATGTTTACTGGCAGTGATCCTATCATCAACAACATTCCATTAAAACTGATTTTCGATGTGCAATGGTTTTTCTATTTCTTTTGTTCACCATTTCCAGAAAGAATGCTCTCTAATGTTACAACTATAAAAAAGATTTATGCTTCCAAAAGATTTCCATCAAGAGACAAACTAAACTTTTATTTTAGATGAGCCAAATTGAAACTTTAATGGTTTCAATATGCAACAAATTAGACAATGTTTTTGAGAAGTCCAGGAATTAAATTTAATCTAAACATGCAAAACTTGTTTTTTCATGGTCATCTGCGTTTCATTTTCATTTTGGTAGCTGTTAAGATAAATATTTTTTTATGACTTTTGATTTTAAAATCATAAGCCCATGTGAAAATGTATTTGAGCTAGCACATTGAATTAGCAATTAAATAGCTTCATGGAGAATGTTAGATATAAATTTTGGTTTTATTTATTGGAAAGCATCTACTGAATGCAGTGCAAAGCAATCTCCAGAGTAAGAATATTTGCTTCACAGTCACAACTTTGCAAAAAAATTCAGGTGATAATTTTGATCCTGGTAAACCTCAATTTTGCTATTTCCCTTTCATTGCATCTCACCATTGAACAATTTCAAAAGGTAAGACTTTAAAAAATCCCTACAAAACTGGCTTTTTTCATGGATTCCTTTCCTTCAATATTCAATCAGCAAAAAGAAGAATGTAGTCTTTAAAATATGCTCTTCTTTTTAATTATAATATATATCCTTAACAACACATTTTCCAATTGTTCACTCTTAGTACCATCACAGCTTTTTGTAATGGATATCTGGGAAGAAACTTTTAGACAAGGTGATGTCACTCTCTAGATCTCAGGAAGTGTATTTTCATCTAATTAATGGGATTAATTAAATCAGATCCTTACAGGAACTTCCACAATTGTTAGCCAAAAATAACTGAATAGAGAAAAAAACTGACTGTATGAAATGTTTGCGCCTTCCCCTTTTACAGGAAGATAAAGAATTCAGCCTAGTCTGAGACAGCTCCTGGCTCTTCCCGAGGTGGAGGTCATAAAATCAACTCGAGTATGTTCAATAATCTGTTGGAATTTGCATAATTACTTTGGATTTGTCTCAGAGAATAGCTTAGAAAAGTGATTCAGCACTGTCATCCACAGGCAGGTATCACAGGCTTATTAATCCTTCCCTTAAGTGGTGGGAAAAGGTCAAGAGAAGTGTGGGTACAACCACTCTCCATCTGGCTTTAATGTTCACATCAAAGACTGCCTTGTCTTGGGGATCAGGAGGAAATAATATACAATGCTTCAGGTACCAGGTCCTTTCTAAGCTTAGTCTTAGTCATCTGTTCAAAGTTTTGTTAAAATGGAGGGGGAAAGAAGGAGGAACACAATGCCCTTGTCAAAGGCAGTCTTGCTTCCTTTTAGTTGTGTCTAGACTGTTTTGCAGGTGGTCTTTTAGGCAGTACTGGCCTATTCTAGACCTTGCTCTTGACTCCTGGATATTAATCTTTGGATTGGTATAGTCTTTCTTGTCATTAGCTTCACCTGTCTCTTTATTCCAAATTTCACAATGACATAAAAGCAACAGTGACAGATGTCCTGGGGAGAGAAATTGCTTCCTACATTCTCCTACTTAATTTTAGTCCTTCCTTTGCAAAAGTAGCTTGTTGTTCCATTGCTTGTACTCATCAGGATGGGGGAAGAGCACTGGGAGTCATAGAGAGACACTGTCTGCAGGAGGCTCCAAGCCTGTAGCATGACAGGTTTGGGCTTCATTCGCATTGTCTGAAGGTCTGTACCTCTCCTGACTTCAAAAGCATCAAAATGAAGGGTATTTTACAGAATTATGTATTAGAGTACCCCAGGCCTCCACCTGCAGTGTACTATTGAACTTGGACTGGATCTCCTTTAAAAACCCACACACTATTTTTTTTACAAGGCCTGGCTTTAACATATGAATTTTAGTTTTGCCGGGGAAGTAAAGAAACTTATAATAGGTGGTGTCTACTTTCTTTTTTTAATTAATTTTTCAAGAAATTCAGAAAGATCAGGTTGAGTTGTTAATGTTTCTAATTTTATTGCCAGACAGCTATCCTTGAAGTCTGTCTCACTAACAAAAAGCCAAACCCAAACAAGAAACCTTACTTTTGTTTCAGTAGTAAGTTTCAGATATAATTATGTAAACTAATCTTTCTAAATGACACTTCGTTAAATTAAACTGTTTAGGAGTGAAATGTAATTAAATCCTGCTGCTTGTAGAATTGAATAATATTGTTACTTAAGAGATATTTGATTTCAGAATTTATGTGCATCTTCTTAGTTAGCAATGGATCATATTTTGATGACTACTTTAGCTTCAGTTCTTTTTATTTAGTTAGCAAATTAAACCACTGATAAAAATAGTCAAACACTAACAGATATATAGTGTGTATATACCTGTTTTCCAACCTTGATTACTCTATATATAGTTAGGAGATTTTGAATTTCATCAAAAGTCTGACAAAAAAATTACAAGGGGTACATGAATAATAGAAAGGGATGACATGACTAACTAGACAACTGGAGCACATCTAAGAATTTATTTCCTATTGAAGTGTTGTGCCACATCTGGGAAATAAATGTGTTTCAGAATATTTAATTCATCTCTTCCCATTAAAACATGGACCTAGACAGCAGGGCAGTACATTTTACACCTGCAGTAATTGCTTCATTATGAAGTGCCAAAGCAGTGGAAATGAGAAACTTTTTGTGGAATGAAACAATCTACCAGACTGATTCTCTGCAGAGGCATATTCTGTAAATTGAAATGTTCACTGACAGCAGATTTATGCTTGAACTCAGCAGGTTTTTCAAAGGGCTTGTGTTGTATCATTCTTGGATGGATTAGAAATGGTCATCTTGGTTTTCTTTAGAGTTTGATAGGTAGGTCAGTAAATAACAAAGGTAAGTTGAGCAAACCTCGATTTGTGGAAATTACCTGGAGAAGTTTCTGCAAATTACTGATACCTCTCAATGTTGAGACAATGGGAACTGAGATTCATAATGTTTTTGGAGATTCACATAATACGTAACAGCCTCTATAATGAACTTATTTTTTTAATATGTCTAAAATATTTGAATTTATAGACAGAGCATAGTACTGCACTTACCTAAAGTGAGTAAAAGTCCTGATTTTATTCTTGTTTCTGGAGAATTTCTTCAGCTAAGTGCTCATCAGTTGGGATGCTAAATATGTTTTAATGCATAAGAAGTTTTATTTCTGGTTATCTTTATATGTCTGCATTATCTGATTGTCTCAACCAGCAGAAACTAACAGTTTAACTGTAGTAATGTGAATGTAAATTTCAATTAAGGCAATGATTAAAGTAGGCATTCGCAATATTGAGAAGCCTTTTTACAGACACTCTCTATGATCCTAAGTACTCTGACTTGTGATTTAAGCAGCATTGTATAAAGGGTACTTGTTCACTTCTGGAAGGTGAGAACAGTTCATGAGGTCTTACAGAAGCAGACTTTCAATCAGGTCACCTATTATTTGCACCTTGTTTCAAGCATTTCCTCTAAGTGGTTTTAAGGCTCGTTGCTCTGTCCTGGTGATGATTTGTTCTGAGTGTTCACCTAAGCATGCCATTATATCAAATGTAATGCAAAGGAGAGATGACTCTTATTTCTGTCCATTTGTCCAATTGAATAAATATCTAAAGAACCCAATACCAATAGTCTGTAAATAGACTAGGGAGGAGAAAATGGGATCCAGGCTCCCTTTGTATGAACTTACACACACACACACATGCACACACACACACACACACACACACACACATATATATAAAGATGGATATGTTGTACTACAGGTAAGCCCAATTTTACTTTGTTGCTTCTATTAAGAAGTCTAATTGCATAAGTAAAAAACTGGCAGAAGAAGTTGTTACAGTGCATTTCAAAGGCTCCATTTGCCCATGACTGTTTTGTTGTCAAATGAAATAACACTGTGCTAAATCTAATTTAGCAGAGCTGCCACCAATTTGTAAAGTTCTTATTGCACAGGAGTAAGAGTGAGAGTGCAGATCCTTTTTCACTTCCAACCTAATCATCAGTGCAGTCCATTAAGAATCCACGGGTTGAGTTACTGTCTTTCAGCTTCCTTGGTCAATTTGGATATGTGGAACACATGAGACAAGCTCAGTTTTACTAACAAGGAATGTAAGCCTAGGTTGACATAATACTGTTTGAATCAGGCCCCCGTGGTCTCTTTCCTTCTCCAGCTGCAGGTAATTCTGCAATAGTCACCACGGTCAGAAGAGCTGGTTTCATATATGAAAACCACACATTTCTCAATGCCCTGAGAAAAATTGCAATTTTTAGTTGAAAAGACCAAAAATCATGACATGAAAGAAATCAGGGATGTTGTCAGAGGAAGAGATCCTTCTGTCAGTATTAAGCTGCATAGGGGAATACACCCCAATAGTCCTTGGAAGTGAACTGTACCTCACAGGAGAGAGAAAAGCCAAAACTCCGGTATTGTGTTCATCTGGCCTGTGGAGAAACTCTTCACCTCAAACCTAGCATAAGCAGGATACAGTAACTGAGCATCCAAGATGCTTTTATTTCATAGTCTCTTTCCTATTCCAGTGTTAATTACTGATATTTGTAAATTTTACATCTACTTAAAAAGCTTGAGAATAATTTGGAATATATTAAAGGATAGTCCTTCTCTGAACTTATTTTGTAAGTTGATACATTATTTGAAATAATGAATAGTTACTCTCTAGACTCTGCTGGCGTTTATTTTACTCATTCAACACTTTCCTTCTTAATAATTTTAAGAACTCCACTAAAATAAATTAGGTCATTCTCTACATCTACACTTCACTAGTTACTCAAAAGAAAGATTGAATAATCTTCTCATTGTTTGAGTAAAAAGTAGCTTAAACTATTCATGTTGGCATCCCACTGTATCCTAAAACTGTAGATTATTAGGATGCTTTCATGAATCTTTATTGATGTTTTTCAAGTAGTCCTCCTAGTTAAAAAATTATCAAGAAAAAATTGCTGGGAAATAATTTTTCATCAGTTGCAGTTTTCATTTATTACTTCTTAAGGAATTAACCTTTGGGGTTTTGAAACTAACACAAAGGCTCTTTCCTGTGGTTTGAGTTGCTCTGAGTTACTTATATTGATCCTGCATTATTGTAGCTGAATGTTTCAAATCTTACTGTCTTACTTTTCCAAACACTTCCATCTAACAGAAGGAAGTTTTGAGGGATGGTGCATATCAGCATGGTACAGAGCAGTGCCATGGAAATGTTACTGACCTAGCTTGGGTACTGGAAATCTATTTGCATTAACATATCTTCTCACTTGAGCAAATAGCTCAATATAAAAGTAGTCTGTAAATAGTATGGCTATCTTCACTGTTTGCCTCAGAACCTGCGTATTTCCTCAAGCCTCACGTTGGGTCTTTAGACAGCTGTAGGCAGATGAAGCTGCTCAGTCATTCCATTCTGAGTCATTGTCTTATTGGCACTTAGACTGAAGCCTCTCTAAAATAGGTGCCACTGTTGTTGTTTTGTTCATCCTTAAGACAGAGCTTGCAGATGTTATCAAATGAAACACAGCAGCAAAAAGATGTCTCACCCAGCATTTGTGAGGCTTAGTTATTCCAGTTAAGATTTGGGCATGACCTTTCCAGTGCTTTGTAAAATGTCTTTGTATGACGCTGCAAAATTTGAAAGTTGCGTCTCACAGTAAGTAATGAGGTTGGCCAGCAGGTCTGAGCAGGTCTGAGCCCACTGTCTTTCATATGGCACTAGTGTTTCTAAATGCAAATAACTGCTGCTGATGTGAAAATGTGCAGCTGACAAATTCATGACTCTTTCAGATGGTAATGACAGATAAGGTTGGTAGGTAGTATGTGCTGGAGTGTGACTGAAATTGAGGTAAAAGTAACTAGCTAAATAAAACTCCTGTACTTTTATTTAAAAGTTTTGATAATCTATTTATTACTGTTAAAAAAATCTGCACTGTCTTTTAATTTCATGTGTTCTATTAGAAAAATACATTTTTTATAAGTTCTAAATGAGCTGAACTTTAAAGCCAGGATGACATTTTGTATCCATGTAGCTATACATATATGAATGTGTATATAATTATAAACATATGCACTATAGATATAAGATCACTTCTGCAAAAACAGTATAAAGTACACTCAAATGCTTGACTCTTTATACACAGTTTGCTTAAAATGTTGACATTTCAATCCCAAATCTTGTTTTGTGTCTTACTGTAGTCAGGAAATTTCTGTATCAAAGAAATTAAAAAATGATAAATACTGAGTCTAGTGTAATGGCTAAGGATACCAGCCTGGGTCTGATTCTGAGAGATTCTGAAAATGTCTGCAGCCCTAAAAGTATGATGTTTTCTGTGGCAGAGGCCAGTGAGGGTCTCCAGGACTTCATTCTACTGCTTGTTTTATATCTGAAGGATGAGCTTTGTGCTTAACCGCTTCCATTCTGAGGTGATTTTTCACTGGAAACTTGCAGACCAGTTGGGATCACTGAAGTGGTTTGATACTGTAGGGCAGATGTGTGCATGGAGGCTGATGATCTTTGCCTCTGCAAACAAACAGCAGCAATATCAGTGTAAGTGCTTCCAAAATCTGTCCCTTTTCAGAAGGTGGTAAAACTGTGTGGCTTCTCACTATATTCAAACAGATGTTGTATGCTTCTAGCTGGTGGATTGTGCTGGAGTTCAGGATGTAGTTGTTGTCAGCTGTTTCCACGTTGTAGCCATCTGTGAGGACACCCAGAAAAGGCATTTCATAGTTTGAGTGAAGAAGGATGCAGCCTTGATGTGACTGAAGGTGGTGTACAGCCCTTTGAGTGCTGCAAGTATCAGTCTCACCAAAACACTGTGATTTAGCTGATTAATGAAATTTGTATTCCTGCTGTTGGCTGCTTCTCCAGCTGGGTTGAAACAGGCGGAATAAGGCTTTACTTGGAAATGCCTACCTGGCTATGGTAGAATTTCCAGAGCAAGCCAGAGCTATCATTAGCAGTGCAGGTTAATGGCTGAGGGAGCAAAGGCAAAGAGTGTTTTAAGGTACTTTGAGCAGACCTTTGTCCTTAAAACAGAAGTGAAGTACATGTAATATAATATATGATTTATTTTTTCAATCAAAGTAAAATAAGATAGACTTCCCCCTCATAAATACTATGGTAGAAGATATACTCCTCTTTTAATTAAATAGGAGTAAATTTCAATGAAGGCAAGGATAAAAATGCTCAAGCAAAGACTATATTGTATAATAATAATGTCTAAAATGGTAGGTTAAAAGTAGTGTTAAAAATGCAAGGTCCAGCAATCAGTAGTTGTAAGGCAGTACATTTTAAAAGATCTGTGAAAACAACAAATATTTTCTGAAGTAAGATCTGACTTTATTTTAGCTGAGCCTTCTTAAACAGAAAATAGAATTAAAAAAATAATGGCCTGAAACATTATGCTCAGAGAACTGTCTAGTTACAAGTTTCAGCAGTCAGTGAACAGCCTGGAGAGCCAAACACATTAGCTTTTCCCTCAGTGCAGTTAGTCTAGCAATGCTAGCATTTTAATGCTGGTTCATTAGTGAGAATATAAAAATAAGGTCTTAAAGGGAAATAATGCAGGCAACACGACCAGCCCATCTGCAACAGTGGTTTTTTTCCTACATTTTTGTGATGGCTTTTTTTGCATTCAGAAATGCTTTCTGAATACTATAAAACTTTCTTTAGTTTTAATTTTGTTTTAAATGTGCTCATATATATACATATGTGCTACATATATATACAGCAGAAATAATTTATATTTCAAGTAGTAGCTTCTTTGAATAAAGAACAAAGGCTTTTTTAGATGAAATAGACTACTGAAAAATTTAGGAAGGCAGCCTGCATCTTAAACATTCTACATTATGCACTGAAAGGAGAAAGTTCCTATAGATGGTTTAGACTGTTTTCACTTGGTTTCAATTTTACTATCCTGAGAAACTTTTAGAGACATGGACACAAGATTAGAGATCAGAATACGCTGGCATCTGATCTGGGAAAAAGATCACTTTATTCTTTGCCTTTATTTTACAGTCCTTCCCTAATGTGATAATTTTTACTAGTAGCATGGGAAATAATAAGTCTACATGGCCTTTGGTGTGACTTTGTGCAGGTGTTCTTACATAAGCAAACCAATTTCTTGCTAACTTAGAGCACACATTGCTAATGTTTACCTCCTAATGCATTCATAACTTCAATTCTTTATGTAATCCTTCTAGGTTCTAGCTTTAGTTTTGCTTAAGGCACACTGTGGATGTGTATTGGCTAGATTCTTTCAAAGCATTTTTTAAATTAATTTTTTTCATATTCTTTTCTTTGAAAGTGATTTTCTCTGAAAATTGGTAAGTTTAAATGTTAATGGTCTGTTTGTTCATAGAATAAATGCCTTTTTCATGTTTTTTGTAGAAATCAACTGTTGACTGGATAAAATTAAGATTGCCATCTTCTAGGCGTGGCATTGCGTTGTTTTCCCTGGTCCTGGGCAGCTCTGAGCCTAGCTAATTCTCCCGCTGCTTCTCGGCGAGACTGGGGCTGCCACGTGGCCCGGGCGCTGTGGCGTTCAGCGCACTGGTGGGGGCTGGCCACGCTCCATGGCCAGCGCTGGGATGAGGCAAAGAGGCGAAGGAGTGTCCACCCCGTCCTGCGTGGCTGGGGAGCTTTTATTGTCTGCCCCCAGTGCTCGCGTGGACAGAAATGGCGACGGGATCGAGGGCGCATGGGATTTTATAGGGGGCAGGCCGACAGGGGCGGAAGCCCTCCTGCCTAATGGGGACAGGCAACGTGGCAGTGACGTGGGCCACGGCAACCAGCAGGAACGCGACAGGGGCGGATACAGGGCTCCGGGACGAACAGGGACACAGGGATGGGGTGACTGACAAGGAAGTTTCAGGAATGAACAGGGAGTGGTTACAGGATTGACATGGGGAATCTCCAATGGCAGGCAGCCTGGAGCGAACCATCATGGGGGGAACAGGGGTGTACACAGAACCAGCTAACTAACATTATATAGCCCTTAATCTGAACGCAACCTGGGATGCAACATCTATGTATTTACAAACTAGAAACCAAATTATATTAATAATATATAATTATATTATATATTATAATATATAATAATATATATTATTATATATTATAATATATAATAATATACTTCTTTTGTTTTAAAAAGCTGTTTGTTTGATCGCTAGCAATTTAAAAAGCATATGAGTACTATGGAGACTGTCCTCTGATCAACATTATTATTTCAGACAACAGTTTTAATGAAAAATGCATAACTTCAGAAAATGCAGTACTCCTTTGAAACTACATTATCAAATCAACATTTTGTTGAACAGCAAGTTATGCATTTCAATGCATTTCTGTTCTTGAAAAAGTAATGTTTACTAAGAGGGGAAAGGTTTTGGGAGGTAGTCTGTTTTTTGCTTTTTGACTGTGTTTTTGTGTTTTTCTTTTATAATTAGACTATGGAGTTTAAATAATCCTGGAAGATAGCTCTAAAAAATTCTCACTGTCTTTGAAATGGTTACTACACTGAGAAAAGCTTTAAAAGTTATCCCTTGATGCTGAGGTCAGATTGCCAACTGTTATACCTTTTTATGTGTTATGCCTCTTTTATAGCCTGGTCCCTGTTTCTTGTACTTTGAAGTTGCATTACTCTTCTACCACAACAAGGTATTTATTGTTATGGAGAAGCATTGTGAGAGAAACCTCATGAAGACAGCAGAATACTTTAAAGGCTTTTGATGGAAAAATGAGGATTTCTTACTGCTTTGTCTCTCTTACATTTTTACTATAGTTTTCTGTAGCCTCTTGCTTTCATTTTTTTCTGGATTTGTTGTCTTGTGCAATCCATGAGTTTAAATATCTGCAAGAGAGAGGGCTAAAGGAATGGCTGGCAGACTTCTTTGGTGATGTCCAGCATCTGCAGTATTTGGAGTGAAAAAAAGCATCTCCTTGGAAATGCTGTAGAGCAGACCGAGACTGAAGCTACAGATTGGCTCTGTGAGATGGTTTGCCTGGTTAATTCAGGCTTTTTTCTAGTCACAAACTTATATTGAGACATTTTCATCTTCGTTGACTTTCCCATCTGAGTGCAGCTGTGTTCTTCTCTCTCATCCTTTTAATGAAAATGTAAAAAAGATGGTTAAAGAGCCTAGTGAAAAAATTTGGACTTAGTTCCTGTTAGGGTACTGGTGATATCCTAGTCAATATCTCCAGCTCTTTCTGTAGGAGAACTAAGAGGAACTGAAGTACTCTGGCAAGCAGTGGCTCTGATGTGTTTTATATGCTCTGTTTTACACAATAGTGATAACACTCTCTTCTGTGAGAAGAGTTGACCTTGTTTTTTAATGACAAAAAAGTCAGTGCTAATCAGAAAGCCAGCAGGTTTGAGATCTTGCATGACAATAGAATATTAAAATAACTGTTCAACCATTTTCTTCCCTTTTTTTCCCCTTATGGTCAGAATAGTTATTATGATAAATTCAGAGAGAGTTTTCACAGTGGCATTTAATTAAAATGAAATTACCTACCATTGTTATGGGCTACACAGAAGCTATTATTTATGTTTATATTATTCTAATACCTTATTAGACTAGGTTTGCATTTGCATCAGTAAGTTAACATGACTTGAATTATTTCTTTCTGTACTCCTTAAGTAGCAGCAAGAGCAAGCTGCAATATTAAATACCTACAGAAAAAGATATTTCAGTATTCTTGGAAAAGGAAGGGACAGTGTTCTGCCAGAGGTTTCTTTTTTCCACTGTTCTCCATTTATATTTTGTTCTGTTCACTGTGGCTACTCATCTCAGAAACCAGCAGGATGGCTGAAGGACTCTTGTTAGAATTTCTATCATGCTCTCTGGTTAGATTAATTCCCTGTGTATTAGACAAAAAGATCATCTTTTAATGGAGCAAGACTTCTGTGTATTACTAGTTTTATTCTATAAACTATTAAAATATAACATAATACTGTAAGATCATTTCAAAGCAGTATTTTTCAAATGTACTATACTCTTTTTTTGAAGTAATAGAAATAACTGAGGGAGGGAGGTGGTGAAGGGGTTATGTCTATGGCTAGTGAATTTTTCAAAGAGCAAAATAATCTCATAGACTTTTTAATTCCACACAGAGTCTAAGTTTAGAGGTCTTGGTAAGAGTGATGGTTGTGTCAATCTGAGAGTGCACAATCAGCTGTTCCACTTCCAAAACAGCTGCTCCACAATGTTCTGCCACTTCCTACCTGGATCCTTCTGCTAACTGGGGAGCTCCCACTGTTCCTGATCCTTTTCCTCCATTTCCTACAATTACTGTGAAGCTGTTAGCAGATCATTGTGACTTTTTGATAAGGGCTCTTGCTTACCAGGAGAGAAGCTACAATGACTTTCCTACCCCTAGAAATATCCTGCTCAGGCTTCTTTCTAATTTTCCTTGGACCTCTATATTAATGCTCTGTCTTTTGACCATGTGCTATAGGTATGAGCCTTGGCAGTATCCAGGAGCAGCATTGGTGGCACTGCTCCATAAGGGAAGGAAAACTTGGGAGCCAACTGTGACAATAAGGCAAGCAAAGGACAGTGATCAAAGGTTAAGGGGACTCTCTCACAAAGAGAGCAAGTGATGGCAGTCAGCTTCAGACTGACAGGCAAGTCTGGATCTTCTGATGTAAGACTAAGATCAAACCATGAAGCAAAGTCAGGACAAGATTAATGACCTTTTTTTATCCCCTAATCAATGGGTAAATAACTGCCTTATGTTTTAGAGATGGAATGTCCATTTGTTAGCCAAATTCTGCAGGCAGCTGGACAGAGCAGGAGGAAGGAACAGCACATGCCTGCGGCTCTGGGCTTGAGGGCAGGGGCTACAATAAAGGCAGCCACTGGGAGATGTTTTCAGAGAGAGAGAGGGGACTAAGAATTATTCCTACTTCAGTGGGAGACTGGCAAAAGAAGGAACAATTTAGTATATATTTTGCAGTGAAGATGGCTCTCCTCAGTGCAGGGTACCAACAATGTTTTTCTCATTCAGCATTGCCTCACCAATTTGGATTAAATCCTGCACGCTACAGCAGTCACATCTTGCATGGCTGTGAATTACAGCATATATCCACTTAAATCATTGGCATAACAATATATTTGGAGTTTAATTGGGGATGACATGAATGTAGATGAGCTGTCACATTGGCTAGGTATGTTGCATCACAATCAAGTGAATTTTCTTTTAAGAAAGAGATTAATTAATGAAAAATAGTCATTCTTACTGCACTTCCAGTAACTGAAGTAAAAACATGAAACTGATATTTTTAATTCTAAAAAAATCCCAGTAAATAGCTGACTAGGTTTTGAAGTATACAAATCAGGGGTCTTTAATTGTCTGGGTTGAACAGGGAAGTGGCAGAATTGTTTATTTACAGGGGTGGAATATTTCAGATGTGCTTATTTAGGTAAACCTAGCTTTTAGATAAGTCTGACATCTGGATGTTTTTTTGACTGTTGAGAAACTTAATATAAAAAACAAATAAGAAAATTAATGATAAACTACTTATGAACTAATTCAGGCACTAAATCTGCTCTTTAGATTGAAGCAGGAAAGTTTTCCTAAAAGTTGAAAGAAGCATAGCTTTGGGTTATGGATGGAAAAGTAGTAGCCTATAATATATAAATGAAAAGTGAGAGATGTATAGGCAAATCTTCCACAGCTAGAATTGCTTTGGCTTTAAAATGTCAAATACAAGCACAGATGAATTGGCAATTATATGTTTTAACTGCAAGTGCAGAAAAGACAAGCAAGTAAGAACATTTAATTGGCATATTCTTGGTAATAATGCATTAAGATAAACTGTAGAACAATGAAGCTTAACATTGCTTATTGCTCAAATGCTTACCCAAACCTAGGCAACTATTTAGTAAGTGATATGTTTAAAAAGCCAAAATACAGAGCCAAAAATTATTTAAAAGCTTTCATATGCAAATGAAAAGCTCTTTCCTGTTATATTTTCCTCCACAGAGTTGTATATTAGCATTTTGGTAGCATACTTATGTGTAGATTTATTTTTCTTCAGTTTGCATCTGTGGTATTTGCAGAGTAAGTAGCACTACCTAGGTTCATTAATGCAGCATATATACTCTGCAACTCTTCATGTAAATACCATGTTTCATGGCAGCATTATGAATATTTTACGTGCTTTTGTGAGGTATTTTTCTTCAGGAGGGTGACCTTTATTGTTAATATGCTGCTTATCTAAAATGATTGGTTCAAAAATATTTCAATTGTATTTTTCTTCCTTTGACAAGCTTGCTTCTATTGCAATATTCTTTAATTATAAGATTTTGTAAATTACAATATGATATCATCTTAATCTTACTTATTTGCTTGTTGTACCCTCTGAATTAGGAACCTTTGAAGACAAATTGAAAGCTCTTTCTGCTCCAGAGTATTGCTATTTGTGCAGTTCGCACCAATGGAGAGAATTGCTGATGCTATAGCAGCTTTAACAGCCTCTTATTTGGAACAATGGGCAGTTTGAACATTTAACATTCATTTTATTTCTGGGGAAACTTTAGACAGGTATTCCCTATTTCAAATGTAAAGATATCTATAAAACCTGTAGTGATAGCTTTGAAATACACCATGGAGGTACTTCAAGGTATTTTCCTTGACTAAAATTACCAACGGCATTTAAAATCTCAGCTGGGGGAATCTGTTTCCCCAGTGCTGTTACTGTGCTCACATTCAGCTCAGCTGGAGGCTGCAGTCTGGTTGCCAGGAGGTAAATCCTGGATTTTGCTCTGCCAGTGTAACAGCTGAATTTCAGTCAATATTTTTAACTTGGTCTAGAAATCATCTCTGTTAAATAATTGGTTTTCTTTTGAGTGTTTGTTCTGCCTTGATAAGTTTTTTCTGGTTTAGTCTGCAAGGCCTTTACTGTCCCTGGTATATAGAAGTCCTGAACCCAACTGTAGTATACTGTGAGCATGCCATAGACCTGAAAAGCATGGAACCTTTCCCATTATACTGCATCTAGAAGGGACTGATAATATCACAGTCAAATATTTAATTGACACGCACAGATAACATTCCTCTAATGCTAACATATGTTAATTTAGAGGTTAGATAAACAAGCACAGAGTTGCTGCCTATTACTGTTCAGACAGTCCTTGCTCAACTCTTCGGCACTTCGTCTTCATTTCAGACAAACAAAGAAAAATGTATACGGCCATGTCTTAGATGAACTCATATATTATTCAGTAAGTAGCCAGAAGGCTTAGGAGTACAAGACATTAGTCAGTTAAAAAATACTGTATTGGGGAAGTAAGGATGGTGATCTTTCTCTTCAGATATATTTCTCAAGCATGAACTGGACAAGAACCTGAGCTTTGGTATCGCTGCTTCCTGAGAAAGAGACCTAATTTGTTTCAGTAGTGTCAAGTAATTTAGGTCTTGGTTGGAGTCTAAATATATAATGGAAGAAATTTAGACAAAGTGATGCTCGTATTGAAGCATCATTTTATTGTAGTCCTAAGGAAAAAAATCTGCAATTGGAAATGGTTTTTGCAGTAATGAGGATATTTCAGTTGTCTCTTAGTAGAAATTATTTCAAAAGAGTAATCAGAAGGTTATCTTAAGAAAAAGGAAACAAAATAAAACTTAAACATTTTTTCCAACATTTGGAAACAAAATGTAACTTAAAAAAGAAAGAAGCTATTCTACAGATGTCTACCTTTCACTCTTCATGTCTCAAGTATCTGTTCTCTTTAATTCCCTTGTAATTAATTCTTCTGCAAATGGACAACAGCTTTCATTTGCCCAAACAAAAGTAAGGGAGAACCATGATATTTTTCACAGAGAAAAAATAATGTCCCTCTTAGGAAGAAATATTCTCAACCTAAAATTTGTCATGTTTTAACTTTCCAAGAAGTGATTACTGGAGAGTTCAGAAGGAAGAAGGTATTTATGTGTGCTAATGAATGTGACACCATTCCAGTGTGGATGGAGGGAAAGCTTTGACTCCATTTTGTGTCTCTTGGTGGTTCAGCAAAACCTGTCCAGATGAACTCTAGCTGCTCTCAAGAAGCAGTCCAGTGAGGATTCCCCTGGGTCAGTATGGGGCCTGTGGAAATGTTAATGTGTCCCACAGCCCATATTTTCCAGTTTTGAGTTAAATTATTCAAGATAGGAAGCATGAATAATTTCTCCACAATATATCTGCCCCAAGAAAATTATACTTCAGTTAAAAGGCCCTAAATACATCTTGCACTCTAGGACTAAAAATTTATTTCTTCAAGAGTCTTTTGGGAGTATGGTGGTATTTCTGAGATCATTGAAGTACCTATTTACATTTAAGTTCAAAAAGGCTTTGTAAGACTTAGCAAACAACCTCCTTTTACAGAGTATTGAAGGGAACTTTTACAAATAACTGGAAAGAGAGGGCAGGAGTAGGAGAAAATCTTTTCATCTCTACAGAGCACCAGATATTACCACTGCAGTGTAATTTGTATGAAATCAATCTTTACAATGAGTATTTTGCCTGCCTGTGACAGTATACCTCTGTATACTGTATATACATGTGACATATACTGTATATACTGTGACAGTATACCACTGGATTTAGTAATCTGGACCTCAGTTCTAAACCTTGCTCACTACCAGGGAAAGAAGTTATTACTGTCAGGTTATTCATTAGACTAATTTAAATATTAACACAATGATCACAATGTCTCACCTAGTTTATTCTAAAAATAGAGCATATGCACATTTTCCTGTCTTCATTTGCTGATTTCCCTGAAACAAACAGCTAATATTTAAAAATAATAGAGATAAAACTGTAAGAAATAAAAATCCAATTTCTTGAATAAATTTTAAATTAAAAACTATATGCCAACCTAAATCAAAGGAGAATAATTTAGATTGGATATTAGGAATTCTTTACTAAAGGGTGTTGAAGCAAAAGAACAGGTTGCCCACAGAAGTTGTGGATGCCTTAACCATGGTAATGTTCAAGGCTAGGCTGGAGAGGGTTCTGAGCGACTTGGTCTGCTGGGAGGTGTTCTTGCCTCCCAGGCAAGGGGCTGGAACTAAATGATTTTTAAGGTCCCTTCCAACACAAATCATTCTATGATTGATTCTATGATTCTATGCTTTTTGCCATTTAAATTTTTTCTGCATATAATAAAGTAGTTGAAAAATTTTAATTACAGAAGAAAGCTCATTAGGAATGAAGGAGAAAATAGAGTTAATTTATGCTAGTCTGGGCTGGGTGGGGTTATTCCTACAATTTTTTTGTGCAAATGTACTTTAATGTGTACACCATCTTGTTGTATGAAGGAAGGCAATATGGTTGTGTGTTTGCATGGTGTTTATTGTGGTGCACAAGCATGACTTAGAGATAAGCTCAGATGCAAACACATTGCTCAATTGGTCCTAGCTTAAAAAAAAGAGTAATATAGAAAATAAGGAAGGCATAAGGTGGGCTTAACTCACACAGTGGCCAAAACTCTCCCAGTATTTTGCTCACTGTCCTCTCCTGGGGAATGGGCTTCTGTTTCATTTTAGTTTGTTTTGTTTTGTTTTGAAGAAATGTCTCTCCCAGCTTGTCTGGAGCCATTTTTTTCCAAGTTTTAGTCATACATAGCAAAATCTCCCTGGGTAAGCAGAGGAACATGTGACTACTTGTTAATTTTTTCTATTAAGAGGACATATTTTCTCCTTTACAAGCTTACCTAAGTAGTGAAGCGCACTTAGCAAAAGAAACCTAGATAATGCACTATAATGAATCTTGATCATGGAAGCGCCATATGGAAAGTTTTTGACTACCTTGCACACAGCAAATTTATGAAATACACAGCCAGGTTTTAAGTGTGTATAGTTTTTAAAGACTTATGTGCATGCTCTTCTACCTCGACCTGAAATAACATGATTAAAGTAGTAGCAAGGATTTTTCTTCCTCTAAGCAACCTTATTTCTCCCTAATTGCAGAGGAAATCTGAATATTAATTTTCACTTGTAAAGTTGTAAAGCAATCTTTGAGACCAAATTTAATTGAATTTTTTACTTCTAAATTTCTCTTTTGCAACAGACTTTCTGTGTATTTTAACCTAAACCTATTATGCAATTCTAATAAATTAATCTAGTTAATATCTCATGTAGACACTATCAGCAGTCTCCAGTATTCAGTGTTACATAACTTCTAAAAAATAATTTGGTGAAAATTAGTTCTCCTCTTTCTCCTATTACTTGTGAAATAAAAAGAGACATGTATATTTCCTAAAATATCCATGGTAAGAAACTGGTGGATGAAAGATTTAATTCTTTAGAAATACAAACACATGAAAAATTGATGTGGTTTTTTTTTTTTTTTTTGTTTGTTTGTTTTTTGTTTTTTTTTTTTTTTTTTTTTTAAGAAGTAACATTTTTGTATTGAATTTGTTTTTGGTAATATGTGTCTTTCTGCACATTTATATTTATGAGCATATATATGAACATATAATTATATATTTTTCCCTAATTTTATAAATTATTTCCCTGCTTGGCACAAAGACCCTGAAGTGGTACAGATGATATTCCATTTTTATGCTGAATTAGAAAATTAATTAACTCCTTTGCTAAGGCTTGAGTTCAAGAAACATTAGATTTTGCCTTATCAAAATCCCAGTCACAAGGACAAGTGACCGTGATTTCCATGCAAATATTTCAATTTTCAAGTCATTGAAGAATTAAGAAGAGTTTTTTCAGATATGAGGATCTTTCAAAGTTATCAGTGAGAAGCACATTATTGTTTTTGTAAGCAGGGTTTGTGAAACCTGCATAACCAATTCATATCCTCTATCCTAAGCATTTCTATAAGCATAGCATAATCCAGCCCACTTGACTTTGTCCTTCCAGCATTTGGAGATCTAAAATGAAAAAGTCAGACAATTGCCTAAATCAGACAGGAAAGAGATAAGTAAAAAGGGCAAAATCTTAACCTAAATATGGGCAGTGAGCTGTTTGCTGCTTTTGTAATTTGATACTATTAATAACAATGCAAGCAAAGGTTAGTTACTGTTTAACACCTGCAAATGCTAAACAGTGGGAAACAATTTTTACAGATCTTTGTAAGCCCTTGGAATAGCCTTATATTACCTGTAAGAGTGAAACACATAGTTAAATGGTACATTAAAGGCTATGGAACCAGAGGTTGAGGCTGATAGTCTCTTTTCATATGCAGTTGCCCTTATGAACAGCATGTGAATATGTGGTCATAAGAATTTCTTTGTAAATGATGCTATTAGCATCTTATTTACTTGAATGACTGCATATATATTAAACAAGAGAAAGGATATATAAATCCCTGGTGTTTGAATTGGAAAGATATTTAGTAGTCCAAGCACATTGGCTATAGAGGCCATTGATTACAAAAATACCAAATATTAGATGGTTTCCATACACACCTCTAATCTGAAAAAGCATGGAATAAAAAACTTGCTTGTGACTACTTTGTAATTCAGAGGTTTATCTGAAAATGTTCTTATTCAAGATGTTATGTTTGTGCAAATATTCTGTGGTGGAGTTACAAGGCATAAATATAAGCAAGCTATAAAATCATCAAAATACTGTATACCTTAAGAGATTGGGTTTTATTTGTTTTTCTTCAATTTTTTTAAAACACTTTTGCTGTGAGTGCAAGATGCCTTTGTTTTGGTGTTGTTTATCTTCTTCTCTCTAGTCTTTCTTCATCCAGGGTTGTAATGAATCTGCCGCTTCCTCTTGGATGGCATGCAGAAATAAATTCATTGCAACAACTCTAGCCATGTAAGAATAGCCACACAGAACATAAAAGCAGTGTGCCTCTCAGAGCTTTGCTTTTGGTTGCTAACAGAGAGCATTCACTATTTAATAAACAATTTATAGTGTTTTGCATAAATCCTTAGAACAGTACTTCTGGTACAGAAACTGCATCATGTATGTGTACAAATCAAATATTTGTCACAGAGGTTGAACCTATAGTGATGAAAAAATGTGTCAGAGAATGAACAGTTCTGTTACTAGGAGTAGTGATGTTACTTGACCATATACCTTCTGACTGAAAATACCGGTGTCCAGAAAATAATCAAATAAATTTTTAACTTGCCAACTGCAAAATTTATTCTTCTAATATTTGAAGTATTTGCTGCCATGATTTCTATTTCTGGAAATGATGTAGAATACTGAGGGAAATCTATACAGCAGATACAATATACCACAAATACTATGGATATAATTAATTGGAATACAGTATGCCAGGTTTTAAGCATTTCATATTATTTAATTGCCTATGACATAAGGTGTTTAATAGTCTTGAAGATACAAGTGATATATCCTTCATACCATATCATATCAGTATGGTATGATAATGCTATATATCTGTAGTTCAGTACATAGGAATTTCTCCATTTCACTTCAAAGACTATTTTACTTCTGTTTTCTGTTTGGCAGCAATGAGAATGAAAGGACTAAAACTTCCTTTTTGTTCTTAATTTCTTGCTTATTAAGATTGCAAAAGAATAATATTTAGTACCAATTTTAGTAGTCTTTGTCCTGACAATATCTGCCCATTAGAAAATAGGATTAAATGATTTAATATTGGACAAACCAGCAGCTGTCAATTGGTAATGATTTCCCATCTGTATTTAATGGTGAATTTGATGGTAAGCTACTAGTAGAAATCTATACCCTTTTAAAAATCTCCTGGACCACTTCTTTTTTAGTGTATTTTTTTGTATGCACAATGAAAACGTCCAGTGTTATGAAATATGACCAGCTCACACACCTTCTTTTACATATGTTTATCTTGTAAGCAAAATAATTACAATAATACTGCACAGGGAAAGTGAGTATATATATATTTTTTCCAGAGCTGTACTAATGAGAATTATCTTATGTCACTATGGAAATTTAGAGTTATTTATACCCTATTCAGGGGCTGTAATTTTTTCCTTAAGAACATATTTGCAATTGTGTTACCTAAGAGGAAACCAAAAATTTAAATAAACAAAAGGGCCCTTGTGTCTGTAGGTCAGTTATAACCCATTTAATATGTAGCCTATTCACTCCATTCCTTGCCAACTTATGACAAGGCTGTACACAGGCTTTACTTCTGGAAAGTCTGTTTTTATGCTTGCATAAACCCTGACAAGCTACATTTCTCATGTCAGTTTTAATATGAATGGATGAGCCATTTACTGGTTTCTTTCCCAGAGGTGAATGCCCATTTCCTAAGCTCTGAAAAGGGCTGTTGTGATCAATCTTCTCATTACCCTTTTTTTTTTTTTTCTAAAAAAATTATAGGTAGTATTACCTGATTACCTAACATTACCTGAAATCACCCAAAAATAAACTATCTGTTCCATGTATGTCCTCCTGTAAAATCTCCAAAAAAAAAAAAAAAAAAAATACCAGCATTTTTACTCTCCTTGATACTACTTGTCCATTTTATTTGCTGCCAAGATAACCAGGAAGACTTCCTAGTTTCCAAGTCCGATAGTGGACAATTTTAGATTAAAAACAATTCCCATTATGTGTCCTACAAAACAATGCTTTGTGATACTGGAAAATTTCCAGAGAATTTTTGGAAATGTATATACTCTGCCTTGAATGAAATTCAGTGTTTTCCTTCTAACTTTGTACCAGGAATAAATCAGTGTTATAAAAGATAACTAAAGCCAACTGTTAAAATAAATCTAATCAATTATTAGTAGACATATCTGAGACTTTTTATGGTGATTTAAAATATTTCAGAAGATACCTGAAAATGAATAACATTTTATTTTAACTATCTTCCCATTAATATTCCCATTAATTCCCATTCCCATTAATATTAATGATTCCTGGGAACCTTCAGCTTTACCAACATTAATGGCCTTGAAATACAAATTTGCCAGTTCTTTAATATAAACTAAAGATGGAAGTAGTAATGAAAAGTTATATTAATGACTTAAAGAACTATTGTATAACCTGGATAATGCTAACTTTTTCCTGAAGCAAGCCGGTTTGTCAATATGAATGCACATCAAAGAAAGAAGCATAGATCATAACTGTGTGTTGCTAACTGAAACTGGATTAAGCTGAGAAAAGTCTAATAATTATTAATTGGTACTGCTTTGGGTATTAAACTACAGGAGAGATTATGGAGAGACTGTTAAACAGAGATGACTCTTGAATTAAGTGTCATTGTTTTCTTCCCCCGAAGCAAGTTCCTCCGCTTACTTAGCTAATGTATCTTCTTAGAGCAGGTTTGCTCTGTTAGATGGGGAATCAAGTAATTCCCATTGTTAAGAAAAAACATTTTCAATTGGTCACCCTGTGAGCAATCTTATTGGGTGAATATAAATTCACCTGATATTCTCTGAATATTTATGGGTTTATGTTTTTTTTTAATAAGACCTTTCATCATTGAGTGGACAAAGAATAAGGCTTCCTCATCATTTAAACCATCCTCTTTTTCTGTACACTTTGTTAATCTAATGGCTTGATGAATATTTTTGGTCCATAATTATTCAGATAAAGATAAATGTGTGTAGAAAAAATTGAGAGCTGTTATTCAGTGTAATACTTGATTTCCTCTAATGTCATGTGGATTTATAATATGGTGACAAGGTGATAATCTAGGAGAGAGTTTGGCTAAGGATCAGGTTTTCTAGGCATCAGACAAGTCTGGAGTCAGAGGGGATTAAGACAGCAGCACTCAAGAAGTTGCCTTTACTTATGAATGATCTCCAGTTTAAAGACAATTTGGTAAAAAATTGTCAGTTTAGGACTATACCTTCCCCCTCAATAAACTAAGTTAAATTCTGTATTTGTTGTGGTTTATTTTATTTGTTTGTCTTTAATAAAAATGAAAGATATGCTAGAAATTCAATTATGGTTTTGAATCATAGTGTGAGCATAATTTTAGCTAGGGAAAAGTCATTTTAGACTTACCTAAGGACAAAATTGTGGTAATTGCCTTCTTTTCAAAGTGAGCTTAATGGATGCAAGATTGAAGAAACACCACCTAATAAAATTTAAACTAATAATACTGAGTTTATTATGATAACAATCTAAATTCATGTAGCAGTTTGCATGAGGCGAAAGAAGTAGTTATCTTGAAGGTGACTTGTTACCTGTATCTTATGTGTTTTATGTCATGCAGTAACTATTTTTTTTCTTTTTTTCTCAGTAGAAAGTCCAGAAAAATGCAATTCTGATTATTAGTCCTTGAGTTCCTATGTTGATTATAAATAAGAAAATACATCAAAATTCTGGTAGTCAATGTTTTTTAATCTGTTCTAATCAAATAAATGTAGTTGAGTTTTGCCAAATTACAGCTGTTACACCAATTCATATTTGAAGGGAAATTAAATCCAAAGGTGTAACTTTCACAAATGATTTTTTTAAGGTCATTTAAAGAACCACCAGCAAAGGTTATGGCAAAAAGAGGTTTAATATAAAATCAAAAACACAACTCAGTTTGTTGGCAAGGTTCCCTCTACTACTTATTAAGTGATTAAAGCACACAGAGAAAAAAAAAAGCAAACCAAAATCAACTCATAAATTACCTATTTAGAGTCTGTGGACGATAAGGGAAAGAAAAGAGTAGGAAAAGGTAACGATAAAAAGGAATAAGCAAGACCCTCCTGTTGAGTTACAAGGTTCAGAGTAGACCCCTTGCTAAACTGGGTGCCAGACTTGACTGACAGGTTAGGCCTAAAGATTTAACAGCACTTAACTGATAGCTTAAGTTAAACATGTTAACAAAGGATTCATATAGAATTTACTATAGCACTGTCGTGGTTTGACATGCAAGTGAATTTTTTCAGGAAGTTGGGTCAAACCAATCAGTGGTCAGGTTTGGATATTGGCACCTGGAGTGACCACTGAAGGTATGGACACACCTCTGAGAACACAGGGAGTTAAAAGCAAGAACTCCCAGGGGAACTGTCTCTTTGCTTCCAGTTGTTGGAGAGTGCAGTACAGACTCTCCCCTGCCCAGCCACAGGCTGGGTGGGGGAGGGGAAGCCATGTAGCCTGGTCAAGGTAGGCCAAGGGGGCTGAAGGATTGGAACCGAGCCAGCTCCTACGGACGGAAGGGTGGAAAGAAATGGAGATGCCTTTGTTCCCCCCAGAGGGAACGCAACAGAGAGCCTGATGTCACCTGGAGATTTGCTGGCAGAGGAGAAGGAGAAGGGGGGGAAAGATGCCCAGTGGGGAGTTGGAGCTCTGGGCAGAGATTTCAGCCATCCTGGGAGTCTGAACTTTTAACCCTACTCTAGAAAATGAAGGCTTTGTATAATATTACTCCTCCTCGATTCATAGTGGAAGAGAGACAGTCCAGGACCTGAGATGTTAGAAGAAGAAATTTTTAGGTGGGAGGAGATGATGGAGTAGCTTTTGGCTGGACTTCTTATGCTAGCCATAGACTGAACCAAATCCTCCTGCAATGGAGACTGCATTTTAGGGTGATGCAGTGGTGACCCAAGGAAACCTGCTCCAGCAACCAACAGCACAGGAATGGCAAGAACAGAGAAATGCTGAGGAGGGAATGGTGATGCCCTCTGTCTTCAGGAAGAAGATGATCTTTGTTCTTGGACCCTTGGCCCCAGGGAAAAATGGGGGGGGACTGTAGTCCCAAGATGAGAAGCTGTTGTCTCTTTTGGTCCGTGGCAAAGCATCCTTAAAGGAGCCCTATGAGCAGTCTGCCCATGCATGGTGGTGAGAGCACTGTGACATGGAAAGGAGAGTGTCACACTGGCAGATTTTCTTCGTCTGGTTGCCATGTGTGACATAGAAACACAGGAGGTAGCAACTGTTTCCTGGGGGGTCTATGGCACAGGAGAGACTCCTCTCTCCCTTGATGGACTGAGTATTGATTATCTGAAAGGTGGCAACTTGATCAGGAATCCCGGGTGATGTCTCAATGTGGTTGTTTTGGAAATTGGGTGGGAGGAGGAGTGTTTTGGAGGGTCTTCATCCTGGATTTAGTGTGTGTGTGTCTTGTACAGTAAAGTTTTTTTTTTTATTTGTTAATAAGCTTGGGCCTGCTCTGCTCTGTTCCTGATAACATCTCACAGCATTTCTATTGGGAAGGTGTATTTTCATGGGGGCACTAGCATTGCGCCAGTGTCAAACCATGACAAGCATAACAGTAACTCACTCACTGGTCTAGTTTACTCACAAATTTAAAGTACTTAGAATCCAGGAGAGCAACATTTATATTACATTTGCTATAGCATATTCATAACTCCTATGCACACAGACCTGAAGGAGTATGTAAAGGTGCACCTGTGAAAAATTCCCCTTAAATTCAGTGAAATACTCACATCAGAGGCCTTTGCATCTTCTCAATGGACAAACGGCTGAGCCTTGAGCAGTGGGGTATCAGCACAGGGTCTGTTGTTGTCATTCACCAGTCCTCAGTACAGCAAACTCGATACTTCCCTGGCTGTGAGAGGTGTCCCACTCAGAGTGAAGCTGCTGGCTGCAGCCTGGTTAAGTCCAGGAAAACCCAAAGGGTCTCACTTTGGACCGCTGTTTTTAGGATTTCAAGAGAGTGGGGGTTTAATCATAATAATTTTTCATCCTGGTCACAATTCAGGGCAGTAACTGACTCTGAAAGTTTGATAACAAAAATGCTATTCCACTTGGGTTGTTATTCAGACAAGAAAAATAAGTTTCCAAGGCTGTTCACTAAAAAACAGGAGCTTGGTAGACAGCACTAGTTCCTGGGAACAGACAGTACTTCTGATAAGCTCAAAAAAGAGCTTAGCCCAGGTGCTATTCATTAAAGCTGTGGTCTAATGAGAATTTCTCAGCACACAGTGTGGCTCAGGGAGTGGGAAGGATGCACCATCACAGTAATGAAACATAGGAAATGGATACTAATTGTGACAATAATATTAAACTTTTTTTTTACAACATTGTTAAAAATTGTCTCAAAACCCCATGAAGATTAAACAACAAGTTCACTCTCATGGCAAAAGATTTAGTAGCTTTGTCAACTTAATTTTTCTTATATGTACAGTTAAAAATTAACAACTAGTTTTTTCTTCTAAGTGAATCTGTTTAGCAAGTGGATATTAAGATGTCTTTTATAGTTCATTTTGCTACTTACCATGAAAAGAATGAATGCGTCAGACAATTGCCAGAAGCAAGAAATTTGAAAGAAAGCCTTCATGCATCTGACTCATTAAGTGGAAACTTCTCCATCTGCATTCACTTTGTTGGCTCACAGAAATGTTTAATCAAGAATTAGAAAGACTGATGATAACTTGTGTTTTTTGTTTAGGTTGCTTTTTATAGAGACATAATTCCAAATGAGATGCATTTCTTATGTCAGTGATAATGAGCCCATAAATGACTTGGTATCTTTCTAAAGTGCAGGTGCCAAGTGTGATTGTGACATGATGATATCTAGGAATGCCTGTAAACATGTAAAAGTACCAATTTGTGCATTTCTGGGAACATGAATATCAGCCATGAACAAGGACACAAAGTTCTTAATAGAGGATGAATTCTACTTATATTCTGATTTTTTTCTGAATAAAACCTGTATTTCTGGATCATTTTGTGTAAGCTAGGTTTGGTGTACCTAAAAGAGAACCTTTTCTATTGTTATGAAAAGATATTTGTGAAACATAACTGATAGGTCGATCCCGTAATTATCTCCGCAGAGATAATTTCAGAAGCAGCATTCATTGCAAAATACTTCTGATTAACATCACCAGTGTCAATTGCTGAAGTAGATTTATAAAAATAAATTGTGGTGGGTGAGGATTCCTGTCCTGACAAAGAATAAAACTTCTCTCCTCATTACCTGGGAAACCTGTAAAAGGATATGGGATTCTAAAGATTTTGAGGAGAAATGTGGCAGAAATTACAGAATTATTTTGTAAACTAAATGCCTGTACCAGTACTTTTAGATAAGACAACTTAAATGAGACAGTAGATTGCCTTATATTAACTGTAAATTGTGTTAAAGTGTTTTAAAATGACTGAATACTGTTAATGTCTCCAAAACCGGGAGTCATCACCAGCTAGGTTTAGCTATCTTCATTGATTAGAATGAACTTCAGTGCACACTATTTTTATGTCTGCTTGCACAATTCTTCAAACAGTGATAATTTTTTATTAAATTAAACATTTTAAATGTTCTCATTTTGTTTGATCTTCATAAGTTCCAAAAAATTGTCACAAAATAATTATAACACTCTCCTTACTGAGTATAAACTGCATCTTTCCCAAAACAATTTGTTTTTTTTTACTGTACAACTCAAGATTAATTTATTTAAAGTTTTGTGTCAGAAAGGATCCCACACTACTTAGAAAACAGGCTAAATTGTGGTCTAATTAAAACAATATGTTTCCTTCCCCAACAGAAATTGCTCATAGTAACTCTTCCCAGAGTTTGACTTAAATATTTTGAGGTAAATTGAATGACAAATTTTTGATTTTCAGATGCAAATGAAAGAGCTTTTTGTATTTTTTTTTTTTGGCATATTACTGACCTAGTTTATTATGAGCACCTGAAATGTGTTTATGATGTGGGGTGTGTTTTTTTGCCTTCCAAAGGTGCTGTGCTATAAAAAGGACTGAGGTGTTGGCTGGGACTCTTTTTCTGCAGTCTTGTATGTTCATTTAACTCCCTTATTTCCCAGTAAAAGAATATGACAGAAGCTAGACTACACTGATTTTTATGCAACTAAGACCTTTTAGGGGGTGGGTAATTTATAATATTCTAGAGGAAGGATGTTTCTTCCTCTAAATCAACCTTTTTCTGCTAACTGGCAGCTCTGTATGTAATTTATGTTTCTGAAGTTCTTGTTTGAACAAAGTAAATAACAAAGGATGTTTGATATTTGAAGTTGCTAGATTTTTGAATAATAAATTTTATAACAAAATATAGGTTTCAGAATGATAGCTAAAATTATTAAGATTATGCCTGTGGAAGTTCTGTGGCTAACCCTCTAATAAAAGAGAAAAATACTTGGCTCTTGCAGATGGATCTGGATAGATTGAAGTATGGGAAAATCATCAGTGCCATGAAATTGAAGATGACCAAATGCCAGATTCTGTATCTGGGATGAAATAATGCTGGATAGAAATCTAAGCTGGGAGAAGAGTGGCTGGAGAGCAGCCCTGAAAAATGGGTCTGGGGGTTCTGGTTGGCAGGAAACTCAAAAGGAGCCAGCAGTGCTGACCCAAAGGATGGTCAAACCATAAACACATTTCCTGGAGATGGGGTTAATAATTTTATTCTAAAGGGAAAAATATTCTATTCTTTCTCTCTTCTCTTCTCTTCTCTTCTCTTCTCTTCTCTTCTCTTCTCTTCTCTTCTCTTCTCTTCTCTTCTCTTCTCTTCTCTCTCTTCTCTTCTCTTCTCTTCTCTTCTCTTCTCTTCTCTTCTCTTCTCTCTTCTTTTTTCTTCCTTATAGTGCCACTGAGAAGATCTGAAGTGCACTAAGGTTGATCAAGCAAATTGCATTAATACATTAAATAAATCAGATTTTATTCATTTGTTTATTTATTTATCTCATGCATTTTTCTGGAGCTTTAATATTGTCAAAACGCAGCCTTGTCTAAATGCTTCTTTATTGATGATTTATTCTTATTTCCTGTAATTCTTTGAATAATACAGTATGTCATGTTTTGAAAATAAGCTAGAGAGACCACTTCTGGTAGGAGCTTAATTAAGTCTGTGTAGTAATTATGGAGTGCTCCTAAAATTTTGTTCTTCACAGGGAATTAGCTTGTGGTTAAACTGAACTAGCTTTTACCCCACCCTCCTAGTTGCTAGACTTTATTAAAAGATGCTGAAATCTAATTAAATCCACACTTATATAAATTATCAATGTCCTTTATTATAATGGCTTTCATGAAGATGATTTAATTGCATGTGGGAAAATACTGGGCATCCCAACATCTTCTATTCCATTCATTTTTATCCCATGCATTAAATAAGTGTAACAGGGGACCACAGCATGCTGAAATTAGTCCATGCTGACATTTACCTTTCCTGACATTTAGAAAATTCTAGGTATCTAATGTCATAGAAGTTAGTATCACTAACAAAACAACTCTAAATCATATTTTGTTTACATTAATTACTTTTTTTTTTTCCCTAAGAGCACTTTGCAACAGTAATGTGTCAACAAGAACACAGCACTTTGTTTTCCCCGCCTCTGCCATCTGTACTGGTTCCTTCTTTTGGAGAAGAAGGAGGTATACAGGATGTCAGTATTCTCCATATACATGTTCTTTTGGAACACCTCAATAGACAAATTTTACCTGGAATTTTGAGCCTTGAGTGGACTTACAGAAAAGTTAAAATCATATCTAGCATACCCACTAAACAGCAGACTCCCAAACAGTGCTATACGACAGATTACTGTTATTTTTAGTTCAGCTGAACCATACTTTTGAGCCCAGATGTCTTTCACAGAAGAGAAGGAGATTGTGTTCCCCTTTGCTCAGTAATTTGAATTTTCAAGTGGGATATAGAAAACAGGTTTAAAATCCACCTTCTTGTGCTTTAGAAATAAGCTCAAAACTGCCTCAATGTTTCTTCAGAGACTTAGGAGACTTTGGAGACTTAGGAGACTAATGAGTCTTCTACAGAGTATGCACTTAGGAATTTCTAAGAAACTGTCCTGCTGGAGTTGTTGCATTTTAAAAAATAATTGGAGATTTCTTCAAGGAGGAATGGGATTGATTTCTCCCAGTTTTAGGTGATTTAAATTGCAAGCAAAAAAAAAAAAAAAAAAAAATCAGGCTTTCACTTCTCTCTCTCTCTCTCTATCTCTCTCTCTCTCCTTCTTGTCCATCCTCCAAAATACTCTGACACAGGGATTTAAGAAGATACGAGTTTCTTGTCTGGTTTACATTAGCAGGGTAAAGTAACTTTTGAAAGATATGCAAAATAAACTTCTATAAATATTGAATCAGTCGAGACCTGAAATGTTTTGGAATTTCATTTGAGTTTTTTTCCATTTATTGTGACAATTATTTATTCAATTTGGCTAAAATAATGAATAAGTTTAATTGTCCCAGATTTTGCAAATACCTATACAAATACCCCAACCACCTCTATTCTGAGCTTTTGAAATAAATTAGTAAATGACAGAGGCTATTCCATAAAAAATGAAAAGCTAGTAAGTGTAACATTTTCAGCATGAATGGCAAAAAATGGATGTGGAAATCTTCAACATAGAAAGGTGACCTAAAATCTTTGCTGCCTAGGTTATGCAGGTCAGTTATTCCTGTAGGCATGTGCATTAAAATTTCCTTGGAGAGAGATCAGGAATTGTAGAGTTTAGACAAGGGGGGTTCTCCTGGAGAGAAATTCTCCATTACATTGGTTTTGTAAGTGAGGTTGTCTTTTATTTTAATTGAGCCAACAGTCCAAGTGGCATTCTTTCAGTTGAGCTCCAGTAAATTATCAGTAATTAAAATTGTTGCAGCAATACCTTTGAGGCCAGAGGTTGAAGAACCTGGCATCCCAGAACCTGGCAGAATAGACATAATGTGATCTTTTATTAAACACCTGCTGCTGGGAATTGTACAGTTTTACCTACATTAGCTGTCAAGATGTTCTGGACAGCAGGACTATTGCAGATTGGATTCAACAATAAATTATAGTCAATTGCCCAGTAGCTATTTGTACCTCACAAAAAATTTCCTGGTGTTGGTGGGAAGACCAAGTGATATTTGCACTTTTGGTTTCCTTGACTTGTTTTGCCAAAGTTGTTTTCTCATCAATCCATAAAAATAAGAAAATAAACCCAGATGATTTATATCTCTCTTGTTTAAAGTGCAAGACTGAGAGGAAAACAAGGGTCAAGTTATTTTATCATCTACAACAAAAGGAGAGTGTGACTTATAAGCCCCAGTTTCTAATCTTTAAGCTGCATATAATAGTTTTTAGTTTCTAACGAAGTTAAAGAGACTTGGTTTGTGGTAGCATGTGTAATATACTGAAAAATTCTCCAGTATGATTATAATTATTTCCATGCCACTGAAATTCCTTAGACTTGATGTGTAGACTTGATGTCATGTTAATACACTCTGTTGCAGCGTGCTGTCACGGGGCATGCTGGGCGGCGAGTGCAGGGGTGCGACCGTCCCCCTGCGAGTTCTGCAATCCCAGCTATCAGCAGGTTTGGCACAGGGACAGATAACGAAGACATGGGTCTTGGGGTAAACCAGAGTGTATTTATGGGATGGACAAGATGGAGCCCCAAGACAAGACTCAGTGCAGGGGGGGTGAACAGAAATTTTATACAGTAACTCAGGAGGAGGGGTGCAGGAACATTAACCAATGAGGGTAAAGCTGGGGAGTGGTCTAAGGTGGGACTAAACTATTATAAACCTATCAGGAGAACTAGGGGAGTGGAATAACACAAAGTAACAAATAGGGTGTCGAGTATAATAAAATAGACAGGGAACACTCTGGAAAGAAGGGTAGGGATAAGGGAGGATTGACAAGGAACACTCTGGAGAAAAGGGGTGGGGAAAGGGAGGACTGACAACTTGGAATGGAGGGGGTTAGGGAGGACCTGGGGAAGATTGGCAGCTTGGGAGAGGAGGGGATTAAGGAGGAGAACAGGGGGCAGACATGAACTTCAAACAAAACACACTACAATAACACTCTACTGTTTAATCTGTATAGTAAAAATCAGAGCCTGAAAATTCATACATATTTTGTCTGGATTCCTTCCAGCTTTTCACCACCAGCAAAATATTCCTGTCCACTGAAAATCTACATTTTCCTGTAATAGAGGCTAGTAATGTTCATGAGGAGCACACTGTGCTGTGTCCTGCATATGACTTATATGCTATCACTCTGATCTATCTAGGGATCACTCTGATTCCTAGATACTGCAAGAGACAAAAAAAAAAAAAAAAAAAAAAAAAAAAAAAAGGTGGAAATTAATCAGAATCCTGATTTTAAAAATAAATACATTTTTAAAATGAAGAAAACAGATAAACTACCCTCTCAAAGGATATTGTAACTCAAATCATCTTGCCACTGTGGGAAAATGCTGATTTTAGCACTGCTATCATCTTCCACACTGAGTCTTCTGGGTGCCATGTAGTGCAGCAGTGTACAAGCACTCTTGATACCTGTATTCAGTGTTGCAGGGAAATAGCCCAGGTTTTAAGTGGTGCCTGAGTAGGGATGAAATTTGGAAGCAGGCCCTGGAAAGTCTTGCTGATAGATGGACGTTAAACACACAGGCATGCATCCATTGAATTCAAAATTAGGATGCTTATAGAACATATACCTGTGTACTTGTTAATGTTTTCTGGACCTGTGGGATTTGGAGACAGGTGCTACACGTACTGCAGCAGCTGGTCAGAGGGCTGTTATCTATTTCTTCTGTTAAGGCAAAGCCATCTGATTAGCAGAGCTATGCACAGTCTGCCATGGTAAATCCTATTGTGTATAATGCAAACAGGCCAGCAAAGGAAAAGAGTTTATGTGCTTTATGACAGGAAATGAGGTTTCTGATGTTCAGGCACAAAGGGGATATCACTGGAAATATTTGATCCATTCAGAGATAAGAAAAACAGATCAAAATAAGTGAAAAATGTAGTCCTGTTTAATTAGGTCAGCACTAAGCACTGTGAAGATGGGCTTCTGAATCAGTTTGTGGTTATGGATATTGAAACAAAAATGGGGAAGAATATGCTGGCTTTGATTTCCAATGCAGGTATAGAAAAATACATGATTTCTCCATCATTCTGTGACCTTTTTTATAAGGTGAAAAACAGGCAGTCAGGATGTCCAGTACAACCTAATAGGAATAAATTTTAATATCTTGCTGAGAATTAGGATCTTGATTTCCCTGCATTTTAATTTGCACTTAGAAATTAAAAGGAAGCTTTCAAGAATATTTCTTTTGACACACAATTTTAAATTGTAGGAAGACAAATGTTTATATCATGTGAAAAAATTACTAAAATGCAAAGAAAAAACTTTATATTAATCTTAAACAGATTATCTTCTTCCTTTAAGCATTATAGAATATGTAACAAAATAGGTTTGTTTAATAGATTTATGTCTAATTAGCAGAGCAGGAGGAGGTAATACAATAGAGCCAGACAGTAGAAGGAAATGTTTAGCAGCATGGGGCTCAGCTATTAGGAAGTCAAACTTGTACATAAAGCTTCAATTTGGATCTATGAAATATTTCAGAATACCATGTTTTACATCCTTTTGCATGATTTAATCATCCTGCTCTTGGGAATTGAACATCTTTCAAATACATCACAGGAAACAGGCTAAATAACTCTGAATGATGATGATGATAACTTGTCTACCTAATGTGGAAAATTAATGCAGAAAATATCTACTATAATGAAAGGGAAATCAGCCAAACTACAGTATCCTTTCAGCAGCTCTCTTTATAGGATTTATGGATATAGATTAAAATATGTCTTTAAGAGATATTCTCCCATAGGTTTGAAAGAGCCTTTAAAAGGCACAATCTTTTCTGCAAACTCAGAAGCATGCAATACATGGAAAGCAGCCATCTGGTTTATTTTAAAAGGTGGCCATGAGTGTTTCTAGTTAACCAGGAGCAGCTGTAACATAAGCTGTATGAACACCATTGTTGTTGGGCAAAAGATGTAAAATCCCTTCAGATTTTTCTTTCCTGTTTTGATCTCTGAATTTCACTGAATGTGTTTTGTGACCTGGGATGTGGCACTTGCAAGGAAGTCTGTACTGCTGTCTTTCCTATAGCCTTGCTCTGGCTGTGTGGGATAGCTAAACTGTGGATATTCTCAGCTCAGTCAGAAAGAAAGAGAAAGGTTTTCTAACCAGGCAAGAGCCTAGGAAACAGTTGGGAAAGAATGTAAATAATTCTCTAATCTATCTTGTTATTCACATTGTTTATAGATATGCTCTGCCACTGTGCGTCATTCACTGCACACCAATGGTGTGACATGTTTTTACTCTAAGACCAATGAAATTAGTCTGCACGATGTTCTCTATATATAGAGCGGTATATTTGAAATAAATCAGAGCTCATTTTCTTTGCCTTCTGATCTGGAGTTCTCTGTTCCCGTCCTGCTCGACAGTGACACTAAACTGCCACATTTCCCTATCTTCTCACCTATTGACAAGGAGAAAGGCCTGTTCTAGAGATCAACATTGTACCAATAAACCAGAATTCAATAATCAAATTTCATTTCTGAAACCCCAGTGGGATTTTTCTAGCAGTTTCTCATTTTAACTTTCCAAAAACTGTTTTTAATATGCCATATCACATATTAATTAAGGTGAAATTTTGTTTGTTCTCCTTTATAGGGCAGGAAATAATTATCCTACATTCTTCTAGTTATTTCTGCTTGTGTAAGAATTTTTTTTTTTTTGCTCTCAACCTGTACTCAGGTCTTGTGCCTGTCATACCTCTTCTGTCATTTTAGCTACTTTTTGCTGTTTATATTTCTAGATGTCTTGAAGTGCACAGTCATGAGTTTACCTGTGATAATTACTGCTTACATTATGTCTAAAAACTTATTTTCTAGACAGAGCCTATGATTATATAGCATTAGTATGTACAGGCCTCAGGAAATCATAGCCTCTTTGTGATGTGCTCTGGAGTGCACACTAACATACTGTGTTTGCCTTCAAACATTTAACTGAATCCTATGATCTTAAAAAAGATGCAACTAGCATAATTATAGAATGGATTTCAAAGGATTGCTTGTGCTGGAAAGAGTTAGATAAACACCAAATGCTTTGTAGTGCCTAGGGTGAAAAAAAAAAGAGAGTATAGACAAGGGAAGGGAAAAGGGGATAAAGAAAAAATCCTGACTATAGAGATCTAAAACTCCTGTAACACAATTTAAGCACTGCTAATGGCTCTAGGAAGGGCATGTAGATAGGTAACTCTGCTAGCAGCTATACTAAGGAGAATTTCTGTAGGAGCCCAAGATAAACCACACCTTTGGAGGGCAGTAGCTAAATGTCAGCAATTCAGTCATATTGACTAACCTGTATTCAGTTTTTGTCATGGGATTCATTTCTTGTGGAATAATTGTTTGCCAGTTAGACACTCAGAACTAGTCTAGCTGGAGGAAATTGCACAGATTTGGTAAGTGGTCCATAGCTCTGCAAGTCACAAGTGGTTCCCATTCCTCCTCTCAGGCTGGCTGGGACTGTATTATCCTGTACATAAAATAATACTGATAAGTACAACTTGCTCAACACCATCAAGGAATTATCTGAGGAAACCTACAACAAAAAAAGAGTTTTATGTTCATGGCAGTCAATGACATGGACACCAGTATTACTGGGTTTTGATTTGTTGTTTGAAGCTGATGATGACTGATAATATTTGAAATTGAAAAAGCCACACTAGAGAGAAAATGTGCTTTAGATTTTATTGCAGAGAATAAATGAAGTTATAGCTATTTAAGAAATAAAAGTAGATATGAGTGTATAGAGAGAAAGTGGTTGAAACATTCATTGTGCATATTCCTTAGGTGGTATTTTTTTAATTTAATAAGAATCTTAATCCTGATTTACTAAGGAATTTTAAAACCTAACAAGAAATATGTCTCTTATTCGCACTCTTTTTCTTTAGTGAGATGCAACAGCTGTCTACCTTTCAAACTGCCCATGTGAATATGTGTCCTTTCTATGTGTTTTGCAGTATTGAAGTCAAAGTTTAATAATAAACAGCAGCTCTTGCTGCATTTGCAAATATTTGTTCAAGTTATCTAAAATAATTAACGTCCTTTGAATAGTAAGTTTTCATATGTAACAAAAGGTGACGAGATACATGAGTTATCAAGTATTCACAAAAGTCATTGTGAGTGAGTATAACCTTTGAAAGCTTTCTTTTGTGATCATGTGTGTTCTTAAGCAATGTAAATGAATGTATCAGTAGTTACTGTGAGAAATTTCCATGTAATAAAAATTGAGAAAGTATAATACAATATTTAGCTTCAAATAAAATTGAATGAGTACTCAACATGTGTTGAATTGCAAATTCAATGTTCAAAAATGTATTGTTAACACAACAAATAAAAATGAAATATTTATATGAGTCTGCACTCACACGTAAGTGTATCTATAAGCAATCTTAAAAATATCTGTGGAATGAAAGTATTGAAAACAGAAGTCATATCAATTTAAAAATTAATATTTCAGCTTTGATTTTTGAGTTCCTTAAGGAACAAATTCTAAAAAGCTTCTTTAGAAATAAAAAATTTGACTTCTTTTGAAATACTTCATCTTGATTAGTATCTTGAATGCTTTGCTGCATTATTCCCTTCCCTTATTATTACCTGAAATGGCACTTTACAATGGAAAGCTCTCAGATTTAAGCAAAAACTGGTCAATTCTATATTAGGCCAGGTTAGTTGAAGGAGAAGTATAATGGTGACTGAAAAATACACTCATCGAGTTCCTGCAGGTATGAGTAGCATCTTAATATAATGTGCTAAATTAGCTCTTAGGTGTTTAATCTGCATCCTCTGCAACTCAGTGCCGTATGTGTTGCACACAGTTTTCAGGAAATGCTCTCGTAGCATACCTGAGGTTAAGCTCCAGCTGACCTGATGAGGGTCATTGGATGAATATGCCAAATGGGTCTTATATTTAGCTGGCACCCAGCTGCCTTCACTTGAGGAGAAAAAATAAATTTAGCATCTGGACTGCATAAACAGATATCTGCCCTTGTAAATCACTGGGTCTGTGAGTTTTGGAATGGGAATGAAATATGAAAACTCTAAGGCTGGAAAAGGCATTATTAAATGTCTTCTTGACAGAGATACAAGAACATGGGCATGTCCATTTCAGTGGGAGGGTCCAGTGCACAAGCTGAATATGAGCTCATGTTTGGCACAAAAGAGCAGTCATGGCTGTTTTAGATCTGACGTCTTAGTATGTGTTCATTTACGGTCATGACGAAAAGTGCTGTTCTCCTGTTTTGGCAAAACTATGCAATTGCAGATATTGCATTGAAGGGCCATAGAATAAACATAGCTGGGAAGAAGATCATTATCTGGAAATTAAACTGTTAATTTTGCTTTAGTTTACCAGGGAGGGACTGATGCTGCAGGGATAATAACTTCCTGATAGGCAACGATTTAATATAGTACCAAGCTTTTATTACGTCTGCTAATATTAAGTATCTTGAATAAGTTGAATGTACAAGAGGATGTAATTAGGAAGGAATGGTATGATTGTTCTTGCAAAATGCCAGATTTGAGATTAATACAAGACTTTCACCTAAGTGTTATTTTACACCTTATAATGCCTTTACAGAAATCACTTCCTATATTATATTTTAAATTAAAGTTGAAAAGAGACTGAATCAAGAAAGGCCAGCAGCAATGTGGGTTTCATGGAAGGTGCCAGAATAGCAAATGACACAGTGGTAGCTTTGTGGGAAGAGAGATTGAACCTAACAGTTATCATATTTTGAGAAATAAGAGAAGTAGAAGGCACGTACACAATAATGGCCTCCACTGACAAGATAAATGGTGGCCCCTATTTACTACTTATTGCATAAGGACAAGGAAATAATCACAGAAATTGAAAGGTAGTACATTTTAAAACTGAGGAAAAGAACTAATCATCCAACATATGAGATTTATGGAGCTTTCTGTCCCAAGATAGCACTGAGGCTAAGAGCCCAGCAGAGTTTTTTAAATCTGTTGAATGTCTGGAAATGTATATCAAATGAAAGAAAAAGAGCTGCTGGAAGAATTTATCTTTTCCATTGCTGTTCAGCAAGTGATCTTTCTCCTTTGTAGTGGCTGAGCTGCATATATACAGAGTTAATAACTCATCTGTCAAAAGGACAACAAGTATTTTTCCTCAGTTTAAATCTATATAGCAAGATTATTAATAAGCACTTCAAAGTTGCTTATGTTTTTTTTTTTTGTTGCCTCTTTATCTTTTTGTTGTTTTGTCTTTTTTAGCAATGTCACTTATGTCAGGTTGAGTCAACCAAATTTAATTTAATTTATCTGCTGAAGTGATTATGCAACCCTAAGTACTAAGTAGAATCAATTATCTGTCAAAACACAGTGCAACATTAACAATATTAATGGTGAACATTCACCAAGATCTTCTGTGCTTGTCTGCTTGGATGTGTGTCACAGGCAGCATCAATATCAACAAGCTCAGAGGTCAGGGCATCTGATTACCCACACTGCTGAATCGTTGGTGTGGCCACAGGCATGGGCCACCCAGCCCTGCCAGTAAGGAGACTGGAAGCCACCAAAGTATTTTGACAAGTGAAGTGTCTCAGGTGTGTAGACACCAGCTGTGCTGGACAGTGGTCTCAGTGAAAGAGAATAGTCCCTGGTGAATTTTCATTCCTCATATAGGCATTGTCCCAAATCCTCAGGGCCAAAAGAGCAAGTAATACCCTACCCACATGCTAATGTGGATATTTTGAATTGCCTCTGGGTAAGAGATAGCTCAGTTTAGTAGAAAAGAAAATGTAGGTACAGGGACCAGTGGTAGATGATTTTGAGATCTGTTTAGAGGCTGTGCCACATATAGGGCTTTTGTTTGGTGAGGTCACACTTTAACTTATGCAATGTCTGTAAAACAAAGCTGCCAATTACTGAAATTTTAGAGGAGTTTCAAGGATGAATACATATAAATGTCTGAAATAGTGATGACAGTGATAAAAACTCTTTTCACTTTTCAGAAAGTTCAGTGTTTTTTTAGTCACAGAGCAATAGACTTTGTAGGCTGTTATATGCATGCATTGCCAAAACACCCACATCTAAAAGTAAATATAAGTGCATTGTGACTTATTTTCCCATGTTTCCTCCCACAGAATTGTTTCTGTTTAATAATAATTGGTGTGTGGGAGAAAAAAATCTTACAACAGCACTTCTCCATTGAAATTGCTTGCTAGATACTGAAGAGGAGGATGTTATAGCAGAAACTGTTCAGAGGTCATCCATTGAAGTAGCCAAGCATAATCTGTTTCATTTTCTTTGTTGTCCATTTCTGCATCATTTGAGTGGAGTTATTTTATTAGACCTCTGGACTTGTCTTCTTTTCTAAAATCACTTAGATATTTAAAAGGTTGGCTTTCAAGGGAAAGAAGAGAGTTGTAGTTTGTTTTTCCTTTACAGTATTTCTTCATCCATTTTCAATATGCCTTTCAGTTGATCTATATGCTTTCTTATTTTCAAACTATTTCAGTAGTGTACATTACTCTGCTTTTTGTGGTTCTTTTGAGAAACTCTCTGTAGGGAGTTGTTCTGCACCTATACCCTTATGTAAGGAAAAAAATATTCTCCATATCTTCACCCATTACATTCTCTACAAAGTATTACCTAGGACGATGATCCCATTATATTACAGTCACAGAGGTCGTTCTAAAAACTATCTGTCTAAAAGAAAGGCTGTTGTCCTGAACACTCAGCAATTACAAATCAGAGAGTTCCTGAGCTTCCTTTTGGAAAAGGAAAGAAAGAAGGAAAGAAAAGTGGTGCTATTGGAACTAAAGAGGAGAAAGGATCAAAAGCAATCCATGCATGTGAGATTTCTTAACAGTGTGAAAGGTAATACTGTGTATAGCTATAAGAATAGTAGGCTAAAACACATTCATTTGAATTTGTTTCTCTAAGAAGCACATTAGTACAGATAAAATTGGAAGAACCTTGGGGTCTGAATGCTATTAAAACTAATTGGAGACTTCTGCATTTCCTAAAAACCGTTTATTTTCCTTGTGTGCATGTTTTATAGTTGTGCCAGTTGAAAAGGATTTTAAAAATTACATACTATCACATAATATACACAACTGTGTATCCACTACACGCTTGTAAAAATGCTATGGAATGAATGAAGCATCGCAAATTTAGAACCCATGAAAGACTAAGGAAACAACTAGGTGAAACTTGAAAAAATGGTGAAATTTTGTCAGCTGAAGTCTGTGTAGAATTTGTGGAATATACTACATGGTTTCTTGAAGGAAAATGTGCTGTGTCAGTAGATTAATTTTGTTTTCTCATTTTGAATAATTTTAGGTGTGAGAAGAAAATTACTTCTTTCAAAAGTACTAATGTTGCATCATGCAAGGAGCTATAAGTAAAACTGTAATCCATCTGACAGAGTGCAACAGTTACAAATGACTGCTTAAACAAACAAAAAAAATAATTGAGACATAAATATTCTTGGGCATATATGATTGTTTTGGAGACATTTGATTACTTTTTTAAAAAACATAGAATAAAACCACTTGTTCAGAAATTTCCTAATTGTTTGAATGTGCTGCAAGTAGGAGAATTTACAATACAATACTGTATGTAAAATAACTGAAATACCTAAATAGATAAATAGAAATGTATTGGTTTACAGTCACACATAACTACAGTCATGAATTACATTGAGGTCTTGAGGAATGGTTGTATTAAATTATAAATCCTCCGGGCTTCACCCAGGTGCCCAGCCAGTCCGGGGGAAAACCCTCGGCTGACCGGTCCGCGGGGAGGAGGTGGCGGGACCCGGATAGCTCCACCGGAAGGACGGGAGGACTCTGGAGAGGCTGTATTCCTAGAGGCTTTATTTCAGGAGAGTCGCAGGAACAGGAGAAGGAGGGAAGGGACACAAGCTCTCTAGGAGGGAGCTAGTTCCAGGAGCCCTGAGGGAAGGCGGGGCTGGGTATTAAGGGCAAAGGAGTAGGAGTGGTTAGGGTACAAAACAACCAATGGGCAACGGGTAAAGGGGAGGAAACAGAGTGGGGTGACATACAGAGAACTAATCGGGGTACAGAGGAGGAGTGGTATTCTAACAGGGGCCAATGGGGATAACAGAATAACTGAACTTTCTGGAACTGGGGAGAGTACCAAGCATTGATGGACAGCTCTTCTGGATAACAGAATAACTGAACTTTCTGGAACTGGGGAGAGTACCAAGCATTGATGGACAGCTCTTCTGGGGTGGAGGGCAGCAGTTGATTGGCAACCTTTTCTAGACTGTTGCTGCCTCCCACGGGAGAGCGGGAACCCCTCCCTTAAATGGTTAGGATGATTAAATGCACTATTTCTATAGCATTTTCTATACTTTAGAATAGGACACCCATCTGATGATAAAATTGTAACCTCTGGAACTTTGAACACTCAGATTCCATAACACAGATTTATGCTTCCAGGGAGAAACACTTAGTGTAGGCTTGTTTTCAAGCCTGATTTTGTTGAAACATGAAGAAGACATCACCTGATGTCAAACAGACTCTCAGGTTTCATAACTCCAATGCCAGCTGGATGTTTCTCTACTCCCTTTGAACTACAGTGACAAAGAATAAGGATGATCTGATCTTTCTGATCCTGATGAGGTATTATGCAGTGCTTAGGACCAGATTCACAACACCATAAAAAGTGTGAATCCTAATAAAATGAGAGGCTTTTCAAAGCCCCTGTGATTTCAAGAACGAAAAGGCAGAACAAAGAGTTGTAAGTTAGAAGAACCATCATGCTTGGCCATAATTCAGAAATGCAGAGTTTGAGCATTGTGAAACACCAGCTCACCTGGAAACAGATGCCTATGATTTCTCCTTATAATTAATTTCTGTGTGCAGAAGAGACTGCATCTCCAAATGTACAAATTTATGAAGAAGTGCAGTGTGTTTAGTTGATTCTTATGAAAGAAAAGTCTTATTTGCATGTATCTAGACAGCAAAAAAGCAATCCTGCTTCCCTGGCTCAGGAAACCTAAGACTGCATGTGGTGTGTATTACTGATTTTTGCATTGAAAACCAGGTATGAAGTCTTAAAAATGCATGTTCTGGGCATTATGTAAAATATCAAGCACATTTGTAGGCATGAGGAAAAACTCATTTGCATATTCTAATGTTATAAACAACCACAGCTGTTTGGCTTCATTAATATATTGCCAGTAAAAAGTAGGTCAGTATGCATTTGCTTTTTATTCTCTGAGTGACCTGTCAGACTAATGGATATGCATACATCGCGGGGGGCATTCATCATTGGCTTAATTTCCCCATAACTTATTGGGAAAACAAGTTCAGATGAGAAAAGTTGGAGATAGTGAAATACTATAACTTTTAGGATTTGGTGGAACATATGTCTCTGATATGGGCAATTGCAACTTTTACTCCAGTCTCTGAGAGAAGCTGCTTTTTCAGTCAGGTCTAAGATGAACCTATATTGTCATGAGAACAATGAGACAATGTGATTTATGGCAGGACAGGATTTTTTTTTTTTATATATTCTCATCTTACTGTTCCAAGACAGTTGGCTTATGACTTGAATTTGCAATCACGTTTTCTTTTTTCTTGTTTTATTTTGTTTTCAATGATTGTGGTATTTCACAGAGAATCTATTTGGGAATCTGTCTCTGGGACTTGTCACAAACTGCTGGTTTTGAACAACTCATGGTAAGCTGCTGAACTTGTCTCAGGGATTTATACAGAAACTGTTTCCCTGTACATATGCTCATTGCATGATCTCTCATACACCTCCCTCACTGAGAATATTAAAAACATGACAGTGGTTTTGTGAGAGCATGCTGAGACACACAGTTTAAAACTAGGGGGGGAAAAAGCTGTTTCCTATAGGTAATCTTGATTCCATATGTGTAAAGTATGCAAAATACATTAATTTAGACATAAGAAAGTATTACACAAGTGCTGAACTGGGATGAATAAATAAATACATTAACATTAGAATAATGTCTTGCTTTTCATCATCATTGCCAAACCCTCAAAGCAAAAGCATGGTCATGTAAGTAGGTAAAAGTAAAGGACAGTTACAGTTGTTCATCTTCAAAATTTGCTCTTTTTCAGCCCAAGAAGCCTTAAGGAGAAATATTTGAATAGCTAAAGACTGAAATTTTCATCATAAAAGCTCTCTTAAAAATAGCTCAGCTGCTATTATACAAACTATTTTAAAATTACTTAAATATTCATTAACTTGAATATAATATTTATTCTGTATTGTAACTTGAAAGTAGAATTTTAAACCTCTGGGTATTCATGCATAGCTCTTTTCTCATTTCAAAGCCATAAATGCAATGGAATAAAAATTTGAAGCTTGTAGAAGAAAAACCAATATATGCACGTGACATAAACATGAGAAGCCTAACTGTTTCTCAGTTTCTCCCACAGCTCAAGGGAAAGCACTCCTTGAAAGTACTTTAGATTCTCAGGGTTTTTTTTCATTAGTGAGTTATCCACTAATATATAGGTGGGGTTTTTTATTTAAATGCTGTTTAGTGACTAATATATAGGTGGGGTTTTTTATTTAAATGCTGTTTAGTGACTCTAAGATATATCGAGGCTCATGTCAATATGTGATAACACATATCACACGTTGGAAGCACAGGGTTTCACCTTCTTTCTGACAACACTCACAAAGCATATGTTATCTCTCACTAACACTTGCCTTCTTGTCTCTCACTGCTAAACTGAATCCCACAATCAATTGCACATCACACGTGACAGCCTTTGGGCTTCAGCCAGTCCTTTTTTGACAATTGGCTCTGGCTGTGAGGAAGCAGTCTATTATTAACCCAACATTATATTAAAGGACTTACTTAGGAGTGAAATAGAATTGAGAGCAAGTTCTCTTAAATTCAAATATGCAGTTTGTAAGATTATAAATAAAACAAACCAATGAAAATGTAAAATATGAAGCTATGGCTAGGGATTCATCTTTAACATGTGCTTGTGCAGACAGGCTAGAGTGAATAGAAATGTCACATTACTGTTTTCTGGTATGGCTGAGAAGCCTTGGCACAACAGGGAGAGCTCTCCAGGCTGCAGATACAGCTCTTCTTTCTGTGAGGCTTCAAGCACGCAGCTATCTGCCATCCAGCCAGCCTGCAGGCCTGATTTGGAGGCCTCCAATGCTTCTCTCTCAAGTGTGATTATAGTGAGGATGCCCTACTTCTTTTAGGTGAAAATTTTGGAAGAACAGCAGAGAAAATGAAGAGGCCGAGATTGGCTGGCTGTGAGGGATGTTTAGGCAGCAGGCACATAATGGCTCTGAGGGCTCTCTCTTTTTGTGTCTACAAATCAGATAGATAGAAGCTTCTTTTAAACTCCTTTGGCATATGAAACTGAGCAAAATACGTTATTTACTCCTAAAGATTTTCTTAATACATGTACTGTTTTCATAAATGTTTTTTAAGAAGTTGGGAAGTACTCCAAGACCCAGAAGACAAGGGTAATAAAGAAGCTTGTTTTTCCCTTCAGAGATTAAATGGAATATGCATGATAGCCCTTTTTTTTTCCTTAAACAATACTTCATTATTGCAATTATTAAACAAAATTAAAAATATATGGAAGGGTAAAGCTCGTAACTGGAAAAAGCTTATTTAGTTTAGCAAAACTCAGCAGATTTGGTTACAGATTAGATCTTATTCGAACAATCAAATTTTATGTCAAAAGTCCTGTTGCAAGTTATATGGGACAATTGTATTTCCTAATTAAATCTGGAATAACACAACAAATATACTTTTCAAAACTAGCTTAATAGTGATATAAAACTGACACACCATAACTAATTATTGATACCAGTCTGGATTTGAACACATAGAATTCATTCCTAGTGGTTGTAGAGATCTAAAATTGCCCAATCACTGGTAAAATGTAGTGGTGCTAATGATTCTGAATCCCATGTGGTTTTATCTTTATTCTGCTTTTCTCTGAAGCATTTCATCTGAGTTATGCAACATTTATCCTGATATATGACTCCTGCAACTAGTGATTGAAAACCTTAAAGTATTCTGTAAGCTAAAAAAGGATGCATGAAAAACAGTGTGAACCTTTTTTTTTCTGTAATCCTGAAATACTTATTGCCAGGCTACTATTGCAATGGCCAAAAAAGAAAAAAAAAAAAAATACTTGGCTAGGGTCATAGATGAAACTGATGGTTGAGTTAAAGCATCCCATCTGAAATATGCAAAGACAAGTATATATAATTTCCTTTAAGTCTAAATTTCACAAATCTTGTAACATAAGAAAGATTTTATGTGTGTACATAATTGTTTTGAAGTTGAAACAAGCTACACACATCGCTTTTGTAGGAGCAGTCTTAAGACTTTATGGGAAAGAGACTGGTTTTATCCTCTTCTTTAGACTAAAAAATAGAAGTATCTTCCCCAAAGTTTATTTTCTGCTGCACACCTAAGAAATAGTTGGATTACTTACATAGCAGTCCGTTCCACAATAGCACCAGAGACAAAAGTGTTTCTGCTCCATATAGATGGGACCAACAATGGGGCATAATAGACCCACGTGTTTTTAGAAATCCCCCTGGAGCTAAAAGGATATGAAATGGTACAGGGCACAGACTGAATTCTCAAATTAACTCTTGACAGGGATTGCCAGATACCCGGGACTCTCAAAAACAAAGACGAATGCTCAGTCTTGTTCTTATTTTGAAACATTTATTCAAAACTAATTTTCCTGGATTTTTGAAATTATTAGTATTGTCACAAGGATTTTATAACTTACCCTAGGAACAGAGATATACCTATAAAATTTGTTGCATCATCGTTTGCTCACAGCAATTTTTCATGTCAGGTTTTCATCCATGAGAGTGACTTACCACTTTCTTTCTAAACACAACATCAAAAATGAGTACAGTTATTGATTATTATTGTCATTTTACTTTACTTTAGCTCAGTTGTCTGTATACAAATAAACATTTCCTGTGAAAACAGATTTCCACCTACTGAGTACTAGAGAAGTTTTCATCTGTTAAGCCTGAAGCAAATGTACGAACTAAAAGGTCTGCCTGGAATTTTCCAAATATAGTTTCTCTTTCAGATATGGAAACAAAGCTCTCTTCATAATAAGAAGAAAACAAAACAGTAAATATGAGAAGAGGTTAGAAGACAACATGGTCTCTGTCAAAAGACCTTCTTGGATCTTTTCCACATTTATCTAAATATTATTATCTCTCAATATTGCCTGGTCTTCAATAATATGAATCACTTAATGCACCAATAGGGTTTTTATCACATTGCTATTTTATTTCTAAAGGACTCTTGACTATAGTTTCCCCAGGAGGTATAACTGTTACAGACATTGAAATAATGTGGTTTAAATGTATTCCCTGGAGATGAGCTCATTTCCACACTTGAAGAGCCTGTGTGTTTAGGCCAATATAGCCCCCTCCCTGGACAATTACATTTCTTGTCTAGGCTACCTGGGTAACAACATTTATGGAAGAAAAAAAAGTTTAAAGCATTAAGCTGACATATTAATTTAGGACATAAGTGACCCCCCTTTGTAGTGATAATTCCCATTATATAAGCCTTTAAGTGACAAGTAAAACAAATGAACTACTCAGATGAATATAATGGCCCTTGTAGAGAAGAAAGTGAGCCCAGAAACCTGGGACCTCATAGTTCTTTCCTCAGATATCTGATCATCATTTGAGCAGCCAGCTCTGAGACAGAAGAAAGTGAAGGCTTCATTAGAGTTTATTTCATTTTCATGTATCATCTGTCCTAATGGAGATGGGAACTAATGATGATGAGCTGCTAAATCTTTAAAAATCCGTCATCATTTCTCTTCTAGCTTGAAAGAAAAAGCTGTCTCACAACACATCCCCACTTTGTTTCCTGAGGTGAAAGATCTATTGACTGTTGCTGACGTTGTAAGTGGAAAAGGCAGAAGAAGGAATGGGAGGGATTGCAAGAGGAAGTCTCTTCCTCTTCCAGAGGTTTCATCTTCCTACTATTCAGCTGAGATGAAGCTTTTGCAGCAATTAAATTTATCTGATCTTTCTTCCTTAACAGATTACGCATTCAGCTAAGCATCGTAAACTCTACTAGTTTCTTTTATTTCTTGATCTATTCTCCCACTTTTAGTGTGCAAGCCATGTATTCAGGTACACTGAACTTACCAGTTGTATATTTTAGCATCAGACAGGGACCATCATGAGGGCCAAAGAGACAGTAAACAATTGCAGTATTTATGGGTTCTTATGTCTGATTTAGCATATAGAAGTCCATCAGGCCTGCTTCCAGGAGAAACAGGAGCTATAAATTGGTGGACATTATTCCTACAAGATTACAATAGGACTTTAGAAAAAAATATTAGTCAAAAATTTTAGTCAAAAATATTTGGGTTGGTAGGGGCCTCTGGAGATCATAGCCCAAACTTTCACTCAATGCTGGAACAGCTTCCAAGCTAGAATGTTTTCACAGGGTTGATTCTCTGAGATTTGAAAATTTCCAAGGATGGACTTTCCATAAACATTCTGAGTGCCTTGTTCCAGCATTGTATCTCTCATTATTGCTATTATTTTCTTATTTTCAAGCAGCAACTTTTTACTGTTACTACTAAGGTTTTCATTATACTGCTCTCTGTTCTCTGCTACAACTCTTTAGGTAGTTGAAGGCTGCAATTGGCTCTCTCCCTCAGCCTTCTTTAGGGTAAACAAAACCAATTATCTTTGTCACTGTTCAACTACCATATTCTCCTGTCCTTAACCATTTTAGTTATGCTCCACTGGACTCTGCAGTTTCTTGATGAGCTAGGAGACCTGAAATTGGATGAAGAGTTCCAGATGCAACCTTGTAGATTCCAAATAAAGGGAATTAATAACCCTCCATCTAGTTACTCGTTATGCTTTTGCTGATGCAGTCCAGTATGTGGTTAGTCTTTATCACTTGGAAGGGCGTACTGCTCACCCTCAGCCTAGAACTCCCCAGGCCCTTTTCTGCATAGCTGCTCCTGACCCAACCAGTCTACATTCCATACCAGGTCGTGGGTTTTTTTCTCTCACGGTGCCAAGAGTGCATTTGCACTCGTCAGACTTCATGAGGTTCCTGCTAGTACATTTTTCCAGTATATTGGGATCTCTCTCAATGGCACAAGAAACCTTCTGGTGTATGAACAACTCCGCTAAACTGGGTGTCATCCAAAAACTTACTTTCGAGTCTCCTGATGTCTAGGTCCCAGATGGAGATGTAAAATACTATGGGGCACTATATTCTCTTGAAGGATAATATTTATAGCCACACTGCAATCCAATGTCTATCATGTCCCTGTTTCTTACATGGGGATTGGACTAGAAGATCTTTTTGGTCCTTTCCAACACAAACTGTTCTGTGATTCTGTATCCATTGCTCTCCCCTATGCAGAGTCTCAGTCATTTTAAGGCACCTGGTGTTTGAATATCTTGATATTGATAACAGTCAGAATTTTTACCCACTGGTGTAGCAGGAAAAACTATAATTACTTCTTTGGTTTGGCTGAGATGAATATGCTACACTGTTGAGACTGTTCTACAATTCCCCTGTTCAAGAGGCACTTAAAAATATCAAGTACATTAGAGAACTTGAAACTGATTCTTGTACATTTTCTTGGCCACATGCATAGCTATGTAGAAAAAGTGTGTTTGAAGAAAGGGGGTTGCCACAAAACCAGTCACACTGTTACACCATGAAGAATTCAGTAGAGCTTCAGGGATATTAGAAAAAAGTCCATTTCTCTTTTTCAGCAAACTCTTTAATGCTTCTCCTGAAGAGTTCTTGAAACTGTAATTGCCATTCCCTGAATATTTTTAATTTATGCTGATATTAAAGATGGAAGTGTCAAGAAATATTCTGGAAGGGGCACAGGGAAACAAAGAAGGAATTAGAGAGTCATGGCCCTACAAGAACATACTGGAGAAAAGTATTTCATTTTATTAAAAAAGAGATGCTACAAGGGGGCTTTCAAGTGTTCCCCTTCATCAAAGGAAAGTTAAAAGCCTATGAATGACACAGAGGATTTTTTTTCCCTAGTTTAAAAATCCTTTAGGCTCCTCAAAGGCTCCTCAAAATTAAGACCTATTCTCCTTTGCACCACCACCCTTTTGAAGTTATTTTGCTTGGTTTTGCTCTCTGCAATATTTTTTCTTTTTCCTTTAATCAGATATTCATGTTACTGTGCTATATAAGAAGTGCTTCGGCTTGTCGAAAATATGTCAAATTGTGTAATGGTGCAAAAACCATTCTGCTGTTTCTAAAATGCCATGAATATGCCATGCTCAGCCTTCCAGCTATGCAGTGAATTGCAGTTAAGGACAAAAATCTATTTAACTGTGTCATTATTTTAACGTTGTGCATATACACACTAATGAGCATGCACAACCAGTAGCTCCACAGTTTATGAGAGGCTTCTAGAGAGGTTGCACTGTAATGACCTATGATAAGGATTAGTTGTACTGTTCATAGCTACACTTTGGCTATCTGGCCTACTTTATATTGTTCTTCTTTTCAAGTCCTTCTATCTCTATGCAGTTCCTGACAGTTCACCTCCTGTTTGCCAAATCCAGAACCTGAAAATCAGGAAAATTGCTATTCCCCTCAGAAATTTATTCTATAAAATAATTTAATGACATTTTTGTCTTCTTTTTTTTTTTTTTTTTTCCCTAAAGAGCTCTTACTCATTTTTTTTCCATTTTTACAATTTTAAATGCCTATTCAGTTTTTTCTCTGATAAGTGGCTAACAGGCTAAAACTCCCCCAGCATGTTATGGTTGCAAGCTACTTGGTGAAGTTCTCAAGCCTTCCAGCAAACAGCATTGTAATAGGATTTTCAGTTGGCTGGCTTTTTCCTCTCCTTTCTCTTTAAGCAGAAATATAAGGATGTCTACTGGAATAGAGCTGAAGCACATGATGATGGCAGCTGTTTGCAAGGAGAAGGAGCAATAAATTCCCAAATTTTCAGGTACTTTTTCAAAGCATAAGCATAATTTGAAATAATGTCCTTTGCACAAAAAAAAAAAAAAAAAAAAAAAAAGGATGTTTTCAGTAACAAAGATTCAGAAACAGAGATTTTATGACCAATCATGAGCTTTTTGGTTCAAAACACAGTAGATGTACAGAATATAGATGAACACCAAAAGCTGCCACAGTCCTTCATATTATTTTTTTAATCATAACATAATCATAACCTTCATATTATTTTTTAATCATAACCTTCATATTATTTTTTAATCATAACAGCATATAATCTGCTTATTAATTTAAGATATCTTATGCAATATATAGAACTGCAGGAAAATGCAAAGAAAGTTTAAAAATTCAGGAGTTAATGGATCCCTGAGTTACTTGGCTTTGCAAACTGTTTATATGGTAAGAAACAGAGCTGCTTTGACTAATTTGATGTTGTGGACTTCAGCAAAACAATGGTTATTTCATGATTTTATTGTGAATACGCAAACAATTTCCAAATGAAAGATTATCCATGAAGCAATGCCATAAGCAGGTATGTAATACAAATTCTGCAGAGCCCTAGCCTGCATTGCAATGACCAAAACAATGCACATGTGTGAAGGAACAGGAATGGTCTCTAAATTTTTACATGCTGTATTCCGTTTTGCTTCAGGGAATTTGGGGTAAACATCTGTCCTTGGATATAGAAAGTAATGGAAATTCTGAGTGCATTTGTTATCTAAAGCTTCAAAATTATTTGCTGAAGCAAGTGAATTTAATTGTTAGGATTATTTGTCAAATATTACATCTCTCAGCAGAACTGTTGACACCAGGTGTATTTCCTGTGTAAGAATTCCTGTCCGAAGATTAGGAAGAAATTCTTTACTGTGGGGGTAAAGGCACTGGAATAAGCTGTCCAGAGAAGTGGTGGATATCCTGTCCCTGGTAGTGTTCAAGGACAGGTTGGATGGTGCTCTGAACAATTTGGTCCAGTAGAAAATGTCCATGTCCTTGGAACTAGATAATCTTTACTGTCCCTTCCAAACTGAACTCTTCTATGACTCTATGACAGATGTGATAATTTCCAGTATCCCAACAGTATCATCTTGAATCGGTAATTTTATTTTCAAGTTCACTATTGCTATACTGTGTCCCTGAAAAGGGACTGTGTGTGTGTGTTTCTCTTTGGGTGGCAGGCAGATGTTTCAGAAAACTATGCAAGCTTTGTTTTTAGACAACATAAACAATGCCAAGACTAAACATTAAAAACTTCTTATGTAATTTTTATGTGGTTTGTCTACTTTCACAGCAGGAGACAGTTTTTGACCTTGAAAGATAATTGCACAAATTCACTTCTATTAAGATCCTTCCCCACCCTACCAATAATTTAATAAGTATAGGAGCCTGATAAATAAAGCGTGTAATGTCAGTGTTATGAAAGTTTAATCATTGGTCATTACAGTAGAACAAAGTAATTTAATAATTGCTCTGTGAAGTACCATTAGAGCATGTTAACTAAGTGCTGTTAAATGCTCAACAACTGAGGAAATGTGCAGTATCTCTCCAGAGCACAACAGTCACTGTGCCTATGCTGCAAAGGGAATGTCTCCAAAGGATGGATGCGTACCCCAGAATCTAATGCAGAGATGCCAGCTCAATCAAGGCAAAGCAAGAGGACTGGTTTCCTGGACAGCTGCACTTTGGTTAGCTTTACAAATAACCTGGCAGCAGGTACATGCTGTAAGCTGCTGGAGCAGAGCCAGAGCTCTGGGTTTGCATAATGTTCAGCACAAAGGCTTTCTTTACAGTCCTGATGAATTGCAAAATGTAGTGGTATCCTCTCTCCTGCTATGCTGTGTTAGATCACAGAGTGATGGGCTGACCATCCTTTGATCACTCAGCAGCCTAGTAGGCAGCAGGTCACATTCCCTCAAAAGCTTATGTGGAGCTGCAGATGTAATTCAGGTGGATCTTTATTAATAATTTGGTTGGGTGCCCTTTCCTGAGAAAGAGCAGAGCTAATCAAAAGAAACTGAAGTTGAGATTTTCTATGGAATCCTGAAATAAGAGATTCAAGTATATCTAATGCAATTTTAATTCCAAAATTTTTTATGTCTGGTCTGTAAGCAAACCTGTTGTATGAATCCATACCCTGATGTCATTGCTGCTTTTTACCTATGTTTTGAAATCCCAATTCTGAATATTTCAAGTTTGCATCTGAATCTGATTTTTAGATATTACATATCATCCTATAGACTCAGGACCTAAGACGTTTGCAATTTAGTTTTAGCTTATAATTAAATGCACTAACCTGTTAACACACAATGGACAAAGAAATATGGTAATTGAAATATGCATAAGTCATATCCTGATAATCCTTATCTGTAAAGACAATTGGGTAAACAAGACCATACTGCAGAGACCAGGGAAAAATGTGATATATAAGCTAAGAAGACTGAAAAGCAAAAACCAGACAAAACTAGAAACTCCCTGCACTGTGGTTTATTAAAAATGTTCATTTTTTTCCCCTTAATTGTTTTTTTATTTCCAAGAAGCTGGTACTTAGATTATTTGTCAGTCCCATTAGCATTTTCATGCTAATACCTCCTAACTATACTAAGGCCCATTAGAATTACAGAATAAGCAAATATATTTTTGAAAAAAGCACAAATTCCTACAGTTGATTTTGACCTTGGAGAGATTACCTTAAGCATCTCAGATCTTAATTTTTTTTATTCTCCTTGCATCTTGCAATGAAATCAGAATTTCATCTTTGAGGTTTTATCAAAAAAATGCTCCAAACAAACAAATTTTAAAAAAGAAAAAAAAAATTACCTTTTCTGTAAAAGAAATAATAGGATGAAAAGGATGAAAGACTATCTCTAGAAAGAAAATCTCACCCCTTCATTCATTTCTCCCAAAGCAATCTTTTTGATACAAAAAATTTGAAGGAGGTTATTTCTTCAAGAAAAACATATTCTGCTTTGAAGAGAGGTGAACTACTCTACTTTCTTTAGCAAAGTCTTTATCAATTAACTGCCGTTAATAAACATTTGAAAAGTGAGAGTAAAAATGCATGTATTTCTGAGCAGTTAACACATTGATATCCAGACAATGATGCCTAAAGCAGTAGCAAAAAATATTTCAAGGCATTCTAAAATAATATATATTTGAACCACATATTTGATTATTACTAGCTATGAAGTTCAGATTCAGAAGGCTAAGCTTTAACATCCTTGTTTGATTCATCTTCTTAGCTGTACAGTCATTAAATAAGAAGCAACAATTAGCTGATAGACTACAAAAGAAAAAAAATTAAGGACTGAATATGCACTACTATTAACACTTTGGTGTACTGGTTTGCATTTACTTTTACAATTTACTGGCCCCATCATTAAAATTGTAACAAAAATAATGAATACAGCAAACTCCCAGTGATTTGTCTCTTAAATATAAATAAGAAGAATAAGGTAAGAATAAGGACTGCATCAACACAGTGATGTAATAAGTCAGACAAACAAATAGGAGCTTCATATTAGCATTAATAATGCTAATAATCATATTAAATAATCATGTAAGTATTGTGATTGGCAGGTAAAAGTCACAAAACTTTGGGTGAAGTTGATGTCTTTATGAACAAAAAGAAAGAAAACCAGGAGATCCTGAGTATATCTATACAACCAGAAATTTTCTCAGTACAGAATGGTTGCATGGGTAGTGCATTGAAGTTCTTTCATGAAGTGCTAAAATCAGGATAATTCAATGCTGAAGAATAAATTAAACTCTAGGTAACCTAAAGTCTTCCATGTAACCTTCCCATTATGTGTCATGGAATAAATACAGGAAAACCTAATAGAAATACCCTGAATCTGAAAAAGAAGGTAGGGGGAAAATTATCCATTTCTGGCAAGTTTTGAAGTGTGTGGTTTTCAGTGGACCTGGCATAGGCTTAAGTGTCAGGTGGTTTTGTAGTGGTCAGAACAGATGAAAGGTAATTATTTGCTGAAGGGCAATAAAGTGTTTGCATTAGATTTCTGTGATTCATCAAATTCAGAAAGGAAAATATGTGTAATTTTCTTACCATGAGGTTTTGGAAGATTTGAATATTGTTTTAAAGATAATAGTTTTCTTAGTTTCTGAAATGAATGCTAAATGCCTTGGAAACTACCTGCTGGAGTTTTTACTCTACACAAGTTCAGGTTTCTGATTGCTTAATTTTATTCCTTTGGTGTTTCCTGGAAGAAACATTACATCGGTATTCCCATACTCATTCCAGCCTCCCTACCAAACCAGGATTTATTAACTTCTTTTCAGTAAAAATGTTGCACTTCTCTCTTTCATGGGTTCTTTTTAAGAAACAGAACTCAAAGCAGTGGCTTTGCCCTCCACAGTTTTATACTGTTCCTGACAATTTACCTGTTATTATACTTCTTAAGCTGTGACTGTGTAAGCAATAGGAGAACAAGTATTTTGGGTTTAAGGGACTCTTTGATTCAATTTTTGTTCTGGATAATTAATTCTACTATGAATTGACCATATATATTATAATCAAGTATAATTGTGCAGCACATAAAATTATTATTGACCTTTGTGGATTTGTTTGTGGCTTATGAGTAAGGGTTAATTACAATTTAGTACTATATGTTTTTTTTTTTTTTTTTGTTTGTTTGGTTTTTTTTTTTGTTTTTTTTTTTTTTTACATAGATCAGTCAGCAGCAGCACTTTGGTGTTGAGGTGGAAAGAGTTTGTGAGATCACTAAGTTTTGGGTTTGATCTCAGCTGGCATTTTTATGGGCCAGTGTGGATGTAACTTAAACGAGAATGTGTGCTACAATAGTTAAGACAAATAATGCAGTAAATGTCAACTAGAATTATAAGTCTCCAAATGTCCTAAAAAGACAAGTACATCCTGGACTCCCTGTGTTTTGCACCTTTCTGCCAACTCCATAATCTCCCCTTCACACACCTTTTATTATTGCAATTATGGGGTGTGTGTGTGTGTGAAGAAAACAATTCCAAGACAGAAATACAGCATGGGAAGCAATGTCAGCTATAGGAAGTTAATTGCAAATGCTTTGTTTACTCTTCCTTGCTTCCCTTTTACATCAGTGTTGCTCCTGTCCTTTCTTAAACGTACTTCTAGGTATTGTTGGCAAAATAGAACTGTCACTCAAAGAGTATGGCACAGTCCCATGAAGTTTAATCACTGTTTTGTTTTCGGTTTGTGTTGTTTGCTTTTGTTTGGTGTGTGTCATCATCATCATCATGCCCCCCCTCAGCTGAAAGAGTGAACTGTGTCTCAGGAAAGTTTAGAAGTGAATTCCACTAGGTTATAATTAGCTCAAGGTATCACTTTTTGCAGTAGGGTTTATTCTTTGAATTGCCTGGAATTTAATTTGATGAGCACTGATCTGCAGACTGTTAAATTCCTTGACACAGCTATTTCAAATCTATTAGAAGCTCTGCTTCTCTTTCATTGGCATCAACACAGCGCCTTCAAAAGCTCTATGATAAGTTCAAAACATTTGACAGTTGTTTATACATTTATATAATTTTGAACTCATGTAAATTTCAAAACAGGATGCAAAGCAAATAATCTTGTTCCTATTCTTGAGGAAAATTCTGTCTAGCTCTCAAATGATAGTGTCCCTTTCTCACAAGAGAAGCTCATTAGCAAACTCTAACTCCTGTAGTCTTGCCTTTTGGGCTATGAGTCATTCCAGCTCTGGTGCGCTGCCTTCTTTTCTCCCTTGTGTACAAAATGGGCATGCACTGTTAGTTTTACTGCAAAGTAATTTCTTCTCCCTTGAAAACCTCCTAAATTAAGCTTTAAGAATTTGAAACATAATTCTGAAACATATTCAGTATAAAGAGTCCTATAGTCTGTCAGCGCTTCCTGGCTGCAATCTGGAATGTGCAGTTTTATTATGGAAAGTATTTCTTCATCATGGATTCTTTATATAATATGTGCACAACCTACAGTTAATGGTGTGGAAATGTTTTACTGCAACTTCCTTTTTTAAGTAGATGTGTTTCTAAATTATTTTGCCTAAAGCATCTGTTATAGCTCCTGTATCGCATTCAGTATTAAATCCCCCCTTCATTTGGACTCTAAACACTATGAAGTATATAAAACAAATCTCATCTTGCTTAGTGCTTCTTTACCCTATTTTGTCAGACTTTTGGTGAGGAATACCTTACCCAGTCACATTAGATGATTTAAACTCCAGTGAGGGTAAAATAATGTGCAAATAGAAGAATTAATAGCACCATTAACTGACAATACAGTGTATTGAAATTCAATAACAGGCTAGCAGAGAATTAAAAAAAAAAAAAATTGTACTTAAATTACTTATAAACCAGAAAATCACCTTGCTCCTTCAGCTGTGATCTTAACATGGTATCTGGCAGAGAAGCAGATTGTGCAATTATGTCTTCAGTTTTATCCTAGTAAATGAAACTCCCCTTTGAAATTCCTTCATCAGATTTACTTTTCTTGGTCTAATATTTTACTTCTTGTAGGCAATTTTTTCCCTGGAGCTTCAAAATCTTCAGACAGTTTTAATTCTTTCCTATCCAACATGTAATCGACTCAGTGCTCTGATTGTAACACCAAATTAATGTGTGGTTTTACTTAGAAAAGCAAACATCTCGTTGTTGGGCCAAGTAGCATTTCTTGTACTTGAAAGGCTTATTGTGAACTCCTCATTTCAGCAAAGGATAAACCAATCTTTCTGTTGGTTCACTGAAAATTTCAGAGTGAAAGATGTTTTACCCTGGACAATCTGGTATTTCACATTTTGTTTTCCCTATAATCAGGTTCTACGTATTAACATTAAATCAGTGAAACTTATTACTGGTTCTTAATCTCAGTGGGAATTAACCATTTTGACATTAAATGAGCTAGAAATTAATAGCCTTCACTCTCCTTTTCCTAAGTGTATTGCAAGAGTATCAGTAGGTCAAATACACAGCCCAGCTCCTACTAAAATGCATTAAACTGCAATGATCACATACAAATAAATGACAAAGTCTTAGCCTGGACTGGAAGGAGATCTTTATATCTTTGTTAAGAATAAAAAAATAATTTGAAAGTTCAGAAAAGCATTTAGGCAGTTGTTGCACTTTTTTTTCTAGTGATCTGATGTACCACATTTCTTTCCATTCCTGTTTTATTTTTAGTCTTTTGGAAAAATCTTCCATTTTGGGAAAACCAGGAAGATTATAATTTTGACTGAGACAGCTAGAGTTGGAATGATAAATTAGTTTGGCTGCAAATCAGATCTGTTTTTTTTATAAATCCTCTGACTTCTATTATCAGAAGTTAACAAAAGATGTGCAACTTTTTATTTATTGGATAAGTCTTTTGGTCTGGTTCTCTATACCAGATAATAAGATTTCTATTTTTGTGAATATTATAAAAAAATAGTACCATTACATAAAGGAACAAAAAAGACAAATTATTATCTGCAAAGGGAATTGGACTGGTGGCAAGTAATGATTAGTCAGTGACAGATGAGTAAGAAGGTTTTCATTGGAATTCCACTCTATGAACTATTTTTTTTTAATTAAAGGAAGCTAATTGTTCTAGATATGTACAATGCATAAGAAATTTCTAAACTCCTGAACTTGGATCTTCCTCTCAGTGCTCTACAAAACCAGTGTATTGTTATCTGAGCTGTTATATTTGTAAACTGTAAGCTGGAAGTAATGCCTGAAGAATGACAGATGCCTTTGCAGCAAAGAGGAACAAATACTGGTTCAGTTTTTCAGAGCTGAGAGGGTTAAGGAAATCTAGTAATAAACTGTGATCCTGCTTTGTTTACTCCACTTAATTTGGACTGAGTTCAGTTTTTCAGAACAATGACAAACATGCTATGACACACTTTGTTCAGTACTATACCATTTGCAATGAGTCTGTCTTCAAAGAGAACTTGTTTTGTTTCCCATGTCCCTAAAGCATTTTTTGATCATTTATATGGCATCAAACCAACAATATAGGCAATACCAATAACAGTACATTGAGAACCCAACCCTAAATTGCACATTATACAATGAGATAGAGTAGCTTTCAGATCATGATAGGCAAATTTTGCCTTCACAAGCATATACTGGGTGTATATGCTTGTGAAGGCAAATGCTTTCATCCCTTTCTAAGGATGGAAATTCTTTGAAGACAGACAATATTGTAAATGCACTTTAAGGGAAGAATGTGAAAAAATGCTCTGAAAGGGCATAATTGATTTAAAAGATCCCACCTGAAAATTAAGTTAAGTTAAGCGTAGTGCAGATTTTTTGAGGAGCTTGATACTGGAATTAAAAAAAAAAAGTAAGTTACAGTCATGAGTTAAATGTCGGGCTGCATTTTCCATGTATGATGGTATGACTCTTTATAAATATTCCCTATCTAAATCCTGATTTAAGCAGTCTATGGGTTTGAAAATTCAAACTCTATCCTAAATATCCAGAGTACTGCTTTTCTCTCTTTATTTCTGGTTACCAGTCATGTTTAAAACTCAGCAGTAAACTTTGACAGAGGTCAATAACAATCAGGCAGAACAACCTTTGCTTTCCTTTTAATCAATTGCTATTATATCATAGTATTTAAATCTTTTTTTTTTTTTTAGTTCATCATTGGTTGATGTTATTTTTGTTTTCTTATATCATGCAATCTTATTACTTGATAGACATAACTTGACTCAGTGGAATTTATGCTCTCTCAATCTCTTCAAAATATTTTGACATTTTCATTGATATATGAAATTACCAGATCATTCTTCTTTAATTTAAAGGACTTGAGTAATTTTAAACAATTATAAAGTTTTTACTGCAGAAATATTAGCTATACTGTGGAGAAGATCAGAATTATTTTCCAATTAAATCTCTCTTTTCTCCATCTTATTATATAGGTCCTTTTATAAACACTGACAGATTTTTTTTGACAGTTCATTTTGTTATTTGGGATTATTTTTCATATTAAGACCATTACATTTAGACTTAATTTGGTGATATTGTTTAATATTCAAAATCTACCTTAGAAGGAATGATGCAATGATGATATTAAGTTCTACACAGGAATTAAATATTATTTCTTTACTTTTCTGTCAATCAGCTTAATTCTACTGGCTCCAGTAAAATTATGCTAACCTACAATAGTTGAAGGTATGGCACATTATGCAAATCTCCTTTTAGTGGCAGTCTGCTTTTCCATTATTATCCACCCCCAGTATTTCACCTTATCTTGTCTTACGCCCTCCACACCTCCTTCTTTCCATCCCCTTTTTCTTACCCAAATAGAGTTACCAACTTCCCTCATATGCTCTTTTTCTTCCCCTTACTCCAAACTAAGTTTCTTCTGACGTGTTTCCTATTAATTACTGGTTTTTATGAGGAACCTTTATTATAGCACCTTATTTTCTACCTTCTAATACTTTTGTGAACTTTGTTCCATATTTCTCTCACTAACTGTGCATTGTTACAGCCTATTTTTTTATGACCTATTTGATTGTTGTCCTGTTTGACAGTGTCTCTGGCTGTCTGTTGTTGAATTCACAGTGTGTAGGATCTTGAAACAGAAAACCATGTAACAATTTCTTTGTTTTGGGTTTATAGAGCAAGTTAGCATATGAGAGTTCTCAGATGCTAGACGATATAGACAACCTAAATTGATCCACACTCTACTGAATTTGCTCAGTGTGTTAAATTCATAATTCATGACCAGAGTACATCAGACAAAATCTATTTTATGTAGAAATTACATAGAAAAAATTAATGCTGATGTTACTTTTTCTTTTCTTTTTTTTCCTTTTTTTTCCTTTTTTTTTTTCTTGTATTTTAATGAGTTTAGGAATTTCCCAAAAATAATTGTTAAGTATTTCCATATATGTAACACTTTACTTAAAAGGGTTTATTTTAAGGTCAGTAAATTCACTACCTTCCAGTAGGAAATTGGGAAAATGTTCATCTTGCTGTATGAATTTCCCCCAAACTTGGGATAAGAGTACAAATAGAAAGAGAAGAGTTAATAAAACAGATATCTGCGCAAATATCCTCCTAGGTTTTGGAAGTGTGTTCATCTTTATTTCTGTTTAGCACTGCTGGTGTTGTTATGAAGAAGATCAGAGAGCATAATTCCATACATTTTTTATTTGATACTTTTCCATGTCTAGATAGGTCCAAAAGACTCTTACACTGTGACTTGCTGGCTTTTTTCTCCTATGTGCATATGTATGTAATGTTCATACTTGAGACAGGTTATGCTTTCAGCCAGTATTATTTCTTCCCTTCAGCACTGCTGCCAGTGATTTCCTAAATAATTTATTTCTGCTTTATGTTCTCAAGACACTGTTGATTTCAAAAGATTCACAACTCAATCCACTCTAGCAGCATATTTGCATGGAGAAATATTCTATTTTTCAAAAATACTTCAGCAATGAAATCTTTTGTTATATCAAGTTCTCTATAAATCAGTAAGCAATTTCGAACTGTAAACATTTTATTTGTAAAATTAACTTAATCAATGAGGTTTTTTAACTATTGGAGGTTTAAATGTCAGAAAATATGCTTGTGCTTCATGGATGCCTTTAAACTTCTCCTTATAATAAAGTCTCCATCCGTACTGCTTTTCACTATATAAACAGAAAATTGAAACAGTGATGAAAATATATCATACAGTTTGTACAAAGCAAATCAAAACCAGCTTTTTGCTTCTTTAGAAGTTTGGGGTTTTTTCTTATTAGTTAGGGCCTTAAATTATCAATGTTTATGCAGATTTCTAAAGCTTCATCAAAGGTCCTACAGCATAAAGCAATTAAGTTTCAGTTGATTAGGCAATTATAAATAAATGAGTTTTTTTTCCATGTGAACAATGCACACAGAAAAACTGGTTTGTGGAACTAATATGATAAAAGGAATACTGTGGGAGGGTTGTCAGATGTATTATGAAAACTTAGAAAATCCTTGGAATGTGGAACTTTAAACATTCTGTTCACCCTCTGGCGTCTATTGATTTTTTGATAAGATGTAAATTATGGCCCATTTTTTTCCTCTTTAAGTCAATTATTCACCATAAGTCATGGTTAGAAGATATTTGCATGTGAAATTCAGGCTTAGTTGAAAAATCTGTGCTTTGTACTCAGAAAACATTTTAATTGAACCAATGGCATGTATGAATACGAAACAAGAAATAAATGCAGTTTGTTTGTTCAAGAGATTTCTGATGGATGACAATATTCTAAATTGGAACAGACTTACAGTTTCTTTAAACTATTTTAAAGCTTTCAATGCTAAATGTAGAACAATTATTTTCTAACTTTAAAGCAGACTCTGCAGAAAATAGTATGCACAGTTTTATTCTTGGTGCTATTGTTTCTACTAGAGACAAATGTGTATATAGAGCATGCAACCTAAAATAAGAGGCTGAATATGCAGGCCATATGCTTATATTCCCTAATATATTTTACAAGATGTGCATTTATTTCAAGGCATTCTGATCATTTGACACCAAATGTTGCACGCTGAGCGGGGCACAACTGAGCAGGAAGTCTGAAAAAAAAGAATGTTTATTAATATCTATATTTGATAGATATTAGAGATAATATGTAACCAGGTTTTGGTAATGAGGCATCAAATGCTTTCCTGATAGACATACAAGTTTTAAAACTACACCGATTAACATCCTATATCTTACAGACAATGATACCCTTGTGACATCAGTAATGCTTTCCCTGCATCCTGTGAGCAAAATAAATACAATGGGATAATTTAGATGAAGCACATATTTAAAGATTTTGCCAGACTTCAGTCAGAGCCTTTTTCCTTCTAGAATCCAGCCTAACTCATCACAGGACTCATTTATTAAGGACTTATTAATTAAGGGTTAGATCTTTTGTGTGAATGGGAAAACACTTTGAAAACTGAACTTGATTTTAATAGTATCACTAGTATTTAATTCTAAATAAAACAATCTTTCTAATCTCTCTGATTTCAATTTGTTTTGACATTAATAAGAAATTTATCCTCACCAAAACAAGACTTAGCTTTTAACTTAGTTGTTAAGGAAGTGAACATAAGGAGGTCCAACTCCATATCTATCTACCACTAATTTATTTTGAATATGGTGACCCAGTTGAACCATTTGAAAAAAAAAAAAACTAAGATAAGTAAATCTTACTGAGTTCTGTTATAATGCATGGATATGTATATGACATATATATATTATATGTTTGTATGTATATATATATGTATATTTATTCTCATCCAGGAATTTGTTGAACCCATTTCTCTTTATCACATCCCTGACAATTTGCTTAAAGTAGAAGGCAGCATATATAGACTTGATGTAGCATAATATGCAGTGGTGTACAAATATACCAGAAAGGAAGAGAAGTTCATTCTTAGTTTCACAGAAAATACAATTTTTCCCCCCTGTTTCAAAAGAGGAATGAAACACAATTCCCTGGATTTTTTTTTTCTAAATGATCTTAATGTTTCCTTTAGTTAATATTAATGTATTAAACTAGGACTTCAAAAATTTTAAATCTGAAAGCCATTTATGAAATTAAATTTTTAATTTAAAAATGTTAGTAAGAAATAGTTTCTTCCAAAAGTATTCCAACAGCAAACCATGCTATTAAATTGTTTTTTCTCTTACACCAAATTGCAACTATAGCCTTATTTTCCTCATGCATATTACTTTTTGATGAACTTGTATTTTTCAATAGAAAAGACATCTATTGGAAAAACCTCGGAGCGCCTATTCTGTATATATGAGATACAAGTTCCTCTCATACTGACAGAAAATTTAGAGATCATTTCTTAGGGATGGATACACAAGGGAAAATGAAGAATCCAGGCAGGAACGCTGATATTCTGGTTTTGATTATTTCATCAAAAACTTGGAACACAATGCTCATTGTTTATGACAAATCACATTCTTTTTCTTACCTCAGGTTATAAAAATGTAATTACCCAAATATTTTTTCATTGATTTAATATGCTTCCCTATTGGCAAAGGGTTCAGTAGTATATTTTCCGGCCCATTTCATAGTTCAATTTTGGATGGGTCTAGTGGCAGGATTTCATTCTTCTTTTCAGCTGCCGAATTGATCTTGCAATCTTAAATGTTTCTTAATGGTCATTTAAAATGCAATTTGTTTCTTTACAGCTTTTAAAATGCAGTTTGAATAGTATTGTTATTCTTTTATTGTGTAAGGATAGGCAACATATTATAACAAAAGGAACTAGCAATTTACAGCAAGATAAGTTCAGGCTTGATCAGTGGTCTCATCTTTTATCTGACTTGTTAACAGTAGTTACGGGCAATATTTGCATTTAAATATCTATCTATCTATCTATCTACATCTATCTCTCTCGAAATATATATATATATAATACTGTGAACCCCTCAGAGATGACATATCAACAACAGAAAATAAGATCAAAAATGGCAAAATGAAAAGTTTTCATCTTCATTAACTTCAGCAGTGTGGTGTTAATAACAAATAATTCCTTGAGTTATTATTTTATATGTATGTATTAATTTATTGCCATTTTAATCCTTCACATGTAACTTTTTAAATCCTCTCTTTAATTGCTCTTACCTTAACACTGCAAAAGCTGCTAGAAGGCTGTAAGTAAGAAGGCGGGAAAAAGTGAATAGGGCTATAAGGGTGTTTGGAACCATTCTAGCCCGTGTTTGAATGCACTCCATTTGTTAAAAAGCCTCTTTTTTCATGGCAAGTAAAATTAGAATTCACACAACAGTCTTGAGTGAATAAGTCACTGAATAACTCATGTTGACTTTCTTTTGTTCATTTAAAATCAAACAAATTTTTTTTCAAAATTATTTGACTTTGACACCAGTAAGAAGCTATCTTGTTTTTACTTTCTTCTACAATTACTGTTCTGGTGAGTACCTCCAACATTGCTACATGTTTATATAGAACTTACAAGTCAGAAAGGGATCTGACAGATGGAAAAGTAGAAATTCTGGGGTTCTTGGTCTCTGTATACAGGTAAAAGAAGGCTCCAATTCTAAGTTTCAAGGTGATCAGTGCTTCTCATTGGTGAGATTACACTAAGACGAGCTGCCTGTGGCCATTGGGAATCCTAGCAGATTCTAAACTTAGCACTTCTTATTTTGCACATGGAGTGCATCCACTGCATGTCCCAGTACCTCACTTATAACTGTTCTGGCATAAATCAGCAGTCATTGCAGACCTAAAACCTTCCCAAAGGGGTCGAAGATATGCCGGAGCTCTCCCTATTACCTGGAGCAGAATCAAAATGGAGTTCCAGATGGCAGGTTTTCAAATTTAGAACAGTCTGATTACCTCCACATCAAAGGCCAGTGCAGCCAAAATTGAGGACAGAGTTCTCATTTGCTACAACCTTCTAGGGCTCAGGACTGTGTGTCCACACTGCATCTTTACTGGCAATGAAATTCACACAGGTGCCAATCCTGCATGCCTTCCAGGCAGGCAAAGAGAAGAAATTAATGAAGTAACCTGCATCCACATTACAAGGGCAGTGCTCTGAATTGTGTCTTGGCCTGTGACTTCAACCTCTGATCCATTAAATATTCAAACATTTTTTAATAAACCAGTGGCAACCTTAAGTGTATATCGCATGACAAATCTTTATCAAAAACAAGCCTTGATCACTAATCACTAAATCACTAATGAATTCTACATATCTTTACCAGTAGATTTCACCTTTATATTTGTTTACATTTACCTGTGCTTCACGTGTTTTTTTCAGTGCTGAATCATCTTTACTTAAACTGAGACCAAACAACTGAACAGTGATTCATGCAGGATTTGAAGGAAAAAGAAGGGAAGGGAAAGGTCCTCTATGATTAAACTTGCTTGTTAAGTTGGTTTCTTGAGATGATATACTGGCATCATGATGTATGGCAACCCTCTTTCCCCACAGCTATAATTATAGAAAGTAGACTCTTTTAATGGGTGCCATAAATTTAAGATCGAAAAGCCTTTCCAAATTTTCATCTTTCTGTAGCACTAGGGCACCCAAAACCTCATCAATTTTTATCTATATTAATATTTTAGCAGGCATGTCCAGGGCTGAAACCTCTGAAAAATCAGATCCAGAGGTAATGAAATCAATAGAGACCCATTGATATGATAACATTAATGTGATAAGAATGTAAGTCTTACATTGAGGCAATAATTAGAGCTTTGCACACTTTTAAATTTTTTTTCTGAATTGAGAAATACCTTTCTAGATGCATTCAGGTAAATCAAAATACAGATAGAAATGAATTTAGCAATGTTTCAGTAAAGATGGTTAATTTCTTTTTTTGGGCTTGCCTTGTTGTAGAATGACAGATAACACTCTTCATACTCTTATTTCAACCAATGGGCCTGCCTCGGTCTATTCTCTGGTTTAAACAAGAGGAAGGAAGATTTCTGTGACAAGATTCTTTGCTAGCACCTCCAAAAAAAAAAAAGAAACTCCAAAAACTTTGCCCAGCTGGCTTTGCAGGCTAGCCTTCAGGGACTATAGGAAAAGTAACAATGTGTCTTGCAGATTTCACAGTGCAATTTGTCTACTGCTAATCTTTCTTAAAGCAATGTCTTCAAATATTTGGTTGTATTTGAAAAGTTTAAAAAATCTGATTTTTTTTTTTCTATCAGCAATAGTAGCATCATACTATTCAATATTATGGTCAGTTCAGTTGTAGAAATCATCAAATCTACTGCAATGATGACCCTAATATCAGTACAGAAAGTCTTAAAATGTACTACCACATTTGTATCACAGTAGATTTTCTTTGTAGGTGATGGAAATGTTAGCTATTGTTAGAATATTGTACAGATATATACATAGACTAAGTATCTAAAACATATTTCTACAGCATTCAACTAACGAAGTTACCTTCACAAGTCTTCTTGCATAAACACAATGAGTTATGGGATTAAGAATTTTTCCCAAATTATCATAAGTGCAGTAGGAGTTTGAAGTAACTTTTTGTCTTCTATCACTCTGATTTTACTTGAACTGAATATACCTTGAAAGGATGATGATATTGGTGCAGTTTCATTACATCTTTATCAGAATTTCACCCCATAAAAATTACCTCAAGTGTGTATGTGTATATACAGTATATATATATATATATATATATATTTATATATGTATATATATATATATATATATTTTCTGTTAGTCTCTTGAGAGATTCCTTGATGCAAATTTAATCTTACTTTGCATATGTTAGAAGTAAGACTGGATCTTACCCCTCATATTTTCAGTATTTGCAGGGAAAAAAAAAAAAAAAAGAAATGGTGTAAAATAAGAAGGATAGTTACAGCACATTTACACTGCAGCTGCCAAAATACTGTGTTGGGAGGGTAAATGGCCCCTAATGTAGCTGTGCATTGTCATAACCATGTTGGTACTACTATTTGCTATTTGAAAATTACCTCAGTTATGTCTGTGATTAAATAATTTCTGCAGCTGTATTTCAGATACTCTTCATCCTAGATTTTTCACACAACTCTTGTTGCAGCTTTATGTGAGGCTGGGCAGGGTGTGGGCAGTGTTTCACAATATTTCACCTGGACTATTTGTTCTTCATTGGCTTGAAAAATTATAGAGTTAGGGTTTCCTTTTAGATGTTGACTTATAATACAGTTGGTCTAAATTGTTTTTGGTTGACTAGTAGTGTTAGAGGAAAAGAGAATTTATCATGTCTTGCTCTGAGAATGTCAAATATCTGCTTTCTTGACAGAAATTATATGAGAGCAAAATTGAGAGATTTTTCTGCTTGATAAATACTGGTTAGTTTGATATAGGTTTTTGTTTTGAGAATTGGTGGTTTAGATAGAGTAATTGGAGTAGCTCCTGAAAGTTGTGACAATCTTCTTCTACCTATTAATAAACCAAAAGCATTTCTTATTAATATTTAATAGTACTTGAAATACACAGCCTCAGATTAAAAGACAAAAAATCCAGTAATTATGTCAATGAATTTGCTTAAATGAGGCTTGTAATTTCCATCTTACTTCTATAATCTTTTCTTATACTATGATGAAGATACTGAGCACTTCAAATCATTACAGTTCTGTCTTCATGCAAGTCAGTAAAAAGTTTGAAGTTACTGTGAAGTGTTTAAGTACTTCAAATCATCTTGCTTGTGTTATTCTGGAAATCTGTTTTTTGGTGCTATTTTTTAGAGTAGGAAGAGAAGTAAGGAGACAGAAATCTTCATAAAATTTTGACTTCACAGGATTTAATTTTTAAAAGGATTTTTAAATCAAAGGATTTAAATATTTACATTGGATGTGTAACTATACTAACAATATACTCTAGTATAAATAGACTGGCTTATATAAAGGCATCCTCTATTTCCAGTTGTAGGCAATAGCAAAATGATCTTTGATCACTACTGCAGCACACTGAACAGTAGGACTGTAATATGTATACTTATTTAAAGTCATTTCTTAGTCATTTCTGTCACAAAATTATGTTCTTTATAAATGTTTAAATTTTTAATGAAACAAAGTCTCTGGTAAAATACTATATCTGTTCTTTAACAATGTCTACACCAGAAAAATGCCTCCATCATTGCTGGTAAAATGTGAATAAAAATATATGTGAAAATCATCTTCTCTTTGAAGACAGGAAAAATGAGAAAATGTAATACACCATAGAATTGAGAAGAAGGGTTGAAATTATAAAATTGGAGCTTCTAAATTAGCATGTTCTAGATCATCCTTTAGTTTATGAACATTATTTGATTGGGATGAGTTTGTGTCAGGAATGCTTGTTCATAGATGAGGAAATGAAATAAAAATGCAGAGAATCCACTTAAAGAACAAGGTCCCAACAATCAAAATCTTTTTTCTATGCAAATGACTCTGTATTTGTTTATTTCTGTGAGAAAGAAATATGAATTAAAATACCTACTACTGGATAAAAGAGTCAAAATGGATGGACTGGAACTCTAATGAAATTCCACATGATGGGTGATAGGGAATCTCTCTAAGATTTGTCATTTCCCTTCAGAAATCTCAGTTTTCCTTCAGAAAATTGTCTTCCTGATCAGCATGAGCTAAAGCAGTTATTTTGCACAGGAAGTGCAGCACCTTTGGTCTTTCTATTCTTGCATTGTGCCTCCTGGGATGTAATTGATCCTGGAGACCTGGGAGCTCTTCCCTAGATGGGCAGCTGGTGATGGCCTTGCCTGGAGGGGGAGCGTGGCTCTTGTCACTGGTACAGAGGCAGTGAAGGGTGCATGCTGTGGCACAGAGAGCCAGTGAAATGGGGACCTGGAAGATATCTTGGAAGCAGTGCAGCACAGGAGGAGCCCCACTTAGTTGCTGGTTTTCTGTTAGAGGTTGAGCTGCAAGTATATAATTTGTCTTCTAGCCACTCTGGGAGCATGCTATGCAGTAAAGCTGAGCTAGACACTGCTCAAAGCTGTGGTCAGTTCTGCGTGGTGTCTCAGCATCATTTTAGAGTTTGGCCTCCTGCTGTACCATCCTATGTTTGTAACTGCCAGCCAGGGCTGGAGCACCTCTGGCATTTCCTGAGCCCTTGGACCTGCAAGGAACTGCTTTATGAAGGGCAGGAAGTGATTTCTGGTGGGGTCAAAATGTCAGCTTGGCTCCTGCTTCCCACTGTGCTGTGCCACAGCTGGCTGCAGCTCATCTTGGGTAGGAAGCAGGACCTGGGAAAGAAAACTCACTACCAGCATGGGTACACATCTGTCCTTCATCTCTGCTGCATCATCTTCCTAGCACAAGAGTCTTCCTCTAAGGAAGAGGAGGGTCCTTCCTCTTTGAATTTTGAGTCTGGCTGCAAGCAGAATTATTAGCACTGGTTCTAATAATTTTGGTGGAACAGAGTTCAGGATTTAAGCTGGGGCTCAATTTACAGATAAATTAAAGGGAGAGCTTAGATTTTGTGTAAACTTCTCACATTTTTTCTCACTCTCTTTTCAAGAGAATTGGTGGAGCTTAGTATATATTCATGCCTTCAGGCCAAAGAGTTAATTGAAGATGCATAGATGGTTGCTCACAGACCCAACAGGAAGTTCCTCAGTTATCTAGTAATCATCCCTGCCAGTCTCTTCCAGAGGGTGTCTCAAGGCAGGATTTTAACTTAGATGTACCAAGAATCAGTCTTTCACTCCTGACTGATTAGTCATGTGGTACTACAGTTGCAGACTTTGCTTGTAGTAGAGTAGAAAGATTAAGCCAGGTAAAGCTCAATTCTTTCTTCCAGAGAAAGAATTACTTTCTTCAGGGAGAAAAAAGACTAATAATAAAAATGTAGTAATTTAGAAGTACAAAAAAAAACCCCAAACAGTTAAGGCTGCAATGAAATTTTAAAAAATTATTTTTATTTATTAATTCATTTTCAGATCGTTGTCACTGTTTAACATAAAAATTATTTCATGTATTTCTGATAGTGAGATTTTCTGCAAAGAAAATGCTCTGAGACTAGGAGATTGACCCACTGCTCCCAATTAGAGGAACCTGACTCCAAAAGCTCAGTTCTTATTGGATGTATTTATTATTAATTTCTGGTTTACACTTATTCTTTATGAATATAATGTATCATCTCATCTCTGAAAAACCTGTGTTAAATGAGACTTCCTAGTGTTATCAGAGGAGAAGAAATACCACTTCTTCCTGTCTAATGGTAAAATTAAACATTTATTATTAAAATAATTTGTTTCAAAGAGAACAAAATCTTCTGAAAATTGAAAGTTTCAGGGGAGAAGGAAAGCTTAAGATGTAAAAAAACTGGAGAAATAATAATTTCACAATTTCATCTCAATTGTAACAGTAATTATGAAACTTTTTGGAAAGGGGGTCAATTTATTTTTTCATATGATGACATTCTGGTAGTAATAACATGTGCATTGTAGAGCTAATCTATTTTCTAAAGTTTTGGTTGGAATTACATTGAGCTGGTTAAAATACTTTCCTGTTTCCAGCTTATATTATTCCAAAGTTATGCACCGAATTTATAATGAGGTATGTGGGATGGGAGAGTTTAGATTAAAAAAATAGAGATAGATTTAAAAAATTAAGTAAGCCCCCAAGAATCTTAGTTTTTGAAACAGAATATTGAAATTAGTGTCAAAAACCAAGTTTTGCTTTAAAATTTTTCTCAATAGAATTTTAAACAAAACACAAAGCATAATGAAAATCTGTAATCAAAATAGAAAACATTTTAAGGAAAACATTTGAACAATTTTTATTCCTCTTTGAAAAAGGAATTGCTTGAAGACACTTACTGGGGGAAATTTAAGTGTAATGTTTGTCCACTGGAGACGTGCTTTATTTACTGCTACAGAAAAGAACCTTGCATGTACATTTAATATGTTGCTGTTACAATTTTCTTCTTCACGTTGTCTGGTCTTCCAGCCAAGAAGAACTAAGCATAGCTTCTTTTGAAGCCTCTTAATAATTTACTGTAATCTGATTGCCAAATAATAAGACAGAAATATCTTCCCACAATAGAATATCATGCCAAAGAAGTACAGAGAGTAGACCTTGAGCCTCATTGGCAATAATCACCATAATCTGTTGACCCTTCTCTGTTTGACAAAAAGACTGACTTTGACGCTCGTTTATTCAAGGGTTTATTTAATTTGGCTCTGTCTACTTGTGTCATGGCAGGCCCAAATACAAGATTGTTTCATTTTCTGTGTATTGCTTTGTGCTCTAGGTGACAGTAGACCAATAAGAAAAGGCAGCACCAAAGACTAAGGTGTAAAAGAGGTTACAGACTGAGCAGAAAACAAGAACAAACTGCTAGCTTCACAAGTGTCAATTGTCCCATTTCTATAAAGCTAAAAATCTGTGAGGCTGGCTGGAATATTTGTGGTTTGGATAAAGAAGCATGTAAGAGAGGAATTCAAGGAACTGCCTTGAACATTCCTCTGGGTTTCCTTCACAGGCAGAGACCCACTCAGGAGAGAATCACCTGCTCTGGCTCTCACCACTCCGGTGATTTTTTTTTCTTTTTACCACCTCACTGGGTTCATGCCAGTCATGCAGGGACAACAGAAAGCTCTGGAAAGATTTAATGGTTTTCTTATGGTTCCTGCAAAGAACCCTCTGCACAAATGTGCACGAAGAAGGAATATTTGGATTGTGTGGTGTTTTTTGAAAAGATTTTATTTTTCTTACATTTGCCTCTTCTTCCTTATTTTGATGCTGAAACACAATAACACACAATAAGAGACAGCAGACAAAATGAAGGAATTACAAGGCCAGGCTGCGGCGTGGGTTTTCGCTCTCCCCGGCTGCACGCGGCTCTTGGGAGCCCGGCTGTGGCGTAGCTTCCACGTGCTGCCGGGGTTTGCTGCCGTGGGTTCCCGGACACGGCTCCGTGTCTCGGGCGCGTGGGCTGGCCAGCCTCTGTTACCGTGCGCTAGGGACCCGGCAAAGAGGAAAGGAATTTGTCCATTTACTCCGTGCTTGGCAGGAATGGTTTATTGGTCACGTGGCACGGTTCGATGGAAAGATGCGACCGCTCCCGGCACTCGCATGGGAAAAAATTGCGTCTGGATGCCGGCGGGATAGGGTTTTATGGAGGGGCGGGGCGAGAGGATCCACGGCCTGCTGGCCAATAGGGGCGGCTGCCGCGGCGGTGATGTCAGCAACAGCGACCAACCAGAGGACCCCGCAGGGGCGGGCACCGAGCCTTGGGCTGAGTGGGATTGTGCGGCTCGGGGTGGCAGGCACGGGGTTTCCCGGGGCCGGACGGCAGGGTGGTTACAGGAGCGGCAGAGGGGTAAGAGCCAGCAGCAGGGGGCCAGAAACCGCGGGGGGGGACAACACGGGGGAAACGCGGGATTACAGAACTTGACTTATTTTAACATAAATTAAAAACCCTAATCTAAACCCAAACTCCGGGATGCAACACCAGGCTTTTAAGGAAAACATGTACAAGGCATTAGGTGAATCCTGTGTCATTTTCACTCTCCTGTGTGCCCTGAGATGTGGCTTCACAAATCGCTGTGAAGGAAGCTTTTTCAGTAGAAAGTTTGGTGAACAAACCCATCCTTCCCTCACCCCTCAAGTTCCTGTCAGGGGCTGCTTTGCCTTCCCAAGGCTCCCACTGCTGCCTTAACTGGCCACTTCCACATGCTCTGCTGGATCAGAGCCCAGGTGATTGGCTGCAGAAAGTTTATTAGTTAGGAAATGAGGTAGTTTGGACCATGAAATGTCTGTTTTGAGAGAAAATGAATGAAAGACAAAACAAATTGCATCTTTTGCATTAGTATGAGATAAGAGGTAGAAGATTTTGTCCCAGTTCCTGAGCATGTTTTTATGTTTACTTATAAAAGTATAAGAACATGAGATCTATACAAATCATTTAGTTGTAAATACTATATATGCAATGTGAAACTTAATTCTTTTGAAAAGTGGTATTTATATTTTAAAAGGTCTAGGGAGCTTTTCTGACCAAAGCCCTCAGATTCTCTGTACCCATGACCCTATCCCACAAGTACAGAGACTGGTTTAATTTAATTTTGTACATTTCTGGTATGATTTGGCTTTCTAAGGACCCATTTTCAAGCTCCTTTCTGCAACTGGGGGAGAGGGAAATTTAAAGATAAAATTGAAATGTCCCTTAAGAAAGTAGAGTACTGAACAGTAGAATAATTTATGGTGGAAGTGTGTACTATAGGTTTCCGGTGGAGTACAATACTGTTGGTCATATGTATATGTGTGTGCCAGAATTTATGTTTCAAGACTAAAATCTCTCAAAAGATATTTAGTTCATATTAGAATAACCTGGAAGATATGTCAGAATATGTCTTCCAAGTTAACCACCCAAATCTCAAGTTGTGACAAATGATCCTTTCCAGCAGTGATGTTCTTTTTTTACTAACAGAAAGTATATTTGTAAGACAGAAATCATCCAAAGAAAGTAATTAAAATATATGAAGAACTGATTATACTTCTTTACATATGATTTTGGGATGTTGCTGAGTCAGTAGTCAGCACATTAAACATTATGATCTTAAAATGTGTATGCAGTACTGAGTACAAACTGTGGAGGCGGCAACCCAAGTGTAAAATAATGATATCCAGCCAGATCCTGCAAATGCTAAGAGTTGTTTTTTTCCCACAGAAAGGAGGCTTAGTCAATAATTAAAATAAGCAATCCATATTTGACTTAAGATTAAAAGAGCTAAAGGCATCTGGGTTTTTTTTGGGTTTTTTTTCACTTGGCTTGGCTTTAGCAGTCAAATTTAAGCATAAATAGAAGCACAAACATGCTGTCTTTGAGAGCTGCTTTTACCAGTAAGGCACTTGACATGCAAATCCAGAACATAGATTTAGCCTAAAAATGGCATTGCACACAAAGATTACTGTTACATCTCCCTCTGTAGCCAGAAAGAATGTGGAAAAGATAACTTGTTTTAGAATGAACTAAAAATCAAGCAGAAACTGGGACAAATAATTTTAGTCTGATTAAAAAAAAAAAAAAAAAAAAAAAAAAAAAAAAAAAAAAAAAACCACCAAAAACTTGTACCTTAAACTGGTGCATAATATTATGCAAACATAATATTTATGCAAACATAATATTTATTATTTTGAGGATATTCAAAATAGATGATAGGTAAATTTAATGACAAACAGAATTTCCAATGAAAAAGTGCAAGCATGGATCTTCAGGAGTTTGTGAACATACTTTGCCAAACTTACCTCTCTTTTCACTTGTGACTTGAGCTCTTTTGTAGAACTCTGTAATTATTCAGAATCTCCCCTTGCTCGTAGTAGACTGCCATTTTACACCACATCACTTGAACTGATATGAGTATCTGCAGAAGCTATAAAGGCAAGGAAGGGTAGGACAGACCCTGTGTGTGAGTGCTTCATGTGATGTGCAGTCCACCCCTGTCACTAGAATGTAGCTTGAAGTGACTTCTGCAGGATTTCTGGATTTCTGCATGCTGTGCCATCAAGAGCTTCAGACTCTTATATTGTGTGTCTCTTGCATGGCAGTAAGTTCCTAGGTATGGGCTGGTGTAAAGGAAGTGAGTAGTAGACCATTAGTTTAAAAATAAATAACATATGCTTACCAATTCCCTTCTAATGCTTTAAATCTCTCCCAGTTAGCTCTAGTTCTCTAGAAGCAGTAGCCTGAGATCTTGAAGTTATTCTTCAAACTCAGTGGAATGAGTTGGGCTCTTCACAGCATGACCTTATGTAAAAGAAAAAAATACTTGCTAAGCACTTTGATTCCTTGTCTTTTTTTTTTTTCTTTTTTAATGCTTTGGAATTAAAATGCATCTAAACTCCCCAAATTATTTGGAAAGCAACTGTGCATTGTAAGCATGCATTTTTCCAAACTTTCCATTAGTGACCATCTTCTGATCAAGAAAATGGACAGTATCTTTTAATAATTGTTTAGTACAAAATAATTGAAGGAATTACTGATTTGGGACTAGATCTCTGCATTAACTATCTACATAATGGATACTAATTTCCAGTACTATTTGAAATAAGGCCACAACAAGTTGGTCTAAAGCATTTAAAGGTTATGAACTGACCTATAGCAGAGTTAGCTTAGAGTCAGTCACTCCTGTTCCTTCATAGAACTTCTCTTTATTCTCCACTTTTAGCTGTTTCTAGTGTGAACTTCAGCTTTTGTTGTATTCTTTAGACTTGAAGAGCCACTTCCTGCATTGGATCTCAAGGAATTAGTCCACAGCCATAATGCATACTAGTAATTGCATTTTCTTTCTGTATTTAATTGAAAGTATTTTTTGTGTACACTGCTGTTAGTGAATTTTAATTTTATTCTGTATGCTTTCATATGTAAAGAAGTGTACAAGTGCAAATATAGCTGTCTGGAGTAACAGCTGTGAGAGGCAGAAACTCAAACATGAAACAACAGAGATGACATTTTCCTGAAAATATTGTCTGAAGACTTCAATATAAGACAACACTTTAAAACTTGTATCATTAGTTAATGTTAGAAGTGTTTTTGTTCAGAATTGAAGGTAGGTTAAATTAACAGTCGTATCTCTCAAATGTTTCTTTTCAAAGGCTCCGTGAATTCTGTGTTCTCTAAGTTAAGGAATAAATTGTCTCCTCATCTCAACTTGAAATTCACATCATTTTATGAGGTTACATCTCACACCTGGGAACCATAACTTTGTAGCAGTCATCTGTCAGTCCATCTTGGAATACTTAGAGAAAGAATACTGTACTGTTTAGTAAGTTGCCTGCGTCCTTGGATGGTGTGCTCATTTTTGGTTTGGCTTTATTATGCTTTGTTTTGTTTTGTTTTCCCTGAGGAAGTAAGAGTGTCCAGAAGTCATTTTGATTATCCCTTCTACCATTAGGAAGCTGCTAGACAAGAAAAGAGTTTCAGCTCAACTTTTAGGTTATCCCTAGTGTCTTTTGAAAGACACAGTATAAAGAAAAGAAAAAAGACTTTTTGCACTTTTTGCATCCATTTTGTTTTTATATTACATATTAACCTTTTCGATTGTCTGAAAGATTCCCTGATGTCTTGGATTAACATAAGAATAGATTTTCTGAACTCACAATGAAGATTATGTAGTTCATATGCTCATTTCATTATTCATTGTGTTCTAATATCTCATCAAATGAGGTCTGGGCTTTTTCCCAGTTCTCCTTGTTGCTGTCTACCTAGAACACATTTTCCCCCATAGGATAGTCACTTTGCATGGCGTTTGTCTGCTTTTGTCTTGGCTTCAATTTACAGATGACTGTAAAAGATTGTTTTTATATACTTGTATGAAGGACACTGTATAAACATAAATTGTGTTGAATTACATAATAAAAAGCCTATTAGTGTGAATAACCTCTTTCAAGGTTGTCATAATGTGTCCTTTTGAAGAAGATAGTTCAGTACCATGTTAACTGTGATAATTCAAAATGTAATATACTTGAATTGGTTTCTTTTTGCGTGTGTAATGCGGTATTTTGAACTTTGTATCAAGGTCATTTTTGCACAATACCAATAACTAACACCACTGCTGTGAGACAGCCTAATAAACTATCATTTATGTTGGCTTTAACCTAACTTGATGGCTAATTGTCTTTAAGAATATTCCTACAGCTGCTAAACTTCATTACTTATGAAAATACTTAAGATCATTCCACTGTCTTTTGGCATGCTGTTTGTTATTCTGCCATTACCTGTCACTCTATTGCTCTGTATCCCAAAGTGGTGGAGATGAAAACCCATCTGAAACATCACTGAACCCATTTCTGCTCCTGTGACACTCCTGCCTGATATGTAGACACTGAGCTACCTAAGTCTGGGTCAGTGACAGTGATGTCATTTTTGCTTCTTTCTAAAACAGGGAAAGCAATGCTTTTCCCCTTGGAAAGCAAGCCACTGTGACTGCCTACATCAGCAGCAAATAGAATTAAGCTGAACTGCAACAAGGTTGAAGTCTAGTTTCCCAAGGAAGCAAAGCACATGCAGATATTTGATCTATCCAGTTGGAAGTTTTTTAGGCAAATTGTGGAAACGCATACTTAGTTGCAGTCTTTTTTCACAGAGAAATTTATTTACCCTGAGTGAGTATGTAATAAGTACATCAAAAACAGGCCTGCAGTCTATTTTAGGTGTGCTACTCCTGCACATTATCAGATTCACACAGAGCAATGCAATTATATGTTCTAAAAGCTGTTAGTATAATAAGAAAAATAATAGGACAATTTTTTGTAAATCTCAAGTCATGAATAGGTACCTTTAATGATATTCTGCACTCTGCTTTTCATCTGAGATGTTAGAAGCACTTGGTGTAATTTAATCTTACTCTTCTATAGGTGAGAAAACAGACATGAGACTACCCTGACATAATCAAATAACTCGGCTTCTTGCTTTGCTGTGTCCTGTTTAAAATGAAAAGCACACTGTCTCCCTCACATAATTTGTAACTCCAATATTTTGTGTATATTCCTCCCAGAGCAATCAAGTCCCTCTCTTAAACACATGTATTTGTTGTTCTGTAACTCTTAGATGTGTTTGGAACTGAAAACATGTTCTGGTATGGTGCTTATCCCCTCATGCTTTCAGTGTAAAGAGATGAGTCTGCAGAATGGAGATTAATGTCATTTTCGTGTTTTGTACTGTGAGGATTGGCCTCCAGGAAATGGTTTTCCTAGGCTCACTTACTTCTGCGCATATAGGTACTTGCAAAGATTCCTAGAATTTTAGAGCAAAAAAGTTTGCATCAAATTCAATCAATCCTCAACCTTCTCTTCTTGAAATCTTTTATATATTTATATTTATATATTTATATATTTATAAATATATAACTTCTAGCTTTATTGCATGACAACACAGTGCTCCAAATAATTTATTCCAGCTGCCTAGGAAATCATCAAATGGTCTTTTTCTGTATTTTAAATATCAAAGCTTCTTTTACAGTAGTCGAAATAATTTGAAAAGCATTTTTAATGGATTTTCATGTATCTGCAGATGAAATATGTCACTAAAACTATTTCTTAAATGCATAGTTGCAAATAGGAAAATAGGTAAAATCCACAATTTTTGTAAATTGTTTTAAATCCCGGAGAATCAAACAGAAGATATGTTGTTCTTCTGAAGATCTAATTCTGAACCTTCTTGAAGAAAAAAGGAAACAGAAATTTGGTTAAATGGCAGCAAGGTGAGAAGGAACCTTTCTCAGAGCAGGTAGAAAAGTCGGTGGATGGTCTATGATGTTCCCTACACCTTCAAAGTGATACAAACTGTTATAATTGATATAAATGAAATAGCATCAACACTTTCTCTCAAACAGTGAATTACTGAAAGCAGCTATGATTTGTGGCTGTTCCCATCCTTTTCCAACTGAAACTCTATTGTATTCTGTGTCTAAAAACCTGATCTGAATGAATTCCAACAAAGGCACCTCCTGCAGACTTTGGCTAACAACCCAATGTTTAACACCAACACCTCCACATGAATTCCTGGAAGGTCTTGAAATATCCATCCTGCAAGGAATGTGAGCATATCATTGTCTTCAGACTAGCAAGTCACCTTCCTTAAGTATCATAATGATTCATTACGAGGATCCTAATGGAGGATCATGAGGATTTCCCCATCTGTTCCATGCAATATTCTGTTATTCTTATTTTGTTGAAGAGTCTAAAACTTCCAAAACAACCAAAGTAGGAAATCTGAGTATAAATCATCCAATCTGGATTTCTCTCTCCTTGCTGTTAGTTCCTTCTGTATCTATGGTGCTGTGAAGAAACATCTTTTATCACATTATCAGTTTTGCTACCAAGTTGTCTATTTGACAAGATGAAAAAAGCTGTTGTAGCCCTTTGAGAAACCTGCATCCTGTTTTGAAAACAGCACCAACCCTCTCTTGCAATTGCTTTCATTTCTGCTGTTCCCTTTTGGGCAGCACTTAGACTGAATGTGATAAATCAGTTCAGTAACGAACACTTTTTTGAGGAAACGTGGTGCAGAATACTTCCAGCTTCATGGTCACCACACTAGCCATCAGGAAAAGAAGAAAGCCAAACTAATAACTCAGGAGAGTAGAAGAACCTTAGGGACCTCTTTCCTGGCGTCTGCTTATCACACTTTATAGTTTTAGTTCTATTCAGTGAGAAATTTAAAAGCTGGCAATAGGTTGTGCTCATACTGAGTGATCAGAATACCTACTGCCCCTGCATGCTGTCATTAAACATTAATTTTGCATTTTTAAAACCACCCAAAACTCAAAAATATTTTTAGAAGTAGTATGCCAGGTCTTTCCAATTTTTTTGATTATATTTTATTTTTATTTTTCATCTCTGGACAAAATAAGCATTTCACAGATTTCATTTGCATTGGAAGTTTTTATGCAGAGAAGCATTTGTTTTAGAAGGAAAACAGTTTTGTTGTTTTAGAAGGAAAACAGTTTTGTCAACTGATTAACATTCCTACTTCCAGTGAGATCTGTGGTTTTCTGGAGTAAATTTGTGAGTCGGTGTGGACAAACTGGTATGTACCTAGCTACTGCTAAAGATGGTGAAGGTTGATTAGAATCAAATTTATGTCCAGATATTGGTGGCTCTGCCTACTTCTGCACTTGTTTGCCAGTTACTGTGAAACAGCAGCAAAAGGGACAGAGAGCGGGCACTGCACCTGCTGTGCAGCACATTGCACTTTCTGAGATGGAAAGACTTCCTGGTGATTCATCCACAGAATTTTGAGAACCTGTCTGAGAATGTGACATTGTCTAAATGTTGGAAGGTTCTCTTCTCTTTTGCAACAAAGCAATTTTTCTGATCTGGCTCTTTAGAGTTGTACCTCACTGACATTTAGAAAATTAGGACTGATATGTAATTATGAGTATACAATCTTGTTATATTCATTTAGTTAAACTGGAAATGTACAAGATATTTTTGATTATGAGTTCAGGAAAAATGAAGCTTCCTTGCACTGAATGTCTATACACAAACAGAATTAAGAGATCTATTATCACCTCTGTAATGTCCTACATGGAATTGCCTCTTAATAAGTTCTATTGAACATATTATTAATAGAATATCTAATTGAGATTTTAGATTGCACTTCATTCTATAGAAATAAAATACTGGTAAGTTAACAATTACTAAAACATCCATTCAAAATGATTTGTCAGTGTTAAAACAAGAAAATATCATTTTATCTTAGACTGCCTTATGCATAACACATGATATAAATATTTTGTCTGATAATTGCTGCTTTAAATCTGGAAAATAGAGGCTATTCTTTACATAAATATCTCATTATTTTATAGAAAAAAAAGTTGTGTTACCCTTGCTGTTGTTGTTCTGAATTCCTCTCAATTGCCTGCTCATTCCACACCTCTTACTACTGGCTTAATTAATTCTCTGTGATCATCAATTCTTTTTTTCCCGTAGAATGATATGTAAGGCTTTAACCTTAATATCCTGCTAATGCTGGTGTTTTAGCTTAGAAGATGACTGTTATAGTCTGCGGGAATGCTTATGTTATTAAAATGCATTTAATGAATGAAAATATTCAGACAGTGACATCCAAAGAGAAGAATTATGCAGGGAGGTTTTATGTGTTTCCTCACTTAAGCATGTGAAGTTTAACATATAATATGCTTTTTTTTTACATATATCATGATTTTACTTCCTTTTCAAGTGACAGATTTGTCCAGAAGTAGACCACAAAACAGGTATCAAAGAAGCTATTGCTATATTCATTTTTGACCCTGCTGAGATTTTACATAGTTCTGTATTTTGTGGATTTTTAATTTTTTATCTTTTACTTTGTGTGATTCTTTTATGTGTTTGACTTCAAATGCAATACAAGTACCATGTCCTGGAGCATAGTTAAACTGCATGTTCATTCACACAGATTTACAAAGCCCTTATAATTTCTCATTTGCTGCTACACTTTCCCCAAACATACTCCCTGCTGTCGTTGCATACCTCTGGTATTGGGCATTATAAGAGTTATCTTTTCTTGTTCCTTTGCTCTATATGTGGGACAACATGCATCACCTAAGAGGTACGTTGATAAATACAGTATCAACATTTTTAATGTTTTAGAGCTTTTCAGGTGAAACTTGCTGTGGGTGTTTCATAAACATTGCAAATGCTCTGTAACAGCTCCACTGTGATAATTGCTTCCTTTTTTCCTCCCTGAATTTAAAGAGTGAAGAAAACTTCACTGAGCTAAATATTTGTGATACTGACTGCTTTCATTGTGATATCTTCTGACAGTTTCAAGTCTGCAATTGGTTTTATAGAACTATGGAAGGCAACTCCGCTGAGAACAATGTAGCATATGCACAGTGCCAGAAACTTCACAGATAATGACGCTTGACATTGATATTTGTCAGGTGACATGAAGAAGTACTGGAAAAAACATAAGTATGGGAAAAGTATATAAGACCATCACTTACCCCAGATTTTTTTAAAACAAATCAACTTTTAAATGAAATATGGAAATTATTTGAAATAGAATCTATTAGTAATACCAGTTATCAGATATGAGTGAGTTCTGCTTGACATAGTGCATGCATGAGACACATGCTTACAGAAAGGCTTCTCTCTCAGTTATGAGATTAAAAATTTACTAAAATTAATTTTCAGTCTGCATCAATCTTTTATCAGCAACCAAATTAATTCAAAATGTTGTTACTTCCTAACACAGGAAATAAGTTACAGTACTGGAAATACTTAAACAACGTAGGAATTGCAGTCCATTGAAAGTGAAGATTAATTGAATTTCTAAGTCAGTTTGGCCCTTTAATCCAATTTTTGATCCCTTTTAAATGCTAATGGGGAGTTTCAATGAAACTTAAGGGAAGCAAAATAAAATTTTATTTCACTAATTTTATGGACCTTTTATTGTGATTTTGTCTTTTATTGTCTTTTGCAAGGCTGACAGGTCACCAAAGACCTAATTTGTTTGTATATTTATATGTTTTGGCTGATATCTAAGATGACAGCTGAATGAGTGAAAAAGCCAGAATGGGATAAGCAACACTTCTGCCACCCACACTTGTTCTGAAAGGCAATTTATAGGCACTTTTCCTGCTTAGTGATGAAAAACAAATTGTCAGACAACATCACTTCCTACCACCATTATTCAACTGAAGCAAGAAGGTGAAGAGCCACTCTGACACTATTTATCAGTCTTGCTAAAATACTTAGATGCAGTCACAATAGGAAGCTGGAAATACTTCCTTTCATAAATTGCCTAAGACAGTGCAGATTTCATTAACCAAGATGAATCAGAATCAACTTTATTCTTTTATTTGGGTTAGACACTTGATTATTTGTTCCACAGCATCTAAAAACAAACTAGGAATAATTCTTGAATTTTGTCTCATATCCAAGAAGGTTGTATGCTCTGTTATTCATCCTTGCTTTACGTTGAAGTAAACAGAAACATACAGAGGTATTAAAGCCAGATTTTGAAGAACACAGATTTAATTGTGAACATCCTTTTGCTTTTTATTAGCATTATGGGATTATTCATTCCTAGATTTTTTCATTTCGTTTTAATTGTTTCATTGTATTATAGTGGGTCTTGGGACAACAGAAAAGAGACTGGGAGGGGCCAAAGTGGATAATAACAGTTTCATTGTAAGAGAAGGTATTAGCTTTTTCACTTCTTTATTTAGAGCCCAACAGAACTTTTTCCTGACTAAATCAGGGATTAGAAGTAAATAATAAATACTAAGATGTTTATACAAGAAGAATTTAAGGAAATTATGTGATTAGAGAGTTGAGAGAGTAGTGGAAACTCTACAGGCAGCAGAGGTTATGTCATGTCAGTAGAGAATTTACATAGGTCAGGATCCTCATTTCAAGACTGTTAAAAACTGTTTATTCACATATTTATTTATTTATTTGTTTTTATTGCAGTTTCTTTTTTTTTTTTTTTTGCAAGCACTTTTAATAACTAATATTTGGTCTAAAACCAAAAAAGCTATTTGGTCCCTGGTATGCCATTGCATTTTTCCCAAATTGTAGAATTACATTCCAGTTTACCAAAGAAATTTTGGTTGATAAGTGAAAGAACTACAAAGGGAGCTGTATTCAATAGGGAGACATTCCTGTGTTTGCATCCTAAGATACACAGAAGTACGCAGCTACCATTCAGAGAGGGATCAAATTCAAGTAAGAGGGAGAGTCAGAGCTAAGACAGCCAGAAATGCTGGAGATATGACTGGCAGAAGAACTTCATCTGGAAAACCTTGCACAGAATTAAGCTGTTTAGTTCTCTCTCTGGGAGCACTTACTCTTTTATTCATCCACATTACACTGGTTATTCCATTTAAATCCAAAGTAGTTCACTAAAGTGCTTAATATACACTTATTATTAAGTGTATATTAAACACTTTATAAGTATATATATATATGTATTATGCTTTATACTGTATAAGTGCACTTATACAGTAGCAGAACTGATAGTCAATGGAATGAATGCTTTTATAAAAAATATTTCTTATTTCTTTGCTTCAATCATAAGAGAGGGTGTTGCTATCTTTTACCATATCGTCAGTCAACTCACATTTACTTCATCTCTCTGTTACTGGAGTTGAAACTCTTGAGTTCAGGATATAACACCTAGAAAAAATTCTGAAATACATATCACATTGTATGCATTAAACACATCTATTTTTTTAAATGATGTTTCCAAGCAACAGAAAATGCTGCTTTCCTAATTTTTTCTTAGTGTGCTGCTATGTTTGAATATTTTTATTCTACATTTATTAAGTCAGTTTTCTATATTAGGAAGTCTGAATTCTGGCATGATAGCTTACGAACAGTCAATCCAAATGAAGTTAGAGGGACTAGTTCAGAAAGATAGTATTAATTGTAAGAATATTAGAGCTGTATAATCAATAGTCTGTTTGTATGCATTTCCAGCTTTTGTACTAATTGCTTACATCTCCTAGAAAAGAGCAGAGAAAACCAAGAATCTAAACTTCCTCTTTATTACTTGAAAAAATCTTATGATAATGTCTATTCATTTGTCAGGGAAAACAGGGCAGGATGACATGCATTTTTTTCTCAGATGCTGAGCCTAAATTCAGAAAGCTACTTTTACATTTTATTTTCAAGTTAGGTGTATCCTTGCAAGGAAAAGAATATGGGAAAAGTAGAATTCTCTATCCTGATATCTATGAGAGCCAAATCAGCTAGAAGTTTTGAGTGAAAGGAAGAAGAGGACATTATGTCACATGAGACTGAAGGTTTTGATCACAGAGTGATCAAAACCCAGTCTCATATCATCACCATTTTATCCAAAGAACAGATTCGTTTGCATGGATGCAACATTGCACTACAGGCATGGAATAGAAACATAAGCTCTCATCTGTGGCCATTTGCACTTCCTAATCAAGAAGATATAAGTTTTCAAAACAGAGAAATATTAATTAAAACAATAGTTCATATCAGTGTTGAGTAAGGAAAAAATAGATTGGAGGATAGATACAAGTAGAAGTGGAGGATAAACTAGTAATGCTACTCTGTACAGGTGCCCCCTTTTTTTATTTATTTATTTTAGTAAAATCTCTGTTTCCATGAAATGCAGAAATGTAGATTGTTCTGTTTGATTCTGCTTCTTCCCAATTGCCTACAGAGTTTGTACAATGACAGGGTGATGCTCAGAATAGGTGGGATGATAGCGAAGCTGCTATCTTCAGCACTGGCAAGAGGAATTCTGTTAAGTTAGGAGTGTTTAAATTTTGCTCTGATACAGTTACCTCTGCCAAAGTAAGTGTTACCTAGCTTTGGTTTTATCTCCGAGCTTGACCCAATGAGTTTTGAAAACACTGGCAAGATTTGGCTAGAGAAGGTGCATGGAAATTGAGGAGCGAAGCAGGAAAATAGTGCAAAGTACCGAAGTCATAAGTCTTACTGCTGTACATTAATCCAAATTTCTCCTTATTCCTTTTAAAGCCAGCATGTCAAATTGGACACATGTTTAAAGAGCTTAAGTTCAAATATTTAAATTATTTTTAAATGTACTGAACAGTAGAGATGAAAGAGATCAGAATGAGGCCTGTAAACAAGCACTCATAAGGATCTGAGTTGATGAACCTCATGCTGACACCTATTCAAATTTATGCAATTCATCCATTTCTTCATGGCAATATGAAGAAACCTTTCAGGTAGTTTCTCAACATCATTCATCTTCCTAGCTGCAGTACAGATGTGTCTGAAGTGTCTAATATATTTACATGCACCTGTCCAAGAAAATAAAACTCATTACTGACCTCTTTGGGTAGTGAATTCACTCTGGTGCTGGTAATACTGGCTGGAATATGTGAAATATCAACTCTTCCCATCTGCCAAACTCCAACACCTTTCCCTCCTCCTAAAACCGAACCAAGCCAATTCATGTGTGAAATTTTTTGTTTTGCTTTTTAATTTTTTTTCTCTTGATCACTAAAATTTTAACTTCAAGGATATTTCATAATCAGATTGAGTAAACTGTAATTTTTGTCCTAATGCCACATATTGATCTCTTGGATTATAATGAAAGCAGTTTTGAATCAAGAAACTTCAATGATAATATCTGGGAAGGGGAAGAGCTTTGGGTTTGGGCATAACTGGGCAGGGGAATGAGGAGAGGAGTTTGGGATTGTTTTGTTGGGTTTTTTTTATTTCCATTCCATTTATCAAATGGAAGGGTTTCCTTGTGACTGAAGGCTACCAGTTTGATTTAAATTACTTCTGCTTATATGTGGAAACTCTTAAGGTATGAAGCTAGTTACAGTCTGTTAGCTTATTTGGCTTTGTTGTGGTAAAGTGGATTTTTTCTTTCCCTTGATTCATTCTTTTCATGTGAATTCCATGCTGCAAAAAATTATGAACAGTCAACACAGACTGTCATTAACTCAATTAATAGATTTTTTTCTGAGACATAAGCATCCATATTCTCAGCTGTTTCTTGTCTTGTTTAACCAGAGTGCACCAGAAGTACAGGACAGTGGCAACACAGTGGTGGGTGCCCATTACTTTGTTACTGTGTCATCTCCTAACACTGCAGCCTGTATTAAGTGTTGTGAAAAAAATTAATAAAAAAATTACACCAGCTTCAAGACTTGTTAGAGCTTGACTTTTTGCTCTTTCTGATAACAGGTGGGAAAATATGACAGCTTCTTCATGGGAGCTTTAATGATTTCACTGCAGTGGAGAAAAATAGTTTTCAACAGTCAATGGGGGTGTTTATTTAAAACATCCCAAACTGTCACTTATTCAGCCACATAGCAAGGTTGTTGAGGATGAATTGACAGAGCTGTGAATCAAGATTTCCTGCCCACATGCTTTCCTCTCTTGTCAGCCTTGTCAAATTTCTCTTGCTGAAATCAAGGAACATTCAGTTCCTTTAAAGAAGTGATCCATTCTCTTTGAGCGCAGTTCTTTTTTTCTTCCTGCCTCATAAATATTTAAAAAGCATTAATCTTGTTTGTTACCTGACTGATAAGCACTGAGCAAAAAATCTGTCAATGCAATTTCATTACTGAAATTAGATCAGAGCTTTTTGAATGTTGTTACAGTTACTGGGTAGAATTTTAAAATATACCCAAATGACTTTGGAACAGATTCACCATTTCCTCTCTTTAGTAGCACCATTATTAATTCATACATTACACAGAGTAGATGCAATTAAAATTTACACTTCCTTTGAGATAAATTCCAATAGCAGTTATTTATGTTGCAGAATGATGCATGAAATATGACTCCAAGACATCATGTCATGGTTTGGGTTATTGTCATACTCTGAGGCAACAGAGTACAGATTCTGTCATCTTTACTTAATCCTGTAAATAAAATACTTAACATGAATGTAATTACAAAAGAGATCAATTTGTGGTCCATACAAGAATTTGGTTTTTCTATGTTTGCTGCCATTATTGTGATGGATTTTTTTTTTCCCAATGAGCTATTCATTTTTGACAGTGAATAGTATGTAATCAGATAATCTCAAGAGGAAAGTGGAATCCGTCCAATAGCAAAGTTTATTTGGGCCTCTAGGAATTACAAAATCAGGGATTTTCAGTGACTGTCTTAGACTTTTAATGCTGGTAGTTGATGATACTACTTTTTAAATTTCTGTAATGGCTATTAAGAGTCTGGTCATGGTTTAGACTCTGCTGACAAATCAGTACTATACAGCTACTCACACACCCATACTTGCCCAGCAGGATTAAGAGGAGAATCAGTTAAAGGTAAAACTAGTGGATTGAGGTAAGGTCAGTTTAATAACTTAAACAAATATGATAATAATTATAATAACAATAACAATAATGATAACAAGAAAAATGACAACAACAATAATAATAATAAGAGAAAGGAGGTAACAGAAAGAATGAAAGAAAGAAAGGAATAAAGCTCACGAGAAACAAGACTGAACAATACCATTGCTCACCATCCACTGAAGATTCAGACACAACCTAAGAAACAGGAATAATGTCTTTTAAACAATTAATTGAAAGATTGTAACTTTTTTCCTTAACTCTTCCCACATCCTCTGTGTCATGTTCTCTTTAAAGGTTGCTACTGCAGATTTCTCTCTTTCACTGGGTACCCCCATCACTTCCAGTTCCAGGATTATAGGATGTGCCAGGCTGACAGAGGGGGTGGAAGAGAGCTGTAGGAACGGAAAGGGAGAGGGCAAAACAGTTGAGATAAGTGGAAATAGCCTATGGAACAAATGAGGAAACAATTAATTTCACTCATTGAATTTTACCTCACTGAAGCTGTCTGTTGTCATCTTGGAGTGCACTTCACCCTCAGATCATGAGAATTTCTAAACTATAAATTTATAGAAGAATAAGTAGGGAGTGGTTAAGAGTGGAATGATTGTAAATATTTGAAGTTTTACTGAAAGAATCAGATAAAAAGATGACGAGAATGGAAAAAGTGGTGTGAGTGTAGTGGAAGGGCAGTTGCAAAGAAATATTCCCTCTTGGAAATGTTTGTGGAGTCCCTTAAAAAAAAATCCATCAGAGAGAAAACAGTCTTGAAGCCACTGCCAAATGTTTACATATATTCATTAATCCTTCCAGACTTGAAAGAGATTTTCTCTGTGAAGACTACAGCATTAAATTTGTTAGGTCAGCCTATGCTATCCAGAAGTGGGAGGCTAAAATTCCCCTTACACATGTGCTTTTTTTCTGTACCAATAAGACAACTTGTAGTTTCTAACTGTAAGAATTAAAGGTTTATCAGTCTTTATGGGCTAGAAGTCTGTATATGTAATTATATGATTTTTTAAAAATATTTAGTTGTACTGAACTGTTTCATTTTATTTTTTCAGAATCCCCCATCTCTCCTGGAAAAATAATATATTGAAATACAGTAGCTCCCCATTCTAAGTAGTCTGATAAATTGCACAACACCATGCCAGGGTGACATTCCCAGTCTATTGCATTTGATTTAATACTTTAAACTTTGTTATAATAAGTTTGTCTAGGAAGAAATTGGAACTACAGATGTGCATATCTACAACTCAAATAGTATGGCTTCCTTCCAGCATGGCCTGTTTTCTTCAGCCCAGGAAAAACTGAAGGAGAGAAACTTGAACAGTTGCATTACAGCAGGAGTCAGAGACTGACTGCAAGATCAATGGTTTAGGCTAGCAGTGGTCTACTGCAGCGACAGAAGGCGTCTGTAATAAAATCCAGTCTGGGAAATTAAAGCAGATGATACAGGTATGAGAGAAACTATCCCTTAGTGGTGGAGGGTGCTGTCTCTTAAAATATTGCAGAACCAACCCTTTTGCAGTCTATCCTAGTGGGGATAGTCAGTTGTCAAGCCTTGTCCTTCCTTTATCTGCTCATAAGCAAGGCATATTTTGTATAACATAACCTTTGGAAATAATCTCTGCTTTCTTCTCTAACAGTGCTATTTTCTGCCATCTTCTGACAACAGTAACAACTTCCCAAGAGCAGGCCGCTAGATAAATCTGAAGGAAATTATAAATATGGTCTTCCAAAATAAACATGTATTTGAGTTTTAGCATTAAAAACCACACATATCAGACACACACTTATGATCTCTGTCTACCTGCCTTCACATTTCTTCTACTCCTTTGGCTACAGGCCCTGAAAGGTAATTGCTGATAAGAAATGTTATTTGGGACAGATAGAATTGTTAATGATTATGTCTGTGCTACACCTGAGATCATGTAATAACCCGTGTCTTACAAGAACTAATTATAAAATTAGGCTGTGATATGGATAAAGTACAGCAATCATAAAGCCCAAGCCCAAGGAAAGAATTTTGATATATGCATTTTTGATAGATATTCTCCTAGCTACTGTTCCAGCACTTAAATTTGCAAACAAGTGGAAATGCAGGATACTTTTTCAATGCCTGTTAAGACAATAAATATTTTTCAATGTTTTATCCTGCTTACTCTCCTAAATTTTCTATTTTTACATTTCCTTTACTATTTACAGTAATTGGCCCAAACAAGACCCAAATTTTATGTCATAAAACCAAACAAAATATTTATAATTCTGAATGAAAATCTGGTTTTCTGCTGAACAGAAATCAGCATTCATCAGTATTCTGCTGAACAACACAGACAACAACCAAGAATTTGGTGAAATAGTTTCTCAGTTTTGCAGAAGAATTTTTAACTGCTGACTGCTAAAACCTATGGAAGAGAAAAAAAAAATGCATTTTATCCACCTTTTTTTCATTTTTCCATAACTTTCACCTTCAATTTGTTGCCAGAGGCAGTGTATGGGGCTATATCTGTTGATTTTTGATCTGAAACACATAGCCATTTTTTTAGTGTCATTCTTTAATACAGGTCATGCAAATACTGGTAACAGGCATCCATCAGATACACCTTTTCCATTTGACATAATAGAGATAGCATTTAACATGTCCAGTTTTAGAAAAAAATATGCTTCTAATATCTCCGAGAAAAATAGAATAGGTAATCTTTTTTTTTTTTTTGATAACATGAATGGATGATAGAGTATTTTGACAATGCAATGATGGTATTTTTGTCTTTCATTTTTAAATACAAAGTAGGTCTGGCTCTAGTTCATTCATGAGTGTTAACCCTGCAAGGCTTGCCAAGACAAAAGTGGTAAAATACAACTACATATGTACATGATCACAACCAGTAAATGGCATGTAGTGGCAGTGACTCTTTAGGCTCTTTAGGATTAGGGTTACTCCATTCTGAAATTATAATTTCTTGTCTAAAAGCTCTACTGCACTTAAATTTTATGTAGATTCTGTAGAAGAGATTTTAATCCCTTTCCTTGATCCTTCATTTCTTCTAGAGTCTATACCTACTGTTAAATCTTTTTTAAGTCTAAATATTGTATTTAAGTGAACTCTTGGTCTTTTGAGTTTAATAAGAACTTTACACAGGAGTAGTCACTGGATTCCCAGCAGATATTCCAGTGACTTCACCTAAGGAAACCAGTAACAAAATGTCAGGAATCCTCTTCCATTCTGATCTCTTAGTGTGGGTTTCCTCACACTCTGAAATCTCTGCCAGCTAATATCTTCAGTCGGAGACTACCATGGAAAAGGTCTGAATGCTTCCTCCTCTGGTTCCTGTTTATCATTATATGGAAAAGGAGCATTAACTTTTCAGGGTTTGATTTCTTCTTGCATTTGAAATGGTTACTGTAAAATCATAAATTTTAGGCACAAGGCTAGAATAATTTTTTTATTTAAGGTTTTTAAGCTCTATAATATTACTGCCTATATGGCAATTAATTAAGTAAAACTTTTATATAAATGCTTCATATTTGCCTAGGGAAAACTGTCCTGAAAATAGGGTTAGCATTTCAGAACTGCAGGCATTGGATGTTCTACAGATACCAGTGAATAACAAAATTAATCCAATAATATGCAGCTATTTTAAAAGAGAAGATGTAATAGATCTTACTTGCTGAATTAATTGATTTTACATGTAAATGTAATCTTTTTCTAAAGACAGATTTGTTCCCAAGAATACAGTTTGAAATAATGAGGTTGCCTAAATCTGATGGTGTTTCTACCTCATGTTTGAAAATTTCGCAGATGAAAGAGAAATTTACAATCATTTTTCAGTCGAGTTTAAATAATTCATTTGCTTGCTTACTTTTCAAAGCATACTAATAAAGTGAAATCTGTTTCATGGTGAAGATTTCACAGTAAAAAATAGTAAATGTGGCTAGGAAATATAATTTACTGAGCTTATTTTTTATTATCCCATTATCAGAGTTATTGCCAATGTTGTGGAGACTGTATTGCTATAGAATTTTCCAAATTATGCAGTGCATTCCTACTGTTTGGCCATTTGCAGTGCAAACAGTATAAGATCCTTCATGTGAAGAGGAGATGTGGGTGAAGAACTTTAGATCACATTCATCTTAAAGCTTAGGAGCAATACAATCTTGTCTATCCACAGGGATTGCACATTGGATGTCATATTGGAATCCATAATGGAGCTTGCATGGTCTTCATGAGTGATAAGGTTATCTTCCATTAAGCCACAATTTTTAATTTTTAATTAATAGGAAGTATTTTCCTAGAAAGTAATGCAATACAAGATAAATATTATAAATTCAAACAGAAATTCCACTATGTTCAATGCTTTTTTTAATAAAGAAACATGGGTTTTTTTTTTGTATTAGGAGCTTAAGCCTCCCTCCTGAAAGAGGCATTGAAGTTTTGGCACACTCTAGATGTAGCTACTTTAGCTAGTGATGTGACAAAAAATGCAACAAACAGGTACTAAGATTAGACTTTCATGAATTGGATACATAAGAATAAAAGATGTTCAATGTTGTACCATCAAAGATTCAATTTTAAACACTTAAACATGAAATTTCCTCCCATTCTGATGGAAGTCAGTTGAATTATTTTAGTCAGAGCATGGGTGAAAATGTTGATACCATTTAATAACTTCCTAGCCTTGAGGAAAACATAGTGGGAGTGTGATAATGAAAATGTTAAGTCTGATTTATTCAGAAGTGACACTGTGATTGGCAAGATGAATGACTAGTTGCTTTGCTAGATGAGGGTTTTCTTATGAAAAGCTCCTTAAGATGGCAAGTTGGTGTCTATCATATACAAGGACACTTTCGTATTTTGTATACTCTTTATCATTACATTAGCAGAAAATGCTGATTCTGATCAGGAGACTGTTTATTATTAGTTTATTATAAAAAATAAAGAGCAAGAAGAGATGATTTCCTGCAGAAAGATATTTATACTACCATTGTTTCAGATACTTGGGGTGAAGTAAATGAGAAAATTTTGTACTAAAAGGAATAGATAAGATTTCAAAGGAAGTATCAGGATGCAAGGAGGCATTCATCAAATCTGAGAATACCTTAGAGCCCCTAATACCTTTTACTCCCTAAACCTAAAGGTGGTTTAGATCATTTTTGAATGAATGATTCTATTTGTTAACATGTGAATTTATAAATTTACTGGATTATGAGCTTCACTGGAAACAAATAACTTTTGCAAGCCCTTAATTACTCCCTTGGGAAACTAATGAAGGCATGTATTACCCCTGCATGCTGACTGTAATGATTTTGATATTGTGTTACTTATAGCATATATAGACAACCACAATTTATTATTTGAGATATTGTAGTAGATACTTGGTAAAAACTGTGGTAATAAAATTGTGTACAAATGGTTTTAATGCCTTCTAGAGGTTGATGTTAGAACTTTAAAACTGTTTCCAGATTAAACACTTCAGTTTGCAAGACAGCATGATTGTAATTCCCCAAGATGTTTGCTGTTTGCTGTGGCTATCTCTAAGCTCACCCATTGTTCAGAGAGTTGAAAGCTAAAATTCAAAATACCTGTTAGGTGTTCTAGTGAGTATTGCTCTCTAGGTGATATTAATTCTAAATTCATAATGTAAAAATATAGTAGAAACATTTCAAGCTCATAATGAGTATGACCAGAATAAAGCTTTTGCTTTTTTACCAATTTTATTTTCCTTGTAATATTGCAATAAGTGACTGCATTTCAAAATATTTTTAGAAACCTTCTTAACCTTCGTCTTTTTTTGTGTGTTATTAATGACTTCCATGCTTTGATAGGAGATGTGAGCTGCTGCAATCCCAGAGCATGAGCACTTTCCTTATTAGAACATTAGGCAAATCTTCCACACTGTTGAGATTATTTAGAAATAACAGTGGCTCTTCACATTTGCAAAAGGAAACCGCAAGGCTGTGGATGGCAGTATCTTATCTCTCTGGCACAATTCTCAATTACTTCCAAGAAAGGCTTCCTTTCTTAATTACTGGTTAGAATATTTAGGAGTTGTAAGATTTTTTTCCAGGGTATGAAATAAAATCAGTTTTCTTTTTCCCTCAGAATGCCTTTTTCTTCCTAATGTAGGGTGTCTAAACATGAAAACTAAGTTTGTAAAATGACTTTAAAAGAAATTAATTCTTCATTAAGTCCATATTATAAATTAACTTCTAATTGTCTAGATGAAACAGTATTTTGTTATAGTTTTGTTTAAAATAAATTTTCTTTTTAAATTTGGAGTTACTCGATTTTGTGGAAATAACATAGGACATATTAAGTTAGATACTCAAATATGGGTAATTGTGGAACTATCTTTGATAGGAAGTTATCATTATTCTGTTCTTGGTTATAATAATTTAAATTTACATTTCCAGTAATTAACCCTGTATTGTGCAAAGACTTGATCATGTATGTATCTGTAAAAGTTAGTCTCTTAAATTAGTGGCCTAAACAATAAAAGAAATTCCAGCTTTTCTAAGTGACAGGTTTCATCCATGGGCGTATTGATAGAGTTGGTCTTTAACCTCTACATGATTTTAAAACTAGGAGGTGTATGCTTATTTCTGAAATAGAGCTAATTAAATATTCAGCTACTTTCTCAATCAAATTAATTTCATTTTATGGTGTGCTTAGCCCTAAGTTTTTGCATAATATTAGAAGAGAAAATCAATTAGCTTTTCTAAACATGTTTTAGAATCAAATTTTATGATAGGTCTTAGACCAGCACAGAGTCCCACTATCAAAATGTCTGCATGCAAATGTGTTTCAGGGTTTAAACCTTTTCAAATGTTGGTGTCAAAGGAAAAATAAAAAATTTTCGTCCAATATGGCCAAGAGAGAAATAAGAATGTGCTGGCTCAGGAACTTCTCCGTCACATAATATAAATTTGAGATAAATTATAAATAATTTTTGCCATTTTTTGGTCTAAATCAAGGCCAAAGATTTTAAAATATGTAGAAAATTGGCTTGAAAAGGCAAATTGGGAAGGCTATCAGAAGGAACTGTTAAAAATTACAGCTAACTTCTGGGCAGTTGATCCTGCATAACAGTACTATACTGCGGAGAAAAGTGAAGCAAGCTTTCAGCTTGATTCTAATTGTCCCTGATCAGAGTGCGCCTGATTTACGGACTGGAGAGAGCACAGAGGTGCAGCGTGCCCTGCTCGCTCAGCCAGGCAGCGCATGTGCTTTCCCTCAGTGATTAGCCATGGCAGAAGTGCCCAGTCTGCTTCTGATGGCTGGGCAGTGATGGACGCGCTACCTGATCAAATAACACGTTTTACACTCGCAAGGAGCCCACAGTGTTACTAGCAGCATCTCTGACTGCCAGGCAAAATGAGTCAGTGTACAACACTCCCACAGTCCCTGCTGTGCTCTGTGCTCAGTCAGTGGTGTGGCTGATGTATGCTGATGTCTCAGTCAGACTAACCAGGAAGCATCTTTTTGTTCATGGTATTCCGTAGGGGCTGTTACCCCTATAATTTGCTAGTCTTGGGTTAGGTTGAAAAGGCAGCTCTTCTGATATGTGCAATTGATTTTATATTTTACCATTCCAACTGCTGTAGAGTTTGTGATAGCATGGCTGAAGAGTAAATTGTGCCATTCTGTTTCATGCCAACTATATAATAATTTCTCTTCAGTAAAAGTTCAAGCTGTGCTGTTAATGGCAAGAAGCTCACTTGCACAGTAACATGGAATCAGGTTATTCTAAGTTGGATCTGAGATCAAATGTTCAAATGTTTTCACTAAGTTAACAATAGGAAGTCATTAGAAAAAAAAAAGGTGGAAAGCAAAATCAGACAAATTATCTGAATTTCTGAAACAGTAACTCTTGAGAACCTCTTTTGATCACACTTACCTCAAAGGATTTGCTAAGATGTGATTTGACTATTCATTATTTAAAGAACATACCTTTACATACATAAATAAAAACTGCAGTGAGCAAGAAGCATCAGTGAAGGAAAGTGTTTACTGAAAAGAAGGAGTGATACTTTGTAAATAATGTATAAGTTCTTTTTCAATAAAAAGAGCATGCACACTTTCATTGACAAGTTTGTATCATGCAACATGCATGGGAGAATAGAGACTACATGAATGAGTTTCTGAAATTAAACATGTGTGCCTAATAGTATGTGATTATACTTCTGCAGTTTGACAAGCAAACTGAGTTAAAACTAATCTATCTGGTGACCAGGAAAAAAAAAAAAAAAAAAAAAAGGCATTGATTGACTGTGATTCTAGCTGAATAGAATATTCTGCTTAGCAAAATATCGCACAAAAGGGAAATTAAGTGTAGACACTGAAGAAGGTATTTTTCAGTAGAGATGCTGTAAATAACTCACGCTGATCATTGCAGTTTGTACAAAGCACTGCTAATTACCTGGGATCTGAAAAGTTGCACTTGTGTGGCATTGAACCTGTTCTACTATGTCTTGGTTTTCTATGAGCTAGCCTGCTGTGACTGTGCTTCCTGCTGTTTCCATTTCTCAATGGACATATATGTTACTGCTGTAGATACCTCTGCATGATGGTTTAGATATGGCCTTTATCTTTTTTCCACACCTCTGGATTTAGCTGACAAAGGAAAAGAGCTATCTAGTGTCTTCTAAACATTAAATCTTTAGTTTTCAGCACATTTAGGACTGTGAGATTTTGTTTAAAAATTAAATGTAGTCCAAAAGATACTGTTCAATTTCATGATACTGAAGCTGCCATTTATAATTTCATAAAAGTACTCTTGAGACATTACTGTAGAATAGAATGTTAAAAAGTAGCTTTTGGTATGAACATGCTTAAATAATGTTGAAGAAAGTTTTCATCTTTTAAGCCATTGTTGTGCTCATTTATGAAAGTGATGAATGTATTCATGGAGTAAAAAAAAAAGTAGTATTATATGCAAAGCATAATAACAGCTAGGGAGTAAAAAGATTAATAAAACTGGGGTGTTCAAAAATTAATCAATAGAGTATCTTTTTTATATCTAAAGATTTACACTAATACTTGTTTTTTCTGCTGTTAAGAAAAAAAACTAAAAGTAATTTCACTTGTTTATTGCACTTGCAAAGTTAAAGTCTTTGGAAATAAGTTATTCATAAGGTGGCAGGGTGTCTTTTGGCACCCTATTCTATTTTTCCTTATTTTTTTTCAAACTCACAATTACTAGGGAAGTTAAAAAAATGCTGAACATGAATGAAAAAAAAAAACCTCAATTTTTTTTGCATAACAGGATCTTAATTTGAGTTACTCCTTTTCTTCCATGATACAGTGGAGTCCATTATTTCCTTTCTGCTAGATTTGTGTTTCACAAAATCAAAATTTCAGTCCACTTAAATCAGGCCAGCATGATTATAAATAATAATCTGTGATAGCCATTCACTGATCTTAATTTGTGTTAATAAAAAAGCAAGAAGTTTTTTAGCACAGCTAGTGTTTCCTTTTACTCCAAACTGTGGCTTCATCCCATTGTAGAAGATGCTTCTAATGCTCTTGTACATGAAAGGTGATCACTACTATCTGCTACTTCTTCTTCATAACATATTTTTTTCTTTATTTTTCTCTTAATTACCTTTTGAGTCATTATTAGACATAGTAAGAAATGGGACAAATCTTCTGCCTTATTTACTTAAATACAGTTAGCTGCTGAAAAGAGATGTGCTTACTGTGTAGTTATTTGGGATGGGAAATCCATTTCAGTAAAGACTCAGAGAATCTGCTTTGTTAAGCAGCTCTTGATTGATACCTCTTCGGCCACATTGCACTGTCGTTGTCACTTCCTGGCTGAGGCATTAGAATTTCCAAGGGTTATTGTATGCTACTTAGCACTGTGCTGATCTGTGCACTGTGCACCATGTCCTATGCCTTTCTTTATTCTGGGACATGTCAAGCTTTGCAAAGTGTGTTTGAGGCTAGAGAGGAAATTTTGTAGCAGGACCCTGTCAGAGATAGCAGTGTTTTATAAGATGGCACAAGGAACACAAAAGTCTATTTCTTAAGCTGCTGACTTCAGGTTACCAAATGGAGACAAAGTGGTCACACAGCTAAATTTTAAGGGGAAATATGTATAGGAACACAAAGAATAATAACATGAATAACCTTTGCTCATGTGTCTCCTTTGTTTTGAGGGTTAATTAGAATCTTTGATTGACGCCTTCTTAAACACACTGTTGAAGTGTGAAGACACTGGCATGCTTTGTGACTGAATGCTCCATTTGAAAATAAGCACAGGTAGTTAACCTGCCATTACAGCAATGGTGCAGGTGTTGTGAAAAATGAGCAAAATCAAAGCTAAAGCCACTGGTAAAAAAAGTTTATATTTCTTGGTCCTATTCTGCAACTGCAGAGTCAGAGTCAATTACACATGCTTACCTGTCCACACTCACTGCAGTCTTTACAATCTGGTATGGTCACTTTGAGGATAGAAGGAAGAGTAGGATGAAGGACAGAAACAATTGGTTGCTTTCCTAAAAGTTGAGTTCAATACTGTGAATGTATATCCAAAATGATGGCAGGGAAAAACACCTAATTGTAATCACAGCTGTGAGATACCTGACTGGTATATTTCAGTGTTTAAGGCTGGTGGCTGTGATTGACTTGAAGCTGGTTTTAGTTAATTTGGATTTAAAATTTTGGCCTTAACTGATATTGACCTTATGTGCATTGTTTTTCTTCTTTGTAGCAGCGCTTAATAGATTCTTTTGAATTGATTCCCTGATTTCAAAATGGGAATTACCTCCTATTACATAGGATGCCATATGTTTTCTCAATATAACACTAGTTATATTAATTTCAATTTTGAACTTCCTTCTAACTATGCTTAAAATCTGATCCTTTGCTCAATTTTTTTCATTCTATTGAAAACAGCACTGATATCCATAATTTTAGACTTTGACACAAGTTTTAGAGTAGTTTCATTTTGGCAACTTTTGGTTGTCTGTAATCTTCTTAATTTTCATGCCCATATTTTTAATATTTTGACAATCCCTCTGTGTCCTTATGCAGACCCTTTAATCTCCCATCTTTAAAAAAAAAAAAACCCAGACTGATGGTTCCCTTACACTTTTCATTTTTTTTTAATTGTGAGTATATAAGAACTTGTACTTAGTGGCTAACTCTCTATAAGTGACTTCAGTGAATACAGAGGCTATCTGCAGTGATAGGCTTAGATTTAGGATTGATGATACTTCTTCTGTATTTGGGGCCTGTTTTGACAAGCACGTGAGAATCTGATTGCTGTCATATAAAAGTTTACACTTTCTTTTCGCTGTCTGTCTTCTTCATAGCTGGGGGTGTTAAATTAAGTAACTTTTGTTCTGTGTCACTTCAATCCAGAAGTTGGTCTCAGTAACAAAGTTAAATTAAATTTCAAGTTGGTTTTAAAAAACTTGTATTTCTGCTTGAGAATTTATGCAGGGAAAGTTGACAAAAGGCTCACCGCTAAATCACTCCATCCATTTTGCATAAATACATACTTTTCTAGCTACTTCTCACTGGGGTATTAATAACCATTTATTGCTTTCAGTTTTAGAAATTGATTTTGTCTGCAGGTGCAGATTTGTGAACTTTTCAGCTCACTCTCTCTTCCCTTGGTTTCCCACCTCCCCTCCCCACTTTTAAAATTTATTTTCTTTTTTCTTCCTGACTCAATCTTCATGTGCTAGAACAAAAATACTGAGTAACACAGAGGGTTTGGTTTTGTTTTAGTAACATTGCTTCATGTCAAGACTTTTTAAAAGGTACACAATGGTCCTTCAGAGATATGAGAAAAATCTCATGTGTATGACCATACTGGTCACTCTCATTTTAAGCTTCTTTAGAGGTCAAAAAATGCAAATGGTGCCAATCCACATTACACTTTTCAGGCAAAGAATATTTTCTTGTTTCATATTAATACATTTGAGTCCCAATCTTTAGCTTAGAAAATGGGCTTCTGACTTTGGACATATGTATATTATTTAACACACTAGTGCTGTACTTAGTACTCATGAATTTTTGGCTAGATCTTTCGCTCTCACAATGAGTGTGAAAGGTGATAATGGTTAATACTGACAGATGAGGTCAGGAACATGAGTAATAATACACTGTATGAAACCAATTGAGAGCCTCGTCTAAGGTGATGAACTCCCTGGTCTAATTGAAGACTACATGGGCACAGCATATTTGAGGGATATGAATCTATAAGATTCCCTTATTTTATTATAAAAAAAGGATTCTAAGGAAGTTGGAGAATCTATTTTCTGTGGTAGAATGAGGCTCACTGCAAAACATGTTTATCATTAAATTAGCTTATATACTGTGGTCTAGTGCTTTTGTGGAGTTGCATTTAAATAAAAACAAAAAGGAAATACCAGCAAAAGCTGTATCAATGCTTGTTACTTTTAGAAAGTAGTTTTTTTTTTTTTTTTTTTTGCTATGAGAATTCCTTAAGAAATAACATTTTAGAAATCAGGTAGTTAAAGCTAAATTATTTGAAATAATATTACAATCTGTTTTGATTAGTATGTAGTCTTATTTTAATGTAAATTTCCTTAATCCTTTCATCTGCTACTATAATAAAAGCTTGCTATACCTGAGAAGGAAAACTACTAGTTTTCACCTATCATTTTTGTTTGATGCTCTCAACTATGCATTAGTATTCAAAATCAGCATTAATCATAAAGCATTTAAAGACTTTTCAAACAATCAAACCTGTCATTTTACTGGAAGAAGATAGTGAGGCATAAAGCTAGCATGGTAAAATAAAATGTATAATTGCTGTCATTGTTGCCCGCTTCAGAATTTCAAAAGAAGATGCCTTTTTGGTAATAGAACATAATTTCCCAGTATTCTTAAAATTTGAAAGGCTAAACTTTGTTTTTCCCAAAAGATTGTAAAGAAAAAATGTCAAGTCCCTTGAGATACAAAAAGTATTTAGCCAGCAACATGACCCAACAACTGTAGAAAACTGTGTATGTTGGGGGGGTTCATACTTCTGTAAAGCTGGATAACTACCTGGGAAATCTTATATGTTTATATTTATAGACTGTGCTTGGATCTTTTGAATGGAACCAGCTGCAGTGCATACTTGTGAACATGTAGAAACCTGCTTTGTGAGTCAAGGGTGAAGGTCTAATGTCACAGAATTGGCTGAAGGATAAACATCTCTGCAGCATTTTGGGAACACCCATTGTATGAAATGAATAAACCTGATTGAATGAGGGATGTAGTTTCATAAGATGTGAAAGTATAAGAAAAATTGCACAAAAAGACTTCAGCAGCTACTATGTAATTGAGGTTGGCAATTGCAAAGATATTTGTTCCCTAGCACTGCTCTGACTTCTGACTGTGATAAGTTACCTAGAACTGGCAAACTTATCCTTGAACAACTGTTCTTTAAATAGAGAAAAAAGGTCATCACTAATGCCTTTGGAACAGTACATACTAATATGCACAACAGAAACAAAACAATATATTATTGTCAATAAATAATGCTTTTGTCCCCATTTCTTTATATAATAATGGTGATAAACCAAGCTTTTTAATAGAAACTGGATAAAATGTTTCTCCTTGTTTCTCTTCAGTAGTATTCTTACTGGATTATTTCTGTACATATTTTCTAAAACTTTTTCGGTGACTTAGGTATTTTTGAGCATCTGAATATTGTAAGCAAATTATCTAGAGTATCAATACATACAAAAGCATGTGACATTCCTTGAGTGTTAGTTGATATTTCCCAGGTGTTTGTACTGGGTACAATTCTTTTTAACAGCCTCGTTAATGATGGGACACAATGCATACACAGCAACACAAGACTGGGAGGCATGGCTGGTACACAGATTTTTGTGCTTGACTGGATATAGAAATGATCCAACAGGAACCTGATGATGTTCAACAAAGGGAAATTCCAAGTTCTGCACCTGCCGAGGACTAATCTCATGCACCCTGTTGGGGGATCAATAGCTGGAAAGCAGCTTTGCACAAAACCCTAGTTAAGTCCTCTTGGACAAGCTGAACAATGTGTCCTTACAGCAAAATAGGCAAATGGTATTCATGGATGCAGTAGAAAGAGTGCTGCCAGCAGGGCAAAGGTAGAGGTCTTTACTCTCTATACAGCACCTATGATACTGCATCTGAAATGATGTGTCCAGTACTGGCCACTAATGGAGCCAGTTCAGCAAACGGCTGCTGAAGTGATTAAGAGCTGGAGCATGTTTCAGATAAGGGACGTGTGAGACAGCCAAGACTGCTCACCCTGAATCTGCAGGGGGGATCTTGTCAGTGTGTATAAATTCCTGATGGGAGGGTACAAAGAAGGCAGAGACAGATTGTTCTCAGTGAAGGGCCAAGAAAACTAAAATGCAAAACTAAAATGCAGGGATTTTTGTTTAAATACAAGGAAAAACTGTTTTCACTATGTGGGTTCAAACATTGGCACAAGATGCTCAAGGAGGTTTTGGAGTCTCTAACCTTGGAGATCTTCAACACATGAGTGGACACAGCCCTGAGTAACACATTTAAACTTATCCTGCTTTGAACAAGCTGAGCATCTCCAGAGTCCCTTCCAGCCTCACCTATTCTCTGGTACTGTGATTTAACAAGTATATGTTATCTGATGTCTAAGGGCAAGGTCCAAGTAAAATTGCCAAAAGGTGTTTGTTGAATTGGCTTTTCCTCTACTGAAAAGCAGTCATAGAACCCTAGAAGATTTTCAGAGTTACATATGGAGGATATTGGAGAGGAGAAACAAAAACATGAACTTTGTTCCTCATGTTGCAATGGGAGGAATGATGGTACAAAAACCAGGAACATTCATTTTATGTTTTAAACTAACAAATGTCTTGATTATTGCCTTCTAACTCAACTAACCAAAATCCTGTTCACTGAAATCTCCAATTTCTAATGATACAAAGTTGCTCTTCCAAATGAGATAGATTTTTAATTAAAATTGCTCTCATTCTTGAGTGGTATACTTTGTCACAATATGACCTCATATTTCATAACTTTGAAAGCTGCCTAATTCTAATTTTTTCCACTTTATAGGAAAAAAACTGAGGGCCCAAGAAAATGTGTGCTAAGAAGTTACTGACATGATGGATTTCAATATATCTAAGTAATTAGTAAAGTTATGCTTGTCTCTTTCATTAAAGGCACCATTAGACAGCCAGATGCAAAAGATGGCTGTGGCAAATGGTTTTTCAGGTAATTCTTGATAATGTTAAATGTGGTTGTCATTTCAAATGATCACTATGCATCTTTTCTTAAATATCCATTCATCTACTTGAGCTGCCTGCTCAATAAATTGTATGTGGAAATCATTAGGATAATTTCATGGAAAGAATTCTCCCAGTTTAACCAGCTGGAGAATGTTTTCTCTGTTTCTTTTAATTTTTTTTGTGTTTTCTTCTTCATTTTCCACTGAGATTGGTGAAAAAAAATCTATATTACAGATATTCCTCTCTTCTTTGTTCCTTATTACATTTCTTCCTATTTCAAGGTTCTTTTGGAGACAAAATATACTACCAATGTGCTGAGTAGAAAATTGTAAATCTTCATTGCCATACATTGCCTTCAATTTCTGCTCATGCTTGCCTTTAGTTTTAGCAAGAGAAGTGCACCAAATGTTGATGGGGGCACTGGTTCCTGTCATAGCACAAGGCTGAACTAAAGCGCACTTTCATTTCTGCAAATGTACACACTTTGCCAAGTGAAAGCCCATATTATTTAGGTTATTTTTCACATCCTCTTATTGCTATAAATTTTACTCTGTACAGAAGCTAGAGCAGGAGAAGGACTAAATTAAGGATTTTTTCATCTTGAGTTTTTTGAAAAAGTTTGGTTGGTTACTTGTCTTTTTCAGTGTTTGTATTATATAAGAAAGGTGATGTGCTAATAAAGAACACAGAATGCAAAATTATGGCTGCTGCTGAGTGCTTCATTCTGCGAGGGATGGAGTGAGTGTAGCAGATATTCCCAAAGAATAGAGAGGAAATTCACTAACAGGCACCCTCTAAGTTTCAAGTGCACATTGTTTGTGTGGTGAAAATGGCATTCCCATAATGTCCCTATTTGCCTTATAGTTTCTGGAGTTAAGAAGCTTATGAATAGTCTTGTGTAAGTCTCTCACTGTGCATTGTCCACACAGACTTCACTCTCTATTTAACCCCTCTGAATTCACTTTAGAATATTGGGCTTTCTTCATTCTCTTTTGAGTAAAATTCGCTCATGTAATAATAGTGAGGGGTTTCAGTCCAATAATTTCTAGCTATATTAAATACTCTGTCTCAATCTTGTTACTTATGCTGTTTGGGGTTTTTTTTTTTGTTTTTTTTTTTTGTTTGTTTGTTTTTTTTTTGTTTGTTTTTTTTTTTTTTAAGTTCAGGAATTGAAACATCCTTTTAGTCCCACTCTGATGTTAAAAGAAAGACAATTCTCTCCTGGATGCAACTGTCATCAGCGCTTAGAAATTTGCCATTGTTTTTTTTTCAGAACATTCTATCTTTCTCACTTTTTTCATTTACTGTTATCTTTCCTTTTGACAGACTTTTTTCTTTTATTTAATGGTGTTTAAGCAGGTAGATAGGAGACTCTTTGAATAGCGTATTTTATTAAAACAAAACACCTAATTAATTTCTGCTCCAGTTATTTGCTCTGGTAATCCTTTAATGTGGACTCCTTGAAAATTGTGTTATTACAGATAGGAAGAAATAATGTTAACTAGAAATGTCAGGTGCTTTTTGAAAGGCATTTTTTTAATCTGTTTTTTAAAGGAGTCAATTGCTTACTGTGCACCTTATGTATTTCTTTAACTTTATTATCTATGAGCTTTTATTAATGGGGGCCTTTGAAAACAGCAGCCATTACTTTAGTTTAACTGGGTTAAGTATTTACCACAAATGTAAAATCATTATGAACTCATCTAACTTCCCTTACATGATCTTTTATGGAGCATTAAAAAAATCATAGGAACATTGCTTCTTGTGTATATTTCCCAAAAACACAAGAGTTATGAACTCCGTACTTGCAGAACAGGAAACTAAGTGCAGTGCCTCATGGGGATATTCAAATGGGGAAGATACTTATTCCAGTTTAAAATATCCTACAATAAGGTAAATATCAAAAAAAAATCATAAAACATAAAGAAGAAGGAAAATGAAATAACAAAGATGAGTAATAGTAACTCTTTCTGTGACCATTTGATTCCCCTTGAGTGTACTAGAACTTTTAGGTGATCTCAACACTGCTTAGACACACCATGGAAGTGTGCAGAGGTCTGAAAGCTTTTGCATAAAAGCAAAAGGGACAGACAGAAACTCGAGTTTAGCTGAGAAAAGAGGGGAATTCAGGACAGAAAATCCAGAGCAGATACAGGAGGAAAACAGACTATCAGAGAAGATAATTTAGGGAGCTGAACTATTTAAATGAAGAAGGAATGGGGAAGAACAGGCATTTTGAAGCTAAAGCTAATGATAAAGTATCTGGGAATAAAGATGAGGGGCAGATGTTTGACAGCTGACTGGGAAAGTAGGTAGCTGAGGATGTGCAGATTGCCTGCTGAGATAGCCTGCATGGTGTATTCAGATAAATTTGGATTAAGAAGGCAAGGGCAGATTTGTGGTGAATGTGCAGAAGGGTTGTATCCACTGAAGTTCACTTTTTCTCCGAGCTCTGAATGGGCTATGAGACTTCAGAGACTTATGATTCCTCTGTAGTCAGAAAACATCAATTGAAGGCAGCTTTTGATTTTCTGATCCCTCTGCTATATTTTCAATACATTTTATAGTGCAAATAGCTATATCCTCTTTGCCAAATTTTTATTTCTCAAAATACAATCATTCCCTGTCCCATGTGTATTTCAGTGAAAGTTTGGACACTTGGAAAGTCTTTAGGTTAATTGTATTTTTTTCTTTCTCACTTCCAAAATTACTCTTTGGTAAGCTATCTAATCAATAAATTTACTGTATACCTCGTGTAGTGTGAGTATTCCTACATAGTTACCTAAGGCAGGTTTTTGGTTGGTCAGTTATTTTATTTTCTTCTATTGTTCTGAAAAATTAAAAACAACTCTTCCACAAAATGAAGCTACAGTCATTCTATGATAGAAGTAAGAGAGAGCTGTTGTTAAAGAACTCCCATCTTTCTTGAAAGTCATTATGTAATGAACAAAATGGTGGATATTGGATCTTGTTATTACCGTAAGGATTTTCTTATTGCCTTTGTACTCCTTTGCAACACTAGGTAGTTACTCAAACCCTACTTCTTACAAATGTTTAATAAATGCAATTCTCATTTTTCAGAGTAAGAGCCAGAAATTTCTGTAGAAATGTCTGGCAGAAATGCTGAGCACTTGTAACTGTGAAGCCAATGGGAACCCTACTTTGAATGCATGATGTACCATATAGCAATCACCTTCTGAAAAATCATTCACTAGAGTTATCAGGTTAGGTGTGAAAATTAATAGGATTTTTTTCCTTAGTCTGTCTATGCCTCAGTCAACTATTTGTAAAATTGAGTGATATCATCTTTCATTTTGCTGGCCATTTTAAAGATTGATTAAGTTTTGTGAAGCAGTCCGCTGTTCTGAGAAGTGCCATAGAAAGTTCAAGACAAATGAACAGATTTAAGAGGTTTGCCATAAGTTTTAACAGCTTTCAGCAAATATTGACCAGTTGATCATTAATAATTTTTCGTTTATTACACGTCTCAATGTTACATGGTTTCTGGGAGGGAGGGAGGGGAAAGGCAGTCAATTAGAAATTGCATAATTTATATATACAAGTAAAGTGAATTCATGGCTGAGTAGAATATCCTAACAATGATGGTGTTTAACTTCTTATGACTTTGACTGTACAACTTCATAATCAAATTCTTTTAGCTTTCTTTTGGCTTTGCAAAAGTAAACCTGTATTCAAAATGCAGCTGTAAAAGAAAATACTGTTTTTGAAGGAGTAAGTTGTTGTTTTATTGAAGAAGATGGGAAAATTTCCATCACTTATCGTTTATTCCTATAACTTTCCCCTCATCTGTAATGAATGAAATAATATATGACTATATGCATGACTAGTATGAATGTCAACTTAAAAATGAAAACATTTGTTCATTTATTTTTCCATTGAAACTTCCGCTCTGGCTGTACTCATGCGACCCTCAGGCTGGGGCAGTGTTCTGAATGAAATCTTTATATGTGATCATAGAGTCTTTTCAGAACTCCTAAAGTTACTCATTATTGCATCTCCCAGAAATGTTCTCTAGTGACAGGTAGCTCTTCAGCAATGCTCCTGCCAAAACCACAGATGATATTGGTGTGTATCTGATCAACTGCATTTGGCATCTACGCATGTTACCTTTAGTGTGCTTTGAACAGTGGTTAAAAATTCTCATACTGGACTTGTCAGATTACTGTGATTGACCACCAGTGATAATGTATAAAATGTTATTTAGCATATTAGACTTAGAAATTGTTTGAATCCAACTTGATTTTTTTTTCATCAAAAAATATGTTCCCCTTATTTTTATAATGAAAGTAAAACCAATGTAATTGATTTGGTTTCAAAGGTGTTGCAATTAAGTACTGCAATGAGCACTGAAATATATATTCCTCTCTAGGTGATTTCCATGGGATTCCTAATGTTGCTTTTGTGCCTCACAGGTCATACAGTTTTTTAGGTATACATGAGGGTGCATCTAAAGCATCCTAACACTGGGTAACAGGCATTATGTGTTTAAAGTCTACCATCTCACTAGAAAAAAAATAATTCTCTTAATAACAGATATTGCAAGTTGCCATATATTTAATCTAAGAAATTCAGATCCTCTTCCACTTTGTACATGCTTTCTTTAAGTGAAAAACAATCTCAGGTTAAATAGACTACACACACAATATATTCTTTTATCTCCTTTTTGTGCATTTTCTTTCAAACTCTCTGTCTCACTTTGTTGATTGATATAATCCTAAATTGACTTATGGACAAATAGAATTTCATTCTCCCTTTCCTTGCCATTTTTTGTAAATCTGTCAACAGTACAGAGTTCTCCTGTATTTTTTAGCCTCAGTCTTAAATTTCTGCCATTTATTAAAAGTTTAAGAAGAATGGTAATTTTTACAAATAAGAATATTTCATCATTTTAATATTAACGTTATTATTACTATTTAATAATGGTAGAGGAGAGTCTCTTGTGTTGTTATATAATTTTTATTAAAAAAAGTCATATAAGTATCATAGGTTATATCTACTGATGATTAAAGCAAATAAAAATGGAAAGAAAACATTTCCTGCTGATGTGGAACCTAGCTGTTACCTGTTCAGATTTCTATCTGTGGAAAATATTTGTTAACTTGCATCTCCAGCTGTATCTACCAGGCAAGTTGTGCTATCGCTGCTGGAGGAACAGTGAGCTTCTAATATAATAACTTTCAGTGAGAAAATTGAAATAGGTTTTAAAATTATATTTTCTCTTACTTTATTGCTTAATAGTGCTTTGAATTCCAAGACTGAATGTGAGCTGGTCTAGTTTAGCTGGTGTAGCTCTGTTCTAGGCATGTAGGATTTTCAGCCTGTGTTTTTTTCTGATGCCCACAGTTCAACAACTTGAGCTGATTTGCAACAAACTTATTACTTTTATGTAAAGGGGAACAGTAAAATTTCATCATTTTTCATAAGAGTAAATCATAGACTGATTCATAGATAATATTGCTGCAGTTTTGAAACAGTATTTCATAATCAGATTCTTCATGGAATGCATCTGAACATTCAAGAAGTTGATAACTGCAGCTCAGTAGGTAATTACACATGGTGTGCAATCAACTGATCAACATGATACAAATTATACACTTATGCTGGTTTTAATTCAGCAAATTCTACTTTAATCAATGATATTATTATAATTTTATATCAAGACTAATAAGAGCAGGACTTGACATTTTTCATAAGCAAAATACTGAGTCACAAATTCATCATTTACTTTTGGTGTTAATTGTGTCGTAATGATGTTCAGTACTGACTGTAGCTCTGCAGTGGTGTCCCCTTGCACAGCAGGAGCAGGAGATAATTGCTTAGTCCCACACCTTCCTTCTCAGGTGAATTCTTCCTTTATAGGGCTAATATGTTGTTCCTATGTTTGTTCTTTCTGGCATTTCAGATTTGTGCTTTACCTTAAAATGCTTAGACAGAGACCTGTTGGATTGGGTCCAGAGGAGGGACACAGAAATAACTAGAGGGCTGGAACATTTATCCTGAAAGAAAAGGCTGAGAGGGTTGAGGTTTTTCAGTCTACAGGGGAAAAGACTCTGGGAAGACCTTATCACAGACTTGCAGTACTTAAAGGGGGCTGATAAGAAAGATGGGAACAAACTTTTTAACCAAGTCTGTAGCAATAGGATCTGGGGTAATGGTTTTCAACTAAAAAAGAGTAGCTTCATATATAAAAGGAAGAAATTTTTTATGATGAGAGTATTGAGGCACTGGAACAAGTTGCCCAGAGAGGTAGTAGATGTCCCATCACTGGACGTGTTCAGTCCAGGGGTTGGAGAAGATGACCTTTAAAAATTCCTTCCAACCCAAACCATTCTATGATACTATTCTATAAATCTATTACCAGTCTCTGAGACGTCCTTCCACTAGTTACATTCTCAGAGTCAGCCCAAGATCGTACCTAAGGATCATGTTGCCAGCATTTTCCTAGGCATCCAAAATAATACTGATATTTTTCTCATATTTGAGATGGCAGTGTGTAGCCATATGCAAAATCTAACATAATTTGCCACCCTCAGCTGAGGAAATGTAAAGACCCACGTACATCTTTGCAGATGGTCAGTCTTCTGTGGTTTCAGCTTACTCTTACAGCATGCACCTACTGGAGAGCATCTTGACAACTCTACTTCCTTTCAGCTGCCAAGGAAAGCAGGAAGAGGAATCTAGAAGTACAGCCCAGAGCTGAGTTTTATACACACTTCATTGTGTGTTGTAACAAAAGCTGTTGCACTCTTCTTAAGGTTAACAACCAGGTCATCTGTACTGTTCAGAAGTACTGTATGGGCAGAAAAGCATATTTCAGCCATCTTTCTAGTATTTCTTCTTTGGAACTGTAGCTCCAGCTGTCTCCCAGTATATTGAAGGCAAAATTGCTGGCCAAATAACTAAATTGCAGTAAACTGTTAAGTAGCTACTTATGTCAAATAACTGCTGCACGTATCTTATTGGTTGACTGCCCATGAGATTTCTCTGTAAGTCTGATGAGTGGCAGAGGACACAGCAAATAGCTCTAGGAAAGCAGGGACCTAGACAGCATAATCATCCTGGCTTAATTTGGTTAGTTTGTCCTCAGAAGTATCACAATTACCTACAAACAAGTCTTTCCCTGTGATAGTGCTAGCTAATCTCAGTGTGATTTGAACAGAAGGTCCTGAGGAGCACCTGAAAGACTGGCAATATGGATGGATGACAAAGTCTGAAAATCTTGGCTCTGGGTCATGCTTTTCTAGCCCACATATGGGCAACAGCATGAAACATGAGGCGATTTATCTGTTCCCGTTATATTTAAGCCTAAAAAAATACTATAGCAGCACTCATAAGCTAGTCAGAAGTCTTAAGCATTGAATTTTTTTCTTTTCATTTTTCAGGATGTTGACAGTCTCCCTGCTGATAGTTTGATAGATTGGATGCTTTCTGTAACTTTCCATAGCAGGTTATTCTACTCCTCTCTAGGCCCATTCTTTCCTCCTTTGATTTTTGTCAGATTTACATGTTTCCTTAGCAAGCTACTATAAATATGTCTTCAATTCCACTTACAATATATTCTTAATACCAGCTTTAGAACACGGAGCAGAATGCAAAATGACTGAGTTATTTTGAATAAATAACTCTGGATTTTAAATTCATCAGAATCCTTTTTTATTTCCTCTTTGGAGGATCCCTGTCTTTGAATTGTTTCTGCTGTGCTTTGCCTATGTTTGCATAATAAGGGCTTTGATTTGAATAGATGAATAGTCCTGAGTGTTTGTGTTTTCTCTCAATTTTCATGATTATAGCAGAAAAAAAGTGCAAGTACAGTTTTAGCTGAGTAATTTAGAATATTTTCACATTGAGACTTGATTTTGCTGGATAGTATAAGACAATGCAACTCAAGTAGATAGCAGAAAATGTGAAGTGAGAACAATGGGAAGAAAAAGGAACTTCAAGATGATCTATTTTGCAACTATGCAACAGTCAATAACTGCAAATTAGTTACAGCTTGAATGACGGACAAACAAATCTCAGGTATATTCTGAAAAGGAGCTGTAAAAAAAGCTACATATTTAGTCACTCTGACTATCAACTTTGCGTAATAGACTCAGAGAAGCATGTCCTCATATTGTAGTGATACTTTCTTTACTTTTTCTGTCAACGCTGTGATATTCAGAATTACATGGCAGTGAGAACAATAGCTGTGCGAAACATCTAGTGACTTAAGAGAGAGCTTTTTCTTATAGAATTTCAGACTCTTTTTACTCTAGTAAAATTCTTTCACACCTTAAATGATTGCTGAAGTTGCACTTAAAATAAAATCTTTACTTATCAGAGGTTATTCAAAAGAGGTTGAGTTCTCTGCTTTTGCATCGTCCTTCTGGAAAGGTGTGATGACTACGTGAAATAGTAAAAAGATAGCTAAAAGGAATCAGTTTTGGCCACCTCTTCTTTCTGAATGATTTTGAGTTGAATATGAAAAGAATTATATATTTGAGAAATATGAAATTTGAGTTTTGATATCCAAGTATAAATGTAAATAAGAAAGGAGAGTGACAAATTTTCTTAAATACATCTCATCATTTGTCCTTTGTGTCTCTTTTTGTCAAGACATTGTTTCCTCTGCCTGAGCTGCTTGTCTTTCACTGCTGAAAGTGGACTCCTGCATCATAAATTCATGTTTTAAGCACAAAGTTAAGTCTGAAACTAATGTTGAAGTTTGGTTGCAAAGTAAAGATTTAATATAGGAAAAAGATGGATGATAAATCTATCAGATTCTCCATATTATATAAGAATCTATATGGATTTGAAATTAATTTAATTTTTTAAAGATTGTATATTTATAGGCTTTTTGTTGTTTTCTTTGTTTATTTGTCTTTTTCCCAGCCCTGGAAAAAATAGTTAAACTATCTAATTGCCTTTGCTTAGGAAATGTGGTTATACATTCCTGTTCAATGTAATTTCTCAACTGCAGTTTTAACATGTGCTTCATATTGCTTGTTTCATACTGAACTATAGAATAGTTGAAAGGCATTTAGGTTGCTGTTGAGTTGTAAAATAAAGTTCTCACTTTATTTTTTTTAATTAAGAGAAAATATTGATCAAGTGTGGTTATGAAACAGTTAACTACAATAAAAATACTGAATGAACCTTGAAGATTTTTGTAATTTCAGACATACCTTAAAAACATCAATCAAGGATATCATTTCAGCAGTCATGCTGTACACGTGACTCCTGTATTGAAATAAACTCAACTAAGGTTTGGACCCCTTCTCCTTCAGGGTTTGTACCAAATAGCTTTTTTTATGACTGGCAAAGTTTTGGGCATTTTTGTATATTATAATTGTATTCCCTCTAATTCTAAGAGAGTTAGTAGAGGTAAGCACAGATCCACTGATTTTTCACAAATTCTCTATTGCAAATATTTCCAATTCTGTATCACTTCAGTGTGTGATGCTTTACAGCCTGCAGTCTTATTTCTCCCTGTCTTACTCTATTGAACTTCATCTACCTTTACATTAGCAAGTAGCTGTATCCAGCAAGAGTAGATTTGTAGAGAAAATCAGTGGGGTCTCAGGACACAGCATTTGTATATATGGGAGATATGCTGGGTGACTGGAAGAAGGCCAGTGTTACTCCCATCTTCAAAAGGGGCAAGAAGAAGAACCCAGGAAACTATTAGCTCACCTCTACCTCTGGAAAGGTGATGGAACGGGTCATTTTGCAGGTCATCACTAAGTATGGAGAAGAAAAGGACTTCATCAGCATGGATTCACGAGAGGGAAATCATGTGTCAACAATATTATCATATTGTTGACACATATTGCCTTCTATGATCCCATGGCAGGATGGGTCAACAAGGGAAAGCAGTGGATATTATCTACCTCAACAGATAAGAGTAAAGCTCAACTTCCTACAGCTTTGGACTCTGTCTCCCATAACATCCAGTTAGGTAAGCTCAGGAAAAGTGGGTCAGATAAACAGACAGTGGCGTGGACCAAGAACTGGCTGAGTGGCAGAGCTCAGAGGGTTGTGGTCAGCTGGAGGCCTGTGGTCAGTGATGTCCCACAGGGATCATACTGACTCCAGTCTTGTTGAATTTGTTTGTCAATGACCTGGATGAAGGGATAGAATGTACCCTCAGCAAGTTTGCTGATAGTATGAAACTGGGGAGAAAGGCTGATACACCTGAAAGCTGTGCTGTCATTCAGTGTGATCCTGATAGGCTGAAGCATTGGGTGGACAGAAATCTAATGAGGTTCAAAAAAAGAAAATGTAGGGTCTTGAATCTGGGTAGGAATAGCCCCCAACCCAGACTGGGGGCTGACCTACTAGAGAGCAGCTCTACAGAGAAGGACCTGAGAGTCACCAAGACTGGGTGACAAGTTGACCCTGAACTGTCAGTATGCCCCTGGAGGACCAATGGAAACAGGAAAAGTGTGGCCAGAAGGTCGAGGGAAGTGATCCTCTCCCTCCACTCAGCCCTGGTGAAGCCACATCTGGAGTGCTGTGTCCAGTTCTGGGCTCCTCAGTACAAGACAAGGCTCTACTGGAGAGGACCTAGCAGAGGTAACAAAGATGATCAAAGGTTTGGAACATCTCTCCTGCTGTACTGGAGGAGCTGGGCTGGTTTAGTTTGGGGAAGAGAAGACTGAGAGAGAATCCCATTAATGCAGAAAAATATCTCTAGGGCAGGTGCCAAGAGGATGGTGCTGGACTCTTTTTTGGTGGTTTCCAGAGACCAAGTGGAGGAGTCCAGTCCACCAGACTGTCCAGTCCAGGTGGAGGAGCAATGGCCATAAACTAAAACAATGGCCTTAAAGTAAAATATAATCAGTTCTACCTCAATGTTCAAAGAAGAATTTCTTTCCATTGGCAGTGGCAAAGCACTGGAACAGGCTGCCCAGGAAGGTCATGGAGACTCCCTCTCTGGAGAAATTAAAAACCTTCCTGGATGACTTCCTGTGTGACCCTGCCTTGGTAGGTGATCTCCAGAGATCCCTTCCAACCCTAACAATTCTGGGATTCTGGGGTTCTAGGAGTTGTACTTTGGGTTAGCTCTGACCTGATCCCACAGACCTCTTGCAGGTACAGAATGGGTTGCACCAGTTATAGTCAGGGAATGGAACTTCCAGTATTGGTTCACTTGATTGGGATCCTGTTCACACTCCCTGAGAGGCCTCAGTGTAAGATACATCATGGGAAAGGAGGATGATAAGGAAATTGACTGCAAAAATGAACTACTGAACAAAACAGTCAGAATATAGATGCACAATTTGTTTCTCTTGTTTTACTCCAAAAGCTCAAAGTTATAGAAACAAGTTGACATACATTTGCATCTCCAGTTTGTAGCTTGCAACTAGCAGCTGACAGAAGCTTAGGGCACTTCTGTTGCTTAATTTGAATCTTCAGTTTAATTTGTCAGGGAAAGATTGTACTTTTTGTCTCCAAGATTTTCAGTGTGAATTTATCACAGTATTTGCAGGAGCAACAAACCGAATCAAATAATTTTTGCAAATTTTCTCTAGTGTCTCACAAAGCTCTGAACAAAAAGTGCTTTTACAGCTGTCACTGTTAAAAAGGGAAATTTATCGAAACCAAGCCCTCAAAAAATTCTGAAAATTGAATTTATTTTCTAATTTAAAAATGAGATATTGGAATGTTGTATTTCAAATTGAAGGGAAACATTGGTGATAGTGATACAAATTGTTCAGAGATCACTGGAACTACAATCAATCTTTACTACATCAAATCTTTGAATATCATGACAGCTTAGATCTAATTTTCAGGTACTAGGCAGTGACACTTTTTGGTTCTTCTTCTGCCATGCCATAAACCATTGGCTCTTCTGAAGGTTGGAAAAGGGATTTGAAGCCTTTGTTTCCCCTGTAGCGATATCTTCTCACAACATTTTTCTTTCTCATGCATTGGTGATATCCAGTAGGATCATAATTTATAATTTTTTAATCTTTAATTGCGTATAAATGTAAAGTTCTGGTGCCTCTTAGAGTAAACAGCATAGGCATTTCTATATTAATTTTTCATATGATGTTGCTTTGCAATTTAGCAGCACTAAGGGTCAGAGTTTGACTCCATGTTTTATGCGCTTTATTATTTTTATGTCACTTTTACCACCAGTGTATTGAATTGGAATTAATGAGGATTGAGAATACATCTAATGCATACTTTGTAGCAAACTGCTGAAATTACTGCTCAAGTAATTTGTTGCCCAATATAAGATTTTACTGTATCAGCTATGTTGTATCTAGTGATTATAAATTTAATAGTATTGGTGGACTGTACTGAAGTTCTCTGATGAAAATGGAGTGGTCTAGAGCAAATGTACCATATTTTTCCTGGTTAGCACAAACTCATATTTTCTATGTTCAGGCAGTTTAATTACTACTTTACTACCATCATGGATTTTTTTGTGGGGGAGTGGTTGGTAGTGGTGGTGAGTGTAGGGGTAGGGGTGTATTTTTGAAAATATTAAGGTGCAATAGTGTGAGGTTTTTTTCTGCTTTTCCTTTTTGATACTTTTAAATAAAAATTTGCTTAGTGTTAACAGCTGTTTCCTAAAATGATAATAGGATCTGGAAATACTTAATGCTAGCCTTAATTACATGCCCCGGGCTCTCATCTTTTGCACCAGCACTGTCAAATGTAGGCTATATTTTGTCTGAGATAGGAATATTTAATCAGATCAACATGAATAAAGTCAAGCTGAGGAATTTGTTCTACTGATTTTTTTTAATGCATTATAAAACTCATGTGCAACTTATCTGTCATGAGACTATAACTAGACAAATGATTGTTGTATTTCTGCAGGGCTGGATTGGTGTGTTTGTTAGGTCTTAGCAAAATGTCCCTCAGTAGATTGTGTATTTTTTCCGTTACTAATGGTTTGACTCAAATGATTTATCTTACTAATTGCCCTTTCTTTGCCCTCTCCTTTCTTCAAAAAAGCACGCTGGCAAGTTTAGTTAGTGCAAGTACACAGATTTTTATAGACCTATTTTAAAAATCACCCTTGCTTTTGTGTTGCATTTCTTACAACAACTATAGTAAGATTTGATGGTGAAATGCAGATAAAAAAAATAAATTACTTTTTTTCTATGAAAATATTAGGGGTATTAACAAATCCTATGTTCCTATAAAATACTGTAGATTCTGATTTGGAATAATAGCATTACAGATCATGACTTGGCCTAGTAGACCAACTAGAAGTACAAGCCAAGCACTACTTAGAAGAAGGGGTGTGGAAAACATGAGGGAAAGTCAATTGAACCTCTTGCTGTCACAAAGAAACGCACAAAAATAAGATCTACATGTTTTTGCTATTTGCATTATAAAACTGGTTTTGCTGGCTTCCTATTGTCCTCCAGAAAGGCTTTTTCGGAGCCTTCATTAGCAATTGCCTTCAGGTTTTCAGCTTCATTTTACTCATTCCCATTTTATAAGTTTCTGTCCTTATGTCAGTACATTTCCCCTACTTTCTTTCCTTTCTTTGATATTATCTAACCACGTACTTCTAAAGAATTGCCATGCTGCATTTCCCAACATGTTTTGCTGGGCTAACCGAGCCAGTTTTCTTCTCATCACTTCTTTTATAACATAGTCAATTTGCTTTCTAGTCATTGTTGGAACTTCCTTCCACATGTTTTCTGGTATGAGTTCATTTAATTTTTTTTTTTTTTATATGGATAATTGGCATGTTTCAGGTGAAGACTCTCCCACACAAGGGGTTTTGTAAAAAGGTTTTAATAACTCTGTGCTTCTATAAAAACACTTCTTCCAATGCATCTTAAAATTGCATTTGCCTTTTTCAGAGCAGCATTGTGCCAGTGATTTATAGTCAGCCTGTGATCAATAAATACAGCCAGGCCTTTTTTGTCATTTTTAGGTGATGTACTCTCATTCTGTATCATGGATTCATGTTAATGGCCCCTTGCCCTTGTTCTATTATACTTCATTCCATTTCAATTACAAACCTCAAAGCCACCTAATTTTTCGTGGATAGTATTCTTTTCCTCCTTTATATTGATGTCTCCCAGCTTCATGTGATCATCCATTTTCATCATAGCAAGTCTAGTCTGTGAGCCATTTAATAGAAGCATTATATATAAGACTTAGCCATGAGGACTTCTGCTTTCCTGTATGACATTGTTAAGTTTGCCTACACATCATCATTTAGCTAGTTTCTTACTTATGTGACCCTTCAGCAATCTTGTATGTTTTATTTGTAATTATTATAGATCCAGTGTTAATTTAGTATGTAAAGTTAAACAGTGAAAGAGAGACAAGCAAGTCCACAGGGGAAACAAGAAGTTTTCAAGGTTGTAACAAACTCTGAACAACTGCTTTAGTTTCTAAGAAAGTCTCCTTATTTCTGTCATTGCTAAGGAGGGTTATGTTTTTCTGTATTTTTTTGGAAGGTTTTTGGGGTTTGTTTTGTTTGTGGGGTTTTTTTGTTTTGTTTTTTTTGTTGGTTTTTTTTTTTTTAGTTTTTGTCAGAGGATGCTGATGTTTCAAAGCACATTTTGTTGTAATGTTCAGCTATGTGCTCTGTCCCCAGCAAGCAATCAGGCATCAGCACCACCCCTTGCTTACTCCCCTATGCTGTGGAATGGAAAACATAGAAAGACGGCATGAATGGCAAGAATCATGGATCAAGATAACATCAGTTAATAGGTGGAGCAAAAGCTGCACACAAAAGGAAACCAAAAAGAGGAATTTATTCTCTACATCCACTGATGTCCTGTGTACACTCTTTTAGGCACAGATCCAGAACAAAGCATGCTATGAAGAAAAGTGACTGCAGCAAGAACATGCAGAGAGGAAAATTGTATAAAATTATGGAGAGGTTTTCCCCCCTATAATATTTACCCAAATAATTAGTCTGTCAAAAAAACAAAAAAAAAAAAAAAAAAAAAAACCAAAAAAACCCCAAAACAAAAACAAACCCACCAAACTAAAACAAAACAAAACAAAACAAAACAAAACAAAACAAAACAAACTCAAATAAAAAAAATCCCAACAAAAACGCTATTTAAGCAATGTGGAAAGGGAGATACCAATCTATAGGAAAGCTTAGACCTTAAAATCAAAACCTTTTTTGTATACTTACACCATTTTTCCCACTTTTTTTTAGCCTTGGTTGTTGACACTATGTCTAACAAACAATATTATAATGAAATGCATGTGATACTCATTTCAGTTTCTTAGTGAATGCAGTTCAATTTATGGACTGTCTATGTTTCACTACACAGTTTGTGTTCTCTGTCTTAGCTATTTCCCATTTCACGATTAAGTTTTAGACCTTTATTGTGCTTCACTTGACTCTCAGTGAAAACAGGATTTTTTTTTCCACTGTGTGTATGATTTTAACGAGAGTCATAAATTCATACAGTTTCCATCTTTATCTCAATATTTCTCTTATATCCAAAATCTCAGCCGTTCCCAACATATAATTCTTGCCAAGATTCCTACTACTGGAGCTTAAAATCCATTGTTGGTCAGTCACTGAAGAACTGGTGGAGGTTAAAAGTGATTAAACTCAAGTAGATTCTCTGGGCAACCCAAGAAGGGCATTTTGTGACAGAATTACAATCTGGAGTGGTGAGTCTGGGGTAAAACCACTAATCTCTTAGAAGGGGTCAGCTGCGTTGTGTTACAAGTAACTAACTGTAACACATTCAGACTGATGGCATGCAGAACTGCTCCCCCCAAAATGATTAGATGGTAAGGTTTTTGGCTAAGTGTCAGTGAAGTTTTGGCTCTTCTGTTTTGACTTCTGCTTAAACTGTGGCATCAATACAACATGCCTGCTGAGCAACTGATGGTGATCTGACATAGCCCTTAACTCTGGAAATATTTTTTTCCTCCTTTACATATTGCAAGCTTTCACTTATCAGTGTCTGAGTAACAGCATGAAGAGGTATTTCAGTTGAACTTCAACAATCACCCCAGTGAATTCTATTATGCATTTTTTCTAATATTTTGGCATCTCTAAAAATGCGATTAATCTATCTGCCTGAAGTTATTTCAGGTGTTGCACTTTGACCTCTTTGAAAATCTTGACATGTATTTAATTTCATAGAAAAACTACAGGTATTCATTTCTATAAAGGATTTGTGTTTTATTTATTCTTAAAACAGAAAAAAAAAAAGTCCTTCATTATATAGTTAGCCTGTCTAATACTTCATGTATGTTTAAAAATATTTATTAATGTCTTGTTTCTTAAAATTAACTAGTATTGAGTCTGTCTAAGAAACATTTGAAGACTTGGCAAGGCTCATTTTTATGGTGTACTGAAGGCAAAGGGTAAAGGGAATCAACGCTTGATAATGCACAAGATGGCCCAAGTAATTGTAATAGCTAATACATTGTCAAATTTGCTGTGTAGATAAACCTTTGCCCTCTTTGAGACAGATATGTTCAAGTGTTTTTAATAGTTACAGGGTGATACTATAGTGCTAAAGCCCTTTTTGCCATTGATCTTCAGCAAAGAGGTTGTCACCATTTTTCTTTAGGTTTTTTTTTCATATAAGGACTGAGATTTTAAAGGGCCCCCCATCCCCAGCTGTTAGAAATCACTGAATTTTAATTTAATTTGTTAGGCTACACCAATGTAATTTACTTTTCCCATCCCTTGGTAATTAGATCCCCTTCAGCCTGAATTGTTGCATGTTCTGTTAATTCTAACGATAAGATTTGGAGATTTGCACATTATTATGTAGCTAATATTATTCACCTACCTGTTAGCTGTATGGGAGTATGACAAGTTATTTAAACAAATTCATTTGTATGTTCTATTTTCCTCTGCTGGATAGGACATCTGGAGGTTGGTGCCAACTTGGGAGATTTTGAGATGCTATTTTTATCATACTAGTAAGGATTTCAAAAGGGCATGAAACAGGTGCCTGGAAGCAAACCAATAACAGTGAAAACTTCTTTTTATTGCTTTTGATCCCAACCCACAAAATACAATAAAAACTCTCCTGGGATTAAATATATCAAATTCCTGAACTGAGATACTCCTTCCTCTCAGATACTCCCTAGAGTATCCCATCATGATAGACAAAGCCTTTCATCCGAAGGCTGAATATTTCAAATTGGAGGGAAATAATTCTGAATCCAAAGGGGATGTCTGTTTTAGAAAACACGTGACTTTTTTCCCCCTCAGCATTCAACCTTTCTACACAAATTATTTTGGATTGATTTCCAGCTGTGTTGAGAAGTTGAGCCTGTGAGCCTAAACACTCCCAATCCCAAATCATGCAGTCAGGAAAAAGTAAAAGTATCCAGTGTTCTGCTGCATCTTTCAGTTTCCCGAAATGAGAGCTCATTTTTATGACCAGAGTTCTTCTGCTGGGGTTACTGTTGACACAGAGCACCAAGCTGGAAAGTAGAGATAAGGTGTGTCATTGCTGCGGTTTGTCAGATACTCTGATTCCAACGTCTGCCCCTCCCCTTCCTTTCCTCTGTTGAATAGGTGCTGAAATCCTTTTAGGACTGATTTAGTGAGAGGCAGAATGAGTTCCTCTCAGCTGCATTCCCTTTTGCAGTTAAACAAGATTCTGAAGCATAAAATAAATCTTAATCTTTCTGAGGAATGATGTTAATCTGAGGCTGGCTGTTGCCTCAATACTGAGTTCCTGCTGGTTTTGATAACAACTCATGATTTGTGAAAATTTTGCATGGATTGATGTCAGCTTGCAACTCACAGTCCAGGCTTCCTTGACTAATGGGAAGCAAACAGGGGCTTATATGTGGCTGGGGCTCAGCACCATAAAATTTACAATGGAGTTCATGAAGTTCTCAGTTTTTGCATGCAATTCCTCTTTGTTACTCACTGGGTTTCCTGGAAAAGAAGTGGGTGTTCAACAAGGTCTTAACTTCTCCACTCAGTCTTCTGTTATCCATTCATTTCCACCCCACAGTCCTAACAAATGCCTTGATTTCACACTTTCGAGCACAGTAAAGAGACAGTTTTACCTATTTGGTTTATAAAAAACACTGGTATATAAGTGATACAGAGGACTAAGGTGTAATATAGCTTCATTTTTTTGATACAAGGTATCAGTGTGGTAGGTTGGTGTAACTGTCACAAGAAACTAGCATAACCACAGTTATGTTCACCAATTATTGTTGAAAAACTATTTAGAGGAGAAAGGTGTCTTAAGAATGTTAACTATGCATCTGATTTAGACTGTGAAAATGATTTTGTAGTTTGCAGTGATTTGGGAAAATATATGCTCTTAAAATTTTGTATTTGAGCCTTCAATTGTCTGTTCAATAATTGCATAATACAGATCAAGATATATTCTGCTGTCAGATATACTGTTGTAAATCTACAATATTTTCACTGGCAATACTAAAATTACTTCAATTTCAAATTTTTTATTAATGAAGTAAGGAGTTTTGACAGTACTTTTCAGTAATTGCAGATTTGAATAAAGCATATTGTTTTCAGAGCAAGGCAGGGGAGAGGCTCTCATCAAGACAGGCAATTTTTAAAATGTTGATAAGGTGCATGATTGACACACCTATAATTTTGTTTGTTCTAAGCTTCTGTTTGTTTTTGGAATTTGGCTATTTAAGATGACATGAAAAGAACTGTTCACTGTGCTTTTGGACTAAATTTATGAGGCTGGAAGAAAACATAGTCCATATTAATGTCATTATCTTCAATGCTTTCTCTTCTTGATTGTTTGGGGTTTTTTCCCAAATCTACAGGCTTATTTTGTTTTTCAAAATCACTTCTCACACTAAAGAGACAAGTCAGAGCACACTTCCATTTCTTAAAGTGTTACTCAGAGCTAGCTTAAGCTTTTCTGACTGAGGAGAATTCTACTTTTTCATTCATTTACATTATAGCACAAACCACATGGATAGAGACAAATATATGCTGTAAGATCTGCCAGTAGCACTGCTGGATCAGAGTTCATTTAGAGTGATGCTGGCCCTGTGAATCATAATGTCTGCTCAGCCGAGTGGGAGAACTAACCTTGTCTGCAGCAGGATCATATATCAACTTAAAGAGGAAAGAATGTTGCCACAGAACCATAGCTCCAACCAGCAGCCCCACTTCACAAAGAAGTAATCCTCTGGCATTAATTTCTTGTCAAGGCTAGTGATAGGTTGCATTTGCCAAGTAAGATGTGCTCAGCTGAACTGCAGTATCTTGGAAACGCAATGCGATATGTCACTTTTTCTTTCTTTCTTTTTAAAGAATATTACGTGTTGAAAGAGTTGTTCTGTGGATACTTGCTGTAAATTAAGATAACTATACTCAGAAGTGCAGACATTGATCTTGACTTCTAAAACTCTTAGACTATGCACTTCTAAAGAATTTTACTGCTTTAGGTATCTATAAATCCATTTTCTACATGAAGTGACTTTTCCTTTTTCAGTTCCAAGAGTATAATCCAAAGTCCATTCCTACTCTGGCCTGGACCTTATTGAGCCTCTAAAGATGTGCTTAATGTGAATTAAGAATTACTGAAATGTTTTATGTAAACAGAACCCAAAGCAGTTGCATGGGCATTTGTTTAATGCAAGTTTTCTTTCTGAGCACGTAGCATTTATTTGCACTTGCCCTCAACATTCTGTATGGGCATCTAATGAGTATTAGTGCAGTCTCGTTTTACAAAGGGAAGACAAAGATAAAGGAGGTAGTTGTTCTGCCCATGGGTATATGATGAGCTGCCATCAGCACCAAAGTTCAGGAGCGGTGTCCTTCGTGCCATTGCTGAGCCAGTAGACTTTCGCCTCTCTTGCTTGTGACACTCATATCTCCTGATGACTGAAAGTTACAACTCACTGACCTGGTAACTGAATTTCCTTCTTGCAGGAGGCAAAGTGTTCCTTTGGGATCCAAAGAAAGATGGGAAGTTAGACTCAGAGGGAAGGACTACAAAAAAATCAGTTTTTAAGATAACTTTTATGTCATTCACTGTGTTATTTTTTTTTCTCCATGTGAAATAATATTCAGGGATTTCTTCCTAAGAAAATATTTCTGTGTGCAGAAATATATTTTCCATTGTTCCCATTCAAGTGTCAGGCAAGATTTATGGAGAAAACATTTTCAAACTTTTATTAAAAAAAGATGTCCTCATATTACTTCTACTCTTCTTTGCATTGGAGAATGGCATGTAGGTGGCTGCTAAAAAGAAAGCTGTTATTACAAGTTCCTTAAACATCTCTCCAGTTAATTGATGTAAAATATATCCTCTGGATCTTGCATGGAATGCATATGTGGAGATGGAGTCAGTGTGCATACTGACAGATTAACCCTCTAAATTCATTAGAGGTTGTTTCCTAATGTGTAAATGATAAAATAACAATTTAACAATTTTTAATTTTTTCATGACTGCTTAAAAATCTTTTTCTTTCTCTGGCATTCTATATTTATCATTTGACAAAATATCATGAGTATCAGGATACCTGCTGCACTACAAAGTTGTAGAAAAATGCTTGAATTAATTTCTTGTTAGGTAGCACATTGTCTGAATTTATTCTCATTTACATGGGCTGAAATAAAAAATTAATTTTTTAAAAATAATTTTAAGTCCAAGAAAATGCTTCCTAATTAGATGAAGAGTTCATTGATTCATAGAATCATGAAGTGATTCAAGTGTTCAAGGCTGGTTTGAGTGAGGGTTTGAGCAACCTGGTCTAGGGAAATATGTCCCAGCCCATGGCAAGGGGATTGAAGCTAGATGACCCTTAAAGTCCCTTCCAATCAAAATTATTCTATGATTCTATAATTTTTTCATTTCCCCTTTTAAAGAAATAGGATATTACCTAATTTTGGATTTCAATGAAGATTAAAACAATAAGATGTTGGGAAATTTATGTGCAGTAGCAGAGACTTTTATGCTTATTTTCAACTGAACACTATTTTATTACTACAATAATTTTATTTTTAGTGCATTTACATGATTAGGAGCTATATTTTTCATTCTGTGTTACAGTTAGCCCTTTTCACACTCTGCAAAAAAAATTCTGTTTTTTCTAGGGTTTTATCAAATGATGCTGCCAGAAAAAAATACACAAAAACCTGAAAGAGATATTACACCAAATTTTACTTTTTCTCAATGAGAGGAAAATAGTTTTTTTTTTTCTGATGGAATAAAAACCACTAAGACATTGCAGATACCCTGTGAGTATCCAAACTATGACCTTAAACAATTTATTCCTGTTTAAGGATCTGATGTTACTGGTTATTCTCAATGATGCAACTTCAACACCGTAAAATGATACTTCATTTAGGCAACCCAGTCTATTGATGCTAGGTGTACAACAAGGTAAGAATCTGAGTGCGTTTCATAAAGTGAAGAGGAACATGAAAAGTCTTCCTTTTTTTTTCGCTTTCTTCCCATCCAATCTAGTAAGAAAAAAGACATGCTTCCCTGAATAATATTACATTAGTTTTCCTTTTATTTGCAAAAATATAATCTATTTTATACTTGAAAATATGGTTTTGTACTAAATTCATTGACTTTGAATGTTTATCAGCTTATGACAGGAAACTGTGTTGGTATTTTGAAGCTCACCCCTGTCACACAAACAGAGCTAATGGGATCTTAGGTGTGGTACACTAGAGAAAATATGTACTGGACGGCAGCTGGAAACCCTGGATAGTTGCTGTGGAAGAACTTAACTTCCTGAAGATTTGGACAATGGTGTGCTAAGCACTAGACTCAAGGGGAGGAGAAAGATAATGATAACCTGAGGTCTTTCATATTTATTTATAATGGCACTAATAATATGTACAGTAAGTGCAGGGTGTTTTTTTTTGCTGGATCGTGTCTTTTTTTTTAATATATTTTTTAGGATTGCTGTTAAAGTATGCATAACTTTTGAATATATGAATTTTTAAAAACTAGTTTTTACAATCAGAAAAGCCTGGAAACCCCTGTGGATTTCAGTGGAATTATGGATGAAATGTACTGCTGCTGGCTGGGGGACAGAATCCAGACCTGCTGCAATGTGTACCTGTACACAGTATACTGTACAGGTACTCAGTATGTTTTTCTTTTTTAAATAGAAATTAATTCTTAACTCTAATCATTATTCTTCAATGTTAGATAGCTGACTAGTGTCTTCTTACATTTTTGAATGCATAGATCTGTAGCCCAAGAGTTGTAGGTGATGGTAAATCTTTTGTGATTTTAGATTTGCATTGTCTGGTAGCCATTACTAGGGCAAAGCTACCACATGGGTGCTTGATCCTTTGTAACATTTTATTATATTGAATTACTCAGTGTCAATAAAGAACACAGATTAAAATGAGGAAGAAATTGCCTGTGTGGTTCCATCTTAACCTTCAATAGCAGAAGCACAGTAGTCTGATCTTATCAATGAGTTCATTCTTGGAATAGACTGTGAAAAGGTTAAGCGTTATAAGCATAGCCAGCACACAGAGGTGATAAGATGCATCTCCAATTTAGAAATCTCTTTCCTGAAGGTCCCATGTAATTAATAATCTAAGCAAGTTATCTGGAAAAATAAAAATATCTTCAGAAAATTCTGACTGCAGAAATTCAGGTAGCAAATAGGAAGAGTTCCTTCCTCTAAAGTACCTTTGGATATCTTTTCAATTTATTTTACCTTAAAGATAAGTTTCAGAGAGGCAAATTATTTCTTCATAAAGCAATTATTATACTGAATACAAGGAATTCATTGGCAGAAAGAATGATGTATTTTGATTAAAACCACTGCAGGATCTTTAAGATTAAACACATTCTTTGCAGTACACTATTTATACCATTTATAAGTATATTATATGGAAAATTATATTTTTTCTCAAAGTTTTAATTATGTTTGAGGCTTTCCTGTCTCTTCATTTTTCTTCTTTATTCAAAAAAATGCTACCATCTGAACACAACACTATTGTGTGAGTGTGACTATAAAGTATATAGATTTAAATACAACTTCAGCATTAAAAACATTCTATTTATCAGAACAATGTTGCTATTATTAGACTTAAGATATTAGCTAGAGGAAGAGATTTTCTTATGAATTACTTGTACATTTTATTGTGTCTGTTTACAAAATACCATATTTTCCTGAGAAAATGGCTGTCTTAAACTCTGATGGAATCCACATATTATGTGTTTCTGTTGTAATTGCCCATGTGAAAAAATCTGGTGAATTTTGGATGCAAAGTAGTTTATAATACCTCAAAGCAGAAGCAAGATTGAACCCTTCACCTGCAGGGACCTTTCTGTTATCATTGCTGTCTAATTTTCAGTGATTCCATTTTCCTCTGAATTCTAACTCTAAAATTAAAATTGGCCCATATCCATATCCATTAATCCCAAATTGGATGTGAAACAGTTAAGAGGGCTGGAAATAGCATAGCTATAGTATAGCTATAGCAAGATTCTTCTAGATTCATAAAAACTCTTCTTCTTCAGGCAGTTTTCATCTATAGGCCAGGTGTTTTACCACACCATCTAGACCATTTCTGATTATTGTGCTGTAATTCACCATTTCCCTGGGGTTGTCTGGTCTCTCCACTGGGGCGACACCATGAATAGAATGTTGTGTTTTGGTTAGTCTGGCAGCCATTCTAAATAACACAGTGTGGGACAGAGGTTGAAAAGAGTCAACAGAATTTGATCTGGGCCTTCCAGTATTTTAATAACACTTTTTTTTTTTATTACAAATTTTGCAGTTAGGCCTACAGCAACACTTTTGTTGTAGTAACAGATGTCTCCCCAGACACGTGTGCATATTTAAATGGAGTTGGCATAGTGTAATCTTCTTTCAAAAGAAGATTAATGGAACATAACTTTTTTTGTCTGCACAAATTAATTGAACAGTTATAAGAAGATAGATCACTACTTTGTAATAATTACAGTTGTACTTAGTATAATTAATACTCTGGATTAGAATTGGTGTGAAATAGCATTATTCTTTTGCACAGTTAAGGTATACTTGTAGCACTAGATTTGTCTGAGTAAACACTGTCACTGCATGCCACTCCCAAGACCATCTGTCTCTGGTAATGACTTTCAGAGCAAGAACTTTGCTATTCTGAGCTTCGCTGAGGTAACACTTAAACAGCATCCTTTAAGAACTAACATCAAATCAGTGGATTACTTATTACCTAAGTTGTTTTGCTTCATTATGTTATTCCTCATAATGGAACCAGTAGTGTGAAAGATATATATGAGACAAATAGTACACACCAGCAATTTCTTCCAAACCTTGTCTGAGCCTGCTGGTACATGAATTTATGAAGAAAAAAATAATCTATTTCTAGCAAATAATTGCAAAACTTTTGCTCATTTTACTCTCTAAAAGAACTGTGAATTTTTTTTTTTTTGATTGTGAGAAAAAGTGCCCTCACATAAAATTACAACAGTAAGTACTCTGTGAGTGGAACTCAGTTTAACCTTTTTCAGCATGGAAATAACTCCAGTAAATTTATTTTGCATGAAGAGATTATCAGATAATTATATAACAGGGCTGGTTCAATACAATTAACATCTGATTAAGTCCTTCAATTAACAATCCTGATGTCAGACATGGTCCATGAAAGCACTGTTGGTGAAGCATCTAGTAATGGTAGCTATTCCACTCATGTCAGGAAATAGGCTGTCCATTTCCCAGAAGCAGTATTGTGATAAGATGTACTCTTCAAGAGGAAAATCATCTTGTGATATCTCACAGGCTGTTTGAAATATTGGAGTCAGAAGCATACAGTCGAAGAGTTCTGTAAGAATGTTTTAAAATAGGATGAATTATAATTTTGGTTGGGTATGACAACTAAGACTGCAGTTAAACTGTTGGCAAAATACTTGGATGAAAGGGAGAGAGATGATTTATGCTCAGCTAAAGAAATCAAGTGAAGGGTGGCGAAAGGGAAGAAAGCATATGAAAATTCTTTAGACTAAAGACAAGAGTACATGGGTTGAACAAACAACATATTTGTCTTTATTTGCATATTTATAATAATAGCTGAAAAACAGGCTAATATCTTTTCATGCACCATCTCCTTGCTTCTGCTAATCCCCAGTGTGAAAGCCCTGAGCAGCAGATAGCTCTTGTCAAGGAAATTTGAGTGGCCAAGAAAAGAGTGTGTGATGTAAAACAAACCCTGCAAGACAAAGGTGGCAGCAATGTGAGACTCTGGCAAGACATCACAACATAGATTTCACAGTTTAGTGTGTTTCCATCTAGGGAAAGTCTGTGAGGACCTTTCAAGTACCACATGTGTGTGTTTCCATAGTTTTATTTTCTACCTTATGGCTAACCTTCTTCACTTTTTCCATTCTATTACAAACCCACAGAGAATAATTTGTATGGTAATTTTTGTGAATTAAGTATCCTGGTAGATAGATTAATATCATTAGATTATTATCATCTTTAGCATTCCTGTTGCCAAAAATGGAAGGCTAATTTTACTCCATTAATTTCTTGTGAAATGCTTTGCTTTTTTTTTTGTGGTGGCCACAGATGTCCAATTTATTCACAGGTCTGTATAGATACTTTCATTTTGAGACTTAGAAAATATATTCAGGTTGTATCAATTTAGAACTGCTTGCATGTGAAAACGGTTAGAATATTTAGAAAGAGTACTTAAAATAAATATTTTTAGCAATAGCATACATAGTTCTTACTGTCCTAAAAAAGATTTAATTCATGAACTTAAGGGTTCTGCCTTGCCCCACCATGATCACTACCAATAAGCACCATCATCTCATCCTTTTTTGCAAAACAGTATTAGATTCAGCAGAACAGTTTGGCTGAACTATCAGGTCAAAAGCTAGCTGTGACTCTGCTCACCATTAGGTGATTTTGGACTTAAGAGGATTAAGTTCTTTCTCGCTTAAAACATTAAACTTTCTTTCATGATCATGTAACTGTGGCAGCAGCCGCATCTCCACAACATATTTCATCTCCAGTCTTTCTGTTAATCATATTACATTTCCAATTAAGTTCTACTTATGAATTTGTTTCAGTGTGGTTCTTAGGGGAATTAGTAAATGTGTTTTATAATTAAGTGCTCAAATATTAGAATTTAATAATTTGTAATTAGAGGGGTTTCAAATTAGAAATCTGTCTTCCTATACAATTTGAGGAGGTAAAATCTAATTTACATCTTCACCTGAAGGAAAATTCATAAAATGAACTAAACTAAAGCAGTGAAATACATTTTTAATTAAAAGGAGGAAACTGCTAATGAAGTGCAACTTAGGAGCATAAACTAATAGTGTATAACATCATTTAGTTTCTTTATGTTGTAGAATGAAATACAGTGGTTTAAAAAATTAGAAACATTACTTAAAGCAGTGAATTTCAATTTGCCAGATGAAGCGTCCCATGGCAGAAGTATTCCCATTATCTTCAGTCTCATTATAGAGACGAATATGTACCTACTCACTTGAATAAGGACTAATAATATTTGCATTGTTCAGTGGCCTGTATGGTGTCATGTGAATAAATACCTGATACTGAATGTGTCTGGGTGTAGGTCTATTTGTTTGTAGATATTTTCTGAGGCACAGGAGTCTTATGAAGTTGATGGGTGGTCAGGGTTATGTTCACAGGCAGAAATCCTGTTTTCTCCTTCACTGAAAGCTTACTGCAAGCAAAAAAGCTGATTCTGTGGGAAAACCAGTACAAATTCTACATGGCATATTGGCTAGGAACAGGTATTGAATTGCAAGCTCCAGCACTCAAAGAATGATTTTTCTCTTCTAGCTAAGAAAAGAGTGCTGAGTTAAGACCAGTACTAGCAGGCCTGGTTTGAGATGTAAGTAAAACAGGCAATTGCAGTAGCATATTAATGGGACTGGCCTTTAGGAAAATACCTGTGATATTTTTGTGCCCGACCTCAGCTTGACTCTGCAGAGAGAGTCCCATGAGGATCCCAGAATACATGTTTGTGAGTGGGCACAGAAGCTTTTCTCAGATCTGAAGCCTGAGCCTGAGCCATCTTGATCCATTCTGAGCAGGCTACTTATCCATGAAAAAATACCTGGATATGCAGGCTAAGCTGAAGACATAGGTATTTTTTGGCAGCCTGCATGGAGAATTAGGATATCAGGTCTCCAGTGTATCACTGCAAGTAGGTCTAGACACTGCCTGAAGCATTTTCTCTCTGTTGCTTATGACCCTGAGGGCAAATCAGCTTCAGAAACAAGCTGTTTATGTGTCCTAGTAAGAGGACTACAGATCTTGCTCCAGCTTCTGCTTACCCCCATTGCTGCTGTAAGGAAAGGTGTACAGAAAAACTGGCTATGGCAGGGAGAATGGAGCTCCTGAGGACTTGTTCTTCCCTGCTGCCTTGCCTTCCCTTTACCAGGGAGGGCAGTGGTGCAACATTGCTTTAGGATTGGGATTGCATGGCAAGGACACCATGGTAAAGAAGAATCTGAGGTGAGCCATATACGTAGGCTATTTAAGTAGAAGGGTGTGTTTTATTTTGTCAACTTGAGCTGCAGAGAGGGATGTCATGGGGGAGCCATTCTCCCACCTCTTCAGTATGGCCTGAGCTATCCAAAAAGGGGGACCCAGTCCTGAGATTAAGCAGGGAACCTGGTACAACGGAGACAGAGAAGGTACCTTAGCAAGCAGGTATGGCTTAAACTCTACTTAAAACTTCTAAGCAAGGGTCCATCTGAGCCTTAAGGGCATTGTGGGCCATGAACAGACTTTTCAGCCTGCTAAAGTTTCTCTGCTGTGATTAGTAGCAAGCAGTGTTATTTTTATCATTATTTAGCACAGTTTGATATTCTTACAATAAATACCTCACAGAATGGTGCTTGCTTTGGAAATCTGACCCCAGTCTTTACCTTAGTTTCTTTATCCTCTGATGGCACCCCTGCAGCACCTCTACTTTTCATCAGTCTAGCTGTGGTTAGCCATTCATGAGTAGTGGCTGATAAGACAGGCAGAAAGTCCACACGAGTATCAAAACAAGCTGGTATGTTCATGACCTTTGTCTTCTTGTGCCATGCTGACATAATGAGGGTAAAAAAATAAATCACTCATATCTCTTAAACAATTGGATCATTTAAGGAAGTTCTTGGGTTTACCACCTTTATAATACACAAGTGATATGTCTGTAATTACAATTATATCAATATATATTATTTTACCTCACAGTAAGCTGCATTAATGTAAATTATAAACTGGGTCACAAAATCTGCTGAAAATAGTCTTCTATTAACTACTTTGATGGTAGTGGTGGTGGTTTTGATTGTTTCTGACAATTTGTGATCTGACATTACCCTGTGCTTCTATTGTATTTTTGCTTTTTGGCTAACCAAATTAACATTTTCCACTGATTGAAAAATTCAGTAATGAGTGATGCTGACTGTTTGGGTAAGAAGATCTGCTGGAACACCACAGTGGTATGGATCACTCACTGTGATAAAACATTACTTTTGTTTATGCCCTTCATTAATATTTCAGGATTCAGACAGTAAAGGGAGCAATTTATCTCAGTATAAGTTAGAATACTGTTTAATAAGATTTTCTGAGGAGACAAGATTAATGTTAATAATGTTTTTTCATTGATGGAAAAATAGTGTTAACATTAGTAACTCACTTTTTCTGTTAAGCAACAAGGTTAAACTGAAAAAAAGCCATGGACTATAAACAAGGTCAGGCCTATAAAAAAGTAAAACATGAATCTGTTTTCCTAGACTAACATCTTATTAGAATGAATATTCTGCTGATCAAAATGAAGGTGATGAAGGCTATAAAGCTATTCAAGCAGAATAATTCAACTTTAGTATCTCTCCATTCCAGGAAGTGGCTATTTGGCTTTTTTAATAGTCTCAAACAGGGAATTTGAAGCTCATCTAATTAAGCTTCAGGTTTTCTATGTTTTGTAGTCTCCTTGATTCTGAAAATAACAGATGCAATTTCATTTAGCTTCTCAAGTTTTAAGGCATAAATGAGTTTGGTACAGAGTTTCCTGAAGGTATATTGGGCAAAGTCTATATTCAAGAAAACAATACATTTGCTGTGCTTGGGTAAATATTTCCCGTTCAGATTGTAAGATGACACACAGACATGAATGTGAAATATTTGGTTCCTCTGAGTTTGCTCATACACAGCTAATGACTTTTCTAGGTTACAGCAACATACATGCTCATGCTTAATATGGCAGTGTTGTACTGATAATATCTTCATTAAGTCACAAATAAGGTTTGTATCAATTCATGTCTAAATTAATCTACTTCATAAAATGTACTCTACAGATATGTACAAGAGTAATTATGAGTATGTATATAGAAAGAGTGTGTTCAATACCTGCATTCCTAAACTTTATGTCTGTCCAAATGCTCATACACACACAAACAGCATAACAAGGGCAAAGCTCTGGCATAACAGGAACCTTTGTGATTGATGACTTCCCTTTCTAAATTGTTCTGTGTTCATATGCAAATAATATAGTCTTTACATTGTCCTCAGTCCTGCTGAATTTCCTTACTACTAGTCTCAATGCTTTTTCTGTCACTGTGAATATTTAATTAACTATGGAAGGAAAAGAAACTAAAATTGCAGAAATAGGAAGGCAAGTAAATAAACTGGTGGTAGTAAATTATCCTGTCTACATTTGTAAAGGAAAGGAAATTTATTTTTTATTTTTTTTCTCAGATGTGTGGAGTATTTGACTAAGAAATTCCTAGATTTACATGCAAAAATAGTCCTTTCTTATGAAGAACAAAATATGGCTAAAATGGGAGGAAATATCTCTTTCAACATTTCTTGGTTTTGCTCTCGCTTATTTTGAATAAGGAATGAAAAATATCAGGACAAATATAACACAGCTGTGAAAGTGAATGTTGGACACAACTGAACACATAATATATGCAAATTTTCATCCCTCCCTGATCACTGTTACAAGCTTATCTGAGCCAGAATCTTGTCTGTAGCTAAAAGAGTGGCTGAACATCACTTGGGCTGGTCACATAATCATGGTTGACATGGTCTAATTTGTAGAAATGTATTTTTGTGAGTACTGTTGCTGCACTTTATGATGAAACACATAAGTGATAATTCTGAGTATTCAAGGTTCTTGCTATTTTGCTAGCAGATGCTGATTTCCTTTATAGTTTTGCATTTAAAGATTCTGCTGTCCCATAGAAATATCAAGAGAAGAGAATGGACCAGTCAGTTCCTTTGAGTCTGTTATTTCTGCACATAGAATTTGTGTGTACTTATGGATTCAAATGAACTCTTTGCTTTTGAAGAAATCCTTTATTCTCCATGCAAAGAATCTGAAGAAGAATATCATGGTATCTGGGAGATGGGTGAAGTTTTCTCTGATAGGAAGAAGATCAGCTGACTTACTTAGACCATGTCTACTGAGCTTTAAGTTTAATTTCAGCTCCTCTAAAATAGAATCAAAGCACTTGAAAAATTCTAATCATGGTTGTCAGATTGATGTTTGCTTGAAACAAACACCAGTGGTAAAAATGGCCTGAAAAATTTATTCAGCATAACATTTACACAGAAAGAGCAGAAAAAGCATTAGAGTGAAAAGAGATGATCAGAGCTGACCTTTGACAAGCAGTACAAATTTCTAAGTATGAATGCTCCAGTCAAATAAATGAGTTTCCAGAACAGTTAATTCTTTATGTAAGAGAAGGTCAGACAGAAAAAATATGCTATTTTAGTGAATTAAACAAAAATGCCAGATTTGATTTTACCAAAAAATAGTTAAGAAGAGTAATTGGTGGAGTACTAAAAATACTTTAGAATTATAAACCTAAAGTCAAATTACTTCAAAAACTGGTAGAAAGCTATTGATGAAGGAAAAGTAATTGCATTGACTGAACTAGAGATCCTAGATTCAAGACTTTTTTTTAAAAGTCTCACTTGGATTCTGGGTGAGTATCTTTAGGTATATGTCTTCTTCCTCTATCTGTGAGAAGTAGGAATAGCAGCAAAGTCTTTTGTTGTTATATTGTTTGCATAAGGTATTTTGGTTTTGTGTCTTGTTTTTTAATGGTCAGCAGTGTTCTACAGAACAGGTAGCCTTTTCATCTTGCAAATCTGTACTGAGTATTGTAATTTATGCTCCATATGTAATGGCTTTGCTACAAATGTGAACCTTGTCTCATATGAAGTGACTTTGCTGTAAATATGACATTAGTATGCGCCAGTCAGCTTGCCAGATTGCTATTAGTTTGTAATGAACATTAAGAAAAATGAAGCATCCTTAGAGGAAATCAGCTGTTTCATGTAGTTACTGCATATTTATAGACACTCTGCTTACATGAATTAATTAGTCCCTGAATGGGGGAGGTACACTGTATCTCCACCTCCTGTCATCTTTCCATTCTGTTTCTTCTTGTGCTATTTTCTACTATAATGACAACCACAAGATAAAATTAATATTTTTAAAACCACTTGGTATAATACAAAATGATTGTAATACAACTTGAATGTGGCCATTCCTCAGTACTTGTGCACACAGAAGATAGTTAATTTCTGGTAATTAGCTTCTACTCTAGTAATATTATCTGTTGATTAAAGAACAATCATTATGCAAGCTGTGTTACCCAGTCAAAGAAAGGATTTTCCGGTTGCTATTTCACCTCATCATTTAGGGCAGAATTGACTGCTGCTCTGTGATTATATAACCAGAAACTAGTTCTAGCAGTAAGACTGAGGTTACATTAGTAGTTATTTACTGGTGTGATTTTCATATAATTTCAAACCTTTTTATGACACTTACCTAGCTGACACTAGCACTGATAGTCTTCTCCAAATTAATATGTCAATCTATATTAATTTTTTTTTGTCAAAACCTTCATGTTTATTTTTTGGTGACAGTGAAATAACTTTCTGCCTTGTCAAAGGGTTACGCAGGACAGCAATTTAAGAAACACTCACATGTTCTTTAAAAGATTTTGTTTGTAAATATTCCTAATTTGCCAAGCCATCTGTCAGTTGTGTACCTTTATGTATAAAGAACATTGCAGAATAGATAATATAAATTCATTAGAATGAAGGTGAATACTTCTGAGGTAACAATTAAGGCTAGTTCACAACAGTAGGCATAACAGGCTTTTCTTAAGGCATCCAAAATCCAGACTGCTAGAACAGGCAATTGAATTAATCCTTTAAAATATTATGATCATCAAAAACTGGTAGCTGCAATTTGAAAGAGGCATTCAGCATAGCTAGAGATTACAGGAATGCAGAAGCAAATGCATTTGACCTCAGAATGTCACTTGTCATTCTTTTGCTAAACAAAAAACTATAGTACAATGTAATTGAACTTTAGCTCAGAGTGAGATGCTCTTGAGCGTCAATTCCCCACATTTACAGAAGGTTCTTTGGATGACGACATTCCTCAAGTAAATCAGAGTTGCCACGAGAAAATTTTTTAATGAGTGTTAGACATTGAAAAGAGTTTGATACAGGAGAAGAGATCAGGTGAGAATTAAGCAGGATTTTCAAGGAAGTTTACACACTAATAAATGGCAAATACTTTGCAGTAGCATTACATAATGCAAGTTAATGGATGCTTCTGATGCACTTGTGGTCAAACATCAATGTAAATTCCTGACCAGACAATTGCAGGTCTTAATACTGGTAGGTATAAGTGCTTTTGGTTGTAATGATTATATTAGCAGCATTTTTTAAGTGTAAATTAGGGCACATTAAAGCCACTGGGCATCCAGTAACCCTGCAAGAAAGGTAGGAGTGTGCAAATGAATACTCTGACTCAGTATGCTGTCTTTTCTAGGTAGTGTCATATCTATATTTGGAACTTCATAGTATGCACTAAAAAAGCAAAGCCCAGCTTATTGGGTTCATATGCTGAATTAAAGAATCAGAGCATAATGGCTGATGAGAAATATTTTTCTGGACAGAAGAACAAATCATGTGAGTAGCAATATTTAGCAACAACATAATGCTTTTATCACCATCAGATTAATAATTAGTTTCATCAGACTTTTCAGTAAATTAATGTTCACATGAACATTTTAACATTGCTACTTTATGTTACACTGCACTTTTGCATTGTAATTTTAATACTGAAGTTGTTTATTAGAACAAGGTGTAGTATCTTTTGGGCATCTTTCGGGCATCTTTCTCACAGATACATGACAGATTTTTATGGAACAGAAAGTTTTGTGCAGTGTCCTGAACATTAGGCTATGCAAAATATTTCTGTTCCTGGGTTGCTAAAGAATTTAACACTGACCTCGTTTCTCCTTATCCCAGATAGCAGGAGTAGGATAGGAGCGCTACTTGGATGGCTGATGCCTTTTCTGTGGAGCATAGTTACAGTCCACAGCAGTTCTTTGGCACAGTACTGCAATGATGTGACATTTTTTTAAATCACAAAGCAGATTCTTAAATCAAACTTGTCCTTGATGATCACTTGGTATGTTAATAGCTTAGATTTTAGCTTCCCTTACACTGTCTAATAAATGCCTCTTTTGTGCCCTCGCCTTTTCACCTACCTGTGGGATTATTATGATGCTCTAATAAAACTTCAGGCATTTGCAGTTTATTCCTGGAGGGATTTGACTCTTGTTTTCATCTCTTACTGCCAATCAGCAGCCTTATACTGAAAGGTAATTAGATTATCCTCTAGGACTCTTTCCAGCCTTCACTGACTGCATAGAAATTCAAGGACTCAGGATTGCTAAAGGACTCTGCTTGATAGACTGTCAATGCAAGAGATGGCAAAACTCTGAAACAAAACACTGCAAAGGTATTTCCTGGAAAAAAATTAAATTAATTTTGTTTGGACTTTTTTTGCTTGCAATTTCTGCTTCTAACAAACTTTTTCTCTGAAACATGGCTAAAACAATGACAAAGCATTTTTCCACCTCTGTGTATTGTTGATACAAAATGTGCATAACAGGAGTAGAATCTGTTACCTGAATTGAAAACTGAGTTCCTTTTGGCAAATACAAGATAATTACCTGCAGATACCTGTGTAATTCACTTTCTCTTCATTAATGATGGCTAGCTATATGAGATAACAAAATTATATGTTCATTTGGAATGATTTGCTGGTTTTACTGTGAAGCATGTGAAAAAAACATATCCTGCTATTATCTCTTTCTTACCTTCATTGACTGTATTTTGTTAAGTGGTAAGATCTTACCTTCCCCATAAAGGCAATGGATATGAGTCATGTACACAGAAGAAATTTTATTCAGTAAGAACTTATTGTTTTTGCAAATCACATTTCTAACTAAAAATGCAGCTTAATGCATCATGAGCAATCATTATTGTGGAACTATACAAGTTTAAACATAAAACCAGGTCTCTTTGAGATTTAACCCAAACAAGAAAACTAGTTAAATTAGTATTCATACCCTGCATAAAGGCATTTAAGAAGGCTTGACCACTGGTTAAATTAGGTTAGACATTGGGTCATTGGTACATCGCCTAACCTAAAAGTGATCTAAATTAATCTGCGTTAGAAGCTTGTATGGGCTTAAAGAATCCAATTAAAAGTGTTGCAACTTTTGTTCTAAAATCAGAGGCATACAATCAGAAAACAGATATCCCTTAAAGACCTATAATTAATCTTCCTTTTTCTCCTAAAGAATTCTGATTTGTTCCTTTAAATAACATTTTTTTGCCATAAGCTAGTCCATAGTGCATCCTTACACAGTTATCTTCCTACTTCTTTACTGTCTTGTTGCTTCTGGTAGTTTTGTAATTGTCTTCTTTTCAGTTTTAGCCAGTCATTACCAGATATAATGATTTTTAATATCTTTATTTCATAAACTCCTGAAGCTCCTTGATTTTTTAACCAATTTTCCTTGTTCCATTTTTTGCAATTAAAATTTTTCTACTATGGAGAAAGAACAGGAACAAAGTTCCTAACAGATTAATATTTCCAGATATTTATAAGCTTTTCTTATGTTTTACACCCTACACTTAACAACTCCCAATAATGCCGTTTAAAAAAATTGGGGTTTTTTTAGTTATTAAGACCTTGACAAAAATGTTTAGAATCTTTGTGGGAAATGCATTTTACATCAGAGAAAAGCTGCATTTGTTTTAAAAAAGTATGGAATTGTCTAAATGGAATGAGCAAAGAGTTTTATTTGGCCCTATTCTTTTGAAACTCATGCTTAGATAAATTATGTAAAAATGTTGTTTTGTTTCAGTTTTTTTTAGCTCTATGTACTCTTTCCTTACCTTGTTCTGTTCTTAGAAGGCACTGAAAATAAAATGAAAATTTCTATCTATGTTGTGTATTACAAGGTTACTGTTGAATTTAAAAATATATTCAGGAGGAATACATCTTTTTATGTCCTCTATTTTTTGTGTTTTGTTGGGTCACTTGGAAATAGGACTACACATAGAAAAAGACATCGATTTAAGAAAGTGTATGGATTACTGCTTAGTTCTGTACTTGAAATATGTACCTTATGCTTGCAAGCATTGGAGAGAGGAAAGACTGAAAGATAAACTTCAGGACATGCACTCAGTATGGCATTAATCAGGGATACAGAGATGCTGCCCTTTTTTTCTGAAGTTTTCAAAATAAACAGGTGTCTCAGCTATTATTTTCTTTTCTATAGATAAGCAGGAACCTCTCTACCTATCTCATGCTGAAAGCAGCAACAAAATAAACAAGTGAACTTCTTTTCCTGGTAGCTGAGAACCAGAGCAAAGGCCAAAAGCTACACTTAGGATAAAGAGACCTAATGGGGGGGTTACTTGGCTTTTTTGGAATGGCTTTCCATGGATTCTGATGTAACAGTGATTAGTGCTCCACTCAGGCTACCAGTTTCTAAAGATTTTGGATCTTATTTTATTATTATTAAAATCTCAGCTGTTTGACAAAAGCAGTATGGTATAATAGCATTAAAGTGATCAATCAACTGATTTTTTAATGGATGTTGAACTTTGAAACCGAGGTGTAAGATTGGTGTAAGGCTTCTGTAGAAATATTTACAATTATTTTAAATGCATAAGACAAGTTCATTTACAGTGTATTTGTCGATATTTTTCATTTAAAGTTGTGACTTTTCCATTTGAAAGTGTTAGTTTCCTTGCTCATAAAAATGTTCTGTGTATCTTTTAAGACTTTAAGACATTAATTCCTTTTAATGAAAAGTTTTATTTCATTTTAAAGAAATTGATACTTCAGCAAATTTTACCTATTAATTTGCCTTTATTAGTCATTTGGCATTTAATACCTGCCAGATTAAGAAAAAAAGAGTTATTCAATTATTTATAACAGTCTGTGTTCATGTCTAGTAGGTAGGAAAGCAACCTTTCTCATGGGCATAATTCTTCTGATACTACTCCTAGTAGAAGAGCATCAGTTGGGAGAAAAGTTGACTGTGGAGTCTTAAAAACTCCCACACATGCCTTGCTAACAGTTGTATTTTAATAATTTCCAGCAACAGATTATTTGTTTTAATCTTCACAGGTGATGTCATCAATGGAGGCAGTAATGTAGAAGCCAACAACTCTCATCCTGTTGCCAGACTTTGAATGGTGCCTTTTAAAAAAGCCTGAGAAAGGTGTTTTTTGGCCAAACTGCCCGATTTCCCCCCTGAGGTCCATGCCACATTCTGTCTAGCCATAAAAGAGAGTGAAATTATTCCCAATCACTTAATAAAGTAAGGAACAAACACGTTCTTATATATTTTAATTATGATTCTGTAAATAAGTTGATATGTCAGTTAAAATTTATTAGAAGCAAGTTCCACTGAACTGCACAACATATTATGCCAAGCAATAATTTAAACCCTACATCTTGAAGCTGAGCCACAATTTTTAACCACTGAGATTCATATGATGCATTTGAAGGCATATAAAAAGAAGAGGGTTTTTTTTCCTTCAGGGCTGTGTTCCTTAGATAGCTTGCTTAGGATGCAAAGCATTAAGTTTAATCTATTTAAAGCAGCTTAATTGGGAGAATCTAAGGACAAAACCAGAGCTCTAGGTATGGCCTTTCCTTTCAAATGAGATAGTTCCTTCCCATCCTCAATCGTTTTATTAAATTAGCATTTGTTCTGTGTTATGGTTGTGAAAAAAGTAAGTTAAAATTATTTTTGGCACTGATACTTTTCAGCTGTAAAACTTCAAGTTGGATATCTTTGAAAATCATGTTTTCTGTGAACTCAAATTATTTGATCTGTAAATGCCACCAGGAGGCTCTTGAAAGTTGTTTGCTTTTTGGTAATCCAGTCTTTGTTGTGCTTCTTCTGCTTTTGGGCATGTTTCTCAAATTTGCCTCTATTATATATCTCCCAAATAGTAGCTGAGCTTGCATAAAAAGAAAATTTGTAAAAATGTAATTTTTAAAATTTATTTTGTGGATAAAAAATTTATTTTTATTTACTTCAGCATGCATGAAAACAGGAAAAAAACACCCCAGTTTATCTTATCTTTAACTACTTCTGAATAATAGAATGAACTTTTGCATGATTACTTCAATAGCAGATGATAATGCTTCCTCAATACACAGGTTTAAATATAACACCAGTAACATCATTTCTTTTTGCAAGTAAAATATAAAAGCCATGTAGGATCCACTCAAGTTAGTTTATCTGGGCTGACTTGTTCAGAAATTAAATCTAAAAAAGAAAGAAAAGCCTAGCAACCCTTTCGATTTTGGAAGCAGCTTTTGTCTCACTTCCCCATTTTCTACCTCATCCATATACTCTTTTATCCATTTTAGGTGGGGAATAAAGATGTAAAGATGTTTTCCAGAGGTACCTGTGAAATTCAGCTCAAATCTTGTTTTCCAAGTGTCTCAGGCATTTAGGAATTTTAATGTTGTTGAGCACCAGTTTCTAGACAGCAGATTCCTTTAGAAAATGACTTGTGGTCTTCAGCCATATTCACTATTAAGAATCATGTTAAAAATTGCAACACTAAATCCAAACCATTTGGTATGAGGCTCTACAGTCCAGAGCTCTTCAGTGTTGCAGGTTGGGTTGATTTAGTCAGGGGTTTTATTAATGTTAGTTGGGTTTGTTCCTTGTACTTCCCTATTTTTCCCCTCACAGTGGTTTATTCCAAGTTGTTTACCCCAAAAGTCCCTGCCACCTGGCTCCACAGTTACCTGTCAATCTCCTCACCTCTCCCTGTTTTCTCCTTATTTAGTCCCATCAGTCAAGGTTTGTTCACTCCCTGTCAGGGTGTCAATCTTGTAACCACCCCCAGCTTCTTCAAGAAAGTTCTGCATCAATCATCCCACCTTAGCCCTTCTATTTGTCCCAGGACTCTGTACCCACCTCTGTCATGTTACCATTGGTTGTTATAATCTATGTAATTTGTATATTGTTTGTCCCCATTGGGTGAGCCAGGTTTCCACCCCTGTCTGCCCACCCCGTATTTAACCTGCTGCAAGCCTTGTTTTTCCATCATTTTGTCACTGCATCCACTCTGAGAGCTTCCCACAATGCATGAGGGAATAAAGATTCTTCGGGCTCTCAAACAAGTGTCTTTCTTTTGTCTCTTCATCTCCCCTCAGCGTGTGAAGCTACCAAAGCCGTGTAACTCACGCTGCAGCACTCAGCACTACCAGGGTGACAAATGCCGTTTCCCTGGGGTGCCCACTCACATGGCACCCACACGGCCTCACACGGGCAGTGCTAGCCGGTTCATTTTGTCTGCTTGAGGTTGTAACAGGTAGCCACCACACTTCAGGACACTGCCTAGTTCAGGCTCCCTAGCTGTTTGAACCTCAGCACTGCACTAATATATTTCTAGAGTTTCTGTTTCTGGGATTAATTTATTTATGGCCAGTGTTAATATCTGGGCAGTGGTGAAGTAAAAAAAAGCCCATGCATCAACAGAAGGCACCCCTGGATCAGTCTCGTTCATTCTTTTCTCATAGTCTCAGAAAGATATTTGTGTAAGATATTTGTGCTTGGTATTGACAAGCCAGTTTCCTGTACCCCTCCACACTCATCAGATGTGCATGCAGAAGCAGATACTGTCTTTTATATTTGAAGATAAAAGGCTATCTCAGCCTCCATGCCAATACATCAAAACTTGGAATTTTATACAAGCAGGATCTTGTTCAAAAATCAGTTTGTCCTTTTTAAATGGACACTCTAGGTTTTATAAGGCTGTAATGGACAAAAAGAAAAAGGGACCTGGCTCTTTGTGAGCGGAAAATAGGTTGAAAAGGGTACAAGCTGCTTAATTTACAAAAACTTTTAGTTATGAAATTGGCAGTATCAACCTTGACAACTGTCAGAAATAAGAAAGATGAATAAATGTTATAGATGTGTATCATAGGTATGGAACTGGGTGATCTAATGTCTTCAGCCCAAAATACAACAATACAAACTTATAAACATTTCAGAAAACCTGTGGCATCATTGATGTTCCTGGATGATGTTTAACATACTTAAGAGAAAAGAACCTATATTTTCTGTGGGAAGACGAATATGCAATAAAGAATGCTGTCTTCTTCCTTAAATTAAAAGTGAAAAGCAAGAGGAAATAGATGAATTGTGGTGGGAATCTATTTAAAAGAAATTTTGAAATTAATGGAATGCAAATAATGTTGAGAGAAAACAAAACCTCTGCTGTCATTATAATTCAGTATTATTTAAATTCCAGCCAAAGTATTTTTTAACAGTTGTACCGCTAACTAGTCAACCTTGCAGGCATGTTTAATGTCCTATCAAGTGAATCTTCTCAGTTCCATAGGAATTTGACAGTTGTAACAAATATTCTCTCTCCTTGAAAAACCTTCATGGTACAGGTGATTCATCATATGAAGCTTAATAATTAAAAAAAAAAAAGTGTCTGGAAAAAAAATTTATGCTGTCATTGTTTGTGTATTTTATGTTGTTTTCTGGTGGAATTTTGGCTTTCATCTTTTATAAAATAGGTCTAATATTAGGATTCCTGCTTTCCTCTGTCTTCATTTTCACAGTGAATAATTAAGTAGGTATGCTACAGTTGCCAGTCATTCCTTTTTGCATATTCCTGAAAGTATGAATTTAATAGAAGTATAATCAGAAATCAGATTCTAAGTCATTTAGAATGAGGGAAGAATTTCCGTCCAATTAGTGGTCTATTTTTTATAGTAATGGAATTTTCTAGCAAAGATAAGTATTTTTCATTTTTACAAGTGAGAAATTGTTATCCACTACTTCATACAATGGCACTAGTAGGTACATTTTGTCACTGTTTTTTTAAACATAGCTCTCAAAAGTTACAATAGGTTTGTAAATGAAATACAGACTTTAAAGATCTGTTAATCTTCCAGATCCTTACTTCTAAACAAAACAACAAAAAAAAATCCTTTTTACTGCAATAGAGGTTATCCACATTTAAAGTAACAAGGATAATTTTTACATTAACTGTGGTTTTGGGACTTACTTACTTACTTACTTACTTACTTGTTTGGTTTGTCAAGGTATGACACATTCCTTAAAAGAAACCGGTGAAAAAATGTTTGATACAGGCAAGGTTCCAAACAAATTTCAATTTTTTTTTTTTTTTTTTTTGCTAACTGCTCATAAACATCCTAGTCAGAGTGTTTAAAAAAACCCTGATTTTTTTATAAAAGCAGAATTGTATGGACACTTTAAGGAAAATGAACTTGGGATATATGAAGAGAGGTACAGGTAACTTATACTGGTTTTGATTTTGCAGTTAACTCAGCTGATTCTAAGGGTGAAAAATTAAGCACATGTTGAGGGTGGTACTTGCAGCGGAAACAAAGCTAGGAAATAGTTATTTTATGATAACATCTTTAGTGTGGCTTGCAAATGTCTGTGACCAGGGGATGTCTCTTGTCCTCCCTCCTTATGGAGGAACAAATTAGAAAAAGCTCTTGCAGGAACCTGAACAGTTGCCTGCCTTAGAGCAGAAAAGAGTTTAGTTGATTGGGCAAGCAGCAATTCCAAGTACACCCTCTCTTACTCCTGTGAACTTTTGGAATGTTTGTGGCAGATTGTTTTTATATGTCCCCCGGGCATATAAAAATATGCAAATAAAAATATTCCCCTGGAAAATTGCTTAATTTTCCCTGAGGTTCCCTATTAGTTTTGCAGGTTAAGGAGAAATAAGAAAGAATATAGTAACACAGAGTGTTTGGGGACTAAACCTGTGTCTTGGTGCTGTCTTTTGTATCAAAAACTTTACTGACCTTCACATAAACTCAGCCTATAGAATGTTTAGTGAAAATTTTTCTCACATAACAATACCTTGTAAGATGACGGGAATTCACTTTGCAAGCTCAGCTGTTACAGTTGGGCATCAGCCTTCTTTCCATCTTCTGTGCTTTTCTGCTGACAAGGTTACCGTTTTCCTCACAGTACTACTCTTAGATAAGGTACAGTAACTGTCGCTCTGAAATCACAAGTGATGAGTTTATACAAAGGTAAAAATCTAAAGGGACAGGGAGAAGAAAAGACCACAGTACCAGAGGCATTTCTTTGTATCTGAGTTCCCTCTCCAGTACTGCTGATTTTTCTCTCACAACTTCTAAAGAGAATAAGTAGCACAAGTCAGATGCTTAACTGCTTCATGTTTGCTCACTAGTCTGTAAAATAGAGAATATTTTGTGTGTAATATTGCTTTCAGGTTGAATATGTTAATGTTTAAAAAGCTTTTAAGAATGTAAAACACTATGTAAATGTGAACGATTAGCATATCTTTCTACTTCAACCAGAGGGCAAGATTCTGAAAGAGTTCACATGGCACTCTTGAAGAAACTCAGCAGAGGCCAAAGTGTCTGTGAGAGCAGTGTCCTGAGAGAATCTCTGAAGTAGCAAAAGCCCTATATTGCAACAGACTTCAACACACTTGAAACTCTCTTGTGAGACAGGCTAGTAATGTTGCTTCTTTTCCCTCCTTTATTCATTCTGATGGTTTTTGTTAGTAGCTTGACATACAGACCAGGGGAAGCACCTCACAGAGTATTGCTTAAATTGCAAAATTCTCCACAGTAAAAGAAAATACCCCAAACCACAGAACTTTCCTCATCTCATCCTGCCTATACCTATACAAATTCAAGCTGTAGCTTAGTTTAAAGCTCTTATTTGCTGGAGGAAGGGAAAAGGAATTCTCAGCTATCTTGTTCACTTACTACATAATAATATCATAAAAAAGGTGTGCATGCATGAGGTCAGAATAATTGGTCTTGTTTTTGATCTAGTACACAGTGAGAAAATCTTTTTGATGGGTGGGCAGAGACAACAGAAGACATGGCACATTTTCACTGCTTCCATTCAGAGCCCTTTATCTTCTGGAGAGAACAGTTAGGTCTTAAACCTTATGGTGCAGCTTGTGGAAGTGGAAAGATGTGGCCCTTAGTGTTTTTGTATTTCCTTTTAATAACACAACATAACAGATATTTGACTTTAAAGGGTTTAAAGTCAACCATATCTGTTTTCTTGTTTGTATCTCTCATATTTCCATTAAATAAAATTTTTAGAAAATTAACTTTGGTACCAGAGGGAATCAAGATTTTTTTTGTTTGTGGTTTCTTTGTCCATCTTTTTAAATTAAAGAATGGAAACCTTTTGTTCTAGGCAGCTTCTGTGCATTCATAAAAAGTGCTGTGTCAGAAAAAGGACACTGGAAGGCCATTCAGTACAATTGAAAATTTCATGGCTCTCTGCACTCCAACAGTACTGTTTATCAAGGTTCTTTTAAATATTTCATGCTGTAGAAAAGACCAAAGATGTTACATTACATGCTATATTTGGCCAAAATGTGGTTTATGTTTCTATTTTTTCAGAATAGCAGTTGGACCTGAACAGGTATGCATTGTCATTGACATATTTCCAATTTTTGTAAATAGCCACACACTTCAGGAAACATCAAATAGCTGATGTGCTTTGCTTGTGATAGCACTCAAAGAGCCTTCTTCATACATGCTACATTTCAATAATATAAGACTCTAATTAGATGAAAGGCTTTAAAATGCCACATGAGAAGCCTTAATATTTATGAATGCTCAGCTACTCTTCTGCAGAGAATATATGGAGGAGAAAGTCCCATCCAGTGTTTGGCTCAATCGATTTTGTGTTCTTTTTCTTAAATCCCTTCCTCCTTCTGAATGTAACAGCAGAACCACATTTATGTATTGCTACTCATTTCTGGTCACTGACCATATAAACCTAAGATTTTTATTGTTGAGATAAGTCTCTGCTGACATTCCTGCCATTCTAGGAAAGGGTTAAGATGTTCCTGTAATGGTTCTCCCCAGCCCTGTGATGCTTAAAAACATGATAAATGAAAATGCCTAATTCTTGCTTTACTAATTCAGTTTAAAAAGTAGCAGTGCCTTTGGAGTTATTGAATAAGAAAGGCAGAATTTAGTACAAGGACTCTTGCTTGCTGTGTTTTTTCCAACCCTACTAGAATTACATTTTAAGGTAGTTAAGTCACAAAATCAAGAGTAAAACTTAATCTCATATTCAGTAAAACTGAGGCTCATAGTATGCTGGCATGTTTGTGTTTATTTCTTTAAGTCTGTGGCAAAATCATGGTCACTTCTGAAGCATAAGATGGAAGACAGTGAAATTGTTTCTTGATACTGAAATAATATGTATATTATACATGTCTTGACAAAGAATTGCTTATCTGAACCCAAAAAAGATTGGCAGTTGGGTTTATTCAATTCATTCTATAGCATCTTATCTGATTATTAAAGGATTTTTCTCATAGTAAAAATCTTGAATTTTAAAACCAAACTAAACCAGATTGTTTTGAAGTGGAATATTTTATCATTATTCTAATGTAAACCAGAATAATAAACTAATAATTTAATTTTCACGTTGTTCTGTCGAAGGTAAACTTAATAATATAGTGGAAGACAAGTTGATTATTTCTAGAGAAAAACATTCATCCTGAAACTGTGATTTGTTGAAGTAATACCACAGTAGTCAGTAATTGGTGTGTGGTGGTTTTACATAAATGGTCAACTGTAAAAAGTCTATTTTCTCAGTTAAGATTTTAAAGTGCTATGCATTTTTGTAACAACTCTGGCAATAAGATCTTGATTTTGTACTACTGGCTGAGACTGTTACTATTAATAATTTATTTCAACCATCCTTCTTTCTGGAACAAGCACTTCATCAAACATATTAGTGCTGTTATGAGTATATTTCAGAACCTTTCCATTGCTTTAGATATATTGTCATTTTAGAATGACTTTTCATATATTTTATAGTGTGTTATTACACAATATATTAGAGCCAAATACTCATGTTTTAAAATAGAGACAAAATCAAGAATGATCGTGTGAATAGTACATTTTATGTAGCCTTCAGAATTAAGTGACTAGCAGGACAGGCAAAAGGTACTAATTTTGTCCTATTTATTTCTCACTTAGTAGTTTTAGGAAAAATATAATTTAACTGATAATAACATTAGTCCCACTTCTAATTTTACACTTATGATATTAGGGATTTTTTTTATCCTAGCTCAGTTTGGTGATTTTAGACTTAACAGTTGATAGGTTTGTGTGTACAAATATTGAAGATTAAATACATGGCAGAAGCAATCCACTTGCCCTCACACTCATCTCCTCAAAAGACAGATCTATTCTTTTGATTTATTTTAATTTTATGGAGAATACATGCATACATTTAGTAATTATGAGGTGGAGGCTCCTACAAATACTGTATTTTTTTCCTTATTCCAATGGAAAGTAACATTTCAAAATAAATATATATTACTGTGTATGCTTTAATTTATATTAGATATTTTAATTTTTTTTTATTTCATCGATTTTCTGTGTGACACTATTGAATTTACCTAACACTGGGACAACCTTATATTGTGGTACAGAACTCAGCTATTAACAGCAGTCAATATATTTTGTCTGTTTTCTTTATGTCCCATTGGTTTTGCTAGATATGATATTCACTGCATATTGTAGCAGATTCCAAAGGTTTAAATTCTGAGATCTTTCATTTGAAGCACTTTTTTTGTAAACTACTAATTAAAACTATGTGTATTTTTCTGAACACCTGATAATGTCAATAGAAAATATTGGTCTTGCTTATTAACATATAACTGGATGTGGTTCTAAGGCTAAGCAGAAGCATTGACTAAATTTATGTTTTTTCTCCATGTTAAAGACATCTTAATTTATTTGTATGCTCCTCTCACTTTATATTTTCCGTATAGTGGACTCACCCAAATTTTGAATTTAAAGCTGCAATACTTAAATATAATAAAATCAGTTTTCTTCCACAAAAATGCTTCCTAGAAACTGAATGAAAGACAGGAGAAATAAAATTTAAGTCACAAAATAGTATCTAAATTAGAACTGTTTTCCTAGGTCTATGAATGGAATATGAATGTCACTTTTCCAGCAGTTAGTTTTTTGTGATGTACACTTTTTTGCATTTTTGAGATAGTGTTTGAATTAAATTTAGGTTTGGATTGCTTGTGTATATGGTCTACCTATTTCTAAAGGACTTTTCTTTTTTTTTTTAAACATTCTGTAGCAGGGAGCATTTATCTAAGGACAAAAAGGTTTCAACTCCAAGAATGTGATCAAAAAATATTAATTATAATTTTGAAGATTTGATGCTCTTATTCTCTACAAATTAAGAATCTGGATAGCAAATTATAAGCTTTTGTGAGTTTACTAAGCATGATATTCAACTGTGTGTGTACATATTTGCTAGGACTAATTTAGGGAGTTAATCTGGTTCATCCCACCAAGTCAGGGTCCCTTTATCCTTCGGTGCTCACACATATATTTTGTAGATGAAAATGCTGAAGTAGTTCAGTTACCAGTGTAGTATGCTTGCATATATTGTGATCAGGAATTCAGTGTTGCATATTTTGAAGTAATGAAGCAGCAGGAGGTTTGCAAAGGTACCTGTGTGCAGTGGGAAGAAAAATGCTTTTCCAGAATACCTGTACCTGGTGTTTGGGAGGGAAGCTACTTTACAGTTTAGTTTTTAGTTCATGAAAGCTCTTGACATGTAATGTTTGGTGAGTGCCAGTTCTGACCCCAGGCACTCACCATATTCAATAATATACACCATGGATTCTTTAGGTCTTTCTCTCTGAAGTAAGCATTACTGAGTTCACAAAACAAACCACCCTTTAACAGAGCAGTAACATCTCAGCCTGGCTGAAGCAGTTTTGGATGGGCTGGCCAGAGTGGTACAGGCTAGTCCTGAAAACTGTAGGGAGTTAGGTTGTGTGGTTTTGCATCATTTTTAAAATAGAAATCCCACTATGCTCTATGGTTTTTATATTTAGCTGGTTAGTAACAATTGTGATTTTATTAATAGATGCCTTGAGTTCTTGTTATTAATTGGTAACCTAGTATGAGTTCATGCCTGTTGTTGCAAAAAGGGAGGAGATGCGAGTGGCATGCTAGCACCCAGCTGCCAGCAGCATCTTTAGTTGGACTTCCATCTTCCCAAAAAACAGTTGAGAAATTGAAGTTGAAAGGTTTTTCAGTTATCAGGAAACAGAAGAATTTCTGCAGAAACTGTAAAAGGACCTGAAAAAGCAGAAGATTTCAAAGCATATACCAAGAAAATGGAAAAGGAAGCTATATAAGGTAATTTATGTGCTGGTTTGGTTTAATGTATTCAATTGAATTTGATACAATCTTCACAAGAACTAGTACATTTTCTGTTAAAAAGAATCAGAATTCTTTTATTGAAAATTATTATTTTACTTTTAACTCTCTCCTTATTAAAGCTAGGGAACAGTTTCCCTGAAGAAATTTGCATCTATTAGCAAAGGAAATATATGTACTACTAGAAAATACTTAACCTAGGACAAATTGGTGACAGCAGGATACTGAGCAATTAAGTCTGTGTTCTCAGAGAGGATGTAAAGGAAAACCAGATAAATGTAACAGATACTTAGGTTGTCTAATCAAGCCACTTAGTAACTCTTATTTTTCTGAAGAATATATATATATATAAACTTTTAGGATTGGACTCTGAGTGCTTTTTGGGCGTAGAATGGTTTTTGAATAAAATTCAAAGGTTTCTGTGGAGAGGAACAACAGCATTGGAGGAGAAAAAGCATTGTATTTTTCTACACAAAATTTGCTATTTTCAACAATGGATTACCCTAGTGAATAGGAAGGAAGGAGCAAGCACCAAATACTCTGACAGCCTGATGACAGACTACAGATCAACTAGAAAAAAGGCTATTCTGAACATTTAACTTCTACTCTTCCTTAAACTAGTGTAATAACTTTCCCTCTTTGCTTCAGTGTCGTCCTTTTTCAATATGATCAGTCTCAGTGTAAATGTCACTGAAATATATTTAATTGATTTAATATATTTAATTAATTCAATATATTTTGAATATTTCTGTCAAGTAATATGATGTCCACAGTTATATTCTAGAACATTTACTGATAAGAAAAATTACCACTTTGCTAAGTTTCCAAACAGAAATCCTCTGATTTTCAGTGTTTTATGTCATAAAACTTAGCTGAAGTTTGTATGACCACACTGATGAATAAATACATTTTTAAGTTCATTTAATAACTGGTCTGTATTCTCATACATGATCTCTTTTTTCTATCTTGATTCCATAATTTGGAAAGTCTTCTGTATTCATCCAGTTTTTCTGGTTTCCCCCACAATGGCAAAATCCCCATCTCTGACACCAGTGAGACTTCAGAGATCAAATCCTGAGTCTGATGCAAGACTTGCTCCTCAACTGAGTGGTTTCAAGCTTACCCATGGATTGTTTTTTGCCTTTTACTTATTTTTAGAAATGCCTGAGCTATTTCCCATGGGAAAACATGCTAGAGCACAATATTCTGGGAACACCAGCACTCCCTCAGAGGGAATATCCATCCCAATACTCTGTCTCCAAAACAGCTGGTCAATGTCTAAAAGAGAGCACTTGAGCAGGTCCTGGTGGTGCTCACAGGCCTCAGTGGTCGGGACCAGACTCTTCTGGGACCCCCTGCCCCACCACCTCCTGCCATGGGCCCAGGGTACCTGTCTCAGCTCAGCCTGGGACCCTCAGTCCCTGCCTAAGCCACGTTGTACCGGTGCCAGTCTGATTATCCCACCATAATTATACAACTATTCCCAATATTAATTAACTAACAATGCAAAATGTATTGACACTGCATGGTAGAAGAAATATTTATAAATTGCACAATGTTTCACCCGCATGTTTCTTTAGGTTAATAGATTTAATGTATAGTATTAAACAAATTGACAGCCATATTTATAGACATTTTTCAAAATTTAATAGCATATTGACATTTAACTTCACAAATAAATTCATTTTTACTCATAATCTTTGGATATTTATCAAGGTGTAATCTTATTGACTGACCTCTTTAGAAAGCAAGAAGACATGAGGAACAATTTCATAAGGGTGTCATCTAGGACATTGCACAATAGCTACTCCAATAAAAGAGTGAAACTAAGACTTTTGTGGGGATATTATTCTCCAGTGACTTTTAGTACCATTTTTTAGGACCTATATAGATAAGTTATAATGCTGCTTTTAAGTTGATGAAGATATGAATGCTGACCTTATGCATACAACATACAGAGAAAGTTTTCATTTTTCATAAAGGTATCAAGAACTGTAAAAGAAGTACAAATTTGCAGTTAAGGTAACATGATCTGAATAAAAATGAAAATAGAAATCACTCCTCTTGTAAATCTGTGGTCTGGACTTTATGAGCAGATGTGTATCAAAATATGCAAGGAAATACTGTCACAACTACTTGAATGTTAAATAGGGAATGATAATTGCCAAGAACTTGGTTTCTAAGAAAAGAAGTACGGAATATAAATAGACAAGCAGCATTACCTAGTCAGTCACTCATATGAGTACCACAAAATATCTCCTGAAGTAGCTAGATCATTGGCTAAGTCTTCATGAAAAATATAATTTCCCTTAAAAAAAAAGATAAATTTTAAAAAATCCAGAGATTGGTTGGGGTATTTTTTTTTTTCCTAACAGTTGAAGGTAGTGGTGAAAGTGGCCTCAAAATTTATTCTTATGATCAGACCTTACAGACAAAGAGAAATTTTTTCAAAGACTCACGACAGATACAATAGATAATTTATAGGTTTAAGATATGCACAGAACAAGGCATTGGAAACAGTATGTTATCAGGGGTACAATAGTATGACATGGTGGAATCAATTGCAAAGAAGGAAGATTCTGACATCTCTAGCGTTATCTTCACAGTCACAGCCAGGATTTCAAAGAGTGTAAATTAAGTGGCTTCAAACCAAACCCTTTTAGTTGCAACTGAAATTATTATACATACAATCTGCACAGTTATTTTTACAAACAGCTGTTATTTTGTATAGAAAAAGCAGTGTTCAGTGGGGGACACAAAGAACATCTAGCATAACCTGTGGGTTTTTTGGATCGATTACATTTATACATTGTTTTGGTAGTATATAATAAATGCATAATTTCATAAGTCTATGGAGGTTGATAGCAAGATTATTTGAGATAAAACTATTCTATGAGCAGGGAAGGTATGTTAATTTTTCTAATTTGAATATTATTTCTTTGTATTATAAATCACCAGTGATTATTTTATCTCTACTATCCTCTGGCATTTAATACTGATTCAGGAACACTATTAAGCATCTGTTACCATAATATTACATATTTAAATTTCTTTTAGCTTATATGAGTTTCTGCAATATTTTCTACAAACATTGTATCCCGAGACTAACTGTAGCTTCCATGAGCCTCAAGCACTTCTATGATGCTTATGCATTAATTTAGAAAGTATCCTGTATACTTCCAAAGTAATCACATATCTTTAATTAAAATGTAGAATTCAGAACTGATTATTATTAGGAAGCTGAATTCAGTTAAAAGAGCAATAAACACTGGATGCAGACATGCAAATAAAAGTTTTAATGATCTTGCAGAGGATTAAATTGTAACCAGTGAAATCATAAACAAAGCCATATTTTTATCTTGCTTATATATAAACTAAGAGTTTCAGCTGCAAGGAGAAAAAAGCCTATATTTTTTTTTTTTTTTTGCTGACATTGTCATCTATAAATAGTGTTGACTTCAATATTTATGAAAAAGTCAGAAGTAACCTTGTGAAGGAGACCTTTAATCACTTTAGGTTTTAGCATGGAAGCCAGTATCCCTTTTTAAAGTTGTATAAATAATAGCAATTTCTGTTACCCAGAAAGAAATGAAAGAGGAAGAAAACTAGTCTAGTTTCCAGGCCGTCCTCAACAAAATTGCAGCCAAAACCACCAACAAACCCAGCGTATTCAACAAACAAGAGTTTATATTTGAAATCTATATTGTTTGTTCCCCTGGAATTATCATATTTCAATTTTATAGTTAAAATATCATGGGTAGATCCTGCTACATTTAAAAGGAGAAAATATTACCAGTAGAAAACAAAGCATTTCTGGTTAAGATTTATTAGAACTAATCTACTTTTAATTCTTGGGGTTTTTCTTCTTATTCTGCAATTCTTCCTTAAAATCGGCATAAATTTTGTGTTGTAAATATCAGAAAATCACAACATTTTAGAAATTCTGAACACTGCATAAATTTAATGTGTTAATGACCTCTACTTTTGACGTGGTTGTTGGATATTTTTTACAAGCATTCTGAAGCTCCTCTTATTTGGGCAGAACAGGTGCATTATATTCTGCAATTACCTTTTTCATTAAGGATGTCAAGAGTGACGCTTATCTTGTGAGTTTTATGGATATCTGCACCCAGTCCTTGGCAGTGCTCATGGACCGATGTTTTGCTATTCTCTTAATTTGTCCCAGAAATAATAATAGCCATAGAATATTTCATCTTTCTTGTGCTGTCATATCACAGAAAAAGTGCCAGTCAATAGATACAATTTGTAGGTACTTATACTTTGTGATTGTATCTTCAGCTTATTTTTAAAAACTTAGCATATTATTATTGCTTTGGTTTGGAGTGCTTATTGTCCTTTGTCATGATGGTGCATATCTTTGTCATTTTGACAATCATAGAGAAATCTCCTATTTCTGGAGTTTAAATAAAAAGGGGGTTTTTGCTTCAGACTTGAAATAGAATTTACATAATAACAAGCATGTGGTGAAAATAGGTGCCTGAAAATCTTACAGCTAACATTACTGAAAAATTGTTTGCCTTTCTCTCCCTTTTCAACAGCATATATCTGCTGCATTTCTTCACTGTTCTACTTTTGTGTAATTATTCTTTCTGTCTTGCATGTCTGTCTGACTTTTCTTTTAGACTCTGTACCTTATTCTCCCAGAGGATACCACTGGATGTTGCAACACACTTTCTTTTACCCAGTGGTTCTGTAGCAAATAGGACATCTGCCTCTGCAGCATTTGCTTCTCTATTATGCTAAATGTCTCTCAGAATGCAGCCATGAATGGGTGTCAAACTGGGATGTCCTGCAAGGCAAAATGAAACCTTCAGAGGCTGCCACTGGCTCATGCAGTGACTTTGTAATTGAATGTTCTACATCATTTCACATAGTTTCAAAGTCTCATTTGATGCAGTTTGCATGGTAATTTAAAATATTAGTGGAGGGCAAGGCACTTGCAAACTGGTCAAAAACGGCTGCTTGAATCATGTCTTTGACAGGAAGGTGTAGAGCTTGTATGGCTGACTACAACACTGCCGCAGGAAAGGCAAAAAACCAGCAATGTCAGTGAGCATGATATGCCCAGAGTTTCTTTGCATTAGGGGTAGCACAAACTGTACAGAATATATGAAACTATCTGAACTTCTGTCACTATGGTGGCAAAAAGCTGAAAAAAGAAATGAGAATTTAGGTGGGAAACAGATCTTCCATATAATGAGTTAGGTATCAATGTCTGGAATACGAATCTTACAAACAAGATCTCAGTTTTGCATTTGTGTCTTTTTGTTTGTAGAAAAGCATGAATGTTAAGTTCCATATTTTGGAGCCAAATATTTGTATCATGTAAATTGCCTCATTCCATTAAGACCAATGAGATACTGTGAAAGCACAAAGATTTGGACAAATAGTATCTCTAGTGTCACTGTAGTTACTTTATGGTGTTTCTATAGGTTGTGATGATTCGCTGTAGCAGGTAGTGAGATCAATGTACTGGTGTGTGATTTAGCAGCAAGTGTGTAAGGGATGTGGATTTATTTCTCTTCATATCTTTAAAAACTGAAATGAATGCTGATTTCAACATTGAAGCTCTATTCAAGGCCTCAGGCAATTACTTTTTAATCAGTATTTGAACAACTCCTTTTTCACCTTAAGGAACATTTTTATGAATGTGGAAATCTGCAGGTTTCTCCAGGCAATAAAAAGCCATTAGAATCAGGAGTGAGGGAGGTTGCAGGGTAGAGTAACAATTCTGACATTTCTGAGGAAACTTAATTTATAGAAACCTAATTTATAAAAGATTATAGGAGTTCTTACAGTAATGCTCTAAACAGGGAGGTATTTTGCTTGTGAATGAAAATCCCAGACCAGTAAAAGAAGTTTATTAATCATCTCACCATTAAAGATTATAGAGTCCCATGTAGTTCTGTGGGCACATAGATTACCACATCGAATCCCAAATCAGTTCAGATTTCTATAGTACATATGTACAAATAAGCAGGTAGGGCATAGATTAGGAATTCTTTAAAATACAATATAGCTATTCTGAAGAAATTAGGTTTTACAAGATTGAGCTCAGAATAATGCTGTATGTTGCTTTTCAATTAACACAAAATTACATTACTTTACCTATATTATTCATACTAACCCACGGATTTTCTGTGATGGATGGGAGATTTAAAAGTGCTAGCCAAAAGTAAGATCTGTGGACTGTATAAAACCAAATGTCTTCAATTGCTCAATAGGATACAGAATTTTTCCATTTAATATGAGAGAAGATCACATAAGTACAAAAAATCAATAAACAACTTGTTAACCTTAGACAGTCAGGGCAGAAAAAACAGGAGAATAGATAACCCATGCACTCTGCTTAGAAACCAAGCAAATTCAAAGTACATTGAACTAAGATGAGAAAAGAACTGAGAAAAAATATCCTCTGTGAATATGGTCCTTTAACATTTTGTGGCTATATTAGTTCACACTTAAATAAAAGGTAGATCTAAACAGTATTTTCAAAATTTAAATATTTTAACTCCAATTTCCTAATATTTAGCTTTTTAAAGTTTTTAGACATTAAATATGAGGGTATGAAGTTCATACATTTTTCATATTGGTTTGTCATTACATACATCAGACTTTTTATTTAATTTGTCACATATTTGTATAAATATTATCATTTTAATTTTTAACAGAGGGATATTTTCCCCTGGGGAAAAGAAAATCATCTTTCCAAATTCTAACAGCTTAGGCTAACCAAATCTAAGATAAGATACAAAGCCAAACAATATCTCTAGTTTCTTTAACATCAAATAGATTAGTTTAAAATTACAGCTCTTAAATATGATTATATAATTTGGTAGGATAAATATTTGAGCTTTTTTCTTGTGCACTAGGGAAAAAAACATTTGCAGTCATTTCTATCTAAATGGATAAAAACTGCAGGCATTGTACAGAAATGTATCAAATGTCAGAAAGAGTGATAAACAAAAATAAAAGGCAAACAAAGATCTAGACATCCTGACATTATGTGAGATTAGAATAATGTTGACAGTTTCAAATTTAACTTCAAGTATACTAAGCCTCTGAGCCATAAGATTTGTTTTCAAAGATTTCACATTTCTCAGCTGGTCTTCACCTGATGTGTAATCCCCCAGTTTCTGCACAGTGAAATAGAGAACAACTGTTGAGACCTCCTTTAAAATGCTCCGAAAGCTAATCTGTAATAAAAAAAGCTTTATAAAAGACAAAAATTTTATAATAAATCTGAGTTTGAATTCTATTTTCTATTAGTGATACCAGAAGTTGAAAGAACCATAATAAACCAAGAAGAGACAAATGAAATATCTTGTCAGTAAGGACAGCAAGACAGGGACTGGTGGAGCAAAGTCCCTCTCACTGTAAGTAAAGATCAGGTTCATGACCACCTGAAGAATCTGAATGTACATAAGCCTGTGGTACCTGATGAGATGCATCCCAGAGTCCTGAGGGAACTGGTTGATGTAGTCACCAAGACACTTTCCATGGTATTTGAATAGTCTTGGCATTCAGGTGAAGTCCCAAGTGACTGGAAAAAAGGGAAATGTACACCTCTTTAAAAGTGTAGAAAGGAGGCCCCTGGGAACCACTGACCTGTCAGTCCTCCCTCTATGCCTGGGAAGATCATGGAACAGATCCTCCTAGAAGCCATGCTGAGGCACATGGAGGACAAGGACATGATTCAAGACACCAGCATGGCTCCACAAGGGCGAGAACTACCTGACTAACATGACAGCCTTCTCTGATGGAGTGACTACATCAGTGCACAAGGGAAGAGCCATAGATTTTATCTGTTTATTTATTTATTTATGCAAAGCCTTTGACAAGGTCCTGAACAACATCCTTATTTCTAAACTGGAGAGAGATGGATTCAATGAGTGGATTATTTGATGGATAAGAAAGTGATTGGGTGGTCACATCCAGAGGGTAGTGGATGTGACCACCACTCGGAGTCAACAGCTTAGAGTCCCAATGGACATCAGCGACAAGTGGTGTCCCTCAGGGGTCTGTACTGGTACCAGTGTTATTTGATATCTTCATTAATGTCATAGATGAATTTATTGAGAACACCCCTGGCAAATTTGCCAATGACACCAAGCTGAGTGGTGCAGTTGCCACACTTGAGGGATGGGATGCCATCCACAGGCTCAGCAAGTGGCCCCATGGGAACCCCATGGGGTTCAACAAGACCAAGGTAAGGTGCTGCACCTGAGTTGGGGCAACCCCCCATACCAACCCAGGCTGGGGAATGAACAGATAGAGAGCAGCCTTGGGGAGAAGGACCTGGAGGACCTCATCAGCTGCTGGATGACAGGCTGGACATGACCCAGCCATGTGCACTCACAGCCCAGAGAGACAAACATGTCCTGGGCTACCTCCAAAGCAGTGTGGCCAGAAGGGTGAGGGAGAAAATTCTGCCCCTCTGCTCCTCTGGTGAGACCCCACCTGGAGGGATGTATCCAGCTTTGGAGTCCCCAGCACAGGAAAGACATGAACTTGCTTAAGCAGATCCAGAGGAGGCCAACAAGATAATTAGTGGGATAGAGCATCTTTTATGAGGAAAGGCTAAGTGAATTGGGTTTTTCAACCTAAGATAAGGCTTCAAGGTGACATAAGTGCAGCCTCTAAATAGCTACAGAAGTACAGAAAACATAAAGAACTACAAGAAAGATAGAGAGGGTTTATAAGGGCATGTAGGGAAAAGACAAGGGAGAATGGCTTCAAACTGAGAGAAGGTAGGTTTTGATTAGATATTAGGAAGAAATTATTTACTGTGAAGGTGGTGAGACACTGCAACATGTTGCCAGTGAAAATTGTGGATGCCCTATCCCTGGAAGTATTTGAAGTCAGGTTGGCAGGTATCTTTGCCCATGCAAAGGGGGTTGAAACTTTAAGGTCCCTTCCTATACAAATCATTCTATGATTCTAAAGGAATGTGTCAGGAAAAGACACTTGAAAATTTTCTTCTCTAACTTGAAACTGTCTGTCTTCAAATCTAGCTTTAAGTCATTTTTGTTCTAGAGTTTTGAATGAAGACTTGGAGATGACATTAAGGAAGGAGGATTGTTGATAGTGTAGGACTTTCTTATATCCAACTGATGGGAAGCTTAATTTTCCTCATTTATTTTTAATTCTAATTCCTATATGAATGCTTTTTAATTCAAAAATGTGTTCTTTGTTTTAAGTAGAAAGGAGCCATTAAAACCCAAAAACAAACAAGCAAACAAAAAGCTATGTTGAACTGAAAATAGGTGATGATACTTGTTTAGGAGTACGTGGAAATAATTTATAATAGAAACCAAATCTTTTCCAAAAAGAATTTGTCAACAGTTCAAGATTTGTCAGTCTTGTCTACTAATTCTTATATTCTATATAGAACAGGGGAGAGTGGAATGGCAGTCTGAACTCTGTGAAAATGATTTGCGTGTTATTTAATGACCAAAATTCCAAAGTAAGTTTCGCCTTAAGTCATGGTCTGCATGTGCAAAGTAGTCAGCCTTTTCTTTTCTCCTCTGGGCTGGACTCCATGCAAATCTTATAATTCCATAGTGAATGCTCTAAGAAAGTTGTGGGGTATAGGATATAAGACATAGTCTGGTTGGTAGGCTGATCTCTAAGGGAACAGATATGGGAAATACATCTTTTGCAAGGTGATAATCTTCTGTAGAAAAATAAAATAATTTCAAGTGAAAAAGTTTTATCACTTCAGTGAAATAAAGAGCTTTGGCTTGAGAAATGTCATGTCAGTTGAGTTGTTTTTATTGGAGCTGTGTGAAATATTGTGTTTTGTTATTAAAAAAATCATATTCTTATGAATTTGCATTCAAGTATTTCTATTTTTTCAGATATTTTGGTAGAAATATACAAGTTCTGAGGTATCATTCCAAATCATTTCAGCCAGACTATTTATTTGATCAACACAAAAGCTTTCTTTGGCAGACCTAAATAAAATAGCAGTTACAAGAAGAGTTCCTCCCAGCATCAATTATGATCATTAACAAATCTCTTGGAGATGCCTTCTTTGAGACCCAAAACTGTTTTTCTGGAGCTTTTCAGCAATGGCAGGTAGCAGATATCTGTCTGTTATTGAAGCTTGCTTTCTCAAACTCATGTCTGTTGCTCTTTTTATTAAAACAGAAGAAGAAATTATTTAAAATTACTCAGGAGGGTATAGTAGGAAAAAGCCCCAAAAAGCTATTATTAGTAAACAATATCAAAATAATGATATTATGTGACCTGTCTACTGATAATATTGCTTCAGCCATGGGCTGTCTGGTTTTTCCTCATGCAGCTTATGCCTCCACTGAAATAATGGCAAATCATATTTAGATAGAAAATTATCTCAAAATTACTAAAGAAAACCATCTTAGAAACTTTTTTACCATTTCTTGAGAGAAGCAATATGTAAAAGATAATAAACAGGCTCCTTGTTTTTGGAAATTGTCTTTGGCATACTGATATTAAAAATTGTCACAGTTTCATACAGGCAAAGTTATTAGATACACTTTGCAGTAAGTCATCTTATCTGTAAAAAATACTGATTGATTTGCATGAATTTAAATTTGCAGATAAAATATGGACAAAAGCACAACACAGGTATGGACAGTGTGAATTTTGAACATTACTGCTAAGTTCAGCTATCTCATCTAAGTCCTGATTCATCTCTGTAATGATATTGTTCTAAAAATTGAACTGGCAGCAGATGTGAGGATATCATAAGGTTTCATCTTAGTTATTCAAATCAGAAATATAGACTTGTTTTCTAAACAAAAAAAAAAAAGGATCTCTGTATCTTCTCAAAGAAAGCAGTCTGTCCTTTGTTTTTGATTGCAAGTATATGGGAAAAATATGCAAAATAACTAATACAAAGGAAAAACATGGTTAGTTCTAAACAGGTTTAAAGAAAAAAAAATCAAATAAGAGGTTCTTGAATGCCTTGGTAATTCAGCTGCAGGTTGTCAGATCCTAATAGTGAATTCCACCTGCAAAACTCTTTAATCTCAATATTTAACTCTCTGAGGTACTAGCAAAGCCTTAGAGCATGAAAGTAAGCATGTCTTAGGGTGGTGCTGCATCTGTGTCTCATGTGTTGCATGTTGAAGCATGAGTGATTTTCTGTCAGTCATACAGCAAGTAGAAAATGGAAAAATTATTTTCCATATCTCCAAAATAAGTTATTTTTTCATGCACACTGTTATAGAACTTCAAGGACTTACCCTCATTCTTCCATCCACAAACAGTATCATCAACAAACAAAGGATGTCTCATCAAAGCAGACATTCATAGTAACAAATTTGTTACTAATTCCATACTACTTACCGAACAGAGCAGACCATAAATATTCAGGGTGTGACTTGGGCTGGGGAAGAGTGATAGTAGGAAGTAAAATCTCATGCCTTTGGCAAGTTATTCCTAAAAGTAAGAAGAGGTATGATGAGTAGCATCCTCAAATGCAAATGGTGTCACTTTGTGGTACGCTCTGTTTATAAACTTAGGACTTTCCACGGTTGTTACTAGAAAATGCAAAATACTTTCACTAAAACAAATACAGAGTCCAAGCAGACTACAAAAATCCTACAAAATTCTTTAAAATTTTAAGAGTAGGGAGATGTTTTCCCAGTGTTTTCATGCTCAAACTTATCTTTCCCTGCTGCTTCATAAGCTGTGTAGTAAACAGGAAAATTGAGAAAAAGTCATTCTCTGCTTTGGTCTAAACAAAACTTCTCTATTTTCAAAGTTTTTCAGAGGTTAAGTATAGAGTATCTATAGATATTATTAGAACTAAGATACATCTACATTAAATTGGTATAATATCAGAGTGCATTACAGGTTTGATCTTTGGTGAATGAGACTTGAAAAGAGATTTACCTAAGTTGAGGTTTTCCAGCCAAAGAATGACTAGGAAGTTGTAGCTGTCCATGTTTTTACTTTGGCATTGCTATTGAGCTCTAGCATAGAGAGCTTCAAGGCTTTTCAAGAACCAGTTAGATTTTTCTGTTTTGTTTCCAAAGAGTCAGTTCATCAAAGCCCTAAGTCTTTTTGTTCTAAAATCCCTCACATCTAATTTATACTGCATGAGTGTAAACAGACATTTAAAAATGAAGATGATTCAAAACATTTTGGATTCATTTCTTCATGTAAATCTAGGGATCTGAGACATTCTGAGATCGAAAAAGTTTTCAAACACTCAGTTTTTCCAAAGGTAATATTGTTACTCACCCACTCTTACCAGTAGCTTTGATAAACTACATTAACTGTAATGAATCACACTGTCAGATTCAGTTTGTCTTGGCTCTGTAATAGAAGTGTTACCAGCAGGGGTATGTCTAATATACTGCATCTTTGAATACTGCTGATTAACTTTACCTCCATATTATTGGATGTTAAGGAAAGCTTGAGTAAAGTCTCTCTTTGTAGAGAAAATAATTTAAAATAGGTGTTTTCTAAATGAAGTATTCTCTAAACATTTGAGAAATATGTTTAGATAGAGGATATTTTTGTATTTCTGCTTTTGTACTATTTCTTTTGTTCCGCTAATCCTTTAGGAATATCTCTAGTGTCCTGTTCTGAAGCACTCAGCTCTGTATTTTTTCAGAGATGCTTTCTATTTGAAATGCATAGAAATGAAGTTTATCCATTTTAGTCAGCCTTTATCCAGTTTCACTAATCAATATCTGAAAATGAAGAGCTAAAATTATATTTGGAAATTTTAATATTTTTATTTGATCTTACAAAATAGAAGATTTGACCATTTTCATATTTATTGTATCAGTTTTCTGTGTACTGGCCATAGATAGAACTATCTAACATGAAATTGAGAGTCTGGAATGTGTAATTATATTATAATCCTATAGTAATAAAAAAAATACTAGAGACAGATTTCAAAGATTATAGACTTTATTCTTTCTCCTTTCTTTCTCTATGTTCTTTTTCTTGCCACTAGAACTATGATTAATTATTAAAAAACTAAAGGGGTGTGTTCTCCTTCTCAGGTGATAATTAAATTTGTGTTTAAAATGTAACACTTCTCCACATAATCTTACGCAACTTGGTTTAATTAACAGACACACATCTATTGGTATGATTGAAGTTCCATGGCAGAATTTTCTGTTCTTTTGTCTCATTCTTCCCCCTCAATTTTTTAATATTCATAGGAAACTGTTGGATATTATTGACATATATTTTGAAACTGAGGATCATTCATCTCTGTCTCCCATGCAAACCCTTAAAAAGGAAAATTAATTTCTTACACAGTATGATCCTGCTCTCTCTCTTGAACAGTTTGGCATGAAATTTCATCACATAGCTTTTCCTGTTCAGATTGTGACCTGAATATAGATCATCAAATACATAGGTTTGTTCTTGAACAAACAAACCTTTTTTACTTAAACTGTACTAAGCAAAAGGTCAGACAAAAGTTACAGCAGGATTAAAGATGAATATGTGTAACATTGTATGCAGGTCTTACAGACTGCTGAGAGAAACAAGAGGTTTTCATGATATCCTTGCAACCACGTCCAATGGATCAAATGGGTTGTCAGTCAAATATTGGAAGGTTTATAGTTTGATTGTAAGTATATATCTATATATCTCTGCATAGATAGATAAAGAATGAATAGCAACAGATTTTAATGAGAGAATCTATACTATTTAAAATTCATAGTTGTATTCACTATATCCTTTTTCTCCTGTGTCTCTCTCCTCTCTTCTAAAAAGAATACAATTACAGTGTTAAAAGGTAGAAGAGAAGAGAAAATATTTGGCTGTTTTTTTTTTCCCACACTACTTTGCATTTTAGGTTTTCATTTGTTTAGGGTATTGTTTGAACAACTACTTTCAATCATCTTTATTTGACAAATAATTTTATAGGATTAGAGTAAAACTAACAGTTTAAAACCACACTTATAAGTTTTAAGAGCATTTCTACAATCTTTAATGCCATTTGCTTGTTGCACTAAGACTTTTAACAAATATTAGCCAGAAATTATTTTAAGGTGCGTATTTTGGTGTTTGAGTGTATACATAAAACAATAAACTCTTATAACTGGAATAAATATGTTAAACATATAATGTACAAACAGTGCCCTTTTCAAGCCTTCTGTGTAGCTGCCTCTCATTAATTTAGTTGAGATTCTTCGTGTTTCATAATTTTTAACACCAATCAGCAGGTTAGGGGAAGAAAGAGGATTTTCCTGATACTTCCTTAAGAAAATTCCATTTTCAAACTCAAGCCAGAAGTATTCTCATATTCACTGAGACTCTTCACGGTCACTGATTCTCTTTATAAAATGTATGATGAAAAATTATAAATACATATTGCTTAAAAAATATCATATAGTCTTGAATACGGAAAGTATGCCATTAGGTTAGATGGACTTCCATCTATTTAAACATGGATGAGGAAGATATCTTCCAGTCATACATCAGATATTACTTATAGCTGTATTTCTAGGGATTCCCTTGCTTCTCTCTATGCTGTATAATGAATATGTTTGGCTCCAAGACACCAAAAATGAATTTCAAATTATGATGATTTCTAGGAATTAAAAAAACCCCAACAAAACAAACAAAAAAAACCCAAAAATACAAACCAAATCAAAAACTGAAGAAGCACAGTTAAACTGTTATTTTATCTTTGCTTGCTACTTCCTATGGAACTATTTCTATCATGGAGAATCTCAAGAGGCTTTTCCACCTTGTGATGCTTTGAAGAGAGGCATATAGGAAATCTGACCTCTTGAGGAAAATAATGGCTTAAAGAAGCATGTCCTGCTCTTTGTTAGAAGGAATGGCTTTCAATGACTTAGAGACTTATTTTCATTTTAAAACTTTATCATTACTGCTCAAAATTGGCAGATTGGCAGAAGATAAACATAAATTGATTAGTTTTACAATGAACACTTATTTCAACTTCAGCTGGAAGAAAACCACTAGTGATTACATCCTTCTTTTCAAGATACCTCTAGGTAGATTTATGAGTCATATTTATTCAACCAGCTATGAATGGATTTTAAATTGTGTTTTATTTTGGGTGATAACTTAGAAAAACGTACATTTTGGAATAAACCACATGCAGAATTCCCCAGAGGTGTTAAGAGGCTGTGTGTCTTCACAGACTTCTGTAGCTTTTTTCCCTCCATTTGTTCCAGCAGACAAGTTATACTAGCATTTGCTGTGCAATATTTTTGCATGGTAGTGATAAGAGTTCCCTACCTTGGTCATAGATGTTCGTTTGTGCCAAAGCACTTGTTTCAGAAGACTGTGCTACGTTTCCCTCTCATTTCATGGCCTTGGTAAAAACGTCATATTTTGCTCAGGGCAAGGAGTGCTGCTGCTGAAGGAGGAGTGGAAGCTGTTCCACGTTTGCTGACATCAAGCATTTGCTGATCAACAGCACTAGATAAATTGAGGAGCTGTTGTACCCACACCTAATTCAGTACTGCAAAGGGGCCACAATATGTTTTCATTTTTAATTCATTTCCTGTAGTAAATGTGCCATTTCACTAGGCTTCATTTAGACAGTTTGTATGGAGTTTTGTTGTTTTCAAACTGAATAGATTATTTGCCAACATACTGGTTGTAGATTACTGTTCACCAGGTCTACCTAAACTAATATTTTGACCACCTGTTGATCAGCAAAAATGATTTGTGAAATGGAACAGAAATATCCATAATGCCAAATACAGAAAAAATCAATTCATGATCGTTGATTTTCGTACAAATTATTCTCAAAAATGTACTGCACACACAAATTTCCGAATCTTTTAATACAGCTCAGACCATACTTAATTGTTCTGTTACTAACACAGAGGGGAATCCAGCTCAGTATAAAAAAGATACATTGGATTTACTATACTAAGAATGAAAAAATGCTGACCATAAGCGCATTTAAAGAGAAGTAAGCCTTTTACTAATGAACTAGCACTTCTGCAACACTGCTGCAGGTATAAAACCAGGTTAGTAGATTTTAATCTTGCTTTTCCCCTCCCCTGACCCATCCTGCCAGCTTTCTGTAAAAATAATCAGTGGAAATCCTTGCAAAACAATATCTGCTGCCCAGATGAGATCTTGGCAATGTAAATCAGTTATACTCATTCCCTGCTTGCAGAAGAAGATTTGCCTTTTCTGTCACTCAAGGTCAAAAATTGTATTCCAGAATCCACCTATCTATTATGTTTATGGAGACATGTCAAGTTGTCACCAAGGATTAGTTTGGAAAGATCTTTATTTAGTGTATTTTTCAAAAATGCATGCATGCAAGATATATATACTAACATTAATAAGCAGGTAGTGGATTTTGAAATGTGAAAATTTGCCTGTGTAAAGAGGCATCCCACCCAAATGGGCAAAGTCATTGGAAATCTCATTATAATTATAATATATATTAATTATATATATTTTTTAATGAAAAGAAATACATGAGACAAAAAAATAAGGAGGGAGTGGAAAAGAACCCAGAATGAAAAAGTTTTCGAGCTATTTTCTTTTGTGCATGGAATATCTTCATGGGCAAATAAAAAAGAAAAATTATTTTAAAAATTGGCATTTCCATTGATTATTATTATGTTTATCTTTCTATGACACAGCAGTAGACAAAGCAATGATGATAAAGCAATATTCTGCTGGCTTAGAAATCTAAGGAGGGAACTTAGAGGTGGCTAACTATGAAATCTTTTGTCTCTCTGTTTGTGAATAGTGGTTTATATGTCACAGGCTATTTTCTTCCTGTTTTTATTTGGAGCCAGAAATGGGATAAAAGTGAGTGAATTTTGCTTAAGAAATTAATTTTCAAAATGCATACAAAATGAGCAACAAAAGGCATGACAAGGATAGAATATCATATCATAGTGTTAAAACACTGAGATATGTTCCATTTCTGTTCTCTTTCCTTTTTATAAATACTTAATAAATATGACTCAAGTGATTTCCACGTATGTTTTTATTATTATTCTACTTTTGCTTATTTAGGATTACATTATGTGTGTACAACTTTTTAGGTTAAATAGAAGATGAAGAAGAAAAGAAATTAAAGCAGATCTGAGTGAGGAAGGGAAATGGTTGAAAATGGTATCCCTGCTATCCCTGTGGTAGTGGCAGTCACTGTTTTTCCTCTAACAATTATGTAACTCTGAATTATAGGCTTAAAGTGATAGACCAGAAATGTGCACAGACACAGTTTTGTTTCTGGTTCTTTATCTGAACAGCTTCCCACTCTTGAGTAGCCACTGTGACTTATGGCTTTCAGTCATAGAAATTATGCTGATTAAGAAATTATGCTGATTAAGTCTCTCTGTTGAAAAGGTATGCTAAAGCCTGGAGATGAGATTCTTAATTTCCTTTTAAGTGAACAAATTTTAGCAGATGCTTCTAAACATCCTTTTATTTCCTCTTCTTAGGAGATGTCTGGAAAACTTGATATACTCTCATTCAGAGAAGGAATTTTTATTGATAAATCCAAAGTAAGTATTTTTTTCAAAAGAGTTCCTGAAATTCCACAGATTAACTAACAGATTTATATCGCCCAGAGTGCTTTGACATTAAGAATTGTGTAAGTACTTATTGTTGATGTACTAGCGGTTCAAACATCTCCGTGCTGGCTCTGAGTGCCACTAGATATAAGACATTAGCTCAGTTTCTGTGAACATTCATTCATACCTGTTTAGAAACTGTCAGTTATGATTGTACAGAGAGCTGTCCACAAGGACTATGCTTGAAATCATCAGGTTTTCATATACAGACATGCATGGTCTTGGATTTTTTAGTCACTCTTCACCTGACATAAATTTGAGTTGATGACTGAGGAGGTGAAAATGTGTGTGCAGAATTGTTAGTCCTCTGTGCCATTCAGTTGTCTGGAACTGGATTTGGGGAGGTTTTGTACTTATTTGGAGAGGCAGGAAGAACAACAATCTGAACAGTCAGAGGTTTCATCTACTCTTGTTGTATGGATAGATGTCAAAGAGAGAAAAAGCTACTTTAATCATATCCTGCCAGTTTAAATGTAAGGCTTTTTATGCTCTATTTTTCTGTTAAAATACATACAGTACTGCACCACACAATCACGTTAAGTACCACACAGGAAAACCTGCAAAAGATATTGCCATGGTCTAGATTTTGAGCAAATAGCCTAGCAAGACATTTTCATTTTCAAAAGTCAAACCTGCCATTATATTTATGGCTTTGTTTAGATTCTTCTTTTTTTTTTTTTTTTTTTCTTTTTGTACATCTCCATCTAGAGTTTACAAATAAAATAGACCTGCGGTGATGTGAACCCCAAAGGAAAGATACACTGTGGCTGTAATATACTGAAATGTCAGGAAATCATTTATTGAGCCACTGGTGCCTTTAGAGGCTGGTTATAATTTGCTTTGCTGTCTGATAATGTGTGTGTTTGTAGATCAATTATCTCAAGAGCTCTTTGGAGCCATAAGGTCATCTTTCGCATATTTGTCAGATACTTCTGTGCAGAGATGCCAAATAGCACATTTTTCTTCCTGAACTTAATAGATCATCTCTCAAAGTAAGTCTATATAGTGAACAAGTTATAGGAGTTTTACCTAAAAAAAAAGTAGCATGTAGTTTCTTTCAGATTGGTGATTGGTAATTCACTTGTGAGTGTGACCTTTAATCAATTACCAGTATTTTAATCATACCTGCATCCAGGTAGACAGAAGCCTTTTGTGATACCAGCATAATTTCTCTCAGTGGTCCAAGGCTGAATAGATATTCTGAAAGGAGTCCCATCTTTTATTTTGAGAACAGGACTTGGGACCATCAGCATCACTTGTTTTCTCTTAGGACAGTAGCATTCTTTTCCATTACCTGCTTGAAATTGAAACTTTAAATCTTTATGAAGTGTCCTATGGACTGTATATTAAAATTAAAAAGATAAGGAAAACATAAGTTTGGAAAAAAGATTACATAATTGTCATTCCATGTAATCTAAAGACCATAGACCATATCTGAAGACCATGTAATATGAAGAACATGTTAATAGAATTTCCTTGGTGCATAATTGCTGATTGGATTTTTTTTTTCTAAGAGATTTTAGATTCATGACTTCTAAATATCTTCAAGGGGATGGGAAAAGAGGAGCAGAAAACAAAGCATATTTCTGGTTATAGAAATCTAACTTTGGAGTTTCCAGTTTCAGCCCTTTCACAGTATGTTTCATGTATATTTATGGAGGCCACTGAAGGAAAAAAAATATCTTGTTTTGGATCTTTAAAGCCTGATGCAGCTAACAGCTAATTTCTTTGATGTCCCTTGGTGTGTTGAATTTAATTTGTCAAAAGCAAACTAATATGAAATAGTAAAATAATTATTAAAGTGGAAGTAAAAATAAATTATTAGAACATACCAACAGAGGAAAATAAAGTAGATAACGTCTAAGTTTCTGGGATGTTTCTCATTTTAATTACATTAATCCTAATTGCTATTAGACTGGTAATGGGACAGTATTTTCTACTTTGTTGTAGCAGGTAAGTTTAGAGAAGGGAAAGATATGGAAACAAGTTCATGCAATCCAAATTGACATCATACAAAGGGACTTTATTTGTAGAATTAATCATTCAATGTACCTAGGAAAAGATTTTCAATGTCTATTTGTAAGTCTCATAATTATGCATGTAATTCCAATATTTTTTTTAGTTTTTACATGTTTCTTCTGTTTTTTGTTTAAAACTTTTATTAGGTGTGCATGACTTTTATGTAAGTTTTCCATCAATTTTTGAGTCCTGAGTTCACATTCAGAAAGAATTGGTGCTGTAACTATCTAAGCAATATTTTTTCTGGAATATTGCATTTTTCTTAACATGGAGCAGAGATGTTACTTAGAAGTTTTGATCAGGGTATTTAATTAGATTTCTGGGAACAGAAATCCTAATCCCAAACTTGTTCTCCTTTTGGAGATGAGGCAGATCACAAATTCCAAACATAGCAGGAGATTTTATTTTATGACAAATTAAGTTCATAATTCAACTACTCCATGCTTGTCTCCTTGAATGTCAACCAAACTTTGCCTCAGAAAAAAATTGTAGCTAGAAAAATTAAATTCCATTTGAGAATGCAAACAAGGGCAGGGAAATGCTGGTTTTCTACATGCAGGTGAAGGAAATTCTAATTTGCTCATTAAGTCAATATTGCAGTTTAAATTCTCTTTGGGATCCTATTTTCAGTGTTTGGGAACACTGGGAACCAAGATATGGGAAGAATGGTCACAATGAGCACATGAAAGTAACAATCTTAAGATTTCACCAGATAATACTGCTGTATGTATGGGGGCTTTTTTGGTCGAACCTTTCCTATTTATTTGTTTTCATCTCAGATACTCTAGATTGCTAGTGCACATACATACTAAGAAGCTCAGGTTTTAACAAACTTTAAAGAGAATGAAGCATTTTTAATAAGGAAAACTTAGATTTTGAGGGGTTTTAGAACTTTTATTCATTTTTCCTTCTTACTGTTTCTTTTAATTGTTTTGAAATTTCATCTTATGCTTGGATATTTTCTGCTCATAAAAATTACTAACTTAATCCCTGTGTTGCTTGAAAAATGAACATTCTGTAGTTAAGCGTTGAAACAGAAATCAGATGTCGTAGATTAAAATGCCAAACCAGTATTGTTATGAGTCATGTTCGAGTTATGATTTTTTTTCTTTCTGTGTATATCGAGCCATCATTCCGACTTCTTGTTCTGTCTTGTTCCTTTAGCATCCACCTCAAAGGGCAAATCAATATACATACACATTTTATTTTTAAAATAAGTAATAAGACATGTAGTTAATTAAATCTATATGAACTTTTAATGCTACATACATTCTTTTATCAGAATTGCTATCTCTCACTTTATCATTCCTGCTGGGAGCTTTTTAGGTATAACAAAAAATATTGCTTGTTGCTTTTTCGCATGCTGATCATGAATTCAATGGGGATCAGCTCCTGCCAGTAAAGGCTGCATATTTATGCTATTGATTTCTGAGGGAAGGAAGCTGAAGGGCTGTTTGTATTGTGCTATAAAATTAATAAATAATGATTCATTAGAACAGCATCCTGCAGCTCATTGGTGGGAAGTAATTTGGTATGAGGGTCGTATTTCTATTTTCTACTCTAAATGTGCTTGGGATACCACAAGAGGGGAGAATTGCTGTTGCAGTACTTGTGAGTATTGTCCTAGTCTATGTCCTTTGGGATTTGCTCTCTTTGAAGGTGGGGAGGTGGAGCAACAGAAAGCAGGCAGCATGTCTCTTGGATATCTCACTCTCCAGCAAAATTGTCTGTGCACATGTGTGCTGGGAATCCTCAGGTGTCAGGAGAGGGCTGAGGTACCCTTATCTTTGTGATAAGGAAATAATCTTGAGTCAATCTCATCAATCTAATTGACGTGTGTTTTTTCCCACAGGTAAAATGCACTGGAGACCATTAACCTGATATTGCTATGCACTTTGAAGTTAGAAAAAAGGACACAACAGTTTCCCATCCCCAGGAAAATCAGTGGTCCCTGTTCCAAATTATCTGATGGTGCTGTAATTGCTATTGTTATTTAGAAATATTGCATTCTTTGGGGATTGTTTGGGCAATTATTGTGCCCATCCTTAAGAGAACCCTAATTCAGTTCTTCTGTAGGAAGAATATAACGGGCATAGAGTATAAAAATCTGATCTTCAATACCACAACTGGGAAGTATTCAGGAGGCATTATAAAATGCATTGAAGCTGAAGGAACATTTACAGTATGATTTAAATTTGGCTGTATTGGAAACATATATTTTAACTCATTTTTGAACCCTCAGAGGATTTGTCAATGTTAATACCCAATGCGGTCTTGCAGAGTGTTGTGTGGTAGTTTCACACAAACATAAACTCAGAAACAGTAAATAGACTGGAGCATATAAGTGGTGGCAAAGTTGCATAAAACAAATGTAAAAACATTGATATGCTGAAAGTGGTTTGTATTAGAAAAGATTTTATATTCATATGACTGACAGATCTTTAAGATCATAATGTGTAAACTACGCTGACAAGGCAGAAGGAAGACCTGCTTTTAGAGGACAGTACCAACTATGGATTGAAAGGCTTTAGAGATTCCAGTATTTTTAATTCAAAGAGATGAGTTTAGATGCACAGCCTCTCAAGTCAGCCTTTATATGAAATGTGCCTGAGGGCACTGTCCTTGTGGTGGACTAGAACTAAAGTTTAAAAATTAATGAATAGAAGGAAAATGTAGCAATATACAGTAGGTGTGCATACATCAAAACTAATAACAAGACTGTGACTTGCTAAGATTGACAGGTTCCTTGTTTAAATAACCAATTGGCACCTCTGATACCTGACAAGTTTCAATGACTTTTAATTTATTTTCAGCAATATTTTCTCTAGTCCCCTTCTAGACTCTAAATGATATAACTTACCAAATTATATAACTTACGCACTTCTGAATTTCAGTGCAATTCATCCTTGTTAATTACTCCTTGCTGGTGGTTGTGGAAGCTAGACAGGAGAGTGAATAACAGCATTACTAGTGCAGTATGTGACTACAGAATAAACAGAGCAGAAGGAGGGAGACAGATTGTGGTGCAACAATGGCCAAATATTTACATTTTCTGTAGCAAAGCATAGCACAGAGGAGTCATCTTCTCAGCGTGAGAGCTTAAGTTAGAAACTGGATTTTTTCCATGTAATTGAGAGACTATCACTGATATAAAATAGTGAAGGTGACCACCTTCCCTTTTCTGTTTTATTTGTAAAAGATTTGGGGTTTAGTTTTTTTCATTCTGTCAGGCCTGCAAGTTGTCAAGAATTTTATTCCTATGATAAGCTGACAGTTTGGAGAGTAGATAGGAACTTCACAGAAGCTCTACATGCTTTTCTGAATGAGAAAAAAAAAAGAGTGCTTTGAGTGCTTTTGCAGGGTAGTGGAGTAATTGATGGAAATGAAAGGTTGGGAAAATTGCTAATGGAATTTCAGGTACTGGTACAGATAAACTACATTTGATATGAAAAGGACTGCAAACAAAAATATAGATCATAAAGGAAGGAAGGAACCAAAATTACCACTATATAAATGTATTTCATGCCTCCTCTCTTTTGAACAGTTATCTTCTAACTGCACAATGTTCTATATTAAAATTTTACTCTTGCTCTTCCATGGAACCTTTTTGCTAATTCATGCCCTTTTCCACACGTGGCCTTTTTCATCCACTGGGGTTTCAGCTGGGACTTTAGTAAACACTTGTCTGAACTATCTGAAGTCAGCCAGAGGATGATATGTATAGAAATGTTCAGTGTGAAAAAAAAAGATTATTCTAGTTTCTACTTTCAATTCATAATGTCCTGTGAGAGTAGTCCTGATAAGGTCCAAAAGCTTAACTGCAAGCTACACTAGAAATTTGAGACAACCTTCGAGGATTTAAGAGACATCAGCTTTCCACAGTGTGGGCAGAGGAAGTAAAAGTGCTGTCAGTATGTGATGGGCTTCTGGAGAAATACGATGGGTCAGAGAGAAATGTAGCCTAGATCTGGCGAAATATGTTGCTTTCTTGGCTTTTATTCACAGTCTGGTAGAAAACATCTTGACATAATCCTGTTATTTCTTTGAGAATAAAAACATTTCTGTCTTTGCTGTGAGTGTGTTCATCTCTGGAGATCTCTGCCAGAAAAAGAGTCCATTTCCCCATTGTCTCAGCCTGAAATGTTCACCTTTACCCACATAAGGGACTTGGAAATCGGGTAGCTATGATAAGGGACAGAGTGAACTAATGCAAAAACATTCAGCTGCTCTCAGCAGGAAGTGTCTTGTCAATACTGGCAATAAGTAATGTACTAAAGATTTACTGTCAGCTGGCTGTCTTGACCACAGCAGGGTGGAAACTTGCAGCAGGCGGATGGCTGTACATTCTTAGGTCACCGTGTTTACTTTGATGAATACGTGCAGTATCCTTGGTCTGAATTGTTACACTGAATTGAAGGGAGGCTGTAGTAACAGATAAACCTATAAAAAATGTTTTCCACCATTAACAGAGAAAATAACAGTTAAATAATTGGACATAGGAGGCATCAGCACTATTATTTTCCCTCAAGTTTTTAGCACAGTGTCCTGCATTAAACTGAAAAAGTTCTGGTCATGGTGTTTGCAGTAGATAAAAATTGATTGAACAGAATGGTTTCCCCATGGTTATTGTGATCCTGTATTTATTTCTATAAATTAAAATTTACATCATTCATTTTGGGGTTGTGCAGTTATTAATTTATTTTTCTACAAAGAAAAATTACATCTGTTTTCTTATGTAGTGTGTTCGAACAACTTTTAAGATTATGAGGAGAAAATATGTCTTCCACAGCTTGTCTGGTATTAGAAATTTGCTTATTTTAAAGTAATATAGGCTGCAAGTTAGTAATCATAGAATCATAGGATATTTTGGGTTAGAGGGCCATGAAGTCTAACACCCCTTCTATGAGCAGGGGCATTGTAAAATAGATCAGGTTGCTCAGAACCCCATTCAAACTTTTAATGTCTCCAGGGACAGGACACCTACCATCTCTCTGGGCAACCTGTTCCAGTGTCTTATCACTCTCATAGTGAAAAATCTCTTCCTTGTATCTAACATAACTCTACCCTCTTTCAGGGTAGTGCCTTGTTCAGTTTGAAGCCATTGCCACTTGTCCAATCACTACATGCCCTGGTAAAAAGACTGTGTAGATCTTTTGTAGGCTCCTCTCTAGGCTCCTTCCTGTACTGGAGGGGCGCTATGGTTCCCCAGTGCCTTCTCTTCTCCAGGCTGAACAACACTGACTCTCCCAGTCTGTTTTAATAGCAGAGGTGTTCCAGCCCTCTGATCATCTTTGTGGCCTCCTCTGGATTCCAACAGGTCCATGTCCTTCGTATATTCAACATTCCAGATGGAGTCTCATAAGAGTGGAGAAAAAGGACAGTGTGTAAACATTCTTTCACAGACAGAACTTTCATGTGTATCTTATTTTTTAAAATCCATAGTAACTATAGAAATATAGAAGACTTCCCTACATCCCTAAGTACCTTTACTTATAAATCCACACTGACGACTTCCAATCAAGTGTGTTTGGAAATGCTTTCTAGAAGGATTAGTTGACCCACCATCTTCCCAGGGAATCAGCCATGGCTGACTTGCCTGTAGCTGCCTGGATCTTTGTTCTTACACTTAACAGACTCAATTGGCCAATTGAATAAAAGCACTGAATTTTTCTTTGAACTTTATCCATAAATAACAATTATTAGAATTTGACAGTGTAGATGCATACTTTTCCATTAATTGAAAATATGCTTTTATGCTAGTTATTCTTTTGTTATTTAGAGCATTGGGGGGCTAATTCTTACTTTGCTCAAAAAAAGTTCATAAAGAAAAGCTAATAAATGTCTATCCTCATTATATTCTTCTAGATACTACATTATTTTTAGTGCCATTTTAGTGCCATTTACAGAACAGCCATTTTACAAGGCATCTTCTGGGCAGTTACCTTAGTGTCCTGAGTTTCAAAGTGCCTCTGAGCTGCCCCAAACAGCAGAAAAGTTTTCTGAAAGCCCCAAAGTAGTGTGGCACACCAAGGGACAGTTTTAATAACTCCTTCTAACTGATAAATGGTTATGAGAGTCTCTATGTCCTCTAAGATAACTGTGCCCCCTCTGAATTTCTGACCTATATCTGTCACTATTTTAATAATAAATTCCATGTCAGGGGTTGCTCCTAAGAAAAAGGTGCATGTAAAGAAAATCCTCTTTCCCAAATTACCTGATTTTCACATTTCAATCATATGTGCATTTTGCTTACCATTTTTCTAAACCTAGATTTCTTTCAAATTGAAGGGTTCAAACAGGAAAACCTCAATAATCTTGATGTTTCAGGGTCAAAATCAGATTACACTTCAGAATATGTGTGTTCCAGTTCCTTCTCTGTCTGTGTTACTTTAAAACACAGTGAATCCTGGGTCTTGACCTGTCTTTGAAAAACTGGATTGCTGTAGGTATTAAAAAAGATTTTCAAGATTTTTTTTATTTCAGAACATTTAAATATACTTTTAAAAATGTCATTCTGATATTGTAAGTGAATGAACTTACAATACAAGATAAGATACAAGAGAGAAACTTTCTTTTCAGTAAATAGCAAGGGTATGATAGGCATTTCCTGACAGCATGAAACAAAGCACAGACCACTTTTCTTGACCATCATGCACTTCAGTCATTAATTCACGCAGTTGTCTGGGCAGCATGCCACTTGCCAAAAACATTCTAGATATGGTACATGCAGGAAATTTTCTGGAAATAGAGATTCATGTCACTCTTCTTCACTAAAATGTGACAAGATGTTTGATTTTGAAGGGGTTTTATTCTTAAATAGAGAGTGATTCCCTTGTCCCCTTTTTTCATATGAGCTTTTTGGAAAAAAACAGACGTATTTCATAGGCATTATAAGTTCAACTAAAAAGAGTTAATAGCACTGCATCAGTCTTGAGGCATGTGGAAAACTTTTGCAGTGCCACCTAGATGTTTGTTTTCTTTTTTAATTGAGATCATTAAACAAGTTGAAATGTTGTCTGCATTCAGCTGTGAGGAAAGAGAAATCCTCTTTCCTTCAACCTTCCCACAGACACAAATACTCAATAGCAGCAGTAAATAATTCAATTAAATACAGTGCAACACAGAGTAGTTGCATTGAAAGTTATGAGAACTGATTCAAAGTGATAGAAAAGGAGTTAATTTAGAGCAGATGAGACATGCTTCTTTCTATTTTTACCTGCTGGTTGTATAATAATACATGACTGCATTGCAAAAGGAGCAGGAGAAAAGCAGGGATATTTTGTTCCTTTTTGAGTAGGAGATACAGGAAAAAAATGAAAGTCTTAGCTTAAACTTAAAATTTGCAAAAGACTTGGAAAACCAGGAAATGAAATTTCAATTTCTTGCTTTCTTTCTGAACAATGCTATGGTTGCAATAGCCGCCAGAGCCAAGGAGAGCTTAATCTCTGAGTAACCAGACAATGCCCTTAGCTGAACAGCCACTCTGAAGGTGTGGAGAAATGAAGCAGTTTTTTCCTTTCTATTTTATGGCCACACACACACTAATTCTTAGTTTCTGGATTTTCATGTTTCTCCCATTTCATTAAGTGCTCAGCATGATTTTTTTCTTTCAATTTATTTGTCTTCTAGACAATTTTAGACTAACAATGTGCGAGGCAGAAAGAGGTGTAGCTGCTGTGAAAGCAGAGCCACTATGCTCAGGTGTCTTTCATCACTGCTCCTGCTATCACAGAAATTGCCAGCAGGCACACCTGGAGAGACACAATCTTCACTTAAGTAGGGGGTTAAAAGTACAGGTAAAGCTTAGAAAAGGAATGAATGTGTTCTTGATCTGATAGTGCTGTGCTATGCTGTAACTAGAAGACTGGAGAGTAGGAGATACTCAGGTATTGGGAGCTTGAAGCCAGGATGGCTTCAGGTTTCTGATTGTTTTTTGTGGTCTGGGTTGTTCGTGTTGCTGTGCATGCTGATCTGATTCCTAACAAGGAGCTCAGGATCTTCAGTCTGGAAGAGAATGAAAAGTAATACCACAATATTTCTATTTTTGAGGGAATTCTTTTAACTTGGAAGGTGGAATTTGCGTTGCATCCCACTTTGGTAGAGGGCGTTTGGACCCAAGTCATGTAAGTCTTCAAACTTGAGTCTCATAGTTATACAAGTATTTAAGAACATAAAATCCTCCTGTTACATGTTCTTCCTCTCCAATGCTAGGAGAGACTACCTGGTGAGGGGCTGAGGTGGTCAGGATGTGGGACAGGACAGCTCTGCTCTTTCCTCTGCAGGAGAGGCAGAGGTGTGTTGCGGCAGTTGCCTGCTACGACCTCAAGCAGTCGAGAAGCGCCGGCTAGCGCTGCCTTTGTGAGGCTGGGTCCACCATGTCTGTGGACACTCCAGGGTAATGGCATCTGCCTCCCTGATAGTGCTGAGCGCTGCGGTGTGGGTAACACAGCTTTGGTAGCTTCACGCTGAGAGGAAGTGAAGGGACGAGAGAAGGACACTTTGCTTACAGGCCTAAAAGCTTTTATTCCCCCATGCGTGGTCGAAGCAAATCGCTCTCAGCACAATGCAAAGCAAATGCCAGAAAACAAAGAACTTGCGACAGATAATGTAGGGAGTGGGCAGACAGGGGTGGAAACCTGGCTCGCCCTATGGGGACAAACAACAGGGAACTGACATGGATTATAACAACCTATGGTAATATAACAGAGGTGGGTACAGTGTTCTGGGACAAATAGAAAGGCTAAGGTGGGGTGATTGATGCAGAACTTTCATGAAGAAGCAGGGAGTGGTTACAAGATTGACACCCCAACAAGGAGTGACAAACCCTGACTGACAGAACCATGTAAGGAGAAAACTGGGAGAAGTAAGAAGATTGACAGGTCTGAGTGGCAGGAACTCATGGTAAACAACTTGGAGCAAACCACTGTGAAGGAAAATAGGGGAGTACAAGGAACAACCTAACTAACATTAATAAAATCTCTGACTAAATCAACCCAACCTACAACATCGTGTTGCCCTTACTTTTGGCTCTGCAGCTTGGTAGGCAGCAGCCAAATGCAGCTGTAAATAACTTGTTAGAAGGAGGGTATGAGAAATAAAGGAAATGAGTGGCACAAAGAAGTGTTTTTGTTATTGAGCAAGGATTTGTGGTGGGTGGTTGCAAACTCACACTCTATGAAACTCTAGGCACTGATGATCAGTGAGTAGTTCCCATCAAGAGGATGAATTGCAAAAAACTATAAATAATTATGTCTGCTGCATGTATTGATTTAACAGTCTGTAAGGTTTGCCAAGAAAGAGTTGAAAATATGTTTTCGTAGTGAGTGTGAAAGGCCATGGTGCCTTTATCTTCAATGAGGGACCTATGACCTACAAAAATGTGTGACAAATTCATATCTCCAGAGTTTCAGTTTTGCTGAGGAAAATAGATCCTTCTAGCCCAGCAGTTGCAGAGATAACAGCCCAAATGTGAAACTGAGGTGGACTTATTAACTCCTTGACTTTGTTAGTATCTTCATACAGTATATTTAGGAGTGTGAGGTTTTTTCCCACTCTCTGTGAGCTGTGATAAAATTGTCTTCTTGGTAGCATCAAATGTTCAGTGACTCTTGGCTGAAAGAGCAAAAAGGAAAAGGAGCAGGAAGTAGAACAGGGAGTGTTTTGAATTAGGATAGGAAATAAAAATGTCACAGTAAAATTCTTCTGGCTTGACTTCACACCTTTGGAATAGCTAGGAGTTGATGAAGAGAATAGTTTTGATGTGTGCTTAATTTGGGAAGAAATAAATCATATTTTTTTTAATGTTTTTTTGGCCAGGAGTGTAATTTTAAACTTCTTGAATTGGTGATCCATAATAAGAGGTGTGCTGCTCATGTCTCAAATAGCAAGAAATCTTTGTGGTAAAACTAGAACACAAGACTTGGTGTATTTATCAACCTTGTTTTATTCAAGCACACAACTTCTACCTTCTGCCTCCTTTGTGCACAACTTGAAAAAATGTTGCTCCGAGCTGTGAGAGAAAACCAAAATAAATGGGGGGAGGGCAGGATGGGGACAGAAGATTTTCTGTCTTGGACTTGAGAAGCTGACCTCCTAAGGCCTAAGTTGATCTAGTCAAGTTCTCTTGGCTGCTTTCCTTTTGAAATGCAGAAGATGATAAAGAAGGAACTATCAACAATATCACATAAAATACAATTAGGCTATAATCCATTTCAGTAAAGATTTTTTTTTTTATTTCTTCCAATCTCTTCTGATTCACAATTCTGTAAGTCAGAAAACTATGAAGTTACTTTGTAAGAAAATTGAAATGGAAGAAAATGTTTTTGGGTACTCAAATATATTTTATTCTAACAGTAGTAAAAAAAGAAACAAACCTAGTTACAACCAATGTGAAGTAGTTACAACCTCCTGTATCTGGGAGAATGGGCTAAGACTTGATGCAATTCGTGGTGATCTGTATCAAATTGAAGATCTGCATCATTGAGCTGGCTGTCTGTGCTCACTTAGATATTGTGCCCAGACTGATTGAAAATGTGTAACAAGAAGATTACTAATTTGGGAAGAATAAACCATGCTGGAAGTAGGAAAAACAAACCAGTGTTTCACTAAGATCATGTGAATATTTCTCTTGGTATTAGTCATTAACCCAGGTAATGCTTTTCTATTAATCCATCTTTCTAATACCCATCCGGGTGTGGGTGTGGTTCAGTGTCTCTTAAATTTGCTTGAAAAGCTCTTTGGTTTTATTTTATTTCTTCTTCAATTAGCAAACAAACACCTAAAATTCAAATATACCATAACATAAATCCTAAAGCAGAGTTTTCTATTGTACTGGCAGGAGAACTTAAGTAGTGTCCTGGGATAATTACCAGATTGGAGAGATTTCCAGTCAAATAGAGGGACAGAACAGGAGTTCTAACTATATGGTTGCACTTCAATGAGTGGATTAGAGGGACTAAAGAGTTTTTGTGTTATACTGTCATTAGGAAACCATCTTCCTGTTTTAGAAGCTCAGTTGGGAGTGAAGTTGGTGATGATTATGAAAGTTGTGACTGTGCTTTGTGCTTGAATTGGAGATGGCTTCAGGAGGAATGAGAGCTAAATAAAGTCATTGGTTGTACATAAATGTAATCTTGAGACTTGGAGAGCCTTCCCAGCAATTCGAGGTGAGAAATTTAGTACCAGTTTGCTAATCTGAGTGGTGGGTAAATGAACAGGAAGCAGGAGTATTGTATAATAAAGGTCTTAATTTGAGGGTTTGGCTTTGTTGGTGTTTGTTGTTGTTTGTTTGGGGGGTTTTGGATGTGCCTGTGTGCTAACAAGAATTTTTTTTCATGTTCTTATATAGAATTTAGATTCCCTATAAGTGGAAAGCAAAGATACCACTTAAAATAACATATATATGTGAATTACTTTTATTTAGAACTTAGACATAATGGGGCTTCTGTAACAAAACTTCAAATCACTGTAACGGAAATGAATCCCTTCTGAGTTGGTAATAGCTTCACAGCTGGAGAAGGACATCAGAAAAGGGAAAGAACTCGGTGCTGTACTTTCCTTAAACAGGTGGAAAATTCATTTGACTGAATATGTGAACTCACAAGACAGTGAATGAGACTTGACAGCTTCAACACATAGATCTATAGAAGAAAAAGCATGAGCTACTGTATTGTGAAATAACAAAATTAGTCTTTTGGCTTTGTTACTGTTGAAAAGTAGTTTAATTGAGATTTTTCCAGCATTTTTCTTGCTAAGTTAATGTTGGGGAATTTTCGAAATATAATTTTTTCTTTTAAGTAAGGACCATTTTTCATGAGCAAAAGGATAATTTTTTCTCAGTTAAAATATTCATTATGAGCTTTAAACATAAATTTACTTAACTGAGGAAACATCTCTTTACTTGACTCAGTGGGATAATAGAAGTAAAATCAAGAGGAGTTTTGAGGGTTTTTCTGTGTTTTTTTAAATTTATTGTTGGTTTGGGGGTTATGGGGTTTTTTCAGTTTTTTTTGGTTGCTGTTTTGTTTTTTGGTTTTATTTTTTTTAACAGAATCTGCCAAATTAAATGTGGCTTGAGTTACTTTAAGGTTTGTCATGTTTTCTTTTTTCTATCTATAAGAAAAAAGAGATTCCTGCAGTTTAGTGAGCCTTTTAAATGAATATTCATCTTCCTCCTATGCAGTCAGAATGAGGTAAATGCATGTTAGATTGACTTTTCTAATAAAATGTAATGTTGAAAAAGTGCTGTGTGGAGGTTAAGGAAATAATCAAACAAAAAAAAAAAACAAGAAAACCCCACCAGCTGTCATTGTTCAACTTAACATACTCAAATATTTCATGTTTGTTAATAGGGTGGGGTGTTTTTTGCTTGCTTTTTTTAAAAAAAAAGCAACAGCCAATATTGCTATTTTAACCCCTAAAATTGCTTCTGCAGTATGAGGATAAACATTTAGGTAAATGAAATAGGACACAGGCAGGTGGTGGAGTCACCAACCCTGGAGATGTCCAAGAAATAACTGGACATGGAAGTTAGTGCTCTGGTCTAGCTGACAAGGTGGAGATCAGTCAACAGTTGGACTACATGATCTTGGAGATCTTTTCCAAGCTTAATAATTCTTTGATTTTCTAAAATTTGTCTTCCAGCATCTCATTTTCTTGGGCTTAAGTCATAAAACTGATCTTCATTAAATTTAGACCAGTAGTAATACAGGCAATAAGTTTTTAATCTTTATTCCTTTATGGTGAAACAATGACTTTTTAGGACAAGTCATGAAAAGATTAAAATGCTTAATTACATAATTTTTGTGTTGTTTTTTTTTCTTTTTTAACAAGACAGTGTTGCTTTTGCTATTTTATAATTATCTCTAGAAGGTCCTCTACTTGAAATGCTTTGAGAGAGTCCTTCTAGTTGGCGTAGTGATTGGTGACTTTGCACATTTATGAAGAAAAACATAGCTTTCAAGGAAATGCAGCACTAAGCTGGATCCTGGTTCTCTTGTAGGACTGATAGCAGGGGAAGATAACTGGCTTTTCCATTTGATAAAGGATCTTAGGAGTGGTGCTCATAGTAATATACTTCACTCTCATGAACACTGCTCTCTGGAACCTTAACATGAGTTTGAAAAAACAATTTTTCTCTCTTGTGTCAAATATAGCACCTCCAGGACAAAATTTGTATAATTCCTGGACTACCAGAAAATGAAAACAGCAGTTCAGGAACTCTTCCTTGCAAATATTCCAAACTATGATCAGGCCTGAAAAGCTTTCAAGGAAAGCAAGTTTTAATGTTTTGCCCAAACATTATTCTGTCAAACAAACTTTGAACAAACAATCACAAAAGTTTTCCCTACTTGCCCTCACTTGCCCACTCCTCTTGTGTTTTTTGTTGGGGAGGGGGGGAGGGGGTTGTTTTGTTTGTTTTTTTGGTTAGATTTGTTTTTGTTTTTTTTTTCCTAAAAGTCCACTGAAATGACAGGGACTAAATTTGGGTCAACTGCTCTGCTTGAGTTATTCCAGTGACTTTTCTTCTTTTTCCACATTGGTCCTGCACATAAGTTCTTTTGAGTTTTTTTTTTTTTTTTTTTTTTTTTTTTGGTTGCTTGCTTAGTTTGGTATGATTTGGAGTTGTTATTTTTAGCTGGCTGCTGTAGGTTTTAAAGTGCTTTGTATAGGTACCCTCTGCTATTGAGGTGTATTCTGTAGCTGACTTTTTTTTATTATTTTGCTTATTTTTACACTTTTGAGTGTTGTTTTTATTAATTTAGTTTAGTATATCTAAAGCAACTTCACTCTGTAGTTAACATAAAATCAAATTTTACATACACATGAACACAAAAATATAAACCCCTTTCCCCTTTTCCATGCTGGATGCAGTTCAAGGTACTTTGAAAATAACATTCAGAGTAACAAATAAATGGTTAGAAACAATTGTTGATTTTAAATTACTTCACACCCTAAAGTGTGAAGTAGTTTATTAAAATGTAGAGTGTGGAGTAGTTTTTTTAGGAGTAGGTTTTTTAAAATGTAAATCTCTTGGGCATTTCACATCTTTTCACATAAAAGTGCTTATTCAGAAAATTATTGCATAGTAACTTCATTTGAGATTTATATTAATATATCATTAATATAAATTTATATCCTTATTAAAGTGCAATAGATTAATTATATTAATATAACACAAGAGGCTATATCTGAATGCATCTTTTTGAGTCTGAAAAAGGAGGTTACATAGTATGTTACTTCCTTATTAAACTTATCTTCTTTTCATTTTTGTTAAACAGCAAAATCAGGGTAAATGCCCATTTGCTTTCTTCTGTCAGATCAGCTTCTGCTGATTTGTATTTGTCACAGAGCTCAAGCAGAAATAAAGGCATGGGCAAGGGACCTGGATTCTCTCTTCTGGTTCATGCGTTAAGTCCCAGCTCCAGGTCTGAGCCCTTTCCAAGGTTTCTTGAGTTTAGTGGATAAATCTTTGACTGGTGATAATGGCTATGGCTCCCCAGCTGGTGCACAGTCACATGCTGGATTACAGGTTCAGCAAAGCCTCAATTCATTTTAGCTTGTTCTAAAATCTCTCAGATAATATTTCCCTTCACTGAATGGGTAATTCGAGTTCAGAAGCTATGTTGGGAGAAGCAGAGAAATGTTTAAGTGTCTGCTCCAGCTTTTTTGGCAGTTGAGTGTAAAAATGCCAAAAAAAGGGCATTCTTAGAAGACTTATAGTATTTTCTGGTTTTCTTTCACTAAGAAAAATTTAAACGTTGTCTTCCTCAGAATGCAACACACATATTCAGTCCTGGAAAAAAAGAGTGAACTAGAGAAAGAAAAAAGGTGGGGAGAAAGAGAGAGGAGGATGGATGCTTACCTTACCTTTTAGAGGGGGAAAGTACATTTGCAGACTTATTCTGATAATTTTTTTGTCTAGGTTTTCCAGTCTTCAAGGAAAAGAAGAAATGACCAATTTCCAGTTTTACCACATTACTATTTTCAAATAGAGACAAGAATAGCTTAAGCTGGTGTTGCTTTGGATGTAATAGGGTCTTTAAAAGGTCATGCCATGTATGTGTCCACTCCAGTAGACGAAAATTTTCAATTGGAGACTAAATCTTCTTTTCTAGTCTGCAAGTACTGCACTTTTCATAGGCTTAAAACAATTCTGTCCATGAACTGATTAGGCAATTGTGCCATTAGATATATTTGCTCCTCTTTTTCCTCTATTCCTGACAAGTGATAAATGACACTTAAATTATAATATTATGATAATATTAAATTTCAATTTATGGTATTATTTTGTAAGCATTATGTGTCATTTCTGCACAATAGATTTCACTCGCTGAAAAAAAACTTGCCCAGAATGTTAGTCTCCCTAAGTTCGCCATCTGAAAGGTTGATCTGTTTCTTGTAATAATTATGCATTCTCCAAAATTAATATATATTTATTAAATGTGAATGTGCTTCTGAGTTTCTTTAGACCTTAGGACATTTGCTTCCAGTGATTTCCTTATCTGGAAATGTCACATCTCATTCATCTGGTGATAGATTAATATTTTTTCTTTCTGTTGTGAATCTGTTTTATACTTGTCTGATAGTAAAACTTTCCAAACAAAACCACTATAACTTTAATTAGCACTCATGAGAAACCGTACTTAGAGCTTTTTCAAATCTTTAAAATCTTGTATGTCCATTGCATTGCTGTTTTTCTCCCCACCCCTTAATTAAATCAAAGGAACTGATCACTTTTTTGCAGATTGTTTTTTCTCATAAATATTAATGTGTCTGTTCTGATTTAACTGTTTCTCCTTTATGTTTTCTTGTTTGTGCTGATTGTCTTTAACCTTCAGCTCTAGACACAGTCAGCTTGGTGCTATTAATTAGAAGTCTGCTGCTAACATAAAACATATGCATGAATTTAGAAGTATTCTAAACAAAGTCTAAATGCATAGCTATCACTTTGACTTTACAGAAGGACTAGCATACAGAAAGCCCACCTTTCAGAAAGGATACCAGGAGATCATTCCTGACAGAGGAGGAATGAGTTACAAGGATAATCTTGATAGTCAAGGCCAGAAATGTAAATGTGTATTGTACTTGCCTCTGTTCTTAAAATGACAACAAGGTCATTTCTGATTTACTTGGAGTACTTTACTAACAGTTTGTGTGTGTATGCATCTGCAATACGTGAGATTTTGCTTACCTGATTGTAGAAAATAGGTTAGAATATGAGGGCTAAGAATTCATAGAATTTTTCTTATGGAGTCAAGGGGCTGCTCTAAAACATGATTGCCATAAGAAAATTCAATTGTGACCTTTTATTATTATGCAATTTTTCATTGTTTGTAGAAGCAGCATCTTTTTCCCTCATGTGTTGAGATTAATCAAATCTGACATTGCACAATTACATCGTGCCTTCCACACTCAATTTTCAGCACTTTTGTAGTTTTTTTTTACAGCTCTAAATAGATTCACACTAAGCCTGTACATAGGCTCTTGATATAGTCTTGTGGCATTTCAAAGATTTGGTATTTCTTGTTTGCTCAAAGGGATTGCTGGCTCTGACCAATGTGTTATTTTTGAATCAACCAGTATGCTAGTCTCAGCCAAAAGATTGCCAAAAAGTTGATTGACCAAAAGTCTCAACCAAAACCCTCATATTTGGTTCCTCCAGGTGTGTAAATGCTATTTCCTGTCGAGTCCATGAAACAAAAGTCTGTACTAGGGGGACAAGGGTGTTGCTGAGATCTGTGCCTAATTTTCTCCCCACCTGGTGATATAACTGGAGTATGCTCTGAGAGCTTGGTGCCCCAGTGTGGGGGTTTTGTCCTTGTTTTAACATGACTGTCTTCATCACTGGCTTGTTTGTCTACCTCTGGCATTTGAATTAAATGCTCACAGTAGTTGCAGCTATGAGAAGATGTTGGTGGACCATTTTAGATTCTAGCCTCTTGGATGGCAGCTACCAGCTCATTTGAGGCTTCAGAAAGGTTTGGATTCATGGAGGATTCAAGTCTTTCTGCAAACATGACTGCTCTTTTGTACAATATATCTAATCTTAGATGGATTTTCAAGGTTGTCATGGAAGAGTTAATTAAACTTTAGCATAGTAACAAAATATTTTTAATGTGTTTCATATTCAGGGTACATTTTTACTTTGTCTAGTATCTCCATGACTAATACCACCTTACTGTAAATCATTGCTGATAGTGCTTTTATCTTCCTTGTGTTCTGCTCTGGGGCCAAAGTCAGCATCTCATACTTACTGTGTTATAATTTGTGGGTTTTATTGACCAAGTATTACTTGGCTGAGTGATAAAAGTTATCTTGGCATAATCTTTGTAGCTTGCTGTTCTCCTAAGGCTGGTTAAACCAGTGCTAAAAGCCACTGAGCCTTGGACAGTTGCTGAGGAGACTTTCAGGATGTTGCATCTGACTCTGTGTCTGTCTTGTACCAACCTTTACTTTGTAGGTGCACTATTGCTCCCTTGAAAACACAGTTGTTTAGTATTTCATACTGATATAAGCTTCCTAAAAGCAGCACAGCAGATATCACATTAATAAACATGAAACTCATCATTCAACCACTTACTTTTGCTTATTCTCATAGTAAAAGTTTCTTTACTATAAGCATTAACAAATGTACAGCACTGGCATAAGTAGTGCAAGAACTTGTAATGCAAGTTAGAAAGGAGGCTTTTCTGTGAGTGCAATGTCATCTGCACCGGGCACAGAAACTTCTCCTAAAAAAAGGAAAAATATAATTCAAGAGAAGCCTCTTTTTTTTTGCGGTTTAAAAAAACCTTCAACTTTCAGCAATTGAATTTATTTATTTTTAATAAGTTTTGCAGGCACTATTGGCACTCTTTCAATACTTAATAACTAATAAATCTCATATAGATTGTCATGTTATCACCCATTAATTGTTTTTTGTGGTCTGTAGATACCACTTCAGTTTATCAAGGCTATGAACTCAAGAACTGGAAAGTCAGCAAATTTGGATCTAATTAAAACTAGACACATTTCAATCCCTCTCAGTTTTAAATAGCAAAAGATTACAGAAAGAAGGGGATTAGAGGGAGGGAGGAGAAAATCTTTCCATGTCACAAAAAAAAAGGAAGAACAACATTTAACAACTCAAATTTCACAGGGATAAATGGTTATAAACTTGCTAATCTATGAAACATTCACACCTAGTGTTTACTTGTAATGCCTCTCAAAATGAGTGCATAAAGGACCTCAATTCCTGAGAAAAGGAAAGGCATAATGCCAAAAAGGCTATCAACTTTCTCTTCATTTCTAGTACCAAAGCAGTACAGAGATATTATAGAGGCTCTAATCCAGGAGGGTAAACAAAGCCCTTGCTCAATATTAATTAAAAGGCTTCAGAATGCAAGGAGTCTTAGACACTGACAAAAGAAAATTTTAATTGGATTAACTACTGAAGAAATTCCAAGTTTAGATTCTTTGTTTTTAAGGGGGAAAATAGGAAAAGCTCATTTGCAATGGGATAATTATAAGATAAAATTATGTTAAATAACGTAATCATGTCTTGCCTGTATTTAGTATCTTTGGATAAAAACAGCTTGTGTGTGGTCTTGGCTGACGAGTACTTAATATACTTAAGTATGGCTTACACTGAATTGTTTGGGAGTGTGGGCAAGGGATTTGATTTTTGTATGGGATCTCTTAAAAATGTTAAAAGCACAAGCCAAAGTTAGTGATTGTGGTTAGCAAAATGACACTGAAACAAATGTGCATCCTGTAGCATCTGTTTTTCTCTGTCTTTTTTCCAGAATAGATTTAGCTAAATCTGGGGAAATCTCTACTGTCAAATGAAATAGATTAATCTTCACTGTGAATTTGGAATCATATCTGAGAAACAAAAAAGCTTTATTTAATGGGATTAAAATTCTGTTATTGACATTAGGATTAATGATTTATTTGCATCACAGAATATCTCTCCTGCATAAATATTTATTATAGCTTTAAAGAAGTTGCTAACTTGGGATTTAAGTGTGATGTAACTGCTACATTTATTTTTTTCATAACCAAAAGCAATAAGGCTTTTCTCTTCTTATTTTTGTACTGCCACAACTGTCTCTTAATATCTTTCATTCTAGCCTTTATGCCTCCACTTTCTATTTTTAACTTTGCTATTTATATATTTCTGCAAAAATAACATCTCTATATTAGTGCTATTTTTAATATTTTTTTCACCTCTAGCTACATAAAATCAAGAAGGAACAGTTTTAACTGGAAATATTGAGGGGCGGAAGTTTTAAGCTGACATGCTAAAAGAGAATGCTGTACAGACTCTGCCACACTATAGCAGTATGGGGTTTTCATTATTTTATTATGTCACGAATCTCAAATAATAAAGATCATTTCAGGTGCAATAAAAAATCTCTCATGCAACCAGAGCTGTGGTTTAGTATATGTAAGAGCTATAAAGATACCGTCTACTGGAAAGGAAATGTTGTACAAGGGGTATTTCTGTTAATGTTTTTTCTGTGTTCACTTTGTCTCATAAATTAATATTGCTTCTTTATGCTATTACTATACTATTTTTCTTTGCTACTGCAGATAGTAGATTATGCAATACATTTCTGTAAAAATTCTGATACGCTTTCTCTTTGTTTTTTTTATTGGTACATATATATTTATGGAAGTATGGAGAGAAAAGGAATGCAGTGTGATGAGTTCCTGTTTAGTGAAAAAGGTGATGGAGAGATCAGTCTGACATTGGTAGCTACTGAGTTTTCAGACATGCCTTTGCCTTTCCATGTCTTTGCTGAGTATCTACAGGACTAATTGGAAGCTTTCATTTATGGAGGGAAGGATGACAGTGTTTTGAAATGGGTTTATAATGTTTTTTTCATTCTGTATCTGACACACCTGCTTTGTGTGAGGCATAGAAGTACAGTTTTGGCCAGGTCCCAGGAGAGCTGTTGGAAATATTCTGAATAGTGTCACTAAAATCGAGCTGATGGTATGTGGTGTCTATAAAGAAGTCAGAATTTAATCTTCTAATTTAGAGGAAAAATGTTTCTGAGAACAGGGAGGAAGTGATAAGCTTGGGTTGTAACTGAGCCCTTTCCTGAAATTGGAAGGGACCATGCATTCCCATTGGTGGTGGCTTGCTGAGGTGGAAGGTCTCTGTTAGTGGCAAAAGATCTGTCTTCCTCTGACTTGCATATGTGAAGGTCTGCTGTCAAAGGAAACATGTTTTTGAGCTCATGCCTGGGTACTGATACAACAGCACTACTGGATCAAACTAAAGAGAAACTGCTTGGTTAAGTTAGTGCCCAAACTATGCTACATATGATTTTCAGTATGATCATATACTCTTCTTATTCTCTTTATTCTCTTAAGGGATTAGTCAAAGATTTTTCAAGAAGTCTCTGACAAAACCAAGTCATGAGCTAGGCATACAGCAGCATAGTTAATAGCCTGGCTGTTAGAGTTGCACTATGTGATCTCAGGGTTCTAAATTCCTTATTCCAAAAAATCCAAAGAAACCGGAATAAAGTATAGCTCTTTCTGTGGAATTACTTGAACTTCAGTTTCTTCCAACTTAGCTGAGTTTTTTTTTTTTGTTGTTGTTTTTTTTTTTTACAGGGTGACTGACAGCAAGTTAGCAGCAGTCATAGCCTCCTTTAGTTGCCAAAAGTGTCATCTTGAACCTGAACCATCCATCAGTTGACATAACTGATGGCTGAATGTGAAATATTTTTTAATTTTAAAATATCCAGTTCGAAGACTGACGAGAATGTTTGATTTAAAAGTGTCAGCAAGTGTTTTTGAGCCAGATGGAGATATGAATTCCAATTATTCTTAGAATTGAAACTATGTGTGAATATAAGCTGGAATCATTAACATTAAAGGTTATGATTGTCAAGTGTTGTCATAAGGTTCCTATGTCACTTGACTGTCACTTAAAATATGTGTAATAGATCTTTTGGTGGGACTCCATGAAGTGCTATTTGCCATATGTTATTTCTCTGTGGGTGGGATGAAATAAACCTTTATTTATTATATATAAATCTTTGCCACTAAAGCTAACCTGATCCCTTGAGAGCTGGGACACCATTTCTCAGTTCAGAGGAGAAGATATGCAAACTCCAAACCTGCCTCCTGTGGCTGAACTGCTGTAAGGATTAAGCCAATCTGTGAAGGATGAGGTGTTTCAGAACCATTATTGTGTACTTGAGATGCTCCAGAAGTCAGCCAAAAAAACTGCCTGATGCTCAAATTTCATGTTACCCTGGGAGGCTTCATGGGCTTGGCCAGCATAGCTGAGTCTTGTCAGGCATCGCTGAGTGCCTACTCCTTCCTCTTGCTACGGCCTAATTAAAATGTTTCTTCTCATAACCATAAAATGACAGTTTTGCAAGACAACAGGAATTTGTATGCCTGAATGCCCTTATTACTCCTCCTCTCTAGACACTAAACAGCAGCAGGACAGAACACAAGGTGAAATATGAATGCTTTCAGACAAGGTTACACCAGTAGTGTTGGTGAAGACCGCTGCTGGAGAGCATTCTCAAAGCTCTTGCTGTTTAGTGGGATTAATTCATCTGACAGTAATGCACATTTTATACTACTTGAGTATTTTTTTCCATAGGTTTTCACTCTGAATACTCAGTAGCTTTTTTGTTTGCTTGCATTAGCCTTTTATGTCAAAGCACTTTCTCATTTGTTATCCAGGGAAATATTAAAAATAGAACAGTTCTGGCTAGCAGATGCAACCATACATTATTGAATTCATAATGCAGGCTTAAAATATAGCCTGGGAGAAGGAATTTATCTCAGTCAGACTGTTCTTACTTACAGATGTGATATTAATGATTATTGTGTCTGCAATTTCTCTTAAATTATAAACATTATTGGTGATGAATTAATTTATTATCATTGTAAATTAAATAATTATAATACCCTTGTAATGGGTATTTGCAGGTGTGCCCATTGGAAGAATATTGCAATATTCCTTTTATAATTTTAATGCCTTTTAATATTAATTCTTCTGAGTTGTAAAGTCTTATATGGTACTCCTGTAGAAGGTTAGAAAAAGACAATTAATGTCTAACTTTTTTTTTGGTGATAGTTCATTTTGTGTGGAAAAAGCAAATGCCAGTGCTCTGCATGGAATGAAAGTTGATGTGTGACTTAGTGGTAGGGGGACTGGGAATCTGTTTTCATTTTGAGAAGAAAATACTAGATTTAAATAAGTGTTTACTTATGCTAATAATTTTACTTCATCTTTTAAACTAAAGTGATGGGAATAAGGTTAGTTCCCTATTAAAAAAAAAAAAAAAGACAAAACCACATTTTTCTTAAAACAAAGTCTGTAATAACTACAGGCAATTTCCCTTCAGAAAATGAGCTGAAAACTGACAATGCTGGATGTTTGAGTTTGCAAAACTGATGCTGCCTCAAGGGATATACTAAAGGAAGTGTTTAACTGCTTTCCTTAGAGAACTTTGGAAGACTTTTATTTTTAGTGACCAGAATGCTATTTTTTAACATAGGAGGAAAGACATTTTTTCTTTAATGATTTTGAAAATTCTTATGACACATCTTCAAGTGTGTGCCTTAAGAATATTCTGGTGTTCTGATGGCAGATCTGGCACGGGAAATGGAGGTCTGTAAAAACAAAAAATCTGTAAATTTTAACAATGACTAAGTGTTGATAATGCAATCATATCCTTAAATAAAGCAAATGCAAAAAAAGGGAATGTTCTATATCCTCATCATTCAGACTATCCAAGGGTATGAAGAGGTGGGATTACTGGGATTAAGGCTATTGGAAAAAAATTTGCAGGGCATGTGCATCAAGCAGTGCCTCTCTTCAACCAAATTTTTTACATTAAGCAAAATAATCAAAGAAGATCTGGGGATAGGTAAAATGATGCCAGATTTACTTTAATGCAAATTAATGCTGAGAGTGTTTCTTGGAGGGCTATCTATTTAAACTGCAGCCTGCAATTTAATAACAAAAAAAAAACAAAAAAAAACTGTGAGGAGCAGGGGAAGTTGGTGCTGATCATGACCTAAACAATCACAGAGTGGCTACTAACATAGAGCAGTACAAGCTGTTGCATGGAAAGGAGGATGGGAATGCACAGTCACAGGGAAAACTTCGATTTGGCACCAGGGTATTGGAAGGAGAGTCATGAGGGACTTTGGAATGGGGCCAACAGAGTTTTTGTAATTCATATCTTTCAGTCTTTGATTTAAGATTTGCTTGTTGTAACATCTAATTCACCTCTAAGGAAGTATAAATGAAATTAAATATCAACCCAAACTGAAAATGGGAAAAATGGGGCAAGACATGGTCAGTTCAAGTCTCTGGGAAGTTAAGTTTAGGTGGCAAAACTTGGATTAGTAGTGTCAGTATTTCATACTGAATCTGTTCTGCATGTTTCTTTTTCCCATGAAGACCACAACTCAGGTGAACAAAATTGCAGAAAAGCTTTACTCTTTGTTGTTTTGGTTTTGTTTTCTGATTTGTTGAAATAAAGATAACAAGGGAACATGTGGAGTTCTCCAATTTTGATTCTTTGGTAAAATAGAACCTAATCAGATTGAGTACATGTTTCAAGAAATCTGATCCATGAAGGAAACAGGACAGACTTGCTAGTAGAGTTTGTTTGGATTTTGTGACCACAGGTGAGGGAAATCCTTCACAGCAGCAGGAGAACACAAAAAAGCTACAACCCACCTAGATTGCTGCCTTGTGCTGTGATCCTACCAGGTCTCATGACACTGCTGTTGTTGGAGGTATGAAAGGCTTTAGACAGCTGGGTATTGGAAGATGCTTGTTCTTAGCATTTACTGAGGAATTGGCTCACTCTCTAATCTTCAGTCAAGAACCTGAAGAGTCATTGAACAACTCTAGGTAACTTCTTCTGAATCTGGCACAGACTTGAGGCTCACATCATCTTAGGGCCTCTGGTATTCCCAGCAGTGTTCTAGTGCAATTATTGATTTTAAATAGAAATTACAGAACCCTTTGTCAAAGCCTAATTTTTGTGAATAACACAATTATCCATTTTCAGCTGGAAGGTTTGGGCCAGGTCCTTGCCTTAAGCTGTGGGAATCCCATGCAGCTTGGTTAGTATTATAGGTAAATCAACAGCATAGTCTTTGTTGAAACTCTCAAAAACATTCAGCTCTTTTTTCCAAATTAGATGACCTATAAAACTTGTGAATCCCAAAGAGAGTGAAGGTCTGAAGACTTATGGTAGTCACAGCATGAAAAATTAAAGAACTTTGTGTTGACAAGAGAGGCTGGGCAACTCTCAACATCTACTTGAGAAGCAAGGAGAAGCAACCAGACTGTGGTGAAAAAAATGTATTTTTAAAGCAATAAAAAAAGTATATATCTCCCTAAGATGAACCAAAACTGAGAAGGGTGAAAGCCCCACCACTGATATCCAACTCTGGGCAAGGACCTCAGTGTAATGACAACTTGTAAGCCTGCCCTTGCCAGTCCTTGAGAGAAAATTGGTGCTGTTAGTCACAGGACTCAGGTGGGCACTGGTAGGGTGAGCTTATATTGGAGGAAGAGGTAAAGATTTGAAAGTGTTTTAACTGTATTACAAATTCTTTTACATACTGGATAATTCAAGCAATTCAGCCATTAAAATATTACGTAGGGTAACTTTTATGAAATTCTGCTTCCTTTCACACATACCAGCATTTTGTAACAGTTCTATTAAGATATGTATTTTTTTATTTATTTACCAATAATTTCATTTTGAGATGCTGTGTAATATTAGTATATAACTGAGCTTTCAGTTAGATGGTAATAATTTGCCCCTGTAACTGGATCACTATTATCTTTACTGCTCACACAGCATGCATGTGACAGGGAACAAACTCTGCCCTTGTCATACAATTACAAGAATTAAATTATATTCTGTGATCTGATATACTTGTTAGATCATAGACCTTGATCACTTAAAGTCGCTTTGCTCTGCATATTACTGCTCTGCATTTTTGGTTTTGTGAATATCACTTTCTAATGGACCAGTGGTGCATATCTAAGACTGCTATACAGAGCTCCCTGTGAACAATATACATACCTGCATAACTTTTAAATGCCCTTTGAAGCCTAAGAAATCTGTCAGCCACAATGAAGCTGAGTGTCTTAATTTCTCAGGCAGGCAATCTGTCAACTGTGCAATGAAGCTTCTTGATGCAGCTTGTGAGCTCAAACATTATATGCTTGTACATTGTAGCACCCAGCTGGTGACAGCCCTTTTAGTGCTGGCAGGTACTTAAGAGATTTTGGTGCTGGTCTCCAGAAAAAAACCGCTTTTCTCAGGTCAGCTCCTTATGTCTTTCCCAGGACAGACTGGCATGGGGCCAGGCCACAGCTCCAGGGGAATCTGCTAACTGCATAAGCAAATCTCTTTGGTTTGCTAGTGTTATTATATCCCCCTGCTCACTTTCTTTTAATGGCTTTATATCTTGCAACTTTCCCCCCAAAAGTGTTGCAGGTACACTGAATCAACTGACTGAAGGGACAAACGGAAAGAAACAAAGGTGATAAATTTGTTTGGGCTGCGTTACTCCTATGTGAAAGGCTTAGTTACTAGCTAAAAAAAATAACCCATTATTGTGGATGACTGTGGTATCTTAATGAAAATCATTGCAGATAAGCATGATTCTCTTAGTTTCTAGCTCCTTAAATGTTAGATGTCAGATCTAGTCTTTGCCAGCTTTATTCCTAAATAAGTGAACTTTGAGTTAAGCTCTATAAGTAAGAATTAACCTAGAAATTTGTCACTGGCATTATACCCTCTGAAAAGCCTAAGTTCTAACATGAGCAAATAACCAAAAGCTGATGAAAAGTTTGTGAAATTAACCCTTATGAAGTGCTAATTGAGTAAGAGAGCACAGAAACTACCCATAACTGTTAGTTGAAGCTGCCTGTAAAGTGCCTGTAAGACTGCAATGAAACCACAGATCTGCATCATTTATTATTATTATTTCTATTGTTTCTTTGGCAGGTAGCATACATACTAAAGGTCACTTGCCTATGTCTCTTCTTATAAAATGTCTTTCCTCACAGGCAGTACTCAGAAGACCTGAATGTTTGTTGTTGTTTTGGTGGTTTTCTTTGTTTGCTTTCATTTTAGTGGGTTTTTGGTCTGTTTTTTGTTGTTGTGTTTAATTAAATCTGGGAATATGGATGGAGGTATTTTTTTAAATACTACACTAATATTGCATACTTTCTTTTTTCTGTAAGCAAATACTCTCTTGTCTTGCATCGAGGTTTCTGAGGGTATCTGACCTAGGACTGGATTGGAAAAGAAGATGCAACTGATATACTAGATGAGAACTCCTTTTGTGAGCTGTTTCATTGCAAACACAAGTTGTAATATATTGGTGTTCACTCACTCAAGTCACTGCTTTTTCCATGCAGCTGTTGATGACTCAACAATGCAGTTCAATTATTTATTTTAAAAAAGAACTTGGGAAGACTACTTCAAAAACTTTTTGAAAGTACTGTATTAATCAAAACTATTTTCTCTGGGGTTAAAAAACCCTCTCAAGTATTACTAGAATTACATATTTTTGTCTGTTATTGAGATTTTTTTGCTTTTCTCATTCCTTTTATAGTGAGAAAGGAAAATGTTTACAACATTGAGCTAAATAACTTGAAAAAGATGCTAATGAGGGGAGAATAATTTTGGAATTAACTCTTAGAAAAAGTAATGCAATCTATCAGGTTAAACTAAGCCTTATTAATTTAAAGAGATGTCTGAATGCAGGTACAGCAGTTGCCCAGTGGTCCATGATGACAGCTAGGGATACAAAGAGGCTATTTGGATTATATGTGCATCAGTAGCTTTGATTTATGGCATTTGTTTACCTCACGAAAACCTGAAAGGTTCCTCAGAGAAAAACAAACTTGTGACTCTCATACCTGATACATATCTTTACCTTATCCCTTGTAGTGATGCATTTAGAGAAGAACAGACACTCTCATCATCCATTGAGAGAAAAATATCCATAACTACCTAACTAAAAAGATTTTTAAAAAAATTAGTTGTTTCTAACAACCTATAAAATACAAAGTTATAAGAATTTAGGTAGTTAGTGGTATTTGGTTTAAGTCACTCAATTTTTCCTAAAACATGTCTTTAAATGATACAACCCCCAATGTCAATATCATGGTACTGATGTGACAGCAAGTGCATGTGAGAAGTGCTCAAGAGGAGGGGATTTCTTTCTCTCTTACTCATGAACATTGAGTATTTGCAAATTCATTTCACTTTAGAGTAGCAGAGTTCTGGGGTGGGTGCTTGCTGCTGCCAGGTCAGCATTGCTCCTGATTTGCTTTGAGTCTCATTTTCTTTGTTCTAGAAAAAATTTTCTCAAGTGGTGGAGGGAAGAAAAATGTAAACTACATCTTCAGTTCTTAAGAAGTTTAATCGTTTAACATTTATGGCCAATGATGACATCAAAGCAGTGCCTGCTGTGCTAAGCAATGTGTAATATTATCTAATTCGGTGACACAGGTTATACTTATATTTACAGGAGGCAAAAGCTCACTGCTTTCTTGCCATATCACTGTTCATGTGTTGTCCTATATTTTGTAACTCCTGACAGGATAGCTGTGTGCTTGCCCTACACACAGTGGAGTTTCTGCTTTCTGCTGCCTGCCCTGAAGCTGCCATGCTGAGTGTGCCTTCTGACCATTTCAGGGCTGATTTGTGAGTGCATTTGCACCAGCTCTGCCTAGTTTTCCTCTTTTTCAGACGTTTGGAAAAGAAATGTCTCTCCAGCTTCTTTTTGTAAAGACTGGAAAAACTTCACTTACCTGCCTGCCACACCTGATAAGACAACAATGCTGAACAGAAAGGTCTTGTTTAATGGATTGGTGAATTGGGAATTTATAAAAAAAATCTTGGAAACACAGATTTTAATATTGTAATATATGTTATTTCATGAAAAATCCATCTGTATGTCTTTAGAGTTAAATGAAACATAAACCAATTTTTACTTTGAGGTTTAGAGTTGTTTTTTTTTTTAATAGTGTGAATATTTTAAAACAGCTTTGGCATTTTTGAGTAATGTTCATTTTTTTAATTTTTTTTTTTTGTGTGTGCTCTTAATAATATGGAGTTTGGTTTGATTTCTCCCTTTTTTTTCTATTACCTCTGGGTACACATTTAATTATGAGGAAACCTTCTTTAAAAGTAGAATGAATACTTGAACTAGATGATGGTACTATTTATTTTTAATTATTAACACTATTAACAAGGCCAATACTTGTTCCAGACACTGAAAAGGGTTGAAGGCCATGAGGACTGTGGAAATTGATTAAGGCATGGCATTCCCTAATGCAATAAGGCAGGCTCCCCTGGCCTTGCCTCTGCAAGTGGAAGAAAATTAAGATTGCATCAAACATAGCATAAAACTAAAGTAAATGAGAACAAAAAGAATAAATCTACATGGAAAGGCAGTGCTGCCTCTTCACAGGCAGCTATATTTATTAATTAGTAGTTTATCATTTGTACTAAATTTCAATCAATAGCCTCACCTCTCTGACATTTCATTTACTTAGCTATTAAAGTGATGTGATTCATCAGGTTTGTGATGCCCTTTTGTGTGTCAGGCTACCCAAGAAGTGTAGGCTGCAGGGTGGGCTGCCACTCCAGTGTTTAACAGAATATATTTGGCAGAAATGTTCACTTTCATTTAGTCATTCACATGGTGCCAACAATAGCAACATATGTATAGAATATTAAATACTGAGCAGCAGTTGTGGCAGCAAAAGCAAGTTTAGTACCCACATGGCACCAGGGCAGGGTTGCTTTCTTGGCTAATATGAATGCATCTTGGCACTAATGTGTTACACAGTTATCTAAACCCCTTCAGTGTGGCAAACATAAACTCAGCGAAGTAGTCTCATCCAAAGTGAATTTTGAGGACCTGCACTGGGATCTAGGTCAGTGTTTGCTATGCTTTAGTATTGTCATGACATCATTCGACCACGGGAATTAATTTTAGGGGAATAATAATAGATGTGTACAGAGAAAGAAACTTTAACCTGCCATTGTATTCAATGTAAATGTAATATCACACACACTGGTATAGTTGTGATTCCTTTACAACAGAAGGGGGAAAATGGTGGTTTCTTCCCAATTATTGCTTGGAAAAAGTAGGTCAGTAAGATCCAGGACTTGGACTTGGTGATCCTGATGGGTTCTTTCCTCTGCCTGTTTTGTGATTCCTTGGTGCTATGAGTTGAATGCTGAGCTTCCCAATATAGTGGCAATTACCTCAAAATAGCAAAAATGAAAGATGACTTCATTCTTTTCCCCCAACATCCACAGCTTGTTTTTCTTCCAAGTATGTTTTCTCTAAAATTTACTGAGAGAATTGAAAACAAATTTTCATTTTACGTAAAACATATTCTAATAGGGTACAGAGTAAGAAATTGAAAGGCAAGAGTTTAAGGAAGTGGAACAGACTGTTCTTTGTTTTGCTATTTAGAGAATATTTAGTTGTTTCCTTGCTATTCCATATAATATTTATTTTTAATATGTACCACCAGCTGAAGGACAAATAAACCACTTGTGCACTAAGAAATGCCTTACATATACTTCCATTACAGGAAACTTTCTCTACATTTACTTTACTTAGATGAAGGAAATGACACCAATTAGTTTGGCAATGCTGCTGGAATTGGATCTAATATTCATTTAGGACTGGTTTCTTGGCCCACAACCATAGGTAGGAAAACTGGAGTAATAGGTGTAGGAATAGTCAACCATCTTGCTGCTTCTCAGCACTGGCTCTCAGCTTGCAAAAATGCATTTCTTGTTCTCCCTGCCCTTTCTTTTATTGCATTCCTTGCTCTGTAGAACCAACTAGAAGAGCTGTAGCATACCTAGTTCAACCCCTTTTTATTTTGAGGAGTTTACAGCAATTTTTCTTCAGAAAATGGTTTTGGATATTTAAACTTAGATGCAAAGGCATGTCTTGCCTGAATTTTCTAAAAAAAACCCCAACAAATCAAGATGAATATAGAAGTTCATAGAACAAGCTATCTTATCCCTGATCCCCCTGCCCCATTATTCTTTGACTTAGCTTTTGTAACACCGTCATTGTGTCAAAAACCATCAGCATGTTGTAGATCCTTGTCATAGTTAGCACATGTGTACATGTACATGCGTGTGTCTATATGTCATTGTGGGCACCCTTGAAAAGTCATAATCTTGTGATGCTTTGATTATTTTACAGAACTGTAGTTATGTAATGAAAGCTGTAGTTGTTGTTTCCTGAACTAAAACTGCTATGCATCTTCAGGACTGATTTTTGGAAAAATCTTTGGAGTAAGAATTATTTCAAGACTTTTTCACTTTTTAATCTCAATGTATATCTGATTATAAAATCCACCGATAAAAATCTTAAAATTTAGCAAATCTTGAAATTGTACTAAGCTCTAGATGAAAATACTTGAGTCTTTCTATACCTTCGTCTGATTCTTGTTATACTGAAGTGGAATCCAGGGGAGATTTTGATACCACAGGGAGAGAAACTAAAGCATTTAGTTATTGATCAAATGCCTAATTGTTCTTACTTTGCTGGGAATAAATGTCCCCATAAATATTCCTTCTTTTCATGTTTAATTTATGGTTTGATAGTTAATTACCTGCTAACATTTGTCCCCACAGGGACCTTACAATCTGAATAAAAGTGAATAAAACTTTCTGCGTTGGAATCTCTTTTCCTTTTGTTCTTCTCCTCCTGAGCTTGCTTTGAAGGCTTCCTGTAGCAGTGTCTATACTATGGAAGAATATTTATTTTATTTCCTATTCAGATGTGTTTCTTTCTCTTACCCCTTGATAAGAAGGGAGTCTTTTTTTCTTCATTTGCTTTCGCTCATAGTATTAATGACATAATTGATATCAGTGACAGCCTGTTCTCAAAGTTGCAGACAGGAATGCCTTGCTTTCTAGTATTTTTTTTTCCCTCCAGAAATTATCATTTTATAGATACATAAAAAGGTTCATCTTTCAGGTGAATTTTATTTGTGATGCAGAGATTGTGAAGAATTTTCTGTTTTGTTGGGGCCTTTTTTCTTTTTCTAATCATGTTGTTTTTCAGCATTGCCTTCTTTCGGTATTTTGCTTCAGTTTGGATTAAAGTTGCTGATTCAAGGAAGAGCTATAACCAACCCTATTGTCTTTTTTTTTCCCACAATAATTTAGCATAAAAGCAAAGAGCTGAGCTATATTTTTTCACTACGTCTTATGAATGCTGAAGTTAGAAAAAGCAGCTTTACCTAGTCATAAATTATGTCCAGCTGTGGACAGAGCTTTTTAAAGGGGAATTTGGGAGGGGAGGCTGTGGAAGAGCAGTCACTGTGTTAGCTTGCTTTTATGCATTTAGACCTCCTGTTCTAATTGTTTTAATGTGCAGTTCAATTCTCATTAGCTAATTTTGAATATCAGAAGTGAGTTCAAGAGCAGTTCTGCTCAGCTTCTACCTGATGGGTTTATTACACACATTCTCCCTATAAAAATTATTGGGGATTTCACATATGTGTTATTTTAGGCTTTAAGAATTAAAATACTTCGGTTTTAAATTGCTGGTGGACTAGACAGGGACAGGGTTGCTGCTCTAAACTTGCTGATGTGAATTCCTTCACAATGGCATGTCCCTGATCTCCAGCATGGTAAGGCAAAAAAACTAGCTCGCTCAGACCTGCAAGTTTCTGCTGAAACTGTCATCAGAAGACAAAATTAGTGGTGTGACAAGACACTCCTTGAAATGTGACTGAAGCCAGCAAGTTACTCCATTACATTGTGATGATCAAGGTGCTTATGTCAGTGTTGGCTATGTTTTTTGCAGATTGAGTCCTGTTCTCCTGTGTCTACTAAAAAAAGGAAATGTTATATACACCATCAATTCTTCATCCATTTAATTTATGATTTATTAAATTTGAAGTGATTTAAGTTTGGTGGACTCTTCAGAGCTTCCCAGACTGTCTGCCTTGATGGAATAGATCACTGCTTACATTTAAACCTTTTTTCTCAGATGTTATTCTCCATTTGAAGCAAGTAACTACTGACAGTAGGTACCATGGACATGAAATAACTCTTCCATAAGTCCCTTAAGATTTAAGGATGATATAACTGCCTTTCACTCCTTTTCAGAACTAAGCAAGCCTATTTTACTCAGTCACCCCACACAGACCATATTTTCTGCATCTCCTTTGTACACAGTGCTCTGTCCTGACCTGTCATTCTCATGTTTCATGTCTCCTTGAGACATAGTCCCACAGTGAGATACAGCAGCATTGTTCAAACATTGCCAATTGAGGGGGCAGAGAAATGGCTATAATCCTTCTGTGGATGTATGCCAGTTGGATTTGGTTTTATACTTGATAGGATGAAAATTCTAATTCCTACATAGCCTGTGATACTTTTGCTTTCTGGCCAAATAGCTTCTCCAACTTATGTTTGTACTGCTGATTAATCCTCCATATATATATATATATATATATATATATATATAAACTCTTACACTTGTCTTGTTTTTTAGATAATTTCTTCAGTTAGATACAAATAGTCTTTCCCTCCAACTGATTTGCTAAAGCTGGCTTTATAACACCTCTGAATTTAATAGCAATCTTTTTCCCTTCATTATCCTTATTATTGGTGATGATGTTGCATATCCCTATTGTAGATAAAAATTGAAATTATGGGTAAATATAAAAAACATCATCTACCATATCAAATAACTTTTTAGGCCTTGGATTTTATTAATTTCAATAAGTTAATTAAATATTTAATAAGAAGCAATAAAACAATTAAAATAGGTTAGGTATGAGCACAATAAAATATCTGGTGGCTAGGAACAAAAAAGCATTAACATGACTAGAAAGATATATTAATATAATTTTTATATATCCTGGGAAGATGCTGTATTTTATATAAATATAATATGAAAATGTACTTTTCCCTGAGAACTACAGGGAAATGTAAATGGTTGCAGTGAAATTCAATTTCATTGTATGAAAAGTGGTAGTCTGGCTATTCTGTTTCTCTAAATGACAATAGTAGATGAGGTTTTTTGTACGGGATTATATTTACTCAGAATTTCAACTTTTTAGTATTACAATATAGGTGCCTAAACATAATAAGATAGATGAGATAGTGAAATACATATATTGTAAATAAAAGTATATTCTATTGATAATAACATCCAAGGGGAGTAGAGGGAATCTTAAATTGAAAGTCTAATTTACTTAAATGGACTTCAGATCCCAACTACCTCTGGTCTCGAAGAAAACAGGATAATTAATCAGTCCCAGAAAATATGAAGTGTTTTTTCTAGAATTTTTAGCTGCTTTCATTTCTGTCTTTCCAATGTCAAACCATGAAATCTTGTCTTACCTAATATGTGTTATCCTTGGTATACATGCTGTGAACCATATTCTACTTTCCAAATTCACTTAAAATAGAAGACTGGGCATTATTTTTTGCTTTATTACAGAAATTACTGAACTCCATAGTTAGTCTCATCATGTTTTATGCTATATAACGCATTTACATGATGCAGATGTTATTTCATAACAGGAACTTTCTCATCTGATTACTGAGAATGATCATAGATGTAAATTCCAAGTGTCAGCAAAAATCTGCTCAATTAAGTGTCTAAGGGGATGACTCCCACAAATTAGGATACACCTGTGTGTGTATCTTTTCAAGTAGTGGCCCAGTAAGTAAATGCTTAGTCTGCTTATTTCCAATTTCACTGTAACATCCAATCATATGGGATTCTTGTGCAGTAAATTGCTTAGGATCAGACTTCCAGGCTGACTTTTCAAAAAGTAGAGTGCTACAGACTATGATTTTGAGGTACCAGTGCAAAAAGACACAGATTCCTTTTTGAGGATGTTTTAGGTGGAGATAAAACTCTTGTCAATAAACACCAGGATGATATGTCTAGAAACTTTTTGTTTCAAGAAGATGCTTGAATAGCAAATACCAAAAAAAACCAAAAAAAACAAAAAACAAAAAAAAAACCAAACAAAAAAAAAAGCATATAGCATATTGGAAGGAAAGTTCTTCCTTTGTTTTTTATTCACGCTGGAAATATCCCACTGGTAACTATGTAGTAATACCACTTGCAAAACTTTTTGTTGAGCGCTCTATTTCCCTGTGGCTTTGATACTATAACTAAAGAGGTGTGCTAATGGCTGACTAAACTTATGCTACTAAGGCCAGAAAAATTCCACCAGCAAGCTTTACTTGGTCCACTCTGAACTGCTTCCAGGACTACCTGGGCTAGAAAGCCATTGTTAAGTAGGAGATTGTAGGTTGGCTCACCTTTTTCTGTGTATCCATGGCACTGCCAACAGAGATGAGACTAGTCATGGAACTGGAATTACATGAGCAGTCCCACCCCGGGAAAGCAGAGGGCATGTGAGTTTAGCTCACAATAAGTGCCATGAGAGGCTTTGTGTATTGTCCTGGTGGGAAGGTTTAATATACTTCTCTGAAGTTTGAGTCCTGCCTCTGAAATAGGCAGCAAGGCTTTTTGAACTCATGTCCACAGCCCTTTGACAGAGAACATAAGATGCCCTCAACCTACACAGCTGAGTAAATTGTGTGTGCTTACATCAGGTTTGCCGCCCCAAAATATGTAACAGCTTGTTTGATAGTGAGTGGAACATTATTTTTCATGCAAGAGTAACTCAGATGTTTCAAAATACACTTAGACCATAAACTTATGAAGTCTATGAAACAATGCTCTCATCCCAGATATTTGCACACCTCAACTGAACAGTAAATTAATTAGTAGTCTTCTGGAAAAATGTTTTTTTTTTTTTTATTTTTTTTAATACAGATTTCATTTTGATCCTACCAAATACTATGTGGACGTGAATGAATATGTTTTTAATCAGAATAGGTATTCATTGACCTTTAAGATCAGAGCCAAGAAGATTACTCCTGGTGAATTTAAGCACCTATTCTATTAATTCACATCTCCCAGAGGTAATTACTTTATAGGTAAAAAATTTCTAAGTTTGTGGATGAGTCCATATTTATTTCCAATAGGGAATGATATGTCTGTTACTATGGCTTTGGGTACAAGTAGTGGAAGGGGGATTTAAAAACAACTCCTCTTACCTCGTTTTCCTATGTCGATAGCTTATGATAGATGCATGGGGATTTAAATGAAACAGCTCTAGAAGAAAGCAGTCAGAAAAGCAGTACCTTCCCATCCAATGACCTTTACAATTTAAAGGATGAAAAGATACATTATGCACAAATATTTGTTATCCTCAGGAACAAAGTGCTCATAACTGATCCCTGGATGGTGCAGCCTGAATACAAATGAGCATCCTAATTGAGCTGGTTTGATCTTTCTTAAACTATAGTCCAAGTCAATAATATAGTGTTACTGAAAGAAGCAGTCCTTTCATTAGAGGTGGCATAGCATGACAGAGAGTATCCCACCGTGGCATCTATTCTCTCATCGATTATGCACTGCTAATCAGTGAACCGTGGCATTAAAATCAAAGGTCTCCCTTCTGCTGTCAGCTGCTTATTTGCCAGTTTTTTTTTTCTTTTAGACTAATTACTTGACTGAAATAAAAATTTTACCAAGAGAAAACACAATCTTAGGCTCATCCTGTTTAATTAGGTTTTGTTTCTTTTGGGGCTTTTGTCTGGTTATTTTTGGGTGATGGTAGTCTTTTTTGGGTTTTTTTTTGGTTGAGTGGTTTTTGTCTTGTTAGAGGGTTTTTAATTTTTTTTTTCTTTAGGGGAAGAATGAAAAAAAATTGCAGGCGATGATTGTTATAATAATGTTGCTTGATATGACATAGTCATAAGATGGTATAAAAGTCAGTGTAGAGTAAAATAGAATTACTTTCTCTGATATGATCAGGAAAGGTAAAGAAGAAAAATTACACTTTTTTAGTATTGTGCATTTACAAAAAAATTTATTATTTCCTTCTTCAAAACATTGAATTAGAAATCCCTTTCAACTGGGAAACTGCTTTTGTGTGAGAAATGCAGATAACAGTTCTGACTGAAAACTGAAATTGAGATTGTATTCATGAAGTCATATTCCTTATAGTCATTCAGAAAGCAAGATTTGTAGCATGTGTTGCTTGCTAAAGCACATGACACCAAGGTGGCCTGTACTGCGTTTGCTGACTTGATTTCTGTTGTGTAAAATCCCCATTTATGAGGCACGGATGTGACCACAGATCCTATGCCTAAGAGCTGTTCTCCAACCCATTGAACAGAAGTTGCTAAGTGACAGAGGTGCTGAAGTGATTCCTCCTCTGAATAGGAGGAGAAATGACTGCTACTACAATTTTTATGACACCTTTTGATTATTTAGCTACCTTTAGGAAGTTGTGTACATTTAGTTATTTCATTGACCTTTAGAATAAGGAAAACTCCTTGGTTTTTTGCTTTTTTCATCATGTACTATGTGGTGCTAATAAAATAATCTATGTAAATTTCTTCAAACACTAAATGTGTCTGATAATCTTTCCTCCCCCTCCTTAATTATTTATAAGGCAAAGCAAATAAACTTAAAATTCCTCCTCCCTTCCTTTCCTAACCTGTCGTGGTGCTGTGCTTTCCTGAGCAGCTGCTGCGTTTTACTCCTCCCATGGCTCTGCTTTGCTGGGGACAGTGAGATTGCTTATGTAAAAATAACATGCATAATCATTTAGTATAGACTGGGATTTTGGATAAAAACAGACTTATAAATGCAGATTTGTTATCAACAGGCAACACATTTTAAAAGCTAGTGGTGTGCCAAATCAGAACACAGTTCAGATTTAAATAAACCTTACTAAAGAGTTCTGACATGTTAATTCGAAGTTGAAATGGAGCTCTGGTCCTTTAGCAGCTTCTTATAACAAGCAAATTCAGTGTTTCTAGAGAATATCTTACTTTGAACTACAACTGAAATTAGGCCACGTGCTTTACTTCTTGTACATTTCCAATAAACGTTGCAGAAATGGTATAATGGAATTAAAGTAAACTGTGGGTGGTTTTGGTTGTTTTGTTTTTTGTTATATAGTTATGTGGAACTGGAGAAGGTGTTTTGTACTTGCTTGAGCTTTAAGTATCCAGCTGGATGACTTTTTGGCTCAAATATCCTACTAAGAATAGAAAATTTTGAAATCAGAATTAGTGTTTGCTATCCCACTGCCTATTTTTTGGTGGGTGTTTTTAGGGAAAAAAAAATGCTTAAACTTGCTTAAACTTAGTTCGTAAGAATCTTATTAAATCTGGGCTCTAGTTAATGTTTCTACAACATGCTGCATAAATTAAACATTGATCCTGGTCATGTTTGATTGCTTGTGGTTGCAATGCTACTAGAAATGAAAACTACAAAGAAAGTATACTAAACCTTATTAAGAAAGTATAATTTTTACTGGTTTTGGACTATAATTATACTCAAATCAGGATAATCTTTAATCTCATTTATTTTTCAACCTGCTTCATTTGTAGTTTGTTCCAATTCAGCCTTGTTTCCTCCCCTTATTTGAAGACTTGTTGGCAAAGAGGTGGAATTAGCTCATTCTTCTGCAGTGATTAAAATACTGGATATTACAGCTGTCATGGATAAGTCAAAGTGAATGAAATGGAATTGGCTGTTTTTCATGGCAAGTCTCTAATTTTTAATTGAAGTGTTTGAGTTCTGTTTGTTGCAAATGGTAGGCTGAACACTAACTGTAGGTACTGGGCTGGGACATTAGTATTTTTGATAAGAACACTCAGGCTTTTATCCCAAAGATCTTTCCATGCTTGCCTTTGTAACCATTTATGCATAAAATCTCTTCAGGCCTCATGAAAATACCTCATTCTGCTGCTACAAACTCTGCTATTAAAGAGATTGCTCTTTCTAAAGTTCAACTTTTTTTTTCTTCCCTTTTCAGTCATATTCAGCCAAATCTTGAAGCATATGGTATTTAGCTTCCTCAGATAAGTCACCATGTAATTTGTCCACTTTTGTCACTATGAATTGTGAGTTCCATCAAGAAATAGCTTATGTCAGTAACATCAAATTTAATTGCCAGGACAAGGATAGGTGTCTTTCTGTAATTTGGAAGGTAAGTGGAACTTTGGTTGTTCTGCCAAAGCTGGTTATTGATGACTACTGGTGTTGAGAATTGATAGCCTACCAAATGACAGGCCATTTGTAAGTGTCCTGTGTTTAGGGACAATTATGATTTGAGCAAATGTACAGATGCAATATTATAAAGACAATGTCACTCTTTAGCCTTGATGGTTGAAAGGCTCTGCTTTGGAGCAGTCTGTCTCATAATACCATAAATCATAAATGCTCTGGAGAGGGTCTCTTGTTGCTTGGTGTGTAAGTATAAAGAGTATTGTACTGTCATATAAAATTTCAGGCACCTGACACTTAAAATGTCTGTTTGTGGACTCTAGGTCTGTTAGAGAAATAGTGAAAGGGTTGTTTAAACATTTTCTTCAAAAGTACCCTGTTTTGTTTGGTTGGTTTTGGGTTTTTTCTGTTCAATTACAGATAAAAAGTTACAAATACCTCTTTCATTAAGCAGATAATTAGGGACTTCTAAAAAACTTAAGGATTTGGATTTTTGCTGACTATTATTTCCTTTCATTGTCAAAGTAAATTAACCCAGATGAAATAGCAGGTGGGTTGTAGCAAAACAGATGATTAGCAAATGCATTAGAATTGAAAGATACAGAAAGAACAAAAATGTTTTCATTGCCCTTTGAAAACCAAAGACATGGCAGAAAAAAAACTCCAACAGTATACTCTAAGTTTATTTTTAAAAACCAAAAAAAGGATATTTAAGGGATTTAAGGGTGTTGTGGGTTTTTTTATTCTCTAGCATTCGTTACCTATCGAAAGTGATAGAGCTTTAAATACAAAGCATTTCTCTGCTTGATAAAGAAAACCCTTTTTACAGACTGTGTAAAAGCAAACTAGAATATGCTGTCTTCAAAGTGTTTTGATATAGGTCTTCTATTTCTTCTTCCTTTCTATATTTCCATTTCCAGCTATCATTTTACTTATGACTGGGTTTGGGCTCCCAATAAGGGGGAGATCTGCCTGTGATTAGAAGAGTTGCACAGTCCAAGTTTCAGTCTTTCTTTTGCTTCTTAAAGTATTGTTAATCACACAAATATTGGTAGGTTGGCACTCTTGAGCTTGTGATATTCTTTGGATAATTTTTAGCTCTTACTTTTAACAGTCCCAGTGGTGTCTCACTTTCTGAAACCCCTTTATTGATTCCATCAAATCAAAACAAACATTTGTTTTCCTTAAATAAAGAAGTAAAACTGTTGACTCTTATAGAGTGCAGAGATTTATGGACCTATCAAAGTACATTTATTAAGTCATTTTCTCTTATGACTGTAACTTATTTCCACTGAGGTTATCTGTTTTGTTGATTCATATCACGTGCAAGTTTCTTTCACTAAAATGTCTCTGCTTCCCTTTGCTCTTTAATCAGTTTTATGGCTTTGCTTTCTATTCTAGTTTGAGTACATATCTCACTGACTATTTTATTATTATAATTCTCCCCACTCCCTTTTCTTCAATAGTTCTACTCCCATTTGATCCATTTCTGGGGTTTATTTTGCTAATAACCATTTCTGAATTGATTTCTAAACTTTTTAGTCCAGCTTTCCACAACTGTTTTTAAAACAAGTGTTGTTTTTCACTTTGACTTTCATATGCAACTATGTTTGCATTGGTCTTCTGACTGGTACTTAATCATCAGTGCAGTGTTTTGTGATGTATTTTTTTTTCCTTTTTCTTCACAACAGAACCCTAAAAAGAATCACTTGCCCCATGTTATGTTTGTGGATTGTGAACACTGCTGAGTTTATTAACTCGGTATTGGTACAGAGACCATGGAACAACACAAAAAAGTCCATACTCATCTTGCTCATTCTTCCTCTAACTTTTTTTAAAATTCTTCTTTCTGAGTTACTTCTTTCATACTAGCTGTCAGCTTTCACGATTATGTAAAATGCAGTGCCTAATAAGAGAAAGATCACATGATGCAATGATATTACAGTATTGTGTGGGCAAAAGAATGAAGACTTGTGTATATTTTTAGAAAAAATGCTAATATAAAAAATTAATTTACAGTGTTTTGTTGGATTATATTTTTTTTTCTTGGCCATGTAAATTACTTGCTACTAAACAGTGAATTGTTGTCTAACTTCTGTGAAAGTTGAGCTCTACTAATGTTTCCATTAAAATAATTTATAACTCCTTGGTTTGAACAAGTGTATCACTAGAGGGAGCTTTTACTGATTATATGTGTGCATGCTGTCCAGGGCAAAAAGGATGAAAACTGGTTCTTTCAGCTGCCTGTAATGAATCATGAGTGCATAACATGGATAAAGTGTTAGTGAATTATGTCTTTTTGAAATTTTATTTTTGATTTATGAAAGCTAATGAGCTGGGAAGAAAGCCTGGCTCTGGCTTTCAAACAGTACACTAAGTTCTTGTGTTTAATAGTTATTGATAGAGTTGCTTTTTCTCTTTCTCTTTTGCTGTCTTATCCTTTAACTTTTTACCCATTTTTGTAACTTTTCTTATTCTCTTTGGCAGACTTCTAGTTAATAATACTTTATCCATATCAGCTATTCTCCATATCTTTCAAGAGACAAAGGTTTTAATCTTGTGACTTTTAGTACTCAGGTTTTTTCTTTTAGAAAACAATCGTGGTGAAGCTCAACTATCTGTCTTGTGAGTCCCAAGTCATTCAGGTTCTCTTTGGCCAATGGAACAATTTTATGGCTTAATTCTGTCATAATTATAAGGAAAAATTGTCCAGCTGGGAATCCTGTTGCAGTTATAGCTCACTTGCAAGTGTGCCCTGTTGGTCTCTTCTGTGTCCTCTCCATAAAGAATGTGAATCTTGATGCCCAGTTGGTTTAAGGTTTTTTATTTTGTTTTCAAACACAAATTGTATCAGCTGATATTTTATCATACCAGGCATCCTTGTAAGTAATGTACTTACATTGTCTAGGATAGTTACTCAATACCTTGGAAGTTTTAACTTTTTAGGGGTTATCCAAGCCCTATGCATAAATATTTTTCTGTTGATAACTTCTCCCTTACTTTTTCAGTGATCTTCTTTTGCTTTGCTTGCAAAGGTATTATCTGTGACAAAATCACTTCTTCATGCTGTTGAAACAGGAGAGTGATTTCACGAGACTTAATAAATACGAATTATTATTTAGTGCATCTAAACTTAAAGGGTATAGCTGTATTAATGGTAATATTCTGAGCTTATTAGTTCAATTATTGCTGGTCTGTTTCCTGCTTACACCTGTTTTGCCTTCCATTTTCCATTACACAGAAGCAATTTTTTTTTATCCACAGGCGATACAACAAATTCTCATAAAGACTGATCAGAACTGAAAAGGAGAATGATCATGAACTAATTGCTACGTAATCATGCCTGAAAACTGCAATATTGGCACTAGGCTAAAATCTGATCTCATTACACTTCAGATAAACTGCCGTCTTCCCCTGAAGCCAATTACAATTCTTTGGTTTTGCAGTTGGAATTCAGTGCTCTTCATGTCCATCATTCAATATGGCTACAGAGAGCACTATCCCAAACATGCAGCATTCCCATTCATAAACTTAGTCTGGAAACTGACAGCAATCAGTCTGGCTTTTCTGCAACGGAGAAATATCTCCAGGTATTTCCCTTATGCAATCGTTGAAGGGGTGGTTTGTTTTGGGAGGCACGTCTTGGGCCTAAGCATTTTCTCTTGATAAAATAAAAGCATGAAAGTTGGGCTATTTCCCATATTTTTTTTATTTTAACTTGAAATTTCTATGTGAAATGCTGTACAAAATTTATGTCTTAGTCAATACACTATCACATTTGATCACAGAAAGAAATTGATTGGTGGAGACTGATTTACCTTACTTCAAAGTGTAATTCCAAGCTCTATTTTTTTCTCTTAAAACAGTCTGTAGCCAGGACTATCAAAAGACCACAGAAAATAAGTTTCTTTGTATATTTATATAACTTTTAATTATTTTATGGCCAGTAGCTTTCTATTACCCCTAAACACAAATGCACACAGATACCTACAAGGAATGTCATAGTCTTCCCATTACAATAAAAAAAAAAAATCTTGTTTTATATGGAGATAGCAAAAAATCGGACATTTTAATGACAAAAGTTTTTACTGGGGATTTTGACATATGTTTACTCAACAGCCCCTAGGGCTCTTCAGAATATATTTCTATAACCATTTCAAGTTTTGAACAAATTTAGAACAGAGGTGATGTGAGCACAATGTAACTGATGTGTTCTTCTGCCATCTTGCAATTCTGGAAGAGGTGTGTGTTGTATTCTTGGAATTCCTTCTAAGGGCGCAATAAATTTCCAAAGTACCATACAACTATTGACATTGTTTCTGAGGTAAAAAATGGGAGCATAGGCTTAATGAGTTACAGTCTGTGACCTAGAAATTATATTTCGTAGGCAATACCCTGCATATTGCTCCAAGGTAAGCATTTTCTTTCCTAAACATTAAAGGAACATAAAATGGACTTTCGGGTGAGTAGAACAGTTTTTATAAGTGGTACTTAGGTTTGATTTTTCCGTGTCTTATTGTTACCTATACTGAAGTACAGTATGTTTCTCCCCTAAATGTTTTGAACACATGTATTTTGCCATTATCAACACCAAAAAAAGGGAGTATTCATATTGAAGATGAGATCTTAGCTGAGAAATAATAATTCAAGAAATGTGTCTCAGAAATAGCTGGCTCACAGACTATTAAGTGAACAGATTGACAACTGTATTTTAATATCATATTAGAAACAGCAGAACAGATAGTACATGAGAATTTTTTTGCACTACCATGATACAGAAGGTAATTCAGCACCTATGAATTGTGAATAATGTAAAAGACAATACACTAATGTATTTTAAGTTTGTTTTTATTTGAGAAAAATAGGCTTTTTTTTTTTCCTTTTAAATGCCCTTAATAAAGAATTAGCAACTGGGGCAGTAAAACAGAGATATGAAGAAATGATTTGACATTTCAGCAGAGAACTCTGTTAATGAAGACAGATTTGAGGTCAAGATAATGCAATAGTTGTGCAATACCTTTTCATTCTGTAAATAATACAAAATCCCTTTATATCAGCTATTCAGATATGGCCATACTATATTTTCTTCTTTGAAATAACTAAGGAACATAGTTGATACCTTATTTAATGATCATTTTTCTTTAAATTCTTGCCTGTGGAAAGTTCTAGCAGCCTTTTCTTGTACTATTTTCCTGATACTCTTTTTAAATCTATTCTTCCTAGTGCCACATGTAGCAAGTCTAAGCATGAGGATTAATTCATAGGTCTTCATTTATGATTTCTAAGCTTCAAATATCACATGATGGGCCTTGAAGTTGAAATTATTTGGAGGAATTTTGGCATAAGTCATACCACAATTTCATAGTCTTTGAGCAACCTGTGAAAACAAACTTGAAAATAATTGCAATCATTTTCATAAATGGATAATATGTGTTGGTACTGCATTTATAATTTCACAGCATCAGTGGGCCTTTGTTTATATATTTCCCGGGTTGATTGTTTCTTTTTCCCATTTGATTGCAAACGATCCTAGGGTATCCATGAGATGGGCCATAAAATTCACTGCAAGTTTTACGTAAATGTTTATTGCAAACTTCATTTTTTCTGTACGACAGAAGTGGAGGGGAAAATTGCAAACTTTTATTTATAATAATGAAAATCAGAATTATATTGCCCTATCTGAGGTAGTTTCTATTTTTTTCTCAATAATATTTTCCTGGTACATATATGCAGGAAGAAAAACACCTATGTGCATGTGCTTCCAAGTGTATTTTATCAGCCAAACTAAAAGAAGATGCATGGATGCTGGAAAAGGCTCATTAATCAAACAGATGTAGTTTCAGTAATTATGAAATCTCCCTATTAAGCAGAAGGAGTAAGTCATTAAAATATCCTCACCAGCCTTTTGGCTAAGATCAAGCATAGAATATCTTCTCATTATGATAATGGATTTCAATAAAATGATATTCCATCATTCTCCATAAGGGAACAAAATGAAACTTTTTGGTTAACTGCAATCACTTAATCATTCATTATATCTTCCTCCAATCTTGTTCATTCATTTATAAGAGAAAATTAATTCTTCACAAACTCAGCCTACTATCCTGGCAAACTGCATTGAGCATAAAAGTTAACTTTGTAAATTAAATTAAGGGTGGCTTAATGAAATTAATCCAGGAAGTAAAGTGAACAAAAGTAAAGAAGTACATAATTTTCCTTTTTATTTTTGTGGATTTTTTTTTAAATTCGGGAAGATATTAATAGATACAAATTCTGTTTCTTTTTAATTTCAGGAGAATTTATTGAGGAAAATTAGAGGTTCATTGCATAAATTATTTAAATTTTTTCCATTGTCTTTTTTTGCTTAAATTTCAGTTATATTATTTTCTATTTGTTTTCAATACCCTTTGAATTCATTTTTTCTGTGAACTAAACATCTTAATCATATATATGTGATTTTGACATATCATTTATGGATTCAGAAGTGAGAGAGAAAAACACAAACTTGAAAAGCATCCTTTTACTTGGTATATGATCTTACAAATTTTATTATAGAAGATTTTCCTTTTCCTGACTTGCTGTTCTTCATTCATAGCTGAATGAAAGGATTAAAACATTTTACTTTTTGCTTCAAGCTTTTTACTGATCTTTACTTTACTATTTCTTATCCAGAATTACTCTGTGTAATCTAGTCACCTGTAAAAGGACCAGGCGGGGTGACTTCGGTGCTTTGAGTATGTCATTTGTGGTTTGATGAAAATTTTCAAATCCTGTTAGAGGCCAATGTGTGAAGACTGTCTTATTGCAAAGCTGCATTATCACAGTGTTTGTGGTGATTGAAAATGCAGTGCATTTAAACTTTCCTGCACACTTTTGAAAATGCAGACATGAAGAGACTTTCATCAAAGCAGTATGATTTATGCTGTTGCTGCCGATGCATGTAAGAGATGTAGAATAGCAATTTAAGAGATGTAGAATAGCATGTGAATTCAGGGTGGTTACCATGTTCTCTATGAAAAGCTCACATCACAAGTTGCTTAACATAGAAGTGAGTAGCAAATCCTCCAATTCTGCCATTGGTTTCAGGCATTAGTGCCCGATATTGGATTTGCAGCTCAAGCTGAAATTTAAAGAACTGCTACCTACAACAGGCAGGTAAAAAGAGTTCCCTGTGAGGTCTTTCCCCTCCTGACATACAGCTATTTAGGCAGCTCTTCTGTGGTCATTAGAAGGCAAACTGAGCTAAACTTAGACCTTGTCAGTGTTTTTTGTTTACTGAAAGGACAGCATAATTGGATTCCTTTGGTATCACTTCCCTATTTATTTCATAGAGGAGGAATGTTGTCTGGATCACAGAATGGTATGGGTTGAAAGGGACTTTCACAATCACCTAGTCCCTACCTCCCTTCCACAGGCAGGGACATCTTCCACTAGGATCTCATGTTTCCTTTCATGAGTCTGTGATCCCAAGAGTCTGTGTCGAGGACAGATGAAATCCTGACCTTCACAGATTTGTTCTGGATGTGAATACTGTGCTAAGGACAGGCTGTTACAACTTGAAGTAGAAAGCTTCAAATTTAACTTTGCAGAATTCATCTTACAAATTAATTTAGTGTACTTTAGTTCTCCTCAAATAGATCTGTAAAAACCCCAATGTTTAATGCTTTTACACTGCATTTAGTCAATACCATTGGTGTGAATGTCTGTGGTGTCTCTGACAAGCAGTGCAGTCAGCTCTCTGATATCTGATTAGCAGCTTGGTGGTTGACCCTGGCCAGCTGCCAGGCATACCCACCCTTCTGGGGAGAAAATAAGAAGATGGTTGTGGGTCAAAATAAACACAGAGAGATCACTTGCCAACAACCTCATGGGCAAAACATATTTGACTTATGAAAAAAGTTTATTTTTTTGCCAGTTAAAATAGAAGTGGATGCTGCAAAGAAATGAAACCCAACAACATAAAATGCCTTCCCGCTTACCTCAGTCCCTCTTTTTTTTCCAATCTTAACTTCACTCTTTCTCTCCTGACTCTTTTACCTCTTGACTGAGCAGCAGAGGGGGATGGGAAATGGTGGGGTCATTGTCTTCTCTGCTGCACCTGGTCTCTCTGTTTCCCTGCTCTAGTGTGGGCTCCTCTCCATGGGACTGGGACCCTCCAGAGGAATCTGACAGCCAGAATCTTCATGTCCCTCTTCCTGTACTCCCCATGGAGCTCACAAGGGGAGCTCACTCTTTTTTACCTCACTTCTGGCCAGTGTTTTGATGACCACAGAATCAGCAGACCCCTGCCAAGACCTGGACAACTCCAATTGGTATGACTGAAAAGTCCTACAGGTGATCCTGCCTTGCAGTATTTGTGTATGTATACAGACTTTCCAATGTATTTACAGAAGGCATCCTTCACTTTGAACATAATGGGAGTCCATGACCCAGACAAAGATAATAAACTATAATGTTAGGAACTTAATATTCAGATATCTGATTAAAATTGGAGGGAATGGGTTATAATTATTAGGCACCTTCATTTTTCACAATATGCTAATTTAACTGTGCTGTGTTCCTTTGTTGACATGTTAAACATGTAGTAATAGTAAGGTTGTACCAAGCATAATTATCACATTCTCTTGGCTTTAAAAATGCCTCAGCTGTAACTGAGCATGATAATGAAGATACAATAATAGATGCTGCTGCTGTCAATATTGTTTGCATTTGATAATTAGAAAAACCTAACAACTTATATATAAAGAATGTTGTGTGAACAGCAGGATAAGCTGGGTAACTAATGCTATTTTAAAACATTTTGGATTGGATTTCCACAGAACACTAAAGTAAGGTAGGTGTGGTTATTTAAATCAGGAAGAGGAATATAGCGACACACCGTACCTAAAAATCTCTCCTATAAAACCCATATATATGACATCTTTCTAGCCAGCTTTTAAGATGAATTACATTACAATTCTCTTTAATGAGTGTTTCTTAATTCAGGCATTTCTGATGAGACAAAAAAGTACATGGGGAAAACTTGAGGGCTTTAAAAAAAAAAAAAAAAAAGAGCACATGAAGCTACCTGGAATTGTAGTACTTTCACAATGAAAGGGAATTTTGGTATATAAACCCTACTCTTGATTAAGCCCTTTTAAAATTGTTTTTGGTGTGCAGAATGTTCAGAACTGGTTTTCCTACTTTGTTTCCATCCAAAGCTTTCTTCCTTTTGTCCCAGTAAAGCACCAGACAAGCATGAGGAAGGCATAAGCTCTCTTTTTCTATGGATGGATTTTTTTTTTTTTTTTTTTTTTTGAGGATGCTTAATTACCAAAGACAGGTAAATTTTGCCTGGGGTGATGTACAGACTGGATGTAGGAGACATGTAGCATCATCCTTCCACCGTTTCTTTTCAATCTTTTCTAGTATGACAGAACCATTAAGATCTGAATCATCAACACTGATCAGTACAGGCAGCCCCTGTCCTTTGACTTGAACTTTATAGTCCGGGTAGAAAGATTATTTTCAGTTAAGTAGTTCTCTGGAAATGTTCATGTTGTTTGTTTATTTTGTTCAGAGCAATACATATGCATTTTTGCTTTTTTGAGGGAGGAGGCTGGAAAGAAGCAAAATTCATTTAACCACAAGGTACTTTATATAATTTAGGAATCTGTTATGTTGTACATTTCCTGTGGTGTTCTTAGGGCAGAGAAGCTTAAGACATAATCCTTTTCTTTCAGTAATAGCAGTGCTTCAAGAAAGGAGCCAGAAAATTTAAACTGAGTGTAGATCTCAAAATATGGATGTCTTCTGTATATCTTGTGTTTGCATCTCACTGTTTTAACACCATGACTTGCTCAATTATTTTGGGAAATATCAGATGTTGTTGTGACTTTTTGATTGAATATCACCCTATTACCAAAACAAAACCCAGAAACTACTACACAATGATCAATGATTGATTGTTATCTATTCCTCTCTTCTACCCCTTTCAAGCCAAATGATAAAAATTGTTCATGAATGTTAGACCTTTCAGTTTTGATTCCCTGAAAATGAAAGGAAAAGTACAAAATAAGAAGCAGATCACATGGTAACTTGTTTTGTAAAATTGTATCTACAACTGGAAGTCGATGTTGTGGTTTGATATAGAAGTGAATTTTCTTAAGAAGTTGGGTCAAACTAATCAGTAGTCAAGTTTAGATATTGGTACTTAGAGTGACTACTGAAAGTACAGACACGCCTCTGAGAACACAGGGGGTTAAAAGCAAGAACTCCCAGGGGAACTGTCACCTTTAGTTCCTGTCAGAGTGCAGTGCAAACATCCCCTGCCCTGCCACAGGCTGGGTGGGGGAGGGGAAGCCATGCGGCCTGGGAAGGTAGGCCGAGGGGGCTGAAAAACTAGAACGGAGCCAGCTCCTGCAGACAGAAGGGTGGAGAGAAGAGGAGATGCCTTTGTTCTTCTCCCTCTCCTAGAGGGAAAGAGACAGAGCTTGACGGCACCTGGAAATTTGCTAGAAGAGGAGAAAGAGAAGTGGGGGGAGATGCCCAGTGGGGGAGTTAGAGTTAGTTCTAAATAGAAATTTCAGCCGTCCTAGGAGTCTGAACTTTTAACCCTTTCCTGAGAAATGAAAGCTTTATAAAATATTACTCTTCCTTGATTTATAGTAGAAGAGAGACAGTCTGAAACCTGAGATGTTAGAAGAAATTTTTAAGTAAGAAGAGATGATGGAGTAGCTTTTAGCTAAACTTTTCTTGTTAGCCATAGACTAAACCAAATTCTCCTGCAATAGAGACTGCATTTTAGGGGGATGCAGTGGTGACCCAAGGAGACCTGCTTCAGCAACCACCAGCACAAGAATGGCAAGAACAGAAAAAAGCTGAGGAGGGAATGGTGATGCCCTCTGTCTTCAGGAAGAAGATGATCTCTGTTCTTAGACCCTTGGCCCCAGGGGAAAATGGGGGGACTGTAGTCCCAAAATGAGAAACTGAACTGTTGTCTCTTTTAGTCTGTAGTAAAGCATCCTTAAAGGAGCCCTATGAGCAGTCTGTCCAAACACAGTAGTGAGAGCACTGTGACATAGAAAAGAGAGTGTCACACTAGCAAATTTTCTCTGGGCGGTTGCCATGTGTGACATGGAAACACAGGAAGTGGCAACTGTGTTTCCTGGGGGGTCTATGGTGCAAGAGAGATTCTTCTCTCCCTAGATGGATTGAGTATTGATTATCTGAAAAGTAGCAACTTAATTAGGAAGCCTGGGTGATGTTTCATAGTAGTTGTTTCAGAAATTAGGTTGAAGGAGGAGTGTTTTGGAGGGTCTTCATCCTAGATTTAATGTGTGTGTCTTCTGTAGTAGCAGTAGTTTAATAAAGTTTTTTTCCTTTGTTATTGAGCTTAAGCCTGCTCTGCTCTGTTCCTGATAACATCTCACAGAATTTATGTTAGAAAAGTGTATTTTCATAGGCACTAGCATTGCGCCAGTATCAAACCGTAACAGTCACACATGTCATTTACTAATGACGTATTTTGAAAAAATCTGAGCTACTCTAAAATTTGGATATGTATTTTCCTGATAAGTTCCATGGTTTATGCACTTGAATCTCACTTAAAGTTGCTTGAATTCTGCATCTGATTTTGCAATGTTTTGATATCGCATCCTGTGCTCCTGTTAAGGATTAATAACAGCTGACCCTGGCTTTCCTTGCATTGGAATTTAATTCCTTTTTAAAAAAAACACAGAAGGACCTGAAACACTCCAAATCTGTATGTCCTCCCACTAATAATAAAACCATCATAGACCCTTACAAGATTTTATTGTGTCCCATGAATATAGAACAGCTAGAGTTTGGGCACACCACGTTTTCTGGAAATAAAAACTGTTGTGTCATCTCAAAACTGGAGATTGCACTTTTGACTAATAGTTCTCACTTTAGCTATCCTATGTTAGAAAAAAAAAATTGACCTATCATTCATAGAGATTTTTTTCAAATGTTTGCAATTTTCTTTTGCTAGCATTAAGTCACTTAGTTTAAATGTTGACTTTAATCCCAAATTTTACTCCTTCTAGAAAATCATTAATCCAAGCAGATGGATAAGGAGTTTGCTTGTGATGCTAGTTGCCCTGACCTGTGTCAGAAACAGGAATCCTATAAATACACCCAGTAATCAAACATTCTCATCCATCCAACTTGTTAGTCTATCAGAAAGAAAAATGTTCTATTCAGTTTCAGATATACACATTTATGCAAATCTTCATATCTTCTTGTCATAATGGTGGGATTTTTTTTTTTTTTAGTCTCTAGGGAAATAAATAGTTGTTCTACCTTTAATTATTAAATGCTAGGTGCTTTTAAACCGTGGGGAATATGGTAAAACACATCCACAAAATGTGTGCTATGAAGCTACTGTCCTGAACTGATTTGTACCTTGTGCTGTTGCTTGTGTGCTTAAGGATGCTGAACACATTGGAATCTACTTGCAGATTTTTTTACCAGCATATGAAAACATTTGTTAGCCTACTCTGATTTACATAGCTCTTTTCTTCAAGGTATTAATGTAAGAAATTTGGGCCTCTAGTGTCAAAAGTCACAGCCATATAGTTCTATAACTGGTTTGAGTTTCCCAGTATGTATAACAAGCCTCAGAGAATGTTGTGTCTCACAGGCTGGCTGTACTGCAGCTTGCTCTCTCCAGTCTAAAATACAGAGAGTTCAGAAATCTAAAATATGGTCACATTTTTCTATTATCAAATGGTCCTCAATTTCTTTTGTTGTTCTTACTTTTCTAGCCACAGTTCTAGCCAGGATTTTGGGCCTAAAAAAACCACAAAAGATATCAGCATGGTTTGGAAGCTTATCTTCTGGTTTTGTGAAATCATATTATGACCAACATGATTTAAACATATGCCATATATAACTTATGCATTACATTAATGCAAGAGTAAGGAAAAAGATCAAAAGTATTTCTTCTTTCACCTGCAAAAACACCTTTTCCGAATACTTTGTTGATACTTTGGTGAAATCAATGCATTATGACAATTTAATTTCTTTGGTCACTTGATACTTCCTCAGAAATGTGGGAAAGAGTGCTTTTTAACAAAAGAGTTTGCAAAATGCAATCAGAATTAATCCTTCCATACACCAGTGACAGGAACTGAGAAAGCACATACTTTAGTCTAGGTTGGAGGTGAAAATCTTCAAAGAGGCAGGAAACAAAAGTTAGACCTTATTTGTCTTTTGCACAGAGGAAAAGAATAATCTGTCAGTATAACATGGTTACATTCATGTATCACACGCTTTTTGGCTTTTGCTTCTCTCAGCACTTCTAACATTAGACAACTGATAAATAGTGGACTTACAGCTGTTACTATAAATATAACATAAATGTTTTCTCTAAAGGGGATATGAAGGTAAACATCAATAGACAAACACAGAATTAATAATCCTTTTGAATAAAACCCTGATTTAAACTTAAGTGGTGTTTGCTTTCTGCTGTGCAAATTGAGAGGCAATTCTCTGCTGTGTTCTGCCTAACCTGCTAATTTCTATTTTGTTCCTCATCTAAACAAAGGCAGAACGTACTTTGCATGCTTAATGGTATTAAATATTTTGTCTGCCTGGTAGGAACAGAGTTTACTCCCTAGCTATTACAGGGAAAGTGTAAGGCCTTCTGGTAAGGCCTTCAGACAGGAATCTGCAGCTTTTGCTCTGAGTTAACTTTCTCACAAGCCTTTTGTTAAGCATCTTAACCAATATGTGGGTAAGTAGATAGCCTCATTACAGATAATAAAATGTTCTGAACGTGACTTTTTTGAAATTAATTCATATACATTGTATACACTAAAACATCTATTTTTCTGTACCTATGATACATTGGTTTGAGAATTAATGTTTGACTTTCTGTGGGAGTGCTTTTATTGTTGGTGTCCAGCAATTTTAAATTCACTGTTTGCTTTTATCTTGCTTAAATTAGATAAAGCGTAGAACAACATCTCTAAATTCAGATAAATTATGTTGATAAAGAGCTGCTAAAAGTAAAGAGACCATCATAAGTAAGGTTGAGGGAAAAAAGGGCATATTTGTTTTTGCTAGAGATGAAAGCTTAATTTTAGAGATGGAAACCTGCTAAAGCAATGATGAAAAGTAAAGCTGTTTGAAAAAAAAATATTTAGAAAATTTGCTGTTACCCACTAGTGTCTTATCTCTAAGATCTGAAAAACAAACAAATCAAATAAGGAACAAAAAAAAAAAAAAAAAAAAAAAAACCCAAAACACGCACAAAAACAACTCCCCCCAAAAAAACCCAAACAAACAAACTCAGCTTCCATCCCCACCCATAAACAAAAGACACTAGTTGATATAAAATTTACTGAGGAGGAACATAGCCTAGATAATTAATGAAATTATTCTAATTTAAATGAGACTTAATGAAATAAATTGTGAAGATTTTATTCTTTTTCTTTTTCTTAATCTTTTTCCTTATCACTGTGGGTCCTTCCACCTGCTACTCTAAAACTTCGCATGACCTGACTCCAGATTTCAGATTTCTTCATACTTAACTCAGGTATCGGTCTGTGAAAAAACACTTGTACCTGTAAAGGCACCTAAGCTGGAACTTTGTTTCCTGTAAAAATACTTCAAAATGCTCAGGTATTTTCAGTAGTGAAAAGGTGAAGAACTATATTTGTATGCCAGAAGGTTAATAACTGAAGAGGCATCTGAGGGTTGTGTATGCAAAAAATATGGAAATATTCATGAGTTTTACTTTGCATAGAGTTGATAGTCTACTATTGCTTATGCACTAAAGGCAATTTAATGACAGCCCAAGCATACAGCCAGACTGACAGACTTTCAATTATTCCAGGTGCCACTGACCTGAATAGTGGAGATTTTTTAAATGAGCAAAAAAGATGCAGGTTTCTTGTAAAACTCTGAGTTTCACAGGGTACAAAACAGTTTACAAATGTGTTCATAAAAGACACAAGGGTGGGAACATTTGATGAATTCCCAAAGGACTCTAAAGTAGGCCAGAGACAATCCAGATGTGCTGTTGCTTTAGAGTGATGTAAAAACTTCTGCTGTCCAATCTCTTCCAACAATAAAAAAACCCAACCCCAAATCAAATCACAACCTGCAGCCAGAACCAGTTGCCTAAGTAGTCTTACTGTAGGTAAGAAAGAACATACTTTCCTAAAGTAATTTGAAACTGAATTTTACTAAATGATAAAATAATACATACATTTAACTTTGATGTGCCATGTTCTTTCTGAATGTAAAATACTAAATGAAATATGCATTTTCGTAAATTAAGACTTTAAAACTATATTTTTCTGAAAAATTGAATTTGGCAAGTTTTTGATACAGTTTTCTATTTTTCATTTGTGAGAAGTTGAAATTTTTATAAATTTTAATTTCAGAAGGCAGCTTTGTATACATTTATACTTACAATTATTCCATACTGAATAATTTAATTAAACCATAAATCCTAATATCTCTGGGTAAGTTGTAAGTCACAGTAATTAATGATGTTAGCTTTAACCCTTTTCTCATTTTCAGTGGTTAAAGACAGAAGCTTGGTTTATTTTGTATACCACTTGATGATAGCAATGCATCCAGAAATGTCTCATAATAGTCATACGGTACATTGCATATTGATACAATTCTTATGACATTTTCATTTCCAATATTTCCCAGGGATATTTAAAAATGTTTATTTAAAATTCCTCAAACATAGAAAGTTTTGTTACTTATTAATAGCCTGGGCCTTGTGGTGGAATAGGATAGTAGTTTGTAGTAATCAAAACTTGTAGCCATACCATGAACTTTCAGATTAATAAGTTATTGGCTACTCTAAAAATTGGTCAATAGGTATCAGAAATGAAGTTCAGGTAAAAAGATACTTTGGAAGATCTTGTAAAGTTCTGTCCATCTGTGGGCATTCACATGTAGTTTTAGAAATGGCCCTGGTGATGTATCCAGTATTGCTCAAAGACAAATTCCTGATTCAGAACCAGAACAAAAAAGCAGATCTCACTGCCTGTCCACTGCTCTGAGCAAAGCAAGCACCATAAAAAAAAGCTTTACCTGAGACTTGTTCCTTTCCTTACAGAGCTCTAAAGAAAGGCTTGATATAAACTTCAAAACATGTAACCTTAATGCTTAAGGTTTGTGTGAAGACCACCAAATTAACATAATTTGTGACTTCACCTTGGAGGAGGAAAAAGAGCTACTGCATTTTCTTCCTTTTCAGCAGCAGCTAACCTTTTGAGCAACAATGGGTTATCTCTATTGATGGTATGCAACTTGAAGTGGAATATGAAACATGCCAAGCAATCAATATGCGCTGCTCTTATCTTTTAGATTACAGCTGAGCTCAAGCAATACTTGCAGAAAAGCATCAGTGACGCTTGGGCTCATTTGCTCATGAAGTTGAATGTGAATTTGACTCCCAAACAGTCAGTCAAGGGTCTTATGTGAAATGTCAGTCATGTGGAGAATCTGCCAGCTTCTGCAAAATGGAAAATAGGTGGGACAGAAGAGGGTAAAAAATTAAGCTTCTACTCCAGCAACCATTTAGCATCTATATAAAGAGGCCCAAGAAACTTGGAGAGGAGTAAAGTTAGCTTGTTATCCTATACAAGAGAAAAAAAAAGTAGCAGTATGTGGTGGGGTTTCTTTAAACTGTATTTCAAGCCAAGAAAACACAATAAAACATGCAAAAGGCAGAAAGTTTTTTGTTTGAACAACCCCACATGTATCAAAGGCTGGTATGTTTGGGAAATACACCTGAAAGGCTTTCCCCATGAGAGAAGGTTGTCTTTCATAAACTCTTCACTGATTTCTTTCTGACTTAATCACTTGAGAGCATGAGGTATACCCTCCCTGGCTTTTTTCAGCCATCACCTGCGTTCCTGTCACACGATCTGAAGTTTGGATAGATGCATATTATACCGGGCAGCAGGGTTGTGACACAGGGTGAAGGTTGAAATTAAACTTGTGATGGCCTGTGCTCAATAACACTTGCTTCTAAGTTTGGTTTTTAAAGGGGTTGCCATTTATGATGGGCTGCTTTGAAGTACCTCCTGCTTTTTGGCTTGAATCACTTTAAAAGTTCATTTGAAACAGTGCATAAGATATTCTAGCAGCTTGTGCTTATTTCTTCCTACTCTTTGGGGAGACACAGGCTTGTGAAGTAAATTTGATATATTCTAGCATTCATTTTGGATTATAAAACCTACCTGTGCTATATAGAAAGCGAGGCTGTCTCAGCATAATAATACACTACAATCCAAACCAGCCGCATTAATATTCCTATCGGTTGTCATTGGAGATATGCCAGTTCCCATATGTACTTACCCATGTTTTAGAATGCCCTTGCAATCTCATGACTGCTTTTCAGAAGTGCTTGGTGGCTTATTCTTCCTCCTCAGTATACTACAATGAAATTATGTATTCAAATTGGAGGAGAAAAATCTGTTTAGGCTAACTAGCATTTAGCATACAGTACAAATTAAACCCAGATGATATGATTCTCTCCCTTGCTCCCTAACATTTATCTTGGAATTCATATTTAAAGCACGAGTCTTTTGTGTTACAAGATGGAAATTCTTTATAACCATTTTTTCCCCCTACACTTGACAGGCATTCTTGTATAATTAATGAGTTGGATATACTGGTAATAGTTCAGACTTTGTGGTTTGTATTGTAAATTTTCTGTTTGTCTAGTGTAAAAGAAAGCTGATTAAGACTTTTAGTTAGAGACTCAGGGCTTTGGATATTTCTTGGCTATGATATTATTTTCAGTGCTGATTCAGATTGAGTCATCTGTTTTATCTTTTGCTAGCAAGTTATTATGGTTATTTTTAATTCAGAACACAATATTGACATTGCAGTCATTTGCCTTTTTGAATCTAAGTTGTTCAGCTTTTGAGTTCTTCATTTCTGACATACACATATGGAGCTTTTTTAGTAAAGTTTTTATTGGTGGCATGTTTATGTCTTAGATCTATCCTTCAGTAAAATTGTTGTCCTAAATTATAATTTGATAGGAAATCTTGACTGAAGATTTCAAAACAGGAGGAGTGAATTGTGGATTTAGTATTTATTTAAAGGTATGTTCCTCAGTGCACACTGGACCATATGATATAAAAGCCTTTCTTATTCAAAAGCATACTTAGTAAGTCACCATCACTTATTTCTGATGAGTTATGGTTATCAGTATCCAAATATTTTTCATATTTAGAACCACTGTACACATCACACCTTTTTATTTTGCTGACAGATCCTTGGCAAGAGCTTCTGGGAGACCCTCTGATGCACTTCCAAATTATTCACAAAAACTAACTGTAACTATGAATGTATATTTTTCCGATTTCTTAGTATTTTTAGATAGTTTGTATGCATTCTAACCTACTGCTGGATACAAATGTCAAGAAGACACAGATGAACTGCAGATTGTTTTTTTCATGTACTCAGACTACTTTGATAAGATATGTCAGCAACTTTACAGGTGACCTGTTTATTGATCAGGAAGCATTTGAACAGACTTCTGTGAAGTGAAGCATCAAGGTATTTTACTCTGCTTTGCCCATCAAAAATCATTGAAGTGACTGGTACAGTGAGGATAAACTTTAATAACCTATGGGGTTGACAAGAGAGTTTGTGTGTATATGGTCTGCTTTGTGCTTCAGTCAACAGCTGTCCCTTCAAATAACGAGGTCCCTATTCCCCAAATAGTTCATAGACTAGAAAGTGGGAATTAAAGCAATTGCAAGCAAAATAGGAGACGAGCCTTTTTTAGTTTATCCAGCGTGATGGGTAGGATATAAAAATAAGCTAGAAATAGACTGTAAACCAGGAAAGAATGGGCAGATATATTTTCTTTGTTTTGCTGAGTGTGAACACCAGAAATATGAGAGGCTGCAGTTGATAAGACAAGAGATTCATCTCATCTGCTATTTTGTTTCCAATAGCCAGGTGCCTGAGAAAACATGTAAGAATAGAGCAAGTGCACAGCACACTTTCATTTCAATGATCTTTAAGTCTTGAGGAATTTGAAAAATGGGGATTGCAGATGTTTTGCGTTTGTGTTTAATGACATTAAATGGCCTTAATTCCATTGATCTAATTATTAGAATCTTAAGAGGACTTGATTTGATGGACGTATACATTGTTATTTCCCTCTGAATAGGGAAGTCAGAGTAGCAAATGTCATCATTCCTGTGACAAAGTTATCAGTTATCTTGATCTAAACAGAATAGAGTGAAGTGGAAGTGTCTTTTTGCTTCAGAAAGTTAATATTTAAATGGACCTAAGCTGCCTTGGCTGTTTATATATCACTGAGATGAATGGTAGGGAGGAGAGTTTTTTCCTTTGCTGCTGCGATGCTGGCAGAAGAGTGTGCTCTGTAATTGATCAACAGGGCACAGTGCATTGACTTATATGGGGAAGGCTATTATATCTCAGTAACAGGAAGGTATATATGATTCTGGTAAGTAAAAAAGTGAATTCTGCAGGAAGTAACTAAAACTGCTGGAAGAATAAAAGGTTCTTATGGTTGTTTTTTTTGTTTTGTTTTGTTTTGTTTTTTCTTAAATCTTTGGTATAACAGTATTTCATATTCTGATGGAAGTTTAAATAGTGCAAGATATTTAGTGAAACTTTCATACAGGGCTAGAAATATTAGTTTATGTAAGCAGTCTTTTAACTTTTATTCTGTTGGACCTAAAGTAATGAGTTAATGATAAGATGTAATAACTTTTTTACATCTATTAATCTGAAATATAGTCCTTTCCTGTAATTCATATGCATTTATGGTGAATTTCTCATACTTTAAATCCTAAATGAGCAGGCAGATTGGGAGGTTTGGTTTTTTTAGAACAATGAGAAAGTGAGACTTTTTTTCTTATTACTTGGTATGTCAAAATGGACATAGGAGAGGATTACAGTTCTAAACAATGAAGGCAAATGGTATCAACTCAGGATTTTTTCCTAGCCCCCACCACAGTTTTGATGATTACAATCAAATTAAGAAATCAGGGCTCAGAGGGCTGAGGCTCAGATTAAATACTTCAGAAGCACACATACATCACACGAAGCATATTCATGACTGTCTGTAAAAATTGTGACCACAGTGGCAAAGAGAAGGATGCCCCCATGGGACTTTTTTTTACTAAGTCAAGCTTCTCTGTTTTATTCTTTTGAATCCAAGAGTATGAATTAGGGAAACAGTGATAAGGCAGACCATTAATGATTTAGAAACTAATATTCATTCTAAATAAATTTTCCATGTTTCCTTTTGTGCATCTTCAGTAGTAGCCAAAATATAACAGCTGTCAAATTAAAAGGAAGGGATTTTCTCAATAGCTACTGGAACCAGTAAAAGATCTGAAGTTCTAATGAGCTTCTATTGTTGGGAGAGGCTTTTTTCATCTGTCATGTTTTTTCTGAGCCCAATGTCAAAAATCTATGTTTATTTCTGTTGCGGAAATGAAGAGTTTGCTCACATTTTTAAAATAACTTTTTAAAACTTTGTTTATGTTTTAAGATAGATCTTTTATTTCACATTTTTTAGACTATAGTAATAAAGACTTTACTTTCTTAGACTATAGTAATATAGTAGCCTCCCATTATATTAGTAATAAATCAAATTGCATAAATTGCACACATTTTTTGTAACTAAATTTTTACCATTCTAGTATTTTCCAGAAAGATGCAGATTTTTCTTCCCACCCAGTTTGAAGCTATGGGTGGCGGAAAACTGTATAAACCTAACAATTTACTTTCCAAAATATATTTAAAAGCCTTCAGGAAACAGAACAAAGGTACATGTTCAATCTTAGCTTTCATTACTGTAAGAACATGTTTTTTTTCCTTAAGGGTAAATGTCATGTAATATAAGCATTTGAAAATTATATACAAAGCTTGTGTTATGTATTTTTAAAAACTTCTGATTGTGTGTTGTTCTGCTTTTAAATGTTTCATTCAGTTTTTACCTAGACAACAGGAGTAATGGCAAATGCCTTCAAGTCTCTAGCTAGGTAGCACAGAAAAAGAAGTGGCAGGACAAGCAGTTTGCAAGCTGAAAAGCTATTATGATCTACATAAAATAAACTGATAGATAAAGAAATACTTGAGAAAAACTTTGTCAAGTAGGTCTGCATTTATATGATTATGGCACTTAGGACAAAAGTTGGCAGTTATGGCAGTCTGCTGCTCACTTCTATTCTTAGCTCTAACTTTGTACCACTTTCACTGAAATAAAAGCAACCTGGCACCCAGGATCTGAAAACACAGGTGTGTGCAGAGGTGTGTGCAGCCCCAGTGTGCTGCTGCAGGGATGTGGTGTGAGGAGCACCCAGTTGCAGGTTTCTGACCAAATGTGCTGGTCTGCTGCAGCCAGAGCAGAGGGAGGAAATAAATCTTTCTGGTTTGTAGTATAAACAATAATATTTCAAACCATTTATCTTCCCTTGTCAAAATTCCATCATTAAATGCTGTGGTAGTGAGCTTAAAAGTCATTGGAATTATTTTTTTATTCAGTCCAAAGCAGCTGCCCTTTACTCTTGCTTCTGCTTGTGTGGACTTTTTTCCCCTTAATGTTTGTTAACTTGGAGATTTGTAAAGGACACTTTTTTTCTTTGTTAAATGTCAAAATACTGATTCCTGAATTATTTGTATTTCAGTTTCTATTCCTGTGAAAGTAATTTTATTTTTCACTATGTGAGACTGTACATTTTAGGAGAATTGCATTATATATTACTTGATTCACTCAGAATCCCCTTTTTTTTCCTCCTAAATTTCTTTAGAAGGTAGGATTAATTTGGTCTCCATGTGTGATCTAGTCTGATCAAACTACTGGCTTTTAATTGCACCAAAACTAGGTGTTGTGGCTGTGCATTAAATATGCTGCTTATGCATATTTAGACCTATTGTAGACCACCTATGGTGACCAAATGCTTTCTAGATACATAAATTGAGAGTATTTCCACTTTCAGCAGAGACTGTGCTGCAGTGCATGTGTTTAAAAAGATTAGTTAGGCTTACTGGTGTAGGCCAAGGCTTTTTTTTAGTTTTACCTGTGATGTAAATGAGTAATTTAAGCTACATATTTCTCCCATCTGTTGAAATTACCACAAAAAAACTCACAAAAGGCGGTACATTTATTAAGTATTTGAAAAAACCTAAGCCATTTCTCTTCATTCTAATTTATATAATACAAAAGAAGGAGATTTGATTTACAGTTTTTTCTTCATTAGGAAGGCTAAGATACTGATTTTGAGTTTTTTCCATTTTAGATTCTAATACCAAGTTAATCTTCTTTATAGTGGGGTAAAATGGAAGTGAAGTACTCAAATGAATTATAGTGATTAGCTACTATAGTTTTTTTTTTTCAATGAATCTGTTGTATCTGATAATTCATAATTCATAATCATTAATTAATATTCCCTAATTTATTTTCTTTTTTTTTTATATCAGATTTATTAGCACTTCTGTTACAGAAATGAAAATGTGTATCTTATTTACTTCTTAGAAAGCTGTCATGATAATACTTTTCTTTAGCACTGGCTTTTTGTGTCACCAAAAACATCCCAGGTATATCAGGGTAGGCTATTTTGTTCAACCGCTGTATCCCTAAGGGAGGGTGATGGCTCATGTATAGATATTACCATTACTTTTTTTTGTCAATGCTTGAAGCCTTTATTTTCTCATGTCAGAGTGTGTGTCTGTGGTTTTTTGTGGGTTTTCTTATGGTTTTTGAGGTGAGATTTTGTTTGTTTTGTTGGTTTGTCGTTGTAGGGGTTGTTTTGTTGAAAAGCTCTGATGTAGCTACATGCATTCCACATGAACAAAAATAACAAGGATTTGTCATCACCCAGAGGGAAAATAATGGGCACATTGTCACTTAATGCATATGAATAATTAAGAGCATAAAGTGAATCTGTTTTCCTGTGTTTCAGAAAAGTGTGATGAACCTCTGGTCTCAGCACTATCGCATTCCTCCTTCAGCAGTTCATCATCCATGACAAGCAGCTATGTGCCAGGGTATGCCAAGTTAAACAAGCGAGGAGGTAAGGGACATTTTCAACCTTAATGTTTGGATATTTCAAAAAGTAATGAGTTCTATTTTTAATGCAAAAATGTGTTTTATGTGGAATATTATTGCTTACTCTTGTTTGAACAGACTGTTTTTTATTAAATGAATTAATTTCTCTTTCATTGTACGGGACAGTAATTTCACTGCAGGGAAAAGGGCACTACTAGTAATGTGTAGCAGCATGGGCCACACGCCTGATGTCAATGGACTCATACAGTACAGCTATCATTGACTTCACTCAAAAGGGTATACCTGTCTTTGTTTGGTACTTGCAAGGTCATGGTTGGAACAAAAATAAACAACTTTGATGTGATTTGTTGATGTAACTTGTTCCCACCTCAGCAACCACTGCTGTCATTTAGGTTTTTTTCTGTCATCACAGGGGCTTTGGCTTTTGCATATATATCTGTAATGCAATGAGTATCTGTAATACTTTGTTCAGACATAACAAAGTTGCCTCAGACTTAGTGGTTGAAAGAACAGGTGCATAAATTTGATGGCCTATGTCGTTTAATGATACTGAGGCACTATCCCCTGTCCACAAACAGTGCTGGTAGCACTGCCAGCTCTGCCAGTTGTCTGGAGGTCATCATGTAGGAAGGAATGAGCTGAGTCTAATGTCAAGCCAGGAAGCTTAATCTGTAAGTGGGGAAGAATATGCGGTGAGTCCAGGCACGATGGAGCCTGTGATGTGGCTCAGGTAGTACCTGGAGGCTGAAATGGGACCCCCAGGCTCACTGGCAGAGTGAGTGGGTTCTCCACTGAGTAATGCAATTATGGCATTTTTCTACTCTCAGAGCCCTGACACTGTGCTTGGTTTACTGGTCTGCAACTTCTCTGCATATTTGTGTTTTACAGGTGTAGAATTCTTGCTCTTTGATCTCTTTATTTCCTTCTTTGGGTTTTTTTGTTTGTTTGCTTTTCAGTTTTCATTTGTTTTCTTTTTTTTTTTTTTTTCTTTAGCCAAGCCCTGGAGTTACTTTCTTTTAATGACTAGTAATTGACATAGTGAGTTACTTATAGTCCTGCTTCCTCTGATGTCAGCCTGTGCCTGTACATTTAATACCTCTGCTGTCATCCCATGGTTGTGGTCCTCTACCCTACATTTTTATAAAATACCAGTTTATTCTCTGCAGAAAAGGGATGATAGGTACAAAAATATATCAAAATTGTTATACTAGTAAACCGTAGCACATGCAATCACACAGCTAAGTTAAATGTAAAACAGATCAGGTTATGTTACTGGTTGTTAAAAAATTGCTATTGCAAGAAAGCTAAACGGAAGCCAAAGACTAGCTTAGAGAAAATATGACTGATGAGCTCTAGTGCTACAGATCTGCAGATCTGATGCAAAGCCTGTGGCCAGACAGGAGCATTGGCAATTTCTTTGGTTTTAGGCCTGCAGACCAGTAGATAACACGGTTTGTTGCTTCTGAATGAGAATAGATGTTGTTTTATGCTGGTCACAGACATTTATTTCAGTGCTTCATGTATTTTGTTACATGCCTTTTGTAGTTCTCAGGATTTCTGTGGCAGTGTGTTTGGATGTGTGTTTTGGTAGGCTGTCAGGTCCCTTCAGTTGTGTCTTTAAATATTCATCGGATGAAAGGAGTGGTGTTTCAATTTTAAAACGCTGCTCATCGTTTAGGTTGAATTCTCTTGTATGACTATAGTTATGTCCATTTCTGTTCTATTCTCTCTTCTAAGTTTTAAAAAAGGCCACTAGAACCACTTTAATAAAATACAACTTAGCATCAGCTTTGCTGGGAGGATCTTCCTTTGGTTTTAGATGAGTATTTCTGCCTTTCTAAGTGAAAGGCAGATTGACATTTAGAATTTAATTTTTTCTTATAATTATATTTACCTTTCCCTTTCTTACCCTTATAATCACTACAGCTCAGTTTCTTTTAATGACATTTCTTTACCAATATGGATCAGTGTTGTCATTAATCAAACACTGGCTTTATTTCCTTACTGGAAATTTAGTTGCACCTCTTTGTTAAATAGCAGTTTCATCTCTTTGTCTAAATAGGAACTTTGCTAGATTGTTATTATCCATCTCTTAGTATCTGTGAAGCATAGCACAAATACTTTTCGAAACTGAGGCTCTATGTACATGTACCAACATCTTTTTTCTAATCCTAGTGGCAGTAAAAGTACCAGAATTCAGGCGTGTTTAACACAGGAACTTGTCTGTCTGTGTTTATGCTTCTGCAAGTGATGGAATATAGCTCAGTTTTAATACTGAGCTATTTTACAACTTCACAGAATTACAGATATTCCTAATCAAACCAGTAATAAGTGAATCCAATTTTTTTCTCTCCAAGGAGTCATTATCAGCTAATAGATTCCCAAATCAAATGTGCTATTTAAACTACACTGTGCTCAAGTCATTAAATGGAAAGAACTCCCCCTCCTCTGGTCCCAGACCCTTTAAATTAAAGAAATGCACATTTGAAAATTCTACTCTCCAACGCAATTATTTTTCTTTCCTGTTTTCATGGCACTTCACTCTAGACTGGCAAAACACTTTATTTGAATAGATAGTGTATTTTATTCCATTGATTAAGACACTGATTTCCCTGAACAGCCACATCATGTTATTAAGAAGGTTGGAGCTGTCACTATAGTTGTTGCGGTTCAGTTTCCTGCTATAAATGTTGCAATTGGAAGGATGCACACCAAAATGAATTTATTATTTTCAGTAGTTTTTAGGAGGCTTCAAAAGCAGAAACATCCATGAATTTACTCTGTTTGAAAACACTTTATTTATAAATCCTGTAACTAGTGATTTAGGCAAATGGAATCAAGTCTTTGTGGAAATTGATCTGGAAACTGCCAGGCTGTATATGTAGGGTGGGTTTTTGTGTCATATTGTTGTGAAATATTTCACATTTTTTACATCTGTCTACTTTGATCTCTGTAAGCCTTCAACAACTTATGGGTTAGTATGTACAATTATTTCAAAGGAAATGCAGATTTGATGGACAGAAATTTGATTAGAAATGCTAACTTCTCCAAATCAACTTACATGATGATTCTTCTGCATTGTTGCTTTTTCCTGTTCTGAATGTTATTTCTTCTTAAATAAGGAGAAATATCCTATATTTTTTTGAGGTGGAGATGGGGGGGGTGGGTGGGGTGGAAAAGGTTATTTTTCATTATAGGAGGAATTCCTTATTGTAGAAACAAATATTTAGTGATTATCTACAGGTCTGTCAGTGTTTTGCAAATTTGTACCAATACATATTAAAATTTCCATGTTTTCAAATTTCCTTGTCAGTGAGTAAGAATCTTTGATTTATATAATCATTACAACTGTGATGGCTCTTATCACAGTTGTAATAATTACTCTTTATCACAAAGAGCCAAAAACCTGGGTGTGCAATGCAATTCTGCATTTTATACCAGCTTTCTCATTCACGGACCCCCAAAGTCTGTCTCATGGGGTCCCCTCCTTCTTCTGCCTTCTTGGGCACTTTTAATCATAGCAGCTGATAAAAACAACCAAAATACTTTCATTTTATTATAATGGAAATAAGTAGGGAAATTGTAGACAAATTTGATACTTTTCTTTGTGAACAACTATATTACTACTAGATATACTACTACTTATCAACAGATTTAACTAGAGTTAATGCTGGACAAAGCAAGTGCTGCTATTCCCATCAGGCCTGCAAAGACAAGGGGGTGAAGATCTTTTGAAATTCAGCTGTGACAAAACTTCTGTGGAGAGAGAAGGATGCAATGAATTTCATAGTGAATGTAGGTTTGGCAAAGGTAGTGTGGTGGCTCCTGAATTATGTTAAAGGCTTATAAGTAAAGACTTGTACTTAAAAATTTAAACAGTACTGAATTAGCAACTGTTCAGACAAAGCCAGATGTAGTCAGTTTCTATCAAATTATCCTTTTGGTAGTAAGATAATATTTCATTTTAAACAACTAATTCTTACTGCTCTACTGTATCATAGTGTTTAGCATATTTTTCATTTTAATTTTAAAGTTATCTGTCTGCTATTTAGTGCTAGTATAACAAAAGGTACAGATTATTTTTGAAATGTCTGTAATTTATGTGAGGGGAAAAAGCACCACAGAAGAGGAGAAATGTTCATGGTTTTTCTTTTTTTTTTTTTTTTTGTGTCTGTCACTATCACTTTTATCTATATATATGCAAGCATTGTGAAATATTTCAATGCTATAAAATCCTAAAACTTTTTGCTTTTGATGGATTTCTTAAGAAAAATATTTTGAGTTTTCTGTCAATTATTAGCTCACCTCCTGTTTAAACCAAACAATTCCAAGTATATTAAATTATTCAGTATACAATTTGGAGAATATGGGGATGTGTTATCTTTGAAAAAAATTAATTTTGATTTCTAAGGTAAATATATGCCATTAAGTCTTTGACAGATCAATTTTTAACTGGAATCTAGTCAGTAGACTATCTAAAAAGATTACAGTTCCTTCCATTTTTGTCATACCTCTTCTCCCACAGAAGTAGCTAAATTGGCATCAGAGAATAGGAGAGCTTTCAATTACTTAATTCTACAGGTTTTTAAAATCCATCCTCAGTAACTTTTTCATATGTGATGTCAAGGTGATAAGGTCTAACATGTTATGACCTGCCATCAGTAGGATCAATGGACTGCATCATGTCACAAGACGTATTCTTAGCACATGTTTGATATAATGAATTATCAATCTTCCTTTTAATGGTTCCCAAGCTATTGGACCCTATACTTCTCACTAGCACGAGAATTAATGCTGCCTATCATCCATCTCATACCATTTTAATTCAGGGAAGAAATTCTACATTATTTCAACATAATGTAATGTTACATAATATAATTGGAAGCTGCTCGAAACTGAGTAGAGTCTCAGAACTTCAGAAGTAATCCCAGCAGACAATGAAAGTATGAAGGTCATAATGAATTTCTGGATATGTGGAAATTATCTTTTGCACAGTGTAATGAAAAAGAGGTAATTTGACACCCAAGGGTTCTAAGTCCAGTATTAACAGGGAATCTGATGCTACCAATGAAACTGATAACGTAATATGAAAGGAAGTATCTGTAGAGCAATCAATGTTCAAAAAGCAGTCTTTCTAGCACCACTGTGTAACTTTTATCTAAGCTTTCAGGTTACCTTTCAATCAGTGTGCTGACCTTGGCCTGTTATCTGAGTTATTAATGTGACTATAAAAAAGCATCAGAAATTTTAAGTGTTGGCATAGGTGTAATTGTGACAGGGTTCTTTTTTATTTCTCGGTGAAGTTTTAAATTGTGCCTTCTGTGTGGAAGATGTAAGAATTTATATCTAATGGGCTATGATTATTTTATTCCCCAGACCATTTTCAGTAAGTCAATCAGATCTATGGCAATGGTTCTACTAAAAAAAAAAAGGTAAAAATGCTTGTTAGATCCTTGTCTTTGAAGGATTCTAGGAACGCCTAGCCTAGGCTCTTTTTACCTTCACTTTTAAAATCTCCAATACTATAATGAATATCACTACTTCTCCAATTGTTTATTGCTATTGTATAATGAGAAGGATTTTATGTCGTTTTCCTTTCAGCAAAGTGAATGTGGAAGGGTCAGTTAGCATCAGCCTGGATTGTGTGAGCAGTCTGGGCTTATACCTTCACAGGACTTGCCAGCAATTTAGTTTGGGTATGAATATTAAAGCAAGGAGGTGCTCCCTCTGAACTAACATTTGTCCAAATGAACAGTTAGAATGCATACTGTAGATCACCTTAAATACTGTGATCTCCTTGTGTTGACAAGGACACCTTTGAGCTGACTAAGAATACCTGTACACAACACAACTCATTGTATTTTGACTAAAACCTTCTTAGGAAAAGGTTATGTATTTGCCAGTGGTTTGGAAGTTCACTATCCAGGTTACAGTATATATTTTCTTTTGTAAGTAGACAAGATCCTGAAAGTAACGAACAGAGTAGCATAAGAGAACTGTTAAAATCATGAGAGAGTAGTATAATCCACTTAGCTTTTGTATGTCTGTTAGAGAGCTCTTGCTGAGCTAAATCACCAAAATAAGTTGCCTTTTAAAAAGTAAATAAACTGCAGTTCTCTTTCTGTAAATATGTGTTTTAGATAACCACAAATTTTACAGTCCACTTCAGTAAGCTTGCTAAAACCATCTCATGAACAGTGTATGCGGCATTCTGGTGTTTCTCCCGGGTCCGGAGCAGCCGCCGTGCCCTGCGGGGCACCGCAGCTCCTCCGGTCCCGGTCCCGCCACTGCTCCCGGGCTCCGTGGCTCCGGGAAGGTGGGTCGGCCACTTCTACCGCCGCGTGTGAGGGACCTCGATAAAGGGGGAGAAGGAAGGACCAAATTCCCCACGGCAGAAGCTGAGAGCATTTTATTGATGTCCTCCCAATTCCTGAGTTGGACAGTATGGCCGTCCGGACTGGGCCTCATGGTAGTTTTATGGAGGGAGGAGCGGGGGGTGTCACGTGGTCTGGGAAAGCCAATAGGGACACAGTAGGGAATGGCACCAGGACCCGGGGCGGTCCCGGGGCGGTCCCGGCCATGGGGGAACCAATAGGGGCATGGAGGGACGGTGCCAGGGCCCCGGGCACTCCCGGGGCTGCGGGGGTGTGGTGTGGAAGGTAGGAGCCAATGGGGAAGTGGCAGGGGTGACTCCAGGGGCCTGGGGCGGCCCCAGCCACGGGGGAGGGATAACAACAGGAAAGGACCCACAGGAGGCACAGGACCCGGGCCACATGGTCAGGCAGCTCGGGAACCGGGTACTGCAAGGGGGGGGAAACTGGGGGATACATGGGGGTACACAGGATTTGCTAAGACACATCAGAACCCCGACCTAAACCCAAAGTCCAGGATGCAACAAGTGTAGATCTAACTAGGTTTTCAGAAGTCAGGACAAATTGATTGCCCTTATTTAATAAATAATTACTTATCCATTAAAAAAATGGAAAGTTACTTATGGTTGAAAATGATAAGCCTCTACTGGTTCACTTATTAATATACCCCAAAAAAACATGTTTGTGTGTGACATAGTGTTATTTGTGTTGCACACAGTATAAACAGTATTTCTGGAATGTTTTAGAGAGAATAAAAGCAACTGATGTTTTGTATTGGTGGAGTTGTCTATGTTGTTTGAGTTTTTTGGTTTGTTTTTAAATTTTTTAAAAAATCATTTCAAGATATGGCTCCTTTAGGAGCTCCATTACCTGTGAGAGTAAATGAAAACCTTCTCATTTTATTAACAACATGTCCTTTTGGTATTACCCATAATAAATATTTAGTGTAGCACTAACTTCCATCTCTGAGTTTGTTTTTTTTCTTTTAAAATCCATAAAGAACTTGGGTTCAGCTCATTGTTTCCATCTAAAAAAGGTGTAAAATTTTCTCTGTCTTTAGCTGCCTTCCATCCTACCATATAATCACTTCTGTTTATTCTTCACCTTCAAAATAAATAGTTATGCACCCCATTTTGATTTTCTCCCCATAAACAATTATATCCACCTTTAGAAGGCAACTGTGATTGTCACTTGGTTGACCTCAGAAGTTGTTTTCTGTGTTTTAACGATCTGGCCTAATTAAATATTTTTCATAAATACGTATTAGTTGTAGAAGGAGTTCTTAAAAAGACAAATGAACATATTTGCAGTAGCTCATTCCTCTGAAAAAACATTCAAACATTCATTGCAAGAGGACAGTGAATTTTGTGAAGATGCAGGAAAAAGAAGCATCCCAAAGAGGAAAGAAAAGTGCCAGTGTATATCCAGGACAGACTCATGCATTGAAAAAATAAGTTTAGAAAGGAAAGACATCACTCTTTTCATTCCAAACACAATCCAAGAAACAAAGTCTGTAGAGAGTGAAGCTCAAGTAATTGCATTAAAAAAGGCATCATTAGCTTATGTTAATTTACCGTAGCCTGATGAATACAGAAAGCATGACCGTTTTTCCAGTTCATAACTAATTTGTTAATTAAAGTGTTCAGAATACCTAATTGGCTTATTTCATACATGTGTAGATGGAGAGGAGGGAAAAAAAAATAACACTGTGCTCTCCAACTTTATACATTTTTTCTTACAGCAATCATTTGCAGAGGCAGCAGTTCCAAGCGCAGCTAGAGACATAAGGCAAATGGGCAGCTTTCTTGGGCAACAGGGATGGGAACAGCAGATCACCCTGGCTTTACTGAGTAGCTAGCTTCTTTCAGACAAAATTCAGCTTAGTTCATTAATTGTTTCTGATGGTAGTTGGGTTTGGCAGGATGGTGACTGTGCTGGTGGCAGAGAGGAGGCAGCCTCACAGAGAGCCAGACTGAATCCATATATCACAAATATACTTTTCCCATATCCTTAGGGTACCAATGCTGCTCTGGCTGTTTATCCCCAGAGTAGCCAAATTCTGAGCTTTCAACTACTTTGAGAGTTTAATTTGACAGTTTCTCAAACAGCTTTGGTATATTAAGTAAGTAGATAAGAAATCTCTTTTGGTGTTCTTACTGGCTTCGTCTTGAAAATGCAGACCTGATTAGCTCTCCTGCTCTACTCAGAATACTGTCATGGTTTAAGCCAAGCTGGAAATTAAACCTGAAAAAGAGGTTTTGGGGAGACCCTATAGCAACCTTCCAGTACCTGAAGGGAGCCTACAAGAAAGGTAGAGAGGGACTTTTTACAAGAGAACATTATGACAGAACAAAGGGGAAATATCTCTAACCTGGAAGAATGTTTATATTGCATATTAAGAAAAAATTCTTTACTGTGAAGGGGTGAGGGAACAGAACAGGTTGCCCTGAGAAGTTGCAAATGCCCCATCCCTGGAAGTGTGTAAGGCCAGGTTGGATGGAGGACTGAACAGTGAAAGGTGTCCCAGAACATGACAGGAAGCTTGGGAACTCTATGATCTTTAAGATCCCTTCCAATCCAAACTATTCTGTGATTCTGTATAAAAAACTGGCACACTACGATTAAATTGTTGACTTAATATAAATGAAGATTTGTCTGAAAAATGCATCGTAATGGCATATTAGAGTTCAACTAGATGGCCCCTGAAACCAATGCGTCACAAGGAACTTGTCTACACCAGAGTTGGCACATGGAACAAGCAAGCTGGAAAACTTCATGTTCCTCAGACACTGGGGCTACTTTGCTTGCACAGAACAGTGGGAACATGCAGGATTAAAAAAAAACCCCAAAAACTCAATATAGGAAAACTATATTGGCCAACTATATTGGCCAACCTCTTTTAATAGTCAATGTATACTTAAAAGCAGCAGAGGCTGAGAGTTTAGATATCCTAGACTTGGTTTTATCTACAGATACTTCAGATGTGTATGCAGAGCTGTGTAAGTACAGAGCTCTGGAATTAAAGCAAAGATGTGTAGTGAGGGTGCACAAGATGCATGTCAGCTTTTCCCAAGGTCAGTGTCTCCTGCCAGATGATATGAGTGGTTCACCCTCTCCTGCACACAAAGCGCAGGTTTTCCTTACACAGATGGGTCTAGTGCAACTGATAGATTGCTGCTTTGAGCATTTGAGCCAGAGCATTGCCTTTCCCAAATAAGTCATAAACAAGCATAAATGCTGGTAGAAATGGGAGCTATTTGGCTACCATTATAACCTCCCACTACAGTTATATGCTGAAAGAGAGAAAAGAAATAATGTGATAAAATGAGGCTATTTGTTGCAGGATGGGAGGGTGCAGCTATTATTCATGTTTCAGCTTTCACAATGAGATTATTCACAAGAAAATCTGAGTAGTACACAGTTAGAGACAGAACATTAATACTTGTTTTTCTGTATGTAAGTTACTACATAAGTCACAAAAATATCTCTGGATCTGGAATAGTCTGATTTAGCATCCAGTCTCATGTCATAGATGTGTTAGTGGTTTCTCTTTGTTTTTTCTCACTTAGACGAAACTAATTTTTAACTCTTTTTTATGTGTAAGAATCACTTTAACGCTGATAAAAATGGGCCTCATTTGAAGAAGTATATCAACTTTTAGTGAGCAAAATAATTTTCTTTAGAAAGCTTCAGCTTTACACAGGCCTTCTACTGTGAAGTAAAGGTGGAAACGGAAGGGATGTATGACAGTTCAGGAGTGTTGTATAGATCTTCCTCAGAGCTTTTTGAGCGAGAGAAAATATTTGCTGAGAGAGAATAATTTTCTTTATTAAGTTATCACTGTAGCTGAGATTTGAGAAAGTTCCACTAGACCTGCTGTTTACAAACAGAGGAGGCTAGTGGGAGATGTGGTGGTCAGAGGCTGTCTAGGGTACAATGACCAGGAAATAGTAAAGTTCTTAATATTTGGTGAACTTCAGCAAAAACTCAGGGAAAAAAAAAGAGGGTGTATCACCTTTGGAAAAAGGGGCAGGCAACTCACGAGGTGTTTAGGATGTTGTTAAGTCAGGTAATTAGAAAATTAGAGAGGTGAAAGCTCAATTGGAACTTAACCTGGCCACTTCTATGAAGGTTAATAAAAATGCTTTTATAAATACGTTGATAGCAAAAGGAGGAGCAAGAAAAACTTTCATTCTTTATTGGACACCAGGGGAATATATTTACCAGAGATGAAGAAAAGACTGAGGTACTTATTACCTTCTTTGCTTCAGTTTTCAACAATAAGAGAAATCATCCTCAGGACAACAGGCCTCCTCAGCTGGTAGATGAGACAGGGAACAGAATAACCTCCTGTAATCCAGGAAGAAGTAATTAGTGACCTGCTGAGCCACTTACATGCTTGCAAGTCAATGGGAGCAGATGGGACCCATCCTAAACTCATAAGGGAGCTGTCAGAAGAGCTCACTAAGCCACTGTCCATCATTTATCATCAGTCCTGGCTCACTTGGGAGGTCCCAGATGACTGGAAGCTGGCCAATGGGACACCCATCCTTAAGAAGGGATAAAAGGGAGATCTTGGAAACTACAGGCCTGTCAGCCTGACCTTGGTGCCTGGCAAAGTTATGCAACAGATGATCTTGAGTGCAATCACACAGGACCTACAGGACACCTAATCAAGACAGCATTTAGGGTGGGCAGGTCTTGCCTGACCAACCTCATCTCCTTTTATGACCAGGTGACCTGCTGGTGGATGTGGGGAAGGCTGTGGGTATTGTCTACCTGGACTTCAGCAAAGCCTTTTACACAATGTCCCACAGCATACTGCTGGAGAAGCTGGCAGCCCACGGCTTGGACAGGAGCACTCTTTGCTGTGTTAGGAACTGGCTGGATGGCCAGGCCCAGAGAGTGGTGGTGAACAGTGCTGCATCCAGCTGGCGGCCAGTCACCAGTGGTGTCGCCCAAGAATCTGTGTTGGGGCTGGTTCCATTTAACATCTTTATTGATTATCTAGATGAAGGGATTTAGTCTAACGTTAGCAAATTTGCAATTGACATAAACTGAGTGCGAGTGTCAATCTGCTGGAGGGTAGAATGCCTTGGCAAAGGGACCTGGACAGGCTGGATAGACGGGCAACAACAAGTTTAATAAGTCCAAGTGCTGAGTCCTGCATTTTGGCCACAATAACCCCCTGCAGCATTATAGGCTGGGGACAGTGTGGCTGGATAGTGGCCAGGTAGAAAGAGACCTGGGGGTACTGATTGATGGCAGACTGAACATAAGCCACCAGTGTGCCCTGGTGGCAAAAAAGGCCAACGGCATCCTGGCATGTAAAAGTGTGGCCAGGAGGTCCAGGGAGGTGATTCTTCCTCTGTACTCAGCACTGGTGAGGCCACACTTGGAGTGCTGCCTCCAGTTCTGGGCCCTCCAGCATCTCAGATGCTGAGATGCTCAAACATGTCCAGAGTAGGGTTACAAGGCTGGTGAAGAATCTGGAACACAAGTCCTGTGAGAAGCAGCTGAGGGAGCTGGGGCTGTTTAGGCTGGAGAAGAGGAGAATCAAGGGAGACCTCATCACTCTCTCCAACTGCCTGAAAGGTGGCTGTAGCCAAGTGGAGATCAGTCTCTTTTCTCAGGTAACCAGCGAGAGGATAAGAGCACACACTTTAGGGTTGAACATTAAGAAGTAGTTGTTCACAAAAAGAGACAATTGGGCATTGGAATAGGCTTCCCAGGGAAGTGGTGGAGTCATGGCACAGCCCCAGTGATATTTAAGATTGGATGTGGCACTTAGTGCCATGATCTAGTTGACAAGGTGGTGTTGGATCATAAGTTGGACTTGATGACATCAAAGGACTTTTACAACCTAGTTGATTTTGTGATTGTCTATAACACTGCAAGGTGATAAACTGTTGGTGTAATTAAGAAATGTTTAGTTATGCTGACACTAATAGATGACATAGATATAGCTATAGATAAAATAAAGTTATACTTTCTGTGTTCTCTGCATGAAGATTTGTTGTGCTGGAGTTCAGCTAAGGACCAAGCAATGCTCAGAAAAAAATGTTAATAGTGATTTACCTCTTTCCTCCTGCTATCTACACTGGTTTTTGTCTTCTGAAATGATCCATTTTTGGCTGTGGTATATAGTTCACATAGGAAAATATTGTTCTATATTGAACATCTTTGGAAGTTTGTCAGCCAGCTAAGAAACAAATGAACATCAACAATGAACTAATTTCTTTCAGAGCCCTAAAATTTTCTGACTGCTTGTTGGGCAGATTTTTATTTCTTTTAGGACAGATTTATATTCTTTATTACAAAATTTGCTTGAATGGTCAATTTTCCAAGTCACTCAATGTTAGATAAATTGTCTCTGCTGTGAATCATGGCTCTGTGTAATGTGCAATGGAGAAAAGGAATTAAAAGCTAGCTTGCTTAAAATCTGCTTTTTGAAAAGTTATCTTTTAGATGTCTTTGCTTTTCAGTATTGACTACCATCAAATTTAGCATTCCTGCTGGGCTTTTAGTAACTCAGCCCCCAGTGAGATAATTTTGCTTTAGTTAAGAAAGTTGTCAGAAATTATTTGATTTTTGTAAGGATCAAAGGGTCCTCTGGTATTTAAAAATAGGCACTTGATCATGTCTATAATTACATAATATTTATTGATCAGGAATAAGTTATCTTATAGGTATCCCTGTCTTCCTTGTTTTTGCTAGTATAGACTAGATGATGCTACAATGACCCAGTTTTGAAGGAATAATCAGGTGACATTGAGTAATGTTGTAAAAAAATAAGTAAACAAGATTATTACTTAGTGAAAAAGGGCAGTGTGCTTTGGCTGAGATGGAAAGTTTGGATATTGCACAGTGCTGTACTGAGACGACTTCAGCTGACATTCTGCCAAATGTAGAACATATTAGAAACTGGATGTTCCCTTTAACAAACAAGCCAAAATGTTTAATATATACAGTGGGAGATGGTACTTGAACTGCTTTGCTTTCTTCAGTATCAAGAAGTTGTCTGGTTTTTTTGGTAGAGAATAAAATCCCCAATGAAAGCCAGTGATAGAATATTTGATTTGCTGACTTGAGAAGCTGGTCAGCAACATCCCCCATAACACATTTTGAATACATTGAGGTGATTGTTTCTTATACATATTAGTTTCCAGGTGGGATTTTTTTTTTTTTTTGGAGGAGGGGGAGATGTTCTTTCTTTTATAATTGTGATTAACTAATTTTTAAATTAGGCTAAAGTGGTGCTCAGCTATCAAGAAGAAAAAGTTAAATGCTAAATTTAAACAATATCAGGTTTTGAGAGATCAGAGAAGCTGTTAATTATGGGTCTAATTATCATGAGCAATCTCTAAAAGTTGCTTTAACAAATTTTTAGTTTCTAGGTGAAACCAAATTCTGCATATTATGCATAGAATATATGACGTTAAGCACAGCGGTGAGAATGCTTTAGCTTTTTCCTTATCTTGAAACAGCAAATAATGTGTAATTCAGCCAAAGCAGTAACCAACACATTGACCAGCAATGGCTGTTCAGTGAGCCATGTCCAAAATCATCTGGAAAGGTGTTCCATACCTGGGGATCAAAGCAGAGACACCAAAAATTGGGTAGCAATTGGCAAAAATTATTTTTAAACATTTCAGTTCTCAAGTATCCACTAGATTTTAATTAAGGAATTACATTGAGCCATTCACAGGGAATGTTTTTTCTGTAGTTGGATCAGAGGCTAGAGCACCTTGCTTATAAATAGGTGGTAATGGGCACCCTTTGAGAAAAAGCTGCTAGTTTACCAGTTCACTAAGTGTGATATGGCAATTCCTGTGCTCTTATCTTGTTCCCTTACAGCTAGTCCCTCCATGAGGCTGGAGTCACAATGACAGGGTTTGCTGGGAAAATCTACAGGCTTATCCAATTTTATGGATGATTGCAACACTTTCAGCCTCTGAGATTCATCTACAAAGGCAAGGAAGTTTAAAAGAACAGGGGAAGTTGATGGCAAATAAGAAAAAAGGCAAGAAAGACCTCAAAATAAATTGATTTAACCTATAGGCATAAGTCCAGATCTTATTGAAAAAGAAGAATTTGGATTATGAAGTAAAATGTACAAACAAATTCCTACAATAACAGAGGTAAGAAAATGACAAAAAATAATTCTTTGGTTTGACAAGAGCATTGGGTGTTATCAGAACCATTAAACCATATCATTTCTAGTCACCTGAAGAGTGCTGTTCCCTTTTCTCTCCATCTTCTATTCCCTGAAAAGAGTTTTCTCATTTTAAGGTCTTTACCAATGGCAAGCTTTTCTTTTTCTTTTTTAGAAGGTAGCCACATTTTTTAGCTGGTGCATAACAGTAAAAATAGGTTGTCTCCATAGTCTAACATGCCTCATGAAACACAGCTGAAAGCTTAGCCATAACACTGCTTACAATTATTTCAGAGACTTACCATATATCACATTACAAGCAAGTAAATTGAAGGTTGTAATCATGGCTTTTATCTAGCAAATTTGCCCTAAGAACTTTAAAGAGGTCTAAATATTACAGCTAAGGAACAAGATGCTGCTGATCAGAGTAATAAAAAGTATTGTGAGATTTCAGCCTTCTGTCAAGGTCATAGAATGTGTAACAGAAAGTAATTTAATTATGTACTTTATTATCTATAACAGTTAAAAATTGACTAGTTTATTTCCAAAATTTTCAATTAAATATAGACATTATTTTTTCATAACACTAGAAGCTCATTGTTAGTATTTTGCAGAAAGACTTTGTCCAGCAGAGGTGGTACTATTAAGTATTCTGCATTCTCCTTGTGTATCAGACAAATGCTGTTAATTCCATCTTATGATACAGAAAACTGCAGAACCCATAATAGTGACCCAAACGATGTTGATAGCATAATTTAAAATATAAGGTTAATTCTGGAAATATAATATAGGCTGTTTTTAAGGATGATTTTAAGCTATCAACGGTACCAACCAAAGAAAATATTTTTGAATGCATTGAATGTGGAGTCTATAAAATACTTAATTTAAGAAATTATGCCTAAATTTACTTTTGATGTTGATTAATAGTAGTAGTACTAGTACGTATTGACAGAGTTTTAAATAATCAGTATATGCAACTTTCTGACAAAATTTTGTTTAAAATATGCTCCCACTTCCTACTCCACACAAAAGAAAACTAAAGATTTTAAAGATGAAAAAATTGAAAGTGTTCTGGCAAATTGAATAGGAATGAGCTAAACTGTAGACAATTGTATGAAATTGGAAAGAGGAGAAAAGATCAATTTGTAAATGTATATCACAAAACTGAGCCCCTAAATTTCGTTACTTTTCCAGGCAAGTCTAGAGCAGAAATCCCTTTGTGTTCTTAATATTAATGGAGAGAGTGTCAGTCTTTTTTCTTTATAATTTACATGGAAAACCTAAGATAAGAATAACATGCATTCAGATCTGTTCAAACAAAGCTACCTTGATATGCAATGGATACAGACCTAATTCAGAAAACTGCTCTCAACAAATTAGGACACACTTTAAAGTGTAGCTGTCACAGCACTGTCTGGTTCAAATTGAAAGGATACGTTGCACTGCAAATAGTGCTAGTGAAGGAAGATTATGTAAAAAACAGGATCATTTGTGTTTGTTCCTAAAGGGACCCTCAGGCCAGAGAGTTCGTAAATGTCTTTCCTGGATTTTATTAAGCTAATGTACCATGTCTGAATTTGATTTCCTTTTATTCCTAGAGGGATTATATTGTTCTTTTTAACTATGTTTGCTTGAAAGTATATAATGTGCTTCTACAATATAGAGTTGAGCATCTGAGCATCAAATTTCCTTTACCAGATAGATAGATAAAGCTGTAAAATGAAGTTCACCAATTTATCTAAGAATTTCTTTGAAAGAAGAGGTCATGCCAAATAAAAGAGGTAAACTCCAAATGATAAAGCTAAACTTTTATAACAATTATCCCCCTATAAAAAGAAGGATTTTTCATTAAATTTTTGGTCTTTGTTGGTAATTTGGCATAGTCAATTGAAATCCCTCTAAGTGCCCAGTAATTAATTTAATAGCAAAATAAAGTTTGGATATGGGCAGGGATGGGGAGAGTGCATTAAGACACTTGCACTTTGTAGATACAAAAAACAAAATCCCTTCTCTGGATGAGGAGCTCAAGGACTTCCACTTTCTCAGTGTTTGTTCCCATGGAAAGGATTCTTTCACAAGTGATAAGATTTTAGCATCTTGTTTGCATTTGATGCTGGGTGGTAATTTAACTTCACCAAAAAGGACATTTTTGATCTGTTGTAATACTGGTACCTTCTGTGTCACAGCCATTTCCATGACCTCAAGTCACATCAACAGTTATTCACGGCTAATGGGAAGGCATCACATCACAAAGAGAGAGATCACCAAGAAAGTTTTAAAAGGTTGTAACACATTAAAAAACCCATTAAAACTCATAAAAAAAACACATTAAAAAATTGGCTGTGGCAGAAGCACTATTAAGTTTGTGACAGTATGCAGTAATCACCAGCCTGATTAAAAAATGTTTAATAAAAATTGTTGTGTTTTTGGAATTCTGGAATGTACATGGAGATTTTGCAGATGCTCGATTCCTGAGGCTTGTCACTTCAGAAATTCATCTTTAATGTTGAAGAAACTTGTCACTGCAGATCTGGCATGATAGAGTGCAACACAATATGTTCTGACTTGCATGTAATCCTTCAGCAGGTGAGTGTAGCTCCAGGGATGTTGACATGACACAAGCTACTGTTTTAGATAATTTTCTATGGTGTGTGGCGATGCTAGCCTTAAACATGAATTTGTCAGGCAAAGTTGTACAAAGCAGGAGGACATTGGTGGCAACTAAAACTATTTCAGTTACTGTGGATTCAAGGAGTTTTATAAGAGCTAGGAATATTAAAATGTAGGCTGTGATCCAAACATGCATTGTGCCAGGAGAGATGTAACTGAGAACTTCAACTCTATAAATAAAGATGGGTAGAAACCTTAGACCCTGAGGAATGTTGTGTCCAGAATACTTCACATTGTTCTGCTGATTAAGAATCAAGTATGTTTTTTTTTTTTATTTCCGGATCTTTGATGAAGACTATTAAATCACAGTTATCTTGGCTTTCAGATTTTTAAGCAAGTTTGTAAGCCCCACACTTGGTCTTGCATGTTGCTGATCTCATTATCTGGTTTGACAAGATGCATTTGTGTTTGCTCTAAGGTCATTGTGCAGATAATGACACTACTCAATACAATGAGCTGTAAGCACAATATTCAGAATTTTAGACCTCATAGCAAAATATTGATAAAGATAGAAAAACGGTGTTCCATCTGTTATAGGGCAAGCTGAACCAGCTCTTATTTTTGTGACTGTAGTATTTTTGCACTTACACAGGTAAATGCCAGCCAAAGGAAAATGGCATATTTTCTAGTCCCATTTGGGACATGATGGAACATTTTCTAGTCCCATCACTGACTTCATTGTGCAACTATTGGTAAATGTTTAAACTTTGCTTTTAATATATTAGAATTTTTCTTCTTCAAATCTATGGCATTAATCCATAACTTCCTTTACAAGACAAGAGTTTGAAAGCCAATTTTCTAATTTTCTGCTCTTTTTGTGCCCATTTCTACTACTTCTTCCAGAATGAATTCAAGAAATTCACTGTATATTTCTCAGTCTCCAGGAGCTCATGGGGGGGTTTTGTGTATTTTTGGGGGTTTTGTGGGGCAAACATATTACTTCTCAAAAGTACCTATTCAGAAAAAAAGTGGAGATTGTTGACCATGAGATATCAGGCAGGAAAATATGAAAATTGAAGAAGTCCACTTCTATGGCAGTAAGATTTCCCAACATTGAAATTTTAAAGAAATATAAAGTGATATAATGAATAAGCAGAAATCAATCTCATATGGAAAATCAATGTATTAACCTGATGTAGATAATAGCTACTAGTGATGATTATGCAATACAGAGTTTTGTTTTTTTTTTAAAGGCAAAATTAAAAAGCAAGTGTGCAAAATCCTGAGAATTTATTACTGAGTTGTTTTCTAGAGCACAAATATTACCTAGTTTGGCAAATTTAGCAATAGAATTTCAGGAAAGATTTGAGCACCTGTAGATTAGAGGTTCTTATTTAAGGAGAATAGGAAATTTTTAGGGAGTAGGGCCCTTCCTTTATGATCTTAATGATGTGAAATACCTTAGCCTGTGTAAGACAGTTGGATCACACAATATTTCCTCATCTCATCTCTTTTCAAGGCTGAACAAGGCCTGGTCATTCAGTCTCTCCTCACAGGATGAATGCTCCAGTTCCCTCCCTTTTTGGTCTCCTCCACTGAGTTTAGGGTAGCACAGGAAAATTACGACCCCCACTTGAATGGGAAAGTGGTGTCTGGGGTTGGAAAACAAAAGCTACAAAAACAAGAGACATCAAGAGGAGGAGAAAAACAGAGCAAAGAGATACCTCTCAAGTGATGCACAGAAATGCATACAGACTGGGAAAATAGAGCTGGGCCTGTCATTGAGACATTGTGTGTCAGGGTCCAAGGAGAAGCCAGTGAGGGGTGAAATTTTGTCAGGAATGTACTACAATCCACAAAACTACAATGAGAAAGTGGGTTCCGTATTCTTTGAACAAATTAAGAACATCTCCAGACTGGATACCCTCATTCTCATGCAAAACTTTAATCTCTGACACCTGCTGGAAGGGCGGCACAGTGGGATGCCGCCGACCCAGTTTTCTGGAGTGCATCAGGAATAACTTCATGATATATTATACATTTTGATAGATCAAATTAATATATGTTACAGACATAAATGTTTTTACTGGAGTAACATTTGTGACAAATTTGCTTTGTAAAATCTATGGCAAATAAAACTTCTGTTCTCCAAATGATACTTTGCTTCTAGTAATAAGAAAAAATAAATTCATTGTAGTAATAAAAAATAAAAGAGAAAAATAGTTGCAGTATCTTCATAAGCATTGGCTAGATCTTGTAAGTGACTCTGATTTTTTGGTACTTAATTAGCATTGCCGAATCAGAAGCTAAATTATGGGATAATATGCTTTTAAACCCACAATTAATAGAGCATATTTTTTCTCTTTCATTCTTTTAAAAAACCTGTATTTAAATCTATATTCTAACCATAATAGATAGAATTATCATATCTTGCATTCTCTTGTTAAGCCATGTGGTTTTTCCTGTTTAAAACATTTTTATAGCACAATAATCATAGGATTCAATTTTTACAGAAGTAGTGATTTAGCTACTTTAGTGCTTTAGAAGCTCTTACTGCATGCTTATTTCCTGGGCTTCTGCCATAAGGAAAATCCCTCTGTCTTGATCCCTCAGATATGATCCCTCTGTAGGAATCATATCTGTCATCACAGGCCCCCAGCCAGGTGATAATTAGCACTGACTCCATGATTCACAGAAGGCTGATCAATCACTATATTATTCTATACTTATTAAGAAACCCATCGCCCTTACAGACAGTCATGACACAGGTGAACCTAATTGGTCCACCAGTCCAAACACCATCACCATTGGCTAATTAAAAAATTACTCTTCGGTAAACAAATCTCCATAACTCATTCCACATGTTCACAACAACAGGTGCAGCAAGTAAAGATAAGAATTGTTTATCATTCTTTTCTCTGATCGTCTCACAGCCTTTCCCAGGACAAAGCCTGGAAAAGTTATGTGTTGGTCTGTGTGGCCAGAGAGCTGCTGCCACACATATCCATCTAACTGAAAGCAGAGAAACACTGACTGTCTGTGATAATGGCTTTCTGCAATATAAAAGTGAATCAGGAAACCATGGCAAAGCTGTCATACAGTGGCATGGATGTTCCTGGACAATTTAGCTTAAACTGCAGTACCCTTTCCATGTCCAGGCTCAGCAGATGGAAGTTTCCTTGAAGACTGTTAGTAAGAACTGCTTGTTTCAGCATGCAGGAAAAACCATGAGCTTTACTCAGGAAGAGACTGATGTAACTTCTGTAAGGTCAGAGCATCAAGCTCTGTGGGGATGGAACCCTGGATTGTGCATTTATGGTGAAGTAGGAGAAATTACTAGCTTTAGCAATACAGCCTTCCTCAGAAAGTTTCAGAATACTGTTTATTTTCTCAGTTGTCTTTGCAAATGATGTGTTACAGCAGCTTACACGCACACAAACGGAAGTTATTTTTATCCTCAATTAGGTCTTTTCTTGCCTGGGCATTGCTACTGCCAAGTTAGATGGTTTCTGTCTTGAATACTTTTTTTGTAGCTGTGGCTATTTCTTCATCTGCCAACTGATACTCAGTACCAACAGAAATTACTTAGGTCCAATCTGCAGACTAGGTGCTTGAGGTGGTGGGATTTTTTTCTTTTGTTGGGGGAGTGGGTATATTCAGTTAGTCCAGACATGCAAAAGTTCCTTTTTCTCCTCAGCAGTGTTGAGTCTTGACTGACAGTCTTGAAAAAAATGCATTCAGAACAAGTATTTCAATCTGTAGCCTGAAGAGCTTAAATGAAGAGTGTGGAAACTGCAGAGAGATTAATTTCTGCCTAGGGAGCTATGTCTTCTTAAGAGTGTTAGAGGGCTAACGGAGGCAGGGGGAGAAGTGGGGAGGATTCAGGATACCCGAAGTTAAATCCTGCTTTGAATCCTCCCCCAGACTATGTATGTTGAACCCTCCTACTGTAAAGCCAACATTTCCATATTCTCGTCCCTTCTGTGGGTTGAAATTTTAAAAAGAAGGGTTGGAGTGTGCATTTGGGGCTTTTAATTTATTATAGTGTAATTTTTGAAATGCTCTGCTGAATGAACTTTGAGTTCTCATTAATTTATATTGAATAAAAATCCTAGCAGAATTTCTTACCCTGATTAATGTCTAAAATGTATCAAATTAGTTAATCCCATGAGGGTAAATTAACATTTGATGTCACTGATGAGAGCATTGATACTTTTATTAGTGTTATAACTTTTTTTGCTGGCTTTTTTTTTCCCTCCTATTGTCTCTTGTGATTATAATGATTTTTGTATACAGTGCTGTGTTTTGGCTCCAAGGAGTATAAACTCATTAGGGAATCCTCATTGTTTATTAGTAGTTTACCATAGACTTCAGGCAAATTGCTGCCCTAAAAGTTGAATTCTACTTGAAATGAACATATTATTTTACAAATAAAATAAAGAAGAAAATTATTCCTCTGATGTTGTTGCAACTCTGCATGTGATATTAATAAATGTTTTGCTATTAGCAAAATAAAAGGCATAATATGAGCTTTCATCACCAAAATGGATGCAGTAGAGAGTAATTTTTAAAAACAGAATATATTTTCTTAATGGAGAGAAAGGATAAGGATCTTGGTACTGCTTGCAATAGATGCATTAAAGAAAAATATAATTATCCTTTAACTTTGCTAAAACAGAAAATGCCACATACACCTTGAATCAGCTGTATATTAGATTTCAAAAGTCATCTCTCAATATTTCACAATTCTGTGCTCCTGCTTGTTGAAAGAAAGGCAGAAGAATTAAATATGTGTACTAGGAGCAGTAGTGGTAGCTTATATTCATGCTATCAGAGCTCCTGTGATATCTTGAGCAAGGTATGATTTGCAGAAGCACATGGAAACAGTGTCTAAGCAATGAGGCACATAGGGAAGAGTCCTGTCCTTTTCTCAGGATTGAGTCAATATCACATTGACACAAATAAGAGGGTAGTATATCTTCCTCTAACTGTTTATTTTCTAGCCAATTTGTATATGGAAAAGGCTCAAAAATTATTTCTGGCTATTCAGAAAATTTAAGTTGCAATGGCTGATTTAATTTTTTACTTCAATAATTTTGCTCCCTTTTATGAAAATTCATTAGCTTCACTTATAATTTTTTGTGGAAAATTATCAAAATGCGCAGTGATTTTGCCACTCAAGAAGGAAAGAATATTTCAGACTGCTTTATTAACAATTTTGATCTTTGAGAAATCACAACCATTTGGGTTGAGACCAGCTTCTCATAAATTCCTGTAAAATGGGAATTCAGGTTTGAAATTTTGAGCAGATGGAAAAGTGTATAGAAGAAAATCAGGTTTAGCCTGGATAGGAAACACTAGGGAAGAGTCTTCATCCTGAATATATTCCTGAATGTATTTTTTCCTGCCAATCTCAAAAGAACCTTATAAAAACCAAGCAAACTAAAAAACCCAAACCACACCAACTGCACTACGAAAAACAAACTGGTAGAAATGTAAAAAAAGTAACAGAGGAAAAAGTGTGCAGTCTTCAGATTCTGTAGCAGTCCAGGAGCTGAGCCCAAGTGGGTGTTGCAAACATCAGTAGCAGCCAGCAAAGGTTGACTGTTGATAATCATTAAGGGAGCTGGACTTCAGAACTACTTTATTTAATGTCTGGAGCCAGATAGTTCTTTTGGGTTTTGTTTGTTTGTTTGTTCGTTTTTGTTTTGTTTTTGGTTTTTTGTTTTGTTTTGTTTTTTTTTTTTTTTGGTTTTTTTTTTTTTGTGGTTTTTTTTTTTTGTTTGTTTGTTTGGTTTGGTTTTTTTTTTGTTGGTTTTGTTTTGTTTTGTTTTTTCTTTCTACTTGCTGAGCTAAGACTCTTTAAGGGCCTGAAAGAGCTGGAGAGAGTACACCATGAGCAGGGCATTTCAAGGGAGATTTTTTTGTCAGAGACACAGACCAGGAAATTTACAGTTAAAAAATATAGATAGAAAACAGACAGTGAGTAGAATGAAGGAAACATGTGGCTTCTATTTGTTCACAGAGGGCATTTCACTAGTGTTGTTTGCACACCAAAAGAACTGAATATACTGTATATACTGAACCAGAAACTATGTTATACTAATGGCGGAAACTATGTTCCCTATAGGATCTCACACAGCAAGTATCTGTAAGACTGGAGGTTCAGCTTTTATCTTTTATGGCTGAAGACTAGTCACAGAACAAGATATGTAAGCCAGAATTACATAATTTAATCATCTTGCATGTGCAATCATTTGAGGGGAAAATATTAATGAAGATAAGCTAGAGCACAAAGATAAAGCTTTCAGTAATTCAGCTTTGGCTTCCATCAATTTGTGGGCTCAGCTAATGGGAACAGGAGATGACTCAGGTGACTAAAGTGTTTAGGCATGTCATTGCTATTGAAATGTTATAAATCAGGTGCTGGAATACCTTAATTCCTCTTTCTCTGGCATCTCTACCAAGGAAGGATAACAGCAGTTTCAAGAAACTACCATAATGAGCTTGTATTTTAAAGTGATGTAAATGCTATTCAATCACAGTCAGTAAAACGTTGCTATTTGTGATCTGGCCATCATTAATATCTTGGATAATAATCTACTAATCAGCACAGACACTGCAGAGGTAGTATTTGCTGTCCATTAAATAGACACTTGCTAGCTCTTGCCAGAGATATGACCTGACTTGTCAGGAAAACCCCAGTGCTGCAATGCATAAACATACAATAAGAGATTTCTGCTGTGGTACTTGCAAAGGTGATGTGAGGAAAGGGAGATCTCTCTACTGTCTACTTCATCTTTTGTATGCCACTGTGGTTATTTTGTATGCAAGGGATTTACATGCAAGGGTGCAATGATCCATTGCCTTGCCTGAACTTTCTGCCCAAAAAACAAGAAAACACCTCATGGAGAAGAAGCTGCTTGATGCCTTGAATACAGATGATGTGCACAGAATATTTAAATCTTGTCCCAATTTTGTTTAAGATTCCATTAGGATGCAGTTGTGAATGAGCTTTTTTTTTGCATATGTAATTAGAAAGCAGAACAGATGGGAAAGGCATAGTTTAAAGTGATGTGTTCATTAAAATAACCAAAGCTGCAAAGTATTTGTTCCCCAACAGTGAATTCAGGATATGAGACTCCTTAGGTTTCTGACTTTTTTTCCTCTACTTTGAGTATGACAACTGTGAATGACAACAATGAGATCTCTTTTGCATCATTTTTTTGTTAGATATCACCACTGTTCCTTAGGGCAGATTGACTGTTCATTCCCTCCTATGTGATGTGTGCTCAGTTAAGATATACTAGGAAGCAGTGGGTATTAATAAGCAGACACTACATCAAGGGATTTATTTTAATTGCATTTACTGTAAAAAAGATCTATTGAGATTTAAAAAATAATATAGTGATTTTAATGTTCTTTTAAAAAAGATCTATGTGGACTGTATCCTGATAACTACTGTTATCCCTTGGGTTATTTCTACTTTTAACTTTCATGTTTTTAAATGAAAATGAAATAATTTTAAGAAATATAATTAGGGGTTTTTTTATATATACAGACCCTGCCTACTTTTTTACTAGAAGGCAAGTCTTCTAAAATTAGTCTAACATTGTTCAAAAAATATTTGCTACAGTGAATAAGGGCTGATCCTTACTCTTCTCCACCAAAATAGAATAAAAATAGTTGTTTTACATAGTTTAAAAAATGAAAACCATACACCCTTTATAGGCTTGTACCTTTCAGCTGCTAACAAGGAAGGCTAATTTGAAGAATGAATATTGGATCTTTCCTATGTTTTACCCCTCCAAAATGAGTTTTTTTAGATCTATTTTATAGTAAGAGAGTCAGAGCTTACTGTCTCCTAATTCTTTCTGCCCTTCTAGGAAGGGCATAGAGTTTTAACTCATGGAGAAGTAGGTCAAAGTTTGGATGCCATTTGCCAGTTTCTAGTAAATATGGTTTGATTTGGGGTAAATTCTAATAGTGAATTCTAGAGAAGAACATATCTAGTTGTCATTTTGTTCTCTTTTTCTCTCATGCTGCTATTTTCTCAATATTTTTTATCTTCTAAATATAAGTATTTGCTTCTCTTGAAGCCGAATGTTCATTATTTGCCTATCATTGGTGTTTTGCGTGGTCTTGTCTGCAAATGCATCCCTGCTGTTTTGTGCTAAAAAGAAGAACTTTTCAAAAATGCAAAAGCAAATCCCTACCCTGAAGATAGGGAATGGATTATAAATCCAAATTCAGCTAGAACAGCGGATGGATACAAGAAATAAACAAATGCATGCTGTTTATGATAAGGAAAGAAATGTTTGTCCATGCCAGTACCAGGAAGAGATTGTTTCAATTAGAAGTGAAGCCCTGTAAGAAGCTGAAGTGTCTTTGTTGGAGGATGCTGTCATGGTAAATGTGACCCTCCTTCAAAGCAGCTTGAAATGTGAAGTCTGTAATCATCCAAGATTTCTGTATAAGCATAACTTTTCCCAATGTGACTAGACCCACTGTAGTGCTCCAGAACTGAAAAGGACCTTAAAGATCAGGTAGTTTCAATACTTTCTACCAGAGCAGAAAGCCCTCTTCAACCTGACATTGAACACTGCCAGGAATGGGGCATCCACAGCCTCTCTGGTAACTTGTTGCAGTGTCTCACCAGTCTCATAGTAAAGAATTTTTTCCTACTGTCTAGCTTAAATCTGCTTTCTCTCAGTTTGAAGCCATTCCCCCTTTCCCTGTCACTACACACCCTTAGGAAAAAGCCTCTCTCCATCTTTCTTGTAGGCTCCCTTCAGGCACTGGAAGACTACAATTAGTTCACCCCAAAGCCTTCTCTTTTCAAGACTGAACAATCCAAATTTTCTCAGCCTGTCTTTATAGGAGATGTGCTTCAGCCCTTAGAGCATCTTGTGACTTCTTCTGGACTTATTCTACTAGTTCCTCATCCTTCCTTTGTTTGGGGCCTCACAGCTGGAAGCATTTAGTTTTCTCTGAGCAATGTCTGTATCTGCACTGTATTATAAAATGGACAGAGGAAGACAAGGCAAAAATGAAAACCTCCATTGATGTCCTGCTTAACTACAATAGTGACAAAGAGTGCAGATAGATTTATGCTATTTAGGAGTTTGGGTCTCTTATATTGTTTTCTAGGTACTGTAGAAAATGGCTGCCCATATTTTCTCTGAAGGGCAGTAAATGAATGATCTTAGTATTTCAAAGATTTCTTTTTGGTCTTGATTTATCTTTTATGTAGCAGAATGACAAGCAATGTCTTGGAAAATAGCAAGGTGTCAAATGGTATTGATTTCATGCTATGGCAGTGACCTAGAAAGTACTATTTCTCATTGACAGATTATGTTGTGGTTTTCCCATAAAAATAAGATGATTCAAGCTCTAGGAATGTTTCAGGCTATTATTACATGATTATTAAAAAAGGCATATTTTTTTTCCTTGTTGAAAGGCTATAGAATTGTTCTATGATTAGATAAAATAATCTCCTGAATCGTAACTACCCCAAAACCTACATCTTACAACTATAATTTGCTTTCTAATGAAATTTCTGAGTAAGGATCCTCTTTTTTAGTTCATGTCCTTGAAACTTTTTTATTACTGATTTGAAAAGAGTAAAACACTACACTTGCTGCACTACTGGCATTTTTAATTTTGTGATTTGAAGTAGGGAGTGATGAACAAGTGAAACTATAACAAGAATGGATTCTTCCTGTGCAACTTAGTGTTTCCAGTTTTCATCATGAATGGAAATGAAAGTCCCAAATTTTCAAAAGAATTATTTTTAAGTGAAACAGAAGAGATTTTCCAAAATCATCAGTGTCCCCTTCTTATAGATCTGTAAACTCAGTATCCTATGACAGTTCAGATAAAAATATAAAATCTGTGAGCCTACCCCAGCTTTGCTATTTACTGAAAATTCATCATGGGGAATGACGAGAAAGTAAGGCTAACTCATCATGTTGGCTGCCTTTGTGTGCCCTAAATGGGAAGTAACTCACTCCCCAGCTTTGAATAGGGAGCTGAAATGTATAATTAATTAAAAGGAAGAAATTATACATGAAAAAATAGGCCCATGTTGAGTTAAATTCTTTATTCTTTTTGAAATATATTGTGCATGTGTCTTTCATAAATAAGCTAAGTTTTTCATGATGCTTTCTGTTCCACAGAATGAACCTGTGGAATAAAATGCAATAAAAAATGGAAACAAGTTCATAATTGAAAAAATTAAGCCTTTTAATTTCAACTTCATTTGTAATGAAGCTAGTACTGTTTGTTAGCAATTATTTTTATTTGGTGTAAAATCATTAACAACATAAGCCAATTGTACAAGCAGAGATGTGGCACAACTTGTTGGCTTGTACTTTGAGCCTGAGATGAGCCTGGACCTCACCTGCTGGTAACTTGTAATCTAAAGTGCTCTTTAGGTAGAGCCTTCAAATGTGAGATGCAGCAGAAGAGTTGGGAACCTTTGATACAAGGAGTAACAGAAGATTTATTATGTTACAGCCTTGTCTAAAGGCTGGAGGGCTCATAGTACAATTTATTGTGCTTTTCAGGAGCTACTGTTTTTCCACATGCATTCAGTTTTGTTCTGCTGAGACACAATTTGTCTTCTCCATGAGCTGACAGCTTGCTATCAATACCCACTCACGAGGATTTTACAAGTTCTAGTTCTTGGCATTCTGAATATAGTTTTATGTCTTCTCCATAAGACACATCATGTTTGTTTCAGTACTTTGGTCAGTCTGCAGTAGGAGCAGATCAAATGACTTGTTTAAAAAATAACCCTTTATGAAATCTCTCATAGCCGCCTTTTACCAGTATCCTCTGGCTGGCTGTGCGTATTAAACTTATAGGCTTTTATGCACGGGAAAGATTCTTGGATACGCAAAGATATTTGGGCCACATGGTCAGTGATGACTTTATTGTTTCTGAACTTGGAGTTCCCTGTTGACGAAAGATCATCTACAGTCATTCTTGCTCAAGTTTAAATGAGTCGCCCTGTGTGTGGTGTAGAGTGCTATATGGTACAAACCAGAGTAGCTCATGACTCACTTGGTTCATGTCACTGGGTCAAATATTTTGACTGCTGATTGCGCTAATATGTTTAATCCCATTAAATTCTGGAACAGCATAAAAATAAAAATAGGAAGCAGATATTGTTTGCAGTCAAATTCATTGCACAGTTATTACCTAAAAGCTCCATAAATGCTCCTTACCTTTTTAAGGAAAGTTAATTGTATTATATGCATGTGTTTAGTTAGTATCTTTAAAACAATTTTTTAGTTCCAATCTCTTCTAATTTGTAAGTCTATTGATTTCATAGTATATTGCTCTATTTCTTGTTAAAAGATAGTACATGAAATAAAGGGAACATTATAGGAAAAAGTACTTATCCAGTGCCTATTTTTCTGCCATAATAAAAAATGCAAATAATAAATGTAATAAAATTCAGGATATAGCCAACAACTATTAAAAATGAACAGTTTACACCAAGGTGTGAATAATAACTCTGAGTAGCAGTTATTCAACAATTTTAATACACCACACTAGTTTCAGTATGATGTAATGTTCCCTGTAATCTACTAACATGCTGTTATTTTGCTCCTTCACTAAAGATAATTCAGTATTCTTTCATAATGTACTGGCCATAAAGTTCTGTTTATTTCAAAAATAATGCCATATTGTGGAAAGTAGGTTTGATTTCCGAATTCCTCACTCCTTCAAAAAGGCAAAATATGTAATTAAAAGTAACTCCTCTAGTACCAATCTAGTATCAAACCAAAATCTGAATTCCAATGAAGAAACAGGGTTTTATTCAGCAAAATATTTAATGATATGAAGAACTGCAAACATATGCACATGTTTGATGTGAGATTTTTGTATCTACTTAGACTGAATGGAGATACAAATGTACTTAAATTCCTCCAGTGAATTCAGGGTGTTTTCAAGATTTCACAGTGGGGAAATTTGTATTTGATCCAACATTTTCATAACTTATTTATAACATGTACCTGAAAAGAAATATTTTGAAGGAGAAAAAAGGATCCTTGAACCACTAACGGTTACATGTATCAGCAACAAAATGGACAAAGTAGTCATCTCTCCCAAATTACACAGCTTGGTGAATCAAAGTGGAAGAGGACAAATTTAATTGATGCTCACAGGCTGCTTCTGATGACTGGCTGATGGCTGCTGCCCTGCCTGCTCAGACTGACCACCATTCCTTTGCCATGCTGATCTGCTAAGCAACACATTCAGCTGTAAGGCAGAGTGTTTCTCCTCCATCCTTTTGACTATTTATTTCTTTACTGGCTTGAAAAAGCCAGAAGAGAAATCTGAAACTGAGATATAGGATAATATTGTTTGCTGCTCTTTGCAACACTGACTAAAAGTCTTGTCTCTTGCTTGTTAGAAATGGTTATAGGGCAGTCTGTCTTGCAAAACTTGTGTTTCCATCTCATGACCTAGATGTGACTGTTGTGTCACATCTCTAACTTTTCTTAAGCATGATGTAAAAGATACTTTCTAACTCTTCTTACATTAAAAAAAAAAAAAAAAAAAAAAAAACCAGAAAAAAACAAACAAACAAAAACTGAGGAAAGGAATGCTAGCACTTAATTTTTACAAATTTTTCAAAGGACTTGTAGGTAAAGACTCTTTGAAACATAGTTGAAATTTACACCGACTGTTTATCAACTACAGAAGGCCAAAGCCTTGTCTAAGTAATATGAATGTACTAAATAAAAACACTGTTTCTTGTTATGCTTCAAAGTCTTTTCCTTTAAATGTGCTTAACAAAATCTCCTGGTTTAATGTAAATCTCCTGCATTATGGTAAAAACCATAATATCTATTCTAACCTTCACAGCATTGTAGTATGTCACACTTTTTTAACAATTGCATTAATGAAGGAAATTTTATTGATTGACTGTTTAACTTTGTCTTTCATAAAAATTTTTAAAATGCTCACATTTGAACCTTATTTTTTTCGGTAGCCACAAAAGGGATTTTTTACAAAGATGGCTTTTGTATAGTTCCAGCTTCTTATCTTTTGCATGCCATCAATCACGGATATGTCAGTTTAATGGGGACATTAGGATAGGGAGAAAAGACATTATCTCTGCTATTACAACAAGTATGTAGAGCTAACTTTTCCAGTCTCCATGCATAGTAGTTATGAAGAAGCTGCATTCTGTTTTGAATGATCAGTCTCTGCAAAACTAGATCTAATTTGAATTTGGGAATGTGTGGGAATATTTTTCCTGTGAGTGCTTTTCAGAAAGGGTGTTTTTCGGGTTTATTTTGTTTTAAATAGCATTTAACTATTCCCTACAGCTAAAGTATCCTGCTTATTTTCCTGGGTAGAGCAAAGAGAAAGCATCTATTGTAAATCTTGAGAATTTTAACAAATTAGTTGTCATTGGTGTAGTGCTACACTTTTAATTACAATGAAAGGCAAGCACATAAGGCATCAGATCATCCTGTTGATATGATGACATTAAAATATCCAATGACCTGCAAACGTTAACACCTGTAGCAACTGAATGAATTTTTGGGTTGTCTAAGACTGAGGCAATGCTGCCGCCTAATGATGGGAGTATATAAGATGCAATATAGCAATGTTGCTTGTTTGGCAAGCAGGCAAGGCTTGTGACATCAATTGAAGACTATAAGTGAAATTAAAAGCAATAAAAATTGGTCCATGGACTAGACTACATGATTTGATGGTGTGCCAAGACATCTATTTCATTCAAAGCTAAAAGCAAAATAAAACCCCTGTAAATCACATCAAGTCTGTAAACATTTTGTTTTCTGTGTATTAATGTCCATTATGATTATAAAGGGAATGATACTCCACTTTTTCCCTATTTTGATAGATGAGGTTTTTTATTTCATGTATTTCCTAATGCTTACTATTATAATACCTATATCATTATAATATCTATCTGAGAAATTTTATTATTCTCTGAAGAATCCTAAAACAGTTTTCCCCTAAATATTTTTATTTCAGAATAAGAAATTGCATTCATGTCTCAATACAACATTGATCTATGCATCACTGGCCTTCTTTATTTAGAACAGTTTAATGTAGTATAGTGTCTGAGAAGAATATTAATAGCATTACTGTCAAGTTAATTCATAGACCCATAAAGAACAATAACACTTGTGTAAGGCATCTGCCAATGTAATCTGTGACAGCTTGTACAACCAGCAGATCAAGACTGAATCTAGCCCTGCAGTACCTGCTCCTTTCTCAATTCTTCTGGTAAATCTTTCAGTTTGTGCTCTATAGTGCAGAGAACTATAAAACTATAAAAGCAGAGAACTTGCTCTTATTTCCTCACTTTTTATCTATATTATCTCTTCAACTTGAAATGTTAATGAAAAGGCATAGAAAATCCAAAAAAATTTAATGATTTGTGCCTTACTCTGACAAAGGAATTCATGTAAAATTGGTCAATGCTTGAAAAATTATAATTTGGCAAAAAGTAATAAACTGCAATTAAAGCATTATTAAGGCATTGATTGGTTAGCAGGCATCCCATTAAATCATTACAATTATATTAAAAATACGATTAGGGCAATAGATTTAATGTACTTAAAGCCTGTGATAACTTTTTTTTTTTTTTTTTAATAATGGGAACTCATATTTCTTTTGTATGTGTTCAAATTTTTTTGATATTCTATTCCTCTCAGCTGGGCTGACTTCCAGCAATCAGCATCTTCACAATGAGTTCACATCAAAGCAACTGCCTGAGATCTAAATCTCCCGTCTGCTTCTTCACAACAGGTGCAGGAGGTTGGTCTCCATCAGATAGTGATCATTACCAATGGCTGCAAGTGGATTTTGGGAATAGGAAGCAGATCAGTGCTATTGCAACTCAAGGCAGGTACAGCAGCTCTGACTGGGTCACTCAATATCGGATGCTCTACAGCGATACAGGGAGAAACTGGAAACCATACCACCAAGATGGAAACATCTGGGTAAGTAATTGCTATGAAATGGAGGTGTGTGCTGTAATGATGTTTATTGTCAGTGATTGTTTGTTTTTTTTTTTGAGTTCTATGACTTGTACAATGCTTCAGTGTTTATATCAGGACAGAACAGAGCTTTGCTCAAAACACTGTTATTTAGGATGCAGCTGCTGTCAGGAGGGCTATCCCCAGATTAGAAAACCCATTTTGTGATGACAGTATTTAGGAGAACATGGAAATATTTTTGGTCACTGGTATTGCTCAATGGGTCTCTTAGGTTTGTCTCCTCTTTCCTTTTAACTAATTTCATGGCATGAGATAAAATAGTGGGTTTGAAAAGTCTTCTGTTAAAATTTTGGAAGGTAATTTCTCCTTGTGTGTACATGTGCCGGAGAGCAATTTTATCATGTATGTAGTGTTTTCCATACAAGTGCTACAGGGGTGTGTTTTTTTTAGCTCGGATGGCTATGAGGATTTTCTTCACAGTAGCTAATAGGGGGATGTCATTTGGATTTTGCTGGGAAGAGCGTTGCTCATTCAGGGATGTTTTCCTTACTGCTGAGCAGTGCTTGCATAGCCTGAAGCCTTTTCTACTTCTCACCCTTCTCTAGCAAGTAGGCTGAGGGTGCACAAGAAACTTTGAGGGGACACAGCCAGGAGAGCTGACTCCAACAGGCCACTGAGATACCCGTTACCATAATGAGTCATGCTCAGCATATAATACTGGGAGAAGGAGGAAGAGGTCATATTCAGAGTAATAACATTTGCTGTCACAAGTCACCGTTACATGTGATGGAGTCCTGTTTTCCTTGGGATGGCAAGAAAGCTGCCTGCCCATGGGAAGTGGTGGATGGGTTCCTTTATGACTTTGCTTGAGTGTGGCTTTTGCTTTATGCATGAAACTGGCTGTATCTCAACCCATGAGTTTTCTTATTTTTCCTGTTCTCTCCCTCATCCCATCATGGGGGAGTGAGTGAACAGTCGTGTGTTGATTAGCTGCTGGCTGGGGTTAAACCATGACAATGGGTATTTATGCTATAAGAATTTTAGGAAAAAGCATGTAATTTGGCTTTGTTTTTCACATTTTTTTCACGGATAAACTGCTAATTTCATTCTTGCTGAAAACATTAGCTTTCCATTTTGCTGACAAAAAAATGATAGCTATTACTTAACATGCCTATACTCATAGCATTTCTTTCAGACAGTATTCTTTCTCAGAAGTATACTTTGTTATTCTTTCTGAAACCAAATTAAGCGATTAGCTATTATGTCAAACCAGACAAGATTTAACACATTGATATTTTAGATTCACATTTTTGCCAGGTGCTTCTTTTATTAAGGTCTGTTATTAAAAATGAATGTCAAATGTAGAGCATAAGGTGAATGATTTTTATCTGTATAAGAGAAACTCAGTTAATATGTGGAGAGCGTAGAAACAGTCATTTTTTATTACAGTATTGATTTATTGAAAAAATCTCTTCCATGTGCCAGATAGGATTCTGAAATAGGGAGAATTTAAAGCTAGGGAGGTAGACAACCTTGAGGAGAAAAAATACTGGATTTTGTTTAGATTCCTTAGAACATGGATATGAATATGATTCATCAGGGTAGGGGACAACTTATACTTAAGCTTGATGAATATAAAAATTTCTCTTTTAAGGCCACTTACTGTAAACACTAAATGCTATAAATACTTTTATATATCTACTCTAAATGTATAAAAGCTTCTCAAACAACTACTGTTGAAATCACCAAGAATGGGAGAGAGCTTTGCAGCTGACTGCGTGAATAATATATAAAGCAGAATAGTTAGGCTGAGGAAAAATATGTTCTTAATAACTTTTTGTGATGCCTAGTTTGGTTGGTTTAGTTACAGCTGTGATTGTTTGTTTTCAGAGCAGACCAGCTTTCAGAGTGAGGACTTTGTAGCGAGTCTTTATTCTTATACTGTCACTTAATATAAAAATATTGATAGCTTCTTCATGTAAGAGCATTTCCTTTTTCTCTTTATTAACACTTATGCATGCTTGGTGGATTCAGGGGAATGCTACTGGTCTGTTACTGATCATTGACATCACTTGCAAAAGAGTGTGAATAGCCATGCAGGCTTGCTGCTTTTATTTGGAATGCTGTCTTTGGATATATGTTAGCAAGCTGGTTGCTGCAATACTGCTATTGTTCATGTGTTAAAATTTTTATCCAATATTAGAAAAGCAGATTGAAAAAGAAATGCTACCTTATCCCTGCTTTCTTTTAAGAATAAAAGTGGGCTGTTACCAAAAAAAGAAAAAGGCCATGGTTCTTGACTCTAATTCTAGTTTGCCTAAAATAGTATTGCTGTGGTGGTTAAATGACATCTCAGCTTTGGTTTTATCCTGGAAACACTGTTTATTAATTATTACTGAATATTCATGTTAATATGTTCCCAAAACAGGGGAGATGCCTGAGCATGGAGAAATTCTGTGGTCCTATTGTAGTGGTAGTGTTACAAGGAGACAGACTTCCCTGATGTGAAAACAGAATGGTGTAGATTTTCCATCAAATCTTCCATTTAGTGTCAATTTGTATAAGAAATTAAAAGCAGCGGTAGCTGTTAGGACCAGATTAGACTACATAAGGTAAATATCTATCATAGAGACTTTATACTCATAAAATCAGATTCTTCCTGACTGAAATAACTGTGTCAATCTTAAAAACCTCATGATTCTGATGGCCTTAGAAATCTTTTTAGAAAAAAATGTATTGTTTACAATTGGATTTGTATCTTTTAAGAGATTTATTCACAGGAGAAATACACTATGAAGCCTGTGTTTAAAAACCCTCTTCCATCATCCCTATGCCTGAATGTCATTGTTTTCTGACAACAGTAAATTTAAAATTAAATGCAAAAGCAAATTAAAAGTGGAAAAGAGAAGTGCAAAGTTCAACAGTATTTAACACTAAAGTAGTTATGATATCAATTGACAGAGGATGACACGTGAGAAACAAAGGGAAATAAAGCTAAATAGATGAATTGGAGAGAGAGAAAAGGACAAATAATTTGCAATAGAGATCTAGTCAGGAACAAACCGTTATAATCTGCATAAAAGGCTGAAGTGAACTCTTCTGTATGCGTTAGTCAGAGAGGAAAAGGAGTTCTATAATTACCTCCTAAGTAGGAGAGAAATCAAAAGGCTCTCAGGAAGTCTGTGATGGGGAAAGTGCTTTCAAGGTGAATTTAGAGTAAGCTTCCCAGTTCTGTGAAATAGATTTTGTGACCCCACCCCTCCTGGGCTTTTGGATATTTTCAATTTTCATGAATTTTAATAAGATGAGTGAATGTGGCCTCTTTCCATAAAATGCCTAGCAACTAGAGAATTTTGATCACCTCTCCTACCTTCACTCTTGTAGTCTGAGATTCTAATTTTGATAGGTCATGAGTTTATCCTTTATATGTCAATCCACTGGGGTGTTTCATGTACACAAAAAAAAAAAAATCCCACTTTGTTTTGGTATAGATGCACACTTTAGTTTCTGTATCAATGATATTTGCCTAATGAACACATACCAGACATGATTCTACATATAACACTGTTTCTGTTTGCTAACTCAGATATAGATGATATAAATATCTCACATTAAGCATTATGCAAATATGCTCCATAGCTATAAGACATCTTCTGAAACATTGAGACTCAAATTTTATGCATCAGTGGCAGAGTCTCAGCATGTCTAACATTAAAATCTTTCCTAAAGGAAATTGGAAGATCCTTGCTAGAATTTGAAGAGATCTTATGAGGTATTGTCTTCTAAAATTTGGTTTCTCTAGTAGAACTTGATATCAGCTCTCAGCCATCTCATCATTTTATTCTTGGCAATATCAAAGTCACAGAATCAGAGAATAAGCTGCGTTGAAAGGGACCCATGAGGGTAATAGAGTCCAACTCCTGGCCCTGCACAGCACCATCCCCAAGAGCCACACCATATGCCCCAGAGTATTGTCCAAATGCTTCTTGAATTCTGTGAGGGCTGGTGCTGTGACCTCTTCCCTGGGCAGCCTGTTCCAGTGCCTGACCACCTTTTTTTTAATATCCAACCTAAATCTACCCTGACACAACTTCAGTCTATGCCCTGGAGTCCTGTCACTGTTCAGAGCAGAGATCAGTGTCTGCCCCCCTCTTCCCTCACAAGAAAGTTGTAGACTGCAATGAGGTCTCCCCTCAGTCTTTTCCGTGCAACACAGACCGAGTGACTTCAGCCACTTCTCATACAGCTTCCCCCCAGGGCCCTTCACCATATTAGTTGCTCTCCTTTGGACACTCTCTAATACTTTCATGTCTTTCTTGTATTGTGGCACCCAAAACTGCCTCTACCTCTCAAGGTGAGGCAGTCTCAAAGCAGGACAATCCCCTCCCTTGCCCAGCTGGTGATGCTGTTCCTGATGCACCCCAGGACATGGTTGGCCCTCCTGCCTGCCAGGGTACTGCTGGCTTATGTTCAATTTGCCACTGAGCAGGACCCCCAGGTCCCTTTCTGCAGTACTGCTTTCCAGCATTTCGTTGCTGAGCCTGTCCATATGTCCTGGGGTGTTCCATCCCAGGTACAAAATTGAGCATTTTCCTCTGTAAATTTCATATGGTTGATGATTTCCCAGCCCTCAAATTTGTCCAAGTCTCTCAGCAGGGCCTCTCTGCCTTTGTTGGAGTCAACAGCTCCTCTCAGTTTTGTATCATCTGTGAACTTGCTTAGTATCCCTTCTAGTCCTGTGTCCCAGTCATTTATGAAGATGTTGAAAAGCATAGGTCCAAGGATGAAGCCCTGCAGAACTCCACTAGTGACAGCTCACCAGTCTGATGTCATCCCATTGACTGTAACCCTTTGTGCCCAACCCATAAGCCAGTTGCTCACCTGTCACATAATATGTTTATACAGCTGTGGGCCACACATTTGTCCAGAAGGATACTAGAAAGTAGCAAAAGTTTTACAAAAATCTGAAAATATTATGGTAATTATGAGTAAATAAAAAAAAAAAAAAAAAAAAAAAAGGGAAAGGTAGAGTGTAGACTCTTTGCCTATGACCTCCAAATTACATTCTGTACCTGATTCTTATCTTCAGCCTCAGTGGACATCATTGGAACTGCAAAGATGTAAATGAAAGCAGGTTTTGCTTTATTACAGAAAATTTAGACGTGATAAAGTGGCCGCTGCTACAATTGAAAGCAGTTATTTATTTCTGATATTGTTGTTGTTCTTTCAGTTTTAATTAAATTTAGAGTGTATTATGCATAACATATGCTTTAGTATTATTTTTATTGTTGAAAAGATATTGAGTGAGTACATAGTTTTCACTATGAATAATGATTTTTGAAATGGAATTTAATTTATCTACTTACCTACTAGCTTTAAAACCTTTTTTAAAAGATTTTAATACTTCTGAGTCTCTTCTCTGTTTTAGGTGGAATAGGCTGGAATCCACTGAGTTAACTGTAAAATGAACTTTGCATTTCTCTGGGAAATGAGGAATAAACTACTGTTTGAGCACTATGTTCTCTTCATTTACATGAAGAGAATTTACACAGTTCCCCTTGGTATTGAAGGAAGTTGCTACAGCACAGTGAGTTTACCTTTTACAGGAAAACAAGCTCTCAGCATTTCAGAATATTTTGCTACAGGATTGAGCCAAAAGTCACTGTGAAAGAAACTCAAGTGAGTTAGATAATTAACTTTTTCAAGCTGTGCGAGACTTCAGATGTTTGATACTCTTGGGTGCCTTTGGAAATACCAACTATCAGACAGGCCTAAAGTAACATTTAATGACTAGATAGATATAAGGAAATTATATGCAGCTCTACTTAGCTGAAATTATGTGGGAGCCATCTGCTCAGAGTTTCTGTTCATACTGACATGCATTTTCTGGTGAGATTATTCCAAGAAAAAGTTGCAAGACTTATCACATTCCCAAGTCCTTTCCACCTGCTCTACAGAGCAATATTTTCATCTAACAAAAGACTTAGTGCATACATCTTAGAGTACAGTGATTTGTGTATAGTAACTACAGCTGAAGAGGAATAAATTCTATCATCCACCCACTATGTTAGGACATGAGAGAATTACTTACTTTGTGAAATCTGTCACTAATTTTTTTCCCTGAAAGGCAACTTCATGTCCATGACCCTCAACTGAATATTAATGAAGGATGATATAAAACAGTTCTTGAGTTTGTTATTTAATGCTGTTTTCCTTTTTATTTTTGTGTTCACTTCATAAGATCTTAACTGACAACTTATATCATAGAAAGATTTACTAGGTTAATGGGCTTATAGGCCTGGGAATTTTGTCCTTTTTAAAGTACTTCTATTGAATTATATTATTTTATTAAACCAATTTAGTTTACATGACATTATACTTTTTTATAGTTAAGGGAACACTTAGAAAATATGAAATGTGATTAGAATGGTCTGTGATCTGCCATTTGTTGTTTCTGGGCTGCTACTAGAATATCAGATACTGTGCAGATCTATTTAAACACAACAAAATAGTTTGATATATTAATCACTGCAAAAGTTTTGGCTAATGTTTATAAGTCTTTTGGGAATGTTGTTTTCTATGTAATGACTCCGTGACTTATCCTATCTGGAAGAATTTTGTCTGGTATCTTGCTGTCTCCTTAACAATGTCTCAAGGTTACCAGTGTCATATTCACTGGCTTTTAATTCTCTGTGTAATCTATTGCTAGATTTTTTTTTTTTTGTGTCTGTGTGTGTGTTTTGTTGTTTGTTTGTTTGTTTTTAATTTTTAAAACTTTCCTTTCATAGTGGGGGTAGCAAGGAGGAAAATTTTCATTTTTCTTCTGGAATTTCCTGTGTGACTTTTGTTAATTTCATCATGCCTTACCCTGCCTGGATGCTATGCCTTTGAGTACCTGTCCCCCATAACTTTATCTTATAAAGATTGCTCCATTCACTTGCAACAGCCAATATCACCTTTATGGGTGTACTGAGAGAATGAGGAGTCATAACGCCCACCCAAGTCACTTTGTCTCAGCACTTAGTGGACATTGCTGACCTATACATTGAGGGCCTCTAACTGAAAGGGTGTAGACATAGAAAAATATTTCTTTTTCTCTAGTGAACCTAAATTCTCTTATAGATCTAATATAATAGTCTCCACTATTATGTCAAATAAATATGATAAAGTTTTGATAGAACACCTTTAGAAATTCAGGCAGTGAAATGGAATTTTTAGAAACCCTGAAGAAAAGAAAGTTGCAGATAAGCATCAGTGCTATCCAGATGAAGCCTGTTTCCTAATCTACTCTTCTCCATGTGAAATCTGTTAAGAGAAACTGTGAAGATTTTTAAATGCATTTAGAGAAACATACTTGAGGTTATCTGAAATATCAAAGCAAAATATATCTACGCCAAATGCTGTCACAGCCACAGACTGTATTTGTATTAAAATGTCAGAAGATCTGATAGCCTTTTAAATGTTGGGATACTAAGATTAACACCAAACTGGGCTAAACAGTAATGCTAGTTTAAACTACTGACTTTTTTTTTTTATTATATATAGATACTTATGTGTCTCTAACTAATAATGAATTTTGTGTATGAAGTTATATTCTGCCTATAAGACCTTCTAGATATATTTTTTCTTGGAATCTTTGAAATAATATTTTTTGCAGGAAGAAAGACCTTTAATATTATTTTTAGCAGAAACATGTGGTTGTGAGTTTGCTTATAACTTTAAATAATATCTTTAAATGGAAACTAAGCTTTTGGAAATTGATTGATCAGATGGAAAGTTATTATTATTTTCAATCTAAGTTGCTATTTCTGTTATTGAAAGAAATATGCTATCGTTGTGTTAGGCTATCTCCAGAGGCACAAGCAGAATAATTTTTAATCTCTCACAGAATATGCCAGGTAGAGAGAAGACAAAATTGGTCCTGGTGTGATGGCAGACAGCATCCCAACCCTCCCCTGATTCTGTGCAAGCCATTAAAAAAATTGGGATAACATATGAGAGGTATACAGTGTAGTCTGATAGAATGTTTCCATTCTACAGGATTATTTTATAATCTCTTGTTTTTAGCCTGAGGGCTACTTGTCTATTTATGTTAAACCATCCAATTTTAAACACAGACATCTAAAGGCAGGCACCTAAATCCAGTTTTTAGCTCTCAGATGGCTTGGTTTTCAAATACCTAAGAGTGTCATCATCTCCAAATGAATACAATGCACAGGTCCCTAAGCCAGCCCAAAAGACTACATGGTGTACTTAATCAGCTCAGCTATGACAATAGTCATAGTCATGGCTCCATAGCATCACATCTAGGCTAACATATCTTTGTTGAGTGCATCAATAGTCTCTTAAAAATCCTACCATAGTTATCTAGGTCACCCTTAATCCCTTCCAGGAAGCCTGAACACATGTTTAGATGATAGCACCAGAGGTGAATTTTCGAAGATTATACATTTTTACAGGTTCTCTCTAGAAATACTTTTGAACGTCTAGATTAAGTCTACTGAATATGACCAAATAAAATGGACTGTAGTGATTTCCTTGTGGCTTGTCAGCCCTCTTTTGTTTGGCTACAGTGTATGAATACATCAAATAATTTATGAGACTCTTATAGAAGGGCAGCATATGACCATAAATTTGCTTTAGGGCACTTTTATTGTTAACAGATACTGATTTTTAATTTTATATCATGTATTGGATAAAAAGGTCGCACTAGGGTAATGTAGCTAATGTCTCATTTGATAAAAGTATGGCTAGAAAGAGGAATTCCAGTGATCTCCACAGATGTAAAAAAAAAACCTCCAAACAAGTCATGATAAATGTATTTGTTTTGCTTTAAGTTCAATTAGAAAATGTAGTTACAAAGCATGAGTGTTGCTTTTTACTTAGTCATTATATTTTGTTACATTGAAAGACTTCTGCAATGTCTGCCTTACATAATGGAATTACAAATTCAGGGAGCTGCACCTGAGTCAGAGCAACCCCTGCTATTAACACAGGATGGGGGATGAATAGAGACCTGCCCTGGGGAGAAGGACCTGGGGGATGCTGGTGGATCGGAATTTGGACATGACCCAGCAATGTGCACTTGCAGCCCAGGAAGCCAAATGTGTCCTCGGCTGCATCCAAAGCAGCTTGGGCAGCAGGGCCAGGGAGGGGATTCTGCCCCTCTGCTGAGATGCCAACTTCAGTGCTGCATCCAGCTCCAGGGTCCACAGCCCAGAAAGGACATGGAACTGTTGGAATGAGTCCAGAGGAGGACACCAAGATGGTTAAGAGGATGGAACACATCTTTTTTGAGGAAAGGCTAAAACATTTGGGTTTGTTCAGTCTGGAAAAGAAAAAACTCCAGGGTGACCTAATTGCAGCCTTTCAATACCTGAAAGGAGCCTACAAGAAAGATGGAGAGGGACCTTTTACAGGAGCATGTAGTGACAAAACAAGGGGGAATGGCCTTAAATGGAAAGAGAGTAGGTTTAGATCAGATGTGAGGAAAAAAATTCTTTACTGTAAGGGTGGTGAGGGACTTGAACAGGTTGCCCAGAGAAGACATACCCCATCCTTGGACCTGATTAAGGCCAGGTTGGATGGAGCTCTGAGAAACCTGGTCTAGTGGAAGATTCACAGCAGGGGAGTTGGAACTAGATGAAATTTAAGGATCCTTCTAACCCAAATCATTCTATGATTCTTTGAATATGCTTCTATATGTAGTTGTCAAAAATCTGATCTGCCTGGAACTTCCTTAGTTTCTTCCTAGTTTTTCCACCATGAAGCTCAAGAAGTTGCCCAAAGAGGTTTTGAGGGAGCTGAACCGAGCAACATGCCGATTTCCTTACAGCTTTTTGATTCTGGATGATGTCTGAGGTTTGCCCAAACAGCTAACTGTTGAAATGAAGAGGCAAATCAACTCTAATATATTCTGTGTTTGATGCATATGGCTTTAATTGAACTTTTTAATTTACTGCTGGCTTCAGTTTCTGTGGTGAGATGCATCATAGAATATCCCTAAACAGTAGGAAACTTCAGATATTAATTCTAAATTCAAGGCAAACCCCATTGGTAGCACCAATAGTTTATATTTTCCTTTTAATAGTGCATCTGAAAAGTTATTTAAGTTCTGATCAATTAAACACTGTGCCCAATTTCAAATATTGAAATTAAAGTAATAAAACTAAATTTTTAAAATTGAGTTTGCATGGTCAGAGAGCATATTCAAGTGTGTTGGTATAATATTTACAAGAAAAGAAGCAATGACCTGACTGAAATTCTTTGTGCAGTACCGTATGACATAATAAAAACCTTAGTTAAATGTTAGGCAGGTGTAAAACAGGAAATGTTCTCAACTTTTCTTTGCTTGGCCCTGGCAAAAGTGAAACCGTACACAAACCTGTCGTGCTCCAGTCTGGTACTTATTTGATGGATTTTTAAAAAGGTTTTTGGCTCTTCCTTAATTGATTAATTTTCTTCTTAATTAATTATTAATTAATTAAACTGAAAGGCACTCCTATCAGAAGAACTCTTAGCTATGCACTGCAAATACTAAAATCCTTTTACTGGGAGATGGTCATAGACAGCACTTTACTTTTCTCTATAATATGCCCTGTAAATATTTGTGTTTGGTGGAATAGGTGGGTTTGTGCTAGCACATGAAAGATGTGGTTGTGGCAATCAGATGGAACAAAGGGCTTTTGCTGTATAGCTTCTGTTGCCTGGGAGGTGTGGTATGAACAGAGCATAGCTTGTAAAATTTGTCTCTCATTTTCCCCTTGGCTCATTAGGTGTTATCTCTCCACTGAAGATGAAGTTAATTACTTGGGAGCAGGTGATGGTTGAGTCAATGAGCATTCACTTCAGTGTGTATTTTTGGGCTTGTCCATATGTAGAATTGTACTTTTAGCGTCTGGTTCTCCCTAGAGAACTGGTACTTGCTAACTGGGGAGACTGGAGACTGAGATTTGTAAAAAAAAAAAAAAAATTAAAAAGTGAGATAATGCATAGTGGGGGGCTGACAACTTAAGGCCAAGTGCCTGGCTTCAAAATCACACAGTTGCTCAAATAAGATCACAAAAAAAAAATTTACTTCACAAATATATATGATTTGAAGCCTCCTCAATGCTAAGAAGTTGACTCCTTTATGAAAATCACTTTCCATTCTTTTTTTCCAGTATTGAAAAATTACATTAAAAAAAAAAAAGAGTAAAAATAAGAAAACGCTCTAATTTCTTTGGCAGTGTATAAACTGAGGAGTTTGAGAGCAGAAATTCATTTTATAGGGAAATTTGACAATGCTGCTTCTGATGCACTGTGTGTCTGTGACCGTATAGATAACTTCAGCCTGAGGGTTCCTAATCTGAACCTTTCAGGAATGGTAAATTGACATCAAAAATATGAAAAAGTTAAACTTGGGCTAAGAATACTCCATTGTGCGATTTATTAAATTTTCTTCTTTCCATGTATTTTTTACTTTTTAAAAATATTCTCCTTAAGATAGAGAACAGGACATTGCTTATTGGCACAGATCTTATTCAGAAAGGTGTATAAAGAAGCCCTTTCCTTTTAGGTGGAACTTAATTCCTGTTAGGGTCAATAGAAAGCATGAAGTAAACCTAAAGCAAATAACATTTTCATTAACATTTCTTAACATTTTCCTGAACAGTGCTTCTTTTGTATCATCATACAGACTGTACTCTTCAAAGAATTTGTAAAAATTGTTTTTTTTATAACAGTTGGTTAAAAAGTAGTTGCTATTTTAGTTGTGATAGTATTTCTCACTCCCTTTTATAATGTATGTTCTTATGCACATAGATTATAAATTAATCTTTACTGAAATCTATTTTAGTAATGTGAATGAAAATAAAAAAACTGCATGAGTTTTCTGAATTGCAATACAACAGTGTTAGATATAACAAATGTGTTCAAGTGAAGCATTGATGTGAATTAATAATGCTGTAACTCTAATTTCTGGTAGACAAAGAGGCAAACGTGCTTTAATTTGTTTCTAGTCTCTCAAATGTATCTATCACACTGTTTTAACATACATAAATTTAACTAAATCGACATCATAGGAACATACAGAGTTATAATAGGATTTTTATTTGTGCAATTACAGACAAAACTGGTTCATACTGATCTTTAAAACCTAATGTGGAACCATTCCTCCCAACTCTACTTGACTTCAGCACAAAATACCACAAAAAGGGAATAAGTCTTGACTGCTCTAGCTATTAAGTCTTGTCTTAGCTAAAGTTTAAGCCAATTTGAATATGCTTGGTGATATCCTGACCAATCATGATCAGCTGAAAATTATAATTTTTGTTTTTAAATACTGGCACAAAAGTCACTGGCTATACTGGATGCTGGGTTGTGTTAGATGCTTGTTTTAATTAGAATGTTTTCCAGTGTGCTTAAAGAAATGCTTGGTGAGCACTTGTCTGTGGATTCATCCTAATGAGACCACCCACAGGAAGAAATCCTTCTTGTTTGGAGGATTAGATGCACTATCAAAATCTTAGGAAGTGTCAAAATAATTGTTTTGAAAACTGTTTTTTCAGACTATTGTTCTGAATTTGTTTTGCAATAAAACTATAAAGTATAATAGGTTTCTTACTCTCAGGTCCAGCCACTGAAAATACTAGAAGAAAGCTTATACAATGAATCACCATTATCCTGAAGTTTGTTTATTTTCTTGCTTAGATTATAAACTAAGTCGATTCTAGGAGGAAGTTACTTTACAAAAAAATAGGAAAGTGTATATTTCTAGAAAGAATAACACACAGACACTTTTTCAAATCCAGCTAATTGCTTGTATAGAACAATTTGAAAAGCAAAATCCTTTCAAACTTTAAAACATTGACATTGACTGGATGAAGAGGAAAAATATTCTGTTCAGCTCATCCACTTACTTGACCTTAGTTATTTATTTCTTTTGAAATATTTGGAAAAATGAGATCTGACTCTGATGTGTGACTTTGTTCCCTATATTTTGTTACAGTATTTCAGTGCTAAGGTAGGAAAAAAGTTGGTGCCAGCTGAGGATAGATTTAGTCTTTTTTAACAAAAAACTTTTTCAGCTTTATTATCCATGTAATAGATTTACTGGAAACCAAGCACAGTTTTGTACACACACTTTTCCTATTCCCATCAGGCCACCCTCTTTAATTCATGACAGATTTTACCAAAGTGACAGAGAGACAGGAAAAAAAGGTAGAGAGGAAGAAGAGCACTGTTGGACAAACATATTCAAGATGTTCCTCTCAAAAGCAGTATTTTCAAAGCAATGAAGTGTTCATATTCATAAATCGAGTAAGTCTTTAAGTGCTTAAAGATATTAGGCAAAGCTGCTGACATAGCACTGTTGTTAAGTTTCCTTAGAGAAAATGAGTTCTGGTTGGGAGAAACTGTAACACAGACTTCAGGCTTTTGGCACTTAGAGATTATGATAACTCACACTGTGATTTTTTTTGGGTTTTTGTTTGTTTGTTTGTTTTTTGTTTGTTTGTTTGTTTTTTTGTTTAGATATAGAAAAGATGGGTCAGATGTTCTTCAGCAGAGGTAAGGGACTAGGTTGATATTTAGTTAATACTAAAATAGTGAAGGCAGAGGTCAAATTCTCTCAGTATATTGGGGAAAAAAGAAAATATATGAACATTATACCATGTTAGACAATAAGACCATGAGAATTCTGCAGGTGCTACACAGCTGAAACTTTACCATGTGCAGTTTTAAATTAAAAAGTGAAATATGTTTGTTAGCTTAAGGAGAGAGAAGGGAGAGGTAACCCTGACAGCCTTGAGTGTTTCATCAGTAGAAGCAAGCCAGGAAAGAAAGAATTCCTTGTGTGTGAAAGCAGATGTTAATGACAGGTCTCAAGCTGAACTCTAAGAGTTTTCTGACATGCTCACGCTGTCTGTGCAAGGTTAAAAAAAAAGAAAAAAACTCCCTAAAAACTGAGAGTAAACTAGATCAATAACAAGAGTTTGGTTTTGACAATCTTACTAGACAACCTATTGATTAGATCTTTACCCCATATTTCATTCAAGTGTGTGCCTAGTGGAGTGCTTTCATCATTGCTTTTGTTGTTTAGCATGAAGTTACTGACTGGTATGTTAGTTTGAACGGCTTTCAGATTTATTATTCTATCATTATTTTCAAGGTTAGGTTGATAGAAAACTATTAAATACTGCTCCCTTCCCTTATGAAGACCCAAAGGAGGTAGCTCCAGTCTAGAGGTATTGTGTCACTTCAGAATAGAATTCCTTTGAGCACCAAGCACACAAGAGCTCTACAATACAGTTTCTGCCCAGAAATGGCATACTGATAAAACAAAGCCTCTGTCCATTTTGGGACTTCTCTATCACGGTATACCTTGATGTAGGTTGCCATTAAAGTGCTAGAGTCCAGCTCATATTATAGCTAGGCTTTCATTATAAAAGTGATTTATTTTTTTGTTTCACGACATAAAAAGCTGATTCATGGCTTCCTAGCTCTAATATATGTAACATTTTTCCCATCTTTGGACTCCTGATATGTGTAAGGAATATCTTGAGACTGAGAGATGAATACATAACCTGCTTATTCTTAGCATCTCTGCCTCTTTAATTAGAACTGGTGAATCAATATATCTGGTGTAAATACTTTGACATGCTACGCATTGGACAATTTTTTTTTTTTAATATAATGGTGCAGACTGCCTCCTCTCCAATAGAACTATTGCTGTAAAAGTGGTAAAATCCAAAATTATTATGATTTAAAAGTATTCAAGTAGTACTGTTGAAATCAGTTTAAAGGTCAAAATGCCTTAGTCTTTGAAATCAGATTTAAAGACTAATTAATTTGTGAATAAGGGATATAAACATTAATATTGTAGTTAGAGCACACCATTTCTATTTGTCTAAATACTGCAATTTCTATACAATAACTTGTCACACTTATCATACATGCATGTGTAAGGACTGTGAAGGTAAAAAGCTGAAGAAATACATTAGCTAAAGTGACATCAAATTTCTATCCTATTACTAACTCATGAAAACATGCCATGTCATACAAAGCAACTGGTTAAAGCCAATCAGACTAAAAAGCACCCTGATATACTTCTGCTTTAAAGCACAACACTATAGAAAATTTGTGTGTCAACACTGGCCCACTTCCTAGAAGTAGCAGAAAATAAGTGGGTAGTTTGCTCTCTTTGAAGAGATGCTTAAGAGGTGTTCATGACTTCCTCTTCTGAATAACATTCAACTCTGTGCCTGACTTAACAAGGGAAGGTAAAACTGTCAGAGGCAAACAATGTTCACTGCTTCTTCCTGATCAAGGCATCTACATAACCACACCATTTTTTCATCTGGCTATACTTAACCTCTAGTTTGTTTGGTTTGACTTTTTGTTTTGCTTTCTTTTCTTTGGGGGTGTTCTTACACACACTAGAGCCACAGTCTTCTATCAAAAAAATCTGCCCTTGCTCTTTCCCCTAGTTTGATCCCACTTTCTTGTTGTCTACACAAATGATATCAGGTGTAATATGCCTGAGTACAATGTAATGGATTCAGCTTGCTGACAACATTTTCTTGTGATTTTCATTGACTTTTCTTAGTTTTTCTGTATTCTTTCTGCATTGAAGATAAGAAGAGACTTCAGTTACATTGGAGTTTTTTTGACTCTTCAGAAGTTTTTAAACACACCAGTTTTCATGGGGAAAGGAGCATACAAGAAAAGGATCATGAGCAATTTTGTTCTAGTGTCTTGGTGCTCCTAGCCTGAATACCAGGGAACATTTTTACTTTTTTTTTTCCCTTATCTCCTTCCTTCCAGCATTAAACTGTAATGAAATACTTTCAAATAGGAAAATTGAAATTTTCAGTTTTGTAGGGACGTTTACTGAATATTCATACTTCATAAAACCACCAGCCCTTATTTGCTCCAAAATGTGGTTGTAGGGACTAAGTTATACAGTACCTAATCATAATAATGAGCCTTGAACCTTGAAGCATTTAAAGAGTAAAACAGGAAAATAGTAATATATAAGTGGTTCAGTGTGATACTTGAAAGGGTCATTCTTTCTTGCTGTATTTTTTTTCCAAATAATGGCATTATGCTCAACAGGGTGCATTATGGAGCATGGCTCAGCATGAATATATTTTGATCTGTTTAAAAACCTGAGTGTGTTGCAGAGAGACAGAAAAAGTAAAGATCCATAACCTTCTTAAGAGGAATACTTGTAGGACTAGTGGCAGGGTCAAGGGATTTCAGTTGTTTTAACAATGTTAAAATACTTGATGCTAGTAGACAATGTGTAGCTATTGGTACTAAAGCTTTTCCTGGTGCTACTTTGCTAGTTAGCATTGTCTCTTTGCTCATTGTTGAAAGCTGGAGCCCAAAGAATTACATGTTGTCATGAAAAGCAAATCAAAATCCTATTTTAAATATTATAGAAGATTTTAGAAATACATTTATAGAAGATGCAGTTTTCTGAGGCAGTGTTTGTAAAGATGGATGCCCCAAGTATTCATTATACCAATCCTGCAAAGTTTTGCTGTATTCAATGGGTAACATTTTAAGTTTTATGGGTAATGTTCTTAAGGGTTTTTGCAAGACATGGTGCTTACTTTTGTCTTTCATTTTAAAAAATAAATATCTTCATATTAGGCCTTCTTGGTAAGTTGTGTAAAAATTTAGTTGTGAGATGTGAAGTTGGAAATAAATGCAAATAAGAATATTTGAATGCAAGTATGAACTTCAGCTTTGTACTGAAGTTCAGCTTTACATGTAGAAGCAGTCTATAGGCTAACATTACCTTCTTCCAGCAATTTTTTTCATTGCTTACTATGCATCTTTTGGCCGATTCAAGAAATTATTCTGGGAGTTAGCACTCAGGAAGCCGTTAAGTGACTAGAGTGTGGCAAATGTATTGCAGAAAAAATTATATTGTGGTACTCACTACAGGTTATACAGGAATGCCTGCTGCAGAAAGTAAGCTACAAGGGGAGTGCAACTTTCAGGAGTTTTTGTTGCAAGGCCTGGCAATCTTAACATCCTTTTCACCTAGCTATAAACCCAAGTTATTGTGAAACTGAGAAACAAAGAGGCATCATTTTTTTTTCCCACTCTGCTCTTCATATCAATCTCCCCTGCTTTCACTCTTCATTGTGTGCTATTACCTTTGCCTTCTGCTGTCTCCATCTAGCAATCACAGACAGTTTTCCCTTGGTCCTTAGTGAGCAGGCTGTGTTAGATCTGGCTCACCTTCTGCATTAATGTAGTCACAGAGCTTTTGAGTAACCGCTGCTTGTTTTCACATATCAGGACATGTCTGATATTTTCCTATCATACCCCCTTGTCAGCCAACCTCTCATCAAATCATGGCAGCACCTGTGCATCTGCTCAAAATGGTAGCTATCCCATCTCACATACATGCTTTAAAGGGCAAGGAAAATTCAATGATCAGTTTCAATGTGCTATAGGTTTGAAAAAGTCTTAAGCAAAGCCAAACTGGATGTTTTTTAGCTGAGCATATAAACCTGACTACTTTGTTTTTCCCTCTCTAATAGCAAATCTTTTGTCTATCTTCCACATGTTAAGGTGACAGGACCCTGAAACCTGATATAATTTTGTCTCATATAGTCATTGTAATTAGTATCATTGTCATATCTCTGAACCATCATTCTTGGCTTACGTACCACTGGTTTTTTTTTTTTTGCAATGCAGTAATAATCTGTGTACACACATCACTCGGAATAGTGAACAGTGTGGACTGTAGTTTGAGATGTTCATTTCAGAGGAGTCTAATCTGCAGAGGATGTTGTCTCTGTGCTACTGTATCACCTAACACTTTTTTTAATTATAAGAATATATAGTCTTATATTAAGACTGTTTCATTTGCTGAGGATAGGATGACTCATAAAGCCACAAGCTAAATCCCTAGCAGCAGAAATTGCACCAATAACTGAAACTGTAGGGAAGTGATATGGGAGTAGAGCTGACCAGTTCACAATATTTGACTGGAGGCAACTCAGCTAAAAATGAAATTATTTTTGTTATATTGAAATGCAAATCTTTAGGAGAACAAACTGATGAAAGTATAATGATAACAAAATCATGATTCTAAGAGTCGGAGTTCATGTTTTATCACTCATAATGAAATGTGCATGTTGCATAGCCTCTCATTTTACTATTGTCCCTCTGAAGTTATCTGATCGCTGGAGTCATTGTAGGAAATCAGTCTGTACACTATTAAGTCCACTATTGACATTATCCCTATCAAGTATCTCCACAAGGCTGCTAAGTTTAAGTCCATTTCTGTTAACCAAATTAGAGGGAGCATAACTACCAAGCACTGTGGAAAAATGAATCAATACCTGTAGCCTGTTTTTCCCCTCATCCCAAAAGCAAGCTTTTCACATCTGGCATTACCAACTGTTTAGGTGCTAACTACTGTAAAAGCACTTTCACTTTGTGTTTTCTGACACTACTTTGTGGAAATACTGCCTTTTAGTAATCTTAATCAGAGAAAGATATAGTGTGTGGGAGTTGCTTGGCAGAGTTATCTTGATGTCCTTTAGATAGACCCTTTATACAATAAATGAACTAAGACATCACTGCCAGAACACATCAAACAGTCCTACTCAGAAATCCCATTTTACCAGCCAAATAATTGGCCTGAAAAATTACTTCCAGAGATTTACACTGTAATCTTCATAAAATGAGCCTTCACTGATGCTATGGGAGGGAGTAGGGAGGACAGTGAAGATTGCTACATGTACTATGCTCTGTATATAGCTATTACTGGCATTAAATCAATATTGGTGTTAAGTCTAACTTTGTCAGTAGACTGTGACTAAAAAAATAACCCTGCTGTGACTTCAAATGCAGTATCTCTTGAGATTCTTATGGCGTTATATTAGCAAATAGAAGAAAAAAGAGGAAAATACCTGTAGACATAAAGGGGACCTTGCAGAAGATAAATAGAATTTTGAATAAAGAAGCATTATACATCTGCTTGCACATATAAAAATCTAAGTCATTGTTGAGGTATTTATTTAAAGTCCTGAGCTGTCTTGATTAATTCTCTGTTTTTAGAGTTCACTGTTCTTTTACTGGAAAATTAATGTAAAACATTGGTTATGTTATTCTTGAAAGCATCTCTTTTGAAGTGTACAGATTATATATTACCTGAAATAATCTCAATTTCCAACTTTAAATTATTTTTATAATGAAATGTTTTTATGTTAACTTTCTAACTTGAAGATAGTTGCTGTTGAATGGCAAGTCTACATAAGTTTGTACTGTGTAATTGGACTAGACATAAAGTCTATGAAAAGATAGATTTATTTGGATCCAGATTTGGATTGCATATTTTAGCTGTGCCTTGTGTTTGTTGCATTAGATGAAATCTGCTCATTTATGTCTTATTTCACTAAGCACTGTGACCTTTATGTAATAATTTTAGTCTCAATTGTCCTATATAAATTGAAAGTATTACAGAAGAATGGAAGATTCAAGATCTGTTTTGAAAGAAATTAGCTAAGGCAGCCACTCAGTCAGAGAAACAAAGAAGTTGGCTGAGATTAGGTCGTTGAAATGCTAACAAGCCTTATTCAATAGGGAAAGCTTATTCAAACTACAGCAGACATGTGATAGCCTTTGGGAAGAAACTGGGGAGCATTAAGGAGAAATTTCTAATTCTGTATTCACAGAAACCATATGAAGCTTTCAAAATAACCCTTTGATCTGAGAAAATACTACGTGATCTGCTAATACTAATTGGAAAGGAACCATTTTTGGCCTGAAGGGCAAGAAGTTTAATTAACAGTGTAGAATGATGTTGGTTAAAAGACTAATATTAATGAGAAATTTTAATATTCCTGAGTATCACAAGAGCATAAACAGAAGCAAGAGTCTAGAAAGATGACTGGAAAATTCTATGTATAATGGCTACAGGAACAGACCTGAACTCAGGATTTTAATGCTGGACAATCATTACCTTTTAGCTACAGGATGGGTCTTCAAGTAGCTGTTGTATTGTTCTTGTTTGAGGGATGCACTGATGCAATACAAAGTTGCTGGTGGCATTTATTATTTAGAAATAATATGTTGGTGTTGACCACTTACAAGGACAAGATATCTTATTGAAATAATTATTTTCAAGACTTTTTCTGAACTATCCATACACATGTTGCAAATCAGTAATTAAAGGGGCAGACTATACTAAAAAATATTTTTACTAACACTCACTGAGTGAATTTGATTTATGGGAGACGTTTTGAACCTGAAAGTTAGATAGAGCATTCAGTCCAGGACAGGTTTATTGAAGAGAGAATCTGACATTAATCTTTTAAAAAGGAAAATTTTTCTTTCACTAAAGTGAAGGATTTCATTCCATGTCTAATACATTCCCATGGGGTTTATTTCTTTGGCATGTTTTATGCCCTGTGTTATTATTTCTGCACTCGTTCATGTTGGAGAAACCTCAGAACCAACATGGACATGGTTTGTGCCAAAATTAATATTCTGGAAAGGTCATACCAATGACTAGATTATTCTTTCCAACAAAATAATACAGCTAGAGGGGAAAAATACTGCAAATCCATTCATCTACTACTGAAGACATATTTAACAGATTGATGTAACTTAGACTAGAAAGGACAGCTCATCAATTGGCTGCACAACTTGAGGAGGTTGGACTTTATTAGAAAAGATGCTATACATTAGTCTCACTTATTTGAGAGAACTTCAAGAGTCTTTAAATAACTTCCACCAAAAACTGTCACCAAGTGACAATATTAAGTCCATGTTATGCATGCAAAAACAATTACAGAAGAAAAATTATGTCGGAGGAGATTAAAACTTGCAGTCAATTTGAGATGCCTTTCTGATAAAGCAGAGTCAAAGTGATCTTTGAAAGTCACTGCTGTTCCTACTTATTTAGTTTGCAGTGAGAAAACTGAAGTCAGATGACAGTAGTTCCCAGATTTACTACCACCATTTATGGACATATTTGTTGCTTTACTTGATCTTAACTTCTTGACTCAGCAGGAAGTTGTTTATCATATAACTCTGAGCTGTTCACTAGCGCTTAAGTCTAACTTGGACCCCAACTGGGATGTGTAAATGCTGAACAGAATGTTTTTGGATTTTTTAAAAGCTTCCAAGTGTAGCATATAAAGAATAGTAATACTTATTTTTTTAGGAAAACCTTATCAAAGTGATCACTTTACATATGAACCTGTGTTTTAGAAATAAAGTGTTATTATTTCAGAATCATCTCTCAGACTGTTTGCACAAAATATCAGTATTATATTTGGGGGCTAATGATAGGAAAACATCTATTTATTTGGCAGTCAAAACATTTCCTGATGGTCCATATGATGTTTGTCATAAATGAAGTCATCTTTTAAGATATCAGGTAGGTTCAGTCCTAGTTTATGAAATGATAGCTCAGTGAATCTACAGGACAATTTTTATTCTTCATTTATCTGTCAATATAGATTTCATAATTGCTATAACTTTTGCAAGCAGCATTCATAGCTAAATCTCCATTTACTTTTTTCCACAATGATAATGTAAATTTGTGCTCCCATTTGAGTTTTTTTATTTGAGTTATACTGTTTAATATTAGTATAATTTCTTTTTATGGGAAATCTAAGTTGAGGTTATGTGCCTTAGAGAAATGGGGTTTTGGCATCTGCAAATTGCTTTTTTGTCATATTCATTCAGGGGGTAAAAAGAGGGTATAGAGAGAAGGGTCAAAATGTGCTTATATGATGGGATTATATGATGTGAACAGAAGTGATGCAGTTAACCAGGAGTTCCTCTCGCTTGGCAATAACACTCCTTCCACAGACTAACCGTTTCTGTAACATGTGAAAGTTGCAGCCCACTGACTGAAATGCATAGTAGAGTACATGGATTATTTTCCAAATTATAGGTTTTTTTCTGTTCACTAGATTTGAGAACCCAATCAACAAGCAAGTTCCCTCCTAGTACCCAGGACTCCATGTCCTACCAGTCATGTGGTCAAATGTTTAAACAGGAGCATCAGCAGAAATATCAAACTTACCTGGCACTATATATGGATATTTTGGACGTCACGTGTTTTTCCTCCACAATCAAAATGACTGGGAGACTCAGAAAAGTAGTGGAAGAAGCCAAAGCATGTGGGAGGGTTATCATGATACATAGGTTAGTCTTTCTATGGAGACAGATGCAAACAGGGAACAAATTTTAACTTTGAGATGTGTTACTTCTCTTAACCATTATTTCTTTAGAAACTTTCAGTTTGCTTGTTTTTAAGGCTTTCCTATAACAGCATCTCTGGACTATAAAATTTTTATGGAAATAGAAAATGTTCCAATTTTTTCCACTTTCAGTGTAAAAGGTAGATTAGGTCAAAGTACAGAACATATCAATTGCCAATCTAACTTGATGAAAATGGGTAAGCTGACTTGCTTCATGCTAAAAGTTGTTCATTGCTGCTCATTTGGAATGTGAGTACAATAACCTTAATCCACTAATATGAACAGTATTGTAAGGAAAGCAGAAGCAACAGTTACAGGGCTACCTGCTATAGAAACGCAGAACAAAAATTTCCTGTTCCTCTAAACCATTTTCCTTCTAAAACAAATAAGCAGATAAGCAAACAGAAATTCACATCTGAAGCTATGCTTTTTTGTCAGTCTTTTATGTTGACATAAAAGTTGTTTTGCAGTTTTGTGGCTTCACTGAAGGAATTGTGATGTTAATTAACAGCTCTTTGAAGCAATTTCTTCTAAATGTCTTTACTTCTGTACTGTTTTCACTAGAACATATGATCTGTAACCTTAATGGCAGTTTTTCTGCAATTTCTGTCAGAAATGCTACTTGGTAATGCAGCTTAATAGCTATGCAGTGCCTGACTGGATTTCAACACAGCTGGAAATTATCGTTTTGTTTCTATGGGTATGAAATTCCAATCTCCTCAAGAGTAATGAGAGAGGCTATGGTGACCTCTACATCAGTAGCACAAATCAGCTATCACATGAAAATCTACTTCTGAGCATAGGCATGATCTTTCGGAAATATCTGGAGGTTTAAACTTGAGCTCAGGCAATAACCAGCACACCCTGTGCAGTGTACATATACTGATAACAGCCCAAAGCCTTCTGTCATTTAAACAGGCTATTATATCACTTCTTTATGCCAATCTTTATTCAAAGAAAGCCAGTAAACCAATGTCTTCAAATCCTTCACAGATCTTGTCTCCAAATCCTTCATAGATCTTCTGTAAACTCTTGATGTATTTGCACTGGCTCTGACGATGCCAGATTTAATGTACCTTCAATTCTGCTGTTTATGGCTGGTTCCCTGAAACTTTGTATTTTCTGTGTCCAGTTTTAGGCTTGATTAGTATTTTATGAGCCGGTTGTCCATTCTGATAATAAAAGCTGCTTTCTGGTGTTACTGGCAGCAACCATGACACCCACCATGTTAAATGCTGGGGGAGCAGCAGAGGAAGGCAGGCAGAGGCAGCAATTTTAAGCCTTCTAGGTGTTGTAAAGTGTACAAAAACTTTTTTTATCATCTGTCGCTGTAGCAAAAAATAAATACTATTCAGTGCTCGTGAATGGAGCTTAATTAAGAGAATCACAAAGTTAATCATTGGATTATCAAATGGTAAAATACAGTAGAGATGAATATTAACTGTGCACAGCTCAACACATGATTAAGTTGAGCTTAACCCTTTGTCAGTCAGGTTTTAATAGCTTACATTATTTTTTTCTTTTTTTTTTCTATGACCTAGTAAGTTCATTATTCTGCTTAAAATAATATTAATAAATGAATATACCTGGTAATGCTTAATTTATTCATTAAGGTTGGGGTTTCATAGAGACTGACTTTCACTGTAAATAGTTTGAGAATTCAGGTGTAGAGAAAACAGATTAAAAATAGAACAGTGAATATCACTGGCATGGTTACATGGAGACTTTGGTGAGGTGGAATGCTCAATGCAATTAGACAACAGTGACTGGTTTTGCTCAAGTAACTGAAAGATGATGTCTTTCCTTTGTCACATAAAGGTATGTGTTGTACTAGAGTATTATGGAATTGTTTTACAGCAGCACATAAAAAAGACTTGAGAAGCTGCCACCTAAGGCAGTACAAACACCTTCCTCATAAAAAATGTCATGAAAATACCATAGCACAGTTTAGATCAGTTTGCCTTGGTAGCTAATTGTGAACCACCAAGTTATATTGTTGAAGGTTTGCTAATGCACGTGTTCCCACTTTTAAATTAATTTCTTGATGAGGCAGTCCAAATTCATGGATTCTGCAAGGGTTTTTTGTGTCCATTTATACCTGTTGCCCTTCAGGGCTTCTGATTCTATATGAGAACAGGAAATTACAAAGAACAAGTAGGATTAAAATGAGGAGTTATTTATGCATAGCTAAGAATTTCAAGTATAAAATAAAATGCCTGGTTGTGGTAGGATTTTAGTAGTTCTGATTAATCTCCTTTGTAGTTTTGTCTGTTCTTCTCCCCAGTGAACAATGCATAGCCTTAGGAAAATGTGAAGCTTTATCTTTTCTGTTTCTGATCACTGGGACTACCACAAGCAGCAGTTGGAATTCTCCTACCTATAATTGGCTCCTTTCTCTCAGTATGAAAGGACAGGGAATGGTGATAGCATGGTAGCAGACCAGTTGCTTGAACCAGACTCCTCTCTTCTTTCCCCAAAACAATCCTGAAGCATGGGGCAAGTTGAAAAAAGAAAAGTTTTATTCCAGTCCTAAGCTTTCTACATAAACAAGTAAAATGTCACTAAGCACCAGTAAATACCACTCTTTTGTTGGGTCTGGAGTAAAGCCCCATAAAAGATTTTCAATAAATCTGTTGGTGTGTCTTTGCAACAGACTTATTTTATATGATAAATGTGCCAAATAGACTTGTAAACCATAGTAAGGAAAATAAATGTGCTGTGCAGTACAGTGGTGGTCTCTTGATGTGAGTTTGTTTCAGGCATATGAACAAAGCAATATACAAGTGCCAGGCAGGGGGTAGTTATTTGCGTTTTCCATGTCAGTTGAAAATAAATGATGAGATAAAATCTTAATAATATCAGAATGGCAGGTTATTTCTTATTTGGTTAAAAATAAAATAAAAAAAAAATTGGCTTTGTTCTCTGCACAGGCATGTATTGGAATCCATCTCCATTCATAATTCAAATGGGTTTTGAAGTTTTCCCTTGTGGGCAGTGTCTTGTATCAAAGGGATTTTGCAAGTAATTTGGTATGATTCAACCAAGTTAATGGTCTCTACTCCTATGAGGCACAACAAAACTTTAGCAAATTTCTCCAGAGAGCCCAGATATTTTGCTAGTTCTGAGAAACTAAGTGTATTGATTGAGGCTGTTTAGGAAATGCTTCTGTCAGCTCAAGAATCAGAAAGGGAGAGAACAGCTAAAACTGTAACCTTATCATTTTATCACTTCCATGTATGCAGCAGATTTTAGGGATCTAGAGTTGCCTAAAGGCAGATTTGGACTTAGCACAGACACATAAAACAGTCTTTATATTAAAACACTTATTTTTATTGTTAACAAAGTGATCAGCAAAAGAAGAGATGCTCCTTTCTTCTTCTTTTCTGCCATTTTTAACTTGTACTCTGATTCAAGTTCCAGCTGCAACAGAGCTTATCCTAGTCCAGGTTTTGGCTGCCCTTTACTGCCCAGGACAATTTTTGCAAAGGATTGTAGCCTGTGCACTCTCCATCAACATGACAGCCTGAATGATGGTTCTTCATCTGGGTGCACAAAATCTTTGCAACCTGAAAGCCTCAAGGCAAGTCTTAGGCATGCCTTTCTTTTTTTGATCAATAGCATTATTATAAAGGGTATTTTCCATATGAAAACCTGAAAATAATTGAAGATTAGATTTCCCATAAGCTTGTTTTCTCCACTGAACTCCTCTTTGCTCAGTTTTTCCACTGTTTCTGCATGAAAATTCTTCATATCTATTCATAGTTCTGTTTATTCATTAAATTATTCTGGGTTTGTTGTGGTTTGGTTGTTTTAGGGATTTTTTACTTGGTTCTTTCAGTTTATTTGGTTGTTTTTTTTTAAATTGGGTTGTGGGGTTTTCGATTAGGTTTTTTTGTTTTTTTTTTGTTTGTTTTTGTTTTTTGGGGTTTTTTTTTGTTTGATTTTTTTTTTTTTTTTTTTTTTTTTTTTTTTTTTTTGGTGGGTTGGTTGGTTTTGGGTTTTTGTATGTGTATATATGTTAGTTATTAGATGTTGGAAGAAAATTCCAAGAAAAAGCATGCCAATACTTGTGTTTGTATCAGAATTGAAAGGTACTGCTGTAATGAATAATAGTGGAGTTTTGTTGCTTCAACTTCAGAAACCTAGAGCTTCTTTAAGAAGAATAAGACAAAATTAGGAGGTAAACACATTTCTGTTGTAGGTTATCCTATAAAAGTTTTATTGCATCACATTAACAAGGAAGCTACTACAAATTTTGCAATTTGTTTTCAAGTGCCAGTGTAAGTTTGTGAAAATTCTTGAAAACACTTCACAGGGAGTTGGGGAAGTCCGGCAGATAAATTTCAAGTAGGAATGCAAAGTATTCTTCTATTTGAAATGTTGGGATTTTGGGCAAAAACACTTCTTTTGGCAACTGGTATCTCTGTGAGCCCTTCATGCATATACATTTCATACATGCATAAAAATAGTTGTGTATTTAGTACATTATGATTTGCCTGGTCTAGTTCACCAGCTATTAACAGGATCAATATAAGAACACATTTCCTTGTGAGAGATTGAAAGACCAATAATGTTGGAATTACTCAGTGTTTCTCCTAATATGAAACTTGACTGATCTATTATCAGATGGTTATTATAGGATTAATATATTGTTATATTATATTTTTAATTGTGGAAGTATAATAGCAAGCAGTGTGAATAGCCAGGAGAACCTGTTATAATGATGTTTCCCTGCACAAGTCTTCAAGTCCACTGCTCTTTCTTGGATGGTAGTCATTTTTCCTGGCACTGCTCTGCAAATACAACAGCAGTCCAGCAAGTAAAGGTGGGAGACACTTCAGGGAGCTGGTTTCACTGCGCTGGGCAGGAAACCGATGTCAAAATTGTCACTAAGGCCAGGAGGTCACCTGTTGGGTGTGGTGGACACATGTGTTCAGAGCATTAAATTAATTTTTGCATACAAAATCTTTTTCCCTTTTTGACCAATTCCTTGGCTACAGATACAGCAAGGACAGCATAAGAAAAATCACCATTTTGTTCCTTATAAGTGAAATAATTGGGATTATCCTGGCAGTGTAATGACCTTAAGATCTGTTTTGTTCCTTTTATAACTCTTCTGTGTGAAAGATGAGTACAAAGCCAATTTGAATATAGGACTGAATTGTGTGAGAGTTTGAAAGGACACAATATTCTTAAAGGTTTGACTGCAGGATTTTAAGGTCTTCTTTTATACCATCTTGCTAATTATATTCCCTCACTGAGCTAAGTCCAGATGAGATGCTTGTGACCACTTTTGTGACTTTAGTTCTTCCTCAAGCAAATTACCAGATTCAGAAAGAACCAAGATTCATCACACTTTTAAGAATAGAAACAAGTTTGTCTTAAATGTTATAACACCGAATGGTAGTGCTCCCTCTCACAGCTTTGTTAGACATCAGCTGGCTCACAACAGACCAAAACTTTCCCATAGACCACCTGAGCTTTAAGCAGGTTCCTAGGACTTTGATAATTATTTGCTTTCTAAGCATATTCCTGCAACCACAGAGGGCTGCCTAAGTACTATTTCTCAAAACCAAAGTAGCTGATTGTATTTGATTTTCTGTAGGCAAATCAGATCATCTGAGGCTGCATAAGACTTCTGTTGCTAGTCTATCTCCTCTAATATATGTACTGCTCCTGAAAGAAAAGCATCTGATCTTTCTCTTCTTTTATTTTGCTTCATCTCATGTTTCTCTGCTTGCTCAAGAACAGCCAAAAGGTTAAATCTTTCCTTTGTTTTGTTACCTCTTTCAGTATATCCTACTGTATTCAGAAGGAATTCTGTATTCTGCTTTCAAAAATACTGATCATCACAATTGTTTTGTACTTAAGGACTAGTAAAAGACCACTAAAGGATGGGTTTCAGCTCCTGGCAAGCTTACATAACATGCCAAGGGCCAAGTTAGTCAAAGACAATATGGATCTTACCAGTTGAGAAATAAAGATTCTCAGATTGTGGGTCATTTATCCTTAAAGACCTGCAAAACTGCTTCAGAAAATGCACAAGGAATGCAAACCTCTCCTGATGAGATGAATAGGTGATCTACAGGAGCCTACTGCACACTAACCCAGAGCCACAGGCTCATTCCCAAGGCTATTTACTATTCCCATAGTTAAAGTCTGGAAATTTATGTTTCTATGTTATTAATAGATATTTTACAGAATTTCACCACTTGGGCTTTGTGCAGCCACTCTCTGAGAGGCTTTTTGGCAGTAGAGCAAATTTTCCACTCATGATCAGTTCATGTATAGTGAGGAACTTAAGAAGATAATGCAGACTCAGGAATCTGTTTTTTAGGAGTGCATTATCTGCTTCTGCATTAATGAATCTGTATATCTTGAGAAACTAGAAGCTTAGGCAAGGTGGGAGGTCAGCTGACAATAAAATCAAAGGAAAACAAAACAAAATTAAATAGAACTCTAATTCTCTTATTCTTCAATACTTTTTCCCTGTGGTTATTTCATCTAGTTACTATTTCTGGAAATAGCTGAGTGCAATAAGTTAGGGAAATATTATCACCATACATTCCAGTGACAAAATTCCTGCACATTTCTGGACTATGGGCTCATATTTTACTGTCAGCATTTTGTCAAAATCCCTGTTCAGTTGAAAGTTTGGCCTCTGCCTTGTTGATTTTCCAGTGAGACTAGCTTACTGATTTTCTAAACAAAGCTGGTTTATGCTCATGATTAACTATCTAATATGTTGTAAGTTCTGAGATCACAGGACTATTATTAGGACACTAGAAAATTTTGCCCAGGCATGACTTGGCTGAGTGAATAGGAAATATTTCTTTTAACTTTTAAAATCTTAAAATATTTTTTCAAAATAAAATTTGTCATGATAGTTACAACTTCCATATTTTATGAGAAAAGTTTTTGAAGCTAAATGTGTAAGTTAAGAATCAATTTTCCTTATATATGAAAAGCAGTTTTGGTTATTAATAAAACATGCTGCAACCATTTTTTATGCAGGCAATTCTACCTTGTTTTGCTAAAATACATTAATAATGTTCCAGATGGAATATCTAGTTGACATTGCCTAACTTAAAATCTCATATGGACTCTACATCTAATTATTAAAAATAATTAAAATGTTTAACTCCAAAAAGCAGCACTTCATAAATGAAAGGAGGAAATGATAGTAGTAAAATTATTTGGAAACATTTTTAAAATGCATATAAACCTTCCGAAGATCATGGCAAGTTGATGTCTATAATAGGTCATTTATTTTATGATCAATATATGTTGCATTCCCAATTTTTTTCATCTTTCCTAGCAAAAATCCTCTTACTCTAAGAAGAAAAGAACCTAAGAAATCCTGAAGAATGAAGCACTTGGGGGGAAAAAATCCTCATGATGCTCTCAGTCTAGATTCTCAGTTATGCTGTGAAGTGAGAAAACAGTACAAATTTTAAATAGAACAGACTCAGGTAATTCAATGGAAGATACTTATCAGCATCTAGGACAATAATGTTTAAAAACATTAAAATAAATAAAATAAAGAATACATTTTCTAAGAAAAACCCCAAACCCAAAACATACAACGATACCAAATCTAAAAACCCAATTTTTTCATACCTTATTCTGGTGAGAAGTTAAATGGACATTGCTCATGAGTAGAGACTGCTAGATGTGGAGCAAATATCTTCATCCTACAGTTTATAGTTGAAGAAATAGACTTTCTTCTTGGGATTTGAATTTCTAAGAAGCTTTGAAGCAATTAACAAGAAGCCAATGAAAACAGCATAATCAGCTATTTATAAATAGGGCAAAAAGGAGAAAGAGACAGCAACTAGTTTTTCCTGCTGGGAAGACTCAGACCTGATGGTAGTCTTAATGCGCAAGACTTCTCTGAAGTGTTAATTTACATTTTGTATTTCGAAACTATGGAAGGTATTTTATATTTTGTTCTATAAGGGTGGAGTGTAGTAGTATGATATATAAAAGCAAGCGCCTTAGATCATATGAGGGCTTGGTTGAAACAGCAGGAAAATTGGAAATGGACAACACAGTGTAGCACTAGAATAAATTAGAAGATTATGTTATGATTGTACACATTAAACTAGCTGTAGTAACCTCTGTTGGGTTTGAGGAGTGGGTTGCAATATCTCTGGCTGTTTCCCAAAATCAGAGGAAATCCTGGGGTATGCCATTGAGGCAGATGCCTACAGCAGCCTTGTGGTGGTTCTGCCTTAGCCAGAGAATGGCACCAGCCCTGAGGCAGCTCATTCTGCATCTCTCACCCTGTCCTAGACAATATTAATATGTTAAATCTGTGTATCTGTCTTGAAGGCGGTGAGTAATTTTAGTGCACATCTGAACAGAAATCACTCGTTGGGGGATAATTGATACACTGCCGTGTAAAGATATCTGATATTTGAACACAAGAACTTACCTTAGAGAAGTATCTGTCTAATGTATGAAATATTCAAGCTGAGAAATTAAAATGAGAGGGTGTCTGATACATGTTTTGTGCTAAAAACATATTATAGTGCTACTGCTTTTTCTAACAGCACTCATGGTAAGCCTTAGGCATTTTCAAGATCAAAGCTATTCATTTATCTTGTGGAAGAAGCAATTTGCATATTGGTGAAGGCAAATAAGGGTTGAGTAGTCTTAGAAAAGATTCATTATAATATAAACAATCTAATGACTAAAACATTTTATTTTTTTTATTATTGGGAATTTTACTTTCAGAATGCTAAAAACTACTGTTTTCAATATGGATAGGGATTGCCCATTCCAGTGGTTTTAAATTTGCTATTGAGTCTTGGTATCAAATTTGCTAGACTATATACTAACTTTTGCTATTTTTTCTTTTGGTGCTTGGGATTCTTATATGTGGAATAATTACGGTCATGTTATACCGTCTTAAATTATAATTTAAAAACACCTGAGGTTTCCTTTTACAAATGTCTGAACTACTCTAGGTATTGTTCAGTACAAAGGATCAGTTTGTTATTTCTTGCAAAAACAATAGAAATGGAAATCAAGCGCTTTTCATTTTCTCTAAAAGTAAAAGTTCAACTAATACAAGATACATATAAAAAACTTCCCAAATTCACTAAAAAGTCATAAGGATGCCTCCTAGTTTTTAAGCCTTGCTTAAATTAAAATTATTGATCTTATCCTAATCTTTTGAAAATAAAATAAAGAAAGGGACGGTATATTTTTAACTTGGTTTTCCAGATCTTTCAGGCCCTTAAAATAGATCAAAAACAAACCTGTGATTCTGAGGAAAGGTATGGGTCTAAAAGTGATAGAGGTGGTATATTACAAAACTTTCAGAGAACGAAAAATAAAAAGAGCATGCAGTTTAGATAAACTTTTTGATTGCTGTTTGGAACGAGGCTTGGAAAAGCTCCAGTGATTCAAAGCACTTTCTGTGTACATAGCTGTTCTTGTTGCAGCACAAACGCAGAGCTTTGAAAGGACTAGACAAACAGGTTTTTACCAGTCCTCTGATGACAATCTTCTTGTTAGCTACCTCTGAGACTCAGTATGCCAGAGGAGCAGTATTTGGAGCCTTAATCGGGTAAATTGTGGTTGTTTGCAGGTGGATTTATTACTCTTTAAAAAAAAAAAAAAAAAAAAAAAAAGTGAAGATCTAGGTTTTTTTATGCTTATCCAGCATAAAGCTTGTTATGAAAGGGAAAATATAGCAAAATTGATACTGTCCTGTGTCTTCATGTTATCAATAATTATGAAAGATGCTTGCAATCTTCACATTCAAAACATTGTGTAACTGCAGGTTCTTAGTTTTGCTCTAGTTTAAGTTAACAGCAAAGGCCCAGCCATCTTTAAAATGACTGGCTTAGGATACTTCAACTACTCTCATAGGGCAGCAGCAAAAGAATAGGTTTGTATTCTTTATTTACAAACATATTAATGTTCTGGTTTATGGCCATAGCCTGGCTCAGTATCAGCCTTGAATTTGAACTCTGAAGTTTGTAATTCCTCATCATGTCCTCAGACCATTTGATCTAGACCTTGACATCCTTCGCTCCATAAAAAGGTGAGAAAAGAAATTAGTTTTAATATGAAATTTATTTCCTAAAATTCCATGAGACTGCTTCTCCTCATGATACTTTGCTAACAAGTTAACGATCCCATTTATTTTTTAATCAATACACAGCAAGGGACCCCAGTGACTTACCTCTCAGGCTTTAAAAACATCTATAATTTTAGCCTTGAGGATGTCTTATAAAATCGGACCATGCAGTCATTTTCATTCTCTTCTGCTGAAGAGCAGATACTCGCAGGTACAAAGGAGTTACCCACTCACCATATATTTGAAGGATCAAACATAGAACAGGGTATTTTTGCTGTGTCATATTTGGACAAGAGATTTTACTTTATATCATTAGCAGGAACTTGCTGCTTCTGCTTATTTATTTATTTATTAAAAAAAAAAGGCAGGGAAAGTGAATATACTTGTAGCTAAGGGATTTTAAATGTGATTTATCTGTGCAATAAAAGAATTACATTAGATGAAAGAAAGTTATGAAAGCTGAGATCATCCCCACTGTTTATTGTAATATAACTTGTAATTGGAGTTTTTGTTTAATATTAGCCTTGTCCAACTGCAGTAGAAACTGCAGCCAGTATGAAGTATTCTGCTCTTAAGACCTAATTCACCATTCTAGAAGGCATTTTGTATGCATTTTATAACTAATGTGAAAGACCCTAGTTATTCTGTAGTAATAGATATTATGTGTGAATCATGAAAATTTATTTTGGCTTAGCTTAGTGCCCACAATTAATACTTCAGCATTGTGAGAGTATCCATAAAAGTTCTAAAGTTTCACATTTGTGATTCTTGAGGCTGTACTGTGTGGGGTTTGGAGTTGGACTTAGATGGGTCCCTTTCCACTCAGAATATTCTATGATCTTTTCTCGTTCTTTCCTTCTTTGTAAGTGTTCAGGACTTCAGACAGACAAAGCCATCTGCTGCTCTCTCAGATATATCTTCTCGGAGTGAATTAAAATGGATGCTGAACTCACTCCTGCATCTCCATAGAACGGTCAGCCTGAAAATGTAGCACTGATAAGCTTTTCTGTGTAGGGACAATTTAAAAAGCACTTACTGTCATGAATAGTCTTTTCTTTCTCTGGCCCCCACAGTAACATGTACTTAGGTCTTATGGCTACCTTTAAGCAATGAATGGCTCTATTGACTTCATGCATTAAAGTGCTTTAGTGGATCAAGTTTATTTCAGGGGACTTCTCAGCTGAGGAAAGGTTTACAGAATTAGATACACAGACTAACATGAATAAATTTCATCAGAACATAGGAGATGTAGGGAGACAAAAAATTTCAGGGACAAGTAAAAATAATTATGTAAGTAAAAATTTTCTAATTTTGAATCTGGTATATTGATTCTGTCTCAAAGCAAATGCAAGCATAGAATTAAATAAGCACAGCTTCTGTTTATAACATGTGCTGAAAAGTTGGATATTGCAGGCATTTGCTGTTTCCAGGTTATGGATGCATGGCTCCTTGGCAGCTTCTATCACATCTAGCTGTGCTTTGTCTGCACAGATACACAGTTTCCATTTCCTTTTCTGAAACTCAGATTTTAACAGTCCATTTTGCTGAATTTTTCCCCTGATTGCTATTGTTATTCAGGTGTGCGTCAGTGAAATATGCTATGTGATATGCCAGCTTGCTGTACTAGCTGCAACAATTTCAGAAATAACCCTTTGAGCTTACCACCCTTTCTCAGTGATGTGATTAAAGGAGAAAAACCTGTTCCAGCCTCCCCCTGTTAAATGCTTTGAAGGGGAAAAGTCCTTTTTAACACTTGTCTAGTGCATGCTGGTGGTCCTCTACTGTGTGGTATGTATATCTTCTCTGTGCAGGTCTGTGTGGGACTGGATTTCCCTGTTCTGGGACCTTTGAAATAAATGAATTGGCTCTGGGGAAGCTGAAGCAAATAAGCTCTTTGCTGGGAAGCTGTCATTTGGTAGGAACATCCCCAGGGGAAAATAGACATGACATGTGACAGCGACCTACATATATTTGCTAGGCATGAAGACTTTGTTAAAAAAATGTTTGTGGTCTTTTTCAATAGATTAGTGCATATATCAAGAAATGAGTAAGAAGGAATATCAATAAATTTTTCCTCCTTACTAAATTAGAGGGAAGGAAAGAGAAAAAATAATTTCTCACAGCCGTGTTTCCACTGTTGTGGTAAACCTAATAATCATGAGCAAATATTTGAGTATTACCATGCTATTAGGGGTTAAATCATGAGCAAGAATACTAAAGTTACTCTGTCCTGTCATTGTAATGCAATTCCACACTTCTGACCACTTCTCAGACAGGACAGAAAAGGAGAAGTAGTTTTAAAAAAATATCTGTATCAGTGCTTTGGGAATTCTTGGTGTGCCTGGTTTTGCCAGCAGAAAACTCAAGGGATGGGCAGCGAGAAAGCCTCAGTGAGCCCCGGGAGGTCTGTGAAATTTGGATGGGAGGGCAACAAACCTGTAGCACACATGTGGGAGAGATCCGTGACTACCGTGGGCATCCTGAGAATGGGTGAAGTGTGCTGAGGAAGCCATGTGCCCTGCAGTTTGCAGACTTACAGGAAGTACCGCATGTCATTCATAAACCTTTGGAAATTGAGCTGCTGTTTACCAATTTCAAAGGCCTTATGTAGATACTCAATGAGAGTAGGACAGAGAACTTACCTCCCATATTGACTTATTTTGGTGAAATCTATAAGACAACATCATTTTCCAGAAATTTATGATTCACAATCTGTATGTATTGAAAATCCTGTGGTGTTTTTCACTATTTTGTATATTTCCAATGTGAAGAACTTGATTGTTCTCTTTTGGGCCTTTTTGTTTTTTCATCCCCTACACACTGGAAAGAAAATCTGCCTCTTTTGCATGCAGGGTGTAATTTAATTCAGAATTTAATGGAAAATTAAAAAAAATAAAATTAAAAAGTTTAATTTTAAATTTAATTTAATGTAATAATAAATTTAATTTCCAGCAGAGGGACAGTCAAGTCTTTCAGCTGTTTACCTCCAAGAATATCAGAATTCCAGTGTGAGCCAGCATTGTGCATGAGGTTTTCTGTTCTTTCACATTGCTGTTTCCTACATTTTCTTATGCACTTAGAAACAGATCTGAGGCAAAGTTTACAATATATAAGCTCTAGGGGAAAAAAATTGAAGAACTGGGTGGGTTAAGTAAGGGTGTAGTAGAGATCTTCATATATGTAAAACAATATGTGAATTAGAAAAAAATAAACTCTTTGTGTTAAATAGGCATAAGAGAACTTAAAATCATAAGTGGTAGTAAAGGACACAGGAATTTCTTTTTATCTATATAAATATTTAGACTTTCTAGTATAATCCTTAAGTACCCATTGATCATCACTGAACTTTAGGAATAAAGCAAATAAAGTTGACAGGGAATGATTGTGATGCTCTTGCTTCCCAGTTTCTACAGGAATTTGGATGTTTCAAACTCTATTCCAAAATGCAGTTGTATAGTGATGGTGAAATATGGAGCGGTTTGGGTTGTAGTCTTTAGGTCTATATGCAGCAGTGTTTAATACAGCTGTAAGAGCAGCGCCTACTTCTACAACTATCAAGATTCAGTCAACTCATTCCTACAGTAAACAATACACTTATTTTTTTTAAAAAAACAGGCTTCCAAAACTTGACCTGATACAACCAAAGTGAATTATAAATGCATTTAAAATCTGTAAAACATGAGAAATATTTTCTTTGTTCCCATATTATTCACTGGGAAAAATATTTTTGATTTCTGCACATTGAATAATGGAAAGTAAAAGCATAATTTTTCTATGGTATAATGGAGTTCAAATATTTTCATTAAACATTGACTGATATGAAGGAGAGATCATTTTCAATGGGGAGAATGTTCTTTTTAATAGCACAATTGGGTTTTGGGGAAGAATGGTGGTTTTGGGAGAGAAAAATAGAGTTGTTAGACTGCCTGAGAAAACAACATAATGTGGTTGTATCTTGTGGCAAAATAAAAGATAACAATCCTCAAACTCCCATGTTTAGTATATACTCATAGTGTAACTTTCCCTGTTTCTCCTCACTTTTTAGCCTTAAACCTAGGATATGATACTGCAGAAACGTTACTGGGTTTTACATTACTAATGAGCATGTACTGTGGATTATCATAACTTATTTCTGCATGATGCTGATACTTTCTTGACTAACTGGCAGTTAAAAGAAAACAAAACAAAAGACCAAAAACCCTCAAACATTAAATCAGTTGCCAGGGTGATAAATCTGTTGTGTCCACCCCACCTCTCATTTGGAAAGGAAAAAAGCAGCACAGATATGGCAAGGATGTAGTTTCTATAGTCTTTCAAGAAGCAGAAATGGGTTCGCTGACACTCTCAGCTAGCAGCTTGCCTTAAACGTTCTTCAAACTTGCCATTTGCAAAGCTTTCCAAACTATCCAAGACTTTCCAAACTGTGCTATAGTGGTCTGAGATCGGCTTCCTTTGGTTTCTCCTCCTGGGGAGCCCTTCTGTCTTGAACACAATCATTGAACAGCCTGCTAGAGAGGAGAGGTCAGCGCTGTAGGCTGAGGGACAGAGCAGTAGCCACACAGGCTTCTCTGGTGCTATCAGAACCTCCTGCACACAACAATTGGATTGTGTACCAACCATCTGTTCCTGTGAATCTTCAGTTAAGATAAAAGCTGAAAATTCCTCTTTTTGAGCCACATAGAGCATCATGTACTTCAGACTATATTTTGTCTGATAGTTGATCTGCCATCTTATTGTAGCTGCCGATCTCCCCAGGACACAACTGATTTTCCATTTCTCAAATTCTTGGGGATTTTTAGTACACTGAAGGACTAAGCTATGGCAAAAAATACAGCACAGTCCTTTCCTCCATTTCCTAGTCCAATTCTTTCCGACCAGTGCTTTAATCTATTACTCTAAAGAATTTACTTTCCTGGGATACATTTTTTTCTGGTGTAACATATCAGGGGAGAGACGAGATTTCCAAATATGCCAATAGACACTTTGCGCAGGTTTGGATTTTGCTTGCACAGGCCGATGTAGGTGAATGTTATAGGTTTTATTAAGACAGAGTGTACATAACAGTCTTTAAATATATTTCATTAGTGGTTTTTTTTTAACTTTTATTAAATTATTTTTCTCAGTAGGGAGCTGAGCCACAGAGATAGTTTTGCCTTCTTCCACCTAAGCCCTTTTCTAATGATTTTTACAATTTCAAAAATATTTTGAAGTATCCACAGTATTCAGTCTCCTGGGATTTGTCTAAATTCTTCCTAATTCATGTTCGTTTCTCTGCTACTACATCAGCCACTTACAGAATGAGCATGTTTTGCAATACAAAAATAATTTTAAAGAATTGCATTTTCTATTTTCTTAAATTGTTATTAAATAATTTCATTTTGCCATCATTATTTAAGCTACGTCCATTTGAAAAGTAGTGAAATGCATTTACTTCATTTTTAGGGTATAATCAATATTTTGAATGATACTCTTGGAGATGTAATTCTTTCTTTTTTATCCTCTTGCTGGCTAAGCTTTTTCCCTTTAAGAATGAATGGGTGTCAAAATCCCTTCAGTTTGACATCTTGAATGTATAGAAAAGAACAAACATATCCTTAGGGAAATTGGTTTTAGCTCTCAGAAAGGAAAGAAAATGAACAGGAGAAGTTATTCCTTTTTCTACCCTTATACCATGCACTTTGACACTTGAAGCTTGTACTTTATCAAGTTTCATTTTCACTGTTTAAAAGCATGTGTTTGATCATGTGATAAATAGTTATGTTATCCATCCCTTTCTAAAATCCTTGTGAATACAAATCATTGTAACTGTACTGGAAGAGCTGATAGGCGCAAATTTAATAATTTCTTTCATAGTTACAGGAAGTTACTCTCTGGTAGAGTTTTCTTAGCTTGTTTTTCTATTTTTACTGTTCTTCTGCTGCAAAATCTGAGACTACAGACATTTACATCTCCAGCGCACATGTTTTCCTCCTTGTAAAGTAGGGATGATAAAATTCCCTGCCATTAAGTAACCCTGTAAAATGAAAGTATTTAAAACAAAAGTTACACAGTAAGAGGTGTTACATTTGAAACTATACAGAGCTTTTTGAAAAATCTTCTCTTGCAGCATATAATAGAGAAACATGTAAAACTACAGCACACAAAATCATTACTTGATAGATATTTTGGAATTTTTTTCCTTTAATTCCTATCCTCATACTGCGGCATTGCTTTGTTTTCCCCGGTCCCGGGCAGCTCCGGAGAGCTCAGCAAGGGTGCTGCTTCTCCCGGGCGTGGCTGCGTTCCGCCACTGGGGTGGGGCTGGCCGCATTCTGCTGCTGGGCGCGAGGGGTGAGACAAAGAGGTAAGGAATGTTCACTCTGTCCACGTGGTCAGCTGGAGAGCTTTTATTTGCCACGGAGAGATGAGACAGAGAAGTGCAACTCGCTCCCTAGTGCCGTGTGGACAAAATGGCCCCAGGACCGGAGGAGTGCGGGATTTTATATGGGGCGGGATGAGGGCGGCAGAAGCCCCCCTCACCCAATGGGGGCAGGCTACGGGGGAGTGATGTGGACCACGGTAACCAACGGGGACACGACAGGAGCGGGCACGGGGCTCCGGGACGAACGGGGTTGTGGGGATGGGGTAACAGACACTGAACTCTCCAAAGTGGACAGGGGGGTGGTCGCAGGATTGGCATGGTGAGCTCCAATGGTAAGTAACCCAGAGCGGGCCACCGCAGTTGGGGGGAACATGAGGGTGCACAGGGGTACACAGAACCGGCTAACTAACACATATAAGAACCCCTAATCTGAACCCAAACCCAGGATGCAACATCATACCTTTTTTGTTACAGTATAGATGAGCAGCCATAAGAATAAATTTAGTTAGTGAAAGTATTATTGGGAAGAACATTTGTCTGCATTCGCCTAATGCTCTAATGTTTTACCTTTTCTTTTTTACAAAATTTAGATAAGTAAAAGAAAAACAAAAACAAAACGAAAAGGGAAAAGGGTTACTTCATTCTTAGCAAATTTAAACAAGTTTGAATGGCAGAGAGATGCCCTCTGAGAAGATGGCTTTTGTGCAGTTCAAGAACATTGCCATCTCCTGTAGCATTGTCCTCTTGATAGGACTTATTATAGAGAAAAGTCTCCCCATATCTTGCCACACTCTTAGGTCCCTTCTCTAGAGAATGCTTCAAGGCTGAAGTAGAAGAGAAAGTGTAAGACCAAAGTTTGGTTATCTACATAGCTTAATTCTACATTCAGTGATTTGTCATTTTTATTTTAATTTCAATAGGCTTAAGGAGGCCACTTCCTTGTCAGGGTAAACCCTAACAGTGCACCCCAAGTGGCAAGAAGCCTCATAATAATCTCCCTACCTATCAATCATCTTCTGTGATTTTTGAACAATCTTATTCTAGATTTTTTTGCTTTTTGTGCTGCTGTGAATGGTGATGCAGGAAGTCTGCTTGGAACGCTGTTAAGAAGAAGACAATTGCAAATTTTTCTCAAGAGAAAAAAAAAAAAGCCTGATGGTCTTCAGGAGATGATTTGCTGACCTGTACAGTTCTGTGTCTCTGTGAAGCTCTTTTTCTAGGAATATCCAGCAGATTTTCTGAAACATTATCAGGCATAAAGCACACAAATGTCATTAAGGGCTTTTTTTTTTTTTTTTAATCACATGGCTTCATCACTTGCTTGTGAAAAGCACATCCTTATCCAAAAGTATGTTTAGTTTTATGAAATTCTAACTTTTAGCAAAAAGTATTAAGGGTAATGGGGAAAAGCTAAAGAAATAGACACATGCATTGTTGACTTTAATTACTTTTTTATGATAATATTCTGAGGAAATGAGACAAAATCTTAAAAAAGCAGTTCTAGATGACTGCTTGTTTTACCCATGGTTTTGACTGTCTCTTGCAAAGTGGCTTTGCATATTTTATTGGAGAGGGCACTTTTTCTTATTTCCTGAATTTGTGGTATACTCCCTATACTAAGTGTAACATGCTGATATGTTATCAAATGGTGATGCATTCTATCTAAAAATAACTATAAATTTAAAAGAAATTGTCTTGGATTTGTAGTAACATTTCCAAATTTTATTCCAGTGTCTGAAGCCATAGGTACTACCTATGTTGTGTGGCGCAATTCTCAGTCAGACAGCAAAGGATTCTTCATTTATCCCTGCTAGAGGAGAGGGACATTAGAGAGCACAGGGGATTTAGCTGACAAAGAACACTGACAAGAAAGAAATCACAAATACTGTGTCTCTGTGCTATAAGGAGAGCACAGGGATAGTGGTGTGTCAATGGATGGGGGATGGAGACACATCTGACTAGGAAGCTGCACAATCACCTGCAGATGGGGAGCTACTCAACAATCCTGGTTTCAGTCCTTGCACAAGGGCTCCCCCAGCAATAGAAGTGACTCCTTGTATTTCTCTCTACAAATTTGGCAGCTGAATTTAATTTTAAAATTATTAACCTTTTAAAATATTAACCTTTTAAAGATATTAACCTTCTACGAACACAAAATATTATCAACCAGCCAGTCTTTCAATATCTCATTTGATAGACATTCAGGAAAATACTACTGCTTAAGGTTTTTAAGAAGAAAAAGGGCATTTTTTGAGGGATTCCTGTAAGCAGTCTTAGCACAGGCTCAGTGAAAAGGGAGCATCTCATAATAACCCAAACAAAAATGATTTGTCAGAGCTTCCCAAATGTAACGTCACCTTATGTCAAACATATTTGTCAGGTCATAAGAGGAATCTTATAGGAGATAATTAATAAATTGTCCTGACACTGGTTGGGTTTTTCCAAAGAAGTTAGTCTTTGATATATATCACAAGAGCATTTATGTGGAAGAAGTGTCAGTCTGTACAAAATTACTTTCACAAAACAGCTCCCACTTGAGTGTAAAGGAGTTTGCTTGTTTTTTGTCTGCTAGCCTCATGGCATGAAATGGAACCTGTGAGTATGGCAACCTCTATATCCTGGATTTGTAGGACAATATATAAGATGTCTGGCAGTTTCAGGTTTAAAGTCAGGATCTTGTCAAATCTTAGATCCTATCAGGTTGAGGAAATGGAGTTATTAATCTATAAATGAATGTGCAATATTCCCTTGACTTGGAGTGATACTTATTTTCTTCAGGAGAGAACTCCTTATTCTCCTTTTTCTGTTTGTGGAAAAGCAAAATCAGTGAGTCTAAGTTCTTGGAGGAAAGCAAAAAAAAAAAAAACAGAATTAAAAAAAAGAAAATTCTAAACTGACTGAGTGCTCTTCATATATTCCTGTCTTAATTCAGAATATACAGATACTGTGAGTATTTTTGATGTTTCTTCATTCTAAATCACTAAAAATATAATAGATGCACTTTGTTGCTATTACTACTCAAATTCTGATAATCCAGATGCAATTTTCCTCCATAATCCAGAAAGCTGTCTCCCTCTTTCCCCTGCCTGCAGAGCCTGCATTGTAGAAAGAAAATAACATTGAAATATTTATTGATGTGCACATGTTGAATGGTGGAATTGGTGTAGCAAATAGCTGGATAACTGGTGCAGGAAAGTGTGCTTTTAACACTGTTCTATAAATGTTAAAAGACTTCCTACAGACAGCTGGTGATTAAAACATTTTCATTTATTTGTCTTTACTGTTTCTATAAACAGGTATTGATTAAAGTAGTAAGTGCTACTGGATTGAATATCTTCAGAGATGGTGTCTTATTCTGGAATGCAATAAGAGAATTTTAGAAAAGTCAACTGTTTGAAAAGAAATGATCTTTTGAGGTCTTTTGTATTGAAACATTCTCTTTGCCAGTTGAGAAGACACCAGGCATTTTTTTTATTTATCCCAAATCTATAACATTCATTATATTTCCTTTACGTTGCTGTCTATAATGTGGAATGGATTTGCTTTGGCACCAAGTTATTGAGTACTAGGTTGAATATTATAATTTGCTTCCTGTGATGTATGAATGCAAAGAAGAATTTTGGGGCATCTTTAAATATACACAAATTGCAAGAAGTTGTCCTAGTTCTCACAGATTTTAGCACAATATCCCTTGTGATCCATGAGCCCATTCATAATTAGAGTTCCATAAGATAATAATTCTCCTTTGGCCTGGGATACTGTATTCCAGCTTTTATCCTTCTAGCTAGAGCCTATTGCCAGGTTACTTAGTGTCTAGCACTACTATTTTCAGGAGGTATTAAGGCAAAGGTGGCTTAGTAAGTTTTCTGTAGTCAAGAAATGCTGGAAGTCTATGATGTCAGGATTTTGGCACATGTTGCAGTGAGCTTCAGTAGTCACAGAGGTGATGTAACTCGTGCCTGTGGCTAGAAAAGCAGAAAATTTACCTTGTTAGGTGCTTTGTTCTTGGACCATTGTGCAAGAAGCAATTGCAGCCTGATCCCCAAGTGCTATTTGAGTGAAAATTTCCCTGGAATGCTTTGTGCTAAATGGGGACAGAAGTTGACAAAGTGCAACTGGTGCTGACAGTGAACATCTTGAAAAATCAGCAGCTGTGCATTAAACCCTTAAGTGTCAGCAACTACACAGGAATCCTTTATGGTTGCTGTAGGTTATACCTGACAGAACACTGTAGCTCCTGTCAGGAATGGTTTTATATGTTTCCAGCCCCAAGCAAACAGACGGGAATGTGTGCATTGTAGCTGCATCAATTACACTGGTTCACAGCACTGAAAATTCATCTTGAGAGTATGGAACAGTTAAAACAAGACCCCAAGTCAATTTTTTTTTTTTTATAGGATTTATTGAAGTCTTTGTCTTGTTGTCTTTTCTATAATTAGATAATGCTTTGAAAAGAGCTTGGTAAATAATGAGAAGCTGATTCAGCCAGGGATAATTTTAGCCACATTCCTGATTCAGACTTACTGTCAAAAACATGCAAAGAGCAGAAAGGTGCTAGAAAACTCGTCCTAGCTTGAATTCATTATCTTCAAAAGCACTGGATGCATCACATCTTGAAAGCCTCATATATTTTATTTCTAAAGAGTGTCGCAATATTTTCAGACAGCAGTCGTTACTGTGAACATCTGGAACTTGATATGAAGCTGTGGCACATGTAAATCATTATAATATTGTCTATAGGCAAGAAACTCCGGTACTGAAAAGTTAATGACAAACTAAATGCACTCTAGTCATCAATGATATTTTCATCTCCTTAGGGTTTCTTTCAAAACCTCTTAAATTACACTCTGGTTGAAAATGTTATGGCTCAAGGAGGGAGAACAGAATAACAGCAACACAGTAAAACAAATTTTGCAAATGTGACTACAGTATTCAGTTTTCTTTATATAATTAGATTTTCAAGAGGTTAACAGAAATAGTACTAGCATCTATCTAAAGGTTTTGTGAAGCTATCTTAGTTTGGGGACATAAAGGTTGTCTATATACAAAATCTTAGTGCCTTGCTAGAATTTCCAGACAGCCATAGATTCAAGCAGTTTTTCCTCTTTTATCTTTGGCATCAGCTGGTGTCATATGCCTGAATCATTAAAAATTACATAACCAACTAACATTTATAATGTGATATCAGTCAAAGAGAGGTATGTAGTTCCTAATTATTTGTTTGTATCAAGATGACGAGGTCCTGTTGGAGCCAGGGCATAGTAAATAAGTCCTTCACATTTGCATCATTCAAATTGAGAGACCTCCATGGATGCCTGAGCAAAGCTGCAGGAAAGTTGTGCATAAATGGGTACGCTATCCACACAATGTATCACAGAAGTGATGTCACTATCACATCACAAAATATTTATGAAAATTAAAAATACTTGCTAGTCATACAGAAATATCCAAATAGGAATTTCACAGGGTAATTCACATTTAGCTATAGTCGATTGTCTTAATGTCACAATTTCTTTCTGGATATTTCTTTTTCAGGAGGAAAACCTTGTTAGTGTTTCAGCAGATGAATACCTGTTAATTCTTTTTCCCTGAAGCCTTTGATAATAATCATGAACAGGACATTTTTGAGTCTTAGCTTTTTGGAAAATCTAGCATTCTAAATTAAAAATGTTTCATTTTGAAAAATGGGCAATGTAAAGCTGACTTACATATATACGATGTGCTATTTTCACCTTTGCTGGTGCTATGCTGTTTCATCTAGCTTTCTCAAAAATCCTCACTGGAACTAAGAGTGTGATAAAAGTAACAGCTTCTATCTCAGAAGTAACACTGCAAACTCAGGTGATAGTTACACCTCAGCTTGTTACAAAGGAGGAAAAAGCTGTAATTTTTCCTAGATTACACCTAGAGTGTAATCTAGGTACACCTGGAGTGAAAAAGTTAGATTTCCTTTGAAGAATTACAGACCTTTCCTTAATTTCTATAACAGGAAGATCAGGAAGATGCTCCTGAATGCAAAAGTTATGAGACCAAATTACTGCTGCCCTTTTGCTTGGTGACAAACACAGTTTTGGTTTCTGGTGGGACTTGGCAATTGTACAAGCTAGTTGCATTGTGTGACAGTCTAGTGAAGGTAACTTAGATATTTCTAAGTGAAGTAGCCATATCACTTCAAGCAGGATGATTTAAGCCAGACTGACATGTCTGCTAACCGGGGCTAGGTCAAGAAGTGCTGCCTCACACATCATTCCTCTGCACAGTACAAAGCACAGATTCCTCAAAGAATCTCTTGCCTTTAGCTTGTCTTCTTTCAATCCCAGACCTACTGAACTGATGCTCTAACCTGGCTATAAAGCTTAAAATAATTGTACTCTATCTCCAAAATGAAACTTTCTCTGTAACAGGTAAAGAACCACTGCTCTATTCATACCGATATAAAATATTTTCCATGGCTCTTGCCTGCCTGCACAGAAACAAACATAGATGACTTTTCATTTCAGCTACCTCAACTACCCAGTGTCCTGAGAGAGATGAAAGTAGACCAGGAATTTCACCTGGTCATTTGTTCACATAGATATAATACTGAAATCTTACACAAGTGTTCACATCAGTGAACATATTCACAAATAGTTTTCTCTTCATCAGTTTAACTTGTGTGGGTTGAGTTTTTCAATATAGCCTTTATACAGTAATATAAGGAGTGATTACATCAATGTCATTTTTTTTTCAAATTGTCATTAAAGTATCTTCTTTCAATATGCACAGTGTCTATGGCAACTCTTCAGAGTCTACCACGAGATTCTCTGCCTTAGACTCGTTGTCACCAGGAATTATGAAAGTTTTGAGCTCAGTCAAAATGTGTTATACAAGTGGTTATCTCAATTTTCTGGTTCAGCAAATTACATTGCTCCAGAGGTTTTGTGGTAATGGTTTACTGTAATACAATGTAAAATGTAATGGTGTGGAGAATATTGGTGAGCAGCTAAAGGCCAAACTCATGGAGCTGTTTGAGCTAATTCAGGGGTAGTATTTGAGGTTGTACTAACATCCTTTTATACATTCAGTGCTAAATATAAATGCCCTTAATCAGTCTGAAATAGTGACTGAAATAGCATGCAAATTATGAAGTGCAGCATATCTCTGGTAGTCATAAACAGTTTCTTCTCACTGGTCAAACTGATAATACTTCAAAGGTTTTCAGACTTTACGTTAGCACTCTTGATTACTTTCATGGACATTTAGACTGCTAAAGCTTCAATATTTTGGTATGAAGCAGAAGGTGCTGGCAAGAATTAAGACTGTTTCAAATCTTAACTTTCTAAGGTGTTATGGTGCTAGACAGTGTTGAAAGATGTAACTGGAAGAACTTTTTTTTACCAAAGCCATGAATTGTATATTAGAATAAGCATATAGACATGAAATTGAAACCATGTAAACAAAAAGCCCAATACAATGCCTAGTGACAAAACAAGTGTGAGTATGAAAACATGTAATGACTCTTGGACACTTCACACATCTCTGAGAGCTCTTTACAAAAGAACGAGTTTTGAGATTCCTTTGACCTCCAGTGAGCAACAAGGCTTTTCTTAAGCCACTTTGACATCAGAAGCACCAGCTTGGCTTCAAATGTTGCCTTTGTTGACACTGTGTCTAGAAAATCCATTAGTAATTCTAAAAGTTTCCATTAAATTTTCTCACTCTCTTTATTCCCAAGTCTCTCTCTACATTCTTTTTTGACTACTGTTTTGCCTCTGTTTTGTCTTTCCTTTTTTATTTCCCTCCTGGTTCCTTAGGGAGATGAGGTTCATGGTAGTTAAATGATTCATAGAAATAGCTAAGAATCAAAGCTAGCAGGTCTGGAGTCTTCATCTTTTATCTTGCTGTGCCTCAGCTATCTGCCAGTTAATGCTCTCAGCTTGGATGTTTCCTTGGATGCTCTTGCCACCCTGTTCCAGATGGCAAGAGAGTTACTCTAAATGGTAAAATACAGGATCATAGACAAACCAATGATTTATTGGGTGGATGTGCAATATGGATTATTAAGGAACAAGTGAACAATAATGCCTCCAATAAGGTGACTTTTACTAAAAATTTAAGTGATTTTTAGCTTAATAATAGAAAACCAATTTAAAGTGTTAACACTGGCTTGAGCTTACAGTTTAGACACAAACAATTTAAAGTAATTTTGCGTAGGACAGTGATGTCTTTATTGTTTGGCTGGGAAATCTAATCCATGCATTTCTATTCATCAAAAGAAGCTTTTTGCAACGTAGTGTGTAATCACAGCCCTCAAAGTCCAAATTACAAATAGTACTTTTGCAATATCTTTTTCTTCCTCATTTTTATGAAGTCATGCTATTTCTTTCCTTCTTTTACCTCCAAAGATGCCAGTTTCACTGAGAGGAAAGGATTAGATTATGTACTAAATGGAAATGGGAAGATGAAAAATTTTTGATAAGGCGTCCTAAGAATTAAATGGAGCTCCCCAAAATTGAACAAAACTATTAAAAAAATTAATTAATAATTGTCTTTCTCTACCCTCCATCTTCCTCGAATACTCTTGAACAAGGATCACTTACTCCCCCCATATTTCCTACTTGTGGTAGCCCATCTATTTCTTTTGAGAATCCCATCCAAAAAAGGGAATCAAGCCCCCGTCAGTATTAATTTGACTATAGCCTGTTGATATTACAAGGCTGTGCTGGAACTAGGCAGATTTAAAGGTCTTTAATGACAGGGGGTCGGGACTGATTAGGTCATCTTTAAGGTCCCTTTCAGCCCTTAACATTCTACAGTTCTATGACTCTACGACATACTTCCAGGCAGCATCATTGTTTGTTGTATACTGGGTTGGTTCAGTTAGGGATTTTAATAAATGTTAGTTAGTTGGTTCTCTGTACCCCTATTTTCCCTCACAATGGTTTGCTCCAAGTTGCTTACCACAGGAGCTCTTACATGTCAATCTTGTAGCCACTCCCTGATTCTTCTTGAAAGTTCTGTATCAATCACCCCACTTTTGCATTCCTATTTGTCCCAGAACACTGTATCCACCTGTTTTGTTCCCATAGGTTGTTATGATCCACATCACTCCCCTCTTGTCGTCCCTATTGGGCGAGGGGGATTTCCACCCCTGTCCGCCTGCCCCCTATTTAACTCAATGCTTTCATTGTCCATTCGCCATTTTGCCCCGTGCCGACCTGGGGATGGTTGCTCTGTCCATCACTGCGACCATGTGGGAAATAAAAGTTCCCAGGCTTGTGAGCAAGGTGTGCCTTCTCTCGTCCCTTCGCTTCCTCTCAGCATAAGGCTACCAAAGCTGCTTACCCATGCTGGAGCACTCAGCGCTAGCAGGGAGGCGAACGCCTTAGCCCTGGAGCACCCGTGCACGCGGCAGCTGCAGTCTCACCAAAGGGTGGCTCTAGCTGGGCTTCCCAGCTGCCCGAGGCCATAGCGAACAAAAGCCACAATTGTTTAATTAATATTATTGATTCTTGCAATTTTAAAATGGTTTTGGCTGGAAGGGACCTTAAAGATCATCTAGTCTCAACCCCCCTGCCATGGGCAGGGACATCTCCTACTAAACCAGGTTGTTCAAGGCCTTATCCAACCTGGCCTATAGATCATATAGTTTGTTTTACGTGGAATAGATATAAGTCTTTAAGATTAGGAGGCTTCAATTCTTCCCTAAATGGAGAGACAGTGACTTCTTTCAGTCTTGGCACAACTAAACAGATTTTTTTGAGTTAGAAATGGAAATAGGACTAATACCCAAACCTCCTTGGAGTACTTATTTGCAAGAAATTTCACCATTCTCTTCTAAATATTAGAAGAGTTTACTTTGCCTTGACTTCACATTTCCTTTGCCTTTTTCACTGAACAGAATGGTATGAGCTCAGAAATGTTCTTCTCGATTGCCAACTTCCTCCTCCAGACACGTTACAGTGCCAGGTTTAATCCAGATCTGCATGTTTGAAGAAGCTGCTAAAGACAATGAATCTTCCTCATATCAGTGCAAGCAGAGGATAAATATGTTGAAATCAATGAAGCATAAATGTGGTAAGACAGCAAAAACAGGTCGAAGAATGGAAAAGCAGTCATCTCTGCCCAGAATATTTTACCTAATTCTTGAAGAAAATTAGTTTGTATTTTGAAGCATTATTGTAACAGCTACCTTCAACAGAAATGTTGAGACAGCTGGAACTGATGAAATTACTTTATTTTGCCATTTATTGTATCAAACATATTGTGACACACAGGAATTATGCCTTTTCCATGTCTTCATCTGGGAGAGGCAAGCAGTGGTATATACAAGATTTTTATATACCACTGCTTGCTTATATGCACCTGTCTGCAAGTATGGATGAAGGCCCAATTCTCAGCAGCTCTGACAAAATCATTCCATGTTCTATTCTGCTGGTAAAGTGCTAATGAGACAAACTTTATAAATTAACTTTAAGGCTCTTAAGGAGTCGTAAAAGTGAGCAGCAAGAAAGATAAAACTAATGAAAGTTAGAGTAAGGTAAAAACAGTGAGCTGAAATTACTAGAAAGAAAGTTGAAAGGAGTAGGTTAAAAAAATACATAAAGGCATGCATCAAAATTGTATAAAACTCTCATCTGGCTGTGGAAGTCAGAGGAATAGGGATGCATTTACTGGTTAATAGAGTGGACTGTTTTACTCCAGCAAAGTCTCAGACTACTGTATAGGCAGAAAACAGAGTGTTTTATTTGTTGCTTGCTTGATATAAATTTTCTTTTTTAACCTAAGGCCTCTTTTGCTGAGTAGCCGCTTGACATTAGGACCATTTATGGATGTTTGATTTTATTCAGTACAAGTAAAACTGGCAGATTCTGACCCTTTGTAAGATTTCCATAGTGTGTTCACTGTTATATACTACTCGTGCCTAATACTGGGGAAAATCTTTCAGGAATGAGACCGAGTGAAGCAAAATTATGGTGCTTTGTGCTATTTTAAGGGTATATAATACTAAAGCAGAAACAGTCTTTTAACTATATTTTATGGTTATCCTACTGGATCGTAAAATATGTATTAGTCTAGAACAGATGATGTTGCAAACAACTATAAAAGTGAACAAAAAATGATAACTTTGGGACTAGAAACATGTAAGATAATTCTATAGAAACAGTTTTTGTTTGATGGTCTTAATTAGTATGAAAGATTGTTGATATTTAATCAGAGAAATCTAGGAAATTAGGTTTGAAACACCAATTTTATAAGTATGAAAACAGGCAAAAAAGTTTTCATTTTGCTAATTGCCTAATCATCATTCCAAATTAAATTTGAAAAATAAAACAACAGTAAAAAAAAAGCATTAAACGCTAGTGTATTCTTCTGCACTTGCCAGCTACTTTAAAACACAGGTAATGTGAAAGAGAATACACCAGTGGATTCAGTAGCAATTGTAAACATCTTGCTTTCGCAAGTGACTTTTTACATTATCTCATTAGTTTCTGTGGACTGAGGAAATAAATTTGTCTTTTTCTTCATGTCAGAAAATATAATAGGAGACCTTTGCATGACAGGAGGTTGCAAAGAGATACCTGAAAAAAAGTACAGGCTCAGAAAGGATGGGATTCCACAAGGATCATAAAAGTTACTAAGCAGATGATAATTGGAATCAGGTTTTCCAGTGAGCTCCTCTGGTAGAATCTCAGATCACATAGAAGGAGACAGAAGAATGTTTCTCCCATCTTGTCTTTACCCACCCCTCCATCTTCATCATCATGGCTTGAAACGTCTTGATTTTTTAGAGTAAAAATAAGTATCAGGAACTCTTTGCAATGTGAGGAGAAATCACAGGACCTTTCTTTCAGCTTACAGCATATGTTCAGCCTCACTCCATTCTGGTTCTCTTTCCAACCACTTCTGTAATCATATCCAAAGGCTGACCCTGCCTATTTCCATATGCTTGGGAAGAATGCAGATAAATAGTGTAAGTAGTTCAACTCTCTAGGGAACACACCTCTCTCATCCCTGCTTCTTTTTTACTACCTGCCAGAAATCAGACCTTCTCCAAGCAGCATCTCAAGGAATGAACAGATGGTTTAATTTTAATATATGCTTGCAAGCATTTGGCTTGCAAGATCCAGCTCACCCAAAAGAGGATCACATTGTGTAAATATCAGCCCTGCACAACTGCAACTCAGTCTCCCAAGGGGGTAGGCTTGCTTTTTGGGAGCTGGTGGACTCAGATGATTAATTTCTAGGTTATCTTAAGTGGTTTAAGGTGTAGTTATTGATAACTTAATGAGTAAAAGAAGCATGTTTTTTGAGGCAGCGTTGGCATTTACAGATATTACTACATTCCTACTACTAAGTTAATAGAAACAAACATTTGTCCTTTGCAGGTAGACTTTGAGACATTTGATTCTCTCATTTTAAGTGAAAAGAATAATTTTCAATTGAAGCATGGCTATGCAACACTGAGTATCTCATAAGCAGTTTCTAATTAAGGAACACCTATGTCAGTCTGAAGTGGAAGTTTCTCATTTAGGTGAGTATTTAGATGGTATTACTGTTAGCTGGCAAACTGGCTATTTGAACTGTAAGGCCCAAAGAAATTTAGTGATTTGTTAACGCAATTTAATGATTTAATTAAAAAAACTCCCAAAACACACATCTCCTCTTCCCACTCTGAAAAAAAATGCAAAACCAAAGAAAACTATTAAAAAAAACTCACGTCCCTTATTTTTACCTTAACTTAAGAAATTGTAAGAAATTCAATAGTTTGAGCTTCCAGGTGTAGCTCTTCCTTTTGTTTTTGCACTAGATACCTTAGATTCTGCATCTTGTGTATTTTAACAACCTCAGCAGACTCATTTTAGCATCATTTTGCTAAGTGCAATAAGAAAGCCTACAACTGAAATAGAAAAGCTTTTACAAACACAAGGACTTCAAGGATCTAATAAGAAAGTAGAATCTGTAAAACATACAGTGACTAAAAGGCATCCTGTGCATGAGTGTATCATAATCAGATTACTTTTTCACTGACTACTAAGCACGAGCCTTTCAAAAACTTCATTAGGCCCACAGTAAGATCTCTATACAAAGGAAAATCCAGCTGCTGGTCTGCTTGGGAACAGTACAGAATAAAAGGATGTGGCCCACCAGATTTTGACTGTAGAACATTTTGGTTTAATGCTTGCATTCACTTGCATGTGCTTGTTGCTGGTGTTATTTCTTTTTTTATCTTTAGAGGTATTTGAAATGTTTTTTGAAAGGTGAAGCAAATCCTAGGAAGTACACATTTAGGGAGAAGACATGAATAAAAAAAGAGCATTTTGGTATTTCTTCGATGCGACTGTTAGTATTGTCCTTTTTTTTAATATTTATCTGAATTAGTTCCATATGAAGGTTTCTTCCCACTGCATGATAATGTACACTGCAGATGGTTACAGTACACACTCACTGCAAAATGTTGGTGTATTTATTAAAAAATTCCATCTTGCTGTCACTGCTCAGCCCTGGATAGGAATTTGAAGAAAAATTCCCAATATTTGAAGATTTCTGTTAAAATAGAAATTAACATTCTCTCTTGTTGCAGATAAACTGGAACATAGTACAACATAAAAGCTTATATATATTTATTAGGGGTCTAAAAACTGCAAAATTTGCCTTTTTTACAGTAACGTTTTGTGGTCTCTAATTGTACTTTATGCCGTATTTGTCCATAGTATGATCTGTTGTTTTCAAAAAAAATATGAAAATGACCAGTTTATTTCAATGCAGGCTATTCTGGTTTATTTTCCATACACAAAAAATCAGCCTGTCCCTTGAGGCTTGAAAATTATTTCGTGACTGTTAGAAAAATGGAAAAAATTGAGAATTACAATGAGAAATATATTCTCTCCCTCTCTCTTGGGTAATGTCCATCTTAGATTGTCTACCATTTTTGCTCTCCATCATCCAGTGGCAAATCATGAAGTCTTGTTTCACTTACATGTGATACACAATGAAAGTAGAATAATTAAATCTCCTCCTTACTAAGCTGGAGAGACATCAGCAAAATAGAAATATCACAGCAAAAAGTTAGCTACCTTCCAATCATCAAAATGATTAGCAACAGAATGGCTAAAGTAGCCCATAACAGCTAATTCTGATAAATGTCCTGAGCACCTACCAACTGTGGATAAAATTATCATTTCCAGGGAATTCACATTTTCATCCCAAGTCCCTCAGAATGAAGGCACAAACAGCAAGTGTAAATATTTGTGTTAGAAATTAGTTGTTACTGGAGAGAGAAGTCTTATCTTTAGGTTTTAATTAATTCTTATCTCAGTTAAAAGACAATTAGAAAGAAATCATGTTATTGTAAAGTATTGTTGTCTGATTTCTGATGTAACATGCAGCTTTAAGAGCAATTTTGTGAGCCACAAGAATTCCTTTGATTTATATCATGTGCTAGTTTGTGAGTGGGGAGAGGATCATGGTTATTTGAGTGTGTATTTGAAATCCAAGGAAAAAAAAATATAAATTAAAAGACAAAGAATAGACAAGTTTTGTGCCCCACAGGCCTTATGGCTTCTCGGTTTCCTTTTTTTTTCCTTTAACAAACTGAAAATTCTTCTTCTTTAAGTGAACAATGTAGTGAATGAACTGAATGAAGAAATTTCTGTTTGATGAAGGATGAATAGATTGCTCTTTATTCTTCTTGCCAAGGAGTTAATTACTACATTGGTATGGTTGGTCGTTAAGAGTTGTACTCTCAAAGGGAGTCTGCTACAAAACAGATGTGTTTTTGTCATCTGAGAGAATAAGTTCTGTGGGAAAGATGAAAGTAGCAAGAAAATGTCTGCTTTTAAAAGTTCCTAGACTGTATGGCTTTCACCATTATCTGGTAGATGCATTTGTTTCAATTGGCGCTTGAAGAGAAGTAAATTAAAGGACCTTGAGTGCGCAGGAGTGAAAATGCTGTAATGTTGCAACTTGAGAGCAGTTTTTCAGCAACCTGGGTCTTTCAAAACTGTAGTTTTGATTAAAATATTGGCAGAACTACAGCTCTAACTAGCTCCCAGTGGATATTCAGTGTCCTAAAAATCTTATTAACTTCATAACAGCCTGCAGTTGAACAGAACACTATGGAATATGTGTCCTCCACAGAGTACTCAAAGAGAGATTAGAGGATAGTCATTAATGCTCAAATTTGGAAATAATGTTGTTTTTTTTTTAATGGTGCGCACATGTTCCTAGTCTCCATGCTGTACATTCTAGCTCAGTTATTGCCAGCATGGAGAGATATATATATATATATATATACACACACACACACATATATATGCACAATTCCAGAGGTGAGTTTCACCTAAATATTGCCATTTCTTCAATATTTTTCACGTTTAAGGATTTTTTTAAAAACTATCTCTGTGCCTTTCATATGATATATATGATTTTATATATATGTATATATATATGTGTATATATATATAGAAAGATAAGGTCCAATTGGTACAAGCTGTGTAATGAATTGGGTGCATAAGGTGATGAGCAGTGGTTATGCAGAAGGCTGGCACAGAGAACAAGATTGCAGGCACAAGATCATACTCAAATCAAGGTATTAATGTTCTCAAGCATTAACTACAAATATGAATAAGACTTGCCTTACTTGCCTATTGACTATTCTTGGCAAACTTGCTAAGATTTCCAGGACTGGTAACTCATTGCTTCTTCTTCAGCCTCTAGAAGCCCCTGCAGCGCCTTTAATTTAAGGAATTGTAAGACTGGGCATCAAGCATTGGGGAATATTCAACAATAATAGACACATTTGTCAAGTTCTGACTTCCTTCAATGAAAAGTGACTTTGTGGCAGCAGTTTTTGCCTTTTGGAATAAAATACTAGGATGACATGATTAATTTTCTGAAGGAACAGTAACATTTCTCTGAAAGACAACTAACATTATCCCATGTTCTCCCCAAAGGTGGCTATAATGGCCATGGGTTAAATATTGCTTCTAATAAATAAAAATTTTTGTTCAGTTTAGCTCAGGATTGCTTATACTTATACCTCCATCTCTTGAGACATGCGCAGATGCCACTTTCTGTATTTTTTAATCTCTTGTATAGAAAATCTAAATTATAAAGGCTTATCACTTCTTTTGATTTTCTTTCAGTCTAATCAAGATTTTATGCTTCCTGCTTTTCATGTTAGAGCTTTGACTGCCACACTGAAAACCACATGCATTATTCCAGAGCACAAAATTCAATTTTCCCTTGTCTTGTACTGCTTCAATGACTCCTCTTAATTCTGTTAAAAAAAGGAAAAGGAAAGTAAAAGAATCTTCTGAAGTATTGCATGAGCACATACATTCCTTTTTCACTTGATGTGACAAGTGAATAGAGAAACTTATGCCCATAGGCACTCCACTTTATTTCAACTTGTTAGCATACAGAGTGATTTAGTGCATTACACTGGTAATAAAACCATATTTATTACAGGTCCTATTAATAAGCAATAACTATTGCATTTTTAGCCACCCTCACTTATTTACCTTTAGGAAGAATATTTAAATCTCAAAAGACTATTAAAAAAACCCAGTGGAAAAATTTCAAATAACAGCAATTTGTTGAAAGAGGGACTATTGCAATTTCAATTAAAACATTTGAATAACATGAGGAAGACCTTAAAGAGCATTTAAAAAATGCCTATTTATATTTTTAATGTAAAATTTGGATTAAATATAAAAAGTTATATTCTAAATTAATGTAGATGGCAAAATATTTACTTCAGAAGTAAACACTTTAACGTTTTCATAACTAGATATTTATCTTGATATTCAAAATTGATTTTTAAAACAGTTCTATAAAATTTGCTTTTGTTGTGATGCTTTTACTACTTGAATTTCTCATAGAACTTTTTTAAGCAGTTATATTTAGATTATCAAGACAAATTCAGAGCTCTATCAAATGAACGGTTATCTAAATTATCCTTTTTACTGTCTTTTAAACAATTCAGTGGAGTTTTCATGCACAATATTTATGCATGGTACTTGTTAATAATGGAAAAAAAATTACTTGACTAATATAAAACTCATAGAAATTCCTCTTACAGTAGGACTTTGAAAGTGAAATTATTTTCCTATGTCAAGGCCTTACCTGATATTACTAATCTCTTGCCTTGAAAGACTAAATGCATAATTTATCTGTTTTTCTTTTTTTAATTTGCATTTAAAATATTTCTTTTTTTTTTCCCTGCACTTTGGCAAATGTAATATAATTGTTGTTTATTTCACAAAGGACTGTGATTAAACACTAAGAATTGTGGTTGATTTCTGGAAGTATATGTTTCTTGGGATAATTATAGGGTGATCAAACCTTTCCATAACTTGGCAGTTCCCCAATAAAATAAAGCCCCAAGGAGTATGCCATTGCTGCTTCCTTGCTGAGTGGCTTCCATAAGCTCTGCTGTTATTTCTTAGCCAGTATGAATCTTGAAGATTAACAGCTCCTAAGACAAGGACTGAAATATGCTTGCTGTGTTAATGAAGTCTCAAAATCACAGTATGGAAGAAAGCTTTCTTTGAAGTGCTGGTAAATCTCTTCATATGGATCATTGCCTGCAAGGAGAGGAATACCACTTAGGTATAGAGATAAACCCAAAATATTTAGTCTGAAACAAAAACAAGCTAAACCAATGATGTCACTGTACACTGTCAGTATCACATTCAGTCTGGGTTTTGCAACACAAGTAAGGGGGAGATCCTTCTCTCACTCTGCTGGCCAAAAAATAGGTTTTTAACCCAGAGATAAAAGTTATGTCACTGCCCCATAATTTTATGTTAGTATGGACATTGTAGAAATATTTCTAGAGCAATTGCATGTGTCCTCAGGCAATAATGCTGTGTCCTCAGGCATTTTAAAATTCCATTTTCCTAGATTTAGACTGCTCTTACCAGGCTTACAGCATTATACCTGTTTGTGTCATAACTTTTGTAGGTTTATTGAAATATTAGCAGTGTTATCATGTAATTTCATTCTTAATTTATATTAACTTGAATCTCATATGGCAGTAATATTAACTAAAATATTAATCTGATTTTATACTCCTGACCTTCTGGTCATCTAGCTTCACTTTTTTTAAAGTAAGAGGAAAGGCTAAATGAATTAAAGTACAAGGTTAATTAAAGCATCAAGCTAATATTTCATCCATCCTATTCATAAAGTCCATTTCGCAGTCTTATGAGCCTGACTTCTGCCATTCTAGAATGACAGTCATTTGAACTTAGTAGATGGTACAATATGTGTGAAACAGTGTAAAACATCATAAGGTAGGTGTATGATCAAGCTGACAAGAAAAAGAAAGATTTTAAAGAATTCTTTAATTTTTACGTAAAGTAAATCATACTTCCTCAATTCATCTTCTGTTTGAATTTTTATTTAGCTATGCTGGGAAAAAATGCCTTATGTCCCAGAACATCTTTTGTTTAGATACAAGGGGCAGTTATTCAACCTTCTGTTCTTTCTTGTTACTCTTTGTGTTTGCCCAATACAGTCTTACTGCTTCCAGAGCTCCTTCCACTTCGAAAAGCTCCACTGTCTGCTACACAGCTTTAATATCTCCACTGGCACATGCAGAAAAACAGAATGCAGAAGCAATGTTTGCTACAGCCAAACTAAATATATCTGTATGTTCTGTGAGAAATGAGGCACCTGGCCTCAAACACCTCATTGTCCATAGAACCCTACTCTCTTAGCTGCTCAAGTACACCAGCCATACACAACTTATTAGGAATGGCCTCTGACCCATTCCATCTCCAAAGCATGGCTGTTGTTTGAAAGATGACTAGCTGCCTTCATCCAAAGCTACACTAGCAACTAGTCTAATCAATTTATTAATAAAGGCAAACCCAGAGATGTAAACTGATTTGATCCTAGAAAATAAAATTAAAGGTAGGATTAGATCTTGTGTTCTTGGTCCTGTAGTATTCTTCCAGAAAATAATGCCTTTTACATTCAGAATTAATAGAAAACCTGATTGATTAGCAGTTTGGGAACGTGTCTCTTAAGATTCTACTCATATTGTGAAAATACTGTTCTTTGGCACTTTTCCTCACTTTTCAAGTCCTCTTTATCTGGAGTTTCTTATGTAATTTGAATACAGCTAACTATTTCAAACACCCCCTCCTACCTACACACCCATTATTGTGATTAGTAAGAATAGTTTGAGTATCTCGTGCTGTATAATTCTTCATAAAACTTACACATAGAACTACTTTGATTATAGTTCTGCTTGCATTTTCTGGGGAAAAGAGTACCATGATCAGGTATCATTTCCATTTAACTTACAACTTCACCATATGGAGCAGAAGAAAACAATATATTTGATTTCAGATGATAGATATTTTAGATATATTGAATCTAAATGGTTCTTTTGGCCCAGATGAGTGCTAGCACTTCATCAATGCCTGCATGTTTTCTTTCCTCTCAATCTCCTGTTGCCCATGCATGGGTCATTTTTGCTGCTTTTAAGAACCACAGAAGTTTGGAAGAAAATCTCTTTTAAGTAGGCTATGAGTTAATAAGAGCATAATTTAGAAGTCTACTGTATTATAAAGGGACCCAAGAGCATTGGTTACAGAGCATGTCTTTGAAGCCTCTAAATACTTATACCTCTGTAAATTATTTCCTACAGTGGGGGAGTTGCACATTTATCATTCCATGTATCAATATAGGCTGGGCAATAATGGATTGAGGGCAGCCCTGCCTAGAAGGACTTGGGGGATGCTGCTGGATGAGAGGCTGGGCATGACCCAGCCATGTTCACTCACAGCCTAGAGAGACAAACATGTCCTGGGCTGCCTCCAAAGCAGCATGGCCAGAAGGGCGAGGGAGGGAATTCTGTACCTTTGTTCCACTGTTGTTCAAACCCACCTGGAGTTCTCTGTCCAGCTCAAGGATCCCAAGTACAGGAAAGACAGACTTGTCACAGACAGTCTTGGACAGAGTTATGAAGATGGTCACAGGACTGGAGCACCTCTCTTATGAGAAAAAGTTGAGAGAGTTGGGGCTGTTCAGCCTGGGGATGAGGTTTATTGTACTTTCTTTCAGATTTTGTTGTACTTCCTTTTTGTTGTACTTTCTTTTTGTTGTACTTTTATTGTACTTTCAGATTTATTGTACTTTATTGTACTTTCTTTCAGATCTGGAGTGATCTTATGGACTTTCAGTAGCTGAAGAGAGCCTACAAGAGAGATGGAGAGGGTCTTTTTACAAGGATATGTAGTCACAGGACAAAGGGGAATGGTCTTAAAGAGTGCATTTAAATTCAATGTTAGGAAGAAATTCTTTACCATGAGAGTGGTGAGGCACCGGAGCAGGTTGTCCAGAGAAGCTGTCCACAGCTGTGGATGCCCCAACCATGGCAATGTTCAGTGCCAGGTTGCATGGGACTCTGAGCAACCTGGTCTGTGGAAAGTGTCCCTGCCTGTGGTGAGGGAGTCAGAAATAGATGGTCTTTAAAATCCCTTCCAATCCAAATAATTTGATGATTCTATAAGATGCTCTTTGAACTGTGTTTTCTGGGGAAGAGCTGCCTACACAATAATGAGACGGAAAAGCAATTAGGACAGAAGTGTTGGAGTTGCTGTAGGATCTGCCTCTGAGCACACCTCCAGCTAGGATGATTGGGTTGTTTTAAGTGGTATTCAAAAACTGTATTTATTGGGGAGAAAAGAAAGTACACACCAAAAGAGATGCTTCCTGCAATTGCCTTAAAATATTCACCTAACAATATGAATGGTGCATGGCATTTTTGTCAGTGTGAACAGCTGCTCCCCTCTGCTTATTTCGCTTTTACTGAATCATCTGTAACAAACACTCTGCTCAGGAGAGCCCACAGGTAGCTCAGCACTTTTCATTTACAAAAGTAATCCATGTCTCTTGTCAACTTTGCTAGAGTGTGGCAGGAGTTTGAAAAAGTCACCCAGACTTCAAGAGAAAACAACTTCTATGGAATACTCCTTGGCTGGAAACATAAAATATTTATACCCTTGAAACAGGCAATTTGATCATTCAGTCGCTTTATATATACCTCATTGTTTAAGCATTCCTCTGCAGGCTCCTTTCTCTGTTAAATATAGTTATACGGTACGTAATTGCCAAGCATGAAAAGAGTTGCTTATGCTATTTTTGGTAGCATGGATGATGAGCACAGCATTTATGAAGGAAGAATTATTATGGAGTTAAAACTCGTGCATATCTATGAAAGCTTAGCTTCTTCCTTGGGAGTTTTGGAACAAGTCCAACCTTAGAAAGTTCTCATGGGGTTTCTTGAGCTGTACAAGTTGGAAAGAGCTTTTAGCTAAATTGCTGATAGTTAAAATAACCAAAGGGCAGTTTTAAATGTTTGTCACTAAGAGCAATAAATCATTGCTCAGCACAAGCTGTGTTAAATCTGCTGTCAGGACAGGTGTCTGCTGGGCTCCCTGAGGCAGTCAGCAAACACAAACTAATGTGCAAACTACAGTAATTTTTTCTGCCAGCTCTCCCATTTTTGAGATGAATACTAGAAGGTCTTCTATGCTACTGTTGTTGCAAACTGACCTGACCAAGCCTGTGTGATTGAGTTCATCCACCTTGGCCTCTACATGGAAACCTGTGAGACGTCTGCACACGAGAAAAATGTTCTGCTGATAGTGGTGGGAAGATGTGTGCTCATACATAACCTGTCTGGGTCTCTTGTAATGGCCAGAAGATTTTCTAGATGTTCTTTTACAAAGAGAGTAATACTAGACCTGGCTTCCAGAGATCAGTTTTTCATGGATAAAAGCAAAACGAAATTGAATTAGTTTATCACCATGTAAAGAAGCTGCTCATGTAATTAGTAAATTTTGGCCTGAATAAATTATATTGAAAGAACTAATTGAGTCAATACAAACACTGTCCCAGTGATTATATTGGAACAGAATGTTTATGCTCTTAAGTGTTCTCATCTTAGTTCATGCAGCTTTGGGAGAAAAATTTGTCCAGATTACTTCTAGGTTTTCAATACACATTTCCAAATAGTAGTTTCCTATGAAATGCAAATTTTTTTCTACTAGATGAAAAAATTGAAGCCATCCTTACATATTTGCACATGCATTCCTCATTGCTAGTCACTGCTAACTGATCTGAGAGTTGTGTGCCAAGTCTTTATGACTTATTTCTGTACTTTGACCTTGCTGTATTTGTCCATTCATCTCTATAGATACACAAAAAGAATAGAGAAATATGTCTCGCTTAAGTATTTCTACTTAATATACAGCCAAATTGTAATGGTTTGTAAATAAACCCTGAAATGTTTTTTGTCTGAAAACCTCATCTATACTCTGGTCACCCATATTTCTTTTATAAACCTGAAATGCTTTTCCAGCCTCCTGCATCTTATTCCTCTGCAAGGCACATGTCATAACCTGCTCCGTAAGGATCTTATTCAGTGTTTTGCACTCAATTTCTTCAAATCCAATACTACTAAATCTGGTAAAAGACAGTAGTGAACCAGCTTCACAGTCTCTGACATTGCAAGCCACCAGGTCGATTCTGTGTGAAAATACCTTTCTTTTAACAATCTTCGTCAATAGTACTTCTTTCTTCTCCTGGCATAGTATATTCTATCCCTAAATTGCTCAGATTCAGCCTATCATAGCATTCAAGTGTCTAAACGTGAAAACTACCCGTCATTCACTATCTGGTGATTCATCAGGATTTGAAATTATTTTTTATGAGAAGAGTGACTTTGTGTGATATTTAAGGGCTTGCCAAATGAATTAAGTAATTTTCTTCTCTGTTCTCTATAATTAGACTTGCACTTACTAAAGAATCTCAGTTTTACAGTCTAACAGGACTAAGAATAATTTCAATAACTTAAAAATTTATTTGGATTTTTTAATAAAAAGACAACTCCCAAAGACTTCAGAAATCTGTAGCATTAATAATAATTTAATACAAATAGATAACATACCATGTGTCAAGTTATGCAAGACACCTGGAACTGATTAAACCCATGGCATGAAGTCCTGAGATAAGTGCAGACATAGTATTTATGTGTTTTTAAAGGCAAATGGTAAAGAAGTTTCTTTTTCAAAGAGACTTGCTCAAATAGGGAAAAGGAAAAACAGGAATGCTTTATAGCAACTTAGTTTTATCACCTGTTTGGCTTATTTTTGCATGAGGGACATCTGTTGATCAGTAGATGATGGGTGAAGCCATCCTAGTAAGAGCAAGAAAAGCTGGAATTAATATGGAAGGAAAATTAAATGGGAGCTGAGTAACTTTAGAGATATGACTGGTCTGTTCATGAGCAATTTACATTTTTTTTCTGCCTTTGAAAAAATTATCATTGTTGCCTCAGGTCCCCTTTAAATTTAAAGAACCTATGAAACTATAAGATGTCTCAATATGAAAAATAATTACCTCATTTGTTTTCATGACCTATATTTTGGTAAAAATAAATTAATTAAATAATGCCTTTCATGCCTCTAATTATCTATTTCTTGTAACCTCAAGGAATTATTTTAAAATATTTTAGTGTGCCATGAAAACAGAATGCAGTGAAGTTTTTTATATGTATTTCAGTAATATTTGAAAGAGGCCCACCAGAAATGAGCTTTCAGTTTCTTAATGCTTTTTCTGTGCCTTTGAATTTTTTATAATTTCAGTTACTTTCTTAAAAAATATACCAATAACCTAAATGAAAAACTATAAAAAAATTCCTGAATCAAAAATACCTTTGTTTGAGGCCTTTCTGTGCTCTCTGCATGTGTGTGTGTTCATATTGTATATAAAATTAGGCTCTTGCTTTTATACTCCCCAGCTCAATCACAGTGGGCAAAAGACCTTGTGTGCTTATTTTATCTTCTGCTTGACATACTGCTTGATGCATATGATCAAATGCAGCATTTCATTTCCAGTCTCACAGATGACAGAATAAATTCCAGAATGTATTTCTGCAGATGTCAGAAAGGTTAAGGAAGACAGATAGATACTGGTTTGCTCATGCTTCAGTTTCCTGAAAAATCAGGAATAATTAATGAAATGCAGCTGAAGAGAGCCTACAAGAGAGATGGAGAGGGTCTTTTTACAAGGATATGTAGTCACAGGACAAAGGGGAATGGTCTTAAAGAGTGCATTTAAATTCAATGTTAGGAAGAAATTCTTTACCATGAGAGTGATGAGGCACCGGAGCAGGTTGTCCAGAGAAGCTGTCCACAGCTGTGGATGCCCCAACCATGGCAATGTTCAGTGCCAGGTTGCATGGGACTCTGAGCAACCTGGTCTGTGGAAAGTGTCCCTGCCTGTGGTGAGGGAGTCAGAAATAGATGGTCTTTAAAATCCCTTCCAATCCAAATAATTTGATGATTCTGTAAGATGCTCTTTGAACTGTGTTTTCTGGGGAAGAGCTGCCTACACAATAATGAGACGGAAAAACAATGAGGACAGAAGTGTTGGAGTTGCTGTAGGATCTGCCTCTGAGCACACCTCCAGCTAGGATGATTGGGTTGATGATGGTTGAAAATCAAACTACTTTGAGGATGATGGTTGAAAATCAAACTACTTTTTAAATCTTATCTTTGCAGTATTTGATTTTTATTAATAACTTATTAAATAAAATGTTTAAATTTATTCCATTTTTTCCCTATTTATTAGCAATTTGTTAAAGAATTGTGCTACTTGTTCTGTGTTAATGGATTTCTAGGAACTATGGAAATCCTTCATAGGTTGATTACGTAGTTAAAAGTCTTTAGGTTTCCACCTACCACCACATTTCAGGATTTTACAAGAATAAGCAATGTTTTATTTAAGTTGCTCAGCTAGGGTATAAAGGCCTAATTAATTTAACAAATATATTCAGAGTAATCAACTTTTCTAGTTTTGTGATCTACTATATTTTAAAAAATGTGTTTCCTCTAAAGTCTCCATGTCAATATTGTACATAGGATTTTACAATATTGAAATTATTTCCAAAGTTCTGATGCTGAACACTGAGTTAATACTCCATTTATGCTTATTTAATTTTACTTTTTTCACTTGGTTGGACTGCCATGGGAAAAGAAGAAATGTTTAGCTTTTGTCTATATTTTTTTCTTGAAGTCACACTGCTAAAAATATTAGGGACCAGAATGGCAATGTTGGTATTAACGCCTTAAAATCCTCACTTTCATGATCTTGTCAAAATTACTTTAAGAAACCAATGTGGGGATTTTCCCTCCTGTTTGCAGAAACTTTGGATTTCTAAAAATTTCCAAATGTATTTTTGGTCAGAGTTACAGCTAGATTGTTGCAGAGGAAAAATGGCTGAATCCTGATTTTTCTTTCATTGATTCTTCTTGGTGGGCAGGGCCTTCATTCTAGTTCTTAGACATCAAAAATAAAACGAATTTTTGTTTTGTAATACATACTTTGATATATGGAAAAATGTTGTAATTTAAAAAAAAATAATTATTTTCATCTGATCAGTAAAATCTTATTATTCTTGTAAATTGGTAATGTGGGAAAGACTAGAGCAAGAACAAAGGAAACAATGGCTGGATTGAAATAGTGAAAAAGTAATTGAAAATTAATTAAATTGAAATACGTGAGATCATATTTGGGAACCTTAACAAACCTGATAACTTGAAGTTTTGATTTAGAAAAAATAAATAAGAAGCCTTGTTTAAGTAATAGTCATTGATCTTTCACTGCACCTAGTATAAAATTTGTCTTAAATTCATTGGGGTTTTTAAAGTGGCAAGGATAATATTCATGTTTTGTCTAGTTTTGAGCAACAGCAGCTCTTCAATTAAGCATTTGCTTGGTTTTAAGTTGTAGTGCAATCAGACTCACTTAATTTTGCATTCTGATGAGCTGACCAGAGTCAGCATTTTAGATTTTACAAGCCAGGCACAAAAAGTGCCCTGACAAGGTTATTGTTTTTTGAGCGAGAGCATCTGAGTGCTCTTTCACTCAGAATGCTCTTTCACTGGAATTTGAAACCAGGTAGAAATGCTCTGCTGCTACTTGGGGATGATTCATATAAATTGAACAACTTCAGTTTCTGTGAGCTGTAGAGGGAACAATGACAAAACATACAAAGTTGGTACATTTGAAATACGTTAATACTACCTAGATGGAAGTAATTTAATTGACTTTTCAGCCTTTTTTAGAATTCTTTGGGAAAAGAAATGGAAGAAATCCTCATGTTCAGTGTTCACTTTTTATTTTCTGTGTTTGTGATGTTTTGTTTTTTTGGTGTCAAAGTGAGGATATGGTCTTCTAAATTTCTGTGGCAGCAGAAGTATTTCCTAAGCAGAGGAAGCTATTGCTCTGCAGAAGAAAATAGGAATTTTTTAAAAGGAAAAATCACATAGGTTACAGTTTGTCTCACAAAAATAAGGAAAAATATGGCCCACATATGCAAGCTCTTTTTTTTCTTAAGGTTATGTTCTGTTATCTTAATATAGGCATCACTTTTGGTTTTCTTCGTATGGGGAAGAGAGAAGAGCAAAACAAACAATGGTCCCCTTTTGCTTTGTAACTTCAAATCTTCTCACAGTTAAGGCATATGAATTGATGTAACTTGTCAGTGTTTAAAGAGTTCTGCTGATGTAGGACTCTGGCCAAGTTCAGGTGTCATCTTGGCTCCCTAAGCCTGCTCAGTTGCAATCTTCATGCAATGGAATTATTTTATAAAAATTTTCTTTGAAAATGCTGCTGGACTGAGGAGGTGAAATATCCAGGTTTCTAAGTGTGTGCATGCACCAAACACAAACTGAGCTCTGAATAAATTTCCTTCTGTAAATTCAGAATTTGTGGGTAAGAATTCCCAAGAACTTTCTAATTTCTTTGCTGCCATATGTCAATCTACTGGAATTTTGGGGGAGCACATACTATTTCAGAAGTGGGTTTGAAGTTTTTTGTTGTTCCTTTTTTGTTTTTTCTGCAATTACTTATAGAGGAAAAAATCTGCATTTTCCCCCATAATCTTAGTAGGGAATAATCAGATGTACTAAGGCACAATGTTCCTGTTTAGCTGCTCAGTCAAAGACTTCTGACTATATCTTATTTGTGAGGATCAATCAGGAACAGGATGACTTCCCGTAAGTAATTTCTACTTCAGAACACTGCCTCCTAATTTTCTGAAGTTTTGAATTTTCAAAGAGAAATACTGAATAATGAAAGGGAGGAGTTTTCAGGAAAACTTTAGAATTGCTGAAATATTAATTTGGTGTCTGAAGTTAAGCTAGTCTGGGAGAAAAAAAAAAAAAAACAATTTCAGAGAAAGATTTTAAATATTCAAATGTAATGCAAAGGCCTTTCTTGTATAACATCAGATACTAGTGCAGGGGCTGCCTGGGCTTTGCTTCCACACAGCCTGCCAGAATGAGCTGTAGTAGAGCTTTGCTATTGTGAGGGATGAGGCTGAATGAAGGCTCTGTGTGTCAGTCAGACACTGCCTTAGCAATCAGCCCCAGCACACTTCACACCAACAGAGTGCCTTTTAAAAGTGTCCAAGGAAAGCAAGTCTTGCCAAGAACAATGTGTTACGATACCTTGATGTGTCCTGGTCTATTCAGACCTCTAGAGATGACTTCTCATCTGAATGTCTTCCTTTGTTATTTCATTTAAAGATCAAGGATGGTACATTTCTCAACACAATTACTGTGTGAAATCTTTTCTTTTCAATGAAAAAGAAACTTGTGAGCTCTTCTCAGCAGGGTCAGTGTCATCTTTGGTCTCTCTAAAGCACTTAACCTAGAAGGGCCCAAGGGTTGCACTGCCTGGTCTTGAAATAGAAGTCGCCAGTCCTCACCCTGATTGCGACTTTTTTTGGCTCTGCTGAAGTGGAAAAATGTCGCTCCCTAATACTAGATCTGTGTATTCAAAGGATAAGTAATGTTGCACTGTCTGTCAACTATGTGCCCACATACTGTCCATCTCTTCTCATGGTGAATGTTTAGAGAAAAATATTGCATGTTAATACTTGGCTAACATGAGGGAGATTGATTTTTGTCAAAAACAAATTATAACAATGTGACAACTTCTGTTCATGCTCACCACAGCAAGGCTTGGTCCCCCAACCCCTCCCAGGATGTTTGAACAACTTCCTGTGCACTCTTGACACTTTCCCCCAGAGAAAAGTAACTCTGTGTTAGAACTCTGATTTCCATGTGAATCCAGTAACTTCTGTTTTTCTTAACTCTGAGTATGTGTAACCATACAAGAATCCTTGCTTTTATGCCTCCCCCCCAAAAAAGAAAAAAGCAAATTAATATTTCTTGTGGAGAAAGTTTTGATATTCATGGAATGATTCCATTCTCAAATTGCTAAGTAGATGAGGAAGAAATAAAGTAATCATAGAAATTGTTATTGTGTTTTAGAGAAAGAAAGGTAATTTTTTAGTAGTGCTAATACAGAATAAAAGAAATACACCTTTACTTCTGCTTTTTATTTGGATAAGAGTGTAATGTTTTTGCCAGAGCAAGATGATAAAACATATTGCATTTCTTCACAGTGAAAGGTGAATTAAACAATAATTATTAGTGCTCAGAAGAGGATGAAAGAAGTAGCAAGGTTAAAGATGTGAAAAAATCTAGAATTTTTTTCCTTTACTTTTTCTACTGCAGCACCTTTTCTAGCTTCTTGAAAGATCTGGATCATTATAGTAATTACTCCATATTGAAACTAAATATTATCTGAGAGTAAGGAATGTCTTATGAATAATTTATTTAAACCTTGACAGCATTTAAGAAGTACTTATGCATGCCTATATTTCCAAATAATACCAAACATAACTAGCATGAAATGTGGAGCTGCACTGTGCTCTAAATTTTTGGTCATTTGATATTTCTGAAATTAGCAGAGGAAAAAATTCAAAGTATCCTCTTAGCTGGTCTGAAACAAAATCTTTTTGCTATATTAAGAAGATTTTAAAAATGTAGATCTGTTGTTGTAATGTATTAACAAAAAACTACCATGGCATTCTGAAACAAAATTAATTGTTCCTTTTTATATTTAAGTTATTTTTTAAATAAACTCTATTTATTAACATACATATATGTACACAAATGCTTGAAAGTAACTTTAACTTTGTATGAGTGTATGTGAACTAGTTTGGGCTAAATTTCTACTCTTATAGTCTAAGTATAGTCTATAGTGTATTCCTAAAGTATATAGTGAAGACCATTTATGGTTTAGTCACATAAACAGTTGTGCAAAAATAATCCAGTCAGCAAGTCAGGGCATCAAAATGAGAGCAGAAACTGTAAAACAAGATGGACTGAAAAAAAAATTTACAAACATAGAAACAGAAAAGGACATTTGGAACCACAAGAGCTCAGAGATTCAACAGTATTGCAGAAAACAGGCCGGAGGGAGGCAGAAAGAAAATGTCCCAGGTATCTTAACCAGTCCTTCTTAACAATCAACAGAAACTGAATTCCACTGTGTTTTGTATAGGGGTGGAAAAGCTAACTGGGCAGTTGCTAGATCTCCTGCATATCTACTGATTTCAAACATCAGAAGGACCTTGGATGTTTTTGGTGTTTTGGCAGTCACTTTGATAACTTCTGAGAGTGAGTGATGACTCTTGGAATTGTGCTTATCTCAGTATTGGTCAAAGGTGAAGGGATTTTAAAGGAATAGAAAGCAATGCTGAAGGGAAAGTGGCCGAGCAGAAGTCAGGAATAGGAAAGCAGAACATAACTGATCCTAGGTTAGCCTAATCTGAATTAAAAGAATCGGGCACAGAGCTTGGTTATTGGGCTGACACACTACCAAGCCTCATGAGGAAATGACTTATGGATTCTGGAGTCCAAAGAAGTAGAGTCTGAGTTTCTGATGTGAATAGTTCAAACAAAGTATTGTGGAGGTATAACTAAAGAATAACCTAAAGCCTTTTGGCACATGTTAACGATGCTTATAGCAAGATACTAGATTCATTTCTCTATTACTAAACCTGCAAACCTTATTTTTAATTTGTGGCTCTTTGTTTTTGTGTTTGTGGGGTTTTTTTTGTTTTTTCTTTTTGGGGGGGGGTTGGGGTTTTTTTTTTGTGTTGGTTTTTTTTTTTTGTAGTTTTTTTTTGTGGGGTTTTTTGGGTTTTTTTTTTTTTTTTTTTTGGGGTTTTTTTTTTTGCTTGTTTTTGTTTTTTTGGTGGTTTTTTTGGGGTTTTTTTTTTTTTTTTTTGTTTGTTTTTGTTTTTTTTGTTTTTTGTGGGTTTTTTTTGCAAGGTTACCACACTCTTTGAACCTTTTTTGTAGGGAACCTACTTCATGCCTTTGTCCAACAGGTGTCCCATACTAAAAAAAGCTGAGAGAATATAGCAATTATTATTACCTTGTGCTATTTGTGCTCCTTGTCACATAAAAGAAAAGCAGTCACAATGTCTGTGCAGTCCTCCACCAAAGAGTGTGTCTAACCTGGCAATCTCATGTAAGTTTCTTCATTAACCTTCCCTATGGGAACAGCATTACTCTTGCTTTTTCCTGCTTCCTATTTGTTTATAAGTAGCATCAGATACTGTCCCATCGTCTGACTTGATGTCCAGATGGAAAGCAACTGTTTGATACTGGAAAAATGGGACCTTTTTCCAGATATATTGCTAAACGGGACACTATTATTGCTTTTTTCCAGTGACTTCAATATATAATCACTTCTATTTAAGCCTAGTGTTTCAAGGAGTTTTAAGTACAAGCACTCAAAGAAACATAGGAATTTAAATCAAGTGCTCTACTTTATAATGACCTTTCATCTCAACTACAAGATCTTTTCTTTAAAAGTGGGTTGAACAATGCACTGTTAAAAACTGTATTTCCCAACCTATATTCATTCTTAAGAATAATGATGAAAAAAAAGGTCTGCTGGCATGTGAGAGTATCGCCTCCTCAAGGTGCCCAAACCAACAAGCTTGCATAACGTTTAATCACTTGTACATGACATGGTCTTCTCTTCATGAAAACCTTGCAATCTAGCTCACATCCGTGCTTAATTTATACCGAGTGCCTCATGTAATGTAGGTGCAATAAGAGGTGCAGTGGTCTATTGGTGTTTCCCTTTAGTTGCTTGGAGCTGTATCCAGTTATTATCATTAAGGGTAGTTACACATTTAAATAAAAATATAAAACTTGATTTGTAGTGATTTCTCATACAGACATGTTTTTTTTTCTTTGCTTGACATAGCTGATTGGATGTAACAATTGAAACTGAAATGAAATCAGAAAAAGTATACATATATTGCTAAGTCAGTCTGGTTTTAAATATGGAAAAGCACTCCATCATACTGTGTTTTGATTTGTTGGGTTTTCCCCCTTGAAGCAGCTGAACACTATTCTAGTTTCCTACAGATTTTTTTATCCTATGTCTGTGCCCTCTCTTCCCTGTGATCTTCATTCCTCTTGAGACATCCTTTCCCATAGTGTGCTCCCTGCCCACCTATCACCATAATGTTATATCAGAAGTGAGGCAGGTATCACTGCCTGTGTCCTTCTTGAACTACCTACTGGCAAGCATAACAAAAGAATTAAAAGAAATAATCTCTGAGTTGAGACTATATTTGAATCCCTCTACCTTACATTAATAAGTGCCACTTATTAAACTTGCGTTCTATGAAAGTATTCAAGAGTAATGCTGAAACCTCTCACCCTCTGCCAAGCCTGGTCAGCAGTGGTAAGCTTGTTCTGAAGCTGCTGGGAGGTTCTAAAAGGAAGGCAGGAAAACAAAGCAAAACAAACAAACAAAAAAAGTGTGATTTGCATTTAAGTATGTTTATCAGTGTGTGGTGGTGTTTATGTGTATAATAGAAGTCAGGATGCTGATCGTACATTCCTGTCTTCCAGAAAATGTCTCTGATCCTTTTCTGAGAAGGGGCATTTTTTTTCTTAATGTAACTGACCAGATGAAGAATCAATTTGCTGTAAAATCCTTTATACATGCTCTGGGAGGTCTTTTAATGGTGCATCAAATGGCCAATAATTGCAGTCCCATGAGGTTCGGATGCTTGAGCAGAGAAGACGATAGAAAGAAATAACACAACTGGAACACTTAGGAGTAAGGCCTTTTCCCCAGTAAGTTACCAAGTTAAATTTAGCTGCCCCAATGCCCAAATGACTTTTCTCATGAGCTACTTCTATGCACTTACCTTATTACAGCCCTCTCTAAAATACTGTTAGTGGAATTTTATGTAGCCCATTACGTTTATTAAATTACTGTTGTGTTACTTCCTAACACCAAAATGTCTTACTAGAGGTAATAGCAGATCAAGATAAAATGATTATTTCTTTTGGCAAGAGGCAATGTTCTTTTTATGAATTGTAGTATAGCTAGGGTTGTTAATTTAGGTTCCAGATTATGTATCATATGTATAGAACTGAACTACTACACTTAATACTTTGATCGTTTTGCAACACTTTTTTTAAATTTGTGAAAAATAATATATGAAAAGGGAAAAGAATACAAGTAATCAAGGTGGGGGTGTTTCTAAAATTCAGTTTATTTTAAATAAACCAAATGTTTTTTTAAAAATCAATTTTTATTGAATGATGAAATTGTACAATAAACAAAGGTAGAACTGGAAGTGTTTTGGTTGGTTAGTTTTGTGGGGTTTTTTTTGTTGGTTTTTTTTTTTGGTTTTTTTTTGGGGGGTTTTTTTGTTTTGTTTTTGTTTTTTTTTTAATAGGAGAGAAAAGAAAAATTAAGGTATTTGCAGTTAGAATGATTTTTCTTGTTCAGTGGGTCATAGTCAAATGCCTTTTTCCTGGAATTCCCTACTATGCCATAGAGAAATTCTTGCCACCATGTTCAGACATAGATAAAGTAAAACTAAAAAAGCTCACAGCTATAATAAGAACAAATATGCAAATTAATTCGGTTTCATCCTACAGTGTCTAGGCAGTGACTTCCCTTTAAATGGAGGCAGTGCCCTTTAAATGTATGGCTGAAATACAGCTCAATAGAAAAGGCACTCACCTCATTATTTTGTGGAATGAAGGAGGCTAAACAGTCATTTTACACAATAAACACAATAACAGAAAAATTTAAAATTGCTGGATGCAAGTATGCCCAGAGTTCATAAACCACTGCACTTCCTCCTAAAAAGAAAGGCTTAACAGTCTCTGTGGTTTAGCTCTCTTCTTATAAAGTACTAAAACACCTATATGCCAATAGAATAAATCCATCTGGCTTATATATATTCATATGTAGGTATGCATAAATATACTCTCTTTTCATATATATAGCCCAAATTTCCTAGAAATAAGCTACATCCAAGTGGCTTCACTACATCCAAATGGCTTAGAAATCTGGGGGTTTTTTTTGATGCAAGGAAAAATAGGAACAGTGACAACAAAAAAAATTTTAAAGTATGAGGGTGCATATTCAGAAACCCAAGATACTTTGAGAAATGTACATTCTTAAATGTAGCATGGATGATGATCCATGCAGCACTCACTGTGCTATGATTCTGTACCCATTTCCCTTTCTTAAATTAATGGAAAAACCTCTTCTATTAAGTACAGCAGGTTAGTTTCATCACTTGAGAGCTACTCTTGACTGAATCAGTGTAACTAACAATATCTTGCTCTAGACATCAGTCTGCAAGCAAATAAACCAAAAATAATCTTGTGTGACACTGCAGCATTTCTGAAAACCATTAGCAAACACTAAGAATAGATTACAGAGGAGTTGGAAGGAAAAGTGCACCAAATGCAGTCAAGTAATTTCAGAGACTTTTCTAAAAGTATTCCTCTGTTTAAAAGTTACAGCATTCAGTAGCAGTTATGAATTAGAAATAAGAATTAAACAAACATTAGAAATACCAAGTCAAACTTCTGAACAAAAAAAAACTGGTAAACAAGGGAAAAGTAAAAGTAGAAAAGTAAAAGTAGAAATTTAATTGTTAATATAAAAAATAATGGACTGTCTACAAGGAAGTTAGTCACTGGAGAAAACTGTTAAGTTGGTCAAGAATTAATTTGATGTTATGGGGCTTAAAGGAATCAACTTAAAAGTGTAAATGTCAAAGAATTTTCTTCTTCTTTCCTACTGCAAAAAAAAATGAAGCATGAGAAAAAGCTGACAGTGTTAGGGCAAAGCTGAAATCCTTAAAGAAAAATTTAGTATGTTTCCATGTTTGTACTTAGAAGTTTGGACAAAAGGTAGTTGTTAATGTGTTTGATGAGGAAACATGCAAAAATACTTGTGTTTCATGAGAATAGTATAAAGTCTTACAAATAGTGTTGCTATTGGAATGGTTTTGAAGGTTGAAGCACCATCTCTAAATCCAAACACTTCTGTAAATGTCCATTAATTATCAATTATTCAGCAATTATTATGAATTAGGTTATTTCATGCTCTGAGATATCCCTCATGTGTGACAGAATGCCCTGAATTTAGCACAGTGCTTTATTAGCTTACTTTGCGTAATTTTTGGACAATAACAGAGCATGTCTGGTTCAGTAGAGTCTGCCTGGTTGGTTTGCAACCATCTCATCTGGGACAGATATTTGTCAGATATTCTAAGCAGGCTCAAACAAACACATAAAAAAATTTAAGCCAAATGTTTGGGTTTTTCTTTTTTTTTTCTATTTTGGACTATTTAAGTGGGATCGTTGGTATATTCTGTAACATCTTACTGATACAGAAGCAAATTTTGTATGGTCTCTATCACCAGTAACAGTCCTGTGGAGCTGAACATTTGCATCATATATTTTGAGTGGTTTGCCACCACCAAAATACTTATGAATTTTAGAGCATTTAGGTACATTGCATATATGCAACGTAGAAGATCACCATCGAAAATCCCCAGTTCTGTTCACTAGAGGAGGGCAATAAATTTCAAGCTGATTAACTGATTGATATTCCATGTGATTCAACTTCCCCTACTTCAAATTCTGCTGTAGCTTGTGTTGTGGTTACATTTAACTGCTATCTCTGTACTTGGTTCTTGTTTTAGGAATGAGAAACACTGCTATATGCCAGATGGTATTCAAAGAGTTCATGAGGTGTGTTTCGATTATTAAAGTTGAAATAGTACATGTACATATAAAATTATCTCTGTATGCATTTTTAATGAGAGTCTTAAACAGTCATCTGGGTGGAGTAGATATGTCTTCTCTTACAATAGTATTCAAAATGATCAGATGGCACAAAGCTGAAAAATGGACTTTTTTCCACTCAACCTGAGGACTCTGTTTGGAATAGAAGGAAATCAAACACTGTCTTCTAGTTAAACTGTACACTTTTCATATTAACTTTTCATAAATAATTTAGCACTGGAGACATAACTTCAATCTATAAAACACGGCTGAGAAAACAGCAAAGAATAGACGAGACAGTAGCTAGAGAAAAGTCAATCAGTTTGAAATAGACTGAACAGTAGTTTGCAATATTAGACAGCCTGTGACCTTTCAATATCTTTTGCTTGTTATGCCTTAAACACTTAGAAGGAATTGCCATCATTTTTTATGACATAAAGAATACTATACAGAAATTTATTAGTATTTTTTTCTTTTTTAAAAAGTCTTTAAAGTAAACATGGAAATATTTTTTTTCTCTAAGTTCAGAGTGTTATTTGTGTGCTTTTTTGGGTAATTAAGTAGAGCTGCTAAATCACATGCCTATAAAAGCTGGAGAAGCGCAAAAGGTAAAAAACTTAATGAGAATTAGTTTTGATTATTTGAATTTTTGATATAGATCCTTAAGGCAAGGCTGGTGTAGTGCTATTTCCTTTTTTATTACTCTAGCAAAAATGAAAATAGATAAAGCTGAAATTTAAATACCTAAGAAAGTAATTATAAATTCTGATAGGTGATACATCACACAGTAGTAAGTTTTGAGCAGTTTAATAGTTCAGGAGTCCTTTTTTCACTAGTCAATGGTCGTAGTGTATCAATAAAGCACCAGTTAGATCTTGTGATTGTAAAACACTTACTGGGTATATATAGATTTGATGACTTTCACAAAATATATTTTTGGAGTATAAGGGAGTGGAACAGATAAAACTACAAATCTATAATTCTAAAAATGTCTACAGCTGGATATGACTCTACAGAAGATTAATAATGAGATATAAATAATATATATAAAGCTACTTGATTAGTTCATGGATAATAAATAGAATATGATATGATAGACCAGTTCTTTTTAGTTAAGATTTGACTTCAAAATTTCATCCCCTACAGTAACTATGTCAGAAGACTTAGTAGGAAACTGAAACAGTGACCCAGCCAAATCAAGAGACTATAACTTTTATTTTTAATTCGTCTTCCCAATCAGTGAAGGCAAATTTCACTGATTTCACTGATTTCAGAGCATTTCAGGATGCCTTTTTCCTTTGCCTGAAGTCTTCCTAATAAAATAGAAACAAACTGATATTACTTGTGGTTGCTGTTTCATTTCCTGTTATGTATCTACGGACAAAGAGGAAAACATAACAGAAACTATAGTATCAATAAAATATTATTGATACACATGGGGTTCCTTCATCTTACTAAACATAAAAATGTAAGTATGAAATACGTGTGGGACTTTACATCTCAGAGGTACTAGAAAAAATGCACGGAGTGGGTGACAAAAAAAAGTATGTAGTTTATATTGAACTTGACCAAATATAGTTAATTTTTTCCCTTCTGTTCTTGGTATGATTGAGTAAAAATGGAGGAAAATAACTTCATTTTTAAAGTTATAGAAGATTCCATGAAATCCCATGAAATTCAACTGTCGAGGTCTGGAACACTATTTAAAAATGTTATTTTCTTTTTGTAAAGCTTTCAATTCAGTATTCAGGCAACCATAAAATGTCTGATCTTCAAAAACAAAATAAATAAGGATTCCCTGTTATTTTTTTTTTCTTTTCTAAGTATCAGGCTTTCTGGATTTTTATGAATTTTGGTACATATATGTGGATGTACAACCACTGTGATTGCATGCTATACAGAGGAACATGGATGTAAGTAGGAAATATAGCCTTCTATTACAGAAATATCAAATCATCTTTATGTCCAGTGGTTTATTTTAGCCAAGAGACTTAGACAATATTATAGCAAAAAAGTATTATTCCTTAAACCTAATGTACTGAAACATGTTAAAATTACTTCATATCATACTGCCTGGAGTGCTTTTGAAACTTGTTCAAGTGTTAAATCTCTCCTTGAAAAAAGCTTAAATAGCTAAGGAGAAGAGGTTTTTATTTTCCTTTGTAAAACTGCTGTTGTCCACTAGTGTACTGAAGTACCTTATAATGGATAGTGTAGTCTGGAACTGGAAATACACCTAAGAAACTAAAAACCCAAGTGCTATCTACTCTTTCAGATTTGTATAAGTAAAAAAATCTGTCAAGAAAAATTCAGCTGCATGTAGAATACAAATCAAATTAATTAATATCTGCTCCATTTAAAGAAGCAGATCCTTGAGAGGACACAAAATTTTGAGTAGGAAAATAATACGAAAAATAAGAGCATAAGAATATAAAATTCTGCTACAACATTTTCTATTATCATCTAAGGCATATACAAATTTTAAATGTTTGTGTGTATGAAAGACTTCTAAACAATAGAAGTGCATTTCCTATTGCCCTTTCCTTTAATCAAAAATGTTAATTCTTACCCATGTCAGTGCAGCTTCATATTCATTAAGGAATTTCATTCTGCTCATTCCTACTTATTCCCATTGAGAGCAGTTTTCTCATCCACAGTATTTGTCCTTCTTTGACAGCTCTTCTGCCTATTGTTGGTGCCTTTTTCTTCTCCCTTACCTGCAGATATCATCCCAGTGACTACAACCTCATTGCTAATAATTCTCTGACACATCTTTTTACTGTTTTTTTTGCCTTCAGCCATACACGTTACCTTTATCCGCAGCCTCTCTTCACTTCCCAATAACTGTACCCTCTTTGCACTTTTCTCAAGAGCCCTTTCATTAAGGGCTGTAGACATCCCTTCTCAGCTTCATGATCTGCAGTTAGGGTTGTGAAGAAAATTATCCTCTGAGAACAGAGAATCTAGGCTGCTCCTGAGTCCTAGCGATTAGTGTAAATATATATATACGTTTATTTTTTATAGGAGTGATTTTTGATTAGAGATCTACTTCACTCATCTGACCTCTCTGACATGCTGCAATACGACTGTTGAGATCACCTTCCATATTTACTGATGTAGAAAGCCTAGATTTCATTTTTAATCCTCTTTCTGGTTTCCAATATTTGATTGCTTGGGGTTTATTGCAAAGTTTTACATTTTCTTATTCATCCATTCATCTTCTGCTCTCTTTCATGCTGCTTTCTGCACAGCCTACCTAGGATTTTTAGAGATAGGGAAATCCATGTGGTGTGGTCCTCTAATCATTAGGCAACTTGTAACAAATAATAGTGAAAACATCCTTCTAAATTATTCTTTCTGTTAGATTTTCCAGTGTCTGCTTACGTCAACAGTAGTTCATCCTTTGTCTAAATTGGCAAGTGGATTTTTTTTTGTGAACAAAGCTCCATCCATAGGAAGATGTCCATAAGGAAAACAGATTTCTACTAGCAATAATTATAATTTATCATTGACACATACATGGATATTTTGAATATGAGGAATGCTTACGAAGTAGAGTAGAAAATCTACTCTGTTTTCATGTCTGCTCATTGCATCACAGACCACAGATAAAGTGCTTCTCACTGAAGAGAACTGTGTTGTAGTTTAAATTGCTATAAAGAGAATTCTTTTTCCTGGATTTAGTCAAGAAGAATTATAAATATTGTTTAAATTAAATCATGTTAATCACAAGTAAATTATGTAGTTTTGTCTTCAGTGTATCAGATACTATTATCAAAGAAAAACCAAGTAATTTTCAGGCACCAAGTTTACACTGTCTCACTTCGTGAATAGAGATCACTTCTGGGAAAGAGTTTCTAGTGCATCAAACTGCTGAAGTAGGTGTTTGCACATGAATTAAACATCAAGCAACCTGGTATTTGACAGCTGTTCTATTTAATTTTCTGTAACTGTGATCGAAGCTACAGCTAGCAGTCTAACAGAAATAAATTTGCTAGTTTGTTGAGGTATTCTGACACAATCTGGTCAAAAAATGTGTTGAAATTCACCAAAGTGAGATTATATATGATTCTAAAATTTATTTATCAGTTAAAAAAATCCCAAAACCTGGAACAAACCCCCAGTGATATGAGCATAGGAAAGGGATCTACAAGTAACCTCTTAGGTAATATCTGGTTTTGTTACCTTTTATTTGTAGCAGCTACATTTGGGTAAGAACTTAGACAAATGAAGGTTCTGCCTCTGAGTTAGATTTCCTAGCTTTGTTAACTGTTTGAAATTAATGTCAAAATTTCCCCCTGATGCTGGTCAGAAACCTCTTCCCAACTTCTATCTAATTTTAGTAATGGATATTTGACAATCACTGCAATTTTTAATCACAACTTTGTCTTTTTCTTGCCAGCGTTTACTTTTTTCAATGATTTTAGGAACAATAGTCATAAGGTATTTTCTTTTCCACTTTGTAACCTATGTGCTAAGTACATCTGTGATTCTCTGGTAAGACAGACTTTCTGTTTCCCTGCTTCCTCTGAGTGTATTTTCTACATACCTCTTCCATGTTTTAGGACTATAAAAATGGATTGCCTATACAATGAACAGGGAAATTTTCTAATGCCTCATAAAATAGTGTTAATATTTACTTATTTCTGATGGAAGAAAAAGAATTTGAAATAAATGAAGTTGAGATATATGAAGATCAGCTTTATCTTTTCTATTGCAATATAGCAGGGACTCAATTATATGTGCCTGTACTGCATAGAACAGAATAAGAACAATTTAAGCATGGCCATAATTAATCAGATCCTTCTATTGTGTTTCCCACATTGTTCACAAGGAAATGCCTGGGGGAAAATAAAATCAGAGGGAGTATGTACAATGCTTCTATGTAAAGCACTTCTAATTAGTTTCAGCTGAAAGACTTTTTGAGTCACGTGTGGTATTGTTATTTAGCAATCCTCAGTGGATCCTTTCCTATTTTATTTGCAGCTTTCCTTCTTAGGCAAACACACAGGCTTATAGTACCTATGATTGTGGTAATAAATATTATATATTGTTGCTCCTATGCTGAGCTTCTTGAATGTGTTGAACCTACCAGCATTTGATGCCCAGTATACATTCAGACAGAAAGAAACTGTGGAAAGCTGATCCCTCCTATGTTCTCGCCACATTCCTTGTGATTGAGCTTCTTCATATTCCAGTAAAGTGATTTATTTTCCAGATCAAAAATTTACAGGTTATTCAGTTGTTCTGAATATATGAATATTTATTTATTTATATGAAAATTTATTAATATAAAAAATTCACTTCCTCTTTTATATCCTTTTTGAGGTGAGGGTCTGGACCTCCAGGTTATGTTCAAACTGTAAATGAAGCACTGTTTGCAGTGGCATAACTATTTTCTCTGTATTCATGTACTAGCATTTAATTTACTTTTTAACTGCTACTGAGCATTGAAATGACTGTTTCATGGAACTATTTATTATAATCTTAAGGTCTCTCTTCTGAATAGTAATGGTTAGCTCAGAGCTCATAATTTTTATGTGAAATTAGGATATTCTTTTCCCCATGTAGCACTTTACATTTATCTACACTTAATTTCAGTCATTCAGGTTCATAAGACATATTCTGCTGCAGTTCTTCACAGTACTCTCTCATCCTTACCACTCTAAATAATTTAGTACCAGCAGAAAACTTTCTTGTCTCTCTGCTCACCCTCTTTCCCATATAGCTTATGAGTATGCTGAACATTACAGGTATCAGAACAACTCCACTGCAGATTTCCACCGTTAGAATTCAGCATTGTCTAATGCTTCTCTTTTAACCATTTAAGGGCCTTCCATGCACTATAAGGCTTCATCACCTAAAAAGCCTTTGGTGAGGAATATTTTCCACAGCTTTATGGAAAACTTAATTGATCACATACACACATTTGCTCTTTTCATGGACTGGTAATAACGGATTGTTTTGTAAAAGCCAAGCTTATTCTTCTCAAGTAGATCATAATTACTTGTGTGTCTTCAGTAATTTCTTTATTCGAGTTTATAAGACTTTGTCTAACATAGATGACAATCTTACTGATCTGTTTTTTTCCCTTGCTCTCTGAAGGATGCTTTTTTAAAATTGACACCCTCCTATGGTGAGGCACCAAAGCAGTTTCAGGTGAGAATTTATATACATCATTGTTAATAATTCAGCTGTTTCATCCGTGAGTTGCTTTAGAACCCATGGCTGAATACTGTCTGGCTTTTGTGGTTTGTTACTTTTTATTCTATTTGTTCCAAAACTGCTTCAAATTGAATCATTGAAAAACCCCTAAGAAAGAAGAAACTCACAAGGGATATCACCCCAGTTTCATCCAGAGAATGCAAAGAATGCATTTCAGTTTTCTGCTATTGCTTTCCTTTTATATTGTGTTTATTTATCTGCTAGTATTTCAAAGTGTCTAGAAGTCTGTGTTCTTTTGACATGTTTGAAGAAAGATTTATTACTCATTTTGTTTTGGTATCTGATAATACAGTCCATAGACCTCACTTATTACCCACTTTTGCCCCCAATAATAGAAGAAATCATCATTTGGTTCCTAGGTGAGGTCATTCGACTTTGCTGTCTCTTAAGCTTTAGTGCATTTTTCATGTTTGATAGTTTTTCCTTGACCTTGGAAGAAACTTTAAACTTCATGTCACTGTGCATTCATTATCACATGCCTTATTTTCTCAGTCAGAGTTAACAATGAAATAATGCAAACCCCAAGAATGATTCTTGAAAAACAACCAAAGAAATCTCTTGTCTTAGTTCACTTATCACATTCTCTTGGCTCCTTTCCCAAGCTTACACTCTTTGCCATTTTCTCTATCTCAATTTCTAATCTCCCATGAGTAAATAACAAGCAGTTATTTATAGTTATTACAGTTACATTGAAATTTGCCTATATTCCACTTCTGTCACTTAACATGAAAAAAAAAAAAGAAAAAAAAAAAAACACAACAAACTTCCTTGTGAAAGAAATATCAGATGGGTTAGTGTTAGTGTAGCTCTGCCATTGATGGATTTTATTGTTTCTCAAAGATTTATAGGTCTTTCTTTGCTTCAAAATGTATTTAGTCTTCAAAGTCTGTAGTTTTTTAGGCAGCTATTTTGCTTTCCTTGAACCTGACAAATATGTAGCTTATTTTCAAATACTTGTAATTCCCCATGTCTTTGTTCCTTACTCCTTATTGTCCAAATTTGAAAGATTCATAAATCCTGACAAGAGGATTTACCATTTCAAGCGTAAAGTTCTCCATTCTGCTTTGGATAAAAATTATCTTGTCTTCCTAGTTGTGTCAGACATTGTGTCTACAGGTTTTGTTTCTGGTGTGATAATTTTCATTTTGAACCTATCTTCTTTATTAGTTATTTTGGTTTTGCAACCTACATCCATTTTTGCCTACCTTAATGAAAAAAATGCCCACCTGAGTATTAATTTCCTAACACCAACATCTCTACTCAATTATCACAGCATAGTATTTTTTTATGTTGTCTCATAATTTCTGTCATGTGGCAAGATGATCCTTCTGTTTAGTACTTTTTGCCCAATCCACAAGTAACATTCACTCTCTTCTACCTGAAATTTTATTTTCTAATCACCCTCTCTCTTCAGACTGTGGGTTAATAAGAGCTTCTAGTTAGGAGGGATCTATGTGGAAAGAGAGAATATCATATCACATATGTCGACCATGACACATCCTCTGTATCTAAATTTTTCTGTGATCCAGTAAGATCAGCCTTGCTGCTCTTAAGGAGAGAATGTTTTGGCCTTCATTAAAGTATAAGCAAGGGATACAGGATTGTACAGATTTCCACTGACAGAAGAACTTTTTACTACTTGTAGGATCATATCTATTTAGAAAGGTACTTATGAATTCCTTTTAAAAATTCACACAAAAAATTAAATTCTTAATATTTGTTGTTGTTGTTTTTTTTTTTTTTTAAACTCTTTCTAATAATTATACTAAAGGATTTTTTGAAAATATACTATTTTTTCACTGTACAAACTTAATGAAATTTTGGACAGTGATCTGGAAGGCTCTGCTTATACAAAGCCCTACTCTACAATGTAGGGGTGTCTTATCACATTAAGCAGGCAATACTTAAAGTTTCTGCTGTTCCTGAAACATGAAATCAACTTGAGATAGAGACTTAATCAGACCTAGAAAATACCCAATGCAACCACTAATTTCCAGATTTCTGCTGTTCCCAGACCTTTGTCAACAGAAGTTGGCAGAAATGTGTATGTATTTGCTGGCTCTACAATTGCAAATAACTTTTTTTTTTTTTTTTTTTTTTGCTGTTCTTTCTTCTTCCCTACCCCACTATGTTCTTTTCCCTGTTTTAAGGCTTTTGAGAGCTCAATACTATTATCACAGTACTTAGTGTTTGGTTCTTTGTAAAAAAGTTTGTTCTTTCATGACTTTTATAGCCTTTAAGATGCATCAACACACTTACAGTCTGAGAAGACATATTTACTTTAAATTTATAATTTAGGTAGAAGTATATAAATAGTTCAAAAATCTTGTAGATGTCTGAATTGATAAACTTTCTCCTGAATAGAAATGTAGTGCTTCACTTGAGCCTAGAGTGGGTCAGGTCACTTGCTCAAATATTTCAAATATTATGTCAAGATGTATCTGTCAAAGCCAAGTGCATTGTTTGAGTTCCACACAACAATTTTTCACCATAGCCCTAAGGGTTTAATGCTACTTTCAGGAGTACAGCCTTGCATAGCCATGATTAGAGCCAACTTCTTATATATTCTCATCATTTACAGCTGTAGTTCTTTCTCCCTTAACACAAAAAAAAAAAAAAAATACATGAGAAGTCAGCATTCTAACTCACAGATGATGTACAAAGAAAGCAGAGCTGACTTACTGATTGACCTGTTGGAGCAAAAGATAAGATACTCAATATTCTTGCTGAGAAAAGTTCTAAAATCCTTCCTCTTAGGAGGACCTCTCATGAGCAAGCAAATCACCTTCCTAAACACAGGCAGTGACTTAGATGTCTAGGTATTCAGCTGAGATGCACTTGGGGTTATTTGGAAGTAGAGGTAAAAACCTGAACTACAGCTATAAAATATAAATAAATATTTAGAAACTTTTCTTTATATTCTTACACTGATACCTAATTTTGATATATTTTTTTACAACAATCTTTTATCCTGTATAAAAGAGCAATATAGAGTTTCGCTGTTTTAAAAGTAGGTTTTCTTAGCTATGGATTAAGTGAGGAATAATAAAAGCCTGGTATATAGTGGTTTTACATTTTGTAAATATAGAACTCCAGTAACAATCTTAAAAAAAAAAATCTCATTCTCTATTATTTTTACTAATTTTGGGTATGCAATTTTTTCATTTTGCTGTTTATGGTACCACTCCAAGATCCAGGTTAACAATTTGGGGACTTTTTGCTAGATTTTAGATTCACAGTTTGATGGCAAAGCGATATGAGTCAATTATTTCACTCAATTATTATGTCTAAACATAGTGATGAATTTGCCAGCCCAGACAAATGACTCCATCTTAAGTGCAATCTAATAGGATTTTGGTATGTTTTGTTCCCAGGGAGCCCAAATACATAACTGAACCCAAATACATAACTGAACCCAAACACACTGATCTGTGTAACTGAAGAAATATATATGAATTTGCATAAGACCCTTCTACTCTATATCTTTCTCTGGCATAGAATATCTAGAATACATCTATTTATGCAATTAAATGTTACCAGAATAGGCAGAATTTTTATCTAAACTTCTTCACTGAACTAAATTTCTATTGCTAGAAGATAAGTAGAGAAACCTAGGGCAGGATTAATCTCATACACAGACACATGTGTTCTAGGCACCTACTGTGAAAATCCATTTCCTGAATTTAGGTGCCCAGCACCAGCTGAGACACCTCAGGTGTGCTGCCTGGCCACAAGCTGCTGGTTAGTATCAGACCTCCTGTGTCACATCTGCTGAGCTGGTAGGGATGTCTTGGTAATCTAGCATGTCTGTCACTTCAATTTACCACCTAAATTAAGCTCTTGAATTATAGAATTATAGACATAGACATATTGACATAGTAAGGGTTTGGAATGGACCTTAAAGGTCATCCAGTTCTGTGCCCACTGCCAGATGCAGGGACACCTCCTACTAGACCGAATTACTCAAGGCCTTAGCTAACCTGGCCTTGAGCACTGCCAGGGTTGAGGCATCCACAATGTCCTTGGGCAACCTCTTTCAGTGTGTAACCACACTCATAATAAAAAATTTCTTCTTAGCTAACTTAAATTTCCTCTCTTTCAATTTGAACCCATTACTCTGTGTCCTATCACTACAGTTCCTGAGAAAGAGCCCCTCTCCAGCTTCCCTGTAGGATTCTTCAGATACTGTAAGGTTCCTATGAGGTCTCCACACAACCTTCTCTTCTCCAGGATGAACAGCCTCAGCTTTCTCAGCCTATGTTCTGAGAAAGGAAGGGGAGGTGCTCCAGCCATCTTACCAACTTTGTGGCCCTCTTCTTGACTTGCTCCAACAGTTCTATGTCCTTTTAATGTTGAGGACACCACAACTGTGCACAGTACTCCAGGTAGGCTCACATGTGAGCAGAGTAGAGGGGCAGAATCACCTTTGACCTGCTGGCCACATTCCTTGTGATGCAGCCCAGGATTCAACTGGCTTTCTGGGCTGTGAGCACACACAGCTGGCTCGTGTGGAGTTTTTCATCACCTGTCAGCCCCAAGTCTTTCTTAGCAGGGCTGCTCTCAATCACTTCTCTGGCCAACCCATTGGTGTGTCTGGGATTGCAGTGACCCACGTGTAGGGCCTTGCACTTTGCTTTGTTGAAGTAAGAGAGATTTGCATCAAACCATCTCTCAAGCATGTCAAGGTCCTCTGGATGGCGTTATGCCTTCTTTCCAGTGGGTTCTTCCACCGCAGAGCTTGGTGCCATCAGCAAGATTTCTGAGAGTGCACTTGATCCCACTGTCCATATCATCGCCAAAAATGTTGTATAACAATTGGTCCTAGTACCGACCCCAGAGCAGCACCAGTCGTTACTGGTGTCGGTGTGGACTCAGTCATCCATCCATTTCTTTATCTACCCAATGGTCCATACATCAAATTCATATCTCTCTAACTTGGAGACAAGGATGTTCTGTAAGGCAGTATCAAACACTTAGCATAAGTACAGATAGGTAAAGTCAGTTGTTCTGTCCCTGTCCACCAGTGGACCACCATAGTGGCCCTGTCATAGACGGTCACCAGATTTGTTAGGCATGGTTTCTCTTTTGTGAAGCCACCTATTACCAATCATGTATTTCTTTTCCTTATACCTTAGCATAGCTTACAGGAGAATCTGCTCCGTGACCTTGCCTGGCATAGAGGTGAGACTGATTGGTCTGTAGTTCCTCCAATCGTCTGGAGCTTTTCCTTTTTTAAAAATGAGACTTATACTTCCCTTTTTCCAGTCATCAAGGAATTTACCTGACTGTCAGGATTTTTCAAAAATGATGGGTAATTGTTTAGTAACTTCATCTGCCAGCTCCCACAGGACCCATGGATGAACTTCATTGGGTCCCATGGACTTGTGCACATTCAGGTTCCTTAGATGGTCTCAAACCTGATCCTCTCCCACAGGGTGCTCAGCGTTCTCATTCTCCCAGTCCCCACATTTTCCTTTCTTGACTTGGGTGGCGTGGCTGGAGCACTTGCCATTGAAGACAGAGGCACAGAAGTCATTGAGAACCCCAGCCTTTTCTTTGTCTAGTGTAGTCAGGTCTCCCTTTTCCTTCTGGAGAGGGCCCACATTATCTCTAGTCTTCATCTTGTTTGCAACGTATCCATAAAAGCCTTTCTTCTTATCCTTATCCTGGCCATACTCAATTCTAACTGGGCTTTGTCTTCCCTAACCTTGTCTCTAGCTTCCCGTGCAATTTTCCTGTATTCCTCTGAGGCCACTTACCCTCGTGTCCACTTTCTGAAAGCTTCTTGCTTTGAGTTTGCACAACAGCTCCTTATCCATCCATAGAGGCCTCCTGGCATTTTGCTCAGTCTCCTTGTTGAGATACCTTACTCCCAAACTTGGAGGAGGTGATCCTTGAAATTCAGCCAGCATTCTTGAACCCCTCTGCCTTCCAGGGCTCTATCCAATGGGACTCTACCAAATAGGTCCTTGGACAGGCCAAAGTCTGCTCTCCTGAAGTCAGGGCAGTGAGCTTGCTGTGTGCCCTCCTTGCTATCCTCAGGATCATAAACACCATCTCCTGGTCACTGCAGCCAAGCCTGCATTGAAGCACTGCATTCCCCACCAGCTCCTCCCTCTTGGTGAGCACAAGGTCCAGTGTAGCACCTTCTTGTTGGCTTTTCAATCACTTGTTTAAGGAAGTTGTTAACCCATTTGAGGAAGCTCTGGGATTACTTGTGCCCTGCCATGTTCTCCCTCCAACAGATATCAGGTGGTTGAAATCCTACATGAGGAGCAGAGCTTACAAGTGTGAGGCCACTCCTGTCTGCCTATAGAGGGCTTCATCTGCACCATCTTCTTGATTGGTCTGCTACAGGCCCTCACTATAACATCCTCAGTCCCTACCCTCCCTTTAATCTTCTCCCATAAGCTCTCAGCTGGATCTTCATCCCTTCCTAAGCAGAATTCCATACTGTCCAGCCAGTTATCGACATAGAGGGCTACACCCCCTACTTGCCTCCCTAGGCTCTCTTTCCTAAAAACCCCAAAACTTTCTATTCCGATGGAATGTTTGATGGGTGATGACTCACTCCCTATTCTGTGCCCCACCTTTGTGACCTGCCTGCAGAACATCTGTGCAAACTGCTTTCCCACACCCTTTTCGTGTCCTACACCCTTCTAATGTGCCTCACTGTGTTTGCTGCCCTCATGGTTGCTGGCACTCCCAAGAAACATTTAAATGGCAATGCCCTGACAACCGTTACTGGCAATGCCCCCTCCTTGCCTGAGGGGCTCCTGAGGGCTGCAGGGTCCTGAGGGGGCTTTGGGCAGCTGATCAGGTGTCCCTGAGCTTGGGATCCTCTCATACAGCACAATTCAACAGTCCCTGCAGGATTGACCTTGGTCACCACTGATATCTCTGCTGTTGCCTCTTCAACTGACTCTTGAATACTTACCCCGGCTCAGAGAATTGTCTCATTTCAAGATGGCACTTAACATTTTAGCCATTTAACCTAATTCTATGTAAGTGTGTGCATGATGTGAAGTATGCGATTAAGATGTGCTTGATGTTCCGTAATGAATTAATACTTCTGTACCTTATTACTTCTATTTTCATTTTCTGTCCTTAAGATAAATCTCTGATTAGAGATGTAGAGGCAGTGCCCTCTCCCTTGCAAATATGCAGTGCCCTGAGCCATACTTATCAGAGTGCCTCTTCAGCACTGCAAGCTGCAATGTCCCATCTTCAGGGCCCGGGTTCTGCTGCTTCCTGTTTTACTCAGACCAGATGTGAGGGACGGATATACCACCCTTTCTGTACTGGCAGACCCAGGCATAGTGGGATTAATCCTATCACTATAAACAGGATGGATTCATTGTCTAGCTACAGCCCAGGAGGAGATTTTAACTCTTCTGTGAGATGCCAGGTACTCCTTCTTCTCTACACTTAAAACCTTTAAGGTTTGCCTTTCCAGTGTGGCTCAAGACACAAATCGTGCCAAGACTATGGCAAGCTACTGGGAGAAAGAGGCTTTTGGGGTACTTACCTTCAGCCCCCTCTCTGGCTTTTATATTAGCAATTGTTTTCCTATGTGTTGTTATGATAGGGAGCAGAAGTAAAGTTTCCTCTAGTGTTGTAATTCCAATAATAACATCAGTACTTGAGAAACACAATGCAAAGCTGTTTAAAAGCCCAGCACAGTCATCTGCTGCTTGAGATAGATAGCTTCAAAAAAAAAAAAAAATTCAACAGCGTCTCTAAATATGTTCTTTAATTTTTCACTCTACATTTCTTAGGGATGCAGGATGTAAATCATTTTGCATACATCAATGCAAATGCAATTCAACTTAGTACTGACATGCAGTCTAATTGGCTTTGAAATGGAATTTTGTTTTTTGAGTGCTAATTTTCAGGTAATGACTTTCTAATTGATTTTCTTTTTATGAAGGACCATTGATTCACTCCCTTCAAAAAAATTCAGTTGGTTTCCCAAGAGAATTTATGAAAAGCTGTTGAAAACAAGGATCTATCACTGCTGCTTTCTTCCCACCTTTCTTTGCTCTTCATTTTGTCTAAAGTATGCATTTTATTATTTTTCCATGAGCAAGCCTATCTTAAAAAGGCTAAATAATTATATGGTGTGTGTATATATATCAGTCTGAAATGATGTCTTTAAAAAATCTCAAACATTTTTATTCAAAGATGGATTTAATTTTTTGTTGCATTCTTCCCAATGTATTAATATGACAGCTACTTAATATTTCTATCAGTTATTCTAAGTCATTAGTTTGGATCACACAGAGATTATCTGAACAAAAAAAAGGATTGACAATTTTTAAATGGAAGTATGAGCTATTGTGTTACCATATTGCTTATATCATTAAGTCACAGATGAGTTTGCATGAAGCATACTGGAGACCGCCTAAAAGTTTTCTTTTATCATACAGTATAGCAATCCCAGCTAGATTTTAATGCAAAATGTGAGTGATAATTTGAAACCTTTTGGTGATCCTGTTTTGAATCTTGGTGTTTAAGTCAGTGACATGACAACAAAATTAATTCCACAAAAAATGAATGGAAGTCCATGCTGTTATTTTAGCATGATTTTTCACATCCATTATGGAAAGGGAGGAAGGAAGCTAGTGGTTTTAAAAGAAAGCCTTTAAAGGTTTTGTAAGCTAGATCATGTTGTCATTTTGCAAGCTGTCCCAGAAAAATTGCAGATTTTGCTTAATTGCCTGATTACTTTAATGTTCTAAAAACACAGTCAGAATTTTCTCATCCTAGTTTGCCAGGTTCTTAAAAAGAAGTTATCCATGACAGTGAACTATTCCTAGATATAGAGCAAAAGACATAATAAGATCCAGTGACTGGATGAACAAACCAAGTAGAAATAATGCATATATTTAACACTGAATATAAGTATGGAAAAGCTTCTGTAGGGGTGTGATAAATTTGATTTTTCTATCACTTTCAGTTTTGGAATCAAGACAGGATAATTTCATGAAGGGTGCACTATAGCCCAGATTGTGAACTCGTTAACTGAAATATTGTGTGGGAGTTGGCACTGTGTCTACTGAACTCCAGAATAGATTATCATAATGCTCCCCTCTGGTCACCAAAAGTCAATGAATCTCTTTAATTTGTTTTTATTTTTATTAGTATTACTATTATTACTATTATTATTATTATTTTAGTGAGAAGGGATGTAAAAAACAGTGAATGGATTGGTTTTATTTTTAAAGAATCAGTGCATAAATATTATCTAATTAATTCTCAACAAACACTTCCGAGAGAATTATCTCTGTCTTACAGGCAGAATGAGTTTCAGAGGCATTGGGATGTCAGTCTCAGTTCACACAGTAAGTAAGCAGCAAACACAACTGCCAGCAGTCATTCCTGTCTGCTGTGCTTATGCTATTACAATTATTTACAGAGTTTTATCAAATGCCTCTAAAGGCATTTCCTGCAGGTGCTTTCTGTGATCCTGTAGGGAAACAAAGTAACATTATGATGGCCTCTTTCATCTGAAGAGCTCCAAATTTGTTCTGAGCATTTGCAAACATGTTTTCAAAATACTCGCAGGCAGTAACTAAAGAAGTCTAGAAGTCAGGGAAACGGAAAGATAGGGAGATCCTGGTACCTTTGTCTTTCCACTCCTCCTTCCTATAAATATCCACAAAAGGATATTTTTGGTTTCTCATGTATTAGTTTTAGAGAACGGGATATAACAGACTAATAGCAACAAGATAATGGTGTCTTCACTCTGCTAAAGCTGGTGATGCTACAAACATTTTCCCTTACTGGAAAACAGCAGTGTCAGTGTGATGTAGCTTCAGAAAAAAAAGTATACAAGAAGATTCACTGAGTATCTGACAGTCTTTTCCTGATCACTTTGGGCCTTTGCATAGAAACAGAACCATAACCATCTTCTCTGTGCTGCAGCAAATCTTTGTCACAGGCATTCAGAATGATGTAAGACAAGTATTGCACCTAAGTAATGAAGATCTTTCTACATGAGAAAATCTACCTTCTCCTTCTACATGAGTAGTAAAACACATGAAGCTGTTAATAACAACAGTGTTGCTCTACTGACATCTAACCCTTCTTTTAAGTTAGTGGCCGTGGAGGCTGTTGATCCTGCTCAGTGATAGAAAGGACTGCAATGAAGTCTTTTCTGCTAAACTCAAAATGTCACTGCCTCCTTGGCCAGGGAAGCATGTATCCTCGCTGCCTAAAATAAATAAATCAAAAATATCTGAGTCAGACGAAATTGGCAATGCTTGTGAGGAAAAAAAATGGCTTGCACGCAACTAGTAATCAATTGTCTCTATTGTTCAGTCCCCTAAGATTTATGGCACAGTTTTAAATTAAATTTAGGAAGTCTCTGTCTAAAGAAAATTAGGCCTTTACATCACTTTACTACTTGTTTAATGAATTGTAAGGAAAGAAGTGGACAGGTGATCAAAATTTTAAAATGCTTCTCTCTTTCAATTATTGTTTTCAAACTAGATTTGCATTTGGTGATTATTAAACAAGGGTTTTGACTTATGGAAGTCCTCCTATTTCAGATGTTAACAGGCATTTGAAGGCATTTCAACTAAAAGATTTCTATACAGTCACCATTGGAGTAGTAGCTGATGCAAACCTGAACAAAACAAGTGCATATAGAAATTCTAGATGCATATTGTCTCTGCAAAAGGGAAAAATAAAACTTCTGAAAGTATACAGTTGCAAAAGAGAGAATGGGATGAAATAAAATTATACACTTTAAAACAAAAATAGGACCTTCAGTATTTCTTATTCCATTATTGTCTCTTTTGTTAAGACTTTTAACAGTTTACTAAATTCAGAGGGGTTTCAAATCAAAGATTACTTCTTACTCTGAGCTTTTCATATAGATAACAGGCACTTTTTGTATGAAGACTGAGAATGGACTTGAGCGGTAGCACAAGAATTCTATATTTCTCCCAAAATTCTTTCAGTCATGCTCATCTTAGTGGGGAAAAAAAAAATCCCTGAAGAAAAGAAAGAGGTAACTTCTGGCAATTCAGATATTTCTTTCCACATTCCTTTATAAAATATTCTTGTGGCTTTTTGGTATAATTTCAAAAAGCCAAGTGGTTTAAACTGTCCTTATTTCCCTAGAAAGATGAGCAGCTATTGAATTCAAGTTGAAGGACAAGCTGGCATGTTTGAAGCCTGTCACACACTGTAATTCTGCCTTTGGGGATTTCTTAGTAATATTCCTTTGATCAGTTTGAAAGGATTATTCTGAGGAATCCTACTCCAGGTATTCTTCCTGAGACAAGAATTTTGTGTTTGCTTGCATGCCATTTTGCTTATGATTCTCTGCATCTAAAACCCTTTTAGCCTTACCCTGAGTTATAGAAAGGATCTACAGATTTTTCTTTGACGTTTTCATAGTTACATTTGGGTTAGTTGGTTTTTTTTTTTTGGTTTTTTTTTTTTTTTTCCCTCTTGTCCTGGTTCACAGACCAGAAGGCTCTAAATTTGTGAAACTTCTTCAGAAAGATTTTAATGAAGATGGTGATTTTTAGAGTATGGGTTCTGCCTAGGGTGAACAGGTGGAAAGGAAAGGAAAATTATTAGTGAGTTCTTGTATCATAGTTGACATTAATAGCTGCATCACCCTTTGGAATTCTTAACTTTAGTGTATGTGAAATATTTTAGATAAGTTACTTTTATTTTGTTTCATCTTGATATATTCAGAGAGTACTGTAGCTACAGCCAGAAACTGAAACATGTTACTGTTAGATAGCAATAGTGCTATTTTTCCTTTTTTATACTTTAGAAATTTTTTGCTAAATCTTGACTTTAATATTATATGTGAACTTCATTTATTTCATAAACATTGCAACTTGGAAGCAATGTTTATGAAATAAATGCAAAAACAAAACTTAAGATTCAAAATTATTTCTAATTCATACTTTTTATGTTTCTATAATTTTAAATCAATTTTGTAATGTTTTAATATTATTTAAGGACAGCTGAAACATGTTTAAAGACAGCTTATTGTCTTTTTTTAATCCAGTTTTACTTCCCATTATGGGGAAGCTTATCTGAATTATGGAGAATATAAGTGCTATTTGCAATTAACTAAAATCCCAGAATTAAATAGATACTGAAAGTATAAAAGAAAAACACCTGGTTATTTAAATTTTGTGTTCAAAGTTTGTTTATTTTATCTCAGTATACAATATTAACTTTATTCATGAAGCAATTAATACAGAATAACCAGACTTTATTCCTCACTGATTGATTTACAATTGTATTCTTGCAACAATTTCAGATATGCAAAGTTTTGTTTCAGTTATTTCTTGCATGCTAATAGCCTAGTCAGAATTGGAATGATCTGGAAAGCAGTCTCTGGACTCTTCTGCAAATGAAACATAAAAATGAAAATGATTCATAACTGAGAAAAGTTTTTAGCAATCATGATTTACGTATGACTCAAAATAAAAGACTATAAAATCAGTAAGTGCAGTAAGTTTTATTTATAGTTATAAACTGAAGTCACAAATCAGTATTTTCTATTATGAGTAAAGATTGCTGTTTAGATTGATATTTAACTAATTAAGAGCTGAAAAGCTTTCTGTAGTTGCTATGCTCTTACTGAAGATAAATGATTCTCAACAGTATTTAAAACAGAGTTTGACTTTGTACATTTTCCTGCAGGGAGATTTAATCTTTTAATCCAAAGCACTAAGTCAAAGAGTGTGGAATGACACTGCTGAGTTTGTACTTTCCTCCCCTAAGTTCACCCTCTGGTAACAGCCTCAACAGTTTGGGTGGCAAGTAACCCAGTAGAGTAGTGGGGCTGTGCAGAAGAGATACAAGAAGGTTTGAGACAAGAGTGATGCACAAGGAGTACTGTCCTGAAAATTACTAAAGAGCTATTTTAAAATCATCAAAGTGTGCAAAAAATTCTAAATACATCAGTAGTAGAGAGGGAAAGAAATCAAGGACCGCTCTGAGTTCCTCTGTGTTTGACCTTCTTCTCAAGGTGACAGCTCCTGTTACTGCTGAGCTCTATGGACCAGCAGGCAGTGATCAGAGAGCTGTTGCTGTTATTATTTCAGTAATGATTGCAATTGTGCTTAGGTGTTTTGGAAACACATTCTTCCTGTCTCTCTTTCATTCTACAGGAAATTCAGCAGAAGTAATTTTTTGTGTATTCATGAATAAAGTCTTACAACTCTATAGAGAAAAGCAGGTTTTATCCTGTCTGTAGAACCATATCACATTGTTTTTTGTATTCTTTTTCTTTTAACATGAATCAGTCAGTGGGCAACTTTTTGGAACTAAGGTCTTGATCACATTCTTTATTTTGTTGAATACATTTATATTGTACCCTGGGAAATTTATATTACACTGTGCAGCAACTGAAGAGTGGCAAGATTTTAATTTAGTTCCTATCTCCCACTTTGCTTCACTGACCACAAAAGGCTCAGCTTCTAATTTAGACACCCATGTGAATACTTGACTAGGTCCTTAATAAGAATTATTTTATTTTTACAACCCCATAAAATAATTTAATTTTTACGTCATACTCCATATATGTGGAACAGAGACAGTGAAAGATTAAGTCAAAACTACCTAATCATTTTGTGTCTTCCTGGAACTATACTAAGTGCCACAGAAATTTTTTTTTTTGCAACTTTGTTGTCTGGCATGACATGGGAACTGTCACAAAGAGAATCCAGCACCTGTGCTGTAGGGTACACTCTATCTGTTAACTTCATGGAAGATGGCCTATTCCCATCTGGCAGTTCACAGGCATGGACACTGTGTACTTCATTCTCTCGTGCAAAAAAAAGAGCTATCTTAAAGACACCAGTCTTATTCATTATGAAACCCTACGCTGCTCCTGGAATGGGTCCTGCAGTGTCTGTGTTAAAATCTGTTTAGTTTGTTTAAGACTAAGAGCAAGATAATGATTACTCCCCAGTGTGTTCAGAAGCTTTTACTAATAAAGAAATCAGTTGATCTTAACAACAAAGATGGAACATTATTCAGTAGTGGGAAGGTTGCATTTTCTCAATTTAAATCAAAGTGTAAATACTGGATACAAAATCTTGGGAACAAATTGCAAAAGACTAAGACAGGCTTCTATAGGCAAAATTTTCCAAATCAAGCTCATGTGTTTTTCCTCTTGAATTTAGATATGGTTAAAAATGAAAAAACAAAACAAACCACCCTAAAACCTCAAGGTTATTTCAGCCTGAGTTGTTTAGTGTATCAGGATGAATCATCACAATTTTCTCTCTGGGAATTGTATGAATCTCTGGGGAATTAATAACAGGTAATTATGTAAATAAATTAATATCATAATGATATTCAGGAATTCATTAAGACTCTGCAGGAAACATAACTTCAACTAGCAATGTTGACTTTACAACCCTAATGATATTTTAATATTTTTTGCATATAGCTTTGGTTTAAAAGAATTTTAGGATTGTTCCCATTTTATGTCAAGTGGAACAAAACCTATATGGTTCAGCATAGGGGTTGAAATTTCTTCTTCATTATACAGGCCTGAAAATAATTTAGGAGCTTTGTTAATGTCTGTTTTAGAAATCTTACATGTTATGTTTGGTGTCTTCACCAAAAAGGGAAGAATGTCTTTGCCAGTGAGATATTTCACTCACCTCTGGAATAGTGTATTCAGTTTTAGGATGTAGAGAAACATGACACTGTCGGTGCCTTTGATGTGATGCTGTGATGTTCCATAAAGTAAAATTTAACAGCATCCATAAGTCTGTGTCTCTTGTTCATGAGTCTAAAGGTTAGGGGAATAGGGTTACTAAATGGAGTCCTTGGCAAAAGAAAAACAAACAAAACCCTCCAGTCTGTACACATGTGCATTGTCAGATGTCCTGCCTCAAGTATTCCAATAATACAAAGTCAACAAAGGTTTGCTGTCCAGTCCTTAAAAGAATTCAATTTCCCTAGCATAATTCAGATAATTTAGTAATATTTCTGCGCATAAATAAAGGATGAACAATTGTATGTAGAAGTATGAGAAAAGCGCTTAATGGATTTGGAACATATGAGCGAACTGGATAGGCAGTTCTTTGTTTCTTAAGGCTTTTGGCTTTAGGCTTCATTACTCAAAGTAAATTAAACAAAGATAATATCCTACAATAGTGCCAGAAGATAAAAGAATGTTTCACTTATATCCAGTAGAGTTTCACTTATATCCAGGGAGAGTGTTTGGATTCTTGGTTTATGTTTGTTTGTTTGTGTATAGGAGTTTAATTTGTTTCTGGATTTAAAAGAAAAACTGCAAACATTAAAACTCACAGGTTTGATAATGAAGCTTGTATTTGTAATTTTTCTGTCAGGTATCTAAAATAATGCTCAGGTATCAGATCTTGCTCTTCAATTTTCTGTCTTTAAGTTTTAAAAACATTTTCTAGGAACATTATACAGAACTGAAATCCCTACAAGTTATCTGTGAATAAAAAAAATGACAATATTCCTTAAAACTTTTTTTGAAACTTAGAGATTTCTTGAGGTTCTTGTTAAAATACCAAAAAATCAAAGTTCCTATAAAGGAGGCTGAGTTCTTTTTAAATAAAACAGTAGTTATTAGGCTATAAAATGTTGGCATAATTTGTTATAATGATCAATAATGTTATGTTGCTAAATCATTTAGTTTTGTTTGGAAATGTGAAAGGCTAAAAGGCAGCAAATAAGCTTTTGGCTTTAGTCTTTGCATGTAATGATAATTCCATTATATTATTCATTAAATTATGATGAATACATGGTTAGAATACGTTTTCAGCATACAAAGAGGGAATTTGAACTTGAAAGTAAACTTCCTAGGAATCAGTGGAGAATATAAGGGTGTAAGGTGAACAAAAAGATGGATATGATTAAAAATGCTAGGAAAGGTCTTAAGCATAGGACAAAAAAGCGTACTCAGTTCTAGTGAAAGCCTGCAACTAGATATTCCTTGCTTTGAGATATTACTTACTTTAGTTCCTTTTCCAGAAATTTTTAGCACTACACACATAACATAGCAGATATATATATATATATATATATATATATATATATATATATATATATATACGTTTATATAAAGCAGAGAAATGTGGCTGTAGGAAGTGTATGGATAGTCACTGAAATTGGAATTTACTGCACTGATAATAGAATCAAGTTCATATGAGCTCACCAGCATCAGCATTATAATGTTTAGTTGATCTCATGTATTGCTAATCCTGAGCTCTTAGGAGTTTTGATCATTTTATAACCACAAATATCAAGGATGAAATTCAGCACCTGGTGAATCATTTGAGAATTTCATTTGTGCTAAGGGAAATACCTGCTATAGGTTTTAATTACTTTCAGATGCCTTTTTCTATTCAGTTGCATTTCTGTGCAAGGTGATTATGCAGGATGCTGTAGAAATGTTGTTTTGCTTTGAATGTGTTTGTTTTTAGGGAAAGAGTACAGTTTGCAAATTGTAGTGTTACTAATTGTGCTGTTCAATGGATAGAATGCAGAAATGTTTCTTCAAGTAAAAGATTACTGCTTCCTGTCACTTATTTTTACTCCCCACAATACACATGAAAGTACAGCAACTTGTCAAAAGTGAGCTAAAATGGAGATAACCTAGATCTGTTACTTTCTGATGCATTAATTTTTTTCTTTATTTACTATTATTCTTTCTTTCCACAACCTGTTTTCCTACCATATTTCTTTTCTATCTTTTCCCCCCTTCTTCTTGAAGTTAATATCTTACATGCTTTTACCCAATCTTCTTATTCTCGCTGTTTGAGTTTGCATGACACAATTGAGATGGGTTTTCATAGGTATTGAGCAAAGAATGAGCACATCTTCACCAGCAGAGAGGATTTCATGAAGTTCAGGTTTTGTCTTTTTTTCTTAAATGTCCATGTAGTAAAGTGGAAACAAATTTTTTAAACATCTTGTCTTCTCTGAAATCTGATGTGGATTTCAGTGGACTTCTGCAGAACCAGTTCATGATGTGAATTTTTTTAGGACCCCTGGATTTGAACTGCCCTGAAGTGCCAAGCATTCCGCTGCACTGCTGGTGGAGAGCTTCCAACACCCAGCCAGCCCTGCTCTGCTCATTGATGGTGCAGAAAACTGAAAACTCAAGGGAAAAACTATTTCCAGATCTTTTCTGTGCAGTCAGAGGGCTAGCAGCCATAATCAAAGCTGTCAACATCTCACTTTTGTAATCCTTCTAGTTTTTTGAAAAAAAATTATTTAGTTTGGAATTTGGAGGCTTTTCTATAAAATACAAATTTCAAGGTTTAGTCAGCTTCATGCTTAGCTCACCTTGGAGTCCCAAAAAACCCCCCAGTTTTGTTTCCTGAAGATATATTCTGTCTGCCTGTGGATGTTTCCATATTTTATACTGGTATTTCTAGTTCTAATTTCTGCCATTTATAGAGCTATAGTACCAGGGAACACAGACTCTGTACTGTTTTCACCATTGCAGTGTCAAAATAAAGCTAAAACCATAGATTTTTTTTTTTTTTTTTTTTTTTTTAGAAATCCAGAGACATAAATTATTTCTTCCTTTGATAAAAAAGCAAAAAATAACTATCAAGAATATAACAATGAGTATAAAATCAAAGTGGTAAAAAAAAAGTACTAGTAATTAAAGAAAGCTATGAAAAAAAATTAGTTATTGCTCATTCAGGAAAAGAAATGTCATCCTACTGTACCATGCATTGCCATATTTTTACATCATCCTAGAAAGAGCCTACAGTGAAGCAGTTTTAGTACTCGTCTCTGAATGGATCATTAATTTGGATGGAGAATTCTTCACCTGAATGAAGTGAGGTGAAGAATTAATTTTCCCCTTAACTAAGTTAGATTCTCTGGTATATATATGATGATATTTTACAGTGAAATACAGGATTTTTTTTCTCTGCTTCACAGAGACCTGAGAGATTGCAAACATCTTTTTGTTTATCTGGTTGAGGATCTAACTACCATTCATCCATCATTTTACTCTTTGATTAAAGTATGAAGGTGTCCACTTTTGTTCACTTAACATTTCAGGCATTTTTGTGCCTCCTTATTTCAGAAATAAATTTCTTAATGCTGAGAAATTCTTTTTAACCCATTATTGTAAAAAGCATTTTCCCAAAAGGAGATTTTGTAATGTTCTTTCTTTGTCCATAGAATTGAGTACTGTAAAATGGTAGCAAACTGTCCTATTACAGGAAGCTCAAACCATTTTGGCCAGTTCTACTTATACACTGCTATTAGGCTGTGTGCTGTTTCATTGCAATACTTATGTGAATTTATAATTTAGCTCTACTATTTTTAATTATTGATTAGAATGTAGTTGTTCTTTAACTACAGGACAAAAAATTGACTCTGAATCTTAACTTTCTATAGCTTTGCTTCCAAGTTTGCCAAACCCTTACCTTCACTTTTTTCCAGGTTCTTTAGCTGTGCAAAGGGAATTATACTGAATGTCTCTCTGGTGTCCCCATGTATAGTGGGGTGGCTGAAGCATATTGGTAAAGCCAAAGTGAAATTTAAAATTCACACAATTTTTCCTGCATATTCTGCTGCATTTATTTAATTTATTAATTTTAAACTTTATTAGTTAACCTGTTAAAATATGTTATCTGTCCTATAAACCTGCCCTGCTGAATTTTGAAAATTATTTGGAGCTAAACAGAGCTTCCTTTTAAGGAGTGACAGAAATCTTGGTGAATATGTTTGAAAGCTCCATTCAATATATGTTCAAAAGCATCGTTCAGAAAGGATTTGGGGACTTATTTTCTTATCTTTTTTTCATTCTTATTCTGTTGCTGTCCTGTGGAGCACTACCTTTGAAAAAAGTGGTTGTGGCTAACAACATTCCCAGTCTTTTCATTGCAATGTGAGCTGAAATATGAAGCAGCTTACAGAAGTCAGTATCCAATACAAGAAAAGAAATGGTTTATAGAACAGAGAATTTCGGAGTTGGGCTCATGAGACAGTGTTTTACAGATAAGTGAGCCATTTTGATCATTTCCCAGTTTGGGTTAAAGAAAAAGCATGATATCTGGCAATAATATTTAAGTGACTTAATGAGATGAATAATCTGAAAAACTTGTTTAATTTATATAGGTATTTACACTTTTTTTTCTGAAAAAAATAGTTTTTCAAGGAGGTTTCTTATTGTGAAATTCTATATTTTTTTTTTTTTTTGTAGCCAGGGATTCATTACTTTTTTTTAAAAAAAAATCTCCTATTAGAGATGTGGGTCTAAATTATATTTTTAAATCCTACTGTCCAGAAAATAAGATTTTACAGCAATTGTGCATAATTTTCAAGGTGCTGTAAATTGATTTTTCAGTCTTGCAATAATGGATTTTGGCCTGGTATTTGCATTATCCACAAAGCGTGTATTACTGTTTCCCATTTATTTAAATGAAGGCTGTGTTTAAACGATAGTCTTCTGCTGGAGATTAAATGGAATGTGTTTTATTAATCTGGGACTGCCTTATTCTCTGTTGACTATGTTTGTGCATTCAACAGAGGTTACTGATTTATATAGCAATAGGAACCCTTGAAATGCCAGGTACCTCCTGGGATCAGCTCGCTTTCTGACAAAAGACTGGTAAAGCACAAGCCTGGGTAAAAAGTTTGGAGAGCTACAGAAGATACTATTGATTTTGAGAATCTTTTTTTATCTATAATTTAATTAAATTATGTAGAAAATATCATGTCTTCCTATATTAAGCTTCCTTTGATCATAACTGTTCTAGGAAATTAAAAAAAAAAAAAAAAAACAAAACCAACAAATAAGCCCAAAACAAAATAACCAGCAACTCTTTAGAAAGGATTTATTCTATATTTAGTAGGGGTTTGATAAGGTTATACCAAGCATCATAAAATTAAAACATTTCCAAATAGAATTTTCTCTTGAACTATGGAGCATTACCTTGCATGCTCAGTAAAACATACATTTTTACAGGAATCAAATTTTTTTTTTCGCTCCATGAAGTTCTGAAGTTCTTGTTCCTAGAACAAGAAAACAGGCAGCTGCTCAGCAGGATATTTTGTTGCTGTTCAGTGTATACTTTTCTTTGTCTTCTCTTCAGCTCAGAAGAGAGGACTGTTCACTTCCTTATACCACCCAAATATATAAGTACTTCAAAAACACTAATTAATGTCTCTTACTAACTTATTTATGAAGTGAGGAGTGCCATCATCATTGTTTAGCACATCAATAGCTGCAGCACAAAAAAAATTAAGGTGAATGTTACTGTTATCATGTTTTAATTTTGTGAGTCCACCAAAGAAGGGATCCTGTGCATCTTCCTTACATCTACCACCACCTAGGTCTACTATACATGGTGCAAAATAATTATTCTTCTAAAATATATTTTTTGAGTAAGTAGTGTCTGAGCATGCAATTAGCTATTCCTGTAACTGTAAGCAAAAGCCTAACTTAATTTTTATAGTTTTCAATATTTTTATGACTATAGTTTTCAATGATAGTCCTTATTATTTGATTTTTTTTGTCCCAGTATTGATACTTATTAAAGGATTTTATATGTGCATTTATTCAGATGCCAACCATATAGGCACTATAACTGATTTTTTTTTTCCTTTTTTCCCTTAGGCATTTCCTGGAAATGCAAACTCTGACAGTGTGGTCCGGCATGATTTACAACATCCAGTTATTGCTCGGTATGTGAGAATAGTTCCTTTGGACTGGAATGGAGAGGGCCAAATTGGGTTAAGAATTGAAGTCTACGGTTGCTCCTACTGTAAGTTTTTCCATGATGATCCTTTTTTTTTTCTCCCCTAAATAAAAACTTGTTTTGAATTTTGTATTAAATCCAGATGTCAAAGACATTTACCTTTGTTCCGGGATTGCTAGTTGTGTTACCTAGGGCTTCTTGAAATATTTATTCATGAAATATTTGTTGGAACTTTAATTCTGAGCTGATTGTTTGTTCTTCTCTGGAAGATGCAACATTGGAAATTGCAACACTGCTTTAAGTTTCTTCTTTTCATCTTCATGGTTTCTGTTGTAGAAGGCTTTGGCTATTGTATAAGCTTGACTGGCACATTTGAGGAAGAGATCATATTCAAACAAATGTCATGTTGTGTCTTGAGAGATAAAATGGAAACAGGGTGTAATTTCTTGCCTGATATGAGAGATAAAATTAAAGTAGTAAATAATTCTATTCGGATAGCTCAGATTGTCTAAATATCTGACATGTTTTTCTGAGATATTTTGTTGAGTATTTGAATGTGACTTCAGAATTTCTTCTGAAATCCTAGTGAGCAATGGTACAAGTGCTTCTGTAGCTACGACCCGAACCAATAATGGTTTAAGAAATTATGCCCTTCCTTCAATTCAATCCAGCCAGTGCTTAAGTCAGCAAACCTGCAAAACTGAGTTTATGATATCCTATTTCTATGTACTTTTTAAGTTGTATCCTGGATTTGTTGGTATTTTAGCTGGAAAATGTTATTTGAGATTTGTGTTTTAATAACCAGACTTTAGAATAAAATGTGGAAGATTCACCATTGACTTCCTTGGGTGACATAAGACCCATTGGAGCCCTTTGCCATCCTGACTAGCAAAACCAGCTGTGATTGTTGAAACAACAGCTGTTGGGTTTTTTTATTTGATTAGATAGTCAAAAGACTCCATACTTTCTTTCAACACCAATAGAACCATGAGGAATAGAGTTTTGATATTATTTTTCTTATTTCCATACAATGAATGTTTTAAAAATGTATATTGAATCACAGAGAATTTCCCAACAGCTGGAACTTAGTTGAGAAATCAAGTCAAACTTGCTATGGTATTAGTGCTGCTGTACTGAGGGTACACATGGTTGTTAAAATTTGCACAAATACAAGAGCATGATCTATTGCAATAAGACAAAGCAGAATGGTTTTAAACTAATAGGGGGTCAATTTAGGTTAGATATAAGGTAGTAATTTTTTACAATGAAGGTTCTAGAACACTCTAAGAATTTACTCACAGAGATGGTGGATGCTTCATCCCTGAAAACATTTAAACTCAGGTTGAATGGGGCTCTGAGGAACCTGATCTGGTTGAAGACATCCCTGATTATTGCAGAGGGATTGAACTAGATGGCTTTTAAAGGTCTGCTCCAACCCAAACTGTTCCATGTTTCTATGATATCTGTTATCTGAGGAACTGTAGGTTACACTAAAGGTAATTTTTACTCAAAGAGAATTGAGCTTCTGACGTTTAGGTACAACTCTGATTAATCAGTACATGACTCTTAATAAACAAGTGTTTGCCATCATACTGCTAAAATGTTTTACATGCTGTTTTATGTATACCAAACACTACAGCATGGCTAATTTTTCATCATAATAAATACTCGCTTCTAAGTATACCTCCTTGCTTGTACCTCAAATGCAAATTCAGGCATCTGATACAAGAAACCAATATCTAGTTTACTGTCAAATGTAGCTCTCTTTAACAAAATAAAATGTAGCAGAATCAAACAAGAAACCCACTATATTTACTGCAATATTTACATATAAAAATGGTATATTTTGATGAAATTAATAGACAAAATGCTGTAGGTATGCAACAAGATACTTTTAGAGGCTTAAAGTAAATGTGAGAAAAAGAAAAACACAGCTTGCTGATAAAATTGTTTTAGTTGTTTGATGAAAAGTTGCTTGCTTGCTGAACTTTTGGAGGAGAATAAAAAGTCTCTACCAAGGACACAATGTATGGAACCATAAAAATACTGATAAAGTGTGTCTTCACAGAATAACTAAGATGGCCCAATATATTTTCATAATTTTAGTGATAGATTATTACTGGTCTGTTTTTTAAATTAGAAATTATTTCAGTAATCATTGGAGATTTTTTAAATTTGAATATTTAAAATAATATATTCTGGTTTTATGTGTAAAGGGACTTTTCTTTCAACATCTCTGCTACAATGCAGTGTGATTTTTACATGCAGGAACTGGGCTGCTCCCAAAATGGTATCAGTAGAGAGCAGCAGAGTGGCTGAGAAGGAAAACTAAAAAATAACTGTGTAAAGAGAGAGGAAGGCAGCCCTTTGGTATGAATACTGTAATCAGGGAGTATTGTTTACAAATTCCCAGCTTGTCTTCAAATGAATTATTTGTAGCCAGGTGTAAATGCTGCACCTTTCCATGTAGATGTGTCCTTTGGCAGAGGCCAAGTTTTTAACCTTATGATTAGAAGTGCATATATTTGCATATAAATATAAGCACTGTCATTAACCAGTGTGATTTGCAGATTAATCCTGCTGTCATTTAAGGAACTAACCATTTAGATAATCACCAATTCTAAAAGCCTGATTAAAAGACCAGCTTCTAGTCAAATCTGCCCCAGTTTTTGGAACTATTACCTAAATAAAAGGCTGCCCAATATATCACCATTTTAATTTTCCTTTTAGTTCATAAATTAATGTATTCTTTTACTTAGATATATTCAGATACAAAATGCGTCGTTGCATTCTTCTCCCCGGTCCCAGGCGGCTCTGGAGCCCGGTTAGGCTCTGCCCCTTCGGCCAGACTGGGGCTGCCGCTGGTTCGGAGGCTCTAGCGCTGAGCCTCCACGTGGGTTTGATGCGTTCTGTGGCCGACGCTGGGAGGAGGGAACGGGACGAAGGAGGCACACCTTGTCCTGCGTGGCTGGAGAAAGTTTATTCCCGCGTGGCTGCCATGGTGGCTGGAGCGGCGCCTATCTCCTCGCATGCGTGTGGTCAAGATGGAGATGAAACAAAGGAAGCATGGGATTATATAGGGGGCGGGCAGACAGGGCAGAAGCCCCCCTCGCCCAATGGGGACAGGCAACAGGGGAGTGACATGGACCATAGCAGCCAACAGGAACACAACAGGGGTGGATACAGGGCTCTGGGACGAATAAGAATACAGGGATAGGGTAACTGACACGGAACTCTCAGGAACAAACAGGGGGTGACTACAAGACTGACATGGGAAAGTTCCAATGGCAGACAACCTGGAGCAAACCATCACGGGGGGAAAATGGGGGATACATAGAACCGGCTAACTAACATTATTAAAGCCCCAACTGAACCAACCTAGGATGCAGCAACGAAATTCGGATTTTCCCACATTGCATGCAAGGTTTAATTTAAGGGAAGCCATGCACACTGACTGTTAAAACTCTTTCCTTGCACAATGCTGCAACCGGGTCATTAGCCTCAGACCTTTAAGAAAAATTCTTCCTTATATTGAACTGCTTATTCAAACATCAGGTCACTAATTGCCATATTTCGGATTCCTATTTTGTTTGTATATGTATATAAAATACACATTTAACTTTTTTCTACAAGGGTTAAAATCCATGTCCTTCCTTGCCCAGCAAATTGAGTTTGAAAAGAGGTGTGTTCTCCAGAGAGCAATTAGACTTCACATCTGTACCCTGAAGAAGTTAATAGCGTTACCAAATCTTCTTCTTTTATTGTTGGTTTGCTTAAAGTTTAAAATCTGTTATTTTAAAATTCATCTCTGTATTTTGTGTAGATGAGATCTGTAGGGTTGTCTTCCATCAGAAGAGTTCACCCAAGTAGCCAAAAAATAATTAGGGCCTTACTCTACAACAAGGTTCAGAATGAAATTTGTTTGTTTGTTTGTTTGTTTTATTTTTTCTATAGTGGAAAACTGACTCTATCTTATTAAAAAAAAATATTAATATTGGGTAAAGACCTTGCTTAATAGCTAAATTAATGGAGAAATTTCATGAGCAAAATAAGCTTGAAAAATCACAGCAAATAGACTATTATATAACATAAAAAAACACTTTTTGGTCAATGAAACCTTTTGCTTTTATTTTAAAATCATGAGTTGTATAAATCATAAAGGGGAAAAGTGTCTTTACACTTGAAGTAACAGCTTATATCTAAAAGCAAGTCACAAAGAAGAAAGCAATAGAACCAAAGTCAAAATATCCACTGAAATCAGTTAAATGAAAACTGATGGCCGAATATTATCCATGATCTTTTGGAGAAAGTGAGCAATGGCACATGACATGGATCTTCCACCATGGTCACTTTTATGAATTTTTTGAGACAGGCAGCAAAGACATGGCATCTGGAGGCCATGAAAACTACAATATAGTACTTTTACTACTGATTCATGAAGATCATAATAAGCTTCTGCAGGATCATTGCCATATGAATAGTTTCCTTAATCTCCATCCTGTGGCAGATGAATGCCTACAAGAAAAGGGCAATAAGCATATAATTACGTAGGCTTTGGCTATGCTTTTCAAGGCAGCTTTAAGAGGTCTTCTGGGTCATGAAATCATTTGAGTGGAAAACACTCATGATACCTTTATTCATAGAGGAGTTTTTATATGGCTGTGCTGATTTTCTGTCTCTAAACAGTAGATTTGTATCTTTTTGGTAAAATTGCACATTTGATGATAAGAATTTTCAAATTTCAGATGACTCACTTCTGAATTGTAGGATATACTTGAAAAAAAACAAACAATACCTGGAGATGGCAGAAAGCTGTGCAAATATTCAATATACTCAAGGCAGGAACAATTATAAAGCTCCATAAATGGCTGCAAGGCAAGCTGTTTACATTTACTGACCAGCTCGATTTTCTAATACTTAGGAAGCAGTGGGCCTGAACAAATGTCATATGACCTGTATTCACAAATCTGTTCTTTTTCAGATATTAGCTCAAATACATGTACTGCAATGTCAAATGTTACTGTTTCAGTTTTTTGATTGGTGACCGTTTTTTGCTTTTTTTTTTTTTTTTAGAGAGGGAGGGTAAAGAAGGAAAAATAGTAACCACAGTCCCATGGTTATTCATGGAATAATGAAATTTTTTATGGTGAGCATTTACTCTACAAATAGTAAAGTGAACGGAATTTTGGTCATGGAATCATGTTACAAGAACTAAAATAAAATTTTGAGGTGCTCTTACGGGGTACGCCAAATGAATATTTGCAAGAACTGATTAGGAAGTATTGAAGTGGTAAAACCTGTGGGCTGAACAGATCTTTTGGTTGTTGTAGTTAATCTTGTTTGCGTGCGGTGACTTTGAGTTAAAACACTGTTTCCTTTGACAGTTCATTCTGCATTTAGTTATACTTAGCTGCTAGGAAATTTACTTATTTGAAATCTGCTTAGCTTGGTTTCATGCTATAAGCACTAACTAACTATTCAAGTCTCATTCACTGTGCCCCATGGTTGCCATACACACTTAAAAGAGAAACTTCCATGTTGTCCAGAATAATCTGTTGCATCCAAATAACAAAATGACTACTGAAGGTAGATGAGAAAGCTGCTTTATTTCCCTTTTGTTCAGTCTTATTAAGTTTTACTTGTCCTGATTAAAAGGCATACCCTGGACATTTTGTTTCAGCAGCATATAGCATTAAAAAAAAGTCCCTTGAAGTGTCATGATTCCTATTGAAATACCCTGGGGAAAATAAAAGAAAATAAACAATAACATGTGTTAATGAACATATGCATACCTATTTGCTCCTTAACTTTTGGTATGTGTGTGAATATATGCCTAAATAGTGAAGGTACTTATGTAGTCCAGTAATCTGCATAAAATTTCCTAGCTCTTCTTTTGATATTTTATTACTTACAATAAATGTGCCACTAAGTTTTCTGATCAGACTTTTCCATCCATCTAAAGTGATGAAAATTCATAAAAATATTAACTGTCAGAAAGGAAGAATAATTTTAAAGTGTTCATTATGTGAAATCATATAATATTTCTAGAAACTTTACTAACTTGCTGTAAATGACAGTTCTTTGAACATACAGGGATTGTAATGTGGGGGAAAAACAGAACTAAAAGAATAATTTAACAGAGGCTACTGTGAGCTACAAAAGCTTTCCTTGTATCAGTGGTTTGGACAGTAAAGGGTTCTCCTAAGCATCCAGCTGTTTCTTCCCTTTTCTCTTAAATTCTCATAATTTCTGTCCTGGGAACTTCTATCTGTTTAGGCCTATGTGTTTGATTTTATCCTTCATTTTCACAGCTCATCAGTGGCAAACATAGCTTGATATTCTCTATCTGACATTAAAGGTGCATGGATGAATACTCATATCTAAACTATGGAGAGTGAGGAAAAAGAAATGTGAACTTTTTCTTTGCAAACTTTTAAAGATCTGTTTGAATTTGTGTTGGTAAGTCTGCTTCCTTGTTAGTGTATTTTTTCCTACCTTTTTGTCAGACAAGAGATTTGGTTTTTTCTTAAGGTCATGAAAATGGACAACTTTTATCCTCCAGATAGTCTCAGGTCATGTTAGTCATTTAACAGAAGTGTTTTGTAATTTAAGAACAAAAATACCCTCTGTCTTTATAAGTATTCTCAGTAAAGATTTTTTTTCTCTATGACCTCTCCAGGAAAGAATACTTGTGATTGTTCCTATAAACGTTTTCATGTATTCTGGCATGAAAAATAAGTGAAAACGTGCTTCAGTCCATTTATTACCCTCAGATGTTATAATTGACAAACATAGGCCACTTTTGGTAATAGATGCCATGTAAATTTTAAAATCATTTTTAAAAAGTTGTGTTTTGTTGTTTAGTGCATTAAGAAATAAACTGCTAAAATCAGAAGATTCAGGCTGAAACAAAAAAATTATTTCTGAATACCTTATTGTTTAATTTTAACACTTTTTTCTAAATCAAATATTTCAGAAAGGTTTGACATAAAAGGAACTTTTAGTAGAAAAAAGTTTGTTTTATTCTTCATCTTTTTGTTAATCTGATGCAATATGATGGTTTTTTCCTCTCTCAACTTTTTGCACCCAGTAAAAAAAAAAAGGAAAAATCCATTATTTTCCACTTGTAATTGTAATGAGACTACTGGCAGATATTTTCAAGCACCACAGCTTTGAGAAGTGCAACAACCATGTATATTCTTTACAGGTTCATTTGTTAGCTGGCAATGAAAATATAATCAGTGTGCTGGTTTTAGCAGTGCAGAGTTAATTTTCTTCACAGTGGCTGGTGTGAGGCTGTGTTTTGGATTTGTGCTGAACACAGGGTTGATAATACAGAGATGTTTTTTGTTGTTGATGAGCAAGGCCTGCACAGAACTGAAATCTTTTATGTTTCTTGTACAGCCACATTGATGAGAAAGTTGGTGCTGCATGGGAGGCTGGGAGGAGACACAGCCAGGACAGGTGACCCAAACTGACCAAAGGGACATTCCAGATGCCATTCCATGGCATCTTGTTCAGTATTCAAAGTGGGGAGAAGAAAGAAAGAAAAAGAGGGGGATGTTTGAGGTGATGGCGTTTGTCTTCCCAAATAACCATCACATGTGATGGGGCCCTGCTCTTCTGGCTGAACACCTGCCTGACCATGGGAAGTGGTGATTGAATTTTTTGTTTTGCTCTGCCTGTGGCTTTTGCTTTCCTTATTAAACTATCTTTATCTCAACCCATGAGTTTTCTACCTTTTACTCTGCCACTATTTTCCCCAATCCTGCTGGTGAGGGAGTGGGTGAGTGGCTATATGGGGCTTAGTTACTGTCTGGGGTTAAACCATGACAATCAGTCAGAGAAAAACAAGTATATTTTGTATGAATACATGACCAACAAGCTTGTTCAGTAATATTCCTACAGAGTTTTCAATTACACTTGAATATTTTTTTAATCATTCATCATTTCCTTTAGAAGGATGCAAGCAGCTGGCTTGTTAGAAAAGGTTATTTTAATTATTTTTTGCTGTGGAATGAAGGAAAACTTTTCTGTAGTATATAAACAGAATTTATGGCCAACTTTGATAAAATCTTGCAGGATTTGAGGAATGTTTTTTCAAGTCAGATATGGCTGTTGTGTAAAAATAGCAGATTAATGTTTTCTAATTGGTTTTCCAGCAACTGCCCACACACACCACAGAAGGGATCCTCCATAGAGTGGTCTCTAACCAGTTAATAGAAGATGGAGATTTAAAACATATCCTTCATAACCATCTGAAAACATCAAAACCAGAAGCAGAGCTAGAGTGTGCTTTTTCACAAAGAATAGTAGCATTTGGGTAACTACAGTCAAAAACTTCAGTCTAATCACAACGGTCTTGCCTTTAATCTTTTTTTTTTTTTTGCCTGAATGAAGGCTCATGATGGCTGTGCCCAGCATTATTTTCTTGTATTCCCGTAAGTGGTAATTGATCCATTTGTCCATGGTGACTTATTCACCAGAGAAATCAGGTAGGGTTTTTTTTTCCTCATGAAACAAAAAAAATCATCATATTTCAAATTATAGGTCTTGATTCTATGCCATTGATTTGGAGCCTGAAGAACCTCACTGGTATTCGTTTTCTTGAATGTCTGAAATACAATATATTAAGGATGCAGTTACTTCCAGATTCAGTTCAATTTATTCTTTTTCTCAGAAGTCTGGATGAAGATGATGCATTTGTATCTTTTATTTTAGACATGACAAGTGGAGTCTTACTGTGAGTAAATTCTCATTTCCTCTCTGCCAAAGGTTAGTGTTCTCTGATTAGAAAGTACACCTATCAAAAAAGTCAACATTACTGACAAGAAAAAATAAATTTAACTCTTCATAGTAATGCTTTTATAAGGTTAAAACAAGCCTTGGTGTTTATACGTAGTATATCCCTATAGAGAGTTATGTTTCTAGACAGTCCTGTTTCAAAGCTGGGTTCTCATCGTGGTGAGCATACCTTTGGAGAGTTAGATCACTGTGATGCCAGCTTCTCCCTGAATCCTCTTAAACAGGGAAAAAGTTCAGGTTTTTCCATCTCAGGAAGGTGACATTGTATGGCCCTTCTCTAGTGGCCAATAAGCGTCCCTTCACCGTTCACTCACTGCTGCTATTTTCCTTCAAAAGAACAAAAGAGTACAGCTAGAAGGAAACTATGACAGTCCAATTGCTTGGCCAATTCAGGGTTGGCCAAAACTTATAGTATTAAAGACATTATTCAAATACCTTTTAAACACTGTAGCTCTGTTAATTGCCCTTGCCAGATTGCAGGGGATGCTTTTCTAGGTAAACTGAAGAATGCATTGTCCTGCTCCTGGCTGCACATGCACATTGTGTTAATGCTTGTGAGCATTGTCTCTGAAACAGAGTCAGAAAAATAAAATTAAATCCTGTTTCCAGTTGTAACTTCTGTGTTATATGTCTTTCAGAGACATATACATTTCACATTTCAGACAAATATTAGCATTGTTATTCGACTCATGGTGAGCACAGGGAATGGAATAGAATGAAATAGAACAGAAGGCAACAGAATAGAATAGAGCATGACAGAACACAACTGAACATTTATGTTTAGTTATGCCCAGAGCTCTGCATGAGAAGCTATAACCGAGGTCTGAGGGTTCCATCTTGGAGAACAGCTCTCTGCAGTGCAGGTGGCAGGGCCATCCAGGCGACAGATCCAGTATCCTCACAGCTCTGGGACAAGACCAGAGCTTTCAGTTTATCCTATGTGTTTCTCATACTGCTTCTGTTGGTGTACAAATATTTAGACATTCTCTTAAATTCTTAGTCCTCCCTGGAGCAGCATAAATTTCCCAACATCATTCCACTCTGAGACAGTGCTTTGCCAACCTTTGCCTTACCTTCAACTTTCCTGATGGTGTCTTCATCCAAAGAAGGAACATTTACCTTTCTGTCCAGCCTCTCCTGCAGGTGCAACTAACTGGAGAATGAGGTAAAGCTACCTACAGTGTCCTGCTGACATCCATCCAGCCCAATAATTCTCTGTTGCTAAAAGCCCATAAGAAAACAAATAGTCAAACAAACTCTTGGGTGTATTTCTTGTACCAGTGAATTATACTAAAATAAACAAATATTTGGCTTAGCTAAGCAATATCTTAGAATCAATGGCTTTGGTTATGAGGGCATCAGATGTCTCATAAGCTTCCTGAAATTGGATTCTTTGCTGCTTTTCTTTTAGTCTAAGTATTTTTTAGGCTGGCACAAGTTATTAATTCATAATAGAAGTGTTCCATGCAATATGTATGGAAAAATGTTAGCTCTATTCAGATGTAGCCCTTTTTATTAGAATATTTGATGCAATATTTTAGGCTCCATGATGTTGGACCATGTCTGGTTTTCTTCTGACTGTAATGCAAAACAAAGGAATTTTTTTCTCTTGAATATATAGTTCAAATTGAAGTACTTTTGTGTATGGTTTCACCTAGATATTTAGATGGCTTCCTAAATTGCTCATTGAAGAGAAAAGGGTTAGAGTTCACTTACTAAGTAGCTGTTTGTACTTGGTGCAGATTGAGGTGAAGGAAAATCCTTTAAATAACAATAGTTGTGATTTTTTAAAATGCCACTGTGCATCAGAGATGATTAAAGCCTTTACAGTGACCTCTCTTTTTTATAGTGCGTGTAAAAGTAGTAAAATGGATGTAGAAATGTGGGAAAAAGATTTAGCTGTCTTTTAAAGATTAAGAATTCACAGGACATTTAGAATTTGACTATCCTTTAGGAATTCATGGTGAAACTGGTTAAATACTGCAGGAAAAATTTAAACATGTTCATAAGTTTATGCACATCAATTTGAAATTCTGTCTTTACATTTTGCAAACGTTCAGTCAAGCAACAATTACAAGGTACAAGCCAAAATGGCAACCATAAGCAAAAAGTGAAAATGCACATTCAAATTTGGGTGTAGTCTTTGCATTTTCATGGTGGCTTGAAAGATCTACATTCATTAAAAAGAACATAAAGTTATATTATATGACCTGTAATCATATGCATGTATAGCTATTTCAGGTACTTAGTCTGACCTGTTTCCAAGTGAGCAGCTGCCATTCCTGTACTCTCTAGAAACTAAGAAAACCTAACTCTTCACATAAATGCCCAGTAATCCTAAAATTTAAGAATATATCTTTAAATAATGAAGAAAGCTGTGGAAATTTTGAAAATAATGTAAGTCAATCCAAAAAATGAGAAAAAAGTCATTTTTATACATTCTAATTCTGTATATTCCTCAGATTTTATCAACTAGCATTTAAAAGTTTCATATGGATTATTGTTAAAAAATAATTAATATCTTATTAATAAATAATAAATATTAAAAATAATGAATAGCTTATGGGATAGGTTCTGATCCTACAAATCCTCTAGAAACTTTCTTGCATAGTAATGTTTCTATCTATATGTTTCCAGATTGGCAAGGCAATTGGAGTTTAATTCTTTTAGTAGGGACATGTTCTTTGTTACTTTTTTTTTCTAATAGACCATATGTCTTTAATTGTCCTCTTGGTCTTAAGTAAATTGAAGAACTTGAGAAACTGGCTTTCTAAAGCCACAGCTATTAAAAAACCCTCCTTGGAGGGTCAATAATTTCCTTACCTAAAAAGAGCCTTAAAAATTGATTAGGAAGAACTGCAATTTTTGTACCAAACCTATATGCAAGGCTGGTGATGCTGTTTTTGTTGTGATTTGTTTTGGTAATTATCTTTGTTTCCAGTGAGTCAGACCCAGGATATTTTGTTAAATGGTGATGAATCAGTAAAGAGAAGCAAACTTTCAATAAATATATACAGGCCAGAGAAGGTAGTTGCTCATTTTCTTCAAGGTGGGAGGACGTTTTTGTAGCTGTGGTAGAGGATGTTGGCAATAGTGTGATATGAGAAATGCCTGTTGATCTTATGTCTTACAGTAAATGGTTTTTAAACTGATGCAACAGTTCTAATAATCATCTTCAGTACTGCCCTTTTATTGCCTGCTGTTCCAAGAGAGTCAAAAGGAACCTAATAAAGCCCGTGTTTCAGCTGTTTATCATTGCAACCTTTCACTCACTGACCTAATTTTTCTCTCCTTTACGTTTTTAGTTGTTTTTTTCAAAAGTCTCTGCTATGACTTCTGTCTCATTGCTTTAATTGTTTATAGTTTCCTGATTCTGGTCCTTCCTTGTCTGATTTTTCATAAGCACAGTGTGAAAAACAAGGGAACATTCAGGAATTTTTCTGAATTTTGAATGACAGCAGAAATGTACAATCCTTTTCATATATTTAGATAAACATTTTGTGTCCAGCTTGTGAGTAAAAGTTCATTACCTGTAAGTCCTCACTTGTGGAAAAATGTTAGAGTGATTTGAGTTGAGCTATTTACATAATCAGCAGTTTTGTACCTCAGTATCATTTAAATTCTTTCTATAATATGGGTATAAGACAGTGGACAATTTTTGGAAATGTTGGGTTCTGGATATATGATAAATTTCAAACTCGGCAGAATTTCACCACTTTCAAAACTCAACAAAGGACTTACATAAATGTAGGAATAAGATTATTCATAGCAACTTCAGGGGGAAGCTTTTGAAATTGTTAGTTCTAATGTAACTAATCACAAGTATTAATTGTACACAGCATTGGTTTTGGAGGAAAACTGGCAGGATAATTGCCCAGGCACTGAGCATGCCTCTGTAAGCCTAAGCTAGGTCATAATAGAAATCACCCAATTTGAAAACTGGAAGAAGATAGTACCATATTGTGCACACTGCTGAAGATTTCTACTAACTTGAAAAAATTTTGGTGGTAACAAAGGGAAAAGAAGTCTGTTGGAAGTTTTTCCACTGCACACTTTTAGTAAGACCTGGTGGCATCTCACCAAAGGCTTTTTGTCAGTGATGATTAAATGCTTACACCATTTTCATGTGTTATGTGCAGGCAAGACTTCAAATCAAACACAACTCTGAGTTATGTGGCAATTCTTCTGAAAACCTTTAATTTTACATTATTCCAACTTAATTCTGACCCTAGGTTTGACAGCTGTGTCTTAGGATAGCTGCAGACACAGTGAATGAAATCTCTCTTTGTAGCACTGCATTTTCCACAGATGAAATAGGGGAATGATCTTCTGCCATAATGCAGACATTAAATACTTGTTGTGAATAAACCAAGCTCTTCCTTTTATTAAATCCAGCTGTAGAGAGGAATTTCGTCAAGCTAGACAAGCACATACCCCTAGGTTATTTCACCCAAGAGAGAGCTCAAGTATATTTTCCATGTACTTTGAGTTTTATTTACGTTAGTAAATGTATAAAGCCAGTATTATTCTTGTATTTGAGTGTGCAAGTTTCTATGTTTCTAATAGAATCCTTAGTTTGAGTTGAAGGAAAAATACTTTGAACAATTCAAATCCCATTGAACCTTGGAAAAGCACCTCTCCAAAATTAGGACAAGCTGAAAGTTATTTTCCTTTCCTAATAAATTCTGATAATTTTGAAAAGTTTACAGCTCAGCTATGGGAGAAAGGCCATCTAGAAATTTAATACCTATTTTTTTAACTTACTTTACTGTCTTGCATCTTAAAAGTTGAAAATACTTAGTATGACTGAGTTTCGTTTGTAAAATAAAGAAAGTAAAATATCTTAACAGTTAATAATCTTTTTCTGTAAAGTAAGAAATCTTCTTGTCTAGTTGTCACACATTTTAGAATCAGCTTTTGATGCGATTTATCTTTGGATTTTCTACATTTTTCTATTGACAGTTTTAAGTCAAAGAATCAGCAAATCATCAGGTTCCGCTGAAAAACATTCTGCTGCACAATTTTCATCCACCCATACTAAATCCAATAATAACAAAATACTCTTAAACTTGTGCCATAATTTATTTCAAAGAAATTTTCCTTGTTCTTACTGAGGTGCCATTTCCCTTGACTTTAAGGGAACAATAGTAAAACTGTAGCTGACAGCTTAACAAAAATATAGTATTTAAAATCACAAACAAAATTATTTAGGACATTCAGAGAAAATTGCAATAGTTCATTTTTTATAGCTTTGTACATGTTTTCTCCTGCATTGCAGAGCTCAAAAGTAGAGCTTATACAATTCAGCTGTTTAAGAATGTTAGCATAGAATGTATCTTAATTTTTTTTTTTTTTTTTTGCATGTGCTTTTTCAAAGGGTATCAGTCTGTTTCTCTCAGCTTTCTGGCATTACTTTTTTTATTGACTCAGTTTTCTGAACTCAAGAATTACTTGTCTATAGAATCAGTATTATGTGATTGTAAACTGCATTGAGTCTCAAGAAATTAACACTGGAATTTTTGTTCAGATATTATCAGAAGAGACTCACAATGAGCCTGCTGTACCTGAGAACTATTGCTGTTTTTAGAGAATTTTTGTAATATATATGGCCATATAATCTATACTCAGTTCAGGGTCAGAATTATGCAACCAGTGGGGATAACACAACTTCTTGGGATAAGGCAGAAGTTAGATCCAGAGAAGAGGAATGCATGGTTTTAAAGTAAATGTTATTCTTTATTTCTTCCTTTTCCCTCCAGCAGCCACATTGAATCCCAATTCTATAAGGAATAGTGATGTGAGTCCTTCATCATCTTGTCCATCAAGTACTCCCAATTTCTATCTCTGTCTTCAGATACATTGATTTTCAGTCTTCAGCTCCTTCTCTTTGTCAGATTTTTTGCTTAAATTTATTTCAGCCTCTTTCAAGATTTTTCATACTTTTGTGAACAACTTTATGGTACAAAGTGACCTAGACTTTTGTTGTCTTTAAAGATTTAAAGTGTAGGTTTTTCCCAAAGTTTCTGACTTTAACAGTAAATCAGCTTTGTTTAGATGTTGTTTCATATCTTTAACAAACACTTTACTCAACACTGAATTTTATAAGAAAAAAGTCACTATTAAAGTTTCTGAATCTTACATCTCAAATTCTGGATTTATATGTTTCATTTAATCAAACCTTAAAATTTAATTAGACTTTTTACAGATAAAAAAAACCAATAAAACTGACATTAATATCTGTTATTCATTTTTGACTGTTAACATTGCAAATGTTAATTATTTTTCTCAGATGGGGTGGAAAAAGAAGCTGGCATTTCCTGAGGAAAGAACATTTTGATTTTAAGCTTCACAGAAAAACAAGCTTGACAATTTATATTGAGGACAGTATACTAATTTGGAAAGAAAAAAAAGTTTATTCAATTTTGAAAATTTACAACGGTGTATTATCCCTTTTTAAAAAACCGTGACCAGCTTTTGTAACTACTTGCTTGTTCAGGATACACTTAGCAAGGCACAAAGCCCCTCAAAGCTCTGTAGTCATTTGCAATCCAAAAAAAAACTTTGTCCAAGTGTTTCAGAGCAGAATATGCTGAGTTGGACATTTTAGTCTGCCAGTTGAAGACAACAACTTAGGTCTTGTGGAAGGAAAAAAAAAAAAAAGAAAAGAAAAAGAGGTTATGATCCCAGAACCAAAACACTATCAGAAATAAAGCAAAGGAATCAGTACAGTCAATGCAGTAAGACCCTTGAATCAATCTGGTGTTTTGTCAATAAGACATAATCTAGAATGACACATAAGGAGAAATTTGGTTTACCTGCTTAGTGCTTGAAAGTTTAAAATATGTAACAATAATGCCATAATGAAAACATACTAACAATTAGTGCATGGCATATTGAAACCATATAAACCTGTGGAGCTACAAATTTAAAATAAACAGAAGAAAATCAAGCTGGCCATTAGTTGTTTAGTCTCAAAACCAAATTAACAATTCATAATATCCCAGTACATGCTCTTGTTTCTCAAACAACATGAGATCAAATGCTTCCCAGAATTACATTAGTGCTGGTAGTATGGGGATCCATGGATGAGCTGAGAGAGGGCTGGATTGTCATGCCAGTGTCCAGCCCTCAGTTCTGTAAAGGTTCTGGGGCTGAAAATAGTCAAGCTCTGTTGCATTCTTTGCTAATGTGTAAGAGACATAGGTGGACCTTTCAGTTCATGACTACCCTTATTTGTCAGCTTCGTGTCTTTCAGAGCAGTAGGGACATGAGAGCATTTCCACATCCCATTTATTTCATCGAAATTTCCATGGTATACTTATTACAGTTCTCTTCCAAAACTCCATAATAGGAAGGAGGATTATTTTTTTTTCTCATGATGTCTAGGCCTTCCCTTCCAGCATGAAGACTAGTGTACCAAGATTTAATCTTCCGGTCTTGTTACATGATGAGAACGGTAATGCTGCTATCAACATTTACATGTCTAATATTAAACTTCTTAGTCTGATTTTTCTAGATTTAAAGGAAAAAAAAAATTTCAAAGTTCTCTGTGCCTATAAACCTTATTATAAATATCGCACATAGCTTGTTTTAAATGCTTGGAATAGTAAATATGTGCCATTTCACACAGTCACATAAAGAGTTGTCAGCATTTAGGAATCAATTTTGGGAACTTTGCATTGAAAAAGTTTTCCTAAATGTTTTCAATTTTTCAGCCTATATAAAAGGATTATTCTGACTCTCTTGATATTTAACTAAAAAGAGTTTCTCCAGAATGTTGCATTAATTGAGCAACATTTGCTTTTCAATGTCAGATGAGTCACAGATTAAAGAATTACATGGGTTATGGCCTATATATCCTAACAAGATGCCCAGATTACTAGAAAAGCCCTTTTTTGTATGAGGCTTTACTGTAGTGACCTGCATTTGTTACCTACAGGGATGATTATTTACTTTGCAAGAGAAACCATCAAAGTAGGACCAATAGTAATACTGATGCAGCTTAATGTTCAACAGGATTGTTCTAAAACCAGCTGCACATTGACAGCATAAATGTTTGAAATCTATAAAGTTTCATTAGGGAGGCACTGTGATTTTTTTCTGCATCTCTCTGAAGTTGCTACATTCAGTGTTTTCTCTAATTCCTTTAAACCTTTGTATGTAACCTTGTCCTGTTTCTGCTATCTCTTTTTTTTTTTTTTTTTTTTTTTTTTTTTTCACAAAATTTCATTTACCCAGGTACTTAAGCTAACACCAGAATGGCTTTTCATGTTACTGTACAAGCACTTGTGATAGGCTTTGACCATGAACCCAGGAGTGACTGTCACACAGCTATTAAAATGGGATCCATTAATTATGTTTTTGCCTGACTGTGACAGAAAAACGGAAGTGCCAATGCATTAGCAGCACCTTCCAGGTGTTTGTTCTTCAGAGCCTGAGCTCTGAAGGAGAGCTTGGAGAAGGAGCTGATGATCCTTCTCAAGGAGGCCAAAGGACCAGCTTATCTCCTACAAAGTTACTGATCCGACGTGAGTAAAGCGCAAAATAATGAGGATACTTCACATTTCAGAGGTGAAAATAAAACTTAAATATTGAAATTCTTGGAAATAAAAAAGTATATAAGAAAACTGCTGGTGGCCTTATTTAAGCTACTGCTAAGTGATAGGTGTTTAATTCTTAGCCTTCCTAAGGTTTTCTTTACAGAAATGTAACATAAACCAAATCAGAGTTAAGTACTGTGCCAATTAGGATTGCGCTGTTAGTACAGCATCACATTTAGTGCTCCTAAAAAGAAGTATTTAAAACTATACCCTTTTTTTGGAACAAATTGGAGGTTCTGTTTCTTTGTCTCTGACTGTCTCATACAGGTCATTCGGTACTCATATCAGTTGGTTTTCATTTTGGAAGAACCATAATTTCGTGACACAGAAAGTTAAATTTGGAGCAGCTTTATTTTCTTTTCTGTTTTCTTACATCTGTGTATATCTAATAATAATCTTCATGTTTTTTTTCTATATTTCTACTCCGGAGCTATGAATTTAATGAATGAAGAAATTTTTTTAGCATTTCTTAGAAAATAAAAATTCCCATTAATTTGCCCTACGTAAAGACAGAGACTAGCATTCATAATGAGGTTATTTTCCTTCACAGAAGGCATTGTTGGCAGTGTTTTGGATAAGCTGAAGTCTTTGGTCCCTTTACATCTATTTACTGCAGTTTGCTTATAATAATAATTAAACTTTTACTGCCTGACCATAGTGTTCAGCACTTCCTCTGGATGACAGAAATGTTTCAGAGAAGTAAAACTGTTTAATGTGTTTTATTGAACTTCTTTGGCACTTTTCTTACTTTTCTAGTGCAATTTTTCAGCGCAATCAGATTTTTAAATAATAACATTATACTGGTGATATAGGTAGGCAAACAGAAGTAGCATAAAAATGCCTAATAATGTTCAGAACAGCAACCAATTAATCACTGTATTCTCTGAAAAATCCAAAGTAGCTTCTAGCATTACTAACAAAATATGTTACTAAATCAGATCACAGCTCCCATCCTGTACTTTTTTCTTGTCCCCAGGCTGTGCAGAGTTAGTAATTCATCTCTGCCATGGAATAATGATGCAGAAAAACATTCTGATTCCTCTAGAGGAATTTTCTCAGATTTTGTGTTTATTTTACAAAAATGACTCTGTTTTTCAGAATTCCTTTTTATTGAATATGGCTTTAAAGGAATGCTCTGTTTGCAATTTTGGGTGAGTTTTTTGTGGTTATCCTAGAACAATTTAATTCTATTTCATTTTAACCCTCAGATTTTACAAAACACTCACTATTTGTAAAACTTATTAATGATTTTCTAATTAGTAAGCAAGATGCAGATTCCACTAGACTCAAATGCTAGCTATGCTAAACTGAAATACCAGCATAGTCTGTAAATAATATTTATCTAAAACATGTATGACATTAAGTAGGAAAACACGGTCATTTACGTACTGTATTTTATACCCTTGTTCTGAACAGCAGGATCTATGAGCTTCTGATGACTTCTGTCATTTATGTGGTAAAATAAGTCATGCTCTTATTTGAAATGCTAATGTATACTTGCTAACATTTGGTAAAAAGGGCATAGTTACCCATAGATTTATATACAGAAGGAGTATTTTTCACAGAATGAGTGATTAATATTATTATAAATACATACTTCCATTAGATTTGCATCACAGCTGTGTCTACTACCTATAAAATTCTGGTACATTGTCTTGAAAGAAACAGAGCTCCCAGGGTCCCTGTACTTCTAGTGTTTAGCAAGGGAGATGTAAAGAGCAAAGCAAAGGACAGCCAAGTTTCTTTGCTCTCTATTATCACAAAACCCAAGCAAATGTCCCGTTTTAAAAACACTGTGAAGTTCACTAGTTGCATACACACACAGAAAAAGTAAATGAACATTTATAAATCCTTGAAATTTTTCACAAGTAGAAATTAAATTTTGCGTGTGTTGTCATATTATTATGTATTACGTAGTGAAAAGAAGCTGGTTTTAACATATTCCTTTTTTATTTTTATGAGTAAAGTGTCAAAGCATAAAAAAGTTCTGATAATATTCTGAGGTTTTTTTCTTGGAATCAGTACTAATGATTCAATTCAATTGCATTATGTATTATAAATCATTGGGTTGCCATTTTATTATGATTGCTCAGAGAGAAATATTTAAAAAGTAAAAAAAAATAACACATTGCAATTCAATAGGCATGAGATATTTGTTGTTTACCTTTGTTGTAAGAATAACATTATCCTTCAACTGTGTGCACTGTGTAATCAGAAATCCAAAAAGCCTATTTATACAAAGGATTACCTCTTTTTTAGCAGCTCAGTACCAGTCATATCAGAGATATGAGATTTATTATGGTATGTCCTTTGGTAATAGCAATATCCACATTCTTAAGATATTTTGTTTCTGAAACACCAGTGCAGTCATTTGGAGGCTGTCCAAAAGTAATATGGATTTTACAAAGAAAATGAAACTATATACATCTAATGCAGGAAAACATGTAAGAACTGAGGTACTCATAGGAAAATTGCACTATTAGCTTATGTCAGAAAACACTTGTCAGTTTAATCTGTTTGTGGTTATGTTGAAACAGAGACACAGAGAAGAGCTGGACAGGGTGGGCTTTGTCCCTCTTATAGAGGAACTTAGACACACAGTGAAACTATCCTTTGGGAGAAGGCTGTGAGAGGTGGTGTCTGCAAGAACCTGAAAGGATGTTGTAGCAAGGTGGTCTTGGTCTCTTCTCCCAGATAACAAGTGATAGGCTAAGAGGAAATGACCTTAGAGGAGGTTTAGATCAGATATTAGGAGAAATTTCTTCACTAAGAACGTTACGGAGCTCTGGAACAGGCTGCCCAGGGAAGTGTTTGATTCATCATGTCTGGAGGGATTTAAAAGACCTGTAGATGTAGTGATTAGGGGCGTGGTTTAGTGATGAAGATGGCAGTGTTAGGTTAATGGCTGAACCTGACGGTCTTAGAGGTCATTTCCATCCTAAATGAATTTATGATGACTCTATGATTTAAAAAGCATAACATTTTTAGAATGTACATGTCTCTTTGCATCCATATAGCAAACATAGCCAGAAAAACCTTCTTTCACTGATATCTGAGTGTTCCCTGAAGACTTGCCACCTACCAGGTACAGTGTATCTGCAGTCTCTCAGTAGTCTGTAAGTTCTTCCTCCAGTAGTAGTAGTCCAATGTTTGATATATTTATTGTACTACATTTTGTTTTCAATTATCTCTTCATGGACTTTTATATTGTGGACTGTCAAATGGTGTGTAGTCATAAAAGCCTGAGAAAGAGAGAAGCAGGAAAAAGCTATTCTGATGTTCAATTTGTATATATAGTTGAATGCTTCTGATACAAAATATTAGTGTTAGATACTGTCTTCAGCAAAGAAAGTCATGCATGTAATAAATCACTAAGCTATAAAAATATTCATATTCTCAGGCCCCAGGTATTATCAGTTGGAGTCAGAACAACTAACATGCTCTCTAGTGGCTCAAGAGCAAGAAAAAAATAAGATTTTGAACAATAAGGCTAAAGATGTGATTTATAAACTATAGATTCAGACAGAAAGTGTTGTACTGGGATCAGTATATTCAAAGAAGAATGTATAAATTATAAGATTTAATCTTGTCTAGTAGCTTAGTGGTGGTGGTGGTGGTGGTAGTAGTTATTTTCATGGGGATAAGGATTTTGGTTGAGTGTAGCCTAAACTACACAAAGGAAGAATTTAAAATGAGAAACGGACAAAGAGAAGTTGATTTTCTTTTCAGTATGTTGCAGGATAAATCTCTTTCCATATTTTAATTATAAACTTATCATCTACTATTTTATTAAGAATCCTCTGTTGGTCATTAGAAAAGCAGAGAGAAGTCCCACAGTACCCAGACACTTGCTGAAGCATGATAAGAAATGGCACTTAAGACATGACAAATACCTCCTCCCATCTGCTTTCCTGAGTATCAATCTATGTCTAAATGCATATATATAGACACACACACATACATGTGTGTGTATATATATACACCCTAAGGCAGACAGTAGAACAAAATGCACAATTTTTCAATTCCTGGTAGTTATCAGAAACAGTTTCATTCTATTCCAAGGTGAACAGATAATTTTTTAAGAAATATATTTGTACAGAGAATTTTAAGAAGAGATACTACCCTGTTCATGCATAGTTGAGAGCATATATATTAGATGTTCCACCCTTTTAGTTCATCTTGTTAAAGCTGAAAATTATTTATCTAGTGTATAAATTTGACAGACAGGTAAGTACATGGACTCACTTGTTGAGACTATGTGGTATGAACCACTTTAAATTTGTCCTATGAGCCTTAAATGGAGGAAGAGGCCATCATAGGTCAGAGCCTTAGACAGACTGTCAAGAATAGATCTGGAAAGGAACAAAGAAAAGTAGATTGTATAAGACATGGTGAAGGTGCTTCACAAGACAGAATGCTCCCTTCTTCAAAGAAGAATTCTGCCCTGTTTTATGGCCAGACTTCCAGAAAAGTCTTAAAGTAAGTATTAGTTCTCTTTTGTTTATTCTGATTGCAGTGCAATTAGTATCTAATCAAGTCTAATTCTAAGAGAAGTAATTTCCACATAAATATCTATATTTTAATTTGAATTTTGACTTCAATCCTCTGAAACAATAACTATCAGATTGCTAATGTGTGATAGCACATCAAGTTTTCTCAGAAAAAAATAGTTGCAGTATAAAACTGAAGGTTGGTTGGAGACTGTGATGGGTGTACCCACTCTGCCTCTTTCTGACTTCCCCCTTCTGCAAGAAGAGAAAAAAAATGTAAGGACTGTGAAAACATGCATGTACTGAGATAATGACAGTTTAATAGAATAGAAAAATCTACACACACAAGCAAAGCAAAAAGAGGAAATGTTTCACTATTTCCCATCAGCAGGAAGATGTCCAGCCTAGGAAACTGGGCTCAATATGCCTAATGGTTACTTGGGAAGACAAATGCCATAACCATAGACATCTGCCTCTTCCACGTCCTTTCTCTAGGCTGTCATTTGCTGTGCCTGATGTCATTTGAAATGGAATATTCCTCTGTTTGGGTCAGCTATCTTGGCTATGGCCCCTCCCAACCCTTTATTCACCCCCAACCCACTGACATTTAGGGGTGGCGTGTATGTAGAGACAGATTCAAGTAATAACTTTGGAAGATTTCAAAGATGCAGATGCTTCTTTCTATCTGATTTTTCTTATTCTATTACTGATATTTACCCTGAACAGATAAACAATGTAGTATTTAATCAACATAGTATGTAATCTAGTACTATGATGGACTTACCAATCATAACACTAGGGTGGAAAAAGTAAGCGATATAAGTCAGAATAAATTTATAATACATTTATTATTTTGCAAACTAATAATATAGCCTGTTCTAATAATTAATGTCTTGTTTGTCAGTCATCTATTTTGAGTGGGGTTATAGGTTAGAATTCTTTTCCCTGCTGTCAGAACACATTTCTTTAACACTGCAGAGTACATGCTAGTTTGTGAATATGGCATCAGAATACTCTGTGAACCATCAAGAAGTATTCCATCAAGATTTTTTTCAATTATTTGAGGAGTCAATAAATTTAATAGATAATTTAATAATGTTATAAAATAAAATAATTCAGGCAAGAATCATTTCCCTTGCATGTTGCAATTGTTCTGAAATATTATTATAGGGCCTCCAGTCTTTGTATATTTATTTCTGAAAAGTACTCAGAAATCATAATCTGTACTATTTTAATATGAAATATTAAAATGCATAAATGGACACAAAGTTTAGCTTTGTAGAGGATAGAGAATACTAAGGAGGAGCTAGAGAGGTACTCAAATCATCCTTTCCCTGTATATTCCATTGTGGGTTTTGAAACAAATAAAGATGTCTTCAACAATTTGAGACAGTCTGCTTTGTCTCTGATTGTGAAAGGCCTCATTGTCTTGTATTTCTGATTCTAAGGTATATCCTAATGTGCATACCAAATATCCATAGAATAGGTTTGCACCTCTATGTACCCAGGAGAAACAAGAAAGGGGTGGTGCAGCTACATGTGAGAATAAGTGGGAAAGGAGAAATACACCTCAGAGTCCTGAGATGTGGCTGAAGTCTGGGCAAAATGCTGGAACACAAGATAATTTTCTGTCATTCTTTGGAGCTTTACTGACAACCTGCTTCCCACTGTAAAACATTTGGGATGTACCAATATCCTGTATATCAGCCTTACTCAGCTCCTGCCTACTAAGACGGCATTTAGAATTGGACCAATACCTCAAGGCATTCATGCAGTGCTGAAATTGCAATTGTGACTGGAATGGGCCAGGAAAAAATCACCTGCTCTGAGAAGTTTTGTAGATTCTGGCAAAACTTACCTCCATCAGTGATGGAAGTAAATGTGCTAAGTTTTGGAAGTTTTAGCATAGTTCACAACATGAATAATGTTCATGTTTTTTCTGTAGGACAAATGTTTTCTTCCTAGGACAGAAACTTTCAGTAATATCTATGGAGAAGTTATTCCTCGGCAATATTTATAGAATAGCCATAAATAGGATAACTGTCTTAGGTAAAATGACAGAAAGAGGTGTGCAGAATAATGTCAGAAATTTTTCTGTTTCTATAAATGTGCTATACCCAAGATGTTAATAATCACATCAAACTGAAAAGGACATAATTTTCCTCTAAAATTTGAGGCAAGGTGATCTGATGTTTGGAGGCATTTTGTTGTTTATTGAAGGAGTTGATGAGATCATTGTCTTTGATAGAAATATTTATTTTAGACTAAATGAGACTGTTTGTTACAATTATTGGAATTATTTACATCAGAGTACTTAGGGATGTATCTACGAGGCACACACATGTATAGAGATTCTTATTTTATTAGTCTTATAGACAGAAGCATCTCTTCCTAATTTTGAAAACCCTTCTAGCTGTCATTCTGGATATTGAGGATTTGCAGAACTGTTAAAACAGACCACTGCTAATTAGAAAAATCTAGATCAAAATAATTTCTTCCAAGCTTCAGAAACCTTACATGTCAGATATTTTGAAAAGTCATTTTTATCTTTGGTATTGATGTTATGTTTTAAATATTTTTCTATAATAAGCTACATGCCACCCATGAAGATAGAAATTATGCTCAGTAAAGCACATAATTTTCAGTTATGCAAGAAGCACTTTTGTTTCTCTAATCAGAACATGAGATGTGAGATGAGTTAGAGCTGATTTTACTAGCCCACATTTTATCAGAGTTAAAATTCAAAATAAAGTGTTCCATATGTAATTACAAAATAAAAATAATTAAATTACTTTTTTCTTTGTTTCTATGAAATCAGCTAGTATATTTGGTATAATAGTTTGGATTTTACAGAGGGATGGGGGTTACTTTCATTTTATATAACTTTCCATTTTTTCACCTTAAAATTTTAATGGTTTTTTATAAAAAACATTTTGCTTCAGAAACAAGTCTGTCATTTAAAAAATGCTTAGCTTTAAAAATAAAAGCTCTCTTAATAGGCAGGAATGAGCAAAAATAATTTCTAGAAAGAATTATATAGGATTCATTAGCATGTTACCAAAGCATAAGCTACTGAAAATCAAGCAAGACTGTGGTGCCAATTGTTTGCCATCTTATTTTTTCTCATCCAACTGTTAGAAATTTGATCTAATTCCCTAGCCAACTCTGAAAAAAATTTACGATAATATATAATCGCCCATGACAAGTGTTTGTAGTTTTTATACTACTGGTAATAGATTCATTGTGATGATGAAATTGCATTTTAGGCCATGTTCTAGAATCTTCAGCATTATTATTTTGTGCATGAAATGGAATCTGTTTAAGATTCCAGAAGAAAAGCCAGCTCTGAATGATGGAGAATAAAGAAGTATCATGAAACACTTTAGTTTCCAGTTAGTCAAGATGTACTAATGTCCCATTTCCCAGCTCATCATGATAACGTATAATCTGACATATTAAATACTTCAGCAATTCCAAACACTTACATCTAACTGTATAAACTGCTCTTACAAGAATACTGCATTTTGTTGATCCCATTTAATTTCTTGTCATATTTAAAGTGTTTATTAATTTTAATGACAAAAGTAAGGTACCTCTAAGTTCTAGACATTTCATAGCTTTGGATGTCAAAAGAAACCTCTAGATATTATTCTAATTCCTGCACAAGAATACTAACAAAAGTTCAAAATTGTTATTTGTGATATATGCAACAGCTTACAAGAAGAATCAGACTAATTAAATGGTTGCTTGCACTATTTAAAAATAGTAAAAATAGGTTTATTTCAGTTTAAAATAAGAAAATCCTCGGTTTTAGTATCTAAGTATAGAAAGTAAAATAATGTGATCAGATGTGTCCTTTGAATCTTCTGGTTAGCACAGCACAAATTCTGCTGACTGTAGTAAATTATTTTTCAGTAATTTCAAGGTTAATATAAAGTGCTTTCAGAGAAATGACCTAGTGAGTCCTGAAAGTTGTGAGCACTACTAATCAGTGGGATCTTAATTTATTTGCCACACCACCAGCCTTTCAACTTTCCTGGTCCCTGGGAGGCAACAGGTAAAAAGACAACCAGAAAAATGAGTGCTAAATTCTGAAGGAAGCTTGGTTTGGCCAATGTCTTTCACGTTTCTTTTTCATATTTGTATAGTGTTGTGAGGAAATGCAAGACTTATGACTTCAGTTCTTGTGAGTACATGCACCCTGTTGAAGTGTCTCTTCGAAGTGCCATTTTTGTATGACCTCACAAAAGTTATAAATTAACTTTAAGGCACGTCACTGTGAAATGCCAACACATAAAAAGAGAGAGCCTTGTTAGTAAAACTGAGGAAGAAGCAGGGAAAGAAAAAGAAGGGACATGGCAGAGACAGAGATGGAGAAGAGAAACAACTCACTGGCAGGAATAAGAATTACTTACAGGAAATAAACCACATCCTTCTTGACAAAAGCCCGATAAGATTGTGGGCATGGGTGGAAGAAGATGAGACACTGACAAACACATGAACATCACACATAAGTAATTCTAGCAATAAATATTTCTGAGTCTCTCACCAGCCTTCTCCTCCTGCAATTCTTTGTAATTTCACTGACTTATCTCTGCAGTAAAAAAATCTAATTAGATTGCCAAGAGTAGCACATTAATTAACAGATAAAATAACAGCATTAAACAGCAATAGTCTAGAAGCTGACTCTGGTCTTCCTAATTAGGCAGCTCTCTCAGCGTGAAGTAGGAAAAGCAACTAACACAACAATATAACATAAAGGGCAAGAGGGCCCATTATGCTGGTAGGCAGTGAAGAAAAAAAGGGACAGAAGAAAAAAAAAATCCCCTATGCTTAGTGATCTAGAACTGCTCCATGAGCTGCACTGAGATTATGATAGATTTATATTCAGCATATTTGATAAGTTCTAATGTCATCCATTTTTCTTAGGAAAAACATCTCAAAGAGATGGCAGGGATCAAAATGTTGTCTTTGTGTTGTCTTAACTGAGATGAGAGAATGTAATTATTTATTTAGGCATTTAGGTAAAATGTTTCTTTCTCTTCACTTTGTAAAACTGAGCTGGACTTGGTAGAACAATAAGTTTATTTTAAGGTATTCAACTTTCTCTTTTAAGTTGTGTATTTATTTTATATTGTTTTACTGTTTCACTTTTGTATTTTACTGCTTAAAGTTCAATAAAAAATGATTGTGCCTGAAACCTTTTCTGTATTCTGAAGGATATTCACTAGCTGAGAAATGCCCATTTAGCTCAGTGAGATTTTTGCCATTAGTAGCTCAGGCAATGAGGAGCAAATATTGCAAATATTAACTCCAAAGCTGGGTACCACACTTTCACACAACCCTTGAACAAAAAACAGACTACAGAACTGACCTGTACAGCATGCTCTGAAGATGTATGGCACATCTAGAAGTAAAAAGATCTGTTTTCCCTCACTGAGGTTAAAAAGTACCTGGAAAATCCTGTCTTTATTTTAAATTTAATTTACCTTGCAGATTTTACAGTATGAACCAATGCTAAATCTGTTGCCAAATCAGTGTATATAAAGCCTGTAAAAGAATGAAAAGATAATTTGGACAATACTGGCTGTGGTAAATGAGACAATATATTTGTTGTCTCTCTGTAAAGGTATACTTAAATATCAGTTTTATTAAGTGGTTTATTTAATCTGGTAAAAAGAAATGCAGAGCTGTTGCTTAAAAGAATAGAAGACTGAATAAAACTTGCCCATAGGAGTTGGAGACTAAGAATTGTTTATGGTGACGCTATTTTACACTAAACAGACAAAATTTGCCATAACATGGGTACTATGATAGGATATCAACAGATGTTCTTGAAAGTACTGCTATTGCTGAGTCATCTACTCAAAAATTCAAAGCAATACTGATGCTACTGAAACTGAAATAGTTTTGGTAGTGATGAGATTTTCTTGTAATAATTCTTCTGTGTAGACAAGGTCACCTATAGCCGTTTGAGCATCTTTAAATGAAAAGAGAGTACAGTCCATTTGATCTCCTCTTGGATTTAATTACATCTGCCTGCACAGCAGTGCCCTAAAGGATCAAGGATCTTCAGAAGAAAACATTTCCAAGGACTCAAAAATTACTACCAGAAAGACCCATCCTTATTAAAAAAAATTAGTGGAAAGGATATGGATTGAGGTTTTTTGATTCTTGTTGGTTTTGCTTGTTTTAACTCTTATTGCATTTTTCTTTAAAAATAAAATGCTGAAAATACATTTACTTAAATATATTAGAAAATTCAGTGAAGAATTTTTTTGAGGGGAGGAGAAAAAGAATAAGAATTAAAAGTCAATAGGAACTGGGAGCCTAAGATCTTATAAGTTTATAATTTTCAGTATACCTAGAGATTTTTTCCCCAAAGGCCACTGGATAATGGAGAGATACCCTACTGTTGTAACATAGAGTTCAAAGACTATTGCAAAGCTCTTAGAGGCCCAGGTATTTCTCTACAGTGTCTTCTTCCTACTTTTTTGAAGTAAATAGAAGATTGCACTGCACTGAAAGCACAATCCTTTGAGGAAGATTTACGCCCCAGAACTGTCCCAACAGGAGCTTGGAGTCTGCAAGGCTGAGCAGAAAAAAGTTTTGGTTGAGTTCCACATGGTGTGATAGCTCAGGTTCAGCAGCAATAGTAGTCATTTGCAAACTCTTTAATTAACTTGGACTGGCAGTGTGTCAGTGGGTTTTTCTCTCTGCAAAATTCTTTCCTCATTATCATACATATCTTGCAAAATCCTTAGAGCATCTTGAAAATAATTCTTTTTAAAAAGCCTGCACCTATTTCACCTTTTACCTTTCATTCTCCTTGTGTTTATTGCTTGTTGCAAGTAAGCCTGACTTTCCACAGAAGCTCAGATGTATGGAGAGGGAAATATTGCTTTCATACAATGATAAGTGTCATGTCTGATTTCTCTGGGAGTTTACAATCATTCATCAAAAAAATAAACAGAAATAGCCATATTTCATTCCAAAATGAAAGCTATCAATATAAACAGTTTTATATCCTTATTTTTCCTCTTCCTCCATAAACTCAGGATTACTTCCTGAGCAGTTTTAGGATATGTAGTTTGGGTGTCTTCTCCTTGGGATTTGATTTCTAATCTGAATTTGATTTCAGATACGTCTCCTATAAAAGACTAGGGACAATCTTGTTATTTAATGCAGTGGCTCAGATGGGCACAAAAACAGAGAAGGAAACATAATCCTGGCAAAGAACCCCACAGGCTGAAAAAAGAAAAAAATGAAACAGTATTATACAGACTATATCTGCTAGAAGGCACTGAATTTGCACTTTTCAACAAAGTTTAGAAATTACAAGAGATTGGTTATTTTTAATCATTCTCCAAAGCCTTTTAATATGCACCAGTCTATTCCATTTCAAGATACCAGTGATACAGAGCTACTTACCTAAAGCAATAATGTGTGACCAGAATAATTCCATATTTACCAAGATGCAAACACAGACATGTACATCTACACCTGGACAGCATTGCATGTGCAATTTTCATTCATGAATTCCATGTATAACATTTGTGGGTGTTGTTTGAGTATGTTTGCTTGTTTGACTTGAAAATGAAAATTAAAAATCAGATTGTATAAAAATGCTTTTAACTATTACTCATCAGAGCAAGTAGCTTTTTTGGTTACCTTAGGAAAATTAGTGTGAATCATTTGTTACAAGAAGAGCAGAATTTTTAATCAGTAAGGATATTTTTTCTCCTTATTTGTAATTATGTATAAATGATAGCTCATCTTCACTTGCTACACATTAAATATTTTATGCATTTCTTGTATTTACAACACTGCCTTGATGATGCTAAATTTTCAATTAGCAATTCTTACATTTTGATGAAACCTCCCCAGAAATGAATGGGCTGTAATCTATAAGTAAAAGTTAAAGGTTAAAAATAATTTCAGTACTTCTGTATGAGTTAAGGGTATGATTTTTTTAGCAAATACTTAGTGGCTTGTGAACAGAAATTGTAAATTTTTAAAATTAAACTTTCTTATTGCAGTTGAATAGTAAAAAATGAGTTTATTCAATCCTAGGATTTCATAAGCAGAAAAAAGCAGTGGAGATAGTCTAGAAGGGATGTTTTTTTTTTTTTAAATATGCATGAGTCCTCCATTGATTCATAAGACGACTCTTTGCAATGAATTGTATTTGTTATTAAAACATCTACTTGGATAAGAGTAATTAGTCAGAAATTCTCAAATTGATGTAAATGCATAGGAACCCAATTACAAATTTAAATATTTACATAAAATGGCTTATTTTTTTCCCATTTATTTCTGACAGAATATTGTTAGTAATGCTTTTGAACATCAAAGACACATTTCTGTAAGTACTTCTGTGCTGACCCCCTAACCACTATTTCAGAAATTATTTTGCCTCATCAAAGGTGGAAAAGGGAAATGCAGGTTTAGATTTTCTTTTTTTAAAAGACAATTGATATATAGCACAGGAGTTAGTTGTCTTTGTTAAATAGGTGGAAGTCTAATCCTTCACTGGTATTAGTGATGAAAAGCATGGTTTCTGATGAAAAGCATGGTTTCTGATAGAACATCTTTAGAAAGTCAGGAATCTGGAAACTGACTTGAGATGATCTGCTGGTTCAACAATACTCTCACCAGGGAAAATACTAGGACAAGAGGAACAGCACTGACTGCACAACCAGCTATTGCATGAACAAACTAATTATGAATTGTCAGGTTAATAACCTCTTAATGTGTTTCTTCTACTGAGGAATTATATCTTAAAATATACTGACAATAATATCTGCATTTATATTGGCATTGTTTTTTTTTTTTTGTTTTAGGATGCTGCCACATGGAGCTTATGTGTCTATTTTTTCACAAAAGCTTATGTGTCTATTACTTGTTACCTTAGTTAGAATTTTTCTGTTTTGATAAAGTAATCTCCTATATCTATAAAGCCTTTCTCCCATATACCTGTAACAATAACTTGTTAAACCCAAAGGAAACAATTTTCCTTTACAAACCAAATCCATGTGTGGATATATATAATCCAATATGTGCCTATCACATTACATATTAGGTTGTATTCCAGTGCAGTAAGCCAAGGCCATGTTTGCTATGTGCTTTACTTATTTGATTTGTTCTACACAATGTTGTCTGGATAAAGGGTGAAAAATAACTTTCAAACACCAGATTCATCACAACCATATCTGTAGGGAAAATTTTACTGAATGCCTTGTTCCAAAGGAAGAGCACATTAAAAAATTGACTGTGGCAGTTTTAAGCAATAAAATTTACTTATCCACATCTGAGTTTTAAGAAAACATTTTCCCCTTTTATTCATGTGTAGCATTCATTGCTTCCTGATTGAATAGCAGCATCTTATGAAGCTGGAATGAGTTGCCTATACACACTTGCATGCATTTCTTACCTACTTGGAAACATTTTGAGTGTTATCTTCCTTTTTGTAATTAAACATAATCAATTACAGCCTAAGTAGGGGCTATAAAATTTCATCCATTGTGTGAATATGCGTATTTGCTGTAGTGACAGTCACTAACATACAGAGCCGGTTGAATTCATTTCAAGAATCAGATACTGGTTTTTAAAAATTACTGTTGAAAAATAATTTCATTGATTACATGATCTCAAAAAAAATCTTGCATAATTTGAAGACTGAAAGAAAACGTTTTTTCAAATAATTTGCAAACATAGTTTGGGTGCCTCTAATAGCAGATAAGTGGTCCCAAAAACGAAAAATGCCCCCATCTGAAAGAAAAGCTATATGTATGGTCTTACTCAGTCTCCCTTTATTTCTGGGGGAAAAAAAAAAATAGAATTTGAAAGGTTTGGTAAAATTTCTTTTCTTGGACATACAGTCTTATGATATTTTGAGCATTCCAGACATTTCAAACTGCTTAAACAAAAATGCTATTTCCTTTCCTTACTTAATCTGACTCTTCTATTAAGCAACAGGTTTGGCTTTTATTTCTCTGTCAGGAGCCTGTAAATTTAGAGACAAACAATAGAATAATGTTTGAAGAAATAAAGCAATAATTTTAGATTCTAGTATTAATATTTACTTTAGAGCTTAAAAACTTAAATTAAATTAAACCCTTAGTCCAGAAAAAACAAATCAGTCATCATGGATGAAGAACTGTAATTATAAGAGTAATGTACTTTGTGATTGTAAGTATTGAACCTGCTGCATGTTAATCTGTGCTAACCGTATGTAAGCAGGTGCCTTACAGTCTTCCTGAGAAGGAACTCTCATCTTACTGCATTTTTTTAGCTTTTAGTGATGGAGAATAATCAAAAGATCAGGAAACTGAATTGCTGGCACTGGCTGAGCAGGGAAACCTGAAATGCCTGGGTCTAGGGTAGAAACAGCCAGTCACACAGCTGAGATGCCATAAGCAGCTCCCGCTGGAGAGACTGTTCTGGCAAGTGGGGTATTTGAAGGTCTTAAGCTCTGCAATACCAGAAACTCTTGAACTGTAAACCCTGCTAGAAGTTATAGAAAAGTCATGTCTGGCTGTAGGAAGGGAGACACAATATGTCACTGACCTTGGAAAGTGCAGTCTGATAAACACAAGGAAAATCTGTTGATAAAGCAAATCTTCCGTTTCCTTGTTCAATTAAGGGAAAAAGGTGAAAACACAGTTAAATGAAACTCAATGCTTCTGGCAGAATTAAATGTGAAAACAAACTCTGAGCATGTGGGTTGTACTAGGTGAAATCTAGAGATCCCTTTGAACCTTTTCAAAGGATTTTGTGACTATGTGCTCTTACCTGATGTACTTCTTGTCATGGAGAACATTTTTGCAACAAAAATGGTTTTTCCCTCTCAGGGAAGTAGCTCACTTTAAATGTGTGATATAACGCAAGTTAAGTATTTCATATTGCTGTATATTGAATCCTTCTGGGATTTTCTTTCCCAGAGTGTAAGCAGTGTTGCAAGTGATGCTGATGCAGTACCATCCATCCTTACATTTTTGCTAATTTTTATTCAAATACAGCACTCATTCACTTAGTATTGGTAACTGTATGCCCTTTTACAGTAGCACCTTAATCACTGGAGGCTGTTTGCATGTTAAATTATTAGACTTTCACTGAACCATGGCAGAACCTAATGAACGTAGATCATCTGAAAATAAAGCTTTGAATTGTAACCTTGAGTATGAGTGCAGCTTTTAAATTGAACACACTAAAATAAATACAAAGGATAGTAAACACTGGATTCAGCCATCAGGAAGCTCACACTTGATCTATGCATGACAGAGTTTGAAGCTCAGATTTTATGGTTCACAAGTTTGGAATCCAAACACTTTCTTCCATCACAATGTGCAAGACATCATTGAGTAAGGAGTACAGTAGAGGTATCTACTGTTGGATGTTAGGCAGGAGGGGGGAAAATATTTGACTGAATTACTTCTTTTGAATTATTTGTCCACAATCATGTTCCAGTGGTCTGCTTTTCCTATGTTGTGCTAAACACAAGATATTAATCTCTGATTAATTTGGATATAAAACAGTGAAACTGAACTGTACAAATGTGTAAAGCTGTTCTGCGGTCATTTATGCTAAAGAATTTTCCTCTATTAAATCATAATTTTGAATTGAAATACAGTAGCTGAAAATAGCAACTCACTTTAGTTTCTGTTTCCATAAAATGGATTCATATACCAAGATGGAATTAGCAGCAGCAGCAAACTCACAGTTGGAAGAAAGGACTAGATATTTATTAGAAATGGGGTTTAGTGACACACATTTCTTGTGCTTAGGCAATAGCGAGGTGACTCATTATAATAAATGTGAGTGTTCCATGGCCAGGTCTGTCTCAGTCTTGCACTCCATGCTTTTTGCAGTCAGCTGCAGAAGTTTGAATGACAATTGTGAGATTTTTACTGTATGAGACTTAACTGAGCACAGGAGCTTGAAATAGTCCATGCTCCGTACTGCTTAATCATTGTCTGTGCAGCTCACTTTGCGCGTTCAATTTAAATACAAGTTCTGTGGTTGGAAGAAGTAAAGAATATGTGTTTGAAAGTGATTTTGTGAATAAAGGATATGGAAATGATTGAGAAAGAAGAATTTGGTCTTGAGTAATGGGTGTTCTGAGAGCATCCAGATATTAAAAGACATGGAAAGATTATATACCAGGAGATGATTGAATTGGGTGGCATCAGCTCAAAAAAGAGGACTTCTAAACCAGTATTTTGTGTCAACTGTGTGTCTTCCTGTTTTCATGTAGCTGTAAACAGTAAAACCAAAGCTCCAGCTAGTCATCCATTTCCTTAATGTTTTATTAGGATGTCTTGTCCATTTTATAGATCATTTATTCACTGAGTAAATTGAGTGTAAACATTGTAAGACATAGTACAACTTCTTTCTTTGCTGTAGTTCTTTTTATTAAGTAATGAGTAAGTTCAGCAGTGGAATAAGGATTGAGACCTGTATTGGCCATTTACTGTGCGAGAGTCAGAGCTGTCTTTTTTTTATTGAGCTGGAGCTCTTGTGATTTACCTTTTTAATAAACAGTGAAAACATTAGTAGAGGCTAGCTTTTTTCAAGTAAATTAAGTTCTTTACTGTACCTGATTTTAGAGTTTAATGATATAGTTTAATGTTCCCATTGAGATCCAATGTCAAATGATGGGTTTCAAAATGAAGAACAGAACTAAATGTATTTACAATTGCCAGGAATGCTTCTGGCATGTAAACAGCATGATAAAATACAAAAAAGCAGACTTTCTTTAGAATATTTGAATTATACACATATTTTACCAGCTTTAAAGAACCATAGCTAGAGAATAGTAGATCATAGAGAATATTTTTGTTGCATATAGCTCATAGTTGCAAGGTGCCTGAATTTTAATTTTCATGATCGTAAATGAACCATATAAAGCTTTACATATGAAAACTTTTCAAAGTGTAAAAATTCATGTACAGCCATCAAAAAAATGTTTTTATTTATGCTGAATCTCTTTTTTTCCCTAGGAATAGACTACTTGAAATAAACTGTTTCTCTTATCATCCATTGTAATTGTTCTTCTAGAGTCAGAAAGCGGAATAGGTTGTGAAAAGAATAATTTTTGTCTGAGATGAAGATTATCTTAGGTTACATCTTAGTTCTCTCTAGCACTGGTAGTAGTCCACTATAGGAGACTACTATGTACTGTTCAGTATGATTTATTTTGCAAACTCTGGTTAAAATGCATAAGCTTAAAACTGAATTGCAAAGTATATTATGAATATGTGCATTTTCTCATTTATCCACCTTACAGTCAAAACACAGCATATATAAAAATGTTCCCATTTAGTTTTTAAATTAATTATATTTTTGAAATTTGAAGAATCAGTGAAAGAAAATTTGCTTGAAAATCTCCAACCAAAAAATCATTAACTTTACATTGTTAAGTTCTTGAAAAATCATCCTATTTACACACACCCTTAAGAAAATAATTTTGTAGTGTATTCTGAAGCCACATCTAAATCCATAAAATTTTCAAATGCTTTAGTATTTTCTTCTGTGTATATGGTAACAAATTTAAGTTAGTTGAAACTGCACAGAACTTCACTCATCAAAAAATTATTGTCTTAAGGAACAATTAGCATGTATAAAAATTTAGTTGAATAGTGTTAGAAAGAACCCAGTTTTCCTACTTAAAAAAAAAAAAAAGAAAAAGCAGGAGGACATGCACGTACATACACTTGGGGACACAGGACAACTTTTAACCATGCTCATTATATTACCTATTTGTAGATATATTCTATATTCTTTTGTTTTTCTTTCTTCTTTAATTTTGCTTCTACTTCTTTTTCATTTCACTTGTTGCATTTGTTTCTCATTAGACAGAAAATTATGACAAAGTCACATATTTATAGACATTTTCACAAGAGTTAGAAAAATTAATAGTAAATACCACTATTATAATAACTATAATTTTTTAGTGGGATTATATTAGGATAAAAATAGGGAAAAATATCTGTGCTTTGAAATTCAGGAAAAAAATTTAAAGTATCAAGTGTTTTTTATATATCTTCAGTGGATATTGCACTCAGAACTTGGCAAAGCTTTCTCACTACACTAGGAAATACTTCCTCACAGATTTATCTGGAGAGTTTCTGGCAGGCATATAAAAAGCAAGAGTAAAGTTTGTGTCATTTACCCAAGCATTGAGTTAAAAATACACCTTGACAAAACTCTTACTACTTTGATACTGGATTGGCATACGTACACTGTATGTAATGTAAAGAAAAGTGAGGAAAAATTCCACACCTCCTTGCAAAGGTATTTTTTCTCTTTCAAACATTGACATCACTTGACAGATAACAACAGGATTCAGGCTCAGTGCATTGGAAACTAAGCAGGCAAGAGAAGCGTAAGATTGATTTTCCTTCACTATGTGCTTCTAGAATCTGAATAAGTACACATTATTGTAAATGCAACATACATCTGTATCTGTATTAGTTTTTTGCTCCTTTGTGGCAGGTGCCTTGACTTTTGGAAAACAGAGTAAAGGCAGTATCAGTTCGGCTGCAGCAGACTTCAGGCCAGAGCTGCCCGTGTCCTTAGAGCTGCGCTGTAGTGCCTGAAGGCACTGCTCAAACATGGTACCTTTGGCTCTCTGCCTCGCTGTAAGAAAACATAAAAGAGGAGGCAATCTTTTTACTGCTGTGCTGGGCCTTTTGATTGCTGTGCTGGGCCACGGCTTTTTTTTTTTTTTTTGGTGAGATGAGGTGTAGCAGTGCATCTCTAACATGAGCTCAGCTAACTTAGTTCCACTGAGGCTCGAGCTACAAAGAGCCCAGTGGCAAATTCAGCATGTTATCATGTTGACAGCATATGAAACTACTGAAAAAGTAGATTCAGATTTTCTGAAGAAATTTCTGTATATGTAGTTTTTTTGTGAGTAATAATAAAATGAGACTTTAGTCTTGGTATGATTTTGAGCCTTATCCCTTGCTTTGTCAGAAGAAAACATTCTTTTTTTCGCTGTTAAAATATGTAAACAATACACTGTTTATGTGCTTATATTTCCCATAATGATATTTTAGAACCTGTGACTAATACCTATAAGTGAAGCTACAGATGTGGAATAGTTTGGGCCAGCCAAAGATGGTTTGATGTATCTCTGATATTTTTAGATGGTAGATGCTCAGTGTATGGTTATTACCATCTATTACTACATTACTAGCACATCAGATGTAAGGTTCAAACTATGGGGTAAGACAAGAATGCTAAAAGTGAGGATTTTTCCCTAAAGCTCATTTAGTCTAAACAGACAATTTAAGCAGATGAAAAAATGGATGAGAAATAACAGAGTGGGAAAATTTCACTGAAGGTCGCTGTCTGTCAGTTGTACAGAACTTTTATATCTTTAATCCAAGTGAAATATTCTGTACAGGCTTTGAAGAGTCAATCATTCAGAGATCAGTAGCAATTTAAAAATATGTGTACATGTTAAATTTGTAATTTAGGAGGAGAAACATATTGCCATGGTTTTTGTTCATGGTATAGTAAACATTTTTCTAGAAAGCACTTTGCTGTTCTGCTTTATTTTGATCGCTGTTATTTTACTGTGTCAGAAAGCAGGGATTTTTTAGTAACTCCAGGCAGTACCTTGATCACAGCAGCTAAGTAGCTGTGAAGAAGTATCAGTATCTCATGAGTCTCTGTGAATGAGCACTTCTTCATTCTTAAAGTGCTGGCATTGAAGATAGTTATATTTCTTTCATAAGAAGTGGAGTAAATAGAGAATTTCTGGAACATGAGTCTGATTTGGGGCTGTTTCTTCATAATTAGTTGATATGTTGTTTTGGAGTATCAAATAAAATACTATCAAATAGATTTGATGCCCTGACCAATTTTTGCCAAATCCTGCATGTAGCCAAAAGTACAGGACAAAAGCATAGGTAGGAAGACCTGTGGCTGGGGATTTAGCTTCCTTTGAGATTTGTGACTAGGGTCACATTTGTCACCCAATACCCTGTCAATCTTTGCAAGGCTTTCTGTAATGTTTTTTAGAGGAAAATTGATGATGCATTAACTAATGAAAGGACTTTAATGTGGTCTTAAGCATTTACTGTGATAAGGCTTAAGACATCTATCTAGCCAAAGGAAATTGGTATTATTTTTTTACTGGTTCAACACTGTTTTCCAATCTATCTATATAATAGGAAATCCAGTAGGGCAGAAATCAAATTGCAAGTACTCAGATTTGTACTTCCTATTTCCACGTAATTAAGAAAAAATCTCAGGTTTTCTTTCCCCCTTCTTTCTTAATTTTCTTCTTCTTTCTACTCTTTCTCTCACGTTTTTTAACTTTATCATTTCTTATGAAGGTTTTCCCCATTGCAGCAGTAGCCTCTGAAAACAGTCATTGACTGCAGGTGAATGTACTTAGGTGTTTTTCCTACTAATGCTGATAGATGAGTGGCTAAGGAGGAGAAAAATTATATATTTACACTGCAATTATAGGAATTATATGGTTTACTGTCTGAGCAGCATTCTGCACTATGATTATTATCATGATATTAAATATCTGAGTGTCATCATAGAAAGAATACAAATCGTTACTACAGTCTACATAGGATAACTCTTAAACATAATTGCTATGTAGTCTTCAGGTGATTGAATTATCATTCAGACCCATGCTGACGGTACAGCCATGCATAAAAAAATCATCTTAATCAAAGATTACTGCAGTTTCTTTTTTTTGATTGAATTATTTTCAAAACATGGGAATTCAGGGACAGATTCTGGAAAAATTGTGCCTTTTTACTCAGCTTTGTTAAAGTGTATAATATAAATTTTCTTCAAAGAATGAGTACACCTATGCAACTGTAACAATGATGTAGGAACAGAAGGGATACCTGCCTTGTTATGGAGGTCTTGTGAATCCACAAAACCACATGGTCCTGATCAGCTGTGGGTCAGATCCCTGATTGTTAAGCCAACTTTTTCAGATGTTACAAAGTGGTACCAGCTGGCCTTAGGGGAAAACTGATATACCGCATACAGGAGTTTCTCTAACAATCAGAAAGTAAATTTAAGAAATATAATGGAAGACAATCTCAGATATTGCATGTGGAATCATCTTTTTATGATATATATTTAGTATGAAGGTTACTTAAGATGTTATGTCCATCAATTTTCTTTCATTTAGAACACTTGTGCCAGGCAGTTGTATGTAGATTCAAAAGAGCAGGATCTCTATAGCAAATTTGCTTTACATAAAGGTAAGATTTTTGTGACAAAAGGGTGACTTTCATACTGCATTTTTTTCTAAAAATAGATTTCATGCTTTTCTAAGAGTTGGTTTTGTTTTTTTTTCCCATAAACTACATACAAAAATCTCAAGAATTAATTTCTCATATCTCTTGACAGTTTGCAAGGTAAACAAAACCAACTGGTTCATATAATTTTTGTTACATTATTTTTCTAACAATTTATTTTGTTTCTTAAAAAGAAGTAATCATTCCAGAAGTAATGGATTTACTTGAGTCATGATAACCCCACTTCTGAAATTCCATTTATTACTTCTGAATACTTTGGCATCTATGCCCAAGTAAATGTGTCCTCTTTCATGCTGGTAACTTCTAAAGTTATTGCAGAACAAATAAAACATACAATTTTCATATTAAATTTTGAGCTGACTCCCATGGCTGGAATATGTCATTTGGAAAAACCAGATCAGGTTAAGAGTTCTAGGTGTACTTAAAGCTTAATACATATTTACTATTGAAATTTGCAATTTAAGACGTGTTTTATAAGAAAAGTGATATTTCTAATATATATTGCTTAATTCTAACAAAAATGAGATGTATGGTGATAATTATGGCATATCACAGTCATTTCTAAGGCTCGTATTTTGCATACTGAATAAAATTATTCAAAATTTAGGTGGTATAAACAGTAAGGGCATCACAGTTTATCACTTCTTCAGAAGTCTTTTCAGGTTTAGGAAGACTTGGCCATATAAATTCAAATTGAAATATATGCAGTTAGGCATAGTATACGTAATGTTTTAATGGAGTTTTGAAACAGACTTCTGTGTTAATTACACAACAGAAATGTGTTTGTCTCTGTTTTTGAGAGGGGTGGAAGTTTTAAATTAATTCCCGCAATAATAACAAAAACAAGTTAGAAATTTTAAAAAGTTGCAAGCAATCACTGAAGAGCAGACCACAGAAGAAGGCAAAAAATCAGATGTGGTTGAATAATATATGATAAAATGCCATCCTTCTTTTCATTCAGAGCATGAATGAATATAGTGTGTCAATCAGGAGTATAAATGCTTTTGAAAAACAGGAAGAATTTTACTTAGCAACTATTCAATTGTTAGTTGTCAACAGTGAGGATGAAATGTTCATACAAATAGTTGCTAAGACACTGGTAATTTGATTATTAGCAACTTACAAAGGGGATTTCTTAAATATGTGTCATTTTTTTAGAGATAAATATCTGTTTGAAATCTTTTACAGAACTCAGCTTAATTGGCAAGATTCAATATTCAACATAAAAGCATCTGTTGAATGGAATCCAGTTCTGCAGCTATTTTTACTGGGACCTAGCATCCAGAAAATTGTGGAAAATTGGTGTTCATACTTTAGAGTAGAGATTGCATGAAGAAAATAAGAAAAACAAAATTTTGTAGTGTTATTATGCAATATGTATATATGGATATTGGATTGACCTTAAATGTTTGCATCCCTCAGTTTCCACATATTTTTAACAAAACCAAACATGAAAATAATTAGTTCAAATGCTGGGGTTTTTTTGTTTTTGTTTTTTTTTCTTCTCAAAATTAGTTGAGGTCACAACTTACCTGCCATTTCATGAAATATACAAGGCTTTTGTCTGTTTTATATAAAGTCTAAAATTGCCAGGCAGTTATTCTGGGCTCATGTTTTATTGTTTACAGTCCTTGCAGATACCTATAATGAATTTTAAAGAGGTATCAAATGATTTATCAGTGACCACTTAGATGTTTACCTTTCATTTTGAGCTATAATTAGGTAAATGTACATGGCAGCAACTGTATTTGAGAAAAAATGAAAGTCATTGACTACAGTTGTAGCATTTTTCCTCCCAAATCTGATTTATTTACATTTTTACTATGTGTGGATTAAATTTATATTCTGCCTGCTTCTTACTTATTATGGTATTAAATTGTGGACAAAAGAAAGTGTATTTACAATGCATATCACATTTGCACATTTTTTTATTCTGTTCATGTACAATCTGCACATGGCATGTCTGTTTTTCCAGTGGACATAGGAATATGCAATTGCTCATCAATGATTTTATTTTCTTTTTCCTCTAGGGGCTGATGTCATCAATTTTGATGGCCATGTAGTGTTACCATACAGATTCAGGAACAAGAAAATGAAAACACTGAAAGATGTCATCTCTCTGAAATTTAAGACCTCTGAAAGCGAAGGTGTAATCTTCCACGGAGAAGGACAGCAAGGAGATTATATCACCTTGGAACTGAAGAAAGCCAAACTTGTTCTAAATTTAAATTTAGGTATGTTTTCACTATTTAGTTTTGTGGTAGTTTTTAACTCTCCTACAAAAAAATTAGGACAAACATTTAATCCTCTTTCCTGCAGTAATTTGATAAACTACATCATTTAATACAGCTAATTTGTTGAAAATGTTGTTAATTCCCTTCGTATATGTTGGGGGAGTGTGCATGAATGTTTAGTTCCATCCTGTCCCTTTTACTCTGTGTGAGATACTCTGAAAAGAAGCTCATACAGGAAAGCAAGATCTGCAATATATTGTCATTACTGCAAACAAAAAAGCAAAAAAATAGCTCACTAGAATTATATTTGGTCTCAGCTGTGGCTTTGTGTGAGAGAAGGACACTGTCATCACTTCTGGAGGAATAAAGGTCACACTTAGGTAGAAGAAGAAAAAAATAGTATCAGTCTACTAAGCTACAGGTTGCATGAAGTTGGAGTTCAGCAGCCTTTCTAGAGTCTGAGAAGGAGGGCTAGGAAAGGAAAAGAAACAGATTGTTTAATCAGGCAATCTTATGATGAAATCCAGTACATATTACTCTAGTTCCAGTCCTCCCACTAGAGGACTACAGACTCATAAGCGACTGGATTTATAAAGTACATTTATTATGAAAAAGACCCACATTTATCTGGTTTCAGGTATTTCTTCCATTCAAACAAAAGAACCTTAGAAAAAGATTTCATGCAATTTTCCTTAGTTCTCTTATAGATACGTGAAGTGTAAATTGTTCCATTTGTTATTTACATTGAAAAATACTTATTTCCACTAGCATTTTCTACTGTTCTTTTTCTAACAGTCAACATGAACAGATGATGAGGTAACTATAGCAGTTACCTATTTTTAACAATTTTAATTGCAGTAGTAACCCTTTCATTTCCTGTTCCTCTATAATATTCAGCACAATCTGTCTTCATAAGCTATTATAACTTCTGTATGAGTTTGGTGAGGATGTTCTTAAATCATTAGGCTGATAAATGGGACTAGGCCTTGTGACATACACTCAGTAAACATGCAATGCTTTATGGTATTATTATTCCTCTGTCTGAGAGTATTGTCTTTGCGTCAGACACAGCAGAAAAGCATGCTCCTCTTGCCTGGATCTTGGTGAGATCCAGTGACTTAGTTTCAAACACCAGGGACTGGGGGAAGGATGGGGAGACAGAAGTGGATTTAGGTTTCACTTCACTCTGCATTTGAGCTTGTGTTGAAGAAACTGAGGCTCAATGACACACATGCAATTTTATTTTGTTTTTTAACCAACAGGACTATTAGCCTTCAGAATAAAGGCAGGATGGTCATTTGTAGGGAAGCAATGTCTTAAGCCATGGAAATGGGATTTGCTAGAATGTGTTTTCAGCATGCACAAACTTTAATGTCTCAGTTGCAGGCATTAAGGGTAAGAAATTCTCAGCCTCAGAAATGCTTTAAGTCCTCATGTATTCAGAACATGGAAGATTGCGCTGAGTTATTGAGCAGTGCAGCAATTTTTTACACTTACTGCTGAATTAGTCATTTGCTGCTCCAGTTGGGATCCATGCTATCAACCTTTGCTGGCTTAGCTATGTCAGTCAGATGGCAATGAGATGTGATCTCTGACTAGCACAGCTTCACTGGCAAAACCCCCTGGATAACACAGCAGAGAATTGCAAAACTGTACTCTTGCTAGTAGTTTGACTTCCCGAATAGGAAGACTGCTTCAGGATAACAGACCAAAATAAGCTGTATTAGCAGAATATGGGTTTTGCTGTTGGCTGCATTGAGCCTTTTCCCCTCTGCTTGATGGTATAATGATACTGGTAAAGGCCACAAAGCATAGAACTCAAGAGTGAGATTTTGGCTGTTTTTGCCTAAGTCTGTTATCAGGGTCCATGTCCTTCCCCAACATTCATAAATCAGTACAGTTCCAATGCAGCTCAGGATCTGGCCCAGAGGTGACAGCATTTTTTTTCTGTGGAATAGAAGAAAAAGCACAAAACCCTTGATGAAAACATCTTTACAACTGGAAATTGGTATTGCTTCTCAGGTACATTTCCAAATAACTGCTGTTATGAATTTATACATATATTTAGGCAGTTCAGTGATCACATGCTTGCTGTATTTGTCTAGCTATTTGTATTGGTGGCAGCAACTCTCCACTGGGCAGATCCCAGCTTCATAACACACTGACTTCCTCCAGTTAATTGCATGTCTGGTATGATTCAGGTGAAACATTGACAAAGAAAGAGGAAAATGTTTGCCTAACTAGTACGAGGTGAGAAATGCTATTGTTTCTGTTCTCAGGCAGCAACCAGCTTGGCTCTATTTTTGGGCACACATCTGTGACAACAGGCAGCCTCTTGGATGATCACCACTGGCACTCCATCATCATAGAGCGCCACGGGAGGAACATCAATCTCACCCTTGACAGACACATGCAGCACTTCAGGACAAATGGAGAATTTGATTATCTGGACCTGGACTATGAGGTAGACAGTGAAATTTCTTTCTGCTCATTCAAATTTGTTTTATAAAGCCCAATAAGAAAGCTAACATAATTTGTTTTCTTAATTATTCATGCATTTGTTTTGATTACTTATTACCTTACATTTCCTGAAATTTTCTTTCCAACAGTGTTCTCTCTTAAGTGTAAATTAAGTTTCTGTTAATTAGCCTACCAAGTCCCATCTGGTGTAACAATCATCTCTGCCCTTTGTTTTAAAGTGGGAGATGTGTTATATTCAGCAAGATAAGCATACATGATTTTAAAAATCTCTAAAAGCAGCTGCTCTAAGCAGAAAGTATATTTTTAAAAGTTTGGTGCAATCTATTGTTCCACTCAGGTGATAATTTTGCTCTTGAATCAGAAAGGCTTAATCTGTAGTGTCAGAATTTATTTTTAGCAAAGGCAGCAGGTTAGAATCTTTTTATTAATATAGATCTTAATCTATCCTGTCTTAGGTAGGGAGATACTTCCTTGTATTTTCACAAATATGGCATCCGTAACTTCTTTTGTGAAAGAAGCAATGAAGAGTTAGGAAAGTTGTAAGAAAACTTGTTTAATCAATCAAGTGCTGGTAATAATTAATTGTGGATTTATTGTTTGATTACACTACAGCTTCAGCTATTATAAACTTGTTCAGTTCCTCTAATCTGTACATGAAATTCAGCACATTGATTATTGCAATCTTTTTATAATATTTTCTTACACTCTTTACTGTCTCTAATGAGAATTAATTTGGTTGGCTGCACGAAATATATAACTTCCAACCTTACAACTTTTTAAGATGTAAGAGGGAATATAAATGATGTCATGGAAAAAAGTTTGAATTAACTTGTGTATTAATTTATATTTTTACAATTTTTTGACCAATAATTTATGAATGTTTGAAAAAAATAATTATAATTGTAAATGTTTCTGAGTCAAATATTTTATTATATTCCAAAAGATGTTTATGAATACATTATTTGCTGGCAGCTCTAATAAGAAAATAACAAGCAGATTTGCCTGTACCTCTGTTAATTGAGCACTGAAGATCTGAACTGAGCCACTTAATACTCATATAAATAGATTTTATTAAAGGCTTTCAAGTGAATGCACTACAGAAAAAAGGCTGAATGCCATAAGCCAGGGTTGTGCAAGTTGTGCACCTGTGTATATATATATATATATATATATATATATATAAAAATATCATGTTTGCATAAAAAACATATTGCATATAAAAAGTGTATCCCCAGTAAGAGCTGAATTCAGTGCATTCACCTTTCCATCCTCTCTGCATAAAGAGATCTGAGTGGCAGTTCTCAAAGATACATTTCATTTTCCGTATACATAGATCTCCTTGTGTTTATTTGAACTTATTTGTGTGTGTGTGTGTGTATATATGTCTGCGGTTCATATAAACTCAAGAGACTTAATCTCTTCTCCTTCCTTTCCTCACTATTATCTCACTGGTTTTGGAGCTAGACACCACAGACTAAATTTAAAGGTGTTGTCTTAGAGATTAGCAGGGAATAAAGCCAAAGGAATCAAAACTATTTTTCATAGACAAAATAGTTTCTAGGTTAACCTCTTGCAGAAAAGTTAAGTAAACACAAAAGAGGAACAAGTATTAGTTCTGATTGCATTTTTCAGATCAAAAAATAGTCCCGTAAATTGCTCTTAACTCTGTCATGTTGTTTTTTTGCTTCTTCTTCTTTTCTTCAATTTTTTTAATTTAATTTTTACATTCGATTTAATCCAAACAGATGATTATAAGATGCAAAAAATGTTTGACAACCATTAAAATATTACAGTCCCATTCTTCGTATGAAGAGCTGTATCTTCTCTAAAGTCAAGTCATGTCAATTTACAATACCCAGGATGTCCCCACAAGACTTTCACACACCAAAAGCTGATGTGTGTGGTTTATAAAGGTTTTAGGTTTCAGTGGTATAGTTTTAGTTCTTTGTATATGCCAAGTGGAAGCCTCCTTTTTGGGATAGAAACTGATATCTCACATGCATTTAAAACTGAAAATGTCAGCCTAGAGCTCTGTTTTCTTGCTGTTGGTAATAACAAATGGAATGGACAATGAATAATGTTTAAAAGCTTCATTCTGCCAAATCTCAGCAGTAGACTACAAATTTACATTTTCCTGAACATTTGTGGGGCAGGAAAGCAAGGTGTCATTACTATTTATGCCATCATCTAATAGATATAATTACCTAAACTGATTGCAGGGACTAATCTCATGAGCCCCTTATTCTTGGCATTTGGGCTGCAAAATATTAATGAAAACATGTAACATTATTAACTTCCAATAATTTTCATAAAGAACATCATGTGGTAGAGATCTGTATCATATCTATGGAGTTGCAGAGATACCATTCATCAAAGATAGAAACCCAAATATTTACACACTTAAAGTGTCCAAGTTTTTAGCACTATAGATTATGGATAACCCAGAATCAATTACCCAGGGTAATGACATTCAACTGTAAGACAAAAACCAATTCCTATTTGAGTTTGATGACTGACTCCTTGCAGTGGTTGTCTTGATCTTCTCTAAGGAGATAATTTCAACAGATAAATCAAGGGGTAACTCCTCATTGACTATATGACAAAAGCATGTTCTTGGTAGTGAAAGGTCCTTCTGTCTACCAGGGGATTGCAACTTTAACTATGTGATTCTGTAAATTCTTCTGAGTGAAGTAGACATATAAGCATTACAGCAGAATTACATGCCACATTAGAGCCCACTACTGCTGTGCAGTAATCTGAGCTCTGGCATGCAGTTAGAGCTGAATGATTTGAATCAGATTATCTGGCTAATTTCATGTCTACTTTTGTTTTGAAAAATAATGTGATGGAAATGTGTCCCAATTTCCTTGTTTGAAATGCTTATTTTCCAATAGCAATCAGAACAGTTCACATATGAATTACTGTGTTGTGTGTCTGTTCACTGTTTGGACAATTGGAATAATGCTTGGGTTTAGCTACCATAAATAATTTAAATGAATTACAATTCTTTTTCTGCTTTTGCAATATTTATTTTGATACATCCTTCTTCTGTAAGGAGTGCTGTAAAGAGTGCCAGCTCTCTATTTTGCCATGGTTGAGTGTTCAAAGAAAGCAAATACATGTACAACAAAATTCTTTAAAAGTCTTTGCCTTCCAGTAACTATCTACCATTTTTCTGTTTCATTTGAAGATAACCTTTGGAGGCATGCCTTTTTCTGGCAAGCCAAGTTCTAACAGTAGGAAAAATTTCAAAGGCTGCATGGAGAGCATCAACTACAATGGTAATAATATCACTGACCTTGCCAAGAGGAAGAAACTGGAACCTTCAAATGTGGTAAGATCATAATTTCACGGTCATCTACCCTTCTGCTTCTCCTTCTAAAGAAGACTAGAAGGTTTTTGAGGGTGTCCAGATTATATTCTTGTGATACACTGCAATAATATAAAACACAGAGCAAATTTTACCACAAATCCAAAGATCATATTGTATGTACATTTGTGACTTAAAAAAAAATATTATCATGTATGAGCATTATATTTCTGGGGTCTTGTTTCATCTTCCAAAAATTATTCTTTAGTGTAAGTCAGGTTGGTTTTTTTTTGTTTGTTTGTTTGTTTGTTTTAAAGAAAATCAACTTAAGCAGTAAGTGCTTTTTCCCTTTCTTCTCAAATTATAGTAGTCCAAAACTAGTGCAGACAAGATTTATTGTTAAATGAATTGCAGCTTTCTTGCTGCTTTCTTGTGGCTTTTAAATCCTGGTAATATTCTATCCCTGCTGAGCTAGTTGGATTGCTTTAGTGCAAAAATCTTTGGATGAGAATGCTTCTACAGTCTTTTCTGATACGTCTGAAAAACCTCAAGATATTATACTTGAAAATTATTATTTGCTTATTAAAATTACAGAGGTTATTAACATTTTACTCTATTTTTGCTGTGGCTTAAGTTTTCATAGCTGCTTTCATGTTCAGACTTATGGCTTTATGGGTAGGGTGATTAAGAAAGAATGTACTTTAATTTCTGTGTTTTTAAAGTTCTAAATGTTCCTGAAAATGCTTGCTGGCATATAAGGCAATGTAAGTAAGAAATAAATGTATTATTTCCGTGAGTTTGAGATGGTTTGAATAAATTTTCAAGGCTTTCTTCTGTACAAGCTTACACACTTCACAAATTCCTGCTAATATATAGGTTTACACAATTTCATTATCCTTTATGTAATAAATTGTAAAGATATGCATATGCAGTGATGATGTCCTGCAAAGAATTAGTCATCCTTGAATAGTAAAACTGAAGTTTCATGCAATTGTATGACTAAATGGTCAAGGAAATCCAAAGGATAATCATGAGTATGTGATATTTGCCTATACAAACTCAGTAATACAACCTAATATCTATAAACTTTTCTACACATAAATTTCATCCATATTGTCAAAGGCAAAGAATATAATATATATTCTATGCATTAAGATTCCAGTTTTAAAATTTTTTCAACTCAAATGAATGAACTCCTGAAACTTTTTTTAATAATTTTTTTCACAATTACATGAAATTTCCTTCATGCAGGGCATTTTCAGCTTTAATGTAACCATGATTTTGAAAGATTAATGTCTGATTTAAAAAAGAATCTTTTCAGAGGAGCAATCTTTCCATTTTGCTCAATCAAGTCCACTGCAGGTTAGCAGGACATATTCTTAAAGCCTCCTCCTGAACAGAAGTGTTGCTTAAGAAGCTCCTGTAGTGCAAATCCTGTCCTTTAAAGTCCTAGTCTCTGAAAAGTGTGACATAGATAGCAGACATGTAAAGTCTCTAAAAAATCATATTTCTGATTGTTTCTTACTTTTAAAATTCTGTTACCCGTAACATGAAAGTTAAATCCACAGAAGAAGCTCTTGCAGAATTATTGCCACATCAAGAGGTGATATGCCAGTTTAATTTGATGCTTCTGTTGATTTCTAATTCTGAGAATGACTAGAAAAATAGAAGTGACCTTTGTTTTCAGTAGAAATACTTAAATTGCTTCAGCTCATCAAAAGCAAAATCAATTTTACTCTAACTAAATCAACATAGATTTTTATGTTTTTACAAAACCATTTTTCTCCTAGTTTTTAGCCTGATTTAGCAAGAGAAATAGACTTTCTTGAGCCTACTGTTGTTGTTAATCATGTTTATGATGATGGCACTCAAGCAGTCCAACAACTCCATTGTAGGAGATTCTATAAAAACACGTAACAGGAGACACACACCTTCCCCTTAAAAGACACAACACACACAATATAATGTGGCTGAATACGAGCAAAGTAGTCAGTCTGGTTGTGAGAAGTATTACAAGGAAAGGATAAATTTAACGAAAATAAGGATTTTAAAGGGGTAGGAAAAAAAACAAAATAATATTCCTAGATGAAGACAGTTGAATTTCAGAAGTCATGCAGTGAAAGGGACTTGACCAATTAATTATAAAAATTGAGGAGGCCCAAAAAATCAGAGATTATAAGAAGAAGGTGATCTTTATTTTTCTCTGAACAAAATTAATTTTTTAAAAAAATTGTGTCTCATATACATACTTGTTATGAACAAAAAAAGCACAACCAAGCACCGTTTGCTTTGTTGAAGTTTAAGAATAAAAAGAGAAATTAAAAGTATTTTAAATTTAAATAAAGTCCAATGCTGACTTTAGTAACATATTTTATTTAAATTCAGAAGGTAAAGGGGAAAAATTATTTTGAATCTTTTGTGATATTTAAGATGGTATTAGTGTATAGGGTATTGCCTGTACTATATGATCCTTCCTGATTTAACAGGTAGTATAGCATTAATAAACTTATTACCTGTCTTTTGGGAGCTTCCTATTCAGCCATTAGGTCTTTTAATTGGGAAAGGTATTTACAGTAGTATTTTACAGAAGGCATTACGTTTGAATGTGGATAGGCAAAATTGATTTATAAGTAAACACGAATCTAATTTGCTATATAGTTGAAAGATCATGGTGCACAGCTCAAGCTACACAAATTAGGTTGTTTTCACTTTTTCCCTGCCAATGTATTGTGAAAAAGTCTCCAATAAGACCAAGAGTTTCAATACAAATGCACAGTATATATTTGATTTCCAGATGTCATTGCCCAGAAAACTATTCAGTAAGTCACTCTGAATCTACAAAAAATTATCTCATTCTCTTTGAAAAATGAAGAGGCTATTACAGAGACAAGCTGCAGATTAACTTTAAAGCTTGACCTAGAACTAGTGAGCAATCTATTTAAGATGGGCTGTACTTAAAAGAGGAGTCATCTTGTGAACTACAGTCATAGAAGGGATTAATAATCCAATTTGTATTAATCTGAATAGCTCAATAGGGAAAATGCTAACTAGCAGGGAAATTAGAATTATGTGTTACTTTCTCAAGAAATTTTTAATGCAGCTAGGTTTTTTGTGGGAAATGCATTCACTGATGAAAAAGGATTTGAATGCATTCCATGCAATTAACATTTATAGGTGTTATGAATGCAAGTATCCAAAACATCAGGATGACAGGAGAGTGTCAATTGGATATAAAAGCCTTCTTGTAATGAAGAAATTGTTGGTTCATCTTGGTGACAAGGCAGCAAAAGGAAGGAACTCTTTAAAAGTCTAACAGAATGCTCTCTGAGCACTTCTTAGTTGATGTCTGTGACTGAACCGTGAGATAACATCTCTCAAAAAATGATGTAGCCTTCTGTGTCTACACAGGACTGCCTTAATTATGTAAGAGAAGTTGTTTCTATGCATAGGGTGACCATTACACTGAGAATGATAGCCAAGGCTTACAGAGAGTATTTCAGACACTATCCACCTTTTTTTTTTACTGTATGTAAAATTTGTAATTTAAGCACAAGTATTCTGTAGCAAATTTAGAAATGTTTAGATTAAAACTACTCAAACAAATGAATTACCTATTTTGATTTCATGTCTTGTTGGTTAAAAATGTAAAATTAAATATCTCTAGGCAACTTTTAAACTTCATCACCCTCCCCCCCCCAAAAAAAAAAAAAAAAAAAACAATGGAATTTGGGCGCAGGAAAAGAATGTGACTTGTAACACCGATATTTTATCATAAAACTTAGGAACAAATCTAGGAGGTCGCTTTAAAGAAATCTCTAATTCCAGATTACTGGAAACATCAGCGTTCCTTAACTGATCATGGAGGCTGCCAGCTTGATACTATAGTTACTACTAATTCTCTGGCCTTTAGAGATAGACTCTGTACAACTTCTGATGTTCTGCACGAAAAAGAGGTTGTAATGCAAAATAATCAGAGTATTTATCCTAGTGGTCAAAAAAAATATTCTTATTCTTTTTTTTTTTACATGAAAATCCAATATAGGAAGCTAATCTGACAGACCAGTTGTATCTCGCTATTATACACATAAGGTGGTCTCTGATGTGATGTTCTTTTAAAAAGTGATGGGTATGGACATTGGAAAATGAGTGCTAAAACTTGCTTATTGATGTCATCTGTCATTTCCAATTGAGTATAATTACTTCTTTAAAGAATTTACTTATGTCTTTCCTGCCACACATTTTCAGACACAAAGTTCGTATCTTGCTTCCAAATTCTCTACTTTCCCTCAAGATGAATTGGCAGATGCATTTATACACTATGAATACAGAAATGTGACACAGAAGTCTAAATCAGGAAGTCAGTAATATGGAATTTAAAAATAATTATACAAAAAAGATTACGACTGACTTCTACTGGAAATCTGAACACTGCTTAGGTAGACCACATCTCTAAATATCTATATACCTCCAAAAATGTTGTTCAAGTCTTTTTTTTTTTAATGTACAAATAAATATCAGAGGAATTACTATCTTGATTTTAGTAATAATTTCTGTACTGGATCAAATAAAATTCTTTCTTCCCAAATAGAACAAAAATTGCCACATAATTTCCACCCGCAACAGTGCATGATAAAGCTTAAACCATAGGACAGGATACACTTTGCCACATATTATAGGAATTCTTCAGCAGAGGAAGTTTCCCTGTTATATTTGCATTCATGCAGTAATAAATTCATTCTGGACATAGATTATTACAAAGTATGATTTCTAAGGAAAAAAAAAATGGCAATATCCTACAAATATTACCAAATGGTAATATCCTACCAATTTGGTCTTTTGTTGTGAGAAATGACATGAGAACCAGAGATAAGAAGTCGTGTCCCTAATTCTGGTCTTATTTACAGATATATTTTAAAGCCTTGTAGATCAACAGTTGACTGGATCTTTTTTCAATTTCCTGAAGAATAATATTTTACAGACTAGAATCTGCAGTTTCCTTTACAGATTAAATTATTTACTATCCAAAAATACTGGTGTTGTTCATGATAATCTACTCCAAATCCTTCTGCTTCATGAATTGAAATATTAGCATATGTAGTATCATGTAGTTGAAAACATAACAGAGAGGCTGACTGTTCAGATATTATACATCATTATTTTGGAACATCATGTATTGTATTGATTGACATATTGATATGAGGGTGTTTGGAAATCTGCACTAATTTTTTATGCTGGTCTGTTACAGGTTTCTATGGGGACCACAGTTTATCTGTGTCCAAGTTTATCTGTGATTAATTTCTTTATCTTTTAACTAGAAATAATAATGCTTTCATCTAAGCTTGAGAGACTACAACTCTTCAGGGCTGACTGCTTGTTATTTTGTGTATGTACAGTACATTACAAAATATAATGGGGCAACTGCTAGAAAAAAAACCCAGAAAAATCAGTAACTATTATAGTAGCAACAATAAAGATAACATTAATAGCACATTTTTAGATGCAGTGTGCATTGATGACAGTAGTCTCTAGGTTGAATGAGATCTAGAATACTTTTCTAGAGGTAGTTTTGAATTTAGTGGAATCTTACCATTTTGCTTTTTCTTTTTTCTTTTTTTGTGTTTTACTTAGGGAAATTTAAGTTTTTCTTGTGTGGAGCCACACACAGTGCCTGTCTTTTTCAATGCCACCAGTTACCTTGAGGTTCCTGGTCGTCCAAGCCAAGATCTGTTTTCAGTCAGTTTCCTCTTCCGGACCTGGAACCCAAATGGACTTCTTCTCTTCAGCCACTTTGCAGATGACCTGGGGAATGTTGAGATTGATATAAATGAGGGAAAGGTCAGTGTCCATATCAACGTCTCCCAAGTGAAGAAAAACCGGATAGACATCTCATCAGGTAAGTGATTTGTGGTTTTTAAATTTGCTATCATTTTGGTTGGTGTTGTTAAAAATCATTATGTATCTAAAGACTGGAACCATTTTTTTACAAAATTTAAAATTTATATTGCCACTAAATTAAATCCTTTACTGTTTCATTGAGTAAGAGGTACAAGAATGTTGAAATAGTTGTTAGATTTAAAATAAAAATATATGAATGATCTTATTCTGTCAAAAAATCGCCCCTTATCTATAAGGCAGCATTTCTTCTTGTTTCGTCCTTCCTTCCTTCTGTCTTGCAGTTTTCTCTGTGAAAATATTTTGTTTCAAAATAGGTGTGTACTCCCTTTCTAGGTGTGGTCTAATAATCAGACTATTCCTAATATTGTCCAATAATTAGGGAATCTCATAAAAATATAGAAATCTATTCATACCATAATTATTTGTATGGATTTTTTAGATCTACATAGCTATCCTGCAAAAACTTAGATTTATTTCAATGCTTTATTGTTATTTTGTTGCAACAGGCAATTCAGTGCCTGTGAAATTAATTGTATGTGTGAACATAGAAAAGGAAAATATGACATCTGCCAGGTAAGGCTGCAGAAAGAATGCTGCTGTTGTATAGTAAATATCACAGCAAACTTCTTTTTCCCTTCTTCTGCAGGGAATTAACAAATGTCATGATATAAGCCTACTGGGTTTTCTAGAAGTCAAAATGGTCTGCCTTTGGCATAAAGATTTCTGACTGTTGTGGTCCTATTGATAAAAGGTGCACAGTTTTTTCATTGACTATTTTTAACAACTGACAAATGAGAATTTCACATGGTCAAGTGTGCAGCCTTCTGCATGTGAAGGATATGAATAATTCTATAGGGTATTAATAGACTCTACTGGGAGGAATGCAGCCTGGCTATCACAAAATATTAGACTAACTAAAACCACAGTCTCGAAGCAAATCTGTTTTGGGTTCCATATCTGCTGTATTTCTGCTGTCATCTGTAATAGCATATTTTACCAGGAGCAAGTGAAAGTCTCTTAGTATTTCTTCTATATGCTTCTCATAGTTTACAAACTTGCTTACATTAGCGGCTTTAATTGTCAGTTTTCAAGTTAACATGGGGACATCAGTACTTCATTCTGGGTCACAGTGTAATGCTGGTTATAGAAGCAGTAGTTGTACTGACTGGTAGGACTCACATGGGAGAGCTGTAAGTTGATGTGCAGGTGGCAGAGTCTTGTTCCTTCACAGCTCTGCAGTTAAGGTGCTTATTTGGAACAGAGTTCTGGTCTGTCTGGTTTTATTTGTCACAATTTCAATTGAATACCTCAAAGTTGTATGCACTGACTCAGGGCACTCTAACTTAGCAGGTACAGATTTCAGATAAACAGGAAAGTCTAGCCTCCTAATTTTTCAAATACAGGTGAATTCCCACTTTTCTCACTTGTAGCTGGGAACTGCTAACCTCCTTACTCAACTACTGCTTTATGAAGTGCTTCTTGATGACTAGGAGGGATCAGACAGTAGGAGAAATGGTTTTCTTGTTGACTTGACAGAACTTTCTTACCTAATTCTTGTGAGCATTTTGTTTAAGGAGAGAAAGGCAGCTACAATTTTATATATTTTGATGACATGTTGCAAAAGTAAAAATGAAATAATTATGCATTGAAGTCCAGCGAATGAAGGGATACAATAAAAATGATAAAATAAAAAGCAGGAATGCAAAATGTTTAACTTCTATGTTAAGTGATCATAAGAGGTTACACAGCATGCAGTGGGAAAACATTTAGATAATAATAGGTGATTCATTGGAATGATGAAGCAGACATTGCTTTGCATTTAAAATTAGAGAAATGGAGAGCTGCCATCAGGCAGTCTGTTCTTAGCGGTTTTCTTTGTTTCCCTCCCTTTCCTGCTGTCTGTTCAGTTTTTGTCAGGGATCCTTTTTCCATGGTGTTAGCAGATCCCAGCTAGAGTCTCATTTCATGTTATCCTTTGGTCTTCAAAAAGGCACTTAATTGTTCCTTCATTTATTTAACTGCATGTCCCACCTGCTGGAGATTTCACTGCATTCAATTCTGCATTAAATTCTCTGTCTCTTGATCAATTTTGTTCATCTTTATTGGCAGGATAAGTCAACCCACTATTTTATTCTTGGAAGATGAAAAAGAAAAATAATGTTGGTATTATTATTAAAATGGTCTTGTGTATCTGAAGCTTCTTCTCTCATTGTCTGGGGTTGAAAATTATCTTTAGTATGAGACATTCCTACTCTCTGTCATTCTTTAGTTGCCTCTCTCATTCTGTTGTTACTGGTTTTTGGTTTTTTTTAACACAGTTTATATTTGCAACAGAAGTTTCTAGAAAATTTTCTATAGATCACTTCTGCTTTTGGCAAAACACATTTTATTTTCTTCTTTGGTTTGGTTAGATGCTGTTTACCTTGCTGCTCCTTTCATGCCTTCAGTCACTTTCAAACCACAACCTCAACTCTACACATCTCATAATTAAATCTATCCATATTATGAATGTTTCATATTTATTTTACATGGGCTGAAAACAATTGTGGATGGTTGTATATATTGTAGTATATAGTAGGTACGATTTTTGTGTTACAACTAAAAAGCAACTGACTTTTGTGTTGACCTGGTGAACCAGAATTTTAGGTTTTAAATTTACATGTCTGTAAGTTGTCTAAGAGTGACCAAATGACTAGTCCATGACCTGTCCTAAGCTTCAGAGAGGTAAATGGTAGAGGCAATAAAGAGCAGGTAAAAAACAGTAATAAATGCTTTACTGTGTTAGTAAGGTGTACACTCTGATACCCATAACAAAATGCTACGTGTAACAGAGTATTTTACATTAATATGCACATGAACTTTCAGTTTGTATTGCATATCAGAAGGACAAAAATGATTAGCCCTTGTAGGCCAGAGTAACTGCCTGATTTTCTTCCTGAGCAAATTATTTTCTTTTTTTCATCATCTAGTGAATTGTACTTTCAAAACAGGTTTCTAAACAGTAAGAAATCCCTGCCCTGCCCAGCATTCTGTTAAGCATCCAGTAAGCACTGCTTAGCTGTGAACAGACTGGCAAAACTCTTGTGCATAGTCAATAACTTTGATTTTGCTTTTTTCTTACATTAATCTCATTAAAATGCTACCACTATTTGATTGATGAGAGTTATATTAATAAACTTGCTGTTAGTAAGAGGAAAATCAAGCCTAGTGAGAGCTGAAATAAAGATTTAATTAGAAGAAATAAGCTACTGACTGTGCAGAATTACACAGGTGAAATACTTAAAGCTTGTGTATAAATCAGGAGTTAAACATCCTATTGACTTTTTCTCCGCAATGTAAACTTTGATTAATATCTTTACAATTGTGTATGCCCCAGCATAGGGATTAATAATAGGAAAGAATCTCAGAAAACAGTCAAGAGATTTATCTTTACTGCTCTGTATAGTTTTGGACTAAATTCTTGGTTTTGTCATTATGAGATTCAGGCAAACTTTCTAGAAATTGTTGGATTTACACAAGGGATTGATGGAAGTAATATCTAGGCTGACAAGATGGAAGAAAAATGAAATCTTGTTTTTAGAACTTTTTGAAAGCAGATTTTCAATATAGTTTTGCATATTAAAGAATTCTGATATTCTGCTGCAGTTTAAAAGTAACTTAGTGTGAATACATACTAAGAATTTACTCAGTATTTGTAATCTTGCAATTAGAATAAGTTGTTGATGAAGATCTATTTATTTATAAGCTTCAACAAACCAATGTCTTCTTTCTTGAGCACAGAAAAATCAGCAACTGGAAAATGTCATACTCCCATGCATCTCTTGGCTATGAAAACTTTTTATGAAACTTTTCCCAAAGCCATATGCAAATGCAGTTCAGTGCAGGGTTAAGCCACAGCCTGTGTCCCAGTTACCTCCTTTTCTTCCACTTAGTTTTATCTACCTGCTTCAGCCACTTAACCGAAATTTCTTCTTAATGAAACCAAAGTTTTCTGAAGCTTTCAACATGGGAAAAAATGGGCAACATTAAAAAACACAGAGTATTGCTTTGCTCAAAGAAACAATAGTAACGTTCAAAACAAGACTCCTGAGGCATCATCTAATGCCTTTACAATGCATTTTTAAAGCAAACCTTAAATCCCTGTTTCAATATAGAATAGAACATTCTCTGCCTCTTGAGAGAAGCTGGGTTTTCATGATGGCAGATTCTAAAATAATCTCTTGATTTATCCTCTGTTTATTTTCCCACTCATCTTTTCATAGGCAGTTTTGACCTTTCATATCTAAGGATTCTCTGCTTTACTTAAATACTAGATGGTCTGTGAAGATCCCATGGACTTTACCCTGCAGTACAGATGATAAGTCATTGCAAAAAGGACATAATCTCCTTCAGCCCATAAGAAACAGAGAAATTTTCAGAGTCCAAAAATTAACTTGAATTCATCAGCTTGGAGCTTCTTTTTTCCCACTCCAACTCTCTTAGTTAACATCTTGTATTAGCTGCTGCTCAAGACTTCAGTTCTGTTCTTCCTGTCAAGCATAAACTTATTAAAACTTGGGATATGAATATCTTTTTGTCATATTTATCTGTGTTAAATAAATCAGCCTTCTCCCCGTGGAATCCCTGGGAAGCTTTCCATCCTTCTGTCTTTCTGCTAGATCTCAAGTCATCTGAATTGCAGTTCATTTATATTTTAGACCTTGGGTTAAGATAGCATCCTTCAGGTAATAAAATGTCTCTCTCTGACAGATCTAAAGTGGTACTCTTCCAGTGACAATTCCCTGGGGCACTTTATGTGGGAATCAAGAAGTATTTTTGCCTTGGTGGTTAAATGAAGGCTTAAATAGGGAATGTGTATACACAGAGCACAAGTGCACTTCTGGTGGGAAGATAAAATTTCCCACCAGGTCTTTCTCACATTACTGGTAGTAGATTGTACACTGAATGTTATTAAGTGGAGGCAGATACCCCTGAGGATCTTGTCAGCATGATCAAGATGAGAGACAGAAATTCTGTCCATGAAAGACAGAATGATGATTTAGCATCAGACAAGTCTGAATATTAGAAACTTAGAATGTTCACACATAGGCAGGTTTTTCCCTCTGTTTCTCTTTGTATATTTTTAGCTATTAACCTTAAGCAGTGAATGCAGCTACATGAATAGGCATTTGTGAGTTTGAATTTCACAAGACTGAGACACAGAAATACTTGTAGTAGTTATAGTTATTTTTACGACATATTTTCCCTGTAGTCTGGTTTAGCATCTCCATACAGTAGGCTCAAACCAATCAGATCAAGAAATAGAGTTCCTGATTGCAGGCTTTCTTTATGTAAGAAAACTGATGAGTTTAGTTCAGGAATTTGTGAATTCTGCTTCATCAGTCACTGGAGAGTTGCCTAAAAAGCACAAGTGATACATTCTAAACCATAGATGGTACCATTTTCAGATATTTCCCTGAGAACAATAAAACTCTCTATTGGTTGCAATGACATTTTGCAAGGATTGAGGAACCCAAGAATCAATAAACTAGGGTGTTGTCCTTGATAAGCTTTCTCAATTTATACAGGAGGCTGAAGTCCAGTTTACTTGTTTTGGTCTCATTTCTTCTGGGCTGTTGAACAGAGTTAGAGGGACCTTAGCTGATCACAATTTTAGCATGAAAGATGAGATAAGGCTTTTTACAACTACTATTTGAACACTCACTGTGTTGCATTGAAATTTCTTTCAGGACAAAACCCCTGAAATAGTGGTTAAATGATAATCTAACTTGCTCCTAGAAGGAGCATAATTTATGTGAGTAGATCTGAACAGAACTATCTGTTCTAGATAATTCTATCCCTTCTAATTATTTTTTAATTCAGTAACTTTGACAGGAAATTGACTCAATTTTTGCTGCTTTCCGTATTGCCTTTTGTTACTACACCTGCATCAGCTATTGCTGGTCTGGTTCTAGTCAAGTGAAAATTTTGGTTTTGACTTTGATAAATGGAAGATAAGCCCCTTAGCTCTGAATAATACAGAGGTGTCCAATATTTTGCAGTTACCTTAAGAATATAGATTTTTACTTTGGTGGATTCTCTGTTTTCATATTTTTGTTGAATGCAAAAGAGCATAAAGAGACTTGTCTCTAAAGATTGGTATATCAAGCCAAGGATGCTTATTTAAAACCAGCATCACCTCTCGGATCAGAAAGATGGGGTTGTTGGAACAGACATTATAAAATATACTTAAGTTTACATTTTAAACTCTTCCAAGATTTACATGTACTGATTGGAGTGGATATGGGGAGGTGTTTTTTCCATTATTACTTTCCTTTTTGATTATAATAAAGAAATGAACAAAAGGATACAATAGAGAGTAAAGCTATAGTTATATTTGTTGTGTTTATGCACAACCCAACAATATTCCCAGGATATCACAAAGTATTCATATAATATAAAGGGAAATTAAAGGAATGTTTTCTAATATCAGAAAGACTGCATATCCAAAATATTATATTCTTTCCCCGAATATGCTAGTTTGCCATCTCTGCCTCTTCTTCAGGTGGTTCTCCTGTATGCCTCTCCATAGAGGTGGTTCTTGGAGAAAGCCCATTTCCAGGATTCCCACACCTATGTTGATCAAGGTTTGTCATAGATGACAAAATGATGGCAACCAGACAATAAGGTTAGCCAGGTCTTTCAGCAATGACACAAATACATTCCAGCACCATTTAAACTTCCTAATTGTGGAAAAACATGGATTGCTGTTAATGACAGGATGTAGTGGTTGCTGTAAACTTTTCTGTCAATGTTAGTATTGCTGGAGAAATGTGATTGGACACCATGCTGTCTTAGCTCTTTAGTTTACCTTCTAGCAGATTTAATTTTTATGCAATTGAGTGAGAAAAAGTATGAAATCTATTTGAAGTGTGTTTTTTACTTTGCTTCTGTTTGAGAGAGAAGTAGTTGACTAAGCACATCTCGTGATAACCCAACATATAATCATATGTTTAACCATTTCCAGTAACTTAAAGATCTACTGCTGCTGCCTATTTAATTTGGCAGTTATGATGTTCTGTAAATGGCTATGAGTAAGTGGAGAAGGTAAAAGGAATGAAGTCACTTTTTAAGTGATAGCAGAAGTTACAGACACTGTAGATATGCATATGTACCATTGTGCATATAGCCATGTGTCAGTCAGAGAGTTTACTCCATTAATTTGCCAACTACGATGAGCAGGAAGTTCACAGATCATTATGTGGCAAAAAAGGTAAAAATATTTGAATGGATTCAGGAGTCCCAGGGTGCTCCTTGTTTCATCTCAAGGTCCTGTTGCTATAACTGTCCCCAATGGACAAAGGCTGCCTCATTTCTAGGATATCATCTTCCTACAGGATCAATAGTTTCTCCACAATCAGCATTGAGATCCAGGAATAGTTCAGTAGTTAAACTGTTCTGGAGTCCATTACAACAGACAGTAATGGACAAAACAGTTTGTCCTCCAACACATCCCTGCATGAGTTTGTCCTCTTACAGATTCTTATGCCCCTTCCTTCCACCCCTCCTGCTCCTCCTCCTTCTGCACACACAATATATTCTAGATGCAATTGCTTAAAAAGTGCAAAAATCACAGGCTATGAGGTAACCTTATTATTATTCACCACTTCATGAAGAGATGTCCATTTTTAGAGTCATAATATTCCCAAAGTGTCTGCAAAGGACAAAGGGTCAGGGGGAGAGCCAAGCTGTTGTGACAAGGCTGCTGTAGCTGTGGCCATGTAATACCAATGACATGACAGGAGCTGTCAATATTGCACAGGGCTTACACAGTGTGGGCATCTGGATGGACAGGGTGGAGCCCCAGGGCGAGGGTACTGGTCCAGAGACACCTCCACATGTTGTATAGTGGGATCAGAAATGGATCATTCCTTGGGCCTGGCTACAAAGATGGTAGAGACACATTCTGCCTCATTTCAGAAGCAAGAAACTACAGCAGAGAGGGTGGATAGGAGGTGGCTTACAGACATAGAAACAAAGAGAAAGTTGTCAGATTTGGAAAATGGTCTGCCATCATCACCTCATTTACTCAAAGTTTGTTGTTTTAGAAAAACCTTTGCTGGGCATAAAACCTTGCTGATGTACAAAAGCAATTGTTATGGTTGAAAAAAAAAGAGGGAAGGAAAAATACTGAAGACAGTCTCCAGTTAGAACATAGAATATTCAGTTTCTGTAAAGTTAGAGATATGTTTACAGACAGATTGGGAGATCAAAGGTCTTGAACATATATTATGTAACAGTATTTTAAAAAAATGGTACAGAATCTTCAAGCAGTGTGTACAACACTGAAGCTATCAAATATGTAAGTGAAACCAGCCAGTGCTCTTTTCACCTTTTTGTCTTATCCGAATGCAAGGAAACAAAGGAGAATTTTCTTTACTTTTAAAGTCAGCATTTGCAGCATTTGCTTTGCAGCATTTTACTTTGAGTAAAACCAGGAATAATAGTCTTTCTAGAGCAAATGTCCTTGCAAGTAATTTGAGTTTTCGCAATTTTTAATTTTTAATCTTATTTATCACTAATCCTCAAGTAGGTGTTCCACAACATCTCTAGCCTATAACTTACAAGAAAATAATTAAAATTCGTTGTAATATTAAACACAATTCTTTTTCAGGGGGAAACATGACCTAATTACAGGCACGGAACTTTAATTTATGTGCTGGGAACTGACACTCAATATCTTTTTTTTCATTGCTATTCAGGAACCTGGAAAATAGATTATTATCTGTGACAGGTTTCTGGCAGTCCCTCTTGGTTTGACAGTGTTATTTTAGAGAGAAGAGAAAGTCACTTTTGTATATAATGAAAGGAAAAGTTGTCAAGCATTCATACATATTTTATGCTGCATAAAACTTAAGTGCTAGAGGAAAGATTCTGTTTTCAGTCATGCCATTGTAAATTCATGTTGCTTCTGCTGACCTCCAGGCTTGCTTCAATGACACAGAATGGCATCTAGCCCAAAAGATAAATTCCATTTTTTTTACACAAGCAATGCAGCTCTTGTAAGTCAGCTTGGCCCTGATTGGGTTTTTTTTGTTTAGCACAGTCATGCAAAACTGTGATGTGTATTTTGGCATTTTGGTATTTTCTACTGACATTGACAGAACTAAAAGCAATTTCTATCAAAGTACTTTCTTGAAATGGCATCAGGCATAGTCTGTATTGTCTATTTTTTTTTTTTTTTTTTTGATGGAAGTGGTAACTCTGCTGCAAAAATTGACTTGGGGAGAAAAATATTTTCTGGTTGTATGTTGCTAGCTCTGCCTTTAGTCTGTTCTTGTAAAAGATGGTGAGTCCCTTCAGGCATTTTTGCACATTGTTTGTTTTCATTTCCAAATGTTGCTGAAGCAGCATCACATGAGCACTGAGGTGAAACAGAGCGACCAAAGTAGTTTGGTTTCTGTAAGCTGAATGGAAGATGATATTGTCTTTAAAAAGCTTACTCATTAAGTTTATATATTTGATAGGAGAAACAAAAATCTCAGTTCTGTACTGTAAGGCAGCCACTGTAAAACACATATTTTGTTTTAGTAGTAACCAATATCCACATAGACACTGTTTCCCTGAGGAAAAAAGCAAAGTTCTACATATATCCTTCGCAGAGTATTTCCTTATTAAAGAAAAACATGTTTAGAGTCATTACTTCCTCTATGTTTTTTCCAAGAAATGTATGAATGTACAATGAATTTGAGGGATTCATTATTTTAAAATACAAAAATAATTTTGCTTTCTATTTGCAGATTCAAAATAGTGGAACATGATATTGCATGCCCTCAAGTATAAGGGTTTCATTGGTTGACCTTTTGTAGCTTTTTTAACAGCTCATTTTCATAATTAGCACATACATTAAAACAAACTGCCAAGTGGAATCAACTTTTCCAGAGCACTAGCAGGAGAAAATAACATTCTTAATATTTTGGTGTTGGTACTTAGATAATTACCTGTGAAAACAGTCATAGCTCTTGCCATGTCTATCAGTTCTGGAATTTGCAACACAGGGCCGATATTCTTGACTGTACTGAATCTGGGAAAGAATAATGTGGTGCAGAGGAATCTTTGGGAGGCTTAGGCTGGTTTCAATAACATTGGAAACAAGTGATGGTTCATCTAATTTGCTGTGTCATAAAGATTTGTCGTATGCTAAACAAGAATATACTGAGCACAACACAGCTCTGCCTCCTTTACCTTCCCAGGTGCCTGTGAAACATATGCATATATATATATATATATATATATATATATATATATATATATGTGTGTGTGTGTGTATATATATATATATATATATATATATATATACATGCATAAATACTTTCTTCCCCATGTCAGGAATCTCTGATTAGTGTTAAAGGTTATTAGTTTCCACAAGGCTATTCCATAATTAGAACAAGGTTTTGTGCTTTTAAATAATGACTAAAAAACCCATACAGAAGCAGTAAATATATGAAATATGATCATCCAACAAGAAAAATCCACTTACATCATCCTAAGCAGACACTGCTCTCACCTGTTGCTCTAGGTGCTCTGCAGCTGAATACAACATCTTAAGTTTTTTTTTTGGCAGAAAGGCTGAGTGTCCATTGCATTTTTGGAAGGCTTCATCAGGCATTTTCAGTATTAGGTCTCCCTGCCATTCCTGTCATCATGAATCAGAGCCAATGCAACCAGGATTTTTTTTAAGTGGTGAGCCATTGAACATTCATATGATAGGAGTAGGCAGCAGGGCTGTGGAAATATTTGGGTTTTCCCAAGCAGGATTTTTTCCCAAGATTTTCATGCCTTACTTTGTGCTACTGGTATTCTATCATTATTTCTAAGAATGAGCAGAAAAGTGGTGTACCAAGGAAAGAGATGTTAGATGTATCATATAGTCATATGATACATCTAACATCTCTTTCCTTGGTACACTGAGGCAGATAGAGGTCGGGAGAGGACTTAAGTCAATGCTGGATAATGATTTTTGGCAAACATACTTTTATATATATATAAACAATACTATATTTTTTATACCTTATATTGGTAGAAGTTAGAAAGAAATGTGCTAGGGGTTTTTTACTGATTCTTTATGGAATCTTTTGTTCTGCTTTAGTTTGTTAACACAGATGTACTACTTATTCCTCAGTTACTGCAGCTTCCTTAGAAGTTTCCTAACATATGGTGTTAAATTCCCATTGACAAATATGCAGAGAATATAAGCTTTGCTAATGTACAGGCATTTGCCACATACAAACAAGTGAAGAAAATAGCTTAGCTATTTTTACCTTTTAAAGTAAGTGTTATTTTTATGGAAATAGTCTGAGGTCCAATATGGTGTCCTCAGAATATGTCCTCAAAACAATTTCAGCATCAACATTTAATATAAATGTATAAGTGGGAAAAATAATTATACAGTTCTAAGTAAAGGCTAAATAGTAGTGGGTTTTTTCTTTTTTTTTTCTTTTTTTTTCTTTTCAAAAACAGTTATATTAAACATGTAGCTCTGTAGTTTGTTCCTTAAACTAAATTCAAATTCTACAGGACTTTTTTAAACCATAAGGATATATCCTCGTCAAATTCTAATGAAAGACAATTTTTAAAAGCTTGAAAGAATTCAGTAATAATTTGGAAATCTCTTTTAAATGATAAACAGAATAAGAATAACATTCTGTACTGACATTGCTTTTAAATTAATAGTACATTTAATAGCTCTTGTATCATATTTTGCATGCACAAAAGGAACATTTCCTTTCATTTTAATTATCTATGGAAAGGACATTTGTATGTTCAGTTTGCAAGTGTTGCAAAGTAGAATTATTTTTAAATAGTATTAATAATTTCTGTGAAATTCATTTTCATTTGTTAAAAAAATAAATATGCATTGTCATAAAAGTGATGAGCAAACTGTAGTAGGTGTAAAATTAAAGAACATAAAATTAAAGAACATTTAAAATAAATTGTATTCTTAAATAACATTCTTAATTTTCTGGGTATCATTGACATCACTATAACAGAGATGAGTAGAAGGAATGCATCATATTCAATAGCTCGAGTTTAGTTTGGATAAAAACTTGCAACTCAGATCTGGTTTTGTCATTCTTTAATTTTAACCAGGAATTTAGATATCCATAATCATAAGCAAACATGAAAATTAATTGACTTGAAATTCTGATTACACTGATATCCTGAACTAGCAATGGGATAGGAAACATTGCAGTAGATCAGTTTTTTGACCATTGTATATAATGGTTCATACACTTAGCATACAGAAGCCTGAAATAACATCTTTTCTCCACTCAGAACCAGTACAGTCTCATAGGAAAAGTGGTATTATGTTATTTTGAGTTGTTGAGATCTTTGATAGCTGTCATGTATCCTCAGTTCACACTGGAAACAGTAGAAATTTGTGCATTGTAGTTAAGAGCCCAGAAAGGCTATGATGCCGACACTTCCAGTCCTGAAGTCAAAATAGTCAAAATCTCAGGCCAAATTAAATCCAATGAGAATTTAAATCTGACTGCTTCTGGGAAAGGCTCTGCCATACACCTTTTTTTGAAATCCCAGTCATTTGAAAGTTACTCTTCAGATTATCTAAGCACAGCAGCAAAAGGTCCAAGAATGTGCAAGGTCCTTTCCTCTGAGTATTCACAGCAGCTCACACCATGTCAGTGATGCCTGTCTGGCACTTGTCAGTACTGTCAGGACTCACTGCCTGCCTCTAGAAGTTCTATTTTCAGTTCATTCCATATTCATTTAATGTAAAAGGCAGGTGAGGAGGAGTGACAACAGGGATCAGAAAGCCCTTCTCCAGAAGCTTACTTGTTATCATTTGATCCTTTGAGATTTAGCCTGTCAACTTAAAAACTTTATTTTGCAGTATTTGAAGTTTTTGCATTGCAAAGAGCTGGTTGGGGGTATAAAATTTGACTGAGATCTGCAGTGCCATTCTCTTTACAATCTGATATTTTTTATTATGGAAGTCAATTTGGAACTGGAAGTACTGCTACCTCAAGGAGGAATATAGTATATATAATTTTTTTCTGCATGTAAATTACTGATATTCAGTAGAAAACTATGTACATGCTCTGACTGGTTGAGTCTTATGAATGTTTCTGCAGCTCAAGCAGCAAAAATAGGATTTGTTATTCATTTCAGATTAAACAGGAGTTCAAAATATTTTGTCTTTTTATTTAGCATTGCAGATTCATTAAATTAATACTTTTTTTTTTTTTTTGTGCCACAGATTCTTTGAATAGGACATTTTAAAAGGTTGTCACTACTCAGGGTAGATGACTACTAGATGAAATCTAGCAGAGTTCTACCACCTATACTCTTGAGAGACTGTCTGAAAAGTTACAAGGAAATGCCACATGTCACTCATTCTCATGTGTCAGGACTCTCACCTGTCCCACTCCGAAAAGTCAAGCCTGTCAAGCCTGCAAGGGCCGTTGAGGACATTATAAAGATAAAAATTTCCTGGAATAAATCTCTTGGTTTCTACAGATATAAATGTTCTTACGTTAAAAGAAAACTCTGCTGTTTTCCCTCATTCCTAATCTGTTCAAGCCCTCCAAGTGTTTCATCTCCATGAGAGCATCCAGGCATCTACATGGAGACAGTCCTTACCATGTGCACCACACTTACTTCAAAATCAATATCAAAGTAAGCAGGATCCCTTGATACCTTTCATTGCCATTCAAGCTCCTGAAACACATGGTGTAGAAGAGTTGTAGCTCTGCAGAAGGTTCAGTCTTTACCTCTTTTCCTTTCTCCTTTTGTTTGAGACAAGAAAAAAAAATACAGCTCAGAGATCTGGCAATTTTATTCCTTATGGCTCAATGAATGTATGACTTCAAATTCTGTTGTACTGATAAAATTACTGTAGGAATAATGCATGATAGACCATCCTACTTAGAAATGGGCCATGGTTCTGGGTAAGTGTTTAGCTCATCCTTATGTATTTCAGCATTTGTAAAAGGTTTTGTGCTGTCAAAGGACATTAAAAAGATGTGCTGAGTTTGTTGTTTTTGATTTTTTTTAATTAGGAATGGCCTTAATCAAATTTTAATGTTGTAAAAACAAACATTAAGAAGTTGTTCTCTCATTGAAAATATGCTGAGTTACATTTCTTGTCCCATGCCATCACAATCAGTCTTTAAAATTATTTTTGGAATAGTAACTATGATGGAAAAAAGCAACATACCATATGCATAATGTAGCCAAATCTGGTGGGTTTACTATATATATCTCCACAAGCAGACAGAATATTTTGAGGATTTTACTAGATTTTGTCCCTTAGAATCAAATATTTAGTATAAATAAATAAATAAAACAGTGAGGTTGTTATTTATCATTATTATTTATCATTGTGAGAAACATATTGCACTTTGAAAATAATCCTGAGAGAATAATTAATTTGCTTTTCACAAACTGATCATTGTTATGTATGATTGTGTTGTAATTAACTAATATATCAAAAAGCACTAGCATAATCAAATGCTTCTTATTTTGACATGCAGATTCTTGCAATGTATAAACACACAGACAGATGGGAAATGCATCAATTGAAAACCCATCCTATGAATGTGAATATCGGAAAAATCTTTCATATTTTAGTGGGCTTTAGCAAAATATGAACTGTTTAGCATCTTTTTCTGCATTTCTACTTCATCCATCATCTGAAGCCTGACATAGTGTCATTCTCCTGAGTCAGTCTGGCAACAAATCAGGAAAACCCTAGTGATTACTCAAGCAAATCATATGTAGAAAGTGGAGGAATATGAAAGGAGCCAAACCAAAGTCTAATAAATTGTGTTTAAAACTTCAGCTCTCTCCCAGTTAGGTTGTGAAGGTACCAGATGAGTTTATTCACAAGGTGGAAACCCTTCAGGCTAAATATTCCAGCTACCTCTGTAGTAGGGAAATTATCTAGATTCTCAGAATTCTTATGAAGCTGACAGGAAGGTAAAGTCCCAGAATGTTTCTGTGCAAACCTCATGAATGTAAAGACATTAGGAGAATACATTCTCCAATGATAAAAATCTGTGCCTGAGAACACTAAGCATCATATGAAACAGTATTAAGAGGAGTAGCACAAAAAGTTTTAAAAATTCATGACCTAGTCCTTGCACATTGTGAAATGGCCTTTTAGGTTGAAACTGGTTTTATGACTTTTCACGTGCTTTGAGCTTCTGAGAACTCAACAACTCAATCATACAATGATTTTTTTTTTCAGTGTATTTTTTTAGCAGTAGCTGAAATCCTCTTGTAATCACTTTTATCCAGAAATTTTCACCTTAGTAAAGCCTATGATATCAACGTGTGATAAAAGCACAAGTTCGTGGCATGAATTGCTGTCTGTTGTAAGAGCTGGGAGGAATAAGCACTACATGTCTCTGTTGCTAAGTTTCTGGAGAAACCTACCTTTTCCACTGCTGGTTGCTTATTCTTCAAAAGGCAAAGCAAGTGACAAGAAGCTTATGCCTCAGAAAACACAAAGAGAAGGATCATTCAGGCAACTAGCTGTGGGTAGCAGATAATGTAGCCAGCCATTTCCAGCATTCTGCAAGAGCTGTGTGTTACAGACCTGAGGTATCAGGAGGGAGTTTCCTTTGGAAGGCAAAGCTGAAAGGAAGCCTATTTCCTTCACCAGCAGGGAACAGCATGAAAAAATGTTTGTGGAGAGCAGAGCAGGAAGATGGAATAAAGAGAATCAGAGTATCTCTATGTAGATAAAAGTGAAGTTGTGTGTTCTTACAAATAGACTGTGGTGAAATGTTTTGTTTCTGTTTGTTGCTACTTGATAGTGGCAGCTTTCCTTACCCAAAGGAGTACATTACATTATTACTTGTGTGTTTCTGTCAGTGTATTATGGGAATACTGGAATGATATAGGAATGCTAGATTAAGTATAGGCAAATGGCCTGACTTTATTCCTTACCAAAGCTGAGGGATAATTTTTATATTTCACACTGAGCTTCATGATGTGTTACACTGATGAGTAGTACTCTAGCAGTACTCTTCATGTCATTTATGTATGAATGTATGACATATAAAAGTACCTTTGGCTGAAGTGCAGCCATGACTTCACTGACTAAAGCAAGGATGCACTGGTCCAAAACTGCTAGGTGTTCTGTGTCTGATTCAAATGTATTATAGAAGTTGTCTATATTTTTTATGAAGCTATGAGGAGGGAAAGAGCTTACAATTGTCAGACAGAGTTGTCCAAAGACTGAAAAGAAAAATTAGTTTCACACAATTATAAGAAACTGATTATTCTAAAAACAAGCATGAAGTTGTAGATAACGCTTCCTAAACTTACAGTCTTGCTGTTACTTTCTCTTCATTACAGTTTTCTGTGTCATACTTCTTACAGATTCACATTCTAGAATAGTTGGAACATCCTTGGTTCAGTACATGCTCTGTGGCAGTCTTATATTCTGGATTTTTTTTTTTTTTGTAGTCTGTCTTTAGTGTGGGTACTCAGACTGGGGACAAAACTTTGAGAATTGTTATGCTAAATACATAGTTAAGTGATTTTAATACATCACCAATAGTGGGTAAATTTTAGAAATTTTCAATTTCCAAGCCATAAAAAATGGTTTACCTCTTAAGTATTTTATCCTTAATGTTATAATTTTGATGACTCTTGATTGTTCACTTTCCCCCAAAAAAATCTCTCTGCATCATTATTTCTATCTTATTCCTTACTTACTCAGATCTATTTTTGAATCCATTTGTGGACCACACCTTATTCTAACATTCAGCTCTCTATAATTTTTTTCCATTCATAGTATTTTGCTTTTCATCTTCTTCATTTTATGTATGTAAGGGTGAGTAAAACCAAATGTATTATGGGAACTAAGGGAGAAGAGATCTGGAAATAGAACTACACATACTAATTTTAACAACATGAATGGTTTTCCAAATAAATTTGGAAAATTATATTAATTTTCTGAAAGCGCTTCAGTAGTGTAGCCATCAGGGAGATATAACAGCATTTTAAGAGTAAGGATAATTATTGGGATAGTAATAAGGGGATATAAATTGGCCATGGATCACTTCAGACTATAATTCAGAATGGAACAGAACAAGTAGAACAATAATGCTCTGGTGGGTCCAGATTGTAGCAGCTAGAAGGGGTCCCATCAAGTCCTGAATGTAAAATGTGCATTCCTGCAGAACTGAATTCACAACTGTAATATAAAAAAATTATGCTGCTTCTTCATATCCTTTCTCTTCTTGGCAAACTCATCTTGTAGCATAACTGTTTGGATTTATTTTTACAATGCAGAGTTAAACTTAAAAATTCTGTCAAGTTTGCCCACTTGCTTATAGTGCATTAGTGTCTCAGTTTTTATTCATTGATGATTTGTACTTGTGGGGAAAAAAAATATGAAAACAAAAAAACAACCCCAAACCCAAACAAAGTGTACTATAATTACTTAAGCACATTTCCTCAGAAATACTCTTTGCAGCTCAACAAGCAATATGCTGCTATGTGCTGCTCACAGACCTTTTCACTAGCCTCAATTTTCTTGCCAGGCTGGGCTTCCTATCTTTTGGGCCAGATTTCCCATCCCTTGCATAAATTCTTTTATCTCTTCTACCCAGTCCAGTTAGCAAGGTCTTAAAATATGAACATCCATTGATCTTTTGTCACATACTGTATCTTTTTGCCTCTGCGGACGTATGGGTCATTAAAATCCATATTTTTACCTACTCTATGTATTTAAGTTTTTTTACCATTAGTAGTTTTATTTTCTGCCCAGAAAATGTAGCTCTTCTCTGTCTGGAATCTTCTGTATGTTTTTGCTCCTTTGCACCTTCTCAATTTATTTTTATTTCTAACAAGGATATTGAAAAGACTAAAATTGATGTTTGTCAAGTTTATATTCATTTTCTTGAGGTTTTAACAATGAGTTAGAAGTTTTGTGGCATTTCTTTTTAATAATTCAGCACTATAAATTATTCTTTTTTTCCTAGGCAAGAAATAGAACAGTGGACTTTCTCACCCAGATTTACTACATTGGGTTACACGTCTATTATCTGAAATGCAGTGATGGCTGAAGATAGGACTGAAATTCTCTTAGATGTTACAGGTAGCTGAAAAACAGCTATATAGGTTAACCTCTACTGGTTTGCAAATACTTGTAATAGATATATCACTTTTCTATAAATAGCAGTGTCCATTAGATGTTATTAAACAATAGTAGATAGATCATGTTCCCATAAATAGTGGTATATTTTTAATGTTGTTAACATCACATAATTTTTGATGTCTAGTCATCATAACAACAGTAAGAGGCAGCTTTTCCTTAGGGAGCAGCAGATCCATTCCACAGAGCACTGCACAGTGCAGCCGACTGCTAGATAATGGTGTTTTCATGGAGAGGTGGATCATGACTCCTATTGCTTCTAAATTTTCTAGTACTTACTGTGTCTTAAGCAAATTAGTTTTTTTTTTAATTCATGTTCAAGTGTCTTTTTGTATCTCACAACATGGTTCCCCTTTAAAAACTCTTTGTAATTACCTTTGAATTTGGTTTTCACTGTTCCTGAAAAATACTCCTGTTCTCACAGTAGACTGATTCATTAGATTGGATTTCACTTACAGGCACAATACAGCATATACTCTCATATGTGCTGCCTGAAAAGAACTGGTGTGAACAAGCATGGACTTGCACAAACTCCTAAGAGGTTTAGAAAAATCAAATGGAATTTTTTCCATTACCTCAGACTTGTTTCACTTCTTTTTAACTACAAAATACATGTTGGGGATTACTATCTCCGTCAATGTATTCCTAGGAGTAAACATCTCAAATATAAGTATACTAGTTTTCAACAGCTCATTAAAAACTAATCCATTAACATATTTTTACATACATCTTCACAATATAAATTATTTATATATTGTAAAAAAAAGTTTAAGCAAAAGGAAATGTAAATCTGGTGCTTGGTAAAATTAGGTTTTATAATTTTTTTTTTGCTAAACACAAATTATAATTTGTATTTCTTATCATTATTTAGAGTTAGAACAAAATTTTTAGTCAGCTTTTCACCTATGAATGATTTTTTTTTATTTTTAAACACAGATATTATTCTTTTAGCATAGAAAGTTAGCATTGTCAATATAATATTTAACTCCTGTTTTCTGCTGAAGTCCAATTACACATGTATGGCAAAATTAGAAACCTGCAGTCAAATAGCCAACAATTTTATCACACTTCTAGGAAAATCAAATAATATTTATCATCTGAATGAATTGTGGCTTTGACTAAAATGTATAATTTATGTTGAGTTTGCTAATAATGATACACTAATAAGCAAAACGCTATTTATTGAAGTGATAGAATAACTGTAGTTTCTATAAACTTCCACTCCACACTTCTGTATGCTCTGTTAGAAAATAATGAGGTCTGAATAAACTTTGAACAGAACTGTATTGTAGATTTGAGGAAATCTGTCTCTGATTGTGTAGAAACTTCACTGCATCAACTAAATAAATAGTCCTATTTAATTAGCTACCCCATCATATTGGGCAGAGAGTGTAGGTTTGCCACAGGAGGAATCCAGTTCAGTTGGTGACACAGATGAGATCAGAGATTGCTTGGATGATCTGCTGTTCTCTCCTTCAGCAGACTCATGAGGAATGGGAACTTCAGGGTTAGTACCAGGGACTTGCTGTGATAATACCAGAAAGAGGCTTATTGACAAAGCAGGAACATTCCTCCCTTTACTTGTTTATATGTGCATATTTCAAATTAGAACATCTGGTTCATTTGGGAAAAACAAATAAAAATGCAAAAATTCAAGTCCATTCTTCAAGCTCCAAGCCTGAAATTGTGTCCAGTTCTCTAATTTTATCACTTTATGAAAATTATTATCTTTGCATATGGATTTTGTTATTCTTACATCCTTTAATCACCACAGCTGTTCCACTAGTGTAAATGGTGAAGGCAAGTAAGCTTCTTAATATCACTGGTGCTGATACTTATGTGTTTGCCAGGTACAGTCTGTATTAGTATATTTTTTCAGGGTGCATTCCTATCCTTCAGTTTTGTTCTACTTCCATCAGAACAGATGTTTTGCAATGTCCCTGCCGGAATAGGAGAAAATTGCTCCCTGTGCAAGTCACGTATGCGCAGATGTTTCCTTGCATGCTGCATTCCTCCTGTGTTTTGCTGATAACTTTTGCAGTGGAGAAAAAATGTTGTCACTCGCAGCCTGTGCTACAGCAATGAGAATTCTCTTCCAGAGTTTGTATGACTAAAAACAGTTCAGTAAGACTATCTTTGCTTTTAGTTATTTTTGTCTTTTTGTTTTTCTTGAATATAGAAGATGAAACTCTATTTTTGGTGTATATCTGCTTTTTAGAAAGATAGACAGTATCTACTGTTGTTACCATATGATTATTAGAAGATTCAGCAGTGTCAAAAGCAGTAAGCAATTCCCCTGCCAGAAGAGAAGCACATCTCTAAATGCATCATATCCCACTCTTTATTGGTGATTATACCAGTATGTCAGCAATTCTATTCTAACCCTGTAGTTTTGAAAATAAATAACAACTTTTGAGTCCCTTTGAGCTAAGAATGGCCAATTCTTGATCAACAAGCTAAGGCGTGTCATGGTTTGACACTGGTGCAATGCCAGCGCCCCCATGAAAATACACCTTCCCAAATAAATGCTGTGAGATATGATGAGGAACAGATAAGAGCAGGCCCAAGCTTAATAACAAAGGGGAAAAACTTTATTAAACTACTACTACTATAAAAAACACACATACTAAATCCAGGATGAAAAACCTTCCAAAGCATTCTTCCTCCTCGCCCCCAATTCCAACAAAATCACAGTGAGACACAACTCGGAACCTCAATCAGGTTCCCACCCTTCAGTTAATCAATACTCAGTCCATCAAGGGAGAGAGGAACCTCTCCTGTGCCATAGACCCCCCAGGAAACACAGTTGCCACCTCCTGTGTTTCCATGTCACACATGGCAACCGCCCGGAGAAAATCTGCCAGTCTAACACTTTCCTTTCCATGTCACAGTGCTCTCACCACCGTGCATGGACAGACTGCCCATAGGGCTCCTTTTCAAGGATGCTTTGCCAGGAACCAAAAGAAAAACAACAGTTCAGTTTCTCATTTTGGGACTACAGTCCCCCCCATTTCCCCCTGGGGCTGAGGGTCCAACAGCTTCTCCTTTTTGGGACAACAGTCCTCCCCATTTTCTTCCTCCCCTGGGGCCAAGGGTCCAAGAACAGAGATCTTCTTCTTCTCTTCTTCCTCTCTGAAGACAGAGGGCATCACCACACCCTCCTCAACTTTTCTCTGTTCTCTCCACTCCTGTCACTCTCAGCTACTGAAGCAGGTCTTTTGGCTCACCACTGCATCCCCCTAAAAATGCAGTCTCTGTTGCAGGAGAATTTGGTTCAGTCTATGGCTAACAAGAAAAGTTCAGCCAAAAGCTACTCTATCATCTCCTCCCACCTGAAAATTTCTTCTTCTAACATCTCAGGTCCTGGACTGTCTCTCTTCCACTATAAAATGAGGAGGAGTAATATTTTACAAAGCCTTCATTTTCCAGGATAGGGTTAAAAGTTCAGACTCCCTGCCCAGAACTCTCAACTCCCACACTGGGCATCTTCCCCCCCCACCCCCTTCTCCTTCTCCTCTGCCAGCAAATTTCCAGGTGCCGTCAGGCTCTCTGTCTCTTTCCCTTTGTGGGGAGGGGGAACAAAGGCATCTCCATCTCTCTCCACCCTTCCGTCCGCAGGAGCTGGCTCGGTTCCAATCCTTCAGTCCCCTCGGCCTACCTCGACCAGGCCGCATGGCTTCCCTTCCCCCAGCCTGTGGCTGGGCAGGGGAGAGTCTGCACTCTCTGACGACTGGAACCAAAGAGACAGTTCCCCTGGGAGTTCTTGCTTTTAACCCTCTGTCATGGTTGGACACTGGCGCAATGCCAGCGTCCCCATGAAAATGCACCTTCTCTAAATAAATGCTGTGAGATGTTATCAGGAACAGAGCAGAGCAGGCCCAAGCTTAATAACAAAGGAAAAAAAAAACTTTATTAAACTACTACTAATACAGAAAACACATCAACTAAATCTAGGATGAAGACCTTTTAAAACACCCCTCCTCCTCCCAATTTCTAAAAACACTCAGCCATGAAACATCACCCGGGATTCCTGATCAAATTACCACCCTTCAGGTAATCCATACTCAAACTATCAAGGGAGAGAGAAGTCTCTCTTGCACCACAGACCCCCCAGGAAACACAGCTGCCACCCTGTGTTTCCCTGTCACACATGGCAACCGCCCAGAAAAAAAAATCTGCCAGTGTGACACTCTCCATTCCATGTCACAGTGCTCTCACTACTGTGCATGGACAGACTGCTCATAGGGCTCCTTTAAGGATGCTTTGCCACGGACCCAAAGATACAACAGTTCAGCTCCTCATCCTGGGACTACAGTCCCCCCCCATTTTCCCCTGGGGCCGAGGGGTCCAAAAACAGGACTCATCCTCTTCCCGAAGACAGAGGGTATCACCATTCCCTCCTCAGCTTTCTTTGGTTCTTGCCACTCCTGTGCTGTTCGAAGCTGAAACAGGTCTCCCTGGGTCACCACTGCATCCCCCTAAAATGCAGTCTCTATTGCAGGAGATTTTGGTTCAGTCTATAGCTAACAAGAAAAGTCCAGCCAAAAGCTACTTCGTCATCTTCTCCCACTTAAATATTTCTTCTTCTAACATCTCAGGTCCCGGACTATCTCTCTTCCACTACAAATCAAGGAGGAGTAATACTTTTAAAAAGCCCTCATTTCCTGGAAAGGGTTAAACGTTCAGACTCCCTGGACGGCTGATATCTCGGTCCGGTGTTCCGTCTCCCACGCTGGACATCCCCCCCCCCCCCCCTTCTCCTTCTCCTCTGCCGGCAAATTTCCAGGTGCCGCCAGGCTCTCTGTATCTTTCCCTCTGGGGGGGGGGGGGGGGGCAAAGGCATCTCCACTTCTCTCCACCCTTCCATCCACAAGAGCTGGCTAGGTTCCAGACCCTCAGCCCCTCGGCCTACCTGGACAAGGCCGCGTGGCTTCCCCTCCCCCACCCAGCCTAAGGCTGGGCAGGGGAGAGCCTGCACTCTCTGACGACCGGAACTAAAAGAGAGAGTTCTCCTGGGAGTTCTTGCTTTTAACCCCCTGTGTTCTCAGAGGCGTGTCCATACTTTCAGTGGTCACTCCAGGTGCCAATATCCAAACCTGACCACTGATTGGTTTGACCCAACTTCCTGGAAAAAATTCACTTCCATGTCAAACCACGACACCCTCTGTGTTCTCAGAGGCGTGTCCATGCCTTCAGTGGTCAGTCCAAATGTCAATATCCAAACCTGACCACTGATTGGTTTGACTACCAACTTCCTGAAAAAATTCACTTCCATGTCAAAACACGACAGGCTTTAAAAAAAAAAGATCCTAAACCTTAGTATAACTAACTCTAAGGTTTGTACTTAGAGGAAGAAGAGATTCAAAGATGAGATTTGATGAACTGAACTCAGAAACTGGGATTTAATTGCTCTTAGGAGCATAAGATAGAAACTTTGAAAAGAGGCTGTAGTGTTATCATATTATTTGAGAGGCACATGAGAATTTCTGCATCATGTGTTGTTATCATAGAACAATCTCCCCATTCTGCTTTCCTTATGATTCTAGAAGGAAAATACCACTAGTGTTTTAAAGAAGAGCAGATTTGGTCACTTCAGTATAAAAAGACATTAAGCAATTAGCATCTAAAGGGCAACAAGGATGGTGAAGGGCCTTGAGAGGAGGCCACTGAGGAGCAGCTGAGGTCACTTTGTCTGTTTAGCTTAAAGGAGGCTGAGGGGAGACCTCATTGCAGTTACAACTTCTTCATGAGGGGAACAGGTGGGACAGACACTGATCTCTCTCTGTAGTGACAAGTGGACAGGACCTGAGGGAATGGCCTAGAGCTGTGTCAGGGGAGGTTTAGGTTTAATATTTAAAAAGTTCTTCCACCAGAGGGTGACTGGGCACTAGAACAGGCACCCCAGGGAAGCGGTCACAGCCCCAGGCCTGACAGAGTTCAAGGAGCATTTGGGCTCTCAGGCACATGGTGTGACTCTTGAGGTGTCCTGCGCAGGGCCAGGAGTTGGACTCGCTGATCCTTGTTGGTCCCTTCCAACTCAGGATATTCTGTGATATCCAAACCATGTCCCTCTAATGGAAAGGACAGATGCTAATACACTCGTGCTGCATATCAGTGTAGGGTTGTGTTGCTTCCCCCATTGCTGTATTGTTGTGAAATCATTGTAACTGAAGAGATGAATCAGCTTTTGTTAAGCCAGCCATACCCTCTAATATCTTCATTCTGCATTCTGTGCTGTGCCTTTAAAGACTACTTTATAAGCCTAGAAGAAATTCTCTGAGTTTAATTTGAAGAGATATTTTGATTTGGATGCATTAATTTTATTCCATATTATGCTGATGTGAAATTTGATCATCTATAAATTATTAGGTCTTGTAAGTTCAGTAACCATTCCCTTATGCCTATCATGAGCAGACCAAAGTTTGACATTTTTTGGTGTGTAAAAAAGGCTTAACATTCATGAAATTTTTGCTTGTTTTGATTTCCTTTTGACATAAATTAAAGATTATATTATGCGTGTTTGAAAGAAAAAGCAATACTTTCCATACTTGAGAAATTAAATGTTTAAATTCACCTAAATCAAAGCCACTGTAACAAAGTCACCTCATTATCTTAGTGATGTGTGAACTTGAAATATAATGCTGGGTCTTTTAAATGCTATATGAAGGACTAGAGCGTCTTATTTTTCAGTGTTTTATTAAAAAAAGAGAATCAATAAAATAAAATTAAAACCAAAGAAAGTTTACTTTCTCAGTCAGCTTTTAAATGAAAAGCAACTCATGAAATGTGCCTCTGCAATAAAAAGGAATGATAAAATTTTGCTTACAGGTGCCACACATCTTTTCTAATCTTGTCACTTAAATATTATTGTCTGTTGTATAAAAATGGCTGATATTGGTGTTAAAAATATGAAAAAGCTTCATCCTGATAATTGTCCTGATGCTTCGCTGAAATTTAGAGGCTTACAGTCTGTTTCTGTTCAAAGCAGAGATGGTTGCAGCTGTTTACTGATTCAGTCTGGTGTTCCTCCAGTGCAGTCCTTTTTGTTTGTTCTGAATGGCCAGAGTCCCATTGCCCTGGCTCATTGGGAATCAGGCAAGAGAGACAATTTCTTTTCTTATGTTGTAAAATTCCTTTCAGTCATAAAAGCTTACCTTCCTTTGACCTTTTACCACTGTTATCTTAAAAGTATTTTCTGATGGCCTCAATGTGATCCTCCCTGCCTTTTTAGTGGATTTTTACCACTTTTCCTAGGCACATGAAAATATATTTGTGCAACAATGTCTATCTCTGTTAGGCTTAATCTCATGGATGGAAGAAGGTAGACTACAGGCATCATGCATTGTCCAGCCTTGCACACTGTCTGATTTCCCACTGGCATAATAGACATGAAATTAGTGAATACATGTGTGCTTTCCTATGTTATTTAGGGAAAGGTCTTGCAAGTTTTATGATGGCAAAGGCAGATTCTCCATTCAGTTTGAGGTCATGTTCATCATTTTAACAATGGAGTTGTGTATGGAACCATCTTCTATGTGGGCTCTCAGATACGAATGATAATCTGGATTTTTTTAACCTGCTATTGTTCACCTGATGCCTCATGAGTTGTTTCAAGGACCTGAATGAAAATGCATTAACCACAGAGTAGAAAATACAAAGAAGAGAGGAGAAGGCTACCCTTGAAGGTCAGCCAGGTGTGCTTATGGAAAAAGAGTAACCTATGATTCCAGTGTGAAAAGAGCTCTCCACGAGACTGAACAATTTTGTGGCTTGCTAGAGAAAGAGCATTCTGCATTTCTATTATCATTGTTGTGGCATTGTGTCAAGAAGATTCAGTCCATGATTTTACATTACAAAAACATTCTGAGCAGTTTTGTTGTATTCAAGTTGCAGATTTAGAAAGAGACCTATGAAAATACTCTTTTATTCTGAAACTCCTCTACGATCAGGTTCTCAGCTGTGGTTTCTGAAGCAGATGTTGTAGCCCAATGGATGAGTAGCACAGGAGAAAAAAAATTTGTAGCACAGGATAAAAAAAAATGAGGGGCAAGAAAAAATACTAAAATAATAGCCTTAATTTAAAAATGCGGGAGATGGGATACAGATTTAAATAATCTGTCATTGGATCATGGCTTAGAATTTCATTATAATGAACTAGAAAATAGTCATACCTCAATAATTACATCTAATTATTTACTTTTATACATAAAACAAAAACTGAAGTGAATCTTTGAGGCTTAGTCCACTGTGCACTGAATATTGCAAAAGGCCAATTTGCTTCCAGTGCTCTGGGTATGTTTTGAGAAAGATAATTGTCCTTAGCTAAATCACTGGTTCCTACTGTTAGAAATAAAAAAATGCTTCATTGTTGTCTTTCAGATCAGGTGACTGGGAGGGGTTCCATTCATAGGAAGAATATGATTTAAAAAAGCACCAAAAACCTATTTTTTAAAAATCTAATTTTAAGATAAAAGGTCCATTATTGTCCTATGTGTCAATATCACAATATAAATATTTTCCAGAACATAGTCTTTTTTATATGTGTGTGTGTTCTTTGACTTCCTGCTGTGTATTATTCTTTTCTGGATATTCACCAAAGTTTAACCTGATCCTGCTCTGAAATATCACACACTTTTTGGTCAAAATAATAGACCTTAGGGTATTACTGAGCAGAACAACTAATATTCTCTCCTTTACAGTGATTTCAAGTCAGTACAAGAGAGCATTTTATGTATTTTTATTATTTTTGTTTTAAAGGGACCTATTTTTTTCAGTTAGGAATTTGCTGTGGTTTGACTGAAGTCTGTCTGGAGGAATCTTTGTTCTTTTTTAACCCATTCACTGTTGAAATTGTTTGTGTGTCTTGAACAGATGAGAGATTTCAAATGGCTTTCTCAAGAAGTGACAGAAGAGCTCAGTCTAGGAAAAAACCCACTGAGGTTGCACTCTCTGTCCAATAAGGCTATCAGCACAATGCACTACCACTGTTGTATTTCCAGTTATGATCACACTTTATGTTTTTATTAGGCATTTAAAACCCTGCTATGACTGCAAAGTCAAACATTAGGAAATCTGAGGCATCTAAGCCTTTTGAAACTTTAGTTTGCCACTGTTTAATATATATGCAGTAAGAAACTCTCTAATGAAATAATGGCTCTCCCCATTTACTCTGCAAGAATTCATTTAGTCCACAAAATAGTCTATGTATGCTTAAAAAGTGGTTACTTAATGGTTTTTTTCCTTGTCACTCAGAAATGTAGCCATAAGCTTAATTGATTGCTCTAAGTACAGAATTGCCCATTTACATGTGACCATCCATATAGCCTGCATGGGACCGCCTTAGAAAGATTTCTGCATTTCTTTTCACATCTGCAGTCCCCTTCATCTGCTTCTGCAAATACCATGCTGAAACACAAAAGTAAAAGGTAAAAATGTCAAGTAATGTGAGCTGCTTTTGTTGTGATGTGGCATTTTGTATCTTGATTTGCATCTCTTGGCACTGTTTTATATTAAATCCCTGGCATATAAAGCTACTCTGAAAATAAGGTTTGGAATATGTTTTCTGTTACTAGGTCTCATCAAATAAAAAAATCTGTGGTAGAAGTAGGAGGAAAAGTATCCATTTTTCTAAGGCAGCATTTTTTCACTTCCAGAGCTTACTTTTCCTGTTTGCCGTTTTCCTACATAGGCCTTCCCGCTTCTGTAAAAAATGAAGTAGAAAATTCTATGTGCAACATCTGAGGCTGGGCCATGACATCATTCTGGACAAAAATGGGAAAAACTGTGAAATGGGATCACTGTGATACTCCTTTACAGGGGTCAATAAGCAGAATTAGAAATTTTGCATCCAACCTGCAGAACAAAACTGAGCAAATCTTGTATATATTCCGTTTGTGTACAGACAAATCTCAGAGAGAAATCAGAAGTCATTGGTTTTTCTGGGATTCTGGTGGTATATCCTATTTTAGGTAATCATTTTAGTTGTTCCCTTCTTTGGCTTGTCCAGCTATTTTTCTTCTGTTTCTGTTGCTGCCTGAGTTAGTTGTCTGCTGCCCCATTTGCTAAACAGATCTTTAATTCTGATTTTTGTCCATTTGACTGTAGCCTCCTGCCTAGCCAGGCTGAGTTCCTAAACTGCTGTTTCTCCAGGTAGGTATGTGTTCCTTCTTTGACTCTTCCTGGGCACATTATCCATCTGTGACTTGTTCTTCTCCATGGCTTTGCAGTTCCTTCTTACATTTGTTGCTATTATCTACTCAATCAATTCTTCTCAACACGTTTCTCCTCCAGGGTTTTACCTTTTTGGTTATATTTAGTTGATGTCATTCTCCTGGCACTACAAATTCTTTTCTTATTTGTCCTGTATCCATCTCCCTCACCTTCAGTCCTGGTATGGCTTCACCAAGATAATCCCTCCAAAATTTCAGCCTTCACTTGGCCAGATGTTAAGAGACTTTTCCCTTCTCCAACACTAGTTACTTCTTGGCCTCCCCTGATGTACTTAGCTCTCACTTTTAGTCCTTTTTTACCAGTTCTGTCTTTCCTTCCACACTCACACTTTTGCTCTTACCATCAACAAGTTCAATTTAATAATGGTTTAACTTTATGCTATTTTTTTTCATTCTCCTTCCAAAGTGTTTGCCCAATTCATTCCTTTCTGTACATGAATAAGTTGGTTTGACTTTCTGTAAAAAAGTAGACAGCAGATGAGAGACAGACTCCATGTCTTGCAGCAAACAAAATGGAAAAAAAAAAAAAAAAGTTTTCATTCTCATAAATGTGATCATCAGTTTGCCTTCTAGGGATGACTTTGTTCTTTCTAATTATAGTATATAGTGGGTTCTGGGTTTACCAGGTATACTACCACAAATTTTTCTGAAATCTTAGCATTACTATTGAACAAGTCTTGTTGGTTATGCACAAATTGTTTTTTTCTGAAGAATAGTTTACAGGTAAAAGTAGGAAAAATGCTTAAACTTAAAGAACAAATTGTATATAGGTATTATTAAAGTAATTTCCTACCTAATTTGAATTTTATTCAGAAGTTTCTGAATCACTACAACCCCTCTCTCCCCTATTGTAGCAGACAATATTTGTATTTATTTTTGTCCTTCCTTCTAAAAATCTTCATTGTTTGCCCTGAAAACATTTTAAGAGAAAAATAATAAATTGAAGTAAACAATTATCACACAGAATTTCTGAGAAAATAATTACAAATCTGTAATGGTCTAAGCAATTGAAAATGGAATTTTAATATATCAAGGATTTTATAATAAAAAACCCCTTTAATTGACTTTCTATTAAAAATCCTCATAAGTATTACTTATATTTGTATCTTACTGATGGAATAGCTGATAAGGAACTTGTGCCCTTATCATATACCTACATATGAAAGTCAATGCTATTTTCAATGAGAAACCCAATGTGCATTCCAAATGCGCCGGTGTATCCCTTCTGCAGAATACCAAACAGCTGTAGTCCTTAGGGCATGCTAACTTTAAAAAATGAGAACAGGCAACATTTTAATAGGCAGTCTTAAGGGAAAGGATAGTCTCTCTTCCTGCAGAAAGACTACCATGAAAATACTTTCCAGAAATATTTTACCTCTTTAAAAAAAAAACAGTCAGAATTGTTCTTTTTCCACAGGTAGTATGCTAGTGTGTAAGAAAGATTGAAAAAATGCAGAAGTTTTCCTGCTTCTGATAAAAAAAAAAATGGGATTGGACTTGCATATCTACAAGAAGAAACTTGTAGAATGTAGACTATATGAATATGCTGTATCTGAGGGTGAAAAGTAAAATTAGTACCCTCAGTCTCACAGCAACCAGATTTTGCCTTTCTCCAGACGCATGATTAGTGAATGGCAAGAGACGTGTTTCAGTATCCCAGTGTAGCCCCAGCTATAACTGTACTGATAAATAACCATTCTTATTTTTAATAGTCTCAGGAAAGGAGACAACAGTGTCAGCTGTAGTTACAGTTGCTTCACTAACCACCTTCTGACCACCTTAGTTCTCCTATTCCCTACCTTGTCTTAGAAGAAGTTCAACATTTAAGTAGTCTAAGTTTTTCTACATGTCCTAGTTATAGTAATGAATATTCTGGTTATAGGGTACAGATTTCATGAATGACAAGATCATCAATTATATATCTCATTCTTCATTATATATTTTTCTGCTAAATGGTGAAAGAGTGTAAGACTAACAAAAATGCAAGACGTACAGTAAATGGCATTTTAAATGCATTTATTCTAAGGCTTTCCAAAATGTTATTCATTAATTCTGTGGAAAGCTAGGTATTTACAGGACACAAACCCTCCTTGCTAGCTGTAAATAAAAGAAAATAAAATATATACATACTCTTTTAATGTTGTTTCTATGATCTGTCTGCTAATGGGATTTTATGCACATTGTACATGTGTACAGAGAGTGAAAGAGAAGTTGTCTTTTTTAAAACTAATGTGATACCTTTGTTAGGAAAGGCTTTTTCAGGAAAAAAACACAGTTTTAAACAGTACCCATCTTCTGAATAATGACATTATTGACATGTTGACAAAGAAGGAATGATAGATTTTGCATGTAGGACCTCTGGAATTACATTAGTTATACACTTAATTTAGAATTATTTGTGTAAATTAAGTGTGTGTCTATTTAGGTCACATTTTATATGTTTATATGCTGATTTGCATTATGATTTCATGGACATCCATCCCTATGTCTTAACCCTGCCTTTATACTACTCCATGCCAAAACTAATTTTCATTTACATGGTCTCAGTTTTGTCCATAATGTGTTTATGTTTCATAAAGGCATAAATTAATTTTAAAAATTAGCAAGTGATTCCATTTATCCCTCTCTCTATTACTTGAAAATTATCTATGTGATAAGTAATATTAGCATCACATTGACTGCTTCTGCTATTGTTTTTATCCCGTTATGGTCTCACAGGCAATTAATATCCTAGGCAAATGACGTTGAAGAAGGCTATTATACTTCCATTAAACAGGCTGTTGCCTGTTCTTTACTTTGAAATTAGTCTGTATTTACACGTTTTTTAAAAACTCAATATTTATTTATTTATTTAATTAATTGGAGGATTTTTGGGGGGTTGGTTTGGAGTTCTCTTCTGCTGCAGTATAGGGTATATGTATTTTACCTCCTTAGATGACATTTGTCTTACACTCAAAATACAGAGACTGTATTTTGAAATGCACTGTGTGTCACATTATTACACTAGTCAGTGTAATTCAGTTGGAAGCTGAATACAGATGAAATGTTGAAATAGCTGTCCACTTGTGTTCATGAGTAGATGTTTAATTTCTCTTTATTTCTCTCTCCTAAATCATGTATTTTGTTCCTCTGCTACGCGCTTTCTCAGTTCCTTCAGTGGTGTTACAAAACACAGAATTTGTTACACACAAGTAACAAAAACCATCCTGATGAGTCCCCTGCACTCCCTCATCACAGACATTAAAGGTTGTGTCTAAGAATGGCTGGTAGAAATAGCATCCAGACATGGGTGGTGATGAACCTTTTTCTCTCAGTGATTTTTGCAAATTTTGGAGATGGTCTGTGCTCTTAAGGAACATTAAGGAACAGATAGTAAGGTAGAAAAACATGTCACTTCACTGTATGTGTCTGGACTGGTTAAGGCTGTTACATTTGGCTTCCCACTATCTCAGAAAGAAGTGGTCAGTTCTGCCTTTGTGTTGTTGAAATATGTTATGATAATGAGGTGGTTTTTTAGTATGGACAAAGATTTCCCTGTACCTAAAAAGCTTGCTGTACTTCCATTTCCTGGCAAATAGTTGGGGTCCTTAAGGATATCCTTAAAGGATAAGTATCTGATGCTTATACTTCCTGGAGCTGGGAAATGTACAACAGATTCAAATGAGGAAATACTTCAGCAAGTCTCATGAAATGTCACATCCTGAGACAAGAATGCTGCTCTATGACATTATATGTAAGAGTGCTGTGTAGGGATCCTGTTGATAACCAAACCTTATAATACATTCCTTGAAAGCCACAGAACTACTCTGATGCCTGAAATTTCCTGGTGAATACATAGATTTTAGGATGTGGTGGCTCAGATGCTGATGCTATCAAGCCTGCCACAGGCGCCAACAGCAATACCAATGTCTTCAATCTGTTTGTCTGTGAGCCTTCCTGCTAACCATGGACCCTTCTCAGAAACGTCTTGCTTCCCCTGCTGGATGGGGAAGCAGGTTTGACCTGTGCAATATGGTCAGGACATGGGTAGCTTTATTGTCCTTACTGAGACTGCAGAGAGTTCTCCAGCAAGTACCCCTAAACAGCATTAATTGCATGGTTTGCATTCCTAATTACTCTTTTTCCTGACTCTCCCTTTTTGCCACCTTTCTATGTGGCATTTTCTGGCCTGCTCTCCTGTCAGGTAAACAATGTTCTAGTGACTACTTTTTCCTATTTTTTCCCTTTTTTCTACATCTATACCCATATTTGATATTTCTGATATTGTTACCTAGATGATTTTTGTTTATGTAGTATTGCTGAAAGAGTTACCAAGATTCTGCTGGCCTTGCACGGCCCCAAAGGCCCCCAGTGCTTCCCATCAGAGGCCTGTGAAGCCTGACCATTTCTCACTTTTAGTTGCCTATGCACTGCAGAAATTCTGTCATCCCTCATGGCACTATCTGTAGATTTTGTCAGCTTCTCATTTCACTACATAACATGTCTGACATTTTCTTATGTCCTATCCAACACTTTTCTATGTCCTATCCAGTTAGCCTAACCTCAGTGAGTATCAAATTGGTCTTTTCATTTTCTTACACCCCTAAAAGCACTGAGGTGCAATCAAGTCTGAGGGAAGTTTTGAAAGCTAAAAGGTATTTGAAGTTCCCTGAATAGACACTAAAATATGAACTGCAAAAGGAGACATACCAATAAATAGAAAACTGCGGCGTGGGTTTTTGCTCTCCCCGGCTGCACGCAGCTCTTGGGAGCCCGGCTGTGGTGTAGCTTCCACGTGCTGCCGGGGTTTGCTGCCGCGGGTTCCCGGACACGGCTCCGTGTCTCGGGCGCGTGGGCTGGCCAGCCTCTGTTACCGTGCGCTAAGGACCCGGCAAAGAGGAAGGAATTTGTCCATTTACTCCGTGCTTGGCAGGAACGGTTTATTGGTCACACGGCGCAGTTCGATGGAAAGACGCGACCGGTCCCGGCACTCGCATGGGAGCAAATGGCGTCTGACTGCCGGCGGGATAGGGCTTTATGGAGGGGCGGAGCGAGAGGATCCACGGCCTGCCGCCCAATAGGGGCGGCTGCCGTGGCGGTGACGCCAGCAACAGCGAACAACCAGAGAACCCCGCAGGGGCAGGCACCGAGCCGCGGGCTGAGCGGGATCGTATGGCTTGGGGTGGCAGGCACGGGGTTTCCCGAGGCCAGACGGCAGGGTGGTTACAGGAGCGGCACAGGGGTAAGGTCCGGCAACAGGCAACATGGAGCCAGAAACCGCGGGGGGGAACAACGCGGGGGAAACGCGGGATTACAGAACTTGACTTATTTTAACATAAATTAAAAACCCTCATCTAAACCCAAACTCCAGGATGCAACAGAAAACTTCTCTTTGACACTGCTAGTCAGCTGTGTTTTATATCATTCATTTAAAATTTAACACAAGGATTGTGCCTGGAAGAGACAGAATTTGAAATTATTTAGCAACTGTCTATTAATATTGAACAGCAAGTTGTAAACAATAAAATACCTTGATCATTGCATATATTCTTGATTCAGCATATTGAACACTTATTTCAGTTGAAACTGAATAGATGCAAAAAATGAAGTCCAATATTCTAAGTTTTGATATAGAAATGCAGAATGCATTGCATTCAGAGGATGCAAGAGAACTTTCAAGAGCTCAAAGACAATTTATACAGGCCTATAGTCTTGTGAAAATTGTAGTAGGATTTTGTAATGATGGTGAGGGATTTAAACCTGTTCTCTATTTCTTAAAGTAGTTCCTTTATATATTTGTGAAACAAAAATTTTTAGTAGTTGCTCTAGGGGAAGAATGGCATCTCCTGAATCATACCTCTTCAGTAATGAATGTAAAAGGTCAAACCAAAGTAGGCAAACACTGAAGCACTCAGGAGACAAAGTCCCTCCCCACACAATTCTGAAAGCCAAGGAAAGGTAATCCTAGCACAGAGAAAAAAAACTTCAAGAAAGAGACATACAGGTCATGATGGTCTGAAAGGTGAAGCTTTTTGCAATTATATAAGAATAATAATTTCATCATGTCCTTTTGAGCTTCAGTTTCTTGGGTTAACATTGTGCATATAATAGTAACTACAAGAACGGCTCAGAAACCTAAGTAGAAAATATAATATTTGTATATATCTTTTGTTACCTAGGAAAGTTTAGCTTAGAAGCCCCCTTGTCTCATAATTTTATTTGTGTCATTTTGACTGATAAACTACTTTCTTATTCTCTGTCTTCCTTAATAAAGTCATAAGAAATTGGGGGTTTTTTTGTTGTGTTCTCAGATAATCTTTCTTTTGCTTCTGTAAATCTATGTTAAGCATACTTCTCATGCACAAGAATGAGTCAATGTCATTGTTAGTTCTCTGTGGCTCATACCTTAGAAATTTTGTCATTCATTTCAAATTGCAACACAATCATGATGGATTATTTTGGTTGAGCTATGTGGGTGTGATCAGTGGTCTCATATTAAGTGGCATAAAACCAGTATCTCAATACAGAACACTTTCCTAAAGTGCTCTCCTGCTGTACTTCTGATATATGCCTAGATGGCAGTGGGTGGTGGATCTTTCTAGTTACTCACGTTTCATTGTGATGTTTTCATGTGAAAAATCATATGACAAGGAGTACAATATACATAACAAGCCAGCAGTGAGTAGAAAATTTATACATGAAAAGGCAGGTAATGTAGATTTAAATTTATCTTTCTAATATTGGAAATAGAGCCCACAGCTTTATACAAATTAAAAACTTGAAAGAAAGCTGAATTCTAAGGCTGAAGTGGAATCTTTGTTATTTCAGAGATAGTAAAACCCATTTTCCTGCTGGTTTCATGACGCTAAAACTATTTCTATCCTATTTCCTTGCTTGGTGTCAGCCTTTTAGCAGGAACTGGAGATAAGTGTATCTGTAAAAAAGAAAAAAAAAAAAAAAGGACTAAAGGGAGACTATTTAGAGAATCCAAAGAGTATTTGTTTTGACTTAAAGAAAAAACAGACAGATCCTAGGATCTTTTTAAAACAGGAAAAACTGTAATGCAACGGAGGGCATAGAAGAAGAATGCTTCTTCTCAAAGCACTGAATCCAAATATAATGTATTCAATGCTGGAAGTCAACTAAGATGGATGGATGTATATATGTTGATTTCAAATTTCTAATGATATAATCTGAGGTATCCAGGGATTGTAAAGCATAAAATAGTTGTCTGTGACAGTGAGGACCTGGACTTGATACTGTGGGAGATTCCTTTCACTCCTGCGTTGACTATTTCAATTGCTCCTGCACTAAAGGTTACAATGCTGTCATCCACACTGAAAGAGAAGGCATACCCTGATATAAAATACATAGTCTATATTTATAAATAGAAGTTTATTTTGTAGGATGTTCTCAATATACAAGAACATCTACAATTCTGTTTTCCTTTAGTACCTTCTGCTTTTGTGTGTTAACCAAGAACTCTCTTCAACATTTACCAAAAAAAGACAAGTTTTGCCATCAAAAATTTGTGGGTTTGTGGAAACAAGAATACAGGTGCATGACATTTAACCACTTGTGTTTTCGTAGGTTCATATTCTCATTCTAGAATTTATGTAACGCTTCATGTACAAATAATGATTACTCACGTATATCTTTTCATTCATGAAATCGGGAAAGTAAATACAAGTTTACATTTTTCAAAGAAAAAAATAGACTTCTTTTATTCTAAAATCATACAATGGATTTTATACTCTTGAAAGTTTCATTAGCAATTCATATTAAAAAAATCAATGCCTATTGAGTCACAAACATGCAGTTTTGCTTTGAAAAATAATTTTCATTCCTTCCCTGTCTCTTTCATAAAGTATACAATAGGCTGAACATTAATCCTCATTACATCTCTATATTAATTGCCAACTGTTTCCTCTAAACATATTACTCTGTTAAAAATAAACAAAGATTATTGTTATCAAAAGAGAGAAAAAAATACAAAAACCTTGCTAGCAATTTCCTGTTCTATAATTTCCTTCTCACAGAATATTTTTCCTTTGTGAAAGAAACTCAAAAACACTCAATCATTACAAACTAGGCCACAGAGATATAAAAAATAATTCTCATTTCATTTTTCTCTGAAGTCTTAAAAATCTTGAAAGGACCTTCTCCAAAAAGGGAAATTTCTATGTTACAGAGATGCAGTAATATTTGAAAAAACGTTTACTGCTGCATGTGTAGATCAAAATTATGTTCTTCCTTTGTGAAACAGCAGAAGTGTATCTATCACATCCAAGAGAATGGGAATGGAAATTTTAGCATGAAGAAACATGGCATATTTTGACTGTACTTTGAAATTTTTGAGATATTTGATTGTCCTGATTGTTTATCTACTGAAAATCAATGTCCAAAATGTCTGTCTCAGATTAAGTCTTTCTATGAATCTTCAAATCCTTTAATATCCTTCAAGAAAGGCTTTTTAATTAATATTTATATATATGGATGGTATGCAAGGTACAGTGTATACCCTTACTATTCACTTCTTTTTTTAACAGAAGATAAAATCCAAAAAGGCTTTTTTGCTTTTTTTTGGGTTACCTAGCCACCTTTTTTATTTGTTTGCATGTCTTTGTTACACTTACCTGAGACTGTCATCATCTTGGGGAGTGGAAAAATCCAGGAAATTTAAAAAGCTTTTGTAAAAGAGACTAGGGAAACACCCCAATGAAGGTAGAGTGGGAAAAATAAATGAGGCTTTTTGTTTTACTTGGTATGTCACATTACTGCTGCAAAGATACATTTGAAAATTTGCACAGATAACCATATTGCTCATTCCTGCTATTGCTCTGCCATTCTACCTTATTATAGCATAAGAAACAGAATTTTAAGGAACGTAGGCAAATATAGATTGGGATCTTAAAACTCCCATAATTTTCTCTGTTGACATGATAGAAATTTCAGTTGTATCTGCCAATGCTGGCAGGTTGCCAACACGGAAACTTAACATGCAGTTCAGTCTTTTATCTCTTAAATTCAGCTATCAGTGTACTGATGTTTTTAAGGTCTCATTGTGAGGTAGAGTATATTCCCAGCCTGTTTTCAGAGCAGAAGTTCTCCAGCCCCCAGTCATTCTCATGGCCCTTCTCTGGACCCACCCAAGCAGGTCCATATCTTTCTCATGCTGGCAGACCCAGAGCTGAATGACATATGCCCAAATTAAAAAAAATAGAGTTCTTGAGGATCTATATTTCAATCGGAGCTTCTTTCAGTCTTCTAAAGTTCAGAATCCTGAAGGCTGTAAATAATTGTCTAAGTTCAATGTAGCACGAAAACTATAAGGAAAACGAGCCCCCTGTTATTCATGTTGCTAAGATTCAAAACTTCTAGTGGTTTCTTTTAGCTTTTTAATAGCTTGTAACCAGGTGTATTTTTAAAATTGCTTTTTCTGGATCTCCTTTAAGGTTGTGTCATGCAAATGAGGATTATAATCTGTTTCCAAAAGATTTGTTTTGTACCTATATTTAATTTACATTTCTCTGTTGATTTCAAGTCATCAGGAATAACTGCAAATTGAAAACTTGCTATAATCATCCATTAACCTTTTATTAGTTAAGAGTAGAACTTTGAACTCAGAAGGAAACTAAAGCCTGTGGAGAAGACATTTTATGTCTTTTGCAGTTAATCGTATTTACAAGTTCGAATTTCTGAAGCTAAAATTTGTTTTCTGATTTATTGGAAAGGGATTTATTTTGTACCTTTCTAAGGTGATCATAACAGTCAGTCATATACCCGAGAAATCCAGAAGAGGAGTGAGCCACAGATCTCTTGAGATCTCTGCTGTTGATAGCAGTAATGGAAAGTTTTAAAAATCCTCCTCCCCCACACTGCAGAAGTGCTTAGTGGTTGCACCTGATTATAATGCAGATAACAGTATTTGAAAGGGAGATGGATTCTGCATGCTTCCTCAAAATGGCATGTAGTTTCTGGGAGCAGGATTCTCCATGGAGCAGAGTGATGAGGTGAGCTAGAGACAGGCAGCATCTCTACAGATTCCCCATTCTTTGGATTATTTCTGCAGAGCAGAATTTTCCTGCATCCCTGATGTACATGTACTCTGTAGAATTATAGACACATATAATTGTCTATATAGAATTATAATGCTTTGTCTCCTGGTAATACTGCACTCTTTTGATCCTTCTTTTACCAGCTTTCGGTGGGACAAGCAAGCTCTATAGCATTTCTGTCACTTTGTATTCTTTTTTTTCCTTTACATATAATAAATATTAATTCTCTGGAGGTTACTTTCCAACCCTGAGGCCAAGAAGCTGTGTTCTTATATCATGGTGAATTTACATGTAAATGTAGTCAGGATTAAATTAGAGCCTCCAAGTAAAGAATTAATTTGGTGCTTGTTGACTGTTTTAATTCCCTTCCTTGCAAATAATGCTTTTCCTCTGATTTCAGTGTTCATTAAATACTTAAGTGTTTAAAAGGCTTTAAGAAAACAGTATTAATATTTTGTTGTATACACAGCCACTATGCATTTGCCAAGGCACAGCCAGGGAGAATGGTGGTTCTTTTCTCTATACGAGCCCATCAATTATGTTATTGTCATCATGAGGGTTTACAAAGGTGCCTGAAAGCACAGATTCTTCTATAACAAAACAGATTTCTGTGGGACAATGTGGCTGGTGATGCCTGATTCTACAATTGTGCAGGTAACATCAGAGCTTGCTGCTAAGTCCGATCAACACGGCCAGTTGTCGGAAGGTTTTTTGATGTGGCTCAGTGAAAGGAATAGAGACTGGGATTTTTTATTTCTTTGTTTTGTCAAAGAGGGAGCCAAGAGTGGAAAGATTGGTCTTTCATTTTATAAGCAATTGTTTTTATAAATACCAGGCTCGCTGCTATGCATGGTGATGTACATCATCAATAAACACAGGCCAATAAACAAACAATAAACAATTGTTGCAATCCATCAGTTCACTGTTCCTCTGACTAAAAAGTCACTTTGGAGTTCAACCATGTCCCAGGGGCGTATCAGATGTCATGCCTGATTTTTAATCTTGGGCTAGTACTTATAAAAATCATACAGACTCATACTTTCCATGAAGAGTTCTAATTTGGCAAGAATTACTGATGTTTAATCTTCTGCTTTTGAAGATCAGAATGGAATACAGAAAACTGTTTCCAAAGTTCCCTAAAAATGAGTCTGTATGAATCTGTGACATATGGCATGTGTTCAATAAGCTTTGACTTTTTAACTGTTAATGCTTCATACTTGTTGAAAAATCCTCTGAAATGTAATTTACAAACCTCAGCATCAGAGTACAATTATAGAATTGGATTAGGTTGGTTGACCTGCACTCCAGCTAGGGAACTAAAGGATAGCAGTCAGATCTTTGGATTATTATTCCATCAACTTCTGTGGAAGGGAGATTCTCTCAGTGTTTATAGAGATATTTTTTCAGTCATACTAACTCCTTGGCTTGTAGAATAAACAGGATTTTGGAGCAGAATATAATCAGACTGCATGGCATTAGAGATGCTTGGGGTATCCAGAAACCTTGCTCATAATTGAGGTATTGCTGTTGTTATGCTTTTTTTAATATTTAGAAGATTCAGCTGTGCTTCCCTTTTAGAAGGGAGGAGGAATCATCTTTATTCTTTCTTTTGCTTAACCCTTTAATATGAACTCTGTTAGGCCTGCAGAGTATCTGATAGTCAGAAATGGGGTCTCACAGGTAAACAAGAAACAAAAACCAAAAGCTTCTGTTGAAATATGCCAATATCAGTCTGAAGCAGAGATGGAGCCTGAATGTGAGGGAGGTAAGGAGCAGAATTCTCCTTTCACCTAAATGAGGACTAAATTTATCTGGCCATGTTGCTCTGTGAATGTTTTGGTGTTTATTTGTTTTGTCACCAAAACAGAAATCTAATTTTAAAAAGACATTTGTAGTTATCTGGTCTTGTGGAAAAACAGGCACTTGGGATGGTGGGCTATTGTTTGGGGGTGTGGATTGCATTTTTTTACATTTTCTGAGCTAATTCAAATCCCTCATATTATTTTCTGGAAACAAAAAAAAAACAAAAAAAAAACTCACACCAAAAAAAAAAAAAAAAAAACCAAAACAAAACAAAACACCAACCAACCAAAAAAAAAAAAAAAAAAAGAAAAAATTAGAAAAAGAAAAAACAAACCCAAAAAAAAAAACAAAAAAACAAAAAACTTTCCTTTTGCCATTCTTAAAATTCCTAGAGAATTACATCCTGAAAGTAATACACTCATGGCTGGGAATATTTTGCCATGCTCTTTGTAGCACTTGTGAGTGGTATATGCTTCCAATAAATGTTATTTGGTCCACTGTGGGGCAGAGTTTTGACAACAGCATGAATTTTTCGTATCTTTTTCTATGGGGAAAAGGAAAAAAAACAAACTTCTACATCTTTCAGATCTGTTGTTAACTGTACCTGCAGTTATACCAACTTATGCAAAAATAGATACAGGGAGAAATATGAACTGACACTTCTGAGCAATTCTGTTCCTATTTCGCATATGAAAGTGTGTTACCCTAACACTTCTGTCATCTCTAAAATACAGCTCATCTTCAAGTTTGCTAAAAGTGGTTCCATTCTCAGTGTTTCTCAGGTCATAATTATTCATTTCACTTATGTATTTATCTTTCTTTCAATGTACTTTACATAGCATCTTGTTTCATTTCATATCCTAAAAACTGTCAACTGCTAAGAAAAGCTCCTTAGAAATTCACCAGGAAAAATAAAATTATCCTGTCACAAGCAAGGTCACATAAAATGGTACTGGGTTTACTTGCTTCTCTATTTAATCTAATTTAATAAAAATACAGATAATTTTTATTCATGCAGATCACAAAAGCGTTTGTTTTTTTTTTTTAACTTAGGCACTGGGCATGTAAGGAGTTTTAGAAGATCCACCCCTTTTGTGTTGATTTGTAGCTTCCATAACCACTGGTGTGCATGACTGTTGGGTTGTCTTACTGTATTTTAAACCATGATTTGACCTTGTGAACTGCTCACATGACATTCTCAACACTGTATTAGGGCAGAAAAAGAAGCCTAATCAGGGACTTAGTGTTCCGTAACACAAAGGCTCTCACATAAATAAACTCTTCATATCTTTACAAAGGTATCACTGAACAACATGAGTTTTCTAACTCTTTTCAAATGTTGAAATTATATAGGTGGATTGCACACCTTCACTATTTTGAGGATTGAGCAAGGTGAGGAAAGCTGCTTAAATTTTATTTCTCATATCCCTGGGAGTTTTCTTTCTGGAATCTCTACTTCTAGCATTTGTTTTAAAATCTAGCAACAGGAACCCTTCCTTTTTTTTCAAGCCTCATTGTATCAACAGAAAAATTTTGGTTGAGATAGTTGAGTACAGTATTGTGTCTCTATATTATACTTCAAATTTCAGCTGAGTTACAGCAAGAAGAAACTTTCTCTCAAAGTAAGCAAACTTTGTCAATAAGATGGAAAACTGCTGTCACCAAAGGTCTGTTTTAGCAAAAGAAAATTCAAACCCTGATTTTAAAATACCGCTTTATATGAGTTTCTTACAAGTGCCTGAGCTAGCAGTTATAACAAAGACTGCCATTTTAGTGTTGAAAGATTACATTTTTAGATGAGAAGCCTTAAGTTTCAAACTCATCTCTGCTAACATAAATGTTTTGAAATGGAAGGTATTGGTATAAAATATTAAGGAAACTGGCCTAAACCCCAAATTGACTTTCTATAAATTTTCAATATGTTTCCTTGGGTTTAAATAGTAGACAGCATATAGTGCATATGCTTCATTTTTAAATTGCAATTTGCAAAGGTGTTATAAAAGTTTTTTGAATGTGGTAGCATATTGCATGTCTGATATGAAAATATCAGATATTGGGAGCTTTATGATTGTAATAAGCACTGCTCAACTTACTTAAACCTGTAATTAACTATGACACCTAATAAGTGTTTCTTAACATCTCTGTCAAACCTTTATAAATTCTACATGAGGTCATACATTTAATGTTTTAAAATATTAATAAATTGGTATAAGTATACTTGCAATTGTTTTCATATATGAACAAATACAGTTCCTGTTGAGTTATAAAGCAGCCTGCTTAATAACAGTTTAATCTTTAAAAGTTTTATTAACAAAATTGTCTTTGTCTTAAATTAATGATTGAGGCTCTTTTTTCTTTTGGCAGTGGAATTTTTCATTTTATTATTCCAGCATCTATACCTCTCTCCTTTAGACGTGAATCTTCCTTTGTCTGCCACCTGTTACATTTTTTCAGTGAAATTCCTGTTATTGTTACGAAATAGGAAACATATGAGTTGAGCCTGCTCATAGAAATAGAAAATCAGGACAGCACCATGCACCAGGTCAGAGAGAGGCATCCTGGGGCAATGAATCCCGAATCACTGGTGGCAACAAGCAGACTATATGTAGTTTGAATATAAAGCTTTTGTTCAAGGCACATCCCCTTTTTACTTTTCCATTCTTTTGATACCTTCCAAAGAGTTCCAGGTCCCCAAAAGTTAACATAACGAGATTGGATCTATGAATTCTGAGCCACAGTGTAAAGTAGACTTCAGTATTTACTTTTTGCTCTTTGGACTATCAGCACCTACTGTGTGTTGCCTGTTACTGTGTCAGTAGAAAGATAAAACAAAATTAGTATCTCTCTGAAGCTTGAGGTCTGATGGCATGTTGCTATGCATGATGGTCATGGAGCATACGAAAAGAAAGGAATTTAATTACAAACCTTCAACATAAATCACCCTGAGCAATGATGTACAGATCACCTTGTCAGATATGCATCCTATATGGTTGTCTGGCAAATTGAAGAATTTATGAAGCATTAAACTATGTCAGTCTTAGCTGGATTTAACACACAGTAACATTATGATCACATAAAGCTCTTTGTGAATGAGATTTGAAAAATGTTAACTGCACCAATCTCAAAGGATCAGAGCAATGAATATGATGGTGCGTCTGTGATGGCTACTTCTACTTAGCTACCTAAATGTATTAAAGTAACTAAAAGACTAAATTCAAAGGTAGAAAAGGAGCCTGAGGTAGTATTAGAGAATAAGGCTTCCTGGACATATTCAATGCCATTTAATGCTATATATATTAAAGAGATTTTGTTTTAATCCATAGATAATGCTCTGGTATAGGAAGTGTAGATTTTTGAATTCTAGTATTTTTGTCTTTCATTTTTCTTTTAACAGGTAAAACTTAATGTTTTAATGAAATCTTACGTATTAAGAGGATGCATTATCTTACAACATCAAATTCATATGGATAAGCATTAGCACACATGCAGCCTATATATGTCAGGGAAGAAGAGCCCGTGGTCTCTCCAGCCATGCCTTGTATACTCCATTTTAGTTCAGGACAGCAATTGAGCACCTTGATATTAAAAAGAGAAAAAATTAGGAAGAATAATAGGAATTCACTGCAGCTCTCAATAGCTATAATAACCTTCCTACTTTAGCTCTCTGTTAGCCCAATTTATTTAATCTAGATTCATGTACATCTTATTTACCCAAATGTGATGATGAAAATTAATTAGACTTTTAGCATAATCCTGTACCTATGCACACTTTTTCCCTATATAACATTGCCTACATATAGTTTGCTACTTGTTCTGCTGAGGACTTCAATACTTCCTTTAGTCAAGATGGATCTCCTGCCACTTGTTTTTCCTTTGCTATATATTATCCCTTATCACTGCTATGGAGGAATGTGGCCTTATGAAGTAAGATCTCATGAAATAAGAGGACTCAGAACTTGCTTAACTGCATCTAGGAGTTGATTGAGGGCCCGTCACAGTTCCAGGCCCTGTAGTTCTAAACTTTGAGGGGTAGCAAAAACTTCAGAAGCTAAGGCTGCAGTGAAGTGGTTCAAGAAACAGTTAAGCTAGTAAGGTCTCTAGAGCAAGAAATTTGATGTGTTGGTAAAGTATTCCCCTCCATTCATGCCTCCAGTTTCTTAGAGTTCATTTTTCTAAGGTCACATTAACAATTTAATCATATATTAATATGAATTCTTGTGAATTGTTTATTTTTCATTGGCTTTTTTTCCTTCATAATTAACTCAAAAAAATTATTACTCTTTTCACAGCTGGCTACTAATGTTCAGTGTTAGTGTCTGGTCTTTTTAGATAGTTTGATCTTCATTATTACCTGGTGTATTTTCAATGCCTATCTACAAGATATGGGATTATTTCAATATCACAGCAGAGCCCAAGTTGCTTAAGAGAGAAACAGATATCACCTGCCAATAACCAAAGCCTTGGTGTTCAATACTGAAACTCAGCTGAACGAAACCTGTACCCAGGTGTACCTGTACCCTAGATTTAAAAAAAATAATCACAAATAGGTAATTCACCTTTAGTTAAAAAGATTTGGTTTGAGCCTGTGTGTCTGTGTCAGTAGTGGAAGACAGGGTAGTTCCTACAGGATGTATTAAAATGTCAGCTTTAATGGCGACTAATAGTGGATTATCAAGAAGAGGTCCTAAACTGGAGACGTTTAGAAATTTACGTGCCCAGTGTTTTAAAACACACTTCAGTGGCTACTTCAATTGAAGTAAATATGTAATATGTGCCTCTGATTAATGCATGTCTTAACCTGGGACACAGACATTAAACTCAGTGAAGCCAACTAATAGATGATAAAATCTTATCTTTCCAGTGCAATTACCTTTTAAAATGAGGTGAACCTTTGACTGAAAAGATAAACCTGTCCATGGCAGGGCTTTAAAATCTTGAAAGATGATGCATATGGACTAAGACTAATATTAGACTAAGAGTAAGGTATCTCTTAGTTTTTGTAAGAAATCCAAAGTAAAGTTATAGCATCCTTAGGAAACGGTATCTTAATTAGAGGTTATCCTTCAAGGCACTCAAAATGTCTTATCAGTGCTTCTTTTATCTTAAAAGTAGTTTTGATAGCAGCTTACTGCTGTGATCAAGCTGTATATTTGATAATCAGCACCCATTTTCCGGTTGTCCTGTTCTTACTTTGAAGATGTTCTTCCTTTTCAATTGATAATTATATTTTTAAATTGAGGATTTTGTGATTAAAAGAAAATCAGTGTTAAAGGCAGCATATCGATATTGAATTGCATTCTTATGTGAAGTGACTTTTCTTATGGAAGATAATTCTCCCTCTCTAGTCAGCCCTTGTGAGACTCCATCTGGAGTACTGTGTGCACCTCTGGGGCCCTCAGCACAAGGAAGACATCAGCCCATTGGCATGAGTCCATAAGAGAGCCACTAAGTTGGTCAGAAGCCTGGAACATCTGTTATGAAGAGAGGTTGATAGACCTGGGGCTGTACACCCTGGAGATGAGAAGATTCCAAGGAGACCCCATTGTGGCCTTCCAGTACCCAAAGGGAGCCTGCAAGAGTCCCTGGAGAGGGACTTTTCACAAGGGCATGTTGTGCTAGGACAAGGGAGATGGCCTTACGCTGAAGGAGGTTAGATTTAGATTAGATATTAGGAAGAAACTCTTCACAATGATGGTGGTAAGGAACTGGCCCAGATTGCACAGAGAGATTATGGACTCCCCATCCCTGGAAGTGTTCAAGGCCAGGCTGGATGGGGTTCTGAGTAACCTGGTCTAGTGTAAGGAGTCCCTGCCTATGAAAGGGGAGGTGAAACTAGAAGATCTTTAAAGTCCTTTCCAATCCAAACCATTCTATGAGTCCATGTAATTTGTGCTACTCAGAGCCTAAAGTGTATGTGTCCTGGTGTCAGCTAGGATAGAGCTAATTTCTTCTCAGTAGCTGTTCCAGTGCTATGTTCTCGATTCAGAATGAGAATAGTATTGATAACACACTGATGTTTTCGCTTTGGCTAAGTTGTGTTTATCCCAAGTCAAGGACTTTTTTTTCTTGTGACATGCTCTGGTAGTGAGGAGGTGAGCAAAAGAAACTGGGAGAGAGCATAGGTGGGACAGGTGACCTGAACTGTACAAACAGATGTTCCACACCAGAGAACATCATCCCCAGCATGTAAAACAGGGGACGCTTCCTGGTAGGAAAGCTGGTGTGGGCTAGGGAAAGGGAAATACGACATCGGTCAGCAGGTGGCGAGCAATTGCATTGTGCATAACTTATTTCCTTTTTATTATCATTATTATTATTGTTATTGTTTTAATTATTATTAACTATTATTATTGTATTTTACTTTGATTTAATTATTAAACTGTTCATATCTCAACATAGAAGTTTTACTTTCCTTCTCCTCTCCATTTCACTGGGGTAGGTGGGGAAGAAAGGGGAGGGTTGAGCGAGTGGCTGCATAGTGCTTAATTTCTGTCTGGGCTTAAACCACCACAATATGGTAGATATCTTTTGGCTTATGTGCTATTTCATTGTTAGAGGTTTATTTTGATTATTTTATGAGGTCAGAAATTCTTTAGTCTTTAGTCTTTGCTATTAATTCAGCCTTAAAGGTTTTTTCCTCCTCCAAACCTTCCTTTCTCTCCATGTCTCCACAGTACAGATGTATTGTCATTATTTTGTTCCATTATACAATTCAGTCTTTACTGACAACTCAGAATTAATCTTCTTATTGGCTACTTGTCAACATTATGAAATAATTTCAGAGTTGTCTCTTTTCCTTCAATGATGTTTTCTATTAAGAACTAGTAAGATCTTATCTTTGTGTTGCAAAGAGTAATTGTCTTCAGCTTTGAACAAATCTCTGGCTGTACCCAACTCCATCCTTTACTCTTCAGGTCTAATATTGATCATTGTAGGTGGTTTGTGGTCCTTCCTCAAGTATTTTTTATTTTAATAATAAAACTGTTGTATATTTCCATTAAAATAAGGCCATAGACATATGTTACTATAGTAGTATTATCTAACAGTGCATATGATTTGGGCTGTTCTAGATTACTTTTCCCGCAGCAGATTAGTATTCTCAATTTAGTTCCAAAATATATTACAAAATTCATTGTTTGCTGTCCAGAAGCTTAACTGTCATCTAATAAACTGAACATGGTTCAGAAATCTATTTAATTTCACTCATTTCAAATCCCTTTTCTTCAGCCTTTTACAGTAAATGCCTTCATTTTCACACTTTGTTTCTTCTATAATCATTCTATCTCTTCTAAAATTTCCCCTTTTTGTTGAACACTTTTTTCCCCCTGAATTATTTATAGCATGATTTTACTGTAAAGTTGAAATCTCACATTGTTTCTAAATTCACATTGAAGTTGTTATGTCTTTTAAAAATTCTTTATCTATGCAAGAATACTTAAATTCTATTTTTCCATTCTTACATAGGACTGTAATTAAAATCACACATAAGTTTGTTTTATTCTTATTTATAGGAGTCTGGCCTACACCACCTAACCTATGTCTAACCAAAAAGTAGAAGAATTTTGTTGATAAAATTTGCAAAGGTGGTATTTTTGATTGCATTATTGAATCATGGGCAGTAAGGTACTACACATAAACATCTACCTTTACCAGATGCACAATTAGCAATGATAAGTATGGTCTTTACATGAGATGCTATTTCTCTGGTCTAGATACATTTTTCTTCACCAGTTTCATATGTGTTGCATCTGTCTAGCAAGGCGGAGTAACTGCCTCAAGAGTTCGACTGAATTTCTGATGAGTAGGTGGCATTACACAAACAAAGACTGATATGTAAAGAAACAGATAGTGATGTTTGCGGATAGTGAAATGTGTGTTTAACTAATAATTCCCAAGGAAATGAAAATTGAAGTAGAGCAAATCATAATGATACTTACAACTGCTGGTAATTTTCAGTGAGCAAAGAAGCTGCCCAGACTAAACAAAAGCTGTGAAATTGCTGTGGTTTAAGGTCTGTCATAAATACTCAAATGCATATATGTATGTATGTCTGTGCACACTAGTAAAACACAGGACTTGTCAATCAAGGGTACTAGGGGACTCTGAAACATGTGTAAGTTACTCAGTAGAGACTTCTTTTCTTAGTGTCTTTGTGTCACAGAGCTTGGGAAACCTGGCTCTTAAACGAGAAAACTTTTCCTTACTTCAAGGTTAGTGGCTGAATTTTTAAAATGTATGGTCTGCACACTCTTTTCATATATCTACAGTCCCTAACAAGTGCATGTAAATACATAGACTGATCTAAAGGTGTGCCACCTAGATGCATTTGAAAATGTGATTTGGAAAAGAGATTAAGATAAATGCTATTAAAGATAAAAGGTAAATTAATGCACATTCTAATACTGGATTCAAGGTTGGGTTTTTTAAAAATTTGTTTCATCTTGTAGCTCAAAACCATTTTTCTGAATACTAAACATAACTTTTGCACAAATGATCAAGGCAATCCATAACTCTGTCTTTCACGACACATTTACAAAGCTTTCATGTTTATGCATGATTCCTGTAAAGAGGTTTGAACAGGAGGAGAAAGGAATTTTCAAACACTGGTGAGCTTCAGATAAAATATTTGATTGATTTACTTGTTCATGTAGCAAATTATTAAAATGGACTTTGAACAATGTTGATATTTATCTCCCTGTATTTAATTTGCTAAATAAATGTAGTCAATATCAGCAAGAATCTGCTATCTTTTATAAACTCTTTCATAGTCATCTATAATTTAAGAGGACAATTCTGCTTTCATTGATCATATTAAATGGTATTTTTCTTTATTTTCAAGATTTCAGTTAATGTTATAAAAAGAAATTTATATAAAGTTATATGGAGTAAATAGCAGTCAAGAAATAGAAATGGATTATAGGAGGAGAACATCAATGTCAAACATGTTTTACTGCCCTGTTCTGTAATGGCATGTTCAATTAAAAAAAAAAAAAAAGCTTTTTTTTTTTTTTAAGAGTAAAGATGTTTATCATGTTAGGTGACTAATTTCACCAGCTGAAAAATCTCTTGGTTCTCATATCATTCTTCAGATGATACAAAAATACTTGCAAATATTCCTGTAGCCTGAGAACTCATACTTCAGCCAGCTATCAGGCAGCTATAAATCTTTGGTAAACACAGAGAAGCCTCAAATACTGCTTAGTCAATATTTCTTTGGAAAACCAGGAAAACCTTCTGTGTAGTCTTCTGCAGTCTGCCCAAATATTGCTGAACTGGGATAGAAAGTATGTTGGAAAATCAATCTCTCTTTTTCTCCTTAGTAATTGTGAATATGCTCTCCTACTTTAACAACCAGATTTATAATGCTAAAGTATAACACAAAGAAATAAGCTATTTCTAGGATAATAATTGCTTAAGCCATATAGAACCTCATTGGTGATGCACTGCTTTGGCTTCAATTTAATAGATGTTTACTTATCTTAATTCAGAGAGCTCTGAATTAAGATAATTCAATCCATGGAAGATTTCCTATGTCATGGAACATATAAGGTAGGGTAAGGCAAATACATCCATAGTTAAAATTAAGAGTCATGCCCAAGGAGTACGGGGCTTGTGGACTAACACTTCCAACTTAATAATATTCTCTAGAATAATTGTAAGAAATGATGGAATTTTCTTTTTTTCTTGTAGTATATGGAGATTGGAAGGTTGACGTTCTCTGATTTACCGAGTTTAAGACTTAAATGCAGCTTTGGCTTTTCTCGCCCCGATCTTGGGCGGCTTGGAAGCCCGGCTAGCGCTGCCCTTTGGGGAGACCAGGGCTGCCGCGTGTGCGGAGCTCTAAGGCTGAGCCTCCACATGGGTTTGCCGGATTAGTAGCCGAAAGCTGAGAGAAGACAAAGGGACGAGGGAGGCACACCTTGTCCTGTGTGGCTGGAGAACGTTTATTTCCCGTGCGGCCGCTGCGATGGCTGGAGAGGCATTCCCTAGTGCGCGCACAGACAAAATGGTGCTGGGACAAGGGGAGCATCAGGTTAAATAGGGGGCGGGCAGAGAGGGGCAGAAGCGCCCCTCGCCCAGTGGGGACAGACAACAGGGGAGTGACGTGGACCACGGCAGCCTACAGGAATATAACAGAGGTGGGTACAGGGTTCCGGGACAAATAGGAATACAAGGATGGAGTGACTGTCACAGAACTTTCAGGAACAAAAAGGGGGTGGCTACAAGACTGACATGGGAAAGCTCCAATGATAAGTGACTCAGAGCGAACCATTGTGAGGGGAAAATGGGGTACATAGAGCCAACTAACTAACATTTATTAAAACCCCTAACTGAACTAACCCAGCATGCAACACTTAAATACCTCAGCCTTCTCCTCATCCTTGGTGACAATGTTCCCCTCTGCATCCAATAAAAGTGGAGTTTTTCCTTGGCTCTCCTTTTGTTGTTAATGTATTTAGAAAAATACTTTTTATTATCTTTCACAGCAGTGTCCAGATTGAGTTCTAGCTGAGCTTTTGCCTTTCTAATTTTCTGTCTGCATGACCTAAGGACATTCTTGTACTCTCCCAAAGTTGCCTGTCCCTTGTTCCAGAGGTCATAAACTCTTTTTTCCCTGAATTATTGCAAAAGCTCCCTGTTCAGCCAGGCTGGTCTTCATGTCTGCCAGTTTGTCTTTCAGCATGTAGGGGACAGCCTGTTCCTCCACCTTTAAGGTGTCCTACTTAAACTGTGTTCAGCTGTCCTGGTCCCCTGTGTTGTTAAGGACTGTTTCCCAGGTGACTCTCTGAATCAGTGTCCTGAACAGGCCAAAATCCACCCTATAGAAGTCCAAAGTAGAGGTTTGGTTGACCCCTTCCTTATTTCACCAATTGAAATTGAAAACATGTCATGGTCACTGCACCCCAGATGGTCTCTGACCACCACACCTCCACACCAGCCTTTGTTTGTTAACAGAACAGGGCACCAGCCCTTGCTAGGCTCTCTTTCCAGCTGTGGAAGGAAGTTCTCTTCCATATAGTCCAGGAACCTCCTGGACTGACTCCTCTTTGTTGTGTTGAGTTTCCAGCAGACAAACCGCAGCTTAAAGCTTCCCACAAGAACAGGGGCTAGGTAGAAGGAATATGCAATGCGATTATAAAAGTCAGGAAGCATTACAGTATTTGAGAATAACAGAGTTACGTATTGATAAAATAATATTTGAATGACACCTAGAGACAAAAGGTACTTTATTAATTCACGTCTGTTGTTTCATAATATTGAACTAATTGGATGTACTCTTCGGAGATAGTGATGTGTCTAGATATTGTTGCATTTGTAGGTCATTGAGCTCTAGACAGGCCATGAATGCTTTTTTCTACTGTAATAATTCCAAAATGTAGTCCTGTTATCCTTGTAAAATATTGAAAATACAAAAAATTATGAAGAGCCATTGCATTCTTATGAAATCTAGGAAAAATAAAATAACTGTCATCTCTCTGATTACAGCACTAGGTGCTTGCACTTGAGGATCCTTCTGATTTATGTCTTATTTACAGTATCCTTAGTGAAAGAGGATTACATATATGAAATTAGTCCTCAAGTAGAGTGGGATTTCTGATTGGGTACTTCCACAAAAATCCCATGATAATTTGAAATTCAGTCTTGCAAATCAAGATTTCATTATTTAATCTAACACCTAAGGCACCTAAATGAAATTAAGAAACTTAAAAAAAAAAACCCTACTAAAATTGTCAAAAATATGTCCTAGAATATGAAGAGGAATAATTAAGGATCTAATTTGGCTTCTTAGGATATGTGTCAATATGCAAATATGGCCTGTCTGTAATCACTAATGCAGTTGCTGATGGGTCGATGCCTGAAACAAAATTAAGCAACAGTGGCTCTATTAATATGCTGATAGCCTGTAAATGGATGCAGAAAAGTTGTTATGACAGGACAGCAGGACTGATCCTCTTGCTGAATTCTTGTGACATAGAACAAATAGAGATTTTTCTCAAGTGTTACCTACCAAAAAGCAATCTGTTGCCAATTTTCTAGCTTTGTTGGGTAGTTTTGGAAAGTCGATCACTCACAAGACCCATTGGAATTGACCTATTTTGTGGCTACCATAAAATTAAAACAGATTAATAGAGTCTATGTTTGCTTCTTATTTAAAAATTATTTTAACTGTTATTGCAAAATATTATTTTAAAGTTGGGGTTTTTTCAGGACAAAAGTTTATGGGTTTGTTTTTTTGAAAAGCTGAGAATTGTAATGAAAAAGATACATTAATATACAGGATAGCAGACTTGCAAAGATATTAAATGACGTTTTCATAAACCCATACAAATTAGAGATATAGAAGGTCTATTAATTTTCAGTTAGCTGAATTCCCTGTGTATGGCAGCATTGTTCCCCTTTTGTGTATTTTTCTGAGCTTTGTTAGGCTCCATTTTAAAAGACCCCTGCAACTAGACTTTTACAGCTGCCTTGGGAGATTTCCAAGGTCATGAGATGGGAAATTTCAGGGCACTTTGTTTATCTATGGCAATGTTAATGGAACTAATAATGTATTCAGTATGTTCTTTAAGGCTAGTTATTCAATTGTTGACATACTCATAAGAACTAAAATAGGCAGTTATTCTGGATTCAGTTGAGGTTTATACAAGAGAAGGTCAAAAGATCAAGAGATTCATGGGATCTTGCAATCTTTTTAATTTTTCATAATAATTTTTTTTGCTCATCTTTTAAAATATCTAGTCTTTCTAATATAGCTGCTCTGGGCATAATATTAGCATAATACTTTTTTTTCCTCCAGGAAAATTTATGATTCTGCCCAGAGCATACAGAAATAGAAATGGGTTGTGTCAATAGTTAGGGCAGTCCTCAGTAACTGGGGATAATAGGTACATATTTTGAATTATCTTAGCAATCTTCTTTTCCCCCCACCCATCAATTGCCCAGGTGTATCTAAACCGTTGTAAAATTAGATAAATACCTTGGCTGGATAATTCCTCCTGAGCTATTCTCATTCATCTGTCAGCCCACAAACAGCCTGAGATGGACAAGTTAGAAGATGTTCATACAGAATTCCTGACATCCAACATCCTTATTTAGTATGCAGAAGTACGGTTAGTTACTGTATATAGGCTGAGGACAGGCTTTTGAGACCCGAGTCTCAAAAGACACATTAAAAGCCTGAAAATTGCCAGTGTCTGAAACAGAATTGCAAAAGAAGTTTGATTACTATTAGATCCCAATTAATAAATAGTTTGTGGAAGTTCAGGACACAAGGTAAGAGTGCTGGGCTTGGCTGAGTATATTTCTGAGAGCCTGCAAGACCAGGGTTTTGTTGGATCAACTGGAGAAACTCACGTAAGTGCAAGTGTCCCTGGTTTCTTTACTGTGCTTGAGGCTCTTTCCATTTGGAAATTCTGTTTACCAGTCACCTGGAGAAAGAAACTTCACCCCAGGTTATTAACAGAAGGTTCAGTCATCTAAATCAATGTTTAAAACTTTGCGTTGTTATGAAATGTGAATCAGTCTTGGACTGCTATACATATAATATATTTCATGATAATGGAGCATGGGTTTCATGATAAGTATGAGAAAAAACAGTCACATAAAGCTCTTACTCTTCTTGCTAACTAATAATTTTCATTCAATATATGCAGAAATTACATATTTAATTGCAAAATGGCAAAATATTTATTTGAGTTATTGAATATAATTTATCCTGGTTAAGAAAGAGAGATCACAAGCTTAAAGTAACTTGTTTATAAAAAAAATGATTTTTTTTTAATTAATTTAAATACGCAAAAAATCTGGTTGTTTTTTCCATAAGGCTTTTGAACACTAGGGTAAGAAAAAGAAAATAATTAGGAAAGTAAATAGTCTTGTAGAAAAGGTATTAGTTAGATCTTTTATTTTGTTTCTATGCTTCAGTGAAACAGAGAAAATTATTTAATCTTGTGCCACAGACTTCTTTGTAAGACAGATAATGTTTCATTCTTTTTTCTCACATTTTTGGGTTTTTTTCATCATATACATTTGTATTACAAACACCTTGGGACACCATTATCTTTTGTTATATATATGTAGGTTAAGAAATGGAGGAAGAAAAAGACTGATTTTGTCTGGGGCAGGTGGGGCCTACATTAATACTGAAAAACAAAGGCAAATTCATTACCATGAAAAATATGTTTTGCATATAAGGCATTGGGTATAAAAGTTAAAAATCTGTAGACAACCCTACAAAAGGAGTTTTGAAGAAAAAGCCCTTGCCCTTCTTTGTTAGATTTCTGCCTGAGATGGTTCCTTTGAAAAAAAAAATATTTTTCACAAGGATCACTTTCTTTCACTGAGTTTTGTGTAGAGTTGAGATGAAAAAATCCACTTTTTTTTTATTAAAAGAAATTTCACTTAGGTTATAGCTGATGTTCAAACATCTGTCTTTGTGCACCAGAATTATCAAAGATACTGGCTTAGATTTGGAGGTTTTGTATTTGGTACAAAACATTGTGTTTTACAGAAAGTAAAAGTCACAAAGTTTCTCTTTTTTTTTCCCTAATACCTCAGTGAAAGAGCTGGAAAACTCTTTTTTTCATCCTGATCTGAGTGGAGGAGGGGTTTGATTATTTTTTGAAGTGGGAATGTATTTTTACATAAATACTACAGCCCAACTAAATTTCTCAAATAAGTGAAGTATTTTACCAGAAGGTAAATTATTTGTATTAACTGATACATAGGAAGGACTGTAGGATGGGTGAATGTGAGGTGAAGAAAAAGAAGATAACTATGATTTTTTTATGAGAACTTTGCCTTTCATTTATGTTAGTTTAGTGATAACTCTTATACACACATATACCCCTTCTCTGCATTGTCTTTTGTTTGCTGTCTGTCTAATTGAATTAATGAATTCTTCAGGATTTTCCAAGAGTTGCTACTGAGATGGCAGTTTAGCTGGTATTGTAACATGGTGTAAGGCTTCTGCATGCCCAAGTCTAGCAAAAGGAAGAGGGGGACCTTATTGACAACTGTGGCTCCTCCACAACCTAAATACAAAGTCTCCACAGCAGCCATGTCATCCTTGCCAATGTTTAATTATTTGAATAAGAACACTGATGTTCATTTTGAATTTCCCAACTTATTCTAGATACATTGAAACACACAACTCTGCCTAGAGCTGATTTATGTTTATGTGCTGTGCCGTGAAACAATTTTTGATAAAGAAAGGAGGAGACTTTGAAAATGTGAAGAATGTGACAATTTAAATTCTTGAAAAAATCCATTTCCTTGATCATAGAGGAGGAGAAAAAGCAAACTGCCAGTAATTTAAATATGATAATTGCTGTCATGAGTTGACAGCAGATGTGAACAAAAGAGACAAGAAATAGATGAAGACAGAGGAAAATTGAGAGCACAGAAGCTACTGTATGCAGAGCTGGATGATGTCTGTTGAAACAACGTGACTTTGCTTGGTTTCTATAAATGCTCTGCAGCTAAATTAATGTAAGTCAGATTTTTCTGGCAGGCAATGTTCTTTTTAAGTTGGCTTACAAATAAACACAGGACCAGAAAAGATTTTTTGTCTTCTACATAGTAAGATCATTTAATCATTTTTTTCCTTAAACTGAACATACACATTTCTACAAACATGTGCTACAAAAACTGGTTAGAGAGAGGATGAAAGAAGGAAATTCCTGAGGGAAACAGCAACACTAAGCTTGCTAGGTTGAGTACTCTTTATTTCCTACGTAGGATACCTGGTATAGAGTACCATGGGCTATAACAAAGATACATCTGTAAGCAGATGCGTGTCGGCATATCCTTGTAGCACACAATTAAGTTGCTAAAAAAACACTGCATGCTTTGATGAAGAGAATTTTTAAACTCTTTTATATAAACAGAAAGAATCAGAGGGAACTGGCAGGTTTATATTGTTATTCTTGTTAAGTATTATCATTATTTTTGTAGCAAAGTGGCGGGGGACAGCTGTAGTTATAACTAGCACTTGTTTATTAAAACATTAATCATAAAAAAATTACTCCTTCTGTCCTTCAGTCCTGGTTTAAATTGTGAACTCATGTTCCTACAGCAGCAAATCCTATAATAGTCTGTGATAAAGGCTTGGTATATTCTCCTCCCTCTAAAAATGTAGACGTTCATTTTCAAACAAGTTACCATGCAAGTTACACCTACAGAGCAAATCACATTTATGTTTTGGAGGAAGAGAGGGGACAGGAAAGAATATGTCCCCAACTTTGCAGAGCATTAATGCATGTGATTTACATCTACCAGTTTTGTCCTGGTCTTTCACTCCCTGTATTCCCATGGTCTCTTCCTCTCATCTCCAGTCTGCACTGGTCTTAGCAGCCTGTTTGTACTTCTGCTGCCAATAGCTGCCAGTGTCAGACAAGTCTCACCTCTATGTGCCTTTGGAGAGGAGCTTAGGAAAGGAACAACCTTCAGAACCTCTTGGTCCACTGTCTGATTAGCAAAGATGAAAACAGAGAAAAGACAACAGAAGTTTCTTTTTCATAATTGATATTAAATTTGCAAAAGTAATTTGAGAAAAGACCTATCTTATGGAATATATGGCTACTCTGATCTCAGCACTGACATTAATCTAGTCCTTTACTGTCAGAAAATTCCCATGGATCGTAAGTGTGTTTCTGTCATGGTTTAATCCTAGAGAGCAGCCAAACTCCACACCGCCACTTGCTGTCTTCCCTACCACTGGGACTGGGGAGAGAGTTGGAAATGTAAAACCCAGAAAACTCATGGGTTTAAAGAAAGACAGTTTAGTAAGGAAAGAAAAAGCCATACACACAAGCAAATCAAAACAGAGGATTAATTCAGTGGTTCCTATGGGCAGGCAGGTGTTCAGCCATCTCCAGGAGAGCAGGGCCCCATCACATGTAACAGTGACTTGGGAGGACAAACATCATCACTCCAAACATCACCTTCTTCTTTCTTCCCCCCACTTTATATACTGAGCAATATGTCACATGGTCTGGAATGTTCCTTGAGTCAGTTTGGGTCACCTGTCCCGGTTGTGTCTCCTCCCAGTCTCCCATGCATCCCCAGCTTCCTGTCCAGCATGGCAGTAGGAAATAACAAAAACATCTCTGTATTATCAAACCTGTGTTCAGCACAAATACAAAACACAGCCCCACACTAGCTACTATAAAGAAAATTAACTCTACTCCAGCCCAAACCAACACAGTTTCGAAATAATTGTTTGAACCTGTTAACTGTGATTCATTTATGATGTGCTTAGTCCCATTACATTGCATTCTTTGAATACCTTGCACTTTAATCTGAAGTATCTTGAAGAAGTCTGCCCCACTGTTTATATAATCTCCTTGCACAATATCTTTGGATTCATGATAGGAAAACCCAAATAAAAACACATGTAAAAACACATGTACCTCTGGCATGAAAACTAGGCAGCTGGAAATTTCTTCTGTAAGTATACTTCATTTACAAATAAGAACATGTCTCACTGGATATTTTATTTCAACATATTTCTAATGACAACAGAATAGGCTACAGACTTACAAGACTTAGCTGCCACTGAAAAATAGATTCAAAGTAAACTACTTGCACTGTATATGCTTTGCATCTACCTAGACCTCAGCCAGTGGAAACTTTTTATGGATATCAGTGGGTCTTGTGTTAAAAATATACTCTGCATTTACTGCCGTATTTTCTAATTTCTTAGGTTTTTTATAATCATGTCCAATAATGTGATATTTAAAGTGGAAAAAATGGGTTTTTTTACTATTCAAGGTATTCTTATTTTGATCCATTAATAATATCTATAATTCTATCATTTCAAGACTATACAAACTAGATTTCCAGAAGACTGACTTCCCTCTATTTTTGCTTTGTAATTCTGAAATTTACTTATATGGTCATTTTGGTAGATGCTAACATGCTTGCTTGAAAGCCCTGGGCCTGTAGAATATGTGTATATTTTGGATACTTTCTATTCCCCTGCTTTTCCCTTTACATGCCTATAGAGCTAGCAGAGCTGTCCAGTATTTCCATCATAGTCACAATGTCATAAATGTTTAGAAGCAAACTGTAACGTAATAATTAATTGGCCTTGTGCACCATGTTTTATAAAAGTAAATTTAGTATATTTTAAAATGTAAATCCAAGTACTCATTCTCTGCTGGAATAACTCTACTTAGATGACAAATATGTAAGTGCAAAACCATAGGAGAAATAAAATCCAGAATTCCTCAAACATTGCTATGTGATACTCAACCCATTAAAAACTGGTAAAACAGGGGCCAAAAACTTTTGTATCATTGATAAATAAACCACCATTCCTGCTGTTAACATGGATCCTTCTGTTTTTGACTCAGAAGCCTACTCTTTCATTGTAGTTTCAGAAGCTCATGAGACAGGGAAAGGTTTGAAGTTGAATCAAGATCTTCAAATCACCTGACAGGAGATAATCTATATTCACATTAAGGAATTGCAGATTCTTAGAAGTGTAATGGCTTTAGATGTTTGATTTGCTGTTAGCAGTACCAGCAGTACATGTGCTTGTTCCATATGACTGCAGTCAGAAAAAGAAGAGCATCAGAATTCAAACTGTTATCCAGATTAAATTCTTTTTACTTTTCATTTGAGTCAACTTCCAGATTTTCCATCAAAATGCAAGGTTCACTGCACTTTCTCAATGCTAGACTTGAATAGCTTTATCATAACCAACCTCATTAATTCAGCAGGAGCAACTTCTCCCAAAGCATGACATTTCTATGGAAACCTGGAGAAAGTTCTTCCTTCTGGCTTGGATGTGCTTTTCTGAAGCACTGAATGAACTGGTGATTTCTAGGGTACAGTAACAATAAGAACAAATGTAACATTGCAAAGATATAAGCTACGTGAAGAGTGACTGAGCATGATCCAGACTGTAAGCCTGTAAGCCTAGTATGTGAAGCTGAAATGGTTTCCCCATTACCATGTCTTAAGAGAATGAAATTAAACAATAAGGACTTTGCTTGTTTCCTGATATTCTGTACCGCAAAGTCCTTAGCAAATGAGCTACAATAATTGCCAGCCTTCTGTAATAAATCAACATTTAATTACCAGTTTGACAGGTCATAGAAGTTTAAAAAGAGGTTGGCAAATTCAGAACAAGAAGGTTGATCAAGCTACCCTTGTTTTCTGTGTTGTTTAACCCACTCCTAAACAAAGTAGCATGTCAAGGTTTTATAAACAGCTGACTAAATTATCATGACCTGAACAACTTAGAAAAGCAATCTAGAGATAAATTATTTCAGTAAAAGTGTTATTTAAAGTTTTCTACTACTACCAGTATTCCTGTCAGTAAGGGTATTTGATTTCCATTTACATGCTTTGGAATCTGAGATGGGGCTTTATTATGTTTTTTTCATTAAACCAAAACAACATTAGTTACACCATCAAATTTTCAGAAAGGTTTTGTTTAAAAATCCATTTCCAGATGGTCTCTGTGATAGGATGACGATCATGCATGAAACAACAGATTTAGTATGGTAAATATGTTTATTTACTTATTTATTTACTGTGGATTTTTAGGACAGATGCAAATTTGTTATTTTATAGTGTATTTTATTGTTGAAGTCGCTTTGTATCAGTGATTATCAAGTAGAATTTAAGGAATAAAATTGTCATGTTCACATTTTTAGTAGGTCAGAATATAAATGTATCTCAAACTGTCTCTTTCAAAGGGATGTTTTAGGGAATTTGGGAAAACACAGTAAGTCCTCAATAGAATTAATTTCATATTCAAATTACTTAGCTTTTTGTTTTCTAATTTTTATATCAAATCCCTTGTGGTAGTTATATTAAAAATAGTTTCATTTTAGATCATAATTTAGGTTCTTGGGTTTTGTTTTCCTCGTTTCTTGCTAGAACAACAAATGATATTTCTGTAGAGTGCTATTTTTTAAAAGTAGCATCCATTCACAGAGGCATTTCTTGACATGCTGGCCTTTCAAGAATTACAGCAGAGCAACTAGTTCTGGTAACTTTTCTGCAATGTGTGTATGTTCTGTACAATTAGTGTGTTCTATAAAATTAGTGTTTAGAATAAAATAAATTTTAAAAAAAATTGTTTTTGGGGAGAGAAGGGGTTTATCAGCAGATATCAAATAGCTAACTGAAATTATGGATCCTCTGAATGAGAATAGGCTGTTTGAGATGGCTTGACCCAGCAGTCCCTAACCAGTGTCCAGGCCACCAGCACGAGTGCAGGTTTCAGCAGCTGCTCCTGTCACAGGCAGAGCGGGGTGCTCAGCCATGTTTAACTGACAGTGTCACAAGGCCTTTGGCGAGAGTGAACTGAGTGATTTATCACAATTCAGCTTATGAGTTGCATAGTTCAATCATCTATCTTCATAAAATGCTGGTGACAGCCTCTACTGTGCATCAGAATGTTGCTAACCCAAGTATGATGCAAAGATAATATGTTTTCATGATTTATTGCCTGTGGGTCCTGTAATTGCTAATTATGCATATGACAGACCACCTAATGCATAAAATGCAGCAGAAAACCTGCAAAGAAAAATTATAATAGCAGTGCAGATCAAGTTCTTATTGAAAATAAATTTTACAGTAAGGAGGGAGATGAAATTTTCTGACCCCCCCCCAAAAAATGATATTTGCATCAGGAATTTTTAATAAAACTGCAGAAAGGGAAAAAAATCTACGAGGCTTTAACCTCTTTATTTTCCATTGTGGTCTCACTTCATATTTAAAAAATAATGGAATTATTAACAGGTGAGTGGACAGAAAAAAATATTGAAAAGACACTGTAATTAAATATAATTCATGAAGTGTCACCTTTTTCCTAAGTATCACAGACAGACTGAACTATTAATTTCCTAATCTTTTCAGATAAGACAAAATTTATGGTAAAACTTATTTCTTCCATTTCCTACTAAAATAAAGACAAAATTAAATAAATATAAAGACATTGGTGAAGTAAAAAGCAATAATAAACTGGTTATTGCAATCGTGTAGTCAGCAAAGAGCTTAAAAAGCTTCTGAAATGTGTGTTATTGTATTGTGTTAAATGTGTGTTACTGTATTTCACTGTAAGAAAACTGTTGAACTGTAAGAATCTATCAGTATTCCCCTTAACAAAATGCCTGAAGGAAAAAGAAACAAAAAACAAACTTGTAATCTATGTACAACCTTCATACTTGAGTTAGAATCTTTGGCTTGAGTGCCTTCTTTAGAAATTTTTAAAAAAATAAATTCTATAAAAATTCTATAAAATCTTACCTACTCTACAAATTGCTGGTCCTTCTGTTCACACAAAGATCAATGCAGATGCAAGAGTGGAACTGGATTTCAAAGCAGAAGTTTGTTCTAACAACTTACTCGATGCTCAGGAGTTATTAATTTAGCCCAGGTTGATTCCGTCGCAGTCAGAACAGATTTAGTAATTATGAGTGGGTACAGTATATACAACCTGAGTTGGGAGCAATCTTTTTATCATGAAATCTAGTAGTAACGATGACTGGGAAAAGTGAGTGCCTCTCCATTACAAGGATTTCGATTATCACAGGCTGGTAGGTGTGAAGGATACTGCAGCTTATCTAATCCAACTCCATGAAAATTTGAGTTTTTCTGTATGTTGGCCTAAATTCTAATCTGGTAAAGATAGCTGAAAGTTCAGGACTTCAGCAGAGGCATTTTAATTAGCTCACCATTGCAATTTCCTCATCAGTAACATTAACCCCAGCTGAATTCCCTGTAATAAAAAGACAAAGAGGTATTTGTGTGATTGTAAGAGGTAATTGTTTATTATTATTGTTGTTGTTGTTATTTCCAAGACATATGATTTTATAGTTGTAATGATAACATCACAGTTTCAGATCTCTCAATCCCTCTGATACTGACTAGCAGATACTTCTATCATGTGCTTGTGGGTATGCATCAGTGTGTTTCTCCAATGTCAGCTCTCCCAGTGTCCTATGAATCATATTGTCAGGGCTGCTCTGTTCCTGGCTCTCCTCTCTTACAGCCAATGGATTCATTCTGCATTTCAAAGGTAGCTCTTCTAGGACCCAGCACTGTAACAGTGCTTAGCTCTGATCTCACTGCTGTGCTGAAAGATCCACTGCTGTGTGGCTGTATTTGAAAGAACTGCCTTTTCTCTCTCACTGGATGTGAAGCCATTCCTCATTTCCCAGGAGTCTGGGGAAACTCCACTGAAATTCACAGTTCATCTAAAGCTCTGTTAAGGAGTAGCAAAATAGGGCACTGTTTACTTGAAGAATAGATGGTCTGATACCTTTTCCAAGGTGTGAGGTTTAGTAATTTAAACAATGCATTCCTCTTTGACAACCCCTAGTGAAAAATGCATGTGAGAGGGAATGCTGCCATATCAAGCTGGCAGGGAAGCAGAAGAGCTGGAGGCATTTTCAAGTTTCTTCACTTCTTAGAACTTCTTTTATGCTGAAAGGCTTCTTTTATTAGATACTTCCTCATAAATGATCACACGAAATACACTCTTAAAACCTAGGACAGAGTAATGGACAAAGAGCTATTTTGACTTTGAGATCTAACTTGCATTGTCCTACAGCAGTCTGTGAAAGGCAATATTCAGTACAACAACAATCATATAATAGTAAAACAGTCATGCAATGCTAGCATTTTAATAATGATTTTATGGTTTTCTTAGAAAACCTCTCCCTAAGATCCAAATATTTTTATTGTGTCTCCCTTTGAGACAGAATATATTTTATGTTTTCTTGCTACTGTGCTCTTAACAAGGAAAACATAATGTATAATAACAATATTGTCTTGTACAGACAGGACACGGGAACATAGTCTCAAGTTGTGCCAGGGGAGGATCAGATTGGATATCAGGAAGAATGTGTCCACTGAAAGTGTGTTTAAACATTGGAACAGGCTGCCCAGGGAGATGGTGGAGTCATATCTCTGGAAGTGTTCAAGGAACAACTGGAAATGGTACTTAGTGGTGTGGTTTAGTTGCCATGATGCTGTTCAGTCAAAGGCTGAACTCCATGATCTTGGAAGTCTTTACCAGCCATAGTGATTCTATGATTCTATTAAAAAATACCTTTAGTTAAGAAAGTGGATCATTTGAAATTATCATTATTTTAAGACTTTATTGTTGTTCGCTAAGAACTCTATTGTTTATTTTTCTCTGTCATCTTTCTGATTTTGAAAAACATACACCTACTTAACACAACAGAAATAGTGATCTGTGACAGCAAATACATACTGGAGATATATGGAGAAAATATTTTCTACTTGGAGCAAGGAGCATCTTGGACTTCACCCTTGCAGATTGCTATGGCAGGGTGGTGTTTTATCACTTTTTCCTTAGGGCTTTTGATAGAAGAGAACAGGCTGTTTTCTTTTAGAATCAAGATCCCAATGTCCAAAGCAAATGCTTTCAACATTTTAGACCTGGCTCTGTCTTCAGTAGCAAGCAGTACAGCACAATAGGTGTGAACAACAGAGCAGAACAGTTCATGCTGAGACCTCAAAGTCCATGCAAAGCCATTTGCACACGAGACTGGAGTTCATGAGTTTGGACTTCATTTCATCTGAAGAAAATACAGCCCTCAGGCATGGAAACTTTTACTAATACAAAACAAGGTCCACTATGTAGGGTCAACTGTAAGATTTGCTCTATACACACACTTCAGCAACAAGCTAAAACCATAATTCAGTTTACATGTAAACCTTTACCTCCACCTTTATAGGACCCTGTTTCATGCACAAAACTCTCTTCTGCTGTGCAGAGTTCTCTGCATTTGCTTTTGGCTGCAGAACTGGTCTGCAGCAAGGTTAAATCCAGCCTCAATGTGTCACTACCAGGGTTTCAACCACCCTATGGAAAGTCATTCAAAGAAAATCAGTTTTTATATGTAGTGCTGCTTGATTCTGGCAGTGGAGTATTCCAGGTTTAAAAAAAAAAAAGCAAATGTCTTTAAATAAAAAAAAATGTTTAATGTAGTTTGAGTTTAATTAAAAATAGATCATGAAGAAACACTAATAAATTGGTCATTGGTATTTGTTAGATAATGCCAACATTTAGTAATTTTTTCTGTGGGGAGTAATGGGTTTGCTTTTCCTACAGTTCATGACTCTGGGACAGAGGCAGAGGTATGAGCAAATCCTTGTAAAAAGTGCTCAATTTCATTTAGAAGAAAAAATTGCAGTGTTTCTCCTATTTGTTGTGAGGGGCCTATGTACAATGAAGATTGGCATTGTGAGCCATTCAGGAGCAGGAGGTGGAGCTTCCTTCGTTCCCAAGTGACTCATTATAAGAGACCTCTGGGGAGCATGGCGAACAGGAGCAGGCAAACAGGGTCACCGCAGTTTGCGCAGCAGTTCACACAGGCAGGGCAAGCAGGCAAGGTTGCAGGTCCCTGCTAGTCAGATGAGGTGTTTTCATTGGTTGCTTGATTTCAGGCTTTCTCCTAGTAATGGTTTTAACCCGGTCAAAATCTGTGGTTGGTACAAATGTATGTGACCAAGTGGAGCCTTTCAAAAAGGATGCATCTGTAAAGACCCATTCCTGTGTGGAGTGTTTGAGCTTATCAATGGCTTCAGGGGGTGTTGTGGAGGAGGCCTGCCTACAGTGTGAACAGGTGAACGACCTCCTTTTGCTGGTGGCCGAGCTTACGGAGGAAGTTGAAAGATTAAGGCATATCAGAGATAGTGAAAGGGAAATAGACTGGTGGAGTTCAGCCCTCACATCTTTAAGGGAGGCCCACCAAGAGTCAGAGGACTCCTATGCCTTTCACTCTTAGGCAATAGAGGGGCACCTGGTAGATGAAGGGGAGTGGAAATGCATCCCTTCTCAGGGAGGTAATAACAAAAATCCCTCCTGCCCCCCATCCCCTAGCCACATGCCACTTCAGAATAGGTATGAGGCCCTGGACCTAGAGAGCCAGCCAGATGATTTAGAAGAAAATAATCTGCCCCGTGAGCCTCCCAATTACGACTCATCTAAAAACCGGATTACCACCTCTAACATCAAGAAGAAGGGTAATCGCAGTGGGTGATTACCTTCTGAGGGGAACAGAGGACCCCGTATGTCGACTGGACCCATCCCACAGGGAAGTCTGCTGCTTCCCTGGGGCTCAGGTACAAAATATCACTGAGAGACTTCCTAGGCTGATTCAGTCCTCTGATTATTACCCACTGCTAATACTCCAGGCTGGCAGTGATTAAATTAAAAGGAGGAGTGTCAAGGCGCTTAAAAGAGAGTTTAGGGCACTGGGTCAAGTGGTTGATAGGGCAGGAGCACAGGTAGTGTTCTGCTCAGTCCCTTTGGTGGCAGAAAAAAACAATGAAAGAAATAGGAGAACTCACATCATTAACAAGTGGCTCAAGCGTTGGTGTCATCGGCAAAATTTCAGATTCTTTGATCATGGGGCAATTTTTACGGAACCTGCTCTACTGGAATCAGACGGGATACATCTCTCTGTTAAGGGCAGAAGGTTTTTAGCTCATAACCTGGCAGACCTTGTTGAGAGGGCTTTAAACTAGGTCTGAAGGGGGAAGGGGATGCATCTGGGCTGTCTGGAAGCAGACCCAAGGATGGCAAGACTGTGTTAGGGGAGAAATCAGTGGCCCAGCTGAGGTGCATGTACACCAATGCACGCAGCATGGGTAACATACAGGGAGAGCTGGAGGCCATGGTGCAACAGCAGAACTATGATGTAGTCACCATCACAGAAACATGGTGGGATGACTCACACAGTTGGAACACGGCATTGGATGGCTACAAGCTCTTCAGAAGAGACAGAAAAGGGAGAAGAGGTGGAGGGGGGCCCTTTGTATTAGGGAAGTTTTGGATGTCATAGGTATTGAAACTAATGACGATGAAGTTGAGTCCCAATGGGTAAGAATTAAAGGGAAGGCCAACAAGGCTGACATCCTACTGGGAGCCTGCTATCATCCACCCAACAAGGAAGAAGAGGTGGACAGCTTATTCTATAAGCAACTGATCAATGTTTCAGGATCACCAGTCCTTGTTCTTGTAGGTGACTTCAACCTACCAGACATCTGCTGGGAACTTAATACAGCAGAAAAACAGCAGTCTAGAAAGTTTTTAGAGTCTGTGGAGGATAACTTTTTGCCACAACTGGTGGGTGAGCCCACCAGGGGAGGGACTATGTTGGACCTGTTGTTCACAAATAGAGATGGACTGGTGATGCGGAGGTTGGAGGCTGCTTGGGGCACAGTTATAAGGAAATTATAGAATTCTCAATTATTGGTGAAATAAAGAGGAATATAAATAAGATCTCTACATTGGACTTCTGGAGGGCAGACTTTGGCCTATTTAAGAGACTTATTCAGAGAGTTCCTTGGAAAATAGCCCTTGAAAACAAAGGAGTGCAGGAGAGATGGGCAAGCTTCAAAGCAGAGATCTTGAGGGTGCAAGAACAGACAGTCCCTGTGTGCCGAAAGATGAGTCGACGAGGCAAATGGCCAGTGTGGATGAGCAATGAGGTTTTGAAGGAACTTAGAAATAAAAAAATCTTTTTAAGGAGGGACTGATTTCTCAGAAAGTATTTAAGGGAGCTCCTAGGGCATGTAGAAAAAAAAATAGGGAAGCCAAAGCTCAGTTTGAACTTAACTTGGCAACTTCTGTTAAAAATAATAATAAAAAAAAAGTTTTTGCAAATATATTAATAGTAAAAGGAAGGATATAACTGACCTCTGTTCCTTATTGGATGAGGCAGGCAACCTAGTAACTAAAGATGAGGAAAAGGCAGAAATGCTTAATGCCTTCTTTTCCTCTGTCTTTAGTGGTAAGCCAGTTTTTCCTCAAGACAACTGTCCTCAGGTGTTGGTAGGTGGTGCCAGGAAGCAGAATGGTCCTCTTGTTATCCTAGAAGAGGCAGTCAGAGAACTGCTGGGGCACCTGGATATTTATAAATCAATGGAACCAAATGGGATCCACCCTAGGGTGATGAGGGAGCTGGCAGATGAGCTTGCAAAGTTGCTGTTCCATCATTTATCAAGAGTCGTGGCTAACTGGCGAGGTTCCAGGTGACTGGAAGCTGGCCAATGTGACACCCATTTACAAAAAGGTGGGGAAGAGGATCCTGGTAATTACAGGCCAGTTAGCTTGACCTCAGTACCAGGTAAGAAAATGGAACAGTTCATACTGAGTGCTATCACACAACACTTACAGGATGGCCAGGGTATCAGACCCAGTCAGCATGGGTTTACAAAGGGTAGGTCATGTCTGACCAACCTGGTCTCCTTCTATGACCAGGTGACCCATCTGGTGGATGCAGAAAAGGCTGTGGATGTTGTCTGTTTGGACTTCAGCAAGGCCTTTGACACTGTCTCCCACAGCATACTCCTGTAGAAGCTGGCAGCCCACGGCTTGGACAGGAGCACTCTTCGCTGGGTTAGGAACTGGCTGGATGGACGGGCCCAGAGAGTGGTGGTGAACAGTGCTGCATCTAGCTGGCAGCCAGTCACCAGTGGTGTCCCTCAGGGGTCTGTGCTGGGGCCAGTTCTGTTCAATATTTTTATTGATGGCATTGATGAGGGGATTGAGTCTTTCATTAGTAAATTTGCAGACAACACTAAGCTGGGAGCTTGTGTTGATCTATTGGAAGGAAGGAGGGCTCTGCAGAGAGACTTAGATCGGTTGGATGGATGGGCAGAGTCCAACAGCATGAAGTTTAATAAGTCTAAGTGCCGAGTTCTACATTTTTGCCACAAAAATCCCCTACAACGTTACAAGCTGGGGACAGTGTGGCTGGACAGTGTTCAGGCAGAAAGGGACCTGGGGGTGCTGGTCAACAGCCCGTTGAATATGAGCCAGCAGTGTGCCCTGGTGGCCAAGAAGGCCAACAGTATCCTGGCCTGCATTAGGAATTGTGTGACCAGCAGGAGCAGGGAGGTCATTCTTCCCCTGTACTCAGCGCTGGTGAGGCCACACCTTGAGTACTGTGTCCAGTTCTGGGCCCCTCAGTTTAGGAAGGACGTTGAGATGCTTGAGCACATCCAGAGGAGGGCAACAAGGCTGGTGATGGGCTTGGAATACAAGCCCTATGAGCAACGTTTGAAGGAGCTGGGGTTGTTTAGTCTGGAGAAGAGGAGACTTAGAGGTGACCTTACTGCTCTTTACAACTTCCCTAAGGGAGGTTGTAGACAGGTGGGGGTCAGTCTCTTTCACCAGGCAGTAACTGACAGAACAAGAGGACACAGTCTCAAGCTACGTCAGGGAAGGTACAGGTTGGATATTAGGAAAAAAAATTTCACCGAAAGAATAATAAAGTACTGGAATTGTCTTCCCAGGGAGGTGGTAGAATCACCATCTCTGGATGTGTTTAAAAAAAGACTGGACATGGCACTTGGTGCTATAGTCTAGCTAAGGTGTTAGGGCATAGGTTGGACTTGATGATCTTAGAGGTCTCTTCGAACCTCATTATTCTGTGATTCTGTGAAGATAAAACTATAAACAGAATTTTTGTATAATAATATTAAGTCACAAAAGAGGGTTGCTATGTGGATTTCCTTTCAAAAACTCTGGAGCCCAGAGCTTTCTGTATCTTCTAAGCAGGAGCATAATGAAAGTATTACAGGTGCTGATTTGAAAGTATTGCCAAATGAGCAACATAAAAACTGTTTTTGTGTACCACAAATGATAAAGCTCAGTCACTTCTTTTCCCATCATATACTTCAAACTCTCAGTCATGCATTGATGACCACAAAAGATGCATTGAAAGAACTGTTTGGATATCTGAGACATATTTAGGCTTCACTTTGCCAGAGTACTTTAAAATGTGCACAGCTTTTATACCCTTGAGTAATCTCCTACTAAAAAATGTTTTTTAAATATTCTTGTTGATTCAGAGCCCAGGCTGGTAAGATTGTCTCAAACATTTAAAATATCAAAACAATGTTACACTTGATTTTAACTGTTGGTCAAAAAATGTCAATTTCCTTTTAGTTCAATGGAGTTTTTTCTGCTTTTTCTGTACCAACAAAACCCTCTGCACTGAGTTCTGTTCTGTTTGCAATTAAGTGTACTGTTTACACCAAAGTGAAAGTATTTAAGTAGGGAACTAGTGAGAAAATCTAGGGAAATACTAGTCCCTGCTTCTGAATCTTCACTGAATCCTTCAATATTATGAAATTAAAAGTTACAGGTTCACTTTCCTCCTCTCTCTGGAATATCTAATTTTTTTATATTGTTTAGCCAGTATGACTGTGCCAAGAATAAGAACTTCCTTTCTCTGTAATGGTTTTGTAGGCATCTGAACTTGATCAGTCCAAAGATAAGACAAAATACTGATGTTTAGTTGCTCTATTCTTTTCAAATTTAGCCATTTAAATAATAAATAGATAATAAATATAAATAATTGTAGTGATACAAAAGGGTTTCAAATTCAGAAAGACCTTCCCAAATAAAGTTAAACAAAGTATGACAGAATAATAGCTACAAAACAAGTATCTTAAAGTTTCATGAGATGGAAAGTACTGGTTAGCTCACTTATCAGAATATTAAGATGTTTAGCATATAAAAATAATTCAGTGCAGTATGGTATCTAGCAGATGATGATTAAAATTATAAAATTAAGTTAAAGATTTATAAGTATAATGATGTTTCTAAGATGGTTTACTTATAATTTACAAGGAAAAAAAGAAAACAATTTTCCAGAAGAAAAATCTGGAGGTTTCTTTTATAAAGTGTATATGTAGGATAAAGCAGAGTTAAATTGCCAAATTTGATAACGATTATTGAAATTGCTTGACTAATAATAATAAATCATATTTTTCATTAGCATGTTCATAGTTTTAAGTAAAGAAAGTTGATTTTGTTCTAGGTGCTCTCAGATATAGGTAATGTAGGTAAATGTCTTCAAGTCTCAACGATGATGATTGTCTGGGTATGGGGGATGATGTTGTACAGTAATTGTAGTGTTGCCAACTAAAAGGCAGATAAAGCTAGATGCTGCTCTGCAAATAGATTTGGGGAGTTCAAACAGTTATGCTAAATAATAAGTAACACGTTAAATTAGCATTACGGTTATGCTAAATAATAACCATTTTTATTAGTAATGGTCACTCACAGATAATGAGTGACCATTGCCTGTTTCTTAATAAAGGTTAATCCAGGAGCCATTCATGGAAATGATTGCCATTGAGCAGGTGTCTTATGCAATTCCACGGCACAGATTGCATTTTGAGAACCAACATTTTCTGATGTGATATTGTCTGGAATAGGGGAAGAGGGCAGTGGCAAAAGTTGTATTTGATCTCTAACAGCATTCTTTCTGCAAGCTGAAACACATATCAATATTCTAACTTCCAAGTGTATGTATTTTCATGTCTAAGGCCAAATTTAACAATTTAATTTTATTTCCTTAATGAGAATAAAGAATGTGTGAAGAACAGAAGAGAGAGGAGACAAAATTCCTGTGCTTGAAAAGCTATAATAGTTTCAGAAGTTGCACAAGACTCTACAAGTATCTAAACTTAGAATTTGCAAATATTTTTTTTCTGTCATTCAACTGCAAACAATATTTTATCTATTTTTATTACTTTTCAGTAAGAGACAGAACAAAAAGAAATCTTTATTAATTTGACCATTATTTGCCAGGTTTATGGTTCATTACATTAAAATCACTAGTAGTCAAACCTTTTATAAGAATATGTTTGAATATTATAAAGACTCTGCAGCGTTGTAGATTTATGTATTTGTTGTATTTTCCATTTCCCGCACAACAGTTTTAACTATGGAAACAAGAAAATTACCCACCCTTTCAAAAAGGCTAGAGACTTATATAAAGCTGCATTCTCATTTTTTCCTCTTCTGTTATTAACTTGCAGATCAAAATCATTATAAATTAGATATCACCAACAGGCAAAATTGGAACATTTTTCCAACTACTCATTTTAAAAAAGAATTCTGAGCTTAAACATGAGGACAAAATTTAACATAGCTGTTTCATTTCTGTTGGAGAACAAGGTTTTCCATCATCAAAATACCTTCAAGGACTGCATTTTACACTGTCTTATCTTACTGCTCATCGGGATAGCCAAAAAATGAATAAAAATTGAAATAAAAATATATTTTCTGAATCAAAAGTCCTAAAACATGTTATATACTTAGATAGCTTATTGAAGAAACTATCTAAAATATTATTTTAGGAGGAGCTGTGATTTTGCTTTTCCAGTTTAAAATTACGATTAAGTAAACACAGAAAAAGCACATCCCCTGTAATTACATCTGGTGATTATATTTTATCTTTTTCTGATTGAATATTCATGGCATATACTGCTGTATATTTGAACACATCTGAATGTTTCAAACAAAATTTTGTTGGCTTGTTTTCTTATAGTCAAAAATACTGACTATAAGAAAAGTTGTACTGAGTTGGTGAGGGATTAGCCAGGAATAACAATTACACCACCATCCTGAAACATGGTTCTGTCTGGCTAAAGTGAAAGCAATAACAAACAAAGCTTTCCTTCTGCCTTCAGGCTGAGTATTGAGGGCTTCATCTCCTAGTAGAATGTGCAAGAAATTACAATACAAAATATTTACTACAGCAGTGAGAACTAACAACCCATATGCAGCTGCACAGCCTTGCATTGCTCCAGTGCTTCATGGAGATAATGATAATATTCTTTCCTTATTTTCCTCTTTAACATTTAAACTGATTTTTCAGTTACAGTCCTCTATCAAAATTAAGACAAGGTTCTGTTCTGATGTGGCAGATGTTATGGTGTTAAATTCAGAAGAATTTTGTCCATGTACATCAGCAAACTGTATAAGCTAGCACTCATTGATAGTCACTGCATGGGTCAGTACCTTTTAAAGGAAGATGAGATCATGCAAGGTTATCCATAGAAAAATTTGAGACTTTTGCTACTATAGTTTTCCTTGAGGCAAAACTCGACCAGATGTTATCTTTCTGAATTCTTCATTATGTATTAAACCTTTGTACTTTTTTAGTATTCGTTAATCTAGTTCTTCTTCCATGTCTGTAATAAGCAAAACATCTGTTTCTTCTTGTTCAATCAAAGTGCCTAACTCAAGAGTCCTACTTTTAAATTAATGTCATTTAAATAGAAAACCTACATAGAGAGAATGCATTTCATTAAGATATTTAATTTGCATATGAAACCATATTTTCCAGAACTCAGTAGGGAATTTGTGGTGGCAGCAATATGTATTTCTTTTTTTTTTTTCTCTCAACTTGCATACCAAAAAAGAGTAAGAAGAAAAGGAATGCAAATAAATATATGTATCAGCTCAGATAAGGAAATTAAACTGCAATGAGAAACCATCATTGTGCATTTGGTATGTAGGCCATCCTAAACTTTCCAGCTGAAAATTCTTTTATTGTAAGGAGGCATGATCTACTCTTACTAAAGAGTCTTGGTTTACAGAAAGATCTGAGCAAGCAAAAATAATCCTTATATACATGAGGCTTGTAATAAAATATTGCAACAGAAACAGATCATGCAGCTATACAAATTTATCCCCTATAATATATATATATATATCGAATATATCATATATCCCAATAATAATTTAATTCCTGACACAAATGATTGTGCCATCTATAAAGGAAGGTTAACACTAGTGCCCCTAATACATATAAATAAAAAATCAGATAAAAACAGTGGCGGAGATAAAAGGTGCTTTTAGTTTTTTGACTGGGGAGCAAAATTCTGTAAAGACAATAGTGAGTATTTGCTGAGTACTAATGAGCAATCCTCATTAGTATTCATCAGTAAACTCCACAGGAAAAAATGTACCAGTAAGTTTTCTAAGCAAACATAAAATTGTACAAGAATTTTTGAGACAACTTTGAGCCAGAGCAGTTGGGAATATTACTGTCATACTGCAAAGCTCCATGAGGTTGGTTAATACCTTTAGCTAAGTAAACAGCCTTAATTTATGATTATTTTGTATCAATCCACTGAAGAGTTCATAAAGCAGAAATAGTGTCATCTTTCAGGGACTGACAGGAATGATGCCAACTTGTAGGGGCAGATATTTTTAATACAGTCAAAACAACTTCTCCAATCATTCTTCTAGCAAGCAGCTTACAGACAGCAATGTGGCCTCATAGTATATCTTGCTAAATGCTGTGCACACAGAGAGAATGCATGAAATCACCTTTGCTCTAACCTGCAGCTCTTCTCATGCTCTTATTTCCCGATCTGCTCAGGAGAAGCACCTGCTCTGCTTCCCTCCACCTGCTTTTTGCCTTGAGTCATTGTAATGTTCAGTTTCTCAGCATGCTGCTGGTGAGCCTGGGGGGTTTTCCCTCCACTGCACATGGGGACAGCACAGTACAAACACAAAATACAAAAGTACAGATTAAAATAACTGAAGTATTTTGCATCTCATGACACATTTAACTTAAAAAAAAAAACCTTTTCTCATTAGTACTTTCAGTTCATTCTTCTATGAAGGATATCCTCAAGAGATGAGGATGGTGAGCTTAGCCTTATTATATCAAATACAGTGAATTTCTAATTTCATAGCACAATCATCTGTCTTTAGCTCCATCAGTTGTCATGGTTGGTTCTCTCACTCCCAGTCCTCAACAGGTCAAGGGGAGAAAATAGGATTGAGAAGTTCATGTAGTTCTGAGAAGTTCAAAGACAGAGAGATCATGTACCAATTACAGTCGCAAGCAAAACAGACTCAGCTTGTGAAAATTAATTTAATTCATTGCCAATTAAAATAGATCTAGGCAGTGAGAAACAAAAGCAATCATTAAAACAACACCTTTCTTCCTCCTTCTTCTTGAAGCTCACCTTCCTCAGTCACAACTCTTCTACATCCTGTTCCTGAGCAGCACAGGAGGGGATGCAGGGGTAAGACCAGGACTCTGCTGCTCCTGCTCGCTTGAGCTGTTCCTCTGCTCTGGTGGCCAGAGCTGTTCCCTTCCCTCCTTGCTCTCTCTCCCCCTTGGGAGCTGGCAGGGCTGTTTCTGACCTGGTTTCCCTCACCTCTCCCTGCCTGGGGTTGAGGAGCTTGGTTGTGCTCAGCTGTGCACAACTTCTTGTCTCATATACTGCTGTGTCTTGGTTTCTGCAATATCCCCCTTTCCAGAGAGTGTTTTAGATATACCTCACTTTGTGATGAACAGCTCATGCCACTGCTTTTGTGCCCCATGTTTTAATAGCCAGTGCTTAATTTTTGTCCAGGAGTCTCTAGTCGTTGTTATTCAGTTCAAAGTAGTACTGAATACCTCGATAAAAATATAAAATAGATTTTTTTTTTTATATTAGGTCATCTCAGGCTGGAAAATTGGGGTTTTAAGAATGTTCTGATAAGCTTCAGTTTTAGTAGCACATGCTGTAACAATTTTGCTTTGGAAGTCTATATAAAACTGTGTATTTTTCTTTCTTAGTTTATTATCAGTGAAAATTAATTTTATCTGGTTTATAATTCTATGTTTTTGCAGTTTCTTCTTTTTCAAATGTAATGAAAATAGAGAAAGAGCTTACAAAAAGAAAGAAAAATTCCCTCATATTTGATATATTAAGTTTTTCATCTGTTCTTACTCTAGATTGAATAAGCTTGCAGCTTTAGTAGTAACATTTCTTACTGATACATTTCCAAGAGGCTTTTGCCACTTTTATTCATACTAATGAATTTTCTGAGAATATTACGAGAAGAGCACCCTATTTTATTTCACAACTTGATCTCATATTTTAAACAAAGATGTGAAAACACTAGGAAAAAAATGTTCATCAAATTTTTGGTATATCTCTTTGCTGTGACTATTGTTCTTCATTCATAGAAGATAACATTCTATTCAATATTTTGAAAAGTTATGTTGCATTATACTTCTGCTGACATTTTGCTTTCCACTTAATTTTAGAAACAGCATATTACATTGCATTGAGCTTTATTTTGGCAAATGACATTTTTCTAAGGTGACTTTATCTAGGTGGAGAAAATATTGCTTGCAAGAGATGCCACTTGCTGACCCAGGTTATGACCTGTCTGCATGGAAATGAGTAGAACAAACCAGCACCCTTTGGCAGTTCTTAATGTGACAGGCAAACTGGCTTTCTGCCAGCTGTTGGAGACAATATTAGAAGTATATAAATTCTGTGGCTTTTAAAAGATCTGAATGAATGAACAATTCCATCTGCTTCACTGCTACCAGTATTTGGAGGATGGTGCTTCCATGAGATTTTGTGGTTTTCAGACATTTGCTGAAATAAATGCTTTCTACTGGTTTTGAAGTTCCTCTGTGATAATGTATTCCTCTGTCCTCTTCTTCTCTAAGTAGCCCTACATCCCAATTAGCTGTGAATTCACCACTTACGTGAGCCCTTTCCACTCCTATTTTTCTTTTCCCTTTTCTTGGAAATATCTAAAACTATATATATCTAACATGAGCATAATGTGCCCTTTGGCACTGTTATTCAATATAGTTAAATGGATGAATCAATACATTTTCCTTCTGAGCTTAATCATAGAAACAATTAAGACATATTCTTTATTAGTAAAATGCAGAATATGGCCTTTTGATAGGAAAGGTGAGTGATAACATCTGTAGTTAGATACTATTATGCCTGTAAGCATGGACACTTCAGTAGTTCCAAGACTTGTATTTATGACATAATGTGGATTTCTTTGTAATTGTCACTTTAATAACAATACCTCATTATCCCACTAAAATTATTTCATTTCTGCAGTAACCTTTATTAAACCTTATATAATGAGCCTGGGAAAGAGACACACAAAACACTCAGAGATAATAAATATTGGAGTAAGTAAAATATTGCAATGTGGTTTTTTGTTCTTCATAGGCTCTGGTCTTAATGATGGGCAGTGGCATGAAGTTCGATTCCTGGCTAAGGAAAATTTTGCTGTCCTCACCATTGATGGTGATGAAGCTTCAGCTGTTCGAACTAACAGCCCTCTACAAGTCAAGACGGGAGAAAAATATTTCTTTGGAGGTAAAAAAACATCAAAACAAATACATGTTTTAATGTCTATAACAGGTGAAATGTCTATAACAGGTGAAATGGAGTTCAGGATGTAATTCATTTGTGTGTGTATCTTATTATGGGGTAAATAGGTGTACAATACTAAACTTAATGCCACTTTCAATCTAACTCAGAATGATTTCTCAGATCTCTGAACATTTCAGAGAAAGGGGACTCTTGATTGTCTAAACAAAAGGCACCAAGTGGAGAAATAAGCTTAACTTTTTAAGTTCAAAATCCTGAAGAGGAAAAAAATAAGTCATTGTTCAGGACAGGTCCTGATTTTTTGGGTGATTTTTAAGCACTGTCATGATTGTGGATAATTGAGAAGCTCTCATAGATTGAAGCCTTAGACTGTTCAGTATTTTTGTTTATTGATAGTACATATGCTAAAAAACGAGTGCTTAAAAATTGTGCCTTTCACATTTATTGTGATGGTCTTCTATGTTAGCATTATGAAAATCAAAAAAGGCCATCAAAAGTCTTGAATTTTCAAAATTGACATTTAAATTTCTATATTAAAAAGTGTCTTTGTTTGTCAAAAATATTTTTGATCAAAAAAAATGCAGGTGGCACTTTTGAAGTGTGCCACACATTTGAGGTTGAACATGAATTCTTCATACAGAGAACATAAATTTTAAAAGCAGAATTTATCAGTGTTAAGAACTGATTTCTTTAAAACTTACAAGGTGAATGTCTAATAAAAATAAAATATAAATGTGATACTATAAATAGTCATAACATTACCCAAGGAAAGGAAAATTTAGTGTTACATGAAGTACTCTAAATAGAAAGGGAAAACAGTAATTTCAAGGTTGTTTGCATTTCATTGTTATCAAATTAAAGGTTTGTCACAAGAGTTAAATTTCCTATTTCTGTAACATGCCTATTTTCCAATATCTGTAATTCAGCTAATACTGTAGTTTTAGCCTATTGTCTCAAATAAGAGTTCTAGTATAACCAGTTTCCATATGCTAAAATGTGAAAATTATTTTGTTGTCAAAACATAGTATGTTCAATTTGTCAGAATCTGTGACATTCTAATTAAATGAAGTTATTAAGACACATAGGAGACAATGAGAGGAAATGCTGTATATAATACATCCAGTGTTAAATTCTGTTAATTTTGATAGGTAAAATCCCCAGATCACTATTACATTTCTGGAGAGACCTTGACTGATTTCTTCTGAAATGGCTTTTACCTATATTTCTCTGTCTTTGAGGGATAGATTGTCAAGTTTCTCCAGGTAGCTTTTATACCCTTTCTCAGTCAAAAGTGAGGTTGATATGTTGTCATTTCAGTTGGACTATGAAATTTGCCTGATTTGTCATTGCTGACCTGTACTTTATAATTCCACCATTCTTCCATAAAAAACAAGCATGCATGCAGATACTTTTCTAGTGGGATATGGACATCAATCATGAATTCCCTGAAGTCTCATTCCCACATCTGTTCATGCAAATACATGGTCCTATTACACAAACTATGGGGTGTTTGTTTTTCCTTAGTATCTTTTGTCCTCTGAAAGGTCTTCTAGAGGTATGTCAAAAGAACAGTGGTGTCCTAACCTTCATGTCCCAAGTTTATTTCAAAATCTGCATTTGCAACACTTTACTTACTCACATAAACTGTCAGAAGCTGTGAATCTGAGGAAGCTTAACTTAGAGAACCTATTTATAATATTATGTTCCCACATATATTTCTATGTAAATGTATGCTATTTATTTATGGATATATAAATAATATATTAAAGACTGCAACTTAAAGACAGTCTTTTGGATGCATGTTACAAACCTGATCTTTATATTCATGACCTGCATCTTATAAGGCAAAGGTATTTTTGTTCTGTTCCCTCCAAATGTACATGTTCCTCCTTACTTGTGTAAAGAAGCACTTCAAGTCATGGCTTTAAACAAATAACATTTGCAAGAGAAGGAGAATAGTGAGGAACCTCAAAAATTTGGGCCAGGTGGTAATCAAAGATATTTTCATTAATTTCCTTAGTAATAAGTACAGATAAGAAAGCATCAAACACTTATTTGCTGCCAATACACATAGTTGTTTAGGAAGTGATAACTTCTTGAATTCAGAGGGCAGTAGCCATCTGCACAATGCTAGATGGGTAGCAGAAATAATTGTCAATTCTTTGGTGATGTTTTCATTGTGAAAATGAATCTAGATTTATTTGCTAAAGAATTGAATATGATAGTTACAGCTATTTACACTGTTAAATGTTTGTATTGTGAAATATAAACATATATAACAGATGCAGAAGTTAAATGATGAAATTTAAAGATAGCAGTGTTATGATATTCATCCAATCCCACTGCTATATTTCTTGACCTTTCAAAATCCTGAGAAAACTCAGTCCTTTGAATTTGTGTTTGGAGACGTTGTACAGCATTTCTAGCATGCTTGGAACACTCTTTGAAGGCTTACTTCATCTTTGAAGGAGCTACTATATGTTTGCAAGTGTTTTGTTCTCCAAACTTTCCCTTTCTCTGATTCCAGAATAAGTGAGCCTCTTTATTTTCCTGTTTCCTGATGTCAATATAACAAATGTATATGATAGGCAATGTTATTGTTTTTGCTGAAGAAAAGATTTAGAAGTTGCATTTCAGCACTGCAGTGCAGTATTTTCTCAAAAATGCTTGTCATTGACCAACAGAGCCAAATTTTTACAACACATGCAATAACATTTGAATAAAGGAGATGTTGAAATCAAAATATTTTGTGGCTTCTGCTTGTAGAACTAACTTTTCTAGTTTTGAAAAACTAGGAAAATACTTTGTACATTTACTAGTAAGGAAATGATAAGAGTATTATTCATTCCTCTGTCAGAGAATATTATGTTCAGTACTGTTAAAATCTTTCTTTTCACCTTGCTTTGTGCCTCTCCAGTGCCATCTCCCAGGAATACTGAGATACTCCCAAAGGACAGACAGTAGTGATGTTTTATTCAAGCCTAAAGAGTAAGGGAAAGCTGTGTAAGATGAGCCATTTCTGTAGATTGTGTGAATGTGGGAGGGTGGGTGCTAATTGCCTATTACCCTTCTGTATAACGTATTTTCTGCCCACTGGTTTTATTTTCCTTCTTTTTCTTCTCTTGAATTTGTGGTTTTGGAAAGAAGTGAACTTCCCTTCCCTACTAAGCTCTAGAGAATGATGATTCTTTGTTGTTTCCAATTATCTGCATAAAACAAAGAAACAGACCAGAGGAAATGAATCGCGGACTGAGAATGAGTCCATTAACCTCATTTGCACTGTTGGACATAAAGGGCTTTTGTGAAGCATCCTAAGCTTTCACCAAACCACCTAATAGCTGCCTGATGTCCATAGGAAATATTTGATTAGAGACATATTTTTGACTTGTTTCTATGGCATTTCTTTTTAATTGAGTCTACTTTTCCTCTCCTTTTCACTGGCTCAAGGATGGGAGAGTTTTTAGTATAAATGCTAAATTTTCATTGAGATCAAAGGTATGCTGTGAGCATCAGTCAATCCACTCTGTGCTGCTTTAGCTAAGCAAAGATGAAGGGAATATGCAGTAAATTTCCTATGGGATACCAGTCTGAGGTTTATAGAAAGTACTCCCTTTCTCTGCAAAACACATGAAATCTTGTTCCTGGAGTAGAATTTGTTTCCAGAAGTTGTGTTGGTCTAAAAGTCCATAAAATCAGAGGTGATGGAAGGAGGAGGGAATTTTAGGTGAGAAATTACCTTCCTGTGTTTCACATTTCCTGGACTCTTCTGTGAATGTTTTCTTCTTAAAGATCTTTGTGTGATGTGTCTAAATTTTCCATCAAGTTCCCCGCTGTTATAATTGTGTGGATTGTTTTCATTAACACCCATTAATGGCCATACTTCCTAGGTAGTGTCACTGGCACTTAAAAAGCATCCGAAATATCACAATTTCAAATATGATCAGACAGGAAGGGGTCTTTTTTTTTTTTTTTTTTGGTGGGGAGTTGCATGTTTCTGTAGCTCAAATTCAAATTTGTTCAGCAAAACCAAAGTTGAGTTTTTAGGTGTCACAACAAATAAATGAGACACAGCTAATGGTAATTCATGTTATCTGTTACCTAAAAAATAAAAAAATCCCAGCTGACTTAATTTCTGCAAGTCTGAGAGTTCTCACATAAGAATAAGTAACAATGTTTGGTTGAATTTGTATTTTTGCTGATCTTTTCGGCAAATTTTTTGTATGTCAGGCCTTCAGTTTTGCTGCCTATTTGTTGTTTGTGTTGGTTTGGGTTTTCTTTTGCATGTATGACCACAAGACAGGATGCTCAAATTTGATTTTCTTGTGGAAAAAGTCTTGAGTGTGTTTTGAAATCTTTCTTCTCATGATCATAACTCTACTGCAAACTCAAATACAAATCCATGAGGAGAACACAGAGGAAATTTCAGGTAACTCAGGGTATGATGTGATTTTTGTGTGTCTTCAACATTCATCTTCAGGTATTCTCCCAAGTCAGACCTATGAAAAAATGTTAAACACATGGAATGGAAATAAAATAATTGGAATAGGTCATATATTTTAACAGCCCTCATACCTTGGATTGTTAAATCTGGAATGTTTATAACTCAATACACAAGCAAAGAATGCTGATATGCAAAATTTATAAACATAAGCAAAGAAAGGAAGTGCTCGTAGGAAGTAAAAAAAGCAAATTAGATGGCAGGCAATTATAAACCTCTCTCTGGTATTTAATACATGATTGAAATTCTTTATTATTTCATCATCTCACTTGTACTATGAATGAGGAAACACAACTGAATTCACATTCTCTTTATACAACTGACAGAGCTGAAGGGAGTCGATCATCATTTCCCATTAACTCTTTGAGATTTATGCTTTTTTCATCATGTTTAAAGTTTTGTTTATTTCATTCAGATAATTTGAAGGTTAGAAATATCAGACAAAGTAAAATAATGGTGACTTTCTGTGATTAATTTTCAGTAATGTCAATATGCCAATCCACCAATACATTTTATACAACAGTACAAGCAGAAATTCTGGAGATAGATTGATGTCCTGAGGAAAAACAGGTGCAGGCAGAAAGCTGGTACAATGTGCAAGAAAATAAAAGATGAAATGCATGGTAATGGCAGTTTAGGAATGTATGTATGGGGGCATGAGTCTTGCTAGAAAACTTCAGCTTTTGAGTAAAGGTCTATTAAATATGAGAAATGTCTATCCACTGAAATATAAATGGATGAAGTCTTAAAAAGTGCTCTCCTTGTTACAACATAAATCTCTTGTTAAGCTGAAGATGTTAGCCACAGAATATATATCTAGAAGTTTCCCAAAAAAATAAAGCATAGGAACTTAATCTCTTTTACTTTATTTTCTTCGAAGCACGAAAGCAAATGTTTGTGTGCAGCAGAAAAGAGAACATCAAAATTTTGAATACATTTTCTTTACTCTTACTGTCATTTAAAACCAAGAAAGGACAAAGAATGGGGAAGAATATATACCATAGAAAGTAAACCTGCATGGACAGGGGAAGGAGTAAATTGACTTTATGAAACTCTGTTGTCTCTAACTCTGTGAGTATTTTATTTATTTCCTTTTTCAGTAAGTATAGTAGTCATACTGTTCCCTGAGTCTTAGTCTGAAGCAAATTGTTCCAGTCTCTGAATATCCCAGAAAATTAAAATAAAAATAGGGGAAATTCCCTATCTAGTACAGATATTGATTCCAAACAGAAAGGAAAAGGGCTTGTAAAAATTATCCACACTTCTTCTAAAGGAAACACTTTTGGAGAAGGAAATTTGTGTTGAAGACCCAGAAGAAAGGTACTGAAGACATACTCAAAAGTGAAAATTATATCTGTATTCTATATGGCCCTCCTTTATTAGCTTTATTAGGTCAAGCAATAAGGTTTTTGGTACCAGTAAGTGAAAAAGATATTGATAGGAGGGGAAGGGCAGGCATTTCAAGAAGCAGTGAACGTTGGTAGGAATGTTAACCAGTCCTAATCACTAGTCAGTACTGATTAGAGCTCCGTGGTTTTAGAACACTTAAAACAATGTAGTCTATTGATGGCATTAGGAATCACAAGTATGTCTGTATGTGTGTCATGAATTGTGATGTAAAAAATAACAGGAAAAAAAATAATAGAAATGAGAAAAGGTAAATTCCTGGTGCCATCAATAAGCCATATTGTTTTCAGAGGCTTTCCTTTCTTTGGGGAGTGACTTACTGATGCTCCTCAATGGATTTTCCATAGCAAAATCTGTGATATTCCTCTTTAAAATCATAGGATCATAGAATCACAGAATGGCTTGGATTGGATGGGAACATCAATGTAGTTCCAACCCCTCTGTCCTGAGCAGTGAGTGGTATGTTCCACTAGACCAGATTGCTGAGAATCTCATCCAACCTGGCCTTAAACACTTCCAGGGACAGGGCATCCACAACTTTTCTGGGCAACCTGTTGTAGTGTCTCACCACCCTCACAGTAAGGAAATTCTTCCTACTATCTAATCTAAAGCTCCTGTCTTTCAGTTTGAAGCCATTTCTCCTCTTCCTTGTAAAGGATCCCTCTCCATTTTCCTTGTTGGTTCCCTTCTGTAGGCTTCCTTCTGTAGGCTCCCTTCCTTGTAGGCTCCCTACTGTAAAGCCACAATTAGGTCACCTGTAAGTAATTAGGTCAGTTTCAGCCTTCTATTTCCAGGCTGAAAAATCTGGTTCTGTCAGCCTTTCCTCATGTGAGAGGTGGTCAATCCCTCTAATTATCTTGGTGACTTCCCTTTTTTCTCCCACACCTCTAAACATGAGACAAATTTTCAGTCACATTTCAATGTTTTAAGTATGTAAAACATGAGCACCTGTTAATATTGTAAACAACCTTAGGCAAAAATTTGCCTAAATGCAATTGATTTTGATGATATTCAGAAAACTGACTCACTTTTCAGAGGAATCTACTTATCTAGATGATTGTGAAAATTAATACCTTTTGAAATCTGATTTAATGAGTCATAAATGCATAACAGGAGAAAGAAAACCAGATATCACCAAATGTGTTTCTGAAAGTGGGAGACAGAACAAAAATGTGTTATTTAGAAAAAGGCCTGCCTGACTCATATGGTCTGAGTGGAGAATGGTTCTCAATGCTGATTGTAAATTCTGTCACATATATGAAACCTGATTGGAGCTCCAATTATAATTACTATCTGATGCTTCTACTATATAAGCAAGCTGCAGGTAGCCCTTTGTGTCTAGGGCTGCCAATTAAATCCTTGCATGCCTGCAGTCCCAGGTTGTTATCACCTTCTACTGAAGACAACAAATCTCATCATATAAAAGTGGCAGTCTACAGCTCTAACAAGAACACTTATTAAAGGCTTATATCTTCCAAAGAAAGAACTTTATTGAATCTCACAGTCAGTGGTGTACAGCTGATTTATCTGCATAAATTGGCAAAATGGAACCATGAAGCTGAAAGAGAAGGTTTAAAGACTTTTTTTTTTTACTTGCCAGCTAAGCACTGAACTCACCCGTATAGTACTTTGCAGCAGGAATTACCAAATTGGAGATGCACAAATCTCCAGCGTGGATTGCTGATGGTAACTGGCTTACTTCCCAGTTTGCATTAAATTACCTTGTAAGTGTCAAAGTATGTCCGCTTTGAGTTTAATTTAGGCTGGAGAAGTTTTGATAATGCAGTACTGAATATGTAATATTGATGATTCCCTTTAGGAGGGAATTGTTTTTTAACCAGCAAATTGATAGACAATTTTGCGTTATTAAGTCCTGTCAAAGACATTGCCATTCAGCTTATTCACTGAATGGCCACAATCTTTTTTTTTTTCTTTTCTTTGTGTGGATTTGGATTTTTTTTTGTTAAGACGGAGAAATTTCTCTGAGATAGAACTAGCATAAATACTAACCATGCAGCTGTTAAAAACATCCTGTGTTTATGAATGAAGAAAAGAAATATAGACTTTTCAGAGATGATGGTCACTGTCAAGGTTATATTGCAAACTGGAGAAAAGAGAAACTAGATTTGTTTCCATGGCAATAAAGAATACCCTTAGTTTCTTTGAGTTCATTTCCGATCATACAAAATGCATACATAACTCTACTGAGAGTCCTGAGAAGTGATTTTACAGACATTTTCCCTCTGGAGTAAGACCTGCATGCTGATCATTTGATCTAGTCCAACAAACTCGAGTGAGATTAGATGCTGTGGCTAGTAATATACAATGACTGAAAATCCTTTGGTAAGCAAACTTCTATTTATCAATAAAAAAAAGTCAAATGGTGGTGCTATGTGTAGCAGTGTGCATGATATTTTTGTTTTTGTGTAGGAAGTATTTTGCTTTAATCTATAACAGCAACACTCTAGAGGGCACTAAGGATATTTCCTTCTGAATCTTTTTCCAAGTAGATGATGCCTCAAACAGTAGCAAGGTTTAGTGGTGCTTGAAAATGTTTCATCTGCTCTTCATACCTAATTTTTATTATTCTTACTGACCAGACTTCCCAAAACACTTTCCGTACTTACTTGACACTTTTTAGGCAGTTTTTTGAAAGCCAATTTTTATATTTGATTATTTAAGTTTGGATATTTCTGTAGAGCTTCACAGTAAATGATTTTTTTTTTTTTTTGTAATTACTTAGGCCTTTTGTGGTTTCGCTTACATCATAATAAAATGGAGTAGAATTTTGGAATAAGATGTTCGGATCCCATATTCCTATGATTTTCATTCATAGGAACATGTTGCACACAGTCGACCCTCTTCCATTTTTTTATACTCTCTTTGGAATTCTTGTTCCCCATTGACTTGGTAAGAGCTTTTCCATGTCAATTTTTTTTTATTGCACATTCACTGTTGCCTCTTATTAAGAAGTTGGCTGAAGTACTGCCGCATCTCGTCCCCAATTTCACAAGAGCAGATCTCTTGCTAGCCCCGGCTAGCTCTTTTCAGGGCGATAGGGCAGCAAGAGGCACTCCCTGCTGAACCCAGCTGGGCTCTAGAGAGTGCCTTCATGGGTCCGAGGACACTGCTGATCCCACCAGCAAGGAAGGAGGCGACACTCTTCTGGGGATAGGTCCAAGATTTATTGTGACTCCGAGGAGAGCCCCAGAGCCCAACAGCACTCGAAAAGGTCTCAGAAGAGAGTGAGCGCGGAGGCTCGAACAGCCCCTGATACAGGGTGGGCGGGGAAACCCTGTCAGCCAATGGGAGAAGACATGGGCGTGGCCCTCCGAGGGAAGGACAACCAGGGTGTCCACTTAGGAGGGAAGAGGGGAGGGACTCCAGGCCATTGTCCAGTCACCCAGCAACCCAGGCAGAAGCCACCAGACAAAGGGGAAGGATGGACAATCACCTGGGAGGGGTCAGGGGCATGAGTTAGGGTTTTTGGGATTGATGGACACACAGGTGCTGATGGGAAAACCTGGGATGAACCCAAAAGGCACAAGGGGGGTAACAGAGGGATAAAGCATTTTGAACATACATACAGTGGAACCTAAAAACACAACTCCACAAAGTACAGGGGAAAATACAACTGTAAAGAGCCTTTTGTTATTTGAATGTCTTAAAAATCATGGAGGGAGTAAACAGTACTCCTGCTGATAATGACTCAGTAATTCTGAAGATACTTGATAAAAATCTAAAAGCACAAAGATGGAATACTGCATATCTTGTGTGTTGAAGAAAGGTCACTGAGGAATTATACACCTGGAATAATAAATGAAGCTTAAATCTTTTTGAGAATAGTGGGGCTCTTTTTTATCAGTTATATATTCCTATTTCATTTTCAAAGAGATTTTATTATATTTATGATCTCAACAAAAGTCAAATAGGACAGGTCTTTATAAATGCAGTGGGTGATCTTTTCAAGAATCCTACAAATATTAGCAAAAAGACTATAGTTGTATCTCTTGTTAATGGCCAGAAATATAAAAATATCAAATTCACCTATCATTTGGTAAAGTGGAATTCTTATTTAGTCAAAAATTAGTTTTGATATGTGCCATCAGCCACTGGGATGGTTCTACAAAATGACAACCACATGTGCATTCATGTGCACTCATTAAAAATGTGTTCAACAGAACTAATTTTATTTAGTGCTTCAGCATTTTGAAGTTCAAGCAAAGATACAAAGGTACAATCCACCTGCAGGAAAAAAATCCTGAATGTCATACAAGCATGTGAAATTTGAAGAGTTTTGTATTTGTCTCTGTTCCATGCTTGAACCTGGAGTAGGCAAGTACTTACTAGATTATGCCATGTGGAAGGTCTTTTTAGCTTTTCACTGATGACTTTCAGAGTTATATTCAGGCACTGTAGCTGACACTCAAAAAATTGATTTGGTTTGCATACATATCTCATATAATTAATATTGTGGCATCTGAATGACCCAATAATTCTCAAAAGTCACATTTGATTGAGAAAGCAGAAAAGTACTGCAACGAAGGATCTCCATGGAAATTTTGCAGTAAAACTTTCCTTAATTGGGTCAAAGAAGTTTGCCATGATTCTAATATCTTTTGAAAGTATTCATTATAATACTGCCATTGCAAATGTATTAGCAGTTACTGTAGATTGCATTCTATTCTTTAGCTGAGTGTATTTGAGAAAAGCTCTGACTAATGAATGTATTCTCAGCACGTCATTTCAGTGAGGCAGCTATCCAAGTCATTGTATTTCTCCTTTTAGATTTGTTTTCAGAGTCAAGAACAAATGTGTGTGCACTCTGATGGAATTTCAGGACTAACTCAGATTTTACTGACCTGAAAAAAAATGGTAATCCTTTGAAGAGGGTGATACCAACATTCTTAAGGAAATTTGTTTCATCCATTGTCTTTTTTATTCTTTGGAGTGTGACATACAGAGCATTCTTCCTTAGCCATAATTTTTCATGAAACTGCTCTGAAACTAGTCTCATTTAAAAAATTCACTCAATTTTCTGCCTTGCTATTTCAGGACATGCAAGGGCAGGAAGAATCTGATTATTAGCAGTTTCAGAAACAGCCTTAGAGTTTACTGCTCTACAGATCATAATGATTGGGAGTCACATTTCTAATCCTATTGATCTGAAGTTTCATTAACTTTAAACATCTCAGAAGCTTGCAAACTGTATGGAAGATGTTCTTGCTTAGCGAAATAAATAGAAGTATTTTGTTATCATTATAAGCTTAAGACTGTTTCAAAAACACATTGCTTATAATGAAAATAAAAGAAGACTTCTACAAAGTCCATGGACCATTAAAAAAAATTAATTAGGAATTATAATGTTATGTGTGTAGGGTTTACACTAAAAATATATATTGGAAAGAAAAAAAAATGTGCAATTTAAAAAAGAGTTGCATGAGCATATCCCATTCCCTTTTCCTGCATCCCATTGTCAGACCCACTGGAGGTGAATGCTTTAGTCTGCATGAACTTTATGATGGTATTTTAGTTTTCTGCTTCAGTCAAAATTTTGGTACGCATTAATGCACCTTACTACTCTTAAATAGGTTGTGTTAAAGAGAAGCACCATTTATAATTTTAAAATTATGATATTCCATTGTTAAAATTCAAATTTCTTAAACTTCATCTTTAACATAGTGGAATCACTTTGTATTTATTATCTCTGGTGAAAAATTGTTATTCTTATCTTAGTTGATAATAAGTGTTTATTTAACTTTTCTGATAATTTATTTTTTCTGGCCTCAATTAAAAATTTAAAGACAAATGTGGATTTCCCTCTTATGCTCTTAAAAATCTACCCCAGTGGAAATAAAGCTGTAGAGATTTGGTGAGGGTTCAATATATCGTAGCATGGCTGTGTGTGACCCTTAGCAAGCTATTTAGTATCTGCTGCTCAGTTCAGCTACCTACAAAATTACATTAAAAGTACTAATTTGAGGGCGACTCATTAAAAATTTACTGTGGACAATACAATTGACTCTATTCCCAGTACTAATGTATTACTTATCCATGAATATTCAAGTCCTACTTATTTATTCCCACAAATAATTATTAAAAGTTCATTTTAAGCCCCAGTGACTATGTATTTACTGAAAATGGTTTATGTTCTTTTATCAGTTTTGAAATTTGAGCTCTTGTAAAAGTAATACTGCATAAAAAAGGAAAAGTTCTATGAAAAAGCATACTATTTGAAATGTTAGTTTTGTTTGTTAGCTTTAGAAAGACATTTAAGGTTATTTGTTCCATTTTAGAAAGCTTATGTGCTTTCCAAACATCATGGATTGCAAATGACGCACAGGTATATACACACATATATATACAAACATGTGTGTATATATATATCTATATATCTATAGATAGACAGATATGAATATGTGTATGTGATATGGGTATAAAAACATCATGCTTTGATTTCCAGATGAGTTAGAGGTGAGTTAGTTACAAAAAAAGACCCAGCTGTGTAAAGGACAATATGATGTGACTTATGGGTGAAAATAAAACAGAATGAACAGAATTGCCAATAAAAGTTCAGTTTGTGAAGTGAAAATAAGTTACTTATTTACTTACTGATAACATTCAGGATTAATTAATATAATGAGTAATGAAAATATTTTTATCATCTTCTTTATGAATAATTTGGTGATTTTTTTCTCCAAGGAAAACAGTTGTTGCATACGTGTCTTCTGATAAATTACTTAGTGTTCCACTTAAATAAATTACAATCTGAGAGACTTATTACTAGACTTCTTTAAAGGGTATTTGTGAGTCAGTTTAGATTTATGACACAATGTAAATCAAATTTTTAGTTATTGTTATTGATACTTGTGTTATTAAAAATTAATCATCTTATGCACAAGGGATAAAGATGACAAATCCAGGAACATGCTTTGAAGATGCACTGAAATTAATATTCTTGAAAGAGTAATGTGACTGAATCTTCTTGCTTATTAGTATGTTTTTGACAAGCAGTACAGAGAATATTGACGAAGAAGAAGATTTATATTAATAAAATATCTAATAATATAAAAAGAGTGTTGTGTTCAAGACTGAAATAATTTTAGGTAAACATAGAATGAATTTTTGTTTTACTAATAGACAATGACAACTTTATTTTAAACTGAGAGAAGGCTAATTTTTTTAACCTAAGTAAATAAAATAATAGAAACTAGATACTTTATAATTTCCTGACAGTTTCTGCTTTCTCCTAAATAGCAGTTGTATACAGAGAGAGTAATAGGAATATACTTCAGTATTTCATTTGCAGTATTTCACAACCTATTAAGGCAGATAAAGAAAAACAAAGCTTATATTTTTTCTAAGGGTTTTGTGTATGGAGTTATATATTTTCATATCTCAAAATCATGTTTGCAAATTGATTGATGGTGGTATTAACAGCCATGAAGGACTTCAAATGTGCTGTATTGTGTATCTGTTTCAGAAATGAAACAGATTTAACCCTAGCAGTTGCCAAGGGATGCACCTTTATTTTAGCGTGAGGCTTCATGATCTACTGATGCTGTCAAATTTCATAGAATAATTGCCAAAATATGAGAGATACATGATGAAGTAATATTTGAGAGAAGAAAATAAGCATGTAATACTTAAAATATCACTTTGAATTATATGAAAACTTACAGTCTTAAAATGTTCACTCTTGCAGCATAATAGAAATTTCATTAAATTGCTTAAAGCTTACTGAAAAATGCTTAGCTCTCTGATCAGAACACTGTCTAGATTATAAAACAGAATAAATGCTGTGGAAATAAATGATAGCTTTTTTATGTATTGTCTTACCAGGTCAGTATGAGCAAATTCTGTGTTTATAGGAACAGTATGATTGAGGGGATACACACCACTTTCTGTTGTCCTCCAACTTCATGCTAATGCCAGGATAAGACATTTTTTTAAGGAGTGATTAGAGGGCCAGTTTGTTTTTATTATTTTACTGCATATTATGTATTTGCATTTCTTTTAAATAAAATTGTTATCTTATGTGAGACCTGAAGTCTGAAAGATAAAAATTATTTCAATTCTTAATCAGTCTGTGTTTTAATCTGTCTTGAAAGCTGAAGGAAAAATGACTCAAAATATTTTGTGATATGTGAAGGAAGTTGAACTCTGCAGATGCTAGTACAGTATGTTTGTGCACATCTGAAATATAGATGACAAAGAGTATGGACACATCCCATTTGGGGGTAGATAAGATAATCAAGACTGTTAGTGGTAAGTTGTTCATAATTTCCAGTGAAATCAGAGGTGGTGTCCAGGGTACCTGGTAATGGTGCCATACCATTACTCATTTGGCAGCTGTATATAATATGGTTTGAATAATGAGGAGTTCGATGAGTCCTTTTTCAGACTCATTTTTCAAGCAATTCAGACATCTTTTTCTATTTTATATCTAAGCCTGGATAGTATGTGCTTATAAACCTACATCTTCTAATTTCTTCCCCTTCATTATCTGGATTAATCTGTTTCTAGAAACATATTAAATTTTTAATTAATGGAAATGCATTTTTGAGAATGTATCTTTAGCTCTTATTCTGTCTGTGCACATTATCATGCTTTTTTTACCTGGGGCTGGTTACAAGACCCTGAATTCCTTAGTCAGTTCCTTAGTCAGAATCCTTTTTACTCTTCTTTTTCTTACTTGTCTTCCCTCCCCATGATTTTCGACTCCCCTGTTTCCCAACGTGCTGCTCAATCAACGTGAAGAGATGAATTACTTCCTTGGCAAGAAGAGAGCATGAAGCCTGAGCACAGTGCACTCTAATTTGTCTTGTGTCGGAATGTAAAACAGGCTCCATCACCCAGGCTGCCAGGCAAAGGTGAGGGATGGTGCCTCTGATAGGTTTATCATGTTTTCTCATCTCTAAGAAAGCTAAATGAAAACATAAAGTTCTCAGGGACTGGTTGGGTATGTACTGATAGCATATTACTTCTGGAACTAAAACTTAGGTCCACACTCTAGTGTCAGCATGTCTTTGTTTTAAAAGGAACAGAAACTTTGTGCTTATAATCACAAAGACAGCAACTTCCAGGCTTGTGTCATATGTCAATATAAATTGAATTTTAAATGTAAAATATATTACTAAACTATTCCTTTCTGTTTGGATGTAGGCAAAATAACTTCACTTTCAGATAAGCATACCAATGCACACACTGCTTCACTGGAATTTCAAATTACATTTTGGTGTATGGGTCAGAAGGACTGATGATAATGATGACCCAGAATTAAAAGTTCACATATCTGTCATGACAGTCAGAGAAGTCTGCATGAGAATTAGATGAGAAAGTGTAACTAATCACTGCAAACAGAGTCTTCTCACCAAACTTCCTAAATTAATTTCTCTCATCTGTCTTGTTTGAAGTTTTTTTGCCCATGTTTCCTTTAACATGTACTTTCCATGTAATTTTAGTCCATGTCATCCTCTCTCTGCCTTTATGTAGAAATACTTTTCAATCCAGGCTGATTTTTTTTACTCCTAAAAATGTGTTATACCTCCACTTAGGAAAGATCCCTGAAAAATTTAACTACAGTTGACCACTTTGGCACTAGCAAGGTTTTTACTAACTTCACTGTAGTGAAAAATTGTGTGGGAAGTGTATTGGAAAACACAGGTGCTGCTTAGAATCTAAATGGAGGAGTTTCTCCCTATGTCTATTTTTATTGTACTTCCAAACAAATGGACCAAGACCAATGAGTCATGATGGCTAATTGCACTATTTAAGGGCTGAATTACACCTACAGTAGGGGCTATTTCCCTAATAAATTCTAGACAGTTCTGAAGACCTCAGAAATAATTTCTGTACTGCACAAACACCTACCACAGAAGTCCTTTAACATTAAGGCAAATACAGCCTCAGCAAATAGAAAAAGAAGAGAGCGAGAGATTTTGCATGTAGGAAAAATGTTTTCTGTGTAGAAAGCTGTCTTTTGTTGAGGGGTAATTTTAATAAATCTGGATTTCCTGTTTCCAACTCTTTTGTTTTCCTTGGCTTAGTCTTTCACCCAGGAATACACAGGGATCTGACAGAAAGAAATGCAGATGCCAACAACAGTTCAAATGTAAAGATGAAACTCCCTAGAGGTGAGGCTAAAAATACATTAGGTTGATATTTTTGAATTGAGAAGGATGCCATAGAAGGAGAAACTAAATGGGCTGTGCTGTGCTTATATCTTAATTTTGAATTTTGTTGTTGTTAAGCTTTATTTTCCTCTGCATGTCTTAGGGGTACACATTCCCTTGAATAGATATTCTATACATTACTAAAATGGTCAGTAAATTGCAATTAAAAATAAGGAGATGTTCCTTCTGTAAATAATCTGTAAATGAATTGCCAAAAATTTCACAGAATGTATCTTATTAGTACAATATCAGAATGACAGCTGACAGTTATTCTCTTCCTGAGTGTATACACCTCTAGGTATCCATTTTCTTACTTAAATTTTTACTTAGAGGAGCATTAGAGAGTGTAGCACTCCAATTCCTCTGTTGACCACAATAGCTTTTATCAGATCTGATAGAATTTGGGTTCTTGCACCTTTCTCTTCGGAAGTAAGAGTAGTGGGTTATAAATTACATCATGTGAGGTATTTTTCCAGTAAAATAAAAAGTTTTGGAGAAAGAGGAAGGCCTTAAAAACCTTAGCAAAACAAGACATTACATGAATGTTTCTTTACTTTGTTTACCTAAAATCATATTCTCACAGAGATGTGGCCTTCTCTCAGGGTGAAGGAGACTGCTTCTGTTTTCAGAGATTTATCACATTCCATCCTACCAGTTGCTCATCTTTGTTCATGGGCTTTTCATATTCTGTGCAAAAGTTATTTTATAGCTTGATTGGACAGAAGGCAAAGTCATCAAAGCTGATAATTTTGGTATTGTTCCTCGATATCACTCAGTTATTTGGTCAGAAAAGGCTTTTGCCAGTCTATTCTGTCCTGTCTCCCACAGGCAGCTTTCTTTTGCCTTAATGTACACAGTTCATGCAATACTTAATAGTCAGAAAAATAAGACATGTTTTATAAATCACTGAAAAGCTACTCTAAATTCATCATCCTGATGTAATAGGGCTGAGACATGTAAGTGTAGGTCCATTGAAATCCCTCAACCTCCCTGCTTGGAATCTTTGATTGGGCACACAGTAAACAACCATGCATACATGGCCTTTGTATTCATGTCTCCAGTAGATGAGCAATAGCTACATAAGAGAAAATACACATGGAATAAAGAGAGCAGTGATCTGGGTCAAAATAAAGAATTTTCTGGGCAAAGTGAATTTGCTGTCATTTAATCTTACTGAAAAGGTTATATGTAATTAACTGATTTCATTTTTAGAAAGCAGCTAATTAGGTGATTCACTGAGAGGCAAATGCATCATCCATTGATTTCTTTCTCAATCAGCATGGAGTAAAACTAGTAGCCCAATAAACTGATTTAGGGAAAGTTCTTCTGGCCCTGAAGAAAATGGGTGATGAAATAAAAGTTGTGATATTACTGAAGATGAGACAGTTCATTCTCACATTATTAAATAGTACAGGGAAGATGAATGAGTGCTCAACTTTTTAACAAAATAAGGGGCAAAAATTCCAGTGTAGTATTCAATAAATCAAGTAAGAAAGTCAGAGTCCTGCAGCTGTTTAAGTACTCGTCTTCTGATATGCTTTTTGAGCTTGTATTTTTACTCTTTTCTCTGTTCCTAATTTTCTTTGTAAGCTTAATTCTCTTTCCTGTGTGCTCTGTTGAAAGCATTAGTTAATTTTTTAACTTTTCCAGTTAAATTTCTTGAAAAAAGATAATATTGAGATACAAACCAGAAAAAGACCAGATATCCGGACTTCACAAAAGTGTTGACAGTGTTTTCTTTTATTCAGAATTTGGGAGTACAGTGCTCTGAAATACTAAATTAATCATTGCTTTTTACTGAGTGGGCTCTGCAGCTTCTTGGTTCAAGTTTGATGGAACATTTTCACTACTGTGGTCCTAAAATGTTTGCTTTTCTTCTCTATCCTGCACCTCTCAGAAGTTAGAGCTGCAAAATGAGATGTAAAGAATTAGGCTCCTCAGTTAAGTCTGAATGTGATGAGGATGGCCCAAGAAACTTAAAATATATTTGATTAATAAAAGTAATTATTCCTAAGTGCGCTTAACTTGGATTTAATTAATTTAAATAACCCTTTGCATTGTGTTTAATTGATTTTATCTTCATGTTTCTTGACAAAGCATCCTGGTGTTCTGACACTAGACTGTTTCAATATGGTTAAATTGTTCTTTGAAGAAAAGAAATATATCATGTAAAACTCCAGGAAAGGATCAGATTCCCTGAGCTGTGACCGTATGTGAAAGAGGTGCTCTCTATGGGTAACTAACAATAATATAAACCAAGCCTCAGGCTCTTATCATCCTGTTCCAGAGTATTTACTTCATTTGAAATCATTGAGAATATATTGTCAGTAAAGGTACTTGTCATATCTCTCCTGGCTTAAAGGTTAGTCATGCAGAAGGGCGTTTTTAGTCATAGTTATGAAAAGTTTTTTGGGGTTTTTTTTTTTTTTTTTGTGAAGGGGTTAATGTATTTCTATTCTCTGGTTAGACCTCAGCTGGGACCTTGGTCTAATATTTCTTTAGTTCATGAATATTAGCCTTTCTTTTGAATAGACCGAAGACATATGGAAAATCATCTCAGCTACATGTCTCTTGTGGGAAAAAGTCTAAATGTCAAGCCGTAGCACTGAAAGCCTTTAAAATTGGATCGTGTTCTGCAAAGAAACATGTTGATGAGTGCAGCAATGATTCTTTCCCAGAAGTGCCTTGCAGACTGTATTGCTAAAATGAATGCAGATTTCTCAGCCTGTGCTAGATCTGTTCAGCTACCAGGAACCTGTGAATTGTTTTTTGGATCTCAGACCTACTTCCACAAAAGATCATGTCTTTTGTCACCAAAATTTGCATTTTGTGTCAGCTGCACAATTTGACACAGGCAATTTGGTATTCTTGAATCACTGTTTGCCAGGAGCAAAACCAGGAATACATGGAGACACCTCAGACAACTGATGCTTCATCTCATGTAACAGAAGGTCTTGAAAACTAAACATATAGGAATGCAGAAAAATATTTTCATGCTATGAAGAGAATGTTGTTTTTTGTTGTCACTGTCCTGCCTTTCTTAAACTTCCACAAATTCTGGGAAGGATCATACGGAAACTGCATTTGATCCTTTCAGCAAGTAATAGGAAAAAAGAGCTGTTCCTCTCATCATTGTGTGTGCCCACTTTCTCTTTCACCCATCACTTGCTCTCACTCATTGTAGTTTCAGGGTCTTTCTTTTCACCATCCTCTTCTCTGGAGCTGATGAAGCGGCAGAAGTGTAACTCAAGCCTCTGAACTGTAGGGAAGGAGATGGAGTGCCCTTCTGAGCCAGATTCTAGGGCTGCATCAGTGTAAACTGCATGGCTGGAGGTCCGATGGAGATCTTCTCAATAAGTTTGTCTTCTCTGAAGTCCCAGTTTCACTATAATTTTGCTCAATACGTTACTAGGTATCCACAGGTTAAAGTAAAGCAGTAGTAGATGGTTGAATTAGACAGGACATGGATGGCAGCAGCAGAAACTTTCTAAACCATCCCCAACCTGGGATAGTTCTGATGAATTGTGCAGAGCAAAACAATCTGGTAAGATTACTGCTCTGCATTACCATTACTCTACCTTCTCTTTAAGTGAAATTCTTATGTTTCTAACGACTTTTTTTAGGGGGGGTGATAATTTTGATCAGCTTTAAATTGTATTAAGTAGTTGAACATGAAGGTGAATTTGTCAAAAACTTTGTGAGTGATGTAGAAAGTATAAAGAAAGCAGAAAGCTCTTAGGTTATGTTACTCTGATCTCATAATTGAAATAGATCTTTGGTTTTGTTTCCTCCTGGTTTTTCTGGTTCAGATGTATCTTAGACTATGACTGTCCTGTCAAATTAGACCAATCAAATGCATTTAAAATTGGATTTCAGGAACATATATTGCCCTCCCATGTACATCTGCCCTACAGATCCTGTTCACATGTTTTAAAGAGCTTGTCCTCAAGAGCTGTTTCTTTTGTATATTTTAGATCTCCATTAGCAGTTTTCAGTCTTTAGTGGAAGGAAGCTTGTAGACAATATGTTTGTATATATTGAAAGTGGGTTTGTATCATCTCTGAAATGAATAGAAATTCTGCTGATTTATCTTGACATTCTTTCATTTAAGGTTGAATGAAAAGTTCTTAACAATGTCTGTAGTCTGCCACAGACCAAGTCCCAAATGAACATTTATTTTTGCTGAAGACAATTGCTTTGTATCACGAATAAATTCACGTAGCATCTGGAAGGTGACATGAAAAATGGTCAATCTTAATTTTATTTGAGAGTTAGATTAAGAAATTAGCTATAGTTACTTGTGCACACAAGAAGTTTACCGTCATTGCTCTGATTTGCATGAAGGAAATACATTTACAGATTCCTGTTTCCTGAGTGCACTTTCTACTTTCTTGCAACCTACATGGTTACAAGTAGGTTTTCAGTAGTCATGACAACTTTCCACCTTTGCTTATGAATGCATTTTGGCATTTTTATTATAGTACTTAACAGGACATTGACTGTTTTACTCAGTTTTTGGAGCACTGTTGGTAAAAAAAGTAACATTCCAACTGGACTCATGTGTCTCTGTCGTGGTTTGACATGGAAGTGAATTTTTTCCAGGAAGCTGGGTCAAACCAATCAGTGGTCAGGTTTGGATATTGGCACCTGGAGTGACCACTGAAAGTATGGACACGCCTCTGAGAACACAGGGGGTTAAAAGCAAGAACTCCCAGGAGAACTCTTTCTTTTGGTTCCGGTCGTCAGAGAGTGCAGACTCCCCCCCTGCCCAGCCTTAGGCTGGGTGGGGGAGGGGAAGCCACGCGGCCTTGTCCAGGTAGGCCGAGGGGGCTGAGGGTCTGGAACCGAGCCAGCTCCTGTGGACGGAAGGGTGGAGAGAAGCGGAGATGCCTTTGCCCCCCCCATGTGGGAAAGAGACGGAGAGCCTGGTGGCACCTGGAAATCTGCCGGCAGAGGAGAAGGAGAAGGGGGGGAAATGCCCAGCGTGGGAGGCGGAACGTCGGACTGAGATATCGGCCGTCCAGGGAGTCTGAACTTTTAACCCTTTCGAGGGAATGAGGGCTTTTTAAAAGTATTACTCCTCCTTGATTTGTAGTGGAAGAGAGATAGTCCGGGACCTGAGATGTTAGAAGAAGAAATATTTAGGTGGGAGGAGATGAAGAAGTAGCTTTTAGCTGGACTTTTCTTGTTAGCCATGGACTGAACCAAAATCTCCTGCAATAGAGACTGCATTTTAGGGGGATGCAGTGGTGACCCAGGGAGACCTGTTTCAGCTTCGAACAGCACAGGAATGGCGAGAAACGAAGAGAGCTGAAGAGGGAATGGTGATACCCTCTGTCTTCGGGAAGAAGATGAGTCCTGTTTTTGGACCCCTCGGCCCCAGGGGAAAATGGGGGGGACTGTAGTCCCAGGATGAGAAACTGAACTGTTATATCTTTGGGTCCATGGCAAAGCATCCTTAAAGGAGCCCTATGAGCAGTCTGTCCATGCACGGTGGTGAGAGCACTGTGACATGGAATGGAGAGTGTCACACTGGCAGATTTTTCTTCCGGGCGGTTGCCATGTGTGACAGGGAAACACAGGGGGGCAGCTGTGTTTCCTGGGGGGCCTGTGGTGCAAGAGAGACTTCTCTCTCCCTTGATAGTTTAAGCATAGATTACCTGAAGGGTGGTAATTTGATCAGGAATCCCGGGTGATGTTTCATGGCTGGGTGTGTTTGGAATTGGGAGGAGGAGGGGTGGTTTTAAAAGGTCTTCATCCTGGATTTAGTTTATGTGTTTTCTGTATTAGTAGTAGTTTAATAAAGTTTTTCTTCCTTTGTTATTAAGCTTGGGCCTGCTCTGCTCTGTCCCTGATAACATCTCACAGCATTTATTTAGGGAAGGTGCATTTTCATGGGGGTGCTGGCATTGCGCCAGTGTCAAACCATGACAGTCTCACAGACAGGATAACATTACACTGATTTTTAAAAAGAAAAAGTATACCACCACAGCTAAAAATACAGTGGTTAAAGTTATATGTTTTGCAATGGTATCAAGTTACTAATTTTTCCTTACTCATTCAGTGGACAAAGAACATCATACTTAAAAATCTAGTGTTTTCAATAGCAAGTACTCTGTAAAACAAGACTAAACAGAAAAATTATCTTAACAGCTCTGATTTGGTTGCTTTGTTTCTTTGACTGTCTGTTACTATGTTTTAGAGGGTTAAACTCCAAAGCATCTTTGCATTTGCATCAAAGCATTCAGCCATGTGAAGTATTTGCAGTAAACCTCAAACCAGGTTTACCTAGCTGGTTTTCATTAAAACCTTTCATTAAAAGAACACTAAGTCTGTTTGATTTCAAGGATTCAGGATTTCCATAACACAGATCCTTTTCACTGAAGAGGGATGGTTACTATATAGTTTTTCCATGATTTTGCTGGGGAGAATGAGATGCAGCTCAATACCTATGAATTTCACTGAGACAGTAGTCTTCTTTAGAGAAGTCTTGTATGTGGACATGTGCAAACTGGAATTTAAATAAAGATACTCCTATAGTCCAGGGTGAATTAACCTGCTGAATTTTATGGATGAACATCTTGCCCCTTACTGTTGTAGATGTCGGCGAACCCAATGGGAAGAATGATGATGTCTAACTCCAGTTCAGAAGGCTGAATGATTTCTTTATTATTATTACACTATAATACATTAATATACTGTATAAAAGAGGATACTAAAAACTGCACGGTACTTTCTCTAACTATCATATCTAACTACTCACAGCTCGTGACCCTGTTCGCCAGAGTCCAGACACAGGTGGATCTGATTGGCCATCAGGCCCAAACAATCCACCATGACCCAATCAAGCGCTCACTCTAGGTAAACAGTTCTCCAAAAGAGAAAAGCAAGGAACAGAAATAGAAATTGTTTTCTCTTTCATTTCTCTCTGTGCACCTCTATGAAAAATTCTGAGAGAGAGAGAAATGTGCTTGCCGCACCTTACAAACCTGTATAGGCCTAAAATGCAATGCAAGTAAGAGAGGGTGTTAACTCAACTTACATGGTGATGTGCTTGATGTCAGAATTGGAACAATAGCATTTTTAGGAACTGAAGCCAAGAAGGAACCGAGTGGAAATTGCACCTACACTTTGCAAAAACTTTGAAGAGGAAAATGTTTTTTTTAATGCATTTACTAGCTTTTCATGACACCAGATGCAGTCCTGCATAAAGTTTGGTGAAATGCACTGCCTTAGTTTCATTTTAGTCTATCACCTTTGTTGCCATGTATATCAGCTTCTCTAACATCAGAAGGTGCTAAATGATATCGCTTGTACCTGGGAGTGACAATATACATCTAGGGATCAAAATGCTCAAAACATTTAGCACAGCATATGCTTCCTGTGGAAATTTTCTATGCAAAAATACCCAATTTAGCTCTGAACAGAGCAGCAAAAGAAAAATCCACAGCTGGCAGCCTTCATCTCTGCTAATCCCGAGTGGCAGGCTAAATAAACAGGAAAAAAAAAAGCCCTTCTGTTCACTATTCTCTCCTTCCATTCAGTGTAAGTATTGTAATAAATACATGACAAGATGCAGGAATAGAATGCCAGTACTATTTCTTACTTATTCAAGACATCTAATTATATCCAAGAACACCAAATTAGTCTCAGCTCTATAGGCACTGGAAGTATTATACATTGGGTGGCCTAGCTAAAGGCTTAACACACTGAATGGACACACATTTTTCATTTGCTGGCTATGCAGTAAAATCTTCATCATGCTACTTTGTGTAGCAAAGTAGTGGGTTTCTAACTTTCATGTTGGTTATACTTAATTTATTTTTCAATTTTCTAGGGACAAGGTGATCTTTAATAGTATGTGCAGGTGTTAACCTGGGTTCTCCAAATCTGGGTCCTCCTTAAGCTATTTTTTATTCGTCTGTGAATTTGTTATTAACAAATGCTATTTTTTTTGTTGTTTCTAATAGGAATAGTATTTATTGTTTAACAGGATACTGCCCACCTCTGCTGTGTTCTGATGTACACAGCAGCTGGTATAATACATGTCATGACTGGGGGCCTCAGATGCTGTCAGCATTCCTTACAAGACAGTAAGTACTAATGCATCTGCCTTGTGCAGGTAGCAGGAGAGACACATTAGGAACACGTGGTCATTGCTATGATGGGAGGAGATTGCTAGTGTAGTTTCAACAGAACTCCGTACTGAGAACTTTTATGTTTGCTAAAAAAAAAATAGACAAGTTGAGTGAATAAAAGACCATGAATTTTGCTTTCAGTACTGTTACACACTAGGTAGTAAAGTTGTTCAAAAACTAACAATGAAGAGTTTCAGAAGGATTGATGAAATAATAAAGGGTTGCAGTTCAGCTTGGAGAAGAGAAGGCTCTGGTTGCTCTTATAGCAACCTCCCAGTACTTGAAGGACAAGTGGAAATGGATTTAAGTTGAAGAAGGGTAAATTTAGATTAGATATTAGGAAGAAATTCTTTACTGTGAGGAGTTTGTTGAGATACTGGAAAGGGTTGCCCAGAGATATTGTGGATACACCATCCTTGAAAGTGTTCAAGACCAGGCTGGATGGGATTTTGAGCAACCTGTGGAAGGTTGTCCCTTCCCATGTCAGGGGGTTGGAACTACATAGTCTCTAAGGTGCTGTGCAATTCAAATCATTTTGTGATGAAACACAGATAAAATTTGATGGAGAGGAAAGTTGAATGATGCACAAAAAAGACCAATCTGAAAATAGATTTACAAATTTATTCATGGGCTTTAAGTTGATTTGCCACTTAGGATCTAGTTATTGATGTTACAGTAGAAAATGTCAAATCAGAATTCTGTAGTAGTTAGAAAAGTATTTTACATGATTACTCCGGAAAAGCATATACAACAAATTAGAGAACATGATTACATAAATCTATAGAATACCTATATCTTCAAAACAGAAGGTGATACAATCCTTTCTGCACAAGGAGAAATAAACATGGACTAAAGCTGGAAAATGTGACTGATATGATAGATATCTTTAAAATCAAACTGTCAGGGTGAAAACGAATTAGTTGCATTTTCTTTCAGTACAAAAAGTTGGAGACATCACATGAGATTATCAGGTTTTTGCCTCAAAACTCAGAAAAGGAGGTGATCATTCATATGTTCTGTAGTCAAGCTATGGCATTCCATGCCATGAAATGCTGAGGATGATAAAATGTGACCAAAAGAGCAATTGTATTTTTTTTTTTCTTTTTATTCCCACTGAGAGCTATTAAAAAATAGGTAGCACTTCTGACTCAGGAATTCTCTAGTCAGCAACTTTCTGAAGGTCAAGAGGGGTTTATGGAGAGGTGTAACTGCACAGCTAAACACTGCCAAAGAAGGGAGTTTGGGATGAGAAGACCAATATGGAGTTTCTTGCCTATGTAAAAATTTCAGTGGACAAAAGCCAAATATTTCTGTTCTGTGAGCTTACTGGAAATGATGTGAAAATGGTGTGCCCACAATCAGTAATAAACTAGTATGTCCTTCTCAGAGGCAATCTATTAGTCTAAACCACCATATGCACTGTCTTCATTTTTCACTCTAAAATATTAGAAGAGCAAAAAAGCATATTTTAAGAGTGTTTTAAAATCATTTGAGTTTGAGAAGATTTTAAATGTGCTTACAATCCTCTTCTGTAAGACTTCAGTGTACAATTATGTCCTTCTGAAGAGATAATCTGTCGTGTTTCACTTCTGGTACATCGAAAATGCTGGATTAAAGTGTTTCATATGACTGAGAAAAAAGGTCTGACAGAAAAAAAAAATATCCCCATGGTTTATGCTTTGCAGCAACAGTTAGCTATTGACACTATTGTCAGCAGATTTAAGGATGCCAAGTATTTCATAACCTGAATTGCATGTGATAGACTCTACTTAAAACATATGAATGAAAGAGAAAGTCCTGATCACACCATCTGGCACATGGCATTTACCCGAGTGAAAAAGTTCCAAATAAATAGGAAATGAGGCCAACTCCAAGTGTTAAAAATATATTTTTGTCTAAATAAGCAGCATATCAAACACTGTGGGTTCTGTATACTTATGGAAGTACAGAAGATGGAGAGAGAATGCACCATTCTGAGAGAGCAGTTGTTGTGAAAGTCATGCTATATAAAGACTGGGACTGGAATCCTGGTATTCTTCCAGGGCTGTTTTTCCAGATAAAACCAAATAAAGATAGCAATATGTAACCATTAGCAAGGTATCACAGTTTTTGTTTTCTACTTCATCAACACGTGGCCCTGTCGATCCTCAGTTCTGCCTCCCTGGCTGGCCTTGGATGCCCAGTGTGGTATGGCATTGTGCCTGTGTACTGCTCTGGAGTCTGTCAGGTTTTTGAGTTTTTCTGTTCATCTGTGAGGAGTATGGCCTCCAGGAATAAAATAATTAGATTGGACTGAATATGGGTGTTCTAGAATTTCTGTAGTGTGCTAGCTGCCTCCATACTTCTTCTAAGCGAGTGGTCTTCATCAGAATTTGGGATTACAGGCAAGAGTTTGAGAGTTAAGTATAAATTTGACATTTATGTAGGCCCTTTTTTTTTTTTTTTTTTTTTTACCCACACAGTATTCTGTATCATGATTTCCAGGGCATGTTTCATACATTGTCTGAAAAAAACACAAGCTGTTTTCTTTTTATCCTTCCATCTCACATTCAGCTCCACATCTCTTACTTCAGGAAAAAAAATGCTACAGGAGAATCATTTAAAAAAAGCAAGAAACCTGTTTTCACACTACCTGGCAAAGCATTACACATAAGCTACATGGGGTCTGGATTGATGCACATATTTTGCCCAGCTGTTGTGCTATGGGAGGTTGCCTCTTCAGTTTTAGCAAAGCAACAGATGAGCTACCCAGCAAGTAGGAACCAGCTGGGCAACTAGCCCGGCATGGCCTAAGCGTTTGCTTGTTTATGCAAGGGAAAAAGGTGGATGTGGGGCCTTACTGCTAAAAGCACCTGACTTTTGTGTTGTTGTAGTTTGGCTGCTACTGTTAGAGGAGCTGACTTATTTATAGCAGTAATTGCAGTGTAGATTAGCTTTGTGCCTCTGGATATGCTTCGGTGATTCCAGAGGAGAGCCTTCTCTTTGAACCTACTCACTCTAGTTTTGATGGTTTCTCGCACAAACAAGCATTTTAAAATGTCTTTGGAGGATTTCTGGGGAAGGATGTCTGTCAGACCTATTTACCTGACGTACCTGCCTTGCATTCAGACAAGCTTAGCACTAGAAGGAAAGGTACAATCATTCTTTTGGAGCCCTCTAACACACAGCCAATGTCAATTTAATTCTTCGCAGTGTCCATGTTTTTAAAGGCCTGCATCTGTCACACTACTGGAGACAGCTATTAGCTTTGGATACCAGATGCAAAATATTCATCTGTAAAAAACCCTCTCTTTCTACTGCTGTGCTCTGACTGATGTCTCCCTCTGCTCACAGAATCATCAAAAAGCAAGCCCCATCCATATTCTCATGTCAGCTTCCCAGTCTTGCTGCATAGGAGGGCTGCATAGGCAGGCTGAACAGAAACACTTTGATGTGTGCACTTCTCTGTTCTTAAGTATTTCTCAATGCATATTTTGAAGGCAAAATAAAATACTTGGATTCCCAGCTTTAAAATAAGTCTGAGTGAGTAGAAAACATATGCACATGTATACTTCTTAATGGAAGAAAGCTTGGTAATGAAGAATGAGCAGATTTTTATATGATGTATATAGTAATTGTTTTACTTATATTGCAAAATTATGCCTCACATTTTATTTCGGAGAAATCCCACTTTTCTCCTTTATATTTTACATATAAAAATGGGGTACAAAAATATAATTTAGACATGTGAGGCAGTTTCCTCACAGAAATTGAATTGCTTCTGTATTTGCAGTTACCTCCAAAATAATTGGGTCACAGCTAATATAGTTCCTTAGATCACCCTGTGCAGACTATTATGCACAGGAATACAAAACAATGACCTGAGCAAATTATCTCAATTAAAGCCTTTTGGAGATGTGATATGCATTCCCAAAGTCTGGAAAAGAGATTTCTCTCCCCAAATAGCACACTTGATGGAGGAATTAAATACTTTCCTTATTTTTTTTTTTCTTTTTTTTTTTCCAGACAGAAAGAAAGAAATACAGTAGCCTGCACTTGAAACAATTCATTTATAACAGATAAAAGTATGGCTAAATTCTATGTAATAAAGTATTTAGATATTATTCCACAAATAATTAGGAGTAGCTACCTTTTCTTTTTTTTAATATTTGATGTGTCAATAAACCACTTAGGGAATAGTTCCAAAATAAAATAAACCTTCCCTCATGGGTGACAAAAGCAAGTAAATATATAACTAAGCACATGAGTTGCTAGATATCCCAGTCACTTGTTTCCATGTGAATTGCTGGTTTCTCTGTGCTGCTCTGGCCAGTCATTTGGCTGTTGAGACTTGTTCATGTGCTAGCCTATCCCATCATACTGGCCACTGAGCTGTGAAGGTGCATAACATTAAGGATCAGTGCAAATTTTTTTTTTTCAATTGCCTGTTTAAATCACTTTCCACTGCAAAATTTAGTCAGCTGTGTGTTGTTACCCCAGATGTGATACCATGTGTCTCTGGATATAAGGACTCATTAGTAAAATCTCTCTGCGTGGCATCTGGGTTTCTTGGCAATGATTTTTTTTTTCTCATCTCTGATTCAGAAAGCTGTTTGAAAATGAATGCCTAAAAGGAGCCTAGTCATTTATGTTGCAAAATTTTGACACTTCTGGATAGATGCCATGTCAGAGGCATTTTAAAAATCTAAGAACCCTGTAAGATAACCAGAGCTAAGAGGAAACTGTTTTTTTTCTACTTTTCTTGGCAAAGGCATCCATTCCTTTCCTCTCACTTCTCTCTTCTTTTTCCTTAAAACTCTGGTTTTGCTTACCAGAAGTAATCTTTATTCTGTCCTTTCATGGGAATTCTGGAATTCTAGGCAAAGAACAAGACTTAAATATCTGTCTGACAGGTAAAAAGCACTTTATATAAAATACATCACGATCACCTGTATTTATTTTGAGTTTAGAGAAGGTTAACATTCCTGCATTTCTCATGCAGCAGTAAGGTTTGTTGGAACTTAATATTTTGTTGTGAATGCACAGTAGCCGGGTCTTTCACTTGTTTATTAGCCTTGTATCACATTCCTATAAGTGACTGTTATGACATTTAGAGTTCAAGGACAAACTAGGTTATTTTTTATTGAAATGTAAGTCAGCATCCCTAAACCGTTAAGTGTTATGGGATACATTTGTTAAAACTGGCATCTCTCTGGAGGCCTTAGCTGGAAAAGATGTTATCACAGCTATTATACTTTCCTTTAATTCACTGAGTAACCAAATTGTGAATATGGTAAAATTCAGGGACTACTTACACAACAACAGTAAATCTGAGTGAAGAAGTATACACTGACATTAGAGAGATAAGGAAATCTGATAAGACAAATTCATAGAAAGATATGTGTCACAAATTCAGTTTATTTTAAAAGTTGTAACTCTGTGAAAGGCTCACTTTGTGTGAATTCCAGAGAGGCTTTTCACTTTAAAGTTACTGACTTTTTCTACTTCTGCTTTTGCTTGAATTCAATGGTCAGTGTATCTTAATTATTTTTGTTGATTTTCCTTTATGCTAACAGCAAGACAACAGGAAATCGAAATAAATTAAACTGTCTTCAAAGCAGGTTTTTTTCTGCATTCTAATAATTTGCAGAAATGCACTTGGAAATCCTGTTGTGTTTAAAACTAAAAATAAAAATTATTTATTTTCTATTGATAAAATACATAAAAGGATCATATTGAATAAAAGTCTCCAATTCCTAAGCAGTCAGTTGGGCTTCAATTAATGTGTAAAAATAATAATGCAAAATCAAGTATTCAAAAACTAAGAGCTCAATTAGAATAATAAAGTTATGTGCACACATTTCAGTAGAGCAGTATTTCAGCATTTATCTAATACAATGTAGAGCAAAATTTATATCTGGAGGTTATCTGAAATCTTCCTTTCCTAGATGATTTCTTTAAAGTAGTTCTGAAGCCTACAGCAAGTCTTTCTAATCTTCACTCAAAGGTAAACTTGTGATCTGCCAACAATTTTGTGTATGAAATAATCAAATTAAGGAAAGTTCTGTGGTCAGACTGGCTCTAGCACTGAGCCTAACCTCTGTTTGTGTAACTCTGTCCCTTAGATCACCTGTAATTAATTAGAAATTAAAATTTGTAGGTCAAATTGTATCAGGTGGAGATTTTTCAATTGTACTGTTCTTAACATGAATTCAGGTTATTTAGCATTAATATGCAAGGAAATATAAGAAAAGGGCTTGATGATTTTATTTGTAAACATCCATTTTAAACAGGGCTTAGGGCAATCATCTCACTATAAAAGGCTACTAAATCAGCTTACTTTTGCAAAATTTTTATGTTCATTCAGATAATTTCAGTTCAGATAAACACCATTATGAGAGATAACCAGTCTAAATATCTCATGATTCATCTGTCTGTAAACTGAAAGTCCATTGATTATGGCTTTCTAAAATAATCATTACCATTAAAATAATTGATGGTAAGATTCTGAAAGTTTAAATAAATACTTGGCAATTGCAAAGCTTATCTGGATTCATTAAACTAATTTAAATCAGGTGAAAATCTAACCCAGAAAAAGGCTTTATGCACGATTTCTCAGAGTTCCAAAAATGGTCTTCTGTTAGTTTCTAACCAATACCAAAGGATTTATATGATTTTGAAGTAAAACCATTAAATTTATTTCTTTTAGCACAATATTGATCTTGAACTTACTTTAAAGGTTTTAGACTTCTAGCAGATCTTGCACTGGGCATGGACTGAGTTCATAATGAAATCCAAATCACAAAGAAGGCCTTGTGGTTTTGATTTTTGCTGCAGACATTAACAGAGTGCTAGCTGGAGTCCCTGCTAACAAAGCAGATTGCTTCTTTTTTTGTTGTTAGACTTGTGAAAAATTGTAGTGCCAAGACCAAGTAGCATAGTCAAAAATTGCAACAGCTTTAAACTGTTTGCTGATGGTTGGTATAATTTATCTGGTTAAAGCACTTACAATAGGAAAATATTTCCTGATAAAATAATGACAATGGATTGAACAGTGGGATTTTGTAGATTTTGTCACTTTGTCCTGCTGGTTATTAGTATCTAATTCTATATTTGCTTTAGTTTGATCAAACAACAACAATTTCCAAAGGAGTCAATAAGATTCTTTGGTCCAATACTACAAATTCCTCCCTATTTGCAGCAGCTGGAAACAATGGCAAATGCACAGAATGCATTGTGCACCCAGCTAATTAGAGAGTAATGTTTTCAGTTAGGTACCTCAGCCTGTAAACATAACTATTCCAAAAGGGCAGAAGGAATTTCTGTGTGAGAATATAATTTAAATGTGTCTAATTCTTTCAGACTGAAACTCCAAAGTATGGTGACTTCATGTTTAGCACACGTGGGAAAACAAAGGAGGCAGAAAGACCATAGTGGAGTAGGATTTTGATTTCTCTCTAGGGGAAGAAGTATTTCCCTAAAGAATTAGGAGTAATTCAACATCCTACTTTGGCAATAGGATATTTTTGTCAAATTTTTTGCAATATAATAATGCAAACTGTAGCAATGAGTGTTAATTATGTATTTCACAACCAAAGTTTGATTTCAAATACAGAAAACTGGAGTTTGCTTCATATCTAACATATAAGCTTGTTCCAGTAGCAACAAATTTGGTCTTAGTGTGTAGAGATGTGATTAAGAATTCAATATAGATAAATCAAAATTATACAAATAGAATACATTTAAATTTTCTATACATATCTAAATAGATTAATGTGGTCAGGCAGAGATGAAAATAAGGTGATAAGTGGTTGAAGTATGTTTTCCAGTTTTTCAAAATTATTCTTGATGTAGCCAGCCAGTCAAAAATTTTAAAGTTTGGCTTCCAATGGTGTATTTCCTCAGCAAAAAACACGGGAGGGGGTTAAATTTGCCTATCCTTCTGTCATTATTGTCACAAAAGTAATCTGGAATTTTGACTTAAGAATTTTAGGGAAGGAACATATTCTGAGGCCTCACTCCCAGAAGATGTACCTAGTTGCTGTTAACTAGTTAAATTGGAGATTGACTAAGAATTAAGGGCCTATTCATGATAACTGATAGTAATCAAGCAACTGACACCTGCATGTTTCCCAAAAAAAGCAAAGCTAAAAGCTTATCATTCATTATTGAAAAATAATAAATAAGGATGTGTAAGCTTTTATAATGAGAAACTTTTCAGTAAGTAGTGTTCCTCAAAGAAGACAGACATAATAACATACTAATGTTTATTTCTAGAACTTTTTAATAATTTGCAATAGATTCTAATATTATTTCTTCCATTGCCGAATGTTGGGTTCCAGGTTTTACTTTGCTGTTTGCCATTGCTGATTGATCCATTTCATCACCAGATTATGCTACCTTATATCATCTGAATCTGCATCTTCTCAGGCATTCCAAATTCAAAACTTGCATTATAAAGTTCAATTTGTGTGTAAAATCATAGAATAATTTAATTGGAAGTGGCCTTTTGAGGTCATGTGGCCCCATCTTCCTGCTTACATCTGTGCTGAATTTGACTTAAATCACTTGTGGGATTACTAGTTTCTTTTTACAATATGATAGGTCTAAAGTCAGTGGAAGACTTGGTTTCAAAGACATAAAATGCTGTTACTGCGTTTTTCATTGCTTATCTTTTGTGGCTTTTTTCCTGCACTGATGCTGCAGAAAGAATACTGTAATGGCAGTGAAATGCAAATAGTGATCCCTGAATGTCTGACTAAGACATTCTCCTAAGAGTGTTCCAAAATCAAACTGCACTATATTTCCAGAAAGGCATTGTCAATATTAAACTGTTCTTAAGTCCTTGGAGTCAGTAAAACCTTTACCTAATAAAAGACTTTAAGTTTTGGCTTCTGTATAAATCGTTGTTGGTGAAATAATTTAAAGACTTCACTGAAAACTGCATACTCAGAGTATGTCTCTAGATTTTTGCATTTAGTTTACTTGCATATGAAATAATTCTATTAAGTGAGTGGCTTGGTTTGGTCATTGAAACAGCAGTTCCCTCCTCTGTCTCTAAAACAAGGAACATTCCCCTGCAGATTTTCAATTTTCAAAGTAATACAAGTTGTGAAGAAAACATTATAGATTCAATTAAATAGTATTCAGAAAAAATCTCCCTGTTGTATTCAAGAATAATGGCAGGGAAGCATATGTTTATAGAAGATAAGGTGGTGGCTCAGACTGTTGCATAGCCAGTCAGTGGAAGCAATGGGTCCAGCCTCTTGTTAAGTCCAATGCCACTGGATATTTTTTAGTTTCCTTTCACTTCCACTGCTTCCTCATGCTATCAAGGTCACAATTGCCAGTAGTAATGTTTCCTGCAATCTGTCCCACTTTGCAACTTTGTCGAAGTGCATTTGAAAGAGTTGCCTACATTTCAAGGTCACAGAAGCACAGTGAGTCTCATGTTTAGCAGCAGTTTTGAGTGGCACAGTGCTACTAGGCTATTTGAAGTAGTCTGAAAATGTTTTTCACTCTCAGACCGACCTGGCAGATACCTGCATTAGTAAACTGCCTTCCAAAATCAAAGGCTTGTGAAGAAGTACATTTAAGGTAACTATTAAACCTTCATGCTTCTTACAGTTATGAACTAGTTATTGGGTATGATGAACTCAGTTTATCTTTTACCTGTTCTCATTTGATAGAAGCTTTTATAAGCTGTTATAATAGAACAAAATGCAAGCTAGTCAGCATTTGAGATGTCCAACCCAAAAAGAGACCCCTACATTCAAGTACCTTCTAATGTATGATTGAACATCAACATGAATATTTTTATTTACAAATTATGCCAAGACTGAAAATAAAAGCCATACTACTTTTGATGTCATTGAAGTAGTATAAACATCAAAGCCTTTTTGCTTTGCTCACTGGAAGCAAACTTGAACACATACTGTATAAAATGCAGTATGCATACCTTGTATAAAATATGCAGATTTAACAGGTTAATTACAAAGTAAAATATGAAATTTTCCCAAAAATGTTATGATAATTGAACTATGTGTTCATTCTCTGAAATAACTTGCTATGAATTTACAGCAAAATCTAAATGGTTCTGTATTATTAGGTAAACAGACTTGTAGCCATTTCCAGGAAGATCTTACATTAAAGGCTCTTCCTTTAATGCATTAAGGGCAACTACAGAAAAGGGATTGAAGGGAAAATAGCAGTAATGTACTTGGGATTTTAATGACAGTTAATTTCCATTTGAAATGACCTTGTTTTTTAAGACTAAGTCCAGTTGTCAAGGCTTCCAGATTGATGTCCTTGACCATGACAGTTTTGCAAACTTGAAACCTTCAGCCACTCTTTGCATCTCTCTCCTAGTATCAGTTCAAAATGGAAGTTATGATATCCACACTGATGGACACACATCACATGGCATAGGGTATACGTTTTTGTATTCTGTTTATCTGTCTGTATTTTAGTGGAGGCCAAAGCTTTGTTTGTCTCTGCTACTACAGTATCACAAACACCTAGAGCACTGATAGTAATTATAGAAATCTGGTTTCTTACTGTATTTTAAAGACTCAAGTCTCTTGTTTCCAGGGTAGAAAAAGAACTGAACCCTAAAATGAGCTCTAGATTTTTGTCTTCACCCTATAGATTAATATTAGACAACCAAGACACTTTTTAAAATGCAAGTTTGAATGAGATTAAAAAGAAATGATCGCTGTTGCGGGGTGCTTTTAAAGAAACCTGAATGCTTGCAAAGCAGAAAAAATCCTTATATACCTAAAAGTAATTTTATCCATATTTTATTTACCCACGGCTTTCCTTTTTTCTCCTCTAAATCTTAATATGGACCTTAAGTAAAAAATACTGCTAAAATATAACATTACAAATATGGCCATCATCTGTTTTGTCTACTGTAAGGTTGCCTGATTAAAAAATTCTAACAATATTCTAAATGTAAAACTCAAAACCAACATTATTTTACAGAACTTCTTTTGGACTGTACATTGTAAACTGGCTAAATATTTTCTTCTGAGGTATTTTTATAGTAAATGAATGAGAGAGTAGCCTCTTTTATCATCAAAGGGAATAAATTAATACTGGTAAGATAAGAAACTTTCATGTATTCTGATGCATCTCTGGCCTGGAGATGCCTGGGACTCAGGAGACTTAGACAGCAGCTGGGCTAGCAGAACTCAGATTTCATACTAGAATCTGACAGATAACAAGCAAAAAAGGTGGAAGTGTGGATATGCATCAACCAGAAGGGCTGTATTGAATCAAGGAGGAGCTGAGAGACCCAGCAATACCCAGTTGCTGCAGTGAAGGGAAATTTTGAGCACATAAGTGAAGAAATTTTGACAGAACCAGGTAGCCTTCACCAGAGAGTTCTAAAGGCAGTCAAATATGAAAAACAAGTTACTATTAGCTGATTACTTATCTCTCTTTTCAACCTAGATTCTAGAAGTATAGAAGCTGGGGAAAGTGACAACACTTGTTAAAGGATAACAGGAAGAGTTTGAGAATATATCTGATTTCTAAAGCAAATTAATAAAAATCTGATCAAGTATACAAGTAATTTATGCAAGAAAATAAAGCATATATGTGGTTCTTGTTTCACAGCTGTTCATAGCAGTCAGTAAACATATGGATAAACTGCAGGCCAGCTGATATATCTGAATTTCAAAAAAAAAGCTTAGACTAAGTTCCTTTATCACAGTTTCTTAAAGAAATTGAGCTGACAAGGAATAAAAATGGGAGCTAGTACCTTTATATAAATGAATGATGTCCCCCCACCTTGTGAATGTTGTGTCCATTTTGATATGATCAACTCATCTCAGAAAGATGTATTAGAAGTAGAAAAGGTTTATGAAAGGTGTGATAAAGTGGATCAAGACTTCTGTATGAGAAGAGATTAAGAACAGAAAAGGCTTCTCATCTTGCTCTTGGAGGAGGAAGGGTGTGATTTGATTTTGCAGTCATAAATGGCATGGAAAATGTGCAGAGGAAATGACTATTCAGTGTTTCTCACAATCGAAGCATTATTAGCATGTTTAAATTGAATGTGAGTATATTCAAATGCAAAACTCTGCTGCAGATGAGACCAGTGTAGCTGCCTTCAGAGAACAGTTATGTCACTTTGCAGAAGAAAAGTCCATCAACACTATTAAATACAAATAGGGTGGACAAACTGGGTCAGGAGGTTGCTTTATTGCACAGCACGGGAATTCAGAGGAGTATATCACTGGATGCCTCACCCTGTCCTTGCTGCATTCATACATTTTTTTCCTGAGAACCTACTCTGGTCTTAGAGACCAAATGCTTGTTTTTATATTTTTACAGGACTATGAAAGTTGGGAGAAAAAAAACAAAGGTTGATATTAGACAAAAGGGGAAGTAACAAACAGAAGGGAAATGTATCAGTGAACCATGGGAATTAGATGCTTGATAAAGCAACAAAGAAATATACAGATGGGTAGAAAGTGAGATTGTGGCAGGAAATGGAATGAAAAACTGGAGGAGGAGAATTTGCAAAAAGGGGAAAGATTAAATATATACAAGGGAAAGTAGGGGCTTCAAAGAATGGTGAATGAATACATGATAATGGAAATGGGAGAAAACCCTGTATATCTGAATAGTGGAGATTCATAGTAGTGGGGAAAAGGTTTCATTACTTTTTCTTTTTAATAACATGCAGTGTCTTTGCAGGTGACCTGGATACGGTATCACATTATGCATGCCTTAATAAGAGACTATGACACTTTGGTGATTGCTTTCTCATGTGCTCAGGGGCCTAATCTCCAGTCAGGGCTATTCATTTATATGCAGGGGACTCCGCTTGTAGCATGATGTCAATCAAACAGCTGTGTTTCTGGACAACTAGAGACACTTCTGAAGTTCAGTTTCTGCAAAATTTAATAAGACAGTGTCAAATGTATTCAGATCAAAGCTGCTTACTTTTAATCTTTCTGTTCCTAGGTTTAATGTGAGTCTCAGGACAGAGTAGCTTATCTGAAAACAAAAATGCCATCTATCTCTTTTCATTTATATAATTCTTTTATAGATGGTATAAATGCCATCTATACCTTTTGTAAGGGTAAATCCTTACAAAATTATCTGTAATAAAACCTTGAATTTTAAATTTGGGAAGGACCTTTATTCTAAAATTCTTATTAATTCTTACATCACTTGCTATTCACATTACCAAAGTGCATAAGGGAATAGTCCTTATCACTATATAAAGTTCTTCACAACTTAGTGTCAATTGTAATCAGAAGTCAACATAAGCTTTCTAACTTAGAGGAGAAAGAAGCAAGTTCTCACATGGCAAACAGGTATTCCTCTACTGAAGTTAATGAACTAGGCCAATTAACTCTAACCAAAGGTGCAATGTCAGTATACTCTTCCTTTTTAGAGATCAGTCATTTGCCTTGGTAGTGTACTCTTTATGCAAATATGTAAACATGATTAATTTTTACAACTTATTTTAAAAAGAGCTTGAAAGACAAAACCTTCAGCAGAATATCTAAAGCGGACAAGAGATGAAAATTGTTTTCAAGAACACAGAGTTCCATAAATTAGGGCAAGAATGGGTAAGTAATTAGACACCAAAAATTCTAGAGATGCGTTTCCAACCCAGTGTGCAAATGCCCTTAAATGCAACTGTGCACACACCTTGCCAGTAAAATTTGCCAGTGCTTATGCAGAAAATGCCAGAACGGAAAGTTGACAGGTTATGGAAAAGGTAAGTTGAGGGAAAAACTTTTGAAAGGCTAGAAGTTTTGCTTTAGTCTTAGCAATGCCCATGTTTGCTAACAGATACCAGAAGTTTCAAGACCTCACAGAACCATACATTTTAGCCTTTTTGATCTACATACTGTGATTCTGAATGAAATGATTCTTTAATGAAAACCATTAAAAGGTATATATTTTGTCGAATATTCCATGCACTTTCAAATACTGTATCTGAGACACGGCTTAGAAACATAAGGTTGAAAAGTTAGTGTTTCCCTCAATCCATGAAGTAGATATTTAAACCAATGGATTTTGGACCATTTTTTCTACACACACCCTCCTATCACCAGCACCCCAAACCTGACTTTTGATCACAGGGAAAATTAAAGAAAAGCCTCTGAATATTTGTAACCACAGGAAAATAATTGAGAAGTTCATGTGGCAGCACCAATAATCTAATTCTACAGGAGCCACAGTTATATTTGAAATTTCCCATGCGTCCAGGTAGGAGGATCCTACTCACAGAGGAATACCTTGAGCCTCTCCAGATATATCAGCCCTTCCAGTTAGCTGAGCATGCTAATTGAGCAGGTCAAGGGGAGTCACTCAAGAATTTAAAACCTATTATCTGACTTGCTAAAACCAAAGTTTCTCCCCTTGAAAGATTGGGAAATATCATCTCTTTCTAATTTACAGAAAATAGAGGATGGAAAGGGGAAGGGACACAAATATGTGCAAATGTATACTAAGTGTACATCTGTGGCACTGAATTTAAAAGCAGACGTTATCAAAAAGAGGAATATGAATAATATTTTGGGTGGCAGTATTGGCATAGAAATCTGTATTCAATAATTTGATTGAATACTTTCAAGGTAAACATTGCCTATAGCTTTTGCACCTTGCAAATATTTGTGAAGAAAGTAAAGTTGGAAAAAATTTTAAGGAACATCTCTGCTCATTTTTCTCTAAAACCTGATGCTTGTATTCTATAAATACAATTCTGATTTCGTTATTGTATGAAAAGGCAATATTGTAGTAAATTTGATAGTTTTGAGGTAGTTACACATGGTTAAAATTACATTACTAAATTGGGGTAGTTACTTACTTAGTTAAGTTCATAGTTTTTAATAATTATATTTTTTCCAGGGTTTTTCTTCTCTTGAGTAGTAGCTTTTAATGTATTTTCTGCTGTCTGTGGAAAATCTACTTCTAAGTCTCTAGCCAAGTGTTCCTCATTTTGTGTGTATCAGAATATTTGTGAGTTAAGTGACGGAACTGAACAGTGTGACTTCTTACCTCATGATAACATGAGTTAAGAATGTAGTGATGTAGTGAAAAAGCAGGTTCTGCTTATAAATCATCAGTGGTAGCTTTGATAGCTCTGGTGGGCTTACAAATGAGCATGTTGTACCTCTCCATCCATATCACTGTGTTTATTGTTCTCATAATTAAATTTGATTTTAATTTGGGATCATTACTATCCAGTATTTTGCCTATAATGCCTTATTTGATAGACTTCAACATCTATCAAAATTATATAAGTAGCTGCTTTTTATGATTACCAATCAGATCAATTCAGTACAATCTAGTTGATATGACTTATAAAAATGCATCTTGACAAAGCTCTCTTCTCTTTCCTGAAGACTGACACTGCCATAATTTTCTACATATTTTCAGCATTTTCCAGTTATGAACACCTGTCTTTATTCTAAAATTGATATTTAAAAGATCTCTGACAATAAATGAACTTTTTGAGTGCAGTTTCCTTATACTATATGAGTATATATGCATGTGTGTATGTCTGGCAAGGAAGCTTTCAGTTTTTACAAAGCTCTGAGTGCCTGCGAATCACAGATACCTTCACTCTCTTCATGGTTTAAGTGGAAGCACTTAATTCTAAGGTAAACCTTACTTTCCAAAAGATGTTAACTTCTCTTTAAATATAAGGTAAGTTGACTCTTTTGGAAGAGTTCATATGTCTGTTCTCTGGATAACAGAAGGCAAAGTCATTTAAACATTATAATCTGATCATTCTAAACTGGATACCAAGTCAAGAAATTTCTGACTTTCTGTTCTTAAAAGTGCTATCAATTACTGTTGCATCCTGGGATTGGGTTTTAGGGGTTCTTATTTGTGTTAGCTAGCCGAGTCCTGTGTACCCCCACGTTTGCCCCTTGTTTTTCCCCCCCCGCAGTGTCTGGCCCCATGCTGTCTGCCACCGGATCTTCCCCCTCTGCCGCCCTTGTAACCACCCCCCTGGTCCGGCCCCAGGAAACCCCGTGCCTGCCACCCCAAGCCACACGATCCCGCTCAGCCCAAGGCTCGGTGCCCGCCCCTGCGGGGTTCTCTGGTTGGTCGCTGTTGCTGGCGTCACTGCCACGGCAGCCGCTCCTATTGGACGGCAGGCCATGGATCCTCTCGCCCCACCCCTCCATAAAATCCTATCCTGCCAGCACCCAGGCGCCATTTTCTCCCATGCGAGTGCCGGGAGCGGTCGCGTCTTTCCATCGAACCGCGCCATGTGTGACCAATAAACTGTTCCTGCCAAGCACAGAGTAAATGGACAAATTCCTTACCTCTTTACCGGATCCCTAGTGCACGGTAACAGAGGCTGGCCAGCCCACGCGCCTGAGACACGGAGCCATGTCCAGGAACCCATGGCAGAAAACCCCATCAGCATGTGGAAGCTACACCACAGCCGGGCTCCCAAGAGCCGCATGCAGCCGGGCAGAGCGAAAACCCACGCCGCAAATTACTACCTTTCTCTGCCCTTGTTGTCTTAAAGAAAAGCCTCTGGTAACATTTCATCACGGTGCTAGAGTGTCCTTGGATTTCAGTGTCAAACACTAAGGATTGGTTAATCAGATTTCTTTCTGGAGATTCATTTTGCTCAGATTTACTGCACAATCAAACTTTACCATCTTCTAACGATTGCTGTGCATACAGTTGATTAATTCTAGCAATATTCTGCTTTGTCTCACTTTGTCCCTCCCTTTTACTCCTGTCATGCATGTATGTGAAGTCAAATGGAGTGCATATATTCCCATGGGTGTCTCCCAGATTAGACCTGGACTTAATTTAGTTCTTTTCTTTTGTGAATATTACAGTGAACATCAAAATTTACCAAAATATTCTGGCTTATAGAATGTGCCTCACACATTCTTAACCAAAAATCACAGCTTTGTGAGTGTTGACTTCTGCAGATTGCCAGCATGGAAATTAAAGATGTCACATGTGGACATACAGAAATAGGACCTGGCTGTGACTGGTACTGTACAGAAGCACATTGATTCCTAGTGGTGAGAAAATGAAGAGTGAAATGCAAATAATATGTTTCTGTATGTAGCAGCATTATATGCTTGTTGTCATTTCACACCTGATCTCTGACTACAGTAAGAGAAAGCTTCTTTTTCTTTCTCAGGAATCCAGGAAATGGTACATTTCCAGTTTTTCACTTGCATTTCAAACTCTCCTTACAAAATATTTAAGTGAAAAGGCAAAATAGAGGTAATAAAAAAATTAGAATTCAGGGTATGTGATCTGACAGAGCCTAAAAAGTATATGCACAGTCATTTGCCACCTGTCTGGGTAATTTGTCTAAATATTGTTTGAGTCATGTTCAAGGCTAGTTTTCAATCACATGTGCTACAAGGACTTCACTACTTAGCACCTTCTCAACACAGACAAAATTTTCTGATAATAAAGTTAGATAGGATGTAGCAACAGGTCTCCTCTGCTCTATTGCCTTGCTCTTTAAAGCTGTATTATCAAGATAATGCTACCAACAAAATAAGATAAATAATTTGAGAGAATAAGTCTTTTTTATTGAACTCCTATATAAATGGACTGACATGATTTCTTGAAAAAGGAATAGTGGACTTAAACTACAAATGTAAAACCACTTTTTTTTTTTTTTTAAGAGACATCTATAATTTTTGGGCACATGTAACCTTGTATGAAGTCAGTAATGTAGTTCAGATTGTCTAAGCATCCTTATTAGTTTACCAAGAGAAGCTAAGTGACATTTTTGTTTCCCTTTTTGCTTGTTTGATTGCATATACTTGCTGTTCTGTCACTTTAAACACAAAATTCAGAAGGCTGGTTTTTCACTTTTAACAAATTCAGACAATCCAAGCCATAATCAGAGAAAATCCTTGTGGTTATCTGTGTCTTTTCTAATCCAGGTGAATCTTTAAGTGCTATTTCACTAAATACAAAATTATGAATTAGATGGGTGTGCACAGTCAGTGAACAAGTTAGCAATACTTAATATTCTTGTAAAACTCCTAGTTCTCTCTCAGCTGTATTTTGTTTTAATGTAAGAGCTTTCTGAAATGTTTTGGTTCCTCTTCTCTTCCCTAGACATTATTATGGGGATGCTGGAATTGGCTTATCCAATTCCAGCATCCCCATAATAACCTTTATGGTTTTTGTCTTTCCCTTATCTCCTCTGCAAAAACTCCTTTTGGTCCAAATGACAACAAAATCACCCTGGTGTAACACAGCATAACTCTCCTGTAACTCCTGTGTTCTACCTTTTAGCAGAGTTCATTTAGAGTCAAATCCCTCATCTTTTTCAGGGTTTCTCCAAAATGCCTATATTTCATAGGCAAGAGCAAAAAATATCATCCACAGTTCTTACATCCCCTGCTTCAGTCTCCACAAAGGTCTACCAAAGCAGCACTGTGAGGTGTCACTCTAACAGCCAGCAAAGAACACAATAGGAAGGGAGTGGACAATAGGGCAATTTACATTATAATCGATTTTCCTGTTCTTTCCCAGTAAACAAAAAAGAGTGTTTGTACATAAATAACTGGAACTTAATGCCATACATACAGCTATGGGCTTTCTGCATAGTTGAACAGATCTGGTTCAGTAATTTGTATTGTTTGAAAGAAGCTATCAATAGCTATAGGGAAAAAGAGAATACCCAGAGTTCAAATGCAAGAAGGAAACAACACACCAGGCAGAAGCAGAGATTGGCTACCCAAGAGGAATACAGAGTCATTACCCATAGCTCAGAGCTGAAACTGGGAAAGCCAAAGCTCAGATGGAGTTGAAGCTCCAAGGCTTTAGAGAAGGAGGATCCAGTCTTTGTTTGGAGGAACATAATAAGAAAATAAAAAGTAACAGACACTGATTAAATACAAGGACACATTTCTCAGCTATGAGAGTAATGTAATATACATACAATTTGTCCACAGAAGGTCTGAAATCTCTGTCCTCACAGACAGTGAACTGGACACATCCCTAAGCAACCTGCCCTAATTTGGTGTTCCCTGAAGAACAATTTGGATCACCTAAAATGAAGTTGGTTTGTTATTTTATAATTTGATTTTTCATAAATGACTGTAATTTTTGTTTTTATTTTCATGTTCTATGAGGTCTCACTGAAGAAGCCAGTGTCCATAACAATGGAAGGTAACTGCCTGATACCTACTAAAGTCTTTAGTTAAATTCCCAGTGAAAATAAATATTTTTAATTTCATACATGATAACTTCTATGATTATTTTGAATAGTTAAGATTATAAATATTACATTAAAAAATACAAAAACCCCCAACAAAATCTTAAAAAGTTAAGATTTCATTTATACGTGGGTAGCTATAATATTCTTTGCATATCTTGCCTTCACTCACTGAATTGCTTCAGTCATTTTGGTAGGAGTCATTCAGCATTACAGTAGGAGGAAATCCATCGTGGAGGCAGTATATCAATAACATTATTTTTCCTGAGTGCTTTACAGTGTATATTTCCAAGAGAAGAAAAGAAAAAAATCTTTCTCTCAAGAAAACAACATAATTCCTTTGCATGTCAGTCAATCAATATCATGCATCCTAAAAGCACTTTCAAGAGAAAATTTAATAAGGCTAGGGCAATTTATCACAGTTAAGTCCTGTAACTTTCTATTCAAAAAAACTCTCATTGACTTTATGTTGACTCACTACTCTATGAGGCTTTACTGCTATGCCTGCTCTGCTTTTGAACAGTCAGCCATGGTGTTTAAGATATCTCCTTTGTGTCATTGGACTTGATATTTCTCCTGGGAAGAAAAAAGAAAGATTATTTTGTGGTTTAAGCTTGAAGTTTCGTTCAATTTCTTTGAAAACAAATTGCCTGGCTTTTTTTTATCATTATTTAAAAAGACAGAAGATTGAAGTTAAATTAATTTTTGTGTTGTACTTTCCACAAATTCTGTACTGTATATATTCCTTGTTTTGAGTTAGCAGGCTTGTAATAGAGTAAAGGTTGGATGAGCTGAGAAAGAAGAAATGCACCATAACTCAACAGCTGGAAATTTTTCATTAATTTCCCAATTGTACAAGATTAAAGACAGGTTCTTTTTTATTTTTTTTTTTGAGTGAGAGAAAATTATCAATTTAAGAAAAAATAGTTAAAGACAATGTGACGTAATGTTACTCCTTTCCAACATTTAAGTCCTAGGGATAAGAGAGAAATACACTCTTGTTTCTTTCTGCTTAAATGTTCCCACTCTAAGAGTTTTAAAGAATTATGGAGATAACTGAAAATTAATTTTATTGTTATTATTTTGCCCAGAGTTCATTCTGATTAATTTTATGGATTTCTTTCTAATATTAATATAAGTTTAATATGTACTGTCATGTGAGTGGTTTCCACTCACAATAAATTTAAGAGTTGATAACTTTACTTGAAATTGTTACAAATCATGTGCTATGGGTAAATTAGTACAAATCAGAAAGGAAACAATGTGTGTATTTACATTGTAGGGTTTCTCTGATATTTTTCTTTAAATTTGGAAAGACAATTTATTGGCAGTCTATTTCTATATTTGTATTTCTAAATAGCAGTAAGAAAGCTAATTTTTTTTTAGCTGATAATGAACACCTGAAAAAGAAACAAACAAGAAAAGCCAAAAACTAAAATTAAAAAAAAAAACACACAAAAAAACGCCCCAAAAAAGTCACAACTCCTCCCCCACAAAAAAAACCAAAACAAATACCCCAGATATAAAGTTCTCTTCTACCACCAAGTTAAACACTTATATTAAGTTAAATCAGCCAGTCTGCCCAAATGTGTCTGTAATTCAAACAGTTTATAAATATCACATAATACAAGCAAATGGCATAGCTAGTCTATTAAAAACAGCAGGGAGTACTAATCACTACTAATTGCTATGTTTACATTTTAAGTGTCAGAATAATCATGCAATTTTCTCTCTTTACCTTGCATTTCTTTCCTATTGTCTTCATCTAAGAGATATTAAAAAATGCAACTGATAAGAAAAGAACCATTTTCACACTTTTGATTCATATGTCTTTACAGTTATTATAAGTCATTAAAGTTATTATGAACTGGAAATGTAGAAGAGCAAAAACTTCTTAATCAGTTCTGTAGTTTGTAATGCTAAGATTTTAAATTTAACTGCTATATCTATTGTACAAGATTCTAATAAGCATAAGGACAGCTTTTTCATTTAATTTGCTGACATTTTATAGGAGCTTCATTAAGTACTACATAATTTAATGTACTAAATTACTCAGATAATATATTTTTATATGAATGTGTGTACAAAAATATGATTAATCAAGGAAAATCTAAGCTTAGCCCCAAAAAAAATAAAATGTCAATTTTTATGATGACTTAAAATATTCTCCTTTCTTAAAGTTTTTTTCAGTTTTCCCGTTAGGAGTCAACAGTGTTGTTCTTCAAAGCCACTTTGCATATTTGATGGGCATCCTTGGTTTTGACCTATAGAGACCATCTATAGGGTGATATACCAAACAGATGAGTATGAAAGTACATAAATAGAATATAAATTGATTGATATGCTTAATGTAGTTTTGGGTGTCTGAAAAATTAAATTTAAGTCTGTAAATTAAAGTGTTGTAAGATACTGTTAACAGAAGTGTCAGAATAGGCATTTAAGATGCACTGAATATCTGAATTCACTTCAGACCTGATCACTTTTCCCATGTTAAATATGTATCAGAATTCATTAACAACCAAGCTCCAAGCAAGTCTTTGGAATCAAAAGATAATTCTATTCTCTTGGTAAATCTCTGGAGAGCTCGATAATGTCTGTAGTTATAGTTGACACAGGATAATAGGAGCTCAGTGAGAAAATCGGGAATACTGGAGAATGTTGGATGGCCTGAAACTAGAAATAGTGGCTAAGGTACCTAAACCAAATCTTAATTCCAAACTGGTGCAGTTCACCTCAAAGTGGCATACTGAGGTCGTACAAACTGTATCTCAAAGGATTTGTCTTGGGTGGTTATCTACTCATCACTAAATGCTTTCATTTTGACACCTTTGCTAACTGTACTGAAATAGTAACTGTTGATTAAAATATAAATCTCTTAGGTGAAAGTAAATCATGTTAATCTGTTAGCTGAATTGGTTCAATGCCTTCTGTGCCACTACTTTCATTTTAAGTAAATTCACATTAGTGGTATTGTAGCTACTACTTTGCAGTACGTAAAAATACCAAATAAATTCATGTAGCAGCCACAGATAAGATTACACATTTAATGCCAACAGTGCAATATCCACACTCTACAGCTCTTAAAGGCAGTAAATAGGGATAGAGTATTTTATGCTGCTTCTATCTCCCTAACTGTAATTATCTCTGGCAATATCTAGATTTTTTTTTCTTCACCGGGTATTTTTGGCGTAAGTGAAGTAACAGTAACTATGAAAATCTAGTGTACATTTATTTTCTTTGTTATACAATAGAAAGCCTATGATAAATGTATTATATGAGTAATGCAATGTACAAATTTTCTTAAATTTAATCATTATGTGGCTTTCTGTGTTTTCTATCATATCCTATAAAATGAGACAGAAATTGCAGTAAAGTGTTAGATCGAATTAAATTAGCCAAGACTGGTAACAGTGATCATTCTTACTTCTTCTCTGCAAGTCAGTAAGTGATAATTGAAACTTGAATGTAATGCCAAATAAGAGTAATACCATTACTCTTATTTGCAAGTTATTTGAATAATTATCTAAAAAGGAATATCAGGACATCTTATGAGTTTACGCCGAAACAGACCTCTTGCTGCTTACATATTTTAGGTTTGTCCATGCACATTTTTATTAATGGACACTGACATATAAAGGTAATAAAACCTTCATCTTAAAACAACAGAATGAATTTTTATTGTTTTTAATTTTTCAGATGTTATAAAAAAGTTTTATTAATTTATTTAACTGTTACTCTATCAGGAAACAGAGTTGACTTTGTACTAAGACATAAAGCCGTGCTTAAATGCCTCATAGTAAGTGAACCATTTCAAACAATATGGGCTGTTTTCCATTTGTCTTCCATTTAATGGTGCTATTTATATTAACTTTATTACTATCTCAGTGTCCTCATTTATTTTCTTCACTGCCATTTTCTAAGTAAAGGATTAAATATATGTTAAATTTTCTCTTTTAAGTTAGTTGCTTGTCTTTTTATTCTACTTTTACTGAGAACTCTTTATTTATGTCTTTAGTGACTGAGTACACTCAAACTCCATTGAAGTAGGCAGGAATTAGAGTGATTTTTGGAGAAAAAGAAAAAAAATCACAACACAAGAGAAGTGGAACAGCGCATCAAAAAAAAACTGGAAAATTATTTGTGCATTGAGTAGATAATACTTGATCTACTTTTGCTGTGATTTGAACAAGTATAAATTTGAAGTATAGTATAGATTTGAACAAGTATAAATACACCTCTGTGTATTATTGATGCTATTTTACCTAATTCTTTACCTTTATGCCCCCCATTTTTAGATGCAACCATAATGTGATAGTAATATTTAGGTTTTTTTTTTTTTTTTTTCAGAAGACAAAAATGTTTTGTTTTAACTCTCAAATATATGGACAAAAGCTTGGTTTCATCCAACCTACAGAAAACCAGAAAAACTTCAGAAACAACCATAAAGAGGGAGAAGTCATGAAATTTCTCATGGTCATGGAACTGGGAGAGATAGGCTCATCTTCTCCATCTCTAAAATCATTAAAACTAGTCTCATGCAATAATTGTATTTGTTCTCATTCACCACTGAGTAGTGGTTCATCTTATATTTTGGTGACTGTTGGTATATGCTTGTGTTTGTAAGGTCTGAGCGAAGAAAAGTCTGCAGCAGCAATTTTCAAATAGGCTATTATCATACCTGATTTGCAACAGGTATTTTTCCATTAAATATTTTTATGTAAGAACACTAATAGGTAGTTTAATAGGTAATAGTTTCTTTTCTGAATCTAGAAGTATTCTAGATTATCAGAAAATATTTCTCTTCCATGTCATTATTATTTAATCTAGCATATGAAGTTTTCCCACTTAAACAAACAGCAGTTTCAGATGTCTTGACGTATTTATTAAGATTGAAATAATTTCTTGTGAATGAAAATCATGCTTGTGTTCTACTAAGTTATTTAAATTTTCTCCCAGTAACAATATAGCACATTGATTTTTTTAACATGTAGTCCAGTTTCTATGTGATCTGGGAACAGACCTGTAATTGGGAACAATCTTCCACACAATCTCCTTATTTGAAAATTACATGGTCTACATATTTTGCAGGAAACAACTTTGAAAATAGGACAGCTACCATATTTATAGTTACCTAAGGTTGCTAATAAAATATTTCCTTTGGCACAGAAAAATAAAGGAAAAGGAAAGATATATCAAACTTAAAGGTGAGATGTACTTCAGTGCCCACTGCAGTTCATTTCCAACTGAAGTGGTGCCATTACCATGCAACCTGGGTTACAAGCCTGCTATTTTCCAACACTATTTGGAAGTCCCAAACATATTTGAATATGAATTCTGTGGCAAGAATTTGGAAAATTGTCTCAAAACAGTTCTTCTTGAGAAGTCCACTGCTGTTCACACTAAAGTCCACAGCAATCTGAGACAAGCACAGAATCAACAAAGCTGGTAAAAGAGACAACTATACTGTAGTCTTACCCTTCCTTGTTACTGTCAGCAATTTTCCTGTTTGCTACCAAAGACACTATGCCTGGCTTTTGTTTATGCTTTTGTCAGTGCTTTCAAAATTCTATTCCTCTATTTATTTTCTGGGCTGTCATCCTGGGCATTTAACATCTTGTAAAATAGTATTTGTGCAAGTTGTGTTGTGGTTTGAAAATAGTCTGTTCACAGCTGGTTGCTCAGCTGTTATCATCTGAGTATCTTTTGGACTTTTTCTTATCTTCCTGTTTCTTTCTCTGATGACTTCTTATAAACAATACCAGTATAATTATGTGTTCAGATAAAATATTATTGCTCTGCATGACCTATATCTATGGCTTGGTCACATAACCCTAGAATTTCTCTGGCACATAATAAAGGAAGTCTGTAGTGCTGTATTGGTATTCTTCATACCTCAAGTAGAGAGGTCTTAGAAGCTTCTTTTTAAAAAATCTGTCTATCAAGAACTTGCAAGGAAATACAGCTGGGCGTTAAGGAATTATAGTATAGAGAGAGACTGAAAAATGTCAATACTTCTCCAGAACTGGCTCCAATTAATAAGCATAAAACTGGTGATAAAATATTCTTAGAGAAGAAGGTATGGCTGAAGAGCAGATTTCCAAGGGAGACAAAAAAATCAGGAATCACACCACTGGTAGAAAGTGCTGCAAATTCTTGTGAGATCGAGTTAAATTTTTTATCACGCTACAAATGGCATGTACAGAGAAGATTCTGGGAAGTCCACCAGAGACTTCATTAATGCTAACTTATTTTTACCAATGGGCTCATGTGTGCTCCAGGAGTGCTAGAAGCACATCATCTTCTTGTTCTAAATTCTAGCTTTAGCAAACTTTGTTTTTCTCTCTGTATAGTCATATTTGGGTTTCTTAGGTTAGTAATTTAGATTTTTTTAGGTTAGAATGCACTGCCTTGTTGTCAACCTCTGTATTTCCATAAACAAAACAATGAGGGCAAAGTAAAGATTAATTTATTAGAAAATTATTTATTCAAGAAGTAGGTGACTTTCTAACATACAGAGATAAATTTTAGTCCCTATCCTTGTTTGTCTTTCTACATTCCACCAAGCTGAAAGATGCTAAAATCATGTTTATTTTCATCTTTATTTTCATGATTATATGATTCTGTGATTATCAGAATAGTTCTTTACAGCTGCTAAATGTGGGATCCAAATGTCATTGCAAATTCCATCCTTAGTCCTTATATTCCCTAATACAGGAAGACAACTACAGTTAAAAAAAAAATCTTTATAGAAATTGAAAAACAAATATTCTATTTTAATTCATGCTATTCATCCCATTTGCAGTTTGTTTGGTTTATTTCGTGCTCTTGGAGTAGGACTCTTCTAGTGTTCCAAAGTTACTGCCTGTGTTACACTTGACACTTAGGCTCCATTCTGATCTGACTGAAACAAGGATAAAATACAGTGAATCTGGATTGGTAGGTGGATCAACCTTTTCTTTCAGTGTTTTTTCCTGTTTATTAACATGTGAAACATCAGCTATATCTTCAATCTAAATACATTATTAGACACTGAGTTTGGGGTTTGTTCTGTGGATCAGAATAACATCTTTTAACTCTGTTTGATGTATATAGAAAATTTGATTACTTGAGTCTTCAATGAGACTGTGCTGCTATTTATCCTGACAGATAAAGAGCTTTGTTTCCTTTCTCTCATTCTACATAGCAGGAGTCCTGGGCATATACTTGAAAACTCTACTAATAAAAATCACTGTCAGAATTTAAATCAGTCCGTTTTTTACTGATTATCCTCCAGCTACCATGCAGTTGAAGATAACATAATATGGATTACTGGTTAGATATTGAAGATCCTAGTTACTATTTTTTTAAATTAAGTGTATTTATTGTATTAAAAAAGTAAAATATCAAGTGCCATATGTATACAGTCATTGGCCCATCATTAACTTATAAATAATATAAAAGGAAAAAAAACACAACATAATACCATAAAGAAAAACTGCCTTCTTTTTACAATAGCATTTGCATTACATTTCAAAGAAAATCTGAGTGCTTAATATAGGGGTACAAAGTAATCTCTGATTGTACATCCAGAATCTAGTATGATATTTAATTCTTAGATCAAATCCCAGAAACAAGTAGTGCATCAGGTGTTATGACTATATATACATTCCTCTATTATTATAACATGAACCTGAATATTCTTCCTTCAACTTCCTTTTTTAGAATGCCTTTGGTAGAACCTTACTCAGCTGACTCGAAAAGAGACATAATAGATCCTGACACTGGAAAAAGAATATGTTTTTAATTTTATACGTGTTTTATTGTATTTATTATAGTTTATTTCATTCATTTATTTTATTATATTAAAGTGACTTAACAAAAGGAATAGCATTAATTTAAATTCTAGCTCTTCTGATTTTTCTTGAAAATTTGAACTAAAATCAGGAGCTGTATCCAGAATTTGGCTGTTCTCTTTTTAGTACATCAGAATGAAGACCTGGAAACAATTTTTCTTGAACACTGGAAAATTCAGATTTAATCTTTGTCTGACCTTTGCAGTATAATCCCTCTCTTTATGGTCTTTAAATATTAAAAATAAAATGGTAATATACAGATTTTTTATATCAGAAATTACAGGATAATGAAGTCTACCTGAATTAGAGATGTGTTTGTAAGCATAAGCATGAACATTGTTTTGGATTGTGCAAACTGAATTTTATGTGAATTTTGAAAATGTACATAGTTTCTTGTCAACAAGCAGATCAATGAAGTGCTGTCCAAATTGTTTATACATTACTTAGCCTTCCTAGTGCCAACATTACTGTCAGCTTTTGTTAGAGAACTTCATTTATTTAAAATTCCATTCATTGTGGGAAGGATGAAGAAGTGAATCATGTCTCAATAATGGGAATCTGGAAGGGGAAGGCATTTTCTTGTGCATTGAATTAAAACCACAAGGTACTAGGTCATTTTGAGCTTTGCATTTGAGGCAGAAGTTTTGCCCCAAATGAGTCTTACCAGAATAGTCTTAAATGGCCAGGTCTCAACAAAACCTATGAACATTCGACTGTATACCTGGTAGTTCAAAAACAATGTGGGTAAGGCTTATCTAGTAAGCCTTTTCTTTTTTTTACGGGAAGCATATAGTTGGAAAAACCCATTCCTCCATTCTCTGTGGAATGGGAATTATTTTTGAAATTACCTCTTACTATAACAATCTGTTAGAGTATAGCATGACTGAAATGCTTTGACACCCAGTCAGCCCCACAGACTTATTATGAAATGTGCTGTATTAATGCATAAAACTCCTGCCTCTTCCAGTTTCTTACATGACTAGAAACAGCAAAGGGAATAGCAGCAGGACAGGCAAACAAAGACATTTGCATGGGAAAATTATAGTCTTCATCCATTGATAGATACAGGAAAATTCAGAATTCTAAATTGATTAACACTCAGTGTACACCACTCTTTTGGATAATAGAGAAAAATCTTGATTTATGTAGTTAGGTTAGGAGCAGCTGCCACTTCCAGCCGCTCCATCGCACAACTCTCTCCTGCTCCAACCAGTAAACCCAAGGACATGAGGTCTCCATTGAGGCTGAGGGACCCAGCTGCCACTTCTCTGTGTACAGGTTCAACCAGTAGCAAACTGCAGAATGTGTCAGAGAGCAATTATAGCTGTGCACTAATATAGTGCATACGTCAGATGCAGTGAAACTGAGAATCATGTATTGAAATACCTCTGTGGCTAGTTCCGGAATGGTCTCAAATTGTTGAAAACATTTTTAACTTAAATATTTGGTTTATACTCTTTTTGATGTCAGCAGTGAATTGTGGCTCTCAGTTTTGATCTTATTTTTTAATTAGTGTTTATAGGATGGTAGATAATCTTTCATTATATTCAGATGTATCTGTATAATTTCCTTGGCTTTGCAGGGTTTACATGAATATTACTGTATACGCCGCTGCTGATTACCTTGAATTTAATATTTAAACCTCAAGGCAAGCCCACCTTCTTGAGATACCTGTCAGAACTAACTTGTAGCATTGTCCCAGCTTAATTACTATAGCATCCCTGATTAATTCTTTGCCACCACCAGTGAACTCTGAAGTGAATGTTTACTAAAGTGAGACAGGGAAATTTAGAAGCTACCAAAAGCAAATTTAGCTGATGGGCAGGATGACTTTAGAAAATTTTAAAAAGTATTGTGATGATATGAAATCTCTGACAAAGCCTTTTAGTTAAAATGTATCTTAATTAGATTTTGGCAAAGACTTAGGTGTAACTAGTTGTGGGTTTTTTTTTATTATAGGTGCTGTATTAAGCATCATCTGATTTCAGTCACCTGTTGCTTGTTTTTCTCCTTGTTGCCCACTTTTTCAGCCAATTCAACTATTTATGTGGCATGTGAAAAACTGTATCCAGGAACAAAATTTAAAATTATTTTCATTACTTTTTTCTGTCACTGTTCAAATAATATCAGTTTGATAATCTTTTATTCTCCTGTCTTCACAAATGTTATTGAAGAGGCCATAAGGCATTGGAGATTGGCAAGATGGATAGAAAGGTTGGAGAAGGAATGGGAGCTGTAAAATCTGTCTTAGCCACCACAGCAGATGTGTATGATATTTTACCCTTGTCAGAAAAGTAGTGTATGGCTGGACATCTACCTAGCTGAAATCTGCAACACCATTATGAATTTTTCAGGATCTTTACCTTCTTTACCTTCTTTTCAATAAACTGTCATTCCCCCCTCCATCTTCCTTCCTGCTCCCATCTTAAATAAATTCTGTCTTTTTCAGGGAGTACATTGTTGAAGGTTTATAAGTAGTGAATTAGTCTCTCCACTGTCTTATCAAGGACATTTTTCTCAAGTAAATTGACACGTTCACTTCTGAAGGGCATTCAGTTAAACAATTACATACAAACATGCTCTGTCTCTCTGCTTTTTAGCCTGAGTAAGACACTCATTCTCATCTTTTGTAAAACACTTTCAAACATACAAGAAAATTAATGTATTCGGAGCAAAAATGAAAATACTACAGAATGTCATCAGATTCCTCAGAAGTGATCAAGGACGTTAGATTTTGGGACTATTTTCAAGTTTACATAAAGATTCCCGCACAAGTATTCTTTGCCTATGAACAAAAAGACAAAGTGACAAAGATTGGAAACCTAGTTCTAGAGAAGGCTGAGCTGGAAATTCACTTAATGGCTGCATTTGTAGTCAGAAAAATCAGAGAAACTAGAATGTGAGTTTTAAAATATAGCAAGGAGATAAATCCTTTTCCTACTCCAAAAATATTTGTATGAGAAAGAAGGAATGAGAAGCAGCAGCATAAAATACTGGAGGAAAAGGTAGCAGAAAACTTCCATCCTTTAGACAAAAATAATCAGCTGTACTGTATAAATTCTTTCAGATAGTTAACAATTACTTAAATCAATAACATTGCAATTTAAATTAATAACTTTATAATATTTCCTTACAATATTGCCTTTGTTCTACCCTCATCTAGGAAACCTGTGTTTCTTGTCCTTTGAAAATATCCTGGCTTAAGTCATATTAGATGAGGTTAATAATGCTCTTTATTTTGCTTCTCTGCAGGGTTTCCTGTACAGATGAATGACTCAGATCACTCCCTATTTGAGCATTCTTTCCAAGGATGCATGCAGAGTATTCATGTGGATGATCAGCTGGTGGACTTGCATTCAGTGGAGCAAGGAGAGCTGGGAAGCTTTGCCAATGTCACCATTGACATGTGTGCCATTATTGACAGGTAATCTGTGGAGAGATCACCCATACTCTGATACACTGACACATCCTTCATATTCTGAAAATATCCAGTGATCCACAAAAGGTGGTCCTGACACTGCCTGTGAGCATGTGAAGGCAGCCTACCTTTTCAGCGGTAGGAACCAATGCTTAGGTGATGGAGATGATGCCTTTAAATTGTAGACTGTGTAGGGTGCAGTGGAAATCAACTCTCCAATATCTCCACTCACCAGCAGAGGAGGAGGTGAAAAGTTCTTGTAAGTAAGGCTCAGCCTATATGTCAATAATATGGCTGCCTTGCATAGAGAAAATTCCTCACACATTTTGTCTGTTTCTTAGATGACTGTTAGGAGACCTTTTTGCAACTAGAAGTTGTGGCTCCTGGCTTCAACCCCTTCTGGATCCTCTGTGCTCCTCAGAGAAGTAAAGCAGGTCCTCATGCTTGTACATCACTGAATGTAATAAATGCTCAAATTTAATTAAAGTAATGCTTACTGGGTTAGGTTTTTCCAGTCTGAAAAGAGTAATTGAGAATTAAGGCAGCCTTTTGCTTTGGCACTATCTTTTTAACCACTTACCTGTATTCATTTTTGTTTCTTCTGATTAATGGTTTCTTTGTTGGTGAAAAAAAAGAAAATACCAGCAAAGACAGAAAGAAGAAGTAACCCAACTCCTGAATGCAGGCAGCTTGGCTTATCATGAAAATTACCTTACATTAAAGCCATTGCAAGCCTGCTGGAAAGCTGAAAATGGCTTTTTCAAAAAGTGCTCTGAAAGAAACAAGGAGTACTAGATCAGAGAACCCTGGAATAATTAAGGTAATAAACAACTACTGGAGCTCATATCACCCTCTAAAAGCAGTGCCAACTTCAAAGCTACATCAGGTTACTCACAACCAGTTGAGCTTTGTATATCTCCAAGGACAGGTATTCTGCTGGCTCAATGATTTTGGATATCATCAACAAATATCTGCATAGTTAAGGTAAAGAAATACATTCTTTTAATTTCCTACTTTATTTTAAGAGCCTCTCAGACATAGATGCTACTGTGAAAAAAAACAAAATATAACATACTGCTTTGATCTTGCAAAATGCCTTCTCTTCCTGAAATGTAGACATCCATTTGCACTAAATGAGTTGTGGTAGGTTGACCAGCAGCCAAACACTGCCTCTACCTTTAGCTCTCTCCCCTGTCCTGAGAGATGGGGAGAAAAACAGAAAAAAGGCAAAAAGACTGGTGGATTATGAAGACAATTTAATAAGAAAAGAAAAAGCTGCACATGTAAACAAACCAAAAAGAAAAATTTATTCACTGCTTTGCATCAGCAAGCAAATGTCCAGCTGCTCCCTGGAAAGCAGAGCCTTGCCTCAGTGCATGTAGTGGCTGTTTTAGAAGAGAAACTCCGTAACACTAAACATACTCCTTTTCTCTTCCATCCCCTGAGGTTTTATTGCTGGGCATGCTGTTGTACAGTATAGAATTTCCCACGGGAAACTGCTTCCAAAGTCCCTCCTTCCAAAGTCTCAGTCTGGCTCAGCTAACCCAGCTATGTCCTTGTCCAACCTCTTACCCACCCCCTCCTCCTGGCCTTTAAGGGGAAGGGTGCGCAGAGAAGCCTTGATGCTTCTGTGCAGGCGCTGTCCAGCAGCAGCCAAAAGAGTGATCTGGTACCAGCATGGTTTTAGCTACAGCTGGGGACCACAACACCCATGGACTGCTGGGAGGAAGATTCATTTAGTGACTCCATCCCAGCCAGACCCAGTATACCACTGCAGTAATCTCAGGGTTACAGCTTTTTGCTGTACCAGTGAGCTGCTCTGGCATGTCAGCCCACTTTATATTGATTCTCCTCATGGACCTGTTGAAGGTTGAAGTCATAATGAAAAGAGTATGTGACAAGCTGGTGTCGTAGGGATGAAGTTTGTTCTGTCTCCTCACACATATCTGAAATGAAAAAGAATTTCTGTGGTCAGTATGTGTCAGTTTGACTTGGTTTTATTTTTAATATTTGGTTTTGGAAATGCTAACTGACTTGAAAGAAAGGACATGAAGATGATTAAGTCTTTGCTTTTCCTCCAGTGGATAAATTTAAGCTTATGCAAAATTTTGTATTGATCTCAATGACTGAACCCATTTATTCCAGTTTCTATTAGGAAAAAAATGCATTATTATAGTGATGTTAATCAGAATTAAGGTTTTGAAATATATTATAATGTAATTACAAGTAATTTACAGTGCAAGTTAATGAGTATCAAAGCTTTATGATGCATTTATGAAATACAGTACTTAAGGCTTCCTATATGTTGAGCAGCTCATTTTGGAAGTTCTTGTAGAAGTTACTATTTAGAAGCCATTTTTTTTTATAACACATAATATACATCCAAATATTTCATATGATGTCATGTGCCACATAAAAGTTATATATAGTGGTGGTTTATGATATGAAAATATTATTATGTTTTCTATATTTTTGTGTATTATATATTAGTTTTATTATATATATAAACATCTGTATTCATAACAGAGTTTGGCATAAATAACATTATTTTATCTATGCTTACGTATGTATGTATTTATATTTTCTTTATATAAGAGAATATATTCTCAGTCCGTTTCTCTCATTTACCACCTTGGGCGCTGATATTATACTCATAAAAGTTAAAACTGTATGCCTTACATTTATGCTTTTAAGCACAGGAAGATTTTGTTGCAAGCAGAATAGCAGTTGTATAGTCCCAGGAAATTAGGATAGTATCCAAAGAAGTTTCTTAGAGTTGGCTTTGATTTTTTCAATTATTGAGATGTAATCAAGTATATTGAAAACTTACTTCTCATTACTTTGCACTTTAGAACAAACCCTTTGGCTGAGAGGTAACAATGCCAAGCTTTATATCTGACTGGATTTTCATGGCTGTCTTATTAACATCTGCAGATAAAAGTTTACAAGCACTTCTGCTACAATATGACATTATATATAACATTTTTATGTGGCTTTCTTTTAAGGAATGTAAGTACCATGTGTGCTATATATCAACTCAATTTCACTTCCTTTGAAAGGGGAAGATCCTTGTGGCTTTTCATAGTGGGATCCTCTTGCTTTTTTAAACTAGTTTGGATCTGAATCATAAAGGCTTCAGTCGTCACCATCATCAACATGGAAATTGATTTCATAGCCACACTTCAGTAAAGACCCCCACTGGGCAAAAAGTTTTGCTGTCACATTGAATTATTCTTACTGCAGGCTTCAGCCATTTGGTTCAGGGGACAAAAGGTGAAGTTGTAAATGGTGGCGTTTTTCATCATTAGCCAGAGTGGTTAGTAAAGAGGGGAGAGTTTTCTCGGTAATAACATAACAAAAGTTACTGAGGGTTTATTGAGTTTTTAGGTTGCACCTGCCTGAGGGTGACTGCTTCCAAAGTCACAGGTTCTGCCGAGCTAAACTCTGGCCTGACATGGAAAAGGTTTCTGCATTTTTATTTCCAGCAGTTTTGAAAAGTGAGAAGAATAATGATGTTGGAGTATTCCACTTGTACTTGGGAGATACAAATGTTGAACCAGTCTCTTTTTATTTTGTCCTCCCCTCTTCACATGAGCATTTATTTTTATTGCACAGATTGCAAGCTGAGATCTAATTACAGGGGAACACCAAAGCTAAGGAACATTCTCTTTTTACCAGTAGTTAAATAGTATAAATTCATATAATTTCATGCAGGTATGTATAATTATAGGCAGTTAAAATGCTACTGAGAAAAAAAAATAATCATCCCTATTTCTGTCTCTTAATTACCTATAATTGCATTAGCAATGGAAGTTGCATTGTTGTCACAGTGATCCACATGTTTCATTGCTTGTGACAGCACAGGTCCCTTTTCACCTCCTTTACTTCATGTTAATAACCTAACGTTGTGTTACAGTCCAGGTGGTACTGTTGTACTTTCAGATTTAAGCACAGGACACTGAACAGGAATTACTACGCACAACTAATTTATCCCGGCAGTCTTGGAGAATTCCAAAGCTTTCCTGATTTATCATGGCTAGAATTATGGATTTTAATCACAAAATCACAATGAGGGAATACTAAAATTATTTCAAAATATAGTGCCAAATCTGCCATTGGAAATTATGCAGCATGTAAGTCAATTTTAATGAAAATTTCTGTGTTTTGTGTGAAAAATGGGGGGGGGGGAAGAAGAAAATTTTTCATGTGGCTGTTTCTGCTGTTTTATGAATGTGTAAACAGTGTGATTCTCTCTGTAACACTGAGATTAATTGGATGCCAGTTTTTGAGAATAATTTCACATTAAAGATTAATTTAACTAATCAGATATGTGCAGCAGAACATTCCTGGGTGATTGTTACTTATCTGCTGTGTGGATCCACTCTGTATGACAGAGTGCCAGCATCCAGCTTTAATCCCATACAGCCACATTCTGTCAACTGATTTTTGATTGCCAATCAAAGTTTGAAATAATTCATCCAAATAACAGAACACTTCAAGCATATTGGTACATAAATATGGCCACAATGTAACTGGCAGCAAGACAAAGTTTCTTTGGAGTTAAAAATCGTCATGCCAAATAGTATTAAAGTTCTTCATTTCTGGATCTATACACAGGTTTAGGATTCTGCCCTTCCTTGCTGCTCTTTCCCTCTCTCTGCCAGTTCAGTGGTTAGATAGACAGACAGACAGACATCATCCAGCAGCACTCTGCATGAGGAACAGATGATATAACAATGTCCTGACTGGAAACAAAACCTGCTTTGCAGTTGAGTTTTTCCAACTCAAATTCCAAAAAGGAAGTTATGTAGGACTGGGGAAGGGCTGAAACTATACCATGGCTTCAGCCTGCAGATATTCCTGGCCATATGGCTGGAAGGCACTTCCCATATGTGCCTTCTCCCTCTTCTCTTCTCCCCACATCTCTTTGTCACCATACAAACTTTTTATGTGGAAATGGAGGTGAAAGCTGCCTTTCAATGAGAGAGATTCATGTACATTTACATGATAATCTATCTCAGTCCAGAAAGGTGACTTTGTAGGCAGAGATTATGCCTCAGATGACAATGCTTTTAATACTGTGTATTATGTCCATTATGTACCAGCGTATACAATGACAACTGCCATGTTATTAACACAGATCAATAGATAGCTAGGAGGTTACATATTATACAGAGCTAACCACAAAATAGAAGCAGTTGAATTAGCTTTCTTTTTGAAGTATATCTTAGTTTTTTACAATACTTTTGCTATGAAAAAAATCTCCATTCTGAAAAAGGGGATGGAGGGGAACATTGTAAAAATCAGGGAAAATAAAGCATGAGAAATATTAAAAATTTAATAAATTGGGGTTTTCCATGTGTTAACAAACTTTGTCCCTTGCACACAGCTGGAAATATTTTAATAATTTGCAAAATTTAACAGAGTCTATGCAATACTTTGCTATCATCAAGAACTTGGCGGGACCTTCCAGCTGTCATTAGTTAGAATGGGACTGCCCAAGACAACAACAGAAAGACAGAATAAGATGTTGATCAGATCATGGAAATGTCAAAAAGAAAAAAAAAAAGGCACTGTTAAATAATGTAATAGAGTAGTCAGTAACTCTGTAAACAAGTTGGAATGGTTTGAGATGCAGATGGTTTGAATGCTATTTTATTGCCTTTGCCATGTTTTTTTTTTTTTCACTTTCTCCTTATAAGACTCTTTCAAGTAACTGTGTAGATAGTACATCGTCTTGTAGCTGGATACCTGAACATTTTCAAATCTCAGAAAATCCTCAGTTTTTCTTTGTCTTATATTTAGTCCTATATAAGCTCAGCACAGAGAGGAAAAAAAATCTTTCATTTTAACTCTAAGGAATACTAATATCTTTGTTTATTACTATTATTTTAAAATGCAGGCTACTGAAACAATTTTCTTGAGAAAGTGGATTATGTGTTCATAAAAAACTTGTTCATGCTACAAGAACTACTAACTTAGTGAATGTTTAGGTATGCTTCAGAGGAGGAGGAGTATGTAATGCAGAGCTCTGCATAACTTTACAGATAATAGAAGTAACCTCTGAGCTGCAGGATTGTTTTTCTCCATGATCTGAAAGAAAGGTAACAGCATGGGGTTTGTTCTTGGGAGGCAAGTGGCAGAGAATGTATCATTGTCACCCAGCAGCTGTGCCTAGTGCATGGTCACCAAGGGCAGGGACAGCACCCTCAGGGACAGCTGAGCCCCCTGGCACAGGGACTGCCTTGGGGCCAGCATCCCAAAGGTCCTCCTGTGAAGATGCTGGGTAGAGGATGAGGCTGTTGCAAGTGGAATTGTGAATGGAGCATGCCGTCACCCTTATGACACAGTGCCACCATCCTGTAACACCACAGTCACAGTGCCCTGGAACAGGATAAAAAAGGAGCACCCTCCCATCTTCCACTGCTATAGCTGGCCTGAAATCAGCTGGAATACTTCAGAGAGAAGTCCTTGAGGAGCTGGTAGAATCACTTGAAGCTGAGGGAGGAGAACTGAAGGCAGAATAGGTCTTCTGGAGGTGCTCCACTGCAAAACCAGTTCACAGCAGGGTCCCTTCAAAGCTCATCTGAGGGATTGAAATCTTTTTTCAGCTGGATAGCCATGGCAACACAAAGGGAATGTATTTAAGGAGTACTCCAGAACTCCCTGTCCTCATACTCCATGTGGAGCCAGGGGCAGCAGTCATAAGAAAAGAGGTGCAGAGGTGTTGCAAGAGATCCCAGTGCTTGGAGCACACATTGGTGCCCTGCCAGGCATAGGAAGGATTCTTGCTCCCAAGGTAGATCAGGCCAAGGGCATTTGCTCATTCTTGGAAGACCCCAACATGGACCCAGGTGGGGCAGAATAGAAGTCAGGCTTCTCTTCGGAGGTATGCCCACTGTGTGGGATGAGGAGGCAGGTCTTGTATAGTTCAGGGAATAGCTGATTACCACCTTTGGGGTCAGGAAGGAATTTTCCTCTAGGGAAGACTGGCACTGGCCCTTGGCAGGTTTTTGCCTTCCTCTGCAGCATCAAGCATGTGATGTTAAGGTTTTCTCTGGGCATTCTTGGCCATGTTGCTGCCTACTGCTCATGCCCCATGAAGATGGGCAGCCTCTTGTCCCCTGCAGCACCTTTTTCCTTCCTCTGCAGCACTGAGCACAGACCTTGGCCTCCTTTGGGCCATTTTGACCAGATGCCTGCTGCCCTCGTGCCTCCAATCTGGTGGTAGGAAGCTTTCCAAACTTCCAGGGTGGGCTCAAGGCTCCCATGGGTTGCTTCTTGTCCTCGGTGACACTGAGCATGGCCCTGGTCAGGGTTCCTTGGGGTCCCTGTGGCTCTGTTCCTGCCTACTGCATTACACCTCCAAGGCATCGCTTGTGCCCTGGATCTTCCTGGCTGTCTTCCAGTCCCTTCAACCTCTTTGTTGCCCTTCTTCGGATGCATTCAAGTACTTTAGCATCGTTTTTTGAAAGGTGAGGCCACAGTTACAGGGGTTCCTGCCACCAAGGCACACACCTGCTAATGTTTACTAATCTGGTAAGATTAGCAGAGAAAGGATTTGAAGAAAAGTTGATAATACTGGCAAACTTTTAAGACATTATTTAAATAATGTTGCAAGTTGTTTTGGCAAAACCATTGCTTCTTTTTCCTGTCTGCTATAATATGACTAATATAGGAACGGCATAATCAAATGTAGTAATCTATAATTTATAAAAGTCATGAGCAAAATCTTTGTGTGGAAATTAATTTCTTGGTTTTTCTTACATGCAACAGTTTGCTCAAGAGACTTGATTGAATGTGCAGCTTGTATTACAGTCATATGTAATTATTATTTTATTCTCTTCTCCTGTGGGGAAGATGAGAGCACTGAGCAAACATCCAGAAAGCTTTCCCTTGGACTTGAAATTTATACTCTCCCATGATTAGATGCTAAATATTTAACTGATCCCATAATAAAACTGTTGAAACTAGCTCCTTGGTAACTCAGCTGAGTTCTGAAGTCAAACTGCTTTGATGACTCTGTAAAGTTATTCATCACTTATTGCTCCTCATCAGTTCATAACTGAAAAAGTTAATATATTATGCAGATTGCTTATTTTTACGTGATTAAGAGATCTTCTCCTGGATGAACAATGCTGCTATTCTTAATGAAACTGTCTCTATACATTCATTCTCCAAAACAAAGGAAACCAGGTTGTCTCAATTTTAAAGTTTATGAAAAATTTAACCAATGCAAAGAAGTTTCAGGAACTGTCAATATTACTACTAATCTTTAAATAAAACCAAAAGTGCATCATCCTCTCATTTGCAATTTTAACTATGAATCTCTCAGATATAAATATCAATACTTCTACTATTTTTTCCCAGTGAAAGAAAGTGGATAATCATTATCCAAACAAGTAGACTGTCTGTCTACTACTGACTGTAATGGATTTGATTATATTCTATAATTAGTGGGCGTGGTAATATTTGATATGTATGACATAACGTAATGTTGTAATAAATAATAATGCCATACACTCTAAATATTTTCCAGATACTAGAAAAAAATTCTTGTAGGCATTTTCTTTCTGTATGGTACAATTACAATTATAACCAGTTGCAGCTCTGAATTTGTAATCAGGTATCAATCTATGAGTAAATTTAACCCATTCATTACATGTGCAGGACAGCCAGTCCTGTTGGATTACTAGAATTTTTACTGGATATGTTATGAAGAAGTTAATCCATAGAATAACCATTTCATAATCAGGCAATATCTTTCAGTAGTAATAATTTTGAACAAATGTCTCTCTTACTAAAATGTTGGGTCCATCTCTTGTTCATATAGGCAAGCAATAAAGTCTCCAAAATAAGTAGCTTATCTTGCATAAAACATTGCTACAAATAAGTATAGCTCTTTGTGATGGAGCCTGACTTTTAGCAGAAATTGCTTTACTGTACAGTTCCTGCTGGATTTACATTCTTTCCTTTTTTTTTTTTTTTAAGAAATCATTATAATTTTAAAATTAGTATATTGAACTCATGCAGAATATTCACACTGGTGAGAGTCTAAAGAAATAGTTATGAGTCTAATGGATTAGAAATGGTCTTGTAGTAGTTATAGGTTGCTCTTTAAAATATGAAAAAAAAAGAGATTACTATGCCATCATTGGAAATCATTAGTAATAGAAATAATATCCAGATATGTGCATTAGGCTTAATACTGTCTCTGTATCTGTCCAGCTTCCTTTTCTCAAAAATAAGTGCTTATTTCAGTATTTATGCTGGTAGTGAATGTTTGCTAGCAATTAGAATCTTTCAAAAAATGACTGTCTATCCATTGAGGAAGGTGTTATTTCCTGTTCAATATCATATTTCTCCCAGATACTGATTTCCCAGATCTAAAAGTAAATAAAGATTACAAAAAAATACAGATTCTCCCAGACCTAAAAGTAAATAAATGTGAACAAATTCATAAATGCTACTAGCACATTAGATACAATGGGTTCATCTTACTTGTTTTATGCTTTTCTCTAGCCAGCAGTATTAAATTCCTGAGTATCCCAGTATTTCTGTTGTGTTTTTCATGACCTCTTCCTCTAAAGAAAATGCAGCTAGAGAAGGTTTAAGGCCTAGATTCTTTACAGTATTTACATGTGCTAATGCTCCCTAAGCTTTGTGGCTCTCTCTGCCTGTGTGACTAGCATGGAGTCAACAGGGAGGGACTTGAATTCTGTGTAGCCTAACTAAGCAGACATAAGCATCGAGGAATTGGACTAACCACAGACAAAATACTGAGCAAGGTATTGAGATGAATGTAAGCAGAATTTTATGACCTAGAAATATCTCAAGTGAGAACATACATGTATGTCATAATGAGGGGAGAACTTAAACACACAATCCTTGTATTGTACTTCAGCACGTGACGGAGGATGCAGAAGGGTCTGACAGCAAAGAGAGTGAAGAGAGGTTCAGTTTTTCTCTTGCTTGTTATGCAAACTTTACGTGGTGAAGCAGCCAGATGGTGGTTTTCTGTATAAGTTTCTCTGTTGGCACATAAGTAGTTTTGGGGCCACATGGTTGACCAAGATGACACATAAACATTGAGGCTGACCACAGATTTGAACTCTGCCTCTCCAGTTTCACATCAAACCTATTTTCCAGTTAAATTGATCTTCCTTCCTACATTATGTTGAATAGATTTAAAGCTAATGCACAAAAAGTTTATGATGCATTTTAGTATTTGTAAGTCTGCAGATTTCTGTTGTGCATCAAATTAAAAGCAGGTGGCAATTTTTGATGAGAAATTGAGTTAAAACCTAACCAGATTTCTTCTAAGAAATTGGAAAGGATAAAAGTCCTTGGAGGAATATGTGTCAAGTGCTACTTGCTTAATCCTTTATATCTTCCTCGAAGGATAGTTTAAATGAACTAACTAATATAAGGTTTCAGTAAACAGGTCTTCATTCATTCCCTGTAAATGTCACCAGTAGATTAGATTATATTAGCTGTTTTTAAAAAGGAGGGTGCAGAAAGGAAATGAATATTGAATAGAGATCTAGATTAGGAGAGATATGAAGAGAACTTCACCAGAAGTAAAATACTTAATCTGTGCAGTAACTATGCTCTATTTTTCCTGTTATAATATAAAAAAAAAAAAAATATAAATAAATTAAGGTGGAGCCTTACCTGAGTGATACCAAAAGTAAAGTTATTTTTACAGGGCCTGTTAATTTAGAGGAATGCTTAATGGTGCAATACTTCATTTATAACTGTAGAATAAATGTGTTTTATATTTACCATTTCTAAGCATTTTTAGTGATGAAGTATATCACCAAAAAAAAGATAAAAAGTCATGGTTATTACATTTTTTCCAGAATTTTATATAAAATCTATACTTGTATATTTGCAACAAAATTTTTACTGGCATTTAGTTCTTTCAATTTCTATTACAAAAAAATCTCAATTTTGGGGAATAAGATTACATTCCGTGGAACTTTCTTATAAAACAGTAATGAAAATAAAAAGATGGAAATATGTCTATTCCTACCCAAGCCAATCTGTAATTCTGGTCTTTGGTTATTAGGCTATAGTTTTTGCTGTTTCATCAGAGCTCTAAAGTTGTTAATTAAGATAACATTCTGATGGACCAGTAAAATTGGCCATTCTGTTATTTTGAGAGACTAAGAAAGTCAGATATTTTATGCCAAATGAAGTTATATTAAATAATGTATATAATGAGAGATATAAACAAGAGAATTATTTATTAGAATAATTCTCATTGAAGCCAAAGCCAGTTTGATTGCTTAGCACCTCTGGAATTCCTCCCATGTGTGCTTATGTGTTCAAGTGAGTGTCCCTCACCTGTGGTGGGTCCCAGATAGGTGATCAATGTTCAGTCAGGCAGCAGAAGAAGCAGAGTAACATACAAGGCTTCTCATGTCCTCCTTTCCAACTTAGTTGACTGTGGCAGGAGAAACAGGTTTGATTCTGTCTCAGAGAACATATCCAGACAGAAATGTCTTCCTGGTCAAGCTCTATTAATTAGTTGACCTTTGTTAATTGCCTAAATATTGCTTAGGAGAATGTAAAAACCCTGCAGCAGTATTTTTCAGGCCAGCTTCTGCCCACAGCTTGTAAGCTGGACTTAACATTGCTGAGTGTATGTACCCTATACTAACTTGCACAATTTTGCAAAATTTGGCATATTTATTCAAAACAATGTGTAAATTAGCCAAAACAGAAGCCAAAAAAAAAAAAAAAAAAAAACCAAAAAAAAAACCACTATGCAGCTGTATTGTTATTAGGTTTAAGGCAAGTGAGAGAGATAATCTATCATAGTCTACTTTCTGATTTCTAGAAAATGCATACACATGATGCCTACACATTTTACATTGGCAATGTTTTTTTTTCTGTGGAGTACTCATTAAATTTATACATTATTAGAAACAATTCTGGTGAATAAGAAACTCAGTGTTCCAATGCCAGTTAGTACAACACTTTTCCCCTGGGGGAGTTGGAGAACAGATTTTAATCACATAGTATAAATAAGTGCTTAGATATGAAAAACATTGTGTATTTGTAATTGTACCTAGGATTCAAAAGCCTTTACAACTGCCTGCAAGGATCCTTGGATCAAGAATTTAAATTAAACTGACATGATATAACAGCAGACAATTTCTCTAGGGTATTATAGATGTCAGACCTATGGAGATAATTTTGTGCCTTGGAAAAAAAATCTGATTCTTATTTCTTAGAAAGATAACTGTTGCTTGTACATTTGTTGCATTTATCTGTTGCCATACATTCTGCCAATAACAGCTCTCTTTTTCTGTCATTATGAAATTTTATTTTCATTTTCATTGCTAAGACTGACTTGATACAGAACAGCAGTTAATTTGACTTCAACTTTTTATTTTGGCAAAAAAATAGTTACTCTATCAGCCAGAAATTTTTTAATCTAAGTAGAAGCTTTCTTTGGTCCTTCTTACAGTTTTTCATGTCATAACATTGCGATTGTTATGATTAATCTGTATGATCCTGTATGGATTTCATATAATCAGTGTTAGCTTTTGTAGATCGTTGTTCAGAGATTGATTCAAATAAGTTTGTAGAAGGATTTATTTGCTTTATTTATATCTGTTCATCCTTAATTTCTCACAGATTTACATGGTCATTTCTAAGGCAACATTGTGAAATGTGATTCAGAAATATTGATTCAACTGTGATTGATAGATTAACTACTGCTTACTACATTGTAATTGCAGGGGAAATGCATTCAGAGTTTTTGAGAAGAACTGGTGCATAATATGTAATATAATATAGTTTGATTTTCAAAGTTTAAATCATTAAATAGGCTGTGCATTAAATGCATTATATGGAAAGTTATCATCTAAAGGTGCAGCATCTGCTTTGTTTTCCCCGGCCACACGCAGCTCTTGGGAGCCCGGCTGTGGCGTAGCTTCCGTGTGCTGCCAGGGTTTGCTGATGCGGGTTCCCAGACATGGCTTCCGTGTCCCGGGCGCATGGGCTGGCCAGCTGCTGTAACCGTGCGCTAGGGATCCGGTAAAGAGGTAAGGAATTTGTCCATTTACTCCATGCTTGGCGGGAATGGTTTATTTGTCACGCAGCGTGGTTTGGTGGAAGGCACGACCGCTCCTGGCACTGTCATGGGAGAAAATGGCGGCGGGGCTCTGGTGGTATAGGATTTTATGGGGGGTGGGATGAGAGGACCCACAGACTCCCATCCAATAGAGGCGGCTGCTGTGGCGGTGACATCGGCCACAGCGACCACACGAGACAGGGCTGGGGCGGTCCCCAGGTCCCTGAGCTAGTGGGGATGCAGGATCGGGGTGACTGGCAGGGAACTCTCTGGACAGGACAGGGAGTGTCTGCAGGAGTGACTGGGGTAAGCTCCAATAGCACGCAGCGAGGAGCGAACCACCACAGGGCGGGGAAAACATGGGGGGTGCGTGGGATTACAGAACTTGGCTATCTAACATAAATTAAAAAACCCTAATCTAAACCCGAACCCCAGGATAAAGGGAAGATTTATTCCACATTGAAATACTATGCAAAATTTTCTTTACTTTGTTCATTTCAGACAGTTAATGAACAAGCAAACAAAGGAAATTAGTCTTAAATAAATATCACATCACACCTGTGATGTGAGTCAAACAACAATGCTATCTTACTCTCAGTGCTCATTTCACTCAGCCTCACAGTTTTTAAGGGCTTCTAATTTTTTCACTTAAGGTTTGCTTCCAGGATGCTACTGATCCATCCTCCTGGATTTCTATTAAATGCTGGATTCCTTCAAGATCAAATTCCTAAAACTTAGGGGACTGAAAAATTTTCTAGACATTTTAAAGCTGATGGTGCTAGTCAATTTGTACACAAGCACAAGGAGAGTCTTTGATACACCTTATCTATTAAAATCCTATTCTCAAAAGAAAGCTGGAAATTCAGTGACAGTTTTAGTGAAGGTAGTTGTTATTTTCACCTGTCTTTTCACTTTTCTAGTAAAAAGAAGAATACCAACCTACAGAGAATTCTGGGGGAAAGAAGAATTCCAACTCCTATAATGTTTCTTTTCACTTCAACATGAAAGGCAATATGTGCTCTTTTTCTCTTTTTTATCAAGGGGTTGATCTGCCTTTTCAATAGCACAATTTCTGCACTTTTTACAGTACTGTGCACCTTTGTTCTGACTGTTCCCCTGTGGTTGCTCAATAAAATCCAGACAGACACTAACTTGGTGCTATTACACAAACTGATCTCAAAATCATTAACTCAACAAACAAAATTACTCCTTTCTCAGATTCAACACTATTCATTGTATAATTTACTGATGTTTCTTTCTCATTTATCCTCTCTAAAGGTCTAAAATTTTAAAATTATATTTTTTACTAATGCTATGATAAGATCTCTCCTGAATGGTATGGTGCCCATTGTATTAAATTTACTCATCTGAAGCAATGCTCAAGGGGCCAGTCGTTATAATATCTGTTCTTTTATTAATATCTGATTCCTTGATTCAGGACCTCCACAAACAGTAACAAGTATTTCAGCATACTATCCTTCCTCTGGTGGTTTCTTATTTTTATTCAAGATCAATGATATCATCAAAGGTTAACTACTACAACATTTAGTCAGATAACCCCCCTGACATTTATTTTGCATGTTTAGTATTGACAGCATTTACTTGGGCTTCTATTGCCATTTTTTAATACTTTTACATTGGTGGCTGTCAGCATCTTTCAACTTTCTAATGTTTTACTGGCAATATGAACATTAGTCAGAAAATGGCAAAAAATAAATGATGACTAACTCTGCAGCTGTAATTCACTCTCGTTCATCTGCTTACATAGTAGCAACCTTGTGCATCATATTTATACAGTCTTACTTTTGCTGTTCTGAAAACCTTCATTTTATTGTTGTTGTCTCCTAGAAATGCCTTTATATCTGCCTTACTATCTTCCTTTCAAATTTTGTAGAATATATTCTTCTCCATCTCTCATAACTTAATGTTTTTCTCTCTGCAATTGTTTGTTATTTGACTGTGTAACTATTATTTATCTCTGTGGTACATTTCATAATGCAGTTTGTATGAAATGTGCTCCACAAAGTATAGTTGCATTGTGTCATTTCATAAAAGTACACAGTAGTTTCAGTAGTTTTCTTTGAACAGTATAATTATGTTTTTAAAGAAGTAAAGTTCCCGATTTAAGTGTATAATGCTTGTATTTGATGTTAGAAATACATTTGAGTACACTTGTCCTTGAAAAATATGCTTTCTCCTTTTTTAATGCCACCAGTCACTTTCATGTATTATTTAAACCTAACAGATGTATACCTATGGACCCATTTATTTTATCCTACCGAAGTACAAGCAGTCAAGGAAAATGCAGTTGCTAATCGCTCTAATGTGAAATTCTTCTTGAAAAGTCTGTGCCTCTATTGAAATAGGTAATTTATCTAGAATATGAGAGAAAGGAAAAGAAAGAAAGAGAGACAGAGGAAGAATGAGGGAAAAAGGAAGGAAGGAAGGAAGGAAGGAAGGAAGGAAGGAAGGAAGGAAGGAAGGAAGGAAGGAAGGAAGGAAGGAAGGAAGGAAGGAAGGAAGGAAGGAAGGAAGGAAGGAAGGAAGGAAGGAAGGAAGGAAGGAAGGAAGGAAGGAAGGAAGGAAGGAAGGAAGGAAGGAAGGAAGGAAGGAAGGAAGGAAGGAAGGAAGGAAGGAAGGAAGGAAGGAAGGAAGGAAGGAAGGAAGGAAGGAAGGAAGGAAGGAAGGAAGGAAGGAAGGAAGGAAGGAAGGAAGGAAGGAAGGAAGGAAGGAAGGAAGGAAGGAAGGAAGGAAGGAAGGAAGGAAGGAAGGAAGGAAGGAAGGAAGGAAGGAAGGAAGGAAGGAAGGAAGGAAGGAAGGAAGGAAGGAAGGAAGGAAGGAAGGAAGGAAGGAAGGAAGGAAGGAAGGAAGGAAGGAAGGAAGGAAGGAAGGAAGGAAGGAAGGAAGGAAGGAAGGAAGGAAGGAAGGAAGGAAGGAAGGAAGGAAGGAAGGAAGGAAGGAAGGAAGGAAGGAAGGAAGGAAGGAAGGAAGGAAGGAGAGAGAGAGTTTTCAGTGATGGAGTTGAGGAATGTGTAGAACTTTAAAAAATGAAGTGTTTGCAGGCTTAAAAAGCAGAATTGGAACCTGTAAGCATTGCTTTACAAAAGGTTGGAAGGGTTTGAACAATGCTTTATCTTGTCTTGGCAGAACTGCTACTTTTATTACAAAGTTTACTGGTTTTGCTGTAAAAAGTAACAGTAGGTTGTAGCTACAGAAATCTTAGGTCAGGATGAAGAGTAAATTTACTTAAAAATTGGAAACTAGATTTTTAAACTGGACAGACATATAAGCTACATGGCTGCTTAAATGGTTTAAGCACAAGCTAAATCCTTGGGGCAGAGGGCAAACAGTTGTATACAGGGGAAAAAAAAAAAGGGCTTTCTGCATTAATAAATCCTATATGATCAATATCTGCGTTATTTTAAGTGAGGAAAAAACACCCACATACCAAAGCCAAATATTGTTCCTGGACCTCTACACACCTCCTAGGCTTTTATAATGGAACAAGTTGCTTTAGATTTGGTGCGTGTCTAAAACTGTCAAATTGTCTACTCTGGAAGTCCATGTTGTTTCTACTACAGTTTTAATTGGGTAGAGCATATGGACAAATGGAGTGCTATACCAAAGGAGATAGTACTTAGAGCTCCAGTCCTGATATTTGATCATAAGAAATCTGTCTTTTCTTTTGGGTTTTTTTTTTTGGGGGGTTGTTTTTTTTTTGTTGTTGTTGTTGTTTTGTTTTGGTTTTTTTGTTTGTTTGTTTGTTTTTTGTTGTTTTTTTGGGGGGGGGTTGGTTTTTGTTTTTTGGTTTTTATTTTTTTTTGTGAAGGGAACCTTTAGATCAACTTCTTCCTCCTTCAGAAGTAATTGATTGGTGGCAGGGGCTACAAAGTGTTTTCTGTGTTTTTGAATGTGTTTCTGAGTGCTAGTTGGTTATATGATCCATGGTCATAGGGTATTCATTAGCCATTTTCAGGTCTTCTGGGAATTAATTCTAAATATTTTAATTTTATGGTAATTATAGACAAATAATAGGCTTGGGTCAGAAAAGTTTTAGAAGGAAGCCCCTTTACCCAGAGAGAAAATGTAAAGGCCAAATACATTATTAAATTAATTTTTTTTAATTATATCATGTTTTTGCCTTCAAAATGACTGGCAGGAATTGAAGTAATGGAATAGTGGTGTGTCAGAACTTCTACATAATACATACTTGTCATGATTCTTGCCATGGTATTCTGGAAATACTGGATAAAAACACATGTTAATAGAAATACAGAAAAAATTGCATCTAGGCTATGCATCTATATTTTTTTAAGGTCCCAGATACTCTTGTTTTATGAAACAGGAACTCAAATATAAATATCAACTTGAGCTGGCTAATGTTAATTTTCAAAGGTTATTTCTACCTTGGTGTTCAGAAGACAGAAAAAACTAACATTTTGGCACATACTCATGACATAGTCCAGTCATCCTCTGGCTCATTATTTTCCTCATGTTCTGATTATTCAGTCCATTTTCTCTAATTCCTTTGAACTATAGTGGTCTAGTTGAGAAAGTAGCATAAAATTCTGCCTGCTAAAACATACTGATGATACCACTAAATGGAAAAAAAATATGGCAAAAGTCTGTCCTAGGGATGTACACAGGTATCTTCATGAGATCTTTGAATAAAACAAAAAAACTTGTAATAAGGTGAAAAATAACCTCCTTGACATTAGTAGTTTTTAGTGCATAGCATTTTGGCTCTTAGGGCAGCTATTCTTTCTGGCAGGTTTTGAGAACAGTGAATCGCTAATTATCAGAGCAAGCACTGTACTATCCAGCAGTGTATTAGAATATTCATGCTATAGTCCCTTCTGTCTGTGTTTCTAAGGTTTTCAACCTGTACTTTAGAAATCTTGAGCAAGGATACTATTAATTGAAGACTTTGTTTTTGCTAAATTTTCTGAGACATCTCTGGTTAGAATTGTAGTCAAATTAAATTACTCAGTGGGAATCAAAGAAAAGATTGCCATGGATTATGGTCAGAAAAACCCAGTAAAACCACTTAGTTGAAGCATCTTGCATTACAAAAATAAATAATTTTATTACATGAATACTTCATAAGTGGTAACATCTCCTATTTAGCTTTTCTCTTCTCATTTTTCTTTTCTTTTAAAGACAATTTTCATCTATTTATTTCAAGATACAGAAAGCTCCTAAATCTTCAGATAATTGCTCACTATTGGTTAATTTTCTTCTGAGTTAAAAATATGTATCTTATTTCAATCCTGAATTTGTCTAACTTCAACTTAGATCTTTCAGTTCTTAGTACCAGTTTTCTATCTAAAGGAAAAAATTAAGTTCTCCTCAAAAATTGCTTCATTGTGCACACAAGAAGATTCTGTGAATAAACAAGTGAATTTACTAAATTCAAATAGTTCTTTCTTTTGGAATTCATCAATGTTATTTTTTCTAAAAGTAAACTTGAAGCCCAGACACATGATTTTTGCCATTACTAGTGACAGAAATAATGATACAGGCTTTGTGTTGGCCTGAGAGTACAGGGTCCCAGGGCATGTCTGGGTTTGCCTCTACCTGACCTTGGATAACAGTTGCCAGTGGCCATATGTGGAGTGGTGCCTGCTCTGGATGGATTTCCTCTCGGTGAGTTCTGCAGATGAAGCCCCCATGTAGCAAACAGTAGCCCTTTATGTGACCTGCAGCTGTGAATGGCTGTTGTGCAACTTTCAACCTTCAGGTTGGGAATAAAGAAAAAGGACTGTGGTTAGAAGTGTATAAAAGTAACCACAAGGAGATACAAATTTAACTTTATTTTACAAAGACTTTTTTCTCTATTAATTAGACAACTTGGTACTGTTGGCATTAGCTGGACTGACATGGAATTTTTGCCACCACTGGCCATATATGTTCTTTTTTGCTCATGGCAAGATTTTGAGTGTAGTAGACAGAACTAGGAGCAGGACTATAAGTAATGGTCTCACTAATCCTGTATGCTTAAGCACATGGTTTTCTTTTTATAGTCTTCTGTTATGTACATGGGACTCACATTACTTTTCTTAGACGAAACATCAGTTTTCAAGTCTAGACTTCTCCATTGCCGGATTCCACAGTATTGTCCTTTTATCTAAAGATTTTATTCCAGGAACTTGCATTCAAGTATATGAGAATGTAAATTGATAGTCCTTTCAGCTAATCTTTTTGGTGCTCTCGGATACAATTTACCTCACCCTAAAAAGTTTGGAAGATCACTACAATAGCTGCTACTTCACATCACTGAAGCTGCTACTTAATAGAATATATTTTGTTATTGTTTTAGCATGAATGATTCTCCTTCTGTGTAAGTAGTGAAGTATAATGATAATTCAATAATTCACATTTTTCTATATAACAGCTTTGTTTTACCCTTCTAGTCTGGTGTCAGATGTTCAATAGCATTAAGATTTAATTTACCACAATATATCTTCCTTAAAGAAAAGCTTGTTTGCTTGTTTATAATTATGTCCTTTATTTCATATTAGTGCAGGTAATAAGTAACACACCCTGTGCTCTCTCACAACAATTATGCAAGCATTCTGAGACTTCCCAGCATCATTTTTCTGTATTTCTTGGAAGTGTCCTGTGATGCAAGATGCAGTCTCTCCTTTGCCTTTTACCTTAAATAATCTTGTAAATACTTGCTTGATACTTAGATGTGTTCATAATTTTCTTCCCAGTTTAGACTCAGGACTTTTTATGCCACAGTGTGTATTTAGACACAGTGGTATTATATTACCAGTTGGCACTGTAAAGTCTGCTAGAAGCTCATGAAATTGTGCTATAATCGTGCATACTTACGAAAAATCATCAATTTCAGCCCAGGGACCCATTTATCTTTCAACCTACTGTCTCATGTAGGACTGCCTTGAGCAATGTGTTTCTGCTAGCAAGTTCTTTGGTAGAATTCATAAGAATATTAAGGTTGTTTTACCAATGGTAGCTTTAGACCTCCAGCATATGTCTTACAGGTTGAAATACCACAAAATGACAGATTTTTTTCTACATATATATTATAGGTTTTGCAGCTCTGTATGGCACTACTTTTTCCAAAGCCTCAAGCAGTAGCTAAACAAGATGCCTGTGGGTATTTTGAAACTGCCTGTGGGTAGACAATGACAATTTTAATATCCACAGAATTCTGCTGAAACAGAAAGCAAAGAAAACGTACAATGGGATTTGTCCACATGAGTTAAATCAATGGATCATCATTGCACTCTACATAACCCCAGACCAGTGAAAACTATTAAACATGTAGGTTACTACACATGTAATGTTTCAATGAAGTGATAATGTTCTTCCTTACTCATAGTCTGTCATGGTTTGACACTGGCGCAATGCCAGCGCCCCCATGAAAATACACCTTCCCAAATAAATGCTGTGAGATGTTACCAGGAACAGAGCAGAGCAGACCCAAGCTTAATAACAAAGGAAAAAAAAACTTTATTAAACTACTACAACAGAAGACACATGCACTAAATCCAGGATGAAGACCCTCTAAAACACCCCTCCTCCTCCCAGTTTCCAAAACAACCACCATGAAATGTCACCCGGGATTCCTGATCAAATTACCACCATTCAGATAATCAATACTCAGTCTATCAAAGGAGAGAGGAGTTTCTCTTGCACCACAGACCCCCCAGGAAACACAGTTGCCACCTCCTGTGTTTCCATGTCACACATGGCAACCGCCCGGAGAAAATCTGCCAGTGTGACACTCTCCTTTCCATGTCACAGTGCTCTCACCACCGTGCATGGACAGACTGCTCATAGGGCTCCTTTAAGGATGCTTTGCCATGGACCCAAAGATACAACAGTTCAGCTTCTCATCTTGGGACTACAGCCCCCCCCATTTTCCCCTGGGACCAAGGGTCCAGGAACAGAGATCATCTTCTTCCTGAAGACAGAAGGCATCACCATTCCCTCCTCAGCTTTCCTCTGTTCTTGCCATTCCTGTGCTGTTGGTTGCTGGAGCATGTCTCCTTGGGTCACCACTGCATCCCCCTAAAATGCAGTCTCTATTGCAGGAGAAATTGGTTCAGTCTATGGCTAACAAGAAAAGTCCAGCCAAAAGCTACTTCATCATCTCCTCCCACCTAAATATTTCTTCTTCTAACATCTCAGGTCCCGGACTGTCTCTCTTCCACTACAAATCAGGGAGGAGTAATATTTTACAAAGCCCACATTTCCCAGAAAGGGTTAAAAGTTCAGACTCCCTGGACGGCTAAATCTCTGCCCAGCATTCCCGACTCCCACGCTGGGCATCATCCCCCCCCTTTCTCCTTCTCTTCTGCCAGCAAATCTCCAGGTGCTGTCAGGCTCTCTGTCACTTTCCCTCTGAGGGGGGGGGGGAGGGGGACAAAGGCATCTCCGCTTCTCTCCACCCTTCCGTCCGCAGGAGCTGGCTCGGTTCCAGACCCTCAGCCCCTCGGCCTACCTGGACAAGGCCGCGTGGCTTCCCCTCCCCCACCCAGCCCATGGCTGGGCAGAGGAGAGTCTGCACTCTCTGAAGACCGGAAGCAAAGAGACAGTTCCCCTGGGAGTTCTTGCTTTTAACCCCCTGTGTTCTCAGAGGCGTGTCCATACTTTCAGTGGTCACTCCAGATGCCAATATCCAAACCTGACCACTGCTTGGTTTGACCCAACTTCCTGAAAAAAATTCACTTCCATGTCAAACCACGACATAGTCCAAGGGAAAAAAGGCAAATAATGTGAAAACAACAATACCTTCCTATTTAATCTGTACCACTACTCAACTGTGTGTAAGAATTTTGATGTTATCAGTGATAAGACGTATTACATTATTCAGAGTGGGCTGGAAGAGTAGGATGTAAAAGAGTAGGATGGAAGCCTAGCAAGCGGCAAATTGCAGTAACAGAAAAAAATTATATACCATAAACAAAGAACAGGGGAATAACTCAGAATTAATAGGTTGTTTTGTCTCAACAAAAAGGTAAAGTCAAGGAAGCTGAGATATGCTCAGTGAAATTCTGTCCTTTTTAACTTTGCTGAACTCAGCAATGTTAGCCATTCTCATCATGTTACTCATTTTACTCATTTTCTCTCCAAGTAATTAGGTATCATATTTTTTCTTTTTTTTTTTTTTTTTTTTTTTTTTTTTTTTTTTTCCTGTTCTATGAGAACTACATCCTGGTATTTGAAGGCAAAATTGGATCTAAAGTAGCATGTGTTATGCATAAGCAATTGTGATAAGACCCTTAAAATTTTATTACTAAATGTATCCATTTGAAGCAAAGTACATCATTTAGAGGGTAGTAGATACAAAGCTACAGTTGTCAGCAGGTTTGCTTATGAATTTTTTTTTCCCTCTGCTTGGGAGCCTTTGTCAGCTTGCAGTGATCCTCAATAGCATAGTTTCCAACATGGAAACATTTAGAAAAACGTGATAATTGTCTTTCAATACACAAGTGATGGGAAGATTGTACATAACCACCGCTGATAGATAATATACACTGATATCACAGTAGTGGAATCACAGTTTCCTGCGTATGACTAAATCTCCTTACCAGAAATATTCTCATGGTATTCCCAGCCAATCTTGTGATCTGTAAAGACTGTCTGGGATCCAGTCCCCCTTTGGACTGCTTTTCCTCTCAAGTACCTCTTTCTTTGCTCTCAGATCTCTTTTCTATAGATACCTTAACACTGACTAAGCTGCTTCCCAGCAAAATGCTGGAGTGGGGAACAGGGCACACAGAGACCCAGTCTGATTCAGCAGGGAAACAGTGAAGTCTTCCAAAGGAAGACTTTCAGCTGGCTACAGCCCTGGGCACTCCAAGGTCATGTCAGCACTTTTTGTGTCTCCTAACTAAAGTATCCAGCTATGACTCCTGCCTCCTTGCCCAGGCTCCATTCACTGCTGGATTTAATCTCCAACCCATCCTGCAAGCAGAACTGGTGGAACTGGGCAAGTTTTACTTGAGAGCTGAAGGTCTCTATGGATCTTTTTTTGTATAGGCAGCACTCTCCATCACCACTTTGTAGCTATCTCTGCAATGAGGAGTCCCTCAACAGGGGAAGATAGTGATCTCCATGTCCATGTTGGATCTATCAGTTGGAAAACAGAGGCTTAGGAATGTGGAAAACATTCCTGAAATCTGGCAGACCTTTTTTTCTCAAAAGGTTTAGCAGTGTCTTTATTGGTCATGTGTTTGCATGAATGTCACAAAAGATTTAAACAAAATTGCCATCATTTATAGAAGTTGTCTTTCCAGTGTTTCTTCTTATGAATTACTACTTTCTAAGAGTAAGGAATAAAGCCACAATAACAATATAATAATGTTCAGCTCAGACTGTTAACTTAAGAAAACACTTCCTTTAGGCAAATGAATTTTTTTGTTACTAGACTGGAGCATATATAGATTCTGTTTTTTGATTACTGCAAAAAGGTGTTCCTTCTGTTACATATTTCCACATTCAACCAAATTACTGTTGTTGATTTTGAGATTCTCAAAGATCTCATCATAGTTTTCATATGGTCTCTGTATAATTACTCCCATCTTCCATTAATTCATATGAATTGCAGCATGTCATGGTCTTTGCACAATAGCAAAATGTGTTATTGGATCCTAAATTTTATGAAAAAAAATTGAAAACTCACATCTGGTCACTAGACAAGTGATGGTTTTTCAATTTAACCTACAAAACTAATGTATTTGTAACTTATAGATTATGTAGTGTAGATATAGATAATAAATTTGTAGCTTAATGTATTTGTCATTTTCTCACTACTTGTTGCAGGTGGTACTGGCAGAGAGATACTCCTTCTATGTGTTCCATCACTTTTGTTGCCCAAGGAATCTGGGAAATACTGTGATGTAAATGGAATCAGGTGTCAGAGTTGCTAGGGGCTTACATCAATTTGATAGCATATTGTGAGGGTAGGAAACAGGTAAGCAGGATAGTTGGAATTCATGAAAGATGAGTCAGTATTTATTTTTAAACTAGACTTCAGTTTCTGTTATGTTTTTACCACTTTTTTTTCATCTAGTTTCTGCTTACTTGAGAATCTGGAGGAAAAAAAAAATCTATTGATACCCATACTCATACCTGAAAAGCTGGTTGGCAGAACTAAGTTGCTGAATTGTAATACTATGAAAAGCTTTAAAATCTTCCCCAAGAGAAAGACAATTAGTAGAACTAGCATCAATAACAGTAAAAGCAAGACTTAAAGCTCAAAAATCAAAATGAGGGTTACTATTTTGTTATACAAATAAAAGCTAAACTACCCCACCTGAAGTTCAAAACAAGTTTGAATAACAATAATTAATTTCTGATAGTACTTAACGATTTGCAAATGTCAAGAGGAAAATTAAAAACCAATCTTGACTTCATCTGACAGGACAGTGTATGGCTTCCATAGAATATTTACAAAAGTTGTGAAGTGGTAACTGCATTATTTTACACTTTACCCCTTGTGGTGCATTGTTTGAGTGGTTTATCATCCTTGCCCGTCACTTGCAGTTTCTATCAGCTTCATTTGTATTCATGGAAAAAGCTTGAGCAGAGGGTGGTAGACACCTTTTTAGTTTCCTTTTATGATTTCTTTTGATTTGTTTTGTTTTAATCACCTGTTCACAGAGCAATTCTTCTTGTTCCTATCTGACACAGTAAAGAAAATACAGCCAAAGGCAAGGGCATCAACCACCCTTTTGAAGGTCTCAGGTAAACTATTATTTATATGACTTCAGGGAGCCTGCTTCACATTTTAAAGGGCAGAATAACCAAGCTGAGAAACATGCTTATGAAAATACATCATCCATTAACCTTATCAGCTTTCCTGACATGGGGCTGAAAAGGTTTACTGAAACCTGAGGAAGTGCTGTAGTAGAGCAGCGCTCTGTGATACTAAATCAAGATTTTTGGCCTATACCATTTCACTTTGGGTGTGTTTCCTCTTTGAAAAAAAAGAGTCATAAAAGATTTAGATACTTTCACAAATTATGTTATTTAGAATAGTCTTCAAGGGTCAAGGTAACATTTTCAAAAAGTCTTGCAACTTTGACTAAGTTTTTATGTGTACTCAGTAAGCTTTCTTACTAATGGAATAGTATCTACTGTGGCTGAAGATATCTTTCCATCATAAAAGTGTTTGCTGTCAGAAGCACATAGTTATGATTTTCCAGTCTAATTGATTTTGTGATTCTGTGATCCTGTCTTTCCTTAAGATAGTCGTCCAAAGCACCCTTTGAACAAAAAATTATTATGAACAAAGCACCACTTTCTCTAATTTTTGCTTGAAATAGAATTACAGCCTGATTTTTCTGAGGTATCTTTATACACTCTTTTCACAATTACTACCACCAATCCTATTTAGAGACCACGTTCTAGTGCCTTAGAAGTTAAAGTATGTGCACTGGTGATTACAAATGAATGCAGCATTTGCTAAAAGCAACTTGCAAAAGAATGGGTGGTTAACAACATTCTGAGGCCATTTGTTAGTCAAATCAAGCAGAAATAGTAACTCATTCAGTAATGTAGCCAGCTCATCTAATTAAATGTCTCTTAGCCCAACATCTGTCTTTATAATGATCTTTGTGCTTTTAGGCAATAACTGCATCATGCTTTTATGTTTGAATTTAATGCTGATAACCTGTGGATGACATTTGTAATGTTGAAGAGATAAAATATCCAGATTTTATCACCTGCATATTTACTGAAATAAAGGTATGTAATCCTCTAGCCATTCCTCCTCTATGATTTAAAAATTACATGTGCCAAATCTGTAATGTACAATCTCTTCTACTGTATCCAGCCTAATCTGTATTCATAGATGAGAAATATAGGAGGTATACACTCTATTCCACTCAAATTATTAAAGTGGTAAAATCTACCTGATCTTGTGTGTGATGTACACAACTTCCCATAATTTATTTCTAAATCTGATTAAAATGGTAGCTATTCTTTTTTGTGATATGCCCTCAGGCTAGTATATATTGTCCATATAAAAGGCCTTTGATCACATTTGAAAGTTTTAAAATGTTAAAACTTTTAAATGCTGAAGTCATTTTTATCCCTGCTAATCCTGAGTAGATTGGTATTCACTAGTTATTTTCAGTGACTGAAATTTCTGAGACTGCTTTAAATGAGAGGAGAAAATACAAATTTCTTATAAACAGTTGACCTCATTCATCATTTATCAGACAGGTGGTTTATAGCAATAGAGTGTATTTTCCTTTCTCAAGTCATTCATTATAACATTTTTTTCCCCAAAATTACTTGCAATTCTCTCTCCACATTTCCATTCTAATTTCATTCCAATCTGGTCCAAATATGGCAATTTCTTTTAGATAACCAGATCTGCCAGATAGTTTCCGTGGACTTTTACAATAGTTTGTGTAGAACAATATAGCTAAGAAGGCAATTGAGAAACTGCTGCTCTAAATTGCCCTTGACGTATACTCTTCCTGGAAGATGGGACAATTGAAGACTGTAAGAGGCAACAAATGCCACAGGCTGAAGGATGTTACATATTGTATTAACACTGTTTTCTTCAAGGCCTTTAGTTCTTTATCAAATATGAAGAGGTAGAACTTAATTCTCAAACTCTTTGATATCTCTTTGATACTCTGTTGGTAGCTATCTCCAACATATGAACTCTAGTGGGTTGTTTTCCCTTCAGCCTCCCTCTTCCTGCGACTAAGCTGTCTCCTCCATCACTGTAGCAACAGCTTAACAGAGTTGTGTGCAGTTCCTGGTCATTCTTGTTTCACATTCCTGGAGTAAGAAGAACGTACAGGGTCTTGTTAGATGTTCTTTATTCAAGAGAAAAATCAAATCAGTGTGAAGAGAGGTGAAGCTAAGACAGAAACAATACAGTGAGGGAAACCCTCACTGTAGTTTTTAAAAAATGTGCCAAACACCAAATTGGGGTGTAGAACATATAAAGAATAAAGCAATTTTCACATGTTAAAACTAAAATGGCTATTTTGTTAAGAACAGGATTCTGAAAATACTTTGGCACCATAAAAACTCAAGGAAATTTCTAATAAATATAAGTATTTAATGAACCATACATCTCTCAAACTCTAGTTCTATGGCTTTCTTTGAAGAGGGTAGTTGCTAATAGTTAATAGACAGAGTTAACAATTAAATCTGTATGTGAGAATGCTTTCCTATTTTCAATCTGAACGCCAACATGAATGTAATTGCACAGTAAAAGATTTGCTGAGACAGCCATCGTCCCAAAACAGATATGCTTCTATGAGCTTAAGATGTAATTAAAACAAAATATATCCCTCAGACAGGGGTAAAAAAAAAAACAGCAACCTGTGTTTGCTGTTCTTGAATTGAACTAGCAATTAATTATATGTTTGAGCAATGAAAAATGTCATATATTGTGACCTAAATTTTGTTACACTAAATTCTAGCAATTTTCTGAAAGGAATGTGTTTCAAAGATTACGCCAACCAATAGTATAGAAGATTGTAATAATAGGCTACAAGTGATAAAAGGAAACACATCAGCCACTAACAGTGTGCTCTTTCTAAATTAAGTGACAAGTTCTACTGAAACCAGTGATATAATGAGAGTGGAGCAGAAATGTGTGCACCGAGTACAAGGAAGTCTAAGTCTTAGGTAAATTGAGTTCAACCCTTAAAAAAAAAGTGTTTTTTTCCTATGCTTGAAATGCATCAGAAAGCTTACATAGCACAGTCAATGGAGCAAGCAAAGCTCTGTACAAACACTTATCAGGGTCTAATGCAGCCTCTCGCCTCTCACTGGCCTCAGTGGTTTGGTTGCCTGGCCTAAGGGCCAATTTTTGGTGCAGCTGCCTGTCCTTGTACCAGAAAGGTGTGTAACAAAGGGAGAGCATTGTAATAAAGAGTTATGAGAAGCTTCTCCACCTCTTTGTTTTCATGCTTCTCCTCTGGTCTTTGACCTACACTGTAGCTTGGTCAGTGTTTGGCAATGTGCCTCATTAGCTCAAGCCCTGACCCACTGGTTTCATCTTCTGACTTATCTGCTACCTGCCTTATTGACAGATTGGCTGATGTTGCAGAGCAGCAGATGGACATAGCTCATCTTACTTGGTATTGTGGGACTTAGTGAGTTTCATGTTCTGCCTGCCTTGATTCACTCTAGCTTCTTAGGAAATCTTCCCTTACAGAGCAGCCTATTCTTGCTGTTCCCTGGCAATAGCTTTCCAAAAAGGGCACCATCAAAACCAGGTGAGAACTGCATCAGTCCTCAAGTTTCATGGCAACCATCAGATGCCTAGAGAAAACATTCAAGAACAAGATAAGTGCAGGGTAATATTTTCTTGCTCTACTTTCCAAACATTAGTAGTTTAAGAAATTCTTGACTAAGAGGGTGCAGTCATGTTTATCTTGCCTGTAGTTTTTCTATTCTGTTTTGAACTCTCTTTTGCTTTATATTACCCTGTCTTGCCCTAAAACGCAAAGGTAGTGATCTCTATAGTGGAAAAACACGAGGAAGGACTTCTTTTTGTTTTGGCCCTGCTACCTGGTGGTGGCAATGAAATAATTTTACCTCTGTACTGCAAGAATAATGCCTACTCATTGCATTTTTTCACACCATTAAAAGCTTGTATTTTACTAGCCCTTAGCTGTCCTCTTCCAAGGCCATGTTAGCCTCTTATTCTTTGAGATGAGACAGGAAGAAATATATGCTGTATTCAAACATGGGGCAACATGCTTATCTGTAGTGGCAACTGCTTTCAAAATCTTTGATTCTTACTTCATGCTATAGTAAGTTTAAGCATTCTTCTTGTCTTTTTTGTCAGCTTTTGAACACTGAGCTGTTACCTACAGGAAGTTTTCCAAGACAACTCTCCAAGCGAGTAACTGATTTGTTGCCCTTTATTTTGTAGTCCTAGAGCTGTGTTTTATTCAGAAGCTTTTTATCACTTGAATAACTTCTCCCACTTAAAAACAAGTTTTTCCATTCTATGCAAATTCTACTTATAACTTTCCAGCAAATCCACTTGACAGCATGTTGAAAATAGTTCTACTGCAGAGAAATAGCAAATCGCTTGCAGGGTTTAATATTAAAGGAGAAGTGGAACATTTAGGCATAAATCAGAGAAATCAATTAGAGCTAGGACTCAGGATGTTTCAAATTTCAGGAGAACAACAGCTTAGTCATTGCACTGAGAGTGTGAACTTCACTGATAAGGAGGTTTCCTATGTTACCAACAGAATTCCACAATTTTCCTTAAACACTTCCACTGTTTTTCCATATAAGACAATTTTTTGTTTGCTTCTTCCTAAGTTTCATCTCTTAGCTTCTGTATGTGTGCTGAAATCTGGGGAAGTCAGGGACCATATTCATAAAAAAAGATATAAAGGTAATTGTTTGGCATTATCCCTTATTCATTGAGTCATTAAACAGAAGGGTGACAGGAAACATCACACAGAAAACATCTTAGGCTGAAGAAATGGTCCTGGCCTCTAAAATGGAAGATTTTTATTTACATTAGTACTGGCCTCAAAATTTTGCTGTCAATTTTCAGGTAAGAGGCCAAGGTTCAGCTGATATATGGTAGGAAATAATTTCCAAGCAACACTCTGAAGATTTGAATGAAAGAGCATAAAATTTATCTAGAGGTAGTGCCATCTGTTGTTCTAGTATTGCTTCCTGCAGTACCATTCAAATCCATTGGGAACTAATAATTGTCCTTACACCAAAGAAAAAGATAAATCCTTCATGATAAGAGAAATGGGGCATCCATGAGGGCTATGCTATATTATCTTCTGGCTAACTGGCTTGCTAAAGTTGGGGCCAGGTGAAGGATTCATGGGTATATACTGAGAGCTTGCCTGCCCAGTTTCACCCTGCAGAAAATCCCTTGCAGGTAGAGATGGCTTTTCACTTCATCTGAGTCTATCTCAGGATCAGTTGTTTGCCTCCTCTTCCCCCAGCACTGCTAAGATGGTACCAAGGCCTATTGGTTTGGTTTTCCTTTTGCTTCCTTAGTCTGTCTGGTCTAATCAGCCTCCAGGAGAGAAGTTATTTGAGGTTATTCCTCTGTACAGGGTCTTTTATATGGTACGGTTTTAAAATATTCCTCAAAAAGCCTCACCACATAATGGGTTGCTTTACAGTTAAAAAAAAAAAAATTAAGGAGGCAGTTTAATTTTCCCCACTATTTAAAGCACTTAGCATGATCTCACTTGCTTAAGGTAGTTATTGTCATGGTGCTATTCAGCTCCTTGCTTCTTTAGAAAGGTTATAAATTAATGCAAAGATAAAAATCTACTGCAGTTACATATGATGGGCACTTAATGCAGAATCCTTTGGTATATTTTTACATATTTCTAGTTCTATGGCCACCTCTCAACCTTCCCTTCCAATGTCTTATCCTATATCTAGCAAACATTGCAAAGGGGTTGTGGTAACTGAACATGTGATGTGGTCTTAGGATACTCATCTATCTCTGTTCACGATATTCTGTGTGGTGTGCTCTAATGTAAGTCTCAATCTTTCTTCAGAGGGTAGCCAAGTGAGCTCTTTCTTTCTTCGCTGAAGATAGGAAAGAGGAGACCTGATTTTTTGTGTGTGAAGCTATCTTTATTGCTATGCACAAAAAATGGCTCTGACTCACAGTAAGAGATAACCTGGTGAACTAGATTTATATATTGCTATTAAAAAGCTAACCATATCTGTAGTGTACTAAGATGTAAATGTAAAAAAAGGCAGGGGAGGGTAAAGGAGGAGGAAGGTGCAGGTAGCAAAAAATGGTTATTCTGGATCTACTAATTTCTCAAAGGTGAATTTGATATTTTAGGCTTATACAATAAGGTTGCTCCTTTTAGCTGCAGATTTTTCTATTTAAATTTCTATTGTTGGAATAAAAATCAGGTTATTTGTGAATGTTATATACCAGGAACTGAAAAGAAGAGAATGCTCACCCTTTCAGTTTTAGTGGGGAAGCGTTTGCTCAGCCAGCATCTGGAAAACATTGGGAACCTATATACAGGTTGCAGACCCTATTGCAGACTCCAGCTGTGCTCAGAGTCTATAAGATGAGCTGGGTGCTTGATGTCATCACTGCTCTCTTCCTCCAAGCCCTCCTTTGCCCTGCCAGTGCACCATGCTTGTCACCTTGCTGTAGCATGCTGCCATGCTGAAATGAATATCAGCTGACCGCCTCAAAGTGCTGTATTGCAGTGGGATGTATATCTCACATAAGGGAAGAACTGCCCACTGGTTTGTTGGTTAAATGTGGTGACAGAGGAGGCCCTGTTTAAAGTGCAGCACTGGCACATCTTAGACAACAGTGGGAAATTGAGCCATTTTAAATGCTTGGTTTGAACACTTGCAACTAGAACATCTTCTTGGAGAGCCCCACAGCATAAGGCTACTGCAGCAGCAGTACCAGAATAGCTAGTGAGCACCCTATGGCTCCTAATCCTGTTCATAGTTGTAAAATGGAAATAAAACCCATGCCTATACATTACTTTACAGTCCTAAATTTCATTAGAACAGCATATTTGGGAGTTGATATGAGATGCTTTGATACCATCTACACTTCATGATTTTGTTGCAAGTGTTGTGCTGTAGGAAGTTTCCAGAAGATGGCAGAAATTAAAATGTATTAGGATATAAGAGTAACAAATTATGACAGCCCAAGAAGAGGTCAGAATGAGACACTGACATTTTAAAGCATATGTTCACATATTTTGAATGTTTCTTCTGAGTAATAAAACTGAGCTACTTATCCCTGCTGGCTGCTAATGATCTTGCTGTATTTTTTTCATGAGGATAGCATAATGAAGCTATGTGTCTTAACTTCAGTAGCTCTTACTTATCATTCTTATTTCCCCATGTGGCTTTCAGTCGTCTGAAGCATTTTATGTACCTTTACAAAGTAAAAGTAGTTCTTTATCTGTAGTTTTCTTTGCAGGTAAAATTAATCATGCATCCTGGGATTTACTATGCAGTCAAAACTTGACAGCACATGCTACATCGTTTTCATTCAATTGAATCCCACTGAGAGCCTTGCTGCTAACTATGTGACCTCATGTTTCACTGTTGAGTAACCCTAGGATTCTCAAGTACTAAGGTTTTATGACCCTACCATACTTCTAATCTAGCAGGAATCCTGGCTCACATGAGGCTCATACATTGCAAAAGGCTCACAAATTTTGTTGGCATGGAAGACCCTCACCTGAGTATTTAAATTAAAAATTATTTATTTAAAATAATTTAAATTTTAAATTAAATTATTTATCCCAGTATTTAAAATTAAAGAAAAAACTTCCTTTCCAACCTATGAGGAAAATAACTACAGGTCTTAGTAAGTTTTAAAAATCATATTTTAAATCCACCATTTATTTGTGGAAATAAGCAGCAAGGGCAATAAAGTACCTAAACAGCAAAAGGAAGACTAGGGAAAATGTAGGCCTACTGCTGAATGGGGCATGAAAATGAGGAACAAGTAACATGGAACGGGCTGAGGTACTGAACACCATTTTGCCTTATTCTTGGCCAGTAAAACTGGGCTTCAGGAGCTGGAGGCCCCTCAGACCAGGGATGTGGAACAAGCAAGACTTACTCTTTGTGGAGGAAGACCAGGTTTAGGAAGCACTTCCAGTAAGATGGACATACAGAAGTCCATGGAGCCTGATGGGTTTGCACCCACAAATGTTGAGTGAATGGGCTGATACATTTGCAAGGCCGGCATCAATCACCTTTGAAAAATTGTGGTAACTGGGAAATGTCCCAGAAGACTGGAAGACACTAAATTCCCCTCCTATCTTCAAGAAAAACAAGAAAAAAAAAAAGCCATGGGAATACAGGCTGGTGAGCCTCATCTCAGTGCCTGAGAAGGAACTATTTCTAAGTACAGGAGGAACACAAGGTTTATTGGGGGTAGTCAGCATGGATTTATGAAGAGAAAGTCATTCAACCTAAAGCCTCCTACAATAAGGCTTGATGGACAAGAGGGTGGGGACATTGGATGTTCTTTACCTTGCCTTCAATAAAGCATTTGACATTCTCTCCCATGTCACCCTCACAGAGCAGCTGAAAAAGTGCATTTGGTAAGTGGATAGCAAGGCAGGTTGAAAACCAGCTGAAGAGTTGGGCCCAGGTGTAGTAATCAGTGGCGCAAAGTCCAGTTGAAGGCAAGTGTCTACTGAGACTTGATTGATACCCCAGGTATCAATAACGAAACCAATACAGTATAATATTTTCCTTAATGACCTGGATGCTGGAACAAAGTGCACCCTGAGCAACTTTGCAGATGACAGGGAAGAGTGGTGATACATGACATATCAGAGTGTTCTACTGACATCAGGAGGAACACAAGAAGGCTGCAGATAGGGGCTGGCAGGATCCTCATGAAGTTCAACAAAGATGAATGAAAAGTCCTGAAAAAAACCTGGGGTAAACCATCTCATGCACCAGTACAAGCTGGAGGCTGACCAGCTGGAAAGCACCTTGGCAGAAAAGGCCCTGGGGTGCTGGTGCATACCAAGCCAGCGGTATCCTGGGTTGCATTAGGAAAAGCATTGCCAGAAGGATGAGGGACATGATCCTGCCCTTCTCCTCAACCTTAGTGAAGCCACAACCGGAGCGCTGGGTCCATTTTTAGTTGCCAGTAGAAGAGACAGACAAATGGACATGTTGGAGAGAGTCCAGAAAAAGCACCACTAATGTGATTAAGGGACTGGAACACCTCTCCTGTGAGGAGATTCTGAGTTGTGACTGTTCAGCCTGGAGAAAAGAAAGCTTGCTGCAGGTAGGATAAGAAACTTCTTTTGGAACAGAATTCTCTTTGTCTTTTTCTAGATCACATTTTCACTAATATTTTTCTCCTTCTCTTCTGTGATAAACTTCCTTTTCCTACATCACAGATTTTTTAAATTTAAACCAGATAATACCTAATATTTTTTGATGATTTTATGACTCTTCAGAATTTTACGAAACAGTCTTTTTCTGAGCTTCTGATTTTGATTGTTGTTTGTAGCCCACTGGGAACCATGTATTATTTGTCTGTGAGGACTGTCATTATCTTGTAAACCACACTCAGTTTTGCACAGAAATTGGTAGCCTTTTGTCCTCTTCCACTATAGTTCAGGGACAGCTTATTTGTATAGCTCTCCTATTTATAATATATATTGCTTAGAAATAATTTATCTTTGTAGCTGAGCAAATTGCAGTATAATTTCACTGCTCTTGTGCAGACCTTTCCCTTGTTTATAACAGTGATTTCTGAGTTACAATCTCTCCAATATAAATAATGCATTAGTTCATGATTTACATGTGACCTATCTTTGCAAGACTGGTGACTCACTATAAAGATCTTTTTGAGTAGCTTCAAAACTTCAAGCAGATTTTGGTAGCTGATTTATCTCTTCTGATCTATAACTTGTTGTGAAGGTTTAGCTTTTATAAATTTGACAGTGCTGTGAGAACCAAAACTGCTAAGACTCCCTTAGTATGAAAGGAAGTGGCTCACCAGAGAATCAGACTAACCTGGGCTCTGCTAGAATATCATGCTCTAAAATCAGGAGCCTAGCATTGTAGTTATAAGATAGGTTTTCTTTGGTGGAAAAGATGATTGATATAGTTCATTTCCACTTCTGTAGTCCTGGTGGCGTTGATGAAAATCTCTATTCACAAATAAACAGCTAAGACTTTTAAGAGTATTCAATTTTTAGGGGAAAAGTCACAAAGCCTTTTAAGTTACTAGAATAAGTTAATTGGGAGTAGCACTAAAAGTATTTTGAGAATGTGATTGTACTGTTTGTTAAGTTTGATGTGACATCTGATAGACTGGAAGAAAAAATCACACAGGCTTCCACTTCCACATCTCATTCCCTTTCCATTGCTCCTTATTTTTTGTTTTGAAGCATTAGAGAAATAAATATATCAAGTTATTAAATCTTAGTTTACTGTATTTCTGAGCTGAAGCTTTAAATTTCTTATCCATTGGTGCTGAGCTCCATTAAACTGTAACAAATTCTTATTAACTGGGTTTACATAGCTTGGTCAAATCACTGATTTCTAAAGTGAAGAGTTATCCACCAAAAATCAGGATTTATGGAAGTCTAAGAATTAAGTACAGATGGTTTAGCAGATCTTAATTCATCTGATGCTATTTGAAATATATATATTCATTTAATAATTTTACGTGGTAAAATGCAAAGAATGGCTACACCACATCACTGTATGCAATTACTTTGTTTAGCCTTTATTCCAGTGCTGATTCCTTGCTCCACATCTGAACACTGGAGAGAAAAGAAATATCTTCCCATGAAACACTGAAATGTACAATTGTTACGAGGAAGAGAATAAGATTTTTTTTTCTGAAAGTTGGAACATGTCCTTTTGCTTTGGACTGTTTTCTGGGTTATCTTTTTAGAAAAAAATAAAAAAAAAACCACAAAAAAAAACCCCACCAAAAAAATTGTTTTCCTTATTTTTCTGTTTAGCTATGCTTTGCAGAGCAGGATGCAGTCCTTCTTCATCAAAAAAAAAACAGGATCCATGGATGCCTACCAGGGAACACATCTCTTCTTGCAATGCTTTGCAGCGTGACTATGGATTCCCCATGAGGCTTCCAAAGCTTTATTGACTTATTCATGTTGGAATAATTCACATAAGCTCTAGTTTAATTTCTCCAGATCAGATTTGTAAATGCTGATTCATGGGTTTTGCTTTATTTCATGATCCAGAAACACTTTTTCTAACTACAGCAGAGTGTTTGTACACAGGCTACAACCTAAGCATTAGCACTGTAAGGGTTACTTGTTCGTTTACGGCAAGGACATAAGTAAATTATACATATCTGACATGAGTATAATCTACATATGACACCCTGTGGATGCAAATATTCAATGACATTATGAAATTTTGGGTTCCACAGAGGTTTTTATTATATTATTCAGGATTTTTTTTCTGACCAGAAATATTCATAGCAGTGAGACGTGGAAAGAAGAGATGTGTATCAGGGGGTAAAGCAGACCTAAAGTAACATACCAAGTTGGCTGGTATTGTAGGTAAAGTGGAGAAAAAAGAGTCATGTGGTTTCTGACCAGAGTTTACTGCAACTGGGACTTTTTGTTATGGCTCACCATATTTACTATTTTGTAAGTACAGGTCAGTGTAATCATGACTGAAATCTGGGATACCGCTTCCCTGCATCAATCACTCTTACATTATCTGTTAAATGCAGATCTCCCAGGAAAGAGGGAAGAGCTTAGCTTCAAAGCTCTTGATGTCAGCAATATACAGTAAGAAAAGACTTGACCAAAGGAAGATCTTGCTTCAACATTTCTTTCCAATCTCTCATATTGCAGGGAGATGAAGCTGTCAGAATTTTTGACATGTTTTTAAAGTGCTAAAGTTAAGAGACAAGCACTAACTAAACAAAGCAAAGTTTTAGAAGAAAAAAAATGTATATCATATAGCTGGCATTTTAAAATAGTTAAATAATGAAAAGATATAACATTTTTGCAGCAACAGTCATGGTTGCATTCTTCTTTTGTACATATGGCACCACATCCCTTTGGATATAAGGTAAATAGAAGGCCTTAGCAGATTTCCATGAATCAGTCAAAATAGCTTGAGTTTAAAGAGAATAAGTATCAAAAAGAGAGAGAATTGTATCTTTTTCAGTGCCAGTATGCAAGTGCAAGTATCTTGACATGATGAGTTGATTGTATTGTTTCATGCTTCCCAAAACAGTAATTTTATTGGTACATGAGGTTACAGTAGTTCATCTCTTTCCTGTCCTTGGAGTCTGTGTTGTTTGCTTATTATCTTGTTTTAAGCAGCTCCCCAATTTCTGTTTTTCAAGTAGTTTGAAATATTTTCCCCAGCAGAGCTTACACTTGTGATTAAACACTTTTTTTTCCATCTTTTTTCTTCTCCATCACTTTTGTCTTCTACATACAGTGTCTCTCGGTATCTGCTTTTCGTTTTTCAGTTTAAATTCCTTTCTTAATATTGATGCAGCCAGTGGTGCACAACCAGTTTAGATTGCTCCCGTATCAGATCTGCTGAATTTCAGGCTAGCTTCTTATTCCCAGTTTAGCTGTCAGTGCAGCTATCAAAGCTGCAGAGGTTCTTTCAGTAGTTTTCTTGCATACTGCCCCACTCAATGGCTCCCAACCCATTTTTCCCTCAGGAAAATACTTGGAAGTATACTTTCAATTTGAAACAGAGGGTTGGAATGTGTTATTACTTGGCTTGGTACAGTCCCATCCATATAGTATATTTTACATCACATTTAAAAATGAAAAAATATTTTAAACTGAAAAAGACACTCTTCATTTTGAACATGTCAAATTATATATTTCAAGAACTTCAACATGTTTCCAACATTTTTCAAGTTGAGATATTATTAAAATCTGGCCCTTTCCTCTGAAGAATCTGTTTTAAGAGGTGTCAAAGATTTGATAACAAAATGTCTGGAAAGGAAAAGCAAAATATTGTGTAGGGACTTTTTTCCTTATTTTCCTCTTCTATTTAAAGAAAAACTGCTAAAACTATCTACCAGCCTGTCCTTACTCTCCTGGAATACTAAGTGCATGAACTACTTCAGAACCAATGCTGGAAGTATACTACTATTTTTTCCTGTTCTGGCTTATGCTTTGTTTGCTGAATTTCTGGAGTAAAATTTATAACAGAAATAGAAACCCTTGAGAAATCAAAGCTTATAATAAACTGAAATACTGACAGACCCTGAACTATGGTTCCCAAATTGCAGTGCTTGAAATGCAGAAAAACAGAATCAGGGCCCTCTAAAGTACTTCACATTATAGTCTATCAATTGTTCTATAGGGCAATCACAAGCCTATTTTGTTAGAATAATAGAATCCTATCAATGAGCTATTTGTAACTAAAATTAGGCATACCAGGGTCATGTCATTACATATTTTACAGTCAAGTACATGTTATTAGAACTGTTGTATCCTCAGTTATATTTTCCATAAAAACAATTTTGCTCTAAATATGAATTGTTTTCTTGAAAGGACTTCCATTTTCAGAAGCTTGAAATTGCCATCATTTTTGGGAATAGCGTGTGTATATGTTTATGCATATTGAATGTAGGTGTGAGAACAGAAAAGCACCTGTGTGTGTGCACTCACACCTGCTTATTACTTCAACAGGAAGCCTCCTGGCTCCAAAGCAGTATATTGCACAAGTTCAAGGTAATAAATGAATTGTTTATTACTTACAGTACGTATCTCTTTTCAGCAAATTGGAAATGAATTGAATAATAGGTTGTGAGAAGAGCACTGTATTAGTATATTTATCACAGAGCTGTGACCACACTGCAGCAGAGCTGCGAATTCATTGGCACATCCTTACTTTTCATGTCTTTAGACCACAACATTCATTATATTGTAATTTATAAAATGTTTTAGGACTTCTGTAAAAGAATAAAATACTGATGTGCACTAAGAACAGAGATAAAAGACAGGGGAATGTCAGTTTAACCTATATGCTTCATGTTTTATACATGATATTTTAGCTGAGCATATTCCTGTTTCTAGTAGATGGCAGAATTGTCAGAGTACAGGAAAAAAAACAGATTGTGTAGATTTTAGCATATGCTCTATGTTAATTTGGAGGAGAATACAGCAGTGCAAAAAGATAACTCATTTCTGTGTTACTGTTTATTGCTATTGTTGTTCATGATGACTGCAATGATAGGGAGGAGGAAATTCAGTTGTGATAACATCATATGCAAATATAAATTAAACCCTTTTTTCTGATCCAAAAATCTTGCAAAGTAAAAAGAGGAGAAATGGGAATAGAGAAGGGGGAAAGGGTTACGAGTAACTATGCACATTACATTGCCTCTAACCAATGATGAAATATAATTAAGCTTTGTGACTCTATAGGTCAGCTCAGGGAGAGTGTTCCATGTGAAGTAAATAATGTGTGAATGCTGCCTGCATCTGATTCATTCATGATTGATCCAAGTCAAATTTAAATTAATGACTCAGAGTACCTAGTCTATATGCCCTTGCCGATATTGAGCAAACTAGGATTTGGCAAGGATGTACTGCAAGAAAAGCATGTTGACCTCACCTCTTCCTCTATAGTAGAGTGGGATAACTAGAGTGTTAGTTGAGGTTTTTTTTGCTCTACCAAGAAATAAGGACGATCTGAGTTTCTCTCAGAGGCAGGAGAAATTAGTGTCCTTGACTTATGTGTTCTACTAGGGACTTAATAATGAAACTTGCATTTAACTGTTGTCATTAATAAATGCCTCAGAAAAAATTCACATTTGCTTCTAACTCACATTTGCTTTATTGCATGGATTATGTGTTTTGCTTTACTGCCAAGACTATGTTTTTGTTTTGAAGGGGAAAACACTGCTCAGACAGAAAGTGTTTTCTACAACACTTACAGAACAGACTCCTCTGGTTGCATGGTTACTAGAACAATCCACTGGAATTAACCATTTATCATCTGAATGGTAATGCAAGATCCACGGTTTCTGTGAAGACATTCGGACTTGTCTTAACTGTACCATCAAACTGGTATTTGTAACATAAATGGTTCCTAGGAGAAGCTTCCAGGTTGTCTCTATTGCAGTGAAGAAGGTGGCCAGATTCATAATAGTAATGATAGCAAATAATAAAATAATAATAATTATAATAATTTTGAAAAGGTGGTTTACATTAATCAAATCTAAATCAAAAGTTAGTTGTACCAGGCAAGTAAAAAGACCACTTGCTGTAGTGATTTTTTTAGGACTGCCACTATTGTTTAGTATTTTTAAACAAAGTCATTAAGGCAATGTCCACTTTTCAAGATCAGCATCATTTTGCTAGTACCAAATCACGTTTTACCTCAAGTTTCCTTTAAATCACAATGCCATAGCAACTGGGACACTGACTTTCAATATGTTCAAATCAAAACCTACCAGTTACAAATACAACTCCATCTCATCATGTCATAGCCGGATTAGTAAATAAGAATGCTGAGCCAAGACTGTACTGATGGCATCTGATGACTTCATAACCATCAAGGTGATTCATATGCCCTGCATTTGCCAAGCAAGAGATATTTAATGGGTTATGCTTTTTGCATATCATGTAGCAAAATTTAGTTACCTATTTGAAGATCAACATGAGATAATTTTTGTCCCTCATTGAGAGGCAGGCAATCAAAACAAGTAATGCAAAACATAAGATCCTCTATGTTGTGCACCAAGGAGTGGAGAAGTGTCATAGCCAAAGGCTATAACAGCCCACATCCAGGTTTGATTGACACAGAAGAGACTTTTAATACAAAATCATCTATTAGTATTGTACACATCTTTATTACTGAGTAATTCTATAGATTATGGGAAGAAACATAAAAGGTTTCTAATTACCAGTATTTAGGCATAATCTCATTTAAAAGACAGCTCCATAAATTCTTATTTGCATGGTGATTCAATGCGTGATCAGTTGTGTTTATTAGCAGGGAATATTGTAGTCACTGTTCTGTATTATATGGGCTGTTCACTGGTCCACATGCTCTGATAATTATGATCTTCTAAAAATAAGAGCAACTTTCTTCAAATGTCTAACTTGGATTATAAAGCTGACATCATATTAAAGCTGAAAAAAGAAGAAATCATAAAGAATTAACAAGATACCAAAGAATCTGTTTTGTGGTTTGTTCTCAAGCCCAACCAGTATGTTCTACTTTACCTATTTGAAATAGCAAAAGAGAGGTGATTAGATGAATACAAAACTAATCCAGTCAGATTTTGAACAGGGCAATACCTGGAAAGGTTTAAAAATTTCTTCAGAGACTTAGTAATTAAAACCCATGAGATTCTTCTGGAGAGTCTCAGTGCTTAACACATATTCTCATACCCCCAAGAGGTCTGAGCTGTGCCAGCATGGCACAGTTAGGTTAGTGAATAACTGCCACTCCTGTGGGTTTGTTCAAATAATAAACTCAAACACAGCAGTCCAAAAATAGTTCTTATACAGAGTAGCTTTCCTCTGTTCTAGAAAGCCTTAACCTGGTTAATGATTAGGCAAAGGTCTTCACAAGGTAGTGGAAAAGGTTAAAAACAAACCCCTAAGAGATAAATAATATTTCATAGCTGGCCTTTTATAAAAGTTTACTCTTCCTTTTGTTTCAACTCATTTAACTGGCTTAAAATAGATGAAAATTTTCTTATTTGCACCAGCTGAAGACCTAAGCCTGAGTTTCCCGACTAAAACATTGTGCAACAGAATGTCATTTTTATCTAGCCTGATTGGTTCATTTTATGAATTTCTGGGTTTATCATCTACCTCTGTAAGATTATCACAGCACACTCTAATTTGCAGCTTTTGGATTATATGCAGTTTATGGGCCATTTACATTCACTTTATCCTGATGTTCCCCACTCCCTGCCCTGCCCCCCTCCAGAGAAGATAGACAACACTTGAGTAAGTGCTGCCAAATACACCATTTCCTCCAGCTTCAACTCCACACTGAGCTGGTCTCCTGTTGTCATGAAACAATTGTTAGGAACTGACAGAACAGATCCCAGGGCTGTGAAATTCCCTCTTGTTAACTGCTGCTGTAGATTCATCCTCCCCTGCTTTGGTTCAGCAGAAGTGGCAGCAGTTGGATTTGGACAAAAGCAGCTTTCCAGCCATCAAGAAACCATAGAGCCTAGCTTATGCATAACATACAGGTACAGAAAATTGTCTATAACAAATGCAGAAAAATGTCTTATCCAGCTCCTGCAATTGCTAAAGTGGAACCATCATGATTTAATTCTAAGGAACTAATTCGTGAAGTGCTCTGAAAATTAAGAACAGTAGAAAAGAAAGGAGAAATTAGTCTCTCCGTTGTTGTGCACAAAATAAAAACTACATAAATCCAAGGGGATAATTTAATCCATATTAGTTAACTTTGGTACTTTATCCATTGAATTCTCCATTAATCATTCTAATGCAAACAGTTTAGCATGGAACCTTACAGATCTGAAGATAACACCAAAAAACCTGTTTGACAACTGTTATAAATGAAAAATGATCCAGCCAAATTAAAAATAAAAATAAAAATTTATTTCAGCAATCAAGATCTAACTAGCCAGCTACAAGGAAAAGGGCAGCACCGAGCCCGGGATCAGCGCTGGGTACGAGACACAGAAGTCAGCCTCAGCGGAGGTTTTACTCTATGCCCACACACCATTATCCTGGCACAAGCGATTTTTATAGGGAAAATTTTGCCTGAAGCCAGGATTTCGGCATTCGGTCCTTTGTTTCGTTCAGAGTCCCATAGGTTGATGAGATTTCCTTCTTGGAGACAAGGTAGAACAATTCAAAGTCCGGAGTCGTTGAAACCCTTGATGAAATTTATAGGAACACGGTATTCACATGTATCAACCCGGGGGATTTTCCTGATATCCATCTCGGGTCGTTGACGTGATGATCAGCGCCTGAGTGTCTCCCTATCGCTTCAGATAAGGCCCATCTCCTGACGAACACATCATTTTACTTGTAAATCGGGTTTCAACACACACCTGGTTTTGCCTGAGAGGGTGGGGGGGGCTTCTAATACAAATGGGTACATTCTAACAAATATTTAATATTATATATATAATACTAAAAATGGCGCTAATTATACCTGTTACACATAACAACCTTTACTGGGAATATGGCATAAAGGAACTTTTCTTAATCAAATGCCACTGCATATTTAAAAATTTCTTTTTCCTTTGCAAATCAGTCTTTAAAAGTGTCAAGCATTTTTTTGATCTCACGACAAAACAAGTTTGATAATGTCCACCAAAGAAAAATGAAGGCCTTGTATTGCTGCAAGTGACAAAGAAAGGATAGGTACCTCTTGTTTCTGGTTTATTTAGTTCTGCCATTGTTGATTATATGTGTGTGTGCACAATTAGCTTAAAAGTCAGCAGCAAATTAAACGAATTTGGGAATTATTGTGAATCTAAGTTAATTTTATAGTCCCTTCCATCTGCCCTTTGTGTTGCCTTGCGTAGGAGTTCCAAATCCTATTGCTGAAAATCTCAAGGTCAATTTAAGCATTTGTTACCTCGTAAGAAATAAAAAATAATTTTACAGGCAGATCAGCTGGTTTTACTTTCATTTGGGATACTGTGAAAAACATGGACTCTCTATAGAATGTTTCATTTTAACCTAATGTTGGTACAGTTGGACTCTGTAATAGCACTGTGTCCTTAATTGGGTTATCTTATTTTCAGTATGCTTTTACCATGATGAGTGCAATACCTCTTATTGCATTAAAGAGCAACATCACTGCAAACAGATACATATATTTAGAATGTTTTTGTGATTTGGTTACCATTTTACAGAATGTCTTTTAAATAAACAAACAGAACTTCAGCGGTTCAAGTTACCAGCTGAAAGCATTTATTGCTCCTACAAATTATTTTCCTTATATGTTAATTTATAGATGTAATCTTTCATGGTCTTCTTGAGCAGTCAAGTAATCCTGAAGAGTATAAAACTTCTAAATTTTCATAATGTTTTAATAGTCTTTTTGTGGGTGTGAATAAAGATAGATGGTGATAGAACAACATGCTCAAAAGGACAGCAGCATGCATTTTGGAGGACCTTTGCAAAAAATGATGATAAAAAATATGGATTTGAAGGGTATGTTTAGAGATGTTAAAAAGGGCAGTTAGTGGACAAATACTGGAAAACCACTCAAACTGATAGTGGTTAGTTCTGAGGCAGAGAAAAGGACAAAAAAGCAGAACAGAAGCAATTTGGGAGAGAAATGAGAGGTGAGGTATGAGCATGAGGAAGATTAGATAGGGATTTGATGATGAGAAGGAAAAGATGTTTTTCATGTTAAGCACAATTCATCCCAGGTTATTTTCCTTTGCAAAAAGCCTTTAACATTCTGTTCTGCTCAACAGAAATTGTCATGCTGTCATTATCACTGTAGCATTTGATACAGCTTCACTACAGCTGCAGGAAGTACATATTAAATATTTTGTGGGGTATGTGTGTTCTTTTTGACCTCTCAGGTGGAGGAGCAGTTGCACAGGTGAATGTTTTGTTCTGGTGATTTCTTGGCTTGATTGTTTTAAATGTATATATAAAGAGTGTTGGTTTCGATTGTATCTAAACACAAGCTGTATTTTGCACTTATGTGTGAAAGGGAAGCAGGAAGGGAAAAAGCAGGGAAATTAAGGAAAGGTCTGTATTTTACAGAAGAGAATTTTGAGATTTTTGATGGTTCTTCAGTACAGAGGGAATTTATTTAACAGTCTGCATGTGACCATGTGGACATTTGCCCTTCTGCACAGAAGAACTTCTTATCTTCTTGCTCAACTGATTTCTAAACCTAAAAATTGGAGTCAAATACACTTTGGCACAATATGTCTAGGCAAGCTAGTTAATGTTTTAAATAACCCTGCCCTGAGGGATATGGTCCTCTAAAAAGACTGAGGCAGTGACCTGTTCTCTTACAGAGGATGAATGGCACATTTATAACATTAAGAAAACATAATCACATAATGACAAAAAAGCGATTGAAAGAAATGTCTTCTGTTTCTTATGGAATATGAAAATATCCAGATTAGAAAGGTGTCTGGAGAGATCTCTAAGCTCATTCTCCTGCCTTCAGGAAGACCCAAGCATACTTAAGTCATTCCTGATGTATGCTGAGTTGCTTCTGAAAATACTTTCTATCACTAATGAACCTCACTGCATCTTTGCCCTTCCCCTGTGGACATTTCTAAGAGTTTGTAACCTTCCTGTTTCCAAGAACTTTTGTGCAATGGAAAATCAGCCATTGCTCATTTCTGCTGAATAGGCTGTGAGGATTTCTACATGGGTCTGATATCATTCTCCTGCTTATACTAACATTTTGAGATACTTTTTCTTTCTCTTCTCTTTTTTTCTTTCTTGCTGTCAATAGAATGTTAGGCTCATTTAGGATCACATATGGAACAAATCAAACATAATACCACAAAAAAACTCCAAATAAACAAAAACAAAATAAAAACCTAAAACAAACAAACAAACAAACCCAACAAACCACACCAAACAAAAGCAACCAAATAATAGCAAAAAAAACTCAAACAAATTTTAAAAAAGCTCATGATTTTGTATTATGATGTGACAGAGTTAACCTGATGCAGTTTAAAAAATAGAGAAATCCAGATCACTGGACAGCTATTAATTTGCCTTTGGTAGTTTTATTATGTTTTTGAGGAAAATGAGTTATCTTGAAGTAAATGCAAGGTAGAGTAGAATGCTTATCAACAGATCAACATCAGCAGATGTTTATCAACAGTGGATTGTTCAGGATTAATATGATCTCCTTCTCTGGTAAAGCACAGTGCTTTTGTCTCAGACAGGAGAAAAGTAATAGTTCTATTTTGCCAGATGTCAATAAAATATTTGATATATTGTAATGATAGAAATTATTAGCTAAACCAAGAAAGATGGGGTTTGAGAGAGGAATTGCAAAGTAAGTTGTGAACTGTCAAATGGAATTGCCTCTCGATTTGTACTGATGAGCTAATGGCTGGCTGGGAGATGAGAGTTGCTCAGAGATCAGTGCCAGAGAAAATCCTATTTAATGCTTCAACCTTGGCTCAATATTAGGAATATCTTGATGAATCATGCTGATGATCCAGATTCAGCCCAGAAAAATAATCTGAATTATTTGAATGACACAATGGAATTTACAGTACAGAGTAATGCTGCTAAAAACAATAGAAAGGCTTTATGTATGCAGTGAAAGTCATTGGTTGGAAGTGATGAAAAGAAAGATGGGAATTTAGTGAAGGTCTTTAAGATGTTGAGCAATCTCAGGATGACTTTAAGCCACTATTCTTTGGTAGTCAGCAAAATGCTGCATATTAAGTAAAATAATTTCAGTAAAGAAATCCAAAAATTCTGATCAACTCTGAAATCACAAAACACTGATAAGATCTCCTCTAGAACACTCAGCAGAATGCAAGTGCAAACAGGAGCAGAGCTACAAGGAAGAACTGTGAAACAGTTTTCCAACAGGAGACTTAATCTCACAAAACTACAGACTAAAAGAAATTATGATTGCTGTCGGCAAAGTATTGAGATGTAAATCTGAAAGGAAAACAAACACCTTTTGATAAACAAATAAAAGTTTCCAAATAAAATGCCAAACTAAACAGCATCTGTAAATTCTCTATGGATAAATTTTGGGGTGGAAATTAAATGACAGCATATCGTACTTGAAGGGATGAAGTTCTAGACTTGCCTTTCAGAAGGAGCCATAGAGCAAGAAAGTTCTCAAAATGGAGTCTGCAACATTTTACAAGTGCTTGAAATATAGGTATCCACAATAGGAGGAAACTCAACTTGGTAATGAGGAACTTGCAGTTCTGTTTTGTGATGGTTTCTAACTTCAGAGCCTGGTTTAGGAGGGAAGTGCTGTTTTGAAGGTTTGTTTTGATTTGTGGGTTTTTTTTATGTAATGAAGCCTTATTCCTAAAGGACAAGAAAGAACTGAGTTGCTTAGAAACATAGTCTTTTATTACAAATAATCTGCAAATCATGCATGCATTGAATTTTTTTGAGGTCTTAAGTGTATAAATTTTGAGTGTCTAATAAATGATGAGCATAAGGTAGATAAAGGTAATGACTGTATCTGCTCAAAATACAAATTTCATAGCAAGATATTTGTATATATATTTGTATATTGAAAATTGTAGATTATTCTCATTCTATAGAAAGAAATGTGTTTGAAAAATTATGGTGTTTACAGTGATAAATATCATTCTTCCTGATATTGTTTACTGAATTCAAACAGGTTTGTTGGTTTTTGTTTTGCTTGCTTTTTTTTTTTTTTTTTTTTTTTTTTTTTTTTTTTTGTAATTTCTATATTCTGGATATTTAGCATTTCCTGTAAACTCCATTATAGTAGGTAAAGTTTGTCCAAAAAGTGGACAGATGAGCATCAGATTATGTTACAGAAGTTCGCTAATGGACTTAATAGAAAAGAAATTTTAACATTCTATCTGATAAAATAAATTAACAGAAAAGAGGGTGAGGAAGAAAGTCAGGAAATGATCCTGTAATCTGATTTAAACTTCAGTGTGCACTAATGTTAAAATATTGTTTACTCTATTTTTCTAAATGCATCATCTTTAGAACAGCAGAAACCAGATTAAAAAAGAAATTTTGCAAATGCATATCCAACCATCTACTGGAAGCCATTACGCTCATCCAACCATCATACTGGAAACATAAAATTAACATCAAGGAGTTTGCTGAATATCCCTGTTTTTATGACTTAATACGCTCCATTAAATGATACAGATAAATATCTAGTTTTCATCTTTCTGAAGATTAAGTCATTTACCTCAGTTATATAGTCAGTAATGCAGTCTCTTTACTAGTTATGTTGCAATAAATGTAAGTTATACTGCACTAAAATGTGAAACTAGTTGCTAGCATTACATATGAGAGTTCATATAAATATCTGGTAAAATTCACATAGAAAAATGTTTGGTTTGGTCCTTGGAAAATTACTTTTCAAGTAATGCATGTTCAAATGCAAATGAAGAAAATACATAAAAAGAAGTTATTTTGAAGAGCTGGAAAAAATTAAAAACAATCTACAGATTTAGGAACTTTTTTAGTTATTTACAGCCTTGAATAAAAGTTACGTTTATGAGATTATTTTTGTAATGTCATTGCTCTTTGCTTTTCCTCCTCTTGTACCCAGGAGCTATGGATTCATGTAAATTGTTAATTGTTTGTCTGTTTAGAAATTTGCTATTATATGCTCTCATTTTTCTTCTGCGGTGTTGAGAACACAACTGTATAGCAGAAATCAGCTCTATCTATTCATTTAGCCTGCTACACTTATAAAAGTAAATTAATTCATTTAAACCATGCTGAAGACATAATTTATTGACTGTGATAATTGCCTCAGGTAGTTTCACTGTATTTTACCGTGAAAGGAAGACTTTTAAACCCTTTGTTTCTTGCTTTAGAAGAGCATTTCTTTCAGAGCTATTTTTAACCATGGCAGTATTTTCAGATCTTTTTGGAAAAGAATGGGTAGCCTTGAGTTCTAAAGGCTGATATAGGACATAAGAAATCTATATTCTCTATATTTTGAGGTACATGTACTGGCACGCACAAAACAAAAAATAATTTCTAAATGAGAGTTCACAATATTCAATTCTCCAATGCATACTGTGACACAAATTATTCTTGGTTGTTGAGCCATGAATGCCAATGCTGTTAACTGGAAATTGAGGAAATAAGAGACTGTTAGCTTATTGAGGAATGACCCAGATCCTTTCAGTTTCAATAAGTTTCTACATAGGAAAGCAGAGCTTTCCTTGGGTGTTGTTTATGAGAGTACTGTTAACAGTCAGTATCAGGAATACAATGAACTTCAGATTTATCTTAGAGATAAGAATACTTATTTTTTAATGCATACCTGAAAAGATCCTCTTTGTTTAATAGGGGCTCTCTTAGTTTTAGTTTTTAATTTTGTAGTAAAAAAATATAGATTTGGCCAGAAAAAAAAACCATGAAAGGAAAACTCCTTTGTTTCTTGATCAAAAAGGCAGAGCCTGTACTGCGTCTGATTATAACTAATTTAATAAGAAAAAAAACATTCTTTGAAATGGTATTTCAAAGCCCTTTCAAGGAAAATAAGTTTAATTGTTTCAGAGGTGAAAGTAAATGTTAATTCCCATTTTAACTATATTTGATAGAAAAGAACTTGGCCAAACTCAAATCTCTGAAATCATATTTAGATAATATTTCAAACAATAAATATATGTTTAGCTATAACTTTGGGGTTTTGCTGTTCCACTTTTTCATTCCTTCCACTCTCCATCAACAGTGGAGCTGGAGAAGAAAAGCAGGCATGTGGGAGAAAGGTGAACAACTCTTGCTACAAACCCCTCTGACGAGCAAAAAATTACACAATTATTATAACAAAGCCTATGGTTAGTTTTCATAATGCATATTTACAAATTTCCTTCCATCCTAGCCAGCAGACAATCTGTCTCCCTTTTATCCCATTGCTGGCAACAGAAAGATGAAGGGTAAGCCAGTGGCATTTTGTTTTTAACATCCAGTCTGCTGTGGAACTGGACTCTTTGAGGCGTGACACCACCTGCACAGCAGGAGGAGGTGTGACATGTGATGTTCTTTTTGTTTTGAAATCTGAGTACCAGTCATATGTTACTTAGAACCCTGATTTATGATGATGAATGTATTCCACCTTTAACATGCTTTATTACTGATTGTATAAAGGCTTCAGCAAAGCCTTCAGGAATCTTTTATGCAGTTGTGTATCAGATATAAATTCTGTTAATACACATTAATAAAATAACAAAGATTAATACACTGTTAATACACATTAATACACATTAATAAAATAACAAAGATTAATTACTAGACAAGGACATGATACACTGCTAGTGCAGCTCAAAATTTTGCTTTGTATAAATCTTGATGCTCAATCTGGTTTCTCTTTCTGTCTTTACATCTTGTCCTGACAGGTGTGTGCCCAATCACTGTGAACACGATGGTAAATGCACCCAGACGTGGGACAGCTTCAAGTGCACTTGCGACGGAACTAATTACAGTGGTGCCACTTGTCATAACTGTAAGCTACCCTCCAGTTTCAAAATTTCAATGGAGTAGGGAAGTCTCTCATGTCTTTTCGTTGAGATTTAAAAAAAAAATCATTCTTCCTTTCTGGTTGTTAAAGATCCTCAAGCCTCTTTTGAAAGAAGGTGTTGGCTTAATCACCTTCTGCATTACCTGCATCATGATGTGTTTATAGAGTCCTGTACTGCACCATGCTACGCACCAAAGCAGTTCAACAGCAGCTGGGTGTACTGAGCAAACACCTTCTCAGCAGCTGCACATGAGATGCAGTTTCAAATGGAAACTGAATCTGCCCTAAACTGTTGGGGAGAGCTACTGACTGCTGCTTGAGATGCTGGTTTAGGCTGCTAATCACAAGGGGTGTTTACACACTGATTATCAGCCAGCTTAAAGTCTATTTGCTCTGTGGTTATGTGTTTCTGAAATAAGAATATTTTCAATGAGCTCCACATGCCCTACACTAGTGCCTATAAAAGCACAGAAAGAAGAAAGGCGCTGTTGCCCTTTTATAGGTTCTGAACAATGCATGCTGAGTAAGTGACATGCATCTTTTTTTCCTCCCCTCATTTGCTAAAAAAGTGGGATTTTTATCTGCAAAAATACCTAGGACACAGAGAAAATATATCCAGTCCTTACTTTTGTTCATTTCTTCTTTTTGCCAACAGTCTCCTAATATTGATAAGACAGTAAAAATGCTTTTGAACAGGCAATCAGTTGAAATTGAAGCCAGGATTTATAGAGATACAAGTTTATATTACCTTACTGTTTACCTTAAATACAGCTAAGTATAATTTTGCAAAGATATTTGCAGATTTTTTTTTCATTTTTAACCAAAAACCCCAAACCAATGAGAAAATTTTTAACTATTCACAGTTGTCTGGATTAAAACAAAAACCTAATTTACAGTTAAAGATTATATAAATGTAAGAAGGGATATATTTTATGTAATAACTATTAATACATTGAATGGCAAAATTCTCTGTGATCTGTCTATTGAAACTGCAAAACAGTAAGAGTTAAATAGCAAATTCATTTTGATTAAAGATAAATATTTAAGGTACCAATGCCTGGTCGGAGAGATTGCATGGATGCCCTTTTCCCTCCAAGAGGGAATGCACATGTGATGGCATGATTGCATCTAATTTTAGGAAAGACAACAAAGAATTTTTGTCTGTCTGTGCTCCATTATGGTGTGCAGACCAGCTTTTAAGACATAGTTGAACATAGTTAACCTTTCTTCTTGAGTTCCAAAGATAACTAGCAAGGACAAATGGATGCTATAACTTTTCTGAAATCACATTTATTACAAAGGGAAGAAATCATAATCCAAGGAGATGTGACTTTTTCTCAATAAGATTTTCACCTGCCTTTTATGGATAAAACAGTGCAATAAGGCAAGTAAAAGGCATTGCTGAACTGCAGTACCAAAAGAGGGATTTGGAGTACATTGTCCTGTCTTTATGGAATGGATAAAGTGGATGGGATTACATACACTCTCCAGGTCATTTGGAGACACATTTTTTCAAGAACTTTTACTTTTCTAGTTCAGCCAAAGTTTCTAACTTAGATGTGTAAGCTTTAGTTTTGTTACTTTTTTCGTTTAAAGAACATAATTTTTGTTTTTACCGTGTGCTGCTATACTTTAGAAGTCTTTCTTACAAAACAAGGTTGAGCAGAAAGTTATTCACTTGATAGATATCCTGTCAGAATGTGTGAAATCCTATGCCTTTCTAGAGTATTGAAGTGAATGGCACAAAAATGAGCAAAAAATAAAAAATTCCAGCATCAAGATACAGTCTGAGACAACCTTAACTCTTCCTTTATTGAGCAGGCAATAGCTGTCAGTTTTTACAGGAGCATGTTCCAGATACAGCTGCAAATAATGAGGGGATTTGTTGAAACTTGCCAGAGATTGTAGTTACGCTGGCCTGAGGTCTGGGACCTCAGTTCTGCTGCACTGATGCTGACCCTATTGTCCTTTCCTACTTGTGCATTGTGTCTGTGTATATTCAGACACACCTAGTTTGCTGCCTTTTGGTTTTGAATTCTAAAGTTTGTGGCAGTGGCAGGATGCTACTATATGCTGGGGAAGTTGGATGCGTGGTATAAAATGGCTGTAAGTGATTTTAAACAGCATTGCAGATTGCATGAAAAATATAGCAGATGTCATGATTCTGTGGAGCTGGAAAGTGTTTAAGTGCAGATACCACTTGTTCAGTCCCATTTTACTTAAAGAAAATATTATTTTACAAAGCAAATTGTATTATATGCCACAGTAAAATATGTTTTTCTTTTCTTAATGAATGTTTTGTGGGGATTATAACAGCATTTCTCAAAGAGGTTGGAGTCAAGACTATGTTAGTGGGGATTGTAACTGTAGTTGATGATTTTTAATGAGTTTGAGTTATACTGAACTAAAAGGAACAAGATAATTCTCTGTTACTGAAGGGGTTTTTTTCAGTGAATTGATTTTGCTTTGGTCAGGTAATTCAACACTTTCCTGAGTTCTTGACCTGAAACAAGGCAAAGCTTTGCAGCCTTGACTGGATTTCAGATTGCAGTTTTAGGTTCCTTTGAAGTTGAAACTCAAAGAAAAACTCAAGGGATGAACTACTTGAAGTGAAACAGAGAAAAAGGTTTGCATGAAAACCTTATGAATCAAAATGACTTTGTTTCACACAGATCTGGCCATAAAATATCGTATGATAATGAAAACAACAGTTAGTCTAGAGATATGGAGAAATATGTATTCTGGGGCTGAGACTATAAACCAGAAATAAATAGCTAGAGACAGAAAAGTTCCAAATAAATAAATCTGAAATAAAAACTTAAATTCTCCAGCTGTGTAAATCAATTACACTTGTTTTCTACTTTAATATTATGAAATAATTTCCTTTTTGGAATATCACCCTCTTACAAGAAGGTTCATCACCTCTCAGAGAAACACCATAATCTCCAAGCTCTGTGTCCATTCTCTTGTTATTTCTCAGCAGTTTAAGCTACCATTCAGAGGAAATTATAATTTCTTTCATCCATCTACAGCTGAGTCCCTCAAGCCCAATGGCAAATTAACCAAAAGTACTAGAAAGTTGTACTTCTCATTGCATATTAAATACCCTAGGAATCTACCAGATTTCTTTCAGCTAAGGGATATTCATGCCCAATGAAATGCTGTGGCCTGGAAAATATTAGACTAGAGCATTGATTTTACCATTAGGCAAGACTGAAAGATAAATGAATGTACTTACTCAAAATTAATGATTTACAGTGATGCAATGTTTACAAAATTATTTAAAATTTAATTGAGTTATAATTAACTGCAAATATCATCCTTTATTGTATTATCTATATTTTAAGCCCTGACTAATTAACTTCTGTAGCCTACCAAAGGCTGGCCCACTCATGCAGAGTTCTTAGAGCAATACTTTTCTAAAGTTTATTAGTCAATGGTTCCTGAAACCTTTGAGAATAAGAGCTCATTTTCCTGATTACTTCTCCTCTCCATCACTTTGCACCTGTTTATTCATCTAGTTTTATGTCCTAATATTCTTCCTGCTGTTTATAGATTCTTTAAAACAGGGTGGTATAATTTTAAAAATTATTTAAAATTTAAATTTAAATTTAAATTTTAAATTTAAAATTATTTAAAATGAACTAATGTTCATTCAGGATTCTTTTTGTGAGATTTTTTATAATATAGGTCAAAGCACACTTTCTCTAGACTCTGCATTTCAGATAAACACAAGAAAGGACTTAGAGAGTTTACCACAATGGTGATGAATCCACCTTCCACTTCCTGCATAAATTTCATTAGATTTAGGAAAAAGCCAGAAGCACCTTATTTGATGATATTTGCCTTCTCCTAATGATTTTCATTAACAAAAATATTCAATTTGCACTTAAAATATTAATCTTAATTGTCATAGAATCATAGAATTGTTTGGGTTGGAAGAAACTATAAAGATCATCTAGTTCCAACCCCTGTGCCATGGACAAGGCCACCTTTCACTAGACCAAGTTTCTCAGAGCCCCTTCCAGGATGGTCTTGAACACCTCCAGGAACGGGACTTCTACAGCTTCTCTGGGCAAGCTGTTCCAGTACCTCACAACCCTCGCAGTAAAGAATTTCTTCCTAATATCCAATCTAAGCCTGCCCTCTTTCAGTGTAAAATCATTCCCCCTTTTCTTAATACTACATGATCTTGTAAGATGTCCCTCTCCAGCTCCCTTGCAGGCTCCTTTGGGGACTGGAAATTGCTATAAGATCTCATCAGAGCATTCTCTTATGCAAGACATGTTCTTCCTGATCAAGTTATTTTTCTTTAATTTCACCTTCAAACACTGTCCTTGCTTTTGCAGCTCTACAGATTCCTTTAAGAATACCAGACAGAAAAAGGTTTTCTTAAAAACCTTCAATTAGTCCATAGGAGGGACTAGCATCCAGATCATATCCACTGACTGTTAGTTCTGTAAGACAGTAGGAGAAATACAATCTTACATACTCCTGTCCCTAGAAGAGGCACTAATTGCATCAGAATTTACAGAGAATGCAAGTCTGCTGAGGGAGAACATACAGGATTTTTACATTTTTAGATTGGTGGTTTGCTGTAAGTTTTTCCAAAAAGAATATTGGAAACAATGTAATGATTCTTAGTTTCCATATAAGGGAACTTGACCTCTGAATTCTCTGTTTTCTGCCACCTTATTGAGAATGTAATCCTATATTTTGGAACCTGATTCAAAATTAATGACAAATAAAACTTATCTTGAAATTATAAGTACATTAAATGTCACTGAAGTCCAACGGACATTGATATTTTTTAAAGAAATATTGACTATCTCTCTAAAATAAAATATTGCTTTAATAATGAGTTTAACATTTTCTAGAAAGACATTTTGAATAAGAAACATTGTAGAAGCTGTGATAATTCTCATGGCTGGCTACTGCCAAAATTAAGTCATCAACGCAAATTTAATCTGCATAGGCTGTGATCTTCAGCAAGACTTCCATCAGTTAGTTTGTAATATCTGATTTTCCTATATTTCTGTAAACAGGAAAACAACCAGAACACTGAAATTCATACATTTAGAGTCTAGATAGGAAAGAAGGCCATGGCAGGGGTGTTCTCCTGTCAGCAATTTTGGAAATAGTGAAAAAATAAATAAATAATTTGGCAAAACAATGCTCTGAAAGATATTGTTGTCTTTGTGATAGCAAACTGATTTACTAGAGAAAGCAGATACTTTGCAGTTTCATAAGAATATTAAAGCATTATTTTATCAGGAAAAATTCAATAAATACCTCCATGATCAGCAACTGTGATACATAAGATATTCTTGTGAAAGATTGTTCTAATCCAGTGTTGCTTTTTAATACACTTGAGGAAGAATGTTGCTTTTTAATACACTTGAAGTAGAAGATACAACCTAATCAGAAATGCCTAATCAGAATATTTTGAGAAGGCTTGGCATAAAACCATCTCCTGTTCAGTTGTCCTGTGGGCATTTATGTGCAGGGCTGTTATGAAGTATCACCTTGACATTTCTGAATCTTTGCCAGTGAAGTTTGATGTTTAAGTAACTTAGTTTAGCAGCATTTTGCATAAACAAATCATGGATTCCAGAATTGGCCCTTCTGCAGAAAGCAGAACAGTGATATATGCTGCAGATTTGTGGACATGCAAGTGAGATTTTAGTGAGATTTAGCACAAGTCCAGCAGCCATATGACTGAACAGATCACACAAGCCCAAACAATTTCCCAGTAACAAATGAAGAATTTCCATTAATAAACTTGTAGAAAGACAAAACCAGACAGTGTAGAGCAGAACAAAAATATACAAAGCATACAAACATATGAAACAACAACAGAACTCTGAGTTGAGTTTCTGCAGTGGAAAACTGACATTTAAGGCATGCAGTAGGACTCCACAATGCTGATTAGACTTGATCATGGCAGATAGATTGCTTGAATTATGTGAAAGGAAGAATGAAAAATAATACTGGGAAGCCAAACTGCTTACTTTTAAAAACATGAAAGAGGAGCTTTCAGTAGGGCAAAATCTGAGTTCCTCCCGTTGCCCCCTTCATGTGTTGGGCATAATTTGCTTCATTTGGGCTGAGGAAGGACAGCACCTCTGGGATGCACTAATGAGAATGAGGAGCTTTATAGGGGGGTGAACTGTGAAGTTCCTCTACAGAAAGTGAGGTTGGAGAAATGGTAAGAATTATTTTGAGAGATAAGAATTACTTTGCTTGGTTTGACAAGACTGGAGCTAGAGGAAATATTTATGAAATCAACACTGGGCACAGTCATGAGAAAATGGTTATCAGCTCTTCTAGCACTGATATTAAAGACTGTTTTGTACTAGATGCTGCAAGAAAAGGGAATATAGTTCCTCACTCTACCATCTCATCCTCTTGTGAGCTGCTGTTTGAGTGTCGCTGATGAAGCCTATGGTTTTTTCAATTGCTCCTTTGAGTCCCCCATTTGAGACTTACTTGTGACCAGAGTCTAAGTAAAGTAGTTTCCAGGAGGTGGATAATTCCACATTCAAACTCAGCAGTATGGATGTGTGAGCAGTGTTGATCTTGGAGAAGTAGGGGGTGAAAAATAAGATAAAATTTCTGAAATCTCTAGAAAGAGGCATTTTTTTTTCTTCTTCTCTCATTCTGAGAAATCACTTTCAACTACTGACTGTTCTCTGCCAGTTATATCACTACCAGTTTATTTTTCTCCTCTTCTTGCACACACTGTATCTGAAGTAATCAAATGTTCAAATTTGATATATGCTCTGCAAAACCTAATTTCTCAGATGTTTGTTTCCTTTGAGAACAGAGGTTCTCAGAGCCTGTTTATAAAGACTTTTGTTTACAGTGGTTTATTAAAGGGATCGTATAATCAGTATGCTACCTTTCTAAGGAGGCTAATCTTCTTTTCAATAATGCTTTTCAAGCATTATAGTTTATAATTGTCCTTGTGGATTCATATTTTTATTACATGTTTTCAAAGGATTTAACATAATGCATGTCTTTTCAAATGTAGAAGACTATTAAATTACCTCTTTTTATTAAAATTTAGTTTTAAAACAAGACTGAAGTTGTTGGTTTAGTCTTCTTTAGTAATTTTTCACATGCAACACATAAACCCAAAATTGTTGTATTTTTCATCTATTCCTGCAAAACTGAAAAATAGAAGCTTTTTATTCTGTTATTTTTATTTTTTTTTTAGTTTTGGGATGTTGCAATTTTTGGTTTTGAATCCCAGTATTTGTTTAAAAATTAGATTGTTCTTAGTTTCAGTGTTATAAACTATAGTTCTTCTACTACTAATTTATTATCAACTGAGCTGAGAGCTCTGCACCAGGTGTTTATGAAATGCAGAATGTGTAATAAATTGGTAACAACTTGCATTTTTATTGTAAGTAAATGGATGTGGTCTGTGCTCAGGCCAGAAAGGGCTGCAGCTCCAATATGTGCGATACCACTAGGAGTATTTGGTGAAGGTAAAGTGGAGAAAATTAACATTAGGATGCAAAGCAGAATATGAATAATCAACCAGCAGTAATTATGCTGAAATTAAAAAAATCTGCTGGAAATAACTGTACCAGGTGAGGTTTGAGAAAGACTGTAATGGCTTAAACTGGACTTCAGGTTTTAGCTGTTTGTATAGTTGAGTGTTTCTAAAGAGGTCTACATTAGAATCAAGTGTTACAAGTTTTGGAACTAAATTTCTACCAGGTGGGGTCAAGTGGAAGAACAGTATGAAGTCAGGGTCTAACTCAGAGCATTTTCTTAATTCATTTGCACCTAACTCTTGTAAAACTACCTACATAACATTCCTGAATTGCAGCCTGCTTTTGGGAAAACTTGAGTATTAGCTGGGTTTTTTGCAGGCTACTGTAGCCATTCTCTATTGTTGTTCACAATGCACAACCAAATATTGTTTCCAAGGGACAGTTAAAAGAGAACATGTAATTAACAATAGATAACTTTAAAGCAGCTCATTTATGCCATAAAATCAAAGGCAGAATTAATTCATAGCCAGAAAAGAACTCGGCAAATAAAGACTTCAAAATTAATTAGCTTTTTCTCAAACTTTTCCATTAAGACAATCTAACATATTGCATACTTCACTGTCAATGCTTTTTTTGCAATTAAAGTTTTTTAAGGTGCTGATATTAAAATCCCATTGACACCCATTAGACAGAAAAAACATATTTTGAAGTCATTCTAATCCTATTTTTTCAGATGTGAGAGAATGAAATTAATGCAAATATCAACTTTTAAAGATGTACTATAGCCAAAGCAATGAGAATTTCTTCACATATGCATGCGGACATATTGTTATCTGTCCACATGAAATTGTTCTTTAAAAAGTTCTTTAACAATTCAAAACAGAGGAACATAATGGGTATAATTAGGCTTGCTATTAAAAGACACTATGCACCAATGGATGAGCAGTAGATATGCATTATCCAGGGTTTGTAGCATTTTTATGTACATCACCTAGTACAGAAAGATTTGATAAATTATATCTTTACAATGAATTTTCCAGTGTTTTGAGGGCTGTATGATCAATCTCATAGGACTGTGGATTGAGGAAAAAAAATTTAATTAAATGGAGTGAAAGCCTGAGATAGTTCTTGTGTATTCTACAACATATTTTGTCTTAATAACTAGTATAACAATGGGTATAACAAGGGTAACTAGTATACAATGGGTATAACAAATATAACTAGTATAACAAGGGTAAGTGTATGGCTTCTGCAGCAAATAAAGAATAATTATTGTCAGTTGTCTTATGATACTTCCATGTGAATGATATGTGTTCCAGATGGTGGGGGTTCTGATTGAGTTTGGTTCTTGTTTATGGACACTACCTTTCTTGAACATCATTATAATATTTCTTTTGCTTTTCCGCAGCATAAATGTATTGCACCTGTAAATTACCTCCTTAGGAATCAAATGTCTACATTAACCCTTTTCATTCAGGGACAAGAACTGTAATCCTTCTTTGTAGTTTTAGTCTGGAGGAGTTTTGAGTTTTATTCTCCTTTCCAGTGTGCTGTAATTTAAATGGGAGATAAAGCAGGGAAAGTTTAGGACCAAAATCTGTTAGCAAAAGTAGATGCTCGGTATCAGTCATGGTGCCGAGCTGATAACTATCACTTTAAAATTTCACCTTAGGTAGGACAGCCAATAGTTCTCTTGTCTGGACAAGTCCCTTAGCAGAAGTAACGACAGGTTACTAGAATTCTTTAAATATTTTACTGAAGCCAGAGGAATCATCTATGTTTACATAACTTTACAAAAACATGGAAATCTATTGTTTCATGAATACAAATACAGTTTGCTAATATTAGCAAAACTACTGAAATGTTTTGTAGTTTCTCATTTTCTCAGTAGAAGCATTAACTATACTATTTAGGCATACTTAACTGTATATCTAGCACTATTAATTTTATTTTACTGGAAGCATATTCTTTCTTTAACTCTCATCTTGCAAATTTTTAAGCTTATGTATCCCTATGTAGCTTTTACACCAGCTCATTCATCCCATCCCTATTCCCTAATGGCCTAACCACTTATGTATAAAACTTTAAATTTACTTGCGTCTGTGGTTGCTGTATTTTATATGATATGTTTTCAGTGTACTTTTAGGTTCAGAAGGAGCTAATTGATGTTCTAAAACAGAGAGGAAAATATAATGTGTTGTTTGTGACTACCTTTTATTTTTCTTTTTATTTCCTACTGCTACTTCAAAGCACTACAAATATCACTGCATTTCTCAGATTCATGCTCAGGCTAACTGAGCTATGTCTTTCTGAAATTCTTAACTACTCCTCTCCTTTTCAAGCCCTCTTCTGTCACCCCCATTTTAAGGATTTTCAATTTCATGTGCTTTCCTATCAATCTCAACAGTTTGTTTCCCCCTTTCATCATTCTTTCTCTAATCATTGCTCTGATTATTTTCCTCCTCAATCTGTTTTCACAGCCACATACTCACACACGTGTGCACACAGGAGTGCCATGCCCAGGAAAGATTTGGAAAGGAGTTTAACAAGAAAGCAGAATAGACTGTGCTGATCAGATGCAGGACACAACCAGGCAAGCATACTTACCACACCACTATTTATACCTACCCCTCTTTTTTCTCTGCACTTTTTTCCTTCTCCAAAATATCTAGCCCTCTGCTTTTTCCTGCCTTTAGTTCCATCCCTAAATATCCTATAAGTCTTGTGCAATCCTGAACTACATTTTCCATGCATCCCATGATGCATGGCAGAAATTCTTGGTCAACTTCCAAGGCAGAAACTCCCTTGGTCTGAAAGGTTTTTGGGGGAAGGGCTACCAGTGGCTCATGGTGATGGGGGTGATGGGCTCCATGCCCACTCACTGCAGCTGAGGCTGTGCTGTGACAGCCCCAGACAGGATTTTTGCTACTTGTGTGCGTCCTTGATTTAAGTCAGATGGGCTTGAATGGTTTGATGGCTCCTGTGATGGGCATGGGAGCAGCCTGGCAGGGTATTATTCTGGCTTCTGCTCCACTATTGGTTCTCTGAGCTCCTCTGTAGGTGTGCAGATGGGCATTTTTTTCTCAGAACCTGACACTTCCTCTATATTCTCATCCCCTCAGTAAATAGTCTACTAATAAATTAATAGAGTAAATTAATACTCTACAGTGCTGCTATTGAAACAGATACTAACAAAGCAGAATGTGTGCCAACCAGGGCAGCCCCCAAGGTACCCATCTAACATCTTACTAATCTCACAGCTCATCCATTATGTGAAAAAGATGTAAAAGTGATTTCTAGGAAGTTGCCAGGACACAGTCATTCCTATTTGAAAGTATCAGAGAGAAAGCATTAAAAAAAAAAGGGATGTGGAGCAGACGTTTCTGTTGATATTTTTATGTCAGTTAAAAAGGTTGAATTCTATTGGCAGTGCAAGTTGCTTAGTGATTAATGGAAATGACAAATATGATGCATTTCTTCTAAATTGGTGTTATGTTGATAGAGGACATTTTGATTGAGATAATGTAAATGCTGATGTGAGGATTTGTTTTCAAAATCTTATAGTTTTTTCTGTTCATAGAAATAAGTGTTCAGCTCCTCTGGAAAACCCACTGTTTGGTTAGGTGTCTGTCAGTCTGTGTGCACAGCAGTCATTATGTAAGCAAGCTATTGTTCTGTGCTTTAGTATTTGGGTTTGTTTCAAACATAAGCTTTTAAATTGAGATTTGTAAGAAATTTTATTTAACCAGTTGTTGGTTTGTTTGGCATTTTTTTCCAATAACTTGTAGTTTCCCTCAAGTATAGGTTGTATTCTGTTGTAAATACAGCCAAGAAAAGTATCATAATTTCCTTCACAGGATTGCTGATTATGAGAAGGTCAGATACAAAAAACATTTAGGGATCTGGGGTAGAAAAGGAAAGGGGCAGGAAATTGTGACAATTACAACTGTTGAGGCTGGTAAAAATAAAACGGGATTACAGACCTATAAATGAACATGTGGGTAATGGATTTTGGGAACACTAATATTTGTGAACAAACAAAAACTGACACTACAGTCTCGTTCAAAGCTGGGTAATGAGAATATCTCCATGTTCATCTGAGCATTATTTAACATTTATTAGGATGCTTAGGTCTGAAGAGAGATCAAATGCTCTGATGTCCATGGCAGGAAAGAGCCAGTATATACTTAGTGAGGGAGAATATTTTGGTTTATTTAGTGTCTTTGCTACTTGTAGCCACTTACAGATATCTTGCGTTAAAATAAGTATCTTTGCCCTGACTTTACTGATGTTATAGCCCCTGCTTTGGCCCTGGTATAATTTGCTGAGGTTTTCACTTGTGTGTCTGTGTTCACTGTAGAGAGTAACTAAGGATAGGAGGAAGAAGGGGACAAGATGGTATTGGCAGTGTTCCTGTTACCTCCCAGCTGGAGAAGACTCAAACAAGCTCCAGGCAGCTCTGAAGCTTTCTTTGCCTGGGCCCAGTGTAAGATCAACACAAGTATGGTGAATATCTGAGTCTCTCTGACAATCTTCCCTCTCAGATGCAGGGCCCAGGAATGAATTATAGCTATACAAATGTGCAACACTATCCAGATTTAAAATGAAATTGTGCCATTTCTGTCCTGAATGGTGTTTTGTTCAGTCCCCAAACCCACGTTTGGTTTTTGATTTTTGGGAATTTTTTTTGGCTGGTTGGGTTTTTTGTGCTTGTGTATCCTTGGATGACTTAATTCACAAAAGTACCTTGTTAAAAATTGATACTTTCTTGTGATGTCTGTAGGCTGACACTGTTACAAAGATGCTAATTGTCTAATCTATGGCTTGTAATTTAAAATCACTGCTAAATTTGTTTAAAAATCCATTTTGGGTCAGCCATTTGTATTTAAATTAATTTCTCTCTTCCTCCCCTCTCCCAGCCCAAAGCAAAGAACAAAGTTGAGAGAGAAACAGAAGCACCTTTCATTTTACCATTAATGGGCTGGCTTTTTCCGTATTCATAGCAAATTCCTGGGTTGAGCTACTATGTAGTCGCTCAATTTGCAGTTTTCACCCCTATAGCAGTAATTTTCCTTATTATCCAAGTGGCAAATAAACTTATGCTCTCTTTCTCACTCTGATGGTAAAGCCTTTATTTTGTTTCCTTTTTTACCGCAATGGTAATTGTCGTGTTTATCACTGACATAACTGAGCCTAGAGTAAGCTTGACACAAAATCTGCAAATTTCCATATATCTTGTTTGTATTTTTACTGCTTTTAATTTAATTTCTGTTTTTATGGGGCATATTTGGATATTGGGCTAATGGTGAGAACACTTTATAAGTTCACTAGCTCACAGTAGAAGGCAGAGGGAGCATGTGAGGAAGACGTAGAAGCTTTTAAAAGGTTGAAGCTTAGATCAATGGCAGTGTGAAGAAGGTTTATGCTCAGTCACGAAGGAGCTTTGCTTTTGGAAAGTTTTAGTGGCATGAGAACCAGTGCAGCCATGGACAGAAATGAACACTAATCCAGATAAAAAGCACTAAAATTACCTCTGTTGGTTTACCTTCCCTATTAAATTATAAAAAAAAAAAAAAAAAAGAAAAAAAATCATTTAAAAATGGTGCTATCTATTTATATAATATTTTTTATTTCTATAGTTTATTTCTAAGATTCTCATATATATATATAATACTGTATGTACACTATTCTGTAAATATGCAAAATATAAAAATGTTTTTCTTTGGGAAGCTATTTTAGGGATTTTGAGTTGCAAAGCTACTGAGCATTGGGAAGGGCTATGCTTGGGAAGATTAACCAATTGTAGAAGCAATGGTTGAGGAAAACTGCTGAATTGTGTTTCATTTTTAAAATTCAGTTTTGTAGAAGTGATGGTTCTTGATGGCTGATTTGCCTTCTAGTTCATTGCTTATGATTCTTTGAATAAAGAAAACATCATTTAGGGTTGAATTAACAGAAATAAAAATTGTGAAATGTGCAAATTAATCTGGCTGTGCTGGCCATTTTCAATTTTCATGAAAAAAATTGGAGAATCCAGAGAAGAGACAAAATAATATAGCACCTGGAAAATGCAACCAGTGATCAAAATGAACAAACTTGGCCATTTTAATGTAGAGAAAAGATTTGTGTCTGTAAATAGACAAAAGATGGTTGCAAGGAGGAGTACAGTAACTTATCCTTCAAATTCATTGTGAATAAAAAGAGAAATGATAACTTTAAGATGCAGCAGAACAGCTCCCAGTGAAGAGAGTTGAACAAATGCTGATACTGAAGGGCTGGTGGAGCTCTAGGCTGCCTTGGTGTGTCAAGGAATTTACACCATTTTAAACCAGACTATGCCAGGAATGATACATAGATGTAATTGAGGGGTTTTTTTCAGAAGTGGATTAGATTATCTTTGAGATTCACCACAGCCATGTGATTCTGATGTTATACTAATTATGACCACAAAATGATTCTGCTTTTTATCTCAGCACTTATTTCTTCAAATATAGATTGAGTAATGGAACTACCTTTTCCAGGAATAATCTTTTAGAATGACGGAGTATTTATTTAATGGGATGTTGAGGGTAACAGAATTGAAGTATTGGGCTTTAGGTTAACTTTGTATTTGAACTGTCATGAGTGAAATAGTTGTGTGGTGTGGAAAAGATTCTTGCTAATGTCATGTGATGACAGTGAAAGGATGAAACTTTGAGTTCTTAGAATTCATGTTCTTGCCCTAGCTAGCTGTGAGAGTAAACCAAGAGCCCCTAAAATGATGGCAACCCAGAAAAAACAAATCCCAGTTTCACTGAGAAGGTATTTAAAGATGCCAGGGGTTGTTTTTGCTTGTACTTCTGGATTGCAGTGAAGCTCAGTTCAACTTCTGGCTGAGGAGGCAACCTAGTCATAGCTGAAAAATAGTGCTTGATCTGAGTTTTACAACAACTGAAAAATCAGTGGCTAAAGCATAGGCCATATCATACACATCTGCAATTTGATGGACTTGTTTATGATACTTTCTAATTTTCTCCAGTTCTCTTATATACAGTGAAACTTACCAATTGCCTAATGGCTTTTATATGTGAAAATTGCATTTTTTGCTGAGTGGCTGTTCATGTATAGCAACATTTCTTTAAGAACAGAGTAAATTAGTTTTCTTGCAGATGCAACATGAGCACACAAATTGTATTACACTTAGAGGTTCTAGTCTACTCAAATTTTCGGTTATGCACGAAGTCAGAAAAGGCAGGTTTTCTGTTTTCCAATGTCTTTAATAATAAGGTGATAATGCAATGGCAAGGGCATGTCACATTTGGACACTTTTTTAGTCCTTGTTTTTTACCTGGAAAGTCATTTGATTGTAACTGAATGACTTGTAACTGCATCTAGAGTAGTTATATTCCATCAGAAAGAAATTTCTGAAGTTCCTTTAGGCATCACAGTAGATCCATTTCAGATGTCCAGTTTGTGTACACACCATATTTAGGATGTGCATAAATCTGCAACTCATTGAGAAGATAAGTTTTCTTCATCCACATGAACTTCACTGCAGTTGTTGGCACATCCAGGTGTAATTTCCAAGTGCTCATAGACTGGGCACAGAAATTCAGTACTGCAGCCAGCTGGATATGCTAGCCTATTCCTACTGCTCTGGCCTGTCCAGGTGAGCACACTGTGAGCAGCCACAGCTGCTGTGAGGGCCAGCAGCCTTGAAGGTCTTACAGCTTTGTCCTGCTAGAGCCGTATATTTTGCTGAAAGTGCTGTTTCCTGTGCTTTTCCTCATCTAGGTAACCTAATTTTACAGGGACATCCTAGCTGCAAGTACCTGATATTTAGTGTGTGGCCTGTGGTGATCTACCTTCTGGTGATGCAGAACTTGGTCTCTCTAAGAGTCCATCAGAAATTTAGCGTGAACAACTGTTGCGGTTGCAAGACAATTTTTTTGTCTAGTTAGGATTTTAGTTTTGTTCTTCAATGCCACCCTTTATTTAGGGGAGGGGGTTACTTTACCAAATATTTTCAAGATACTTTTTAATCAAGAAAGACTTTTTAAAGGGGTCTTTGGCAGTGTGCAGAAAGCAAACCAGGTGTTTCATTACCTTTTGGTTTTTTACATTAAGATTATTGTGTAATAAGTAAAAATGGCAAGAAAGGTCTTGGTTACCTTAGGACCTTGTCTGTGCAGGATCAGATTGTGTTAGGTATTTTTAATGTTTTGGAGCTCTTTTTCAGATGAGTGTGCATACAGAATTTTTATATACAAACTTGAAAAAACTGGCAGACATAAGGCTTGGTTCTGACCATTACAGACATTGTCCTACAGAACAGCAAGAATATTGAAGTAGTGTTGCATCATGCTGGCTTTTTGTGGAGCTTTTTAAAAACTTTTTCATATACTTGAGGTAGTACAGCAACCCAGCAGCTGTGTGCATTCTTTCTGTCAGAATACAGAAGGATATTTTTCTCTCATATAACTTGCTTTGACTATGATGAAATATCTAGTTCTTTTAACTTATCTTAAAAGAATTGTAAGACATGATTTCTCCACCACATAGCATTGGAACAAGTAAAGGATGGGTATAGATTTAAAGTAGATGTGCATAGAGAAAAAAGTTTGCTGATAGAGCAGGAACTTACAGTGTACATGTATTGATGTATAAAAATTTATTTTTAACATTTTCCATTTTCCAGTTATCTTCTGAATATATGTTGTCATAAAGCAACAAATCTTATTTTAGTCTTTTAAAATAAATTTTAGGTATGACATTTCAGTGTGCAGCTATTTTTTGGGTAAGCTTGGAGTTTTTTCCTCCTTCATTGTATGTTTGTGCTTTCAGGGCTCAAGAGTTGAAACTAGTTTTAGTTACATAAACCCAAGCACTTCACAGTCTATTTAGCTTTTAGTATTTTTCCAAGAAGTTGAAAGTGATAAAGAGACATAGCTGGACTTTGTGGATCTGATGCATTGCCTGTTTTTGTCACTTTTGCTGTCATTTAATTCCATCCATTTTTCTGTATCTACACCTTTGCTATGTTCCTGTAAAGCTGAGATTTACTCCTATATTAGCAGATGTTTAAAGGAGTGTATTCCCTGCAGCAACCACATTCGCTGACAGAAACAAAACATATTGCAACACATTCATTGAACCACATAGTGCAGACTGTCATGCTGGGTAATCTATTTATAATGAGCTTTGCACTTATAAAAGGAGGCTGTTTGTCAGCCCTAAAATTAAAGCTGACTTTTTGCAGAGTGATGGAAAAACTGTAGTTCACCAAGGTGCTAATGAAATTTTATGGGAACATTATATAGGGCCACAAGGTTTCTAAATCCTTTTTGTCATTCAGCTATTCTGCTTTTTGGAGATAACCAGCAGCTGTGCCACCTGTTCAGGATAACTATCCCTTGATCTTTACACCAGTCAGAAAGTAAAACAGGAGTGAGAACATCTGCTTCCCTCAATCACTTAAGAGCCACTGAAATCTAAGAGGTGTTGATTCTTTCCAACTTTTGACTAACAGTCTTGAGCTGGAAAAAACTATTCTGTAAACTCTTTTTTGAACTATTTTCTTTTCCTCTAGTGTTTAAAATAGAGGGTCCTAAAAACTCAGAAATGAATGTTGACTTCCCCATCCATCACTACATCCCCTTTGGTGTTCAGAACCATGAAGAAAGGCAAAAATGAAAATGTTCTTAAGGTCTGTGCTAATACTAACAAACAAGGTTTGTTGTTAGTATTTGTTTCACTCTAGACTGTTCTCCCTTAGCCTAGTTACCTAATCAAGCTTTTCTAAGAAAATATATTTTTCCCCTCAAGCCATACTCATTCAAATCCACTGTTGTGAATGTTAGCTTAGTTAATGTGAACTTCAAAATGCATTCATAGTTGCATTTGTTAGCTAATTAAAAATAGCTGGATTTTCTGTCTAGATCAAGAAGCTTAGAGAAGATTGATGCTTCACACAGAAAGATACAGTGAAATTTATATTTTTTTATGTTTATGGATTTAAAACATTTTATCTTCATGTTGGAACACAGAAAACCCTTTCAAATGTTATCATTAAATGGATTTGGTGGTCTCAATTTGATCTGTATTATTCAGGAGATTAAACTTTAAAAAGGCTATTGCATTATTTGGTGCTATTCTCTTTCTAGTTGTGATTATTTTTGTGCATACTTTTTTCCTCACTCTAAGAGCTTCTATCACTGTTCTGACCAGGTTTTCACCTCTTGCAGTTTGTAGACAATTTTTGATGCAATATGAAAGCATGTAAAGAGTGAAGATGCTGTTTGTAGGAGGGTTTTTTCCTCCCTGTTCTCCTCAGAAAGAATATATGTGACCTTTGAAAAACCCTAACAAACTGAAAGCTGGATTTATTATGTTAGAAATAGCTTTTCTGGACATCAGGGTGCCTGTGAGTTTTACATTCAGCTTGGCAGATTTTGAGGTTCACTACTATTCTGAAGTCCCTTAAGAATACATATGTTGTGTATTTGAACCAGGTACCAAGAAAGCAAATATACTTTTTTGGCATTTCACTTCTACTGGCTTGAAAAGCAAAAATCTGCTACCCTTGTGTCCTCAGTTCTACCACTTTTTTTGTTTGTTTATTTTTCTTTCCTATCTTCCAGATGGAATCAGCACTACAAAGCCCTTCCCTCTCTCTCTCTGCTTCCTCTGTATGTAGATATATGCAACCATTTCTCCTCATTCACATGTGATAACACTGTAAACTTTATATCCAAGTCTTTCATTCTGCTTTCTTGCCTTTTCTTAGCTCAGTTAGGTTTTTTTCTTTTTTATTGTAACCTTTACCAGTTTTCTCATTTAAGCAGTTTTGATTCTGCCATGGTCTCTTCCTTGTGTTCTGTGTTCATTTTCTTCTCTATTTTAGTGTACTTGGGTGACTTCTAAATCAGCATTCCTTAAATGTTTGTCTTTTCATCTTCTCTAGGTTTTCTTTGAGTTTCCTAATTTCTAGTTTCACCTGCTCTCTGTCTTACACACTACTGATCTTTTTTTGTAACATTTACATAAAGTAGTGGCTGATAAAATGATCCTGTGCTGTCTCCCTTTCTATGTCATCATCCACTTGGACATCTTGGTGTCATGTCTTACTTTCCTTTACTTCAGAGTTGCCTTCTGCCTGATGTTTGCTGCTGTTGTTCTTTTCTTTATTCTTTTTCTTTTATTTTCTTTTAAAGTGGCTACCCTTTGCCATCCCAAGTCAACAATAATATCTCTTTCTGTCATCAATTGTCTTCATACACTGGAACATGATTGCTGTTTCCTATTGCACCTTTAATTACTGGTTATTTTGTCAGCATGTGAAATTCACTTGTCCCTTCACTTTGTTCCTATGTGTCTGGGAAGTGATTTTTGTTAACACTCCGGTGCCTACCTTTACATTTTTTTTTTTTATTCCCATTTTTAAGATCTTTATGCATCTACATAAATGGTCTCAAATTGTGCCAGAGGGGTTTACAGGCACAGAAAGGGTTGTAAAGCATTGGAACATACTGCCAGGGAAGTGGTGAAGTCATCATCCCTGCAACTCTTCAACGAAACCTGTAGATTCAGCACTTTGAGGACATGGTTTAGTAGTGAACATAGTGGCAGTGATAGGTTGATGGTTGGACATGATGATCTTAAAGGTCTTTTCCAACCTTAATTTTAGGATTCTATACATATGCATAATACCTCCCAGAAAACTATCCCACACTCCTAACACTTTTCACAAGTTGAAATTGTTTAAAATAACCCATTATTTTGCCTTCATTTGAAGAAAAATCTTAATTTTTATTAGTTAGTGTTCAACATAACGTTGAAGTTTAACAAAGCTGACTTATTAAAAAGTAGCCTTTTCGGTGCTATAAAACTAGCACCTACACACCACTTTCTATTTCTCCCATTCTAGAAGAACAGAAAGAAGGGTGTTATATCTAAACCCCTTAATTTTCTATAAAAAACATTTGACTTCCATTTGACTTCGTGTTGTTTTCTGAGTTGTAGCAGTATCTCTGTACAAAACTTGGCCTGTGTGCTCAAAAGCAGCAAACTTGGATAACATAAAGGTCTGGTTACTACAGAGACAAAGCTCCCCTGATTTTCTGAAAGAGTTTAGAAAATGAAAAAACAAAACTTCATTAAGATCACAAACAATATTTCATATCTTCTTGACTTGACTTGGAGTGCATCCATTAATTTGCCTGTCAATATCACAACAGTTATACATTGACTGAGTTAGTATCTTATGACATTTTTTAGATAGTGTGTAGAAAGTGAAGGAAACACTTTTGAACAAAATAGGTTATGAATCTCTTATGAATTCTGCATGAAGTGCCTGAAAACAGACACAGAGTCTCCTTGATAATGGAAGAATATGTTGACCTTTGTTTGTGGAGAAACGAGAAATGGCTTGAATTGTCTTACAATTTAATTTAAATGTCATCTACTTGTATAAAATTTACTTTATATCCTCTAATGAGCACATAAAACTTTCCAGGAAATTCCTCCTCTTGTAGCACCACAAGGAGGTTGTAGATAGATAACAGCCTTTAGCCTTGCATTCGTGCCACATCAACATTTGGTATTTTTTTTAAGTCCACTTTCCTTCCCATGTCTTGATATTTGGTTAGAGGCTTTTAAATGTGCATGTGTGACCAGACACTCATCATCATCAGAGCCCAGCAAAACAGCTCGTCCTTATGGACATTTGAAATTAAGCCAGTCCTAGCAAAGAGATTGCTTGCAAGAATTGCCAACAAATTAGATGAATTTTTAGAGTGGATATGAAGTCTGGTTAAACAAACATTTCATTTCTTTTAGCAGCTGATTGATTGATTCCAAACAAAAAAGCTGTGCCATATGGTCCTTAAAAACAAAGCAGCATTACACATTCATTTTTAAAGAATTGTATAGGAAAATATCTATGTAATCCACCATTTTTATGCATATCCACACACACAACAATTTCTATAAATTATCAGTTTTACTTTTTCTTAGCATAAAATGATTTCTTCATATTTAATGCACATAATTTTGTAAAAACTCTACATTTGTGAGAAAATATGGGAATTACTAGAAAAGATTCTATTTACAATGCTTCTTATTATGTCTGAGCTATTCATACATTTTGACAAACAATTTTATGACTTGAAATAGAAAGCAGTATTCAAGGAGAAACTGAAACAAATGTCTCTACTAAATCAAACTTATTCCAGCAAATACTGTGACATTTCAGACCTTGCTGGGCCAGAGAATTAGTTCTGTATGTATTTAATAGAGTAACTGCATAGCTGTGTAGAGACAGGTATTGTAGGTAGGGAGAAATTTCACAATTTTGAAACTCTGTGTTATTCTGAGTTATTCTGAGTAATAAAACATGAACAATTAAAAAATGTACAGGAAGGAAACTCATAAGCTCTTTTAGTATCTCTTGAAAAAAAGCTTAAGGGTAGAAGTATGTTGTATCAATAGAAGTAATATAAGCAAAGTTATGAACTATATTGTTAAAAACAGTTTAAATATACTATTGAAAAAGTATTATTTTTCCTCTCTCTCCTCAAGTTGTTAAAATTGTCTTCCTATTCTGGCTTTTCCTCACATTAAAAAAGCAGAAATTATGTCCTGCAAGTTTTTAATCACTTCTATAATTTTGGAAAGATACTTTGTTTTCTGTGAACCTCAATGATATTGCTTTAATGTAAGAGGTACAATTCTTTGTATATAAACAGGATCTATTAATTGTCTTAAGAATTTTTTCCCCCAGGTTAAAACTATACTTATTGGTCTGTTTTATTTCATTTCAGCTATTTATGAACTCTCTTGTGAAGCATACAAACACTTGGGCAAAACTTCAAATTACTACTGGATAGATCCAGATGGCAGTGGGACACTGGGACCTTTGAAAGTTTACTGCAACATGACAGGTAACTGCATTCTATTTAATAATTAAGTAGGTTGAAGGGGGGATTTGTTTTTTGGGGTCTTTTAAAATGTAGTTAGGAGAAAGAGGGTGTTCATATTTCATATTTCTTGTTAAAAGAAAAATAATTACTAAGAGCTTTTCATCAGGGATAATCAGATCTGCAGTCACTATTCATGATAGACTGAGCAAGGCAGTAGTTACTGCATTTAATAAGCTTTTTGAATTGCACCTGTTAGGCTTAATAGGTCTTTGTATCCTCAGTGCTACATCATTTAAAAAAAATTGTAAAAGATACACAAGGAAAAAGTGGATAGATACATATTTACCAAAACTGTTGTATATCAACCCAGTGGAGTTCAGTAGTTTCTGTTGTTCATAGGGTGTTGTAGAAGGCAGCTTACCACTGCATGCAGGGAATAGAAATCAATTTCCAAAGAATCAAAACGTTAGAGTTTTCTTTATTGTCTGTTTTGTCTTCTACACTAGATCCTTCTAACACCAGTTAAACTCTGGAGATAATATTTATATAGCTACATTGATTTATTTTGATTTTGTTGTGTGTATTGTTTCATGCTTTTAAGACTAGTTTTGTATTCTCCCCAAAAGTATCTAATCTTAGTCATCTGTGTTGCCATGATGAGGCTGGAAAATATGATCATGAAAAACTGGACAATTTTCTGTACTGAGAATATATTATTTCTTTGTTCTGTTAATGCATATCAGTTGTCACAGGACTTTTTCTGATATGAAATATTGGATAGCTGATAAAACAAACATGTGCTCTCACTTTCCCCACTGCCTAAAAAATTAGAATTTCATAATGTTTGCGTTGGAAATCTGGGGTATGTCTGAGTCCTCAGATTCCATCATCAGCAACATGAAGGTGAAGGCACTGTCATAGGTTGAAACACTGTCTCTGACTTTTTAGAAACCTGCAGCAGAAATCTGGGGCTGTGGGATTGGTTTTATCCAACTGAAATGGGAGAGATGGGGAGGGATGCATGGCACATGCAGCAAGCCCCAGATCAGGTGCTGATGGGAAGATAGCCTTTTGGAGAACAGGAGAATACCGCTGTTCCATGTTGCTGTTAATGTCTGTATTTGTCTAATTAATGTGCACCAAGAAAGGAGCCTCATCTAAGATCTGGAAGTGCTGTCAATCCCATTTGGACTGGAGAGATAGGCCAAGCCATCTGTCCTGAGACACAGGTGTAAAGGCCCTCTTTCAGATCCTGAGCCATGTAGAGCTTTTTAAATCGTAACTAGCACCTTGAACAGCATCAGTAGCTAATCAGGCATGCACTACAGGAACAAGACCAATAATGCTGTCATTTAAGAGATTTCTGCTATTCAGAACTGCTGTGTTCAGTGCTAGCTATAGCTTTTGGTTACTCTTCAAGGGTAAATTTGTAAATTAAAAATATGCCGCCCTAGTGGGGTTGGGCATCGAAAAGTACACTCATCCAGTACTGCAGCATTGCTCATTCATGTTAAATATAAAAATACAACAGAAGGTCCTAGCAGCTTCTTCAGCACTGGGGAAAAAGAAAAAAAGGAGAATTAAAATAATAATTTCATTTTACTAATGTTTCTCATCTACAAAACAGTTTCAGAGTATACAAATGTGACCTTTTCCTAACCAGTGCAAGGAGATCATGAGCATTAGGATACATGATTTAATTCACTTGGATATGAAGCATGCTGTGGAAAAATGCAGTTTTCTGTTTTAACTGTATCACTCTCATCAGCAGCTCTTTGCTACAAGAAAAAGGCAATTTGCACTAATATCCATATAAACGCTGCAGTTTAAAAAAAACCTCAAGCAACTATTTCTTCATTACAATGCAAATGACTGCAAGAGATATGTGAAAATTGATGGAAAGTAATTTTAAACTGTGCTTCTAAAACTGACAGTTGTTCCCAGCAGAGTAAAGCTCATCACCTGTGTAGTGCCTATACATTGCAGCTGTCACAGTTTTTGTTTTCTTTTGATTAGTGGTCATCTGAGGCACTAAGGCTGGAGGGCAAAGAGCTACAATTTTAGCACAACACCCTAAATCTTTTTGTGAATCTATATAGGGTAGTATCAGCAGCACACATACCTAGTGTAGGGAAGGAGGTTACTTGAGTACTTTGCTTCATCAGGAACATAGTTCTGTAGAACTCTGTAGCAATGATACATATCTTGTCATAAAAGAGAGCACTAAAGCATGCAAGAATCCAAGCAGAATTCTCAAAAAAATTTAGTATCCCGCTTGGGGGATACTAAACTGCATGCAGGTCTATGGTATTGCTAGAACTATGTTTGAAAAAAACTTTAACTATCTGAATTACAATTAAACATTTTTTTGTGAATATAAAGCTAAGCAACCCATAAATTAAGCTATAGTGATTGGTATGTGGAGTATACTAAATGAATAAAAATAATATGACATGGTAGTGAAAATTAATTTTGATAGAGATTCTTAACTATATTTTCTTCTCTAGTCTGAGAGTCAAATCTAAGTGTTCCTATTCTTCCGCTATGTCAAACAAACATCTCTATATTAAATTATTACACAAGACACGAATTCGCCTTCTTTCATTCAGGTGAAACTAGCAAGTAGAAAACATCTTAATGACTAAAAATATGAAGTGCTTCTTGCTAGTTCCATTCCTTGACAAAGCAAGTCCACAAAGTTGGCAAAGTGAATATCAATCTTTGCAAAACAAAGTGGTTTAACAGCCATGTACTACTTCCACAATTACTGTAGTATAGTTTTACTAGAACAAAATGTTGGATAGTAGGCTTCACTCTCACTTGACTGTAAGCCTTCTGGGGCAAGGATAATATCCTGAAAAGCCACTGAAATTGTTTGTTGCAAAATTATGTCTTTGGCCTTTTAATATACTGTATCACAAATATGGAGCCACAAAATTCATAATTTCATCCTTATATCAGCATTTCTTCTACAGAGTCTATAGTCAGAAAGCATTAGTGTACCCAATGTGACAAACAATATTAAAAAGAAAAAAGAGAAAGAAAATTATGGTGAAGAAGACAGCTGTCTGGGCATATTTCTGGGCATAATCCATATCCAAATTTAGTGTGTCTTAATTTAGTAAACTGGCGAGTGTCATGACAAGACCGCCCCCTTCACAAATGTTGCTGTGGTAACTAAGAATTGTTCTGGTTTCTAAGATGTGCTAGTGATTCAATAGTGCAGTCAAAGTCAGAAATATGTAATTGGATGTGCTCCCCACAGCAGTTCATGGTCTCTACAAATAACTCTATTTTCAAAGAAATCCCCAATTCTCCAGTTCTTCCATTTCTCTTGTCCTTGTCTTCTCCAAATAAAGGTTGTACTCAGAGCTGTGCTCTGATAGTGAAGAGGAACCAAGCATTTATATTTTATGTCCTCATAATGGAATGAAGATGTCTGAGATATTACATTCAAACTATCTATTTCTGGTGCAATAAAATAGCTTTTCAAAATCTAGGGCATTGCTATTCATGTTATGAATAGAAAGTTGGAATTTTTCAAATTAAGGCACTTATGGAAAAAGTATTTCTTGATGCTGTGTTGTGGCACAATGTTTAGCCATTAGACTGCTTTTCAGTTTAGCCTTTTTTGTGGGAACAGGGAACTCTTGCAAAGCTCTGTCATCTTACCCTCTTTCAGAGGCAGGTCCACAAGGCAAAGTTAGACTCTGTATTCAAACTGTTTTTTTCCAAAGTTGGAGAGTTGGTCTTTCAGTATCCAGTTTGACCTTTCCTGTTTTTCCTTAATTGTCATTAGAGTAGCAGCTGTAGTGGAAAGAATCGCTGTTTTAAGGTATTTGTTAGAATATCTTAATAGCCTAAATTTTTTTTGTGCAAAATTTGAGTATATTGCAGCTTCATTCCATGCTCTGCATCTCTAGGCCTGGTTCCTTTTCCTCTGACAGATTTCGTTTTAGTCCCATTGAAAAAGACACAAGAAATAAATTGATTACTCCCCATGTTTAATGTTTGTCTTTTTCTCTGTTTGGTACAAGGAGGATGAGGGGAAAGTGCCAGACAAGTAAGATTATGAAGATCTTACTTTGTGTATTTGTCCTGCAAGGATTTTTAGCATGAGGAATAAGTAGAGGAACAATGTAAAGGGACCATAAGGGCCGAGTTATTTATCCTAATGGCTGTAAGGGATGTCAGCAGGAGAGGCAGATCAGCCTCTACTATTGTAGTTGCTTGAGGCTTTAAGCTGAGGAGAGGAAAATCATAGCCTGCTGTTTCTAGTGGTTCATCACTTAGACTACTGATGCACAGTAGAACAGAAAGGTTTCATAATGTATTTTACCAGAAGATATGTCAGTTAATTCTTTCTATTGGTCCTGAAGTCTTTATGCCTCCATGATGCAGCTTTTATCTCATTTCAGGATCCAAATAGCTGCAAGCATAATGGCTCCATTTGAGTGGTACTTAGCCTATCTCCTTTCTAGTACAATTCATTTGCCTCAAGCTGCTCATCTTCAAACAGTTTGAGAAATCATTATGAGTATTCATAGCCTGCCTCATTAAGGTCAAATGTACGAGGTGACTTCTCTACCCACTCTCCTCCTTCCCTTCTCTCTCTTCGTTTTTTTTAACAGAAGTGACACATGTGATAATTACTGCAATGACTTTGTGAGCAGACATTAAACAACCACAACTGTTGTATCCTGTGACTTTTCTCTCTTCTCTCTGTAAAGTGGGTCAATGGAGTGTTTTATAATATGAAATATGTAGAAACATATGGCATGAATATAAATGTGCCATCACTACATCCTAAAGAAAAGTGCCCTAGAAGTAGTAAATGTTTGATTCTATTGCTCATATCCATATAACAGTTCTCTCATATGAGAATTTTTTCCTGAAAACTGCATTACTGAACTTCCAAGGTACCAGAACTTTTCTTCATGCATACATATATATATATATATATATAATGAAAAGTTGAGCAATTTAATTCAATAAAGTAAAGATTTAGGGAAGAAGGTAATATTTTTTAGTTGTTAACTAGAATAGAATTAATTGATACATATTTAAAGGCAAAAAAACCAAAATTTGTCATTGGGCAATGCTAAGTTGTTCAATTATAGAGACCTTACCTAGTGTAATCTCATTGCAGAAAGCTTTCAGTAATAATATTTGAGTCCCTTGCCTAAAATAGAGGAAGAAAAATTGCTTCATTGTCTCAATTCTTACATATGAAATGAAGATTTTATTTATAACAGCATCTCATACACTTTTCTTTCCATTGTAGAGGGGTTTTGGGAGGCTTTTTTAATAGTCTGTCAGTCATTTTTGCAAGTTAGAATTACATCTGAGAGGTAAAAAGAGAAACAAATATTTGAAATGAATTGGGGCTGTTGTTGCAGGGTATCCAAGCTTGTTTCCTTGCAGATTAAATAAGAGCAGAAACAAACATAACAAAAAAAAAAAAAAAAAAAAAAAAAAAAAAAAAAAAAAAAAAAGGAGAAGTATCAATGTATTTAGGACACTGTTTTAGATTGTCATGCTGGATTCTCTGTAAAAAAAGAAAGAAGAAAATAGTAATTGAAACATCAGGGCATCATGTCTAGAGCAGCAACTCTGATGGCAGACTTTCTTCCTAAGGTGAGTTCATCTTCCAAGCATCAGAGTAAAATAGACCCGTGAGAAACCTGGAAACAGAGCAGACTATGTTTACATCTTTGCCTGCCAAGTTGACTGAAGCATCCTGGATCTCAGCTTTAGTTCACTGATTATATTTTCATCTGCTCTTATTTACAAGGCATGTCCTTTTTATTCTAGGTTTCATGGGTACACATTTTCATTTTTAATCAGCTTTTCTTGTTGTTGTTATTTTTAATTTATGTCAAGTTTGGCTTTCTTGCTTGTTGTGGTACTTTAATGTATCTCAACAAATTTGACTAGAGTATTTTTCCCCCTTGCTGTGGAACATAGTACTGACTTGCTACAAAAATTATCATGGTTGTTTTTCCATCTGGATACAACTTTTCACTCAGCCTCAATCAGTTGACAGACTGTAATTATTAGCCTTTACCTGGACTCATCTTGATTAGATGCAGCTTGCTGTCTGGGGTCCCTGTGAAATAAATCAGGATGTTTTTCTGTTTGGTTTGTTGGGTGTGCCTCAGGTTATCACTTAAAAGTGATATTGTTAGGTGCCCTTGTGCCTGGCAGTTATTTGAGCTTGACTGGTTAAAGCCACTATCTAGATGAGGAATGAGGAATGAGTGAAAGCGGTCTATTTCTGTGTCCTGTGACAGCATGTCAAGTTTGTCATATTGTCAGGTTTTTAAGGATAGAAGAGTAAAGGACTACAGCCTGGTATGAAGGGCCATAGGATTGCGAGGGGTTTTGTTTACTTACCTTTTATAACGTTTACCACTTAAACATACACTGCCATAGAAACAGCCTCCACACATAAATGAAGGTTCTAATAATCTCAGGGCTCCTCATAATATAAAATCATAACTTTTGGAGGTAGAGGAGGGGAAAGGTTGTCAATGAACACCTGGTGACTTCATTAAACAAAAATGTGTAATAACGAAAATGTGATGTCATGAATTTAGGGTTTGAGTAAATCATGTTAAATTTGCATGATCCTAAATAATGTTGGAATATCTATAGATATTTTCTGCACTCACCCTTGCATGTGTAGAAAGAGAAAAGCTATCCCGGTTTACAACTGCACAGAAAATATCTAAACCATAAAACAAAAAATATAATGTGAAGTCTGCCTCCAGGACAAAGTTCTTGATTTGCTCTGTTTCAGAAGAGAACAAGCTTTATCACTGACACTCAAGGTGGCTTCTTAAGTCACCAAGTAATAGAAACATTTCTGGCTGTCTGACTACATTCCTGTAATTCTTCCTCTTCTTTTCTGCCCCACTTCAAACTCTGAAGCATAATATAAAAATATACATGAATAAAAGTATGTCATGTAATTTCATCATCTTAATGCATTTCAGATGCTCGTAGTTGGAGTAAACATTCATACATCAGGCATAAGATGACTAAATGTATCATGACCTCAAAGCACAAGAACAAATTGTCTTTTGGGAGTGACACAGAAGACTTAGTTGAAAATAAAGCAGAGTCTTTGTTTTGCTGAATTATTTGGTCTAGGAGAAGCAAAAAATCCTCACATCACCTGCAACCAGAAATTATTCCTCATTTGTTGGAAACCAAGCTCTCAGAAATTAAAATACAACAATCCTTTTAAGAATTCTCTGCATTGAAGGACCCCACAAGCTTATATTTCAAGAAATACATCCATAACTGGGGGAGTCGAAAAAAGGGATGGTTGGAAATAAAATGATGAGCAGTACCATCTACCTCAAACTGTTACTGTGAATGTTAGAAGCAAATATTTAGCTCTGGATTCACTCCCACACACTTGTTTCCTACTGGGGATGTAGGGAACTTGGCACAAGCTGCTTCAGGCCAGTGATATGCTTCAGTTATCCCTAGAAAATTGCTCCTGTAGAGAATATTATTGAAAGGTCAAACAAAATTTGTATTTTCTGTAGAACTTTTATTATTGCTTTTGGTCAGAAAATTAAGGTCAAGTTAAGGCTAGACAGTTAAATTACCCCTGAAATAGTGGGAGCTGGTGGTGGTATTTTGCAAACTTTATTTTATTGTGATGATAATATTTTCTCAGAGTTTTTCTGTTGTTTTGGTGGGGAGGGGTACAGATGATGTGATGTGTGTGTTTTTGCGTACTCCCTATATTACTGGGAAAGCTGCTCTATGCTTCTATGGGCTTTTAGCTGTACTGCCTCAAAGCCTGGAAGGTGTGAGTCACTAAGTTCATGTGGGACTTGTGATATACAGAAATGCTTTTCCATATGTGCTTCTCCCTTACTGCTTCCTTGTCCTTAATCAACAGTGCAAAGAACATCTTCTCATCAAATCCTATCCAGGGCTACTTTTTATTGACTGCTACTGATGCCTCAGGTTTTGGCTTTTATATTTTTCAGATTCTGTACTGCTTTAGTGTGTAGTTCTGAGCTTCATATTAGGGGATAGTAAGCTCTTGTCACAGAGTAGGTAGACAAAACAATTCCTTCTCTAGCTGGGGACCCAAGGACAAATGATCCAAATCTCAGGGCCAAGAGCATAAACAATGGCGGAACGAAGAGAGAAAAACAAGAAGGATGGGACTTCATAACCTAAAGCTGTAATTGGACAGTTAACTCTAATATGCTAATGGACCAGAACTTATAAATGTGAGAGACCTCGTGACCAGTCGTCCATTTTGTGACCATTTTGGGCTCATCTTGGGTGTAGCTCTGACTGGACTCTTGTACTGCCCAAGGTGTATCCATTGAGGCCTTTTAATAAATACGTACTTTATTCTTTAACTCCATCTAGACTCTGTTCCAGGACAGCCTTCACGAGGCATCAATACTACTGCCTTGTCTTGTTGACTGTGGGACTAGGAAGAACACCATTTATCTGTGCAGAGTATTGTTCTTATTGATAATTTCTCTGAAACTTGACCAATGTAACTAAATGTTCAAAGAGCAGAGTAGTTAGGACAGGAAATATCTAAAGTCCTGTTCAGACCACAAACGGTATATCACGTTCACTTATTTCTGAAACAGATAGTCAAGTGATGAAAAAATTACAGGTAATTTCTAGGAGTGAAAAGAGATTCATTCTACTCTAGACTTTCCAACCAGCATTTGGGTGCAGTGCTGCCACCTTGTTGTGTAATTCTCTAAATAAATTTGCCTAGAAGGGCAGGTAAGCTGTATTGTCACTATTGCTGTTAAAAAAACCTCAGGCTTTCTTTTATGCTCTGAAAGACAACTTATAAAAAGAAATTACTTGGGCAATGAATAAGCTGCAGAAGATATCCATTTTGATCTGTACTTACACATCTAGGGAATGTACTGCTGATGCAGTTTCCCCAGGCAGGCAGGTGATGTACAGAATCATTCTCCCATGTCTCACTCCCAGGACTTCCTAATAAGTGAATTTGTATAGATTATGTAAGAATGTGAATGTACAGTGTTATGAAGTTTTTGTGTGAAGGCTACCTTTGAACGCTCCTAGAAGACCACAAAATTATTTACATGTTTGAATTTTATCACCTTAAATTAGTCTTAGTGCTTTTCTACAAAAGAGCACAGTAACTGTAGTGTGAACCTAAAGACAATATTTTTTATTAATTTTGAGTATGGGCACTCAGTACACATTTTAGGGCAGCACCAGAAGTATGCTGTAATTTCCCCTCCACCTCTTCCACATGGTGGGAAAAAGACTGAAAGGGGATAGCAACGAGGGCAAAAATTACTTAAATCTGATGTCATCTGGAAACTGGCCTTTTTTTAGCTTCAAGGCCACAGAAAGTAGCACTTCCTCTGAAAATATGGTAGTCAATCAGAAAATGTTATGAAGAGACCACTTAGATCCATTAAAACTAAAGAGGAATTTTCCTGGAAGAACCAGACTTGGTTGCAACCTATTGAGATTATCCCTTTCTCCACAGCACCAGAAAGTGAAGAATGGTTGAAATAAACAAGATACAACTTAAGAACAAACTAACGCTAGCATTCCATATGGTTTAGGAGAAGAGTCCAACCAACACGACCATAAGATGAGCTGTGAAACTTTGTTCAGTAAGTAGGGAACATCTACAGCCAGAGAACTTGCAGAGAAAATTTTTAGATTTGGAATGGAAAGATGCAGTTGCAAACCAGGTCTCTTGTTCAGGAAAGTCTTAACCGACAGGTGTAAGGATTTCCTTCCACTTTTGTACTGGAAGCCAAATGTTTCAACGTTAGGGGTCTGAGTTCATTTTTATTATGTTCAGAGCTCACATTATTAAGAGCATTAACATGCTTTTTATGCTTCCTGTTTTAGAGTTTTTTCTGTTTGCCAAGCCCAAGTTTTCCTTTATTCAGGAGGCCTAGAAATATTGGCTTTATCTAGTATGTTTCAGGATATGCTTCCCTGAGTGAGAGCTATTGAGGTAATAATCTTCCATTACCCTAGATGAGATTTATTAGACTAACTCTGCACACACTGAAGCATTCAATAGTAAGCAAGTTAGGAATACTGATGAGAAGAAATTATTATCCTCCTAATATTATTTTTGTGGGTTTTGCCAAAGTAGTACCCTAAGCCTTGAGATGATACTCCTCCAAAGAGAATAGCTTTTTATCTTCATGTTGGGATGCATTTGTGCATCACAGATGGAAATCACAGTAGATTTTCTTTCAGACGAGCGTTTGCTGACTATAGTGGAATTAAGCTTGTCAGTAGTGATAAAAAAAATTAAATATGTTTAATATCATGTCAGTAGTAGTAGGAAAAAATACCGTCAAAAAACAATTTGAAATGGCAATGTTGTAAATAATTGTGTTGGATACCTAAGACCATCACTATTCAACTGGATTCCCTTTTTCTTATCAATAGCTTGGTGGACAGGAATTGGTGTTCTCACAGAGACATGGATATCCCATAGAAGCTGACTTAGCTCTCCAAAGCCGGAGTATGTATTATTTGTGGATGTAGATCAGACATGGTTCTGTCAGAAGAATTTTTCTACTTGAAGATGCATTATTGCTAATTTTGTTCTGGTAACTACCACAGAACTAAACTGAAATGGTCCATCTTACTTGTGTTGTATGGTGAGCATCTGATGAACAACCAAATTGGATGCTAACCAAAAAGTGTACTGAGACTATTCAGGTGACTGACATCTCTGCAAGGCAGAGTAGAAACAACTGGGGCATATGCATAAGTATTTCTCGTCAAGAGTTATTAGCAAAAGGACTTACTTATGAACTCACTTTGTGCACTGGCATGAATATTCATGGCTTGTCTATCTCATTGCATAAACCAAATTACTTATAAATTACATATATATGATAAATGAAAACTATAAAAAAAAGGCACTAATCTACTTAATTAATGTTAATATTCAGAGGGGATCTCTGACATTTTTGCAGTCTTTACCAGCGTCCTGGAGCTCTGAGCGGTTGTTTTGTTTCTGCCTGACACCATTGCAGATTTTTGCTGCAACTATTGGATGAATATAAAAACTGTGTTACTTAATGCCCAGCTGTATTGCAAACCTGTACTTTCAAATGCTTTGCAGAGCTTTGTGGCATCTGCAGTGGAAAAGAAGCACTGCAGATGCCAGAGACCAGCAAACTACATTTTTCATTACATCAGAGACAGAAGAATCAAATTAGAGTAGCTGCTGTTTCAGCCTTCTTCCTAGGTAGAAGTCACTAATCAATCTTACAGGTTTTAGTATTAAGTGAAGTGCCAAACCTAGACACTTTTTCAAGAAATAAATTTTAATATTCTCAAATCACATAATGTTTTTTGAAAGTGTAACTAGAGCAAAGATAATTTCTCTTGAAATTACTTCTGTTCCAGGTCTGGGAGATGTCTTCTATTAACTCAGTTGCTAACATTTGGTTGAAATGTATTTAAACTAATATTTTAATACCAACATCAATATTGTTTCTCTTCCTATTCACTTTTCAATAATGTTTTTTGTTTTATATAGTTTCTAAGTTATTTTTTCATATTCATGAATGACACTGCATGTGGAGCAATTGTCAGTATTATCTGTGTGCTTTTGAGCAAATAATAAAAGTAAACCTAAATCCTGGCCCAGACCTGTGGATGTCTTGAGGCAGTCAGTTCCCTCAAATGGTCTGTCCTTTTGCCTCTGTAAAAAATTCCAGGGTTTATTTCATGTTTTATTTCTTTTAAGTAGGTATGTTTTTTAGGTTTGGGGCATTTTGTTTGCTTGTTCATTTTTTAAAAGGCAAAAAGAAAGATCTTTATTTTTCATTTATTTCCAACATATTCTTATGCCTGAGTGAATATCTGCCAAGTGACTGAAGTAAAATAGATTTTTAAGAAAATGGGACTATTCACCCCTTTTCTATATAGTGCAAATATTTTTCCATTATTAGGAAATTCTTAAAAGCTTTATTTTGATCTTTTGCTTTTGTTGAATTTAGTGTTCTCTGAATTTCAGCATTGAAATTTTAATGCCAGATATATTCATAGATGGCTTTGCTTTTGGGATCCAATCTTTTTGCGTGGGCTAAAAAACTGCTACAAATGAAAGCTGGTTTTATATTTAATAACTGGGATTAGTTTTTGTTCTTGAATTAATGATGGAAGTCTTTTACTTTGTGATAAATTTCCCTGAGCTATCCAGTCTGCATGTTTAGTGAAATTTTACTCACTAAATGGGTACTCAGTAGATTACTTCATAGTGAAATTTCATCTCTACTGAAATGTTTGAGTTGCAACATCAGCTACTTTGAAACAGTTTTCTGGACACTAGAAATTGAGACCCCACTGTAAGGAAATGTATCAGTGCTGGGTAAGGAACAGTGTCTGAATCCCACCCAGGTGCTCTACTCTGTGCACAGTTCATGCATAGGAAACCAAAAGCCTTGCTTTCACCTCTGACATCTCTATACCCAAAGCAATGTACAGGTACAAATCCCCATGCTCACATTGTCTGAATGTCCAGATTACTTTAAAGGGACACCCAGCAGCTGTGTGCAGTGCAAGGCCAGCAAGGGAGGGACAGGTCTCCGGGCAGAAAAACTTGTACTGCTCATGTGCTCTCTTTAGACACTGGTGGTGGGACACTTTGAAGACCACTATCCCATCTCAGGAAGCTGTAGGGAGCAGTGAGGTTAGCCCTCAGCCTCCTCCTCTCCAAACCAGACAAACCCAGTGCTCTCAGTCACTCTTCAGAGGACATTCCAGCCTCTTCCCAGCTTTGGTGTCATCCTATGAATGCATTCAAGTATCATAATTCTCTTTTTAAACTATGAGCCCCATAACCTCACACAATACTTAGGGAGAGACCACATTGGTGCTAAGTACAGCAGGATAATCACTTGTTTTGACTGGCTGATGATGTTTGGTGCACTCCAGGATGTGGTTTGCCCTCCTGGCTGCCAGGGCACACACTGCTGGGTCCTGTTGACCCTCCTGCCAGTCAGCACCACCAGACCTTTCTCTGCAGCCACTCCTCTCCCAGCCTAGATTTGTGTCTGCTGCTGCTGCATCCCAGGTGTAGAACTCAGCATTTACTCTTGTCAAATTGCATGCCATGGATGATTACACAGTACTCCAATTTATCCAGATCCCTGTACAAGGCCTCTTGTCCCCTGAAAGAGTCAACAACACCTCCCAGTTTAGAATCCTCCACAGACTTACTCACCATGCATTCAACTTCTGCATCCAGATCACTGATGCAAACATTGAACAAACTGGCTCTGGAATTGCGCCCTGAGGAACACCACTGATCGCTGGTCACCAGCCAGATCCAGCCTCATTCACCACACCCCTCTGAGCCCTGCCCTTCGGCCAGTTCTTCACCCAGTGGACCATGAACCTGGAGTTTTAGGGGGTTAGGATATTTTCCCTCCCCTTTTTTCTTTTACTCTTTCCCCTCTCAATGCAGAAGTCTCTTTTAGAGACATGGAATGAAACATTTGACCCATTGAATTAATTGGGGAAATTTTGTGTCTACTTTTGTTTTATTATGCACCAAAATTTTGTGTGTATGTGCATTTTGAATTGTTCTAATAGTATGGAAGAAATAAATACGTGTAGTCAGTTATGCAAGTTGAAAACCTGCATTTGAAATCTGCAAGGAGATTGATTTCTACAGCTCCTCAGAGTGTAACAAAATCAATAGCCTTCATAAAATCTCAACATTTGGTTCAAGTATTTAATCCTATGTAGTGGGTAATATTTAGAATTATCTGCCATTGTGTATGCTTAATATACACATGTACATATATATGTCTGATGGGCAAAAGGAACTTCATAGACAGTTTGAATGTCACTATTTTAATTTGATCTATGGGTAGTTTCATTATTCTTGGAGAACCCTATGGAATTCAGAGGGCTGCCATAATATTTAGGGGATATAATTTGTTTGTCTTCTTCAAGGAAAGAAATTTCCTACCTGTTGAATGTGGGGAAACCTACTAAAATAAATAGCAAATCAGTTAATAATTAGAACAGGCACTTGAAGACCCCTAAGTAGTTGATTGCTAAATTGTTTCCATCACTATTGAAAATTTCACTTCACAAGTACTTATTCTATTCCAGACATCACATTTTTATATTATGATGGAGAAATCATTTAAAATTCTAAATAAAATGTAGTCAAGCAGCTTAGTTGCCAGGAAAGTTACATGAGGTGCATGTATACTTACCAAGAGAAAAGATTATGTATATGTAAAGAGTGATTGACAGAGGCCAAGGGTAGGTCCAGGCCAAGCAAGATGGAGTACATGGATAAGCGGTAGTCAACTTTTGCAGGAATCAGCTTGACCATACGTGGAATTTGTCTGATCCAGTGTAGTATTCTCCATAACCTCTAAATATCAGGCTGGTGAATGCAAAGAGATGTTTCCATGCAAATTTCTCATTGCTCTAGAAAATGTTTTGCTGTTGTAATTGTTGGTTTCTGCATATATTTCATATCTCAGTAGGAATAGAGACAGTTTAGTACCTCTTTTTCCAGATAATGATACAACAAAAGGCTTAGCTATTCAATTCTGTTGAACCTGAACTACAAAGTTCAACTATGTGCAATCATGAATTTTTCAGCATCTCAGAATTATTAATTTAAAAGTTATCATTTCTACATAATGAGATGTGTTGAATTTATTAATAGACGGTGTTATATTTCTCAGTGGTTTTGGAGTATATGGAATAGTATATGCAAGCCTTTGATGAAAAAGAAAGTAATATTAGATCTAGTAAAAAAGGACCTTCATTTTCTCATATGCCACCCTCTTCTCCAAATTCTGTAATGTGTTCTGGATGCTGTGATTTCTATATTGAATCATAAAAAGACTATTCAGGAAAACTAGGTTTATGGAAATAGATATATTCCTTCATTTCTTCTCATGTTAGAAAGAACTTTCTGAAAGCAAGAATCTGTTGGATATCTGTTAGCAGGGAGCCAGTGAGGCAGCTGGTGCAGCACTGGGCTTTCTTAGAGTGTTTTTACACAGCACTGTCTTTGATCGAAATGACACTTAGGGTGCAACTTTACAGATGCATAAAGGATACTGCAAGCATGGTTGGAGTTTCTGAAAATGCTAATTTGTATTTTCTTGAAAGAATCATTTGTATAAAAGCACTCTGTTCCTTCAGGTGAAAATTATGTCCCCTCCAATGGGTTAATCATGTTTTAATGGTAGTCCTGGGATGAGAGGGAAAGAGAAGGCATCCTTTGTCTACAAAGACGTGAAAAACTTAACATTTAAGAATTTCCAGAAGTTAAAAGTTTCTTATTGGTCTAGCATGATCTTTATTCCCCATTCTTATAGTACTTTTAAGTCTTCCATTAGAAGAATTATACTTGTGAACTTTACTACTCATAAGTGCAAATGGGAAGTTTGTCTTTTCTCAGGACCAAGCTGTGTTTTTTACAAATTTTTAGAACTTAATGTATTTTCTCTTCTACTCTCAAATTTAGATTGAAACAAAATGAGAATAGAGAAATCTTTTAAGCATACTTTATTAAATTTGCTGAATTTACTTGAAGTCTGATTGACTTTTGCTCCTCTCTAATGTCACTCTGTGCCATATATCAAACCACAGGTGTACTAAAAATTTTCATGGAATGTCTTTTAAAATAATGCATGGCATGGTAGTTTAGTATAGAATTCAAGTCATGCTTTGTTTGGGAGATTACAAATAAAGACTTTCAAAATGTCAAAATTCTTCTGTCAGTCGCAACATAACTAAACTTCATTCTACTGTCTTTCTTGTCCATCCAATATCAATGTTTTTTGAAGTATCTAAAGAAATTTTAGCACAGTTGTCAAAAAATACAGGAAACATGATTTTGCACTAAAATATGTATAAATGGTAGTTTTTCTTATTTAATTAGGCATTGTTTAGGTTTATGTAGTAATTAAAATGGGATTCCAAAATTTAAATGTGGCCAATATGATCCAGAATAATGATGAAATAATTGCAAACTACCAAGAACATGCACTAAAACTTGGAAGTGTAAGTTCTCCAATCTGGAGGAACCTTTTGAAAGAAAAAGAAAGATTTTTAGAAGGTTGCCTAACATTCAGTTTATTGATGCAATAATTAGAAAGGGTAGTTCAGCACACTATATTCCTTTTCCTGTCTGTCTACAGAGTGGGGTAAGCAGGATGTGAAAGAGGAGAGTGTAGTATGTTCTTCTTGAGAGAACTGTTGGATCAGTGAAGAGTATGGTGAGGATTCAAGCACTTAGCTGATGGTGGAATGAAAGGTAAGGGGAGCTTTTAGTGGTAGCATTAGTCTCTTTCTGTCTCTCCATGAGAATAGAAAGTCAGCCAGAACAGCTCAGGAAATGGTTTCTTATGGTCGAAGCTAACATAGTGAAAGCTTTGAAGAGTCATTTTTTTCAGTATATGCTTTGAAATATATATTTTTTAACTGTGTTGCTTTTTTTCAGTGATTCTGGGAAGACCTTTTTGGGATCATAGCTAAAGGATTGTGCTATGTTGCTCTGCAAAAGAAAAAATCAGACAGTAGCTGATTTTGGTTTTTAAGTGCATATGCTCCTATGATATGCTAGAATGAACTGAAAGATACCTTAAAGGAGGCATACTTGATCTTTCCATTTGTATAGTACTTGTTTGTATATGAGGCTGCTCCTCAGAAAGTAGAATCAGTTGTTGATTCTTCAGTTATCGAACTGTTAAAAAAGTTTTCATCCTTTGCCCATATTCTGCTCACCGTGCTGAAAACAATCACACTGTTAATTTTTTTATGTCCTTTGTTCTTGACTTTAATGTTCCTTAATCTAAACTGAACTGCAATTGCCATCTGTTAGACCAGCACTTAAATGATCCAAGTCCTCCTTCATATGGCTATACTGTATCTCATTATTTATTATTCCATTCAATAGAGGATTTTTTTAAACTCATGCCATAGGAGGTAATTTTTGACATTAGGGCCCAAATCACATTTAAACTTTTTCCCCCAGGTAATGTTTTTTCAGCATAACAATATCTATTGTTGCAGTTTTTTTTTCTTTAAAGGCATGAGTGATCTCTATTCTGTTTCTCAAGGTACTCTTGTCATTAGCTTTTCATATACATCTGTATTGAATAGTTCAAAATCATCTCTAGTAATCCAGAGAATTCATCCTCTACTTACTACTTCACTAGTGTCCCTTGAAATTTCTAACAAGTTGCGTTGGAACAGCCATTTCACTATCACTTCTCTAGAAACGTTTGGTTCCCTGAAAATTGTATTTTGGTCACTTCATTCCACTCTATTTTGTAAAGTAACTGAATTTATCAGATATAAATATATAAATTATATAAAAATTATACTGTATTATATACAGTATATAAATATATATGTAAACTATTGGATATAAGTATATAAATTATTAGAAAATGATATCATTCAATATCACTGTAAGTTCACAAAATAAATAAAATTTTCCTCTTTCCTGAACTGTTATGAAAGAGACAATGTAAATACAAGGGAAGTGTATTGCCTCACAGGACACAATCGTAAGTAAAAAAGAATATAAGAGTCTCAGTTAAATTTGAAGATTTATTATTATCTCGATCAAGAAACAATGGAAGGAAGGAATGAAATGAGTAGACATAGAAAATGAATGCAGGAATAGCTAAAAAACATTTTGGGATTGCTCCTATTTCCCACCTAAATAGATTAAGAAACTAACTGACTTTGCTTTCTATAGAATTCAGTTCATAAGAACACTCTTCAATTACTCTGTTTTTTTTCTGAATATTGGATTTCTCTGTCTAACCCCTTTTTCTACATTAGTAAGATGATAGCAATTCATATCACCTAAGTAACTGTACTGCAAAATTGACATTTGCAAATCTCAGGCAAGATTGTCAAAGCACTCATTAACTTCAAACGAATATATATTTTTCATGTTTATAAACTCAGCTGTTGCTCCTTTGAAGTCCACAGCAGAATTAGTTTTAAATTGCTATATATAGTTTTGAGCTTTTATATATAAACCCACACCAAGAGAAATATAAAACGATAGAGAAGAGGACATAGCCTGCTGTAATTTTTTCCACATCAGTTATGTATATCAGGTCTTGTGTCTAACAACACTGTTGCAGAAAAGGTGCTTAGTTTATTCACATTGCTAATGACTGTTGTGTTACCATCCCACACAATTTAACAATACCAAGTAAGCTCTTATCAGAAAATAAAACTGCAGACCTTATAATATGAGATGATTACAATTCCAATTTTTGTCCTCCCTAGAAGGCAGTCCACTTTTAAATGGCTATCCAGTCTAGTTTCTTGAGTGATTTGTAGTGTAGCGTATTGTAGAACATACTGTAGTAATCTAATTTGAAGGGACAAAAACACTGTTGGTGGTAAAAATCAGGATGTCTAGTAAAGAACCACCTCCAGGCTTTTATAGGCTCAGGAATTCTCAAAATCATCTTCTCCAAGACTTCAACCAAGAACCAAGGTGTTCTCATACATCAGCCAAATTTGAGGTCAGGAAAATGCATCCATCAAAAAAACCCACTACAGATATACTGAGGGAGAGAGAGAGCAGATGATCTTTCCTGAGAAATCAAACTGTTTTTTGATCTTGAAAATACCTAATAAAATAATATCTTAAGCATATAAGTCCATTAATTAAAAAAAAAAAGGTAAAACTCTAATAGCAATAGATATAACTGTAGATTAAAATAAAAGGGGGAAAATATATCCATAGCTGTGGAATAAAGCATTATGTTTTCTGAAATTTATTTTTCAAACTTATTATCAGTAATTATCATTACAAAAGATTGCTTAATTTGTTTGTGAGAAGCAAGTCTTGCTTACCTGAGCACCAAGCAAATGAGTGAGGAAAGTTCAGTAACAGAAGAAACTGACTATCTGCAAGATACTCAATACTGTAATGATAAATATCATCATAACATAATGAAATACATTGATTATTAAGTGGGAAAAATCCCTTATGTTAATATTTGATTTAATCACTTGAATAGCTGGTGATCAAGGAAACCATTAATTTCATTTCTCTTTTTATTAGTGAACCATTACTAATACTTATTGATTATTTTATTAGCCACCTACTTCACTTTTTATTGGAAAAAGGAGTAGTGAGTGGGCAGAACTGTGAGTCAGTCACTGCAACTGAAAAGTATTCTCAGCAAAATAAATTATGTTACTTTACTGTCATTTTAAGGAAACTAGTGGTCATTTCCTTTCTTAAAAAAATATTCTTAAATTAAGGAACTTAATCTTACTATAATATCTATCTGTTAGAGAGGAACAGTTTCAGCAAAGAGTAATGTACAGACTAAATTACAGGGAACCTATTTTCTCTATAATTGCATCAAATGTATCAGCAGTTTGGATCTAATTAGATTGTTCTTAGTGAAAACCATTATGAATTCTATTAAGAATCTATGGTTACTGGCTTTTTGACATTCTATTCGAAGAAAATCATACTTCACTGCTAAAAACAAAATAATGGAAGAACCCCTTTATTTGTTTTCCTATGCAACTGCAACACGCTGTGCACCATTTTAAAAAGCTCTAAGACATGCATTTGAAAGAAGAAGTGGTCATCTTGGAGCCCCTTATTTTCCTGAAGTGTTAGGGATTAGCTGGTGCTAGTACTCTGTCCTCCAGTAGGAAAGCTAGAATCAGCCTAGTAAATCCAGTTAGGACCTCATATACTTCCATGTGTAGGGGAAGTGTATTTTGGTGTTGCATAAGTCATACATACAGCTGTGGCTGACAAATTGTCTTGAAACATTTGTGGTTAGAAATAGCCATATGCCAGGTGTTCTTCAAATAACTGCTTCTGTATTAGGGGAATACTCATTCCATTATTGCAGTGACGGTAAATGCCAGGAATATGTATCAAATTACTGTTAACTAGGACAGATCGTTCACTTCTGCATATCTTAAATGGGACTTTTGTGTACTATTGACAGAAAATAAGGATATATTAACTATGAATACCATATCCTATTCTCAGGTACATGGGGACAATGCCATAAATGGTGAAGATAAAGGTATTGGAGGTAGTGTGAACTATCTGCATTACCTTTTCTGTAACAGAAGGTGACTGCAAGCAGGGTACTGATTCAGTCTATCTCAAGAATGCACTCAAGAAATAAAGAGTTTCTGAGAAACTGAAAACATGAGTGAAGATATTGGCCTTATCTTCAAGTTATAAATGCCTAGCTGATTTCCATGGGAAGTATAAAGACATTAACAAATTTTTAAGACTGAAAGGCAAAAAGCAGTTTATAATCAGCACTCAGTAGATAAGGTTGAGATTTCTGCCTGGCATCTATCTCCTTTGAGTCTTTCCAGACACCTTGAAGCCAGCCCCACAAGTATATAACTATATGAATTCGGGAATCTGCATTTGGTGTGGAGGGGAGGTGGATTTTTGTCTGTGACCACATTACCCTGTTAATGTGTTTTCCCAGCCCAGGAAAGGCCCTACCATTCTGTACAGTTTTCGGTCCTTGTGTCATGGCAATGCTGTACAGTTAAATCAGGAAAATATGTGAAGAGCATTAAATCCCTTACCCAGAAAAGGAGCTTCCTTTCTATACATGAGCTGCAACTTTTGCCCTACACTCTCTCTGTGCCTGACCTGCAGGCACAGATGCTTCAGCTTCCAGATTTTGGACAAGATAGCTTGCTGAATGTGTTTGTGGGTCATTTGAGCCAGACTATCAAAAAATTAGTTGCAAGTGAAATAAGACCTAGTTTATTTTCAGTATCTGACCAGATGTATGCTAATCAATCTCCCATCATCTTTTAGACAGCAAGAGATGAGTTGCTTTTCCTAACTTGGAGGGGAAGTGACTGTATTTCGGCTAGAATCTGCTATCCATAGGAAAATTCCTTTTCAAACATAGTGCTTAACACGATTCCTATTGCTAGTCACATTCTGTACCTTCTTAGTCGCTAGTCTAGAAGTCTTTGCTGGATCAAAAATCCAATATGAGGCACTAACTGTCCTAGTACATTCCTTACTGACGGCAGTACTTTCTGCCGCAAATGAGAGGTTTTTGTCAGTGAATGTATAAACTATCTCAATCCTTTCTTGAAAATGAATCTGCAGTAAACTTCCATACCAGGCTCTTAACAAAATGGGAATATATTATCTATATAATGTGACAGGTGACAATTAAATTTTTTTATTGGTACCTGGGAGTGGGATTCCTTTCTCCTGATTTTTTAATTTCTTTTTCTCAATCCAAGAATATTGCTGTGTTTTACAAAAAGCTTTGGACTAAGTATATGAATATTAAAATAATAACCACCTTGCATCACATGCTGAATTTCATCTCATTTGGCTAGTGATGTGTACAACCTGTGGAGGATTTTTCTGGTTTGTTTACCTTATCTCTGAACATTTGATTAGAAAGTCTTAACACCATATCAGTTGCAAACACATGGGTCTACATGATTCCAATATAATCCAAAATAGCCTGACACTGTGCAGTAAAAATTAAGACTGGAAAATAAGGCAGAGTATAGAATCCTGGAGATAAGGATAATCATAATGTGGAGAGTTATCTTTACTCTGGGTCACACCAAAACTCATCAGTGTATGTGAGCACATTCCTATGAACTTGGTGAAGAAGTACTGAAGAACTTTTGAGTGTGTGTCAGTTCGGCAAAGTGTTTCCATGTAGTTAAAATATCAAAGTGCAGGCCACAAGTTTTAGAATGACTGAGATTTGCATTAACAGGCAAGAGATTTACATAGAAAAATTGAAAACATACTGCAATGCACTACATTTTATAGATTTTATCTCTGTAAGGTGCATCTGTCAGGTGAATTAGTATACTTAGAAAATGCCAGGTGATCTCTTTGGAGAGTCTGTTTTTGTGATAAATACAGCAAAGTTAGCAGTGTGAGTGTGTTTTGTTTCTGCATCTCTGAAGGACAACTGTGGTCAGTGGTGATGCTTGACAGAACAGCTGGAGCAAAGGCCTGACTCATTTGGGAATCTGGGCTTTCCTACAACCCAGTTTAAGGCACCAGAATAGATTCTTAGTGATGTTTTTAAGGTTCTGCATTTTTTTATTCCAAGACAGATTTCTTTGCCTTCAGGGGTAGAAATATATAAGGCAGAAAAATTAAAAGAAAAACAGAAAAAACAAATTAAAAATGTGAAAGAACCTTACATAACAAATATTACTGACAAAATCTGATTCACTTCTAGGAAGTTTTGTGGTGATGCGTTTCAGGTAAATGTATAGAGAAAAGAGAATTTTCTGTGGTTTACTTACAGAGCATAATAGACTATTTAAGCCCTTGCCTGTGTGAGATGCGCAATATGAGTAGTACATATCAGCTGAGATAGCGGATTTTTGGAGTAGTACCTAGTCAACCTAAATTTTAAAAATTCTTCACACCTAAGTGATAGAATAGTATTCTTACAGGAAGACAGTATCAATAATATTGACTGAATCTTCATAGTTTTCATTCTGAAGCCCTATATTACTCAGATAATATATTTTTTTCATTTTGGTTCAGTGGAATGTCCCTCTAAGAAAAATAAATGGTTGGTCTATAACAGCAAAGTTTCTGTGCCTTGTTTTTTTTCCTTTCTAAAATACCTTCCAACTTCAACAAATCTTGTTATAAAAGGTCTGTGGAATGTGTTGTTTCATTATTATAATACCTCATCTTAAATCTTCTCTGGTAACTACTGCCAAATGGTTCACAGTAACATTACTAGTGACTTGCTGTTCAGTACTTCAAAGAAATATAATGCATACAGATATTGTTCTGGGCTGGATATAACACAGTTTTTGCATGACCCTGCAAAAAAAGTTTGTTGCAGGTATTGAGATTTGGCCAATATTTCTGTATTTCTTATCAAAAAATTTGAAGTTGTCTTTCCTGCTTCTTTGTGCCTTTTCACAACTAAACAGAAGATTTTGTATTTCCATTCTACTTTGATTAGTTCCAATGGTGCTACCTATACCATAACCAAAATCAGTAAAGTTATATGGTGCTGCTGTTTTAAAATATTTAAGTCTCAGTAAGCAGTAATTTTGTTTTACCATAGAATACATCCTGGGTAAAAAAATGTGGAAAATTTTTCAGTGTTAATTGCTAAATGTGTAACCACATGAGAATTTTACTACCACTTTACTAAAGCAGTGTTTCTCTCCAGCCCACAGCAATTTACCATGCACAGTGAATGTTCTTCCCATAAAGGCTTTGCATCTTTAGGGCATCAGGCGTCTGCCTTTCTAATCAAAGTTAATCCTTATTCATTCCATATGTAACTGTAAGCATCAGTTGTTTAAGGAAGATTTCTCACATGGTATATTTGGTATCTTTTCATAAACGTGATCAGAGTTTCTTCCCTTCATCAGTTCATAGTTGAAACTATGTTGTCACATGATGGCCTTTCATGTGCAGTGCCCTCCTTCCTCACTACCAAATATCAACAAATATCTTGCAGAACACTTTTATCTCTTGTCAAACGCCTAAATTTATTTGAACTCAGTTCCATGGTCTGTCTCTTACCAGTTCTTGTCTTTCTTGCCCTCTCTTTCAGAGGATAAAGTATGGACAACTGTGTACCATGATCTGCAAATGCAGACTTCTGTGGGAGGCAACAGCCCAGAGAAATTATCTGTGCTGCAGCTTAACTACAGTGCAACAATGGACCAGATTTCTGCCATTACCAGTAGTGCTGAATACTGTGAGCAGTTTATCTCCTATTCTTGCAAAATGTCCCGGCTGCTGAATACACCAGGTAGGCTGAGAATGGGATATGCATTAAATACGGTGTTAAAGATCTTTATCTCAACAATTTAACAGGTATTGCTGTTAGGTAACTCCATTCATTGAGTTCTTTGTTCTCCTTTGCTAAAGTTGACAAAGAGGGTGAAAATAGAGAAGACATTATTTTCTTAAGGAAACTTGCCTGTTTGCTCACTACTAAAATGATTGGTATTGCACAAGTGTTTGTCTGTTCTCCTCTTAAATCTGTTGCTCCTTAAAGCAGGTGGCATTCAGTAAACACAGTAACTTTTAAAGTTTAATCAATAGAGGCATTGAAAAATTGCTTTGAACTTTATCCTCTTTTTCTGGTTGTCAGCTTTCATATGCTACAGTCAGCAAGGGCACTGGTTGAATGAAGGTTAGAATTTTTCCACTAACACTTTTGAAACAGTTTCTTAAATGCAGAGCATTTGTGGGTAATCAGATGCCTTATACATTGTAGAGAATGGCATGGTCAGTAATGCAATTGTGTGAGAAATTATATGCTATTATCTACAAGTAGATTAAGTATAAGATTCCTCTTTTGCTGTGTAGTTTTACTGGAAAAGAGACCCTTTCTGTATGTGCCTCCTCAACAAATGTTACCTGTAACCAATAAAGACAAAAGTATTATTAGTTGTTCCAGAATTAGTACACAAAGAAGGAATTGTATTTTAAAAGCTCTATTAATATGCAGCAAGTACTTTATATATGCTCTAATTGTGTATGATAGATTTTGATGTTGAATAAATCTTAATGGTACTTAGGGAAGACTGGTTTATAAGTGGAAACATAAAACACTTTTGTGATTGTGAACTGAGTTCATTGTGATAAGAGCAATTCAAATGTGTTTCAGATTAATTTGGTGGCTGCATGCTTGCAGTGTTATACTTTAGGTTGCTTTCCCTCAAAAAAAATTTTTGTATATTTTCTTATGATGCTATATATAAGTATTCACTTGGAATGCATGTGTATCTTATTCCTATTTCCATAAGCATTCCATTAGTTAATAGACACTCTAATACTTGTTACTCCTCTCCATCCTCCCTGCTGTTTTTTAACTATTTCTAATGCATGGTTTGTCTCTGTTGCTGTTATTTTGCTTAATTTAGTGTAGCACAGAGACCCGGCAATGTGGAAAATTATTTCTTCCTTCTTGAGCCTTAATATACAGAATCCTGAATCATGTTCAAAACTAGAGGTGTTCTGATTAGATTCTGCTGATGGATACAAGTTCCCTGCTTGCATATGCTTCAGAAAAGTTGTATATGAATGTAGCTTTGGCAGGTATTTAGAAGGCAAATTTATTTGACAATAGACCTGGAGATATTGTGTTTAGAAAGCTCATAGTCAGCACAGAGTGCAGTGTTAGCTTCTTCTTCTATGATATGTATAAGACTATTATTTCAGGACCAATTTGTACTTGTTAATATATGTTTATATTATAATAAAATAAACATATACTGTAATTTCATGTGTTTGGCTTCTAGATTTAAAGGACAATTAAGCAGCACACAAAATAATAACTTCCTGAATTTTTTTTTCTTTTAAGAAACAAGCAGTTCAAAATATTTACTTTTTTAAGGTTCTTAGAAAATTTTGAGCATACTTTGCAGGTATCTACTTCTTCATGTTTTCCCCTTTCATATGGAAAAATAAATGGAAAAATAATTTCTCTTAGAAATTCTTTATAAGCCTTTTGGTTTTGGTCTAGAAAGTGAGTTTCAACAGATGTTCTATAATGTGAGTTTGGTTTTTTTTTTTCCTTTTAAGCGAGAGAAAGAAGCAACAAAGATTATTTTTACCTAGACAGCAACAAAAAATCACACTGCAGTGTTTGCATAACACCTGTAATGGTTTGTACACATAGAACCGCAGTGATTTGTGTGTTAGTGGGAAAGAGGCCAATACATTTTCTATGGGTTCTTGGCTTCAGTGTATGTTTTCTAAACTAAGGAAATAATTTTTCATACCTTTCTCTGTTCTGGAGGATTGCCATATTTGCTGAATATATTATGTCACTATTCATCTCAAAGCACTCATGTGGCATCTTCTACCACTGAGCTTTGTATATAAACCATTGCAGTACAGTTCCCACACAAAGAAATGAAAAAAAAAAAAAAAGAAGAAGAAAAAAAATAAAGATTTTTGTATTTCTCAGGAATATTTCTGAGAAATATTCTGCAGTATTGCAGCCAACAGTAAAACCTCTATTAGTATCACGGGATCAGGATAGCGCTTGTGGCCTTGACCTTTACACATACACATTTCAGATTTTAAAAAACACTTAGGATAGAAAGGTCCTTTTGTTTTAAAGTGCATCAAAGAGAACTGAGAAAACTGAGAAGATAGTTAAGCAATTCAAATTTTTCACTTTTTGTTTCTTGTGAATCTTGTCATTTTACAATATAGTTCCTTCCCAGGGAGAAATTGCTCACTTAACATATTTAAGCAAATCAGGACTCCAGCTGTTTATTGCTCTATTAATGACAGGTAAGTATTACCTGTAAGTGGACTACAGCTTTTGCTACTTATTGTTGTGGTGTTCCCTGACAAGGCAGAGATATATATAATTCCACTGATTCTGCTGCTAATAATAGCTTAAATAACATTTTTGATATGAAACAGAAACTGCATCAAAATTCCGTGTTTGAGAAAAACCTTCATATTAATAAGCCTGTTTTGTTGTGAGGGTTTTTTTGGCTGCAGGCACAGCACTCAAAGAAATCTCATTGTCATGTGATTTTCAGAGGGATATATGAAAATTAGTCTGTACAAACTAAGAATTCTTATTCTTCTGTTATGAGTTTTATCCTTAAAGACTTTATTGTTTCATGTCCATGTCTTTTTTTTCTTAATAATGAGTTTTCATCCAGCAAAATAACATGCACTTCCTAGCAAACAGTTTAAAATCGTTGCTGACAAGAGGGATTGGGAGTGATTTGACAGGTAATAATGCCACTGCCTTTCTACTTAGTCTGAGGGAATACAGTAGTAAGTTCCCTGTAAATGAAGTCATAAGTGACTTCTGAAAACATACCTAGGAATCTTATAAGGCTATAGGATAATTCAGGTTTGAAGGTACTGCAGAAGGTCATCTGGTTCAATTTTCTGCTCTAAGCTGAATGAACAGTCCTTGTCTAGTAATCAGCAAAGGTTATCTGGAAATGCAATTTTCTGTCTTTACTGTTTTGGCTTTGGGGCTTTTTGTTTTGAATTTGCTGCCCAATATGTTATGAATTATGTTCAAACCTAGGGGTCTGTTTCAAAGCCTCACTGAAGATTATCCAAAAAACAAAATTAGTCAAGATAGCTTGGTGACTTTCTTAAGGAAGTACAAAACCAGATACCTCTGCTGAAAAAAACACTGTGTTATCACAAGAAACAGTAAAATTACAGGTACACTATAAATTTATGAGGAAACTCTTTTCAAGCAGGGATCCTGCAGTGGCTGCAGTTGCGTCACAGCCTTTATGCTCCTGACTTTGGTACAGGTTTCTGACTGTTGCAGGTTTTGTTGGTTTTTGATTTTGGTTTTTTGTATCAGCGTGAGATTGATGCTTCTAATTGTCTATTTAGATATGTTTTTAGAATAGTAATTTCTTTGTGAGTATGCAGTTATTATCATGATAGAGGCTTAATCTTGGCAACTGTGGCAGTTAATAAATGAATTAAATAGTAAGTCCATGGATCATAATTGCAACATAACAACATAAATATATGTAAATTTGAAAGAAAAAATAATGTGCACATTTTTGGGGGCTGTTTTTCTCTTTTACAGTTGCACTTCTCATATCTACTTTTCTGTTTGTTCCCTTGGAAACATCCATTTTGAGAGGATAATAATATGTTTACTACTGAGGACATGCAGACAGATGTCTGTTTCTGGGGTTCTTGATGCCCATACACTTTCCAGTTGATATGGGACGTGATAGGATATTTACCTTATTCGCAAAAAGGAGCTTGGAGGTGGAAGAAAGTCCTTTTGTGCCCACTGGTTAACAAGGAGGAAAGAGGCAGTGCAATATATAGTATCAATTTACTCTTATAGAAAGAACCTTCCTGTCTTTGCTGTAAGAAACAAAATTATACAGAGAGCAGTGATACAGTATACTCATAGAATGCAAAATGTTAGTTAATGAAATTGTACATCTTCATCCACTCTTTTCATGAGACTCCTAATAATACCCACTTGTGACTTTCTTAGTATGAAATTTTCCATGAGCCACAGACCTTTGCCTAGGAAGAGGGGAGGGAACAGCATGCTGATTCTGCCATCCTTCCTCTCACCCTGGGAATGAAACCCTGAAGGGAGAAGGGCTGCTGTATTCACAGTATCTGTGTCTGTCATTTCCCAGAGCTATAAGAACTGTAACAAATAATCAGAGAGTGGAAGCTAAAAGTATAGATACAGAGAACAGAGCAAGATCTGTTGGTGTTTTGATCCAATTTTTATTCCTATTCACTTGTGCCTGCAGACAGCATATGAAAAACATATAGCAGAGTTATTACAGTACATGAATTACTGTTTCATGCCTGTTTGTCTCTGGAGGAAATGAGACGAGAGCTTCATGAATTTCGGAGCTAAACAGGTGAAATAGAAAACTCAATTTGATGTTTTGTTGTTTCAGTTACAATAAAGCAATCATAATACCACTAGGAAGTAAGATTTATGTGTAGACTGAGATAAAACCAAAGTTTAAAATTGCAATATGCTATTATTCCTCAGTAGCCATCCAAATCAGAACTTAATGAACTTAGGAACTTTAACTGATCTAGAGTGCTAGTTGCAGATATAATTCCTGCTTAACAGGAAAATAATCTAAGGGAGGAATGGGATTTCTGCAGTACTACAGTGATGAATGGAAGTCTCTCTAAACTTGCTCTGGCTTCATCATTCTGTTTTCAATCTTATTCCAGAAAACATGCCCCTAAGCTGTCATCTATGTCGTCCAGCCTTAATAATATTTATTGACCCCTTCTTCTTAATGTTCTAGGAAAGCTGATTTCAACTTCCAGTGATTTTTAAAGCACAAGGATACCTTGCTCCACTCTGATCTACATGCTCTTGTTCTAGAAGTGGAAACCGTTAGCTTTTGGGGATTTCTTTTTCCATTAGTCATCATTATGTTGCCATACAACAGAAGCACAAAATAATTCATATGCTAAATGTTTCTCATGAAATACACATTAGTCCTCTTAGGTAAATGGTAGACAAATAAATTATTATCTTGAGGTCATTTTTTTTCCAGACAGTTGTTAATAAACCCTTCTCTGTTTTGCTCTGCCCCTTTGCTTGTCTCTTACCAATTTCTTTGAGTTTTTCTGATACTGTAATCACTGAGTCTCCTAATTTTTCTCAATCTTCATCATTCTTTTAGCTGGTGAACTATTTCTGCTAATTTTCCAAGTTTTCATTGCTGTTATGTAGGAATTAGATTTCATCTAGTATCACTAATGTGGAAAAGGGTACATGTTGCTTTGGTGTTTGTTAGAAATAGCAGTAGCTGATAAGAGCCTTGTGAATATTAGAAACCTTCTATGGAAATTGTAACTGCAGTGCAGTGAACTCTATGGTTTTTTTTGCTATGCCTTTTTAAGAAAAAGTTATACATATGAGTTTTAACTTGGCAATTCTAGCAGAATGTTTCAAACCAATTGTTTCTCATACCCTCTCTCTATGTGAATGTGTTCTACCTATTATGGGAAAAGATTCATTATTTTTATTTCTTAAAATAAAATCAAAAGAAGTCAATAATTTCCCCACTGCTTTTATTGTATCATGTTTTATAAAAGTTGTTTGGAATCAGTCATGGTTAATGTTTTCACAGAAATGATCACAGACGTTGCTTCTTCACAAACCCAGATTGTTTTGGGGAAAAGTTATCCTTCCTGGTGAATGACCAAAAGTTTATTTATGTCTCAGACAAAATGGATCTGGGTGGTGCATCATTGTGTGTCTTGTCAAGAATTTCTCCTTACCTGTATCCTAAATGCATTTGCAGTACCCTGAGTATATTTTTCCTATGCAAATATGCAGTAAAAATATCCAGTGTTTCTTTCTTCACTCTCATTCCTGGGATGAATGAAAGAACTGTATGAATAATCCAGTTATACATACACATTGGCATTTTCCAATGCATAAATCAGAACTCCATTTCCTATTGTGTTATGGTCTTCTCTTGGTCTTTTCTTCATTAATTGCCCTCTGTTTTACATCATAAGATAACAAGGGTTCTACTATTATTAAAACATTGCCTGCCCTATTTTCATGGATGAGGTGGTGCTGTTTGATTTCTTGAGGTTGGGGCTTTTACCCTTCTTCTGAAGGTTAGAGTTAGGCTTTCCTACATTCTACCCTGACAGCCTGGGGCATTGAGCTACAACTTGTGTATTTGGAAGGATTTCTGCCCGCTTTAAACAGTCATCAGTTAATGTCTGGAACTACTTTGTAAGAATTGGTTTTTGTTGTTAGTAATGCTGCCAGATCCCACCCTTGATATCATACAGGCTTTTCCTAGTGAGTTCAGGTAAACCTCTGGAACACAGCAGAATGCATGCAAATAGAATATGGAGCATGGATATGGTGTGATTATTAATATACATGTGATCTTTTGAGCTATGAACCGCCCCAGACACATCTTATTCCAGGAGTATTTTTTTACTGTACTTTTTATGTATTCATGCTAGATGTTATTTGTCAAATCAGTCTATTAAAATGTTTTTCCGGATTTTGCCTGAAACAGAGTGCCTGAAATACTTTCCCCTTTTCACTCTGTGAATAATTCCACATGCATTTTCTCTGCTTTTCCATGTTTTCTTTGCAATGTACGTTCTTTCCATGAATCACCTCCAATTACTTCATATACTGCCTACATATATTTGTGACTGATAAACAATGCCAACATTGCCTGGGTGTATATGAGGACAGCGTTAGGATTCACTAAAGTTTAAAGGGAGTGTGAGAAAAGTACAGTCTATTATAAAATCAGGTTCACGCAACATCATTGCCGCTATAATCTGGGGGAGGAGAGTTCATTGTCCTCTTAAACCTTTGTGCCTGTATGTGCCTGTTGCATGTGCCATACATAGGTACCTGCAGATTTCTTTGTGGAGATCTGTATCCATACAGGTGTTTATATAAAAGGAGATTACCTCCTTCTTTTTAGAAGGAATAACTTCAACAAGATCCTTTTCCCAGATACCTTTTGAAATACTTTGTTGTGTGAGATTACTCAATATGAGAAGACAAAAAGCTTAATTATCCTCTGATTTTCCATAAGATAGACACTTTACTGAAAAGACATATGGATACTAAATTATGTTTTCAGGAAATTTGTGTTGCCAGCAAAAATTATTCATGATCACTTCCTAGAATAAGTGGGAAAGATACTTCATTTGATTAATAGGATTTATTAATTTAAAAAATCAATAACCATATTTTCTGGAAAAGTCAGAAAAAAGATCTGTTGATTTTCAGGAAAAAAAATATGGAAGGATGCTTACCATTTTTACTGGTGGAAATTAAACTTTGAATCTGGGTATTTGTTGTCCAGTGTGATGATAAAGATAGAGCTGCCAACAAGATGCAAAAGATTGAAATACAGTCCAATTTTTCAGAAGCAGCAGCTAAAGATTTGGAAGCAGTTACCAATTTAGCAGCTCTAACCCGTTTCAGAAAGCAGCAGCAAGTTAGTGCATGTTGCTGTCTCATTGAGCATAGAAAGGACATGTTTTACTCATTTACTTTGGGAGTGTACACTGCTTTGTAATATTTTGGTAGTCAACATGGACTCTGTAAAGAAAATATTCTCCACAACTAATAGTGGGGTTTCACACACAGCATTTTAACATCCTGTGCAGTGACACAACAGCCACAACAATGCTTTGTTTCAACTACAGATGTCTAATTAGACACATGTTATTAAGACACATGTTATCTTAATTATTAAGAGGATAGATCTTAATAATTCATGAATTCAAGATATATTTAATGTCTGTCAAGCTATTTTTAAAATGACCTAGCACTTCTGTAAATTCATGGCTGTAATGAGTGCATTGTATCAAGATTAAATTGTATTTGCAAAAATATTTGTATTTTGGAACATTATGTATCATTTAAGGGAATCTTTTCTCCCATCACCTTAAGAATAAATAATCTGTTTTCTGATAACATTGGTCCATCTCAAAATTTCTTTTAACATTTTTTTCTCTTTTTAATGTTCATTCCTCTTTGATGTCTCTTTCTGTCTCTACCTCCGATATTTGTAACATAATCTGATTTAATATACCCTCTTGTAAAATCTTAATAGTATTTACAGTGGTGCTACTGTTGAATAACACAGGAGTAAGAGATCAAAGCTTCCCTTCTTTTTAATCATCTGTTCCCTATGGCATGGGCTGTGTTTTTATCATTTTGGGTTTTTTTGCAAAGCGCTATGTCAAGTAGCAAGAATGTTTGGAAGAGATACTGAACCAATTTCTTTTTTGGAAAACCTGAAATTGCAAACTGGGCAAAAAAATTGTCAAACATATAAGCTAATCCATGTATGATGATGCTCTGTGCCATTATGCCAATTTTTTTCACCCACAAATAATAAAATCTCCAAATGTTAGAGATTTTTGCTTTGTTTGAATTTGGTTTTGTTTGTTTAAAATTTTCTGAGCATAGTGGAATGCAGCAGTACTGAGGAAATGAGAGGATTGCTGGCCACAGTTTAGTACTTAATGCAGATCAACCTTTACCATGCTAAGCAAAGAGCAAACTACTCTCACTGAACAAAATATCTTGACCCTTGCTCTGATTAATACAGGACCTTGATTTGTGGCCTAATGGCAAATTCTGTTGTTCACAATCATGTTCCAGTACAAGATTTAGCGTTATTCAATGTAGTGCAACCATATGAACAAAAGCTTAGAGAAAGAGAAAAAAGGCTTGGTAGTTTTTTTAACATTGTGCTATCTTCAATAATCTTTTCATTATACACCTATTCATCAAGAATTCACTGTCTATCTATATTTTAAGAACAAGCACACAAAAAATTTCCTCTCAGTTCAGTGTATTAAAGGATCATTCTTCTCTGTCTCCCAAACTTTGTAATCCTTCCTAGGAGTTGTGACTGAGGGATGATAATAGAATAGCTTCTCATCTTTGTCAATGACTGAAAAATAGCAATGCTTTCTTACTAACAAAATCATTAATAAATAAGTTGTGCAGGATCAAAACAAATTTTAAAATTATTTATCTCCTACTTCAGGATATTCTTTGAGATTTCTCTCAGATTAATTGTACTGCAACACTAATGGAAGAAACATGAAATCCTTACTGAATCCTTACTGAAATCCTATCTCCTGTATTAAGACTGATTGTTAATAACAATTCACTAGACTAGCGTGGTGAGCATCTTCTTGCTGCTATTTTATTCCCAATGCCTCTGTACTTCATCAGTAAAGTTTGTGGCATTTTCAAGTTGTAATTTTTTGTGTTTATAAGTCTCCCTGTTCTCTTGTTAATTTTAAAAAGTGTTTTAATTCATAAAATATTTTGACTTCAAATAGGAGTTCTCAAATATCAGGCATATGGCTCTAGGTTTGATCTGTCTGTGAACTCAGGGAGAGTAACACTGACAGCAAGGAACATTTGCATTGCTTCTCAGAGCCTTGCTCTCCAAATACAGCCTGGATATGCCCTGAGCAACCTGAACACCTTGTTTCCAGCCTGTTTGGAGGATATCCTTCCAAGGCAAATGGGTGGGCTTTGGTAGGCAGGCAGGCATAACAGTTATTATAGATTCTCTAATGAGAATTAAAGAAGGACCAAAGCAGAAAAGCACTCCAAAAAGTACCTTTCCTTTGCAGTCAGGGTTCCTGGCACTTGCATGCCTTGGACTGAGTACTGGGGCAGGAGCCCTTAGCTCTATTCAGCTCTGCTGAAGGGTAGTACTGTTGCATGCCGGGTTGGTTCAGTTAGGGGTTTTAATAAATGTTAGTTAGTCGGTTCTATGTACCCCCATTTTCCCCTCACAATGTTGTCTACCATAGGAGCTAACTCCAAGTTGTCTACCATAGGAGCTTTCCCATGTCCATCTTATAGCCACCCCCTGTTCATTCCTGAAAGTTCTGTGTCAGTCACCTCATCCTTGCAATCCCATTTGTCCCAGAACGCTGTACCTGCCTCTGTTGTGTTCCTGTAGGTTGCTGTGATCCACATCACTCCCCTGTTGCCTGTCCCCATTGGGTGAGGGGGGCTTCCGCCCCTGTCTGCCCACCTCCTATAAAACCCGATGCTCTATTTGTCCCGGCACCATATTGTCCACGCGCGTGCCTGGAGACAGCTGCTCCAGCCACCGCAGCGGCCACGCAGGAAATAAAAATTCTCCAGCCATGTAGGCAAGGTGTGCCTTCTCTCGTCCCTTTGCTTCGCCTCAGCGTACAGCTACGAAAGTAAACCCACACCAGAGGCTCAGGCCTAGAGCCTCCACACACGAGGCAGCCCCGGTCTCACCGAAAGGCAGAGCCTAGCCGGGCACTCCAGCTGCCCGAGGCCAGGGCGAGAACAAAAGCCTCATAGTACAAACCCTCTCTAAAGCCACAGAAGATTTCTTTGCAGTGTGCAACAGGTTTGGCAGATAGAAAATGGCATGCATGAGTGCATTCTCTCTTTCAAATGCACATGGTTCGGCTTGATTCTTGGAGGAAGAATATATTTCACTTTGCAGAAGCTTTTATTAAATCACCTGCAATCCTGCAAACTGAAGGGATAGCAGGTTTTCAAGTCACAGAATATCTTGAAAGTGTATTCCTGGTATAATATTTATCCAAGACAGCAAGTAATAGCTTCATTAGATCTGTACCAAAGACCAAAATCTGTAATTAATAAGTAGTTTCATCAATAAAGTTGAAGGGGAGTTATAGCAAGCAACTTTTTCTGTCTTCTCTATCTCTCTGGCTTTTAAATCATCCACTTTAGGGCATTATTCATTATGTAAAGAGAAATTTAAGAGATGGTAATGACTGGGATTACTATAATTCTAGAAGAAGTAGGGCTCTGTTCTGTTGTGTATTTTCTTATACAAAAACCATGTAACAAAATTTTGAAAAAAAATGCATCAAACTCAGTAATGCCAGTGATTGCCAGAGGGGATACTTAAACCTGTGGGTCTGCGCATAGGGCTACAGAAATACACAATAATTGGTCAGAGACTATGATTAAGAGTTTAATAATAAATTCCAAATGGGAATTTCCCAATAATCCTCCTATATTAATGAAGAAACTTGTAATATCTGTAATTATCTATAGTAAAAAAAAAACTACAACAAAAATGTGTCAAATTTAAATGCAGATTACAATCCTGTGATTATCAGCACCACAAATTGCTGCTTATTTCTGATGATTTAGTTTTACTGAAATATAGATATTTACAAAAATAGATCATTTTTACAGCGAAAGGAAATTATTTTTCTGTTGCCATGTTGTGTGGTGTTCTTTCTATAAACTTAACCTAATAAATATATTTCATGTTTTATCGCTCACAGCTTGGTACTCTATTTTACTCATGCACTACTATTATTAGAATTTTCAAACAGTTTAGAATGCTATTTCTTTTATAGATCTATTTTGGTAAAAGTTGTTCAAATATATCTAAGAGTTATCACTTCTTAAATACAGGCATGTCAGAAGGTCAGGAATAGGTCAGGAATATGCAAAATATTCACAATATACAGCAGTCTAAATTTTCAACTCTAGATGAGCATTTTAATAGTAACTTTGTAAAAAAAAAAAAAGTAAAAACTGTATTAGTGTATAGCTTCAGTACTAAGGAAAACAATTGCTTTAATTAATTTTTGCCTTTTTAATTTTCCCACCTTTTTTGCCTTCATTCTCTTTTGCATTTTTCTTTTGTGTTTGGAATCCTTTTTTCTTTCTCTCATTCCTGCTTTATAACTGAATAATCCTTATTAGTATGTGTAGAAGGCTTATTGCTTCCACTGATCATTTTTTCAACTTATGAAAATTTGTTCTGAGATGCTACTTCTTTCTGTCTGCCTATGTTACTCTCCTTCAAATAGTTTTCAGACTCTTCTATAGAAGATGGGCAAAGGTTTAAAGGATACTGGGGGCATTGAAAGAGGATCATAGTTTAGTAGGTGAAGATATAGAAATTATATATCAGCAGTCCTCTAGAGAGATTGTGAAATTTGAGAGCTGCTTGGGAAGAGGGTAATAGTGAAATTTTTAGGAGATGATGGAGCATTCAAATCACTGTGTATATAGCAGATGAAAGCTTTCTGGAAGCCAATGAAAATATACTAAGGGGATCATTGTTGACCTTAATTTCTTTGTTCTCAAATTGGAGTTAGTTTAATTGGAACTATTGTATTGATACTAGCTTAGCTTCGGGAAATTAAGATGAGAGCCATGGAAGGAATGTAGGAAGTATGGAGGTGGTGCAGAATAATAAAAATATGGAATATTAAAAATGGTTGGATAGCTTTATGCAGTTGGAAAAATTCAACAGTACTTCAAAGTTCTAAGTTGAATAAAGTCACATCTAGTGTAACTTCCTGGAGGTCAGTAGAATACTGCAAATTCAATTTGCCACACAAGCTGCTTTCAGGTTTTGAATAACTTTAATGGGATTTGCTGTGTTTTAAAAATGAAGCCTTTTGAGAATGCAGAGGAAGCTGTAGGTCAAAAATGTAGGACAAAATGGCTTTGAGTGTCTGGACATGTCCTGGACAGTGAGGCAAAAAAACAGCTGCCATTGCTTTCATTCAAAAACATTTTAGAACTAAGTGCTTTCCAGTTTCATACCAAACATCACAGGATTTTTACAGTACATTAGTCCACATTTGCTTTGATGAACATAGAACTTTTAGAAATATGTCCTAATCTAAAGTGGCTTTGAAATTGAACTAGCCCCTTAAAGAGCTATCAACTCTTGAGTTCTGCTTTTAGGATACACTAAAAAATCTCTTCATAAGCTCTTGAGATCAGTACACTTTTCACTCTCTGATATGAAATTATCTAAATAAAAATTAAAAATGAATCACAGTCCAAGAGGTTCCTTTCCTAGAGTCTCCTAAGATTCAACCAAGTGCATCTGATCAATTTAAGTATTAACTCTAATTTAAATACATGTTCCAATTTAATTCAAAACCTGTGACTGAAGAACATAAAGCAGCTGGAAGGTTTGCACCACAAGTGCTTTTAATAATTAAAAACTACTATTTATAAAAAAATTTAAAAATATTGAAATACAGAGCTCTACAGTCAGGTCTGACCATTTTATATCCCACACAATACAGTAGTGCTTGAAAATTGTGTTTACTGTGTGGCTGCTCATCTATCAAGATAAAATGAAAGTCTCAGTCTACATCATCCTGGTTATATGCTGAATGTAATATAATCATCACCTGGCACCTATCAGATGGCCAACAGTCTCCTACAACAGCTGATATAGGGTTGTATGAGCAATTTATTTTTGCTTGGTAGAATGCTGGGAAGAATAAGAAAAAACAGAACAAATATTTTTTTTTAAAAGATCAGCTTCATCAGGTCAAGTTATTATATGATTTACATTTTACAGCTAATCAAGATAAATTAATAACTGCATTATTGCTTTGAAAATATAAAATAGTAATTTAGTTTTTATGGGTTCTTTTTTCCCTGCTATTGTCTTTTGTCTAAACGTTGTGCTGAGTTTGACAGTGAAGTTTCTTTAGCTAAATCCATCTTTTCATAAGGGAAAGATGTTTAGATACCAAAATTGATTTGTTCCAAGTTGCAGCAGTCAGACTTGTGCTGAGTTAGTGCATTTGCATAGTTTCTACTTGATTTGTATTTACATTTAGATGGACAACCTTTATCAGAGTTATTGAAGAATCTAGCCATTTTTATTGTCATTTATTTTTATTAAGTTAATTGCCACATGAAATTTCTAGAGTTATATTTTATTATATGATTTATACAGGATATTTCTGTCAATAAGACATACTGAAGTGTATCATGTTTCAGAGGAAATTAACTTTCTGTATTGCACAAATACAACCATCCTCATCCTGCAGTCATCCAGAAGTATTGCTGTCATTTGATAAGGTACGGGCTTTTTACACTAAGTAACAAAGTACAGATCTTGTTTATTTGCCAATTAATTGTCCTTTCCTCAACTCTAATGGGAACTTGATTGACTCTTAAGGACCAGGGACTAAAGTTTGTTTGCAATTTATTTTTCAAATTTGGACATGGAAGTAATTTCATATCCTCGTATATGAAATAGGGCTGAGAGGAAATCTGTTATTTTACTTGCTCTGATGTTTGGTGGATTTAGAAAAATATTTCTATAAACAAGAGGTAATATATTTCAATCTGGTCAGTACAATATTAAATGTATGGTAGTCAAAATTATTCTTTCATATTGCAGTTGTTTCAGTATTTGTGTTATAGTTTTTTCCCTTCCAATTTACTTATAGCATTTTTCTCATTTGCTGTTTGAATTTGCTGCTGGCCCAGAACCACAGGTCAGCATATTTTGCTTGGAAAATGTTTTTTAAACAGTATTAAATATGGAGATTTACATCCAGAATGACTCTACACATAGCTAATTCTTCCATCCTGTCAGCTGTAAATAAGAACTGATATTTGGAAGGCGACAATTTATGTTAATAATAGTGTGAAAAGCATTGTTACAATGCTGTTTATATGGGTTCATGCAAATAGTTGGTTGCTACTGAAGTGTGCATTAACATGGAGCATGTCCTCAGGTAATTTATGGGAAAATTACAAGATATGAAATACTAAGTGAAGCGACGATCAGTGAGCAATATCATTGCCTCAGATCACTATATGTTGGCAGAATGGTGTTCATCTTTTCTTTGCAAAAGGAAAAGGCATGCTGTACAAAGGAAAAGGAATTGTGATACACATGATAGTGCTTAGAGATAAAGTTATGCTTTCTATAAGCACTGCAAGTTTGGAGAATTATGCTTTTAAGGTGCATTCAAAAAAAAAGATCAATTAAGGGTTTGAAACCAAGAATAAAAATATGATGGGGAAAATTAAATATTCATAGAATCATGGAATCATCATGCATAAAAACTCTGGGGCAGAGGAAGAAAATGTGCAACGTGATTTTCAAGTTAACAGTTGCTTGGAGAGTGGCTGGGCAGTGGTCTGATTGAATGGGATCAGGAGTGATTTCCTTCGCATTCTTTTTTTTCTTTTTCTTTCCTTCACTAAGCATAGTGTTTACCTGTCAGAAGGTGTTTGCTAACAGATTTGTCTGATTCTAGTATTCAGGCAGATACTAAACTATTGGAGATGGGAAATAGCCATTGGTCAAAACCAAATACCCAGCTAAAGAATATATGCACAGCAACAGCCACAACTGCAGCAAAGCATTACCCAGAAAATAATTTAAAATTAGTCAACCCAACAACCCTACAAAACATAATATTCTCAATTAATTTTCATATTTAATAACTTGCTAATGCCATCATTATGAATTTTGAAAAAAAAATCTTCAGATGAACCATCCACTTTATTTAAACTCACACAGTACCATTTCAGTTTATCTATCATCATAATTAGAGCTTTTGTTTCTCTTTTCCATATAGGCAATTCAAGAAGTTAAACTGTCTTAAAACAATTAAATAGATTAAATTTGCAGAATTGTTTAGTTTTCCAAATTGTAAGGACATAGAAGATTATGCAAAAGGCTTTCTGGTTTAGGAGAGGGGTTTTTTGGTTGAATTCAAGATCAAGCAAGACAGTTTGTTGCCTCTGTTTTCAGCCTAACTTTAAAAATCTGCCAATCTTGACAGATAGTTTTGTCCAGTTTGCATGCATTCAAAAATTCACTGAATATTTTCTTGGTTCTCAGATCAATGTTTTTGCAGCTCTTCCTTTTAGATTCCTTATGGTAATACTGTATTTTTTAATATTCTTTTCTTCTTAAGCACATAATATTGAAAAACAGGTTTTTTTAATTACTTTTGTTGGTTGATCGTGATAGTAAAATATCTGAGGAAGAAAAATTCTGTGAAAATAACTGAATTTCAATTTTTCAATTACTTAATTACCTGCATTCACGGGAAGACTGAAGGTCTCTCACTGTTTGTGAAAACATTACTATATCTTTATCTAACATCTTTAATTGATTTCACTCAGGAGACACCAAGTTTATGGTAGCACAATATGCAAATTTTGGGGGATGAAAATGCAAGGTATCAGAGTTATTCAGAGTAGTCTTGACTTATTCCTTTGTACAAATAGATGTTCTGTATCATTTGCTATTGTTGCCCTAGAAATATGCACTAAAACTAAGTGTACAAATGTTCTAGTAAATTAATTAAGAACTGTTTAATATAGAAGCTATTTACTTATTTGGCTTTTAGGGTTTTTGGGGGACACTCTCAAGGATAAATTTTTAAACAACACCCTTTCTGTTTTGAAAAGCAGTAGTCCTGTGATTTAAGATGAAAGGAAAATTGTTAATGTCATGAAAGAGCATTCTTCAAATAAATCATAAATATACAACAAAATATTTGGAATTATAGATAGGGAAAAAAATCTGGTGATGTTGTCATTTCTATTCACTGAGTACTGGAAAGTAAGAGAGATGTTGAGGCAGCAGAGTCTTTCATTACTGTGTTTTGTTCATATTTAAATTATTCATTCCTACTGGAAAACTATTCTAATTAGAACTGCAATTATATTCTGCCTTAATTATTGCTGACTTAATTTGTCCTTTTTCTTTTCTTTGTTTTTTGCACTCCCACTAATTAACTATTGTTATCAGTAGAGTGCAAATCCTTAAATATACTGAGATAGCTCTATCCTCATATACTTGCCCCAAGGAGAGACAAAAATGAGACAATGAAAAAAACACAGATTTTGACAACAAAACACTGAACAATTAGGAAGATGTTAAAGTAAAAAGTAGGGAAGGGTTAGTGAATGAATATATAGAACTCCTATGGAACCACCTCTCCTGACATGTAACATTAATAACTTTTCACCTCAATACATTGAGTTATATAATTTAATTTTTCATTGTATTTTCTCCTTAGTGCATGGAATGCTTGAACACCTCATTCATAAACCACATTGGTTATTTTGCCTTTTTGAGCCAAGTTTAACTTTTCCATAGTAGTGATATTGAGGGATAAGCTACATTAAAATGAAATAGATGGAAAAGATTCCTGATGAAGAAGAGTAATACAGCTCCTGACTAGGGGATCCACTCCCAGCAAGTTACTTCATGTTTGCATAAATCCTTCTTTGCATATTTTGCTTCAGTTAAGTAATATTTATGAATTGTTACTGATGCCAGACTTTGATTCAAATGCTTGGAGGTTAAATTGTTGCTTCATGAAGATCTATTTTGTGAGAAGAGAAGAAACTCCTAAGATAATTGTAACTCCCTCTTTAACCTTATTGCTGCTCTAGTAGCCTGGCTTTCCTGACTTGATTGCTGTTATTTCTGTTATTACTGTAACTGCCATTTATCCTTTATTTCTTTTGCTTCTACCACAGTTTGCAACATCTGTCATTGACTCTATGTAATTACATGGTTTTGTCTTCATCTTGCTCTTTCCTACTTAGAAGTTGTAACAAACGAAACTTGGGAGGGAGTGTTTCAACATCAGAAGATTCATAACAATGAGAGCTGGTTTTATACCAGAAATGTTTCCTTTGATTAAGTATACAACTGCTTCATAGGAAGGCATCTGAAAATGCTTCTGAAAAGAGGAATCTAAGAGTCCCCAGTTCAAGGCTGACTGAGACTTTGTCAAAGTCTCCTCTTAGATATTCTTTAATGGGTACAACATTTCATGTGCAATCCTGAGAGGAAAAATACTTTTATGGCAGTTGATAGGGCTATCTGGAGGAATGACAGATTGAATCCAGACCCAGCTTTAACCAGCCACATCAAGAAAAGAGAGCAATTGACTCATCTGAGCATATTTTCTGGTAGAGGTCTCTGCTCATAAGTGGATTTCCAGAGCAGCTTTTTCAGTCTGTGGCCCTTTCCTTGCATACACTAATAAGAAGGATTTAATTTCCATTTGGGAAGGATAAGCCATCTAGAGGGACATGAAACTCTTCTTGGACAAGCATCTTGAAGCACAACATTTCTGTGACGTCTTCCAACTCTGGTCTCAGCTCTCACCACCTATGATCATTCAGTGAGATCATGGAGTAATTTCCAATGACCATGTTACGTCTTTCAGCAAAAAAGAGTTTCATGGAAACAGACCACATAATCAAATTTGGTATTTGCTCTGGAACCCGGACTAATACCAAATTCTTCTAAGATAATTAAAAAAATGCAGTTGTCAAAAAAAAATTGCTCTTGATAAAGAGGATGTTAATCTTGCATATACACTAACTGTAGATGAAAATACTCCATCTAAATGTAATGTAATGTAGGTTCTATAAAAGTGTCTATTCTTTTTCTGAATTCTCTTCAATTATTTGAGTTGGTTATATTATGATAATGTTTTCTGTTAATGCTTCTGTGTGTGCGTGAACAAATGTATTGGTAGAAGTTTATTTCCCTATTTATATATTATACATATATTTCTAAAATACTATTTTAAAATTGTACTTTTGAATTAATGAGTGGGATGCAGACTGCTTTTTCTGATTGAATAGTACACAGTGCTATTGAGTTATTTTGGATGTAATTTTGAGAAGCTGATTGAGAGATGTAGCCTGAATGCAAAAAGAGCACGTGAAACTATAGATCACTGAAAAAAATGGCTTTAACCTTGCAGATCCATCAGTCACACTCATAAAAAATGTTATAGTATTTATCTGCAAATAGACCAGAGAGGTTTTTATTGGGATATTCATAGCAAAATGAAAAAGGTATTAGCAGCATTATTTTTCACCCAGACTTAGCGCTCCTGATGAAATGTCAAAGGTGATCCTCTTCAACACCCTTTGTTATTTTGGCATTGATGTATGAGTTGTAGGTTATGATAATGCTGCTCTGATACTCTTCTGTGTGCTTTCTTTAACAGAAGACAACAAATTGAATAGATGTACTCTTTCTAAAAGGGCTTCAAAATCAATGATTTTCTCTTCATGTGTACTTCAATCCCCATGATTCTGCCTTTCCAGCTGGCTAATTTTTTTAAATACGTATCACTCTGGACTATAAAGGGGGATAGAGTGAGGGTTGTTTGATAGCATGGTGATTTCATGTCAAAATACAAGAAAATTATCAGGAGTGTAGCATATATAATTACAGTTTTGATATTTCTGAAGAATTTATGGTACACTGACATTTTGCATGAAAGCCTATAATAAGGATATATACCAGTATAAGGGTGGTAAAGCTGAACCTATTCAGAAACATCTGGTTTCTACAGAGTGTGGATTTCTTTAAAATCCTTTTAAGGATTTTAAAGTCTCTGGAGGGTGCATGTGGCCAAAATTTCTTGATTGCATGAATTGTAACTTAGCTTTATGCATTTTAAAGTCATTTAATCAAACACATTTGTTGGTCTCTAGGATTGTTCATCACCAAGTACATTGAATTATTCAATTCCTAATCAAATTAAAAGTGCATTGTGGCAAGCACATTTTTCTTTCTCTCAGGATTTTTTGTAGAGGTACACAGAGAGAAAGAAAGAGAAAACAATTTCTATTTCTGCTCCTTGTTTTTCTCATGTGGAATGTGCTTGGAGAATTGTTTACCTGGGGTGATTGCTTGATTGGATTCTGGTGAGGATTGTTTGAGTTTGGTGGCAAATTGGATCCACCTGTGTCTGGACTCTGGCGAACAGGGTCAGGAGTTGTGAGTAGTTAGATATGGTAGCTAGAGAAAGTAGCATGTAGTTTTAGTATCCTCCTTTATATAGTATATTAATGTATATAGCATAGTTATAATAAAGAAATCATTCAGCCTTCTGGAGTCAGACATCATCATTCTTCCCACTGGGTTCGCCTGCATTTTACAACAGTGCATCATACCCATGAGAAGCTCTACAGACAGCTTGAAAGAATTTAGACTTTGGATGAACACCATTAACTCCTTGAAGGACTAGATTATCAATCTGTAGTATGCAGTGTCTAGAGGAGCCAGCAGTGGGGATGTTGCACAAAGAGATTAGGCTTAGCCTGTCACCACACACAGCTGAGTTTATTCAGCTGAGCTGCCTAGAATTTTGGAAGGAAGGCAACCTTGAGTAGTACTCAAGGGTTGCTCAGTTGTTTAGATAGTGAAGGTAGTGCTTAAACTGATTTTCATTCACCTATGTCCTTCCAAGCAAAGATGTAAAGCTGTACGTGGACAGTGCTGTGAATCTTTCACCCTTCTGCACTCAGCACATAGGGTCAAATCACAGCAAGACCTTTATGAACTTAAAGGTGTTATGCGAATTAATTCCTCATTGACATAATTTATTCTTTTCAGTACATGGTGAATGAATCATTATTTCTATTTTCTTCACTTTTTTTTTTTCAGGTACCCAAGAGTTCAGAATTCTCTACAACATTTAAAACTGCTTGGTGTTGATGAAACGGAAGAAAAAAAAGCAGCCTCAGCTAAATAGAACTGAGTGTATTACTAACACAACTAGACTTAGTTTGATGAAGTAAAACATTCCTGGTAACTATATGTGCAATGTTTGTTTCCTATTGAATAAGAAGCAACACACACATACCTAGATAAATCAAGAAGTAAAAGTAGATATCAAGGCCCAAGTAGGAACCAGGCAGCAAAGGCAGAAGGAAAACATGGTTTGGCTTACTTATACTTACTGAGTGGAAACACCTCTTTAAAGTATTTCTCTATTAGTATCTCAAGCCAAACACATTTGCATACCAATCAGAAATCTTTATGCTATTTCATTTCTCCTCTGAGAAGGTATTTTGTTTCATGATTTAAGGGAAATTACAGTTCAGATAAGGATCATTATTTCATTTGCAATCTTTTATCATAATTTGTCTCTGAAATTGTTTAAACTTTCATCATCTAAGAACAGATATGGTTTCTTTTATAGAGAGATCTTCCTTTTTCTGTCATTTCAAGGATAGATTACATCCTGGCTAGGGAGCTTGAATGTATAATGACTATAGAATAAATGCAGGAATTGGAAGACTGGGATTTCCACTTTTAGCCCTGCCATAGGTTCACTGGTACGGTTCAATGCTACTGGGTACCCATCATGGATGTTCACTTTTTTCCTCCATCTACAAAACTAAGGTTGGTGAGACTGTACCCCTTAGAAACTTTTTATTTTATCTGTTATTAAAAAAAAAAAAAACAAACATGCAAGATCCAATTATTAATTTGATCAACGTATTTCCAATGTGCTTTCTGTTAGTGTTTGTATTCTATTATTGTATTTGCTTTCATTGCAGAAGGATCAAGATATTTCTAGTTGGCTGAGGTTGTCTGTTGTTGTTTTTTCACAGGAATGTCTTTCTTGTATTTTATTAGATAAGCCACATTTCTGTCCAACACAGGTCACAGGGACTGCCCTGCAGCTACTGGGGACATTATACCTCACATCCCTTGTCTCATTTCTAGGCAACAGCACTAGTGACAGTTCTCTGTCAAGATGCGAGGCAGTCCTTTGTTGCAGACTCATTTGTTCTTATGAGGGAAATGTCATATGAAGTGCACCTTCCTAAGCTCATGTTTTCATAACTGAGAAAGAGTAGACTGACAACAGAGGGAGTTTGCAAATATCTGGATTTTTTTTTATTTTCATAGAACCATAGAGTTATTTAGGTTGAAACAACCCTTAAGATAACGAGGTGAGCACCATGTTCCATTTAATTGTTCCCAAAAAAGGATTTTTCCTCCTTGTCTACCTAACATTATGCTACAAATAACTAAAATTCCTCAAGTTACTTTCCTGATAAACTAGTTATGAAGATCCAGGCACTATAGGAAATGCAGAAACAGCAAACCATCAACAAGTGGTGGAATATTCAAATACTTACTGGATCCATGACATTGTTCATTAGACATCACCATTTAGACAAAGAAGTGAAAGAGCTTTAACCTCCATTTGGAAGGTGTAGGAAGAATCTAATTATTAAATCCATTATAGCTGTGTAGAAACCAGATTAACAGCACCTTGAGCAATCCTGTGATTCTCATGATAGACAGAAGCTAATTTGAAGGCATTAGAGGCACTGCCTATATCTGTATTGACATCTCCTGGGACAATGAATCTTGGAGACTTCATTACCACTCTTTGACAGCAGCTATTTCTCTTCAGACAGAAGAGAAGCCAGGAACATAAAAGTGGCCTTTGTGTCTGTGTGTAATTTCAATCTGATTATATTCTTACATTTGTTATATTTGTGCATTGGTATATTCCATTCCACTACTTTTTGTTTAAAATGGAGCATCTTCAGCTTGAATAATCTCCTCTTTAGCCTTGTGAGGCCTTTTTTACCCCAAATACAGATATTTGTTTTTATAGGTTAATGGCAGAGTGAGTTGACTACTATGGCAAATCTCAGTGATATTTTAATTGCTTCATGTAAACTTTTTTTTTTTTTTTTTTAAGATATAGAAGAAAAAGAAGTAGTGCTTGTGTCATGGTAATTTGATATTTCCCAGAAAATATATTACTAACTTATTACTAACTTATAGGGAAATAGACCTTGAGCTCATACAGAAACAGCACACTTCTGCCATGAGGCAGGGGTTTGGTCATTTAAGTAGCATGAATAAACGCTGTCAGCAGTTGTACTAACTAAAGCAGAACTTACAGTCTGCTACATTATGTTGTAACATAGTGCAAGCATCATCTGTGGTTATGACTAAATATCCCACTGCTGTGCAGAAATACATAATCACTTTTATCACTTTCCACAGTTTTTTCTGAAACATCTGGTGTTACCCATTGCTATAGAAGAGGGGAACAAACCAAAGGAGACCACTAAGTGGTTTAACACAGCAGTTTCTGTCCTTTAGAAGGTCACATGCAGTATTCCATGCAGATATCCAGCCATATGTAAGGGATTTGAATCTCGCTTAATCTTATTTTTATAAATGTGCATGGAAAACGTTTCTTGTGTGAGATTGGAGGCTTTCCAGACCTGAGCACATGAATGGTTGGATTTTTTTTTTCATCCTCTTTCTTTGTTACAGATGCTGTAGATAGTTCATGTTTTGTTGATGAAGTATATGCATAAAGAAGGCTTCAGAAGTAAACAAGGGGGTGGTTTGACATTAATATTATCTTTATTCAATATACCTTTCAGCTAAACTGAAGGGGAGAGTGAAAGACGTGAGGAGGATTTGGCTGTCTTCAGGCAGTTAAATAGAAATAATTTCTCCTTAATTCTCATCTGCATGCTACAATTTGCATTTCAATTTTAATATTTTGGAGTGTAAAAGCATATTTAGGGAAATGGACTAATTAGATCTCTGTTAACAGCCATATGCTGCATTTTTTTTAAATTTAAAGGGTGGTTAGAATGACAAAGATTTTATTACTCACAAGAAAAAGGACATAGATGCCCACCTGCAAGATATATCAATTTTTTTTTCTTTTAAAATACTGCTTCAATTGCATTTGTTCCTAAGTTAGTTTTGAAAAACAAAGAAATGAGAAATTGCACACAAGGTAATCCAATTATGTCCTCTTATGAGGTGATGAATACCTCATAAATGCCTATCTGGAGCCAGGTTCTGTTCTCCTTACTTTTAACCATAAGTGTAAATAATTTTTGGCAGGAATACTCAAGAGCTTTTGCAAGGAATACTAGAATTTAGCATGCAGTAAGTGGGCTCTGTGGTGGCAGTCACACCAGCTTCTTCTTGAACTTGCTCTTAAACCTGGGTAGATGAGCCAGGAGTGTAGTTATATTAGTCGTATGTCAGTTCCTCTGGGAGAGAAACTTGTGTTGGCTGAGGCTGAAATGCAAATTAGTGCCTGTGCCAAACCTGACTTGCCACACCTTGAACTCAGCTGTATTGTCCCCCCACAAGAAAAAAAAAAAAAATTGCATGTATTTGTCTGCGCTGCATGCCTGGAAAGTATTACCTCAACATATAGTAAGAGCTTCCCTGGGAACAGCCAACTCTATGAAACTCTATGACCCAGTCCAGTTTTTACAGAATGGGACAGCAGGGCAGGTTCATGCTATAAATCTGAAGGCTGTATGCAAGAAAGAGTGGCTGAATTTCTGGAGCTTCATGCAATGCTCTGTTTTTCTGAAGAATAAAATGATCATTATAATGAGGAGACTTCTACAGATGAGTCTTCAGAGACATTTCTGCCAGCTGGCTCAATGAACTTCATTCAGGCACAGAATGGTGCTGAATCTCTGCAGTAACCTTGAACTTCACTATTTTCTTAAAAGTTCATTATTATTTCAAAATCCAGCTACAAAAGATATAACTACTCAATAAAACAATGAGAGACATAAAAGTGACCCATTTGCATTGTCATTCATTATTTTATGAGCTATCCCTTTGAGTGATCACACTATAAAATGTTACTTAAAATACTGTCATGATTTAATATGTCAAAGTGTTTTCCATTATAACAGAAGTGAAAAAGGGTTGCTAAAAATAACTTTTATGATTTTTTTACCTAGAAGAAAGAATGGAAATAGTTTCAGGCAGGGATTGTAATTTTTAAGGGAACCAATTTACAGCATGCTTTTAAGTCATGCTTGAGTTAGAACAGTGAGTAAACTGAGCAAAACATACAAAAATCAAGATTCTTTCTCTGTGTCTGCAATACCATATCTGGCACTTTGATATCATCTATATAATACTGTTCTGAAGGTGTCTGTAAAACCTGTTAAATTTGTCATATTTTGTCCCTTAAAAGGAGATTTTAATAAGCATATGAGATAAATGGAATAATAAAAGCTATTATTCTTGGAATATGAATGTAGCAGAAGAGGTCTCTTAAATGGTACAAGCTTTGAAAAGAATAATATCTATCAGTGTTTGGCATATAGGCTTAACCTCCAAAAGATGTGATTGTCCATATATTTTGTCCATGTGAATGTTCTCAAGGTTCAGTTACCACACTGGCCTGAGAAGCAAGTTGTCCAGTGCCCTTGTAGTTCGACAGCTTAAATGTGATATCCTAATGTCCTAAATCATTCATCTTCCTGAGACTGGGACAGGAAAGTATTTCTTATTGCCTAGCACAAAAATTTTCTCAGAGATAGAGCCGTTCTGGAAAGTTTGCCTTCCCATCCCTCTGTTTCACTTTTCTTCAGTATTTGTGAGTCAAGTTGGGCAAAAATCTGTAGCTTCCCATACTGGCTTTCTTGTTTACCATTGTCATGCACTCATGATCCTCATCAGTTACTTTAAAACACCTATCTTTGGTTTCATAAGCATTTTGATGTCACAAAGTATGCTTGGTACTTAATATTCAGATCTACCCATCTGGTAGACTGAGACATTCAGATAGATTAGGTGGATTTCAATAAGATAAAAAAGTCAAAATCTATAGCAAGTTTATTTCCTGTAAACAGAAAGAATGGAGAGATGCTTTGAAGTTTTCTGATTAACGAAGGTGATTCTTTAATCTATATGTGAATGAAGGAATTTCACAAATTAGAACATTTCACAAAATGTTCAGTATTCTGGGGGAAGGAAACTACATTGAAAAGAGAGATGTTACAGATGCATTCCAAGGTTTCTGGCTTAGATGTGGAACCTGAAAGTCCAGGAATGTTCACTTCTTGTCCTCTCTAAGGCTAGGGGCTTGGGATAGGTCCACTGTAGTTCATATTGAAATGACAGCTTTCATTTTTTCTTTTAACCTTTCTATTATTTTAATCTTTAATATTTTAATTCTATACTATCTAATTAATATTAACATTTTCTCAGGTTCAGTAATCATTCTGTGCTGTCACCATAAGCCTAGGATCTTTAAACCACAGTGGGGAAGGTCTTTGGGCTTGGGTTATTGGTACAGTCTTTATTACTGGGTTGTAGCAGTTAATCAAGTTTACAGTGTATGTTGTTACTACTACAGAAGTTGTAATTAGAATCACACAATAATTTCTTTATTCTCAAAGGATGTCTGGAGGTCATCAAGCTCAGCCCACAATAATGATGTATTTGGTCTTCAGTATTGGAGAAGATGGATTGTGGATGACTAGTTGCACAGCTGGCTCATTAAAATGGGCTCTGCTCTTCCCACTGTCACACAGGGCCCCATGGACAGTGCAGCAAGAGCAGGCCTAGATTTGCTGCTGCTAAAATGCTTTCCTGATACTCTCTGAGCCTTATGGCAGTAGGGTTAAGGGTTAGATGATTAGATGTTTTAAGTTTTTTGTGATTTGCATTTTCCTGGGGCAGAAACTGTACCTCAGACTGTATCTTGTAACTAAGTGCTGTGCAGGATTCCAGCATGGGGAGCAGAATGTTTGCTAATGCGAGACAGGGAGAAGGGTTTCTGTATTCATACCTTGAGGATAAGTCTGAAATTAGTGGGTTGCATTTTTTACAGCTTGAAACATTCATAGGAAGTATGGGAAGTATTGAGATTTCGGTTTTTTATGTTGGTGCCGAAGTCTCCAAGCAAATAGAAAATAACTGTTTTTTTCCTGTTGTTATAAGGTAGTGACATGCCTATCAACTTAACTTGCAATTCTAAGTGAAAAATCTCTATTTTTTTATTCATAATCAGCACAATATTTTTCTTTCTACCTTCTTTTTTATTGAGTTTTCAAGGGTAATGAATGGATGAGCTTTGGGGAATCATTTGGCTTATGGTGAATGATGCAGGAAATGAAAAATCTCCATCCAATTCACATAGCAAATGCACTCAGGTCAAAAGAATCTCATCTGTACTCAGCTCTTTGCTTTGTGCTAGTTTACAGAGATGAGCACAGAACATTTAACTCAGACATAACCAGCAAATGTTGCAAAGCCTAATGGCTTATAAGTGGTGATTCACAAACTCCCAAGCTAACCTCGTCAACTCTGTTCACCTTGCAAAAAGTGTGACTTCATCTTCCATTGCAAGGATAAATCCTTTAGGAAAACACTGGAATCTTATGAAATTTGATTTGATTTAGTATCTATTTTCTGCTTCCTCTGTTTTAGTTTTAATTAGTCACCCCAGGACAATGAGAAATCAAAATTATGAAAGGTTAATATGCACACACACACTATATATATATATATATGTATATGAATGTATGTAATATTCTCATCTAGTCAAAAGCTGACTTCCAGCTTTGATTAGATAATACCAATGGTTTTCATTTTGAATTTTGGACTAGACTGAATTTTTTCATTTTCTGTCCTTTCAAAAGTTAAGAGCTATGAGTTCCTGAAATGTTTATGAAATTAAATGATAGATGAAAAATTATCAATGTAAAATAAAGTGAAATCTTTGAGCTTTGTATTCAGTTTGTATTCAGCTCAAGCTCTGCCTCAACATTCTGTTTTTTTTCAAGGCAAGCTGAAGGTGCAGCAAACTCACACATATCAAAAATTAACACAGGGATAATAGGTTTATTCTGAAACCAAGATGGACATTAATTGTATTGGCCTGGTTAACAGAAGATACTATACATCTTTAGAAATCAAGGTAGGCACTTTCTGTATTGGATTTAATTGCCTGAAGAAGCTGAGTAACATAGACTGACTTTTTTTCATTTGCCTTTCTTATATTCAATTTTATGAGTACAACATCCCTGTGAGCTTACAATATGGCATCAAATGAGATATGATTGCACTTTTAACTTTTTAGACAATTTTACATTTCCCAATGGATAACTGCCAAAGGATTTAGTTATGGATTGCTACCTCAGAGAAAATATGCATCTGAAGCTATTCATTTCAGACTGATAAATTACTTTGTATCTCATGTATGACTCTGGCAATCCTTAAAACTTAACTTCCTGAATTGCATTAACTTTGTCTTAATGAATATTACAATTCCAAACAGTAGACAAGCAAAGCCCTTAGTCAAACTAAAATAGTATTAGAAAATGCTATTTTGATTTAATTCTATGTTGATCAGGCAATAGAATACAAATGCAGGGAAGGTAATATGGATGGGATGTTAGTCTGTGCATACACTAGACACATAGTTAATAATATCTATATGAAATTTAGCCAATTTTAGTCAAGAGGATGCATTATGCAATGATTAACATTTGTATGCTCATACTATTTTGTCAGGACAGCTGGACTTAAATCACATGTTCAATTTGTTATTCATACTAATTTTTAAAATATCCTTCAGTTTAAAATTTAGTACTGTTTTCACCATTTGCATCTCATCTAGCTGGTGCTTATTTATCTATAAACTGGAACAGAACGTTCAACCACAGGTGTCAAACCAATATGTGCTTTGAGTAATATTTCTGTGTTTTCAGGCATTTATAATATAAACACTAAACATGCAAATGACAGTTCTATATATAAGCACAATTCATTTTACAGGAGAAAGGATAAAACTGAGCAGAATATCTTAACTCAGAAAAAGAAATCTCTCTTTCTATATACAACATGACATAAATTTTACTTCTTGGAGTCTTTCTTTCCAAAGTACTGATGAAAGGATATTCTGGTTTCAAGGATAGCATCTCCTTCTTTTGATTTCGGGTTTTTGGGGGTTTTTTTGGTCTTTTTTTGTTTTTGTTTGTTTTTATTTTTGGGTTTTTTTGTTTGTTTTGTTTTGTTGTTTGTTTGTTTTTGTTTGGTGGGTTTTTTTTGTTTGTTTGTTTTTAATTTTGTTCTTTGTTACACTGAACTTCTCAGCTTTGCTTTGGACTGGGAGCCAAAACTCCAAGGTTATATTTATGGGAGTGTCTCAGCTTCAGATCACTTAAAGCTTTGTGCAATATTTGTTAAAACAACTTGTGATTTTTAGTACCTCTATTTTTGATGTATCGTTTTTAAAGAACCTTATTTCTAGGTTAAAAGATTAGGAGTTTCTAAAATTAGAGTGTCCTTCTCTCCCCACCACCCCTAGTACATTATATCTGAAATATCTGAAATTAGACACATACATAAGAGTATCTTGGGTTTGATATTGTTTTTACTGTTTTCATACCCAGCAATTACAGAAATTTCTAAGTCTTCATTTTTGTAAAGTATTTCGAAAAACAGAGCTGAAGAAAACACACTTTGAACATACATTTTAAATGAAAGATGTAACAGAGGCTTCTCTCCTCTAGTTTTCTTGAAGTAGAACAATGGTGCGGTTTTACACAAGGGATCCTTTACAGAGTTTTATCTAAAGTAACTGCTGTTGTTCCTTGGTGCCTTTGGTCACTATGTTGGATTCTTAATGGAAGTGAGATCTGAGTGTAATAGACTAAAATAAGCACCTCAATAAAAACGGCAATTCTAGGACCTGTGGGCATATGTGACCAAGCCTGTTCCTGTGACAGAGAAGTGTCCAGCTTCCACTGTCACTACAGGATGACTAACATTAGCTCAGACTGATAAATGAGCAGGAGCTGAAGAAAAGAAGATGATTTCTACCCTGCCTACAGGACACTAGATTGCTTTTTTACCTTGTCCTTTTGGTACTCTACTAAGAATGACCCTACAGAAGGAATTAATGTTATCAGTGCCACTGCTATGACCAGTCTTCCTCCCTAGGAATATTATGTGACTTTACAATAAGTGAACACCCATTACACAGTAATAATGAATCTAGTCTTGTCCAAATGCTCATGTATTTGTTTCTTGCTACATGTTGTTTGTAGGTTGCAAGTAGTACAACTCAATATATAAGTAAACTAGATGTTTTATTGGTCTGCACTTGAATTTAAACAAGGGGAAGAAAGAAAGGTTATTGTGAGCATTAAGCTTTTCACGCAAAATAGGGAACAGAAAATAGCATATTTACAAAAGCAAATTGCAATCTGAAGAATCCGAAAGCTGTGAGTCATTGCCCAGCAATCAGCAATGACCTGTTACTACAGCTTAAAATTAAAAAGCACACCTGCCTGATATTTTGCTGAACAGAGCTGTTATCATTCTGTGTTCACCTGAGGTTCAGAAAAAATGGAATAAAGTTCTTTCTCAATTTTGTTTAAAATTTCACTGTTATGCAACATATATTATGTTTGGTATTTGGCTTTTAGGATTTTTAATTAATTGTCCTTCCCTCTCCAGTTAGATATATTGTGTACATTTTATAAACATGAAATGAAAGATGCAAAAAAAAAAAAAAAACCAATTCTTTCATGTAATCAATCTCTGTTCCAAAAGGAAAATTAACCTGTGGTGTTTTAAAATATGAGACCACTTAGCAAAGAGGCTCTCTCTATATAGATACTTATAGCTACTTGGAAAGGCTTCATCATTTATTTTTATTAAAGTCTTACTCCTGTAGCAATTCGTCAGGGTGAAGGGAAGGCAAAATTGCTCACAAGATCTGTGCATAATTTTATATGTACATAGGCACTCATAATCTGTATCCATAAGCTATTAAAGATTGTCTCATACTAAGACTGATGGTTGGTAATGAAAGGATAAAAAAAGCTGCATTTTAGAAGATTAAAATGCTGTTAATTTATGTATGCATTTAAGATTAATAAACTGCTCATTAGGACATGCAAATGAGCATTTTATGAATTCCATCACAAACATTCACAAGTACCTTATACATAAATCACATTCAGTTAATGTATTTTTCTTATGTAATTGGGGAACAGATTGATGAGCCAGTCCAATTAGGTCTAATTTACATGTGTATGGAATTTTGTAATATAGTATTATGAAGCTAATATGCAAGTAAGAAAAAACTAATTATAGCAAGTATTTGCTTTAGTGAGATGAAAGAAAATTGCAGCTTATCTTAAAAAATACTGCTACTTACTTGATGTAGACGTAATATGAAAAGAACATAGAAATTTTTACATTTTCTCATGAAATAATAATAGTGTCATTCAATACCTGTCTCTTAAATTTCTTATAGTATGGTAAAATACAGATTTTTAGATTTATTAATTCTGGGAGCTAAATCCATCAGTAACAAACAATGCCAGAAACAAACCTAGCCTTACACAGAGGACAGCAAAGGTAAAAGCAGAATGAAGTCTAGCTGTAACTGATGACAGAAGCTGTGTGGCCTTTGGCAGGCAGACATGAAGGAAGAAAAGGAAGAGAAGACTAGAGAAGAGTGAGTTCCTGCAAGCCATCTTGGTGCCTTTCAGTTTCATTGGGAATTCAAAGGTCTGATTTTCTTTTAATGTATAGACTGTCTTTCAAAATTTTCCATATGTTTTTCTGTTGAGTAGCGCTTGCAGATGAGTTCTACTGGGAAATGTATAACTAAAGTGTGAGGTTGCTTGGACAAAGTCACTCCATGGGAAGTGAAATCTTTATCTTCTGGTGTAAGCAATCTCATGCTGTGAGGCATTTAGCAGTCACAGACAAATCCTCATTTTATTGTTTCCATCAACAAGGTAACTTGTATTCTTATCAAGTTAATGGATTGAACTTTAAAGATAACTTTCCTGTAACTCCTTTGAATCAGACCTTTCCTTTTCAGAGTGGAAGTATCTTTGTATCAGGGAATGTGTGTGTGGGTCACGCTGCATGGTGATTGGTTACAGAAATAGCATTTGGCACCTGTGTTAGCACACAACGTGACCCATACTTTTTAACCTGTGAATTGAGAGAATTAAACATTTATTAGCTTTAATTTAATATGCTTTGCAGAGGTTGAACTGCAAGTCATATCGATGGTGGTTAAAAATTATAATATCAGGGAGGACACATTTTCAGTCACCTTCTGTCACAGAGTTAACAGCATGGACCATTTGAGAACAATTTTTAGGGGTTTTGCCAGCAATCACATGTAAACACAAGAGCTGGAGGATTATGCCCAGTTTCTTCCTATTTTCTATTTTCAAATGACCAGTGTTTTCACTCAAGAGGATAACAACAACCTGGTTATTTCTGAGTCAGATTCATACAGAAATCCTCACTGCAGGAATGGGATAGAAAGAGTGGGCTTTATATTAAGCCACTTACAAGCAACATTACTTGGGCAATACAACACAATGTACTTCTCCCAAAAAGAGTCATGAATAAGGAACCCAACCCAGGGCCTGGTTAAAATCTTCCTGACTGCAGGGAACAGTAGTGCATTTCTTGATAGTATCTGACATTTCTGCTTCAAGACTAATACAATAGTTGACATCAAAGTTCAAAAGAAATGAAGTACCACACTGCCTAATTCAAAGACCAGACCTTTCTGAAATGGGAAGTTGAGAAGAGAAAGGGGGAAGGAAAATGTGAATTGAACCAGGTAAATTTTTCAAAACTGTCTGTAAGTTAGAATAAAAATACACAATAAAAATGTACAAGGTTAAATCAAACTCTTATGTCTTATTGAAAGCAACTTTTATAAGCTTTAAAAATATTTTAGAATTCTAGTATAAATTTTTTTGCTTTATTTTCAATAAAGTGTAAAAAACTTTGATAGATATTAGACTTATATGAACACATACCTGAGTATTTTTTAAATATACCTAGGGTGAATTTTCCTTTGCTCTCTAAATATGAAATTTCTGAAAGAATAATAAGGTCATTCTATTATTTCAGACAACCAACCTCTTTAAAGGATATGACAGGAGCAATTTATCAACAGATTAGCTCTTTTCTGAAAGACTAACCAAAGAGGCCATCTTCTACTTGAAATTAAATTGGTGTTGCTTTTAACCCCTGGTGATACTCATTTCAGTGAGTGTAATGCAGGGACATCCAGTACCGATTTGCCCAGTCACTGAAGAGCTTGTTCTTCCATTAAAAGACTTACTATAGAAACTAAACTATGTGTTTCTATAAATGAAGACACGAAAGAAGTTTTCTACATAATATAGTAAATTTTTGTTGCTTCAGTTAAAAAGAAAAAAAAAAAACCCTTTAAAAATTACTGGGCATTTTAATTTTTTTTTCTTTTTTTGGCTCTTATCTCATAGGAAGCATAGAAGCTAAGTATAATTTTTCTCAGTGCCAAAATCTTTGTCACCTTTAGTAATGCCAGTATTTTACTCTGAAACTCAGGGTAAAATGAAACTGGTCTGTCTGTTCAGCTGATTGGTAAATGGATGCCAACAACCTAAAATATTTCTAATGTGAAAGAAAAATAGCATTTGGTTTTCTCTTACAAAGGCATGTATCCATGTGATAGTTTATCTGACTTTCAAAAACCTAAGTCTTAGCTGGATGTTGATATTACTTCCATATTTTCAAAGCAAGGTATAACATTGCTTGGTTCACAATATTGACACCAATTGTCAAGATGCTAACAGGAAGGATGGTGATGTCTAATGCTAATGCCTTTGGTAGAACTAGTAAATGTCAGTCTCTGCTATTGTTATTTCGTGTGTCTTTTCCTTATCCAAACAGAGGTGTTCTTTGAAGATACTCTATAAAACAGATTTGTTAGGAAATACCCTGGGTCTGTTTATCACATATTTTTATAGGAAGTTCTGAAAGGAAGACATCAGAACTCTTGCACTGGATTTACTTGTAGCTATTCACGTTAGAGTAGACTCAAATTGAAGCTGAGCACTGTTGACACTCTTTTAAGATGCAAACAAACCATTCTAAACAGCAGGAGATAAAAATACAGTCATGTCCTGGCTGTACTGTACTCTTAATTTTCCAGTTGGCTGTTTACCATTGACTAATTAGGTAATCCAGAGGAAGTCTGTATAGAGTTCTTTGTGTTGCATCTAATTGGAGGGGATGGCAGAGGGTTGTCTGTGAGTAAAGTTCAGTGCTTAGAATATATGGAGAATTTGTCTCATTGATATTTTGGATTTTTAACTCAGCAGAGATATAATCCTATCATTTTACCCCTCTGACAAAATATAGAAGAAACAATGGAAAACTACATTATCTGTTATTTTGAACAATTTATGATGTGTAAGGTTGTTTGCCAAGGAGTTGATAGTATTTTCTGCAATAAACTGATTAATTTGCTCCTAGAAAAAGCATTTATTGCATTACAGATCTAAATTTATTACATTGCAGTTCTAAATTTAGAAGCATGTTAGACAAGTGAAAGGAATTGAAAACTGAAAAAGGTGATCCAGGTGCTGCCATAACATTGTACAGATTTGGACACTAAATTGCTTTTATAACATGGGAAGAGCAAAGAAAATAATCTATAATATTTTATCTATTTTTCTGTCAATTATGCTTGATACTTCACAAAACTCATGTTAACATTTAGTATGTTTGCTTAGCAATATAACACATCTGCTACTGCATCTATTTTGTGCATCAGTTCTCTATAGCATGCTGGTTCCAGGGTGCTATGTTTTATTTGTTGGCACACGTGGTTACTGTGTTAAGTATACAAGAAAAATTAAACTGTGTCTGGCATATTCCTGGAAGTTTAATGGTAGAAAAACGTTATTCTAATTTTTTTCTTCTCCTTCCTTTTCTTCCATGAGCTGCCAAAAAAGTTTTAATTGAACTTCATCAGTTTTTCTACTCCTAATAACTTTTGAAATACATTTTCAGCCAGCTGAATTGCATGTTCAGTTTTTTGCTTGATTTTTTTTTTCTTTTAGGATAATGGGGTATTTTTGAAAAATGTTATGATTTCTATGAATTTCTGTTAAGTCTTGTTTGGCCCTAACAATAGTGGTCTTTTGAGAAGGGTATAGAACTTATGCCAGATACCAAATGCATGAAGTAAGATAACTACTCTACATCAGTAATAAAGATGCACAGTTATTTAAAAAAATAATATGTGCAACATCAGCTTCAGTTTCCATTGGGAGGATAGGAAAGATGACCAAAAGAATAGATGTGTTGGCTAGCATGCTCAACAAATACTTGGTTGCACAGTGATTCTCAAGTACCATGAAGGTTATTTTTCATACTGTTCCAGGTCCATCTTCTAGATTTTTTTCATGTTGATCTTGTTTCTTCATCAAATCTCATGCTCGCAGCTTGGTTTTTTTTATTTTGGTTTCCAAACCTTTTTCCTTTGACCGTTTAAATGTCAATATCTCGGTCTTGCCTATTACCTCCTCTGCTGGCCATGTCATTCAGGCCCTCGTAGACCTCTTAGCTTGCCATTTAGTTTATGTTCGTTTTGGTTTGACAGCTCCTAGTTCCCTGCCTGAATTCCCTGTTGGTATGTCTCTCTCCTGTTTTACCTCTTCATCCTTGTAGACTCTTCTGTATCCAACCATTCCCAATTTCCACTCTTTCAAAATCCATATACACACTTTTGCATTATCAGATCTTTCCTCTTCTTTGTATCCTAGAACATAAGGGGCAGCTCCACTCTTGGTCCTAACAGATGTACAAGTAGAGAAATACAGTTATCCAGGGGTTATGTACAAATACCATATGTTTATCAACTTTATGCCAACATGTAAATTAATATTTTTCAGGGCACTCTTGGATAGATTTTGTTGCACTCCAAATCTTGCTGTCAATAATAAAGGAAACACAACTGATATTAAAAGCCAAGGCTTTGTTGCCAATATAGTTGAAATCTTAACAGTCTTATCAGAGAATTATTGTAAGTACAGATGTAATTATTAAAGACCAGGAAAAAGACTTTTTTCTCATAAAATCACAATAATAATAATCAGTTAGAATTTTTATACACACACTTCCCACTACCTACCTTTTTCTCTGGCATTATGTTCACCCTTCTGTTCCTTTCTGGGTCTTATCATTGATACCACTACCCTTCCTTATTCAGGGGCAGTTGACTGCAATTCATTGGTGTCCCAAGTTCTTTGCTGGAAAAAGTTGGATGTTGGTGGAGTTTCTTCTTTTTATGTCCTCTAAGGGTTACTTGGGATTATTTTTGTGTTTTCCAGCTTCCCCACACTGCTTCTGAATTCTCCCTATATAATGTTTTATTTAGGTTACATGCTTGTTCTTTCTTCTCCTTGTCCTACAGACACTTTTTCCCAGCTCCCCAGTATTCTTTTCTTTACCTGACCTCTGGCTTGTAGGTCTACTATTCCCAGGGACAGCATGTCCCCTTATTCTTATCATTCTACTCTTGTATCCTGAACATGTGTCCCTACTTTTCAAGGTGCCTGTTATCATGCCAGACTTGTATTCCTCTGCAGTGTGCATTATTTATAAATATTTAATTCTGCACAGAATTACTGCATTTTTCCACACTTGGTTTATAATTCAAGAAGAAAAGCAAAAGTTAAGGAAATTAGGCATACCTATATAGTGTGTGTGTGTGGCAGGGTCGTTTAAGTTATTATGACTAGTTAAAATCTAGTTAAAAACAGAGGTTGAGTCAGGTCAACAGCAGTTCATAAAAAAATCCAACAAGCCTCATTCCTGAGGCCTTGCAAACTGAGGACAATGCCTACAGAGTTTAAAATCTGGGTCAAAATCTGATTTGGAACAAAGGAATCTTTTTTAAGCTTCAGTAAAATTGTAGAGGGGACAAAAAAAAAGAGAAAGAGAAAACACTTACTGTCTTCCTTAAGGTTTTGTTGGATGATTTCAGAAGCAATATTCCCATCACAAATTCCTTAGAAACACCTTTGTTTTAGTGAGCCACTTCATTGAAATTTATTTTACAGTGCAAAAGCCAGATTGTATCAGGAAATATGTCTATAACGCTACAAATTAAGTGGTGCTCATGGGTGATTTTTTTTTGACTTTTGGGACAGATATCTCTCTAAGGTAGTTTTCCATATCAGTGCTGTGACAGTGTTCAAATTTTGCGTCTAATATGGAGAAAGAATAGCAACCAGATCTCAACAAAATTTTCCGTGCTTGCATTACTTGTGAATCAGATTTACTCTGTACAAGAGTAACTGGGTATTCTGTTTCATTTTGTATTCAGTTCTTTGTTTATATCTCTGTAGTATTCTATACAAAGCAAAACATTAGTCCCCAGCTCATCCTGAGACTGTTGGCACTCAAGCAGCACAATATATACTATTTTTAATCATCACAGTACTTTGGATACCTTCTGCATTGCACACATAGGTCTCTTGATAACAGCAGCACTTCTCCTAGTGTGAGTTGGGTTTGGTTTGTGTTGCTCAAATGATGAATTTAATCCAAGACTGCATTCCTGGACTGGAATTTAATATTATAGGCTTGAAAATAATTATTTTTCAATCAACTAGAGCAATGTTTTTTTTTTTTCTTGAAGAGACAATCTGATAGACCAACTCTTATTTTTAAAGAGTGTTTTTATCATTTTGGTGCATCAGATATGGAAAGAATTTTTTACCATAATAAGCAATAAGTAGAGTGAGGTAATTTTGTTCATTTATTAATAAAGATGAAATTTTTCTGAAACAAATTGCAGTGTTCAAAACTAAAAAGCTCTGAACACATTTTCTCTAGTGAGTGATGAGCTGTGTTTTCTGCTCACATTTCTTTCTGTGGAATACAGAAAGGATTTTTTTTTTTTCTAGTTATATTTCAAACACTGTTAAGTCAGTAAGTAAGATCATGCTTCTGCCAGCCTTCATAAATGATTAAATGTGTATTTTATAGACCTCCAAATCTGGAGGCTTGAAATACTTTTCTTGTTGAGTTGTTTTTTTGTTTTTTTTTTTCATTCACTCTTAACCAAGTGTTTCAGTAGACAATGTTACTGAGACCTACTCTGAACTGCTTCAAAGACTTGGTTGGTCAGATCTGGATCACTGATGTCAATCTACAAAACAGCAGTTCTTGAAAACTGGGAAGGCCCAGGTTCATATTTGAATAGTAAATTTTGTCTATAATGGCTACTTTTCCTAATCATACATCTCCTGTATTGATGACATTTCTTTTCTAGCTGTTTCTTTTCTAATGAAAACACTCCAGAGTTTTGTCATGCCATGTTAGTGTTACAATAATTACTTTACACCATGGAGTATCCTTTACTGTAGATTATAAGCACTACATAATTCAAATAATAAATAATGGTATGAACAGCCTGGAAGACTTTGGAGCTGAACATTTACTAATCTGCCTTAACCTTCAGAAAAATGTATTCCACTGTGACCCAAATAAAAAGAGAGCTTTTTCAGGTCAGTATTGGTTATTTGTAATAAACTAATATATTTTGCAGGAGAGCATGTCATACTTCACCAACCTTCTTTTTACTCAGATAAGTTTTGTTTTCTCTGAAGACCTTAGAAAGCATAAGTAGTCTCTCTGAACTCTCATTTGTATTAAGGACAAGTTAGAAAACTGGTTGCTCAGACTTTTGCTTCCTTATACTAACAAGTCTTTCCTTTGTTAAGTTCATTCTGGAGATGCTTTTGCAATTTCAGAAGTGTAAAGTTACCTGTATTATCTTCATCAAATGAAAGTGTCAAGACTTACTTGAAATTAAAGGCTGAAAAGTGGTTATCTTGCAGCACTGCAATGGATTGCTAAACATTAATTATAGATGAAGACCTTGAACCACTTGAGTAAATGACATTAAAGACAGCTGCTGTCAGAAGCTAGCTCAGGAGTGCCAAATTCTATTTATGATGGCATGCCATAAGGATATATGAGCAAACCAGTAGTGACAATCAGTTCTGTTTCTCAAAAACAGATTACATGAGAGCCTGGTCTTAAGGACAGCAGTTACTTAAAGAGGAAAAAAAAATCCACAATTGAAATAATTACTTTTTGTTCTCTCCGAATAGAGAGGAACATTAAAGCTTGTTAATTGATTGTAGAAGAAAAGTGAAATTAGGTGTTCAATGTGATTAACACATGCTGACTTTGCCTTACTGAAATGTTTACTTATGAGTCCAGCACTGCTGTCACAGACAAAATGAGTCTATTTGTCTTACTTTAGTCTCTGAAGGACTGTTTCCAGCATTAGGGAGATACTGTGTGTATTTACATTAGCATATATACACACTGTCAAAGGAGTTGGCTTTTCAGGATTAAGGAAAACAGATTAGAAATTGACAGATATTATCGTCATGGTGAATGATCATATCTGGTTGTAACATAGCTCAACAGCTCTATAATCCTAGATTGAAAAAATATGTGTTGTAAACCAGCAAGCAATTGCATTACCATTTTCTAAAGGAGTGTAAGCTTGGTTCTGGCTTTCAAGACAGCTGCAGTTCCTATTGAATTTATGCTACTGAGAGCAGGGTTAGGTGTCCTATTATGAAAGCAGGTTCTTCATATTGACATGTGATCAGTGATACAAATGAAACACCACTTTGAGTTATCCACATCTAAGCTTATGGTTCAAACAATTCACTCAAAGTTCTTATTGACTAGGTTGGCTTGTTGTATGATGGATTTGATGCATGATTGTAGTAAAAAAAGGAAGGACTCTTCCTTTCCTTGTATAGCTGGGGCCATTACAGCTGTGTAGCAGGATGGGACAAATTCTTGGAGTAGAACATATGCTGCCTCTTAGAATAATCTTACAAGATTCTTCCTACAGTTCTTCAAGAAGCAGTGTGCTAGACATAGAAAAAATTAGTCTCAAATTGCAGAAATTTTCAACAAAGTTTTGAGAGTGAGAAGACATCACTGATCTCATCTTTCATTGCAAATCTTTCATCACTCATCGTGCATGCAAATCCTCTTTAGTCTATCGTGACCTTAGCCTTGATTTATTTGGATAGTATTGCTTAATATTTTCTTATTGCCTTCTTGCTGATTTTTTAGTGCTTTTCAAAAAAACTTTGAACCAAGACTGTGCATGGTGGTCTTCTTATCTGGTAAATAGAAAATCACATTATGGGGATAGATAGCAAAATGCATTGCAGAAGCCAGAAAGAGCAGAGTGTAATATGGAAATTAATATTTTTATAGTCTGTGTTTTTCAGTACTTATATTGCCTATACTGCACCAAAATACACCTGAAATGTGTCTAAAAACATTTTTATTAACAATTTCTTTGTATGGGTGGCAAATCAAATTTACTGCAGTTCTGTCACAGATTTCACAAGAATTCATTTAGTTTATTTCAAACCTCTTGTGGTGTACAGATCACTTGGGAAAATACCACCTTTTAACCATGCTATTTTAAATTTGAAATTTCAGACAAGGAACTCTTCTGTGTGTAAAAGCCTGCACTCAGAACTTGTGACACTGATTTTTGCATGACACTTACAGGACTTGTTATATTCATAAATACTAGCATTGTCAGCTACTTAAGATTGATATGCTTAAAGAATAGTTAAATATGGACAGATTTAGGGTAGAATGCGGAGGATGAATATGGCTTTATTTTAGCTTCTATATATGTAGAATATATATATAGTATATATATACACTATAAATAGTAGAAAAAATGGTGCATGGTATAGAAATTATAAATTAGTTTCAAAAATTCGTAGATGTGTTTAGATTCATACATCTGATTGCCCAGAAGTTCTCAAATAAATATTCAGAAAGTCAACATATCTGCTTATATTGAAAGTACCAGAAGAGTCAGGTAACAAATATTCTCCCCAAAATTATCAGTGTTCCTCAGGTTTATATTCAGCATGTGGGCACCTTAGTCTGGGAGACAGAGGCAGCATTATATTGTATATTATGACGCTGAATAATATATTCTGTACTAGACATGGGGAGAAAATCCACACACAAGCCACAGATTTTTTAATCTGAAAGAGTCCATGAATTTTTAAGAAAATTAATGTATTTGCAGAAATCAACTACTGCAGAATTTTCTAATCAAGAAAGGCAATAAATTCATCATGATTTACTCATTTTAAATAACATAGCTAACAAATAAGTTTTGTCAATAGGCTGAAGACACAGAAATTGCTATTATGTTGAAGTTTACACATTAAGCATATGTCTTATGTACTGACAGGGCAACAAAAAGAGTCCCAAAAGTATAAATTTAAAATTAAAATAGCTAAATATTAATAGCTACATTTCTGGGGTTTTTTTAGTCTTGGAGAATGGGGGTTTTTACTTAATCACTCCAAGAAAAGAAATTCACCATTTTATTTTGGATGATTGTCTATATATGTCAATATATGTCTATAAGATTAAAATTAAAATTAGATATTTTAAATGCAATAGTCTTTAAGGGAAAAAAAATTAAAATCCCACGACATTCAGTGGACAATTAAACAAAGATCTGAAGTAGTGAACTAAGTAGCATAAGGGAAGTCCAGACAGACTACTGAAACAACACACCAGGAAAATGCATACACTGTTTAGTGTGTAAGGTATAAGAATAAAAGTTCACTGAAACCACTCAGTAGACATACTACATCCTGCTTATTGAAACTGCACTCAGTGCTGAAAAGTATAAAGTTTTGATGAAGAAAGCAGTCATGACCAAACATAGTATCAAATTCAGGCATTCTAGGGAAATCTGTCTTCAATGATTTTCATTCATTCATTGCTCTTCAAAAGATCAGAAAATAATTCCCAACTGTCCATTTCAATAATATTTAGCACCAAAATATGTGTGCTAAGTACCAGTCTCAAGACATTTTCCTTTTAAGTTATGCTGACATATTTGTGTTTATTCAGATTCCTTTTTTAATTTCTTATTTTTTTATGGTGATAGTATTTATTTTAACAGACTAAAACTAAAATATTCAGGGTATTTGCACAAAGAAACAATGCACAACATGATCAGAATTATCTGGTTCTGGTCAAGATACACATTAAAAAAAATTAAATTAGAACAGCTGAATGAGTCTTCTAAGGCAAGTATTTTCATCATCATCATCATCAAGCTGCTTACCTAGAGCAAACACTAAATAGGAAAACGGTTTAAAAATGTTTGTGTTCTTTTGGTTTTCATTCAGTATTGAATGAATCTATTCAAATAGTAAAGTTTAAAAATATACATGTGACTCTAACAGTCAGTATATTCTGGGCTTGATCCCTTAAGGCATTGAGAATTTTACCCAGATTTTGAAAACTCCTTCAGTTCAGTTACCCTTGATCACAGGAAAGATTCCACAAGATCTGAAGCTCTCTGTCCTGCTTCTTGTATTGATTTACCCTAGCTCAAAGAATAACCTAAAAGCTACTCTGTGTATACAGTCTTTACTCCCATCTGATTTTTATTGATGTAAGTGTAAAGACAGCTGGGGCCCAGCATGCTACAAACACCAGTGGGCTCCTTTCAACTCCAGTTGCACATTCCTGCATATGCAGCACCCTTCTTAGGTGACAGCAGACATAGACAGGCTGTATTTGATAAGAAAAACCCTGTCAAGGCCATATTTAAATGCTGCATATTGGTGCAGTACAGGCCCTGAAGATTTCTCTTCACTCTCATAATCTGAAGCTCATGAGTTCAATCCTCACATGGGGCACCAGTTATAGGTGTTTGCCCCTCTCGTTGGGTCCCACAGGGGGCTCCCCTGTTGGGGGAACCCCTCCTGTAGCAGTTCTGTGCCAGGAAAGAGAGATGCATGGGACTTTTTCAGTCTTCAGCTTGTTGTTTATTGTTATCTTATCAAAAGTTTCAGCACGCCGTCTACACCAGACTTGCGCACAGGAAAAGCACCACAAAATGGCTACAAGATGTACAGTTTCAAGGTCTTTTAAAGCTGTTTCATCCAATTAACTCTTAAAACATGCTTTATTTCCACTTTTCTACCCATAACTCATCCCTTGTCTGTCCATGTAACCTAAGACCGTGTCTTTCCTTGACCAATGACCCTGTGCCACCAACACTGCAGAAAATCGAGTACATGAAGAAGAAGGAGAAGCTTGAGACAGCGCCCAAAATCCTCTGTCTTGCTTCCTATGTCCGTACTAAAAACTCGCAAAACCTAAATTTCTCACCTAGTGACAAATTACACCATTCTCTATTATCTATTTCACGCTCTGGTAGATTCTAGTCTATCTCGAAGTCTTGGAAGCTTTCTCCATGGGTGAAGGTCAAAGTCAGTGCTTCTCTGGGGGCCAGGATCCCTCAGAGCAGACAGAGAAATATTCCCTGTGCCCTGGGTTCCAACAAAGCACTAGATGAGAATGAAAGAGTGATAAAATATTTATAGTGGGTAATGTCTAGAGATTCAATTTATACATTATTTTATTTAGCAGGACTTTGGAAAGCAATTGATAGTCCGATAGGCTCTGGAGGGCGGCTTATATGACTGTCTTAAGTATCCAACACATCAACAGAGCAGATTTTATTCTTTCACTGTTTTTTAGGCTCTTTGACCACAAAAATATCTGGGAAAGTGGAATAAGACCATCTTAAAATACCCACAAAATTTATAGAAGCAAGATAATTCATTTTCCTGGCATATCTCCTTAGTCATTGCTAAGTAAATGGAGTCATGCCATGCCAATATTTTCATTATAGCAAAGACTTGAGTGCTGGAGACAGGGTTGTCAAAGTCAATTTGCACTGAATCTCAGTTAGTCTTTGCCACTCTTGTTTGTCAAACAGAGAAAGTCCTGTATTTTCCATAGACTAAAGTGGAAAAAAAATTGAGTAGGACAAACAAGACAGCTGAAGCCTTTGTGCTGGTGATGGAGAGCACTTGGCAGTGCTGTGTGTTGTTTACTTTCATATGAGAGGACAGGAAAACAACCAATCCTTAGTAACAGTTATTGCAGTCACAATCTCTGAATTTACTCTAAAAATGGGTGCCTTCATGTAGGAAAATCACCCCTGCAGTTTGCTATTCCCAAAGGCTCAGTTTGCAGAGGACTTTAAGAACAGCATCCAAAAGTATGAAGCCAGTAGCTAAGCTGAGGCAGCCACCAAAAATTGTTCTAAAAAAAGGTGATGGAAAAAGTTTCTTTCCCTGGGTTTCCCAGCTACAGTGAAGGTAGGCATCTCACAAAAGCAGTTTATTTCTTTTTTTTTTTTTTTAGTAAATAAGAGAAAAAAACCCTGAAATATCTGCTCCTTGGTTGCAGCCAGCAGCTGTGAAATCTGGTTTCATGGCCCTTCCCTTTGAATGCCTATTTGAAGACTGAATTGAGAATGAGATCTCTTGTATTAACACACTCAGTCCCAGCCATTAGTGCTTGCTGGAGATTTCTCTAATGTCTTCTTGTCATACTAGACTTGTTGTAAATAACAGTCAATGAAGCAGGACCTGTCTCTGTCTCTGGAACTTCATTAATTTCATAAAGGTTCCACCATTATTCTTTTGAGCGTAGTGTGTTAGAGAACATAAATTAAATGAATAGATATTTCAGCTGACACTGACATGCAAAACCTGACTAGAAATTTTTCAGTATTTGTACAGGGAGGCTTTGAATAGCTTGATGGTTTCAAGAACTGGGATGTCATGGAGGGTTTTTAATCCTGGTTTTAAGCAATTTATTGAACCCAGTACATAATGTTAGCTCTTGTATAATAGAGGATTAGGATGTTATTTTTATAAATCAATAGTTCTCACTTAACCCTTTTTACTACTCATGACTTTTATATACCTCGGTTTTATCTACTCTCACTTATCTAATTTCAAGGCTGAAAAGCCCTAGACTATGTAGGCATTTTCCTCCAGGAAATTGTTCTCTACTTTTAATCATCCTGTCATCGTTCAATGCCTCTGCAGTTTTGTCATAATCTTTTAGGATGTGGGCACAGGGTGAAGTTCAGGACAAAACTGGATATGATGTTACTGATATGAGTCCCCAAGTTATATAGTGAAAAAAGAAGAATTTCTGCCTTATCTGTTTCTTTCCCACTAATTGCTAGTGCTGGGGATTGTGCTGGGGATTTTTTTTTTTTTTTTTTTTTTTTTTTTTTGAGATCAATAGCAAGCTGATATTTTCAGTGGATTGTCTGTTAGCACTTCAAGGAGGTGTGATTTTGTTGATGGGAAGGTTATTTGGGGGTTTAGGTTTTTTTTGGCAGGGGGAATGTTATATGCAGTATGATTTAGCTGTCTGTACCTGTGGCTGCTGTTTCAGTTTGAAGCACAAGATAGTAGTTTCTTCCTAAATCTTAACTGAATAAAAAAAAGATAACCATCTTTTAGATTTCAGCAAGGTTTTTAACTACTTTAGTATTTTCAAATGCTAATCATCTTCATGAATTTGCTTTAGTAACACCTTTAGCACATACATATGCATACTCTTAGTGCATTTTTCTTGAAGTGAAAAATCCTGCATATCAGGAGTGCTTCAGTCTTGATCTCTGTTCTGTGTTCAGTCTGGCCTTGGAGACAAACTTTTAGTTTCATCACATTTTAGTAGGAACAGCAATCTCTTCATCAGAGTAAGCGCTCCAGTGTCTGGCAACCTATCATGTGTGAAATGAGAATTCTTTTAGTTCTCAAAACAGTCTGTCTGCACTTGAATCTTCTTTCAACTTCGCCTTTAAAATTGCATCATCTTTAAGAAAAGCCATGGCAATATGCAACTGCTTTGAGAAAGTGAGGAAGAGACATAGACACCCAGTTCCACTGGTTTGCTGCATACAGGTCTGGAAAAAAATGCCCAGGACCCATCTGTGCTGAAGCATTTCCTATTTCAGTGGGCATCTCTACCAGAAACTTGTTTTTGCAAACAAGGGAATCACATTTTTCATAGTTTCTGACTACACTTCCTAAGGACCACACCTTTTTGATTCTCAGCAAAAAATCCTTGTTTTGATGTTCTTTTCAGACTGGGATGTGAAATTAGGTTTATGGACAAAAATGTGTTATGTTCTTTTGCCAGTTTGAGGCCTGATATATTGACAGAAACCACATACTAGCAAGGGACAGATACACTTCAAAATTCAGTGAAATAAAAGTTCTAATTTGTCCATATTTGTCATTATATTTCCTAAGGGATTCCTAATCTATTTTAGGCTTAAAATAGATTAAGTGTAATTATTTTAATAAACACATTTATAAACTTGCCCGTGTAGTTATTAAAATAAACACATTTATAAACTTGCTTTTACTGAGATGTATTCCTCTTACAAACCAAAAGGTGATCACCTTGCTTCAGTTAATTTGTTTCTTTCATTTGGATAGTAGCCACAGTGTCCTGAATTTTTTCATGATCTCTTGAAGGGTCTTATTGCTTAGATTTTATTCTCAGAAGAATAAACTACTCCAGATTGGAGCGTGCTAACCAGCTATGTATTTCCTTTCTAGCTATTCCTATTCCTTTGAAATTTTTTGGGCTCTGTTTTTTCAGGGTTTTTTAATATGATTTGCTCTGTTTTGGGTTTGTTTTTTTTTTTTTTTGTGGGGGAGTGTACAAAGGGGAGTGGGTTTCTTAATCAACTACCACTGCTGATAGTTCTATTTCTTATTGTTTCTAGTCTTCTTATTGTTTTCTGGCTAAGCTCAGTAGAGCTAAAAGAAGTTGTAGAGGTGCAGAGGTTGAGTAGACTGCTCAGTGGTGTAGTATGGTAAAGAAAAAGTTCTTAATGAGAAAGATTCTAGCTACAAAACAGAAACACTAGAGCACATGCTTTACTGAAGGTCTGGTGCCATCCATCATCTGTTCACCATTACCCTGTTCTCACTGGGAAGTGCTGAATTCCTAAACTGAGCTGCCACGTCCCATTGTTTGGGGTTTTTTAATACAATACTAATGTGAGGAGTAGGCATGCCTGTAGATATGCCATGTGACAATTACTTTGTTAAAGTTTTTCATGGCTGATTTTTTTTTCATCTTTAGAATGACCCAACAGATATTTTAAGTTATTCTTTTACTCCCATGGATTTTCTGTAGTTTATGATAGTGATAAGAAGCACACAGAAACCAGATTGCTTGCTACTGTATTCCAAAAGCAGTCCAAAGAATCAGGTCCTTTAAGGGCATGCCTTTCCTGATTTAGCAAACATCTGGATGGATTGCCTGGCACTGATGCCTTCTGACATGAAACATCCTTCATCTTTGCTACTAATGGCATCTGGACTCTTCCAGCTGCCAAAGGGTGTTAGGAATTGTTTGCTTCAAGTGCTAGCTGAAATAGTCTAGATGATCTTATTATGGTAGCAAGAAATGTTCCCGGGCTATGCTTGAAGTTAATAGCACAGGAGAATTTTCACCATATCTCACCAGTGCACATTTTTGTTGCTCCTGCTCTAATTTATAATAGGTAGAGCCTTATGGAAAGCTAGGTCAGGTGCTACAATACTTCACCTGCATTCTATTTTATATGGGAACGAGTCAGGAGTAGCTCTGTCCCATGAAGAATACCAAGAGTGAAGCTCTAGAGTTTCACTTTTGGTAAATATTCTCAACTTCTTGGGAATTGTTTTGTTACCAGACATCTGGTGCTACATCTTTGACTATCCATCCTCTTAATCTGAGAACCCTAAACTAGGGATAAAATATTGAACTTAATTTTTTTATTCGCATCAATGGGACTTAATTTTATAAGGAAATAGAAAATTGAACATAATGGGGAAGTAAAACAGTCCAAAAGGTTTGAAGTAAAAATACAGTGAGCCTGATGGCCGTTGAGATTAAACAGTCAGGATTTAAAACACGTTTGAAATCCTGCCTTAGCCTTTGAACCTCTGCAAGCTCTAAAGGTACTAGTATGACTGAGATTAAGTGCTCTTGCTAGAAGGTATGAAGATAGTGGAACCAGTTTAATTGCAGCAGCCAATGTACAATCCCACTCCCACTTCCTCTATAGAAATGAAACAGTCCATCAGGTAAGGCTGAGTTCAATGTAGGCCTTCTCTGATGTGTAGTCAGTGCAGTAAGGGCCTTTAGATAATTGTAGCAGGCAGCCAATTCATCTTGATACACAGTGTGTAGGAGAAAAAAAAAATCAGATTTAAATGTCCATCTGGGTTTTGGAAAGTAGACGTTTCATGATGTGTCAGACTGCTGTGTGATTAAGTAGGTCATCAGTGTCAGAACACATAGAATTTCAATTCTGGAAATGTTTTTGAAAAATATCATGCATCTCTAACAGTGGAGAGTTTTTCAGTTCTTTTTTGGTAGCTGTCTATTTTCTGGTTTTGTTTTTACACAATCATTGTTTCTGTGCAGTGGGAACCAGAAAGGGGAAAGGAAGTCAGTTGAAACTGGTTTCTCAATAAGTAGCAAAATGTATCCTACTGCATACGCTTGTGCTATTATATTTTTCAAAACTGTTAGATTCATATTTTTAAACTGAGCTCAGAGGACAGTTTTTTTCTTTGGGAAGAGGTTGCTTTCTTTTATTTGTACTTTAGTTTTAAATCATTATCCCCTTTTGTTAAACTGTTTGAGAAATTTTGAATTTGCAAGGTCATGCATGTAAATCATCTTCATACCCAATATTTCATTAATTTATCTTCAGAAATAGTTTGGTGAGTTTTGTGCCAAAAAACCCCAAACCAACCAACAAATAAACAAAAATCCTCAACCAGTAAAACCATTTCAGTGGGAGTTTTATGCTTCAAAGAAGATCTTATACATGCTGCATAGGCACATACCTATTAACTCACTATTAATGTGACAAAGTTTTTTAACCCACTTTCTTTTCCTTTCCTAAATTCTCCCAGAAGGTGGACTAATAACAAAAAGAAATATTATAGTTTCAAACTCTAGATATTCCCATAGAGAAGTAGACAGATTTTAGTAAGAAATACTAAAAGACTCATTCTTTGCTGAAAACAGATATTAAAACTCAAAACCACAAAGTTTATTTTAAGGTGGTTGCTGCTAGTTATTCTTGCTGTTCATACAGTTACTATATGGCAGGGCGGAAGCTCATTGGCAGAAGTCAACTGTTGTTTTTAGTAATATTGCCACAGTATTATCTTTGTCACTGAATAAGAAAGGGAAAAAAAAACCCTAATGATAGGGTTGCTTTCCTTCCCAAATAAAATGCATCTCTACAGAAAAGGATATTTTTACAAAGCTGCTTACAACAATACTAGGAAGTATTAATCATGAAATTAAATTATTAAATATCAATTACAGAAAAACAATATAAACATTTCATAGCTATATTTGTGATATAACATTTGCAGGTGCAATAACAGTCGCAGGTGCAACTAATGAATGCAATTACAACATGGACATTTAGGTAATTTAAATGTGAAGATAATTGGATAATTGCCTGTTCTAATAAATTAATATTAACGGGAAGGAATTGTAGAGAAAGAAATGTGTAACTTGAAAGCTTTTAGTCTTAATTCAAGTGGTAGTTCTTTACTAGCAAAACATTATCATCAGTGAGGCTTTTGATCATGTAAGCCTGTTTTGACATAACTTCAGTGACTTCATTGTATATAGGAAGAGAGATAGGTACTAAATGCAATATTTGTAAGGACAGCTTGATTTCCAATCCATATTCTATTCGCGTTTCTTAAAATGGGGATTTAAAACCTTTGAGGTGTCTAGAGTGATGTCTCTGGTAATTGTTATTTAAAGACTGGGCTGTTTTTCTTTGGGTTTTTTGCAGGGGAGGAGAGGCATGTCCTTATTTTGGGATATTGTATTCTTTTTTAAAAGGTAATAACTGAATCTTTCTAAGAGAGTCAGTTCTCCTGCTTTCTGTCTAGAAATGATCCTACTTGACAACTATAAAAAGTAAGAAGTCGAACATATGTTTTTCTTGCTTGTTTTTTTTTTCCTTCCAACTCAAGCAACAGTTTTAATACTACACTGATGTTTTGGGTAATTTTTTCCAAATTTGGTAAAGAGAAAAGTGGTAAAAAGTACAACAAAGAGAGATAACATAAATTCTGTTCAGGCTAGCAACATTAACAGGGAACAAAGTCCCCTTAAATAATTTTTAGTCCCAGTATGAGAAAGATATATGCAACTGTGAGAAGAAAAATATGCAAAAACTCAAGTTTTCATTCATTTCCATTTACCAGTGGTGTTAGTATGCTTTCTTTGTTTTCTAACAGTCAATGTGTCTGAGTTGGTAGAATCGGGAAGAGACAAATCATCTCTCATAGCCTAATTCTTCTTGATAATAGGAAATAAAGATCTGGAAACACATGAAACAAAACTACTAAAAAATTCAATCATTTTAAGTCTCATATTTTCTGGTAAAGTGTTGGAATATTAACATAAAATAGAACAATATTTAATCTACTAGATAAAAATTCTATATAATAACATTAGCAAGTATTTTATTTGCCAAGAAAAATGTGATTTAATAAATCTTTAGTATTCTACTGGATATAAGGTGATATGAGATTCCCCAGATAATTTCCATCTCCTTGGGGAGTCTTGGATCTTCAACCCTTGCACGGAAGGAAAGGCAGGAGACAGCTGGGTTGTTAAGACTGCTGGAAGCATGTCATGGGCCGTTTTCTGTAAATTGTTGTCTACAACTGGAAACATGAAGATGCATTGATATAATGTTATAATCACAATAAGCATATTTTATATACACTGTTGTAAAATTTGTTATGCTTCAATTGGCATCTGAATTATAAAAGTTTTCAAGTTGGCAACACAGTGGAAGTAAGATTAAAAGTCATCTTGTCTACATTGTTCCTGTCATAATAAAAATGTCCACTTGTTAGGCTTTTGAACTTCCTCCATCTTTTAACAAAACTAAATATTTCTCTTTGAGTTTAATCTGCTTCCATATATTTTGCATCTGCTTTGTGTTTCAGTGCTCATGTGTTAAAGCTGTACATTTTAGGTGGAATAGAAATGCCTTCATTAATACTTATGTTCAATAAATGGAAATATATTGCTCAGATTTTTAAGTACTCTGTTCTGGATTTCATGCATCTTCTTCTGAAGTTGGACACATTAATAACAATTATGAGACCTAACCAAAACTAACCCTGATTTTAGTGTAGAGTTGAACAAGTAGTCATTCTGAGGTTCCTCCATTCCATCCTTTGTTATTCTGTGAGTCAGTTCTCTGAAAATCCCAAAAAATGGAATCCAAAAATAAATTTACTGCTATGCAGCCAGTTACTGACCCTTGCTTATTGAGGACTTTAATGACCAAGCTCTTGATACCATGATAAAATCAGAATTTCAAGAACATAATAAAAAAAGATGGAAAGAAATAAAGGAATTCATCTCCATTAAAAATGCATTTTAAAAAGAAACTTGAAGGGCACATCTTGGGAACAAAATAGATGGTTTGAATAATTTATAATCTCTCAAATATTAAACAGGAGCAGTCTTGAGCAGTGCTGTCTTTGTGGTTTGAATATGATTTTACAAGTGCCAGCAGATTTTTAGGTTCTTTTAACTTTTACATAGAACAAATTTTGATCAAGCGGGTGTACTCAGACACTTCCATACTGCTCTATCAATAGTAAATATCAAGATACTGAGACTGTCTGTAGAATATGGTGTGTGATTTGTTTTGTTTCCAAGACATGTCTTCTACAAAAAGCTTTCTATTTTGAAGTCAGTAGTACCAAACAAGTTAGATGTTTCATTTGAACTGCCGTTGAATTTTCCACTCCTTATTGAGTTCACATTCTTGCCTATCTGAGCAAAGACTATCAATCAAAACTCCAGAATAGTTAAAGGAGACAAAGAAGTCAACAGCTATAAGACTGCTTTTCCTGCTAGTTTATGAATCAAGCAGACTGTCTGATCAGTAGATTATCTAATTTTTCTAAGTAGCAGAAAATTGAGTGCTTGCTGCACAAACCTTGGATCACTGACAGAGCACAAAAGCAGAGATCTTTGCAGGAAGTGATAAAATCACTGCTACAAAACATATCTCAGATATGTTCCAAAAGATAAGTGTTATGAATTGAGGGGACAGTAAATCCCCCCTTTCAGTGTTTATCAACAGGTTTTAGGTTGAGCCCCTACCTCAATCTCTGAGAGGAGAGGAAATAACAAGGCATGGTGTGGGATTCAGGGTTTAAGAAGATGGTAGAGATTTCAGGAAGTGATAGCAACCGATGACCCAGCTTAAGCATTTTAATGACACCATTGTACATAGAATTTAACACCTTATAAAGCAAAGACCAAATAGAGCATGAAAAGTCATTCAGAGCTACAAATTCTGGAGCTTTATTTTTCAATCCGTCTCAATGGGGGTATTGTTTGTTTTCTTTATTACTTTTTTTGGAGATGTTTTCTTTTGATTTTGGGGGCAAGGGGAGAGTGTTTGGTTTGATTTTTTTTTATTTTTTTTTTTTACCAAAAGCAAGCTCTAACTCAATGAGATTTAGCCTTTGAGTAGGAGATCTTCTGAAGGGCAAGTAAAATTTTAATGCTGCAGTCCTGGGTAACTTTCTGTCTTCTCTTTAGCATTGGTAATTATTTTCCCAATGAGTGTAATACTGCTGACTTTAACTGTTTGCTTATAGAGTAATAAGGGATAATTATTATTTATTTATTACTCTTAATTCTTTATCTTTTCTGATTTCTTTACTGCAGTATCATAAGAAGCATAACTAGAGTTTTCAAAAGTGGCCTTAAACAGTAATTCTAACTTGTCGTGTGCATGCAAGTGAAATACTTGATACATCACTAACAAGAAGTGGTAAGGACTTACCTGAAGGAGGAAATTTAAAAAGTGTTTCTACTATCATTTTCTTATTTCTTTAATTTGGTGGCAAAATGTGGTTTGATCTTTCATATAGTACATCACTCTAAGGAATATGGAACATGCCCTGTGTTCAATAAGAATTTCAAATAGAAAAGCCTCCTCTAAAATGAAATATTATGGAATGGTTAAAAGTAAAGCTTCATTTCCATAAGTCTTTGCTTAACTTTAAGACCCAGAAGTAAGCACTTTGAAACAAATATAGGCTTAAACACCTGATGCAGGCATCGTGTACCAAGTCCTGATACCTTGATGCAAACAGGACTGGGACAATGTAAACAAGTAAGAATTACAGTGCTGGTTTGTTTGACTGAGCTTTTAGTTAGCCAGATATTGTGCACTGTCATAGTCACTTAAAATAGGCCAGTAAATAGAAAATAGCTATAACAGTAAAAAATAAGCAGTAATTATTTTTTTCACATGGGTTTCATTAAAGAAATTAAAGAGATTAAGGCTGCCATCTTTACTGTGGCATAAATCAGAGGTGGTTTTTATAGAAGTCATACTGATTTCAGTATAGTGATGGATTGACCCTGGCTGAATGCCAGGTGCCCACTAAAGCCATTATGTCACTCCCTTCCTCAGCTGAACAAAGGAGAGAAAATATAATGAAGGGGTCACAGTTCAAGATTAAGAGCAGGGAGAGAACATTAAGCAATTACCATCATGGGTGAAACAGGCTTGACTTAGAGAAATTTAACTGAATTTATTAACAATCAAAATCAGAGTAGGGTAATAAGCAGTAAAACCAAATCTTCCTCCATCCCTTCCTTCTTCCTGGGCTTAACTTTACTCATTATTTTTCTACCTCTTCTTCCCCACGAGCACACACATGTGGATGTGGAATAGGGGCTGTAGTCAGGTAATCACACCTCTGCTGATCCTTCCTCCTCAGGGAGAGGATGCCTCACACTTTTCCCCTGCTCCAGTGTGGTGTCTCTTCCATCAGAAACAATCCTTCACAAACTTCTCCAATGTGAGTCCCTTCCCATAGGCTGCAGTTTTTCATTAGCTGTTCCAGAGTGGATCCCCTTCATGGGGTCACAAGTCCTGTCAGCAAACCTGCTTCAGCATGGGCTTCTCTCTGCACAGTCCACAGGTCCTTCCAGGAGCCTTCTCCAGTGTAGGCTTTGTTGCTGATAGTAATTAATAAATCAATAATTGATTTATAGTGATTTAGCAGAACACTACCTTCAGGAGAGTGGTTTTGAACAATCACTTGAATTTCAGAGTAATTCTTATATGTGTATACAAAAATACCCTTAGAATGTCTGTAGGATGACTATTCTTTTTCCTTCTTCATAATGTAATAAAAAATACATATCTAAAATGCACATAAATTCATGTAAAGACAATAGAGTGACTGTGAATGTTTTACTTTAAACTTAAGTTGTAATTCTCAATGTCATTTTTTGTTGGACTGCAAGAATCTTCCTCAAAGTACACTTCTTATGCATTTTGCTTAGTTTGAAGTCAGTTAATTTTTATCTGCGGTAGATATAATCTTCTTCATCAAAAATAATCTGCCATTTGAGTAAATGTTATTTTCCATCTACTTATATTTTTCTTTCAGTTAGATACAGTGTTCTCTACTTCCTTGGTTTTGGGAAACAGTTTTTTCTAGGGGATTGAGTATTTAGGCTACAGCCACTGAAGGCCCAGACTTTGAAATGTATTAGTTTTAAGTATCTTTTTTGGCCTTGGCCAAGTGGCATAATTTTATCTTCAGCTTGTACATTATTGCAGTGACTATTATTTTAAGAAGGGTCACTTTTTGTTTGCTTTAATCTCTGGAGTGCTATGTAATGGCAGAGTTTTTGTATGGTTGAGCATATTGTCTGTTCTAACTTCTGTATTTGTGTCTGAAGAGCCTCTTTTTGCACTATGCTTTCATGTTCAAATAGTATCTTAATTTTTTCTATTTGCTATGTGACAGTGAGTTATAAATCAGCCTTCAGATCACAGGTTTTTGTAAGTTGTAAATCTTCTAGTAAAGATCAGTCAGAAATTAATTTAGTATTCTGAAACTGTCTGCAGTGGTATGCTAGACAAATAACATTCCTTTACATTAAAGAATGAGCTAAAAACTTACTCATTTGTAGCATGCTAAAAAAATTTTAAATTATTCTTTACTTTTATTTGTTTTTGCACTATATCCAGGATTATTGCTGCCTGACCTTTCCCATGGCTTGTGTACCTTTCCACCTGAGATAGCTCAGTGAGCTCTGACATTTGCCATGCTGCAGACAGCCCTAGGAAGTTTGTTGTTTGTCTTCTGGGTGAAGCCACTAAGGGTCTGTTGTGCAAGGTTGTGCCCAGAAAGCTCCACAACAGACAAATGTCAAGAGGCTTGAGAATAGCAAAGATTTTGTTGGAGGGACCATGGTATGATGCAAAAATCAGGCCACATTGACTTTTAGTTGTGGAGCACAGAAAACCTACAGCTTTAGTTGGTAAGTTAAAATAAAGGATGGTGATGAAACATTTCAACTGCCATGTTTAAAGGCATGTGTCTAAGAAGAGGTTAAGAATTTTGGACACCCAAGCTGAAGAATTTAAAACTGCTTTCTTACCTAGGGTTAGGCTCCTAGCCAGTTTCAAAGAAATTTATTTAAGTCCCCTAATTTCCAAAACTATTTGCCAGCTGTTGTCAAATTAAAAGAAGGAGGAATTTTAGGTGTTTGCAAAATCTCAATATTAAATTGTTTGTACTAGGGTTTTCTGAAGACCACCTTCATTATTCTTTCTAAAATTGTTGTAGTAATGCTTTGAGACACTTGTATATAAAGTTATTCTAACAAGCTTCCTATGTGACCTTATCTTGTTTGGTGTAAACTGAATATTCAGAAGAGTGTTTTGATAATGCAGTAATCAAACTGCATGAAAACCATGCCACGAGAACCCCTGACATACTCTTAAAAAGACTGTAAGGATCCCAAGTGACACATTCAAAACCAGATTCTTTCAAAGAAACATACATTAAACTTGTTCTGGTATATGCTGTAAATTATAGCAATAACCTTACAGTTCTGTTTTCAATACCTTATTGAGTTTGTTGAACTCCTTTCGTAGAGTATGAGGGGTATTGTGCAAAAATATTTTGTAAATTGTAAATGCTAAAATTACAAACTTATGTTGTATGCATTATTAATTTTTGTTTTTTCAAAGTAGTGACAGTGTGCTAACTAAATCAGTAGTTTGACTATGATTTGTAGGTAAGAGATTTTTCAAGAAATTCAAGATAAGATGATTGTATTCACTTACTACTTCTAAAACTCTGAAGCAAGTTTGAGATAATTACCCTACCATTATATATATATATATATAAAATATATTTATATATATATATATGTATGTATGTGTGTGTGTATGTATGTATGTATGTATATACACACACATAGATATGCATATAACTTCTTGAGATCATGCTACTTAGTGTTAAGAATAATTAATTAATGAAAATTATGGATGTAACAAAACAATCACCTTTCATTTGCTCCCATGATAATTTTTTTTCACAACAATTTTTCCATCTCCTGTCCCCTATCATCAGCGGTATAATCATAGAAACATCATTCCTCCAGACTTATATTTATACTCTTATCAAAGTCTCCATTTTTTAGTTCTACCAATATGGAAATATTGCAAGGAATCTATTATTAACATTTTATACCAAGTAATGCCCTTTTATTATATTTTCCTTAGAAGAAGTAACTCAATAGCCCTTGTTCTTAATTAATTTTCTTTCTATAATAAAACTCACAGTGTTGACATCATCAAGAACACATTCAGAGAGGGAAGGGTTCTGACCTATGACTTTACTTGTACTTTAATTATAGTGTTGCAATAATCACTGAAAAATTATAGAAGTCCCTGACTATTTTCTCTGAGCATTCTTCTATTTTAGGGGTTTACTGCTCTGTCACAAGTTTCTAATTCCTTTTCAGTGTAATTCTGATTTTCCATGCATTCAAACCTATAGCTCCATAGGTTAGTACACTAGTATGTCCCACCTCTTGATTGTTACAGGGTTTCTTTCTTTCCTTGTTGATTTCTAAACACATTTTACAATATTTATTTATTTAGTGTCATATTCCTATTGTGCTAACTGTGTAGGTTGAAAACTGAATTAATTCTCCTGAAAGCTGCCATAAATTTTTTTTTATCCTAGGGAGAAGATAACATTCCTTCTCTTTTCCTTGGTATTTAGTATTGATAATTAGTATATTATTAGTATTATTAGTATACTTTAACCATTAGCAAAAATATACTTATTTGAAATAAAAGATAATTGGACTTTCAATTCCTTAGGTAAAATTTTTCAAGAGTGATTTCTACTTGGTTTTAATTAGAATGATTTTTAGGTTTTATTCCATTTGTGTTTATATTTGCTATTGTTATTTTTATTGTTCTCATTGTACAAGCCAAAATTTATACTGATGTAGAGCAGATTTGGATCTAAATTAGCTGTCTTGAATACTGATAAAAGTTCAATTATGGCAAGACAAGGTTCCTGACAGGATATGGGGATCAGCATTTGCAGAGCCTAAACAGGTCTTGTATCTTTCACTGAACTTTCTGCTCATTGCAGCAGGTTTCATTGCCCTTTTACCTCTGTGAAAATAAAGGCTGTGTCTTTACACAGCTGCAAATTACCCTTGCTGGAATGCAATGGAGGTCTGATAGACATTTGTTACTATGTTATGAGCAAAGCTTTGGTTTAAACCTTGAGTATATACTTTAAATATATATTTCCAACTTATGATAACCATTTCTTCAGAGTAATGACTTCTATAGGGATAATGTAGAAAGGATAACCAAAGATTATTACTGGCTTGGTCAGTGCCAGCACTGTTGGCCAATTTGACAGCTAATGAACCAATATGATGTTGAAGGTCCATAATGTTCCAGTAAGCTAGTCATTAAATGCTGTAATGAAAATTTTTTAAAGGGATTATTACCGCTCTAAACCACATTTAGTGATTTGTAGTAGACATTTTCTTCTTGATATTTGCATTACAGTATAGAATCATAGAATCGTTTAGCTTGGAAAAGGCCTTAAAGATCATCGAGTCGAAACATTAACTTAGTATTGCCAGGCCTACCACTAAACTATGTCCCTAGGCACCACATGTCTGGGATTTTTGGATACATCAAGGAATGGTGACAACCACTTCCCTGAGCAGGTCACCCTGTCATTCAAGGACAGACAGTTTGTTAAGCAGCCAATAAATTATGAGTCAATGCATTTGGAAACTCTGTAATTCCTGTGTGTTTATCAAGCAAATTTCTACCCGCTACAAAGCCAGGCATACTGGGGCACACTAGTTTAGTAATTGTTATCAACTGAACCAACAGAATACTTACCATACTTTTTCTGCTGATATGTTGACTTTTATTTGTATTTCCTTATATTGATGGCCATAGAGTGTTATGATCCGTTTTTATACCATTTAATGTCAATTTAAAATAAGTTGTGAATGGTAATTGAGAATATGAAAAAGGGAGTTTAACAGCAGAAGTTTGATAATCCTGTGGACTCAAATGCTAGTTTCACCTTCATGCTGACCTCATGTAACATTTTATTACATTCCTGGAGGATTAGGCTGAAAGCACAAAAAGCTTAAAATCAATCCAAGGCTAAAAGAAATTCAGACTAACTCTTTATCTCCCTACGAAGCTCATTCATTCACTGCCTCCAATCCTGTTTTCATTCATTTTATCAGGCAAATAACTTCAGGGAAGTAATTCCTTGTAGCTGAAACACTGATCTGCAGATTAATTAATCCTCTCTTCCTCCACTAGACTCATGCACTTACTAATACTTAAAGTTACATTGGTTATCCTTCAGTCAAATGGAAAGTTTTTATCTTTATGTTTTAGGAGACTGTGGATTGTTGTAAATTTTTTTGGAAAAATCTCTTGACCTTATCTTCAGTACAAAAGTGTCATAGTAAAATGTGTCTGTAACATTAAGTCAGCCAATTTAATACTGACGAGAAATTTGTAATCATTATAGATGAGGATGGGCTACATCAGTCATTGTTAATCTGAACTTGGACCAGAGCTTTTTCATAATTTAGATCATCCAATGTAAAATGGGATTCTTTGTCTACCTCAGGCTCATGATCATGGTCAGCCTTATGACAGCTTACTTGGTTCTTCACAGCTCATCTAACTTAATAAAATTCTGCAGTACATCTTAAAATCATTCTCAAGTTAAGAGTAAAAATATTTTTTTATTTCCATTTATTCTTCTATAGATTTTTCAAAATTATCCTGTCTTATACACATTCTACATATTTGTTTGACCACCATTTGTTGCTGGAACAATGCAGTCTACCATAATTAGTTAATGCACATTCTTACAATTGGAGGAACTGAAACACAAAAATCTACTAGAGCCTAGATTGTCAAAAGCATTTAGTGGTCTTATTCTCATTAGTTCAATACCAGACATGACAGTAAAGAAGTGATATATCTAATTATCTATAAAAATTTGAGCCAAATAATTCAAACAAAACCATGCAGGAAGTGTGGTTACATGTTAAGTCTATGCCCTTAATCTTGAGGACCAGGCATTTCTTTTGCCACCAGACTTATCAATCTACTAAAACTTAAACATGAGTAACAGTTGTTATTAACCTTCAATCAAACAGAAAATTGTTATCTTAGTATTTTAGAAAACTGAATATTTTGGGTTTGTTTTTGAGGGGTTTTCTGGCAAAACATCTTGTATTTTGGTTTAAAATTAGTTTCAGGTTGTGGCCCCAAGAAAAAATATCTTTGTTCCTGTTATATTTGCTACTAAAGAGTGGCTCAAGGTAGAGCTTCTATTGTTAAATGTATCCTGAAGTTTACAGAGCCACATTCTTAGTCACTGTCAGATTGACATTAAAGATGGCAAATTTTAAATATTTCAAAAGGCTTCATTCAGCTCCGAACTACAAAACATCTTGAGTTATAAAATAAAAGCCTGGATGACTACAGTTGTAATGCCTGATGTAAATAGACTCATCATTCCATTATGATGAAGCATCCATTTTAATTACTGAGGAAACTTAATGTTATTAACAGAGTTCTTGAAAGATTACTGCATAAAGGCTTCACAATTAGTTTTTTCTTCTCAAGATTAATACTCCATAGTTTGTCAACTTTATATCTTGTCATTCTTAATTTTACTTAAAAGACAGGGTTAACTGCCTTTTATGTGGTTGTGTCTTGAGATACACAACCCTAAATATAATTCCAAAATATTCCTCATTTAACCACCAAACTTCAAAGTAGAGGTGTGTCCCATCTCTTAAAAAAATATTCCTAAAAATATGAATCATATGAATTACAGACATGTGAATTAAAGAAATATTAAGAAGGCTAGCCTTTGGGTTTGAAGAACTACAGAAAACAGAGAAATAGGAAATCAAGATTTTAAACTGGACATTTAAAATGGAGAGGTGTCTACAAGGAAGTAGATACCTATTAATCAAGTAATAATGAAAATTCAATCTGTTGTGAAACTGGTTTAGGTCAATATATGGAGAATCTAAAAGAAGTGTAACTAAAACCACATAGAAAGGTAAGAACCAGGAGGACATACATGGTATGAAAATGTGTTGTGTGGGTGCGATCAAGAGAGAAAGGGGGAGAGAGAGCGTTTCTTTCATTTGGCAAAAGAGTCAAGAATAACCTAGTACTTAAATCTCTACCACTCTGTAATATTCTTTATTTTGAAGTTGGTAGCCAGAGGATAGTATTAATCACTCCACTATTGGAAGACTGTTGATTGTAATGTTCTGGGCAGTTGATTCTCTTTGGGTTTGTACTTTTTTAAGCATAGTTACTCAAAAGCTTGCCTTATCTAAGCTAAGAAGATGTGACTTTGTTGGAAAACTTATCCAGCTGATGACATAAATATTAGGGGTCCTAGAAAATTTTCCCAAGTCTCTCACACAACACTAGTGAATGGAATAAAAGGGTTTTTTTATGTCTTTCAGCCTTTTAGCTTCATAAGGACTATAAATACTGTTTATTTAATTATTAAATAGGTAGGTTAAATATAGCATGGTACAGAGAGGTATTCTTTCCTCATTAAGATAAATTTATTTTTTTTTCAGTGAGGTGAAGACAAGTTAATTTTATGTACCTATTTTTGTAACTGCAACTGAGATCCAGTTTAAATACCTGTACTCACATTCACCTAAAGACTGTATATAACCTTTTGTCTGTGGTTGGCCAAGTTGCTACATGGTTATGCCCATGTAGCATGGGTTTTTCACATTTCTGAAACCTGAGTTCTGACGTAGTGGTTTCAACTGGGGCCTTAGTCCTGGGTAAAGTACAATTTACTAAGGAACCACAATAAATAATGTCTTTAAGCTTTGAAACACTGTCAGAAAACAGTATTTTCTGCACTACAAACTGGATAAATTAGTAGCCATTATAATTTAAAAGTCATGGATCTCCAAACTTGCATGTAATAGGCTCTGCATTCCCTGTATATCTGCCAATTAGACAGAAAAATATTAAAAGGGTAATATGTGAAGGCAGTTTAATTTTATGTTGTACAATCAAAAGACTTGTAGGTTACAGATAGCATCACAAGGAGCTTAGTAACAGTTACCTGTGAGCACATATTGTCCATGAATTATCAACTGATATAAAATACAGAAACCAGACACATTCCTTCAACACACAGCATTTGAAATATCACTGTATGCAATTATTGAGAGAAGGTTTTGTATCATCCAAGACAGAGACTAAAATTTGTGGTTTACCTAAATCTAGCATCATATATGGCCAGACTCTTTATTTTAAAGATGAAGGCCAGCTTCTCTTTCTGTCATTTCTCTGTTGCTAGATTAACATACACATGTGGAGGTAGCTTCAGGTTGCTACAGCTACTGCTCCTGACTGAAGTTTCCTGTGAGATCTAGGCCACTAGGAAAAACAGCAGACGTCACCCTCTCTACTAGAGGGTCACTTACTTAGGATAAGTGAGTGGTGAGTCAGGAAAAAGGTGGACAATTAAACTCACAAGAACTTTCTAAGCTTCCTTGGCTTGGTCATCATATGAGTGCAGTCAAGTATTTTTTTGGTGGAATGCGGATATATAGCTATCAAAATATATACAATTTTCCCCTGAAAGTTATCGCATATTAAAGAATTGTCTCTACTAAGTGTCTATCTTTAAGTCCATTTGTGAGAAGTGCTACCCTTTCAGCAAGTCTATAATATCCTAGTAAACATATTGCTTTTTTCAGTAGTTTTATATGGATTAGAAACAACACAGTTAACATCTTTAAAGTAGACTATTTTAGCCTAGGTGAACATTAAGGAAAGGAAATTGAATTACCTTGATGTAAAAGAACATTTGCAAGCATATGACATTATCATTATATTTTTTAGAAACAGTTGCAGAAATTATTATTTTAGTGGGCTTATTTTTGCACTTGCCTTGCAAGGCCTCAATATATTGTAACAGTATATGCACAAAGTTTTTTCAGTCAATGAAACAGCATTTTTCATATTCTTTGGGTAAAAAAGGAGACTTCAGGAAATATCTCCAACAGTGTTGAAGTATCTGTGTTTTCAAGGCCACCTGCTGTATGCTTTTAAAATGAGTAAGAATAGAACTCAGTGCCCAGCAGAGCCTTTTTGAATTCTAATAACTTCAATAAATGCTTCCTGGTAGAACAGAGAAAGTCTGTCTTAACTGCTACTGGCTCTACATGCCTCTGTGGCAGGTGGGAATATTCTGTCTCTTGTTGAACACCAATGGTAGGTGAACTGGAAATGGAGAATGAACCCTATTTTGTATGCTATTTTCATTCTTTTCACTGAACAAGCAATTTAATTTTATTTGTGTTTCCACTTTGCAACAAGACTTCCAGATAGGCTGATACTTTGGCATGTGCAATAATACATCACTTCAGGTGAGACTATTTAAAGGTTTTCTATTGTTTTTGAAGACAGAATACAGGACAAGCTCACCAATATGTTTCAGCAGCTTTGTGCCTATTGGCACAAAGCAGCCATGAACCTGACTTAACGGACTAGTTAAATTGGTTTTATGGCCTCTTTGTGCTGTGGGAATATTGTAAAACAGCTGGAGTGCATTGCTTATGTATCTGGTCCTAAATTGCTTGCATGGTACAAAATGCTGTTGTACAGCTGTCTCATGGAGGCCCTCTCAAAATTGTATTCATCTAGTGACACTGCACCAGCAAACTGGGGCTTTAAAGGAAGGCACCTGGTATGTACCACATTTGGTAGCTTTCTTCTTAGTAGACCTGATGTATTTCAAAAGCATCATTAATCTTTCAGTTAAAAGAGTAACTGACTGTGACATCAGAAGCACCTACACAAATATGGTACAGGTCAGACCTGCACTTTCAAGAGGAAGTACCAGACATTTCTCTTCCTGCATTCTGGTTCATATCATGAAACCATATTTTAACATGCATTTAATCCCTTTTGAATGAAGCAAAGCACAACTCTGCACTCTGGTAGTAACCCTATGGATCTCAACAATTAATAAGCATTAATTCTACAAGACTAGATTAAAGTTTATCCAAAATACCTGCAATGATGGAGTGTAAGTGCTTACCAATAACTATTTCACTCCAGGTCTGCACTTGTGCTCTGCAACTTGCTAAAGCACACAGGCAGAGGTAAGGTATTGGTCCATGCTACCATCCACCCAAGAAAAATTCTAGGTTTCATTAAATTATTTCAGTTCTTGCCAGAATTTCTGGATGTTTGAGATGGGATTCTAGCCCTTTGTGGAACCCAAGCTGAATTCCTTCCTTTATAGAATATCAGAACAAAAGTTTTTAATAGGTTTTCCTCAAGTTTTCTCTTTTGCAACTTATCTTTTTTAACAACTTTATTGTAATTACATATTCTGTCTCCAGCTGCTCACTACAAAAATTGCTTGTATGTTCTGTGGATCTAGAATTCTCAGAGTCTGCACACACACACTCCTTCTTTCCCCTCCCCACAGAGAATTGTGAGTTAAGACTTCACATGGTGGGTAATTTCTCTGAGGCAGTAGATAATTCTGCCCTTAATGCTGCCAACATAATGCCAACATAAAGCTGGTCCAGGAACACTTTGTATAGGTAGCTCTTGAGCAACTTCACCCTTAGTGACTGTCCAGACAAACCTTTTTTGTGTCATGTTTCCCAAATGATTACAACTGAGTGTCATACACTCCAGACACACCTTTGTGAGAGATTCAGGGTGATGAGCATTAGCTATTAATATCCTGCTCGCTAAAGCAGTGCTTCCACTTAGCTTTGTATTTTTTCTGGTGTTTTGGGGAAGGTTGAGCCAGAGATGAGCTCTCCTGCTGTAGGGAAAAGATGAGATTTTCCAATTCAACATCAGAGGAAAAAGAAATACTGCAGATTAATTGAATCAATTAGAGAAAAATACAATATGCTGACATAAGTGCATAAGCAATGGGGTTTCTATTGTTGCCCCATGTACTTAATTTTAATTACCATCAGCTCATCAGTGTAAATCTTCAAGCATTGAACATTATGAAATGCTAATTAGTAAATGTGTGTTGCACTAAACATTGGCTTCAGTTTAAAAAGTAATTGAAGATTTTATCAAATCCTTGACCCCAAAAGTCACATTGTTTAAAAGGCCAGGTGGAGATGGTATGAAGAAAATAAAATGCTTGTACAAACACCAGTTATATCATAAAATCATAAAATCCTTTAATGGTTTGGGCTGAAAGGGGGCTTTAAAGATCATCTTGTCTATCCAACCCCCCCTGCTGCCATGGTCAGGGACACTTTCAACTAGATCAAGGTTGCTCAGAGCCCAGTCCAACCCAGCCTGAAACACCTCCAGAGATGGGGCATCCACAACTTCTCTGGGCAACAAGTTCCAGTGCCTCGCCACCCTCACAGTATTTTTAGTAGATATATTTTTATTTTTAGTGGATATATTTTCTTATATCTAATCTAAGCCTACTCTCAGTCGGAAGTCATTCCCCTTTGTCCTGTCACTGCATACCCTTGGAAATAATCTTGCCCCACCTTTCCTTTCTCTTCAGGTACTGAAAAGCTGCAATTAGGTAACCCCAAAGCCTTCTCTTTTCCAGTCTGAATAATCCAAATTCTCCTAGCCTTTCCTCATAGAAGAGGTGCTCCACCCCTCTGATCAGCTTGGTAACCCTCTTTCAGACTCATGTATATGATTAGCTATCAGTAGATGAAATTCCAAAGCTACATACCGATTGCTCAAAAGTTGCCAAAAAGAAAAAAATACATTATTGCCCTGATTTTTAAAAGTGTTTTCTTTTATAGTTCTTTTGAAAGTTTTAAAGTTCTCATAAAACTTCTTTAGCCTTCTGATAATGTTTACATATTTCTGCTAGAGTTCTCACACACTGTTCATGCAAATAATGATTGTTTTGCATTCTTTGTGGAAGGAGAGAATTGATACACTGTTACTTTGACCAGTGTGGTTGGAGAAGTAGTAATTCCATCCTCCAATCCACAGTCACCTTTAGAATTCTATAAATACCAGATGTTCAAATAAAATTTTCTCTTTTTTGTCTTTTAAACTTACCAAATTTCTGTGTACTCATTTCATGTCCAATAGCAACAATACATAATCATCTTTAACCTTCAGACTGATCTTTTCAGTAATCAGCAATTATCCATAGTGGTTTAGGTGTCTGAGTTATTTTAATTTAGCTTTCATCCAGGTCCTTTGATTAGTTCATATATCCTTTTGCAACTTTCAACAAACTATATTACATAAACAGTAGTTTGGAAAACCAGTATTTCTTTGATAGTCAATTCTAAATTTTTGTTTGTTTTTTTAGATCCAAGATGACAAACTATATTTGCATGATCAATTAAAAGGGAACACTGCAGGGTCTTCCTGCTGTCATTGTAGGGTCTTTGAGGGTGGGACTCTTACTTGACTGGATTTACATTTGTGTGATTGTATTGCTCAGAATTGAGTTAGATTTGAGTTTGAAGAGTAGAATACAGTATGGAGGCAAATAAACAGAGGATTTAAATTAACAAAACAAAATCTAGAAACTAGTCATTCATAGGATTCCACTCTTGTATCTCTTCTCTGTGATGCCCAGTGACAAGACCTAAGAGAATGGCCTGAAGTTGTGTCAGGAGAGGTTTAGGTTGAACATTAGAAAAAGATTCTTCATCTACAGCGTAGCTGGGCACTGGAATAGGCTCACCTGGGAAGTGGTCACAACACCAAGACTGACAGAGTTCAAAAAGTATTTGGACAATGCTGTTGGCACATGGTGTGACTCTTGGGGATGGTGCTGTGCAGGGCCAGGAATTGGACTCGATGATCTTTGTGGGCACCTTTCAACTCAGCAGATTCTGTGAAATAGTAAATATACCAAGTTCTTTAGTGAGGCCAACTAATATCCATACCCAACCACAATCTGAATAAGCAGTTTCTAGTGCCCATGTTATTAATTTAAAAAACTTCTTACCAAAAGTATAAAAATGAATAGGTCCATTTTTCATGTTTTCAGAGACTCTGTAGCTGTAGCAAAGCCTGGCATGCATTCATTTTATGTCATCAAGTAGTGGATTCTTACAACTGAGAGATGTCACACAGATTTTATAAATTTGTAGGGCCAAATGACATTACATCTATGAAACACAGTCTATTTTACTAGCAACATTAATACTTAGATCTGTTTTTCATGCTACTGTGAATTCATATTCTGTCTGATCTAAGAAGATAAAATTTATGTGATAAAATTCTCTTCTATTCTGAAACTTTAAACATAAAAGCAAATGTGAAGAATTTACCATTACAGAGGAAAAAAAATGCTTTTCATCTGGAGCAATTTTTTGATCAAATCATGTTTTTCTAGTTTTATCCTGTATGTAGTTTACAGCAATTCACAAATGACTGTCCATTCACATAGCCAAGTACTGATTTATAGTAGCATTTTAAAAGATAGACCAAGGAGAAGGAGCAATTGTGGATAATTAATGAGAAGCAAAGCAACATAGCAAATCACTAACCACAGTTAAGGTTTGCAAGGGAGCAAAATGCCAATTTTGGAAGACTGCCTTTCTCAGCTTGAAAACCCTAGCTAGTATCCAAAACCAACGAGAGCTGACAGTAGAGAGAAATGCCGAGGAAAATTGGCATCAGTTGCTATGTTATAAACATATTTATTCCCATTAACATAACTTATTTTTATATTAGCCATGCCCTTCTTAAGTGGCATTCTGTAGTTTTTTGTTTGTTTTTCAGTTAAACAGATTGGTTGGCTGCTTGACACCTATCTGAGACACATGCATATTTTATGGTCAATTTCAAAGTGTTTGTCTTTGTTTTCATTGTACAGAAATGTTCTCAAGGCTACTGTTTTTAAAAAGGACTTCCAGGGAAACAGTGTCATTCTATGTTTGGCAGGATCTTCATATTCCAAATCAACAGGCAAGTGAAATATTACAAAGGACTGAACAGTAAGAAAGTGCAATTATCCTTAGATTACCCTTTATTTTAAAAAATGATTTCATTTATATTTCTAAATCTGTACATAGAATCTTAGCATTGGGCTCTTACTATAATGGGAAAATAATTAATTTTAATTAATTAGAAATTAATATACCCATTATGTAGTTATAATTAATAATTAATTATATACTATGTTATATTAATAGATAATTAAACCATTATCTGTATAATATTTAAATGGTTTTGCATTCACTAAATGCACAAGTAACTTTTCTCAAAACTACAAATTATTGTTGAATGTATTCTTCCTAGAAAATATATTTATTATTTTTCTTCCATATCTCATACATTAACACTCTAGTCTAAAAATATATATACAGTTAAGCTTTATACAATCAGCTGGTCTACATATACGTTGTGTTCAAGAGTGGTATAATATTTGATTTATTTTTCCACTGAAAAATCATCTTTTTTATGACCATAACACTAAATCAAGGAGGTTTATAGGAAAAATGTTAAATCCATTTCACATGACAAAGGACCATGTAAATGGTCCTTCTGAACATTTGGATTGCTAATCCAAATGTGATCTCATTTAATTCTCCATACCAACATAAGAAACTTGCTTAAAAGTAATTGTTAGAGAAACTGAATGAGCCATTTTGCCTATTTCCTCACCAAAGCCCACAACTGGTTTTCAGAGTAATTTTGACTCACAGGTGAAAGGCAGTGCTGATTTCCTTAGTCAGCTTTATCTGAGGTAGATCCATACCAGACGTCAGTTTGCAGGAACTGGCATACAAATGAGCTGAACCAACCCCAGCAACTGGAGGAAGTTGCTTCATTAATATATAATGGACCTTATTTCTGAGAACAAACTTCACCTTTTGTCCTTTATCTGTCAGGAGCTATAGCAGGAAACTGGTCACACGCAGTCCATCCAAATGCATACAAATACAGGGAACTTCCAATAATACCCAGTAATGGGGCACACCACATAAATATTTCTAGCTGAAAATATTTAATATGGGGGAAAAGACAGAGCAGTAATTTGCAAGGTCCTTCAGAACAGAGATATAACCAAGTACATACATAAACACATTTCTTCCCAAAAGCCTGGCCAAGAGTGCTGGCTATTAACAGAACATTAGTAGTAACATTTTTAGTCCAAATAACAAGCAATTAGCCAACCACATTAAACAATAATGAGAGCTAGTAATCATATTTTTATCAGCAAAATTAGCCTGGATTCATTTTAAAACAACATTTAATGCAAACAGCTTAATGAATATGCAAAATGTAAAAGTTATGCACAGAACCAAATGTTCTCTGGAAACCAAAGATAATTACTATATCTTGACTGTTATGCATGAACTTCTATTGAACAGTTGTTTCCCCACTGTTCATTCTTGTGCATGCATAAATTATGGCAGTGTTCTGTTAGTGTCTCCAAAGGACTTGTATGAGAATAAAATTAATTGCTGATCAATTTGATAAGCCTTTGATCTGCATTTTTGATACACAATCTTTGAGAAGCCTACCTAAAGAATAGTAATAATCAAATATTAATGAAAAACATTTTTACAAGAGTACAAGGGCAAAGTAAGTATCTTCTATGCCTAGTATTAAATAATGGGTTGAGAAGTAGGCTGGTGTCCTGAACTTAGGGTACATAGAAGTAATCCATAAACATGGAATTTTTTTCCACTGAGAATTCTGTGTCTTGAAACTAATGATGAAGTGTAGTGGCCTGTAAGATGATTAAGGCTTGGAGCACCTTTCTTACGAGATGAAGAGAATTCGGATTGTTCAGCCAGGAGAAGAGAAGGTGACATAATTGAAGCCTGAAGTACATGAACAGGGCATAGAAAAAAGAGGGAGAAAGACTTTTTAAAAATCTATATCATTACAAGATAAAGGGGAACAGCATCAAAGTAAAAAAAGAGTAGGTTTTAATTAGATATTAGGAAAAAATTCTTACTGTAAGGGTGGTGAGACACTGAAACAAGTTGCCCAGAGAAGTTGTAGATATCCCATCCCTGTATTTTTCAAGGACAGGTTGAATGGAGCTCTGAGCAACCTGGTCATGTGAAAGGTATCCTTGCCCATGGCAGGAGGTTAGAACTGTATGATCTTTAAAGTCCCTTCCAACCCAAGCCATTCTGTGATTCTATGAAAATCATTTAATATGTCCTAGAAGCCGTGCCTGATAACTGAAGTTATCAATCCTGGCATTGTCTTGTGAGACAGAAGACATGAACAGTATTTCCAATAAATGTCTTTTCAAGCAATGCCCTTATGAAGAAGTTAGACCAAAATCTTGGGTTTTCTTTAGCCTCAACTGCCTTGAAACTAATCGAGCTGGTATTCCATGGGAGAATTCTTCTGTTCAGTACTCTGATTTTTGTCTCTATTTTCTACTGTAGACCTTTCAATTTAGACAGAACTAGCTTCTTCAAACATGCTGAACTAAAGAAAGAAAGTCAGTCCCCTGTACAGCACCTCCAATGATTTATACACTATTTTACACAGTCTGTGTCTAAGCTTAGAAATACAGTATTTGTAGTACCTTATGAAGAAGTTAGATAACGCAACAATAGAATTAGTACAGGTCTTGTCAACTAAAAGCCAAAATTGTTAAAAAAGCCAACTAAAAGCCAAAAATATGTTGTGGCAAGTCAACATATATTAAAGTAGGCAGAGGCTTTCAGAGGGAGTTTTTTTAGTATTCTGTGATATACCTTCAGCAGCTTCAATAGACCTGAACTTCCACTCATTTCTACTCAATCATTTGACATGACATCTTAAGACTGATTGAAATCAAATGTTTAGAAATTTGGACAAGACTATTAATTGTCTCACCTCTGAATTCTCAGTTCTACTGAGATTTTTCCCAAATATTACTACAGTGCATTTAATGAATATAGAACTTGACATTGACAGAATATTTGCTCAATCCTTTATTATACTAAATCCTCTAGAAAAAAATTTATTTTGATAAATAAGAATCCATGAATGACAAATTATACATGAGTATTTTAAGGAGAAACCCACTAATAAAAAAATTAGGGACTTGAATTTCTGCTTCCATTTTCTGAATTTCCTTTGCTTTCAACAGCTGGCTCAATTCATTAAAGTTACCTCAACTGTGCTAAACAGAAAGTAGGTATAGAATTAGGATAATCTCTGCATTGTCTATAAGCGCTTCTTGTGACTTGACTATCATGTATTCCTAGTCCTTTCCTCCAGTCTGCTTTTACAGTAATTCTAAATTGAAATTAATATGGGAATATTTTATAAATGTCCATTGTCCACTATTCAAATGCATTTTATGAATATTCATTTATAATTTTCAAGAGAAGTATCTTATATCTAAGCCTGGTCTTCCAGGCAAAAGCAATGACACAGATCAGGATTACAATAATTATTTTTTATATAAATGTCATCTATATATATAATATGTATACCATATATTATAGAGTATATATGAAATATTTTATATTGTATGTTACATAATATACATTATATCTATAATCAGGTTATATAATTTTTAAAGATTTCAATACAGAATTTATACCTTTGCTAAATTTAGTTCTGTCTAATGAACTCCAACAATTACAGCATGCCAGAAATTTGTGAAAGCAGAAACGAATACATAAATATAACATTATTTACGGTTTGTACATTGTGTATAGCAGTAGATTGTTTATCTTAATGCATCCTGATAGATGTAAGCTGACATGGACTGCTCAGCCATTGCTCTAGGAAAAGACTGAAAATGTCCTCTGTGTTAAACAACTCTAATCTTTTGTTTTGCTTTTCAGCTTTTCATAAGTACTCTAATATAGTAGAATTTAACTCCACTTGGCTACCCAAAGCAAGTTTGTGAAGCTTTTTTTAGCACTTTATATAATATAATTCTTACAGTTTGACCCATTGTTTTCTTGTTGGACAGAAAACATTGGGGGAGAAAAGCAGCCAAAGCATTTTACCTTAACAAAGATGATACTTGGATTTCTACTCAACAAATAAAATCACTATAACTTTTAAGACTAAAGACTCAACTTTGTCAAGTGACGAGTAAAATCTGTGTATTTGTCAAAAAAACACTTAGGTCTAGTTTTACACTCATGAAATGTAAGTCATCACAATAAGGTCAAAAATAAGCAATATATAACTAAGTTATTTCTTAATGAATTTTGTGTATGCAGATTTAAAAATCCTATATTTTGTCTCTAAAACATTGTGGACTTTTACAACAGCAGGCTTGCACTTCCATTCTGCAGAGAAATCCTTGTAGCAATAGAGCTAGGAATGAAAAAAGCATTCTGCTTACGTGCTTGCTAATTTTCAACAGCTCTATAAAAGCTCTTTACAAAATGCAGCAAGCTACAAACCTCATTATTCAATTGTAAGGGACATTTTCATTAATTGATTTGTCCATCTGATTGAATTAAAATGCTTTTGTTTTATTCAGGCTTGTATTGAAATGTCTTTGTCTTTAGTTCTGCTTGGAAGCAGTATTAAGGAATTTGTTCGGCACAGAGAAGTTGTAGCTCTATGTGTTATGGTACTAAATGTGAAGGCTTATGTGGCTGTTTCACAACAATCAAGTTGTTGAGGCATTGCTTCTGTTCTTGTTAAAAGGCTTGCAAATTCAACACAGAGTAAGAAAGTCAAATATAGAGGTATTTTCCTTTCTCAGACACCATCACTCACAGGAAAATTCTGTTGATCAAATTATACCACAGCAATTCCTCAGCAACTCGATCCTCTTCAGGTGCTGATTTCTGGATGACTGATAATCTCTTCCTGCCAGCTGTGGGCCTGCATAGGTGTCACTGAGCGGGATTTGGTGAGCAGTACTCTATGTAGTGTACTAAAACCAAATGCTCCTCAGTCTCCTGCTTCTGTGCTGGTGTTATTATGCACAAAGTGATAGAAAGCAGTGGAAATTTACCTTAGTCGTGAAACTAGGCAGAGACAATCAAAGGCATGGTGTGGGTGGATGTGGTGAGCAGGGACATGCTGTTTTGCACAGCTGCTCTTCACAAGGGCAAAGAAGAAAGCTGTGGAAGCAAGGGTCAGGAGACACACCTGTTAGTACTTGCTGTGCCTTTGCTGTTTACTGGAAAACTTCTTGAATTAATAGTTTTCTTCTGAAACACATTTTGGGGATTATCTTAGTTATTCAAAAATTATATATTTGTCATTCTGTGTGATGAGTCTTCAGCCTACAAAATTTTTTAGTAATTGCACAGCCAGGAATCACTCTGTCTTCTGATAGAATGAGTGGCAACTGAATTTAATATCAATCTGAAACATTCTACTGGACTTAGACGTAAAATGTGTGCTTGTAACATTAAAATTTTATGCGTACTAGTAGCAACATGATAAAATATAGGAAGATTGTTCTAATATGATTTCCGCTGTTTAGTAATTTCTTTGTTATTTTCATGGTGCCAGAGATTGCCACATTCTTACAGGAGAATTGGAGGGGAAGTACAACACACAGGAATGTTAAATTTTGCAGAATTATATTCTTGTAGTAGGTAATGTCTTCACAAAACAGTGCAGTTATTTTGACTGAATACATTTTATGGAATTAGAATTTTTTAATTAATATATTTTAATATAAAGACTTACTTGTCTCAGCTTTTTCTAATTCTTCCAGGTGTGAAATATTCTCAATTATTTTTGAAAGCTTAGTGATCTTCAATATTTTGGAACTATAATGTAGCAAATATTTTTTGTTACTGGTTAGCAAAACTGTATTTATCTTCTTCTCAGTGTTCACCTTGTATGTTCTCACCTTTTATGTTCCATATTCTGTTTTTTTCATTTGATACCTCAAGCACATTAAGCACACGTAAAATTGAGTTTTCTAGTCCCCCTTGAGAGAAACATTACTTGAATAGCATATACACAGCAAACAAGGAAATTGTGAGTTCTTGTACTCTATCATCAAGACCCTTTGAACAGAAGGAGAGGGAAAAACATCACTGTCAATCTCTGACAGTAATTCTGTAATTTTTAATCACACCTCTATGTCCCTGTGTGTCACTTTCTAACTGTAAACTTTTGTGATTGTAATTTTTAATTGATATCTAATCCAAATATGGTGAATTGAGTATTAATGCTCATTTGTAATATACATTTCCTGTAACTAAATTATTGGCTGCCTCCACAGAGTGATTGCTCCCCTGTAGAATTGCCTCTTACTACTTTGATAATTAAAGCCTTGCATAAGAATCTCCTTGTGGGCAGGATCCCTGCTGGTCTGCGTGAGGAATTTTACCTGAGTTTAGTTCAGAAGGTAAGGCCAAAAATATTGCCTCTGAAAGAAATCCATTTGCAGTTTTTAAGTTACCAAACCTACTTTGATGTGGTAAAGAACTCAATGGCATATTAAGAGAGGGATGTGTGCTTCTAATTTAGTTACACACATGATGTCTGAATTCTGATGCCAATGCAATTAAAGAGTAAATTTTGAAAATAAGTGACAAATACCACTGAGAAACAGGGTAAATTGGATCAAATCCAAGCCCAATGCAGCACTTATTTTCTTTAGTATCCTCCAGACAATTTTTCCATTTTTCAGTCTGAGACTGAAAGATTGTATAGAAATCTTTACTCCCTGTGTGTCATAGTTTAACTCCAGCCAGCAATCAAGCCTCTCACAGCTGTTCATTTACTCTCCCCCCAGAAGGATCAAGAGAATGAGAAGGGTAAAAGAAAACTCTTAGGCTGAGATAAGGAGAGTTTCATAGAGAAAGCAAAAGCTGCACACACAAGCACAACAAAACGAGGGATTAATTCACCTCTCTCCATGGGCAGGCAGGTGTTCAGCCATCTCCAGGAGAGCAGGGCCCCATCACATGTAACAGTGACTTGGGAAGACAAAAGCCATTGCTTCAAATAATTCTGCTTTTGTCCTTCTTCCCCCCACTTTATATACTCAGCATGATGTCAGGTGGTCTGGAAAGTCCCTTTGATCAGTTTGGGTCTCCTGGCTGTGTCTCCTCCCAATCTCCCATGCATCCCCAGCTTCCTGGCCAGTGTGGCCATACAAAAAGGAGAAAAAGCCTTGGCTCTGTGTGAGCCCTGCTCAGCAATAATAAAATATATCTTGTATTATCAACTCTCACTCAGCACAAGTCCAAAACACAGCCCCACACCAGCCACTCTGCAGATGGTTAATCCTGCCCCAGCCAAAACCAGCACACCATGCAAAAAGCCCTTTAGGCCTGTATATATGTTGTTGCTCAGAGTCTCATTTAATTACTCTACAGAGATGCTCATTTTGCTGTTTTTCGGTGACGTGATCACAATTAAATAACACAATACCCTAAACAAGCTCTGGTTCAGGCAAGTTTTCTTACTGAGATAAGTGATGCAATTTGTTTTACAGTAATGATGTATTTTAGTTGTCTACCAGAAGATTTTTGACCTTCCAGTCCTTTCCAGTACTTTGAATATGCTCATGTCATAGTGGGCATTCATGCAAATTAGCCAAATATCATGAAGTGTCAGAAATTCTAAGAACTATTACCTAGGTTTGGATTTTGATTGCCAAGGTGATCTGAATCCACAGAAATAACTTCAGCATGAAGCCTTTGAAGAGGACCAAGAGAGTTAGACTGACACGGACTTTTAGAGAAAACCAGGAATCTGAATGCTGTTGCAAATCACAAATATAAAAGGTAGCATACTTTTAGGATAAGCACAAAACTCTTACTAGTGTCAGCAGAATGCTGTGAATCTAAAGATATGTGCACAGAGATTTGCCTCATGAGCTCAAAATGAAATAGAATTGTGTACATTATGTTTTAAGACTAGTACATTTGAGAAGAACGGTATCCATATTTTGCTGTTAATTTCTCAAGTACTGAATGTTTATGTTTAAATGCAATAACTAAACAGTTTCCCCAACCCTAGTTATATTTTTTTTCTGTGGTATATGATTATCCTGTCTGGATATAAATATCTGAAGACTGTGTAAAAAGAAGGGGGATTTCACCAAACATATTTTTCTTTTCTAATGTGATTTGTTGAATCCAACTCTCCTCAGTTATCTCAAATCTTTCTTCTTTTCCTTAAATATGAGATGATTACAGTGAACAATGTTCTTTTATACATATTGCATTTCAAATCAGAAAGTGAAGCTATGTTATTTACAGTCAAGTAGGGAAGTGGAAGGGAAATGCAGTGGTAGTTTCTGTGGAATCCTCAGGTGCCAGTGTTTGTGCATGTTCTCTTCAGGCTATCTCAGAGGATCCCAGCAGGGATAGTTTTAATTTAATTTTAGATCAATGAATAGGCAACAGTCTACCCAAAAAACCCTTGATACTTTTGATATTACTAGATGAATAATTTCTTCATGAGAGTGGTACAATTTCTATAAAATTATTTTTTATGGTTCTGAGTGAAAGACTGTGGATGAAAAGAATCAGCTGTTATGAAGTCCTATTCTAAGACTTTCTTGTCGTGATTGTTCTGATCTATTCTTGTTCATCACCTTCAATTTTCTGTCCTTTCAGAGGCCTTTAATCCAAATCTTTATTCGTTTTTAGATGTCTCATTATTATTCTTTTGCCTTATTGTTTCATTTTCCCAAGATACACCTATGACAGGGAGCAATTAGCAAAATAGTTTTAGAAGTAAATGAAAGGTCTTATTTCTCTGCACATATCCTTTTCATCTTTTGTCTTCTTCATGACATTTTTAACCTGTTCTAAATAAAAAGAATATCTAATGCTACTTTTTGTAGATTGTCTTTCAATGGCTGTAGTTTATTTTAAATAATGCTCTAAATCTTGTATGTGAAAGGTGTAGACAGTGGGCTGTGCTAGATATTTATATGCAGAGCTTGAAAGGCTGCATACAGGTAGTATTTCACCAGGGTTTAGAATAACTACAGGTGATTTCACATATTTCTCTAAAATGAGTCTGACCTGGTTTTTTTTGGAGAGTATATACATCAGCTCTTTCTTTTCACTGAGACTATAAATGTCAAGGTGATGCAGAACACTTGCAGAGTGACTTGGAAAAGGTCTGTTTGTGACACAGTTCTATGAACAATATCTCTGGTGTATATATATAGTGTATAAAGTGTATCAACTGAGTGACCATTGTTTATGAATGACAGCCTACAGAGTTGCACCATTAACTTGATCCACTGATTCTCTTAGTTCAGACAGTTTATAAAACTGGCTTCTAGGCTGATGAAAGTACAGCCATCCAGGAGATAGGGTTCAAATGTGATTTAATTTTTCACTTGCTTGTTTTAGTACATGAATCAGAAATACTGAGTGGGGATGAAAATATTGAAAGGTGCACTGAGTCAAGCCAAATAGCCAGATTTACATTTTTTGTCTAACAAAAGTATCATTTGCCTAGACAAGGGTATAGAAATACAGCAAGTATTTGAGAGTAACTTTCCTCAGTCTGTCACTCAAGGATTTGCTGAATTGTGGGAGGTATTTTTGTACTATTAACATTTAAATGGATCATTTCATCCATGAATTAGGTTGGGTTTTTCTTTAAAAATTTGCCTTGTTTTTTTAATCCAAATAGCTGTGATATCATCATAGAGGGAACTTCACATTATAAATAAGACTATTCATAAAAAATAGGTTATTTTTTTCCAGTCTCTCACCTGATAGTTTTGTTTGATGATTCAGTAGTTATCATATTACTAGAAGCATCCATATTTTTGTTTCCCACACCATTTATCATAAGCTAGTATTTGATCTCTTTGTTACACTTCCTCTTCCAGTGTGGAGAAATGCAGCTTTAGCAACTCTCTGTACTCACTTTTTTCCTTGTACAGGTGCCATTACATTCTCCCCATCTTCCTCAATGCCTTTTCTAATTCTTCCATAACATTTGTGAGATGGTTCAAACACTAGGACATTTAAAACATACATGCATTTATATAGTAGCAGAATGATGTCTGCAGTTTTTCTCTCCATTTTTTCCTTAACAATTCCTAGTACTCAAAGTGCCTTGCTGAACTTTTCACAGAAATACATTTTACAACAACAATACTTCTTTCCTGAGTATTTCAATGGGCATTTTCAAAGCCCATTATTGTGTATGAGGATTCTTTTTCCACAAACATTGCTTCGTATTTTTCAACACTTAATTTAATTTTATTTACAGCTACTCAGTCTCATAAGATTACTGAATAGTTTTTAAATTTTGCTAACCCAAACAATTAAGCATCTACACCAAAATTTCATTCTGTTCAGAGGAAAGGATGGCTATAGCACAATGTCTCAGAAAAATGTCATCAAATTGGCTTCATTCTCTGTGGCTAACTCCTCTCTAGACTCAAGGTGTCTGCAAAATCCTTTTGCCAATTCATTCTTTTGCGTGAAGTTTCCAGTATTATTATCTTTTGCTTAAGGCAAAATGTTCCGAAAAGCCAATGGATTAGACTCCCACAAAAAAATTACTTCAAAATTGTACACAAGATCTTCATTCATTTTACCACTGCTGAAAACCTATTATTCAATTTTTCACACGCTTCTGCTAAAGGTGTAGTTGGGTCTTGTATTTCACAAGGTTTCTCAACCACAGCCTCATTCCATTTCACACATGCTCATTTTTCTCTTACAAGCAACCCGAAGGATTATGACACTTGATACAGAAAATAGTTTTTTTTTTAATTGAAAGTGAATTAGAAGAATATCCTAGGACCTATTCCAGCTATGCTCTAGCTATTTTTTAGATTTAAAGATATTGTTCCTAAGCCATAGTTTCCCTCTTCTTTAAAATGGTCAGTTATTTTCAAACCATGAAATAAAGTGCATTTTCCTTTCCTTTTTTAAATAGTGATATGCTTAAGATCAGGACATTTGTAATAGAAACTTAAAACTTGAGCTGGTTTAGTTCAAAATCTGTCACTTTTTCTAGCCCATAAACTTTATTTTCTCTCTCAAAAACACTTATTTCCTTCCATTTCCTCCATCTGTGCAAATTTCAGTCCTCCTTCCTTCCTTCTGCAATAATTATCACAGGAATCTCAACAGATATCAGCATGCTGCCATGGTACCAAAGGTGATTAGTGCCAATATTGTTCATTGTTCACTGATCTGGTAGGATATGCTGATTTAGCAGCAATGACTCGTCTCAGCTTCTCCTGAGGGCGTTTTCTTAAAAACGCCTGCCAAATGGTTTTTATCTTTTTATGATTGTTTTTTTCTTTTTTTTTTAATCCTACAGCATGAGGATATTTGGTAATTAGGTACTTCAGTTCCCAACTAATTTCATCCATTATATTTGAATAATGCAGTAGTAGAGAATTAGAGGGTAGCCTTTCAGCTAGAGGATGGCACAGAAGCTGTATTTGTCCCAAGAGACCTAACTCTTGGAGCTTAGTCTTTGGTCAGTGGTAATTTCTGTGTATCTGAGTTGAAAAGCTTTTTCTTCCATAGTCTGAAGGCCTGATCCTGCTTATATTGGATAAAAAAGGCTGCCTTCACTGATGCATTATATGACTGTGATAAGTACTGTGTCTTATGTGTGGAAGATGGAAAACTGAAAACTAAGAAGACTTAAACTACAAGACCACCTGTTACCAGCAAAATCAGTATGAGCAAAAGGTACACAGCTATTTTAAATGCAAAAATTCACATGCAGTTTAAAACTATTGGAAGGCCTCCAAAATGGTTTCCACCTTTTTCATCCTTCTTTTCATGGTTTTAAAAATTTTAGTAACAATTTATTACATTCTTCAACAATAGAAAAATGGGAGCCAAAACCAGTTACAAACCAGAAATAAATGTATGAATAATGAAAAGGTGTAGCTTTTAAGTATCCAGCTTCCCTGGGTAAATGACATTTGTCTCCCTAGTAAATGTGGAGGTATTTGTTTGCTTTACAGTCTTCTCTACAAAAGGCATCATATCCTTCCATTCAGTGCCTATCCTTCCTGGCAATATTTTCCCTTTAGCACCTCAGTCTCCCAGCCAGAAGAAATCTCCACTCCCAGTGGTAGCTGTGGGGTTTTCATGGATCACTGCTTTCAAAGGCTCACCTGTTTTAAGGTGACAATGTCAAACTTCCCTATTTATACTCACAAACACTTCATTTTAAACTGCCATAGGCAGAAGAGGCAGGTCTATTTCTGTTTCTGGAGGCAAAGACTAGTTCAGGGAATCCAGGGAGCATTTGGGGCTGCTCAGCAAGGTAGGGATGGGAGGAAAGCATCCACTACTGGTAAACCACTGCACCATCCCCTCAAGACTCACCGTAAAAAGTGTTCTCAATGGTAGATTGTTAATGATGAACAGTAAGACCTCTCCTGACCTGGGAAAGCATGGCTCTACATTCCCTACAAATCACCTAATCCTCAGAAAAATGCCACCCCTTTAAAAGGCCCTACCTTGAGAATAAGAATTTACATCATTAGGTAATCTGTCACTTGTGGTACTTTCACACTCCCATCTGTTCTTAAGAGCCTGCTGGCCTGGCACTTTTACCCTCATATTGGCAAATAACCCTGGCATCAGACTGAAGGACAAGGGGGGCTCTTAGGGAGTCAGGGGAACAGGCCCTGGGGTAGATCAGAGCTAAAGGATCAATTGCCTCTTCCCAGCCTTGAAGGTGAGTTGTGCTAACACTAAATCACTGGGAAAGTGGTTAATTGGGGTTGGTGACTGGATATGTACCTTTCCAGAGTAGAAACAGGGTAATCCTTTTGTGGGTATGTTATTTCTTGTGATTTGAAATGGACTATGGTGAAAAACAGTTCCTTGGCATCATGTGTGTAGTAGCAGAATTGCACATATTGTCAATGCAACACACAGTGCAGTGATCATGGCTCCTCCTGTGATACAGCCATGTTTTTGTATCCTGCTTTTTATGTGGCCATAATTAACATATCACTACTGACAGGCAAATTTTAATAGTCTCTGTTTCTGTGGACTGCTGGAAAGGAGAACTGAGCATATTGCCTAACAAAACCAGCATTTTCTCATTAGCTCTTCAAAGATTTGAGGAGGAAGTGAGGCAATTACTCTCTTACAGGGGCTAGAGCAGCAGCAATCACCTTTGTCTGATGTGAGCTGCACATCAGACAGAAGAATTTAAAAATAGCAGGCTCATCTCCCCCTGCACACCAATGCTGCTGCTGCTCTGGTGAAGCAAAGCTCCATAAATTTCCCTGAAAGCTGTCCATTTGCCTCCCCTGCAAACTGTTTTGAATGGTCAGCATGGTGGCACAAGGTGTCCAGAGCTTGGCAGGAAGGCTGTCTTGGTGTGCAGACAACTTACAAAAGCAAGCTTAGTTGGGACCATAAAAATAGAGCTAAACCACTGGGGTTTTCTCCTTTTTCTTCTTTTTTTCAGCAGAAATGGAGTGTTCACAACAAACATTTGAGCACATCATTGTGCAAACGGCTTCATACTTCAGATGCAGAGAAATTAAATGTTATTACCATGGCAGATTTGCTCAGTCCTTGAACCTATAAATTTGTTGTTTCTAGCTGACAGATACAGGAAGTATTTTGGGCTAGTGACAACTGATGTGAGATCATAAAGCTCTGACATTTGTTCATTTTTATCAGCCAAGGAAGTGATGATCTGATGTTTAAAAAATTCTGTTCAAGAGGTGGTGTCTGGTGTGATTTGGACAAAACCCACTTACTTGTTTTATGTGACTGTTGAATTTTACTTGCTGTGACACCTCTAGCTCATTGCAGTCAGCCTCTCATCCTGTGATGTGCCTCCTGGAAGGCCTGGAACAGGAGGGATGTTGCAGCTCTGCAGCGCATCTGGGTCTGTGCTGCCTGGTGGGTTCCTGCACGTTGGGGGATCCCAATAAAAGGCACACTGCATCACACATCTGCCTCTGACTGAAAGCAGAGCCTCTGAAGAGAATCAACCATTCTGATTCTCAAAGTTATAGAGAAAGAGGGCTAGAAGAGAATTGAAGAATTCACTTAAACCATACCCTGTCTTGGTTTGAAAAGACTGCTAAGGAAGGCAGGAGACTTCCTTGAAATGGAAAATGTAAACCCCCCTCCCTCCAAATTACTATAATTTTGAAATTAAAAGGCTCTCAGGCAAAGATATGGGACTAGGAATAACAGTTCTTTACTAGGAAAACTAAAAATACAAATAAAAAAAAAGTTAAAAAAAAAAAAAAAAAAAAAAAACAGTCCACTAACAGAGTCAGAATATGACCTGACTCCCTGTTGGTCAGGATGTTGGTAGCAGTCCCATTAAATGGTGGGTGCGGTCCTCCTGGAGTGACAAGTATGGTTCTGTTGAAGCAGGGATCCTGTAGAAGGGTGGAGTTTTCCTCCGAAGGTGTAGTGGTGGTGTAGACGGGCCTGGTCTTCTTCTGGGAATCCAGTGGAAAAGGCTGGCTGTGGTGTTCCAAGTCTCAGATTATATCCAGGTAGGAATGCTTGGCTCCTCTCCCTGGGTGAAGCATCTCCCAATGGGATGATGTAATTTTATCATTCAATGGCCCATTAACAGCGGATGTCTCCCCAGAGGGAGAGACATCTGCTGGTTTGTGGAAGAGCTAAAGAAAAACTGCCCAATTAACAGAAGATAACTGCCCCACCTCTAAGAGATGGCAAATAGAATACACATACATGTTACAACTCAGGACATACTCCTATCAAATAATGCCTTTATTATCCCTGACAGAAATTTACCTCTCACATTTTTATAAAAATCTCCATTGAGTTCCATGACTTTTCCACTATATTTCAGTAGTACTACCTTTTATTGGTAGATGTTATCCTAATCTGAATCTTTCCCACCATCAGAACAGGATGCCCAGGGTTGAATGAACATCCCTGGAGGGATTTAAAAGACCTATAGGTGTGGCACTTAGGGACATGGTTTAGGAGTGGACACTCCTAATGACTGGATGCTCACAAATGTGTTTTCCAGCCTAAACAATTCTATATTTTTTGTAATTATTTTGCACTATCTCTCTAGCCCACAAGAAGCCACAAATCACAGTTACCTATGGACAGAGAAACTATGTAATATAGTCTTCACAAATTGCTAAAAATTAACAAACCTTTTCCTCTGGGGAAAAAGATATGAAACTTTTGCTACGGATTTAAAAGAAATTATAACATATCATAGGTTTTACTAACCTGCCTTTCTTTCACAAATTCCTAATGTTTCTTAATGTGAAGGGAAAAAATATATTAAAAAAAAACTTCTGTATCTTTAAATTTCGAGTAAATATGTTACATTTATATTTTTCTAAATAGTATTCAAATTTCATTGCATCAAATCCATATATATCTTTTGGTTTGGATATGATGAATATAAGTATTAAATCAGGATTATGAAGCAATCAGAACAACTTGCTTGATAAGTTTCTCCTCATTGTCTTTTCACCTCCAAAGATGGAGGATTTGTAAAAAACTCTCTCTCAAATCTCATACCTTCTTTAAAAGTTACTTGTAGTAATTAATAAAAAACTCTTTTAATTCATATTGTTTCTTGGATTCTGTCATTCTTTCACTTTCTTTGCTTTACAGAGCACTTGGATATCACCAGTAGCAAAAAATGTCTCCTAAAATATCAGAGTAGTGCCCTTTACGAAAGGTGTCCCAATAAGTTCAAAACACATAAAGATTCATTTCAGCTGATAAACTTAGCATAATTTTTCTGCTCAAACTTTAAAAAAATGATGCTTTAAATATGACAAAGGAGGCATATATTTAAAAATGCTGCAACTGTTTGAGAATAAAACTGAGTTCTTTCAAATTATTAATAGATAGTTTTGCATAAGAAAAAGATCCTTGCTACTAGTAAGCCCCCTCCATGTAAGCAGTGCTAAACCTAGCTTAGCAGATACTAAACACAGCTTAGTAGACCATAATTTTAGGGTTTTTCTTAAATGATTATTCACACTGGTTCTATGAAGGTTGTAACAATGTTTATTGAAGCAACGTTTGTGCTCTAAATTCTCCCACACCAATGTATTTCAGAAAATAATAACTGAAAAGCATTAAGCTGATAGTAAGACATGTAGGTAAATGGAGTAATGCAGTGCATTATGGCAGGAATATCTCTGAATTACTACAGGTTCCATTTTCAACTCAAATATGGTCAGCAGATGTAAGATTGCTGTTATTCCTTGGGTATCTTTTTGCTATGGTATAGTGTGTGCTGTTTCCTATCTTCATCCTGAGCACTGACTAAAGATCTGCTTATTTTTTCTCAAGGCAGTTTCTAACTTAGGATTTTTTTTAATTTGTTTCATCACTCATGAGAAAGTTTCATGGAATTTAAACAAGATCTGGCTTTAACTACATTCTTATATATATATACAGACTAACACTGTAACTACAGAATTAAGAATTCTCTCATGTTCTTTGGATTGATGTTCCAGAGTACTATAGTTTTCATGTTTTTATATTTACTTATTATATTCCTTTACCCTAAGTATCTGGATTTCAGTGACAGTAAATATTTGTAGTTTATCTTATGCAGGTTTGGTTTTTTTAATAAACACATAATAAAAAGCTTTGTCTTCTGAAAGTCCCATGTTTTATATAAGCATGTACTGACAGCAAGCATTTTTATATGGCAGACATTTTTCTTACAAAGACTGTGTCGTCCACTGAAATATTACTGGTTTTGTTTTTCATTATTACTGAACTGTAATAATACGTGCTTGGCTTTAAATCTGATAGATCCTTAAATTAATCTCAACTTAGTCTGCTTTGCACTAGACATGATAGTGGCAGATATAGTTCTTTTAGTACCAAATATGTCAGTGTATTATGGATCCAGATAGAAAGGGGTAAAAAATATCAAAAGAGTTGCAGTCCTAGCTTGCAGATTTTTAAAGTCTATTAAAAAGTTAGGGGCTTGGGTTTAGTTTGCAAAGTATTCAAAATCTCATACTTCAAATATTCTGGAGTTGAGAGGAGAGGTTCAGAGTTCACAAAATGCATTATTAAATGTGTTATTTGAACAGCTGTAGAAACTTTTAAATTCCTGAAAAGTTAGTAGAAAAGTGATGTTTGCAGAAGACAAACCGTTGTTTATGTAAACAACTGTAGATGTGTTGTTTGGTTGTGATGAGTCTTCCTTTTACCTATTATTCATTAAGGAATGCTGCCTGTAGCAGTGATCTTACTGGAGAGTGTATTCTGTAACTCCAGTCCCTATGTCTATATAATAATTACATAGTCAATTATTGTTGACTTATTATCACTGAAATAACTCCAGATCAAACAACAGCTCTTTGCAGCAGAGATTATAGTTATTTTTATCTGAAGTTATTCTTGTGTTCTGTTATGGTGCCATTGGAGCCAAGTGAGTCAGCCTAGGTAAGGGGACAGAGCTGCAGCTGGAGCAGGACCACACAGCTGGAAGTAGTGGGTGGTGGAAACAGGAGCAGATGTACTGGGGAAAGAGAAATCAAGAGAAAATCAGGGGAAAGAGAAATCAGTGTTGCATCTGGAGGTCTCCGTTCTCTGAAAGGGGATATGTATCAGACTCTGAATAAGACTCTGATCAAGAATCAGAGGACATCCAGGTCACAAACATTCAGATCCTAGAACAGTAGAGGTGTCTCATGCAGACTTTATGCCAAAACAGGGGCTTAGCATAGTTACTCTGGAATGAGAAATGAAGAAAATGAATATCAAAAAGTCTCAAAAAATATAATTGTTTGCTTGATTGATTGAATTAAAAAGAAGTTTAGGAGTAAAAAAGTAGGAAGAAATAGAGAAGAAAAGCTGAAGTGTGTTTCTACTTCTGCTTATTTTTTATGTCAGCTGCACTTTCTGATATGCCTGTGATTATTTGAAGCTGAAGGAAATTGATTAATTAATTCAATTTATTTTCAGTAGTCATTAATATGGGGCTAAATAATGTGGGCCAGGAGCCAACATTTTGGAATGTTCAAGACCATATTATGCTACAGTAGACCATTGATAATTTCATAATTTTCATTTTAACTTTTTATTTTCCTGTTCTTCCTTGTACGTTTCCCACTTCTCTTTAAAATAAATAATTAACTCAGATTGTTAGAAATGGCCCTAAAAAAACCCAATGAGAATGATAGCTTTACTCTTCTTTTGCATTTATGGCAGATATACATGTTTTCTGGGTTTTTTTTTTTTTTAAGAGAAAAATCTATTGAATACATGTAGATTTATATTGATGGTAGTTGTAACTAATCAGCAGGGTACACTGTCTGAAAACTTTTCCTGTCTTAGATAGAAATATTTTGTCTCTAAGTTTCTCTGACACTTACTGAGGGGAACGAGGAAAATGCCTTATGAACTATTCAAACTAAAATCAGCCTTGATTTAGATTTTTGAGGAAATATCTTCTTATTTTCATAGTGCAGTCAACAGTCTCCAAATCCCACTGGTCATTATTTGAGAGTACATTGGCAGGATACAGAAATCAGTGGCTTTTTCTCCCAAGATTTTAGTTGTTCTTGTGCTGAGAATAGAGAGAAGGTTCATTAAGATGAGCACAGAATAAAATCTGAAGGAACTGAGTTTGTCAAGGCTTCTTTCAACAACCGATGAATTATGCTCCCTGTCCTGATCAGAATCATGACCACAATGCATTTTCTAAAATCATTTTTGTTTTCTATAAGTAAAAAAAAAAAAAAAAACAAAAAAAAAAAACCACAAAAAAAAAACACCCTCATTTTATCTGTCATAGTGAATGGCTGGGGACAGTAGACTGATTTCTATACCTAGAAAGATTAATGATGCTTCAAGAGCAGATCTTTTACATTCATCATTCAAGGGAGATTTCCATCACATGCCTAATGGAGATTTCCATCACATTCATTGGATCCTTTGGGATCCAAGGACTTGGGGATAAATGACATCACACACCACATGAGAAAAAACACAAGCCAGCTACTTCATCACATAGCAGTATGGCTTCTAAATGTTGCAAGCTGTATCGGTGTTGACTCTTTCAAGCTTTTTGACTAAGGTTTAAACATTTCCCCCGTTTTTACTACTTTTACATACTTTTAAGAATTATTACACATATATGCACAAATATTTGGTTTCATCCCATTTTTCTTAGGTAGACATATACATTTTTTCTTCTTTGTTCTCTTCTGAACCTATCCCTCCAGTAGAATTCTTCCTAAACCAACTCTCAGTTGCAAATTTATCTTCTTTTTACTTTTCTAAGCTGTGCATTTTTAAAAAGTGACTTTTTTCAAAAAGAAAAAGAATCAATACCTACTGTGTTCTTTGCAGGTGTGGATAAGTTCAAGTAATTTGGTTTCTTTATAGATGTTTTATAAAACAAATACTTCTGATCAGAAGGCAAATACATTTTTTCCCCAGTTTGTTTATTCTCCAAAGATGTCTGTATCTCTTTATGCCTAAAAATCCCACACTTGGGATGGCTTCTTTTTCCTCCCTGGAGGCTTGTTATGTTTTATTGTAATCAACAAAGTTCCTTATAATTTTGGGGAGCTGAAAAAAAATGTTCTTATGAGGCTGGTTTTGTTTTTGTTAACTGAGGCTGGTCATGCTTCTTTTAACTGAGAGGAAATAGCCTTTTTAAAAATTCCTTCAATAAATAATCACATTATGGGTAAACATTGTTTCTGTCTGTATAGGCAGGCTGTAACATGGAGTAATATAGTTACAGGATCCAACAAAGAAAATAATGATACACAATGTGCAGTTCATCCTCATAACCTCCCATGCAGTTGGTTATGATTACATTAAAAGAAAACTATTTGAAATAACTCATTTTGTATTTAGGAGGTTATGAGCATCTCTTGCTAATGGGCTAAGCTCAACATCAGCTAGATGAGCAAATAGAAACACTTCAAAACTCAATTTCTATACTACTTCTCTTATATTGTAATAAAATTTTATCAGAGTCCTATATAGAATAAACCAGTTTAGGATTATCTGTTTTTATTTCAATGCAATAATTTCCTAATGCCATTTGCCATCAGTTTAAACTCTGTTGGAATGTACTCAAGCATTCAGCTGGAAAATAAATACAGCAAAGTATGTGTTTGTATGCTAGGTTTGGAATTTAAAGCTATAGCACTGAATGGTTCTTGGAAAACCAAAGAGAATTTTTATTGTTACTGAATAACAATAAATTGTTAATGAATTGTTAGTATGGATTGTTACATTTGTGAAAAGTTAGAATGAAACTGGTAGACTGAAACATCAAGCTGAGACATAAAGAAAATCTGAGATTATTATTATTATTATTATTATTATTATTATTATTATTATTTTTATTATTACTTGAAAATTTGTAAATATTGACCAAACATTGACTTTTAACTAATGGGTTTATCAAGATATTCTATTCATTAGTATTTAATTAGTAAAAAGCTCAATAGAAATAAGAAAAACAGTATTTAATTCTTGAAGATGTAGCACCAGAAATTATTTACAAAAGTTATTTGTAAATAATTTTTTTAACATGCTATTATTAGCATGTCTTGTCATACAAGAAAGTCTTGTAATGATCGGCTTTGGTGTATTAAAATATGTACTGGATAATTTTAAAATACTTTACAGTATTAGAAACAACAAAAAAAACCCCAAGGTCTTAAAGGAAGGAATGAGAATTTGCATGTGGCTCATTTCTCACAAAAGACAACATGAAAAGTTCCTACTTAGGAGAATGCCAGTTCTTTAAATATTCAGCAACATCTCACAGTAGCTTTTGGTACCATTCACTGCAAAAGGTTTGTTCTGTTTTATCATCTCTGAAAAGCTGTGCCACAAAAGCAGAAATGTGACTCACAAAAGCCCAACATATTTTAAGATGTCGGGATTTTTCTGCTGTTTCCGTCCTTGCATTATTACTTTAAGCCATATGTTACCCTGAAAATGGTAACATATGCAAGTTTCAAAATCACCAGTGTTCAGCTTTGTAACAATTAACCATCTGCTTACAGGGCTGGTACAAACTGAGAGCATCTCCATGGAAGTCAGGAAAATATTAGAATACCATACCTGCCAAGCCTTAGCCATGAGTTACCCTACATTGTAATTTGTAGTCCCCTGACAGCAGTGAGGCACCGAAGTTGGAAATGAAATTCTTCCTAAACATTTGTCTTAACAGACTGCTAGTGACAGATTAAATGGGTCCAAAAGCAGATGTCACACAGAAGTGGCTTAAAGACCAGCACAAGAGGATAGAGTTGATGAAGAACAAAAAAAAAAAAAAAAAAAAAAAAAAAAAAAAAAAATTGCAGGTTTAATTTGACTGTAGCTTCATCTGGGTGTGGACACATGGAAAAGATGGAAAAGAATAACTGCACATCATCCCCTTTAACCATAGTCCCTTCATCTGTTCCTGCAATGTAATTATGTGGTACAACAATAAACCTGGGGAGTTTGGGCAGTCTTATCTTTGTTAGTAGCATGAAGGATTCATATTTTTATACAGTGATGTGTGTAAAAAGAGACCTTAAAAACTCCTGCTGTGGCCCTGCCTTATGGCCAACCCTGGATAGCTGTGGTCAGAAGCTGGGATTGCATTTGTGCAGACAGACTATACATCATCTTCCTCAGCCATAACTGAGCTTGTCACAATAAGATCTTACAGGTTTACAGCCTAGCATGGGATGAAAACCCTAGTATTTTCCTGGTATGTTACTTTAAGCACTAATATTTGATTCTAAAGAGACTTGCAGGAATCTGCCTGGCTAAAAATACACGAGGAAGAATAATCAAACATTCATTTCCCTTTCACATTCTCCTTTCAAGAAAGAAATCCTTCTGGTAAATTGAAATAATCTCTAGACTCTGTATTTTGTTGCAAGAGAAAACAATTCAGACGCAGTGGAGAAATTGAAGTCTTATTGGTTTCTATCTCAAAATATACAATTATGTTGTATGCTTAATGTGGAGGAAAGAGTAAATAGCATAGAAAGAAGCTATTAGGAAGCTGAATCCTGGGAAAGACAGATTTTGTTTAAAAGCCCATGTTAAAATAGTTTAATTACAGGTTTTGAACTACAACATCAAGTAGGAGGTGGTGCTCCTGCCCTTGATTTTATTCTAATACCTGTCTCCTGGGCCCACTTATGATTTCCCTAATTTCTGAGGAGCTAGAAAACCTGTACAGTTAACAAGAAATAAGATAGCTGCCCACAAAACAGTTCCTTACTAACAGCTCTCTGAAGAGTTAAATCATAATTTTGCTTTCCTGAGCCAGTGTAAAGAAAATTATCACCATATCATGTAGTTCAATAAAAAGGAAAAAGTATAATGAAAAAAAAAAGAAATTTCCCAAACAATTCACTATTATAACTGCTAGAGGATATTAGAATTTAGATAGCTTTGTCAGTCACATCTGCAGAAAATTCCCTTCCACATTATTTCCTCTTCCAGTAGGATCTTGCCCCCTAACCCTAGGAACGTGACCCATCCCAGGCTAAAATCCTAATCTTTATCTGATTCTTAAGAAAATTTTAGGTGATGGCATTCACTGTGCATGTTTAGCGGATTTGTTGAATCATTTCTTTGAGGACGTTACCAACTGTATACATGAAATACACAATGCAACCTCAAATCAGTATATCAGTATATCTCATATATCTCAAATTTATATTCTGATAATACAGGACTGGAAACTCTGCAGATGCATGAAATTTTTACCCCTAGGCAGCAAAGAAAATCTTTGTTATAAATTATGTATGTTTAATTTGACAAGGTGTTTTCATAGTAAGAAAAACTTCTGCCATTCACTAATCTTGTTGCTCTGCTGGGCCCCATCAAATGTCCAGACAAACAGCTTGATGACACTGAAAATAAGCAAAGCTTTTAATAATTCTTCCTACAAAAATGATCTCATGGAAATTTAATGTGTATGCGGTATATTTGGAAGATAAGTTCTACATCAGCATTGTAAGCTTCAAAAGGAAATAAGGCTATCAAATAGCACATCAGAGGCAGTGTGAGATGAAAAGTTATAGTTTGATCACATAGTCTTCCTTGGAAAGTAGGATATAAATTTATAAATGTTAGATGGGAGGGAAATGTAGAGATGAACAGGAAAAGAAAGGTTAAATTAAAAGAGAATATGTTGTAACTAAATCAGTCTTTGAAAACAAGATTGTAAAAGTGTCTGCCAGGTACAGACAGGAAAGAAAAAGTGAAAAGTAGTTCATCAATAGACCACAGGGTAGGAGGTTCAGCTGCTAAAATAAAAGCAATATTTTTATCCAGGAAGGACATTGTAACAAATATAAATAAAATAGAAAATTAAAAAAAATAATTGGGATGGAAGTTTGACATTTGATCCAAGGGGGGGTGGAGATGGGGAGATAGAAAACTTAGATGAGTAATAACTTTGCTTTCAGATGATATCTGTTGGTCTTGTTGGAATGCAGACATAGAAAATTTAGCTAGCTCCAAAGGACTCTAGCTAAGGAAGTCTCTTAATTAGGAATATGCTCCATACATGAGCATAAAAAGCCTCATCTTTTCTTCCTACATAAAATACCATTTTGCAGTTAAGGGAGAGTGAAGTGTATAAAATGGACAGTGCCTGTGCACCAGCTCAGTTTGCAGTGTGGAGTGAGCCAGTGCCTTGGTGACAGCAGTAAATTACTACTGCACAAGATGCTACACTCAGAGTGCTCATTGCACTTTGGATGCAAAAGAGAGCACATCACATATGTGGAGTCAAGGATCTGTTGTTAGTACAAGTAATGTTTTAACAGCCTGACAATCCAAACTAACTAATGCCAAAAAGAAATGCTTTGTTGATAATATAATTAAAGTTATAAACTAAGAAAACTTCCTATTGTCTTCCCTTTTCTTTCTTTGAATTTCTCAGCATTCCTCTGTATCCCAAATTGGAACTGTAGTAGAGAGACTCACAATGGGCATGAGCATCATAGGTCCTTCTCTTGATAAAACATAGCACTCATGTTGAGTTTTTCTTCCTCATCAGTCTTGAGTTCACCTAGAACTTCATTTCCTTGTCTTCTCATCACAGTCTGCTTCTCTCACGTCAGTCTACAGCTAAAGGTTAAAAATGGTACAACTACCTCTCCCACCTTCAGTTAATCTAAAGGCCTGTGGTTTGTTTTTCAGGGACTACCAGGTCTGCTGGCCTTTCACTAGTCCATGGGATTCACTGAGCTGGGTTGGATGTCAGTCACGTGGCCAGTGGCAACTGTTAACCACAACAGAACCAACTCAGACCCAGGCAATCCCAGACATGTCCTGAGAGCTTGTTCTGTCAGGCTGGCACAACGCCTGTTTCTGGGCTACGTGTAGGAAAACAAGTGAGAAAATTCATATTTTGGAAACTATTTCTACCTTTGTAATTCATCAGGCAAAAGTACATAGCATTGAATAATGTTGTTGCATCAGTGAAAGTCTAAAATGGTTTTAGAAGGCAAGGTGAAATAGATTTTTATCAGTAGTGAGAATCAACTTGCATTTTAATTCCTGGAAGAGGTAACAAAGTGGTTACTATGCAACATTTACTTGCCTTTGCAAGACCTAGAAAATTGTAGATATGTGAAGGGGTGGTTCTTGTAAACAGCTTTCTTTTGAATATTAATTTTTAATTGTATAGTCACTAGGCTAAAGAATTGTGGCATTTTTTTCATCTTTTTGGGTTTTTAAAAGGTTGTACACTCTATCTGCATGGATAAGAATGTGTTCATTGCACAAGTAAAAATATTTTCAAATTGCATCTTATTCCTTATATCTCTTGTGTGTTTGATTCTGCTACATCTAAGCTTAGTGCTATGTTGTCCAAGTAGCCTTATTGTCATTCAGGAAAGATATTAGATGAAATGTAACTTAGGAATTATTGGTCTGATTTCCAAAAAGTGACAACTGAATGAGTAAATAATAGATGAATAGTAATTAACAGGCTATTCTGTGAACACTGGAAATAATGGATGGGATTGTGTCAAATATTATTAGTCTACCTCCTCACTGCATTTCATGTGATAAATTTAATAATCCAGAGGCAACCACAATACTATTAATATGCTGATAAACATCTAGTGATAGCAAGGATGCTTGATATCCACTAGAAGGTATAGGGTTTTTTTCTTAACACAGGCATAAGTTTGCATCTCTGTTCTCCTGCTTGGAATTCACAAAACTTTTAATACCTCAGCTATCTGAGAAACTTGAGTGCCCCTTAATACTGAGTTACAAAAATTTTGTGTTAATGAAGAGAAATCAATCAAATGATTGAAAATTACAAAATTATACTGGCCTAGACATGACAATTTCTGTATAATGGTCCTTTAAAAGTCATCTAGATTTGTGAAACACTTTTTCTGCACAAAGCAAAGGATTATATAGTAGTCCTAATACTTCTAATAGAAAATGTGTAGAGAAAAATGAGACTTCTAGCTGAACATAGTGAAAGAAAAAAAAACCTACATGTGAAAAGAACAGCACGTTACTTTTCACTGCAATTGCAATGAAAAATAAAAGAGGAGGATTTGTAACCTTTTGATGAAAAGATTTGAAGGGTGTTTTAGTATTTGAAAAGATTAGTCCCAGAAAAAGAATAATTAGTTCAACAGAGGTTCAACTGTGCTTATGTTGTAAGCACTGTAATAATATTTTACATCTGAGGGTAATTTCAGTAGTAGTCAAAATGATATTTTGGAGCCAAACTTGATGAATGTGAGGCAAAGAACTAACAGCATATGGTGTATTTAGAGATTTTATTATTCATTCTTCAAGGCTTAGCCCTTTTTCAGGAGCACTTCCTTCACATCAAAATTCTGTCATGAAATTATTTCAGAAGAATCTGCAGTGAGTTACATTTGGATCTTCTAAAATATTTTTCCCTATTAATGGTAGGGTGTCTAGCAACATGTGGGTCATTTTACCCACATTTCAGCATCCATCTGAGTGGAACATCAGCACAATAAAATCCCTGCAGTTACTGAAACATAAAGTACCAAAAAACCAATAAACCAATTCAGTTATGTGCAATATATGTTGATATATTCAAATATCCGTTGATCAAAGCATTGCAAGAGTCCATTTTTGATTGGACATGCTAGACTGATCACTAAAAGTGCCAGATGGAGTTACTGAACTGAAAAAGGAGAAAAGAGCATAACACACTCTGCACATATTTTAAGAAGCAAGACAATAAAACAAGTGAAAAAAGTTAACTAAGTTTTCTAAAACAGGAGACGTTCATCCACTTACTTTTCAATCATTTATAGTTATAAATGAGACAAATAATTTCTATTTCTTCCAATTTCCAGAGAAAAAAAAATATTATCTTCATACCAACAGAAAGTCTGTAGTCATTTCAAACAATAAAATTACGCATGTCATGAGAATAGTATACACTTTTTCCTCAAAAGTCATTTACATATTCAATTAGCGATTCTTTTAGTATTAATTGTCTTTTGCTCAAAAAGAACTCTAAGGTCTTTGAGGATGTTGTGTATTCAGTCATCCTGCACAGTAACTCTACTGTGCCCACCTTAATATCTCCATAACTGCACAAGTTTTTTGCGATTTATCTAATTTTGGACCAGCGTTTAGTCTACTTGTACAGCCCTTCTGTGGGAGGACAGGAACACAAAATGAAGAATTAAGGTGTAGCTTTCTCTCTCCGACTTCCTTGTTTTTGCCCGGCTCTTTTTTCCCAGGGCTCTGGCCAGGCGTTTCCGGGAGCAGCCGGAGAGAAGCGACAAGTACCTTTGTTTGTTTGCTATTTAGAGAGCGCGATCATGACCGGGATAAAGAGACTCAAGAGATTGGACACTTGTGTGCAGTCCGAAGTAAGTTGTATTTGCTCAAACGCCACACGTACAAGTGACCCTGGTCTGGGGTTGAGTTACAGGTTTTATAGGGGAAAATAAGAGATAAGGTGAAACCAATAGAACAATGCCCAGTATGAATACATTATAGGTAAAATCCAATGGGAATAGCTTCAGGGGGAAGGGTAAATACACGTAAAAATACAGAATAGAAACTCCAGCTTTAGGTTTAGGAAACAGAAACTCCCATTTCAAATTCACAAAGCTTTTTTCTCCGTCTGTGTAGCTGTACACTACAACATTAAGGTATCATGATGATATTATTCCCCTCTCTGCAGCAGTTCAGTGCAATGCCCCTGTAAGGGCAGCTTGTCCAGAATAGCATTTATGTAAGGTTAAGACAAGGTATAACACTTGTGACAGTCTTTTTCAGAAATAAGTTGGGACTTCATCCATAGTGGTTTAGGGATGAAGAAAGGACAAAATACATCATGGCACTCACCCTGGTACCCTTGTGTCACCTAGCAAAGATTCTAAATATGAACAATTGTTTAAAGTAGAGTGCAAGGTCTGGAATAGTATGCATACCCCCAAATGCACACAGTGTAGGAAAATGCATCCTTCAAAACATTCAACACTCAAAACTGGGTTATATAATATTTCCCTCCATTATTATGAAGTGCAGAATTGGCAACATTGGAGTTTGTTAAATGGTTGGGTTTAACATTTCTACAGGTCAATTATTATGACTAGAATCTTTCATTCATTTCTGCCACTGCTCCATCGTTTTTCCCTCCCCAGTCCTTTATAATTTAACTTGTCACATAAGGCCTTATTTGTTTATCTTCTCTTTTATTTCACTTAGGTTTTGGTTATCTTTATACAACAGTATTCACTTCCATAACATTTTGTAGAGGGCAAGTCAATGTGAATTTTACTCTTTTACCCAGTCCCTACGTAATCTCTCTATGGCATGGTCACTGATTTTTTTAGAGTTTTTTATCCTGAGGGCACAGCTAACAGCATGTTCCCATCATTCTGACCAACATTATTCGTTTTTAATATATCCTATAAAACCTAAAATTGTGGTAGGTTTTTTTCAGTTAAGACTTAAACATTGCAATGGCATTTAGTAATTTTTACTTTGAAAATATCAAGGAGAAAAACTTCAGGAAAGAGAATCTAAATTGTGCCATGTCTGGAAATATAATAATTAAATTTTCTAATTAAGTACTCAGAGTGTAGTATAGAAATTTCTGCATAAAGGATAAATCTGATTGGGCTGTCTTTGGAGAAGTAAAGTATAGTATTTTAAGAATGATGAACTAATAACACCAAAATGGAACAAACAGCAAGTGGGATTTGTCTATGCTGACTGCTATTCAGTACTTAGAATTATGTAATGATAAATAGCACAGGATATACAAAGAAAAGTTTACAGCAAGAGTCCAAGAAAATACAGGTCACTTCTGCTGTAATCATAGGACTCAAGGATACTTTCAGTTGGTTGTCTGATCCAATCGCCTCCTAAGTTATTAACTGCTCTGTGATAATACATTGAAATCCATTGTTCTATGTGCTGTAAAAACACCCTGCTAGGTTTGTCTCAAACTACCTTGTCTCCTAAGCAATGAAAGTAAGGAAATCCAGAGAGAAGCTTATCACAGAGCAAGAAATACAGGCAAGTCACTTTTGCCCAGCCACATTTCCTGTTTTGTAAGGATAGCTGACATCAGGGTCTTATTCAAAGCTCATCAAAATCAGTGTTTCCATTGAATTCTAAATAGGATTCTTAAAGGTGTTTTGGGAAGGCAACTTGCATTGGTCAGACAGACTTGAATTCTCACTGCTGAATAAGAATCCTGTAACAAAAAATCTCTGATGGTTGTTGTTGAGGTCACTGAGTGGTCATGTGTAGCTAGGCCCTGGTGAAGAGAATGTTATCTCAGGTGAATGGTGAACATGCATGAGTACAGGGGTTTTTCTCATGACCCTCACTGGCTCAGATATTCATATTAAATCAGGGATTGCCTTTTTGTATTTTGTTCACCTTTGCCACCAACTTACCGGTGGATGAAAGGGAGGGAACTTAGTGCATGACATAGGTGCTCTTAACACTGCTGTAGTATGCTTTAGGAAAAACCTGATTTCTCATGACTAGAGAGTTTTGCCATTCTCAGAGCAGCATTTTAAGCAGTACAAAGACCAGGCATCATAACCTATCATAGGTCTGTCATTATGCTGATATTTAGTGTGACTGATTTTGTTCAAAGATCACCCATCCATCATCAGTAAATATTATAAAGAAGATTAGTGATTAGTATAAAATGGCAAATAGCAAAGAAAACGAAGCCACAAACAAGCCAATGTGTCTCAAGCTTTGCAAGAAGGAGCAGAATGTTCAGGACTAGAGAGCTTTGGATCTGCTTTTAGGCTCTGTAACAGAATTGAACTGACAGGCCTTGTGGTGAGATCTGGATGCAGATCTCAGCTGGAAAGTTTTGTTTGTGAATAGGTAGAAGTCAATGTCTGTCATTCAATTTGACATACTTCTGTCTGTTCTCAAGCAGTCAGTAAGTCTTTAATCAAGAAAAAACAAGCAAGCAAGAATTTCACTAGTTTCATGAATCATGTGTTTCCTCTACTCTCTTTCATGCTTACAGTATGGTAATAAGGTACAGAACAGTAATGTTAGAGAGACCTCTAGGAGCTCACCTGGTACCTCCTGAGACAGGTGCTCCTTTGTCTCTCCTGACACATATTTCTCTGATGCAACAATAGAGCTCACAACTCACATAGGGCCACCACAGCCTCCCCAGGTCACTTTTTCCAGGACTTCACTCCCCTTACCATTTGGCAGTTTCATTGAGGTCTCTTCTGGATTTTCCTTGATCCAATTTTAATCCTTTGCCTGCCCACTGTAAGAAAGCAATACAGACAGCTCTTTGCAGAAGTCTATTTTGTGAGCAAGAGCTGTCATTGTGTCCCTTTTCTTCCTTAAGCTAAATCCTGACAATCTGTTCTTCTGTGTATGCCATGTTTTCTGGACCTCTGGTTATTCTCATGGCTGTCTACTAGTCCCTGTCTAGTAAACCTCTCCCTTCCCCCTTGCCTTCTTTTCCCTGTCCTTCCCTTTGCTAGTTGCTGGTTTTGAATATTAGCTGGTAATGATGCATCAAAGAGTTGAAACAGAAAGAATCACTATGCATCTCTTGGAAGCTCTCCATGTGAGGTTTTTGGTTTTTTCATGGCACTGGTGACTCAAATTTCAGTTGTCATCCCCCTGACTCTTCCAGTTCTCTGTCTTGTATTTGTGCTTTACATTTATCCCTATTCAGCAATGTGTAGCTCTGTCATGATCTTTTATGTTTTTCTGCAGCTTAATTTATAGTGAACTTTTAAATCACTTAAGTTACAGGATTTGTGCATGTGGTAGTTAATACAGTGAAAGTGTGAAAGAAATTTACAAAGCATTGAGCCTTTCTGTGCACCAGAATTGAAATCATATTGTGCTGGGACTCAATGCACAAAAGCAAGTCTTAATTTTAGAGGCCTGGGAATTATTAGAGAGATTTTAGTGTTTTCTTGATGCTCCTGTTATTAAAAGTTATTAAAAGTAATTGCAGACTGAAATTGTAATACTACAGAGCTATCATTCATTGATTTTCAGTTCTTTCTAGGCAGCCTTGTGAAACAAGAAATTAGAATGAGCTCCTTGAAGTGCAAGCATTTCTCTCCTCTGTCACAAACGTGCTCCAGATGGCCATTGAGCTGGGCTGGTGGAGGTGTGGTGGGACGAGATTTCAGAAAATTGTTTTACCCTTCTGTTATTCATGCTGAACATTGTAACTGAAATGCCATTCACTGTGCTGTCAGACTGGGACTGCCAGAACAGAGAGACAGACAGATGCTATTACACAGTGCAGAATTACCAAAAGGAAAGACATTTCTTGCTAACAAAATAGACCACATGTTAGCTGGTAAAGGGAAATAAATCAGAAATGTGCATAGGTTTAAAAGATAAGTACCTGCATACACATATGGATCTACATACATAGCTGTATATGCATGTATACAGGGTACATATATATTTCTTCCCTGTACATATAGGCATACATACCTACAGATATGACATATTGGAATCCATTAAGCTAGCAGGGACCCATTTTGGATTCTTTTTTTGTCTGCCTTCTTTCTGAACATAGTACATACATACATAAATCAAATGAGACATCTGGAGTTTCTCTTGATATGGAATTACTTTATTTTGGCTTTGATTGTATTGCCATCATCTTATGAGGTTTCCTAAATAGATAAGCAGAGAACTATTACAATTTGGCACTCCCTTGTTTTATACACCACCTTTCTCCCTTTTAATTTTCATCTCTCTCCAACTAAAAAGTCCCTTAATTTGCGGAACAAAAAAGAAAAAGAGGTAAAAAAAGGAAAAAAGAAAAAGGTAAAATTGAGGTAAGGCAGATAAAAGTTAATAGAAAAAAAAAAGGTTAATTGGAAGTTAAATGCAGAATTCATAAATAAAATAAGTATTTGTTTGACAACAATTTGAAGGAATGCTCAGTTTTATCAGAGAGAACTTCCTAGCCATCAACTTATTCCCTAACACACCTATAGCCACAGGGCCAAATCTCTTAATTTGATTCAAGGCTGGTCTGAGCCCATTATAACACTCTTCACAGTTGAATCCTAGCAACTGCTGACAACTAGAAAAACAGTAACTTCTTTGAATCTTGAAAAGTAGTTACCAAATCATGGTGGAGCTAGTAAAATAATTGTTCAGCAAACACTAATTGAACTGTATTCCATGTATCAATTGTCAGTTAAGTATCATCCAAGTTACTATATGTTTAGTCATTATATGTTCAAATGCATATTTTCGTGTCTCACTCATTATGTCCTTTAGTTAAAAATTTTATTTTCTACACTTTTTATAAGTAAAAGTGTAGTGCTTTGACTGTTAGATTTTGCCAATTCACTGAACAGGAATTGTACAGAAAAATGTATATATTACATTCCATCTTTATTCTCTATAGTAGCATAGAGGAGAAAATATTGTCTCCTCCAAAGAAATTGATCTTTTGTTATCACCTACCTCGAATGTTTCAGTGATACAGAGATTTGTTCAGTCAGGGGTCAGAATCACCCTCTAATTCATCATGCAGGTCTTTGTGTCATCTTCCTTATAGCATAGAGGGAACTCATGCCTCATTGGAAATGTCTTGAAATTCCATTTGCAGAAAAGCCATTGTAAATGGTTGACTGTGGGGATTGCAGATGAAAAGAATTCTGATCCCTTTAATAAAAGACATAAGTTGTGCACCTGTGTGTTCTGCCTCTCCCCTTTCCCTAAAAAGAAATTGATTTTGCCTGCCATGTTTTCTTCCCACAATGGCAGGTTTTTGTTCCATTTCTGACTAACTAAAGTGACAGTGTTCATTTTGAGACCACCTCTACAACAAAAGTAAATGCTATATTGAAAAAATAAGTCAAAGAGATAATTTCCTTACTTCCTGCTACAGGGTTCTAAGAAAATAGTGCATCACAACAATCTGAGCATTTCTTTAAAAGCTATTAACTCAGAAAACAAAAATATCACATTATAACATTCTATTAGATGACTGTTGTTCAGTATCTTGCTTGATAAAGTTACTATACCATTGCATCTTCCTAGAAATTTGTTGCCTTAAACAGTCTTCTCATTCTTTTTATTATGTTGTCAGTCAAAATTTTAAATAAACATCTGGCATGCTTCTGGAACAATAGACCTGAGCTTCGATTATACTTTTTCTCTTAGATAATTTATGTTTGTAGTAATTAGTGACACTGTCTGATCAAGGAATAGAGTTTTTGGAAACAGTTGTTTTGTAGCTCTTTCACAGTCATTAATATCAGATCTGTGCAATACTGGATGAGCCAGAAATGTATATTTAATCTAGTTCAGGCAGGTGAACATCACTGAATCTCATTTTAATTTTTTGAAGATGATGCTAATACAGTTACCAGTTTCATGCACTCAGGCTGGTTTGATGTCACCTGCAGAAAAACAGATGCCAGGTGGTACCTCAGCTGGAACAGAGCTGGAGTTGCATAGACAGGCAATACTGGATGTAGGACAAAGCCTCCTAGACTCAGTTAATCCATCATTGTCTTTGGACAATTTGGACTGGTGTCCTAGTTTCAGTTGGAGTAGAGTTCTTCTTTTTCCTAGTAGCTGATACAGTGCTCTGGTTTGGCTTTAGTATGAGAATTATATTGATAACTCAGCTGCTGCTAGGTACAGCTTGTCCCAAGGACTTTTCCATTCCCCAGGCTCTGTGAGGGAGCAGGTGCACAAAAAGCTGTGTGGGAGAAAGCCCAGGACAGCTGACCCAAACTGGCCAAAGGGATATTCCATACCCTAGAACATGATGCTCAGTGTATAAACTGGGGGAGTTGGCTGGGAGATGCCAGTTGCTACTTGGGGACAGGCTGAGTGCTGGTGAGTGGATGATGAGCAATAGTACTGTACATCACTCATTTCTTTTGGGGTTTTGTTCTCTCTTTTTATTACATTATTACTATTATTGTTGTTGGTTTTGTTATTGTTTCCTTTATTGAACTGTTCTTATCTCAGCCTATAGGTTTAACTTCTTTTTCCATTCTCCCCCATCCCACTGCAAGCAGGGTGTGTGTGAGAAAGCAGCTGTGTAGTACCTAGTACAGCTGTCAAACCACAGCAACTGGCAGAGTGAGTTCATACCAAATCTGTACCTTTTCCATCATTCATTTGCACTATTTCTGCTCTGGTACTAGGAGTCATAAAGCTATTCTTACTGTATGATAGACCTGAGCAGTTTGAAATGGATTATATAAAAATGACTAATACAATTATTCTTGATGAGTTTGGATTCCAGCTCATTCACAGTTATTATCTCTTCATACCTTATCACAGGATAGCACAGAGGTAAGAGTTTATTCTGCTCCATACACAGCTCCAAATATCTTAAGAAGAATATGTGGTTCACAACTGGAGAACCACTGAACTAGACTACTGGAGCAATGGGTTATTTATTAGGAATAAATGAAACATTCTGCATTATAATGCAAAGCTAGTCTTAGCTGCTTCACTCCATGCCCATCCTTCAGTCTGTTTCCCTTTCTGAAAGAAATATGTCCAGTCTGAAGCCAGAATTTCTGTGGTAGTAGTTTGTTCAGATCATCCATCAATAAAACAGACTCACAGCTGCCAGTTCTGTTAGGTCAGATTGTACAATATCTCTCTTTTTCCAGAGACTGTCAGAGTTTAAGACTTGAAGAAGAGGCAGCAGCTGGTCATTGCTGATAAGACAAGGTGAACACAGAAAGTTATAAATAAAACATACATTTGATACAGAATGTGCAATAAATTTTATAAGTTACTCATTAACAGGTCCACAGCTTGTATCTACGGCTGGATCTCACCCAGTAGGTCCACACTGTACAGTTGGCTTTAGTGCTTCTTTCTGGGCATCAAAATAGTAGTTTTTTTCCAGTTTCTCTCTAAAGGTTTGTCACTATCTACAAAGTAGCAGTATGTTGTGCACAGCTGGTCCAAAATTGTAACACTTCTCTCAAATTGCATCTTTGTTCTGGAATGGGATAGGATATAGACTAACTGTAGTGTGAACAGCAATTCTATGCATACAACTGCAAGTGTCTCTAATTCAGAGATCATTCTGTATGTTCCCCAAAGGCCTTTAAAAACAATTTTAGTGGTCTCTTCTCAGACTTTTAGTGTAGATGGAGAATTAAAAGCTAGATGCAACTACATCTATCTGAGTTCATATTAATGGAAATACTTCAAAACCTTGATAACTTTTGTCACACAATAAACTTGGTTAAGTCATTCACTTGTAGGAGAAAGATATTGGAAAAAGGCACTCTATATAACACTGAGAGTTGCAGGTACCTTCTAATCTAACCTGATTTATAGGGTTAGTTCTTCCAAACAGAACCTGCCAATAGTCACAAGAGAAGTAAAATTAAAGAAAATATTACATGTGAAAATGTAGGACTCTTCAAACACAAATTAATCTGTCAGATCAACTGTAAATATCTGAAACCAAAACAAGGGAAATCTTATACCAGGCTTTCTTGCCTGAAAACCATCAGGCTTTTGGTCTATAAGGTGAGCAGAAAATTGTCTGAGCAGCCAGCCTCAGAGTGTCAGAGCTAGTGGTTTAGTGTCCACCTGCTGTTCCTCAGGGACTAGCATTAAAGCTAATGCTAACTAATGTTTATGTCAAAAATGTTGGGACAGGATGAACTCTCAGCTACTTCACAGGTAATACCAGAGTGGTCAATAGGCCAGGCTGTCACTCAGAGGGAGCTTTATATGCTGCACAAGTGATCTGGCAGGATACTTATGCAGTTTAACAATCCAGGTTGGGACTCTAAACTGGAGGCAGTCCAAAGGTAGGGCCATGAAAATGGTTTGGAGAGTAGAGAATATAATATACAAGTAGAATCAAAGAAAGCTGGGTTTGTTCAGGTTGGAAAAGGGAAAGCTAAGGAGGGATCGAAATGCTGTCTTCTGGTGCTTAAGAGGTGGTACAACAGAGGAAATTCCAGCTGATCTAAAGAGGAAAAAATTATTTTACTGTGAGAGTAGTGGTCCATGGCAGGAAGCTGCCCAGAAGGGTTGTGAAATCCCAGACTCTGGAGATTTTTCAGGTCTATAAATGCTGTGGTTCAAGGTTAAAGTTAACACTACTTTGAGCAGAGGTTTGGAGTAAATGATTTCTGGATGTCCCTTCCATTTTACATTGTTCTGTTTATGCAGGAAGCCAATTTTGACAGGAAGTGAAGGGTAGGTGAAACCATAGCACACTGAGGAGAGAATTTTGTGGCAATGCCACAGGTTGCTGAAGAATCACTGGACAGTGATCAAATTATGACAGTGAAATATAAGATAAAAAGGAGCCCCTCAGAGTCAGAACTTCAGTAATGTGGCACAGCATGAAAATAGCAACCCTAAGCTCCACTGTCAAAATTAAACAAGAATCCAGTGTTGTTTGCAGAGAAATGATGGGGTATCCATCTTATTAATAATATAGCAAGTACAAGTGGAAAATCAGTCATGATTACTAAAGGTTCCAAGTAGTTTTCAAGGATAGCAAACAACTTTTGTTTCATTTGAAAATATTACAAGGCCAGAAGGGATTTTTACAATTATTTATTCTGACCTCAAATTTAATGCATGCATTTTCTCTTCACATAGAGCATATGTTTTAGAAAATATCTTATTTTTCACTATACAAATTTTTAGTTGTAAAGAATCTAACATAACTCACAGCAAATTATGCCAAAGGCTAATGAACTTCACTTAACTTTATTTCTAGCTTAAAAAATGCCTCAGTTCATCTTCTACTGGTGGGTTATTTCATGCTTTGCCTGCTACAGTGAGAAATTTCATACCAACTCCTGGAACTTCTGCTTTGTCTCTAGGTATTTGGAGAGTATAACCAAGTTTTTATCATTTTACTTCAGGGTTTTCAAACTTGTATTCCAAACATCACTCCTATAGCTGGCAGTATGTTGTGGAGCCTGTTCACTGAGAGAGAGACTTTGTGCAATAACTGGGATTCAACAGGACAGCCCTCTTGCAAAATGCTTGTGACTCACAAGTGAAGAAGGGCTCTGTATGATAAAGTTCCAGGTCCTTCAAAATGATCAGTCTAAACCAGCTTTTTCAGTCCATTATTTTGAATCTTCCTCCACATTTTCTTTATGGCAAGAAGAAGTGAGTGTGCATGCTGTTTCACTGACACTGTTGTGGTTTAGGAATGGTATTCCCCAATTTAGTATTCCCACTGAAACTCCAAACCAGGCACCACTAATTCACTGTCCCCCTCGCCCTCCCTCAGAAGCAGGTTGGGGAGGAGAACTGGAGGTACAAAAGGTAAAGATCGCATGTTGAGATAAGAACAATTTCCTGGAAAGAGCAACGAGATAAGAAAACAAGCCAAAACAGCTACAGTATCCATAACAAAATGAACAAGAGAGGCAAACAATTTAAGGCATGAGATTGTTTGGAACTGGCACCACCCAATTGCTTCCTCTAGCTTGGAACCAGCATTACTCCACCATTCCTTCTACCACACCTACTCAGATGGAAGGGACCCTGTGAATGCAGGGGGGAGTGGGTTGGAGACAAAGATAACCAAACACCCAATGCCTATGCAGCAACAGCGAGGGTTTATTCTTTGAACCCCTCTTTATAAAGGGCATTTGAAAAACCCAGTCTGTATAGCTCATTGGTCTGGTCTTTGATACTGCCCAGCTCCCAGACCATGAGATGTCTGTAGCTTAGGACAGAATGTAACTGGTTGAGGTTCCTCTCTGTCTACCCAGGGGCTGGTTTACAGAACCAGCCGAGTTTCTTGTCTATGGCCAACTTAATTGTCCAGTACAAGCCAGCTTGTACAATAACAGGACCCCTTCCCCAACAGCCCGAGCAATGACCTGGGGTGGTATAGAACAGCCTCCATGTCCCAGCCTGTTGCTACTGCAAAAATCCACCCTGTCCTGGCCAGAACCAGGACAGTCATGTAACAGGCCAAATATACCCAAAACACTTCTCTCAGTTTAAATTTTTTCTGTATCATGTGCATCAAGGGTTCTTATTAATATCAGTATTTGAAGAAGGTATTTCCATATCAAGTCATGGTCAGAGACAATTTCCAGGTTCAAAGGCCAGCAGCCACTGGGTAAGTCCACAGTGACAAGGCAGGTTCAAGGTCAGGCCAGAAGGCCATTTGGCCTAGGTCTGAACTGGAGACGTCCAAGACTGCAATGCCTGCAGTGTTGCACATGTAGGAACACTCTGAAAATTATTTCTCCAGGAAAGGGAGGGACCCTCAATGAGGTTTTCTGGCAGAGTTTTTGGGAGAAAGCCTCTGCTGAAGCGTCATCCAGCTTTTTTTGGAGAAGCTTCAGAATCAGTTGAGGCTTTTAAAAGACCTCTCTGAGCAAGCTGACCTTGAAGGCAGGAAGGTACACTCCTGGTCCTCACGAAAGAAAACTGCAGGCTGGAGCAAAAGGAGTCCAAATAATTGACCACAGGAAATAACATTGGTGTTGATATCTTCATCAATATGTCATTCTCCCTCTAGAGCATGGAGCTTAAATTCTGTCACACAAAGCAGGGGAAATAATTCATCATGTCAGTGCAGTAATGTAGGATTTTCAAGTCAAGTTTTTCAGAAGCAAGTGAAATTGGAGTTCTGCTTCTACTGTTAATAGTGCAACTGGAACTCCATACACTGCACCAGCATAATTCTTCTGCCATGTGAGTATATAATGATAGTTAAGAAATGTCATTTCAACTCATAGAATAAGATATTAAAATAATATCTTATTAAGTCTTCAGTAAAGTACATCATTAGCCAATTTCAATTTTCCCATGGAGAAATGTGAAACCCACGTGTGAGAATTAATATGCTTGAATGGACTGATGAAAAAAGTTTCAGCAAGGAAAAAGACTGCCCTGAGCGCAGGCTGAAGGAACTAGTATCTTGGCAATGTGAAACACATCACCTAACATTTCTGTTTGTCAGTCTCAATCAATACGTGTGTCTGTTTTCCAGAAATCAATAGAGACATAGTTCTTTACAGTAGCCATGAGACCCAACCTGACCTGGAAAAGAAATCGTCTAAATAGCAAAAGTCCATTATCAAGGCTGACAAATGATAAGCTAAAAAAAGGATTCTGAATATTTTCATTTATGATCCCAGCATTGGAGCAAAGAGATTTTTCTCCAGAGTAAGCTGTAGATAACACAACACAGATCTGAAGTCAGTTACTCCACTCCCCTGCTTACTCCCTTTCGCACTGAAATTTGTATCCTTTTAAATAACTTCTATGTAACAACATTATCATCACTAATATCTCATATAATTTCTAAAGTCTGTATGTATTAAGTATACCCTTTAAAAGGTTATTCATACATTTGTATGAATTCTAATAAGAGGATATAATAGTCTGCAATAATTTACAGGTTGATCTTAAACAGCAAAAGCATTTTGAAATGAAACAGTTTGGACTGTAGTAACATGAAAACATGAAAATGCTTTCTAAGAGGGTTTCCCTGGGAATGTTATTCTTTACCATGTTCCATTTCTGTCTCAAATGTCCTTCCTTAGCAGATGGTTTGGGTTTGGACCTCCAGCTTTAATCTTTATTGGTCCCAGAATGATGTTTTTTGCATAGTATAGCTTCCTTTATTTCAATTTGGATATGCTTGATAGTTGGGCTGTTGTAAGCCTCGGGGCTGAGGCTCGTTGTGTTGTTTTTTCCTCATTTGAAATCTATATATATTTTACAAAACACAGTGCATTGAAAGTCGTGGTGATGCCTGTTTGGGTCATTATTAGTTCCAAAGGATGGGATACCCTTCAGACTTGGCAGTTTGGGAATATTGTTGCTATCATGAAAACAGATTAATATCAGTATTCATATGTTATTACTAGTTCTGGTTTCAAAAGTTTCCATGCACACTATGTAATTGGAAAAAAAAAAGGCAAATTTTCTTAGGCTGAAATATCAGTGTTATTATCAAGAATTCATGGTTTTCAATACAGCAGTGGAAGAACAATGAAACAGAAGAAGTAAAGCTAAATGTTCTGAGGTTCCTCAAGGGTCAGTGGGGAAAAAATATCAACAGCAGCAGTAGCAGCTGCAGCAGTCTCATCAACAAAAGAAAACCCTTGTGCTTCCCAAAACCAATTTCCAACAGTGCCACAGTCCACGTTCTGTATGAAGTGCCAGATATTAAGTTCACATGGATGAAGAGAAGCCTGAAGTCCTTCTGTCTTTTATAATGGATTTTTCTTTCAACTTAAACTACTGCCTGGGGGCAAGGAGCAACATTTCAAAAGGAGAAATACTTGCAAGAGGTATGGAACCTCCAAGGAAAGACCATTTGGAGAAAAAGATTGCATCAGTTCTGCTCACATTGATTGTAGTTTAATTTACCTTGGGATCTTGTTAGTTTTAGTTCATTTGTTAGTAAAATGCTGGCATTGGCTCTTAGGGAGTTGTCATATTTAGTTTCATGTAGGCTGTTATTGCTGCAAGTGAGATAAAATGGAGCAGCAAGATATTCTGGGCTAGATGATGTAGGTGTGCAGAAGAATATTACCCATTTTCTTCTCTGTATAGGTTAAAGGCACTCCTATGTGGGTGTGTGAAGCAAGACCCCAAGAATTATTTAGCTATTTTAAGCTTATTTAAGGAATGTTGTGATTGTCTTCATATAATTAACAGCAAGGGAATTAATCTAAAAATAAGATCATGAGTACGAATCTGTGATATCACTATCACTGACATAACATTTTACAGAACTTATTTTTTCTTTTGCCCTGTTGCCACATAACGCATAGAATGCCACGTTACATGATCCTCCTTTTGCTCTCAGTCTGATCAAATCATTTCAGTCTGATTTTACATTCCCTATAAATCATACTACTTACAAGAGTAGCCATTTTTGTTCTAATAATCACAATTTCTGAAGTCTTCCAATGGGACTCTGCCATAAAATGAGGCTGTGGCTACAGAAAACTTCAGAAGACATCCCCTCACTGTTGAAATATCATTGGTGAGTTCCTAGGCTTTTTAATGTCCTTTTTAAGAAGGTAAATAAATCCAGGTTTTTTAACTGTATTCACCTGCAGAATTTCAATGCTAATGGCTGCATGTATGTGTGTATGCTGCTTACTCATCCATCAGGTTTGGGTAGAGATATGTTTGTCAATTGATCACAAAACGACACAGCAAAATAATGGAATCCTCTGACTTATTGTTAGTATGTTCTTCACAAGATCATGACATGGACATGGGCATTCTGTCATGACCTGGCTGGGCAGACCCCAGGGTGAGATATAAGTTTCTTGTGGGACTTTCCCAGCTTTGATGTTGCCGGCACCTGTTCTACCTCAGGTAGTCCTAGCTTTGAAAAAGTTATTCTTTCAGAACACATAGTAAAAATTATAATTAACTGGTTTTTATTGAGTATTTATGTCTGTAAGTGTTCTTTTTATTCCACAAATGACATTTAGTTTTTTGAAAATACTTGCTTTTCCCCATAGCACTAAACTAAGACATTTATTCTTAGGCCTTAAATGATCCAGTAAATTTACAGTACACAATTAATTGCAACAGTAGCAAGTTTGGCACACCATGCTGGTAAGGATAGCAGGGTCTGTAGTGATTTTATAATGAATTCACTCAGCAAATAGTAGCATACAAGGACATCTGACAGCTGCTTTCCCCAGCTAAATCTCACCACTGAGACGCCATTCCAAGAAAAATAACAAGTCAGGCTTGGTTAGTAGTGCTGCAGCTTGGAATACGAGTTTTGACAAGGGAAAAAATCATTTGTACTGTACTAGCTTTTCATGAGCTGGAACAAGGAGTAAATCTCTCCAATGGCAAAATAAAGCTGTCAGACAGCTTTTTCATAAGATGCCATTGGACATCAATACGACAGTTCTCCCTGCTGATCTTTTTTATAGATTGCTAATTCTGAAAGAAAAGTCATCTCTGCCTACATATTTGTGTATTCAGGCACTGATATTTTAGAAGGAGTTATACTAGAACAAAAATACAGACTCAATAAACAGGACTACCCCTATAGCCTTGATGAAAAGGTGCTTTAGCTAAAAATCTGTCTCTAGGAAAAGATACTGTATTTGCTGCTTTATATTTTGAGATTGATATATACATGTATGAAATAAGTTCACTCAAAATTTAACAGGCAAATATCCAGGCACATGAGAATACTTTGATGAACTGAAGAATACAGCAATGGCCATCAGCCTGAGGCTTGGTCACCATTAAGGCAGTAATTTTGTTTCTCAAGCACTTGAATAGGTTTCCTTTTCTGTCTTTGCTGGACATAGATGAGAAAATTTGGGCTTTTCTCATTTGGCCACTTTATATGCACTAAAACATAAGTGAAGCCTAAGAAGTACACTGAAGACTGATTGCAGGGGTCTTCCCTTCCAAGATAAGTGGGAAAGCCAGAGCTCCTGGTGGGACATCTGAATGTCTGATTTTCTGAGTTTCTGGTACTGAACGTCATGGAAGTTCTTCTAGTTTAGGGTTTAGGGAAGTTCTTTTAGTTCTAGAGCTATAGAGATGGTTATCTTTATCTTCACTTTAAAGTACACTACTTTATGGCTGTGGAGGAAAAGGAGACAGCAATTAATTCTTAATGTGCTCTTAAGAAAACAGTAAATAGAGTGTGTTGTATTAATATTTACTGAATTTTTGTATGTTTTTCACAAGTATTTTCCAATAATTATCTTAATTTTCTATTAAAATCTTAAGACCATATCCCTTTAATGGATTACCTTTGAGGTATGGCATAATTCTGAGTATCTTACAAAGGAAAAAAATAAACACTTCTTTCTAAGGACTGTTGCATTAAAATGCTTTGGCCATGAATTCAGACATCACATCGACTCTTATATTAGCAAGCAAGGCATGTTTCAGAATTCTCTTTCTGGGCAGCCATTAAATCTTATCTTTTCAGGCAGTTTAAAAAGTCTTTGCAAATAAATTGTACTGTCAAATAGACCAACCACTTTTGTGAGCTTATAAAGAGAACAAGTGTTTGAGGCTAGTCTTACTAAAAGAAAAAAAAAAAATCATTTGCTAGTAGCGCTGTGAAAAAAAGAAGTCAGATGTGAGTGCCTACAAAATGAAAATTATCATAAATAGCAAACTAAAAGTTTCAGGTTATTCTTCCATTAAATGCACAAGTAGCTACAGATTAGGTGTTCCTAGTTTCCTGAAGTGGCTGAGGGTACTTCTAGTTTCTTTTCCTTTTATTGGTTGGTTTTTGAATGTCTCTTTTGTCCCCCAAGATTCCAGTGTGCTCAAATGCCTCATTCATGTTGCCATGACAGTTTGACTAATCTCAAGTCTTAGTCATTAGAATGGTGACCACTGATGCAAACTCTATTCACAAAGAGTAAGCACTCTTTATATTTTTCCCAACTGGTTGGAAAAAAAATGATTTATCAGTTAACAAAATGAGAGTAGAAGCATAAGAATTGACTTCACTTACAATTCTCATATTAAATTCATGTGTGCATGTTTCACAGCACATTAGTGAGCAAGAAGTGTTACTGAAAGAAATATAAAATCAGTAAAATATTAATTAAAAAATAATCTCACTATAATCACATATGCAAGAGCTCTCCTTTTATTTTAGAAGGTTCACTCAAAGTCAGTTTCTATACAAGTACTGTTGTTGAAATATGGAAGTGTGACCTGCCAGACTCTTCTCTGTGTTCTTTTTTCTCAGTTTGAAATGATTCGGCCCTCCGGGTGATCACTGAAGCTGGCAGAACCTGCTCATAATCCACCTGAGTTGTGAGCAGGAGCAGAATCTCTCACAGTTTAGGTTCTCCAGTTGTCAGCATCCACTCTTGCCAGGAAACTCCTCAGCTTCTGGGTTTTCAGTCTAGGTGGGTGTGGGTATTCTCAGCTCAGTCAGAGAGAAAGAGAAAGGTTTTCTAACCAGGCAAGAGCCTGGGAAGTAGTTGGAAAAGAATGTAAATAATTTTCTAATCTATCTTCTTATTCATATTGGATATGTTCTGCTACTGTGCATCATTCACTGCCCACCAGTGGTGTGGGATGTTTTTACTCTAAGACCAATGAAATTAGTCTTCTTGATGTGCTCTATATATAGAGCGGTACATTTGAAATAAAGGAGAGAGTTCATTTTCCTAGCCTTCTGATCTGGAGTTCTTTGTTCCCATCCTGCTCACCGGCGTCAGGTGGCCACTTCCCAAGACATGAGACAGGGGCAACAAACCTGCAAAGTGTCTACTCAGCTTCATGTTGGTCCGAAACATGCATATAATAATAAAGATGAGGAAAAATCAAAACAGCACAAAATTAACCAGGCCAGCAAAACCTACCCAGCTTTGACACCACTGACTTTAATAATCCTAAACTGGAACATGTGGATGTACTTGATGTGTGAGTGACATTAAACGCCTTTTGATTTTTTTTCAAAATAGTAAGTCTTCAAATGCTCAGATAAATGGCTCACAATGTTCATTAAGAAGACTTGACCTGAGTGGAATAGATACTGCTGATGGTGTGAAGAAAAAAGCTGGCAATAAGAAGCAAGGTGAAAGCTGTGAAGCACACAACCACATTAGCATGCTGAACTTTTCAAACAGTGACAAAATTATTCTTTCAGTGTCTGTTTCTTCACTGCAATAGCAGATAGAATTCCTGCACAGGTGTTAATGAACCATGACCTTCAATCAAGTTGACCTTGTGTGACGCTAAATGTACTGGGTATCATAGTGTAGCTGAATGCAAAATGCATGTTTAAAGAAAGTATTTTATTAAAAAATAGAAGAATTATACCCAGCTTTCCACATGTGCAAATTGAATTTTGTATTTTTTTAAGTATTGTCTTTAACTTCATCATCATATATTACCCCTGGGAAATAGCTGTCATTTCTACCTATAATTAATTCAGGTGACCAAAGTTGCAGTTTTGAAAAATGTCTTTGGGCCTATTGTGCCAATAACAATGATGGGGTAATTAAATCAAGCTATTCCATTAAAAAAGAAGTAAAATACTGAGCAAATGAATATTTTCTGGAAATAATAACAATCATACAAATACTGTAATTGTTGTTGACATTCCTTAGTATTTAATGGGGATCTATAATACTAATGGAAACTGGAAAGGACTGGAAAGGACCCATTTAATTCAAAGCTATCCAGTCCCGTAAATGAACAACTAATTTCTTCCAGGGAATAGCTAAATGTAGTTGTTAAAGTTAGACAGGGTCCTCAATAAGTAATTTTCACTGGTCTTGTTTTTCAGAGGTTCTGAGCCATTGACTTCCATTTGAAAGAATCCCTAGCCTTTCTTTTTAACTATTTTCTTTGGTTTTAAGGACCATATCGAGGTCAGGGAAATTTCCAGAGCAAATGGAAGAGATTTATTTAACTTCTCCAGGAATTTTTCAAATAAATACTTTCATCAGCATTCTAAGGGCTATATTTTGAATGGAGTCCTCTGAATGCAGACTGCCATGGAGCATCAGTCCACTTAATTTAGTTCTCTGAGTTCTCTCAGTATTGCTGCTTAAGTTACTACTACTGAATACCTAGAAGTAAGAGCCCTAAAATGTTGAAAGTAGCAGTATTTTAATTAATCAGTTGCATTTAAAAATAATAAAATCAATTGTTTATATTAAATGCTCAGTAGAATATAAAGTGTACTTTCAAAAGTTATACGTTTTGAGACTTCAGCAAAAGTGCGCTTTAAAAAGTTGTACATTTCGAGACTGTTCAGCTATATTAGAAATAAATATATTATTGACTATTAAGAGTTCTGTTCATACTACATTAACTTTTGTTGGGTATGGTTTTATATTAAATGAAATGGTTCACACAAAGATGCATTTATGAGATGAAAAAGGAATCACTTTTTTATGACACTGTGAGAATACAAATAAGTGATCTGTGAGAATACAGAAAAGTATCCTTAATCTTTACTTTTTCTTGAATATTCTGTACAGGAGAACTTAATAGAAAACATCAGTGACCAGATTCTTTACAAACTTTGATCTAATTACTGCAAATCTGGCCTACCAGATTTAACCAAAGTTATACATTTTGTTACACATTTTTAATTAAAAGAATAATATATACATTGTTATACGAAGTTATACATTTTATAACCAGCCCTGCAAAGACATTGCAACCATTGTTAAATGTATTCCACGTAAATGTTAGACTTCTGTCTGTGTCTCTGTGTGTGTGTGCATGTGTGAGAGAGAGAGAGACAGAGAGAGATTCAAATCACTACAAATATGATTTGAGTCTGATGTTATAGCCATGCTCATATGTCTACATGCCCCAATAAAATCATATTGGCCATTTTGTCCTTAGAAGACTGTTCTTTCTGTGAGGTTTCTGTATCTCTTAAAAATTGGATATCTTTATCCATTTTCTTGGTATCCACACCTTACTTTACTCTGATAATATCATTATTTTTCTGCTAAGTCACTGAGCACACAAAACCTTGCAAGGAGCTTCTCTTCAAGAACAACATGGAAAGACATCCTGGTCATAATTCAGCACACACAAACTTCAACACTTCCCACAGCATCCCTCAAAGGAGAGCTGGTTTGCACCCAAAAAGCAGTTCTGCATCAAGGCTTTATTCTAATCAAAACCCCTTCGCAGGCAGAGTCTCTTTCCTCCTCCATCTTCTCATTATGCTATTTGTCCACAAAAGCTTGGGGGGGTGGGGGGGGGAAAGCACTCAGTCGATGAGAACAACTAAAAAGCTTCCCATGACTCAAAATTTATATATAAGGTAAGGAAACCCTAAAAAACATAGAAGAAATATCTTCTTGTATTACTTCTCTTTGCAATACATTCAAAAACTACTTTTTGTCCTTAAACTGAATTTATATGCTCTTAATTCCATAAGACCAACATTTTTGATAGTTTAGCAAAACAATAACTTTTGGTAAAATAGTCTGATACTTAAAATTACATCCATTAATGATCATTCTTCACACTGGACTGCAGTGCTCCTTCTACTTGGATTAGCCTTTTCCAAAACCTTCCAAAGCAGGAAAAAAAAAAAAAAAAAAAAAAAAAAAAAAAAAAAAAAAAAAAAGCAAAGGGCTTCTGAGCAGAAAGATTTACATCTTCAAAAGGAGACTCTAGAGGTATAAAAGAGAGTGAAGTGTGAGAGAAAAACAGTGATCCTCTTTCTAATTTTTTTCCTGCATGATACATCCTCCTCCCTTCTAGCTTTTCTTTTCTGTTGTTTTTTTAATCTCTCCATTTGCAAGGTTTTACTCTTTGTTATGCTCAGTCATACAGGTGTCTGCAATATAACTGCATAGCATTCCCAGTTTGAAGCATATGAACTTTAGACAAAATGTTGCTCATCCTTTTCTTGGCTGACGCGAAGCAGGAAGACTGAAAATCTCATTTGATTTTACTGATGCCGAACAGATAGGATGTAACTGTGTCTCCACACCTTTTATTAACCAGAGCTGTTATTATTAACTGTAATATTATTATTAACTGTAAAGGAGCTCCAGAACCTCTTGTATGGCCACTGTGGTGCACAATGGTCTGGTGTGACACTCATCTCATTCCTGTGCCTGGGGCTTTGTCCACTGCAAGGATCCCACCTAATGAGAGCTATCTACCAAGATCTCCTCTCTTACAAGCCTTAGCACAATACACCAGGCAATCAGAGTGTTGGGTGGTGTTCACAAGGCAATGCTGTGATTATTGGTTGTGGGGATGTCTAGCAGCATATGTCCTGAATGCAAAACCCTTAAAATTATATATTACGTTCTTGACCTTTCAGAAATTTTAAACATGCACATTAGTTTCTTCCTAAGTCTGTGTTCTTAAGCCTAAGGGTAGGTCTTTTCTGCAGAATGAAGAAGCACAGGACTTAGCCAGTATATATAAAAACACACTAAACACACTAAACACACTAAAAACAACAGATGTGAAAAACAGCTCTGTGTATGCCAGAATACGCTCATGGTTTAAAACTGTACATCAATTGTCATTTAAATGAGTTCAAACATGCCCCATTTGTGTCTGTCATAGTGGTCCATGACAGCAATCACTGTAGTCTGTAATTCTGCCATCAATTTTGTCTGCTTTAATCATTCTACCGCTTTCTGAATTTTTGATCTGCTTTTTGACAATTCTAAGTAATCTTTTTTCTCCTAGTGCTTTAATTAACAGTCTTGCTTCCCAGTAAATTATTTGCTGACTGAATCATGCAATCCTTCACTTGACAGAAAGGATGTAAACAAAGAGAATTTTGAGCAACAGTCAAAACAGCAGCATTGGTGCCACAGCATAAAAACTAACTTCAAAGATGAGATAAAAAACCCCTGTAAAATAGGAGTTTCAGATATCATTAACTCTGCAGTTGGATCCTCTATTAATGAAAGCAATTCTGTCATGTTCTGTGGAAAGATAACATTTACCCTTAAATGCTTTTTAAATAATCTTTTGTACTACAGGGCTACATACTCTCAGAATTGCTAGATTGCATTGCAGGTTGGGAATGCAGCTGCAGCATTCACATGGCACATTCTTCTAACTTGCAGCACTTTGTTCTGTGATAATTGAGTCACAGAAGCTAAAATGACCAATTCAGAGTCTAGAATAAAGTCAAGTTATTACCATGCCCATTGCATTAGCACTTGAGCTGAATGGCCATACAGTGCAGGACAGCAATATCTAATAAAAACCTTCAGCCACCACGAATTCTTCACATTACTGTATTTTTGTTATCTTATATGATGTCAACAATTCAAATAAATTGGAAAAAGGGTTTTCAGAGAGCTGAGCATTTTCGGGATTTGGTCCTCTTTGAACATGTGTAGATATCTGGTTGTTCTCTTTATCTCCAGAATTTAATTTTCTTGAGAGTTTGGTGTGAATTACTTCCAACTTCTGTCTGGAATAAGTAGCTTTATGGTCTAGATAATCAAATCTAATTGTGAAATGGCTATTTTAAGGATTGTGCTTGTAGTTTTGGGGGAATGTGTGAGATGTGCAAACTACAAATTTTGGAAGTGGATATTATGCAGGATTTTATTGGTAACATTTATTAATCAGTGAATTCCATAGATTAATTTCATATAATATAAAATTGCCAGCAGCAGATTAGATGAGGGAAAAGAGACATTTAAAAAAATATATATTATAGGCTGAGCTCGGTCATTACTTTTCAAAGTCAAAAATCACTACTTACATTGATACTGATTAAGTTATTCATTCTTATTTGAAGTTCATATTTGAGTGTCTTCCTGAACCAGAGGAATAAAAAATAATTTTCCAGTAAGGGCATTTTTTTTCAAATTAGAAATTAGAGTGGAGAGGATTTATATATTTATTATTTATTTATTTACACATAATGTCTTAGATAGGCCAAAAGGATTAGAAATAAGCTCAGAGCAGTATGTGAAAATATCCAGTTGCAGACCCAATGTGAAGATATATGGTTACATCAAAGTTCAGAACACCTCTGCTAAAGTATTACATTAAAAAAAAAATGCTTTTTAAAAAATGGTTAAGATGCTTTTGGAGTTTGATAAAATATCTTTGTGGTTTGTTTAGCACCAGTTGGCAAGAGCATGATGAACATGTTTGTTTTCCAGTGACAACAGAATTTTAATTTTCAATTAAAAGTTGTTGTTTAGTAAATAAATAAATAAGAGAAAATAAACACATTTTCCTGTGCAGCATTCAAGGTCAAATATTGAAATAATCCATCTGATAGCTTAATATGTGAGTTTGAAATTAATTTAAAATAATTCTGGAATCTGTCCACATATTCTCAATATACAGAGTACAATTGAAAAGCTAAACAAAGAGTATATATGACTAAAAAAAAAAAAAAAATCAGTCATTATAAATTGTGCGAATACAAGAAAAGAAATGTGTTCTGTTTACCTGGCAAGGTCTTTTGAATACCTTTAGTAACAGTGTTTGCTGTAAATTTTGTTTGCCAGCAATGTGGGATGGCTCCAGTTATGTGTTTTTAGCATTTGCATATTAAACATCTGAGCTCAGTTAATGCATTATAAAGCTCTACCTCTTTGATGCATCATAACCTTGCATTTTCATTCCTTGCAGAAGGGAATCCATATACCTGGTGGGTTGGAAAAGCCAATGAGAAGCACTACTATTGGGGCGGATCAGGACCTGGCATTCAAAAATGTGCCTGCGGCATCGAACGCAACTGTACTGATCCCAAGTACTACTGCAACTGTGATGCTGATTATAAGCAATGGTGAGTACTTTAAAGAAGGCAGGATAAGAATGACCAAATCTCCTAACTTTACAACACTGCCATGACTTTGAATATATCTTTTTTCTATATTTCCTTTTTTACCAAAGAAAAAAGGCAAAATTATTATATTTGTGATCCCTCCTGCAAAGTCTCGACCCATGCCTGGATTTCCATTTTATTCATGGTGTTTTTGACTGTTAAATATAAGGACTGTATTTATGAATTCCAGCCCACTGAGCTATAGAAAAGAAGGCTGAAATTGCAAAGGCAAGTCCTCACAGGAAAGACCAGCATTTTGGTTACCCATGCAACTTTGTCTCCATCAGATTCAGTTATACTGCGATACACAATTAATTTTATCCCTGCAACTTCATGTTTTTTTTCCCCAGAATTTCTCCTCTTCAAAGTGTTGCTTCTGCAACACTTGAATGTGAGTGATATATATTGAAATCACTCTAATGCCTCCAACTCTCATTATCTGTCTTTCATGAGGAAAAATATGTTAAGAACTAGATGCATATTATAGAATGAGGCTCTGTGTTTTAGAGGAAGCTACCAAGCTTTGCATGAGATAATTTAATTAATTAAGGCAGAAAAAAGAAATAAACTTGCATCTCTGATATTCCCCATAAACATGAACAGACTGCATAAAGCTCATCATCATTTTGAGTGAAACCCTCTCTGTGGTTTACAACACTCTGTTTGTGAGCCTTAATAATTTGTGTCTCTTTTCTTATGACAGGCAAGATTATATTTTACATGGTATGCAATGTTCAGTGGCATATTGAAACCATACTTTTATGAACATTTCTCCCATTAATAGCAACCTGTGGGTAATTGAATCAATACTGGCTCATAAACCATTTGAGGTTAATTGAGAAATTTTACTTCTATTAATGAATGTAGAGGTACAGAGCTGTAGTGATATGTCAGAGACTAAAAAAGAAAAAAAAAAATATTAAGAAGAATCACAGAACCACAGGATCACAGAATAGCAGTGTATGAAAGGGACCTCAGAGTTCCTCTAGTTCAACCCATCTGTTTAAGCAGGATCACCTATAAACTGTTGCCTGCCCAGTACTTTTTCTGGAGAGTTTTTTAATCAATCCAAGGATGGACTCTGCAGCTTCCCTGTGCGCATTGCCTCTGGTCCTGGGACTGGGCACTGTTGGAAAGTTGGCATCTGCTTTGCACCCTGTTAAGTATTTATGGACATTGATGACATTGCTCTCAACCTTCTCTTCTCCTGGCTGAGCAGCCCCAGCTGCCTCTGCTTCTTTTCATAGGAGAGACACCCCAGTCCCTCTATCATCTTAGTGGCCCTTCATTGGACTCCATCCAGTAATTCCATCTCTCTCTTGTACTGGGGATCACAGAACTGGCCCCAACACTCCAAATGTAGCCTCACTAGTGCTGAGTAGGGGAGAAGGATGGCCTCCCTTGACCTGCTGTCAAAACTTTGCCTAATGCACCCTAGGATACCATTGACTGCTTGGCCTCAAGTGCACATTGCTGGCTCATGTTCACCTTGGCATCCACCAGAATCCTTAGAGTGTTTTCTGCCATGTTACTTCCCAGCTGGATGGCTCCTAGCATATACTCGTGCAGGAGGTTGTTTCCCCCAGGTGCAAGGCTTTACACTCTTCACTGTTGAACATCATGACATTTCTGTGAACCCACTTCTCTGGCTTATGAAAATTCCTCCAGATAGCAGCAGGACCCTGATTGGTGTGATCTGCAAGAATGAAGTATGAAAAACATAAAAATAGACTAATAAAGGAAACCTTCCAGGCCCTGCAAAAATTGTAGATTAGGATGTGGAAAATCAAATATTGCCACAGACATTGCCACGCTAAGCTTTGACATTGTTACAATAGCAAGCTGTTAGCTATGATATGGGATGAACTACAGAACACCGCAGATATAGGGTCAGTTTTAGAGACAGGGTAATCACACATGCTGCCAAACTTCAGAAATATACTTATATAGAGAGAATGAAGAATATAAAGTCATGACTCCAACTCAATCACAGACACTAGAGCAGTGTGGCAGGAGAGATGTAGGTTTGGTTCTGTGTCAAAATGGTAACAATAAAAGGAAGATATTGTGATAATAATTACAATAATGGTAGAATTAGAAGCACTTATAGTTTTCATTGCCTGAGGCACTGGATGCATATCCATGAATAATAGGGCTCTGTACCATATGTTGACTGTTTTCCTTTACAACAAGGGAAATGTATGGGGAAAATGGCACTGGGTTTTGACCTCTTCTTGAAGATTCCCCAAGAGTCACAGATGATAATTTAATAAGCAGCATTTACTCAATAATTTTTCTGTAACCTCTGCACTCCCGATATACACTGAGATTATCTGGATTCTATTAATGAACAGATTCATACGGTTATTAGATTTAGCATTAAAATAGGCTTATTATCATAAAAGATCTACAACTGTTTACTCAGAACTTCATACAAGAATACATTATTACATACAATATTTCTGTACATAAGTATCAGATTTTTTTCAGAACTACTATTCATTGCAGAACATTTTGTGAAAAGCAATTATACCACTGGATATTATATTTTAATCTGTGGTGTGTGTAAATCACAGGAAGAAATGAAAGCTATATTATAGACTTTAAGGACATTTTGTTCAAGATTCATTTTTTCAGTTTGGTTTTGGCAGAATCTAGTCTTTTCCATAGTCATATCTTTTGGGTTTGGGAGTTATTTTGAGGAATCCTAGTTAGGAATTTTATCTAGCCAGGTTCATCAATACCTAAAAAGCAAATGAGCTCCAGAGGAAAGGAGCCCTTGATGACTTCAGTCATCAGGGCAGAATTCAGCCGGGGCCTCCAACACATCTGTGCCCAATTCTGGTGACAGCAAAACAGCTCCTGGTTTGGACAACAGAATATACAAGAGTTTATGATAAGCAGACAAGTCTCAGCTCATATATTAACAAAGCAGCTTGCCACAGCTTGCCACCATAGCTCACCAGCACAACTTCTTTTAGAAGGATTTACAATCCCCTAAAAGAGAAAGGCTGAGTAAACACCAAACTGTGGCAGAGTTCAGGTGGGACTTTTGCAGTAATGGCATATCTTGTCCACAGCTGGGAGCACTGCATTTGCTTATGGTATGCCCACAGTAATGTTCTGCTCCTGCCCAGGCAGTGTTGGAAAAATTTGTTTTGGGGTTTTTTGGGTGGTTGCAGGGGTAATATACAGAGGGGAAAAGGCAGTAGCAAAGCAATAACTATATTAGAAAAGGTAAGGAACTGAAAGGGGAAAAGAAGATGCTGTAGAAATTGGGAGGATGAAAGGTGAAGAAGAAGAGCAAAATTCAGGAGAGAGATTTTTAAAAGGAAATTGAGGAGCCACTGAAGAATGGGTCAGGCTGAATCAGAATGATGTAGTGTAAGTAGAAAATTGTCCACTGTTTTATTGTAGAAGTTAGAAATTGTGTTAGAAATTAAGAAAGTAATTACAGATTGATGAATTATTTCATAGCAAAGGCAGGAGAATGTTTCCCTGGAGATTTGGATTCTAACCCTGTGTCTGGAACCACATTCCTGCGTGATGCTTCCTCAGTTTCATAAACCATTTCTTCACAGAACAGTCATTAGTCTGATCCTAATTTTCTCGGTATCTAGTGGAAAGCCAGAGGTCCACTTTGTGAAAATACCAAACATTCACAGCTGCAACCAGAATAAGGGATCACTCTCTGAATGCATCTAATGCAGTTATTAAAATGAAAAAAAAAAAAAGAAAGGAAAAAAAAAAGCATGTATGCATCTCAGATGGAACACTAAGTATGAGTGTTTTTAACATTAACATCTTTCAGCCTCAACATCCAATCTGTAGAATGCAAATTATGCCAGCTACTCCATCATGGAAGTACGGCAAAGATAGGTAGATTTATGAAGCAATCATCTGCTGTACTATAAATGCTGTACATCTACTGAGCACTATAAAAAATTCTATGAGAAGATGGTGTCTTTATAGAAAGATTTGAAATAACATGTTAGATATAAAATGGTATCCACATATTGAAGCATTAGAGTAAATTTGGAGAGTAGGCAATGTTGTACTAAATGAGTATTGTCTGCATCCTGTACTGAATAATGCTTAAGCCCTACAGAATAAATAACAATCAGGGACCAGTCAAGGATTGCATCATCGTGGTAGGAGCAGGGGACTAATTAAAGCTCTTTAAGCATCCTGAAATGCTTTTTTTCCAAAATTTTGTGTTTGGTTTTTGTTTTTTTTTTTTTTTTTTAACCAAGTATGTGGGTAATTCTAAGAACCAGCTGTGTTAATTATGGACTCACTTATAATGTAACTTTTCCCAGAGATTAGTGTATACCATCGGCTTGGTAAACCCTAAATCTCTATGGTTTTTCTATTAATGATTTTTTAAATTTCACATCACACATCGTCTACCTGAATAAAATAGTTGCAGAACTATTCAGCACATGCCTAATGCGTTGATTATCATGCCTGGATGGTAAATAGGCCAAATGGTAAATATTGTCAGGGAATATGAGATATGAAATTCAGATTTATGTGTATTTGTGCACATAGTCTAAAATAGAACCTGATTCTTTAGAAAGTTATGCTGTTGCTGCAATGTAAGTATTAAGAAGTCATTTTTGTTATGATAAAGAAACAAAAACACAGATGGAAGAGCTTCACCCAGAGTAATCCTGCCAAAATGATCCTTAGTCCCAAATTCTCTATGATTTGTGTCCAAAATGAAATTAATTCAGAGTTAAATGTATCAAGTTGTATAAGAAAGGTTAGATTTGCTTGCTAATAGAGATCATTTTTTAAAGTGTGTGTGGTTGACATTTAAAGTCAGATTGCCTCAATCTTGAGAGAATAAAGGTAGCTGTTATGACTAGCAAGAAGTTCTCTGGGTTGCTGTTAAACAAAATTATAATGAAATTATTAATTTTAGATAAAATGTAAGACTTTTTGAAAAAAATCTTATTTGAATAAGAACATTATTATTACAATATAGGCAGTTCCTTTATAAAATGATTGGCACACTGTACTCATTAAGTAGCAAATGTAAAGATCTGCAAAGAAATTTTGATTCCTACTCTCATTTGAGCCTAGGGTCAGTTAAGACTCAGATTGGCCAAAGTTTCTACACCACAGGATCCTTGCTTTTTATTACAGAGAAGTCAGACAGTAAGTCAGAAGACTTATAATATGATGCTGTTCAAGGATTTACTCAGAAAAGGTGACATAAAAAGCTTTTTCATTTAGCACTTCCTGATGTGAATGCACTTCAGGTTACAAAGTCAGTCATGGACTTTACTTGTAACTACTGATGTGGTTGCTAATCTTTCAAGAACTATTTGGTGGCCCAAAAGATGATCAAAAGGCTTTAAGCAGAATTTGCAGATAAAATTGCTTTGGACAAATTGAGAAAATCAGTGTAGGGAACCTTATTTATAATCTCGTAGTTTGGATATTAAAGTTTCTTTCTCCAGAGTCTGTCAAATTGCTTTATTTTTGTGAGGTGTTTTACAGAATACTCTGCAGGATGCATCCCTCTTCCCTTCACAACTCTTGTCCTACAAAGGGAGTTTCAAAAGAAAGTTTCAGGTCATGGGAAAAGATGACTAAACAGAGCTCAGAATGACAAGTTGTTTGAGTGACAGGAATATGGGTGGATGTTGAAAAGCCAGCCTGAAGCTGTGGAAATGACAGGTAGGTCATTTGTAGCCATATTTAACAGGATATTAAAGGCTCCTGGAGCTATAGGTAGACATCAAGGATTAAGTTTAGTATGTAATAATTACCATTGAAATAATAGAAATTTCAGTTCCTGACTCCCTGAGGCACTTTTGAAAATCCATCTGTCCTTTAACCTTGTGTGCTCTCAGTAACAGAGCTGCTGATGCAGAGAGAGATGGATAGTTAGAAGACACTGGCTTCACCTGTCCTTTGTTAGAAGCTGCAAACAATGTCTCTCTATTATTTTTTTCCATTACTTTCCCATCTAGGCAGCAACTGGAGTTTCCAAAGAGGTGTTACATGATCAGAAGTGTCTAGGCTACACATTCTCTGTGGAAAACAAAAACCAAAACCAAACTGAGAACTTATCATTGGCTCTATGCAGCTACATTTTGTTTAAATTTAATTACTATTTCTAGCATTATGTGGAGAAATCTTAAGTAGGTAAAAGGGATCAAATTTGAATATAAGTAAAAGAACTTGAAGGACTATAAAAGTACTATTGAGGAACATGCATGACTAGAAACTTCATATATATATATGTATATACATGTATGTATATATAAACAATTTTCAATAAAATTAGACAGATTGACTGCATTAAAAATCAAGCATTTATATATGGTAACCTCATATTAAAACAGTAACTTGCAAAACAGGCATTTTTGCTAAAATACAGAGGCCTGTATTTAATAAGACAACACACTAGTTTGTATTACAGGAAACAAAAAAAAAAAAAAACAAACAAACAAAAACCAGAACAAAACAAAAACAAACAAGAAAAACCTAAAACCAAAAACCAATCAACCAAAAAAAAAAAAAAAAAAACTCAAATTAAAAAAACCCAGAAATTTATCTAATAAGATTTGTCATGTGCTGCTGTTTTACTGTTTTACTTCAAATCTTTATTGGATGATTTCCTAGATCACAATTTCCTAGAAATTTAGGAAACTTTGTAGAATTAGGCCACAGCACTTTGAAAACTTTCATTCAACATTTTTTAGAACTTAAACGCCATCTTTGAAATGATAGACAAGAAAACACTATTAGTAATTGTTTGCAGTAATTACATCTCTTAATCAAATAAAAGTTGAAATATCAAACCTTTTTTTTTAGTTATGCTTACTGAATGAATTAATTTTGTTGATGAAGGCAGGGAAACTTAGTTGACAAATTGCACTATTTCAGATGGCTGTTTTTCTTGAACTCTTACAAATCCAGACAGGTTTTTGGAGGTCATTTAGGGTTACCTCACAGAGTTCCTTTGTACACTGACATTGACAACTAATGTTATATATTTCCATTCAGTCAAAATTTAGCACTTTCACAGTATGCAATGGCACAGAATAAAAATTTGCATGAAGAGGGACACTAAAGACAGAAAGTCAAGCATTCAAACCTTAGGAAATATTAGATTTAATATAGCTGGTAGTACTTCTTTTCCATATGAGTGACATATTTGAGCTGAAACTTTCACCAACAGACAAGCAGATAGCCAGAAGCCATGAAGTTCATTCCTTCTAGTTACAATTTGGCCATTAAAACTACTCCAGCAGGGAAAAGGGTCAACTGACTGGGTATTAAATAGGCTACTGTCTGTCCTATGTTTGTCAACTGTGCTCATCAAATGTAACTGGTATGCAACATTGAAACAGAGTTTGCATACTGAAAAATGTGAAATCTTCCTTAAATTAATTCCATTCTCTTATTTTTATAACCTGTTCTATGTTTTGTAGTTATAAAAACTATATATACCTTGTGTTTGTCCATTACGCATTCCTCTTTTTTACTTCTTCCACAAGAAAAGATTGAATGATTTTGTTTCTGATAACAACAGATTAAAAGTTTGAGAGATGAAAATTTTGAAGTGGAAAATTTTTTAAGTGGAAAATTTTGGTCATGCTACAAATGTGCTGAGTAGCTCCTTTCAAACTGTCCTTTACTTGTGACTAGTACCAAAACAGGACTCTAGCCAAAATCCACGATTTTGTTATGCAAGGCTGTCTACAAACACAAAAGGACTCTTTTATTCCTCAATGCTCTGCATTTACTACCATAAATGTGTATATAAGACAATATGAGTGATTTAAAATTTAATCCAAGGGCCAATAAGGGGCATAGCACCTCTTGCACAGTAAGTTTTCAGGCTATTGCTTTTATGTAGACTTGGAAGGACTTTCCTGTCTGGAATTGCCTCTAATGCTTGTGTTGTGTTTCTAATGAGTTGACAGCTTTAGTCCAGGATCCAGACAAACCTAGGATCACATAGATTGCTCTTTCTCTTTTAGAGATGCTCCGTGCAAGCACTCACAACAGCCAGGGGACGTAGCTTGCAGGAACTGACAGATTTCCAGTCTTAACCGATACAGACTGAGGGGTTTAGGAGTTTCAAGATTCAATGAATCATGAACATTTCAAATTTTACTTGTGCTTCCTCTCTTTTCTCTTCTGTATTATTCACCTTCGGGACTTGACTCATTTATAGCAAGGTGATCCTACTTGGACTTTAGCTATCATCCTACTCACTGGGAGTATGGAAAACTTCTCCCCTAAGACTTCTGGCTCATGGCAGTGACCAGACATGTGAGGAACAAAGTCTTAACATTCTCCAAATCTGAAAACACAGCAAAATGTGGGCATTGATATGACATGAAATAACTCTTTGGCAACCTGCCTTTTCTTTGTTAAAATACCCCCTTGTTACTCAGTGCTATTTATTCAGTCCTGTGTACAATGATTTTTCTTCCTGTAATCAATACAAAACTATGAATAAGGAAACAGGATTCTGTACTGCCTCATGCATTATGAGCAGTCTTTTACCATGCTGTAAATGTGAAAATGGTCAAGTTCTAACAACTTCCTAAGGATGAAGATGATTCCTATTTGACTTCAAGTTCATTCATTTCTCGGTGCTAGCAGTAATGAATGAACTTAAAGGGAAGAGTGATGACAAGACATTATCCTTGTTTATTAATTTACTCTGTAAATCATTGTCAGACAAAAAGTAGGTGTTCATCCTGCTGCCTGCCTCATTTCTGAGTGTTGCTGTTCAGGTTTTCTTGTCTTCAGTTCCAGCTAGTCAAAGACAGGTGGTGTCATGCAGGTCTTTTTAAGTTAAAGAATTGTTTAACAGAAGCATTGAAAAAAATAATCTATCAGAATTAAGCATTTTTAATTATTATTCTCTGGCATATCCTTGCTGTTATTAAAAGTATCCTGTCTTTCTCAGGGTATTGTAAGAAATTTCTGAGAGGGTTATGAATTAGCAGGTGAAAAGGCATATACGTGATTTTTAATTCTACCATGCAGATGATCAGACTGTAATTCCCAGCACATTTGTATACTTTTTGTTATTAAACTTCATTATTAGTGTGAGTGACAAATCAAGTGAGCAAGAACAAAAATGTCTTCTATGTTTTGCACAAAAAGATGCAGACTTTTTAATCTGGATGAAAAGCTTGTAGTCCTAGCTTTAAAGAAAATGACCTTACTGTCACAGCTTGTCAGATAAGGGCAGAGTACATTGAGCATTGTGCACTGCAGAACTTTCAGCTGCCAATTATTTTCTCCTCCTCCACTTTTTATTTATGGGCTAACTTAAAGACTAATGACTTTGCCCTCAGTGCCATGCTATGAAGATGAAATCACCCCAATGCAGACCAGCCCAATGTATTTCACTCCATACCTGACACTGCTTAAGTCTTGAAGAGGGTGCTTTTCTTCTTAAATTGTAGAACTCCCCTGATTTTTTTATTTCTGAATCAGTGCAGTCAGATGTAAAGACATCTGAAATATAGGACAACCTGTTATAGGGTAGATGAAGACTGCAGCACATGATTAGCTGTTATTACTATTAGCAGTCATATTTTAGCTGAAACAATCACAAGGGAGTCCATCAAGCTGAAGGTGCTAAGCCTCCAGTGTAAACAGAAGATATATCTCTTTTCACTGTTTGTTCTTTGGTGTACTAGGAGACATAGATATATAGATATATAGATGATAAATAGGCATATAGATGATATATACATATATACATATACATATACATATACATATATAAGGGGAAGAATGGAAATAATAATATGGGGAGGGAGAGAATTGGGGGTCTTGGAGAAGAGAGAACTCATAAGTCCTTGAGATACTTCTTTTGTATCAGACTAATGAGAATATTGTCTTTAGAGCAATTGATCAAAATATCCACTCAGTTCATCACTGAGGTAGTTGCAAAACCTCAGCATTTGAAGGAAGAATTATTTCTTGTCTTTTTCTCATTTTGCCCAGCAGATTCTTAACCACTGCAAAAGACCTAATAAAGAAACAGAAAATAAAAATAGACAAGACTCACCTGTAGCATTGTGTTTGCCTAGGAATGATTGTTATATACATAATGCATTATTTTATTCTAAAGAGAAAGATGACTTACATTGTCTGTGAAAAACACTCAAAGCAACAAAGTAACCTTTCATAAAGTCTGGAAATTGAGCAAAAAAAGGCAATGATCTAAAACCTAGAGAAAAGGGATACTGCTTCTCCTTTTTTTTGTCTTTAGTTAGGCTCAAAAAAAAGAAAAATCTTAAATTCTATAAATTGTTTTAATGTCATGGACTAGGTGTGGGTTAATCTTAGTTACCATTCATGTTTCCCTTCTAGTTTGCCCTAAGCATTCAAAATTTCTACTTGTCTGTAATTAATTATGGCTAGATGTTTTGTCCCAGCTGCAAGTCTCTTTGCATCCCCCAATCCTCTCCCCACCCCTCCTCCAGCTGTTTTTCTTTTCCCTGCCTCCTGTTCACATGCAGAATACTACACTTATGAAAATTATTAGTATGAATTACAGTCCTTGGAGACCCTACAAAGTTTCTAAGAGCTGTCTGAGAGTGCAATGGAGACTTAGTAAATGAGGTCTAAGGTAATTTGTTGCATTTTTATCTCAAGTTTCTTTCAACAGGCTTTAAACTGAAATTAAAATGCTACATGGATTCTTTACAGTAGAAGTGTGTCTATATGAACCAGCTTCCTGATAGAATTCAGATGGCTTTCTTTTTTCATATTTTGCTGAAAAATTAGTGGTTTACTAGGAAGAAATTATTCTATCTAAACCAATATCTCGGGACAGTTACTTATTGATATTCCTTTATCACAAATACTATCTTTTGCTCAACTTTTGGTCAAGTGGAAGTTGATTACAGGATTATATTAAATATAGATGAGGGAAGCAAAATCTTCTTTGAGTTATGACATGGGGCTGTTGTTCAAGTTATACAATTTCCTTTAAGGAAGTATTTGAGTATATACCTATTTATTTATAAAAATTATTAAAGAGAAAGCAAAGCAAAATGAAAAGGAAGAAAAAACAATTTTTCAAACAAGCAGGCAAATATAAAGTTAATAAACTAAAATCTGCTGACAGTGTTAAAAAATGTGATTAAAAAATACTGTAAATATAAAAACCTATATCTATGATGCAAAAGTTTTTTCTGGGCAATATAAAAGTACAAACTGATTTGCAGCTATTATTTCTATGAAATAGAAAAGTTTAAAATGCTGTCACTAAACGTGTAATCACATATCTAAAATCAGTTATTTGCTGGATATTACATAAAATGTCATAATAACATTTAGTGGTCAAGAGTTTATCTTTTCAGTTAAAGCACTTTGGAAAAGAGAATTAATTCAAGCATTTTATGTCAAATCTAAGATACTTTTTTCTGAAACAAAATTGTGTTAGAAATGTTTAAAGGATTTCATAAGACTCAGGAATCAAAACTAAGCTCCTGATTTACACAGCACACTTACTTAAAACTGACCTTATGTTTTTCTGCCATCTCATTCAATAAAAAAGCCCAAAACCCAGAAAAAGAAATTAATCCCTGACATTATAAACAGAAAATTGATATGTTCCTTTAAGGACCTTGAAAAGCCAACAACATAGATAACATCAAGTGATGGAAATCTCTTGAATCAAGAGAGTAGATAAAAGATGACAAACATGAACAGAAAGTTCAGAAATATTGATTATTACCTTACTTTATTATTATCAGTTATTATTATTATTATTAACTCTTCAATTATATGTGATGATTGTGAAGCAATCCTAAATTATAAACCTAAATTATAAACAGGAAAAAATGTCATCTTCTTTCATGTTCTGAAAGCTGAAAAAAAAAGCAAAATTATGTTTAGAATGAAGATAGACATTGGTCTACTTAACTCTACGGTAAAGAACTGAGGTAATCATTGAGGAAACTGAGCATGGCAGCAAAAGCTCATTAAATACTTTTTCTAAAGGCAGACAATTTTGGAGACTATTTGAGGGTGCTGAGGTCTTGCACAATACTCATCTATACATACACACACATCAGATCACAGAGTAATTCAGTCTGGAAGTGGCCTCTTGAGCTCTAACCTGCTGCTCAGGGATGGTGGAATCAATCTGTGTCTGTTTGAGCCTAGAACACCTCCAAGGATGGTCATCCCAGGATCCCTCTGGAGAACCCGTGCCAGTGTTTGACCACTGTCATGATGTAATATGGTGATGTAAGGATGAAAGGCACCCTTTCAAAGACTGGAACATTTGATTTAAACCAGCTATTGCTGAATAAAGCAGGTGTTTCTAACAACCTTTTGAAGTATCAGCTTTCTCTTCTATTGCCACGTAAGAGCACTCTAGTTATAGAGAGGATGAAAAAGTCTGAACTAAAGACATTGAAAGCTACAGCACACTACTAGTGCATGCTTCAAATTTTTATTTTTTCTTTCATTTAAAGTAAATTGATAAGGAATGACTTTTTGACTCTAGTATATCCAATAGGCTGTCCAAGCTGAATAGTGAAGTGCCCAGTTGCAGGGCTTGATGATACTGCGCTTGATGATACTGAGATCTTCCAGTTATTTTCTACTAATATTTGTGAAGTGGTGTGCTGTTTCTGGTTATGTACATTTCTTGAAATTTGAGGATTTCATTTAGTTGCAAAATGATGTAACAATCCTATGATTGGCTATAAAGTCCTTGTAAAATTACAGGCCTAAGATTTTCAGTATTTTGAAAGAGATACTGAGACAAGTTAAGAAAATTCTTTGATTCAAAATATGTTTATTTGTTGACATATTTTTGCCTATAGGGGATGGAACAAAACAATAGGAAAAAAAAAACTCCACACCAAAAAAACAAAACAAAACAAAACAACAAGAACAACAAAAAAAAATTAAACAAAAAAAAAACCCTCAGTAAACGGGAAAAAGAATAACATCTGGAAACACTTTCTTCTCTTTCTGGCAGCTGGTTTTGTTTCCTAGACAAATTCAACACTTTTGTGGTGGATTACGAATGGGTTCACTTTCCACAGGTAGGCATTCTGAACAAGCTGCAGTTCTTTGTAAAATTCAGGGTCTTTTTCTTCTCTGACTCAATGTTAATTTTGCTCTTGCCATCTGCAAAACATGATAAAATATATATTATAAGGAGCCAATATGTAGGCAAAACATTATTTTCTTTTTGCTTTCATTATCACAGTAGTAGTTCAGCTTCAGTTGCTATATAGGTTGTGTGGTTTTTGAATGCATGTGCCAATGTTGTCTTTTACTACATGCAGTATTTATGCTGATTCAGTCTTCTAACTGAGAGACTTTTATATGGAGCACTTATTTATAGGTGTCAAACATAATGTGTGACTGAAATAGTTCAGGTTTGTAGGGGGAAATGGACATACTGATGATTATATCTCTTGTTATATCTTTCATTTAGTTGTACAATGAAAACAATTGTGTCCTTGATTTTTTAGCCTACCAACTCAACCTGCCTTTGCTTAACTTTCATAACTTATTCAACTTTCTTAAGAACCTTCTAGTGATTTACTTGAAAATTTATAGCACCTACCTCCTCATGATTCTTAGATAATTTTAGTTTCCACTTCTGATATATTAATGCTTCCAAATTACTTGTGATCTTGTAAAAACATATGTAAATTCCGTATTAATTATACTGATACAGCTGAAAAATGTATCAGTAAACTTCCAGGTTTTGTTGCTTTGTTATCAGTGACTCCTCTATTATCTTAAAGCAGATTATTATTATTTGTAAACACTGGGGGGGGGGGGGCTTAAATAAAAAGGTCTTTTAATACTATTAACTCACACCTTTCTGGAAGGCTAAGAAGGGGGTCAGACTAGATGATCTCTGGAAGCCCTTCCCATCCCAATCATTTCAATACTGGGTATTTTGTTGGATAATATGAACATAATTTTCTTGCTAACCCCATTTCTGGTTTGTGCCCTTAGGTTTGTTCCCTTTGTGCCCTTGCTCAGAAGGAACAGGGGTATTGTTACACATGGAACCACTTCTTGTCTTTTGCCAAAGGAAAAGAAACAAAGGGAAGTTCATGTGTAGTAGAACACTGTTACACAGTGCACACAAGCATAGCACAAAGACAGCAAAAGCTGGTACCAACCTGCTATCTGGGATGAGCCCTCATTTAAACAGATGGGGAAAATGTACTACTTTACACTAGTGAACTCCTGGAACTGGCTGCCAAAGGAGGCTGTGCAAGCAGACACAGATTCAGGAAAAAAATAACAGAGACATGGAAAACAGGTCTATAAATGGATGCTGCAAGTACTGTTCACCCTGTAATATTTTCAGTGAAGAATGTCATTCTGGAATAGCTTTTAGATAAGAGTATTGGGGAAGAACAGAAAAATTCTTCTTAAGCAGGCTGTTAAGCTCCACACAGCAGTTTGCTCAGACCCTCTCACTGGGATGAAGGAGAGATTTGGAAAAGTCCAGAATCTTTTGGATTGCAATAGAGACAGTTCATCAGATAAAGCAAAAGCTGCATGCTTGAACAAAGCAAAGTAAGGAATTCACTCACCACTTTCCATGGGCAAGCAGGTCTTCAGTTATCCCCAGGAAAGCAGCATTCCATCATGTGTAGAGACTGCTTGGGAAGACAAATGCTGTCATTCCAAATATCTCATCCTCCTCCTCCACATGATGATGTGAGAAGCAGGAAGGGCCTTGACCCTGTAAGCACTGCTGATCAATAGCAAAACCATCCCTATATTGAACTGGTTTGGTCACAAATCCAAAACATAACACCACAGGAACTACTGTAAAGATAATTAGGTCCCTCTTGGATTAAACAAGTACAGATATGTTCCGATTCTGCAGAACGTTAGGTGATGTGGCTGCCTGCAGTAGCAGAGAGCTGACATGAGTGATTGGAACCTCTCTTGCATTGCATGCATAGTCTTTGCTATAGGTAGAAGTGATAGTCTTCTTGGTATCCCTATGTCCATGAGGAAACGTTTGTCTCATAGGCTTGTCTTAAGGTAAGAAGCATCTGCAGTAAACTACATTTAAATTGTGGGGAAAGAAAAGATGCATCAGCAGCTGTCAAATTAACATATACCTAGCCACTGAAGTGCACCTCAACATTTGCAAGGCTCTCAGTACACCATCTGTGAATACTATGAGCCCTAGGCTTTTTGACCTATGTTATATTATATTTTAATTTCTGTCTTCACCTAAAGCTGATAAAAAATGTCACAGTCTGAAATACCAGAGAGGCACAACCTGATTGCTTCAGGGTCAGCTTCCCCATAAAATCTACCCAGAATTGCTTGGAGTCCTGAAAAGCACCATTCTTGGAGATAGAGGGAGAGGCAATCTCACTCATTTCTGCTTCAGCCTCCTTTGTTCATGACCATATTGTCACATATTGTTAGAAACCTGTAGTCCAGGGCCACTTCAGTCCATGCAGTCAGGGCTGTCACAACAGACTTGGGAGAAAAAATCTTGGGGGAGTTCATCCAGTATTGCGCTAGGAAGAGACAGGCTGAGCTTAGATGGAATTGTGTTAGGAAATGAATGTTGACTTCTGCTAAGTTTGTGCCAGATTTTTGTTGAGAAAAAAAGTGGTGACATGTAATGTAAGGAAAGTTGAGCTCAAAGACTAACAGAAAGGATAATGGAAACCCACCAGAGCAATAAAGTGGAGCAATCTGGCTACTGAATAGGTCACTAATCCTGTATAAGAGTGATCAACAAAACGCTAAACAAATGCTTGATATTCTACATTCAGTGCAGCAAAACAGATTATTCTAAACAAGGACAGCTGCATTTGGCCTAATATTTAGCACAAAGTGTGGCAATACCATGCCTTCCCTGTGGCTCAAATCGTAATCTCTGTCACTCAGTTTTCTCATAATGCTTTGTGTAAATGCAGTGAGAGAATCTCTATGTACAGTCCCACAGAACGCAGCTGCCTCTGGAGCTGACACAGTTGTACACATTTCAGGAATTAAAATTTTTATTAAACTTCAGTAAGTACTTTTTGTAGTACCCCTTCTCATTTCTTCAGTTACTCCACTGTGTGTGGAGATATATACACACACAGACAAGAGATAATGATCTCACAAAAACACAAAAAGGTAAGGAAGAAATTAACCTACATATAAATTTGCATATCACTTGAAACCAAGGTCATCCATCTTTTTAGCAAAAGCACTAAAAAAGGAACCTAATTGAAATTAAATCAATTCTAAGAGATAGATGTGAGTGTTTACTAGCAGAGGGAAAGTATCCTAGTTTTCCTTGTGCTTGATAGCAAAGTGTTTACATAATGAATACAGACATCTGTTAATTACCTCTATGCTGCACCATTGCTTTAAATGGGCTTGAATATCTTGGAGCATTCAGTTTCAGATAATTATTTCTGATGAATGAGTGTACATTTAAAATGTTTTGTAGTGGGATATTTAATTCTTCTTCTAACTAGAGTATTTTCATGATAATAGACCCCACTTTCCTTCCTCAGTAGATACAGGAACAACATTTATTTTTTTTATAGCACAATTTGTAGATAATCTTTAAGGTTTCATTTTGGTAGAGTGTATGTTTAGTGACAGTTGTTACAAATTTATTCTTTCATTTGACTTTGGCATGTTTTAAATAGATGTTTACTCCCTGTCCACTCACCAGATCATTTTAAGGGTCTACCTTTCATAGGTCTAACGAATTATTACAACAACATCAAAAAATCACAGTCCTGATGCAGAATTCATTTTTACTTTTACTAGTTGTTTTTCAGCTAGAAACAACTTCTCTACTTATTAGATAAGTAAAAAGAAAAACTAATAATTTATAGGACCACTGATTCCAGCTTCCAGATTCCACTGAACAGCAGTAGGTTAAGAAATTCTTGTGATAAGAAAAGAGCTACAGATGTACAAGCTGTGTGCTATGTAAGAAAGGCTAAATAAAACTGGTCATCTGTCCTGATGGGGTAAGTGCCACTTTGAGAGAAGGATCACTGCTGGGGATTTGCCTTCTTCCACACACTCATGAAAGTAAAATGGGAAGCAATCTTCTGGGGCTGAGACTGGAGACAGAATTAAAGTACAATGTGATAGTTGCCTCTAAGGACTGAAACTGAGATCTTTTGAGGGGACACAGATTATGTGCAATACCCTTGAAATACAGTATTTAAATAATGTGAACTGATTATAGATACAGAAAATAAGATGTGTTAGTTTGCACAATTAAACTTCAAGGTCAGGTAGAATGGAGAAAGCTTACTGAAAAATAGGCTCAAATACCTACATTTTCTTAAAAATCAGTACAGATGTGGTAGGGACCTTTACAGAAAAAAATAAATAGTCAAATAGTAACATGGAATTTTAATAGTACGTGACATTACCTCTTCTCCTATATTTTGTCTCTTTATTGGATACTTAGGTTACTATTTAGAAGAGGGGTGCTGGTATGCTTTTTTCTATGTGATGTCTAGCAAGTAACTTAAATTTTCTGTCATCCAAACCTGTGATTTTTTCCAATCTAAGCCTCTTTTGATGTAACTGGAGGCCATTTCCTCTTTCCTTGTTACTTGGGAGAAGATGCCAATACCCAGTTTTCTACAGCCTCCTCTCAGGTAGCTATAGAGAGTGATAAGGTCTCTCCTGAGTCTTCTCTTCTCCAGGCTAAACATCCAAGCTCCTTCAGCTGCTCCTCATTGGACTTGTGCTCCAGACCACTCAGACCCCTCACCTGCTTCATTGCCCTCTTTTGGTCACTTTTATCATACATATGGAGAATTTGTGAGGTTATCTAATCAAGTGCTTCATTCTGCAGTGCGATCAGTATAAAACTTTTCTTAAAATATTTGGTGTCAAAGCTATACAAGCAACTCAAGACATGAGCTAATTCACACCATCCTTGCATTCCCCATGTGCCTGCCATACGTCGTTTCAGTTTTGTATGAGGTATATGCATAGATGTCATGTGAGGATGAACGCTGCAGGAAGTGCCAGTGGAAGGGTAGGACTAGTGGTAGATGCTCATACAATTGGGTTTTACTGACATTTTCTGGATGCAGCAAGTATACCATATTTCTTTCAGTTTTCTGGACCAAATTCAACACAAAGTTATGCACTTCAGTACTGTAATTGAACTCAACTGGCATATAGGGGCTGAAGTCAGCATTAACTATAGCCATCTGTTATTTTGTCATGCCATAGTCAATTATTTTTATTTAGCTCTTTCAGTCATACAAAATAAAACTGTCAAAGTTGTCAAGAACTCCTAGAAATGAAGCCTCTGAGCTGCTGCTCTGAGATTTTTAATATTTCTTCCAATACAGATCCTTGTGCCCTAAAACTCCTGCCAGAAGCAGATGTACATTTGGTCTGATAGTTTGATAGGATGTGATCCAAAGGCTTGTGGTTAGTGAGTAGACTAGTTGCAGTAAAGAATTCATCATTTATCTGCATAGATAGTGCAGATAAATATCTGCATTGCTTAGTGCAGATACTAAAAATGTACATTAGATAACTGCTTCTAGTATCCACACGGTAAAATATTACCATCACTGTAATGCATGCAGATATAGAGAAGTGTAATTAAAATTCTTAGTGTTTTAAATTAGGTAATTTTTAAAATAGGTGAAAATAGTAGAGTTCTTCATTACTTTCTTCCCTCAGAGCTACAGTAGCCTGCTGTTCCATGGGAAAGTTCAGCATCTGTGAGGGGATCATGGAAGAAATGTAGGTTCCTCTTTGTCAAAGTGATATACAAAGAAAGACATTTAACTTTCTCGGACATGTTGAGTAGCTGAATGGGGAATTATTTTATTGTCCCTTCAATTGATTAGGAGGAGAAGTTTTCTCATTTCTGTCATAAAACAAAGCATTTAAAACTTTAGGATGACTAGAAAACATTTGGGGCATTGTTAATTGTGGGATACTTTTAATATTTTTATAAACTACCATTTTTTAATTATTTTCTGATTTTGAAATATTTTGAGATCAAATAACACTGATTTTAAAATGACAAATGAGATTAAACTAACAGACAAAAAATTATTTGAGCAAGGTATTGCCCTTTCTAATGTCAATTTTTCCTTTAAAAATTCCCATATCATCCATTTTCAGCTCAACATTCACAGAAGTTTCATTTCTTGGCTTCAGATGAATTCCTAGTAATCTTGTCTCTGTAATTACCCAAGGTGAACAGGACATCCCAATTTAGCATTTTTTCTAAAGAATACATATGTCCCCTGACTTACTTTAAAAAATTGAAACCCCAACATAAAATTGATTAAATTGTTGACAGATGCAAAGATCAGAGCATGGTAGAATTCCTAGATTTCGTTCTTAAAATATTTCAGTATAGAAATAAGAAAAATTAAAAGTCAGAAGAGTTGCTGGACCTCAAAAGAAGAGAATCCATAAATTTCCTCTATTTCTTCAAAATAACACTAAAGAAATTAAGATTGTAAGAGGAGCTGCACTGCTTGAAGAGACTTTCTCTCTCAACTGGTCTTTGGGAAGGAGAATATGAGCAAATACTCAGAAAAGGCAGGTTTTCACTGGAAACTGGTTCCATATTGTTCAAAAGAAAGCAGAGCCCCATTTGCTCTCTCTATTATTCACATTTCTCTGTGGTTATTCAGTTTCTCACAAACTCCTATTTGAAAGGAAAGTCAAGAAGTGCTTTCAGGCAAGATAATCTGTAGAACCAGTGTCAACTCTCTCAGTCTCCTTCCTGATGGATTTTTTAAATGAGACATATTTCTGACCAGTTTCTCAGTGGATCTCCCCTTAAATTAATTTACTATAGTCAATTCAATCTTTTGTAATTTCTAAACAAGGATTACTTGTGAATGTTGCGCCATCAGCCTCATGTCTTTGGTATGATTTATCTTTACTAATTAGAAGTCAAAGTATGGATTCATGTTAGTAATTTTGGGGCTGGTATTAGATGATCTTTCATCAAATTGTTTAGATTTTCAGGAGATTAGTGGTCTCAAAAGTGAAAATATTTTATGCATGTTAGAGAAGTTTAATTGCCTTAAGATCAGTCTTAACAGTAAGAATTCCTCCTTCTTTTGCTTTTAGGAACCACATATTTCCAAGGATCTTATCCTGTCCAATGCCAGAGTATTGAAAAAACTTAAACTGAGTTATGATCATCTGTCAGTTTTTATGACCCTGTACAGTAATGAGAAATTTTCCATAATACCCCTTGTCAGACAAATCAAGGGTGAGTCATTAGCTCTAACTTAACATATAAAGGCATCTGAGGTGACCAGACACATAGAAATGGGACAAAAGAGCCATAAAAAACCAGCAAAATCCAGTGGAAATTAAAAATTTTGTCCTAGAGTATATGGTCTGCAGTTTATAATTCCAAAGGGCAGAGCCCTGGGTATAGGGTGAATCTAAAAGCATGCCTTTAGTGCTGCATAGTATGTCTCTTAAAAAGTTAGCTAAATTTATCAAAATCTTTCATGAGTTAGTTTTGCTGTAATCCTAGTTTTTGTTTGCCCTGTTTTTAATACTATTAATTAGATCTTACTTATTTCCAAGTAACTCACTTCCAGAGTTGCCAAAGTTGCATTGTTCATTAAATTGTCTGTAATATTAATTCTTCGTAGCAGTTTTAATATAAATAAATTCTTGCCAGATATTCTTGGATGAGAGAAAATACCAGCATTTAGTGTGCCTGTGCCCTTCACTATGTTTTTGCAGGCATTGGTTTGCAAATCCTGACTGCGATAAACTGTTTTATACCTCCCTCAGCTAGATTATGGAAATGCAGGGATTTATACAAAGGTGCTCACATAGTAAAAACCTGGGTCTTGTGAGAGGTGGAAAATTGTATACCTTTGAAATTGCTGTTCTTTGGAGTTTGCATTCTTCAAACCACTGCTAATCACCAAATTATATGTGCTTAACACTACATTTTCAGTCCCATAGTTGTTTTATTTGTATTTCAAAATAACTTCAGTTCCTCAAGTCATGAAACCATTTAATTTAAAACTGAGTCTATTCACACCTGTAGTACATTCTTTATTTGTTTTACTTTGTGTTGCTGGGCTGATAATTAAGTGATGTCTAACAAAATCAGAGAAAATTAATTACTCCAGTAGCTGTAGTCTGGTTTGTATCAAATCATTATATAAACAAATTAATAATGATACAGAATCTTATCATTACTTTGAATATGTCATTTGCTGATACATATATAATGCATTTCTTTTTTACATACCACTGAATGCTTATAAAGAGTAAGTAGATGATCATAATCAAAACAACGATAAATCTCACACTAATATCTGCTACTTTCATTCAAAGGCACCCTGAAGCACTTTGCAGACTGTTATATATAGGAAAAGAAATTAGGAATAGAAAATTACACTGAGATTTCATCAATATCTCCTGGTAATAATTACAGGATTTGATCAGATTCATTCATCTCCCATTTGGCTATTAATAGGAATATGACACTCTCTGAATTCAATCTTTATTCTCTTGAGGGGATTTTCTTTGGTGAGGAAAAACTTCAGAGACTTTCTCCACCCTATTAATGTGCAAAGTCTCTAAATACCGTCAGAAGCATTATCACTTGCAGAAATTGAGTGTTCGAGCTGTGATTATTTCTAAGTGTGTTGTACAAAGTCAAGCATAATAATCAGTCTTTGGTTTAATTTTTTTTTATTTTGTCAGCACTGATTCGTATGTCCAGAGGAACTACAAGTATGTTAGAGAAGCGTAACAGAGCTATTCAGTCTCTGAGTATATTTGTCTTATTTGTGAATGTGTGGCCCAAAAATCATCATTATCCCATTTTTGTTAAGAGGAAAAGAACTACCCAGGTTCTGCTGGTGAAAAGGCAGTTCAGCTCTCTCAACTCTTAGTTCAACGCTCCCAGTCCTCAATAGTTTCAGTACGGGGAAAATGCTACAATGATGACACAAGTAAGTGATGACCAGAAAATAAGGCTATTTCTGAAAGGAACTCTAACATTTATTGTCATGGCAACGGCTTTAAAGTGACCATATCACTAAATGCATAAATAAAATATTAAAATGAGTAAAAAATTATCAGTAAAGAGGGAGAAAATTGTTTCTGCTCCTTTTTATTTCCTTCAAAGAAAGTGAAAGCTATTGGTGACAGGAAAACTGCTGCCCTTTAACATCCTTATTTGGGGCTGAAATATTAGCTGGTTTTGTGAAAGAGGAAAGAAAGAAAAAAGAGAAATGCCAATACTTTTCTTTTTCCCACTCTTCGAAGAATTCTTTATTTTAAATAGATATATCCAACTTTAAAATGTTCTCTGAAAAAGTAAAAATCAGGAGAGAAAGCTAGTCTCAGAGGAAAACCTCAGAAAGAGCAAAGTGATGACCTACATTTATCCTCTATTAGAAGGGAGTGGGTCCCAAGGATGCAGTCTTTAAGAGTGACAAAGATTAGGTCTACATACTTGCCTTTGTTATTCACATTCTTCTTTCTTAAACGGCAAGTCCTTTAATCTTTCTTTTCTTATACTGCTTATCTCCAAATTGATGAAAAGGATGTCTTTGTAAAGGGCATGGCAATCTGGGGATGATCACAATGTGCTGGAGCAGCCTGCCAGGGTTTCCGCTCTCCATTTTCCTCCCTTTCTATGTCCTGTAGCAACCTCACCGACAGAGCACCTGCTGTAGTTGTGTCCAGCCAAAGAGGATTAATGAACTCAGCAACTCAAAGAGTCATATAACACAAAGGAGCAAGTTTTCTGAAGGGGAAGAACACACAGATTAAGTAAAACAGTCACCTGCTATTTGGAAAACTCTACTTATTAAATCTCTAATTACTCTCTTCATCACAGAGAACAGATGCTAGTTCCAGTGAACTGTTGTTCAAAAGTGCAATAGCTATTTTCTTAACTAATTCAGTTGTGCTTCTTTTTAAAAGAATGTTTTGCTTTCCATCTCTTCAGATGGACCAAATAAGGATGATGACTGGACATGCTGCAGAAAAACAGTACTGTCCTACTGGAAGACTCTTAACATTACCACAGATCATGCAGATCCCTGCTGTGCTGCCCAGTTATTAGCAATATAATGAGTATGATCTTGGAGTCATCCAAGTTAGAGATGAAAAAGACTTTCATTTTCCTGAAATCATTACAAGTTCTCAGTTATGGTCATATTGTGAGGTTCAGTTAACTTTTCTAGATATTGAATTCATCCTTCATCCAGTGATATTTTTGAACAAAGGAATTGATTTTTTAGCTCAAAAAGTTCCTTACTTTAGATACCCAATTACATTACAGGATAGAGCTAAAAAGAAAGAGGTGGGAATAAAAGAGGAGAAATAGATTGATTTATTTTGTTTCCTCTTTCTTTTCTGTCAAAAATTGTAATTTTAACACTATATACAGGGCATTTTTTCCTGTGTGGAAAATTTAACCTTTTATATGTGTGTTTATATAAAAAACAAACAAATAAAAACACAAACAAAACAAAAACAAAAATACAAGCAAAAAAAAAAAAAATATTGCTTTGTCTGGCTCTCAGCGGCCACAGGATGGAGGTTCGCTGGCTCACTGTCCCGCTTGCGGCCGCAGGGCAGACACATGTGTGGCCGCCCCCGAGTCTCTGCCGAGACTGTTACGGATGGTGGTGATTGCTGCAGCGTGGGTAGCACAGCAGGGGCACAGAGCACGAGGAAACTGAGGCAGAGGAATAAGGGAGGGACACTTGTCTGAGTCTTCCAAAGATTTAATCTCAAAGGGGGGCAGAGCAAGTGACAAATCTGAACATGGAGGGGCTACTTTTATAGGGTAGGGGAAACATGGGGAGGACACAACCTTTGACCAATAGGAAGGCATTAGGGGAGGGGTGCAGGGTAAGAGCTCCCCAGTAGAAGCCAACACGGGGAGGGAGCAAACCTTACAATCCAATTCTTCTTCGAGGTGGGGATGAAAGACAGGGAACACTCCAGAACCAAAGGAGTGTGCTATCTTTGACAGACAGGGGTAAGACAAGGGAACAAGGGAAGTATACAGGTGAATTGACATGTGGATTGACATACATTTTGGCGGGGAAATCTGTGGTAAACAACTCAGGACTGAACCACTAGGGAAGCCAAATGGGGTACATAGAATGAACCATTACAAACTTAAAACAAGGAATATTAAAACATGCTACAGAAGAACAAACTGTAAAATAACAAACTACCACAATTGCAACCAAAAAACCCACAGAAGCAAACCAGCTGAGAGATAAAGTACCCCATTAAATATTGCCTTTTTCATTTTCTACTTGGAAGACAGAACACTCAATGCCAGTTGGGTTCATCTCTTGAAATAATAAAGGAAAAATATTGTAACTGTGCACAGTGATTTGGTCTAAGCATGAAAAAAGCACTGGGTTACTTACTGCAGTTGAAATGAGGAGCTCAAGACATCACTATAAATTGAAATTTTGTGGTCTTGCTAACTAAAATGGGGTTTGAGCTGCATGCAATTGTTTCATACATGTTCGTTTGGTGCTTAGAGCAAGGAAAATAATTTCCTATGCTTAACAATTGCTGTCTTTTTGTGTCTCTATAATTTAGGAGGAAAGACAGTGGGATGTTGTCATACAAAGAGCACCTACCAGTCAGCCAGGTGGTGGTTGGAGACCTTGACCGGCCTGGGTCTGAAGCCAAGGTGTCCGTGGGTCCCGTGCGCTGCCAAGGAGATCGTAAGTTCTCTGGTTTTCCTCTGCTTACTCCTGGGTAGAAACTCAGTTGGAAAGGGGCAACTTTGGAGGCACTCCATGGGAAATTATGGCTGTCTGCTCAAAAGACCTTTTGCTATGAAAGCATGATGTGATCTGAGAAATTTTGTCTGTGAAAATACACATATAATGGCTTACCTTTTCATTTAAAATATCAGTATTCTTCTTTATTTTATGGTAAATGTGGCAACTTGGATTATTCAACTAAGTTTATGTAGATGAGCAGTAATACAGATTGCATAATAATATCTCTCAACATCTGTGCTTCTCTTGGGTGCTCTTGTCAGCATCATTATCATTACAATGCTTCTATAAATGATGGCAAAATTCATCACTGTAATCTCTGGCTGTAGGTGCACAAAGTTTGATAGGATTGGTGCCAGATGCTAACTGTATCAGGACTAGATGTTTCCATGTAAAGCATTGGGAGTTTTTTGTTGTAGTCTCTGGTTTCCAGGCTGAGTGATGCTAAGAAGTGTACATCCTCCAGTTTGATCATCTACTGAGAGAGCAAATCAGTATCATGTATAAATTTCCAATGCATACACCCTCAAAATTGGAATGCACTGAGGAAAATTGTAGTCTTGCTTCAGTCTATTTTATATTTCAGGAGGTGAAATTTACTACCAAAGGCAAAGCAACTGCTTAAGGTCCTTCTAAATCACACTTCAAAAATTCAGACTCTGTGCAGTTGACACACGTTTCATTTGTCCACTGTGTTTTAAGGCAGTTCTCTTATAATAGGTACAGTAAGCAAAGGTTGTCTGATTTAATTTAAAACAACTAATATTTGTGTGATCTATAAATAATACAAAACCCATTCACAGTAAAGAGAACTATAACTCAGCCTATAATACAGAGGTGATGCAGAAATATTCACATCATATCTTTGTTGCTTGTTATTTATAGTGTTTGACCAATCACAGGTCAGTTTATGTTTGTTTGTGTCTCATCTATGTTTGATAAATTTTTCGTAATGGGCTTTTACAACTGATGACAAAAAATAACAAATACTATTTTTCTTGCACCCATATTCCCCATATCCTGAATTTGAGTGCTTTAGAAATATCAGTCTCTAAAGTGTGAGCCATTTCTAAATATTAGTATAAATGAAACCTCATCTGAGCAGCCTTTATTAGAATGTGACTGAGTGACACAGCCTTTTGGGAAACTGAACGGGTGTATTCCTACCATCCTGACTAATTTAATTTTCTCCATGAACTTTACAGATATGATTCATAGTTTTTGAAAAACTTTGCTTATGAATAAATTTGAATTTCCTTCCATGACCATATATTACTGTCAAAAATCTGCTATAATTTTTCTCACAGGAGATAATATAGACCCCAGTCCTGTTTTATATTCCCAGTGCATTTACTAAGCATTCCTCTTTGTATTCTTTCTTGAATGTATACAAAAGCTGCTGTTTCACCTTGTGGAAAACAAGGTTTCCATTCCAGAGAAAATGACAAAATTTTAAACTGCTTTTGTCCCAAATTTGAAGAAAGAGCCAAAGTACCAAATTTCTGGGAAGGGATTAAGAACAAACCACAAACCAATTGATTTTCATGTGTGTGTGTGTGTGTGTTACATGCCTCAAAACCAACATTATTAGTACTAAAGATGTTGAGTGTCATCACAGCACAGTTCATGTGTTCAGTTAAATTCAGTTGCATGTTTAAATGAAATTCAGTTATAGTTATGAAGACTGTCTAAGAAATACAGATTTTTGTTTTGCTTGCAAGGAAGGTGGGAAAAGTAACCAGTCAAATAAAAACGTACCTATTTAGAAGAATTTCTTCATTGTGATTGCAGCCAATACCGTGACAACTTGTCTTGCCCTGAGGGTTGTCCATACCATATGTTGTATTAATCCATAGTCCAGTGATATTTTGCAGCACATGAAGTGATATTTTCCCACCAGAATTACAGAATAATTTACCACAAACCTCATAGCTAACACTTTGTAACATCTAGGGACAGTGACATGTCACCTGGACCAACTCACAGCTGTACCGGAGTACCACAGAGTTGATGGCCTTTGGAGTCCTTAAGAAGAGACAGCTGAAAGCTCAATATCTGAGGGCAAAGAATACTAAAGAAAGCAAAGATATTTGTTATTTCATATAATTCACTTCTTCCCATGCTCATCAAATTCTCAAGAATCCATTCATCAGCAGAAGCCACAACAATTAATTGTCCCTACTATTGACTGACTAAAGTAAATCTGAAAATCATTCCTCTCAGTGCAATTTGTTTTGACACAAGCCAAGGAAGACTGCAGAATCATAACTGTTTTCCTGTTGCAAAAATAACTACATTCTTCTTTCAGAAATATAGGTTTTATTTTGGTCCCACAAATGACAAATGCATTTTTCTTTTTGCCTGATTTATTACCTGATTAAGACCACTCTTGAATAGTGGCTCTTGCTGGAGATAAGGATCAGAAAACTGGTTTATGCATGATTACACATCTCTGTGTTTCAGAAGTATTTTTCATATTTAACTGCACCTCACAAAACACTACTTGCATTCTGAAAAGTAGTCAGCAAAAAGCCTGTATTACCCCTCTAAAGATCTGCTTAAGCTGCTGAATTCTATCAGAATGATGAAGACTCATCTAGTCACTGTGGCAAAAATCCCATAAATCTGGTCTGGAGCCTGTTTTGCACCTTGGATTAAATATGCAGGATGTCTCTTTTCTATTTGTCATTTTATTGTTGAGGAATGCTTTGTTAATATCTAATGTTTTTTCTAAGTGGTGATCTACCAGAGGAGCCAACTTATCCAAGTCCATAGAGAACACGTGCACAAAAAGGAGATGAATTTGGTGGGGGTTTTTGATACTGTATTGCTATGATTCAAAGATCAAGCAAGGGTTTTCAGCAAATGTCCTCTCTACACAGACTTAAAGCAAAACTGTCCTTCCTGACCACAGCTGTATGAGTGTTGTACTTACAGAATGACAGTGGTAGTTTATCAGCACATTCTCAGTATCCTCTTAGCAGAACTGTAATTTAAAGTATAAACAAACAAAACCAGTCCTTAGTCTCCATAGTAATACTGGATAAAGGAACTACTCTTGTTTTCCCTGAAGTAAAGTTATTCTGTGCAGGATCTAGAAAAAGGGCACCATAGAATGACAAATTAATAATTTTTATTCTTCAGTTAACTTTGAGACACTGATTAAAATCCCTTTACAGACCTATTACAGTTTTTCTAATACTTATTAGATGACTCCTCAGCAGCCATGCATTTAACCTTGGCCAACAAGCAATAGAATGACCTTGTCCATCTATTTATGCTCTTTCACTGTAATGCAAAGGGGCATCTTGAGCCTTTTCCCTTTAGAGAAGAACACAATTTTACTGAGGTTTTTTTTTTTTTGTCTAAGCTCAGCCTGAGGTGGTAGATCAAGACTTCAAAAACAGATCTGGTAATTTATTTTGAAACCAAACTGAAGAACTTAGCTTGCCATGGTGGGGCAGAGATTTCATCAATAATCATATTGAATCAAAATTACTTTTGTGGCTTCTGGCACCTTCTGAAATTTTTTATCATTCCCCTTAGGAAAATACCAGTTTTCACAAAGCTTCTGTATTTGCCACCTGCTAAGAGTATCCTTTTCCCAAGGACTTCCAAGGATGTTGATTCGAGTTTGCTCTTTATAAACCCAGAGGGGGATAGACTGACTATTCTGCTCTAGATTTGCTTTTCTCCTTGAGTCTATTTTCCTTTTGTCCCATTTCCTCTATAGCAAAGACAGAATTTAAAGGGGAGATGTTTTTTAGACAACTCAGATTTATGTTTTTTCCATCTCCTGTGCTGTACAGTTTTTATCCTCCCAGTAAGACTTTGATATCTGGGCCATGAATCATTTTCTTGTATATTACTTCTATTATCTATAATCTTCAAAATGTGGAGGAGGAAACAGCTGCATTGACTGTGGTTCTTTCTAAGCTAAGTTTTCATGAAGACCAGTATCAGCAGTGTGCTTGTAGAACCTGCAGAGACAGACACAAAAATGTCCCCTTGACAGATGACAGAAGTTCAGGAAAAAAATCAAAACTCAGTTCTTCCATGAGGGCATTGAAATTTTTTTTGAGCAAGTATGCATATGACTGTGCATATATGTTCAGGGGCATATACCTTGGGTTCTTTTTTCAGTGATTTTGATTATAGCTCATTATTGCTCCTTTGCAAAGTATCATTCCTGATACTTTGTTTCTTTAGCTTATAAATATCACTTCTGGCTTTGCTCATTTTAGAATGTTCCAGCAGAGTTGGTTTATTTATTCAGACAGTGGTATGGCCATGCACGTTTTTCGTGACTCTTGGTTTGTATTGAAACGACTGTGTAGTTATCTAAACCAGACAGCCACTTCCAGGGTCACTGCTTAGAGGCTGGTATCCTTGGTAAGGTGTGGGTTTGTATTCCTTAAGCACTTATTCACCACATGTGCAGGTTGGTGACTCAGAACTGTCAGTTGTAATGAAAATAAATTAACTGTTTCATGTGCATGCTAAATCCATTTTCATTACATTGCAAATTGACGACTCTTTCAACATGCTGAACTTGTTTTCAAGGGTACCACCTGACTTTCAGGGAAAAAAATAGCATAGCCTTACAGTGCAGTTTCCAGTTACACATTAAACTTATGTCCAAGATCAATTCTCTAGTAGGATATGCAGTGTGTTGACTCAGACAGATCTGCAGTGCTGTTCCTGTTACATACATAGGTAATCTGGAAAGTATCCCAGAAAAAAAAAATTACCAAGCAAACACAATGTATTTGAATTATTGAAAGATTAATTCAACTGGAATTGAATTTTTGCTGGAAGTAGAAACAATTTACTCCTACTCTATCTTAGACAACATTCCAGTTATATAGTGAATTGCCTTACAGGTTAATGAAAGTGAAAACAGTGTATCAAATGAAAATTAACATCAGTGATACCCCCTACCAAAAAACAAAACCCAACCAGAGTGCTTTCAGAAAAATACGAAAATTAGTCTTTTGAAACTCCTGAAGCAATGATTCTGCCAGAGGCTTGTGTGGTGGGGTTACAGATCTGAAATTTAGGCAATTCCCTTTTGAGTTGTTAATTACTTCTCTCCCACTAAGGTTAGAAAACCAGTGAAAATCTCTTGATTTTTCTACATTTCCATTTTTTTGTTTGTTTGTTTGTTTGTTTGCATTGCTAGATATATCTACATACATTTTTATAATATTATTATTAATTTATTATGATTTTCAAATAAATTGTGATATATTCAGTAAGGAAAATACAAATCAAAACTTAATCCATCTAAGAGTTTAAATTTTTTTCACCACTACCTATAGGTGTCTTCAGTACACATGAAAATTTGTCTGCTGTATTTCCACATCTATTTCCACAGCATGTCTTTATGTGCTGCACTGGATTGTAAATTGTGCTATTCAAGGGGAAATACAGATTCATCCAAAGAACATCAAGACATTGTACTTGCTGCTTATCACAGTTGTTCCAGTGCTACCAGCAAAACAGGAGAAAGAAAAGTGTCCTTTCAATAAAAGCCTGCTAACCAAGTACTGCCAGAAGTACTATTTGATTTTTTCAGTGGATAATGTTGAGGGTGACAAAACAACAGTCATCAGTTCAGATTTGGATAGGGATCTTTTTAGTTAATCAAACTGCTGAGGTTATCTTTCATATGCAATTGCTTTCCTCGGAGACCCAAGAGAAAAAAATGACCCAATAGGTCATTTTTATGCAACTTTTAAAGTAAAAAAAATCCATTCTTTTGCAGTTGTTTAACATCCAATTTAAATATTGTCATTTCTCATTCTTAAGACTTTCCCTTCACCTTTAACCCTGTTTCATAATGCATAATTAAATGTATTGGGAAATTTAACTAGAATTTATTTTCATCTTCATGCAGAAATATTTTCTCTAGGAAGCAGTGCTTAAATGCCCTCCTGTGGAGTCTTAATGTTTCTAAGAGAGCTCTTCATTTTCTCACCTCCCAGGAAAACTTAGACTGCAGCCTGTTATCTCATACAGGTATAGGCTGTTTCTGGCCATGTAAATAAAACTTTGCCTGTCTTGAAAATAGCAGCTGGAAAATCTCCATTGCTCTCACGAATTTAGGGCATTTCTCTGTCATGGTGAAACATGCCAGGAAATTTAAAGGTGGATACGGGATAATGTCCTTCTTGTGCATTAGAAGGACATGTTCTTGTATCCTTCCTAAGCAGCCAAATGTTCCAAGTGCTGGCATTCTGGCTGGTAGCTTTGTCATCCTTTTTAATTGGAACCTGTTCTCTATAATTACACTCAAAAGTGAGTCCCTGATGTTGTCCACCAGAAACTTTTGAATTTAATTTAGAACTTCCTGTTATGTGTGTTTGCAGCAAGATAAGCACTACCTTAGATGATCCATCATGAACAGTCCCAAAATGAGAAGACCTAATATATCTGAAATTGCAAATCAGCTGGAATTGTCTTTTATTTTAGGTGATGGGGAATGGTAGGCAGTGTGAACAGCATTTGAACATGTGTGGCTGGAATTAAAGTTCCAAAAATATTTTCTTTGTTTGTGATAGTACTTAAACCTAGCTAATCATTCTAGACACTTTTCTCCTACTCCTTTGCATTTGTACAGCAGGAAACATTTTGGCCTAGATATTTGGGACAAATTAGTCTCCACAGAACTGTAAGATTCTGTGAGTGTTCTTTCTACATAAAGCTCTGTTTTGCTTCTTTTTTTATATCATCTCAAAACCCACAGGGAATTGGTAGCATTAATGATTTATAAGCTCTCCATGTTTCTACAGTACACGACCTTTACTGAGGTTTATTACATGGTCATAAAATTCTCTTTCAGTTCAAACTTTGAATACATGTGTATCCATGGAATAAATGCTTGTAAAATGACACCGTTTTAACATAGAAACATATTGACTCATAGGTTATATATGAATATTCTCTATTGCATCCCTCTCATTGTCAGGTTTTGTTCTGTTTCCTTTCTGAAAGCAAATCCTATCCATGAGAGCTACTTATCTCATAGAGCAGGAAAAAGTACAGGTCACACACAGTTTATCCATTTTCTTATTGGACATGTCTTTTTATGCCTGACTGAAGCAACAGGATGCCTGCAGGAGAAAAAAGTAGCAGTAGAATCAATTTTAAATTTGGCAAATTAGAAAAACAGTGTCCCATACAGTTTGTGCCACATGAACATCAGTAACCCAAGGTAAAAAGAAAAAATGTGGACTTGTTCCCATTAGAATATACCAAGGAGAGATCATCTGAACCACAAGCAATGGATCTTGATGCAGTTTGAGACCCTTTTTTAAAATCCTTTTCCAACTTTGCAAAGATCCAGTAGAATCTGGGTGCTTTCTTCAAAAAACTGAGATTTATGACATCTTTGCGCAGTACCTGGTAGTGTATGAAAGTATTATGGATTACACTGTCATTCAGTGTGTATTTTCATTATGAATGCAATTTACATTGCTGGAGACTATTCCTTAAGGTCATGAAGGCAGTATGCTCTGATAGCATACTGTTTTGATAGGAAATGCATTTCAGCCTTTTCATCTTTACTGCTTACCTGCCTGTAGTTACTTTCCTTGTGCATCCTCTACTGCCTTTGAAAAGGAGAGTCACACCTGTTTCACACATATGTGAATGTAGGTACAAAGAATAACGCTACTCCACGATTTACATCTCCACCCTTCTCAGATTCATCATGAAATGTAAATCTGACAGCAAACTTTTAAGATAGGAATTGACCTGCCCATTATAGAATAATTTTATTTCTCATATGCATTCAATTCTACCTAAATGTATACGTTGGTATAAACTACAGAAGACAGTTCATTCAAATATCAATGAACTAATAAATTTCGCTCTTTTTACCTATTTGCTGAAGTAATGAAAACATATGGCAATTGATGCCCATGTTCAATTCTCCAACTGATCATAAAAGGAAAAAATGGTGAAGTTCTATAGAGGAATTACGAGCTTTATGTTTCAGAGATACAGAATTCAAATGCAATTTGAATTAGCAAGAGCTAATCTTATTCAAATTCTACTCATAATTATGATTATACTGCAGTTAATTTTAGCTTCTTTAATGCAAAAAGAAGATAAAAGCAGATCATGTAAAATATTGTCTCTAGATTCCTAGGGAATCTAAGCAAGCATCGTTAGTCTGATAGATGACATATAGTATCAGTTCATATTAAACACAAATCCTCTTGAAGTTATGCTTTAATTATAGTTTCAAACATTTTACCATCTCTGTGATTGTAATGCATATCACTATCTTACCTCTTACCACTATCTTACCTGTAGCAAAATAAGAAAAGCAATTGTGCAGGATACAAACAAAATCTAAGGATTAAATGGTGGGAGAATTCCCACAGTGTATAGAAATGTGATGAGAAGGAGATGTCAGTAAAGCCATAAGGAATTAGGAGAACCTGTGACTAAACTGGGGATTGAGAAGTTGCTGGAATCCTGTCTATTACATGTGCAAATTTGCAGCCACCTTTAAATTTCACCCCATTAGCCTGAGTTTTCTTAGAAATGAGGTATAATAGGGAGGGAATTATCTAGATTTATTTTATTAGGGTGAACTCTTTCTCACTTTAATACTTTTGGCCTGTGCATTCCTGCAGCACTGACTGACATTTAAAGAACAGAAAGAACAGAAAAAGTCAGAGAATGATTGAAGGTGAGGTAGAGTAAGGTTAGTGTCATTCATCCCTATGTGTAAGTTATGTAAATTCAGTCTCATTTAGACATAGATATGGGATTGGCAGCAGGATGGGGGACAGCCTTTTATAGCCTCACAGCACCCAATATCTGACACACAACACAAAGTGTCTCAGTAATACTTGAAATGTTCAACCACCAGGATGGAAAAAGTAATAAGAAGAAGTTGGAGACCTTTGGTACTCGTTTAACTTGCACCACTGATCTCCATGCTAGGGAGCCAAGCTAACTCTAATTATGTCTAAATACAAGCATTTACAATGGTTGAACCTTTTCTATCCAATGATAGAATAAAAAGGAAGGTCAGGGATGTATTCCACAATCACAGCTGCTATCCGTAATGATTTCTCATCCCACAGGCTTTAACTGTAAGACTGAATTTTGACAGCTTTAGTTCAAAACTTTCCTATAATCAAGTCCTATTATATGGGTATATATATTATTATACACATGCTTTCCAATATTTTTGAAGGATCCTGATCCTTCTCTCTCTCAGTGAAGCAGGTCATTCTAGATTTTCATGTAGAACTATGATGCAGTTCCCAAAGGAAACTATTAACACAGGGTTGCAAAGTTGTGCATTTTTGTCAAGCGATTAGAAGTCGGAACTGTTAAAAGGGAATATAGTAATAGTTTAAGAGAAGTTGGATACATATATTAAAAATTAACCTCCTATTTCTTTTCTCTGTTCTATTTTTTAATGGTTTTTCTGACCTTTGTCTTCTATGGAAAACTTGCAAATGTGGGACAGAAAGGGCTAGAAAACTGTAAGAAAAATATGAAGTATTGCCTACTTACTCTTTTTTCCAATGACAATGCTATGGATAACTTCCACTGTTAAATTTCTGAGTTTGAAAATGCTGGGTTCCAAATGAATGCTGCTTCAACCTGTGAAGTGCCATAAATTAGATATTTACAGAGCAGGTTTCAGAGTAAAGGTTGCAATTCCACTTAATTCTTCCTCTTTTCTGTGCTTAAACTTACCTTTTGTGAGGTGCCAACTTGGTTCTTTAAGACAAAGAAAGAAGAAACTTGAAAAGGCTGATAATTTTACTCAAGGCTTTAATTTTAAATCAGCTCAGATAGAATTAAAAGGAGATGAGGGGGACATCCTTTACCTTACAAAATAGTATTTTTTTTGTCATTAAAGGAATTAAGAGCAGTTCTATCCATTTCCTGATATGAGATTATAGCAATCTGTCCTTCAAAGACATTAGCTAAGCTTGCAGAATCATGAAGCTTTCAACTTTAAGCAGCAAATTTTACACTTTTATATGCCTTTATTTCAACTCTCATTTGTGAAGAATCATCTCCACTCATCTCCACATCTGATTTGGTCTAATTCAGAGGAGCAATATTTTTCATGAGAACAGCTTTCAAAGAAGCAGTTATGGAAAGAGAGCCAGTAGTCATTTATGGTTTCAAAAGTTTCTTTTCAGCCTGTTCTTTAGCTAATCAATTTCTAGCATACCTACTGTATCTATATTTGTCCTTGGTTTCATGAACTCCTGATGATGGAAAACTTTTGCCTTGTCACTCCAAATAGATCCTCTTTTGAAAACTGAGGAACTAAATCAGTGCAAATCAATTACACACAGAACATAGTGCATGTATCTGTGTTCAAGTAACTTCCGTTATAATTTCTTTTTGATTAGCTATGACAAGGTTAAATTTAAAATAATCTATTGTTATGAACTGTTCTTATGTCTTTGTATTTCTGAGTGAGGCAGAAGTAAATTTCATCCACAGTTGGCATGGTATCTTCCAGGAAAGTTAAGATGTTCCCAAAAATTTAGAAAAGGGATTCTTCCAGGAAATAGTTTAATTCCCCATCCCAAAAGAAGAGCAAATTCTCCAAAATTCTTGCCATGTAAACTCTGAAAATATAAGTCATTTGAAACAGAACACATTGGTTATCAAGTTCTCAATAGAAGGACATCATTGTTGATGTCACTTTGACTTTCATCACTTTGACTTTCAACATTTTACAAAAGAGCCTTTTTCATCACTGATTGACTATATTTCATAAATGAAGTTTTGAACTAAATGCCTGTTTAAAATGTCCAAATCAGAGTAAAATTTTCAAACCAATCGGCTCATTTCATTAACAGTTTCAAGAAACTTTCGATTTCCTTCAAAACTCTCAAAAGCTTCAGTGTTTTCTAAAAATGACAAGGTCTTGCTAGAAAAGTAAACTAAATTTAATATTTCCTTCATGGGAGAGGGTCTCCTTTCCTTTCTATAAATGCAAAATAACTCCCTATGCTGAGATAGAGATTTTGGAGATTTCACTTCTGTAAAATAAAAGTAAACATTCCTCAGTTTAAGAATCCTCAGTCCTGCTTAAATCATAATGTGATTAACTGACATTTTGCCCCTCCTTATCCTGAAGTTGTCTCTCTATATCATCGTGTAGAAGAGCTTGTCCCTGTTTTCTGTGCACATGCTGTATTTCAGGTGGCTAATCTGATTGTTCTCCATCACATCATTAGGCAAATTTGGGATCCCACAAGGACAGCCAGTCATTAAATAAAAATGTTATTATCATACAGTTTGTTGTAGCTATCCTAGCCTCAGAAAATCTATAGTAGTGCAGGGCAAGATACAGGCAAATAAAATTAAGATGCTTAAAGAAATAGGCAATTTTTTTAAGAAAATAGTAAACCAGCATCTGAAGTGATAAATTCAAGATGTGTGTCATTGTTATCAATAACAATTAAACAGTTCAATAACAATTTCCTATGGCAACACAAAAGGAAGGCTGTTTTGTTGATTTTTTTGTTGATTTTTTGCTTGAATCCATAAATAATTTGCTTGAATGCCTAAATAATAAAAAATGTGTAGGTTTTCATTATTGCAGCTCTTTATCTTTTTAGCACTAAACTGATAAATTTATTTCTCATTGTAATGAAAATATTTTCTGAAATGGAGATGGGGGATAAGCAAACCCAGTCAGCTCAGACTCTCCTCACTCTTCACATGCTTCAGTCCTCACAAGCTTGTTGAATATTTCATACCTTGTTAACCAGGAAAAGGGCAGAGATCGCAGGCTGACTGTTTTAATGAGTCAAGACCTGTAAGTCAGGCCTTTCTTTCTCCTGGGTTTTACAAGACAATCCTGCTAATAGGTAACTAGTACTGATGCAGTAGCTCAACCAACACCTGGACGATGCCTTTCCACATGTGGCTTTCTTTAGCTGCTACTAACCACACAGACAAGCAGTTGGGAGACCAGTATGGCTTGTTTGTGTCTGTCTAGCTCTCAAATATCTATAGTGCTCTGAGGAAGGGAATATAAATGGAAAAAAAATTGCCTCAGCTCCTTCCTGGTCTTCAGTGGCACAGAAGCTGGTGGACATCCTAACAAACCAGAGACGCAAGGACATACCTCAGGAGATGCATTGCCTCTTTCCATCAATCCTCCTGGAATCACTTCAAAAAAAAACTTGTCAAAATCCTGGAAATCCCTGGGTAATTACTAGCCCAAGTAATTAAGTACTCTCCAATCACATCGAAAAATACAGGAGCAAAACCCCAAACCAAGAATGATCCTTAACCAATAAGAAATTGCATATATGAGTAGTGACTTACCAGGACAAAACAAGATAGTCTTCTGCCTCCAAAAAATACATTTAATGTTGAAAGAAAATGTGACATGTAAGACTATCAAAATCAGTTTATGCCAGCCTTATTCTATGCAGTACCATGCATGAAAATAAGGAAATTACTCTATGATTTTCCACACAATTTCTTTTCCTTGAGTTCAGTGTGTAAGAATTATTCTTGAATAATAATAATAAATAATAAATTATTCTTGAATAATATTCAAATGTTTCTAAAATGCACCTGAAAATTTTATTTTTCTGGGCTCCATGGATTCTGAATTCTGCAGACTGTATAAAATATGCATCGTAGTGAGAATTATTGACCTTTTCCCTGACATCTTTGATGAAGTGGTGGGTTGTGCTCTCTCCACCTTGTTACTCGTCCCCTCTTTCCTAGTTGTACTCACCCTTAAGAGACATAGGCAAGTAAACATCATCACTTATCACAAAAAGCAAGCCAGGGGCCCTCCACATCTCCTCCCTCTTATTTACACATGAAGAGTCAGTAGTTCATAGCGACTGAGCTATGATCAAGGAAATTAAATTCATTAGTAAAACAAGAAACATTCCAGATATGCACAGCACAGCTTGAAGTATTCAGCTGAGGAACTAATTAAAGACAGATAGCTGACTGGGTAATGAATAAACAGACATTATTGTGGGTAGAAATAGCTAGCACAAATATGTGTGTTCCCTGTTATATTGATGGGAAAGTAAATTATCACATATACTGAAGCAAATTGAACAGTAAGAGCTCTCCTGAAGCTTTTAAGTGCAGACTATCCTTAAAGATGGGAAGCAGGCAGCAGGATCAGCAAATGGAGCCCCTGCAATGATGCTTTTGCAGCTCCCAGCCTTCCATCACAAGGGTCTGTGCTGCCTGCAGCTCTCACACAGTAAAAGCAGGCCAATGCTTGCCTAGTCCATCGAGCATTCCCTGAGCAGGAGCACAGGACCTGTTTGACCCTCTGAACAAGAGGCTTTGAATCACTTTTTCTCATTTCATTCATTCTTTGAATGACCCTTTCCCTTACCCACGACTTTTGTGCCTCCAGCCAAGTGATCCTTCTGTGGGCACTCACCAGTGCAGCACTCCTGGTATGTCACATTCTGGTGCCAGGGAGTGCCCAGATAGGGTAACCAAGGAGGTGGTAGGAAATCTCTGCCCATTAACATTGAGTAGCACTGCAGACATTTAACTACAGCATTTGAAGAGGATCAGATTGTTTCTTGCAAGGAGCAGATGCAAATGGCAGGGCTGCCTGTAGCTGTTAAAAGGCTTGATGTTGTCTTTTTTTATCAGATTTGTAGACTGTGATATGCTGCACACCAGCCATTTCCAGAGGCTGCTTTTTTGCACAGCAGTCTGTAAATTAGCAGAGAAAACACTTTTCATGACATGAAGGAAGCCAAAAGACATATGAGCTTTGAAAACACAGATAGAGAAGAACTCCTAGGGGAGCTCAAATAGCTATTTACTAGGCGAAAAACAATATTAAGCTGAAGTTAATTTTGCCAATGCTTATCGCCAAACTGGAAGTTGAATGCACAGTTTTGAATACATCAGTGTGATAATAAATCCTATCATCCTAGCCATTGGTGGTATAGATTGCTAAACACTTCTATGATATCCAATCTTATAGCAGAAGATGGTGTTGCTCATATTGGAAATACAGCTTGTATATTCTTAATTTTCACATATGAGGTCAGGGAAAAGGAGAGTCAGTTATAAAGTTTAGCCTACCTAAATCTGTATTTCTATACTCACAGGTACTCATATGTTTCATTTTCCTTGGAGTGTTAAGGCCCTTTTGAAATTCATAAGGAGCAGAGAGATGGAGGGATCCAGTCAGTAGGAGTTCAGACAGCTGGCTGCACAAATAACCAATTTCTTGGCTTAGAGGTACCACTGAATCCCCTCTAGCTACTGTCCTTGAAGCTGCTGGAAGCCTTCTGCAGTAAACTTCAAAATCTCCATGACTGCAGGCAACTATAAAAAAACCAAGATATTCTGTTATTCTGTTTGGTGCTTGGATCTACTCCAGTCCTTTTACCCAAGGCATTTATCCCAGACTATCTAGGATCATGATCTGGTAGCCTAGGCTTTATCTGGTTCCATAAAATGGAGGAAATCCATCACATTTCCAGAAAGGCTGATATAAATAACTTGACAATTGATCATGTGTGCTCCAGCTTGCTTGTGTGTTCCAGGTCAGTTTGTTTCATTTAACGATATTGAACGGCAGATGGAAACAAAATGCTGCTTTTTTCCTCTGCTGCCTGTAAATATGCACTGTATTACTCCATCTACTTCTGCATTTACGAAAGATAGGCATATGTAGCCCAAATATTCAGCATTAAGCTTATCTGGATAAGTTTAAATAGAAGTTATTTCAAACACTCTTAGACAGATTAAGACTACCAGGCATAAATTTAGACTTGATATCATAATATATATTGGGTGAGCTGTTTTTGTGGTCTCAGCCACATTATATTGCATCCTGAAGCTGCATCTACAACTTATATAAAAGATACACTCTGGAAAAAAAAAAAAAAGTTATTGCAAAAAGTACCTGGTATTTCCATGCAGCTTTTATAGTGTTTTTAAAAATCAGTTAAATGCATTTTGCCTTGCTCACATTTATAGTATTTTAGGTCTCCTCATATTCCAAAAATGATTCAAAGAAATCCTTTGCCACAAGGCTATTTGATTCAAATCAAATGGACACTGTAGCATCAAAAGCTGCTGCCAGCTGTAACATCGGATGAATTCCTGGAGTACCACTTGGCAATTTTTTTTAAAAGTATTTAAAATAATATACATCTAGGAAACAATGTAGCTGTCATTAAAAAGTCAACATTTATGGACAGTTGACTGAGCCAGATTTTTGCATGTGCAACACTAAAGGGCTAACACACTCACCTCAGGCTCAGCTGAATCCCTGTTGTCAAGTCCCACAGTCAAAATATTCACCATTCAAAATACTCATGTCTCTATACCTTTGAAAGAGAGAATGCAAGAAAAAAGGCACTTTACAAGCATAACGTGGAAGGATCCTAGCCTTTACAAGAAGGATATGCTCTTCTAAAATCTGACGTATATCTTTTATATTTTTATCTGTGTTGATTTTTTTTTCACACCTGAAGTAACTTCTTCGGCTTATTGGAGTTGTTTTTGGGGGTTTTGTTGTTGTTGCTGTTGTTCTTGTTTGGTTTTGTTTGTTTGTTGGGGGTTTATATTTTTTGTAGTCTGAATTCATTTTCCTATCTCCTTCTCCCAGAGTTAATATCTCCCAGAGATACTAATACATTGCTGGAAGCAGAGCGAGGGCAGAAAGCGAACAGCTTCATGAAGTTTAAAAGCACATTCATATCAGTGTGCCAGAGCTTGTCTGGCTCTCTGCCATGCCCAGAAGGTGAGGAGTTGCCTTTAGAACTCTCCTGTTTTCAGCAGGAAAGACAAAGTCTCGCCATACTATTTCCACATCAAATTGACTTTCAGTTCATCAAGCATCAGAGATGAGCTGTCTGGAGACAGCTCTATCAGCCCTGCTGTGCACAGAACTTTGGGAATCACAATTCCTTTCTTCAACAGCTGATGCTCAACAGTATATCTTAAATACAAATTCATTCTAAAAGTTTTTGGAATTCAAATTCTGAGTGGAAATTAAAATCATTCATTGTCATGATTCTACTTTGCTGTTCTTTGGAATTGGGGAATACATTAAAAAAAATTAGAAGAACATAAATTTTCAGGTTTTATTTTAATGAGGAAAAAAATTAAATGCTAAAAGCAGTGCTGTTTCTACTCTGAAAGTGTTTCCAGGGTAGTATATGAACTTCATTAGACATTGTGCTAGGTGCAGATTAATAAGTATTTTTATTTTTTACCCATACAAAAGCTCCCTGAAACATACCAGAGTCTCAAGTTCAATATGAAGGGTAAGAAAGAAATGTACAGCATATTCACCATAATGCATCCCATGAGATTTCCGGAGTGTTAGCAGTATAATAGCTGTATTTTTATATTTTTGAGTTGTACTTTTGATCCCAAGGTACTCTGAAGCTTTTTTTTTAAACACAAACAAGTTTACTTGCCGCTGATTCACAGTGCTGAAGGATACAGTGCAGGATACAGTGTTCAGCAGCATATGAAAAACTTTAACCCAAATGAGTTTCATGAAGTTACTAGGGAGATTTAGGAAGGTAGGTTGCAATTGCCCAAATTTTAGCTTTACAACAGATGAACGCTGCTCTTTCTGAAAACATCTTTTAATTTTCAGTACCGTTAGCAAAGGTAACTGCAAAAATATCTCTTGACAAAATAATACAATTTTGCATGGGAAGTCCTTGTCACAGGACTCTACAAAATTTACATCATTCATAAAGGGACTGAAAAATTCAAGGAGGAAAATAATACACTGAGTTATTAAATTTATTGACACTTCTGTATCATAGAGTGTTTGAGGTACAGACTTGTGAGTGTTCAGAAAACATTGACAGGAAGTATTAATATCTGCTTCTCCTGGCATTGTACTCTTCCCTAGACATTCACAATTATCTTGGGCAGAAGACAGCTGGATGGACCTTCAATGTGGCATTATCTTCTTATCTTTTACAACTAAATTCTTACAGGAGAGGTCAGACCAGATCAAATACCTCAAAGGTAATGATATTGGAACCAGTACAGCAGAGCAATTAATGGCCATTTTCAATATTAAGCAAATGCTTAAATGCCATAATCTAAAATAGAATAGCATGATTTAGTGAAGTGATAGTAATAATATTATTATAATTATTTTTTCTGTAAAGTAACAGTACCATATAAATAATAAAAATATAGTCCTTGTCATGTGTGCCAATAACTTTTCTTTGGCTCATTTAATTATATTCTTAATAGATGTGAAAGTAAAATCCTTGCAAAGGGAGAATATTTTTATATAGCTCCAAAAGAAATTATATATTCAGTTCATATTATTTCTTTGACATGAGCTAGCTCATGATGTTCACCAATATTTTAATTTGGAAAAAGAAAATAAATCAATCTCTCTGTTTCAGTTTTTAGTGGCCCATCAGAAACAGAGCAATAGTTTAAATGAACAATTTAATTTGTACTCTCACTATGAATATTTGATCTAAAATAAGTACCAGGTTACCTTTCCCTACTGTTCCTGCTGACAAAGCTAATTTTCTTTTTCAGTTCAAATTCAGTGACAGGCAGCTGCATTACTCCCAGGCAAAGGAAACCCACCTTTTATTAATGTAGTTTAAAAGATTTATACTTTTAAACACCACAACACAGCATTGAACTATTAATTTCAACAAGTAGAAACAGATAACATTCAAGAAAATCAATGTATTTAAAACATATTTTGCTTATGCTTAATGCACCATTAATGAGATGGCATAACCAACATGCATACACAGACATCACTAATCGTTCTGATATTCCTACTGGGACTTTGAGGATTTTGTCTTCTTCTAGGGGTGAGACAAGGGTCATTGTAAATGGCCAGTGAAATCTGTTGGTTGAGTCAGATAATGACCAGAAACTCCATGGTCCTAGAAAAAAATTTTTCATAATGCTAAGAATAATCCTTGGAATTCAACATTCTGAATTACTAATGCTCCTAAGCATTTTTTAGGAACTTTTTGAATGTTAGCCTCCCTTGGGAAAATGTGGCAGTGCTGCACTCATTGCATTCTAAGTAAAACAAATAGATGCCTTGGTCAGTTATGATTATGCTGCACAAAATATTATATTCTAATACAGGATGTAGCTCCCTCAGTTGCCTCATCACTGTAACTGTGGTGTGAAAGCAAGGCCAGGTCTAGGAAGATGTGATAGAAGTGTATCTATTTTTCCCTGAAGACAATGTATGCACGTACCCCTGGGTTTTGATATTCAGTAGGTCATGTTGGTTCTTTGTGCAACAGCATGTGGTATCATGATATAACCCACTGCAGACTGAGCCTACAATTGAAGGAGAGGCTCTTTCCTTGGATCCTGCGGGTTTTTGTAGAGGAAGTTTGTATATTCAGGACAGGCATTTCAAAGGGAGAACTCTGAAATGTACCGATATGTGTCATCATATAGTTGTAGTTAAGTTTCTGTATTCTTTTCTGTTCCTTTCTTTTGTACTAAGATGGTATGGAAGTCTCTTTCCTTTTTTCTTTCTGTCTTCAAGACCTCACTGCTAAAATAGCCAAGACATGACCATGCAATAGGGGAGAAGTGGTTGGCCACTGACACTGTATAATACATGTCCTGATTACAAAAATTAAGAGTAGATAATAGAAGCAGTGTAAGAATGATAAGTGAATTAATACTCTTTTTCACAAGGTAGAAATGCAGTGTTTTGTTGGGTGAGTGCCGATGGCTGTTGATTTAGAGATTCTGGGACCTTTTTAAGGATATGCCCTGGCTAAGGACAAGGCACTTCTCTTCACAGTATTCAACTAGTTCTTATATATGTTGCCCCCAGAATTCCTCACCAAAGCCTTTGGATTAACCAGTGAATTAGCACTTGAATCAGTTGAATCAAAACCTCCTAGATATTGAGCTTAGGACAATTAGCACTTTGTTTCACTAATGTTAATAATAAAATAGGCATAATCAGATAATGAAATTTAAAACTGGAACTTGAAATACAATTTTAATCTTAATAGATCAAAACACAGATTGTGAAGCTTGATGTTACTAAAGCTGTTAACATGTTTATATGGTATTTCTTTTCTGCATATGCTCAACTACCACCCTCAACAATAAACAATTTTATATACTTCTCATCATAGTTTAAAACCATATATAGAAAAGAATGACCACAAACTAATTTTAATTTTAATTTGTGGAATTCTATCATTCTCATAATGAAAGAAAATAGCAGCACCTTCCTCATCAAAGGCTCTGGTGAAAAAAACCAGTTTGGAAAATTACAGTAAGATGTTTATGTTAGTTTATGAACATCAAGTATGATTTGGAATCCATTTAACATATTGCAGACAACTTCATAGGTAGGAAGTGATATATTTGTTGCAGACTCAGACATGCAGAAAATAAACAGATCAGTTTGGGCCACCTGGAGAAAGCAAGGCTTATCATTTCTTCATACCTCCCCACTGCTCACTTCTCATTCCACCAGGGTATAGCTTGCTTATAATTTTGAGAGACAGAACTAAAAGTCCATGGAAACCTTGCTTGTTGTCAATTATGAGGAGAGTATATAAAGACTGTCCAGGGGGGAGTTCAAAATGAAAGCCACTATATCAAAAGAAAGTGACTTTAGTTTCTACATAATACTGAAAACAAAATTAGGAAATGCTATTCCCTATGGAAAATGCAAGAAAGTGAGTTCAGGTCCTGGTACACTTGAAAAAAAAAAAAATGCTGGTAGGATACTGAACCTTTCTGTCCATCCAGCTCGGTGCTATCAGGGATACTTTGAGGTTGTGTTCAACCCATCTTTTCATCCCTTATTTTTCCCCTGGAGGAGAATTCTGATATCAGAGTCACAAACATTTTTGAAAGTATTTGTATAGTGGACTTATTTTGGGTAATAATATTTTGCATCTTTCTTCATGATTTGTCATGATTTCCAGAGTCATGTATTGCCCATTAAAACCAATTAGACACAAAAGTCAAAGACTTAAACAAACTCTTAGAAATCTACCACTGATATATTCATGCAGTGTATTTTTGTGCAAAAAGTTATCAGTTACTATTCAGAAAGAGAGACTAGAGCGCAGACAAAGTGTAAAAAACACTTTATGTATCTCTGGTTTAAATATCCGATTCCCATAAAATGTGGCACTGAATACTCATTATTTGTAAAATTAGTGAATTTGAAACATGTTGCACTAGTGGATTTTTAGGGAATCTCTAGAAGATCTTATTTGCAAATTTTTATGTGGAAAACCCAAGAAATTTTGACTTCATATTCATCTGAGAAGAACAGGTAACAGGAGAGAAGGAAAGTCTTTATTGTATTCAAACACAGTTTGAGAAGCTTCTCAGTGGTTTAACTCTCAGCTCTAAGAGCCATACAACAAGTTAGAAAATTAAGGAAGGGAAAGATCAGTAGCAGAACACAGGTTCCCACCTTACAACATTTTTCTTAGATGTGTGAACTAGCACTCTCGGTTAAAAAAGTACTGGAAGAGTTTTAGATGTAATTGATCAAAGCACAAAGTGTGTGCTGGGTTCATCCTTATTCAGAATTAGTTAGGCTTAATTAATGTTTATGTGAGGATAAGTTTTTTTCTGAAACCTTGATGATTGCAGTGGACCAAGCCTTTAATATTAAAGCTTACTCTAAAGGCAACAACTCAAACTGCACCTTCTAATGCTGTTCTAAAGCATCTGTTAACTGCTGAGATAACTATTACAATACCAAATACTAGATAAATACCAATTCCACAGCTTTAGTAACAAAAATTTCAAATAGAAGACCACATTTCCTTCCAAACTGTGAGTTGTCTTTCATTTGCTGGACTATTGTCAGGATCACAGCTTCAGATTACACTACTGCAAAGTGCTCAGTTATTTTAATGGGGCTCAAACTTACTACATGAAGTGTATCATTTAGTTCTGTATGCAACTCAAAGCTTTTCTGGCAAGACATTAAGGAGTCATATCTTTCAACAGCTATAGCTTTTCTGCTTATTCTAAAGGACATTTAAAACTGCATCTCTAATAATACCATAAATTCAATTTCAAGTTGTTTTACAGTAAACTTTTAGATTTAGAATAAATATATATTTTATATCCCTACAAACGGATGGTCATTCAGCATACTCACAGTTTACTTTTAATTTTATAACCAAGTGTTTTGCTCTCTAGAATATTTGAAGGGTTTTTTTGTACTGAGAAAAATAACAATGGAAGACAAATTATCTGTCTCTCCTGTGGAGCAACCTAAAGAGTAGTCCACTGCTGTCTACAATATCCTTATCAACATAAATAGTGCAGAGTTGTGATCTACTGATCAATCCATACACTGTATATTCAGAGCTGCCCCAATCCACTCTGTCTCTAAAACATTTTTGGATAGAAACATGGATATGTTTCAGGCTAAAGCTGCACTACTGACATGCCTTCCACTTCTCATTGCCATGAAAATTTATCATTTTCAGAGCATTTTGGGATTATCCTTCCAGGACAACAGTGTGAAATGTTTGCCCTAGATTTCAGTTTTCTTTGTTTGTGAACACGAGTAGTTTTCTAGAACTAAACAGTATACCCACTATATTTTCCCTTCTTGCACCATTTTCATTGCAGATCTTCTCCGCTGTAGGGAGGCCCCATCTTCATCTTCTTTCTTTTCTTTCCACTGCTAACAGTAACAGTTTCCATTTCTAAATCACACTAGCGTGTGTGATGCTTGCTGCATAGGAACCAAAGCATTTGTGTCCTGGCAAAGCACTAAGAATGGAGACAATTGCAAGCAATTAAAATGTCAACTAAATCAATTAAAATCTTGTGAAATTTTTTATGAGAGTGACAGTGAAAGTATAATTGGAAAACAGGGTAAATGCATCAGTTAGCTATCAGCTGATTTCTATGTTCTTCGTTACTCCCTCAATGCAAAGGAGGAAAGATACCTTTATTTCTCAAGTTTGGATTTGAGCTGACTGTTGGGAAAGAAACCCACACTTTTTTTACTCTTATGTACTTCATCTGAATATATTTGATATTGAAATTCTCAAGAAAAGAACCCCCGTACTGGTATTTCATGAAGTTATTTTTCAGGGGAGCAGATGGGGAAGTACTTTGAATTTTTGCTCAGACATTATTCAAATAGGGTAGTCCAAACCATATTCTAATGCAGCTTGTAAGTCACACAACCTGCAAACTTGCAAGGAGTAAATGTCTGTGAATGTTATGCAGCTGAAGTAGAGTAAGAGTGAAAATAACAAAATTATGTATATATTCCCAAAACATTCTTCATTTCATAGTGTTCATGTAAAGTGGAATACAAGGGAGTTTCGAGAAATACTACTCTAAAAAGTTAAGTGAGTATTTGGACAATATAAAATTGGATGAAATCTGCATTTCAGGACTAGCTCAGTAAATTCTATCCTTGCATTCAGAGCTATGGTCTTGTAAACTTTTCCCAGTAAAAGAAACTTAATTTTTCTTGTCATAATAGGGTCTTAGTTTTGGGCCATGATTGGTGAGAAACGCATAGGTCAGAAGTATTAGAAGGAAGATTTTAGGAGTCTGCATTTTTTCCCCACTGCTCCCTCTGAAGCTGGCAAATGAGCCTGGCAGCAGTGGAAATGAAAGAGATTTAACTGGAGCTTCAGAAGAGCTTAATGGGGAGATGTGAGCCAGAGTCCCTGGAGCTGCCTTAATTTATGATACTGCATGGAAAAACGAGAGGCTATTCAGCCCTGCTTGCCTTACCTGTCCTGCCCATCACAGGGAACATCTCAGAATCTACAAATTTATTTGTTCTTTGCTGAAATACTGCAAAACTATTTCTGTTTTTATTTTTGCCATGTGATTACAAGTAGGAGTAAGTAAATAATAACCAGAAACTCTAGGAAATTTGTTTCATAGGACTAGTCTACTAAAGCAATGACTAGTCATAGTTCACTTCCTGCATTACATTTAATTTAACATTTTTATCATTTTATCATGCATTCTTTTGAAGGGATTTGAACAACTCAAGGGGATTTTTACAGTCTTTTGGGTAGTAGATAGGAAAAATTAATTTAGTGATTTCTACAGCCTTTGTGAATTTTCTTTTTCAATTATTTTTGAAGGTAATTGTGAACTCTGCACAAAGCAATCATGTAGGGTTATTTCCAAATTTCTGAAAATATATATTTAATGCCAGTTATTAATTTATCCCTTGTAGATGAAGCAGCAGCTCTAATAATGACATTCTAATTGGTTTTCATGGCATTAGGCAGCATATCAGCCAGAGGTTTACAGTTTCTTTGTGTGCAGTATTTGCTGGTGACAGTTTCACAACAGCATGTACAAATGCACCTTATTACAGTTTCAATGTAAAGGAAGTATTAAATACCATTTGGGATAGCATCAGCTTTAGGAAAACATCTAAAAGTTCCCAGAGGGCAATGTTCTGACGTCGTTTAGCAATGCAGTATTTACAGCTTCTAAATGAAACTGTTCTCTCTATATTTTTTCTACATACACATGGTATAAACACTTTTAATCTGGCGTTCAGTTTGGTACATTGTTGTTTTGTAATTGCAGGTGTTTATAATACTCCATGGGATTCTGGGTTTTTTAAGGTTCCTTTCACTGCTTTCTAGTTTCTGAGTATGAATCTCATGGTTTTTTAAAAAAATTTGAATGCAATCCTTGAAGCTAGAACCATTTTATTTTTCTTCTTTTTTTCTTTTGTTCAATTTGGGGTTTGGCTTTTTGTGGGGAGGGACACTTTAGGGAAGCTAAAGTTTCTACATATTTCTGTTCCTTCAGAAGCTGATTTTTTTACACAATCAAAAGACTAATGATCAGATCCCAAGAGCCAGAAACGGTAAAAGTTTAGACTTTCTGCACAAGGAAACTAAAACTGATAATATAATTCAAATGAGGCAGAAACTATCACACATTTGTCAGAAACTCTCTGCCCTAGTTACTGTGCAGCAGGACTACATGCACATCACTTCAGACAATGAGTTCCAGCCTGCACTGATTAGACTCAATAGTACTATTTTATACTGATCAGAGGGCAAGAGATTGACAGCAAAAAAATATGCCTTTAAATACAATAGTTTGTGAAGCACATGCATTCCTTTTCTCATACTTGATCTCAAAAGACTGATAAAAGTTATTTTTCTACTCTCCTCATCTTTTACTACTCATTTTCATCCATTCTCTCTTTCTCCCTGTTTAATAAAAAAGGATCCCCACATGAAGTTTCCAGCACAGGTTCATTAATCCAGCTGTCCTGGTGTCCCTTGGTGCTGTGCCTCAATCTCCACTTCCCAGGTGTTAGCATGTTTCCTGCATGCTGATCTCGTGGCTGCAGTGGTGCAGGCATTGATTCAAGCCAGCTCACACTTGCATCGCTTTGTCTTCCTTTCATCCATTTCTGAACAATGGCACTGAGCTCCTCACAGCAGAGTCAGAAAGGAAGGGAATCAAAATGAGATTTTAGAAACCTGTAAGACTTGCCCACTATTTTTCACAGGGAATGACAAACCTTTCTCATTAGGCATAAGATCAAAATGGACCCTGACAGCTTTCTTGGAGAATTAATAGGAGTTTCAGCATTGTGTGCTGAGTCTGATCATGAACCATGAATGTGGCCAGATCCCATGTTCAAATTATGTTTAGTAATGTGAGTCAAGTAATTGCAGGACTGCCCTCTCTGCATTTGTCCCTGGCTCATTTGTCTGGAATTTTTCTGTGTTACTAAGGCAAAAAGAAGAGCTGAAAGAAGCAGTTCAGTGCTGCATCTTTCTCTGAGAGATATTTTCTACTTAAAAACAATTCTGGTCTGAAAACTGATTATGTAAGGGCGTCATCTTTCACTCAGGAGATTTGCTTGCTCAGGACCACCTGCTAATGTGAATGCTGGAATGCCGTCTGCTCTCTTTCCTGCTGGCTGTGTCCAAGAGCACCTACACTCCAGCGAGGGTAGGAGCTGGGCACTTTCCCGACTCATCAATCATGGACAGGCTGCTGACTAATTTCCATTATAGTGTCCATCTGTGTGCCCCATTCTGTGGGGACAAAAAGCCACTCTGTAATTATGGATAAGCCTCTAATTATACCTGAGCAACTTCATGAATAGAAATAAGGACACAAAGATCAAACTTTGATAAGTATTTAGCCATCCACAGGTTTCACAGCTGGTTATGGAGTTGGGGGCAGAGAGAAGTTACTTATTTTTCCCTGGGCCACAGTATAGGACTTGTAAGGAAAGAATGGATAGGGGTTTGTCTTCTTTTAGCAAGACAGAATGCCTAATTTTGAATCTCGGTGTTAAGTGTGGAAGCACACTCCAAAGAAAACTTTGGAAAAATAAGTGAGCAGGTGTGTATAGCTGTAGAGTAATTTAAATCCCTGAAGTATCCTATAGAAACAGTGTATAAAATGATTTTGAGAAATTGAAACACTGATGGCATACAGATCCCAGAAAAACATCTAGGATTTCCACACTATTTTCTCTCCTTTTGTCATTTTTAGTCTTAATGTCCTGGGGAACTGAAGGTCTTGAACCCTTGTATGATCACATAATCTAGAGTCTTTATTGCCATTTAAGAATATGAGCAGCATATTACTGTTCGCCCTCCCAGAGGAATTGTAAAATACTGTTTTGGGTTAATGGCATGGAACTGAGTCAGGGGAGGTTTAAGCTGGATGTAAGTAAAAGGTTTTTCACCCAGTGTCTGGTTGGGCACTGGAACAGGCTCCCCAGGGAAGTGGTCACAGCATAAATCCTGACAGAGTTCAGAAGTGTTTGGAAAATGCTCTTAGACACATGGTGTGAGCCTTGGACTGTTGTGTGGGGCCTGATGGGTCACTTCCAGCTCAGAATATTCTATGATTCTAGGTTACTAAAGGCCAGACTGCAGCTACCTAAGTCACGCCTAATCTGTAGGAATCACAGACAAGCCATGTATTTCAACAATGTCACTCAAGTTGACTTCTACAACTTGTAAGAGGAAAGTTAAAGTCAGACTGTTAGAAATAAAGGGTTTGAAGAGTTAAAACATTGAACCAACATTCCATTTGGAATGATCTATCTTTAAAAAGCATGTCATAAAAAGCTATATTTATTAATATAGCACTTAGGAGCCTTTGGATCGTATCGCACCAAGCTAGTGTTATTGCAAAAGTTTATGTAGCGTTAGACTGAGAACTACTGTTGTAAGGTTACTAACACACACAGCCATGTCAGAGTCGCAATATAAATAAGATTTAAAGTTATTTAGTAGGAACAGTTGATGGGATTACAGTAGCACTCATAGGCTTCAAGAGTTGCAGCAAAATACACTGAAAAAAAAATTATTTAAAAGTTTTGGAACCCAAAGGCACAAGCAAAATATGGATGAAATATGTAAAAATGGTGAATTGTCACAGCTTGAATTACTCTGATAACTGTCTCCCAGTCCTGCAGTCAGATTTACCCTGGAACATCCAAACAGCAGTTACATTCCATGTGGGCATAACCATCTGCTTGTGCAAGTTGGATTTGTAGCTAAGGGTATTATTTAGAAGATGCTTGTCTCTGTTACAAATAACACTTAATGCTACAACATCACCTTTAAAAATGCAATCCATTTTCCAACATCCATCATTTAGTTACTCTAATTTCATTCTCTATGAATAATATACGTGGCTTCTCTTTGCTGGCAATTGTACTTTCAGAATTCAGATGCTACTGCAGGACTTTTTAAAAAATTCTATAAATGCAATAATTATAATGTATAAAAAGACTTTATGTTCTTATGCAGTCTCAAAATAAAAATAATAACAAGGTTCTTTTTTTTTACTTAATTCATGTCTCATGCCTCCACTTCTTGCACAGTATATGTTGATATGGCTGTTAAGGATGTTGTTATTTTTCTAAAAATTGCATTAAAATGTTGCCAGAAAGAAAGCTGAAATTTCAATACTCAGGACCAATATGACACCATTCTGAGGTTGTGGTAAGGTTTATTATATTTCATAAAATAAAATTCCTTTTTACTGGCTAGTGTTTATTTGCAATGCCAGGTGGAAAGGAGGTATTGCTAGGAAGATTGACTGGAATGTCCTGAGAGACTCTGCTGCCAGCTTTGTCACAGACTTAGATGTCAAAGCAGTTCTGATTTTCTGCATCACATACCTCCTCCATGCAATGTGGAATTAGGATGACAATACTTAATCAACTTAAAAGGGAGCCATTAGACTTAGGATCTCTATTTAAACTCTGTGCTGTGATTCTCAGGAAGTGTGTTGAAGACTTAAATCTGGGCCAGGGGTAACTGAACAGTGTATTGCCTAGTTTCTAGAGTGGAGAAGAACCTGGGAGAGGAAAAAAGCCCATCAATCCTAGCACTTCATGGAGGACTTTCAAAGCAGATGTGTTTTTAAAGACCAGAATCTGCTTCAGCCTGAAGAGAACTCTTCCAGGAATGACCAGGGCTACATTAGGCCTTGCCTCGTGGCCAGCATGTTTTGAAGGAGACACTTCAGAACCTGGAAACTGAAAAAACACAGAGTACAATAATTTCTTAATAACAATATTTTTTGTTGCTGCATTCACAATTTATTCTTTAGCTTGCAGTATCCCAACCCATGCATTTTTATCACACTTGAACAAAGAAACAAGTACCATGATAGTGCAAATTCATATGTATATGACCAAGGATAAATAATCTCTTCTGCCTGAGAGGGCTCAACAGTAGAAAAAACAAAAGCATGCCATGTACTAAGCATAACCTAATAGCATGAAACTCTTCTTTGAGGGTACAGGGGGGTTATATAGGCAGGATTAAAAAAAGACTTAAGATTGTACAACCTTGCCATTCCCCATGACAAACTAGTTTTGTTAATGATTTCCAGGACAGTGTTTTCAAGAAAAAACAGAGAACAGGATCACTGTGTTCTATGAATGGACTATTACCTGCAAATTTGAATAATATGTCTCCAGACAATTCAGCAGCACCTGTGACACTAAAAACATCTATTTATATTCCACACTTCATGTTTTTGGCAGCTTGATGGGCTGCATCTTCCATCATTCTGACATACTGAAACAGAGCTCAATGTGACTCAGTAGAACAATGAGCATTAGCTACTGAGATTAAAGTTTTTTGCTAAACCATCATCTATCCATCTATTTAAAACCAAGCATATAAAGACAGTTTGCTAATTACCTAAATTAAATGTGTTATCTGAATACCTGTATTTCTTTATGACCAAAGAAAAATGCATTATTTCAACTAACGTGTTCATGTCTGTTCATAGATGCCCTGGTATTATTCATGTTGAACTGAATCAACTACCCTGTCTGAATGTTCAACACTCCCATTAAACTCCCTGAAAACTTGTTCTGTAAGTCAATGCTTGCAGTCCAGAAAGGCAATCAGATCTCAGCCTGCATAAAAAGCCGTGTGGTCAGCAGGTTGAGAAGGCAATTCTGCCCCTCTGCTCTTCTGATACCTCACCTGAAGTGCTGCATCCAGCTCGGGGATCCCCAGCAGAAAAAAAAAAAAAAAAACTGTTGGAGTGGATCTAGGGAAGGGCCATGGATATGGTCAGAGGACTGGAACATCTCCCCTCTGAATGCAGCATGGAGAAGATTTTAAGGAGACCTGATTGCAACCCTTAAGTATATAAAGGGGCCTTATAAGGAAGCAGGAGGGAGATTTTTTAGCAAGACCTGTAGTCATAGGACAAGGGGCATTTGAAAGAAGATAGATTTAGATGTGACATAAAGAAGAATTTCTTTTCTGTGAGGGTGGTGAGACACTGGAACTATTTGCCCAGAGAAGCTGTGGGTGCCCCATCCCTGGACATGCTCAATACCAAGTTTTTTTGAGCAACCTGGTCTAGTGGAAGGTTTCCCCGGCCATGGCAGGGAGTTTAGAACTAGATTATCTTTAAGGTTTGTTCCAACCCAAATCATTCTAGGATTCTCTGAAGTCCACACTGTTGGACTACAGTACACAAGAGTTACTGAACCAGTAACTCTTGAACCAGGTTCAATATCACAATCTTACTTTTTTATAATATTCAGTAAAAGAATTTCCATAACATTACAGTGTGTCATGATGAAAGGGAAATGGTGGAGTCACCATCCCTGAAAATATTCAAAAAACTAGTGGATGTGGTACTGCTGCCACAGTTTAGTGACAATATTAAGTCAGAGGTTGGGCTTCATGATCTTGGAAGTCTTTTCTATGGTCCTGTGAAAAAGGGGAGTCATTGAAAGCTCAAGTAGATAGATATGCCTCTGCATTTAAAAATGTTAGTATCTATTTCTGCAAGCCATTGACTGTGTTAGGAACTGCACTGATCCTCTGTAATCTCCCAGGACATCAGCACAGGACAGTGAAGCTTTCAGGTTCAGAATATGTTTCTGGGGCAGTCCCATCAGTTAAAGAACAGACACAAGTGCTAGGTGTAGTTTCAGCCTGCCCAGCTGTTCTCTGGGGACAGCTGTCACTAACCCAAAATGTCAGAAGCTGCCCCCTTCCTCAGTTGTCTCCTCTTTGATTTAGTGAGGAAATCATGCCTTTGTATAAAAGTGTCCTTCCTTTTTGTCTTCAGCTTAATTAGCAATGCCATCATTACAATCTGAATACATTAATGTTTGGAGGGCTACTTGAACTGTATTACTTCTCTTTTTTTTCCTCTCTCTTTTTTAAAAAGGCACCATGCAAATACATATCTTAAAAGAAAAGGATGCATCACAAATTGCAGAAATGTAAACTGTTCTTATTAAGGAAAAAAAGATAATGCAGTCAGATTTCATTTTGCATATGTTGTAAGAGTAATTGCCTTTTGCAGTTACCAGGCATTCTATTTGCATGCTGGAGATATTCATGGAGACAGCATATAACAAACTGTCTCTCAGCTCAAGAAAAATAGGCTGAAACCATTGCCACCATGTTATTATAGACAATAAAGAAGTAATTAAATGACTTTAACTGCCTTCCTTTTAAATGTCTCTAACTCAAATTATTTTCCCCCTATTATTCATTTTTACCCTTATTGTAAATGTTCATGTTTGGTGAGCTTGCTTTTGATAACTGACTGGCTAGGGACAGTCCTAGGAAAAATGGGGGACTCTGTGCTCCCTGACTTTGTGAAGAGGTCAGGCAGAGAGCTTGTAAGGATCATAATGTTGAGAATAAAAGGAAATGAAGAAATGAAAATAGGCTTAGAATTCAATATAGTCTGGAAAATAACATCAGGGAAATAGGTGGTCAGGGAAAAATCAACAATCTGAGCTGGAAATTACTCGGTCCACTGTAGTAAACTCACCATTAAGATGATGGTCAGTTCCTGAAAAGGCTGATATGAAACACATTCCTCTCCTATCAGCTTCAAAGTTTGTGTAAGCTGTTCATTCTCCCTTCCTCCTTACTAGCTTCCTTCCTTCAGCTCAGATATTGATGCTCCCCTTTTGCCAGGGTGTGTTCAGGGATGGGAGGAAGGGACATTTCCTGTGAGTCCATCACTCCTTGTCCCACTACTCCTTCCTGGCTGCACTCCCAGAACTGGCTAATGATCGCAGACAACATATGGTCTGTGAACAGGAGGTTTCTTGCTTTAAAAACAAAGATCAGGTGCTGAAAAGAGAGCTTGAAAGCAATGTGTAAATGATAGGAAATCAGTCAAGGGAGGATATGATCTGAAGCTGATGAAACCTTGTCAACTTTCTAAGACCCCCATAACCTGCTCCATGGCTCATATCCAGAGAGGTGTTTGAGTAATTTATTCCTGTTTAAGCACTTATCCATCCAAATTTGTAGCAATTCATGTGTTTTTATCTAGCAGGAGCAATGGGCAGAGCACTGATTTGGAGTATTTCACTGAAATGAAAAAGATCTGAAATGCTTACATAGGAATTTAGTGCCTCATTCTCTCTAAGTACTTTTCTGGACTGAGAGAATTCTGCCTTCTGTGCCACCTGATGCTGGTTTGATCCAAAGGCTGAAGATGTTTGAATAAGAAGCAGAATAATTACAGGGAAGATTTTTCATTAAAAATAGAAGATTGGAAAAGTAACAAGCATTCTTAAAATAGATGTAGAATTTTCTGTTACTTCTCTAACATTTCTCTCTGAAATTCCTGAATCAAAAAATAATACCAAAATTAGGGTAGCCATTGAGGATAATGTTTACATTACTGAAACAGTTTTGATATGGGTCCACCACTATCAGTTTTGATATTTTTCCACCACTATGATACACATGCAATATTTTTATCTGTATGCTTTTTTTTTCACTAGTTTGATTTCCATATATTCAAATACCATCAGCTACCCGTTGAAAACATCATAAACCTTTGTTGCAGATAAAGAATAAAATATGAATGTGAAGTATTTACTATAACCCTGTCGGGAAAATACAGATAGCATAGACTTTCTTGTCCAATTTACAATGTAGAGGGATATTTTTGTCTTGTGCTTGTAAAGTCACATGAATATTTATTTCTGTAAACTGTGGCTTTCTTTCACCCTGAAAGCTCTCTAAAAATCTATCCAGATTTTTTCTTCTGCCCTTTCATTACAATAAAATGAGTTGGCTTCCTGATTCCCTAATTTAAGCATTATTTGAATGGTGCAGATGCTTTCTGTGGTATTTATAAGACTGTAAATGTGTGTTGATTTTGCTCATAATAACCGACGCACAATGGGGCTGCGCTTCTCACATTAGGGATGGTCAGGAAATGCAGACTACAGGGTTGTAGGTATTAATAATGGCTTTCATTTACTAATCCAAAGTGCCGTCTTTCCCAATTTTGATCATTATGGATATTTGGTTAGAATTAGCAGACCTGTGTTTCTACTGGGAAACTGCTAACACTTTTCTCAGTGCTGTTGAAATTCAGAAAGCTTTCTGCAGAAGAAATATCTCCTGTACACTGAAGCCATTGTCTGTGAGCAAAGCTAATAAAAAACAGCTCCTTCTGCCATTGCAAGCCACACTGCACATTTGGGAAGGTACAATTTTCAGAAGTTTTATTGATGTGTACATCGTTCAGATGTCTCCATGCATCGCTCTCTGAGGTGTAAATGTTTTGCTTCTTAGTCTTTCTAAATATAATCTCATCTAAATTCAGCATGTTAAAACAAAACAAATCATAACAGAAATTTACTGGAATTGAAATCCAGGAAAAGCAGACTACTAAACCTGTTCTTCAGGAGTATTTTCAACTACTTAATTAATTTTTATCAAATTGTCTACTTCCTTAAATAACCAAGAGTAGGAATTAGGGAAACATATTCAGGCTTGTAGGTTTGATTATTTTATTCTTGATGCCCATGTTCATAGAGAAGCAGTGTACTGTACACTTCTTTGAAGGTGATAAATATGCCAGGTGTGATTGAAAAATTTCAAAGCAGCATGTCTGAGAAACTGGTTTTTCTTATTTATTGCAAACTTCTATTTATACAAAAGTTTTCAAGCAGTCACTATCAATTTGAAATCAACAATGGGTGATGATGAAAACATCAGACATTTGATTCATACCTTTCTTGCTCCTGCTTTTTATGTTTTTTGCATATGTACAGATCTCCAGAGTTGTGAAAGAAAGAAAGAAAGTTACCTAGGATATTCAAGAGTATCAGAAAAAGTGGGATGAACTGTCCTTTTTCATGTCCTTGAGTATCTGTTCTGTGTCCAGCACAACTAAGATGTGTGGCTGAATGCCATCCAAAGACTGAAGGTTTTCTCCTGGAAGTGATTGCTATACTGTATTTTTGCCTCTAGGGAAATACTGAAAAGGAATTGCATAGAAAATGGAGCTTACTAAAGAAATGTGGAAATTAATTAATGTAGTGCAGAAAAGCCATATAGACCATTGCTGTGATAAAAATGTAAAGGCTGATTTTTATTCCATTTGTGGTTGGTATTAAGAAACTGAGCCTTACAGAAAAAAACTACTTCTATCAAGCCTAAGGCTGTATTTTATCTTTGAATTCTTCTTGTGGTCCATACAGACATCTTGAGCTTCGGTCTTCCAGTTCATATTATCTGAGGAAATGCTATGTCAGGTACAATTTATCAAAGTGTCTCTTGCCCCCACATCAGTCTGGCCCACAGAACCCAACTGGCACAGCATGCACCCAGGGACAGAAATCCCTGCCATTCATGCTGACTCATGCAGAGAGATCTTCCAGACAGGATGTCTCTGTGCTACCAGTGGAGAAGCCCAGAAAGCAGAATATGAATCTGAGAGCTGAGATCTGCCTGGAACTCTTCCTTCTGCTCCTGGAAGAGAGCAGGCTGCTGAAGTATACCACCTGCTGCTCCAGCCAGCCTCTTTCCCCTCCAGCTGTCTCTTATTCACCTGCCACAGACCCTATTCTTCTTTTGCAGTGTTAGGCGATCATTTTGTCCTTGCTTATGAAACCAATCTGTGCATTTTACAAAAAAAGCAGAAACTCTTTTTACTGGAGTTTGTGGTGATTGTGGGGCAGCAAGCATGAGTGCATTTCAGGGGTTGCACCCAGTCCATCTTGCAGAGAAGTCACAACGTGGTTCAAGACACAGCAGTTGAAAGCCACCAGCCAGGCAGAGTGAAATATTGAAGGAAGACTGGAGAATGAGTACCGAGTCCTGGCACTGACATGGGGCACTGTGCCAGAGGCTGGGATGTGGACAGTCAGGATGTATTAGTGGCAGACCAAGAAGTGTCAGGAGATGATGGCAGAGCAGCTCTCACCCCGTGCTGAAGGGCAGACCCTCTGCCTTTGTTCACTGCAACCTGTCAATTACAGTGCCACAGAATTACCCAGCAATGTTGTGGGTGAGGAGTGAAGCTTTCTGGTGATTAGTGTCTGGGTAGTCACAACAGACATCTCAGCAGGCTTTGAACTCTCTGTGCCCTATTCCTCAGCTAGTAGTTTTTAGGAATAGCTCTTGTCTTTAAAAGACTGGCAGGCAGCTACTGCCTGACTGCCAGCACTGAGGTGTGCAGGATTGCATTTCTAAAATGCACAGACAAACTAATAAGCAGTTCTCCAAAGGGCCACAGGGGCTCAGGAAGGATGGAAAGTTGCTGCCATGGGACATAAGGCTGTGCTGTAGGCAGTGTCACAAAGGGAGAACTGCTCCAAACAAAGCAGAGACTCAAGGCTTGAGTTTCCTTGAGAAGCCACCTGGCTTTTCTTTGTTGCCCTCCTTATGCAAGACCAACATGGCAAAGCAAGAAGGGCTCATACAGCCCTGAGTAACTGGAGATGCAGGACTCTTGAAACACGAAGAGGACAGTGAATTACCCATCCTTCTGCTCTGCACACAGGGGAGGGAAGGGAGTGGTAAAAAAAAAAAAAAAAAAAACACCTTCTAAAAAAGCTGAACTAGTCGTTCACACTACCTTAGATACAAAGGTAGTGTATCTGACTCCTGTGCTCCTGTCGCCTGCATCGCCTTTTCCCAGAAGCTTGTACCCTGCTGCCATCTACTGGGGTTTTAAAGGAGATGGCATTGCTCAGGTACCCAGATGTGCACCAGAGGAGAGAAACTCGGATTCTGCAAGATGCTGAAGTTGAGCAATCATACAAAAAAATGAAAACTCAGCACTCAGACGTGTCTGCAGTCACCTACCTTGCCCTTCTAATCCTTTTGAAAATCGAGCTAATTGCTTATTATCATTATTAACTGCCATAACTTAGGGAGAAATTAATATTTTGCAGTAATACTGTGTATTGTATTCTTTATTCTTCCTGCTGAAACAGGGAGTTGAGGGAAGATTGATGCTTGATCTGCCACAGTTCTGCACAAACTCTAGGAGGCAGAAATGAAATAAAAGAGCCATCAAAGAGAAAGTGGTGTCATTCCTGCTTGTGCTTCATTTTATGTCAATGGCAAAGTTGCAATTGAATCTTTAGAAAGGTTATTATCAGTCTCATATCTGTCTAGCAAAGCTGGCACAAAGCAGCAGCGATAAAGAACAGCAGCCTGTGAACTGAAAGCAAAATACTGCAGACAGGGTGTTTTGTTAAACCTCTGGTCCTAGGAGGTTATATATACAAATAATAGGTTTATTTACAGAAGATATGATATTTTCAGTCACCAGTGGCAGTGATAGACATAGTCACTCCACTACCATGGATCCATGTGATCCATGTTAGAAAGAAAGTTTGAAATCCCATACTTAGAGCCACTCACCCATCCTGGCTTTTGTTTGCCTTCATTTAGAAAAAGGGTTGTTTGTTTGAGCTCCATTTAAGGAGCACCAGCTGGGTCTGCCATAAAATATGGTTTGCAAAACAAGCCATCCCTGATGTTTAACACCCTGACAATCTCTGATGTCTTTTATTTAAGTAATAAATTAGTGTTTAATTTTTATGGCATTACACATTACCCAGGAGAGCAATTTAGCAGGTCATTTTTAACATAGTGATAAAACTTGGAGTAATGGGATTGAAGCTGCCACTTCTGGAGGTTTGTATTGGGCAATACTACAAATTTAAGTTCCCTAACATGCATTCAATTTAGATTTAATAAGAGTTATTATATCCCATGTTAATTAAAATTGGATTATTTATGGCAAACACTTACAGAGAGCTAGCTACAGAGCTGCAGCTGCACATACCAAATTTGCCCTCAGAAGTGCCATGCAGCATTTCTTCAACACTTTGAAAAACCAAATTTGGAGTAAATTGTATCTTCCATATCACTTTGGTCACTATAGTGGCACTTGTGCACCTTTATCCCTTCCAATGTGAAATTGCGATGGGCATGGCAAGGAGAGACTTGATGAAGACGCATTCCTGAAAACTCTGAACAGGCTTTCAAGGCCTCACATCCATGACACTTACTGCAGCAGAGCATAGGGTGAAGGCCTAAACTAACTTTTCTGAAGTTCCACAAGTGTAGTGCAGAGGAGCTGATGCCCTCCTTGCCTCATCTCTCACACCACTTTCATTTTGTTTCTGTTAGGCACAGGCAGTTCACTAGCAGCCTGCCAACATGTAAGAACTGCTTCCCCCAGCTCAGAGAGCACTTTCTTAGGGATGTGTTAGGCTCTGCTCAGCCTAATATATGAATAATCTGCCTCTGCCAAAACCCCAGCCCCAGCTCTGGGACAGAGACAGAGAGTGGGCTCACACTGGCCAGACAAGTAATGTGGCTGCAGTTCTATGGACCAAGAAGAAAAGGTGACACCTCCCTAGATGTACAGGAATCCAGCAGTGACATAAGAAATAGTAACAAGGCAGTAAAAGAAATCAAAACAAACAGGAGAAGGAATGTATAGAAGATATGTTTAACTCACTTGCTCTGTGGAACAATGCTCCAACTTTTTGTGGGATGGAGATCAGAGAAATAGGCACAGATGCGGCAGTGTGGGTAATGCAGAGAGAAGCACTTTTATCTGAAGTAGCAACAGGAAATTTTAGGTCTGTAACAGAAAACACTGTAGATAGTACAAATACCAGACAAATGCCACTGCAAAGTGTTAGTTTTCAACACTTTGCTATTCAGTATCTTCATGTTTTTTAGTCTCTGACCAGTTGAAGAAATCAACAGTACCCAAAAATTGCTGGGAAGACAGAGACAGACAGCTAACATTCAGGAACCTGTCAAAGAGGCACAAGTTGCCTTCTCCTTAACCACACAGCAACTTTTTTTTTTAAAATTTAATTTTAGACCCCAAGAAAAACTGAAGTGTTTATTGTGCTTCTATACTGTGTCAGTTTTGAGGGTAGAAATTACTATCATTGAGGCTGAAGAAAAAGGATTGGCCATGTCTCCTCCAGCCTTCTTTTCTCCCTACTCAAGACCTCCAGCTCCCTCAGCTGCTTCTCATCAGACTTGTGCTCCAGATCCTTCACCAGCTCCATTGGCCTTCTCTGGACACTTTCCAGCAACTCAATGTCTTTGTTGTAGTGAGAGGCCCAAAACTGAGCATAGGATTCAAGGTGCAGCCTCAGCAGTGCCAAGTACAGGGGTGCGATTACTTTCTTAGTCCTTCTGGTCACATTATTTCTGATACAAACACTCTTTCTGATAAGAATTTCTATAAAAATGCTGTTGTCACATTCCCTGGGAAGTCCATGCTGAGGGAACTGATGTAATGGCACATGAACACACAAGACATGAAGTTACTGGATGTGATGAAGAAGCTTAGACAAGAGCAAGATTCATAATGAGATAGACTTTAGAACAAGAATGGAAGAAACAAGTAACAAGACTGAGTGTCATCATTTTTGCTCTAGAGCTAGTTTTGTTGATGTGAATTATTCGCCATACAAAAGCTAATGTTTTCTGCCTGGATTTTTGTTCAGCATATTTTTTTTATTGCTCTGGGCTAATTGTTCCTGAGCTTTTCTCTTTTTCTATCCCTCTCCTTTATCTGACATGTCCTATTTGAGACTCAAATGGGCAATGGCCTTTAGGAAAGGTACCAGTTTCTTGTCCTCATCCTTTTTTCAGAAGGCACAACCTATCAAAATACTGACATGTTTGATTAGTAGTGTTTACCTTCAGATAGGCCTATGTTTAAGTCCATGAGGAACTAAGGCCAGAGTCCTTCTGTTCATTAAGGCAAAATTCAGTATTTGGAGTAGGTATCCCTCTGACAAGCATTCTAACATGCCAAAAGTATTAAATAGCCAAGAACTTTTCCTTTTTGCCTTTTTATTTCTGCTTTTCCTTTCTGGAAGGGCTGATAGCAGCATTCAGTTATGAGGCTTCCTGGCAGAAAGCCCAGCACAATTGTTTGAAGTCTGGATCCTTTCTGTGCAGAAACCTGTGATTAAGTCACCTTCAAACAGATCAGATCACGTCAATATCTTTTCTATACTTGGCTATTACCCTCCCTGAGTAGATATGACTCATCATGTTTTCTTTTCAGTCATTTTGGTTTGTGTTTTCCTCAGAACTAAAACTCATGGGAACAGGAGAAAAGATTTAATCTTTTACTTTGAGAAGCTGGTCTGCTAAAGCTTTTCAGTAGAAATATGCACAGGAGTTAAGTCATACAGAAAACTGGGCATTAGGTTTACATCCAGGAGGAAAAACCATGGTTGCCATGTTGTTATAAAGCTTAAGAAGAAAATCTTTACAGAGCTTTAAAAAGTTTTGTCTGTGTGCAGGTTTTTTTCCCCAGGCTTTTAATTCAAACCATGTTTCTCTTCAATTGTCATAATATCAGATAAAATTTCTTATAACATTAAGTTGGATAAGCTTAAGAGATTTTAGAGCAGCAGCATATTCAAGTTGTAGAATCACTAAAAGCTATTAAGGTCAATATACCATTTCCTGATTTGCATCTATAATTAGTAGCAGAATATGCCCTATCCATTTTAAAAAGTAATCTTCATGCTATGAAATACTGGTTCACCTCAGTAGAGAAGGAATCCATCTTCCCTTAAAAGTAAAATCTAGCACAAAATTCTCCTATTAGTCTGTATTTTTGAAAAGCATTCTATTTAACTAATGACACAGAGTAAGATGAGTTTTATTACCAAACTGCAGTAGTCTGCAGGTAAATAATCATCTGATTAAAGTTGGTTTGTTTCTTTCTCAAGCCAAAATATACAGATCTGTGGATGAGACTGGGGCTGGGAAGGGGGACAAGGGGGTGAAAACACAAAAACTTCCCACTGATATTCATTTTCAAGTCCAAAAAAGTGGTAACAGAAGAGGAAATATCCTAAACTAGAAGCTCATGAAGATGAAGGCTATATTTTTGGTTACCTTATAGCTTTGAAAGGTGAAAATACCCCAAATGACTTCGCAAATAATTAACTTTTACCTAGATTTACCCTGTGACTTAGGGGTTGTTTGCTCTTTTAGTTATTTGAAGAAAGAAGAATAGAACAGAATTGAAACATACTGATTTGCTAACCTGTAGTTTTTCATTCCCTGATGGGAGAGGCTGCTAATACTATTTGCAGAGTCAATGAAATGGTAAATAGTGCTGAACCTGGTTATGATACTTCTAAGTTCCTCTGTCCTCTGATGGAACAAGCATTATCAACTGCCTTTGAAAATGAAAAACTTGCCTTGGCATCATGGTGTCTCTCAAAGGAAATAGTGCAGACATGTCCTTGCAAAATAAGACTTATATTTCTCAGTAAAAGCATAACCAATACTATCATAAGTGTAAGCCAGAGAAAATGCATAATTACTCATCAGATAGGGAAAAAACCCAATCAACTAAAAAAAAAAAATAAAAGCAAACAAAATATCCAACACAGAGAAAAACACAAAAGACCTCCAAGAAACACAGAAAAAAACAAACAGACAACAGAAAAAAACCTGACAGGCCGGGTTTAATCTGCAAAATAAGCTTTCAATCCCTGCTATTTGTGTACTTTTCGCAATAAATGTTTATGGACAGAATTGTCCTCATGCTACTCATATGAAGGCAACGTTTCTTTCCTTCATATGAGCATTTGAGCCCTTCACTGAGCCATAACCTTTTTTTTTTCAGAAAAGCCAAACAGCCCTTTTCTGAAGCAGGACCTGTTACTCTCTCTCTGCAGAATTCATACATTTTTAGATGCAGCTGAAGTAATCCACTTTGCTGCCACCCTATTCTCCAGCCTTCATTGCCTCAGCACTTGCAGCAGCTGGCTTACTGTGCTCAGCACATGGGAGAGAAAGAACATTTTGCAGGTTCAACTGTTCTAGAAACTCAGTAATGAAATCAGAAATGACAAGGTAAGCTCAGCAGTGACCAGGCTCTGAGATGATTTTTTGCTAACCCTTTGTTGGCTTTCATTCAAATTCCCAGAAAAAAAAAAAAATTTGAATTTTTGAAAAAAAACCAAATTAAATCAAATTATTTGATTTAATAATTTGTCATTAATTAGTACTCTCTTTATTCTTCCTGGTTTGCTTGTTTGGGGTGTTTTTGGGGGGAGGGATTGAGAATGAAGGAGTGAGGAAGAGGGAATGTGGGGGGGAGAATGTCTATCTTTGTGTGGTACTCCATTATTTGCCTACACTGTCACTGAAAAAATATAAGAGCAAGTTTCCAGAGAAAAACAGTAAGAGCCTGGATTGCTGACAAATACTTACATGCGTATATAATAATAATGTACATAAGCTGTTCACTTGCAATGAGACAACATAATAAACACAGGTGCCAGTTTTGCCTTCATTGCAAAAACAGGGTTCCATTTGGTTCCTCCTCATCAAATTTTCTGTTTTAATCTGTATTTATTTGTACCTCAAGCTCCGATAGAATACTAAACAAATTCAGAAACAAATGGCTATAAACACAAGACAATAGTAGACCAGGTTAAGTAGCCACAAATCAGAGCTTGTGATGGTTGAAGCCAAGTGCTCTGTTCAGTGTGTTCTTAAACAAACATTGTAAGATGGCTGACTCACCATCACATGCAGAGAGTTGATATCACAAAGATTCACTACCAGGAGCCTAGTTTACCAGCTGTTCTGTCTGTTAGGGATGACTACACAGGAAACATGCAATGCTGGTTACAGGCTGCCTATTTATAGTCTGCAAAGGAAGGACTAAGACTAAATTCCATTATAGTGACTTACATGAAGGCTGAATTCAAGCCAGAGCAGCCCCACTAAGAGGGTCAAGCTGCAGTTGAAGTAATTAGTAGAGGTATATGTTAAGTTTACAAGGCACAGTGCAGCTCTATCTACATGAAAGAACTCCAGCCAAGCCTGTACAGTAAATGACAAGAACACAGAGCAATGCAGAGAGCCTGTCTTAGTGCTGACTATGGGAAGATTGTACAGGCCAGCTTTTGCTCTCAACTCCCCAGCCCTCCACCCCAGTCCTGGAGAGGTGTCTGAACTTCAGTGACCTGGCTACACCTGCACAGCTCAAGTGCTTCCATCTCCAGGGTTAGCTCTGGTTTTGTTCCAAGGCATTTCTTGACTCATTTCAATATTTCCTTATACGAATGCCACATTCATTTTTGTCCTTGGGAGCATTTCCTCCAAGAACATAGATTGTCATGCAGTAACAAATTCCTATGAAATTAGGCGGTCTCCCTATATCAGATCCTGATTCATATCAGTCTCTGTGCAGGCATAGTTTTCCCCCAAGACTGCCTTTTAAATGTATACTTGAAATCTCATTTGATCAATACAAGTATATTTTGGTCCATTTGTGCCCTTCCTCTCCATTTGAGAATCAAGATTGCTGTGCATAAATACTGTCTTTTCCCGATTAAGAAAACCGTAAAGTCGAGTGTCAGAGTACAGCTCTTCCCTCTTTCAGAAGAAGAAAGTCTTTGCAGATCAAAGTGAAGTACACCTCTGGTGTCAGCAGCCCAAACTCTTCACAGCTTGTGAGTAGTTTCTTATTTAGACCAAATATAGACCATAGTTCTGATTCATTAGGTTAGCCTCAACTCTTTCCCAACACCAAATGCTTGATCTAGTACCTGTGGTAGTAAGCATGACTGTGATGTTCCCTTTCAAAAAGTTTAGATCTGCCATGTCAGATATTTATTTATTTTTCTTATAAAAGGATTCCTAAGAAGCCTTCTGCTTTGGACTGTATGATAGCACAAGTGATACAGTGCTTTTGAGGTTCAAGCAAAGTCTGACTAAAAATCACCAGTAATCATTAACGATCAAAGAACCTTATTACATTTATTTATATTTATATTGCAAATAAATGTCATAACAAGTAACACACCATGATAGGTATCTTGGTCATTGTGAGATAATTACAGTCATGCAAGGTTACAAAACACTGTGAAGAAATATTTGCTTTTAAACAAATAGTAAAATATGTTGTCTTTGCTTTTTAAGTGTTGCTAGATCTAATACTTATGCATGCATGTATTTTTATCCATAAAAAGTGTTGCCACATTGTGTTCTCCAATTTCAAAATATTTTGACACTCATTTAATGACTTCATCCAACACCAATGTATTTGGATAATGTGAAAAGTAAGAAGTAAATTTGTGGAAAAATATTGTCAACTCTTGTATCACAGGAGTGTGTTCAAATTCCAGCCAAGTTTTGTACTCTGTTTCAAGTAGAAAAGCTGCATTTTGCAGCCTAAGATTGTAACCACAATGTGCTGCAAATGTTCATAGTCCTAGATTCCAAGATTCAAAAACACTTTATAAGGGAACACTTTATAAAGGAAAAAAAGAGAAATGGTGTTTTCTTCACCTCAGAGATCTTGGACTCTGGAAGCATAAGCCATAAACAACTTGGCCAGAGTCATGTATGCTAAGAATGTCAGAGCCAAGAAATTGAATTTAGAATGACTAAATTATGGCACAATGTCTTTACCCCAAGTCACCTTCCATTTCAGATAAAAATCTTCACTGCAAGGGCTTCCTTTTGTGTTCTGAAAGTCTAGTTTTAGATGTTCACGTTTTTCCCACTCAGTGCTGTGCATTGTGAAATGTCTAAAGGCAGTTTTTATCTGCAATTTTCTGTTGTTATAAGCCAGCTGAAACATTCTTTACAAGTCCAAATTTCTGGATGACTGTTTAGTCAAAGAAGGCAGGAAGGCAGGCAGGCAAGCAAGAAAGAAAGAAAAAAATAAAAAGAAAGAAAGAACTTTGGTTCTTTATGACATCTTTTTCACACCCTTTTCTCTTTCACTGCATAGTCTTTTGACTGAGATGGAAAAGATTTGGGAAGTAAACACTGAGTAAATATTCTTGGATTTGTGTAAATTTAGTGTAATGCCATGAACAGTAGAGCTATGCCTAAGTGATTTGCAAGAGGTCAGAATCAGATCTCCTGTAGATGCAGAGTTATACTTTGTTTCCACAAACCATTTCACCTCCAAAATACTAATTTCATTTCAATTTTTGTAGTGATTTTTCTTGTAATTTTTATGCAAGCCAGAAACATTGTTCATACAAAATAGTTGAGGTTGGAAGGGGTTCTCTAGGGAAAGTAAATCTTTAGCATGGAGCATGGGTTATTTGTTCTAGATTTTTTTTTTTTTATGGTATAGCTGGTATTTTTTTATTGATATGTACTATGTATAAGCCTTTGTTATATATCTGTAAACTCTGATTGGTTTAATAGTCATTAAATTAATATAAAGGCATTTTAACATATATATACATTTAAGATTCTTGGTCTCAGTGCTGTTACCACTAAGCTGCAACAGGAGATCTCTCTCCATATGACAACCTAGTTAGTCTAAAATGTTTTCATTAGTGTTCTGGTTTAGATTTGCTATTACACTACATATATTTGCTTGCATCACCTGTGTGGAATTTGAAGTGTGAGGACCCAATGCCTGTTGGAAGAGGGAAAGCTGCAGTTCCTACAGTAAATTTACCTTTCTACAGGGAACCCGCCTTTGCCCATATAACTGTGCTCTCTCATAACAATATTACAAGTGTCACTAATGGCAATGTTAAGACTAAGAAACTTTTATTTTTTCCTTTAAATTTTGTGGGTTTTCTTTCTTTGTGTTCTTGGATTTAGAATATTGCTGAGATAGTCATATCAAAGGAAGATATTTAGACATAGTGATAGTCTTAATGAGTTATTTTAAAGATAAGGAACAGGCAGGGAATGGAATAAATGCTCAAATGCAGTCATGTGAAAAGTTTCTCTGCCATAGATGATATAGAAATTAACTGTAAAAATACTTTGCAAAGACATTTTTTTTCAAAGTCAGAAGGGGGAAAGTCTATATCAACATAGGCATATCAAGCAGCATTTCCAGGGCCACAGCACACAGTAGAGCAGATGTTCTAGCCAAGGCACCAGTGTCTAGGGTGGAATGGTACCTAACATGGACTCCAGTGGCTCTTCTCAGTTCCTAGAGCAATGTAGGACTGGGAGGCCATGGAGGTGCTAAGTTCTCAGCTGTTTGAATTTGGAACACGATGTCCATCTCCATCATTAAAATTCTTTCCAAATGCTTGTATAAATAGCTATGGTCCATAAAAACTACATGCCAAAAAAAGGAAAGTTGGACTTGGAATAATGTTACAGTGACCTAAAACTGGAGTGGCACCATAAGAATAAAGATAGTTTTACTCAGCTGTAGGTTTAATGTATATCTGAACTATTTATTAATAACTGGGAACTGGGACATAAACAAAGGAGTCATTAAAAGTATACTTCTGCAAATAAGCAGTAGAACAGCATGACGGTACTAATGCACATGCTGAATTAAATGATTACTTTAAGCAAATTATTTTAGCTGCAAGTTTCATCAGATTAGAGGACTACAATTCACCAAAGGACCTAGTCATAACTTGTGACTTAAATATTCTCAGCTTTAGTTCAGAAGTCTCTGAAACCCTTCCAGTAAGAGAAGATCAAGCAAAATAATTCCATTATCTCTGTCAATAGCAATGGAATCAATGGTGTGAAGAATAGTTAATGTACTACATCAAGAATAAATTGCATCTTACATTTTAATTCTGAAAAACATTTTCCAGTGTGAAAGTGTAGCTGGTCTAGGAGAAGAAATCAGGTGACCAAAGAACCCAGACGCTGAGTCCAGATCCATAGCCAAACACAAGTGATTTTAAAGCCACAAATAGGAACAAAACTGTCACTCTAAGCAGAGAAAATGAGAAAATGTAGCAGGGAAGAACTGTGTGAAGATTACCCAGCACATTCTTCTTTTAAAACATCGTGCCAGGAAGAGCAAATGGGAATGGCAGAAGAAATGGATATTAGATCATGCTGTCCACATGGTGTTGGCTCTGACTCTACAGAGCTCTAGAACTGCATCTCATTATCCAGATACTTTACCAAGGATCTGGAGAGCAGAGAGCTCTCTGCAGTTCACCTCTGCAGCACAGAGAATAGATTTAGCACCACAGAGGAACTGAATTCTTAAGAAAATTCTTTCTTTTTACATTATTGTCCTTGTGTCTTTGCCTTCCATCTTGCGCAGGTATGTGCTGAGCATATGGTGATTATGCAACAGTACCAGGTGAGAATGGAAAGCTTCACAGTTGTTTTGCACAGCTAAACACCCACGAATACATAGGGGACAGCAGACAATCAGATCCTCACAGTAACATTGTTTGTGGACAGCAGCAGGCTCCTGTATTTAATGTTTACCATTCTGGCACCATGGCATACTGCCTTGACTGGGGCACAGTGGTGATCAAGCTCGTGTTTACAGGTCAGTTATTGCTTAAAAAAATTCCTCTGAAAGGACACCAGTTTACATGCATCATTAAAGCTCTATCAGCACATTACAGAGCTCCAGGTTGTAAACCAGACCAGATCAGGACCTTTCATTGTTTAGATGGATTAAAGTAATGATGCCAGCAGTGACAGGGTATGTATTGTGATTAGGCATTATGACCAGGAGGCAAGAGTTTTGAAAAATGATCTTCCAAAGATGATTGCAGGAAACACAGCAGGTGCTGGAAACATTTCTGCATCACTGAATCTGTATTATTGACTCCAACATTTCACTGATAAATGTGATTGTACTTTTCCCTCACTCAGCAAATCTAGTCACTGGCAGAGTAAAGCAAACTTTAGCATCTGTGTTTCTATCCATTGATCAGTGTCTTGTAACTGTTATGTCACTTGAGAATCTTTATGAAAACAGATAATTTATAATGACAGCTGATAAACTGCTATCCATCTTACTGCAATGCTAATACAAGTTATGTCCTTCATTGCTGACCAGAGAACCCAACTTGATCCCTAATAGGGAAGAAACTCTTTAATTTCTAAAGAATTAATGTAAAACTTGCCTGCATTTATAATTTTTTAAACACACTTACTCTCTCCTCAGTATCTTGTTATAAAGGAGTTTGCATAAAGGAGTTTGGGGCTTTAGACCTTGGGCCCACATGAAAAGATGATAAGTTCTGTAATGAGGTCAACAATTGTCCCAGCAGTGGCAGGCATGCAGAAGAAGACATGCAGTGGCAGGCATGCAAAGGTCTGTAAGTGAAGACCAAATAACCTCCCCACAACTGGAGGAGGCAAAGGCATCAGTGGGAGGTCACCACCCAAATGAGTAGACAGTTAATCTTTTCAGGATCTCACTTTCAGAGGAGGTGCATACAATGAGCTTCCAGAACAGAAGCCTTGAGGAATTACTCTGAGTTTCAGGGGTAGTACAGAAACTGAAGGGGTTATATATTTATCAACAATCTGGATGCAGTAGTTGAATGCACCATCAGCAAGTTTGCTGATTAAACTAAACTGGGAGGTGCTGTTGACTCTCTTGAGGGACAAGAGCCCTTGCAGAGCAATTGGACAGAATGGATCATTAGGTTTTGATTAATGGGATGAGATTTAATAAGTCAAATTGCCAGATTCTGCCCTATGGATCTATGTCAGAACCAAACCTGGGAGAGAAGTGTCTGGAGAGCAGCCCTGTAGAGAGGGTTCTGGGAATGCTGGTTCACAGCAGACTCAAGAGGAGACAGCAGTGTATGCCCTGACAGCTAGCTGGGCAAAACTCATCCTGAGGTGCATCAAACACAGCAAGACTGAGGTGATTATCCAGCTGTATCCAGCATTTTTGGTCTCATCTTGAATGCTGTGTGCAATTCTAGATCCTGCCATTGAAGAAGGATGTGAAGGTCCTTGAATGTGTTCTGCCGAGGGCACCAAGGCAGGGGAAGGGACTGGAAGGAATGTCCTCTGAGTAGTGGCTGGGGGCACTGGGCTTGTGTAGTTTGGAGTGAGGGAGGCAGAGGGGTGATCTCACTGCTCCCTACAGCTTCCTAAGGTGGGGAAGTGCAGAAGGGGCTGAGCTCTTCTCCCTGGTACCCAGTGCCAGAACACATGGGAATGGATAAAAGCTGCATCCATCAGGGAAGGTTCATGTTTGACATGGAGGCATTTTTTTACTGGGAAGATGGTCAAGCCCTGGAACTGGCTTTCTGGAGAGGTGGTTGATGCCCTGTGCCTGTCAGTGTTTAAGAGAGTGTTTAAGGACAACATTCTTAAAGCCATGATTTATATTTGGGTCAGCTCTAAAGTGGTCAGGCATTTGGACTAGATAGTCAATGCAAAAAAAAAAAAAAATGTCAAGGTATAAAAAGGTCAATGTAAAAAAAAAATTCTAGAACCTAGAATTTATCTTTTAAAATCTGAATTGTCTGTAACATGACAGTAACCACTGCAAAGCTACATTTTCTGTTTTGTTAATTCTGAGCTCATCTCTATATGTATTTATATTCTCAGCAGGTTTTGTTCTCAACTTCCAGCCATTTGTTACTCTGTTGAAAGATACACAGCTAGTTTTAGCTTGAAAATTGAAATCTAACCTATATTTCTATTTAGCCTGAAAGGGGGTAAGTCAGTTTGCTGCTATACAGTGCTAATACACTCTCCATCTGTTCACCTGGGGATTATTTTTCCTGTGTGTGGTCAAACGACTTTTCTGCTATTTAGGCAACATCATGAGTAGCAGCTCTTTCTGGTTTATTTTTCTTGATTAAGATTTGGATTGAGTAAATCAGGACACTACCAGCTTAATTTTAAACTAAGTAGCAATTTACATGCTTCTTTTCAAATTATATTCTGCTATTGATAAAGTGTTAACCCACAACCCAAGAAATAAATTATTGCTATCTCTAGTTAGTCTTTGGGTATAGTAGGGAGTATTCAAGGCCACAGACTTGCCAGGCTTGGACTATCTTGAGCCCTCCCTAAACTTTGTTTAGATGAAACAACATTTTTTTTCTAATGGCAGGAGTACTATACCTAGTTTGTTTTACCTTTGCTTATCTTCTTATGGTACAAGCACATTTTATGTAGATAATAGTAAAAAGTAGTTACTTTGTGCAGAATGAGATATTGATGACTAACGTAATCACAGAATCATCAAGGTTGGAAGAGGTCTTCGAGACCATCTAGTCCAACTGTCAACCCAGCACCACCATAATTGCTTGAATCATCTAAATCATATCCCCAAGTGCTTCATGCAGACACCTTTTGTAAGAGCCAGTCTTATCTCCCCTGGCAAAACGTAATGCCATTTCCTCTCACTCTTTTACCTAAGACATGGCAGAAGAGACTGACCCCTACTCCACAATAACTTCCTTCAGGCAGTCTCTCCTAAGCCTCCTTTCTCCAGGCTAAACAACCCCACTTCCTGCAGCTGCTCTTCATAAGACGTTTTCTAGACTCTTCCCCACCCTCTTTGGATATGCTCCTTAATGTCCTTTTTGAAGTGAATGACACAGAACTGGACACGGTGCTCAAGGTGCAACCTCACCAGTGATGAGTACAGCGGGACAATCTCTTTCCTACTCCTACTGGCCACACTATTCTTAATACAGGCCAAGATGCCCTGGTCACCTAAGCACACTGCTGGCTCATGTATCCATCTGGCTGTCAATCCCCAATCCCTTTCTCCTGAGCAGCTTTCTAGCCTGTGGCAGTGCATGGGGTTGTTGAGGCCCAGGCCCAGGACCAATAAGGATAATGGCAGTGGGCAGAGAAATGCACAACTGGCATATATTCACCAGTCCTGAAAACTGGGAACCTGGGATTCTGGGCAAAGAGGTACAAGCACAAGACTATATAAGATGGGACACTGACTGATACAGACTTACCAACAAGCAAATAAATTCAGGACTGGAGCTGGTCAAAACTGATTCTAGGGGTACCGAAGAAATCAAAGATATGCAAAAATTACCATACATAGTAAATTATATATGCATTAAATATAGTAAATGTAGTAGAGTAAAATGTAGTAGATGTGTCATGGAGCTGCAGACCAGAGAAAAACAAAGGTTTAAAAGCATGTTAGCACAATGAAAAATGACACAAAGCAGATATTTCAGTCGGGAAGAAGCCACTGGCACTGTAGTCCTCCAAGCAAAGGAGAGAATGCCATCCTTGCCATCCTTGCTCTCCTCTCCCCCAGCACACACCACACTCCAGCTCAGACTGAAGCTGTGATCTCAGCTCCCCTAAGATTAGCGCTGATGACAGAAAAGTACCTGCCCTGCTTTGAGGTCATGGTTACATCTTTCACAATGATGTACGACTCAGTGCAAGAAACACTGTCAATTTTCTTTGACTTTTCAAATAGAAAGTCCAACAGCAAATTTGGTTTTCATTACAGCCAGTTCCACTCTGAAATGAATCTGTAGACTTGAGTCTAAGGTGTGATTGTTGCTGTACTGATATCCAAACTGCTCTGTGTACATGCATAAGTTCCTATCTCAGAATGGAAAAAGAAGAAAGGAAAAAAAAACACCAACTTGGTTTGTTGAGCGTAATTGTATGGATAATCTCAATCCATTACTTTATGCCACAGAACAGTTTTCCATTCACACATCCATCTCCTCTGAAATAGAAGACTATTCTTACATTTTATTCACATAATGGTTTTGATAGAAAATCTGTTTTGCTGCAGATGAGGGCCCTGGAGGTTTTTGGTCTATTGTAATACATAAGAGCTGCCTGACACTGCAGCATTCATTCTCTAGTGCGATCGCCTAGCAGGGCTAAAAGCACTGATGTCTTTTACAGTTCTGGTATTGCCATTATCCATTTCAATGGGGTTTAAATGTAAAAGTGAAATTGATGGTGTTAAAGCATGAATTTCAATCATGCTAAGAAAGAAGATATTGATGGGACCCAGCAAGGGAGCTCTGAACAAAAATATTGCAAGGAAGTAGCTGAAAGGCTGATTACTATAAGGCCAGTGATTCTATGTTTTCAAGTTACAGAGCTGCCACACGTTAAAAGATGCCTGTTCATGTTGCATAACTCAGGACAAAGTGTGTTTGCCCCCTCCGTGTTATGGGTCTCCTTCCTTCTCACTGAGATCGGACTTCATGGGAAAAATCTTCAAGTCTTAGTTCAGCTTTTTATCTGAGATTTAAGACGTCCCTTTTCATTAACTTTTGTAGTAGGGCTGGTTTCTTGTGGCTGCAGACTATTGCTGCTCTTGTAAAAATTATACCTTTGCAATTATAGTGCAGCCGCCTGTCTGAGGCTGAGTATTTTTGGAGCAGTAGAAGAGACACTTTTGTATCATAGAAATTACAAAGAACACCCTAACTCAGGGTTAGGAAACTAATGAGAAAGCAGTAAGAGTGTTTTGCAGGGGCTTAACGAGGTGTATTTTAATTTTCACAGCAGAGAAGCAGAGCTGTGAGCAACCTTGACACAAATTGAAACAGAATCACAAAGTATTACTTGGTGCATTGAAGCACGTCTCTCTCAGCTGCAGCTCTGATTCCTCCTTGGATCCCGGCAAATATCCATGGCAGTTTCCTCTGGCACTGTGGTCAGCAATTCCCTTTCCTGCCTCTGCATGCCTTGTGTCCTAAGGCTTACTGCCATCACCAAGAAACATGCAATTTTATGAAAAAACACAGCCATGTCTTGGGGGAATCTCCACATTTATCTTGACTTTCAAACAACTGAAAAGGCTTGATTGATTTGTATTTGTGCTTCCATGACAGCAACATGCTCTGTACCTGTTTAATTGGCTTAAATCAAATTTAAACACTGAGTGAGTTTAAAAGAACAGAACTGCACAAGAGAGCTGTGATCTTCATTACAAAATTATAGTTAAGGATTAAAGAAGAAAGTGAAATTATAATGTTGTATTTCAGATAATACAAAAAAAAATCATCCTTGGACTCTGGTATTTTTATAAATTAAAAACTTATAATTTATAGTGTTCTTTCTAAATAAACTCCCTTTCCCACCTTCTGTCTGCTGCCATACCTCTACTCTGTGGTTTAAGTTCCAGTCCCTGTTTTCTCCATCTACAACTTGTCAGCCTAAAGTGGGAGAAAAATGCCTGTAGGATCAATATGTTCAAACCACTTGAGGAAAGAATTGTGACAATGTACCAAAGAAAGTTTGAGGCATAGTGACTGATAAAAGTTCCTAGCAAGAAACTGTAATAATGTGTGTAAAGTGGGTTTTTATACAGTATTTCCTTAGGGAGGCCATTTCTTCTGAAAAGATATCATTTTATTATAAAAATCATTGTTTATGTTTGGCAAAACATTTCTATTGTACTCTTAATAAAAATACTTTTTCCCCTTAAAGTGATTTGAGATGAATGTATACTAGAATGCAAAAATATGATTTTATCTTTATAGGCATTTCTTATTAAGAGTTTTTGAAAATATCTCTCTCAAGGTACAGATTCTCCAATTCTGTCTGCATTGTTTGTATTTATCCTCTCACCAATAACATCTGCAGACAAGGTTTTCTTCCAAGTCAAAACGTAGCATTTTGAATTAAATGTAAAATCCTTAGTGATGGAGATCTTCACCAGGCTGGATGTAGCCCTAAATAAAAATGGATTCATATTGTTTCAATAAGAAGGTGATGAAGGTTCCATCTGAACCACCTGCCTATCTGGCCCTGCAGTGGCACTCAGAAGCAGCGGTCCTTCTTGCAAGTGTGCTGTGGTAAAGATGTGAAATCTTTGCCATAAGGCTGGACCCTGCTGGATAAATCCACAAACAATACCAATCCTAAAAACTCTGGAATGTCCGACTGGTCACATACAACTGAAAACTGCTGTCCTGTAAAGACAAACCAGCACTTGGGTTATGCGCTCTCATAGTTAAGGATTTAACCCACAATGTCCCAGCATTGCAGACTAAGTTTATGTCAAATTGCATTTAATGGTTTCAAGTTTGCAAGATAATTAGAAATATGTAAATACAATACTGCAAAATATATAGCTGTTTCATATAGCAGGTCCTACTCTTTTTTAGTTTATTGAAATATTAATTATAATAATATTGGTCTCTTTTGGTGAAGTGAGGTGGCTGGGACACCTTTCTCGCTGAAGAGAGATTTGTCTCCAGTAGTACTTGAATTTTATAGCTCTCACATTCACAGCAATTTTACTTGTTGTGTGTTCTTCATATTTTAGGCTAACAAATTTGGTAATATTCAAGGAATGTAAAGCTAGGGATCTAAAATACTTATTTAAGTTACAAAGACATGAAAGCATTTCTACAAGGTTATTCAGGGCAGCTAAATTAGCTCCTGAACAGAGATTGTATTAATATATTCCTGGCTTTTTGTCTGAGTCCCACTTATGTCATGTGAGTTTATTCAGCAAGTAATATCTTTTTGAGGGTCTGCCAGCAGCTAGCATATCTGTAGGCCCCAGGAAAATAAAATAGAGATATCGAGGTACATCTGCAAATGGAAGAGCATATACAAAGTCCATCTGGATCCTGTATTTTCAGATTATTGACAAAGCATTCATGCATCTAGACCATAAGCATCCCTAATATTGAGAGAGCACTTTGAAAAGTGAGAGAGAAAGAGACCTGAGACCAAGAATGAAAATAAAATTCAATACCTTTTTTATCTGTGCTGCTTTAGCACTAGGTATATTTTCAGAGAAAAACTTTGCAAATAATGAGCATTTTTTGCCCATGCAGGCTTATCATATGAAGATTATTGACATTTCTATAGAAATCATTAGTGGCATTCAATATGGAAATTACTGATTTGTATAAGGAGACTAAATAGTAATACATGTTGAAAACTAGCTGATCTAGCCTAACTGGTTAATTTACAAACCCATACCTGTTTCATGAATGCCTATTTCTTCCCATTTTCACTGCTCAAATGTGTGTTTACACATATGCACACACAAAATCTCAGTTAAAACTTTCCTCCTGGGATGCATTAAACTAAATGGAAAATGGCTTCTTTTTCCAAATACACTAAATCCTTCAGAGGCAGAATTTTAATGGAGGGTATGGAATAGTACTATGGAAATCAATAATATGCTTTTATTTATCCCTAAAAATCTGCTAATTCATATGTTCAATTTAAAATTTAATAGAGATTAATAATTACTCAAATAATAAAACTTCTGAAATGGGTGTAGGCCAGTAGAGTAATATATCATCACAGCTGATCTTGTGAAGCTTCAGCCATCCTCATTCATATTCATCCAGTGCTAAACAGACAAATTATATCATTATCACCTACTTCAGTAATCAACAATGGAAAACCAACATCTGGGACTTTGGACTGGCATGGAAAATAGTAGTATTGTGTCTATTTGCTGGAATACTAAGGACTCAGCTGTGATGACATCATGAGTGATATTCTAATAAATTTCTGAAGCTGGATATATAAGCATTCTGATGAAACTAGAATGAGCTGTTTCAGTCTCTCATTGGCTTACTGTATCACCTCTATCATCATCATAGAATCATTATAACATGGCCTGGGTCAGAAGAGACCTTAAAGATTGTCTTGTTCCAGCATCCGTGCTGAGGACAGGGACACTTTCCGCTAGACCAGGTTGCTCAGAATCCTATTCAGCCTTGCCTTGAACACTTCCAGGGATGGGGCATCCACAGTTTCTCTGGACAACCTGTTCCAGTGCCTCACCATCATCACAGCAAAGAATTTCTTTCTAATATCTAATCTAAACTTACTGGCAATCAGTTTGAAGGCATTCCCTCTTCTCCTATTACTTTGTGCCCTTGTAAGAAGTCCCTCTCCATCTTTCTTGTACCTCCCTTCAGGTAGTGGAAGGCAGCAGTTAGGTCACCCCAAAGCCTTCTCTTATGAATCTTACGATCTTCTTATTAAGAGAATCTTACCTGCTCTTATATCTTATGACCTTTTTTTTTTTCATTGTAATGCTACTTTGCACTGAATTTGACTGTTGTTCTAGCTAAAGTACAGTAATGGATGTTATTAATTATTATATTTGTCCAGTGGGAATGCACTAGGGGACTATTAAGTTCATATGTTAATTGTGTCTGTATTGATTAGCTTCATTTACTGGATTTTTCCTGTGATTTAAATTAATAGGCTTCTAATAGACATGGCTACACTTTCAGGAGGGGGTATAGATGTGTAGAATAATTTTGAAGACAAGTAAGTCACACATGCAGCAATATATGAAAGCAAAGCAAGTTCCTGAAGTGAGGCAGACACCAAATTAGTGTTTTGCCCCTCTGTCTGATATCCCATGATAGTCTTACTATAATAAAATATAGTAACAACATTTGAGTATGACTGGACATGATAAATTAAGAGCTTGAAAATAAATTTACCATTAACATGTTCTGTCTTCTGAAACCTGACACACCATGCCCAGAAATACAAAATGGAGGTAGCAACAATCAAGGTGCTTGGGGTTCTTTCTTCAGCACAGACAGCACTGTAGCATAGATGAACTTTAAAATCTCCAACTTTTCCAACAGCTTTAAGGGACCACTGAAACATGTCTTTCCTGTCTATCCTCTGCAGGGAATTACTGGAATGCAGCTTCTTTCGTTACTTCATCATCTTACCTCCACTTCTCCACCTTCCAAGGGGAAACCAGTGCAGACATCTCTTTCTACTTCAAAACATCAGCCTCAGATGGGGTGTTTCTTGAGAATCTGGGGAACACGGACTTCATCAAACTGGAGCTGAAATGTAAGTATAAGTTTCCTATTCATGTTCTCAGCAGTTGAAGTATTATGTTGAATAGTAGCTTTTTAAAAATGTGTACTGTTTAGTAAAATGTGCAAGCTGTCTAAATCCTGCAAAAACTTCCAAATCAAGCTGCTTGACATATTTTTAAGTTGCCTTTTGTGAAAGGAGTGCTTGAAGTATATTTGAATTGTTCATTGAGGGGAAAATACAAAGACAAATAAAACTGGTAACATCAATTACAATAATGACACTGACCTGAAAAGGGTTTTGAAAACTGCATGTCAGAATTATTTCTTAAAAATTTATGTCTTTGACTCTGTATGCTTTTCTATTTTATTTCATGGTTGCTTTGGAAACAGGGGAAAGAAGGAAAAAAGAGGCACCATCCTAATCAGCACTGCAAGGAGCCAAAGAGCTGAAAACTTGCATATGATATTTAAAAGCCATAAAATATCTCATAAAAATAAATCTTTATCAGCATTATCTGTTAACAAAATCGCTGATCTGAAAAAGAGGGTATAATGACACCAAGAGGCAAGTCAAATTTATTATTCAAACCATTTTTAGTGGCCCAGGGGCAAACTTTCTAAGGAAGATGCTGAAATCCTCAGCTGTGCCTGAACTCTGCTTAGTGGAGTTGAAGCAGTTGAATTAGGGGGAAACATGTTTTATGTCTCCTTTGTTCTCCCCTGACCCTGCCATAAATGGGATCAGGGAAGAGGCCCTCTGTGCTATGTGTGGTTGTTATTACAGCCTCTAGCAGCCCGTCACAGCCTCCCTGCACTCCAGCACTGGGGCACTGGGAAAAGCATATGTGCTTCTTTTCACTGCAGGAGCTGCTCATGGATGCCAAGGACCCAGATCTAAATGTTGATACACAAAAGTCAGTGAGTCATTAATGTTGAAAGAGAAGCAGAAGAATAATATGTATTTTTATGCAGATTCAATGTGATTTACATACACACATCTAATTTGAAAACAAAGAGCCATTTTCAACACTTCCCAAAGTTTAAACACACAAATCAGAATGTAGAAATTTAGAAACCACTAAGAGGCTCCTTTAAAATGCATTTAAATTTTTCCCTCCAAGTAAGAATAAAATGCCAAGTTCCATTTGGATGACTTTTTTTCCTTTCTACAACAAATTTAGTTCACATTGCTTAATCCAATTTCTCTAATCTGCAACTTCAGTGAATCAAAATTGCTCCTATTGAGTCACAGGGAATAGTCTTATTTGCTTTACCAAGGGGAAAAGCCTTTTAATAATAAAGTGGCAGCTATTTTTAATTTTCCTTTGAATTTAAGTAGTACTTACAGTCAGCTGAGGTGGGCATCTTCAGAGCTTCTTGCTCTTCTACTTTATGGAAGATGCTCTCAGCCATTTCAATCAGACCAGCCATGTTGTTGGTCACTTAACTCAAAAGTAACACTATCATTGTGTAAAGGTGACTTGACAGCAACTAAAATTCTTTTGAGTTCAGCTCAGGGTAAATAATAATCATCCTACAGTGGCTGGCTGAATAGATGTACCAGTTCAAGAAAGTGGCAGTGTGCTCAGAGCATCATTATACAGGACTTCAATTTTAAACCTTTTTAAACCTATGCTTGAGATCCGCTGATTTTGCTGAGACCTGGCATATGCATAAATTTAACTTCTGCTTCATGTCCCTGAATCTAAGATTCAGATTATAAATTCTTGATGGAAGAATTTGAAATATCATCTGTAAGAAAAGATTAAAAACTACTGTAAGAACTATGTAGACTGTATTTGCTAAATAATACAAAGCAGTTCATTTGATATAGTTGCATTTACTCTACCCTTTTTCTCTGGAAATTATTGCTTGACATTTTCAGAGCCCCAGGAAAAGGCCTTCCTGTGACTTAAGTGTTCTACAGGTCACAAATGAAAAAGTGGATTCAGTAATAAAAAGAAACTCACCCTCTCTCCTGAATTACACATTTATTAATGAATGTTTGTTTTACGTATTTTGGGGGGGTTTTGTTCTAGTCTGCACTTACGGTTTTCTGTAATTCATTTAAATGAAGAGGAATGTTTCAGAATTTCGAAGTACCTTACATGGCTTTACAGTAGACTCTGCTGCTTCTTAAGCCTGTTTCCTTTTTATAGAAGTCCTGTAAAATTAATATGTGAATTTGTTCCTAAACAGGAATATAAATTTATGTCAGTAAGGTAATTACAGAATTATCCCCAAACTCTGAAGAAGTTTTCCTTTGGCAAGCTGCTTTTTAGCTACCTATCACATTCTCTAATAGAACAGCTATTTTGTATTAAAGGCTTTTTACATAAAATTACCATCTTTTTACATAAAAAGACCATCACCACATATTTACTGAAAGCTGTTGTGCTTCACCCAGAGGATTGGTTTTGTCTGTTCATTGCCTTCTCATACAGGTACAGTTCTCACTGGAGAAGGATGTCTTCCTACAAAACCTGTTCTCAATTTCTTTACTTTTTACCATTATAAAAGGAAAGTGTTAAAATCAGCATCCTGCATGTACAAATTCTATTTTCTTTTTCCCTTATGTGTAAAATAGCTGTGTGTACCTGTGATACATGGTTAATGATGCATAAGCTGAGCTCTATAGACCAGAAACCAAAAGGTTCTACAGTATCCAGTATTTTAATCAGCTTGCTGCACTTGGTGAATGCATTAGGGAAACAAATCATTCAGTCTATTAAAATTCTTAGCTTCAAGTCTTTGGAAAGGAGTTTGCATGTTTTATTCTGAGCACAAAAGTGGTTACTAGGAACACTCATTAAATAATTTTACTGCATGCTGTCTTTGAGTCTAATAATTCTTGAATCTTATATTGTCTTAGGGTCTAATAATTGCACAGATTTTCTAACTCTCCTGATTTATGTGAAAAAGAGGTGACATTTACAGTATCTTGAAGAGTGACTTCATTTGCCTTCAGCAAAACCTCAGATTGCCATCTCTGAGAAGGAGGAATAGAGAAAGGAAGGGAAGACCATGTTTTTTTAATTTCATAAATAGCTTTTGCAAACAGCTGACAAGGAATGGGGTCAAGAAAAAAACAGGGATAAAATGGTACTATGAATTCCATTTATCAAGCAATTCCTCTGTCAGGCTTGTAGTTGTCGCCATGCATGGAACAGTTGACAGAGATGTAGGATTACCTGAAGCCTCAATTTTTACATACACCATTAAATCTACAGAACTCCATTGTTTTCATAGCTGGCTGGTCAGTTGACAATGGCTAGGATTGCTTAGAAAGGTGGTGGATGAATAAGGTATTAATTTTTCTGTAAGGCAGGGCTTCTAACTCTGGTCAAAATTTCCAGATAATTTTAAAATTAAAACTGGTTTTTAGAGTGAGAAAGAAAGGATGCATTCTCTTTTAAAATGTATTCTCTTTTTTTTTTACTATGTATTTTGTACCTTTATGAAATATGGACTGAAGATTTTAGAGTTATGACTATGAAAATGTAACTATTTCATACCTGAGATGCTTGTCAAATAGATCACATTTGAATTTTCTGTTTGTGAGATATCCCAAGTTTTGGAAAAGATTTGCTCCTGAAAGCAAATTTTGAAGGGGGCATATTTGTGGTAATTTGGGAAGAAGCATCTACCATCACCGTTTCCAGAAAACTCTCTCAATGACACTGTCATATAATTCTAATGAAAGAGATATTCTACTCACTTCTGTAGCTCTTCTCATCCCAGCACCTCCAAGCAATCCACAAACATTAATGAATTGTGTCTCACTGTTACTATTCTGAAGTAAACAGCAAGTCACTTTTGCAACAGAACAAAATGAGGCTTAGAGATGAAGCTCAGCTTGTATTTGGTTCTGGCATTAACATGTAAAAGAGGAAAGATCTTTCTTATTAATTTTTGTAAAAAGCTGAGAACATTTATAACCACTGAATTCAGGGATGTCGCTTGGCCGACAACCCTTAAAAGTGCCCTAAAAGTCTCCCCAGGGAGTGATCGCTGAACTTGGCAGCTTTGAAAGGGATCATATGGAGTAGCTTGCTAATGAGAGCAGTGGCACAGCTGCAGGATGGGTGTACTTGCTCTGTGTGCAGGGGATGCTCACAGCACCTGACATTTGCTCATGGAAGGTCCCATGCTGCTTTTGGTGCTCAGCTGTTTGTACACTACTTAGTTGAGACATAAGTAATTCCTCCAAAATCAGACAAGATGCAGTGACAGACTAGGGAGCATGATTCCCATGGCTGTTTGGTTCTGCCCACTCAGTGTTCATTCCTCCAGGCTGAATGCGCTAACACATGACTGATTAATATATTTTCTTGCAAATTTTAATAATTCCATCATGTCTTTCTCCAGAGGCATCCTAAAATGCAATTCTATCATATCAATGAGTTTTCCACATGATTCTCAAAGTCCCATATGTTAAAATAAATGCAACTTATGTTTTCCACCACTTGGTTTTTCACCTCAGTAGGGAAACGGGTGTGACCTTCATTGTTTCTTTTAATTGAGTTATTATTTTGTTTTCTTAGCAGAAGGTCACTTTTCTATAAAACACCCCCCGAGGAAAGCATGTTGCATTAGCCACATGTCAAAGAATGCATAGGACACTGAGGAATCTCTCCATCCCAGAGGCCCACAAGAAGTTATTAAATTAAGTGGAAAAACATTACATTTCTCCTGGGAAATTTATGATCCGAACATTTTTACAACAGTACTTGCAAACTGTTGTTCTATTCCAGGACAATATGAAAGTTTCAAACAAACAAAAAGAAAACCTGGTGTGAAGAACTGCAAGCACCATTCGTTGAAAGACAAGATTCTGTTTCAGATGAGGCAGGTGATGCAGAAATTCCTGATATTCAAACAAACCAATTTATGACTCATCTGAGAAGACCCATTCCACCTCTATTTTGTTCCAAATTAGCAGATGGGGATAGGTGCCCAGTCTGGCATGTGGGAGCCAGCCAAAGGCAGCAAATTAACAATCCAGCTGAGGAACAGGCTAAAACTGAACAGTGGAAAATTTTAGTCACAGGGCTGTGGGGAAATTAAGGCCACCTTCTTTAACTGACTTGGACTATGGCAGACTATAGTTACAGGTTGCTTTACTTTGGTGTACTTTGTGAAAATGGCATTCATGACTCTTCACCATACAGTGTATTCCCCTCAGCATTACCCCTTTACCCCTTTCCTTTCAAGGGTGATTGGACACCTTTCTCATTGCCATAAATGCCACTATAAAAGTGATTTTATGTGCAGTGTCTTATAAATTAGTTACAGCTCACACAAAGTTCAAGGTGGGAACTGGTTGACACATGCTATTCAGAGCACAGTTGTTCCTGACTTTGCTTTGCATTAAAAACATGAAATACATGGCAAACCATTGCTGGCGCTACCACTCAGTAGCTCATCTCAGGTCTTTGTCCTTATTTCCAGTCTACTTCTTGTTATGTTGACATTGCAGAGGCTTTGTTACCTTCTTCATGTGTGCTAATCATTTTTATACAGAAAGTAAATACTTGCTATGCCAGATGCTATAGGCTTATGACAGAAACAAACCTTCTGGGTCCTTAATTTTAGACCTTCACAGTCACAGACAGCCAAAATGCATAACCTGTGTCTAGTTTCCTAAATTTATGCAACTCTCTATTGAAAATAGTTTGAATCTTTGCCAGCTGGACAACTGTTTCAGACATCTTTGTTTTCTAAAAGTCTTCTAATTCCTAAGTTTGGTTTGCATCTTTTCTTTCCAGCCTTGCATTCTTGTTTCAGTATTGTTCTTTGGCTGAACTAATTGTTTTCACTTCCCAGCATTTACTCTCCTCTTGTATGCTTGTGGTGCAATCATATTTTCTCTCAGCTTTTAATTGCTGTGTTAAACAAGACAAACTCATATAATCTGTTCTCATAACATATTTTGTCTTGTTCTATTCTCTGGTTAAGTTAATATGGTTCTCCCTACTCACTGCACTTTGAATTCTTTCTTAAATACAGGTAATCCAAACTATCGACATTAATTCTGATAATAGTTTATCAGTGTCCTCTACAATGACATTAATTATTGTGCTGCCCATTTGTCCTAGAAATTTTTGGCTGATTATACTGGGATACTGTTTGTTATGTATTATTTTTTGACCTCTCCATCCTTGTGTTACTTGCAAAAAAAAAAAAAAAAAAAAAAAGACATATGCTGACTTCTTGTGCAAAGGTATTTATTATAATTCCAAATACAACTTGACCCAAATTATATTAGAGGTCCTCTAATTTTCTGATGACCTATACTTCATCCATCTCATCAACAATCTCTGCAATTCTGTTTTCCATCACTGCTCTTTTTGGAAAAAAATCAAATATGCTAAATCTATAACAATTCTCTTCTTCCAAAAATCAGAGGGTTTTTTTAATCAAAGAAGGATATCCATTGTATTGACTTTGGTAAACTCATTATATGCTTTCATATTGTTTGTGTCTGCCTCACGGTAGGCAATGATATCTATTTCACTTGCTGATTTTATGGGCAGTTTTACCTTGATCTACTGCAGGGTAAAATCTTGTCACTAAGTCACTGAAGATATGGTAATTCCATTAGTTTACAAATTCTTTGTAATTACCTGTAATTTGAAGTAAAAAGTCACCAGAAAACTCTCATTATTTTATACCCTGATGCAGGCTGATGTGTACCAAAGCCAATCACAAACATCTCAGCTCCCCCATGTCTAGAATACATCAGTTATGAGAGCATCCAGACAGTTCCTCCTGCAATTTCCACCTGGTGTTCTCCTCTTGGGATAAACCTCTTTGTTCATCAGAGAGAGCAAAAAGGAGGGGTGGGGGAAGGTGCACATGAAGACATGACTGTCTTTTGTCACTGTCACTCTTACTTTTAATCCCAGTCACCAACATCATGCCATAACTTGAAATGCTGTGAGTGAGGAAATCTGAAAGGGTCCAACCAAGATTCATTTTTTTCCTGAGGCTATGTGGCCTGAATCCTGTGGGTCTTCTGGGCCTAAATTATTTAGATATTTTTGAGAATCATTCTTCTAAGTGGATAAATAGAATCTTGGTACTCAGAAAACTACTTTTTTTTCTTTAAGTTGAACTTTTTAGATAAGGTGTTAGCAATTGTTCTGTTAGCCTATTGAAAGTCTAAATTAGTCTTTATTGGTTTTATCAAGGCAATTCAGTTCTAAAGTAGAAAAAGGTTTTCTGTGACTAGAAGATTAGATATAATAAAAGTGGAGGTGTTTTTAATAATAATACAGTGGTATCCATGGTGCTTAAAATATTTATGCAGATGGTTAATTCAAATTATGTCAACAGACTAATTCAAGTAAATATAATTATTTCCTCCCTGGGTGTTTGTAGATAGATGCTAGATGTTCATATAGAGTTCTGGCCACAGATTTTCCTAACACTTTGCAGCATTTCATTATGGTTTAAAAGGTAGTTAAAAAAAAATCAGTTTAAATCATAATGGAAATTAATTCATTGTTAAATCATGTTCCATTCGGGTTCTGCCTTTCTATCTTGCCTTGCTACAGTTGTTCTGTATTTCTGCTCACAACTTTTTGTTTAGAGACTTTGCAGACATATATTTTCTTACATTTTAAAAGGAAAGAAAAACTTAATGTAAAATTTTATTAAAAAGTTAATAAAATGGTAATCTATTTTTTAAGAGCATGAAGGTATTTACTACGACAAGGCTACCATAACACTACCTTGCATAATTTATACTTTTTATACTCTCTTGATTCAAATGTCTTGACTTTGTTTTTTAAATAGAGCTTTTTGTCTGAATCATGCACTGCAGACACCTCTCCACTCGTACGAAATCTTAGAAACAAATCTGTTATAAATACATAAATCCTCTCACTCACCCTTTTATGTTTTCCACTGCTACAGCAGGAAACAGAAACAGGTCTCCTGTTTGCTTTACATTTCCTGAGACTCATGTATACTCCAGCAAAATAGTTCACAAAAGGTGGCTAAACCAGGCAGCTCCCTCACTCACATACTACATCAAGTATTCTACCTCTAATTACCATTAAGTCTGAGAACATATTTTTTATCTGCAACAGATCAGCTCTGTTTCCCACTCTTGTACCACTCCATGATACTTCTGGTTTGTATTTTTAGTAGATACTTCTTCCTGCCACAGGATTAAAAGCAAACAGTACCAAAGATATCTTCTTCCATTTTGGGAAATCTACCCTGGATTTTGGAAATTATAAGTTATTGCAAGTGTATTTTCCAGAGCAGAAAATCTTTGACTCAAACTTTTGATAAAAGTTTGAGTTAGCTGGGACATAATTAACTGGGTCCATCTACCCCACTCTCTCACAAACACCCATTTCATATACAGAGTTACTACACTAAAAGCAAAATTGAGTCATATTTTTGGATGGCCTTTTTTATTGTGGTAGTAAAGTGCATAGTGCAATGGGGTTCTTACCCTGATGGTGACCCTGGACAGCCACAGAGAAATAAATAGCTGTGAAAAAATTGCTTATAAAAGTGGCACTACAAATGGAACAACCTTAAACAGCCAGGCAGAAACATCAATAAATTCATAACATCATGAGACCCTGCTGTGATGCAAAAGTTTTTCAGTAGCTACCACCAAGGTACCTAAACACCTTTACAAGTCTTAGCCACAGTCCACAGCAGAACCTACAGCTAATAAACAAATTGCAGAGTAAGGAAAGCACCACAGAAGAGGAAGAAAAGGACACAGGGAATATGCTTTCATAAGAGCACATCACAGAAAAGTGACAGTCTGGATGTCTAGTTTTCAAACCTGCTCCAGGCTCTTACCACTTTAAGTATGATGCACAATTTACAGTTTTGACTGATTTTTATTACATTGAAATGTGACATATTTGAGAGAGGCATCAATATCCTTGTGTCTGTTTGTAAGCACTTAAACACATTGCTCAGCAGCTTCAGAACTGTGCTAAATTCATAACAATTTTTCATAGAAAAATAAGCCGCTCTCTCTCTGCTCTAAAAACCTCTCTGATGCTTTACCATGTTCAGACAAAATCTGTTTTCATGAACATTACCACCTGCTTTTATTTTGCCTTTCATCCAAAAAAAAAAAGCTATCAGTTACACAAAACCCTTTATATGCTGCATGGGAGAGCTCTGTTCTGATGTCTCTGCTTCCCCCTTGTTGTGCTGCCTTCTGTTGTATGGGAGCAATTCAGTTTCATGGTAAAGTGCTGCAGTTAAAAGGATATAATGAAGTATATTATAAGCCACTACAGACAGGAGAACACACACCTCCTCCCCTTTTCCACTCAGTGCACTGACTACAGTTCCCTTTGTGTGAATCATCTGTCACAAGAGAGAACAGGAGATATTGCTGCTGTATTTTTTTTAAGCATTAGTAACTCTCATGAGATGAATCAACAGACCTTCAATGAATCACTGTTCCTGTTCCTTCCTTCTTTCCAGGCAGCTAAGTAGTTATTGGAAGAGAGCTGGCTGGATGGGAGGTAACATTTATCTGAAATTGTATTTATTGCCTTAGAATTACAGCAAGTGGGTTTTTTTCAAGTCCTGCTCTAACCATCTAATGTTTGGCTTTAAACAAGTCGTTTCACATTTCTTTTCTTCGGTTCCTTGTTTATGCAGGACTGATAATTTTTTTGTTGTTGTTGTTCTTACTGCCCATGGCTGAAAATTGCTGTATCAACTAAAATACAACCATAAAAGTTTGGAAGTTGTTTCCAAGTGCTTATCTACAAGACAACTGCAGTGCAATTAGCATAACTGAAGCAATTAATAAATAATTATAATAAATTAATTTCTTCTTAGCATATTTGGCCTTTGCATGATCTTTTATGAGAAAACTTAGTACTTCCATTAACTCAATTATTTCTGTCCCCCAGAGCAATCTAATGTACTGTGTAGGAAGACTGGTATTTATTTTTGAGTGGTTCATTGGCAGTCAAGATTATTTCAAAGTGAGATAAAATAACTTAGTTATTATCAAAATTAAATCCCTCCTTATCTTTGTCCTTACACAGATGTTTACTCATGATGAAAAAGGTGCTGTACTGAGTTCTGATGTCCCTTCATTTTGAGCTCCAGTATAGCTATGCCTTTCCAAAATATTGCAAGTTGTGTAAGTGCTTGTCTGCCAGTAGAAAGGGAACTGCTGTCTCTCTGTAAGGAGAGAGAAGCCAGGATTTTTTTTTTTTTACTACCTTGCACCTGAAGAGTTTTTGGCCAGTTTCAGGTAGCCTGTATTCAGTGTAGTACTGTACTTCTGAGTCAACTGGTATATGTTGCATATTTAAGATTAAAACCAGAGGTGAAGATAATGAGGCTCAACATGGATACAATAGGCAAAGGTTATTACAGTAGAGAGAGTCTATTCCAACATAGGCAACGAAAGAAAAAAGTTATTCAGTCAGACAGACAAATACATGAAAATCTGTTTCATCAGTCATAAAAATATGATTGAATTATAAATTATGAAAGAATTATTTTAAGATATTTGATTCCCATTAATCCAAAGATGCTTTGTTCCTGTAAACTGAAACTAGAATTTAGACTTAATACCTGTCCAGTTGTCGAAATTACTGGTCCAGCTGTAAATGTTACTAGAAAAAAGATATTAAAGTTTTGTGAAGAAAGAAGGACAATAATGCATAAAGCTCACTCCTTTTAAATATATAGCAAAACAATTTATTTGTGTGCAGTCTTGTCTTATAATGTAACAACAAAGTCAAATACATAAGAAAACAGCAGCTCTTGCTGAATCAGGTCAACATCTCTCAGTAGATCTGATTCCCTGTCCATTCTCAAAGAAATGTCACTGCTAGTTTACAGCTGCCAGATGTAGATACTGCACACAGCAGAGACTGAATCAAGTGCCTTCAGGCTGCAGACCAAATGGTGGAGAAAATGAGGATCAAAAATATGAGGATAGACACTTTAAGGGGTGCTTTTTCCTACATTCAACAAAGCGTTTTCCTTTATTTTTCATTCTGGTTTTGGTGGGTTTTTTTGGTTTTTTTTGTTTTTTTTTTTATTTTTGGCATGCAGGAAACTTTGAAAATTTCAAGATAAAAACAAACTGAAAAGGTCAAAAGCAGCTTCAGACATTCTGAAGAATGATGTATTCTTAATGAAATTGCATAGGAATTGAATAAATTCTGTTCCCCATAAATGTTTAGCAAATCTTTAGTCTTTGGGAAAAAATCCACCCTTGGATTACTATTTGTATATTTTCTAAATATTATGTTATAATTTCTTCCAAAACTTCGATGATTAAAGCCATTCAGCTATACATGTTTTCATTCCTTTATCTTTCATTTATAAGTTAATTTCCCTTCTCCTTTCTATACATGTTTATAGACTTCCTGTGACTGAAGGTAAAATGTGTTTAAAAATATTTCCTCCAGGCAGCAAGAATTTCATTGAGAGAAATCAGTAATACTGTTACAGAATGTCAGAAACCACTAATATTTAAAATTAACTTTACAGATATATCATCAAAATGTTAGTGCCAATAGCTGTACCTCTTACTGTACGTCCTTTTTTTTCAGGAAGTAGTATTTTACCAACACATATGGTAATCTCTCTTCCCACACATCTCAAGTCCCTGAACATCAGGGCAGGGACTGGGAGGAAAAGGTTTCTCTCATTGCAACTCAACTCAGCTTCATAGAGCTGTGGGATTGACAAGATGCATCCCATGGTCCTGAGAGAATTTGCTACTGTAGTTGTCAAGCTATGCTCTGTGATATTTGAAATACCATGACACTCAAGCAAAGTCTCCAGTGACTGGGAAAAGGCAAAGAGAACCCTGGGAACTACTGGTCAGACTTAACTCTCTGCCTGGTAAGATCATAGAACAGATCCTCCTGGAAGCTATGTCAAGACATATGCATGACAGGGAGGTGATTAGAGACAGCCAACATGGCTTCACCAAGAGAAAATCGTGCCTGACTAACCATCCCAATTTTCTCACGAATCTGGGAGAACATCTCATTGGGTCTCATAGACTTACGAACATTCAAGTTCCTCAGATGGTCATGAACCTGATCTCTACTTATAGTGAGAGTTGCTTTGCTCCCCCAGTCCCCATCCTGATGTCCATCCACTGGAGAGGCATGGGAAGAAAGGACATCATTGAAGACTTGAAGGAAAAAGAGGTGTTGACTACCTCAGCCTTATCCTCATCCATTGTTACAAGTGTTCCACCACTGTTTATCAGGGGTGGATGCACCTTCTTTGACCTTCCTTTTCTGGTTAACAGACCTGTGGACGCCCTTCCTGTTATTCCTTGCATCCCTTGCCAGGTTCAGCTTCACCTTGGCCTTCCTCAGCTGTATTTCATCTCTCTACTCTTCCCAGGTTTCCTGTCCTTGTTTCCACTGCCTGTGCATTTGCTTCTTTCCCTTTAATTTAACCAGCACTTCCCTACTCAGCTATGCTCATCTCTTGTTTTCCCTGCCTAATTTCTTGCTCCTGGGGATTGCCAGCTCTTGTGCTCTATGGAAGACTTCCTTAAAAATCTTCCAGCTCTGCTCTGCTCCCCTGTCCCTGAGGGCAGACTCCCTGGGAATCCTATTAAATATCTCCTTGTGGAGCTGGAAGTTTGCTTTCCTAAAGTTTGCCTGACTTTAATCCTTACCCTATCCATATATCTCAGGGCTGCAAAATCCACCTGTGCATGATCTTGATGCTTTGAGAGGCTACCTAGAACAGAGGCTAGACAGAGTTAAAGGAATAAAGTAGGTATTTATTAAAAGGTCTTCAAAGGATACACCCTGGGCAGTACAAGAGCCTGGCTGTGGCTCTACCCAAGATGGACACCGGGTCATGAGTTTTCACACTTTTATAAGTTTTGGTCCATTTACATTTTGGGGTTAATTGTCCAATTACAGCTTCAGGTTATGAAATCACATCCTCTCAGATTGCTCTCCTCAATTTTCTGTTGTTTATACTTTTTGGGCCCAAAGCTGCAAAGGTGTTCTGGGTTCTCAAACTGGAAAAGTATTGTTTTGTCCAATTAAACTGTGAAGAGAACTTGCTAACACTTTATATGAAGTTCAGAGTTATATACTAATGCAGTACAGAATCTGGAAAATATGAAAGATAAAACTTAAGGAATCAGTCCCTTCAGCTCGGGCTGTCTCCAGTCTTGATGTCCCAAATTCACTCGTTACATTGGTGACCCTCAAACACAGATGGATTGTTCATTCCCTACTAAATATCAGCTTGTTCTAAAGGTTCAGAGAGACAATGAACCTCACTTGTATTGTATATTTTGGATGGATTTACACATAAGAAGTGGGTCTTATATAATGTTAAATCAAAGCAATAGCTTTACTCACCCTTTTTTCCTTCTTGTCACTTACATAAATGACTGCATAAGATTCAAAAGAATGTAAGGTTTCATGATTTTTCTTTATTTTACCTGTAACCCGCAGGCAAATATACAGTCTGTCTAGTCTGTACAATGAGCCCCTATGCTAGAGAGATGCCTGAGCTGTTTCTAAGAAAGATATAGCATGTCCACATAAATCAGCACTCAGCCATGCTGGGATTGATCCTTGGTGCAGTATAGTCTCTCATTAGAACTAATTACTGTTGGCACAGCATCATGCTGATGCAGCTGTACAGCTTCCAGAGCTGGTTCATTTGGCTCTTAGCTCAGGGATCACTGAAGGCACAGGCATGGATGTGCACTGTCATTTGGTCGAATGAAGCTTCTGCTCATTAGTTCAAATGGACTTTTCATTTGGGAATTAGATAAATGATGAAGCCATCCAATGCTTAGTCTCATTATTGTAAATACAGTTATGATTTTTGACAACTACCTGATTATTAACAGACAGACAAGCTACACAGTAATTCCTGTATTGCAGTCAAGCAACTTGGATCAACAATTTTTCTCTGTTATGTTGCATTGGTAGCTTTAATTTTAAGTCATGTTCTTAAAGCAGGTCCTGTGTTCCAATATGGCACTTCAGGGTAGCATCTCTAGCCCTTTCCACCTATTTCTGGCAGCCAGGAACAACCTACCAAGGCTGTTTCCATGTCAGCATTGGCATGGCCTCTCTCAGCCCTGTGCAAATGAGGGCACCAGGGAAGGCAGTTTAGAGATGACTTTGTGAAACTATCTTTAAACAAAAAGATCTGAGTAAAAGTGGGAAAGGTGGACAAGATATTTGCTTTCAAATAAACAAGATATTTACTTTCTTCTTTTCTATCCAGAGTTTTCTTTTCTATCTATTAAAGGCAATGGGAAGGATTCAAATCCTGATGATTGGTGATAAGGTCTCCCCCAAGCCTTCTTTCTCAAAGCTAAACATATATCAGACCTGATCTTGACCATTTGATGATCTTGTCCATTTGATAGATAGAAATATCTATCAACTCTCTCTTTTTGTTAAATTTTCTTTATTTTCAATCATTTCACTGAATTCTGTCTACAGGTTTAGACAGTGAGCCCTTTGTCAGAGGTGTATCTACAAACAAACTGTCCAATAAGTTTGGCAGATATTGCCCTTACAGAGCTACAATATTTTCAAGCTGTTGTTTTCTCAGAACAAATATCTCTCTGGCAGATTCAGTTTACAGTTTATAGCTTATTGTTGTAACCTATTTTACAGCCAAGTGACTGAACTCTGATTCTAGATGTAACATGGCATTTATGCTCTAAGAACGGGATTTTGAAAGGTTTCTAAAGAAGTTAGAAATTCATCCCTTTGATGTAAGTCAACTAAAACATCAGTCAATCCCATGTGAAGGGTATAATAATACATCAGGGGATGTAAGAGAAACAAAGTACAAGGGAGGACATGAAACTGTGTGTTTCAAAGAAAGGATAATGGGGGAGAAGGAGGGAAATAGAGAGATGGGCATACATTAGAGAGGTGGTTGAGAGAAGGGCTGTAATCTGTCTTCCTTTTTTTTCCCAGTTTATATGTCTTGAGAACATCCACCTGCTGCTTAGCATCTTATAAGTACCTGCCCATCCATTAACATCTCTTTCTTTGCTGGCAGCCTCATAATTATAGATCCAAGCCTGAAATTCAACAAAAATCAAACTAGAAAAGAGGGGAGAAAAAAGATACTTGAAACACAAGGAGTTCAAGGAAAATGGGAGATCTAGCTGGTCACAGATCTTGAAAGCCAGAAATGTCTATCAGTTCATGTAACTTGACCTTGTGCATAGCAAAGGACATAGAAATGTGTGCTGCTTCCCTTGCAGCTGACCTTCAGAACTTCTGCTTAACTAAAGCATATGTACCAGAAAGCCTTGAAAGAAACATAGAATCCTGCAGACAGTGCAGTCATAGAATCATAGAATCACAGATCAAAGCATACCAGCTTAGAAGGGGCCTTAAGGATCATGTGGTCCAACCTTTCTTAAAAAAAACACAGTCTAGACAAAATGTCCTAGCGCCCTGTCCGGCTGAATCTTAAAAGTGTCCAGTGTAGAAGAACCTACCATTTCCCTGGAGACATTATCCCAGTAGCTGATTGTTCTCATTGTGAAAAATTTCCCTCTTGTGTGACCCCAAGAGTAATTTGTACCCATTACCCTTCATCATTTCCATGTGACTTCCTATCAAAATGATGTCTCCATCTTCTTTGTAGCCATGCCTTAATTACCAGAACAATGGTGATAAGGTCTCCCCCAAACCTTTTTTCTCAAAGCTAAACACAGTTTTCTCAGGCTTTCCTCCACCTCCAATAGGCTTTCAAGTACTTTGATCATCTTTGTGGACCTTCTTATATTTGTCTTTGTTGAACTTCACAGGTTCTTGCCAGTCCACTCTTCCAGACACTATCCAGGTTTTCCTGCACAGTGGTTCAGCTGTATCCCTTCATTTTTATGGGCAAATGCCTCGTGGATTTAAGATGAGGAAATGGTGATCCCTAAATAGAGCTAAAAACAACACAGAAGAAAAAGTGAGAAGGGCATTTTGTTTGCCAAAGTTGCTCTTCTGTGTTCTGAACAGATGGCTGACAACATCCTGAGACCATAGAAAATTGAATCGATGAGAGAAACGTGTTCAGATTTAATTATATGTAGTTGTGCAAGGCACAGAAAGGGTAAAACTAAGCCACAAACCTCAGTGTATTGAGTGAATTTATGTAGTAGGAGTACATAAAAAATTCACTCCTGTTCAATTTTATGAAATTTTCATCACAAAACCTTGTTCTGACTGAATAAATGAAACCCACATTAACTTTTTTTTTTAATAATTAGGCAGTTTCAGACATTTGTTCAAGGTCTGATTATTATTCTCATTTCTTAGAAAAGCTGGCTTAGGTTTTACAGTATTTGGTAGACTAGAAAATAAAAATATTATTATGAAAATTCACTTCATTACCTAAAAAGTGGCCAGTACAAACCTCTGGTTTTTGCAGCTCATTTCTTACATCTTTTTGGAAAAAAAAACTGGGCTGGGTCAATCATTCTGAATAAATACTCACATATGTACAAGTATGATAGATATTTTTTCAATCACCCTATTAAAATGTTTGACAAAATAATACTACTGTCACATCAATCAAAGATGTATTTGAGTAAAAGCGATTATATCACACAAGGATTATATGTGTAGGCAGAGACTATAGAAAAGTACAACATACTTAGGGAAAAATGCTAAACAATTGCCAGTGTTCTTATATAAGAAGTTACACTGAACTTCTGAACAAATTGGATGTTGTACTGGCTCTGGCTGAGGTGGAGTTGGTATTCTCCTCAGCAGCCCATATGGTGGTGTGGTTTGAATTTGTGCCTAGAATAGCATTGATATCACACTGGCATTTTGCCTATTGCTAGTAGTGCTTGCACAGTGCCAAAGCTTTCTCTCTATCCCAGTCAGGAGACTGAGGGCAGCAAAGGCAGTGGAAAGGGACACAGCCAGAAGACCAAAAGAACAGCACTTTGCTTAGCAGAAAAGCTGGCATAGAGGAAAAAGAAGGAGTGGGGGGCAACACGGTGTGCTCAAACCCGACCTTGAACTCTTCATTCCCCCAGCCTTGAGAGTCAGGGTCTCAAGAGCTGTGGGAAGAGCAATTGCCAGTAAAAACTGAGACAAAAAGAATGTTGAGTACCTCAGCCTTCTGCCGGTCAGTTGTCACCAGTCTACCTGTCTCATTTTTTGGAGGTGTGAAATTTCTTTTGTCTTCATTTTCTGACTAATGTGCCTATGGTCAGATATTCATCCATTTCTGTTAAGACCTGTCATCTTACTTGGAGATGTCCCTGGCTGGAAAGTACTTATTCCATAGACTGAAAATGGAACTAAGAATGAAGAGCCAGAACCAGTAAAATAACTTGTATGTGAGATATCCTGTTTGCAGCCTCTGTCCATCTGTGAAGCTCTTTTCATTGACATATTTCATGTTTTTTTTCAGTCCATCAGTCTAGAAAATACGTTTCCTCACCTTTGGTATGGGAATCATGTTTTTAGGTAGGCTGAGGAAGGATCAGGAAGTCCATAGATGCAGTATTATCTTCTCTAACTTTCAGCATCTCAGCAGATTCATGCATTGAAAAAGGCCTATGATGAGAAGATTTTGCTGGAAAGCTATTCTTTCCCTAACTATAAGATTAAATATAAAAATATAATATAAATTTATACAATTGTTACTAATTTCAAAGGGACTGATTTTCTCCAAAAAGCACAAATTTAATTATATATCTTTTAGGCTGTGATACAAATTTTAGTTTAAAGCCATGAATAAAGTTAGATTATGCAGGCACAGAGCTTCTACTTGAAATATCTTTATTTGCCAATTTTCTTCACTTTCCTTTTTAAAAGAAGAAAAACTTTCCTTTAAAAACTTAGGGATACTTCTATCCAGAAGACCAAAGCTTTGCCAACACAGAAGTGTTCTTGTGGAGGTCTTCAAAAATTCTGAATGGATAATAGTCAAGGTACACAGTAGTAATACTGACAATATCATCAGCTGCCTCAGAATAAGAAAAAAAGTCTACTAAGAGGTCCTTATTTTACAGTCCTGTTGACAGACAGCTTTTGGGAAGCTATTCAAGCCTGACAGTGAAGAGATCTGAGGCAATTCTTCAAAGCAAAATTAAAGGAGAATTATACACACAGACTTGAAAATAGACTTGAGCACAACATACAATTTAAGTACTGGAGAGCTTTTAGTCTAATTCCTACTTTGTCTGGGTTTACTGGCAGAACCACTGAAGTTACAAAACATAATAACATTAAAAGTAAATATCTTTATTTCTGCAACAGCAAGCTTTGACTAATACAGATTTTGCCTTGTAAAGTGCAAAAGGACAAATAGACTAAATCCATGGCTTATAAAAGGCAGTTTATTCAACAAATTAAATTATTTTATTCAGCAGAGAACAAAAAGAACAACAGCTTTTCAATTTTTTTTTCTTTTAGAAGTAGCCAATTTTGGGGAAAAATTAATTATATAATAAATTTGGGTTGAAAGCACATTTTCTGTAAAAAATATGTTCCTATCCATTCAGTTTTCTTAAAAATGATGTCAAGTCAATCTGCAATAACCTTGTGAAAATCTGTTAGGTCATGTACAAAAATATTTCCCACTATTTATCAGCACTGTTAGTGATAATGAACACAGAGTGGTGCTTTTACCCCAATTTAATAGCCTTGCTGAATAAGAGTTTTATAATAGTGCATTATCGATTCAACCTAAGCAGAAAGCACAGCTGTACTGGAATACTTAGACCCTAATTGGGCACCCAAGATCTTTGAAGGGAATTAAAAGAGAGCTCTGGCTTTTTTATTTTGTATGTAAAAAAAACAAATTAAATGGAACTCTTGCTTGTCTTTACTTCTGTCTTGTATCCTCGTTTGTGAATGCTGTAACTGATTATCCATTCTCTTTTAACACTTCCATCTGATCTTTTGCCACCAGAATAGAATTTGCAACCCAAAAATATATAAACTAAATCTCAATAGGAAAGGCATAATTATACTACTTTATTCAAATAATTTATATATTATTAATGACACTCAACATTCAATAATAATTATCAACTATATATCTGCCAAGGATGACCTGAAGGAATGTCTAGTGTTCATAAAATTCATAAAATGGGCATTCATAAAATTTCTAAACATGGTTTTAATCATACAGTATAAACAGAGCACTGTAGGGCTTACTAAAGATCCATTTCATTTTCAGCCATAAAATGTCACATGGATCTTAACCACAGCATTATTAGTTCATTGCTAAAATTATAAAAATAAAAAATAAAAAATAAAAATAAAAAATAAAAAATAAAAATAAATAAATAATAAATAAATAAATAATAGAAATAAATTAGACTTCACCCTTTTTTTATCAAAATGCTTATTCATTAAAAAATAATTTTAAAAATGTAATGGAAAACTGGAGAGTGCAAAGATTAATGCAATTGGTTGAGGGTCTGCTGATGAAATCAAGAAGTTTGACTTCTTCTAGAAGTTGAATTCCTACTCAAGTTAGAAGGAAGTGAACGTGCCTATAAATTCAGAAAGATGACTTAGCAGTGCACATTTCTATCTGATATGACTCCTTAGTCTTTGGGAAGTGTAAGTGAATGTGTTTACAAAGACTGCAAATAGATTGTGGACACCTCTTGCTTGCTATTTCAGCTGCTACTGAGGTCTCCTTCTCATTCGATGTCGGAAACGGGCCGGTGGAAATCGTGGTGAGATCTCCCAACCCACTCAATGATGACCAATGGCACCGGGTCAATGCTGAAAGGAATGTCAAGCAGGCCAGCCTGCAGGTGGACCAGTTACCCCTGGAGGTCCGGAAAGCTCCAACAGAAGGACACACGCGGCTGGAATTGTACAGCCAGCTCTATGTTGGTAAGGTGCAGAGGAGGCAGCCAGGCTTTGCTCTCACAACGCTGAACATTCTTTGCCTTGTGTCTTGCCGGCAGCAGTTAGTGAATGTGGAAAGCTGGGCACCTCGAGTGTGGGACAGCAAAGGGGGGAAAAAAGAAAAAAAATAGAAAAAGAAAAAAAAAAAAAAGGACAAATGTGTCCAAAATTGCAGAAATACAAAGATCAACTACGAGAAAAATATTATGCATTAGAAACTTGTCCTTTTTTGTCTCTCTCCACCTGCATCTCCTGGCTGAAAGTGCCTCCAGCAGTCTGCAGTGCCAAACTCCTTTTTTGCTGAGAGTCTCTTCCCAGACACACAAACACTTTTTCACCACAGAAGTGAAAACTTCTGCAGAGTTCTTGCCAGGACCACATGTGCCTGCAGTGCCCATCCTAGCCTCGGCAGCACTTCCAGCCTCTTCAGATTTGATTACTGGCCATATTTTTGCATTCACAGCTCTCACTTTAGTCTTTTCCCCTTAGTCCCGTGGGCTATTTACTTATTTGGTGTAGGAAAGCATCACAGTGTTACAGAAATGCATTCCCTGGAACCAAGTTAGTCCAGCTGCTTTCTGGAGCTACTGGTTTCCACTACATTTGGGGCAGGCTATTCCAGCAGCATTTGTATTTCTCCAACTGTGAGCCTCAGGGCTGCAAAGTGCTGACATGCCAAGTGCCATTAGCTGGAATCAGAACTGCATGAAATGTTGAGCAAAGAAGCACTTTCATACCTCTCTAGATATCTGTTACACGAGAAGAAAGTGAAAATAGGAAAAAAAAATCTTTTTTCTCCATGTTAGTCAGCATTCAACAACTCAAATTAATTAAAATGATGTTTCAAGCTTTCATTGCCTTAGTAATCAGCCCAGTGTCACTGCAAACTGTGTATAATGTGTCACCAGATGTGCAGGTGTTATTTACAAGCTCAGATTCTCCTTTGCTGCTGTGATCCTAGTAAATGGCAGTTTCAAAATAAGCTGGAAGATGAAGTTTGTTTAAAAGAGGAACACTTAACCTTTTAAAAAATATCAAGCCTTTTGCTGTAAACAGGAAGAGCTGGGATTTTTTTCTTAGCCTGAGTTCTTTGAGAATTGTTTATAATGATGATTTTATTTATTAGTTTTGAATTGACTGTAACACCAGCAATGTTTTGAAATATATAGTACCTTTGTTGCTAAAAAATAAATGTCCTAATCTGCATCAGATTTTTTTTTCTTTCTGAATTACATCTATTTCATATAACTTGGTGACTGGAGCACACACACCAGAGAACAGCTTTAAACATTACCTGGAGTCAGACCTAGAATGGATACAAGTTAGAGCGCCTAAAATGAATACCTGAATATCGGGGCCCTGGAGAGTAATGATGAACAAGAATTGCTTTGGTGCCTCCTTTTCCATTTTCTGTAGAATAAATATCTATTCTTTGGCTGAGCAAGAGGGACTGAGGGGTGATGACTTTGTGTCCTAGGGGCTAGGACAGTCACTGAGAGGGGAAAGAAAGTTTTTCCTCACTGCAGTATATATGAGTTTACATAGAATGGAATCACACCAGAACACCCTCTGCCATGTGCACTCAGCAGAGACCAAGCCTTGCCTGCTCCTACTCCAAATCATCCAGCTACTAGTACTTGGTATGAAGCAGCACTCTCTGGTTCGTATATAGTCCTCTTCCCCACTCAGGTAAATATCAGCCTCTGTACTCTGTGGTGATGAGCATTCAGATCTCCTCAGGGACTCTCTGACACCTGCAGCACTGCAGTAATCAAAGAGAGGAGGGATGAGCAGAAAAGATGCCAGGACTCATTGTTATTTACTCACATTTTTCAGTTTAGGTTTTTTTGATTGTTGTTTCTAATCCAGCCTTAGATAAGACTTTCTTAGCTGAAATCACATTTTTTTCAGTGAGTATTTACAGTTCTTGTTAACTGCTATAAAAAACCATCTCAATCCTGATTGTCAAATGTAGCTTTTCAGTGTTCCATCCTCCAGTCTATGCTCTCATAAGTAAATAGGATACATGATGTTTCTTGGAAATCAATGTGAATATTTTCTATTGTAACTGAGAATGGAGATTTGACTCCCTTTTTCTTTGCCCATTGTGGCTTTGAAAAATGTAACACTGCATAGCATATTATGGCACTATTATTAGCACCCACCATCACTAATCATTCGGAGAGAAAGGCTACACCTTGGCAGTTGAGCCAAGCCCATTTCTTCCACTGTTATCTCTAAAAACACTGAAATTGAAATGAAAGGAAATCTTACAGTGCAGGGCTAGAATCTCAAATGTCTAATTAGTATAAAGCAAACAGTCATTAAAAAAGTACTATTTATGCTTGCTAATGGTATGATATCAAAGCACTAGGTGTCACTGATCTGTTGTCATTAGGACAAGGCAATTCCTTGCCCTTTAAAAGAAGCTACCACAGCCCTAGCAGGATATTTCATGTGAAGCAACAGCAATGAAATCCATTCAGTGTTGTCTCACAGTTCAACATTCCCTCTCAGGTGCTGCAGGAGGCCAGCGAGGCTTCCTGGGCTGCATTCGTTCCCTGAGGATGAACGGGGTGACGCTGGACCTGGAAGAGAGAGCGAAGGTCACGCCCGGGGTGAAGCCTGGCTGCTCTGGCCACTGCACGAGCTACGGGATGTACTGTGCCAACGGGGGGAAATGCGTGGAGAAATACAATGGCTACTCCTGTGACTGCTCCAAAACTGCCTACGATGGGCCATTCTGCATAAAAGGTAAATGCCTCGGTGCAGGAGGCAGAGTGGGAGGGAACTATTTGCCTGAGGAGAAAAAAACCACAATGGAATCGTTTCTTCACCTTCATTAAATAAACAAGTAAATCCTTCCTTAATACTTCTTGCTAGCAAGTCAAATTATACACCCATGTGTATATTTAAATGTGATTATTTAAAACCACATCTCTTATGAGGACTACATATGACTTGTTTAAATCAAATAACACAACAACAAAATGCATCAGGAATGCCTGTAGTAGTAGCAGGTCTGGCAGAGAGTATTCCATAGTCTTGAACTGTAGAACCATAAATTCCAACTAGCACAATGTCATGGTAACTTCTTTAGTATGATGTTTGGGTTGAATGTCTCATATACTGAGAAGCCAGTATTTGGCTTAAAAATTTTATCCATCCGTAAGTAGATCAAGTCTTTTAGTACCTCAGACTGGGTTAGAGACTGAACCTGCTAAGATAAGGGAAGGCACAGAGCTCTCACATTTATGTCAGCTTTGGAAATGCTTAAAATATGCTCTGGATTTTTTAAAAACAATGATTGTAAGAGAACAATGTAATGTGGATGCGCAGGTCTGCATGAGAAAGAAATGCGAGGAGCAAGGGAAAGCGGGATCCAACAACAAAAATTGAGAAGGAAAGTACTAATTTATTTTTTCTTGTTTGACTGTCTAATCCACTGCTTTTCCTAATAATTTTGAAAGCTTTCTCAAAGTTTCAGATAAAAATGTGAAGTCTCTTCTCAGTAGTATCCCTGATGTTAAAGAAACCTGTAGCTTTACAAAGTGATCCTCTGCTTTTACATTCCTCTCTGAACCAGGAATCCTGCAGGCAGTCTAGGTCACCAGGCACCACAGTCCCCTCATGAAGCTAATTTGGCAGTAGGGGACAGCACCTAGTCTTTGATGTTCTGGTTTTCAACTCTTTCTCAGGGATTTTTTCCAAGTCAAAATCTGAGAATTATTTTGCAAATATCCATACCCTGCTCTCTTTTAGCCACACTTACAGGAAGCATAAAGTTTATAGCAGAAATAGGCAGTCTCCTCTACCTGATGTTGTGTTATGGACTGCATTTCCTCCCCACACACTTCAGCCACTTTCATTTTTATCCATGTATGTTCACTCTCATTTCATTCTGTCACAACAAAGCTTTGTCCGTTGTTGATGTTGCTCACGTACCGGACCATTCTCTTCTAAAAGCCAAGAGATTGTTTTCATATCACCAAATATTCACATCACCAGATATGGATGAATCTCTGGCATGATTATTTTTTAAATTCCAATAAATATGATGTATTTCTAGTGCAGCAGAAGGGAAGCAGCTGCTTCTCTAGGTAATGGCTTCCACTGTGCTTGCATGCAGGAATTTCATCAGCTTTCACTATGCTGTGCTGCTTCAAAAGCAAATTATAAAACATGTCCATTCAGTTCAGGACTGTACATACAGCAGCTCCTGAGAATGTCAATACAGTAATTTCAGTTAATTTAGCAAATGATTTGTCATGGATAGTGGTAATGCATATTTAGTATTTCTGTTCACTAATGCAGTTATATGGTAGAGGAAACCTATTCAGGCTGGAATTCGGTCAATCTCTTACAGATCATGTGTTGACACAAAAAAAAAACAAAAAAAAAGGAAAAGAAAAGAAAAGAAAAGATAATTACTGCCATGTTATATCCACTTTATAGCTTTTTCTGTACTGCCAGAACTCATCACATTGACTTTTATTTGTGAGGGTTTTGTTCCTCTTATGGGTAAGTAAGCCCCAACCTTCCACCAAAACTATCTCTAAGCTAAAGTGTTTAATTTTTCCTGGCTGTGGAGCTACCAGAATAAAAACATACCATTAGGGGAATAATTGAGCACCTAGCACAGGCAAGCCCTGGTTTTGGCTGTCCTGTAAGCACGTCCATAGCCATGGCAGTAATATCATACATGTTATACTCTTCTCCTTATCAGCGTCCCAGTGCAGCCAAGGGCCCGGGGCTCTGACAGGGAGACTTTGGGCATGCAGTAAAACTTGCTGTGAGGTGGTGCTCATGCAAAAATACTCTTGTTAGTGCAGGGATGTCTGTGCCATACCGTGTTGTGCCATTTAAACATGACACCAGATCTCTGCTTTCAATAGCAAATCTGTTCCAGGTTAAAAGTGGCTCTCTAAATCCTTTAGATCTTATGTACAAGGATTAAATTACCAATTTCCTATCTATTAGTGCTAAAGACTGCTGTACTCATCTAGAATATCCCCAGGTGTGATTTAGTGTGGGTGAGTTCATGAGGTTTCCCTACAGAAAGAACAATGGGATATAGGGGAAAAAGCTAGAGGATAAATTACACAAAACATACTGGGTTTGGGGCATCCTATGATTGAAATAATTGTAAAATCTCTGTAACAAACAATGCTGATAATGAGGTCTTTGGAACAGTTCGTTTACAGCCCATTACATTCACATTGTCAATTTAACTTGCATTGGGCCGTTTTAATCAAGTAAAGCACTGGAACAACTTACGTGTGTTGTCAAGCTTCCTAGAGTTGTGAAAGAAGGGAGTCCTACATTTTCTTTCTAATAGCAGCTCCTGGAACCTTGTACTGTGTCCTCTTGGTCTATGAGACAAGAATTTTCGAGAAACGAAGGGCAAACATATATAACTACAAAGAAAAAAAAAAATAACGGCAAAACAGCCAAGTATGTTTTAGTTTAAAAAACTATTTTAAAAATTTTTGAAAATTTCAAAGGTGTTTGGATTTTTTTTTCCTGTAAAATAAATATGATACCTAAATTTTATTTTCATTTATTTTGATGAAGAGATTGTAATTATTATATTTCAATCCATTTTTCATTAACACTTTGACACTTTCCCCTCTGTAAAAGCACTGAAACATCTAAGAACATGTTTTCAAATACTGTATGATCTGTTTTCAATTATTTTTTTTCTTTTTAATGACAGAGTTGAATACTGCTCTGTCACTTTTGTATCCTGCACCACAGTATTCTGTTTGTTGCTGTAATGCTGGGTAAGCCGAATACGAGGCAAGCAGGAATATTTTCCTTTGTCACCTTCACTAAGAAAAATGGTTAGGGCTTTGCAGGATAGACTAGGACTTTGTTCATTATTTCACTCATCTGCGTTAATATTCCAGGCCAAATAGATCTGTTAATTTGATTATCAGTAGTGCCTGACATCCCATTCAAACCAGTATGAGATACTACCAGAAAAATATGCCACTCAGCTGTGTGAAATGTGCCACTCAGCTGGAGTGAAAGGTGGCACAATGTAACCCTTACAATATAGCACAGACTTCTCTTCCCATTGATTTTCTTTTGCCACAGGAAACTTTTCTTATCTAAAGGCTTTATTTTGATATTGAAATCACTTGCCTGCAGTGAACTTTTTGGGGTTGGTTACATACTAAAAGTGATAGTAGAGAAGATGGGAAAATCGAAGGAAAAAAAACATTGCTATAAGGAAATCACCATACAATGGTTCATGGGTAATAAACACACTTCACAATAAAAGTAGGCCTCACATGCTGTGGATTCTTTCACTGATGAAACCTGTCCTGAGAGCCTCTGACTGATGACTGACAAGAAATTGCATTGTCTCCAGCCTTATTAGCAGCACATCACAATGTGAATGATGTTGTAGTGGTCTGGAAATTACACTATTTTTTTACAAGGACAGAAAGAAGCATGAAAATGCAGTCTGACATCTATTTTAACTGTATTTTTGTTTCATATTTGAGGCATATGCAATTGGTTTTACTTCTTTCATTTACTTTACTTCTCAATTGCTCAGAGGAATTGCTCTGAGGAATAGCTGAAGTGTTTCTGCCATCCTGCAGATTGCTTTCTGACCTTTCCCTGTCCTTTGTTTAAGCATAAGTTCTCTTTTTTTTTTCTCCCACAGCTGTCCTATCATCATAAAAGCATTTCTGAAAAAACAATTAATTATTGTCCCTCTAAGAAACAAACTCTTTCCTCCCTTTAAACAAAAAACACAAAAAAAAACCCCAAAAAACCAAACGAAAACAAAAAACAAAACAAAACAAAACAAAACAAAACAAAAAAAAAAAAAAAAAAGTCAAATGCAGGGCAAGTGGCAGCATTCTGATGTGGGGCATACCCCAGGGGGAGAAAACATTCCTTCTTTGGTATTGAATATTGAAATGCAGTGGAACAACAGTAGGAGAAGAAATTGCACTCACCAGGAGTGAGGCCAAAAAAATTTTTTAAAAAATTAAATAGCTGGTGCTATGACTCCTGTGCCTTCAGGTATGCTGGAAGGGTAAATTCAAAGCCTTCCAGTTTCTTTGCAGTTACTCAAATTGCATTAACAAACAGCAAAGAGATGCTATACTCTTTTTTCTTTTCTCCTTTGGAGTAAAGCTCAGATTCTCAGTGTGAATTCTTGCAATCCTTAAGACAATGCCCAAAACGAATTCCTTCATGTTTGTTTTTATATTTGTATGAACCCTGAAAGCACTTACAAGTAGTATTGTCACAGTCAGATTTCCTTCCATGTCTCAAAGAGAAAAAATAGCTTTTTACTAGGCCGAGTGGATCCAAGATTTCAGGAGGCAGCAGCTCTGCACCCTTCCACGGACTCTGAGACTGATACTCGATCAACTCCAAATTCTGCCCCGGTTAGACCCATTTAATTCCCTTTATTTTGCAAAAACATTGCATTGTTTTGTTGAAAGCAATGGTGAAGTGATTGTTAGAGTGTTTTAAGGTAACTAACTTCTTAGTTTTCATAGTTCAGAATCACAGAACCCAGAAAATAAGGCAACATTCCCTGCCAGATCCAAAAAAAATTCCTGTATTTTCAACATGATTGTGATCTGTTAGCTGAAAGTTACATGAGACATTTTCTTCAGGTTGTTAATGTTAAGCTCCCACTCTGGTAAGTCTGAATGCTGCAGTCAGGCTTTTTTACATGTAGATCATACTTCAGGACTCAGGTTTTAGCCCCTTTTGGGTAAATATAGATACTCACAAAAATAGATATACTTCCTAAAGCTATTACATTCTTCAGTCCTGTCAATATTGCCTTAGTAAACATTCACAGTTCATAGTTATGCTCTAGTGCTTTGAAAGTTGCACTTCAGTGCAACAATTCTTTCATTGGAAAAAAAAAAATGTGCAATATTTATACTTCTGCATGCTGCTTAAATAGTTTTGGCACCTCACAAGATGACAGGGCATTTATGCTTACAATAGCTCTGTGATGAGAGAAGATGTTTTTATTATGGTAATGCAGAAAGCAAAGGAGGGCAGGAAGGATCTGCTCAGATTTAAAGTGGATACCTGTAGTACAGGAAGTAATTGAAGCCAGGTCTCACCTATCAAGGTTGTTGCTCTGAACACTGTGAAATCAGCAAATGACAGTTGCTAATATTTCTCAAATGGCTCTTGCAAAGATGCAAGTTTATCTCTGAGGTAACCTAAAGAGCATCTCCATAGACTCCCTGGCAGGAAATCATGAAATCTGGTCTGTTGTACACTTGACATCACATTTTCTTCATCCATCCAAATTTATTTGATGGTGGCATGGAAAAGGGTGGCATTTAGGTTTTTTCTTTTCAACCACTATGGATATTTTTACTAGAAATGGACCTGGCTTGTCATTTAGATTTGACAGAAAATACATGGCACCTGTTGCCATTCCCTTACTCTGAGTCTGTTGTCCCAGACATCAGATCAAGTATCTATCATACTTTCAAATCAGTACAGAATGAACTGCAACTGCAGCTTTCCTGACAGTTTTAGGCTTTCTGTAGCATGCACACTTCTGTCCAGGTATAGAAAGTTGGAATAAAACCCTGCTTTGCAGCTTCTAGTGCAAAAGTAGATTCAGAGCTCAGCCTTGTTTAAGCATATCAAACTGCTTCCTGGCAGAATCTACCTGTTGGTATTGACTAGGGAGGCTTGGAAGTGTCATGAATCAGGTGGCTAAACCCCATCTCTTGTGGCACTCATCCTGTTCTACTGAAGGTAGTGGGAATCTTTGCATGGATTTATGATCACACCCCATAGTTTCACTGGTGCACATTGTTTTCTATATCCCCTGATTCTGATAGTTTAAGAAAGCCTTTTTTATACTGAATACTGATACATTCATGTAGAAGAAGCAAGTCCTCACTAGGTTTATATTCTGTTAATGTCCACAAGCAATTGCTGTACTTTGGTGGAAAGTTCCAACATGCATCACAGATTATTAGAGTAAGAGCAGCCAGAAAATAAGGGATGTAGAGCGATAGCTTTAAATCCCCACTTCCTGATATCGCACACTAGATGTGCCTTAAGGTAGAATAATATGTTGAGTAAGCTAACCAGATGAATGGTAAGTATTATCACCTTCAGGGCTCTCAAATTCTCTCCCAAATCAACAGCTGTGAGATTCTGACCCTTTACTGATGCCCTATGACCAGAAGGTATCTCAGCAAACAAGTCTTAGTTTTTGTGACCACAGTCTGGAAGTAGCAGCAATTTTAGGTGCTCTCAAGCACAATTTTTACCATAAGATGAACAAGCAAGCCCTGGTTAATCTATAGTCAATATTCATAATTACATGTAAAATAAAATAAAAAAAAAAAAAAAAGAAAGGAAATTATGCAAAAAGAAAGAGGGTTTATTCAACCATCTACCTTGTCTGAAGAATCTTTGTAAATGCACCAAGTGTTAGAACATCTCCAGTGACTGTCCTTGCTTAGAATTTTGAAAAAGCTGTTTTTCACACCCAGAACTCCATGCAGGTAAGAGCACTCCATGCATTGAACACTGGCAAGCAGCATCACAGAGTAATAATTTTAACTTACTGAATCTGAGCAAGGCCAAAGAGGCATTTAGGAACTCCAGATGGGACATGCTAACAGCCGAAGGAAGCCAGCTTTGTGAAACAAAGAGGAGAGAGTCTTTTCCTTCTCCATTTCTCATGTCTTTGACCAGCTTTGTAATTGCCAGGATTTTGTCTCCACCTTCTGTAAGGCAGATATGCCCTGTTATGCCCATTAAGTGAATAACCAGGTCTGTGAGAGAAATCTGATCCAGTTCACTTGGAAAACTATGAGTCAGCTTGAGTCAGTGAGCACTGTCCTACTAAAGAATGGAGATTCCACTTCTTACAATGTCACCCTTGTAAAGGTCCTGTGTTTAAACTGGGGCATTGGGATTTTGGTTTGGGGTTTTTTTTGGTAGCTCCACAGATCTGCAGTTTCTTTTTTTATTAGGAGTAATATCTGGTACTTGATTCATGACAATTCCTATTAACATTTCCATCCAACTGTCAGCATAGAGCAAACCCAATTGCTGTAAAGACTGCTGAGCTCTGTATCTCTTACATATATGCACCTAGATAGAAAATCTTCCTGAAGCTGTGTTCAGGCACACCTATGCCATGCTGGCAGGGTTTTTCAGAGGTGAGAAATAATTCGTAATTCCTGTTCTGGGTTCTTCTACAAAGCCAGCCCAAAGTGTTTAAATTTTAAAAATTCTGTCAACAGACCGTGACTGCATTGTATGTTGGTGTAAAAATAGGTATTATTTTCTGAAGAAAACAGATCTGTTACCACCACATTCATTTCCCTAAGGCCTCTGCCTTGAAAGGGTGGTTTGCAGAGCAATCTTTACTACGCCTTATGCCTGATGTCCCAAGAGTCATTTGTTCAGGTAGCATTTCAAATATTACAGAAGAGAGTTGTGCATGGAAACTTCCCTCACATTTCAGCAGCAGGGATTGGGCTGCATTTGACCCTCTTTATTCAGGGAGCTTGAATGGTTTTCTGGATGAAGGACTTCCATACTCCTTCTAAGATAACTTCAGGAAGATACTACACTTGTGACCTCAGGTGTAAACTCCAAGGTCACCACTTGTGACTTAAAAAGTAGGTAGCTTTTTTGTTGGTCTGCCCTCAGCATTTCCAAGACATCATATACCTGCATTCAAAATAAAGAAAATTATGTTTAAGCTATTTTTAGTATGTCCTAATAGCTTAAACAACCTGCTCCTGTGAGTTGCTGAGCACTTTGCAGTCCTGCTGCAAGGATTTCAGCTTCTTTCAGTAAAGTGCGTAATCATGCGCATCAAGCTCTTTGATGAGCTGGAACTTGAGATAATTCAATATATTCCTATTGAAGGCCCAAAACACTCACAAAGCCAAAGTGAACCTCCTCTTATCCTTCCTTTTAGAAGAGGTGATGTGCATGTGAGGAGAATTTCAAGGTTTACTACAATACCCTGTATGCCTGTAATAGTAGAGCTACATTGAAAATTATTTTCTCAGCGCAAATCAAGTTAAACATACAGAGCATTCTTTGCTCCATCGTGAAACCCTTTTGGAATAAAAAGTCACAGAACAGCATATTGAGAGTTGGAAGAGACCCACAAGGATGATCAAATTCACCTCACAAAACTGCAGAATGATCTGAATACCATTTCAGAGGGCACCATTTACTTAAAGCTTTCTTTGTAGTAATGAACACTTAACACAGCAATTTATAACATTTACAGCTCTGGAAAAAATGCTTCACATGCTTTCCAGTTCAGCCCCAGAGCAGTGCTGAGGTCAGGACTGAAGGCCCCAGTATCCCCAGAGCGTGAGGCCCTGGGCAAGCATAGTGCCAGGCAATTCCAAAGATTACCTCTAAAATGAAAAGCGTGACAAGCAGTAAACAGGCTGGAGGCGAATATAATTGTGCATCAGTGTGCAGAGCGAAGGCATGGAGCCTCCACAGGGGCTGTGGTCCCCACCAGCAGTGGCAGTGGCAGGACCCGGCACGGCTGGCAGCTCTGCCGGCGTAATTGATAGGGCATCTGCCCCAGAAGCAGCTTGTGTCAACCAGAAGCAGGGGCTGAAGAATAAATTAGCGGTCACAGGGATATTTTTAGGCCCATCTCACAAATAATTGGAGCTACTACTTTAGGTTTTTGTGTGCTAACGCTTGTTTCTTACCCCACTGTTAGAGGCAGAGGGCATCACGAGTTGGGGAAGATTTTTCATGACAGGGCCCTCCTTTTAATCCAGGAGCACTAAAGTTAAGACTACTGCGAAATATAGTTGTTAAATGAAATTGCCTCCCCCATGATTTTTTTGGGGTGATTTAACTTTTCCCCTATAAAATTGCAGTTATAAATCCATCAGAATTATCTAATTATTTATAGCACTTCAGGACCACTGCTTGGCTCTGTGTTTTATATGTCTGTTTAGTGACAGCAACTGTGATATTTTGAGTTTGGGAGAATTTTTATATGACAGCAAGAAAACATAAAGCTTTTCCAGCATTATGGATTTAGCAAAATTCTGGAAAGGAAAATCAATATAATTTTATAATTTTACCTATCCTCTTTACTATTCTCTGCTCAGCTACTCAGAATGAATTCTGCAGGCTCGTTCCTGACTCACTTTGTGTCTGTGTAAAGCTTTGAAAATAAGCATCTTCCAACATGTGTTTTGAAATAAAGCCTTTGCTTAGAATTCTGTGAAGACTCAAAATGCTAAAATGGAATAAATGCCCATCTTGTTTAGATGGGCAATTGTCTGCAAAACTGTGGCAACTTTGCATCATGTAGAAAGGTAGTATATCATGAAAGACTTTTTTTTTTTAAAGACTGTTTATGGTCTTAAGCATTTCTTACAGCCCTTCTTTGAATACAGTATTCATATGTTATGATTATAACATTTTAATCATTATTTAATATCTTATGAAATATCCATAAGCACACCTTTATCAAGTTCACATATCATTTAAAAATTTCCTTTAACAATGTTGTCCCAGGCAGCACAGCTGATCCAGTACCACGATGTCTCTAAATGAATGACTGCCATAGGCAGTCAGTCAAGTGATCTCCAGTGGAGTAGATGATACCAATGGTGGCCAATTGTGCAGTAATTCCTGTAGGAGGTTATCAAAGTCAGCATTGTTGCAAGAATATCAGCCTGGAATTATGATTTTCATGTTGAGGAAGAGGCAGGACTGCATTATTATTGGAAGCACTACTAGTACTTTTTCAGCTGAAAGTATTAATTCTGTCAAAAGTAGGTATATTCTCTGTCAGGAGTGTTGGAACACCACATCTTGTCTCAGATTGGTTTGAAAACTGTAGCACCTCCTGGGATCTACAGTTCAGGTATCTCTTGCCTCTTGTTCCCAGCTGAATCAAACTCCCTAGTTAACTTTATCTCCCATAAGGGCATCCTTGTTATGGAGTTCTTGTGAAGGATTGTGCTAGCAGTGGATAACTTACAAGCGTTGTGTCCAGTCCTTATAGGGGCTGGAATTGTCATCACTCCTTTGGGAGGTCCTTCCAAATTCACTCAGATTTGGTGGTCAGAATTGCTGTTTTCCCTTTTCATTGTTTGTTGTTTGTTTACTGTGTCCTTTAAGCCACTCTTCCTTGTATCTCCTTCTTTGAAGCATTATCTACCACAAAATTTCAACAAGAATGAATTTAAATCATAATTATCCTTTTCTGTAATATTGAGATGAGATATAGGCATAGGCTTTCTGTGTGCCCCAAAGGAAATATTTCCTTTGCTTTGTGAATCCAAGTACCCACTAATAAAATGGAGACTGTTCTTTTCATTCTCGTAGGAAAATAGTGAGGCTCTTGACCTAAATATTGTGCTTAAATAAAACAACAGTAGAAACATGCACAGATTAGTACTGATCAGGTCACAGTAATATGGTTCAACCAAAAGATATCGGCACATTTAATTTACCTTCTTTTCTTTTCATCCTCCTTTTCCTGTTCTGTTCAAGATGTGGGAGCATTTTTTGAAGAAGGGATGTGGCTTCGTTACAACTTTCACTCCCCAGGGACTAGCATGAAGGATTTAGTTAGCCGGACGCTTCTGAGCTCTGCAGATCCTGAGATCACAGCACCTGACCTCAGCTTGAACAAGGAAGAGGTCAGCTTCAGCTTCAGCACCACCAAGTCCCCTTGTGTGTTATTTTACGTCAGCTCCTACACCCCGGACTTCATGGCTGTCCTCGTGAACCCCACTGGTAAGAAACTACTCCAGGCTCTCCCCACTGAAGGCACAATTGACAATACCAGGATATTCAGAGGAAGCTCTGAATAAATGAGAAAGTCTCTTCACCCTTGTCACATTAAAGTAAAGCACTTAGAAACCCGATCCTTTATTCTGCTTCTACGAGATCTGGTACTGATGTAACTGTTCAGTTTAGTGGTGTTTCTTTAGCCAATCCTCCCTCACAAAACAAAACCAACCAAACAAAAGAAACCAAAAACCTGCTATAACAGTCAGACCCATGCCATGAGCCAGTATTATGGTGGGGACAAGTACACATCCACATGAAGTCATCTGAATAGCTGAACTATCCCTAGTAGTCAGTAGAAAGTGTCATGTACTGTTCTGAAAATCTGGTTACTCTCTGAGGTGACTAAAATATGGATGTAATATAGTATATAATGTCCTAAACATTTTGGTGATGGATGAAGTTTGGATATGGACCATTTGCTGCTACTGTATTAAAACTCTATATGAACTAAATATACTTCAATTCCAAATATGGCCTTAGCGCCCCATGAAAATCATAATTAGGATGATTTTACTACTGTTCTCTTTTATGGGATAATATGAATATTCTACATGCCACTCATTTTTTTTCCCTTCATGGGAAAGAAAGGACGTGCATGAGAGAAATCCAACATCACACAACTAAACTGTAGTTATAGAGGTCTAAGTCTGCTCTTTGGGGACAGAATATTTCCAGTTTTCATCAAGAGTGAGGGCTGTGTTTCCCTTTTCAAACATTCTTCCTTTTAATCAAATATTTAAATGTGCTATGAAGAGCAGATACTTCACTTTTGTTTAGAAAAGAAAAATCTGTCTGGCAGTATGTTATGAATATCAATTAGCCACTCCTGATTATACTTTTCCAACAACGTAACCTCAGGTTTTTATTTCACAATACAATACTAAATTTCCATGGAAGTCCAGACGGTCACTCATCAACAGCAATTAAACATGAGAGCAAGAAAGTCCCTTGTGTGAATTATGTGTCAGTGCTAATTTGTTGTAATTTTGCCTTTATTCAATGCATGTCAATGGTTTATTCTTTAGAAAATGTTATGCTTTGTATAATTTTGTAGAATTTTACTGCAGCAAGTATAATAATCTCAACAATAAAGTGTTACTCGATGTGCTCAATTTTGTACCAATTGTCCATATTGTTCAAGGCATAACTCCAATTTGTTTGGTTTGCAGTCTGAAGTGTTTACAAACACTGTGGTTTGGAAATGCTGGTCATTGTCACACTTCTGGGTTATAAACTAGAGGCAGTTTTGGCCCAGTAACTTTATAATCTCAAACACCAGCTCTTCTCTTACAGCAGAGACCAGCTATGAGAGCAATTAAGTGTGAAATGATAACAGCTGTATGTGAAAATAAAGACAGGAAAATAGCTGGTGAATAAAGATCAAAATACCTGAGGGTGCTTTTCACATTTTTTCTTTTTCACTAGGGAATCTGCAAATTCGTTACAACCTCGGAGGCACCAAAGAGCCATATAACATTGACATTGACCACAGAAACATGGCCAATGGCCAGCCCCACACTGTTAATGTCACACGGAATGGACGGGACATCGTACTGCAGGTAAGTTGCTTGGTTCCATCACTTGTCTCTTGCAGCATTGTGTTTCTTGATGGGTGTCCAGTCCTCTGAAAAGATCGGAGCTATGTAGAAAATAAAAAGTACACTAAATGGGGTTCTGCCTGCAGATCACACTCCTAGGAGTTAATAAAAGCTATTCACCCCCTCTGTTGCATAAACTCGTGTTGTTCTGAAATCCTCATTTTAGTGTGATGACAGCTGGGCTAATACAGGTGTCACTGTAGATGCTTGAGGGCATCAGAGACATCTGGGCTGATAGATAACGTGGGACTTAGGATAAACCTGTGCCATTCTGGAGCAGCAGCTGGAACCCAGGAGGGATACCTTGCAGCATCTTAAATGGTAGTGAAGCCTGATGCAAATAATATCATTCTGCAGGTCCTGAGTCTTCAAATGAGGATGTCTTTAAATTTAAATTTACCCTGCAGTCCAGTGAAATTGCAAGAGCTGTTTTGCAAAGATGAGCAGATGCCAAAGTGTTTGTGTGACATAAACCTGGGACAGAGAGTATTGTTGAAGGCACATACCTCTGGCTTATTTAGGTTTTGGTACCGCACAGGTAGGAACTCACCTCTCCATATATCTCAGTTTACAAAACATTGAGATAGTATAGTGCTATTTATAACTGAGAGGAGTGCTGCAAGAAGCAGTCAGTGTTTCCAGGCAACCTCCTCTCTGTGGTCACCACAGAAGTCTCTTTCCATTCCCTGGTTGTCACATCTGCAAACATGGACATTATGAGCAGGGTGTAAGAACAGTTTTGCTGGCAGGAGAATCAGGTGGATGGGAGACATTAATCTGGATTTGTTAGTTCAGAAGAAGCAAACCAAAACCAATAACAAATGAAATATAAAACAGGGACGTTTCCTTGGGAACCAAGCCAAAAGGTGAAGGATGGTAGTCATCACAGTATTATCTACCTGAATATTAAAATAAATCCCTGACAATTATTGTTTCAAGGTATCAAAAGGAAACTTTTCAGTGCATTGCAATGTCATTTGACTGAGACTCACAACACCCAGAATAACACTGAATGCATTGAAGTAGAATTGTCACAAAATTATTCACAATAACAAGCAACCTAAAAAATTCCAAACAACCTAAAAAAATATACAGGTGGTACATCCAAACCCTTTTCAGGCTTTTGGAGGTTGGGAGGGACATATATGTGCCTGTCTTGCATGCTGTTGCATTTATTTCTCCTACAGTTAGATGGAAATAAAGGAAGACCTATAGTTTGGTGTTAAGTGCTTTTATTTTGGGGAAGTATGGCATGGAGTCTTAGCTGGCTGATTCAGGTAGTTGTAAAACTAAATAAATTACATTCCAAAGGATCAGATGAGATACCTTGCTCAGTTGGAAATTATGTACACAGCCTTGCATCAGCTCACCCAGACTTGATACCCAACAATTCTTTCCCAGTGTTTTATGAGACCACTGCCTGTCTAGAACTTTGAAGAGTCAGAAGCATTTTGGTTAGTGCTGCTTCTGCTGGGGTAAAAAATTTTTAATCTATTCAATGTGCTTAAAACTGATTTATGTAGCCAGAAAGCAGATTCATTTGAGACTTATAACATGAGATAATCTGTTTGATGCACATGCAAGAATAGGGAAAGAAGGGTCCCATACAAAGCAAATCCAGAAATCCTATTCCTACTGTATCCTGAAAGAGACTATTTCTACCAAATTTTGTTTGTCCTCCATAACTTTTTTTTAAATTACTTATCTGTTTACCTTCTGTAAGTGAGAGAAATTATATGGACAGAAATGAATCTGCTAAGTAGATTGTTCACTTGAGAATTACTCCTGTTCAAAAATTAACTCCTCACAGTTTGAAAATACAAAAGATATAAATACAGTTTTTCTCAGTATGCAGAGGACAAATCATAAAGTATGAGTTTTCTCTTGCAGATCTGAGCTATGAACATTTGAGTAGACTTTTATTTCCTGCTAAATCCTTCTCCAACCTGATGAGCAGCTGGTTTACTGGCTTTTAAAGAAGACAGCTTGCTTGCCAGGTGCTGTTGCTCACACTTCCACATCTCTACAGGGCATAAAAGTGCCACAAGAAGGATTTATTTGTCATCAAAGCTTCAATTCAAGAGCACTCAGTATTTTTGAGATCTTAACAGCAAGTTCATACTTAGAGTATCTGTCTTTCTAACTTACTGTAATAACCCTGTAGTGACAGAGAGATTTAAAAAATCTGAAGCCAGGCAATAAATTGGTACCATATGAGCTGTGTGAATCAGAGTTTTATCATGATTCTCAAGAGTTTCACTTACATATAAATATAATAAAGACTCATTAGTGAACTCTATGAGACTTAACCTCATGCTGGCAGACAGGAGGCCATTGATTACTTACATAAAATCAGAATTCGGATTTGAAATCAACATATCCACAATACTATATGTCCATAAGATAACAAAATAAATTCAAGAACAAATATTTAGAGTGAATTGCTTTTGTTATAATTGTATCCCTATTCCTAACATACCATGGCAGTCAAGACTGAAGGTAGTAGCAAAGGCTCTGTCAAATAATTTTTATATTTCAGTTTTATACATTCACTGACTGCAGACAAATCAATAGTTCTACATTAAATAACAAGCTCTCAATTGTGTTGCCAGTGGTTTCTCAAAGATAAGATTAAGGATATACAGTCAATTTACATGTCAGAAAAAGCAAATTACATAAATTCAGGGATGAATGTGGGCTTATTTTCTCATTTCCATGAGAGAGACAAAATTAACATTTGATAGTAGTAATTCCTATCCCTCCCCTCTAGTAAAATATCAGATACTAGTAACCATGGCACACCTCCAAGGCCCCATTTCTGTGGCAAGAAAAAGCCCAGACTGACAGATAAGAAATTAATTATTCCGATAAATGACATTTCAAGAGCTGAGCTTTAGGTTATGGAGGGCAAGTTTTACTTTGTTTGACTTCATTAGAAGATTTCATGCTTCAGCGGGGTATTTTACATGTCATAAAAACCAGCTCACTCTTTACCAAGTGTTCATGGGTGATTAACACTATTCATACATCAGTAAAATCTTCTTTGAAGAAAGCCAAGGACAAAAGCTCCCTAGCAGAGGTTCTGATCCAAAGCCCATTGAAGTAAATGAAAGGCCTTCCATTGCCTCCAGCAGGCTTTAAATTGTACCTTAAAGAACTGTGATAGTTGCATCCTGAGTTCAAGATTCATGCCTTCTGCTTCTTTGTGTGCCCTTAGAGTAAAATCGGGATGGAATCTGGATCAGAGACTTTTATGTTCTGTTGCACAAAGGTAGATCAGCCTGCTAGAAAGAAAAAATATAAAGGAAGAAAAAAAAAAAAAAAAAAAAAAAAAAAAAGAAAGAGAAAAAAATGTACTATATGCTTTGATTGTTAGTAGAATAAAGCTGATAGTCAGCAGGACTCAGACTGGGCCTGTCAGCTTCCTCACATATACATTCTCAACAGGTGTCCAGATCTCCATCCCTGCTTTAAAGCCATTTCTGGTAATGGATTATGAGTCACAGTTTATAACACCTTCTTTGTTCCTGAAAAGGATTAAACCAGAGCAACTTCTTAAGGACTGAAGAAACTCTGTCCTAAACTCTCAGTATGTTTTCAGGACAGTTATCAGCTGCTCATCTTCTCAGAAGGCCACACAGAAAGATGGCTGACAGTTCTCTCTTTCAGGCCTGGACAATGTGTCAAACTGTTGTGGAGGAGCTGTGCACAACAACACCATATAATCTCAATGTTAATTTCTGACTCTGCTCAAAATCAACTAAATTATGAAGCTTTTATTTATGAAGTAAATTATGAAATCTTGACCTGAACTCAGCTGAGACTGTGAACAATACAGAAATGTATTTGTAAAAATCTCCATTTTCCAACTTCACCAGAGGCAAGTAAGAGTATGCACCCATCTCTGTGAAAAATGATTAATTAAATATTTGACCCTTACCCAAATGAAATCAAAAAGAAACAGAATTTTTACAAGTCCATTTCCATTTCGAGCTCTGCACTACTTGAAAAGAGATAACAATTGTAAAATCCTAGATGGCTTAAAAATGTAAATCATACAAAGTTTATTCAAAACAAATCTGAATTACAAAATAAAACAGTAAACATAATAGCAATAAAATAAAATGGGTGAAGTGGAGCAAAGCAGTCTGCATATAATCCCCATCTTAAATGCAATTAATATATCAAAGATTTTATAATTGTAGATTAAATTTTGTTCTCATTAAAGCAAGTGGGAACTTTCTCATGGACTTCAGTGAGGCTATAATTTCATCTCCCATCATTATTGTTGCCGTAGAATCACAACTATCATATTTCATCTATTTTGAAGCCTCAACAAAAAATTATCACTGTTTGAGATCTTGCTTAAGAGAGACCATAAAAAATCACGAAATTGTTTTCTGCAGCTAACCCAAAAATAATGATAGCAGTAAAACAAATTTTGTAGAAAGACATTTTATCTAGCTTTAGAGACTTCAAATGATAGAAAACATACCCTATCCTTTGGCTATGTCTTATGGTACTAAGTTCCATTCTTGTAAAGAATTTGCACCTAATTTACAGTTTGAATTAAACATTTAACTTTGGGATCTTTGTGTCTATGCTTGATAGATGAAAGAAATGTTTAATGTCAGGCATCACTCCCCTTCACACTTTCTTAGAGATGCTGATTAAAACATCTTTTCATCTTGTCTGCAAGATGCTAAATAAACTGATCTATTTTAGTATACGCTCATCCATCTATAGTTTTTGAGACTTAAAACAATTTTTTAACTCTTCTCTGAAAACTCTCCCTTTTGAATCACATTTTGAAAACATTTACCCTAGAATTAGAAATTGTAATGGTTGTTATGCCATCAAAATGATGTAGAAATACCATCTTTATTTATTTCCTTCATTTTCTGGGTATTATGCTGCCTCAGCATCCTTTGGGTAGTGCTGTAAATTGTCTGGACACCAGATTAACCTGAAGGCTGGTTTAGCTAACATTTAACTGGTAGGGAATGGGGAAGTAGTGCTCGTGATTTGAAAGGAACCAGTCAGACAGTATTTACAAATTCCATAGCTACTGACATGAATAAAACATGTGTTAAGTATCCAGGACTTTAATCACAGGTAAAACATGTAAACCATAGTCAACATCAATGCAACAGTTAACCCTTTGCTTTGTTTCCTAATACCCAGTAATTCTATTGTATTAAAAGAATAATCGATGAATTTCCAAACATGTTTTGCTTAAAGGGAAAAAAAATCATTTGTTCTATCAATAGTAAAGGCCTTCCTGCTGAAATGAATTATTTAAAATCCCTGGGGATACATCCTTTTCACTATGTATTGCCCTTCTATAGTGGCAATGTATTACTCAAAATGCTAGTGCTTCAGAAAGGCAAATTCAGACCATTTTCTAGAGCAGAGCCATACATTAGATCTACATGTTTAATGCATTAGCACTTAGATAACCTATAACTGCTAAGTTCTTTTTTCAATCAGAAGTCACAAAGAAGTGATTTTACTCAGATCTGGAAATATAGGGGTTTTTTTCCACAAATCGGTGACAAAGCAGCCTAAGAAGCTATCAATAGATATCAATAAACTTCTGAAAATAAAACAAAGCTTTTATTGACATAGTATATCATGCCTATAAACCTAAGCAACATCTGGTTTCCAAAATATAAACAATTACAGACCCTGATCTTTTCATAATTCAAGTTCCCCCAACTATAAGGATGTTACAGATGTTGCAAATGACCAGGTGTTCAATACTGAAAAGTGTCTGTAAACAACAGCAAGAAACAGCAGAACAGAATTTAAATTGTGTGTACCAGAATCAGAAATTATCAAATAATTCACTGATTATTAATTTTTTTACTTGTTCTTTTGTGCTCACAGGATGACCTTGAGCTCCAAGCAGTTTTGTTGATTTAAACTGTCACTGAAATTACTCTCTTTAATTAATCTCTTTATTTTACAGCATGACACACAATATTTCAGTTAATGAGAGAAATTATATGTAGACAGGAACCTCAAAAATTAACAACTTCTCCCCCCCTTTTGTGAGTGATAGAGTTGGTTAGTGGCATTTGCCAAGGTAAGGCAGCGGATCTCCATTGAATCCCAGCTTGATGAAAGACAGACAAAAAGTTTTCAAAAACCAGAAATCCTTTCACTCATCAACAAACAAGTGGGTGGAATATCCTCACCCTGAACATCAGGACATGGCATCATATCTCTCTCTTATTGGAAAAACAGTGGGGAAAACATCATCCATACATCCCCATGTGGGGACAGCATTGCTCTCTGTAGTGTCCCTGAAGCTGCTGCAGAAAGGCAGAGGCAGATGACGAAGAATATATCTTTTAAAGAGTTTCACCCTCTCTGCATCTGCTGAGATAGTTTCAAACTTAGAGGGCTTTTGGAAGAATATTCCTCTTTACTTTCTGCTTTGTAAAACCCCTTCATAGGAGAGAAACTCCTTTACACATCCATCCTTCTCATATCCTTTTAGCAGAGCATGTGTTGCTGGATTCAGTCATGTTTCAGCTGCCTTGTCCCAGACTTTGCCCATGTCTAGGCCACATATCATAGTAAGACCCAGAACTGAACTGTCTTCCTCACCTACACCTCCGTTTTCCTTGGAAATAAAGCTAAGGCCATTCAGGTCAGAAGTAGAATGGTGCAGTCTGGTATTTCCTGAGTCTGCATATCAGAGCAGAGCAAAGGTCTGCAGGGTGTATCAGCAGGCTTATTCACCTCACATATGTGCTACTTATATTGGCTATGCTGAAACTATTTCCTTCTTCTATAATGTATTTTCAGGGATGAGAGTGTATGTGTGTATCTTCCTTGGCCTTTGTGATTGCTGGTTTTATATAATTTTATTGGAATTAAAGAAACTAGGAAAGAACAAAAAATCACTAAGTAATCCCAGAGTCCAAGACAAAGCTAAAAAAGTCAAAACCTACCATGAAATAGATGATTACCATTGTATGGAAGTACACATTGGATAAATTAATGTCCTGTGAAAGTCATCTTTAGGTACCTGAGGTAGGTCTCTTTAATTTTAATGACGTGGCATTATATGACTTGCTATTGCTTCTGTTAACATTTATTGTAATTCATCTACTAAAGAGAGCAATAAAAAGTCAACAGATATGTGAAAGAAGCACCAGAGAATTGTTTTAATTGAAGACAGCCAAACTAAATAGTGTGCAAACATTTATCAGTGCTTCTGTTACATTTTGAGTTCTGTTTCTACACTTCCATTTAAATTTTATCCAAAATGTTGTAGTTTTTCAGAGGGAGGCAAATTATCCCTGACATTATTTAGCAGAGCAACAGCAGCTTTCAGGCGTATATGCAAGCTTTCTGCACATAAAGGATTCAAGTTCTGAACCAGAAAAACTTCCTGCTATGTATGTTTTTCCCATGTCTGTATCACATTTATCACATTTTTAATATAAATGCCTGGAAAAAAAAAAAAGAGACTTTATCATAAAATACTGTAATTGACCTTTATTTAAGAAAAAAAAAAAAAATGCTAAAAGTTAAATCAGTGCATTACACTAGCAAAACAGATTTTTAGGAGTGGTTCCTAAAAGAGCATTTACTATACCTCTATAGAAATTTCATCTGCAGAGCTCAAAGCACAATGCCAGCCTTTAGTTTGCCTTATATCACACCAGTGAAGTATGTGCCTCCTTCTGTGTTCCAGATGAGTACAGTGAGGCTGCAGGCTGCACTGCAGTGAGTGAGTACTCACTGCAAGGCAGTGAGTACTGCCTTGGACTGGAGGACAGTCCAAGGCAGTAAAAAATGAAGGGTTTATGGTCCTGCCTGTTTCTCTGGATCCACTCCTCATTTACAGTCCATGGCTTGTCCTTGCTCTGGCTCAGATCTGATCTGAACTAACCTGGGTCAAGGACCTGACCTATCAGAATCAGATCAGCGGAGCACCAGTGCCACACTGAGGAAGGAGCTCAATTGCAGTAAGGGTGGCCATGATCAGCCGAAGCAATTACACAGCTACCGCTCCAATCTGCTCCTCTCCTCTTGTACTAGAGGAAAAAAAATCCAATATCACCATATTAAAAAAATTGTTTGTTAAGTTTTTTCCTAACCTTTTAGCAGGTGAATAACCATCTATATTACACCAATAAAAAGAATGTCATAATACCTCCCATTTGATTTTCACAATCAACTTTTTTCTTTCTCATATACTGCTATCATACTTGTGAGGAGCTCCATCTGAACACCTGCATACCACCTCGTTATTTTCTTGGGGTCACATGCCTAGTCTGTTCTAGCTTTGTTGTAGGCATTTTTGAGTAGGAACCCTTTATTATTATTATGTATTATTATAGGACTTAACACAAAAAGCCTTTGTTCAGGACCAGAGAAGTCGGTAACACAAGTGATAAATCATCCATCATAATCATGCAGAAGATAAACACTACACTGATCATGATGGGAACACCCCCTTCTTTATCCTGCTATTGCTGAAGTCAACAGCAGAGCTGTATTGACATCAGATGGTGTGAGATTAAGCCTTACAGCATTATTATTCCATCTGATTTTGACAATTTTTATATAAAATTTGTCCAGGATAAAGAAAAACCTTAACTTTACAGCAGTACACAGGCTGGGTTGACAATGATTCAGATGTAAGTATATACACAAGGTGAATATAAGGTATGTGTTTGTGTTTATCCCTTTTTTTTTCCCAAGACTACTAAGGTGATGCAGACATTGTGCTTGTCCTTAGATTGATATCTCTGTTAATCTCAGAACTCCCATCAAGATTAGTTTTATTATCTACGTAAACAGTAATTTAAAAGAAATAGCATTTTATTGAACTTCTGCTTAAATCCAGACAACTTCAGAAAAAGGCAGTCTGCCTTGGCATGACGTGACTTGAGAGCTGAAAATGCGAGTTCCTCAGAAACTGCCACCTATTTTCATCTATGTTACACTCAAAGCCACACTGTATGTTTATATGAAGCTCAAATAAAATTACTGAGTTTTTCAAGAAAAGTGTCTGTAATGAAAAATCTTAAATATAATTTTAAAACAGTAATTTAATACAAAATCATGACATCAACATCTGTGTATATACAGAGGTTCAATCTAATTTTCATTAAATAAGGAAATCAAATTATCATTCAAATATTATTTGACACTAGTAATTCCTTTTTTAGTATGTGTTTTCTATTAGATTGGTAGGCTAGTATTTCATGCAAAGACTGCAGGCTGCTCCGTTGCAGCTGCTTACACTGGAGCCCCCACTGGATGGCAGTCGCATGCAGCTTTAGAAAGAATTCAGCATGGTGCTTTAACTCACAGACCTCTAAAAAAACCCTAGGCTGAGTTGTTGGTTTTTTTTTTTAAAAAAAAAAAAAAAAAAAAAAAAAAAAAAAAAAAAAAGTTTCTTTTATTAGGTAATTCTAGTTTAGTACAAAGACATGCAATAAAAACAAGTGGACAGAAATCTCCCCGTTCTTGCAGCCACTGTGCCCTAGACCCACTGTCTTGTGGTGTATCATTTCATTCCAGGTGCCAGGATTAAAGAAAGGCATTGCTCAAAGCTGTGGAAAGCAATGCAGGTGTCCCCTGACAAGAAATGCCAGCGCTGACAGCGGAGCAGGAGCTGGCTCTATCACTGATCAGAAATGTTTGCCCCAAAAAATTGGTATCAACAGCTTTTAAACAGAGATTTATTTTAGCTAGGAATCAGAACAACCCAAAACTTCAGATAGTCATTAAAACAATCCACAGCTGAACCCATTGGGATATCTTTCCTTGACTTCAATGAGATGTGAAAAATATACCAGAGTGGCTAGATTCAGGTTTTTTTATTCAGTACAAGAGATCTGTTTAAATGAGTAAACCTCAGCACTCAAGTGTCTGTTGCTGTTAGAGCCTGCAATGTAACACATCATTACTCTTATTGTTGCAATGCCTTTTGCCTCTGTACCGGGATGGAATGCTCTGCTGTGCTGAACTCTCAAGGGAAGGTGTGGTCACTGAAAGGACTTCGGGGTTTTTTTTTGTTGTTTTTTTTTTTTTTTTTTTTTTTTAAATCTGGCCAAGGTTACTACTAGCTAACCTGTTCCAAGATGAGGAAAGAGAGGGCCTTTCCAAATCCTGAGCACTACCTGGACACAAAGGGAGTCTTATCACGCCATAGCTGGCAGGATTTTATATTCTGTAATTGTTCATGTAAGTGTTAACAGTGGTTCATAATTTAAATTAACTTTTTATTTTAATAGATATTCTACAGACACAACACATGTACATAGGTAGAGGTAGCCTGTACATTTGGCAGGGATGACTTTTGTATTACTTGTCACTAATAATTTGTTAGTCTGACATTGGGTACATGGCTACTGCTTTAGGACATCCAACATACATTGATATGTTGATTATAGACATAGATTGATATTTAATTAATTTATTCATATTTTATCTGATTAATGGTGATCTGATCAACAGCACTGCCTAGAGTCCAGATCACGATAAAAAGAAATATTTTTAAATTGCTCCAGACTGATTCTGAAAAAGAAAGAACCCAAATTTTGATGATACTGACAGATACCAATGTAAGTAGTAGCATACCCAATCATTTTATCAGCACTACTTCATCATATTTTAAGTCATATTAATAAAAGGAAAACCTAGAAAATTAATCCTGTATATGTATTGGATGCAATTCCACTGCAGGCAAAGTAGTTACATGAGGTTAACCTCTTATGAGAGGATGGAGAATCAGTGTTTTGTGGATTAGTTTTCACCAGTCTTTACCTGATGCACCTCTCTAAAGTCTACACTTTTCATTTAATAACCTTAAGGGTAAATAGATCTAAGCCATTTCTATTTTTGTCCTGAAATAACAAGATAATTTTTTTCACCTGATATGCCTACAGCTCCCATTGAAAATGGGCCTGACACTTGCAATGTGGGACATTTCCCTTCCTTCAGGAAAACCAATAGCAAGTACTCAAGTGGAGTCTCTATTTAGTAGGGCCTGAGGTGGTTGACGTTGGGATCTGTTTGCTATTTTAACCCTTTGTATTCACTTGACTACACTCTTTCCAAAATAACTCTTTTCAATTTGAATTTATATAACTCTAATTTCAAGTAAAATATGCATTTCTGCTCTTTATTAAAAATCTAATAAAAACTGTTCACATTACTCTGAACAAACTGAAGCTCCTTATTTTTTGAGTAAAAAGATGGAACTATGTTTTTCCATGTATTTATCTCAAAATTATCAATGTGAATACTAGTTATGAGAAATTAAAAATAATTTCTGAACATTAAGACTTACTAAACCTCTCTTGCAATCTGCAGAGACTGTTTTTCCTGTCTACTATGTATATACACTTTTCTTCTTGGGGTTTTATGAGGAATTATAAGAAAGACAGGATTCCTCCAACTGTTATAGTTTTTAGAGATGGTTGCCTCTGCAGATTCATGACACCATAGGCTTTACAACTACCTGACCTCACGGTGTTCCAGGGTATCAGATGATTCAGCCCTTAAGTTCTATGATACCTGTCATTCATTTACTTTTAACCACTGAACTGAGCATTTGCAGTATCATTAAAACAAAGTAATCCACAATACCTACATTTTGAAATTAGAAATATGGCAAAAAGATATATGAAAATATTGCATGCCCCATAAAGTTGCCATTTCCTGAGAATTACTTTTGCAGTCTATTGTACCCTGCAAACTCTTAAATCACATATATTAGTTTCTATCCTATTTTGTGCCAAGGCAAGGCCAGAGTAAAATAAACTATTACTGCTCTGTCCTCTTTAAGCCTGTGTAATAAACATGTAAATCTGAGAAAATAAATAACAACAGTAAAGATAAAAATTCATTCCAATTACCTTTATTGAAATGTGAAATCAAAACTCTACTGAGCTATATTAAACTATGTTAATAGCACTATTACTAAGCATAGGCAATTCATTTTATTACTCTCTTTCTTCACATTTTTCTGTTAAATAGCTAAAAAACAGGGGGAAATATGCTAATGTAACATGATTGCCATAACGGGGACAATTTGCATTTCCTATAGATTAAACTATTTAGCTAAGTTGATTACTCTTGAATTTGTTTAGGTTTCAATAGGCATCATCACAATCAGATTGAACAACATTCTCAACAAGAAAGTAATAAGCATGAAGTGCGAAGAAAAGAATGCCTTATTAATTTATGACTTTTCTGACAGAGAAGAAAAATGCCCAACACCTGAATTAGTCTCAAATTCCCAGCTATGTAAATCTAGCTTTAGCAGCAACATAGGTCCCAAATGGAAATCTACTTCTATGGAAAGAAAAAGTTGTTATATTTAGCAATTGAGGAGCACATAAGTAAAAACTGATGTGATTCTACAGCAATCAGAACAAAATATATTCAGTATAAGTATTCTCCAGGCCTTGGAAACTGTGGAGATGGCAGATATGGAAGGAAGGGTATTTACTATTTTTTCCCTTTATGAAAATGAAAGTAGAGTGTATTAGACAGTTATAAGAGATGGCATAAACTCTGTGAAGTAGACCTGACTGATCAAAACTGTAATAAGCAGATCAGTTCAAAATACTCATAATTTCTTTTCTCTTTCTCTAGCTTGATCACTATCCTCCAACAAGTTACAGCCTGCCAGCCACATCTGACATTCAGTTCAATTCCCCAAAGGCACTATTCCTAGGAAAAGTTATAGGTAAGATTTCATTTTATACCTGGGATAATGATGTGTGTGTAGCAGGACACTTGCTGGACATGTAGTACAAATGGTGATACTGGAGTTATACCTAAAGGAGGGGTTATGTTCTCCCTGTCACAGAGCCTGATGGGCACACAAATAAATAATTTTCTACAATGCATGGGGGGAAAAAAATGTATGGGCAAAGAGACCCTTTTAAGATTGTCTTTGTGAGGTTTCATTACCCTCTCGGTGTCAGATGAAGGCAATCCAAGGACATCATGAGACCACTGCTTCTACCAGGAGATACTGAAGTTCTTTTGAATATTATCAATCACTGTGAAGCTATTGTGTGCCTTGTATAATGTCTTTATCTGTACAGACTGCCTTCTTATCCCAGAGCATCCTCTGGCAAACCACCATTCTCTCCCACTAACATCCACCAGCGAGGTCTTTTGGAGTCTGTAACACCTGCAGCAACACCCATCTGGACATTTTCTATCTCTTTTATGGATTTCATGGTTATTTCCAGTGCAGCAGCTTCCTGGCCAGCTCCCCAGAGGAACTCAAGGGAAAATAGAGTTGCCTTGGCCTCACTTTCAGACCATCCTACATTCCTTTGCTTAATTTTCCTGCTACTGGCTTCTTACATAAATTTCCAGGGTTACTCACCTCATGAAGCAATTCTTCACAACATTTACAGTTTGAAAGGAGGACTTTTTCCCCTTTTCAGAGATGAAGGGGAATTAATATTATTTCCTATAAGTGCTTTATACAGAGATATGGTTGCTTGAACTCAGTGAAGAGCTTAATCCAGAAAATTGCAAACTTTTCCTTGTTAAGTTGTTAAGGCATTAATCTGTGAACCCTTTGCACTGTGTTTGGAAGTAGTAAAGAAATTGACCAAATAGCTAATGGGATTTTTTGTAGATACATTTTTCAATTTGTTTTGTTTTTAAAATTTAACATGCAGAATTTCCGAGAAATGGGAAATGAAAAGCCTTTAAAATGACTGGCTATCAGGAGAGTCATGAACTATTTTCTAGTACTTTTCAAGTCAGTTCTGTTGATAGTACAAAACATGATGCAGTCTGATTTTGGTCAGTTTCTAGAATCTGGGTACCTTACTGCATTTAATTTGGGCAGCTGGACTGGATCTGATGGTCTGACTTATTTTTTTTTTTTTAATAGCTTGGCATTATATTAGCCCTTTGGGAATACGATTCTTTCTTTCTTTTTTTTTTTTTTTTTTCCATCCTTCCTCTCTGTTTGTTACTGTCTTTGCAGATAAGGCATTTTATTAAGCAGAAAAATGTATCACTACTAAAGAAACAAACAAGAAAACAAAAAATAAAACCCTTTTTACTCTTTCTACCAAAGAAAAATTGAACTTCACTGCAAAGAGATGGATTTCCTCACGTCAAATGATTGTGTAACTGACCATGTCTGTTGATGAACTTTACCATGCAGCTCTCAGAGTCATGTTGAACGAGGGGAGAGCTCAGTTAAAAGGGTAACCCAAGTACAGCAGCTAAAGTAGACATAGAATTCAGTATCTTTAAAGCCTCTAGCTGTCACCTCATACTGATTAGACATATTTTAGTGGTCTAGAGGGATTAGAACCAACAGGAGATCTGGATACATAGATCAAGTTGCAATTTGTGCCCATATGCAATTACATTCTCCAAATGGGCAATATGGGAGTAGCCTCCCATTTCACTGCCATTCTGGCACCGCTTGCATTCAGTTCCTGTTGTTCCCATACGATGCAATTCTTATTTGTCAGCAAAAATGAATGCAAGGCCCTATTTTTAAAGACAGATGGGTTTTTGAAGAGCACTCTGGAACAATCTTACTAGGAAACTGGTCTTCTGTCTGTCTTATTTCCATTTTTATTACTGTTATTTGCATAGAAGCAGCCATTTCTGCACCAGCTGTGCTTGCTGTGATAGAGAGTTCATCTGCTCCCCGTCAGAAATGATCCCTTGTACAACACCTACCACAATGCAACACCTCTCTCTGCTCTAGGAATTACAATAATATAGGTGTTACAACAATATGGCTGATTAATAAAATGTTGCTTTGTAACTGCTCAGAAAATTTTCTGTAAAGCAGGAGGGTCATATCAGAACAACCGCAAAATGTTTGAGTTGCAATCAGGGAGAACTTTCCTTCTTTTAACTTGAGGTGCTTTCTGTTTCCTTGAAATACTGTTTTTAAAAATGCATTTGTTTTCAACTGGCTTGAAAAATACTGATATAAAATAATTGTAGTAATTTGGAAAACTGGAGGTAAAGGCATTTAGTATATAATTCTTACCCAGGTGAAATTTGAGGTATGGAATAAAGCTGAAAGACACAACAAATGAAAAATCCTATTTTACATGAGTGTGTAGTAACAAAAATAATAGCACTAGAGAAATGCAGGATTTCACAAAAGACGATAGAAAGGTATTGTTGGTTAATGTTTCAAGGAAGTTCTTTAATCTGTTCTTTAGTTGTATTTAGGCTTTGATGGCTGACAGAGAAGGCGAGAGGGAAAACCAGGATATCTGTATGATAAGCTATGAAGACGAAAAAGTGAAAATTAGACAATGTGACAGGTATCTACATTTTCATGTAGGCTGCAACTTGCAGCTCATTTCTGCAGTAGAATAGACCAGAGGTTTGATTTTTCCATTAAGTGCAGAGGGTTTGGATGCAATACTCAGCTTTGTCGTCACATCCTTTTTGGGGAACTACACCTGTACTCTCTTAGTCTGTACTTTATTATTTAAAGTGGAACATTTCTTTGGCATTTAATATGTATTTATAAGGAATTAGCTAGACATAATTACACATGATTTTGTAAAAGTATCATTCTGGTAAACAGAAATAATTTAAGAGTTTGTCTAACAGGATATATGATTGAGCACAGAAACACCAAGATCAGACAAGAGTTGCTCTTGTGAAAGTGGCAGGGAAGTAAAGGAAATGTACTTCTTGACTTCATTTCTGCCAACAACTCCAAATTAAATTGTCTCTTTTCAGAAATACTTAAGTATCCACTTGGAAACAATTGACATAATACAAGTAAGTCATCATCACACAGATAATCATTTTCAGAACAGACAGCTGTCCCTGCAGCTCACCTCTGTGGGCTCAGTTTTTGTCTCTGCCCCAAGCTGTGCTCTTCAGGGACTTCTAGTAATAGTAGTTGAAAAGGAAATATGTTTTAGGTCTGCCTTCCTTCTTACAAAAGCAGCTGCCATCACTCTACAGCTAAAGAGACGTCCTAGACAGTGACCCCAAAGGCCTGGATTCTTTACACAAAAAGCAATTGCCTTGAGAAGACGTGGTAAAAGGTCAATTTCTAGATGTGGTGGGGTTTTCCTAACACTAATGCAAAGATTTTTTTATTGTTACCTGATTGGAGTTTCTGGTTTTTTACTGGTGTTTGTGGTGAAAATTCAAATTGGTGAGGAGACATTTCTGTGGATTTACTGTGACATTCAGCACCTTGGACTGATGGGAGGTAAGTCCAGCTTACATCTAACCAAGTAGTTAGTCTCAAATGTGCAAAGGAGAGAACACAGAAATACTTCACAAAAAGGAGGAGATAAACGATATTGCTTCATGGTTTAGGTATGGTATAGAAAGAAGAACTCCTTTTTTTCTTGCATGGCATCTTTCTGCCAATAGACACTGAATAATAGGAGGCAAAAGTTCAGAATGCTTCGAATTTCCAGCAGTGATCAATGGCAATTATTCCAAGAGGTAAGCATTCTTTACTCCTAGATAAGATACTTTGGTTTCTCTAGAAAAAGCTTGGCAGTGTGGTGCTTCATCTCTTATAGCTGAAAAACATCAATCACCTACAATGTAATTCATCCTACCCAAACTATCACACACCTTTAAAACCAGTTTCTGATCTCCATGTTTCCACACAACTGCAGAGTTTCATCACTTAGAGGGTTTGCTTCACATCAAAGAATGAGCATTTTATCTCTTTGAAGGCATTTACCATCATTATAAGGGGGTATTGTTAGCCTTGAAAAAAGAAATTGTGAAGGATATAGGCATAGTCATATTTGATGCTCAGTTTGGGTATGCTTTTAGACATTGATATCATCTGATATGAAGTTATTGTTAATATATATATAAAATACCAGTTTAGAATTAGATCTCTATACTGTAGGGCACTTTTTGTCAGCTTTTAAATTTGTATCTTAGAAAATAGTGCAGAGCTGTAAACAGATCATGAATAATCTAAAAGTATTCTTCTGCTACACATCTTTGATATATATCTACTACTACTTCATGATCATAATGAGGTTAACACCTCATTATATATGTTAGGAGTGTGGCATTCAGAGCTGCACAGCTTGAGCTCTGCTGCTCTCCTTCATTTTGCAGTGCCAGGAGACACTCTAAGTGCAGGGTAGCTCAGCCAACTTTCACTGATAATGAGAAAAACAGCTAGCATGCAGTAAATTCATCCACCAACTTACTTCAAAGTAACTGCCTACTGCTTCATTTCTGAGCACCAGCATTAACATTCAGTACTGTAATCTCACTGAGAATGTATTTGTCATCTTGGGAGCCCTCCTGCTACAGCAGGTAGCAGTTGAATATTAAAAATGTGCTTTCCCCTGCATGAGTTATGTGTGAATTGTCATACAAAAATATAACATCTGGACAATTCTTCTTCTCCTACTCCTCCTGGATAATGCTATCAGCCTGGTTGAAACACCTCTGGGATTAAATACTGCCTGTCTTTCTGATCTCAGATCTGTCTGTCCATGCTCACTTTTTAAAGTGTTTCTGGTAAGGGTGGAAATGTTCTGCAGCTCTTCTAGTCAAAACCTGACCAAAATAAAAGTCATTTTTCTTTTCTTTCAGACCTCTGGTTTTGATCTCTCTGGTTTTTCTCTGAGAAATCTTACCTACAAGCCATATTCAGAAAGGAACATTTCCCATCTACAGGTCTCCCATCCAAGGGACATGATAAACACTTTGAATTGCCAACTTGACCCCAATAACTTCTGAGGCAGAAATTAGGGTAGCACAAGTGAATTTTATCATTTGAGAACCAAAATGAAGAGGAGAAGCCAAGAATATTCACTGATGCCTCTCAGTATCCATGAAGCATCTTCTTTCCATTTTTCAGAATATTTCAGGATTCATCTGCTGTAGCTCCAGAGAGGCAGAAGGTAGACCCCAGAGAAAGTGGATTAAATTAGATGCTTAGATAATCTCAGTTGTCATGAGTATAGCCAGCCTTGCTTTTCCAAAAATTAGCTGTAGTCATTTCCTCCCACAAACTTTCCACTCTCACCCTTCAGGTGATTCTTCACCTCTCAGCCCCTGTCTTATACTTTGTAATGGCAGCTGCCTTTTCATTTCCTGTTGCACTATTCTCTGTGAAAAGACTTCACTGATTCCCAGTCTTCAAATCTTCCATGGACATTCAACAGCTCCAGAAGGTCACCTTTTACTCTCATGGTCTTCTAGCACACATACCAGCCTCTAACAGGATGAAGGAGTCTCCTAAATTCCTAAATTCTAAAGTTGTTTCCCTTGTGCTTTAACATGTCTCAGAAAATTGATTCATATAAATCATTCTACAGAATCTTGCTGAGAAAATTATCCCATTGTTTTACAGTTCTCTCCAAAGTATTCATCTACTGGCTCTGAAAAATAAAAAAAAAAAAAAAAAAAAGAAAAAGAAAAAGGAAAAAATAAAAGGAGATTGTAAGGCAATTCAATTTGGTTAATGCCATTTTGAACAGAATATTTAAACAAGCCTTATCTGACATTGAAAACAATGATAACACTATTTAAAAGCAATGGAATATAATGAAAACTTAAACTCCAGTAATTAGACTGACCTTTTCTAGCTTCTGTATTTTGTTAAGGTGGCATGTCTTGATTATATAACTTTTCCCTACCACAGGAAGACAGGAATTATATTGTCTGTTCTGTGCAATATCTAATACTAATTTATTTCAAATGCAGCTGCTTTCAAGGCTCAAAGAAAGGAACTGAAAATGACAGGGGCATCAATAAAACCTGCCACTGGCCCCATAAAATTCTAATGGCATAGATAGGAAAATCGAAGAGCTCAGAACACCTTCGAGGCTTATAAATCATTAAAAAAAAAAAGGTGTTACACAGTCTGAAAAAGCTCAAGGTATTCCTGAAGCTGAAAGTATAGCATCTTATAATTTTCCTCCAACTATATTCAAAGGAAAAATCAAAAATTAGAATAGAACTCCCCGAAGATTACAGACAGAACTGACAAAAAAAAAGTATTTAATAAGCCAAGGCACAATTCTTAAAATTTTATATTACTTTACCTAGCTTAGGCAACCTCTGCCCATAGCTCCAGATATAAAACATTCAAAAATAATGTGAATATGCACTGATGATTTGATCAGAAATAGCTATAGAAATAGTATTCTGGCCATATTATTTTGGCTGAGGGTGCAGATTATATACATATATACATTATCTACATTATCTACATTATCTACATTATATACATTATATAGTTTATATACATTATATACATTTGCTTGCTCCTTGTAAGAACAGATACAGAAATTATGTCTAATTCAAAACTCACTCATTGTTTGACAGGTAAAAAAAAAGCTCAGGTTCTATCTGACACTTGTTTCACTTAGGGAAAAATCATAACAAAACAATACACAGCCTGACCAATATATTGCAGATGTTGTCAGACAGAAAGGGAAGTGATTAATTTCCCATGTTTTAGGAGGTCACTGGGATCAAGTCCCTTTCCATCAAGAGTTATACTAGTTTTCACTCCCACCACTGATAATTTGAAAGTGGCCATGTCTTCCTCTGATCTGCAGTGGCCTCTTGTAGCAGAAGCACCAGACGTTTTCTAGAACCTGGAGAAAGTTTGCTCAGGTTGCTGGAGAACCTGGGAAGAACAAGGGATGTGGGATTTTCTGAAATATGAAATTAGATAGGAATTTCATGGTGTGTGCTGCTGTGCCTTAGGCCTGGACAGCTTTCATTCTCTCAGAGAAGCCTGGGCCTGTCCATGTGGTTTTGAGCTGTCCAGGTTTTAAGATGAAATTTATCTCTGTTCAAAGGCTCAATCTTCACACTACTAAACTCTGCTTAAGGAGACTGGATATAGAATGTAAAGTATGTTTACATTGTGCTGCTGCTCTTTCCTGTTCTGCATGAGCATGTTCAAGACATAGTAAAATAAACATGTTCCTCAAACAATATTAAGTCATGAATGAAAGTGAAGATAAGATAATCTTTCTTTAGGACCTTTATATAGAACTCTAAATTCATAGACTAAATTATTCATGGTGAATTATTTGCTTAATCCCCACTATCACAAAAAGAAAGGTAAGTATATAAATTATGGAAAGACACTTCAACAATTTCCTGTTTAGCCAGACCTTTGGCTGTAGGGTGCTTTGCATTTCTTTTAAAAGAAATGCTTTCGTTATTTAAATTAGAGACCCAAAACCTGGCTGATGTCTTAATTTCAAGTGTTTCTGCTCAGCAAATTTTAAAGCTATATATATACACTCTCTAAATAAGTGCTTTATGATAGGTACAGTAATGCATTCTCCATCTGCATATTTCAGGGACCACTTAAAACACTATTAGTTGTCATGGAGAAGGAACGCATTTGTAAGATTGTGTTATTACCAGTGGCTTCAGCTACATCCATGCTGTAAATAAAAACAGGCATTGTGGTTGTATCAGTGAACTTGCTTTAAAAGTTACCAAGCCAATAGAGTTGACACCACTCAGCAGGAACTGGTTATTTGAAATTATTCGGTCAAATCTCTTTTTTTTCTCTTGGTTTTTTTTGGGGTTTTGTTTGTTTGTTTCTTTGTTTGTGATTTTTTTTGTGGGTTTTCTTGGTTTCTGTTTTTTGGTGGGTTGGTTGTTTTTTTTTTTGTGAGGGTGGGTCTTAGGGTATCTTATTTTAATGTTTTGCAAAAATTTTAGAAGTTTCAAGAAAATTATGTTGTATAGTACTAAGATAGGATAGGATAGGATAGGATAGGATAGGATAGGATAGGATAGGATAGGATAGGATAGGATAGGATAGGATAGGATAGGATAGGATGGGATGGGATGGGATAGGATGGGATGGGATGGGATGGGATGGGATGGGATGGGATGGGATAGGATAGGATAGGATAGGATAGGATAGGATAGGATAGGATAGGATAGGATAGGATAGGATAGGATAGGATGGGATAGGATAGGAAAAGGATAGGAAAAGGATAGGATAGGATAGGAGTAGGATAAGATAGAGTAGTACAGTACTAGGGATAGTATTGATTTTAAATAGCTTCCTGAATTAGATTCAGCAGTTTTTCACAGCAGAGTGAATGTCACTAATGGCTCCTTGTGCTGTAACTTCGTTGTTTATTCTGATACTAAATCTGACACAATAGTAGCAGTGTTATGCCATTGAACATGACAGTCACTGATTCTTAGATTTATATGCCATAATAAAACTGTATTTAATCTGTGGAACAGTGACTAGTACATAAACTGCTCCTTTAAATACAACAGGAATAAACTCACATGTTTACAACTTTCTTTTTAGAGAAGCCTGTTTCCTCTCCCATAAATGTAGACCACTACCTAGAAATCTCTCCTTTTTATGACTATATGAACTCACAAATCTACCTCAGTGACTCCCAGCTACTATACCACCAGGGTTGTACTCCACTTGCAAAAGAAGCCATTGAGTAAGGTTACAGTCAGTCTCCCACCAAAAGGTAATATTTTTCTTTTGTTCTGTCTGATAGCAAGGTAATATATACTGTCACTGGTTTTGTTACTCCTTCCTGCTTTCTGTCCTCTTCAGACTGTGTTCTGAGTTTAGACAGTCCTTCCTTCTTCTTTTTTTGGAGAGAGATTGTCATCTGTCTCTTTGTTATATGAAAATGCTTATTGATCAAAAAATAGTCTCCTGATCCTTCTTATCAGTTGCAGAATCCAAACTGTGTAAAGGCTGCACCATAATAGACAGTTATCTCAAAAATGTCCAGGGAGAAAAATGAATTTGTCATTGAGTGTCAGAAAAATTGAATTGTTTAAAATTCAACTTCAGCTGGAATGACTCCTCCCAAAAAAAAAAAAAAAAAAAACCAAAAAAAAACCCAACCTTTTTCCTTTAAGAATAAATTGAAAACAATTTTTTGGACTGTAGGTGATGAGACACCTCAGAAATTGTGAGACATCTTCAAAGCAAAGTACTATTACAATTGCTAAAGTAATTCATCAAGCTGTCAAATCTTTCTCAGCCAAACTTGATTTGATTTCAGTTTAGCACCTTGAAAATACGTACTTTCTTCACCCGGTAAAACTCATTTAACATAAAATTAGCATATTTGTTAGTCTCCCTGGAGCAATGGCAACCTCTTGGTTTCCTTCTTCTGCTTTCACATGGGATTCTTTGCAAGACAGACAATGACAATGACTAATGAAGTTGGGAATGGTCTACTATTTCTGTACTAATTCGACCAGGACTTAAACACTTTCTTCACATTTTTCATAGGTAACATCTTAAGATTTCCACTAATATAAATATAGACAAAACTATATGCATTTAATAAGATAGTTGCCAAATGGGAGTTCCTGGCATCACAGGATGAGGGTTAGAGCTTATGAAGGACATGCAAAGGTTAATGAGATCTCTGTAACCCATCCTCTATATATGAAAAGAGCATATGGAGAAAAATCAACATATGGAGAAAAGAGCATATGGAGAAAAAACAGCAGTGTATCAGTGGCTAAAACTGATCTGACTCTAGAAGTACAGAAACTTGGCGATTGCAAAAGCTACAGGAGAAAGAGAGGGGGGAGAACTTCAAATACAGCTCCTCAAAGCATTTTACATTCCCTTAGGCAAACCCAAGTATTATCTTCCTCAGAGCAAAGGAACTGACATGGCTATATCAGGGAGCACAAGACCCTGCTGAGTTTCTAGGCCAGCATGAGAAGGTAGGATATTTAAGTGGTGTTGTAACATTATATCAGCCAGAACAAAAGGATTTTTACACTGCCATACTTTCCAGTACTTCCTTTACCTTGGGAAAAGAGCCAGTGCAGCAGCTCTCCACTAAGTGCCTGCAAGCTTGCAGGAATCCACAGATTTCTCTCCATTAATGCATACAGCGTATCTTAATTGCTTAAGTCTGTTATCTTGACTTTGTAATAGTGTCCCCTCCAGGGATGAAGGAATGACTGGCTGGCAGCTCAGTTTGCATTGCATCTGGTTCCTGGGTATTGTTTGTGGTGTACCACGTCCTTTCTGCTGAGAATGCACTGAAACCAGAGCATTAAATTTATGAAGGACTTCTTTTTTTTTTTTTTTCTGGAATTAGAATAATAGATTGCACTCTATTCTCATGCAGGAAAATAAATGAATGGGAAATTTTAGAGTTGTGATACATTTTCACTTTAGTCTGAGGGGATCAGAAAGGGAGTGGAGAACAGGGAGGAAGAGTGGGACATAATGAGCTTGACAAACTCCCATTTTTTGTTCAGACCTGAATCCGCCCTCTTTCTAGTTTCCCTCATCAGGAATCATCTAGTAAGATGTTCCTCACAGCATTCAGACACTACCCTCTATTCTCAATGTGATTCCTTTACCAACAGTGCTGCACACCCATCTCTTTCTGCACTGGTTTTGTGGCTTTCCAATGGTGTGCATGGCACTTACACATCAAATTAATTTCTATTACTTCCAAGCTGGCCATTTCCAGTCTTTCCTTAAGACTCACCTATGACTGTTTTGGGGGTTTTTTTTTGGAAGAAATTTACTTTATACATAATTGTCAAAATAAGGTATTCAATCAAATTAAAAGCCATGTTAAATAGAAGCAAAATCATAATATAGCGCAGAGAGGTACACAAGTTCCCCTGCATTTCTCTCCCAGTTCCCAGCCTGCCTGCCTTTGAGTTTCCTCACAGCCCCATGTAAGGGCAACAGGCTTAGGACACCTCTTTTAACTAAAAATTATGCTGCATTTCAATAACGTTTCAATTACTTTATCAGTCTACAAAATAAAAGAATCTGGGGAGTTCTGCTTATACACACATTTGTTATAGGCCTCTTTCCTAGCCCTATCTCCCTTCTGCTCCCACTCTCATCCTCTGACTCCCTTCACTGTTCTGCCTGGTTCCCTCTGGCTGCAGCTCACATCTAAATTTGCAGCAGGCAGCCTTTATCTCAGCAATGCTCAGGTCAGGCTGCATCCTGTTGCTGCAGGTGGATTCAGCATGCTGTGTCTCTGCTGCTCTGGACCCAGATCCTTCTCTCCTCTGCTCATCCACATTTCATTGCCCCTCAAGCTCCAGCCACCAGGCACCCAAAGCTGTGGTGTGCTCTGTAAGACTTGGCAAAGCTCTGCAGGTCAGCTTTCTCCAGGCTCTTAGTATGACCAGATTCTATCCACTTCCTTCTTTCTTCCAGAGCTCAAACAGAAATCATCAAACAAGTCTATGTTTTGAAAAGAAAGTAGAAATCACTATCAAATGGTTAGACAATTTTCTTTCTGTGAGACTGAAGAAGCTGAGGTGCCTTCTGAATTTCAAGTTTTTGTTGCAAATTTGGGTAAATGCCTCTGGAGGGGGAGGAAAAAAAAGGAAGATCAAAGGGACTAAGGAGTGGCATGAAAAAAGCTGTGAGAAACACAGACATAGGGAACAAAATGGTGGTGACAAATCAAGAGTGTTGATAAGCAAGAAAGAAGACTGATGCCAGATGCAGATCAAATAGTGATGTCCTGCTTCTTTGGTGCCAGACTGGAGGAATAGACAGCTTGGGAAATGGCACTTGATCTGCTGCTCTTGGGAGGTACCAGTTTTTCTTGTTTCTTCGAGTTTTTCTTACTGCCTGACCATGAGTCAAAGAAATGAGCAAATATATCTTTACCTCACCCATCTACTGCTTCTTAATTATTGTGGATTGGCATCTATTCCCTTACAAAGTCAGATCTCTTGTCAAAATGCACAACTGTCCCAGCTGAGCGTGTGGCACTTTGGCTTCAGCCTGTGCTACTTTCACAGATCTCAAACAGAGGGCATCAAGTTTTGGTTGGCTCAATTCTATCCTCTTGGACCTCCGGTCACAATAATTTGGTGTCAGGGACAAAATTAGCAGCACACTGCTCTCCCTCTCCATATGCAAGAAAGAGTTAATGAACAGGATCGTGTGATCAGTGACCTTGCTGTGGCCTTTTCAGTTTGAGCAGCTGACAGAAGGCCCCTCACTGACCAGCAACCTCACTGCTTTGCTATTTAACTGATTTACAAAAACATCAGCCAGCCTCTTATGGTAAACACTCCAACTAGCTACAGATTTCCTAAGACAAAAGGACTCTACTTCTTAAACTGCTGCAATCTCAATCTTGCTTTCATCTTTATTATCTATATTGCTGACTGAATCAAACTCTTCCTGTTAGTAACTAACTGGAGACAGGGAGAAATTAAATGAAATAAATATTCATTTAAATATTTTCCAGTTTTCAGATGGACTCATCTGCAAAAATACCAAGGTTTTTTTTGGTTTTTTTTGGTTTTTTTTAAGGATATTGGAGATTTCTTGTGCCATTATTCAGCTCCTCTTGCAGGGCTTGGTGCTGAGCATGCTTAAATACAGCCCACATATAGAATTTCTGCAGATGTGTACCTACCTGCTTGGCAGCTGCTAAAAGACACAAATTGCTTTTACAGGTCACCTATCATATTCCTTTTTCCAACTCTTCTTCTGACTCACATCCACTCAGCTGCCCAGCAGACACTCTGTGAGGACTGCTCATCATTCAAAAATCCTGGAGAACTCACCACTGTGCCTGTGTAATTAAACTCGGCTTTGCACTGGCCATGAACTGGAACTTGCTGTGGGTACATGCCCAGATGCACAGCTAAATGTTATGCCCAGCAAATTCAGCATATCCAGAATATTTCAGCCTCACTGTACATCTGTTGATGTGTCAGACTATGTGTTTTCTGTGCATTTCAATGCTGTCAGACATGTGACTGTCACAAAGCTCACTATTAGATAGGAACTACCAGCAATATTAAAAGTGTATCTTTTTGCCAGTTTCAGAAGAGGGAAAGTATGGGTGGAAAGGGAAGATTTTTAAGGCAAAATGATCTTTAGGGGTTTGTTCTTTCCTCAGCTTTCATCAAACTGCTTCAGTCTTTAATAGTGTATTGAGAAGTGGAGGAAGTCTATCATATTTTAGAGGATTTAGTACTTCAACATAGAAATTGTGATGAACAACTCTAAGATTTCCTAGTACAGAAACTCTCACACTTGCCTATGTATTTGGAGTACCCGAGGCTTCTCAAAAAAGGCAATTTTTCCAGATTTCTGTGAAGAACTCTTGTGGTCTGTGACAGGTGTCTTGACAACAACTGTTTTATCACCCCATCTCAGTCTACCAATCCACATCACCCAGGGACATGAACCAACCACAATGCTGAAAGTCTCAAAGAAAAGTATTTATCAAAAATAAAAGTCACCAGAAAAACAGTAGAGGGGAACTGGTAGATGTAACAATAGAATAAAGGATATAACTGATGATAATATTTGGAATAAAACAGGAAAGAAGAAAACAAGTGAAATAAAAATAAAGATACAGAAAAACAGTGGTAAAAAAGGAGGATGGGGCGAAAACTCTGAATGGAAAACCATAATAGATAGATAGATAGATGGTGACTTGTATCACATAATCAGCATAAAATATTTGAGCAGAAAGCCCCTGAGACATAGGATGCCAAACATTTAGTGAAACATGATAAGCTTTACTCCAGGTAAGCCATCAAATTCTACTTAAAATCTGTACTCCTTAAGCCGATTTAGCAAAAATCTTTGCATATTTTATGGAGAGCTTTTTTCTGTGAATCCTTAGGGCTTGGATTTTTTCCTTCTAATATTAATTCTCTGGTGTTCTTCTCTTAGGCATACTGCAAATGATTTAGCACCTTGGAACAGCAAGGATTTAGCTTCTCTGCTCTAATGATTTAACATATGTGTATTTTGCAACTGAAAGTTACTTACCACATTAATCTTATAGTCTTAAAGAGTCTTAATATTAATCTTTAATCTTAATCCTAAAGGGGTTGGGGTTTATATGGTTATTTTTATATTTTTTATAACAATATATAAGAGAAAAATTCCAAGTACAATGATACCAAGAAGAATGTAGAAATTGATTTCCTTCTAGAAATCAAGTGTGCCTTCTTCAGTATATTAACACTGCATCTAATTCATCAATGCAAGTACTATTTCTCATTTTCCAGTGAAATCTTATCTGAATATTCTTCCGTTCCAGAGCTTTTACAGTTCATGCATTTCTGTATGTATTAATTAAATATCTAATTTTCTAGTTGGGTCTCCAATTTGGATCTAATGTTTTTCCAGCTCAGTCGGTATTACCCTTTTGACATAAAAGAATAAATTCATTCCTTGGGGAAGGGAATACTGTCTTATAAATTCATTATTTGAAAGAAAATCTTATTTTAATTATCTAATTTTCTTCTCACTGGCATCTCACAATAATCCTTTACTCCTTTTTACCCTCGATGCATTGTTTTAAAATTGAAAGGGCATCAATAAAATCGTAGAATGGCCTGGGTTGGAAGAAACCTTAAAAATCCTCTGTTTCCATGACCCCCTGCCATGAGCAAGGACACCTTCCAGTAGACTACTCAAAACCCCATCCAACCTGGTACTGGACACTTCCAGATATGGGACACCCACAACTTCTCCAGACTATCTGTTCCAGTGTCTCCCACCCTCATTGTAAAGGATTTCTTCCTGATATGCAGTCTTAAACCTACCCTCTTTCAGTTCATTTCCCTTGTTCTGTCACTACAGCCCCTTGTGAGAAGTCCTTCTCCAGCTCTCTTGTAGCTTCCTTTAGGTACTGGAATGCTGTTTTAATGTCTTCCTGGAGCCTTTTCTTCTCCAGGCTCTTCTCAACCCCAGTTCTCTCAGCCTGTCTTCATAGGAGAGGTGCTCCAGCCCTCTGAGCACTTTCATAGCCCTCCCCTGCTCCATGTACTTCTTAAGTCAGGGCCCCCAGAGCTGGACACAGCACTCCAGGTGGGGTGCCACAAGCATGGAGCAGAAAAGCAAAATCACATCCCTCAATGTGCTGGCCACACTGCCTTTGATGGGCCCACATCTCCAGCCTGTCAAAATCCCTCTGGATAGCATCCTTTTCCTCCAGCAGGTCAACTACAGCACCCAGCTTGCTGTTGTTGGCAAACTTGCTGAGGGGGCACTCAATCCCACTGTTCATGTCACCAACAACTACATTAAATGTTGCCGAGAAAAAAAATTAATCCAAGGATGAAAAAATCAGCAGGAAACATAGCTCTTCAGGACATGGAGCTGTGGCATTTCTATTCTCGTCAAGAGATTTCAGGCACTCCAAATGAAGTAGATTGCCTTCACATTGTTTTTTTACCAACGAGAAATATTTATATTCTATGAATTTTATTTGAACAGTCAGGAAGGGGCTGGAATATTTGTACTTCATTTCATTACCTCTCCCATTGTTTCTGCTTTTGGACAATAGTTTAATTTTTTCTTCATCTGCTATGTGTCCTTTTTTTTCTTTTTTTTGGTGAAATATCCATGGCAAAACCTTCTTGTATTTGCATAACACCTTCTGTTATGCCACCAGCCTGGCTTTGAGTCCTGGCAAATATTGTGCTTCAGTAGGGCTCTCAGACGTTGTATCAGTGATTTTTTGCAGCCTGATCAGTATTTGACATAAAAGTACAGACTGTTTCACAGTTTTAGGCCCCTACACATTCATCTACTGCTTTTATTTTACCTTTTCCCTGGTGTGCAACTGGGGCATGGCCCATGCAGCAGTCTAATCCAAACCTCCGTGGCTGCAGCTCTATTTCCCACATGCAAAGCCTTTAAATTAGGCTGTTTAGGGGGCTTTTAAAGGCTTCTTGAAATATCCACACAATCAGTCAGTCTCTGTCCTGATAAACGTGTTACAGAGACAGCATATGTTCAACAGGATGGAGACAGACAGTGCTGGAGACTCTGCTGGCAGGATTTGAAGGCAGTTGTGCAGTGCATTTGTAGTGTCAGCTGGAATGATGTAGTGGAAAATAAACCAGTCTGCTAGTTTGGGATTTCAGATCCAGGGTTTTAGAAATGGTTCAAAATAGCACAGTGCCATCTGTCTGCACAAACCTGCAGGAGTAACAAGACCATGGCAGCAGCAGTCTTCTGACTGACCAAAGAAACGTGCAGCCCATTTGGTCTGAGCTGCGGAGGCACCACAGCAGCTTTGTAAGCATCCTTCCATTCCAAGTATGTTCTGGATTGTCAGCTTCAGAGATAAGTTCTACCTAAATAGGATGTGAAATAGTTATTTTTAATGAGTACTTTGATATAATAAAATTCTTGATTTTCTTTACTTCTAGTCAGGAAGAGCATTTCATTTCTGTACTTTTCAACATACTGCATAGAGAGAGATCCCTGGAGTTCAGTTTTTCTGACTCAAGGCAGGAAAAGCATAAAGCAAACTCCTGGTTTACTGCCAAATATGTGTCTTTTTATGAACTATGCATATACATTATAGATACAATTTTGTTGGGTCTTTTATCTTCTATTTATAGAATCAACCTGGTTTTCAGTTTAAATACTAAAACCCTTTTTAAGCAGAGTAGCAAAACTGTTCTGTAAGTTGCCAGAGCAGTGTGACCTATGCAAACAGGCTCCACTCCTTGGATAGATAATTAGACATGTCTTTCCATCAGGAGGGGCAAACTCCTCAAGAATCAGCATTCTACTAAATGTTCAAAGCACGAGGAACCAAGAGATTTACCTCTGATACACTGGTACAGCACAAAGGCCAAAAATAAAAAATGAAATTCAGTGTCCTGATTTATCTTGGCTCATGAAAATTAATGTCAGGCAAATAAAACAGGAAAGTGCATGTATATGATGAGTATCACATTAGTCTGTTTCCTATAACAGATGATGGCTGCTGTTTTCCTTTTATCTCTTGAAAAATCTGTTCTCTGACGTACTAATACTCCATATGAGGGAAACACAGAGTGTTTGTGAAGACAAAATTGCACTGATTGATTGTTCTAAATTCAGTGATTTGCAGAACAGCAAATTGAACAGGTGCTGCAGTGAAAAAACAAGTGGCTTCCTAGCACACAATGATGACAAGCTGACTTTCCATTCTTGAAGCAGATCTCTGGAAGATCTTTCTGGGGAGTGATTATTGCCACTTGGATCATCATGTGCCAGTAATTAAGATCTGAATTTCCTTCTCTGGTGTATCTTCCTTTTGCATTTGCAGTATGCAGACAGTGACTAATTGTTGTTTGAGTAAAATATATCCTAAACTTCATGGAATATTTCTTGTGTTTGCTTCAATTAATGACTGTTATTTACAATTATATCTCACTGCATGATGAATAACACATCAGCTTTTAGCCATGACAGTAATTCAGTTTTAGAGTCCTGATAAGTGCATGAAAGGCTCAAACTGAGATCTCTTATTTTTCTATACTGAAAGCACATTGGAACTGTATTGTAAAGCCTACTGGTCTAGCAATTAGCCAGAAAATCTAAAAGCCATACAATAAAATCATTTAATTGTTTTACTTTGTTTATAAAGAAGTAAGTTATTTCTTATAGTTAAGTGGTACCAGGAAATTCTGCTAGACTGGGTAATCATATTTATTTCCCAAAATAAGGTATGAACTCTGTAAGAGATGCCTAAGTGCATGGCTCACTCTGAATCACTGACCATGTATTCAAAAGGGCATTGGCTGAAGAGGTGATTTAAGTAAAATGTGTAAAACCTGGTTTTAGCCTTTCTATTCATAACCTTTGAAGTCAAGAATTAAGTCCAGTGGCAGTCGACTTTTTGGAGAGACAAGGAATAATCTTGCTCCCATATAATGCAAAAAGCTCAACCAGCTGCCCTAGAGCTGCATTCATTTCAGAGAGGGACCTTCACCAAAGACTGTGTGCTACAAAAGCATCACCAATAGAGTGACCATCAGGCTGCCAGTCCCCCTAAGAAGAGTGGAAGAATTAAAACTTTGGCAGAAATAAGTGGAATGAGTGCCCTGAGATCTGCAAAGATCTGAGATACACCAAAGGCCTTCCCAGTCCTTTTCCTGGCACTAAGGGCCTCCCTTCAGGAGGACAAAAGAATCACCTCCTTCACTTATGGCCTTGTCCTTCAACAACAAATTAGGGTTTATGCTTGTAGTGTTCATTTTCTAACATAGGAAGAGCAGGTGTTTCAACAGGAGTGACACAAACACTTTCTACAATTGTTCCATAACTATTTGCATTTATCTGAGAGGGAATAGAGGAAGGAATGGAGGCACACTCCCCCCTCTCTCTTGCAAACATAGAAATAGACTCTTTTTTCACAGCCTCTGTGCCTTTTGTACCATGGTCATTACGCCAACCTTCTTGTCCAGGTGTTTACTCTTGAAACAAGAAAAGGAGACTCCTACTTTTCCCCTGTTTGCTGAACTTAAGTTACAGTTTCTTCAGTGACTAACACACATAATAAAAGCGAGATATATCTTTCATGTTGATGACTGGCTTAATCTAAATCTAAACTTTAAAGCCAGGTTGGAGAGCAGTCTTGGAGGTAAGGTATTATGCACATTCTCCTTATCCAGCTCCAGTTTTTAGTGATGAAGTTTTTGAAGATGTGAAACAAAGTACTGGAAAGCCTCGAGTTAAAATGTTATAGCTAAATCACCATCCTTTAACATATTATCTAGAATACCCACATGCTGTAGGTCAGAAAGCTTTTTTCATACTTTTGTTCTGTAGTATGAAGTATGGCTTATCTGCTACCAAAACTGTCCTCAGTGTGCCAAGAGCAATATAGTTTGGCCACATGTATCAGTATTTTCACATTCACACCCTCATCCACAAAATTAGCCTTCAACCTACAGTTCTTGATTTTGGAACAAGCATGTGCTCAAAAATAAAAAAATCTGTGACAATTTGCTCAAGATTTCCATGACAGCATAGCTTCCAAAAGGAGCCTGTCTGAATCTATTATTTAGGATCAGGTCTCTTAACATCAACACAATTGTCATAGTAAGATTTTTTTTGCAAAGAGAATTTACTGCTGGTCCAACACCAGTGCTTAAAAAGATTGATGAGTTCTCTTTTTCTAATGTATTAAACAATTACTGGAGGCATATGCCGCATATAATGCAGGGAGATGTTCTCCTTAAAGATGATTTCCAATGCATTTTGTGTCTCTTTTCCCAGACCATGTCTCCACATAATAGCAAGATATCTTGTGTTACTCAATTATTACATGGTCCTAGAGTAAAAATGCTTCATTGTCCATGGGGCTGCAGGAAATATGCTTCCCAGGGAAGGCTAATGCATGGGAGCACAAGGACACCCCAGCTGCTTGATAACCCTTTGGGAGAGCTTCAACCAGCTTGCAATAAACTTTGAGTAAGTCTTAGAATACTGAAAATTACTTTTTGAGATCAGATAGCAGAGTAGTAAAGGTATTCATCTCTATAAATATCCAAAGATTGCTCCTAATTTGTCAGGCAAGAGCTGGCTGACATTTCCAGCTCAGTATCCTATTATATAACTTGGTGTTTTAACTTAATGAGCCAAGGTAAAGCATCACTGTCTGTTTTCATTCAGTGGAATGGAATAAGGTAATGTTTCTGGTTTTTCTTTGTCACAATAGAGAATGGCTTATGTTTAAGTCTCAACTGTGGTATTGCTATGTTAATCCAGATTAATTGGGCTATCCATATAGGTCTTTTTTGGCCAATTCTTACAGATTTCCTTATTTTTTTCTAAATTTCTGTACCCATAATAACAAAAAGTAATGTCAATATTCTTGGGGTTTCAGTCAGTTGGGTTTTTTTATTAAATAATAGTAAATTTGCTGGGTGACCATTCTTATACCCGTTTAGAGGAGATTCATTCAAGTGACTTGTCTTCCCCAAACTGATCATTCAGCAGTTTAAAAAAGCAATTCCAGTTCTAGTAGGCAGATGGCAGTGACTGTGTTTGGTACTGGATGGGGCCAGAGGGGGCAAACTGGAGGTGTCCTTGGGAGGGCACCTTAAAAGTAAAGCCAATGAGCCCTTGCCCTTTGGCCTTACCTGAATTTGGGTGTCTCAAGGAGTGTGTTTGCAGAGCTTTTCTGCAAGGGTGGGGGGGCTGTATTGCTCCAAGCATTCCTCTGCAGGTGTCTTTCCATCATGTTTTCATAAACAGTTGAGGCACATTCCCTCATGCATGGCACATGGAATAATAGAAAATTTGCACACATTTTCAACTCCAGCCAAGCAAGCAAGAAACATTAGTAACAAGCTAGCCAGAGACAGGCATTGATAGTCCAATAATGTGAAAGAGAAAAATAATACTGAAAGCAAGGTTGTATTGCTCACATTCAAATGCTTGGTGGAAAAGCTGAACATGCTTCTGGAACTGCAACACAACATCAGGTGATCATAATTTAATAATGACAGGACCATTTAGCAAAATGACTAAGCACTTGTGGTGAGTCCCAAAAATAATTCCACTCCCTTCAATTAGGGCAGCCAACAGTTTAAACATAGGGAGTCAGAGCTAAATAGTATCACAAAACTCTAAGGCTTGTACTGAAGCGCAACAGAACTGTGCAAATTGGAACAGGAACCATAATGTAACACAGTGTACTTCCCTGGGTTGCTTCTTCCAACAATTCGTCTGCTACACTTTCAAATAACACTGCAGTTATTTCCATAATGTGTTTGGCTTTTGCTGGCAGACAGTGACTTTTTGCTATGCTTTTCTTGGCTTGGTTAAAGAGCTCTTTGTACCTTCTTAGGTACCTTCTGAACTTCTTAGCTTATGGTCCCTGACTTGCTTCCACTAAACACATGCTTTATTGATATTGTGGATTCTAATTTCATTAATTCAACATGACACGAAGACACATGCACCTTTCTGAAATACAGTTATATAGCTGATGAAACTTGTACTTGAAAGCTGAAATTTGAAAATTATTTAAGGAAACATTTGTAGCTGATAATTTAATTGATGATTTTCTATGTTCACTGAATTTTTTCTTTTATTTGTTACTTACAGATTTCTACAGTGTTTCTTCCACTGCTTTAATGAAAAGTGATATTAGGCTTATTATCCAATAGCTAATCATGTGATTTTTTTTTAACCAATTTTCAGTTTTCCTGGAAGGACCTAAGGAATCTTCCAGTCTTCTGTAACTTCTCCAGTGCTTAAAGATTTGTGGAATGCTGTAGGAAAAGTAATCTTTTCACTCTACACCCAGGAGCTCTTAGAGAACACTAATAATACATCCAAATAAGCACAGAATCTTGGGATCATAGAATGGCATGGGTTGGAAGGGGTCTTAAAGATCATCTAATTTCAACGCCCCTGCCATGGACAAGGACACCTTCCACTAGACAAGGTTACTCAGACCCCCATTCAGCCTGGTCTTAAACACTTCCAGAGGTGGGGTATCCACAACTTCTCTGTCAACCTGTCCCAGTGCCTCCCCACCCTCATAGCAAAGAATTTCTTTCTATTAATCAGATCCTACTCTCTTTCTCTTTGAAGCCATTTCCCCTCGTCCTATCAGTACATGCTCTTGTAAAATGTCTTTCTCCATCTCTCTTGTAGGCTCCCTTAAGGCACTGGGAAGCTACAACTAGGTCCCCCCAAAACCTTCTCTTTTCCAGGCTGAACAAACCCATTTCCCTCAGCCTTTCCTTGTAAGAGAGGTGTTCCACCCACCCATCATCCTAGTGGCCCTCCTCTGGACTCACTCCAACAGGTTCATGTCTTTCCTGTGCTGGGACCCCAGAGCTGGATGCATCCCTCCAGGTGGGGTCTCACCAGAGGAGCAGAGGGGCAGAATTCTCTCCCTCACCCTTCTGGCCACACTGCTTTGGAAGCAGCCCAGGACACGTTTGTCTCTCTGGGCTGTGAGTGCACATGGCTGGGTCATGTCCAGCCTCTCATCCAGCAGCTGATGAGGTCCTCCAGGTCCTTCTCCCTCCTCAAGGCTGCTCTCTATCTGTTCATTCCCCAGCCTGTGTTGATACTGGGGGTTGCCCCAACACAGGTGCAGCACCTTGCCTTGGTCTTGTTGAACTTCCTGAAATTCCTAAGGGCACACTTCTTGAGCTAGTCCAGGTTCCTCTGGATGCCATCCCGTCCTTCAGGTGTGTCAACTGCACTAGTCAGCTTGGTGTCATCTGTAAATCTGCTGAAGAGACACTGGATACATTCATTTATGTCATTAATGAAGATGCTAAATAGCATCTTCAATACTGGTCCCAGTAATGATCCTTGATGTGTAGTTTTGATTTTACTTGGCAGGTTTATTTCTGATTAAAAGGAATTGTCACATCTTCATATGATATAAGCATAAAGTAGAACCTTGTTCTCTGAGATACAACCTACTCTTTAACATCCACTTCCATCCACAGAGTTCTTCCTGTCTCTCCTTCCTCTCCCTGCTGTTCATTATTTCCCTCAGCTTTGACCAGATAGCCTTTTTAAAGCACATACATCACATATTGAACATAATCAGGTTATGATTGTTGGTCCCTAGGCAACCACCATCTTCCAGGCCAGTGATTAAATCCTCTTTTCTCATCATAATGAAGTCCAAACTTATTACCTTATGTCATAGTCAGTAAAATTTTTAGGGAAAAAAAAAATCAGTAATCTAATGATGCTCTACTACTGGCTGCACAAGATCCCAGCACAAGCATCCTAAATTGAAGTTTCTAGGAAATGAGAATGAGGGCATTTTTTTTCACACGCACCAGACATGCCTATCACCCCCTCTTTTCATTAACTTCATTAGCAAATATGTTGGGACACCTACATTTAAGATCATGCTTGTTTAAGTTATTCACCAACAGAAATCCACCAGCGATGCATTTCTTCCCTACCAAGCTATCCTCAGCATTCTGTAATTAACATTCCCGTCAAGCAAATTGTCTCTCAGTTTGTAGAGAATGTAATTATAAGTGAGAATTTTCCATTCCTGTTGTTTATATCTCAGATTCTGAGCTTATGAATACAGGCAATTAAAAATTGATTCTGCCAGGGTCTTCCTTGGCTAAAGGTGGAATAAATACCCTGCGCTGAATTCTGTTCCTCTGCAGCTAAACTGCTTCTAGTACTTGGGCCAGCTCATTTAAATGTAGTCTGAACATCTCTAAATTGCAGGCTGCCATGCTGAGAGACCTTTCAGCTCTCTGCTGAGTTATGAGTGCCTTCACTACCTAAGGTTGTACTACTGCTCACACAAATTGCATATCGTCTCTGCTAGAATTATTACAAATGACCATTCACCAGTTAGAGATTCCTCATTTACTGTTTTGGTTTTTTTTTTTCCTTCACAAAAATTAGCAGGTTCGTGCATTATTTGTGGGGGACTGAGGGAGCTCTCAGAGTTTTCTGTGAGAAATAATAAACAGAACAGGACATTGTATGCCTGTGCAGAACAGGATCCAGTTTTATTACATCAAACCTGGCTTGGTTCAGAACAACCATAATAATGGAGCTCAGTAAAAGGGCACTGACAGCTGGTTTACAGGTCTCAGATTGCACTCTGCAACGAAATGCATAGATTGTATGTACAGTCAATGCCAGTTCTGTTCAATAAAGCCTTCCATTTTTTCTACATTATTGTTTAATAAATCCAAATGGGAAAAAGCCCCTCTGTCAAGCTGCTCAGGGTTGCTACTCAAGAGCTGAGCATCACGGAATTTTAAATATATGGACATGTTATGGTCATTCAGTGACGAAAGTACCTGCTGGTGCATGTGCTGGTGTTAATGAAATGCTATGGCAAACACTGCTCAAGACACATCCTTCCTGACACAGCACAAGTAAAAGGGGAGGGGAACATATTTAGGAGGTTCCTTTTACAAAACATTTATGAATTATAATTCACACTTGAAACTGTGCTTTAAATAAGTGTTCCACTTTTAACCCACAGGAAAAGATAGAACCAAAACCACACCAAGAATATGTAAGCAATACTATATCACTGGAAATATGGAGAGGAGGAACTACTGTTTTGTTTTTTTTTCTGGAATATGTCTAAAAAATATAAACTATCTAAACTGTCTAAACTATTTCAGAGACTCTGGCTGTTTCTCTAGCAGTAAGTAATGACTGATTCGGCTGTGGCTTTGTGGAAGTTTTGCTGTTTGGGACAATATAGAAATGTCCAGGACAGGGACAAGATACTGAAATTGAAGTTGTGAGTTAAATGGATGTGACTAACTGTGATGCCATGCTAGTTGAATAAAGGTCTTAGATGAGGTCCTGCTGAAGGTTCTATTATCTCTTGTTTTACTTCTGGAATGACAACTTGCATGACTTGTAATCCAAGACTCTGGTCCTACACCATTTCCCATTACAGTCTATTTCTGGTAAAGTTCTATGGTGGGTTTTTTGGTTTTTTTTTGTTTTTTGTTTGTTTGTTTGTTTGTTTGTTTTTGTTTTTTTTGGTTGTTGTTGTTTTGGTTTTTTTGTTTTGCTTTGTTTTGTTTTTTGTTTTTTGTTTAGTCACTCACTTCTGGCTCCTCACTGGGGAAAAAGCTCAGCTGGCCCCATTTGCCCTCTGGCCAGTGCATTTTGTTGGCTGCAGTGATACTTTTGGCCTGAGTCAGTGCTGGCAGCCTCCCTCCCCTCAAGCCATGCAGCATCTGCTTCCACACTGGGGCTCACAGCAGTGGCAGGAGCAGCAGATAGCAATGGCCAAGCCCAGCCATTCCAAGTGAGCTGTAGTCCACATTGTTGTTGACTCTTCAGAGTTTATGCCAATCTCAAAATTGTATCAGTTTCTTCTGCCTTTCTCTCCTCCCTCCAGCACATGGGGCCCTCTCTCCATTTGGTAGCATGAGTGGTGGAGTAGGGATGGAGATAGGAAGGTGGTGGTGCAGCTGGGAGAGGAGAGAGCAAGGAGGCAGTTGTGAGACCAAGTGGAGAGAAGGAAGAGGTGGGTTCATAATGTCTGTGTTAATAGCTGGATAATAGCTGGGTAATAGGTGGCGTCACAATCTTTGTATCAGATGGATAATAGGGATAGATGAATAATAGGTGGTCTCATAATCTCTGTGTCAATAGATGGATTTTAACCCCTTCCTCTTCCAGTGCCCTGTACGCAGGATACCTAGCCTCCCTTCTGCCATATAAAAAGAGAGCAAGTCATCTCACTTTTCTATATGAATAAGTTAAAAGCAAAAAAAAATTTTTTAAGTGTACCGTTGAAAACTTATCAAAATAATGACCTTTAGCTACATTTTCTCTGTTAACATCGCTGGCTTTTGATGGTGAGCAGCATCTTCTAGCGACACGGGCGCTCGGAATCCCGGGACCCCCTCCGCCCCCGCCCACTCCCCCTCTGGATCCAGTCCGTGTATTCCTGCCCGCAGCACTCGGGCCGGGAGGCTGCGCTCGGCTCCGCTCCGCGTTTTCCGCCCGCTCTCTCCGCAGCCGCGCCGTGCGGGGCCGGAGCCGCCGCTGCCCCGCAGCTCCGGCCGGGACCGCGGAGTGCCCGGCGGGCAGGGCCGGCGGACAGCGCAGGTAGCCCGGGGCAGAGGGGGCGGGAGGCTTGTCCTGCGGGGCGGGGGGCTCGGGACTCGTGTGAGGAGCTGGCGTCGGTTCGCACCCGCAGGGGGCGGAGGGAGGGGACGCGGTCCCGCGGCAGCGTGTGCCGGGAGCCGGCCGGGAGCCGCCTGCAGACCAGGTGAGCGCACCTCTGGCGCCAGAACAAAGCTGCCAGGCGTGTCCGAGGTGCCCGTCTGGGGTTTGGGGATTCCCGACCTTGTCCTACACGCTTCGTGTCTGCCTGGGCTTCCGCTGAATCGGGGGCTGGGGGAGGAGAGAGGGGCAGCTCGAGGGGATGAAGAAGGGCGATCTGATTTAGATCGTCTTCTGGCGCTGGTGCTGTGATCCACCTGTAAGTTTTTTCTTGTTTTTTGTACGATCTGGTTGTAAAAGAAGCAAGTTAATAAGCAGTCCTGTGTTAGACATGTCTGCTGTCTGAGGCAACCGATGCGACACGAAGTGTTTCATCATGTACAACATTGAAGAAAATTAGGCAAATGACAGTATTTTATCAATATAGCATCTTGAACTTAATGTCTTCTTTTAATGCATTTGTCTGCTAGAGCAAGCATAACAAGATCCTAGAATTTCAATATATTTTTTTTCAGCTTGATCAAAGGTTTACTTATCCCTCTAAAGAAATCAATTGTATTTGGGATATGAAACACTTAGAGCTCTGCTTCAGTATTTGGGTGGGAGCACATGCTATAGCTGTTAACAAAGCCATTATACTGCAAAAGGCATTGTGTCCTCAGATACTACTCCAGCACATCATTCCGTGCTTGGATGCAATGTAAGAATAATGATAAAGCATATTGATAGTGCACAGTTTGATTTAGCCCAGCTAGAAGTGTTCAGTTTACACCATCTGATGAGATGCAAAGATAATCACTGAGTTAGTCCTTGCATGTTGTCTCCTCAGGTTCATCCATCATGACTCCACACACCTAACTCTTGTCTTTTTGTCAAAATGCCTGTTACCATTACATGCTGAATAAGACTCTAGATGAGCAGATCATAGAAATTGAAAAAGCTATGTACACTGAGCATGCCTGCCATGTAATATTCTGGATGTGATTTGAAAAGCAATAAAGGTCCAGTTTAACTATGCATATTCCTTACTGTTTCTCATGGAGTGAAATTTGTTGGCTGGCATCAAACTGCACCTATTTCTATCATCTCCCGTGTATTTATTGAATAAAGAAGCATTTTTGATTTCCAGATCATAGTGAAATGCTTTTACATTTCATTCTTTATGAAATCATAATTTCCTCTGCCTAAAGGTGGAGAGGGTCTTATGCTGAGTTTTCAAACTCTTAGCTGAAGTTCATTAAGGTTTCTCTTAAACCAAAGATTGAGAGCTCTCTTTTTAGTTGATATAGTTGGCCCACCCAAATTTTGATACAGGACAGTCCTATAGTGGTGAAGGTGTGCAGTGGTTTTCTCAACCACAAGAAATTGAGACCTTCAGTTACCTTTGCCAGGCTGCAACCTTAAAATGACCTGCAGGAGGTTATTTGTCCCAGAGTGAGTAGCTCAGCACTGGCACTCACTCGTGTGGGAAGCTGAGAAAGTCAGCAGTGTTAATGGTTTCTGAAAAATTGGGCACGTTCATGGGAGGCAGTTCTCGCAACCTTCATCTGAGAAAGGTTTAAAGCCCCTGTTTATGGGAAGCTGAAAAGGTGCTCTGGGAGAGGATCGTTTTGCATGCCCCATGCTGTTATACTACTTGTGAATCAGCTAATGTCAGTCACTTTTCATTTCTGAGAGAGAACAATGAACTAGATAAGTCATTGATCTAATGTGGCTGTTACATTTTTATGATAATTTGTGCATCAAATAGTAATACTTTGCAGAAGTGATATTATTACACATAAGCATGTTCCAGCAGGAGAAATATAAAAAAAGTGAATTTTATACTTGCAACAAAGAAAAGAAGCACATAATAGAGATTGTTCAAATATAAATTGTTCAGCTCAAATTGTGAAGCATACAATACTGGAAGAAACCCCAACCATAAAACAAATTGCTTCTAAGAAATTAAATTTATTCTTTTTCCCTGCACTGTCCTATGTTATTTTTTCCTACAGTATTTTCTGAATTGTTAAAATGGCTTTCAGTACTACAGCTAGGTTGATGTTGCCTATACAAAAACATGGATGTTTTGATCTGAGAAAAATTAAATAGCAAATGAAGAAGTAAAGCAAACAGAAGGAAAATGTTGGAAGAAAAATTTACCTAGTAAGTATTCTTATTTTTGCTGTCATTCTGCTTTTCATTTGCTTGCTACTTTCAGGCTTTTGGTAACTGAATTAAAATTGCCACTACTTCAAAACGTCTTTACTTATTCATAATGTGGCAGTGTGTATATCTTCTGAAAAATGTCAGTTCCAGAAAAAACTTCTATTTATATATTATGTTGGATTGAAATCCAACATCATAGGTCCAATAGCAATGGATTTCTTCAAAATTAAATAAGACAAAATATGGGAAACTGTTGAAGAAGTTTTAACTTTGTGATACTAAGATCCCTAAAAGTGGTTTCTTAACAGATTACAGATAGTTTACCTTTCTAATTATTTAAAAAAAAAAAGAAAAAAAAAACCCTCAACAACTTTTATGAAAATACAAGGTTAATATGAGGCATGAATGATATACAAATAAAAATAACATCCTACTGAAAAAAATATTTTCTAGTTTTAGTTGCATACCATGGATCTTCAAATCTTCTTATTCTAGTATTTTTACCATCTCCAAGTGAGACTAAGATAAGCAAGGGGGGAGTGAGGCCAGAGAGGGAATTTCAGCCTATCCACTCTGATGACACTGCAGTTTTACTAAGATGTTTGAGGCTAGTGATATAGAGTGAAAAGTATATTATGAGGTCATTTGCAGGTAGTCATAGGAGAATACCCATTAAAATGCAAAGTAATGGAAGACTGAAATTACCTAATTTTAATAGAGTTGTAACAAAACAGTATAACTAAATGCACTGGACTTTGGCGAAGACACATAATATTTGACTACAGGCTTCAAAAGACTTCTTTGATTATTTATTTACTTTCTGGCCTGAAAAGAATTTTCTGTGTTATGTTGCAGCCAGCTTCCCTAAGATGTACAAGCACATTTAAATAAATGATATGAATAAAACTGCATATTTCTTTTGCATAGCAATGCAAAATGTATGTGTTTTATATCCTTCTCTAAAGGTTATGAAGGATGCTGTCGAAGTTATTTATCATGAGCATAAATTAGAATGGGCTTATAAATCCTGCTGAAATACAGTGTAGCAGCTAATTCTGAGGATGTTCTGTCTGTAAAAACAACCTTTTTTTTCCATTGTGCTATCTATAATGACAAAATTATTTAGTTATTTTGTCAGTCATTTAAATTTGTTGTTTGTGTTTTTTAAAGAAATTTTGTCTATATAATTTTTTCTCCTCCCCCATCATCCACTTCCTCTCACTCTGCCTAGAGCCTGCCTACAGAAAAAACAGCAAATGAAACATTTTAATTCTTTGTTGTGGATGAAACACCTGGTGGTGGCTCTTCTGCTGCCCTCAACTCATGATCTGATTGCTCTTGCTTCATGTCAAAAGGATAGAGGATGGGATAGAAAAAGAAAATTGTTCTAGAAGCAAACTGTCATACTTCTTACGCAGTTTTGCCTTGAGAACTGCTGATTTCTGCTGCTTGGTGGGTTACAGCCACGTGTGCTGAGCACTTTGCTTCTCGATCAAAAGATTTCCATCAGCTCTCAGGAGGGTTTTTAGCCAAGGTATGTGGTACAGCCTGAGTGAACAATATTAGTGTTCTGTTCTGTCAGCTCAGGTCATCATCTGGGTGAATGGCCTTTGTTCTTAACTCTCCCTACATTAGGAACTCCTCCTTTAAACAAGAGCCTGAGCTTTTTGCCTCTGGTGCCCAAGGAGAATGATTAGTGCTCTAGAGGAGAATAGAATGCTACAGAAATTTATGAAATTACTGTATTAGCTCTCACCATTGGGTGATGTAAAGGGTAATGTACAAAGAGGTAACTGCTTATGCAAAACCAGTGGGAATTTTGGTCTCATTGGCATGGAGTTGATTGTTTGCTCCCACTGAGATTCTGGACCCAGCTGAACACTTCACAGCAGTCACTCTTGAGTGGGAACATTTGAAAACTTCTGCCAAATTCAAGACTTTCATCTGATATCTGCATGCTGATTACAGTTCATTGGCAACAAAGGATCTCTAGAAAATTTGTATTTCTTGTCTTTTGCTCTGATTTTTGCATTGTTTTATTACCCTTGGGAGAACTTTCTTTTCTATCTATGTAACCTTGTGTCTCCATTAGAAACCTTTCCAAAGTCATGAGAAGTTTGAGGAAGTTTGAGCTGAGTTTAAAAGAAAACTATTTTATTTTATTTTCATATTTAGAAGCAATGCCCATACCTTTTTTACTTAGGTCTCAAAACACCTTGAGAAAGGTCTCAACTACAGAGTCAGGAGAATTTCTGTGTTGTACTAAGAGGGAGAGACAGAGTTTGGCATGAATATCTGAAATGGCTCAGTCAAGGTCATAGAACAAGTCAGTAGCAAAATGTGGAAAAATTTTTTGTTTCCTTGGAAAAAGGATGTTCAGTTTTATTCCTGGCCTTGCCTTTGTGGCATTTATTATGCAATTACAAAGAACCTTGCAGCATCAGTTAATTCCGTTTTTGTTAAAAAGCACTGTGAATTTCTTAGTGATAACTGTTGCTGGCTAACACATGACATTTTAAAATGGAAGATTTCAGGAAATCATACATCTTGAAACATTCAATAATTATATCATCAGTACAAAAGAGCAGGGAAAAAAGATCCAGTTTGTTCTCAAACCCTTTGCATTTGTGGCAATGTGAAAACAGGCTGCTGTCAAATAACATCTCCATTTCATAGCATTCTTCACAGTGCCTTTTTTGACAGAGGAGCTGCAGTCCAGCACTAGTCTTTATTATTCCTGCAATAATGGGACTCTGATAGGAGTGTATTTCATGTCAGTGATTTACTGTCTCTATTACAGAGTGATCCGAAAGCCGTAACTCCTCTGCCAGGGACTGGGGTTTGGAAGTGTTCCAGGGCTGCAGCACAGCTTCCAGGCCAGCTCAGATTCTCTAATCCTGTGTATTTTTCACGCAGTTCAATGATTCTTAGCTTGTGCAGAAAGTGTCAGAAATGTTTCATAAAGGAATGGCCTTTGTCTGGGCAATTCTAACAAAGCTGCTGGTGCAACTAAAATGTGCACTGAGCTGTTACAGTCTTCAGAAGTAAATTTCCTCTTGCTTGTGCTGTAGGTGGAAAGGCCATTTCTTGAGTGTCAGACAGCACATGAAAGCACCATGCATATGCTGTACAACATTGTTGGTTGGCACTGCTGGGTTAATGTTAAATCCCTTGGTTTCTGGCACAGTGCTTCACAGACTGTAAATAGCATCTTTTCTGTGTGTCAGTGCATGGTCAGTGAGGTTGCCAGTCTAGATATAAACCATCTAAACAAAATTATTCCATGCAAGCTATAACATCTTATGAAAGAAAATCAGAAGTGTTACAACAAATGACAATTTACAAAGAAAAAGTTAAAATAGCCACAGAGGGATCATGTCACAGGATAGGGCCATAGTGTGTGCGATGCCTTAAGGCTCTGGAAAGCAATAAGTCGTAGGCATATCTGGAGGCATCTGACTTTGGGGTCTGATCATGATTGCAGGGTGAAGGGGACAGATTACATGTGCCAGAAGAGGGAATGACAGGACGGCTTTCTCAACACACTGAGGGCTGGAGGCCACCTGCAGCTTTACTGTATTAACTTGATGAGAAGAGGACAAGTGCAGAGGCACTCGGATATCACCTGGCCCTTGCAGACCTGTGGACTAAAAAAAGTCCATATGCTGCTCAGGATTTTAATTTTTGCATAAGGAGCACTTGGTAGCCATTTGCACTTGGGTCTTGTGAAGCTCAAATGCCCATTTTCAGGGGCTGCTCACCCTTTTGTGCCCCTAGCATCCCTTGAGCACGTTCTCCATAAATGAGTATCTTGTTCCACTGGTACAAATGTCCAGAAAGCAGCATGCACTAGCTCACTTTTGAGTAATGGATGAAATAGAGTCCCTATTGTTTTATACTTAGTTTGTACCACTTACTGAAATTTACTTCAGAGACTGATATTAAAAGCCAGGGACATTTGAGGGCCATGAGGAGCCTTTACAGTAGCTCAGTTCAGTCCCCATATATCTTGAGGTTTTACATTAAGTATATCTCATTAAACATAGTTCTGAGAGTTTAGCTTCTTTGCTTTGTACTGGAGTATATGGCATCTCTAAAATCACACATCTAAACAGTCAAGTGGTATTAGCATGTTTTTGGGATTTTTTATGTAGAAATTGCTGCTCTTAGGACAGAGGAGATATAAACAGTCAGATGGCAAATGGATGATCCCTCTTCACATTGGAGGATATTCACCAGAAGACCCAGACAGTGTGTCAGAATGTAATTTTCCCTTTCCCTGGTGCTTTCTCTTTTTTGGATGTGTAGTAACTGCTCTTGACATCAATGTTTTAGCCCTGTGGCTTTGGTCTAGCAGGTATATATGACACCCCAGACAGGTTCTCCTGATGTCTAAGATCCAAACTAATTAATTTATTCTCTTGAGCTTTTTGCACCATGCCAGTTCTTAAGTTTTGGCATGTGCTACAGTTTGATGTTGCACTGAACAGCTCATCTGGGCTTCAAGTAAGTGAAACTACTTTAGTAATCTCAGTGGACTGTGAATTCTTGAAATCAATAGCTTTCTTTCAGCAGAGTTTAAACTGCTTTCTGTTATGTGGAGCCTGATGCCATAACAGAGAGATGCTTGAGATGCTAATTGAGCTGCTCTTTGAGCAGCAGGTGACATAACAAGGTATCTTTCTGAGTACAGGGGACAAGGGGGCACATGATACTTTATTTCTAGGAGAAAATCTATTGCTAAGGTTGACCCAAAAGCAATTAGTGGTTCATTAAATTGAATTGGTGAATTCACCTGTGCTATTAAAATATTATACAGTTGAAGTTCAATTTAGTACCTGTAGTGGAAGGGCTGTGGAGATTGATAATGGATTACCTTCTGTCTACCCATGAGTGGATGCTTGTTCTTAAGTGAAATAGCAGAGCAGCCTGGTAGTTCAGCCAGAAATACCACCATATGGCAAAGCTGAACTTCTCCCACTGCTGATGTGCATCCTTGCTTTCCAGAATCATTAAGCTCTTGTATTTCTGAGCATAAATGGGCACATATAAACGAGTCATTGTCCTGAATCCAAACAGCTGGATTTTTCACCATTTTCAAAACTTAAGTGATGTCTTGTGGAAATTGTGTAAGAAGTAGTCTTTTTAGCAAATTGAATTGAAAAGGGCTTTGGTTGTTCTTCTGAGACTTTGTTTAAAAGGTATCTTCTGTCAAGATCAAAATCATACCAGTATACAGAGCTTTATTTCTTCCTACCCCCCTCATGTGCTACTTTGGGCAGAGCTTTCCCACACCTAACAAAGAAAGAAGAGCTAGATGGCTGTTACATTTACTGACAGCCTTGCTGAACTAGAATAGGTACCCTTGGTTATGCCTTGTTTCTATTTTGAAGAGCTCCATTGGAAAACTCCAAGGAAATTCATAAGAGGATATTTATTTCATACATTGTAGTACATACTCACAAACTGTACTTCAAGTTCTTTTACATTTCCTTCCTAATGGAACATAATTTACTATAAATAGATGTCTTGATCTCTATATGTCAGGAACACTGTTCAAGGTTCAGAATTTATTATAACTTTCTGTATTGATATGCATTTGAGAGCCCATCAAGAAAAAAAATGCACAGATCAGCTACACAGCAAGAAGATATTGAGCAAAGATACACAGCATATACATTTAATAAAAACATGTTTTGTAGGTTTACTTCCCTTGTGGCTGGTTCTCTCCCCTCTGTCACTTTCCAAGATATATGTGTAACAGAGTCCAAGGCCATCTCATCACATGTGGCACAACAATACTGGTTTGGCACTGCTGGATTGCACAGCTTTGTGCTGCAGAGCTTTGTGTATCTGTGAAACATTATAGGATCCTCACACAGGGAACTTTATATAAATAGAAAGCTGTTCTTCATCTATGCAAAACCTGCTCAGAGCTGTGGGACCAAACACATCATCTTTGTTTTCTGATACAACATGCTGTAGGTTTTTTCTTGTCTTTCTAAGTGTTGCTACAAGAATATATAAAAAATAGATGGTAGAACTAAGCAGAGCCAGACCTCTCCAGCAGTGCAGTAACTTCTTGTGCTATTAGAAGCTCTATGGCCCTTTGAGCTGCTCTATAAATCTTTTAATGGGTAAGTCTGGAAAGCAGAAAAGGGAGAGAAAGTAGATAAAAAGTGTATTTGGTGATGTATCTACTTCTGCAAGTAGCTCATCAGATGCATGCTGACTAGATCAGCTTGGGTAATAATCTGAATCAAAGTGTTTATTGGTTTCTCTTGTAATAGTGCCTAGGGAGGAGCCACAATGCTGCACCTACAGGTAACGCAGTAAGGGCAAAAAGGCTTAAAAAACAGATAAACTAATTACACTGACTGTTATTTCTGTGTGCTACTTATACATTTCTCACTTATGCACTGGTCCAGGCACATTTTTTTCACCAATATAATTTATTTTTGCTTGTTTTCTTCTAGTTTCATAAAATAATAAATTTCAGCATGTTGGGTACTCATCAATGGTGCCTTGTGTCACAGATGAGATAAGTTTAGTTGGTTAGAACTGGGTGCACATAATGCCAAGGTTGTTGGGTTGATCTCCATATGGGCCATTTACTTAAGAGTGGGATTCGGTGATCCTTGTGGGTCTCTTCCAACTCAGAATATTCTGTAATTCTGTGAAATATGCTTGAAAATAGATGTTCTTTGCATTTTTTCACCTAGTGAATAAAGTGCTTCTTAAGTAGTGGCACATAATTTCCAAGAAAGAAATAGTATTATGTTCATCACTATGTGGCACATGTCTGCCATAACCATGAGAAATAAGTCCTGAAATGAAAATGAGAAACTAAGGATTAAATAAATTCCTGTATCTTTTTACTGTTAAAGAAATAGCAAGTAATTAATGTTAAAGATATCTTCAGTGAATGATAACACTCAAGACATGGCATTACATCTGTGAAATTCTTGGCATACCATGTGCACATTTTATTAATTTTTAAAATGTTTAAGTCATGTGGGTGGGCAGTTGCACAGTTACTGTGTGAATGCTTAGTGTTAAGGATTTGTACACCACAATGCATCTGTTCTGGAATGGGTTCACCTGGCTGGTCTTGTGTAATTGTGGCCTTCATCTCACATCAGTAGGTTGTGTGGTCAAGGTAGAAAATGGTTAAAACCAGTTGAAGTAAAAAAAGGGTCTATAAGTGACTTTTTTGCAGTCTTTCATTACAGAAATACCTGAGGGAAAATTGCCAGCAGGAGATTGTTGCATCCAATTTGAAAGCAATAATATAAATGTTGCTACTGGGTAACGATAAAACTGTATGCTGTAATATTTATATGACTTTGCACCAGCTTATGTGCTGAAAATTGGAATAATGCAAAAAGTAGTTGCACTGTACATTTCCTTTTTTAAATAATGTCATTGTAATCACCTTTTCATTTCCCCCCCTCTTTGTTACAGGGAAAAAAATTGAATTTTAGTCATGAGAACAAAGACATATTTCATTTTTCAATCATTGCACTCCCCAGGAATGGGTTTATTAGGCTCAAATGCACAGGGAATCAAAGTGTAATGGCCTAACATCAGAGGGTATCAGTGTGCTGAGTCCCAAGGGACATGCAGGGGCAGGAACATGTTCACAGTCATGGAAGCTGATCTATACTGTTCTAACGCTGATGAGATGTAAGCTGGCAGAAAATTTGCACGGGTTGATTTTCACAGCCATCACTTGTAGAATGTTTTAAACAAAAAAAATGCGGATCTTTAGCAAGGTGTCTTGTTAGGTTGGGGGTTTTTGTTGTTGTTTGTTTAATTCTTTCAGTATCTAGTATCCATCACTTATTTATAGAGTTAGAGAAGCGTGGTGCTGAAGTTGTTAAATTAACAGAATCATATTCATGGATCTTTGTTCTTGTCAGTCAGGATTGTGTGTGGGAGGCTATTAGCTTCTGCATGAAGTTCCACAGAATAGATAAAATATGAGTGAAATAACAAAACTCTTAGCAACAGTGGTTACAGAGTTTGAAGAGTCTTATAATTGTTTCTTGGATTACAAGGATTATTCAAAAATGCAGCTCTTCACTGAATATGTCATGAATATTTTATTGAAGTAAGAGAGAATGAATATTGTGGTCAGAAAGGAACTGTGTCTGAGTGATGTGATCTGCAGGTAGCATTCAAATGCATGAACTGGCTTTTGTACAGCTTTTTTACTAACTATGGAAAATGTATGTGCATGGGGTGAGGTTTTTTACTTGCAATCAAATTATTGAAGGAGGTGTTGCTAATGGTTTGGTCAAACTACTTTTTTTGAAGGAGACCTGGATGTGACTAATACAATTATTGTAAGCATTTAAGCTAGTCCTTATCTGAGTCCTAAGGATGTGTCCACTTCGTCAGAGACGACAGTCACTGCTTGCTACCAGGTCGTGAAATGTGTACCTGGATAAGCACTAGCAAAGAAAAGACATTCTCAAGTGAGAAAAAGAAGGGAAAATGCAGGGACTAGAAAATCCATTCCTGTCTAGTGTATTGTATAATGATTTAATGCAAGTACTTTTCAGATTATCCATCTTTGTTGTATGCCCTTGTGCTAGGTATGAGGGGGACTTAAACGTTTCATGTTTATCATTCCCACATGATTGCAAAGACAGGAAAGGTAGCTTTGTTCCATGTGAATACCAAGAATTTTTTTTAGTCATGCTCTAGAATTGACCCTATTCCACCAGTTTTCTCCCACTACATACTTAGAGTGTAAACCCCAAAAATAAAATGGTTTGTAGCCTTGGAACTCCATGTATGTATCCCTGATGCCAAGCCCTCAGAACTCTTAGGAATATAGCATTGACATATATATCATGCTAGTTTTTAAGGACACTAAACAGCTCAGACCTCATATAATTGTTCCTGATTTGGTTAGAACTGAATACAGACATTTCAAAAAGAATAGTAATGCATTTTCTAATAATTTTAGTTGATTTTTTTCTCTTTTTTTGTAGCAAAATTCAAACCCAGATGTAGTTTGGTTCCCAGTTTAACCCCAAACTCTTAAGATAAAGCCATTTCCCACTTCCTCTTCACACCTCTCGGAAGCTTTTCTTTCCTACCTCTGTATTCCTTCATTTTTTATGACACAATCTTGCAATTTACAGGCATTTTTTTTCTACAAAAAATCAAATTTTCAAATGCCTATCATTGTTCCTATCTGAAAAGGTTGCCTTTGAATAATGCAGTGCTGCTCCCTCTTTTCTGTCCTCTCTGTCCCTCTGCTTCTTTGCTGAGCTCAGTATGACTTTTTCCACTGACTTCAAGGGCCAGGAATTAACCTAACAACCCAGGGAAAGGTGGCTGGAAGTGCTCCAGGTGCCTCTGGAGCAATAGTCCCTCGTACAGCACAAACATGATGCTTCCATGTGTCCTTTTCATTCACTCTGCACTACCACAGAAGAAAGGAAGCCAAATTCCCCGATGTCGTATAAATATTATATCAGACACTGCAGTGAGGCTTTGAAATGTTAATACCCCTTCAATGCAGACAGCTGACAGAGGTGGACAGTTTTGATTTGGTTGTGACTCAGGCTGTTCCAACAGGTCCTGGCAGAATTCAAACAGCTGGGAGCAGATGCCAATTTCCTGGGTAGTAAAGGCATTTTCCATGATTTTGGGGTCATCTTAGCTGGTGTTTAAGAAGGGAGAAAGCTGCCTGGGGACCAACTTTGAGAGACAACAGTTGCTTTAGAGAGTGGTGGCAGAGCCCTCTGTTCAGGTCATGGATACCAGCTGCCAGTTTATCTGTCAGCCCACAGCAGTAAAGTGACTGGCAGCAGGGTCTCAGCTCCCTCAGCCTTCAGCAGGGCTGGATGAGGTCCGACACCCCTCTCAGCACTGCAGGGGAATAAAGGAAGGAGACTGGAGATGGATGGTTTTCCACCTCAGGCCACAGGGACACATGGCCTGCTGGTGAAAGGAAGCTTGGCTCCCTGGCAAAGGAATGCTTGGCTCCTAGGAGAAGGGACCCAGGAGGTCCCTTCACCTTTGGTCTCCTGGTGAAGGGACACTTGGTCTCCTCATGAGGAGACAGGAAAGGGACAGGAGTGACCACAAGTGGTCCCAGTTTCCCCAGGAGAACCAAGAGGGCAATAGGCCAGGGCTAAGGAAGAGAGAGGCATCTCTCACAGCAGTGGCTTCAGCTGGGAGGAGAGACCCTGGTCAAGACTGTCCTTCTGCCTCCTCTTCCAGTACTCTTCTCAGAATTTTTTCCTGGCCTTTTGTTCTTTGATGACTCCTTCACTGACTCCTTCATGCCAGCCTTTCATTTTAATGATAGCATAGCAGTGAAACCGAGTCATGTTAAGGCCTGAAGGTTTCCAGCTTTAATCTGTAATGAAATGTAAAGAAACCTGTCAGGGTCTGACACAATCTCAGTCTCCTTCAGAGAGGGACTTGGGAACTGAGCTCTGGGAATCAATGTGTTCAGACCAATTGTGCTTTCCAAAGCAATGAATTGTTTTGATTAATTTTTTTTCCTCTTCAATTTTCCATAGAAATTGGGAAGATTGACCAAGATATATATAAATACAACACCCCAGGATTCACTGGCTGCCTATCGAGAGTCCAGTTCAACCAGATTGCTCCACTCAAAGCAGCCCTGAGACCTACCAACGCTTCCTCCCACGTCCACGTCCAAGGGGAACTGGTGGAATCCAACTGCGGAGCATCTCCACTCACCATCCCACCAATGTCGGCCGCCACTGACCCCTGGCACTTAGACTCAGGTAAGGTGGTGTTCATGTCACATTAACTCAGTGGAGCAGTTCAGAGAAGAAATCCATCTGCCTTCCTCTGTAAAGGGAAGCAAAAATGAGAGCTAAGTGATTGATAGGTGACTGTAGGGCTGTAATCACAGTAGGAAATGCAAAACTGGAATGACAGACTTGCCACCACTTTTAAATGCAGTTACAGGGGAGATTTTTTTTTGCTGTTTTTTTTCTTTTTTTGCCTTATAAAAATATTATGCTTTATTTTTCTTTTCTGTAATTCTTAAGCTATTTAAATGTTGAGTTTTGACCTAATTGATATGATAGCACTTTCTCTGTAGTCAGCAAAAAGCTTCAAGTACATATAAATAAAGTACCATAGCATTTCTTATGTTGTACTCCTAATAAGTGAGAATATTGCAGTCAGCTTCATATGAAAAAAAAAAAAAAAAAAGTAAATCTAATTTTAGGCATAAATGCATTTATGTAAAGTGCTGATTTTGTTTTCTGAAATGTCTACTTTCCGTAGGCCGTGTTTAATAGAAAATCCCATTAGTCATGGTGGCACTCATCTTGTGCTGAAAATGCTGGAAGCCCAAACCATTTGCGTATCTCGGCAATCTCATCCCGCTTTGTGACTGACAGGCCCTGAAAATATACATTGTAGCTAATTTGGAGGATTCTTTCTCTCTTTTGCTTCTTAGGTATTAGGTTACCTTTACATTTATAGGGCCAGGTGTATATTGAAGCCTCCCTTGCATTTTGTCCTCATTCTGATTTCAATTGTAGAGTGTAAATTAGAACCTGTCCCAGCAAATTTGTTGTTTGAAGTGGTATAAAATTAAAATGCTAGAGGAAAAACTTTATTTTGATAATGATTGGTCTTTGAGTAAAACTCCTCCAGTTTTTAAATGAGAGGAGGCAGGTATATATGTCTTTCTCAGAAGTACATGTCAAAGTCGTACCTTTGAGTTTTGTTTTTTTGTGGGTGTTTGGTAGTTTTGTTGGTTTGGTGTGTTGTTGTTGTTTAGGGTTTTTTTCCTTGCAGTGCCAAGGAACTCCTTGCAGCATTTCATTTCAAATCTTCTTCCGCAGAGAAGTAGGGCAGTTGTTTCTAAGGAAAGACAGAGCTCCTTGTAGAGCTGAGGATCCCACACATTAATACAAGCAGTATCATTCTTTAAAACCTGTCATTCCCTCCTTGCAGCCATGCCATGCTGTTGTAAGATTTCAGTATGTCTCTTCCCCACTTATAACATGCACTTTTCTTGCTCAATTTTTTTCATCATAAATTAGTATTCCCTTTCTTCTCTGAAATTGTTAGACCTGCTTCTACCTGAAGGTTACGGTCTGTATTCCTCTTTCTACACAAACACATCTTCTGAAGGATTCCTCACTGGCTCATTGCGGCGTGGGTTTTTGCTCTCCCCAGCTGCACGCGGCTCTTGGGAGCCCGGCTGTGGCGTAGCTTCCACGTGCTGCCGGGGTTTGCTGCCGCGGGTTCCCGGACACGGCTCCGTGTCTCGGGTGTGTGGGCTGGCCAGCCTCTGTTACCGTGCGCTAGGGGTCCGGCAAAGAGGTAAGGAATTTGTCCATTTACTCCGTGCTTGGCAGGAACGGTTTATTGGTCACACATGGCGCGGTTCGATGGAAAGACGCGACCGCTCCCGGCACTCACATGGGAGAAAATGGCGCCTGGCTGCCGGCAGGATAGGGTTTTATGGAGGGGCGGGGCGAGAGGATCCACGGCCTGCCGCCCAATAGGGGCGGCTGCCGTGGCGGTGACGCCAGCAACAGCGACCAACCAGAGAACCCCGCAGGGGCGGGCACCGAGCCGCGGGCTGAGCGGGATTGTGTGGCTCGGGGTGGCCAGCACGGGGTTTCCCGGGGCCGGACGGCAGGGTGGTTACAGGAGCGGCACAGGGGTAAGGTCCGGCAGCATGGGGTCAGAAACCGTGGGGGGGAACAACACGGGGGAAACGCGGGATTACAGAACTTATTTTAACATAAATTAAAAACCTTAATCTAAACCCAAACTCCGGGATGCAACAGCTCATGTCTTTAAAAAGTGTGCCATAAACTCCTGGAGGATGTGCTGCTGCTGGGAATCATGTGCATCTAATGGGCTTTGGTTGTTAATTTTTGTTGATTACTTTTCTTTCCACTTCTTTTCAGTGCAAGCTAGCAAAAGACTATCGTGGGATTTACTCAGGATATTTGCATAGTTCCTAATAGGTCCTGCAGTTCAAAGGAAGAGGTCCTGTTTGTCCTTGGCACGTGCTATTATGCTTGACCTTGTGTTGGCTCAGTATCATCTTGTAAACTTTGTTGATCTGACAGATTACAATTTACATTTTTTCTTCTGGATAAATTGTAGTACTTGGACACAGAGACAGTGTGAAGGATGTCAGGGAACATGCATCATGCTAGTAGGTTGGCTCAATCTGTCTGTTTACTTCTGTCAGTAAAAAATAGATTTCATTGCCATAGCCAGACTTAACTGTTTCAAGTAATGGGCAGACAAAGGTCAAGAGACACACCTTCATTTTCAGTAATGATTAGTTTTTGGAAGACTGGGGGCTAGGAACCCCTCGTCTTGTCCTCTCCAGTGATCCACAGCAGTAGAGAGAGAAGATGATATTGCTTCAAAGACTTCTAGGGAGGGGCTGCTGTACACCAAAGAAAGCAACAATGTCAGGTGAGTTATGATGGTAGAAATAAATTTCACAGCAAAGCGCTGGTTCAGAAGTTGGTGAGCAATGTCTGGCTTCTACTGTGGGTGGCATTTCCATGGTACAAAGGGGAGGTATCTCAGCAACTCATTTACCAATATCAGTAAGAACAACTGAGTCTTTGTGAAAGTATCAGTGGTGATCTGACACAGATAGTTCAGTCACAGGAAAAATATATTCTGTAGACTGTGTAACCTTGAGTCATCAAAGTCATAGCCTGTCAGTCATCAAAATGATCTTCATCTAAATTAAAATGCTTGAGTTTAGTGCCACTTTGCATTAATAAATTGGCAGTTTCCAATGAGGATTTTTTTATGTTTCCCAAAACCTACTTAAGACTTTCTAACACAAATCATGTTGAGAGAGAAAATGTAGGAATCAGAGGTATAACTTATTGACTCCAGAACTGGAATAGTCTCAGTTGTCTCAGTGTGAATTTACTCCTTTACTAAACTGGCTGAAGGGTCAAAGGAAAAAGCAGCTTTGAAATTCACAAAAGCACTTGTAGTGATGTTAAAGCAAAGGCCACTCACATTTTGCCACAAAGAAATGGTTGAAAATAACATGGCTTTGAAAGCAGCAATTACTATGTGCAGCGTTTCTCATCTCAAACATGTTTTTATCTGTAATTTTTAGTGTTATGTTAACTATTTAATTTTAAATAGTTCTTAACAAAACATGTGAGCTGAGGATGGATGTTTCATAGTGAAAATAAAAAAGTTGGGAAAAATTTGTGGGAAGTATCAAATGGTTTAAATTTCATTCAGTGACATACACTGAACTCATCCTGACTCATATTTTGAGTTAAGCTTAGATTCTTAGCTTTGTTTCTCAAATATTGTGGAATTGAACTTTGAGGATTGAAAAATGTTGTAGGAGGGAATCAAAGATAAGTGTCTAAATAGAGCAGATACACCAGATGACAAATGTAATGATCCTTTTACCTCTCAACTACAGTGCTGGATCAGATTTTGCAGATAATTACTAGACGTTAAGCAGGTTCTGCCTGATGGGTGACCTACATGAAATGTTTTCTTTAAACTCTTCTGTGTAGTTACTGCATGAGCATCTCCTGCTAGCTGCAAAACATTTTAGATACCCTAACAGAGAGGCTAATGGGAAAATCATAATTACGTGCTTCAGTCACTTGGCAGTTGACCTTTAAAAACTAGTTCAGGGATTTATCAATAAGCAGCCTTGTTGATTTTCTTCCCTGACAAATGAGCTGTACAGCTTGTCAGTCTTGCACTTTCTGTTAGCCTTGAATAGACATATATTTCACATTTATAATATTAGATCTTTATAAATTCCTTTGTTGTTGTTGAAGTCCCACTTCCCTCCCTCCCCACCCCTGGTTGGCATTTTGCCATCCTCCTGGGACATTATCTTAAACCATGATCTTGTTCAGCTTGTGAGTACTCTCACAATGCAGTCTTTTCCTGTTGCTATGGTGATCCTTTCTTGGTGATGATGAAGCACAGGAATTCCACAAGTCTTTTTTTTCTGGAACATGACTTTCTGGTGATTTAAAAGAAAAAGGTCAATAATAGCATCCAAGCAGATCATCAATACAGTTCACTTCCTGTCTTTTCCTCCCATCAGTATTATCTCAGTTCATGTCAGACAATCCAATTTGCCTTGGTTACATCAATAGGAGTGTAGAAAAGAGGCTAAAAAGAGCCTGATCAATGAACATATTTACCTTTAGATATTGTCCAAACCACTGAATTACATGTCTGGCATACAATTCAAAGCAAAAGTTTTAATTTCTATAGCTTTTAACTGTATTGGTGTCCTTTTTAATATCTATTACTGCTGCATAGGTTAAAAAAAAGCTAATTACAAGGGGTTTTTAATATCTCTCAGTTCAAATGCTCATTGTAGAGAAGCAAAAAAAAAAAAGAAAGCCCAAACATTATTATTTTTGTAGTAAAAAAAATTTACACACCTAAAATGCCTTGTAGTTAAAATTAGAAGTTGCATATTATTGTAGTGACATTGTTCAGTATGTGGGTGCTTTTACCTAAGGTTCTGCCAATTACTGATGAAATTTCACCTCCAAATTTTTCTTATTTATATAATAAAAGCGTAAAAGAAACCTATTACATGTATATACCTCTCCGTTTTAGGTAAAATGTGCTCCATCTTGCCAAACCACCCAATCTTGAATTTAGTAAAAGCAGGAGATCCAGAAAGGCAAGGTAGACACAATAGTTGGCAAACTATGCTTTAACAGCTCTAAGTTGTCATAGCACTCTGTAGGTGCAAGGTGCATTTACTCTGAGTATGAACAGAATGGCATCTAGGGTATTTAACATGGGATTTAGTTAAACCTATATTAACCTCAACATATTACAAATTAAATGGAGCAGGATTAAATGCTACATCTGCAACATTCTTCAAGTGGCATGACTTTTTTCTGACTGTGTGTTTAAACCCAAAGTGCTCTTTATTTTTTTGTAATAGTTGAAATATCTTGCCTTTTATGAATCAACAGCTTACTTTGATACCTATATCAAGCATGTCTGGCAAAATCATGTACCACTGTCATCAATATTAAAACAGCTGCTTGCAGGATTCACCCTCTTTTTGTTGTGAATTCATCCCTCTTCCTTTAACAAATGATGGCAAGAGAGAGGAGCAACAGCACTGAGTACTGGCCATACATCCAAGCTCACCTATTTGGCCAGCTAATTTCTTTGTCATGTGAAAGAGAGCAGTCAATTTCTGCACCAAGAGAAAGTGTCTCTCATGTTACTGGTGGCAGTGCTGAAGGTCACCTTCCAGATTCAGATGCTGTGGGTTGAGTCGCATCTCATCCCTGGACCACTGGTACCACATCGCAGAGAGCAGAGCAGCAGCACCTGAGGAGGAGCTGGGTCAGATGTCTGGTGTGGATGTGGCTAGGAAGACAGGAGATAGCTTTTGTCCTTGTCAAGGGCTTGTTACAAATGGCACAGTGGGAAGGAAGAATCAAAGGTTTTATTTGCTGATGGGCAACAATGCAGCCCTCAAAGTGGTCTTAGGTCACAAATATATGAATAAAACACTCTTGTCCTGGCCACAGAGTTCTGTACACATCAGTGAGTCCAAGAGCATGAGCATTAAAGTCAGTGGTGACATGTGACATAGTGTTCATTCTCCCTTTTAGGGGATGGCAGGAGAGCAGGGTCACTTCCCGAGGCTTCCTGCAAGGGCATGCAAGTCCCGGCAGGAGGCACAGAGGAGCTTCACCACTTTTGTTCATGATGCAGCCTTAGACATCTAAATTTGATCTCCTAGTGTTGGCAAAATTAGAAACAGATATGAAGGCATTTTCTGGAATAAAATAGCACTCCTCTTTTTTTCAAGCATAGCAAACCTGTACTGCAATCAGAGCATCATGCCAGATTCTTTCTTCAGGGTTACTGATTACTCAAAGTGGTTGGTTTGGATTTTTTTTTTAACTAACATGGCATGTAAATATTGGGAGGCTGTTTGGCTGCTAGTAAGGTAGCTTAATATTTATAGTCTTTATATAAGAGACTGAAGATGCTCTTGCAACCTGCCCTGTGGGTCAACAGGCTCTTCCACTTCCAGTCTGGTGCATTTCTGTGATTGTTTACTCTATTGAGAGTGACCAGCATTCATCCCCCATGCTCCCAGTATAAATATTGTCTCAGAACTCCATGGCCTTGACCTGAGTTGTTTCCAAACAAGAAGGGAGCATTTTTTGTCAGACAGTCAGGAGGGATTAAGTCTAGCAGAAACTCATAGCTCAGTTTCGAAGCACCAAGTGTTTCTTGCAGAAAAGAGGGTAAGTGGTGAACATTTAAATGCAACAGTTTCTCTTTTTCTCCTGCCCATCAAACAGCTAACTAGGAAGAGCATCTGTCTGAAATTTGGCACAATCAGTGCTTCATCCTTAAAGGGTTTAATTATGGTGCTTGAATTACTACAAATCTCTCTATTGATTTGGACTAAAAATGCCTCCCTCAGTCTCATGTAGCTCCTTCACACAATTATGCATAGCTTTCTCTTAACTTTAAGACTATATAATTTCTGTGTGGGTTTTCTGACACTCTGTCTAGTGTATCAGACAGTTGGCAGACTGCCGAGCTTGTAAATTCTTGTGGCATTCGTTGACAGACCAGTATTGTAGCTGTTTCACAAGCAGTGATTTGAATATTAATGCTGCTACCTAATTTCAAGAGAAGGTGCTAATGCTAAAAAGAGAGTCTTTTCCATCCTCTGCAAAGACTTTATTTTTTACAAAAGTACGAATCTTAACCAGGAACAAAGAGATGGCATAAATTAGAGGGAAAATGAAGTAGAGAAGGAAGCATTTAGATGCCTGAGCACTTCATGTGACTGCTTTCTTTTTCCTTTCCTCAGGCAGAAACACACTTACTTCCTGTGTAAGAGGTTGTTCTGGATTACAGTCAGGTCATTACAGCTATTAAAGGGGTTTTTAGGTCTCAACTCTTCAATCTGACCCATTTCTTATCCCCAGTCAGAGTTTTTATCTTTTTTTCCTTCTTTTTTTCTAGCTGCCATAAGCTTACAGGTTTGTTTGATATTCTTGTTCATTGGGGTGGATTTTCTTCTTTTGGGAGGGAGGGGAGGAGTGTTTCTTTCACATATTCCCTCTGGGTCCATTGTCAGTGATTAGCTATATACAGCCAGGCTTTGACCAGCATTAATTCCACGGTTCCTTTGAGAGCACCAAAGCGCTTCATCTTCTACATTAATTATAAAAGGAAGTATTTGTGTATCTTCCTTAACAGGTGAAATGTAAGCACTGCTCATAAAATTTTCATGGAAGGGATAGCTTATGTCAGCATGACTCTTGTCTGGAGTCATAGTGAGACTCAGCGTCAAACAGATGTTACTAGGAGGAATTAAAAGATAGATGAGTTTGGGTCTTTGATGGATGAGGGTGCACTAATGTGCTGCAAATCAGTTGGAAATCTGGCGGAGTAAATGTTCAAAATACTAATTCTGAGATCCAACTTGCTGAAGGTCAACTGCAGATAAAATCAAAAAATGATGCTAAATGTCTGTTCTCCTTTTTAAATGAATAAAATTCTGTAGTTTACAAGTACCAGATGTTAGTATTATGAAGTGTCTTGCCTTACCACTGCTTTGTACAATTACTTGCTTGTGTGCCACAGAAGATGTGAAACAATCATACAAAGGGGAAAGCAAGGGATAATCACCTAACCCATCCCAAAAGGCAATGCAGGAATGTTTTTCCTGTTTTGTATTTCATCCAGGACTGACTGGGGGAGTTGGAGCTGCAGGGATGGGTCTCCTAATAAGACACAAGTTTTTCAGTCCCTTTGCTAGGAAGATTCCCTTTCAAGACCATAAAAAAAAAAATATTGTACAACTCTCAGTGTAAGCCATTGATAAAACTCCATTTCCTCCTCTCCTTAAGAGTGTGGACAGCAAAGCTCACCTGCAGAAGGAAGTTAAAGGGCTGGTAACACAGCATGTCACAAATAGCTGTCTTTACTGATTGGGTTGTCTGCTGTCTAGTGTTGAGAGTCTGTATTGTCCCAGTTCATTGACCAGGGAGCTTTCACTTCATTTTCTTCCAGCACTGCCATTGTTCATTGTTAGCATTTCCATTGTTCATTCAAAAATTCATGCTTTCTTTTACAATAATATCCAACAACACTTTTCTTCTATAATCCCCACTTACTTTCCCACTGTCCCAGGCATTTGCATGCAGAAGGGTGTTCAGAGGACAATGTTTCTATTAAGACATCATTTAAGAGGAACTTTTAATTTATACTCATCTTGTATTGGAATAAACAGACAGGATTGGAGAGCCTTCACACTAAAAATGTAAACCCACAAGTTTTCCATTATCTCCGTGCATGTATTTCTCTCAGCAGAACTCAGCAGAAGCTGACATAAAAACTGCTTGAGATTCAATGAAAAGTTCTTAGGGAAAATAAAATGTAACCTTGCAAAATATTTTTGATCTAACTGAACATACCTGACAAAACTTAGTATAAGTAATTGGTCCAAATAGCACTAATGCACTAGAGGATGTTTTATCATTTACATTAGGGTTTTCTCCTCTCTGTCCCCTCCAGTCAAGATGGTTGTAAAAGACTGAAGAAATTAGTGGATTTTGTTTCAACATGGAGATTTTTATGTTTCAAATAATTAGCATTATTGGCAACAGAGAGAAGATGACATTTTTAAAATTAAAAGCCCCAATTTTCCCTTAAAGCTGCACGTCTGTTCTGGTAGTTATAGAATTGCTAAGCAAGTGTATTTTTTCCAATATCCTGTATCTTGTGCTAAAAAAATTTATTAAGTCTGTGACTGTAAAGATTTCGATTTCCATAAATTCAAGAAAGTGGTTCATAATAGGAACATACATATAACCCTCTAATACTACACTTGAGGCATTGCTAAAAATTCAGGGAGTAACAATTGACCCCACATAGTATGCTAGAAAACCTGACCTTTTACAAACAACATGGTTAAAAATACCTTTTAGATATTGGGGGGGGGGGGGTGGTAAGTGTGAGGTTGGGTTTTTTAAACTTGGAGGTGTTTAATATTAAAATCTCTTCAGCCAAATTCTTGGTTCTATACTTAACCTGATGTTCATAGGGCTTCAAGTAAAGTCTGTTAACAGAGTTTAATGTTAAACAGTCCTCCCTCAGAATCTGCTCTCAAATGCCTGGAAAAGAAGAGTAGGGGTAGTTTTCCTCCTTTCTAAGTTTTCAGCCTAAACAAGCAGAAAAAAAATGTATTAATTTAAAAGATAAAAGCATATGAACTTTCAATACAAAGTAAGACACGGATAAATGTGCATTAAAAGAGACAGCTTTTTTCATACTGCTTCAGATTTTTTTTTTCTTTTGCTGAATTGCTGCAGTTTATGTGTCACGAGAGCTCTTCACAGAGCCAAACTGAGGAGGAGAGAAGTGGATGGGATGGGCACAGGTAGTGGGATGAGCACAAAAGTTTTGTGTTGTTAAGCTTTGATGTAGGACTGTGTAATGGCATGTTTACTCATGCTCCATCATTTCTGTGCATGTGTTTAGAGTTTCACTTGTGATCCAGCCCCTTCAGGAAGGGGAATGTGGCTGTGACTGCACATTAATTTCTACTATCAAGAGTCAAGCAATTAGGTTCTGTACTTAGAGTCTGCAATAAGGGGAGCTCTGTAATTTCCAACCACAGCAGTACAGTCTCACATGCCCAGCAGAGTTGACATAATTTACAGAATCACACCAGAGAGTTTGCTTTTATTTTTCTCTGTGCTGTGGTCCTATGGAGAACCAGATTAATGAATGGATCTAGTATCCAACACTTTCTCATAATCCTAACATGTAAGTGAGCATTTGCTGTCATTGTAAAGTCAATTCTTGGATGCTTGGCTGCAAAATAGAATTAGGAAGAAGGAGTTATAGTACACATCTTTTATTTTATCTTACTGTTTTACTTCTAATCAGTGCCTTGATTGATGTGGGTTTTATATGCCTTGTGATCACCAGACCCAGTGGTTCTGGTTGCTTCTCCAGTTCATATTTATGTGAAAACCCAACTGGATTTAATAATGGACGAACACTTCGCAAAATTGTGGACATCTGTAAAGATGAAACACCAAAGAAGTCTTGCAGCACATTAGATCTAGTCTGAACAAGCTCACTATCCAGCATTTCACATTTCATTGATTGCTTTAGACCTGTGATAACTCTCACACTTCCTTTTTTGGAGCAAATCTAAATTGTATCTTCCTTTGTAGTGTGGTATATTTTAACCAAGACTTGCCCACTCAGAAAAAAAAGTTTAAAAAATTGCTTTCAATGACTTATGTATAACACTCCTATTAATGTATCTCAAAATTTGCCTTTTTACTGTGTACTTCTTGATACAGCTCTTTACCTGAAAATCCCACCACACTTTGGTTTTGGGTTTCCCCTTACCTTTACTGAACAGCCTTTTGCCCATTTCTCAGCCCACACTCACCTTCTGGACTACTTTACCAAGGTCATTTTTTAATCTCAATTTTGGTGAATTTGCAAAAGGCTTTTATGTGGGATCCATTGTAAAATACTTTCCGTATGAAAATGGCAGATGCAAAATCATGCCTGCCATAATGAAGCAGAATTAATTCAGTCAGCTAAACCAAGCACATCTGTCATCTTTAACATCTAATCCTAGTTGTGCTCTGTTTATCCAGTCCCATCTTCCCTCTCCATTCATTGAGGGCTGCTGTTTTGCATCTGACTGTGGCAATGACCATGCTGGGCATGCTGAAGGATGGTAGGTCTCCTACTGCATTTTTGTGGTCATATAAAGCTTCAAATGTCATTAAAATGATGGCCAGAATATGGAATTTGCCTGCAGTCAGTCTTTAATTACCCTTTTAGGTGCTGCAAAGTCTCTTCAACCCCATTTACCCTAATAACAGAAAGTTGAAAAGTGCAAAACATAAGTACAGACTCTGTAGATTTACTCTGTGCTTATTGAAACTATGGCCTTGTAAACAGCAACCCATGAAAGAAAGAGAAAGCAAAGTGTACTGTGTCATTTTACATAAGTTAGCCTCAGGATGGTGGTGTTTGAAGCAAACCTGATGACTGGCTCTGGAAAGGCAGGGTGCAAAGAACAGCATCAGACAGCTTGGATCCTGGAAGGGAACCAGATGAAGTGATGTTCATAAGCCACAGAGGAGCTTAGCATTTCCTGATACAGAGCAATCTGTTCCTGCACTGGCTGCAGGTTTTAGGAAAAGGTCTTTGGTGTGCTGTGACAGCAAACTGATGGCTCTGTGCCACAGCTGCATGAGCAGAGGGTTTCAGGCAGCTGGCAGGACATTTCTTCGGTCAATATTTAGCTTTTCAGGATAGATTTTCTGTTTCCCAGGATAGATTAAAAAGCTCTTTGCTCCCTTCTTCATGTTTTGAATCGCACACTTGAGACCCTGGCTACTTGGAGAAACCTAGGGAAGATTTGTTTTAGGAATTACTCTTTACAGCCTATGAACAGCACTTATGTACTCTTCTGTGTATTTACCAGAGGATCAGTATTACTGCTGTCCCTTTGTCAGCATGTTCTAATGTGTTCTTTCCTCTTTTAGTTCCTCAATTCCAGCAGCAATGGAAGAAAAACTCTATTTAGTTGTCTTTTTAGCAAAGTTACTTAATATTGCCAAAGATTGTGACTGTAGTAAGGTCAGAGAGGAATCCCCATGCATTTGAATTATGTAACTCCTGTCTGAAATACCTGCACTTGGTACCTGTTGGGGACAATCCTCTGTTAAGCTCATCTTGGAGGGTCAAGGACTGTACTCTTTTATGTTCTTTTCCGCCTGATTGCTGTGGCAGGAATTGCCCTTTTGCAGTTCTTAGACCTCTGACCTATAGCTTTTTCTGATCTTTCAAGAAGCTACTGAAGAATTTCAAGGGAGTTTCCCATTAAAAAAGGAAATTAATTTGTTGTTTTCTTTCTCCTTTATTCATCTGTAGTAATACTTCAAGTAAAAAAATTGCGTAGATATTTTTGCAGCAAAATATATTCTCTAACCCCACATTTGGATGAGATTTTAGATACAACTTTTCAGTCAAAAAAAGCCCCATAATACACAAGCACGTCTCTTGGTGTCACAAGAATAATAGAACATCAATTCATTAATTACGGTGATAATATCTGCCAACACTACTGCAAGCGCTTTAAAAAAAAAAATCATGAAAGCCTAAGCTCCTTTTTTCCCCTTCAGCACACCTGTTTCTCCAGCAGCTGCAGCAGGACACAATTTTGCCAGTCTGATGGTGAGCCCTTGCTGAAATAGTGTCCCCAGCTCCCAGACACATGTTCTTGTTTCCTTTTTGTCAGAGATGAGAGTCTCAGAGTGAATCACATGTGCTTGTTATCCAATGGACAGCTCTTCCTGAGTGTGTAAGATGACTGGGTGCAATGGAGAGCAGCTGTGCATGAAGGCATTTGGTCCAGTCCTAGCAGCAGCTCTCAGACAAGATGGATGGAGCTCCACATCCTGCATCACGTCCTTTCTTATCCTGCAGTGTGCTTCAGTGCCTGTTGAACATCATAGACCGGGAATCCCTTGTAGCGTAGCCAGTGTGATGTGGCAGCTCAAGAGGGATCATGCTGCCATGAACAGCAGCTTTCCTCTTTCTTCACACTTCACTAGTGCCATTGTTCTTGAAATAACCTTTTAAAAGAAGATAAAATATAATATTCAATTGTAAGGGAAGGAGGAGGTGTGACCATTGTAGATTTTCACATTTCTTGTATGAGGACACAGGAGACCAACTCTAAAGCAAGTGGCAAATGCCAGGACTTGTTAACTGCCTGTGGTGCTGCTTGGATGACAAGGGGCCTCCTTTTGGGTTAGAATGGTAGAGAGAAATTCCTTGTGATTTGGCAAACACAAGGAATTTGATGCTTTCCCCACAGTATTATTTGGCTTTAGGATTTTCCTTCAGATGCAGGGAGGGCAGGTTTAAAAGTAGGATTTCCCACTGCCAGCCCTTCCCTTTTAGCACTGCAAGGGTATGTTTATGGATCCTGTGCCAAAATGTCTTCATTAATGGTCCTGGCACATTTCTTTGGAGCAAAATCCACTCATATGGAACCAGGTATTTATTTATCTTCTACAATTTATAGCTTGATTAATTTCAGAGGGGTGAAGATGAACGTTTTCAGGAGCCAGAGCGCCAACAAATGTCAAAGGCACAAGTGCTGCTGGCAAAAACTGCTGGACAGGCCCCTCTGCTGAGCTCTGAGAAGCGCACTCCTGTTTGTCCCCCAGGCAGCCAGACAAAAACCAGCTGCTGAACACACAGCTGGTTTGACTCTCTCCCAGTGTAGGCACACTCTAGCCCCAAACCTCTTTTCAGGCCATGTGACAAGCTGAAACCATTCATTCTTTTGTGCAGCTGCTTTACAATACAAAAGGAACTTTATTATGGGTTTTGGTCCATGGTAACAGAAAGACAGTTGAATTCCCTCAGCCAGTTTTTGGTATACTGAATGCATCACTGGTCTGTAGAGGCAACTGATTATTTTCATACAGTATCACCTAATCAATCCATCAAGCAGGGAAAATAGAGTGGGGTTTTAAATGCTACTCTGAGAAGCAGTTCATATCCTTGATTATTTTAACTTTCTCCAGTTAACACACTTTTACCAACATTTTCTCTATTTCAAAATCAATGTCTTAGTCCAGGGGCAAAGAAGAAAATTATTGCAACCACTCACCCAGCTCCTAGGCTTGCTTAGTCATTGCTGTATCCAGTTGGTATGTCTGACTGTAAAGAAAATGCTAAGTTTAATTGATGAGATTGCCTTTGAAAAGACTCTATGATATTTTCTGGAGGTTAAAACCAAGGCTACCATCCAAATTCATCCAATTTCATCCAATTCTGCTGCAAGGGGTTTTCAGGTCACTGGCAAATGAATGCTGGAACATCTGCCTTTATTTCCTCTCCTTACCTGTGTGCTGGAGGCTCTCCTCATCCACAGCCTCCCATGCCTGCTTTGCCTCAGCTCCTCCAGCTCACAGTCTTGCTCCTCAGCTCCAAAGCAGCTCCAGCAGTGACTCAGCTGCCATGCTGGGTTTTCTCCCAGAGTGGCAAAAGTGCTTGCATGTGCTCTGTGGGGTGGCTGCTCTATGGCTCTGACCAACAGAAGCTGCAGCCCCTCTCTTATCTTGGACTGTGCAGCAGCAAAAGGGATTCCAGTTTTTTCTTTGAAGGAGTTTGAATTTGTACCCAATGGCAGTCACAAAATCCTGGAAGCTTCTGAAGCCTTTAATAGGTAGCAGTGACAAAGGCAAAAATCTCTGTAATAATAAGTATGATCACACACTTTTAAAAGAGAGGGGTTTGTTTTGTTTTGTGCTTTTTTACCACTTAAAACCTACTGACTTTATGCTAGTAAAGGACAAAATGTTTTCCTGTACCAACAGCAATCCTTACCGAGGGTATCTCCTTTATTTTAATTTTATTTTTGTTATGAGGAGCAAGCAAGTAGTTCTGAGGGATTAGATAATATTGACAGATCTTTTTGGTTTTATTCATCTATAGATAAATATCTAGCAATCACAGTTTTCTTTAAGTTGTATCTGAGGATGTTGGATGTATTTCTGAACATTTACAGAAGTTTCACTGCTATTTACAACATGGGTCTTTAATTCTCTATTTACAGCAAGTGCTGATTTTCCATACAATGGTCAAGCTATAGGAGATGGAGTTAACAGAAACTCAGCTATTATTGGAGGTAAGAAAACTGTCTACTTTTCCAAGATATTTGATAGTATATGTCTCTGATGGCTGAATTGCAGTTGGTAATAAGGGTGCATATTTCTATATCCAGGTTTAGGTTTGTTGCTTTAGTCTTGATTTGCTGTGTTAATTTTTCCTTCCTAATTTATATTTTTATAATTATATATAACTTTTCCTTATACTTTGAAACTTTACAATACTGGAAGGAAAGCATTGCATTCCTCAGAAAAATTCAAGCCACACTTGAACAGCCTCAATTCACCTGCCCAATGCATCAGTTAATGTAAAGTGGCATAACATAACTCTGGTTGAAAACAATATTTTTTTTCTGAAAATTTTATAACATTTTCATCCTGAAAGATTCCTTTGCCTGTAGAGAAAGGCCCAAACAGGAACAGTGTTGTTTTATCACATAGATACCTACACCTGAGAGGATAACATTCATGAGACTTCTCTATAACAGGATTGAATCCAAAATAGACCATTGCAGGGAGAGCAATTAAGGCTAGAACTGATGATAAAGCAGGAACATCTGCAATTATGTGGAGCCAGTGCTTAGTGGGTGGTGTGAGCCAGCAGTGAACCAAGCCAATTTTCAAGGACATGTCAAGGACCTAGAATAGGTCTTTACAGCTGTTGACTAGAAAGTGAACATCAGAGATTCCACCTTCAAAGAGCTGCCCACACATCACCAATACACTCCACAGTTCTGGGACTGCTCAGCACCCTCTGCCTCATGGTCAGCAAAGCTTAGGTCTGTAAGTAGTTAGTAATGTTGAAGTTTTTACCAACTGGATGAGTCACCAGCAGACTTCATGGAGCTGCATTTTGTATATAGTGGAAACTATATATAAATATTAGAGTAGTGGAAACCAAGCAACTGTGGTGATGTCCACGTGCCCGAGTAGCTTCAACTCAGCTCAGAGGAGTTTTGGGATCCTTTCTTTGTGTTAAAGTCTGCAGCTGGTCTCACCAGGGGCATCTTTTCTTTCCTCCTGTGTGCAGGCGTCATCGCAGTGGTGATCTTCACCATCCTCTGCACCTTGGTGTTCCTGATCCGCTACATGTTCCGCCACAAGGGAACCTACCACACCAACGAGGCCAAAGGGGCAGAGTCAGCCGAGAGCGCCGACGCCGCCATCATGAACAATGACCCCAACTTCACGGAGACCATAGACGAGAGCAAGAAGGAATGGCTTATTTAAGCCCACGGGGATGGGGCCTGGGGTGGGATATGAGCTGGGCCAGGGTGGGACTGGGATGACTCTTGCAGTGGAGAGAGAACACTCTGTGTCGGACACTTGAGCACACATAGGATAAAAAGATCAGCACAACAGGAGGAGCAAGTGACAGGAAAATACCACTGAGACTGGAGATAAAAAAATAATATCTCAAGCATTTAAGAAAAAGTACTTTTTAATATTTATTTACAGCAAATTGCCCCTTCTGTATCCCAACAACTACAAAAAAGAGCAGTTTTGCAGCTTCAGCATTGGTTACAATTTTTAATCATACTTGTCTATTTCTCTGTGTGTTTAGAGATGTTCTGGATACCTGTGACAAGAAACAGGGCTGGTTTTTTTTATATTTTTAAAAGCCGTTTAAAATGTGGGTGGCTCTGTCCTGAGAGCAAGTGGCAGCCCTTTCTTCCCGGTGTTGTGTTCCTTCCTGGCTGGCCACTTCCTTGTAGGCCGCCCTCAGCCCCGCATCACCATTTATTGGGGTGACATTGATCCACGGGGTGGGATAGGGGGTGAGGACTAATGCAAATCTTACTCACCAGTTTCTCAACATCTCATCAGCCTGTGTCAGACCTGGTAGGACCCATCTTCTTGACCCTTCACTGATTGTGTGCAATTCTCATCAACAATGTAAAAATACTGTTATTACGACTAGTCTAGTATTACTAAAGAGGATTGTCATAAAGCACAGGAAACTTTAAAAGTTTTTTGTATTATTTTGTTGGTCTCTGAGGGAGGATGATGCTGTGTGAGTCTGTAGACCTAGTCTGTTCCTGTGTCTCTGTCTATGGCACCAGGCCACCCCCTGAGGCATGTGCCCAGTTAAACTCAGCTCTGCCTGTGGCATATTGGCATAGTCTGTACATTGTAGTAGGGAATTAGAGCCAGACTTTGTTTGCTTCTGTTTCTTCTTAATAGGCTGTCATAGAAGTATTAGTACAGCTTTACTCAGTGCATTTGAACACATGGACTTCACATCCTTTTTTTTTTTTCAACTTGAGAGTAGCAATTTATTCCTTAAATCCCTTGTTTCAGTCCCTTTGCAAGGAAAACCTCCGCTGGCAGTGTTTGGCACAGTCAGGAAGGTGAGGCAAAGGAGGCATGAAAATTCTGCCTCCAGAGCATGTAAGGAACACACAGCACACAGGGGAGAGTTACTTTTCAATACAGAGATTTACCCAAACTATTTTAATGTCTTTGTAAGGCGTTTTTAAGAATAGCAAGGCCTATCCCAAGTACAGCATTGCATCCCATTTTTCCTCTCAAATCAGGAGTGTCCTAGGTGTTACATGAACAGCAGGCAGGCAGCTAGAAGGAAAGACAAAGGGGCAGCCTGAAGACTTAATATCCTTTAGTGGCAATAACTTAACAAAGCTTTAGCTTGCCCTCTGTAGAGAAGCATGGTTCTCCTATGGTCTGAATTGATAGGAATTTAAGGCCTTAATGGACAGGTTTTGCAGTGGAACAGACTGAATGAATGAATATACTGCAGGGCTTTGCCATGTGTTAAAAGAACAGAAACTATACCAGAAATTTCCCTTCAAAAGTATTTATTCTTGTGACAGTCCTAGATTTGCTTTGTCTTTAATATTTCTGGGTTTAGTATGCACAGATTTAATTCATTTTTCTGCACAAGATTTATTTTCCACCCAAACATGCAATCTACTACACTGAGCAGTGCTGGCATTTTTTTATTTCCTTATTTCTTTGGTTGCGACTTTCATTATTCTAATTGACACTTTAAAAATGGGAAAAAAAATCATGTAGGAGAAGGAAAATATTGGAGTCCTACCAGACAAGACATTGATAAGCACAATTTATCAGAAAGTCAGGCCGGGTAGTTTGGGTTTTAAGGATGATAGCCTAAAGACCTATAGTGGAGGAACATAATCATGGAACATAGATATCAGAGCAAATCAAGCCAATTAATTTCTTCTATTTATGGATTTGGAATTAGCATACAAAAAAAGTTGCCAGTTTTAAAAGCAATTACTGTTTCTCAGGTAACATACATGGCAGAGAGGTTCAGGTAGGCATAAAAATTACCTCTGTAACTCTTGTGCTCTGCAGTCTTTTGCCTTGCCTCCAGTACTAACCTCTCCCTCTCTTGTCTGTAATCGAGCAGATGATTGGGTTTAATCATGGGTGTAAAATAAGTCTTCCCCAAGTCTTCTCTCATTGGAGAATATCAGCAGGGGATGGATCTACCCTGTACCACCACTCAGCAAACTACATAGCAATCACAGATGTCTCTGTAGGATTGAAAAGACATTATCTTTTCTCTATGGTTTTATGTTTAATTTTATTTTAATGGTATCTTAGTCCACTCTGAAAAACATCCTTGCCTGCAACTTCAAGTTACCAAGAGTAGTGAATAGAGCATAGTTTGCATAGATTGGCATTTGATTTGCAGAAAAACACTCCTGAATATGATGCCTGTGAGGAAGATCAGACTTCTGTATCCTGAGAAACCAGAGTCCTCTGCTACTTTATGTTGGAGAGACAGATTTAAGAGCCATAGTGCAAATTGCCAAATGCCTCAGCATGGCATTAGAAGGGAAAGATGGCTTTGTCTTGTCTCCATGTCTAACCAAGTTCTTGGCAAAGCAAGCGACAGCTGTCTCTGGTTATGGTAGTGAGGCCTGTGATATCTATTCACTGATTTTCTAAAAAAAATTACCAGCTAATCTCCTACAGTCCTGGGAGATTAAGAGAGAACTTCTGGAAAATAGCCTTTTACCATTGCATAAGCAATAGTTATAAATTAGGGTCTTAATTTGAAAAAAAAACGGTTTAAATTTCTGAAATCAAGTCAGGGTCAACTGCACCTCTCCATTGACTGGACATCATGGACCTTCTTCTGTGAAATACATTAGTGCTGTGTTAAAATAGAGTCACTTTCACAACTCTGGAAACCTTTAAATATTAGAATTCTTGTTTCTTCTTAAACTGGACCTTAGATGTGATATTATCAACAAGCAGCTGTCTCTGTATAGGGATTTGGTGACTTTGGGTGAATTCCTGCCTGTCTGCTTTGTATTCCATTTCTGAGAATGATATATGTTTAATTATAGGCACTGGTCATTCAGTATCCTGGCAGCAAAGCAGGAGCAGACTCAGAGATGTAGCCTGTGTATTTTGATAGCATTATATCTATTCTGAAAATTTCTTCCACTGCAAGCCTATCATTGAAGGCTGAAACAACATCCATAGTTTATTTCACCCACTCTTACTTGTGCCAAAAATCCGTGTCATTCCCACAGGTATGTGGGAAAATCTGTTTGAGGGGAGAGTGGATCCTGATTTTATAAAATTCTGTACTTTCCCCAAAGAATATTAAAATAATCAATCTTTTATCACCTGTTTTTTAGCTGTTTTACCTATTTGAACTGTGCAGAGAAATGTAGCTTCTTGTACTGGTTTGAGAACCAAAGTGTCCCAGTTGTGTTTCTAAAGGGTCATTCCTGACACTGCAGAAAACTATGGTGAAACTGCCACCAGCAGTGGGGAGAGCAAGACTGGGCTGGAGATCAGAGCTCTCAGTGTTAATGAAATAATGTAAGCAATATTTTGGATTGTCATTCACAAGACTTGAAGATCACCAGGTAATGAGACATGGAGCTCCAAAGAGCCAAAACAATGGAAAACTTATTTTGATGTCAGCCCAGCCTCAAGGAAAATCCGCAGTCCAGTCTGGCAGTTTTGAATCAGATCTTTTACACACTGCTTATTCCATATTTACTGATAGAAAATTCAGATGTATGAAATAGGAATATGTATCTTTAACTCGTACTGGAGCATTTCCGCTTTGTATTTTTTGTGTCTTAAACTTTGCCTGTACCTTTTATATCTCTTCTAGCAGTTACCACTTCAAAGCTACAGCAGCATTTTAGGGCCATGCTCTAGGCAGCATGATATATGAGAGGATGGGCATCATAAATATTTTAGTAAGACTGCCAAAGCAGTTGTGTATATGTACAAATTTATTGTACTGGTAAGAATTCATTTTAATTAAAACAATGTCCTTCAACGGCAGATGCATCTAATTTCCAGGGTATGTTTTGAAATGTGAAGCTAAGTTCAACAAGCAATAGCTTTCAACATGGTTTATCCCATGAATGATTTTATATTCCATCAAGCATGGTAATCCTGAAAGGGTGTCATTCTTGAAAAGCAGAACCTAAATTCTGGTAATCAGATGTCATTATCCATCCTAGAGAAATTAAACGTAAATCTTGCCTTCTAACAGCAACAGCATGCAAATTAGAATGAATGAAGGGCAGTGTGTTTGTATGCATAAATATCTTCTGTGAATGTCTTTCCTTTTAAGTTCTATTAGAAACCAGATTGGTAAATAAAGAGGAGGGAAAAGAAAGAAAAGAAAAAGACATTTGAAATAGTTTTAATCACCATAACAGCTGTTTCCTCGTGCTTTGTATATTCTTATAATTGCCTGTATTTTTAACATTTCTACTATCAGGAAATCAATTTGGAAAGGACAGAAGTTGGAAAGGCCTCTTAAGAAAAGATCCCTTGTACATGAAAAAAGGTACTTTAGAATGCAGTTATAGATAAGAAGAGAGGGTGCTAAAACGAGGGCAGATTTGTTGAAATGCAAGTATGTTCCTTCTGCATCAGTGTTACCCGTTATGAAGTGTACATCTGTACATGTTGAGGTGGCCAGATGGTCTGAGAGCAGGGTTTGGATAGAAATTTAATGACTGCCTTTCTGCTTTTTCCCTTTCTGATCACTTTGCAGATAGCAGCAAGCAGTCTGCTTTCAGTTCTACTCACATTTGTTACTGCAGATTCTGTGGCATTGCCAGCCTAACAAGGGTTACATACTACAAATGACTGAGTGTGGGCTGTTTGCCTTCCTTTCCTATCATAACTCTGTCCTTTCCTTCATGAATGAGAGCCTTTTATTGAAACCATTGAGGAAAATGTATGCCCAACTCAACAGACTTGTGTCTGTTCCTTTTAATAAACTACTTTATCAGGCTTTAAAACATTTTTATGACATGAAGCATTTTATAAAAGAACTGTGTTAAATGCACCTGAATGGGAGTGTGAAACCTAGGCAAAGAAGCATCAGTGCAACAACCACCTGAGTCAGAGGCACTGTTGCTCTGTCTACAGTGTGCATTGCCTTAACCACCCACCAAATCCCTAGATCCATCCAAGACTTTAACTTCCTTTGTGTAATATAACAGTGGTAAAGTCCTGTTGGGACACTGTGTTCAGAATGTGGTCAGACCATGTTCTGACCATTCTTTTGTGCTGACTGTTGAAACCCCCAGAAGGTGAGGCACACTTTATGCAGATTTATTTCTCATTTATATAGAAAAGCTCTAGGACAAAGAGATGGGAGTGAAGGTTCAACTGTAAAGCCCAACTGATACTTGAACACTGTGACACGAAGTCTTTGGTCCCTTCTGCTGGCACGTGTCTCACCACAGCCATGTGGATGTGCATGTGCACCTCCAAACATGCACGAACACCTAAGGCTGTTCGGGATGCAATGTCTGGACCACTTGGGCAATTGCTGCCATGATGTGGGTGGATAAGATATCAAACTTGCTCCAAATCCATCAGTCTGCAGTGCTAGCAAAATCACTCGCTCTTGAAATTAAGTGCAATTTTTAAGATAAACTCAGGCTGCGCCCTACAGTAGCAGGCACATAAGGTGCCTCAAGTGAGACAAGACTTAGACCTGGTAATGGAAAAGCATTTATTTAACAATCTGTAAAACAGTTCTTTTAACTCTGACTTTCACATCTAAGCAGATTTTTCTTGAGGCACTATGTTCAGAACCCTTATTATGCCAATATCTTAAGAATCAGGAAGAAAAGGGGCCAATTTGTGGCTTTTTTACAAAATAAGTCTTTTTTAAAAAGTCACCTACTGTAAAAAAAATGCTTGGTATCAACAGATTCTTTCACAGAGAAGTATTTCTTTTCACTAATCTTCTATTTTTAAAATACCATATGAGAAAAGTTGAGCAATTATTTAAGCACAACCAGAACCACTTCAGTGAATAGGGGGTAAGATATACTATGGAAATATACATATAAGCAAATAACAAATTTAGTACATCCTGCTTCTTCTGTAATTCAGCAGCTTCCAATAATGTCTATTTGTATGCTCACTGCTGGTTTTTTTTTTCCTTAAGGAAGACCATCTGGATTAAACAACAAACATAAAAGTGTGTACCTTTAGATTTACCATAGATTAATGTTCTCACTTGGTATGTAATAGGATATCAAGGAAGAGCAAATGTTATTTCCTCAGATTCCATAGCATTAATTCTGCTGTCTCCAAGGGTCGGAGATGTACTATCATCATATTAATTGTTATAATGCAGAGGTATTTATACTGATGGTATTCAACAACTAGCATTCTGAATTCTAGCACAGAGTTGCTCTAAGAAATTCTAATTTCTTGAAAAGGCAGGTAGGAGACATTTTCTGACAGGTGAGAAATGTAAATAACTGGAATGACACTAAAACTGAAACCATTTGAGGGAATGTTTAGCATGCAGAAAAATAAACTGTACCAGAAAGAGTTTCTTGCCTTCTAGTCAGGAGCCTGGGGTAGTTACAGTGCTGTGGCCAGTTATATATTGCCATGTGTTCATTGCCTTTTTGGCCAAAATATTTGAGTTCCTGTCTTTCACATGCTTTGAAATAGGCTGTTGCAAGAGCACAGCTGAAGATGTCAAACTTAAGTAAACTGCTCTAGGCTGCTGGTGAGAGTACAGAGTCACAAGACCCAAGCTCTTCTACCTGCTTAGAAGACAAGTCTCAGATGTGTTGCTGCCTGTCCCTGTCTTTTGTCACCTTTTCCCCAACTTATGGAACATCAGAGATTGAAAGGGACCACAGAAGACCTTCTGGTCCAACATTTTGTGGGAAAGGGAACCTAAATGAGATGATTTAGCATCCTGTCCAGTCATAATGGGTTTTCCCCCACTGACTCCATTTCCAGGGTAGTAGACTTTTTAAGGCAGATAGAGTCACTAGAGCAAGGCAACAAACTCTTGAATCAGCCCGAAAACAGTAAATTTAAATGACTCGGGTCAGGTGGAAGCAGGCTTCATCTGGGGTATTGCCAGCCTAACAGCTCTCCTTCATTTCATCATGGCTTTGGTTAGAAATGGAGCAGCTAGCCAAGTCTGCATATTATTTTTCTAAAGACCCATGTGGAAATATGGAAGATAAACTTGGCTGAATAAAGACAAGGTAGACATCCCCTGTATGTTTGTTCTCTAAAGTGCACATTCTTGTGCTTACAGTGTGTGTATCACTGAAGGAGTCTGACCTTACCACAGGCAATAAATCCTTCACAAGCTGAACAAATAGCCCTGCACTGCTTTGTCTTGAAAAACTGCTTTGGGTAAATGTTTAAAAGTAGATCTATGGTTTGCCATCATGATACACTGGACACAGTATCAGCAGCTAGTTGTAAGTTATTTCTGTTGTAAAAGCAAGGTCTGTCTGCAGTTTTCTTGTGTCTTACACTAATGAGACCTTTATCCCTGAAGCATAAACTACAGCAGGGCATGGTAACACAGAGAGATTGCCTTTGCTGCACACTCTGAAACACAGTGTGAAATCCCTTTACACAGTTCCTGGTAAGAGTAAGGAGTAAGATCTCTGTAGACATCTAATATTTCCTTTATTCCAAACCCCTCTACCCATTACTCCAAGGAAAGAAAATTGCTGACAGTTCTGGGTTTTTTCACATCTCTTTCTCTACTTTAGAAGTGTTGCCTGCCACTGACAGATTTACTACCTTTTACTGTCACCTTTAAACTCCTTCCCACCCATGCTTGCTACACTGACCAAGGTGAAGCCTTTCACCTTCCTAAAATGCAATCATTGTAGTGGAAGGGTTATGTGCCACTCCATTCCTGCCATCTTTTATATTTGCAGTAGTTTTTTATCTGTTCATGGTACTCAATGACTGAAAGTGCAAGTTTAGTTTCTGCCATCTGCAGCATTATTTTATAACTTGTTTGTATCTGTTCCAAAATCACAGCATTGCCTGGCAGAGAGAATCTGAAAATTAGGCAGCTGCACTTCATTCCATTCAGCATGGTTACTTTTTATTGCTTGGTTCAAATTTTCCCAAGAGTTATCAATAATAAAATTAATGCCTGGCAAAAGCTAGCATCTACTTTTCTTAGGGCCACAAGATGTCAGATTGAGCTCTCAGCCATCAACTTCCCTTGTGCTTTTGCAGCAGCTATACAAGACCACTGGTAATCTCCAAAGTAGGACACCAAAAAATTATATTCTAAAAGCTTCTAGTGAATTTAGTCTCTTGGAGTGTTAAAGGTCCAGCTCAACAGGGCCAACAAGTCAGCACTCCTACAGGTTTCTGTTATGAAGACATCCGAGAAAACTCTCAACATTGGTTATTAAATAATTTTATTTTCATTGGATCAGCATCTCTGAGGGAAAAAGTGCTTCTGTATGTGGAATACCTGAGATACAACACTCATCCTATTGTAACTCCTGCATTGTATCTGATCTTTCAAAGCTCCAACTGCTTAAGAGAAGGGATCAGAGTCACTTGAATAAAGAAGACTAAGGCATCACTTGGTTGCTATTAACTCTGAAGCACAGAGAACTGGCTCTACACAGATCTGCTTTGCATGGTCAGTCTCAGTCATACACAAGCAACAGGGAACTTTTCCTCTGCTCTTCAGTGGATCAAGACTCATCAGTGGGTTGGCTAGGCAAGTATCACATAGATTATCTTCAGTCCTAATGAGCTGACTCACACTTTGATTAGCCAAAGTCCAGGGAGTTCTTCTGACACAACAGCATGATTTGGCACAATATTCCTGAGAGGCTTCAGCTCCCCAACAATTCTGCTACCCCATTTGACTAGTGCTAATGAAGAGAAGCCTGATGGAAATTACCTGTACTGACTTAATCCTATATGTGGATGCCAATCCTACCTAAGAGTGCTTAATTTCATGGATATTAAATAGATTTCCCCCCCATCATGGAGTGCTTGGGCTGTGCTCAGTCTGATGCTTCTTACTGACATATATAAATAGAGATATAGAGATAAATAGATATTTTTATGGAGATGTTTTATAAGTGGCCTTTACTTTGTGCATGGTAACTATTGCCAAACTTGTTATTTAGAAGTTACAGAAATGGCTGGTTCTGCAGTTTAGAAAGCAATCAGCTGTCTCTGTTGCAAGGGACACTTTGGGTATGGGCTTGGATTTTGGTTTTTATTATTCAACTATAATTTGCATGGTTTGGATTTGGGTTTTGTCTCAGTGTCAGGCTTTTTTCTTTCCTCACTGGTTCTCTGGCAGGGACATATTGGGCTCAAGCAGGAACTTATTTCTTAGTCTTTGAGAGAAGGTTTGAAGCCATTGGTGCCATATAACATTTCAAAACACCTGCCTTGCACAGCCTGTGGTGTTGCTCAGTGTGAGGTCCTCAAAACACAGTTTCATTAGCATTTTATTGAGGGGTTCACAGCACAGTGAGGTACTCCTGTTCTGCTGGCTTTGCTTGACAAGACAGCAAATTAGCAACAGCTAGTTGCTGTTTTATGGGTATTGCCTTGTGAGCAGAAAAAGGGATCCGCAGAGACTAGGACATGAGTGATGGTTCAAAATTAGATTTATATACATAGCAGTTGCAAAAGATTGTGAAAATTGCTACAGAAGCAGATAATTTTACTTGTTTTCTTATTTTACTCCCATTTTTTTTTAAGTATTGTTTGTATGCCACATCTGAGTAATTCATCTCTACCAGCCCACCAGCTCTCAATAACCTGGGCTGTTGCTTAGGGATGGAAATGCAGTTGTCCTTTCTTACTAATCTAGTTCCTACTGCTGTGGAGCAGACTGTACCCAGGAAAAGACATGGGCCATTAGCTATTAGGAAAGCAAAAGCATCCTCTCACCCCTTCCCTCAAAACCAGGTGGAAAGCCAATCCCAGGGTTATGTGCCTACAAAGCTGGCCCAATTTCCTGTCAGGTGAGCCAAGACCTTCTCTGTTTGCAGTTACTCTAGTCCACAGGTTTCTTTCTTGAGCACAATTTTCCCATGGGACCCTAACTAGGAGATGACGGTTACCCTAATTAAACAAAAATGTGTATATTAAAAAACATTCTAATCTGAAAGTATAGTGTATCTGAGATTCCTCTGTTATAGACACTTAGTCTAAAAGATTTATGGCTACATTTGCTATGTTATGCTTGAATAAACATATAATTCATTGAAATACACAAGACTGATAAAAGTAATATGATCTCTTTAAGGAGAATAAACTGTTTGTAAATTTATAAAGAGTATAATCTGTTAGGCCTTATTTGAAGTATGTACTGTGGTTTGGTAAAAGTACAACATTAAAAGAGCCTTGCCAGATGAGGAGTGGTTTTTTTGTGTGTGTGCATGTGTAGTCCTTTTGGAATATTTGACATCTTCATTTAACACAAAAACAAAACAAAACAAACAAACAAACAAACAAAAAAAATCAATCTTTACACACTGTATATAAGATAAAGTGCAGAGGGCTCTTCAGATTTCTGTGTACAGTGACTCCATGGAGGGAACAGGTGAATCTTTACTTCTGAATCATTTGGACCCAGTTTCTTTTAGAAACAAAAGTGGCTCGCACTACTGACTGGCTGGAGATTTTTTAAAGATGGCTTCATAACAGCAATAGAAAGAATTCAGACCAATGCACATGCAAATATTGTTTATTTAATGGGGGAAAGATCTAAGGAAGCTTTAGGCCCCTTCAGAGCAAGAGCTGGTGTGCCACAAGCTGCGGACCAGTGGTCATTGAACAACGGCTACTGTTGCCCACGGAGCTGCACTTTAGGGGAACAGACATCCCAGAGCCTGTTCTTCCTGCAACTGTCCTCCTGCCTTGGCCCTGTGCAGACCAGCAACAGCTTCCTGGCACACAATGGGCTGCTACTCCTACTTCTCCTGCCAGTGCAGCCCAGCTGTGAGTACTGAAGACAGGCCAGTGCTTCCCACAGAACAGAAAGCCACGCTCATACTCATGATGCAATGGCCTGCTGCCCTCTATGCAAGGTTTTAGAGTTTCCTCAGCTGGCTTCTAATTGCAGGCAGCTCTTCCTCCCTCAGGCCGCTGTTCATTCAGGGAATTTCCCTGAAATTCAGCAAGAGAAAGAAGGTCTGCCTGGAGATTTGAGGGGAGAAGGATTGTCATCTCTGACAACCCTCTGGTTTGCTAGTGGAATGTCAGGAGGTGCTTTCAGCCTTTGAGAGATGCAGCCCAGGGTAGGTCAGATCAAAGGTGCACCTCATCTCATGGCCTGGTTTTGTCATGCCCAAAAGCAGATGTCTATCTGACAATAACAACAATAACAAGGCAAGTCCACAGCACAAAGTTCTACTTTCTCAGAAGAGCCTCTCAGCTGCCAACCATGGGCAGCTAAAGGACTTTTGGGGCCAGAGGTGTTTTTATCTGTTTAGTCATTTCTTTCAAATCTACTTGCCATGTGCTTGTGCAGAACAAGTGAGATCTCCTCACAGCTCTAGTCCGTTCAAAACTCTGAATTGCTGTGCTATTTAATTTTAAAAACCCACCTGCAACTGAGCAAGCAGGGGAGTTTTTCTTTATGTCTGCTTGCTAATGAAACAACCTCACCATGATGTAAAGCAGAGATGCAAAAGAAATCTCTCCAATCTAATTTGTGTTCTGCACACAGTTCCAATTATATCCCTGCACGTGCCCATAAAGATCACTGCACTTTATAATGCTACACTGAGGACAGACTGCACAGCCTTGATACCCAGATAAATCTGCAGCCCTGTGTGATTTGACTTCTGACTGATACTTCCCATCACCACCTAACAAGATTTGTAGCTTGATCCCTCTTTGTGCCTGCACTAGAGAATTATTTTTTATCTGTGACTTCCCCATCTATCAGTGTTCATGGGGAGTCATGTTCCTTGCATGAGGGGCAAGCAGACAGACACTCTGTTTTTTCTCCCTGTTTAAAGACAGGCCCCAGCAGTATGGCTGCAGGCTGCCTGACCCTGCAAGCTCCAGCCTGAGCAGCAGCAGCAGCTTTTGGGGGAGAGGGACAGGGGGGACCTGTGCAAGGTGACTTATCCAGGGAGTTCAAAGCAGGGAGAGGGAGCACAGATCAGGGCCGGAAGGCTTGCTGGAGGAAGAGCGAGATAACGAGCTTCAGGGATGGCAGAAAGAAAGTTTTTTCCTAGGGCCCTGAAAGAGCCTTTGTTAATTTTGCTGCAGCCAGGAGGCCTGGAAAGTCATTGAACTGAGAGCAAGGATGAAAGAAAGGGGATGGCCTAGGAAGGCAATGCAGACAAGGGAAAGACCTGCTTTGTTTCTCCTCTGAATCACCCATCAAAGCTGCAAGGTTGTTTTGTCGTGCTTTTCTTTGTTTTCAGAAGTTCTCTTGTGCTAGTTTGGTTTTAGATTATGCCTATGTGATGGAAAAGCACTTTTGGTATATTCACATCGAGGAAGAACTGTAGGCACTGCTACCCCAGGGTCCTGATCCCATGTAAACCAAGAAAAGCCAGAGGAACTTGACCTTTCCAAACCCCTCCATTCTCATGGATTACATCTGTGATGTTTCTTGATGTATTTCTTCAGCAGTCTCTTCCCAGAGGAGGGGTTTACCTCATCTTGATGACCAGTCTTGTCTGAATCCCTCAAGTACGGCAGTGCCCTGTGGGGGTTTGTGGAGATAAAAGCCCCAGGAAGAGAGAAAAAGAGCAACTCTGAGAGCTTCGTTTCTCCCACCAACCTTTGTGCTACTCCCTCATGCCTCTCACAGTGTTTTATACCTCTCTATTTCATTAGTGTCCTCAAATACAGCAGATTGAACACTGCTTCTCCCCAAACTGTGAACAATGCACCTCATCTTCTGTCTTTAGAGGACACAATTGGAAACCCTGAAGATTATGAAAGAGTTTCAGCTATTCCTCTTTCTTCCAACAGGCATGAAGTTCATCAGTGCTGAAAATGCATCATTGCAGTGCCTGCTCCTCCAGGGAGGTCAGCTTCGTTTTTATTCCAGGAGCATTAGGAAGGGAATCTTCACTAGCTGGAAAAAAAGAGTTCCCATACCCTCTTTACTGATGGTTTGATCATAACTAAGATGAGGCAAAGAACTGCATAGATACAGCAGGTTCAAACTGCTAAATATCTTAGCAGGATACAGTGAAGGGAAGGGTAGAACCAAGGGATTTAACTGCTTGATTTGATTTATAGGACTATAGCAATGAAGCATTTTAAATCCTATCAAGCACGAAGCCTCAGAAGTCAATGAGACATGATATCCCTTTGCAGCATTGTGCTGGGCAAGCCTGTTAATCTCCAAATCCTGCACTTGTTTCATGATGGGACGTTGTAGGCAGCTCACCATTACTGGCTTTTCTCCATTTGTGGATGCCTGTACATTTAGCTGGATGAGAAGTGAAGTGAAAGTGCTACTTTGTGTGTAATGGATTGGGTGGAATACTTTCTACTGTGCTGAAAGAAGACTTTAAAAAGGCAGGGTTTAAAGCTATAGAGTTGGTTTGTTGGTTTTGGTTTTTTTTTGGGGGGGGGGATGTAGTTTGGTTTGGGTTTTGGGTTTGTTTGTTTTTTTTTTCTGAAAGAGAGGGAAATGGCAGTCCCTAGGCAAGCATTTCTCAGATTAAGACATACTCCTGGTTTATAGATGATTCTTCTAGTGGTCCATGAAGACCAGCTGTAAAGAAGCCTCCTGCAGGCATTCACACTGCCATGGTCAGTCCCCTTGTTCCAGCCATCAGTCTTCATGCCAAGCACTGGCCTGCATGGAAGCTGTTCTATCCTCTGCATGCAGGGAGCTGTGAAAGAGGTGAACCTGTGTGTCACATCCTAGGAACCTGGATGTGGGAGCAGGGTGCCCTGAGACTTACCAGTAGGCACATACCCAGTCCCCACCACAGCAGAAGCACACGGCAACTTAAAATGGGGCTGTCCCTGCAGGTAGGAAGCAGAATGAAAGCAAATAGGCCAAAACTTTGCTGACACTTCCTGGCACCCAGAAGAGGGGTTTGCAGATGGATAGTGATATTGTTGATGTGCAAAGATGCATTCTAACTCAGCCCCAGTAAGGCTGGCTGCTCTCTAGGCTAGGATGGCTTTCCCATACAGCAGTTATACCTTTGGGAATAGGATGGAGGTTTTGGCTGCTGGCTTCCCACGATTCACTTGGCAGTGAATGAACTACAGCAGCTGCAAACACACCTCTGTGAGCTGAGCGTGCAATTACATCTGCTCCCAGAGCAGCCAAGGCCAGAACTGTTTAAAGGATGGTTAACAAGGCACCAGCCCAGGCCACTGCACCATGCAGACGGGGAATGGGTTCTTTGACCAGTGTTAGGGCTTTCAGACCTAGCAAGGTGTTTTTCTTAGTCCAGAACAAATTTCTAGACTTCCTTCCTTTCACCTTCCCACTTTTCTTTCATTTGTGAAGTCCACAAGGACTCTTTCATGCTGACAGAAAGAAGAATTACTCTGATGCATTGCAATAAGTTGCAATAAATTGCATTGACTTTTTTTTTCTTTTTTTTTTCTCTCATTCTGCTACTTGTACAATTGATTTTGGGATGAAACATGCAATCACATCTCACTCACATTGTCACAGCAGGGACTGAATTACCTAAGGGAAAAGGGTTGGAGGAGGGAGAAGTCTGTGAAGGGCCATTATATCTTCTTTCTTTTCTACAGACCTGAACTGCTTTTAGGGCAATTCAGTGCTGGGTACACCAAGGAGACACAGGCAGGAACTTGAGCAAAAAGAATGGTGAAAAGTCTTATTGTGACCTGTCACAAATATGATTAATGACATCTGGCGGGCAGAGACAAGGGAAAGAAGGGAAGGCAGCACAGAGGATGGAAGAGCAGCACTTATCATAGGCAGTGCAGCCAGCAGCTCATGGTCAGACAGAGACAAGGATGGAAGGCAAGGTGAGCCCAAGTTGTTAGTATAATTTCATTTTTAAGGGTATCAAGGATGGAAGAACACAATGGCAGCCATTTTCCTAGGTGAAGAGGTTGCTGTGGATGGCAGTGTAAGGTATTGTTCATTTTCAGGAGGAGCACTCAGCATGATACAACAAGAGATAAGAAAGGTTTGAAAAAGGGCAGAGAAGATAAGACAGAAATGCCAAAATATCTGGAGTCAGTTTAGGAGGTTTTGGGTGCCACTGGACACCTCATGTCCTCCAAATGATAGGATTTCTAGTGCTAATGATTGATATTGTCACTAGGGACTCAGTCTCAGTAAACATTACCAGCTTGTTCTCTACATCACACTTCTTCCATTAATACTTCCATTTGCTGCAGAGGATGCCCTTGAGATTAATGGTGGAATAGCAATGGTATTTTGGACTTCTGTCAGGAATTGCATTTAATTACTGGAATCTGAAGAATTGAGGGATAAAAATAATTAAAGCTGTTTTAAAAAAAAATAGTCTAAACTGAAAGCATTTTAAAAGCTTCCAGTAACAAAATATCCATCAGAAGTTAATATGCTAACAGCATCTGAGTATTATCTTTTATGCACTGACTGACTGGCTATGATCTAGGACAAAGTCCTCTTTCTTCCCATCTCCTACAAGGGCTGGTAAGGAGAAATGAGGTAAAACCTGATATATAAAACATACTGGCCAGCTTCTCTTTTCAATGGTTTTACCTCTCCGTAAATCCACATGACAGAATCAAAACCTGTGGATTCAAACTGCCAGCAGAGCCTCAAAGAGACTCTACTTCTAAAGAAACATCATGAACTATTTTCTTACAAAATATTTCCTGCTGTACAACGGAGCACCTGAGAGTGTTTGTGACCTGGTGTAGGTGTGAGTGAAACAAGATGCCAAGTTAGTTATTCTGTGAACTGCCATGACAATCTTTGCCTCCCCAGCACAGACACAGTTTGACTGGCACCCTGCTATCCCCAACACAGGCTGATGTGCATAAATGATTTGCTGTAGTGTCAGATTAGGGTTTTCCTAACCCTGTCACACAAATATTTATTGCTGTATTACTGTGCAGCAATTCCTAAAGAAATCCACAGCTTCTACTACAGAAAGAAATTAACTGGGCTGGCCATCTGCTCTTTGGATTTACAGGAATTACAGTGCATCGGTTGCATATCTCAACATGTCAATGACCTCAGCAGAGTCATAAGGCTCCACAGGTGGAGCTTGCTGTGAATTCAGAAAAGCTCCTTAAAAGAGAACTTCAGGAATGAAAATGAAATTTAAAAACAACAACAATAAACAATACAGCAAAAAACAAATAAAGTCAGGCAAAAGCAACACACGGTTTACTTTCCTGTGGTGTGAATTCTAACAAGCACAGTGATCCTCTATGAGCACAGAGAGCAAGAGCTGAAGTTTGGAGTTTCCCTGGACTTTATCAAAACATCAGGGCCTCCATGGAGCTCATTGGAGAGACCAGAAAAGGAAGATAAAACAGAAGATGGGAAAGCAGAGACGAAGAAGGACAGGCTTCATGTAGGCAGACCTTTGTTTTTGCCTTCCCACTTTTAAAACAGGTAGGAGAAAATTTATTATCCCATTCCATTATTATACTGGGAACGTATTGGGGAAAAGCTGTAAGAAAGGCTGGTTCTCATGTTGGCACTGGATGTTCATCTGTGCAGGTAATTTAGCAGCCTTGAAAGGTGTTATTGGAAGGTAAGATGGAAAGAGAAGGTGTCTGTTTACACTAAGGAGTTAAAAAGAGAGACAGGAACATTGGAAAGCATGCAGTGCAATGGCAAAATCCCGGAAACTAGATTAGAATTTGTTCTCACTTTTGTTTTTTTTTTTTAATGGTGCCTAAAGTAAAATTTCAGATAAATAGATTTTTGTTTTATCTATTTTTCTGAGAATCAAATATCTATGTGTGTGTGTGTGTGTGTGTGTATGTGTGTGTGTACATGTGCCTGTTTTTATTAATATAAAAATTTCTTAGAGCAATTTAATCCAAAGAGTGCCATCTACTGCTCACAAGAACAAGTTGCATGTGGAAGCACAGCAAATTTGGGTGCTGAATATGTCTTCCTGCACAAAGATGGCTTTATGATATGAGGACTTCAGGCATCTCAGGCCATTTTAGATCCTTCTTGGGACTAATCCAAAGCTGGGAGATCTGCTACAAGGGCCAGCCCTCCCAGCAGTGCCACAGTTCTCCTGTCAACAACATTGAAAACATTTCTTTCTTTTGTTCTCAGGTTACTTTCCAGTTTATCATCTCAAGGCAAGCTTGAACTGGCACTGATGTGCTTTGTGTGATTGTACACCTACAGCATTCAAGACATTGGCTCTCTGAAAGCAGAGATGTGAAAGGGAAGGTTTCAGGATTGCTGTTTGGCATGCTGCTCAAATAGCAGGTTGCAGTCAAGCATAAAGACCATAAATTGCCTCTATGCCCCCATTACTCTTCCCTAGTCACTTGCAGCTCTGAAGCTTGTCACAGTATCATTACCCCTCTTCTCTTCTTGGCTGGAAAAAAAACCTACTGGAGTTTCCAGGGTGTTGCACTAAGGTTGGTGCTGCCTGTCTGCAAATAACAAACATGTATAAATGCATCTTGTGTAATATCTGTCCCTATGTTAAAGCACCACTAAGTGGCTTTCTGTGGACTGGGTTTCTTTACAGACTAGCTCAAACCGGGCACTAAGTGACTCTACACCTGGCCCTGGAGTACTTTTAGTAGCTGTTACACGTTTCTTGTTGCAACTGTGATGGTACAAGATCATGAGCTGTGCGTGTGAAATACTCCACCTTCACATATAAAGTGGATGTTACTGCCAAACACCTCCAGCAAAGAGAAGGAAATCTTTGTATGTTGCCTGAGGAAAATACAAAAAATAGGATCTTAAAATGTCCTTTATCCCCCCTAACTGGAAAGCTTGGATCATTCAGCATACTCTGTGTCATCTGTTCAAAGTAGATTTCATATAGTTGCTCTTACATAAGCAATTGTTGAAAAAATAACTAAATGCCAGTCATATTTGGAAACATCACATGCTGTTATTGAACAATGATGGGTCCAGATTTATTATCTCAGAGTTCCTAAAATATGATTTTTGAAACACTGATACTCAGATGCAGATGTTTTCCCTTTTTCCCATGATATTATAGAACATAAATAACCACTTTATCTCATCCTGTCAGCCCAAATTTGGGTGTTGGATATGGCTTCCTGCACAAAGATGGATTTATTATATGAGGACTTCAGGCATCTCAGGCCATTTTAGTACTGTAGTATGTATACTGTAATATAGTACTGTAATATGGATAGCATATTCATTCCTGGAGGATAACCGGTCCATTCAGGCCCAGATATGTTGCATGTGCAATAGGGCTGCTCCATTTAGGAAACACATCAGAATCTCTGCTACCCTTAGTTGTATCAAGCCCTAGAAAACCTAATGAGTATCCAGATCAAAGTTTATTGACTTGAGGAATAATGAAGACATCACATGTGATTGAGAGCCTCTTATGCAGCAATGTTCTTCAAAGCTGCTCTTCCATGCAAGGAGTGTCTGGTTGGGGAACTGGGTGGAGCATAGGAAGTGGCACCTCAGGGGAGCTGTTAATCAGCACCAGCACTCACTAGCATGATTTGCTTATAGCTACAGCCAGCCTGATTTTTTCACACATCCTGATTTAGATATGTGTGAACTGCCCCGTTCACCTCAATAAATGTTAATCCAGGAGTGAATAGTTTTTATCAGATACTAATGCTAACTACATTCCTAATCAAAGAATGGCAGAAAGGAAACTTTCTCAGGCAGAATTTGTCATTCAAAATATTTTCCAAGCCAGCCAGCTTCATTCCAAACAGCATTTTTTGACAAGGTTCAGTTTCCATTAAATGTTTTGAGCTTTTGTCACTGAAAATGTCTGGAAGAAAAATGTAACAAAAGTCCACTGACATCTGCCCAGGAATAAAAAGTCCTCACCAGGTTCAGTGTCATGGTAATGAAAATTTCTTTAGGTGCTTAGTAGGGCAGGTCTCACAGATTTTGCAACAGTCATGGCTGCTCCACTGGGAAGGGTAGCTTCTCCCCCATAAGGACTCCAGCAGAGAAGCAGAGTGCCATGGGGAAAGCATCCAAGGCATTGGCCATAGTAGGAGCATCCCGACTGAGTGGCAGGCTTTCCTGGGCAGCTGCAGGAAGGCCCAGGAGGGGTGTCAGCAAGTAGCAAGACCCTCCTTTGCCTTCCTTTGCTGGTTTCTTGCTTCAGTTGCCAGAACACCTATTCAGCTCCATACCATGACAAGGCCACAGGCTGTCACCCTGATGATTATCTGCTGCAGGCTGAGAAGGACATGGTCTATATTTTTTGAGAGATGTAACAGGCTTCAAGCTGTTTGCTTGTTACAACTGCTGTCTGGCCAGCCACCAGAGCATGCCAGCTTATCCTTTGGAGTAGGTCAGTAACAGTCCTGGGAGGAGTATTAAAAGGGGTGAATGTAAAGTCAGATAGGAAGGGGCATCCAAGCAGATGAAGTGGTTGGTTTTGGTCGAATGTGTGCCACTGTTATAGGTAAAAATTGACCCAGCCGAATTAAAAAGAAAAAAAAAATTATTATAAAGATCAAATTCTATCTGAGCCAGCCACAAAGAAAAGGATAGTGCCGAGCCTGGGATCGGCGCTGGGCGAGACACAGATCTGACCACTCTAGCAGAGGGTCTCTCCTATGCTTCACGCCATCTACCATCCGTTCTGCGCGAGCAATTTTTATACAGTTTATTTTCTTGGGGCTGGGATTTCGGTGATCAGCCTTTTCTTTCCATTCAAAGTCCCACATATTCATAAAGTCTCTTTTCTCTGCGCCGGGTTGAACAACTCGAGGTCCGGGAAGCGATGTACATCAATGACAGTTACGGGAACCCGGCATTGAGATGCATTCTCCCGAGGGTCCAGCGATCCCAATCTCGGGTGGTTGTCGGGACGATCATCGCTTGGGAATTCCTAGATTATCTCAAGAAACGGCCCATCTCCGAGCGAGCCACTTGTATTAACTTGTAAATGAAGCCTTGTCTACAATGGTTTCGACATACGTGAGACAGCCCCCCGCCCTTTGCCCTGGTTCGCTTGCTTTGTGTCTATATTTAATCATATAAAAAACTCCTATCCATATATCACTTTATAGGCGTGAATTATGCCTATTACACATAACACCTCTAACTGAAGTGACATGCCAGCTATAAAGGAACTTTAGCTTTCTGCAGGTAGCCTGCAAGAAGTAGAAGTCGAGCCAGCAGATGATGGGATGTGGATGGCTAACGGACAGGAGAAAAGTGCAGCAAGGCTTGAATGTTGGTCTGAACAGAAGCTGTTCCTGCAGCTTTTCCTGTAAAATGAACAGCATTTCAGGAACTCTGAAATCCCTTCTCTAACTTATTTAGTCGGGGGCTAGATGGCACTGTGTACCCAAAAAATAAGATGTTAGACACAGATTTCATAGTCAGATGTTTCTGTACGGGCTGTGAAAAGTGAACAGCAGTGAAAAGCTTGACAAGACAGGAGCAGCAGCCAGAGAACCAGACTTCTGATGTTGTGGTCATATATACAGAAGCCTCATTTATGGGGGAACAAAAAATGAAGGACCCATTTTCTGAGCTGAATATCCCCATGTTTCACCTCTCTTTCCAGACCTGCACATCTCTTTGCACTCCCTTGCCACCACACATGCCTGGTGTGTCAGGCTGGTGTTGGAAAAGAGCACAAGGCCCACAGGCCCTTTCTTTCAAACCACAAGCTGCTTTTCTGCCAGAAGCATGTGGAAGCACCAAGCACAGCTTGTCCCCACCAAGGGGAAGCTGATCTCCCACAATATCTGCAGGGCTGCTGGGACAAATGCCAGGGCATCCAAGCAGCCTCTTGTGAGGAAAGAAAAGTTATCATCAAAATAACTGATAAGGCATGATAAAACACAGCAAACTGCATTCAGCTCTGAAATCTATTGGGATTTAAGACTTTTATAGTAGGGAGAAGGTCTTTTTTCCCCTTCCTCATTAAAGCCATGAAGGCAGACAATTCAGCTTGTCTTAAAGCCACAAGAACTTTTCAGAAGCTGTCAGTTTACAAAAACCTGGTATTTGCACACACAGAGTATATGGGAACTCACATTGTCATGTTGTTTGGGGTTTGATTTTTTTTTTGCTTGCCCCCACAACACTCACAATCTGAAAAGGTGGAAACAGTTCCCCCAGAATTACCCCACGATGATTCATTCCAGCAATTACCCCCTGCAGCTCCAAGTGCTGCTTTCTTGATTACATTGGCACACAAGTGATGGGAAAGAAAGTAGCAGCTTAAGCAGTGAATTCTTTACAGGCTTGATTCTGAAGCTCTACTACTGGTAAAAGCTGGCTACAGGAGGAGGAAAACCAGCCTGGATGGGGAGAGAAATCCTGTGTCCCTCAGGTAATATCTTCTGAGGGGATTATTTGACATTTTGTACACACCACTTGAAGAAGCAAAGAGTGGACCAGAGGTCACAAGCATCTATGGATGAAATTGCCACCATGTTATTTTTCCTCTCCCAAGAGTATTTGGTGTTGCAGACAGAAGCCTGCAATGATGGGGAAGAAGAGGGACCTCCCGAGGAAGTAAGCCATTCTTTGAACCATCTACAAATTACTAATGAACCCTCATCCCCTATCCTGTGCACACATTGCTGCTGAGTGCTTGTCACAACATGCACCTTTTTATTGCTTTCAGCTATCCTGAGGGGAAGAAAGCTTTACTTGCTTGTTTTGGCTCAGGAGGGCATCCTTTCTACTTCCTAGGTATAGGGGCTGTTGTCTCTGAGTTCCTCAGACCAATAATTCCAAGCAAATCAATGGTATGACTGACTCTTACTTGACTTGCCTTAATGGGCCATGGAGATGAATACACAGATTAGGTGTCTTTAGAAATGCTCAGCCCCACTGCAAATAGTAACATAAACAGGAACATAACACAGTCTGAGTTGCTTTTCTATAATGCTTCCCTGCAATTGCCATTTAGACTTTTTCTGACACACCAAGGGGTTATGTTTTGTTAAACCTTAGGGAGATGAGTTCTGTTGCTCTAGAGTGTGGATGGGACAGCCTGGTCAGAGAGTGAAAAAACTAGATAAGTTCTCCCAGAATAGGCTTGTGAGACTTTAGGGAATTGAAGATAAACAATGATAGTTTATTAATATAAACAACCTGCAGGTGTTTTTTTCCTACTCTCTGTTTTCTTGTTTTTCTCAAAGATTGTTTATAAGAAAGGTGCTTTGTTAATTAGCCAATCAGGTGAAATGTATTGATTAATTGACCAATCAGGTCTATCCGTATCAGAACAATGTATAAAAAGGAGAATCCAAAGTAAAGCTGCAATGCTGTGCAAACCAGCCTTCTGGTGAATCTGTATCGTTTCTTACTCAACAGCAACACTAGAGAACCAAATGAGAAGTAAAGGAAATGAAAAGAAAAAATGTCCAAGGCAGTTGATATAAATAAGTGCAAATGGAATATGAAGACTTAAGTCTTTTGGGGGCCTCAGGAAACAAAAATGTTCCCACCAAGCGAGCAGGATGAAATAGCAGCACCACAGTGGGAAATATTCTGTCATAGCATCAACAAAGGTCTCTGAAACTATAATTCCATTTTAAAAAAATCCCCAGTGGATTTTCTGCTACTTCCAGCTCTCCTCTTCCTACCTTTATCCTTCCAGCTCTCCTATATACCTTCAGGGCAGTATGTGCAGACATACCTAGAGCAGTCATTAGCACAGATAAACTGGTTACCAGCAGCAGTCAAGTCATAGGGCACATCCACATGATGTTTTGCAGGGAGTTATGAAGTTAACTGCCCTGAACTCCTGGGCTGTCTCCAGCCTGGGTGATATCAACAGCATGACATTAAATATTTGGAGCCTTGAGCAGATTTCTACAAAGGACTGTGCATGTACTGATGAATCTTCACATCCAAAGCATCAGCCACAGTCAGGTCCAGCGTATGCCCAAGCCCATTTCCTTGGCTTTCCTTCTTTTTTTTTTTTTTTTTTTTTTTTTTAGGCCTTCTAAAACACTAATATATTAGGAAGTTTTAATGAACTATCAAGTTCAGTTTATCCTCTTCAACATCACTTTTTCTTGCAGAAAGGAATGATATGAAGTATTTGCAGTGCTGCTTCATCTCCTACTCCACCCTGCTCTCATCTCTAGCACAAGGAAGTTTGAGTTTCAAATTCATCTCACAAGCAGGTCACCAAGCACAAACTTGGGCAAAATTAACCAGCAAGCAAGTGATTGCTCTGATGGCTATGGAAATGAGCCATTGCACTTTATGTTCTTGGCTTGCGCAGTACAACTGAGGTGCAGTCTGAGTTCATCTTCAGATGAATCTTGTTTTTAAGATCCAGCCCTGGGCAAGGTGGTAGAGCAAAGCAGCCATGGTAGGTAAGAGGCATGGCAGGTGAGTTGAAAGACTGACCAGAGCATTATTTAACTAAATTATGTGGAAATGCACCAACAGACTCTCACTTCCATATGTAAAGGGATGTCTCAAGGGACTGGTTGAACTGGTTGTGATGACTACATCAGCAGAGCAGTGAGAATCGATTATGGCAATGCCAAAATTTGTCCAGAAGTGTGGATTTATCCTGTGTTCAACCATGTAAAATAACAGGACAAAAAATTTCAGCAACTGTTCTGCTTCTAGAGCATTCTAAATCACTCCTAAATCACACAGTTGCTTTTAATGGCAAAGTTAAGAGCTGGGCATTAACTTTCTCCTGCAGCTCCTCAGGAAAATTCCAAGCAATTGCCCAAGTGCAGGTTCAGTCAGGGTGTGTGCAAAGCTAACACAAAGAGCAAAGGTGTTTGGGTGTAGCTGAGGGCTTATTTTGGTCTGGAGCATGGCTATTAACAACAAAAGGCATGATAAGAATGCAGTCAGAGTTCAGCGTCCTTGCCTAAGTATACAGGACTGAGAGTTACTAAAAACACATTCTTACACATGCAGAAGGTAAATATACAGCCTCCACAAAAGCATTGTAATAATTTCATAACTATGATAATTTAATAATTTTAGAGTGTATCAAAGCTTTACAGTCATCCTGAACTTACAGGTTGCATTACAGGTAGCATCACCACTGACCTGGTGGTGACCTGGTTAGCTGACCTGGGACTCAGGGGAACATACAGAGAAGTGAGAGGGATTTGAGATTAAACTCAAAGCCTGCATCTGCACAGATACTTTTACTATATTTTTTTTAATCTATAACATAGTTATTCTGCAATGCCAATTTTCCAAACTCTGTAAATTATTTCCAACTATGTAAGTTTAGACTGTATTTCTACAAAGATCACGAGATATTGTTGCCATCTCATGAACTAAATATTTTGTGTGCTATGTGGATGCAGTCAAAAAATGAATTATTGAGCAGTTGTCATGGGGTTTTTTGTGATTTACCACACAATAATTTAGAAACTGTAGCTCCTGCTAAATTCAATTATTTCTCCTGCACCTTGGCTTTTAAAGGTGCCATGCTTGTCTTACATTCAAAGGACTTATCCTCTGCCCTTAAAGAATTAAGAGAATTTGCAGGATGGAGGTTAAGTGCTAGTAGTAGGATTAAAAAAAAAAAAGGCATTAAAACCATTAAAAGCAAGTACCATAAACTGTAGATGAACAGCTAATAAGCTGAAGAAAAAATACCTGATTTAGCTTTCATACCTGATAATCCCTGAATATTTTTAAGTGATTCCAGAATGGGGTTTATTTTCTAGTTATACTGCTAATAAAGACATGTGAGATTAGCATAAAAGTTCATTTAGAAGTACATTTTTTTAATATTCCTGAAAGCATTAGAAATTTTCCTGCAATATATCACAAATACATAGCTGAATTCACACTTATAGCACCAAAAGCTCTGGGCACTCATTAGGAAAACATAAAAGCACTGCCAGTAAAAGAGGGATGTGGGCAGGAGTGATAGGTCCACTGGGTTAATCAAGACTGATTCTGTCATTAAATATGTATATCTATCCATATTACATATACACACTCACACATCTATGGTATGTAATAGAAGATGTGTATGATATATAGCATATTGTATACCACATATACCACATATTACATTACATATTATATAGTATTATTATAATACATACTCTGGATTCTGCTATGCTATGTTGTGTTACATTATGTTGCATTATTTATAGATATACTTACTGTATTTTAATGGTTTTTTTGATAGTTGACTATATTAGAAACATCCAAAAATTCATAGAATCATCTATTAATAGATAGATGATAGAATAGAATCATAGAATCATCATATAGAATCATCTTTTTTCATCATGTTTCTGCCAAACATGCCTTCTTTTACTGGACCAGTCTTTCTGAGAAATCAAGTGCTTCTTTGTTCTGGATGGATCAACTTTAGGGAAGGTACAGGAACCACATGCACTGTCATGACAGAAAGTCAACTTTTGCACAAAGTTCATCCCCTCAGTGCTTTTCTGTGGGAATGGGTTGCAAATGAAAGGGAAATACAAGATTTTGAAGACAAGATCTAAAGCAGAAAGTAACTTGCCTTCTGCATTTCAGGAACTGCAAGGATATTTTGTTCCGATTATATCAGCTGCCCGGGAATGCTTCTTTTCAAGTCTATTCTGTAAAGATAACTCATGTAAATTGTGCCTTTGGGGTTAGAAAGATGGGCTGGTGTAGAAGTAATCAGGCTGTTGCTACTTTTCAAACAGTTTGAAGAAATTTCAGAAAAGGTTGTGAACAATGTGCATCCTCTCTTAGACTTTTATTTAAACATTGTATACAATGCATGAGAGAACCCTCTGGGCAAATACCATGGTAGTTCAGCCATGGTCTGATGGCTATTTTTCTAATGTGTTGTAGTCTTGATAAGTACATTAGACCAGGGCTGTTGATAAAGATCTCCTGGAAGAAAACAAGTGGTTAGTGCCATATTTTTATGGAAGGGTTGTAGTTTCCACAGCAGGCACTCCTGGCACTTGGACGACTTTGAGCTAATCTACAGTATGCCTAATCTCCATCAATGCCCAAACTGTGACCCATGACGTTCTCTCATCAGCTTGGCTTCTGTTGTTAAGTTGTTACAGCCACTTACACTGTAACACCATGGAGTTCCTCAGCAACATATTTGGGCTGAAAAACCATCTGAAGTGCAGATCAGATGGGGCTTTGAGCAACCTGGTCTAGTAGAAGTTGTTCCTGCTCCTGGCAGGGGGGTTGGAATTAGATGACCTTTAAGGTTCCTTCCAACCCAAACCATCTGTGATTCTAAGCATGTGTATATAATGTGAGCTTGTGTCTGTCCTCATATGTGCATAGAACATATGTGTGTGTATACACGTGCATGAAGATTTGTGCACTTGCATATACTAAAATACATGTACACAAAAATTGGATACAGAACGGACTAATTCAGTCAAATATTTATAAGCAGAAGATCTCATAAACAAAAGCAATGTACCATACTAATCAGTGATGAAAAAAACACTTTGTAGGACAGTGGTCTGGAGCCTGCAATATTCCCATTACAGACCCTCAAAGCCAGCTTTTGCTCTGCCAGAAGATACAATGCAGGCAAGTCTTGCCCACTTTAAAAATATTAGTCCCAGACTTTCGGTTTTCTTATCACAGTCAAGTTTTGTTTTTAGAACTGCTGGTAATATCTTAAGCTAATACTTTGCATCAGTCCTATTGCTTCATTTAAACCAAATGACACTGCTGCTAATCCAATCTGTTTCTCAATCACACAGCCAGCCTTGTGCTTAGCGTGGTCCTGTGCTAAGGTAGTTTTAGGGATAGTTTCTCTGGATGCATCTATAAACCACAGTTAAATGTAGCGTGAATGATTAAGTGACAATGAGTTGTCAATAAAACAAGAGACATCAGCAAAATGCCTCTGATTTCTCACCTAGCCCTGGGTTCCTCACAGAGAAGCTTCCTATGTGTTTGGGAAAACTGTTTACTTCTTCCAAGCAACAGTAAGCAAAAAGAGACCATGATGGATTTTGCAAAAATGGTACATGTTTTATAGGTATATGCTCTAGCTTGTGTCAACGAAGCCAGGAAAGGTGGAAGAGGGCTGCAGAATGGCCCATGGGTTGGATTTTCTTCTTGTCCTCTGCAGCACACAATGACCTAAAAACACCTGGCACTGATGCTACTTCATTCTGAAGGCAACTGTTTGCTGTGCAGAGTACTTGCAAACAGGGTGAACAGAAGTTCTTGCTACCCATTGCCAGACCAAAGAATTTACCCAAGGAGAGGAAAGACTCCATTATTCCTTCTATCTCAGAAGAAGAAATATAATAACATACTTCCAGGATATCCCCCTGCAATAAATGAACAAATAAAGAAATACATACCTACATACATAACTTTAACAAAAAAATCTTTATGATCTCTATTTACCTAAAGTGCATTTAGGGACACTGGCCAGATCAGAATGGAGATTATGCTCTGAGAGAATTAAACCAAAAGTATCCTACTTGTCTCTGTGGAAGTGCATGTGCAAAATACAGATATATTACTTGCGTCTGACCAACAGTTGCTATTACAAGAAATAGCTGGAAGTCAGCCCATGTTTGCCTTTCCCTGCTGATCATCTTTCTATTCATCTTCTATTCTTTCATGGCACACTGAAAAATACTTTGAAAAAATTATTAACTGATAACACTGATAGCACATAACTGATAGCACATATACTCACACCCATGTCTCTGTCTGAAAAATACCATAGTCTTTCCCTTCATCTAGAATTGAAAATAATTGTCCTATACATAAAATTAACATTTCCTTTATCAACATTGCTGCTAATTTGTTTTTATTTTGCACAGTATCCTAAGAAGCAATCCTTGTGTTGGGAGTGCTACGAAAATTGCAATTTTTTTTTTACCTGTTCTGGATAAATGAGAAAAAAAAGCCCATATCTTATCTTCCAAGATAGGAAGTAACATGAATTTATGGGGCAAATAAGACCTTTTATAGGTGCCTAACAGTTGTAGGGGACAGGTCTCCAGTCAGAAGTCAGGAGGAGACAGTGAGAGGATATCCATGGAGCTGGTCTTAGCCACAGGAGCAGCCAGTATCTTCTTAGTCCAGGGGCTGGCTCAATACCTGAGATCATTACTTCCATTTCCTAGCGTTTGTTAAATTATGAAATTAAATTAAATTACAACCAAATATGAAGTATGGAGACTTGAAAATATTCCTCCCCAAATTGTTCTGCTTTAATGGAGCACTGGATCATGGTTTTTTAGCCAGTTACATTTCCTGACAGCATTTTAAAGGCAGTGACTTTGATTCACTCCCATCCCCATGTCAACAGGAAGACTTTTAATCTATTATTTTCACCAGAATATTTTTTGTAGCTTCCCTTCCTGTGTCAGTATCTGGAAGTGACACAAAGAAAGATTTCCAGTACCCAGTTGTGCATCACAGAGCATTTCCACCTGGTTTAAGGTGTGGAAGTCAACAGGTAATAATCTTCAGATTGAATGAAAATAATGATACTAAGGATGACAGGTTGGTGCTTTTTTTTTTAAGATCTCAAAATTTTATGTTACAAGGTATTTGCTAACAGTAAAGACAATATATAAATTTTTTTGCAGTTTTTTAAATTAATAACTGTACGGATACTTATATAAACTTAAAGAGCAGTGATTCTTGAACAAATTAACTGAAAAAAAATTAAGTGGTATCTGTTCCTAATGGAACTAAAATATGAACATAGAAACTTCTAGAGCACTTGAAATAAACTTAAGGAAATGAAGGCTCTGTGATACAAAGAGTGACCACCAAGTGCTTTCATTGTACTCTAACTCGGGCAGGTTCATTTTTGTTAATATCTTCTGGTGCACTCATCATATAAACTTACCTGACTTGTGCAACTGACTGGATGAATTAACTATGTTATTTGCTAGGCAAATGTGTTTCAAAGTCTTTGTGCAATAAAGATAAAAAATTCCTTTTTTTTTAAATTTGAGAGCTTGAGACCTGTGTAGGGTGAGGGTGTTTTTTCTCTTTTTAAGTTTTATTAATCTTTCCTTAGAAGTGTGAAGAGACATGCTTATGTTCAAAAGATTTGCTATACTGAGAAGAAATGAACTGAATTATTACTTAGTGAGATAACACTGTTACAGTTTCATTGAACTCTTTAAAAACTTTTCCATGAGAATGATCCCTGAAATTGCTTATTTTAACACGGCATTTATTTAAATTGTTTAGGCATTAATTTGTTCTCTGTTTTATGAGTGTATTTTCCTTTTGTTTTCTTCCTTAGGATCAGATTCATAGCTGGTTACAACATATGCCATTAGAATTGGGAAACTGAAAATGTCAGTGTTAGATATAGCGAAACCTCAAGAATGAGAACCATTTTTCAAAAAAATCTGGAATATCTTCCCTTTCCCTGAGCTCTTTCACTTGAGGAGCTTTCCAGATCTATTAAAAAAGATGTGCATTCCAGGTTATTGCCTGACATGGATCATCATTCACCATGGGTGACAGTGCAATCTCTTCTGCTTAGCTAGACTTGGCCTAGAAACACCAAGCAGCTGAAAAAGCTGACACATAGCTGGACCAAGACACTGTCAATGTCTCGGGTACCACTGTGGGGCACAGAGGTTTGAAGACAGTCTAGTATGTGGATTGTTTCACCTCTTTAAAATGGTCATTTTACTTCCCATTTCCAACTGGGGACAGAGCACCATGAAGCAAAAGCAGCAGGTGGGCAGGTGAGGAAAGGGCAAGGGGGAAGAAAAAAAGTTTGTCTGCAAATCTTTTAAACATGAGCTTATTGAAATGTTGACATCTATGTAGAAACAGCCAAGAACAAAACAATCTTCTTGAAGAAACCAGCTGTGGCCTTCCTGGTAAGCTGTAGCATGTCTTTGTGGGGACAAAAATTTTCATGAAAGATTGTATTAAATGTATATATAAAATATTTTTAGGACCTTGGTATTTCTATGTTAGCTTTTATTTGGATTTATAAGATTAATTTTGTTTCTATTTGCAACATTCCAGACTGCGAGGGGGGGCGGGGGCAGGGAGCAAAACCAAAGCCACAACATCTAAGTCATGGCCTAAGCCAAGGCTTCGAGTGGCAATCAGGTCAGAGTCATACTCTGTCCCACATTACCTGGGTATGATAGCATCCCCAGCATCTGCCCTGCTTAGAATGCTTGGGTTACTACAAAATACTCCTGCTAATAAAAACAAGCACCCCAGAACAGCCATCAGTTTTATCCTCATAGCTGGTGGATCATATATAACTTATGCTAATAATTTTCCATTTCTAAATCACAGCAAATCCATAATTTTCCATTTCTAAATCATAATGCAGAAATCACTGTAAAAAATAAAATCAGACAAGAATCATGCAGGTGAATAATTCCATTTCTTTAAGCATATTTTGTAGTATTTTCTAAGCATTATTTAAATTGATTTAAGGTAATCCCAAGCAGTGAATGTGTTCTTTCTGTTCTACAGCAAATCTGATTAGAAAGCCAGATAAAATTAAGAGGATGCTATTTTGACATGTTAGTCTTTTTTTCAGTCTCACCTCCTGCAGTCTCAATCCCCCTGAACAGCTTAATTAGCTCAGGTTGGGCATGCTCCTCCTGTCCACTCCACAATTGCTATGTCCTAGTGAACATGTCATTGTTGAAGAGCAAGGATGCAACCTCTGCTGCCTCTCCCCCTCCTTTTCCTTAGGTAGGCTTCACACAGGTCCCTGCTGAACCCCAGAAAGGCAACACCTCTTCTCCTGAGGCTGCAACATCAAAGGCAGGTGAGTCCTGACTGAGCTTTCCTGCTTCCATACTGGCCTCTTTCCTGCTGCTGCCACTCACCCTTATCCAGGCAGCCATCCTGCTGAGATCAGGCACCATGGCCAAAGACCTGCCCAGCAGCAGGAGGGCAAGCAGGTTCGGCATCTGCTTTTGGCTGCAGCACAAACTAACCACCCCACTTCTCCAGATCTCACTTCAGCCTTTCATAAATAGTCATGGTCTTTTCACTGTGTTTTTGAGATCTGGAAGGAATTTGAAGGAGTTATTGATGCCAGCTATAGGCACTGCCAAAACAGGTTATTGTGTATGCATGGACTTAATCCAGCTTTCAGATGATATGGAGCTAACCTGTAAACAGACCCAGCCACATCCTTATAGGTTTCTGCCAGGTATGTTCTTTAGCTTCTGTAATGATACATCTGCAGGAATGCAAGATGAAACAGAGGTTATGACAGAGACACCCTATGAAAGCTTGGGCATACCGCATACAAAATTATTTGCCTGTTTGTATTTTGTAAGACTACCCATAGTACCATTGCACTAGGTATATTTAAAAAACCCAAGGATGACCCATGATTAATGAACAGAGTTGACATCTGGAAACCCAAGATCTGAGTGATGGCTCTCCCAGGTTTTCTATGCAACTTGTACCGACCTCCTGCAGATAAATATTTCAAAACCAGTGGCCTGACTTTAGATACTCTAATAAAGTTGGTCTGTTTGCCAGAGACACTGAGTTTAGTTGCTGCATATAAGCTATGCAAAAACTGTGGGTACTCAATAATTCTGATAATCAGGCTGCCGTTTTTCTTTTAGGTTACTAAATTGAGATACATCTCAGCACAATTAGAAATTCATCTTTGTAAACCCTGTTCTCTGTTTTGATGAAATTTGCCCTTGAGAAATCTTATAAAAGCATATAAAGCCTAGATGAATATCAAGTTTAGGACCAGGAATAGGATATTTCGTGTCTGTGTTTAATTGTAAAACAGAGCTGTGGGTATTAACCTGATTCACCAAAGGCATTAATAAGCACATCCATTAAATTTGTATATTGCTAATCTTCTGTTTGTGGTTCTCCAAGATCAAGGACTTTTTGATCAATTGAAACTGTCCCCTGAGCCTATCCTTCACACCAATGATATCTTCTCTTTTTCATGTTCCAAGGATTGTCTTTCAGTCTTTGAAGTCAACCTGAACATTTTCTGTTGTGTTCGGAGTGTTATCATTCATGATTCTCAAAGGTAAACCAGACAGAAGACAGAGTTAAACAAGTTGGGAAGACTAAAGAGGCAGTAAAAAGAAAGACACTGATAACTGGAAAAGATAAATATGAATGAGTGAAATGCAAAAGGTTAATTTCAAATTTCATAAGAGAAACAAAATACCAAAGAAGAAAAGTTCAGAAATGAAAAAAATCCAGAAAATCAAGGACAAATGTCCAGAACTAGTTTTGTTGCTTTGCTTTGCTTTTTGATAGAAAATGTCATATAGCCTATTAAAACATTTAGGATTTAAATGGTAAAAAAAAAAATTGAGGTAACAAAGTAGAAAGATTAGTAAAAAAAGACAAAAGAAAATGGAAAGAAGGGGAAAAGAAAATATTTGTAGTGATTTACATTGTTTTTAAATGACAGAGATGCAAAGACTGAGAAAGTTACAAAGAAAAAAGCCTTTATTGAAAAAGTCATGATTACTACACAGTTTAGCAGTAATGGCTTTACATTCCTTAGCTTTACATAGCTAAAATCATCATTGTTCAGTACATATGAAGATTACAATATTATAAAGCAATTGCAGCAGATTCTGTGATTACTGTGCAACAATAATTGAATAACTTTTAAACATGTCTTTGAAAATGTAGAAACTTGACATTAATAAGTATTAATGCAATAATATTACTATATAGTTTAAATGTTAATATTTAATATAATATTAATGCAGAAACAGTATTTTTCTGAAATAATATTACAATTTTTCATCTTCTGTTTCAAACAAATTTCTCCCCTGGGCATATTCATTTCCCTGGGCATTTAGTTTCCCTGGGCAGGTCCAGATGGCACTGTTGTCTTCTCTGACCATGCTAGACCTAGCACAAGAGACAGAGCTCATAACCAAGTGAAGAAGGCTTAAAATTGCCCACGAAAATAAAAAATGGGGGTGGCTTCACAGCCAACAACATCTGTCCTGTTCTGGTGAGGAATTGCCCTTCCTATTCCTGGCTTTGATGCCATTTCACAGAGCTAGAACAAGACAGGAGAATAGCAGGGCTCAAGAACCTTCACTGTTGGGCAGGATTGGCAGGATTTACTTTATTTTAGCAGCATGAAGGTAAGATGCCTGTCTCTCTGCTACTGCACATACACTCAGCTTTCACTGGTACTTATTTCTCTAAAACTCTCAGCAATCACTGGTTAGAACAGAGGTTAGAAAACTTGCCCAGTTCATTGACAGCTATAGAATGGAGAACAACCTCAATTCACAAAGTAGCTGAGTCCTTGCTGAAATACATTGTTGCATGTAGTAACCTCTGCACAGGTTGTGGTGGTGAAGTTAATAAATACTTGCTTTTGATCAACATTTAAACACAGTGGTAGTGAACAGTTCCTGGTGCTGTATGAGGTACTGAAAGGCCTGTGATGTTAAATACCAGCTCCCTGCCCATCACTGTCAAGCTGGGAGCATGTTACAAATCAGGCAAAGGGACAGTTCTGTGTTACTTCAATATGTCCCATTTTCTGTGTTGCCTCCATCTACCAGTACATCATTTGCCAATAGTTGCAATACATTTTTCCTCTGACTCACCATATTTTTTCAAATGCTTTCAGTACTGAAGTTTCCCTATTTTTTTTTTCCCAGAGAAAATTCTGTAGAGCTAGTAAAGAAATGAGAGGAAGAGAATCAGTTCCTGCAGGCCTTTGAAAAGGAATTTATCTATTTCAACTTGCAAATCACAATTCAGGTAGTATTTTTAACACCATGTCCATGCCTAACTTCTCTTTAATGCATGAGGGGCTTGGATCCTATGTGCTTTGGGAAATCTCCCTGTGTACTTGCCTTCATCTTTAGATATGAAAAACAGGATCTTAAAATTTCAGTGCCTCTTGCAGTTTCTTACAAAAATAGTGCCTCCCTACAACACGGATTCATTTGGAAGAGAATTGCACAAAATTATCACTGAAAAGATTCTTAGATTCTCTCTTGTCAGGATCTGATAAGTTAAACAGCAATGTTAACATGCTTTTTTAGTTGCTGTGGTATTTCTGCTGTTGGTTTATTCTGGTATGTTGATGGCTTCAATCAGACCAGCTGATTGCTTTCTGTTAGGCAATATTTCTGTAAATACTTCTGGTATTTTATATGTATACTGCAGAAATTCAGACTGCACCTGCATCTAGCACTATGAATCTGACTCTTTCACTGATCAGTTTTTCTCTGGCTCACTTCCCCTAAGAGAAATCAAGTCTTTTCAATCCATCATGAGCTGCTATAAAAACTTGCTTCATAGAATTTTACACTTTCCACTAGCAATACTCAGAGCTGAAAAGGCACAACAGCTATATGGAGCACACTGCAACCAAGGACTATACTCATGAAGTCATGGAAGAATAATCTTGCTAAGTTTCTGTGCTTTTTTTATAAAGGATCACATTTCAAACTTGGAGCCATAATTGTTAGGCATTTCTACAAAGTTCCTTCAGTGCTGAATACCAACAGCAAGCATTGAAACTTCGATTTCCTCAGCATCTCTAAAAGTCAATCTATATGTAGTTTGGCTGCACAAATATGAGGCAATATACCTAACCCAGCTCTGAAGAGTTGTTCTATGCTGTACAATATACTTCCAGCTTAAAAGTAGGACATTTCAAACCCCTCCAGCTATACAGAAATAGAAACCATGCCTGTTAAGATACCATTATTGAAAGATTCCTTTCCTCCTCCTCCCCCTCAACCAATCCACTATCTTTGGAAGCACAGGCACCATCTATTCTGGGCACCACTAAGTTCCAATAGAGCAACACTGGTCCATTAATGACCTCTGATGAAAATATCCTAATAACCAGCACATGGGAACAACAGAGAGGGTGGGAGTCCTGTTTCTTCACCAAGTGCCCCCACACATATGCAGATTATTCACTGCCTAATGGCACACAGGGACTGTGCTTTGCGCTGGAGCCAGAGCTCAGCACCTACCCATCATCGCCTCCCATTGCTGCACTTACAGCTTTTATTTAGCAAGAATTTAATGAGACTGATTGTTGATGCCTGGAATTTTGGAGGGTAGAAATGTCAGGGACAGCAAACAAAAACAATAGCCACCACATGTCCTTGAAGATCACACAAGCCTTCTGACCAGCCTCAGCAATGTGAAGCAGCCAGGACTTGAGTGTCTCTAAGTAATTTGCAATGCTTTGTAAAAATGTCTGCCAAAATTAATAGAGGAAGATCTGTAGAGGTCTGTAACTCCTACTTTGAAGTAAATTCTCAAAATCTTAACAAGAAGAAATAAGGTTAATATAAGACAGTTACAGTAATAATACTTTCATAGAGCTCCTTAAATCCATAAAAGATGAGAGGTCATTACAAAATAGCAAACACTTTACTTGATCTTTATAAGGGAGATCAGTATTGCTTTGAAAAAAAAATTAAAACTGATATATGAATCACTTTGTTAAAATTTAGGGTAATTTTACTATTTAATCAGAAGTAAACTGAGAACAGATCACAGTTCTGAAATAATGGAAGCTTTAATGATAGTGATTGAGTCACTGAGCAAATGAAAATTTTTGGCTCGCTAGAGATCAGTTTAACAAATATTAACTAATAGTTCTGCTAAGTTGTAGTTTCTGAATATTCTGAAAACCAGATCAATAACTAACTATACTTCAGTAAAATAAGGTGCAAGAATGTAGATTCACACTTAAATTTTCTCTGTGTGTACTTCCTTCATTTGGACAGTAATAGCTTTTCTGAAGATTTCTGTAATAGGGTGTAGCCTATTGGCAATGGTAGTCTTTCACTACTGAAATAAATCTTAGTTGCTTTTCCAATATTAAGCAATTGGTATTCAGGATGTTTCAAATTGAATGTAAAGTTGTTCACCTTTGTGCTTACCACACCTTTGTGTCAAAGGGGAGTGATATTTAGCATCTCAAGCATATTTACACCAGCTGCCCTGCTTGAGTACATAGAAGCTTTGTGGTGGAGCTTGGCTGCAGTGATGCATCAGTTACTACCAGACACTGACCAACAACATTGATGTTAAATATTTGGCAAAACCAAAATTATTCACATGGAAAACTAAGTCACACTTAACATTTTATTCACTTATGTGTTCTAAAGCATGGTAAATATTCTTAGAAAATCCACTGGACACATTTCTTGAACAGGGCAAATACAAAAAAAAAGCCAAAACCCTGAGCAGCAAGCCCAGCATGTGTTGTCTACAGCATCTTGGTAATTATTAGTCCCAGCTTATCAAGTCATCTTACACAGAATGAAAACAAAAGGAACAATCAGTATCATATTTACTGGTAATAACAGAGGAAAAATAAGATGTCTGCAGTCCAGCAGCTGCTCTGTGTTCGGCCTATAACTCTACAGCTTGTGAATTGGCCATGCACAGTGTGTACTGTGAAGGTGTACAAAGCACCTGCATGATTTACTAACTTCGATGTAATTAGAATTATTTCCAAATGTTTTCATATGTTGTCCCCCAGGGATTAGTTGCCTTGGGAATCGCTTTATTATTTACCATTATTTTCCTTACTGACATAGCATGACCTTGACTGATAGCCTTAACTGGTGCAGAGGTGGAGGTAGTGTACTTTTTGACCATCAGTCTCATACACTGATGTAACAAAATTGCCATGATTTTAAAGATAAGTAATCCTTCCCAAGCATATTGCCAAGCTTGTGTTAAAAGGTCAACATTTATGCTATTTTGTGTCTTCAGCAGAAAAAATAAAGCTAACAGGAGTTAAAAACCGATCTGCATAGTGCCAAGGCGTGTGTGTAGTGGCATAACACTTACCTTGGATACAGCATCTGGGCACAAACACTACATGTTTGTAGCTACATGTAGCTCTTGACAAAACATTTTGTTTAGTTATCTTGCTATATTGTATAACTGAAGTGCATGAGGCTCATAAAGATAGGTGAAGTAATAATAATAATAATAATAATAATAATAACGATAATAATAAATTATTTATTATTATTATTATGTGGGAATAGCTTGTTTCTAGAAACCGAAATACAAAAACAGAGGAAAATGAGCGCATTTTCAGCTTTTGGGGCTATTTTTGTGTCTTTATTTCTAATGGGGGTAAATGTGTTTTGGTAATGTCTCTAAGTAGATGACATTCTAAACTGTCCAGATTTTAGTCAGGCTTAGTGCTATCACAATTTCTATGATAAATTTCAAGGAGTGGAGGCATTGTTGCCTGTAATTATTGCTCAAGTGTACTTACAATGGCTTTTTGGAGCACTAGTTTTTTCCCATACTAATACTACTATTATTCATTTTATGTAGTCTTTTGTTTAGCAAAGAGATAAGAGCATTTATTATCCAGCAAAGTGGGCTAATTTTGCAATGATATGCTCAAAATCCTCTGTATATTGTTGAATTAAAAAAGCAAACATAATGACAAATAACTAAGAGCATCAGACATAAACAACACAATGTACTTGGTTTATTTTACAACAGCAATTTTAATTCCTTCATAATTGACTTGTAATTTACCATTTTAAGAAAAAGATGTACATCATCTGTTACTATCTGGGTTTTGTGTACTTCACTCTGAAAAAATGCAAGAGAATTAGGGTAAAACTGATTACTTGCTGTACCGAGTTTAAGTCTACCACTTTTTTCTTGCAATAATGTGAAGGCAGTTGCTATTAGCCAGCAGAACGGGTCTCCAAGCTATAAAGATTCATCAGGTTTTCCTCAGACTTCTGAGATAGGAACATTAAGGCATTTTGTCAGCTCTCATTAGGCAAATCGCTAAAATCTGGTTGATCTAGACAAGAATCACACAAGCTATTTTGGACATTTAGCGATTATACTAGCTCAGTATAGTAAATTAATTAAAGGTTTTGACTTTACTGAACCTTTAAAGTCTAGAGACCAAGTCCCTGTGATTAGGAGGCCATCCCTGTCCTTGGAGGCCACACATTATGTACAGCTGCAAGGCATCCCTGTAAATTTTTCTGAACACCCAGACTATGTAAAGAAAGGAATTTATACCATGGGTATAAATGAATTCTGACCAGGGGTTTACATAATCCACATCTTTCCTATGGAAAGGCTTGGAGCGCTTCAGAAATCTCTTCTGCTTTTGTTACAGAAGGGGTTTAGAAATCTTCTGGTGCTCAGTAACATGAGTATATGTCTAGTTTGGCAGTTCACCTGTTGTATTACTACTGATGATTTCAAATGCAACACTTTACTAATTGCTGCTTAATTTCATGTTGTTGACAGATCAGTAAAGCAATCAGACCCCAACTTGCTTTAAGCCATGTAGACTGAACACGTTTTCCCTGCAACACTCAAGGAAAACAAATAACCAACTCAGTTGTGTAGATCAGTTTAAAACACCTCAGCTAAATATAACTGAAGGAAAGGATCCTGTATTCTACAGAGAGAATGTATTCTGTAGAGATTGTGGCTTTGAGAACATATCACCCCAGCAAGTTTGTTCACACCCTTGGAGTGTATAAGGACTGTTGGTCTCCCCCCCACAAGGTTTTTTTTCTTGAGTGGTCTGTGGGGGAAAAGGGAAAGCTACCCAGTGTGTCATTGGAGATGTTAGTGTAGGCTACTGAAGATGGATGGATTCCTATCTGAAATGAGGAGACACTTGTGTCTGTCTGAACAAACTGTTCCTTTAGGCAAAACACCATTATTCACATTGAAAACAGCAGCAGAAAATGCTACTCCTCCTCTGCCCACTCCTGGTACAAAACAAGCATAATGATCTCTTAGGAACAACCAGGAAGAAAAGATGCAGGCACACAAGCACACATCTATACCTATGCCTGTATCTATCCCTCCAGTGAGCTCCTGAGTTAGTGCAAACAAACCTCACATTCCAGCAGCACTGGTAAGTGCAATGGAGAGTCTGTGCTGATGACACCAGTTAGAGACAGCAGAGCTGCATCCAGGCAAAGTTGGAAGAAGCTGCAGCAGCAGTGCTCTTGCAAGAGCTGTTCATAAGCAAAGGCAGGAAACAGAAGCCATGAAGGAGCAGCTTGTTTCCAATTCCTGAGAGGTCCTGAATTGGTACTGAAAGGGAAGGGTCAACCCTAGAAGTAAAGGCTCAAGAATTAGTAACCTCCCTAGCTGGGAGAAGAGCCAGGCCATGGGAGAAAAGAGGCAAAGGACTAAAATCTCTGTGTTAGAGAAACACATTGCATGTTCAATAAAGGGCAGCACTGCTGAGTTTTGCAGTGCCAGGTGAAGGACCGGTGTCCTCTGGCACTGGCTGATGTGTCTGCTCATGAGCCTTACTGTCAGTCCCACAGCAAGGGTCTTTTCATGGAAAGAGCAATCTTCAAAGCCTGTAGATGCCCAGGAGGTGCTGGAGCTCCTGTCACTGTCATAGGTACCCACAGACCCACACCACAAATATCAAAAGCAGGGACTTGCTGAGATTTCTGTGGCAAAGGCTACATTTCAGACAGCTTTTCAGGTATCATCTGATTTCCTGACCACACAAACCACCTGTCTTTTTACCATTCCTGCCAACACTCATCTTACATTGATGCCATGCACTTACATGTACAGATAACACATTAACTTACTACAAATCATTCTCTTAGGGATTGTTTTAGAAACAGAATGTTAAGGGCTTGGAAGTTAAACAGAATGGAAGGGACCTTAAAGACCACCTATGCCCAACCCCATTGCCATGGGCAGGGACACTTCCCACTAGACCAGGTTGCTCCAGGCCTTATCCAACCTGGCCTTGAACACTGCCAGGGTTGGGACATCCACAACCTCCCTAGGCAACCTGTTCCAGCACCTCACCATCCTCACAGTAAAGAACTTTTTCCTAATACCCCACTCAAATTTCCCCTCTTGCAATTTGTACCCACATATTTAATATATCACAATTCACTATGTTTGCCTGTCAAGCTAGTGAAAAGTTAGCATACAAATATTTCCTCCACCTATTTTCTTACTAAAAACTTCGACAAAAACTAAACCATAAGGTTTAAACACATAGACTCTTAAGTATCATGGCACTGAAGGAAAAATCAGAAGCTTGTCAGTATTTAAATACACTTTGAAAAATCTCCTGCCATGTACCTTACTAGACCTTCCTGCTTTTAGGATTTCTGTGTACAGAGGTTAGACTCTAGGTTGATCAGAGAGAATCTAACTACCCTTCAAGAGAATGTGTCCTGTGAAGCATCTCAGTGGGCTCAAACCAGGGAGAGTGAGCTTTGGAAGGTCTGAAGTTTCAGCCTGAGGAAGAAGGCAGTAAGGACAAACTCTTGTTCTGAATCTGCTGAGTGTGAAAAGCAGAGTTGTGGCTTGCTCCTGTGACACTGCTCTTCCTTGTTCTCCCTCCCTCAGTGAGAAACAAGTTAAGCCCAAAGAGCAGTGTTCCTCTATGAAAAATGTTCATACAGAAATCAATTTCCTTCATTACACATGCTGTGTCTGTGAACAGCTGCCTGGTTCACCATCACAAAATATCAAATAAATACAGAAAACAAACAAAAGAAATATTAGCTTTACTGAAGATCAATGAAACAGAGTTCTGCTATGTTAGCAGCAGATTAGCTGCTACTCAAAATTTAAAAAAGAAAAAAAGAGAAGCATAACCAAGATTGTCTTTCAGTCTGTAAAAACTCCTACAAAGAAAGAGCTTTAACAAGTTAAACCAATGCCAAGTCTTGGATCTCAGGCCCAAGAGAAACTTTCAGCCCAATGAAGGACAGGATGGAAAAAGGCAGTGGATCAGCGCATTATTTGCCACAGTAGATAGCAGAGGCATTAATGGAAGTAGACCATTTTTGTTTGAAAGCTTGTAGTCTAGAAATTACTGCAAAGAAAAAAACAAAATAAACAACAAAACCCCAACCAACCAATCAACCAAAAACACTACCACCATCTGTCTATTATGAATTCCCAGAGCACATGTGTGTCTTGAGATGTACGAACAAATACTCTCCATTGTGGAATTTAAGTATCTCCAAGTTGATAACAAGGTGAATATTTGCTCATCTTCTGCTCATACCCAAAGAGACATTAATATTCTTTGCTCTGGATGGGCAATGATGCTTCATTTCTTGTGATCCTATTCTGCATAATATCTCCACATCCCAATTTGAGGTCAGAACTGTTAGAAGTGATTAGGCCAAAGTGCTCATGGAGCAAAATATGGTTGTAGCTCCCTTCTAACTCAACTTTTCTCCGTTCCCCTTCTCTGCTCTAATGCTGGAATTCAGACTGCTGCAAACCTCTAAAAAAATCAATCGTCCAGGTGACAGACAACCAGTCAGAGAAGGGAAAAAACCAGAAGGCTTGAGGAGAGCTGGTGTGTGCCCTCTATACACATATCTGTATACATATTGTTCCTGTTGGTGATACAGCCAGAGTGCTTGAAAATAAAAACATTGACCTGTGCTCATAAAAGGGGCAGATTAACCAAAGGTTACCATGTTTGCGAATGCTCCTAGTCTCCCTTTTTATTCAGTGTAGGAGCCTGGCACTACCTGTCTGACACATGCAGAGACTGGCCTTTGTGAAGAACAATTTGATCTCCACAAAATGTTCTTCACCTTCCCACAAAAGCTTGACAGCACAAGAAGTAGCAGAGCAGTGGAATATCATCTGTCATTCACATATTCTTTTGGGCACCATTGAATAGAAGCACAGACGATATCTCTTCTCAGTTACTTTATACAAATGTGCATGACAGACTGAGCCCAAGACTGATTTACAAGCAATCATGGAAAATCCTGAAACTCAAATTTTCTATTCAACAAAAAAGCTGAAGAAATTGGTAGTATGCTCACATACTGTATACAACTATATATCCCTTTCCCAAACATGTTGTTTTTTATTTCCTGTATCTTAGCTTGCAACCCTCTCAAGAAGAAACAGTAAGAGGAAAAACATGCCTGCAGCCTCTCACTAGCTCAAAAACAGAGGCTCTCAGAGCTAGGGAGCACACTGGGCTCAACTCAAAACCAGGAATAAAGCATTTAAATGGGGAACCACCACTTAGGAGCTTAGCCAAACACCAAGGAAACACCAAGGAAAACAAATATGCCAGAAAAAGCAAGAGATGTTTAATACAGCCATGCAACCTTTACCAAATCTGGTTGTCATCTACCCTGCCTATACCAAGGGGGTGAAATAATTAATTATTGTTTTCAGACCATCACTGCACATGTAACTTGCAGGGAAAGTATCCCTCCAAATCAGCCCAGACTCCTGACAGTAGTAATAAGCTAGCAGTCACTGCAACTCTGTGTCTTTGAATGACTCAGGCTTTTCTTCTTTGCTGAGGAAGCTACCTACTTAAACTGACAGCAAACATTGTCATGATAATTTTCTTGCTTAGTGTATGCTGATTCACTGCTGATGCAACAAGTGTGAGACCTGCAAGTTATTTTGAAAACAGGCCGCTCTCAGCAGTACCACAAATTCACTTTAGTAAAAAAAAAGACTGAATTTCTCCCATGAAGTCTGTCTTTGAAATTCTGGCTGCCTCAGTCTCTAGAGGAAGTTTCTCTCCTTTCACGCAAAGTACATAAATTCCATTGGAGAATTTAAAATGCACAAGCCATCCTGCTATGAGTAATTTGGTAATAGATATTTTGGCATTCAATTCCCTGCATTCAGTTCCCTTTTCTCTCTGTGATCACTTACCCTGCTGTTGGAATTCTTTCAATGGATGTATGAAGGAGCCATGTTGTGCACCATGTGCTAATTGTCTAGTGCGGCTTTTTTTATGGCCTACCTTTTCAGAGTGATAATTCAGCTACTACTACCATGAATAAAATCAGAGAACTGTTCCTTGTCTCTATAAAGTGAGCACAAATCATAATGCAGCCCTGGGGAAAAAGATAAACAAATTTCAACACTCCAAACTGTCAGATCTCAGGCATGTACTGCAGTTAATCATAAAAGCTAAAAAGAAAAAAATACAGTTTAGTGCAAGATGGTGCCAATTCAGGCCTTCCTTCTCCCCTTAGTTTGGTCCCTTCCTGTCATTTCTCTTTCACTTTTCTCGCTATCTATAGCTCTATTGTCCCCTTGTTTTCGGCTTTAAAACAAGGATGCCTTTACCTCTTGCAAAGACAATTGCTGTAAAATACAGCACCAAAACCTAACTTTCCAAGACTGAAAAATCAGTCCTTATTTTTCATGATCAGACCACCCTCCTTTGGATTTGGTTCCTGTCCCCCACAGACTATTTTGTTTGCCCTCACTGTCCCAGAGTTTAACACACCATGCAGAACTACCCATGCTGATGCTGACCCACACAAACTCTCCTCTACTACAACTCACATATGTCAGCAAACCAGAAATTTAGTCATGCCCAGGAATGGTATTTGCAAAGTATACCTACATAGGCAAAATAGAAGCGTCGTGATGCCACCCAGTTGACTGAGACAGTGTCCCTGCTACACATTAAACCAGTTCCTCACACAGTGCTCCTTAGTCAGCACTGTTTCATTGGGAGAGCTTTGTAACTGACTTTGCTTGTGTCCATTTCAGTAGGCTGGGCCATGGGAAGGCATTATTATACAGGGAAATAATTTTTCCAGCACGAACATGACTAAGGACCATTGGCTTTGAGAAGGCCAATTTTCAGAAAAGGTGAACAGCTGGTAGAACCAGAATGCAAGTGAAGCATTTTGCAAAGAAAAGAAATCTTCTGTTTCCTCCTATTGCTTCCCCATTTCTCTCTCCTTTCCCATGAGGCTACTGAATTTCAAGGGTTTAACTCCTGATACTAGTATAAAGGATAAGTACTTTTTATAACATATTTTACAAACCTTGTTTTTTCCTTCACAACACTGCTCCAGCAATATAATTCCAGTCTTCAGGAATAAATAAGACAGAACTGACTCCAAAATACTACTTTTCTGAAACCTGTCCTATTTTTGGTATGATTTTGTATTATCAATTTCATACTTTTAGAAAGAAAAAATAACTGCCCCACTTCCAATCCACATATAAGTAATGCAAATTTGCTAGGAGGTTTAAGTTTTATTATCATACATTAAAGTTATCTACAGTAGGTAGTTCTGCTTTAATCTGTTTGCAGATTGCAAACAGGTTCATGTAACTCCCTATCCCTCAATAAGTCAGACCAAATACCATCACACATCTTCCAAGCAGCTCACAGCCGAACAATGTAATTTCCTTTCTTTCAATTTCTACCCTCTTCTTCTTCAGTGTTGTTTCCAAATTGTCCTGTTACTACTCTGAAACTTACAGTTACAGAAAGATTTCTATGTTCTTACAAAAGCCACACTTTAATCAGTTTTCAAGGCAATGTTCATGAACTTAGAGGCAATGATTCCTGATGTTATTCACATCAGGAACTCAGAGGAGCTTCACAGTTTGGTTTAACACTCACTTGGCAAAGACGTACTGTTAACTCACAGCTGTACCATCCATTCAGACTCCCAGACTTGGTGTGGTGCCATTCACTGTGTCCAGGACACTCTAGAAACCTGTGTTTCTCATAAATATAGAACCAGCTGCTTAGCTATGGATGGAGGAAAGTCTTATCATGTCTAATGATGTCATCCTGAAACACATGGAATCATAGAATGTTAAGGGTTTGGAATGAACCCTTAAAGATCGTCTAGTCCCAACACCCCCTGCCATGTGCAGGGACACTTCCCCAGCCTTAAACACTGCCAGGGTTGGGGCATCCACAACCTCCCTGGACAACTTATTCCCTTGTTCCAGCACCTCACCACCCTCACAGTAAAGAACTTCTTCCAAACATCTAACTTAAAATTCCCTTTGTTGAATTTGTACCTATTACTCTGTGTCTTATCACTACAGTTCCTGACAAAGAGCTCCTCTCCAGTTTCCCTCTAGGATTCTTCAGATACTGGAAGGCTGCTGAGGTCTCCACACAATCTTCTCTTTTCCAGACTGAACAGCCGCAGCTTTCTCAGCCTGTGTTTATGGGGGAGGTGTTCCAGTCATTTTATCAGCTTCGAGGCCTCCTTTTGGCTTGCTCCAACAGCTGCATGTCCTTCTTATGTTGGCGACACCAGACCTGTACATAGCATTCCAGCTGGGGTCTCACCAGAGAAGAGCAGAGGAGCAGAATTACCTCCCTTGCCCTGCTGACCCCAATGCTGCTTTTGATGCAGCCCAAGTTGAATTGGGCTAGGGAGCCCAATTCTTTCTGGCTTGCGAGCGCACACTTGCCGGCTCATGTTGAGTTTTTCATCAGTCATCACTCCCAAGTCTTTCAGCTCATCCTTCAGCTTTTCTGGCACTGGACTAACTTGGGGAGGGGTCGGAGCAACGACCCCTCGGGTAGGGCAGGGCCTGGAACCAAGGAGATGGCGGTCGGCCGGCCTCCCCCGCCGAGCAGCCCATGCGGGAGGGCAGGCTCCGCCACCGGCCGAGGCCAAGGACCAGCCCCAACGGGCCCTGCCGGCGCGGGCAGCCGCAGCCCCGGTTCCCCCGCCCGCCGTGAGCCGGGGCGGGGCGGCTGCGAGGGGCGGCGCCTCCGCGATTCCCGGGCCGCGCCGGGGGGAGGTGGCGGCGGCGGATCCGGGCCCGGCGGAGGCGGAAGGGGCGGGCGGACGTGGCCCTGACTCTGCGGGACGCGCGATGCTGGTGAGTGCAGGGAGGCCGCGGCGTTGTGTCGCAGCGAGGCCTGGCCCAGCCTGGCCCGGCCCGGCAGGACGCGAAGGCGGCGGCGCGGGGCCTGGCTCTGAGTCACGCCGCGGGGAACGGGGGAAGGGGCGGTCGGGCCCGGCCCGCCCGCCCGCCTTTCTTCTCCCGGGGGCGCTCCCGGCCCGGGAGCGCGGGGGCGGCGGTGGTGGCCGCCCGGCTCGCTCGTGGATCCGGCCGCGGGCCGGGCCGGAGCGGGGAGGCCGCGAGCTGCGCTCTCAGAACGCATCGCCCCCGTCGGGGTGCGGGAGCGCCCCGCTGGCTGCCCCGGCCCCGCAGGATCTGCTCGACCGCCGGGGGGCTGCCCGCTCCCTCCCTCCGTCCCCGGCCTTCCCCCGTGACCGCGGCCCCTGCATGGCTAGGGCGCCTCGGTGGCTGCCCCAGCCTTTCCGTCCCGCCCCGGCGGCTCTCAGACCTCGGGCCTGTCCTCCCGCAGCCCTCGCTGTGCCCCCGTCGGCCCCGGGACTGCCCACCCCAGCCATCCCAGGCCCTTCTCCTCCCACGACTCTGCCCTCTTTTCTCCCTGTGAGCTTTTGTCCGTAACCTCACCAGGCACTGTTTTGGGGAGTTCACCTGCTCTCCGTCCTCCCTGTCCTTTCCTGTGCTGCTTCCTTTCACCCTGTTCATCCCACAATCCCCATAGCCGTAGTGATACTCAGGTCTGTCTAGGAGCTTTTTGGTTGTACCTAGAGACATTCCCTAGCGCTCTCAGTACCATCATGGCTGGGGGATTTTTGCCACAGTTCTTCTTGGTCAACTTCTCTAGGTTTCTCTTGTTCTCAAGGACTGTGCGCCAGGCTTCCCCTTGTTGCCACCTACTGTTGTAGGTGCCCCGGTAACCTTTTGTTTGTCTGTTTGTGTACGTATTGTCTCTATCCAGATGACTAGTCTTGCATTTTTTGTTTCCAATAACCAGCTCATTTGTTTCCCAGTAACTTTGCCACTGCAAGCTAACCGTGTCCTGATTGGGATCCTTTCCCCATCCTTCTTGTTTCCTCTTGAAGTTATATTCCAGCATTGTCATTACCCTTGTGTTACCTTTCCCCTTCCAGTTTTCTTCTGCCCAGTTACCATTTCCTTCTTCATGTTTTTTTGCCCTTCTGATCTTACTTTCCTGTCATTAAAGCCTTCCTTGTGATCTCATCTAATACTCTTTTCTTTGCACATACTCCTTTCCTCTGTAGATTCATATACTGTCTCCCCCACTTTGTATTTAAATGCTCCAGCTATGCCTTTGAGGAGAAAGGAATTTTACCCTAGGTTAACTGAATACTTGTGTTCTGGTTTCAGCTGGCATAGAGTTAAACACTGAAAGGGCAGAGATTAATTACTTGGTTTACCTTATTTTGTTTTGATTTTTTACTGACTTCTTTAGCAGCTTTTCCCTTGATATATGTGTTCATATATAATCATGTACCTCAGCCCTAATACAGACACGTGCCCTGATGCTACTCAGGGAGAAAAAAATCTCTATTGGAAATCCTTTTGGCAGGACTGGGAGGAATAGTCCACAGGGGCCAGAAATACGAGGTGGCTACATAGCTTGAATTAGGCCAAATAATGTGAATTGGTACTTAATTGGTATGGAGTTTATTTGGTATACCTCCTCTTTGGGGAAGTAGCAAGATACTATACAGGTACCACGGTACGAAATTTTTACTCACAGTGAACTGCTGTAATGTTGTGTGTTGATGATTACATGTCTGTGTGGCATCGGCACTTTGTGTTTCTGATGGTGACTTGACCAGAAGGAAGTCTTCTTCATCTGCTTTGTAACTTCTTGTTTTCAGTATTTATAGTCCAACTTCTTATTGTGTCTGTCTTAGTTGCTTCGGTTCTTTAAGATTGGTTACATTTCACAGCCACCTCATGACTACGTGTTTGAGGTGCAGTTTAAACACTGGACATACTTGCCCCATGGAGGCATGGTGAGCACATTTGATCTCGGGATTAATTCATACACCTAACTCTAGAATCCCAGTTCAGTGCCTTGCATTAACAGCGTCTCTGGAGGAAACTTTCCATTGCTTAGCCAAGGATCATATAGAAATATAATCTTAGTTTGGGCACCTAAATTAGGCATATGTGTTTTGCTCCTTGGCTGACAAAATAGTGGTGGTGGTTTAGCATAATTATTCTTCTTCCACCTTGCTCCTTTGTATGCTGGTTTGAACTGGCCTTAAAACTTGGGCCTGTTGCTCGAACCGTCAGCATGAGAAAATCACATTGCTTTATTGCTTTATTAAATAACCTAAATTCATTTAAGATAAATGGATGCACACCCTTATTTGGATACTGCTTTGGGGATGCCTCTTTTTTGATTTAGCTTATTTGTAGTCTTGGTGCAAGCTCTTGGATTTTAGATGTATTATTACGAAAACAATACTGAGTCCTTAGAGAAAGTTCTCAGATACTCAGCTTAAGAAGTGTTATCCTACAACTTGTGTGTTAACATCTTGGAGTACTGCTTTTCATCTCTTGTGTTTCTTAGATAGTGCCTAGTTTTGTGTAGTTACAATTATTTCAGTAGAACCTAACTTAATGATGAGTCATATCCCAGGTGCCAGTGGTTGCATGGATTGGAAATACCTGGAATCTTCTCTCTTGCCACTGAGGTTTGATTTTTTTTTTTTTTTAATTAATCAAAGACCCCACAAAATTCTAGCGAATGAAACAGCTTTAAAGATGCTCTACTTGCACTTACACCACTCTCAACATCAAAAATCTGTATTATGAGCATGAAGTGAGGAATTTCCTAGTAAGAGGTCAATGTGTTACCAACTCTGCTGTTGTACTTCCTTTGCTGTCCAACAGGGTCTGTTTCTGTGCATCAGAAGGAAAACAGGGCAGATGTCCCACTTGGATGGGATATCAGGAGGATGTGCACAGGCAGTCCTAGCAGCCTGCAGCTTGGTGCAGTCTTCCTGCTGCACAGATCTGGAAGAAAGAAGAGTATGGAAAACTTGGCCTTGGAAGTTCTGCATGTGCTTTAGGAATGCATGATCTCATTTTAAATAGAATACTTAGGTGCTAGCATGTTTTTTAGGTAAGAGTACACTAATAGGAAAATTTTAGTTAACTGTATTTTTCAAGCTTATTTCCATGCAAGAAGTGGTTGTTGGAACCAACATTTAGAGGTCTGGTTGCAAATTATAATCTATTCAGCATGCAAACTTAAACAGCTATTTTTTTTTGGTTTGTTATGGAGACCACTGAGTTTCCCTTGCTTGATAAAAGAGAATTTTCAGTAAGAAAATATAATTATTGGAAAATTACAGAGGCATGTTGAGCTTGTCTACATGAGTAACTTACTGTTTTATTCTAAGAGTTGTTGGTTTTCCAATAGAAGAACTACTAGAACAAGAACAGATTGGCTGTTCATGTTTCAACAGTGGTGCAGTCCAGACCTGTTACACACATGACTAAATGACTTGATAATAAAATTGCTCTGAGCTGGTGTGCCCTGCTATAGTGCTGTAACTTGTAGCCTTTAATGTAATCACAGATTTAAACACTCCTTGCGTTATCCCAGCTTCTGGAAAGAGTACTGCTTTAGGAAATTATCTGTGTCCCAGTGGGTAGTTCTCTGTCAGTTTTCTCTTTACCCACAGAACCTCTGATGTCACAAGAGAGAACCTCTTCCTGTTGCTGTCTTACCTCTTCTGGTACAAGTCAAAATCAAATACATACTTTTTAACTAAACCAAACATTGATTATGTTCCACTTTATTTAATGTAGTGTTTTTCAACTCCTTCTTTATCTATGAACCTTAGAAAAATGAATGAAGGCTACTGTGAAAATAGGAAAATAGTAATTTCATTTTGCACCTCAGGGAATGGGTGTAGAGTCATATGTAAATTTTTGCCAGAGTTGGTGTCTCTTTCTCTCCAAATTTTCAGTACTTTCTTTGCCAGTAGTATCCCGAACTTGTAAAAAGAAGCAGGTGATTCTCACTCTGTTCTGTTCTCTGGTGATTCTTACCTGGAGCACTGCATCCAGTTCTGTGGCATCCAGCGCAAGAAAGTCATGCAGTTATTGGAGCAGATCCAGAGAGGGCCAAAGAAGTGATCAGAGTGATGGCACACCTCTCCTATAACTGAGAGAGTTGGGGTTGCTCAGACTGGAGAAGAAAAGGTTCCAGAGTGACCTTATTGAGGCTTTCATTCAGTGTATAAAGGGGGATTATGAGAAAGATGGAGGGAGACTTTTTACAAAGACCTGTAGTGGCAGGACAAAGGACATAAATTTTAAATGGAAAGAGGGTAGATTCAAATTGGTTATAAGGAAGGAAGGCTTTACTTTGGTGGGTGGTGAGGCATTGGAACAGGTTAACCAGAGAAGATGTGGATGCCCCATTTCTGGCAGTGTTCAAGGCCAGGTTGGATAGGGCTTTGAGCATCCTGATCTAGTGCAATGTTTGTCTGTGGCAGAGAGGTGGTTTCTAGGTGATGTTTAAAGGTGCCTTTCAACCCAAACCGTTTTATGGTTCTTGAATAAAAACAGTGTAACTTCAATGTGATGTTATTCCAAAATCTCAGGAAAAAAAAAATTGTATTATCTCCTTTTCTTCCCCTTTGGTTTTGGAATCAAAAGGTTCCCTGCTTTAGTTTTGTCTAATGAATACAAGGCATTGCTTGACAACAGGACTAAGAATAAAGGATTAAGAATATACATATTCTCTGACATCTTTGTAGTTATGCACTAGATTTGAATATCAGTTCAATACCATTGACTTCTGTTTTTCTTTAAATTAGAAGTACCTAAAGTTGATAGAAAATTCTCCTTGTCTTTGGATTTCATTAGTTTTGCTCTAGTTTGTGTTGCTGTATGTCTCAAGCTTGGTGTTATTGTGCAGAAGAAATGGATTTACATGTAGGATGGTGAGGATCATGGTGATGGAAAGTTTCTGCAGTGCAGGGAGCTCCTCACTCTGCTCTGATAATGTACTTATCTTTTGAAGACATGCACATGCTTCTCCTATTTTATTGGAGACTGGTGGCTTTGCTATTGGGACCCGGATGTATTTGATTCATTAATATACGAGGCAGAAAAAAGTGAAGTTTTTAAATTTGAAGCAGGCAGCTACAAAAATTTGGGTTACTAGTAAGGCAATTTCAGCCAAAAATGAAGTCAGAAACTTCTTGTATTTTTAATTTGCATTTGATGTAACTTGACTTTTTGTTCCTCTGTGTTTCAGGTTGGACAATATCTTAATGTGGATTAGAGTTCAGAACTGAGGCTGGTGGTGTGACCTGAGTTCACCCCGTTTTGCTCTGTAATATAAACTTAATTTCATATGTAAATTTGCAAGCTCTTTTAGTCTCACAGGTGGTGGAGACTGTCATTTGGAAGCTTTATCTAAAGTTTGGAGGACTGCATTGGGGGGAAAAAAGAGGATTTTAGGAAATAGTTCATTGTTTGTTAGCTGTTAGTCTTTTCATCCTGCTTTTCATAGTAATAATTTCATGGGCAAATGCGCTGCTTGCTTCTGGGTAGCCAACGGATAAACTTTTCACTGTACAATTGAAAATGCTTTTTTAGAATGTTTGCTTTTTTTTAAGAAAACAGACTGTTCTCTTACTCTCTTTTTTTTCGGAGATAACTTTGAAGAAGTTTTGTTATTTCTGAAAGTGTGCCTATGCTAGGATGCTGTCACTAATAGGAGTTGTATAAAATCAAAGTTTATATCCTTAAGAAGTTAAATTGATTTTGTTAGATTGTAATGCAGGCTTAGCTTTAAAACTTAATGGTGCAAGCTTAATCGAAAGGAAGGAGGATTTAAATGTGGGTGTTAGGGATGTGTGGCAATTTTAACTTTTACAAAATTAAGTTAAATTGTTTCACTTCTATACCAAGGGTGCCTGTTGCAGTCATTAGAGATCACAACTGATTAAAATTTGCTGAAAATGATACTGAATTTAAGCAGAACTAACTTTTTGTGAGGTATAAATTCTTTGCTGTAAGTTAAGGCAGCTAGAATTCAGACTTTGTAGTTGAACCAGAAGAATTACATACAAATCCCTTTTTAGATTTTAATGAGAAAGTTCTCATTCTTTTTTGGGCTGACTGTATTTAGGCATCTGGAATGAAATATATGAGAGTTGCACTGTTCATTGCCAACAGTTTACACCACAGTCGGAATCAAGATCACTAGCACATATATCCATGTACTTAATGTAAACACGATTTAAAAGGAAAGTAAGAAAATAAAGAGTGAGCGGCTTTCACAGGTCGTGATTTTGTTACATGCAGAATATGAATGTAGGTAACTGCAACAGTCATTGATTCATCCCTTATTTGTTACTTCAGAATGAAACATTAGTATGAAGGTGATTATGGGAGAAAACTCTTCAGTATTTAAGCTGTGCTCTTGTAGTACATTCAAATGTCTGAAAATATCAGACTGTTTGCAAGATTAATCGGTGTGACCGTCATCTTTATTTATAAATTGAAGTGGCAAATTGGACTGTCTTGATCAATTGAGCTCTTGCACAAATAACAAGAGGGAAGAAGTTGTAAAATTAGCAAGCTGCTGGGAAGAGGTTCCAGCCAGAATTGGTTTTTGCTTGTTAGCAACATATTAAATTTTTTTTAAAGTTATTGGTAAGAACTACTGCCTTCCAAGAGCATGAAAAAATTCTGTGTGGAAATATTATTGCAGGTGAAAATTCCTGTTTGTGTCTTTAACAGGGCAGTATGAAAGTGTGTGTTGCAGTGCATTGAGTGCTGTTATAATGTTGGGGGATTTGTGTTAGGGTTCATAGGCTTGCCCTCGATGTTCTGGTGGAGGGCATGCTGTGTCTGAAGCAAACTGTAAGACAACACTGTTTTCTTGGTGGAGATCAATAGGATTATGATGTTCTAGCTTATTAAGTTGGATTTAGTTAAGTTTTGATGTCTGGTAAGGTCTTTTGGGAAAAAATTATGAGTAAGAATTGTCCTTGCAGGATCATTAAGGTCTCTAAATTGGCCCAAGGTATTTCAGAGTTTCCAGCCCTTCTGTGTTTGTTCTTTCTGAATTGCATTGGATTTAACTTCCTGTTGCTGTTGTTTTGTTTTTGTGGGTTTTTGGGTTGGTGTTTGGTTGGGTTTTTTTTTGTGTGGTTTTTTTCCCCATTCTAAGGAAACAAGGTGTATTACTCTGTCTTCTGCTGGGAATGTTGGGTATCTAGCAATTTTCATGGCTTGTCCTCCTTCATTTTCCTTTTCTGCACCTTCCTGACTGATTCAAGAAGTCCATCTTCATGTGCATTGTCCTTCATTGTTTATGTTTATTTGGGTTTCATTGGGCTTTGTTTAGTGTTTTGCTTTCTTGTTTGTTTTGTTTTTTGTTTGGGTTTATGCAGGTTGTATCGTATATATGATTTAAGTGAGAGAGAAAGTGGGAATACTCAAGGCTCTTTATCTTATGTTGGCGGTTTGACCCTGGTTGCATGCCAGGTAATTACCAAAGCCCCTCCATCATTCCCCTCAAGTAGACAGGGGAGGACAAATATAATGAAAGGCTCATGAGTTGAGACAAGGACAGGGACAGATTTCTCATTGATTACTATCATAGGCAAAACAGACTGGTCTTGGGCAAATTAATTGAATTTGTTAGTAATCAAAATCAGAGCAGGTTAATGAAAAGTAAAACAAATTTTTAAAACACCTTCCTCCCACCTCTCCCTCCTTCTCGGGCTCTACCTCCTCCCCACCAGCAGCACAGGGAGACGGGCTGAGGTACAGTGAGTTCACCACAGACTGTTTCTACTACTGCTCAGGCAGGAGAGTCCTTCCCCTGCTCTGACATGGGATCTTCCCATGGGGGACAGTTCTCCATAAACTTGTCTTGCATCAGTCCTTCCCATGGGCTACATTGACTGCTTCGATGTGGGTCTCTTTGCACAGGGTGCAGTCCTTCAGGCACAGCCTGCTCCAGCATGGGTTCCCCACAGGGTCATAAGTCCTGCCAGGAAACCTGTTCCAGCATAGGCTCCTTTCTCCATGAGTCTGCAGGTCCCTGCCAGGAGCCTGCTCCAGCATGGGATTCCCATGGACTCACAGCCTCCTTTCAGGCATCCACCTGCTCTGACATGGGTCTCCTCCATGGGCTGCAGGTGGAACTTTGCACCTCTGTGGACTTCTGTGATGTGTGAGTGGGTCTCTACATCCCGGTGGTCCTCCATGGGCTGCAGAGGCATGACTGTTTCACCATGGTCTTCACAGGCTGCAGGGGAATCTCTGCTCCGGTGCTTCATCCTCCATTGACCTTGGTGTCTGCAGAGTTTCTCTCACATATGCTCATTCCTCTCTCTCTGAGTGCAGTTACGTCTGTGCAATAATTTATTTTCCTTCTTAATATGTACTCACAGAGATGTTACAGCCATCTCTGGTTGGCACAGCCTTGGCCAGTGGCAGATCCATCCTGGAGCTGGCTGGCATTGGCTCTCTTGGACTTGTGGGGAGCTACAGCCAGCTTCTTACAGAAGTCACCCCTATAGCCCCCCCCACCATTACCAAAACTTGCCACACAAACCCCATACACTTCTGTAAAACCTTCTCCCTTCTCTTCAGTGCACCCATATCTTGACTTGATTATCTTTGTTCTTTTCCTAATCTGCAGCATTCCTTTTTCCAAGGTATAAAAGCTGTATTAAAAGTGTTTGAAGAAGCTATGAAACACATTAACTGCAGGCTCAGTTAAAAAATAGTGTAGAGTCTACATCCTGTTTTTAACACAGGAATATGCAAGACCTTAGGTTAGAAAGGACATTTCAGTTTAGGAGCAGTCTACAAACTTTCTACATAAGGATTATTTCATCAATAGCAAAGTGAACTCTCTGAAGATGGCCAAGCAAAACTTGAAATGTTTTCCCTATGTAGTACTTAAGGATGTAGTCCCTTGCACTGTTTTCCAAATTGATGTTGATGCAGTAAAGCAACCATAAAACTTATTGTTTGTGGGATTCTGAATATTGCCCAGCGTTTACTTTGGTTGGAGTTGCAAAAGGGAGAGTTTGCTTGTGTAGAGTACGACAGCACGGTGTGGATTGTTTGGGGCTTTTTTGTATTAGCTGTGGCATTATTGTAGGGAGATACCTGTCAAAAGCTGCTAGAATTGTTTGTTCAAGGAAGACAAAGGTAAAGCTGAAAGGAAGAAATAAAGAATGTTAAAGAATAGGCAAAGAGAAAGGAAAAAGTGGCACACTCCAAGTTTCTTGGTTTTATTCTGATGAGTAGTTATTGATATTTTAGAAAAAATACTTGTATTCAGGCATACAGATAAATCACATCAGTTAAAAAGGCTTTTAGTGAGGACAATCATGGATAATTTAAGTAAATAAGAAAAGTGTGAAAACTGCAGTTCCAAGTTACTTACGTATCTTGTGTTTAAATTTGAATGTAAAATTGAATTTCAGAGTCTTTCTAGCTGTGAAGAACCTGTCCAAGCTTTGTTTTATTTGTTCAGCTGGCAACTGTATCATTGGCACATGAAGTAATGTAGGAGTGTATTAATTACAGTGCTTTAGATATCATTGATCAGAGCTGTAAAACATGGAGGAGGGGGTGTGGGGAGAACATTGAAGCCCAAAATGAAGTCACTGTTAGGGAGGTACAGTATTAACCACCCAAAATTTACACCAAATTACTGGCAAATTACACATACTTGCTTCTAGTTTTGTTTTTTTTTTTGGGTTTTTTTTTTTTTTTTTTTTTTTTTTTTTTTTGGTTTTTGTTTTTTGGTGGGTTTTTTTGTGGTTTGTTTTGGTTTGGTTTTTTTGTTTTTTTTTTTTTTTTTTTTTTAATGCTGCACAGAATTTTTTACCAGACAACTTTTGGAAGGGAGGGAGTGCATGCCTACATCTCTGCCTTTTCTCATAATGAACTGAATTTATCTCCCTTGAAAATGAGATGTGCTAAAGCTTTTCACACTACATGTAGCTCTGTGTTTTGTAATAATACAGAGGAACTGAACATTGTAATTTTTGTAATTTGTCTCTTAAAGATCTTCACTGAAAAGGGAGAAAAATTTCTAGTATTTCTCTTCTGATACTGATTTCTGGAATAACCATTTTTTTTACAATAGTTGTGTCATTTTGCTGGGGCATGGTGAAAATGTCTCCTATAGGCAGATTCTCCAGATGTTGATTAATTACACATTTGTAGCATATGAAGTGCTAAGGATATTATGCTTGTTCCTAGTCTTGCTTTAAGAATTGTGTCATGTGAAGTGCATAAACTGTCTACCTAGCTCATAGCCTTTATATTTAGTGGCCTAAAATAATTCTGGACAGAAATGTGAGTGCTATATAATGTTGCATGCAGGACCACGACTCAACTAAGGATTGTTACCGTGTAGAACTCATAATGCTAACACATCAGCTGAAGTCAAGATACTTTGGAAACTTCATAGTGCTTAAGGTTTTTGAACTTGTTTTTAGTGACATTCATTCCACCATAGCTTATTAGCAAAACTTGGTTCTCTTCCCAAATGGGTTTGGGTGTAGTATGTTTAAATCTGGTCACTTAAACTCATGCTATTAGACATGACAAGAATATTTTCCTCATATTTGAAATTAGGCAAGAGATAAAATAAGTCTAGAGGTTGTGCCTCTTTATTGCATCTTTAAAACAATGCTGTTTGGGCTCTTGCATCAGCTGGGAAACCTTGCTCTGAACCTAGCAAGTTCTTTCTGTGCAAGAAGCTGACAAGTTCAAATTCTGTCTGTAATTACTGAAGTGAACTATCTTGAAGTATGTAATTTAGAAATAAGGGGTTGTGGGAGAACAACAGGTGATGCACAGGCCTTGGAGCTGTAAAGCTGAAAGTCGTATTGTGTTAGGATGTAAAGATTAGGTATTTGCTCCAGCAGATGGCTTGGGATGCTGAAAATCCGGTGAGGTCTATTATGTTTTTTATTATTATTATTAACCCAGATAAAATCTGGTGAGGTCTATTATGTTTTTTATTATTATTATTAACCCAGATAAAAGCTGGGTTAACTTTCACATTTTCTTGAAGGCCTCTTCCAGCATACGCATCATTTTCCAAAGATGTGGGATATCTAAAAAATACTCTTTATTATTAGATTATCAATAAAAACAAGCCCAGTATTTTCTAATGCAGTGTATTTCTTTGCATATGATGTTTATCTATCATGATGTGTGTCCCCAGGTAATGAAAAAGAAGGAGTAACATTTCTTTTAAGTCCTTCAAGACTGTTTTAAAGTTTTGGCAGAAGTGTTGCCTCTTTTTGTTTGGACTGTTTTAATTGCAGTACTTGAGTGCAGGGTTGAAAGATTGGCTGGCATTGAACGCTATCATCCTGCTGCATCAAATTGTGCATATGTTGTCTGGAAACTGCAGGGGTGGTATTTCTCATGCAAATATAGCTGCTCCTGATGCTATAATGAAGTTTGAGTTCTCTCATCCAAAGCTGCAGAGTGGATGTTTCAACTCAGGCAGCTGATATTATCCTTGAAGCAGGTCAGCAGCAAGTCTGATCTGTTTGGGTGAGAAAGTGATGGTCAGTTCAAGACCAGCTCATGCGTAGTCCTGCCAAGAGCACTTTGCAAGGGAGAGATCTCACTGATTTAAAGGTCATGACTTAATGGTGAGGTTTTAATTCAGGCAGTTGCGCAGAGTCTGGGCACTGAGAAATCTGGCTTAGGAACTCCTTCTCCCTCTTTTTAGCAGTTGGGATGTTGGGTGAAGAGATGCAGTGTAACTACTGTGGACTCGATTTGACCTTCAAGAATTTTTTGCCTAGGAAAAGCTTTTGTGTATGTGAATCAGAATAATAGCACTTTTCACATGAAATAGAATATGTTTGTATATAATAACAACTGTGCCAAGTAACAAAGCCTTGTGTTATCCCTGCTCTTTTTATAAATTTAATACCATAGTTTAGTTTAACCACTAAGTACGATAGTTCTTTTCATAAATATGCTTTTGTAGTAGAGTATTCTTACATATTGAAATTTTATTCTTAAAAGTAATGTATTAATAATTAAAGTAATATATTGTAAAGTAATGTTAAAATAATGTATTAATAATTACCTTTCTATTTTTCTGTACATGAATAAATCTGGAAGAAATAGATAGTAGTTAATAGAATTATTCATCTAGTGCTCTATTTTCTGATTGTTAGCTAGTAATTAACTGGAAGAAGTAAATTGCTTGAGTCTAGGAAGATAGTGAGATGATACTGTCATTCTGTATTCATGTGTTTAATTGCAAAAGTCAAATTTGATGCCAACCAGAGGATAGTGAGTTAATGTCAAATGCAATGGAATTACAACTTAGAAAGAATATTTTTATATAGTGGACTGCATGTGAAAATAAAAACCAAAATTAATTTATTTTCATAGCGTTGTTTTTAATAGCTACATCCTGACTTAAATACAGAGGTTTACTTTAGGGGAAGGGGAGGGAAAATTATTAGACTGTGACTGAGGAGCACCTTGAGTTGAAACGATTCTGGGAAAATGTAGTATTCTTAGATGCACCAGGGTACATAAAAACTAGGAGATGTTTAATTAGAGAGGAGAGTTAAATATTTCCATCATCATAGCAGGGGAAACTCAACATCTGCTGGTTATGCTTTCTGCTAACTAGCAAGGGGTTAGCCTTTTGTTAGAAGCTCTTACACAGCAAATAAGTATTTTGTGTTAGGTTCACCAAAAAGTTTTTTATACAAATGCACTCTAAGCCCAGGCTGCTTGCTGTTGGCAGATTATTAAGCAAATGAGAGTCATTTAATTCTTACATGTAGTGCAGTTGTTGTGGAGTTGCAGATTCAAAGCCATGTCTTCTTTAGTACCAGATTTAAGTAATGAAAGTGTTTCTGCTCTCCTGGATTGTAGACATGGAATTAATTTTCTTGCTTTTATTGCGATGCTGACTTAGGATCACAGTCCAAGACTGTGGGTGTGTAACATGCACAGAGTGCATGTGGAGGTGAACGGCCACTCATGGACCTTTGTTCTTCCTGGCTTTTGTTGCTCAGTCCTGAAAGTCCATCGTCAGTACTACTGCAGCAGGTTCAGTTTCCAGAAATTAAAGAGGTTAAATACAAGCAAAGTATGATCTAGATTGCACTTCAGCATTATGATGCATGATTGTCATGTGTCTTTAATAACCAGCTTGCTGTAATTAGAGAAACAAAAATGGGAGGGTTGAATTCTAGATGTGTCTTTGCTAAGTTGTATATTGATTGAATTCTTGCTTTTCCACCTAATCCTCTGAGTAACTGTTTCCCCTGTAAAAAAGAAAATTAGCTACATAATCAGTTGTATGTCAGATTAAAATGAGACAGTACTTGTTGCTGAGACTGACGTAATGAAAATACTTCTTAGTGTTATTACTTAGAGCTGGAGATTTAAATGTGTATGGGTGATGGGAAAGCCAAGGACTGTGAGGAGTGGTAATTTTTGTGTTACTGTAGTAAGACAGCCATTGACTGAAAAGAATGAAAAAAAGTCTCTATCTTAGCCGGTCTTTTTAGGGTTCAGGAGAAAAGACAGAAGAGAACTTCAGATAACTGGGTGAAAGTCAGGGAGGGTATAACAGAATACTTAATTTTCAAAACTCTGTGAAGCCTGGAGTTGAACATGGAATAGCCTAGAAGTGGCTGTGACAAAACACCTATGGCTTAACTGTAGGTCCTAAAAGAATATATTTTATTTTCTGCTGCTCAGAGACCAAGAACAAATAATAGGATTTATTTGGTCTCAGCCTATACTATTCTTGAAATTACGGAAGGGTTCATGTGAACAGATTTATCATAAAGCTGTATTGTCTGTAGAAAAATGGAACGCGGTAATGTTTCACTGTGGTTTGAGTATTCCAGTCAGTGAGTAGTGATTCCAGTCATGGTGCAGAATGACAGAGTGGTTTAGGCTGGAAGGGGTCATCTAGTCTAGTCTCCTTGTCTTGGGGAGGGACACTGTCTATTAGATCAGGTTGCTCAAAGCTCCTTTCAGCATGGCCTTAAACACTGCCACCGTCAGGCAGCTGCAGCTTTTCTGGGCAGCCTGTTCCAGTGTCTCAACATCACCCTGACAGTAAAGAATTTCCACTTTATATCCACTCTGAATTGACCCTCTTAATTTAAAACCATTGACCCTTCTCCTGTAACTACAGTTACTAGTAAAAAGTCTTTCTCCATCTTTCTTATAAGCTCTATATGAATAGAAAGACTCCAGTAAGATTAAGTTGGTCCTGACTTAGTACAACTCTCTTATTTGTGGGCTAATTTTTTACACTGTCATTTTCTGGTATATACTTAATTTTGTTGCTTTGGAGGATAAGTCATGTTAAAATTGCAAACATATTTTTATGGACTTTTATAAAATTGGACCTTCTCTGCTTGATGTTTTCAGTGGACTTTTCCAGGTGAATGTGTTCCTTCACCATAGTATCATGAGGCTGATGAATTGGTAGCCATCTTTTTACTGTGTCCCAAACTTTGTGCACTTAAAACTCATGGGAGTAGTGCATTTTCTTACTTTCTGATTGCTTCATTCACAATTAATTCGATATTTATTCTGTGTACTTCTATTAGTAGTTCTTTCTTCCCACCATTATTGACTGTGTGTTCTCTTGCTGGTAAAATGATATTGAAGTGGTGTTCTTCTACATAGCAAAGAAATTAATATAACCATATGCTTTCCAGATAGAAAAATTCTCTGCTACCAAAATGCCTTGGCCTTTCAGGTTGCCTGTAATAGAATCTCAAGTTTGGAAGAGTTATTGATAACTGAAGAAAAAGTTACTTGTGGTATCTTCTTGTTAATCTTCGATACCCATAAGGATGTTTGTTAAGCAATGAGCTACCACAGAACCCAGAGCTGCTCAGAAGTACTGGAGTTTTACTGTTGAATGGGAAGGAGCTATTTACACTTGCTGGTAAATAGTGTCTGCTGCTTGGAAAACTTTTTATTGTTATGTTTTGTTGTTAGCATTAGGGTTTTGTTGTTAGCTGCACTGATCTAAGTACCTACAGCCTTTAGATAACTCTGGGTACTAACTGTCTCATTTTGTGGTGAATTGCTAAATTATGTTCCTTGGTTTTGGTATTTCACATCTTAAGATGGATTTCTCATCTGTATAAATGACAGTATTTCAATGAAATAATAAATTTTGTATCTTTAGTGTGGATAAACTTGGACTGTCATATAACATGTATGTTTTCTTTTCCTGTTGCAGGTTATCCTCCTGGGAAACATCACTTTTTGTGTGTAAAGAATATCTTGCTGAGTTGCTGCAACTGAGTTTAGAATGTTACTTGACTTGTGATTCTGATGGAGGAATAACAAGATCTCAGGCTGCTGCACTGGAAAACTTTACAGGAAATACAAAATGTCATCGAATAGGAGTCAGAACCCACATGGACTTAAACAGATTGGTCTTGACCAGATATGGGATGACCTAAGAGCTGGAATTCAACAGGTTTACACCAGACAAAGTATGGCGAAATCCAGATACATGGAACTCTACACGTATCCTAGTGCCTATGATAGTTATTGCTTTCACTGCTGGTATATTAGAGACAGCTTTTTACTTTTTTAGACACAAAATTGCTCCATAACTATTTCACTTAATGGCTTTTAAGAATGCATGGTTTTGTTTTGAAGATTGGCCTTTTCTATTTAATATTACTGGCAAATAACAGGAACATTCTATTGTCTGGAAAACTGGCTTCCATAATTATTAAGGCTACCTCTGTATTTCAGGTTTGATTAATATTATCTTTAATAGAGCACATGTTTAAAGAGATTTTATTAAAATGTCGAATTTTGAGTCCATAATGCACACAAAGAAAACAGAAATTCCTCTTCTTTTCTCTGTTAGTCTCTGGCATTATGCTTCAGGTCTTACTGATAATCATGTCCAGTTACCTGGAAATTTTTCAATTGTTGTTCTCTATGTAATACTTCACTGTTGACTTGATTGTGTAATTTTCCAGATGGAGTGCGAATGTCTCCAGTGGATTTTGCTTTAATTCCTTGCTTGCATTGGAGAGCTATTTTCCAGCATCTCCCCATTCTGGGTGTTGTTATAAGATGCTGGAAGGGGGTTAACCTCCTTGTTCAAATGCACTGAGGTACTGTTTGGAAGATCATAGGAAACTTGTTTCTATTGGGTAGTGTATAAGGATTTTTAAAAACTAATTTGTAGGAGAAATGTGTCTCTTGTTGTGTTATAGCTTCGGTGTTTGACTTTAGGACTTAATTTAGAAAGGAGATTCTTTTTTATTTTGCCTATAAGGTGGCATGTAAATGGATTTGATGACCTTCGTTTTCCATCTTTTGTTCTGCCCTGACTCTTGTAACCTTGTATTGCTCAGTAAAGTCAGCACTGCTTAAGAAGGTGGTGGTCTACACACTTTGCTGTACATATGATAGAAATGATGACTGAATACATTTCCTATCATTAAGTAGTTCTGCTGGTTTTTTCTATCAGTATTTAGAGTTAGGTTTTTTTTAATTAAGTTATTATTCTGAACTAATGTGTATAGCTGTTGCTGTCACTGATTTGGAATTGCAGCATATAAAATTTTAGTCTGTATTAATGTTTTTGAAAGGACAGAGTTTGAAGGCTATAAACTAGTCGATTCTGTAGTTCCCTGGACTTTCTAAGGTAAAGTTTCTCTATACATGTAATCTTAGCATCAACGTGTAATCTTTTCTATCTGCAGAATCCATGCTCCAAGCCATGGTGGGAGAAGCCCTGAGCAGCCTACCGACTGTTTCTAGGATACTTTTTTAATTGTGATGGGAAGAAGAAATAACATGTGTTTAGGGCCAGTACTTTTCCTAAGATTTAAAATTAGTGATTTCTTGCAGCGCTAGGTTGAACGTTGGTTTTGACTCAGTGAAACAAGTCCGTAAAAGTTGAATGTCTGCTAGAAATTTGACATGCAGTCGAAGCTCAGAGTTTTTTCTCGTGAGTGCCTTTAATATATTCTTGTTCATGAGGTCTGTTAAGCATGGCAGCTGAAGACTAACTACTGATTACAATGGTAATGGTTAAACACTGGCTTTTTCCCTCTCCTGGTATTCTCAAAGATGCTCAGAATGAAGCTGTAAAAGGGATATACTATCTATTAGTTACTCATTTCCTCCCTGCTTCTGCTTCGAGGAATTGTTGGTACGAAAATAAGGACTGTTTTTGTTAATTTCTTAAGTTAATTAATTTAGGGGGTCATTTTGGTGGTGTCCAAAGTCCAAAGTTTGGACTTTTTCTCCAAGTGTTTGGACTTTAATATAATAGTTCAATAACTCAGAATATTTGGTACTGGTTAGGCTGAGTATTTAATCTCTTATGAAGATAGCAATGCATTTTGCATCCTATACCAAGTACATGTGTTCACAAGTTGTGCTTAAAAGATTGCACCCCTTTCAAAGCAGTAACTGTGACATATTTGCCCAGTCTTTGTGTACAGCAAGTCTTGTAGTCTGGTAGACTTCTTTTCAGGAAGCTTTGCTTATTAACCAGTTTAGTTTGGAAAGCAGAACAGCTGCAGATGAGTTTCAGTTGCAGCTGTAATTGGTCTGAAGATCAGCTGTACTTACAAGAATGTCTTGACAATTGACAGTTTAGTCTTTCCTCATCCTCTTTTGTCCTCTTTCTCTCTTTCCCTCTCCACTCCCTTTCTTTTTCTTGTCAGAATATTGCTCCTGAAATGGATTTCATTTTATCCCTGTAACTTATAAGAGGGGAACTGTGCAGATAAGCAAACATACCTTCAGTCCTGTATCTGCTATCGATTTTTCAATCAAAATTGACTGGAGATGTAGAAGATTTTGTTGTGCCTTATTCAAGTACCTCTGGAAAAGAATTAGAATAGTTAACGCAATTCAAGCAGTTCAGACCTCTGTCACAACTGCACTTGTTTTCTTTGTTCAGAGGGTCTCTTTATGAAATGGTAAATTCAGTTTCTTGAGTACAGGCTGGAGCCTGTGCTTAAGGTGGGTTTTTTCCCCTTCATTTCAGTGGGAGCAGAAACAAGCTGATTATTCCAGAAGTTTTCTAGATCTGAGAATATTGAAGAGGTGAACGAAAAATTTTGTTTCTGAATGGTGGTTACCAAGTTCCTCATCCATACTTCTTGTAATTTAGATTTATTTGTGCAAAATTAATTGCAAGGTACCTTTTTTTGTGAGATCAGATGATCATGTCTTTCCTTCTTGTGCGGTTTGTTGTTTTGGTGTTTCATTTTTTTCCCCCACATGTGATATTCTTGAAAATGAAATCTAGATGTTTTTCTGTTCCTTACCCAGATACTATGTATTTCTAGTACTGAAGAGCCTAATCGTTCCTATAACAGTAATTAACATCATCTGACAACCAGTATTACAAGCTAGCTCAGAATTACATGCCAAACATTGACTTTATGCCAAAAAGAGAAATAGCCAATAAAATTAACTAGATTTCTAGGAACAATAGACCTAACAGACTACTAATATTGTGAGGGAAGGGCCTGTTCACCTTGTTTTCCATTTAGTGATTATTAGTTTGGAGGCTGTGATCCGCAGGACTCTCTTGTAAAAGTCAGTGTTTGGGGGAATATGTATACATCTCCTCGTGGCATTTAGTCTGTTTGGAGGAAACTTCAATTAGTCTGTCCAAGAGAGAACCATACTTTTTTGTAGCAAGTTTTGAGTTTCTGTTTTGAATTGTTGGTTGAAAACCTATTACTAGTTTACTAGAATTATTCTTACTCAACTTATTCATATTGCTGTAGGCCACTTGTCTTTATAGCCACCTCTTCTTAACTCCATTTGGCAGTGATAAAATATTCATACATCTTGTGCTATTTTCTTCTCTTTTGGCAGAAAGTGATGTCCATTTTTCAAACTAATTGTATGGTGAGCCTGCAATTTATTTTCCTCAAACCTCATAGTATGAGAGGATGAATTGGGGTTTACTTGACATTTGTATTGAAAGTCAATAGAGAGAATGAAAGGGGTTTGTTACTTTTTTTGTTTTATGTATTTTAAGAAGATTCTCAGGCCAAGTACTAAAATGTTACAAAACTTTGCTACACTGTATCAAAGTAGTGTAATTTTTCACAGTGACTTAGACAAAGAGCTGAGTAACTTTGCTAAAATGTTTTATTTTTTTTTAGAAGCACACATCAACAATTTTCAGATACCACTGGTGAATGGAAAGATTAGCGGTGTGCTTCTCTGTTGTATGTGTGCACTCTTTATTTGAAATGCCAAAATTTTGACATAAATTCATGCTTTCACTGCCCTGATGTACAAAACATAACCTGAGAAGCATATTTAGGCATTCTTTTAAACAATCTAGTTAATTTATGCCCATACAGAACAGACTAATCTTTTAGTCCAAATTTAATATTTAAAGAAAATTTGAGAAAAAATTAGTTTAAAGAGTCCAATTGCTCTTAATTTATAACAGATGAGATTTATATCTACGTGAGAATATCTTAAAATGTTGTCAGTGATAAGAAGAGTTTATAATACTGTAGAAGGTATGATGTGGTTAACTAAGATGTAAGTTGCAATGTCCAGATTGCAGTGTTCAGATTGGCTTTCAAGGTCTTTCATGTGTTATATACATAAAAATTACACTATTGATTTCAAAAGGTTCCTAGAATACATTTCATTAGTTGATTGGCATCATTATCATATAGGTCTTATGTGGAAATTTGAAGAAAGTGACTGAATTTATTGTGACTTAAAATTTGCTCAAGTCTTACACCAGTAAATTGGATCTTAAAAATGTGTTTCTTACATTATTCCATTATTAGCTATCATTAGTAAATATTTTCAAAATAATTGCTTGAAGTTTGTCAAGGATAGGTAAAAGCTAGGCTGTTCTGTCACATTTCATTATTTTATGAAAAATCCTTGCTTATTGTGATTCAATTTTGTTAACTTACTTTAACAAAGTGGTGGCTACTGACTATCCATTGGATCAAATATAAGTAATTGTATATCAGAAAAGGTTACTGTAATAATTTTATAAAATGGGATTTTTTTCCTCACATATTAGCAAGTGATATAGGAAAATACTGTGTTGAACATTAAATAATTGTCGTATGCTTGCACTTTAAAAATACCAGATGACTCAGTATAATCTGTCTGTTCATAAAATAGAAAGTGTAAATATATTTAACTTTTTTTTACCTGTGAGTAGATTCAGCACCAGTAGTATATGTTGACCAAGCAAAACCATGAAGCTCTTTTCTGGCATCCTTTGCCAAGGTCTTTTGTAGTTGCTTCTATTGCAATCTTTTTTCCTTTTTGAATTCGTGTATTGTAGTAGGATTTTAGATCAGCAGACGCATATTAAAACTGAAAATATTTAATTTTCTAATCACATGAATCTGTTGTTACCAGGCAGCACAGTATGTTCTTGGTTTTTTTTCTTTCTGAACAGATTATTATGCTCTTTCTATGCGAAAAGATACTGAGGTGTTAGGGCATGCACTTCTTATTTACATCTCAGACACTGTTCCACTTTCTCTTAAGATTCTATTACTCTTAAGAGTGTCATCCTTTCACTTCAGTGTCAAATTGTTTAAGGTCACTTTGGATACATCAAGGCAGCCTCTTCTGTCTGCTACTGTTAGTCCTGCATATATTCAATATCTTATTTCATAGGAATTCTCATGTTCCAGTTAGTGCTTGTGTGAAACATGAAGGCAGAAGTAAATGTATTTGTTGATATGTTTCAAGGGTACATAATAGAGTTTTTCTTGTGTGGAAAGGTACATATAATTGTGTGTATTTACAAAGATTGCATCTTCAGTTTGAAAGAAGGGCAGAATATGTTTATATTTGTGCAATCATTTCCTTTATGCACTCTTCCACAATGATTGCTTGCTGTTCTACTTGCTTTTTATAGTAACCAATAATATTCTGTTCAGAACTAACCTCTGTCAATGCAAAGAAAGAAATTTAAAAGCAGCCTCAGTTATGGAGGTTCTTATGCTCGCTGGCATAAAGACTTTGTTTATGGCATAAGACTTTGTTTATGCATTTGGCTTTGAAATTTTGTGTTTTCCTTGTAACAGTGCTTCTGTGGGATGCACTTCAGTTTATGCTGTAGAGAGAAACAAGACGTTATCTATTAGTCTTCAGATGGCTTTTGCTGAAAGTGTCTATGATCTCAGACTTGTAGAAACATGTTTGAGCTGAGTTATGCCTGGATTTTCATAGCAGCTGCATGGCTGATGCTGTAATAGCTTCTCAGTCTCTTGCCTCAGTCCTTTCCTGACCAAAATGGTTTGTCTAAAGTGGAGTATTTTAGGGGAGCAGTTGTATCAAATCTAGAGACTAATGTATCAATGTATCAAAATCTATCAATTGAAACTTAATCACAAGTGGTAAATGTGTGAGTTTGGGTACAGGATCTTAACTTTGTTTGTTTGCTTTCTCTGAATTGCTTTGTGGGGATAACCCTTACTTACTGGATGATGAACTGAACATAGATAAAATCTCTTGCTTATACCTTCGAGAAAAGAATGAAGGTTTCTGGGGTGTTTATTTTACTGCTGCTCCTCACAAAGCTAAAGTGAGTGTTTAAAGCACTTGTTCTGAAAAGCGATTGGTTTTTCACAACCTTATAATTTCAAAAACTCATGCAAAATTCTTTCATCCATTTGACTCACAAAACATTAAAGTCATGTAGGCATGTCCACTTCTCTTAGCATCTTCTCTTATGTCTGGGGTAATCCAGCCTAATCTTCTGGATTTCAACAGGACTTGAATGGCTTTAATTTTGAAGAAAATATATAAAGCTGTTCTTTAGTAAATATAATAATCTGTGTTATTTGTAATAGAAGTGGTTGTACAATAATACAAAGCTTCTATAGCCTTCCCTAGCAATTTTCCTATCAGTGTTTGCAGTAATTCTCTATATGATGTTCTTGCATGCCTTTGGTGTAATCTAGGAAAATACAGATTTTTCACAAAAGTGGAATTAATCTCAATTTAGTCCTGCAGGCCAGCTACTGAGCCTGAAGTTAATTACTGCTTAAGGTCTGTGAAACAGTAAATTTATGCCTAAAACTGACCTTTATTTTCAAGAGACTAGAAGTAATGAGAGAGAAATTGTGATTGGGCAGTTGTTTGGCCTGTGTTATTGTGGGCATCTCTGCGCTATAGTTTTCTGCTGTGTTCTGTTCATTCTGCTTCCCTTTCAGTTCCTTTAATTTTACATACCTGCTCCTCACACAGACTTCTTCCAGTTATTTTCCATAGCAAAATGAAAGAACTCTGGGGACCTGGCTGTGCTGTTTAAAGGTGAACCACTTACTACCTCAGCAGAACTATTTTCTTTTAAAAACTTTAAGACTTATGCAAAACTGAATGATTTATACTCATCAGTGTAGAGTGCTTTCTTGTTGTGTGTTGAATTACACAACTGATAGTTTTTCTTATATAATTTTGGTTTGCAGTTGCTTCCAGAAGAAAAATCCTGTATGGAGTACTTTGGTACTTTTCAAGGGCAGAGGGTAGATTAGAGTTGACCATGACATGCTCAAGCTTGTGTTCTGTTGGTATACTTGCTCAAAAAATGTATGCAGTGCTGCTGAAAGTGCCTGTTTCACTTCCCCAGTGTGGACACAGAAGTTGGGATCTGCTCACCAAAGGGTCTGGGGCCAGGGACCACTGTTGGTTGTAGTGTTGGTTACTTCCCCAGTCCTCATGACTGTTTGCTTGCATGAACTCCCATGCTACTGGAAACCAGGTGGCAAGTAAGCTCTCCAGCTGGATTGTGTGTTAGGGCCATTTCCTCCAGTGGAAGTGATCTCCTACAAGGCCTCAAATACATTAGGGTGTGGCAGCATGGGATTTTTTTTTTTTTCCTGTTGCCTATCTTTAGAAACTGAGCCAAGACTGTCCAAAGTAATGTAAATTATAGTGGTGACAGAGGTGGTAAAAATAATTTGTCTTTGGTTGCTTTTTGTTTTGAAGACTTTTGGAGGAGAATAAAGTTTTGAAAAGGAATTTAATCTTGAACAGCAAAATGCTGAATTATTTTATAAACTTTTTTGCAGTTTTCTACCTCAAATTTATTTTAGACAGGAAAATTAAATTTCTCCTTCACTGTAGGGAAGGTGTAGAGGTCATATGAGATTGATCATGATCTTTTCTTCCTCTAGGTGGTTTGTCTTCTGGGCCAAATCTGAAGTTCAGCAGTCCAAGTTCAGCAGCTTGGGGATCTGCAGAGCTTCACTGTGGTTCAAACTTTTCTATTGATGAATTAACTTCTCTGCTTGTTATGGTATGCAAATTGCTATACGGAATTGTGCAAACACTCCCAAAAATGTTTCCTGGTAACTGTATATGTATATAGCTTCCAGCATACCATGCATTGAGGGATTTATTTTGCTTTCTGCAACTAGGAATTCTTTTCATAGCATTCCTGTTGTGATTCTCAGATGGACTGTCATACACTTTGTTGTAAGCAGTGCAAATCTAATTTTGTTTTGAATATGTCAGTCTTTCTGTCAGGGGCTGGCTCTAGCAGATGGGGGGGACAGATTGTAAACAAAGTGTGAGGGAGCATGCTTTATGTAGAATATGTCAAAGAGTTACACTTGCATTGTTCCACACAAGTCAAACTGAAGTGAGTTTGCAACTAGAGCACTTCAAAAGTGCTGTCTTGGACCTTTTGGCTAGCAAATCTCAAGCCAGAATAAAAGATAAAGATGAGCATTACTGGAATTACTTTTGTTGCAGCTCTGAGGTGATTACTGTCAGGCATGGACAAAAGGTCTCAGTCTCTGTGTTTACTTTACAATGAATCCTGGGTTTAATAGTAAAATGTATGGGGTAAGAAAAAGGCTTATGTCTTCTAATCTTGGCCTTTTATTTTTCTGAATGCTGTTGTGATTGTTTGTAGAGATGAATAGAATGTTTTTGTCAGGCAGTACTCTCAAAACTGCAAGAATTATCCTTCATCTCGACAGTCTTCCTATTTTCAAGCGTGCTCAAAGCCACTTGGGATAAGAGAGGGGAAGAATGAGACAAGACTGTCAAGGGGGTATTTATGAATCAGCCCTAATTTCATAATATCATGATGAAGTTTTCCATAAACAATTTAGAAAAATTTATATATTAGCTATTTTAAAATTAACCTGTGGGGTAAACCTGCTTTTCTTATTTGTGGCAAGACAATAAGTTGCATATCTAGAGGAAAATGGTTGTGCTGTGTGGTGTTCTTCACTTGAACAGAGAATTCTGAAATCAAAGTGTAGATAGTAAAAGTAGCAACAGTGCCAGGGAATTTGAGCAAACAAATGACTAGGAGGTGGAAGAAATCATTAATGTCCAGGAAATCAGTGGCTGATAAGAGGCTGAGTAAAAGCTCAATTGCTTCAATTCAATACAAATGAAGTCTATGTTATTGGCTGACATCGTGGGAAATTTACTTACTGGCATCTGGATGAGTTAATGGATAAGAAATAAATGTACGCAGTGTATTTTCAAGAAGGGTTAATCTTAGGCAAAGAGCATTACTTCTTTGCACAGAATGCAATGACTTTCTGAATAAGCATGTAAATATAGACTGTGAGTAGGCTTTCCATACAGTTTGATGTGAAGACCCTGAGCCTTGTTCCTGGTGGCATGCAGGATACTCTGATCATTATACCCAGTTTAAGGGTATGTTTTGTCTATGAAGTGTTTTATAAAATTAATTACAAGGAAGATAATTGATTATTTGGAGACAGTTTTCTTCTTAAGCTTTACTACTTAGAAGCAAATCTGTTTATAATGACTGTAAGACATCATATCTTTGTCGTTTATAATTCTCTTGGTATTTATTTGTGCTGATGTCTTGCCATTTTATTGTGCTGGACTTTGTGAAGGGAAAGATAAGAGTCAAGTCTGTGCAATATATTAATTTCCTGGTTCATGGTGTGCTGTGGAGGAAACCTGTCTGGTGATTAAAGCTGGGTCCACTTGTGTTGAGGGGTGAAGTACTGTAATGGTCTGCGGGGGAGGTGGTGGAGTCACCCTGGATGTGTTTAAAAAGAGACTGAATATGGCACTGGGTACCATGGTTTAGTTGAGGTGTTAGAGCATGGGTTAGACTCGATGATCTTGAAGGTCTCTTCCAACCTAGTGATTCTGTAAAAACACAAAGCCAAATCAAACATTCTGGATTGGTTAATACAATGTTTTCTAACAAGGATGTGACTCAAAAGCCTGTCCTTGGACTATCAATAGAAGAGTGAGTGCTCAGTAGCTTCATTCCTGTTGGCTGATTGTTGTTTGTGTGAGTCATTAGGGTGATTTTTATTGTCAGATCTAAGTTCTCTTCAAGTTCAATTTAGGTGGTACCTAGTTAGTTTATTTTTCTTGCTTGTGGAATGCAGCTTCTTTAAGGATGCCTTCTTATTTGAAGTGTTTGGGACAATGTGACTTCCACTTACTACTTTGGAAGAATTCTGAATATTTGAGTTTTTAGATGAGAAAACAGAATGTGTTCTAGAAATGCTACATTTACAGTTACAGCAAGTCTTCCAGGCTGTAGTAGTGTAAGAGGAAAAAATATTGCTGCCACTTGCTAGGGGCATCTGCTGCCTCTCTGATACCTGGCTTAAAGATTTAAAGAGCAGACTTCCTACCCTGGGACAATTATCAGATTTTTCAGGTAGAAAGCAGTGAAGTTACAACAAGAGCTCTAAAGGTAATCAAGAGACTTCAGGGACTCAGGATGACTGGTTAAGAGATCAGAAGCTGAAGTGGTTTTCACGTTTCTCTTTCTAATTGCAAGGAATGATGAAAGAAGAAACAGGAAGAGCTGGCAGATCAATACTTGGCTCTGAGCCTGGTGTCAGTGACCGAATTTTTTTTTTTTTTAATCAGTGCTAGGTTTATATGACACCAGGCCTGCTGGTGACAGATATGGTATACCTGTCTCAAAAAGGGAGAAGTATATTTGCAGATAACAGAGTTAGCAGGTCTTCTAGAGAGAGCTTTAAACGAGATTTGACAAGGAAAACGGATAAAAACCAGGGGGCAGCATGCCAGTGTTTGAGGGATGGTGTGCTAGTGAGGTCCTTCAGTCTGATATCTCAGTGGAGGTAGGCAATGGAGACCCATGTGGCAGCAAAGAAAAAAAAGGGTCACTGTGTTAGAAACCACAGAATTGCCTGGTCACACAGGAATTAGGGCTTCTAGCCAAAAAAAAAAAAAAAAAAAAAAGGCGGTGGGATCAACAGCTCAACCAAGTGCATTTGTATGAATGCATGTAGCAAGGCAGCAGGCACGCAGCCAGTCACAAGCCTTCTTCCCAAGGGCTCAGTGCTGGAGCCAGTTCTGTTCAGCAATGACTGAGACAAGGGGATCAAGTGCACCCTCAGTGATTTGGCAGAGCATGCCGAGTTGGCTGAGGGTGCTGATCTGCTGGAGTATGGGTAGGCTCTGCAGAGGGGTCCAAAGAGGCAAGGCCAGTGAGCTGAGGCCTGTGGTACAAGGTTCAGCAAGGCCAAGTGCTGGGTCCTGCACTTTAACCACAACAACCCCAGGCAGTGCTGCAGGTTGGGGGAAGAGTGGCTGGAAAGCTGCCCCATGGAAAAGGACCTGGGGGTGCTGTTTGACATCTGTCTGAATGTGAGACAGCATGTGCCCAGGTGGCCAAGAAGGCCAATGACATCCTGGCCTATATCAGCAATAGTGTGGCCAGCAGGAGCAGGGCAGTGATGATCCTGCTACAGTTAGCACCTCAAATCCTGTGTCCAGTTCTGGGCTTCTTACAACAGGAAAGACATTGAGGGGCTGGAGCATGTTCAGAGAAAGGCAACAGAGCTGGGGAAGGGCCTGGAGCACAAGGCTGATGAGGAGAGGCTGAGGGAGCTGGGAGTGTTTAGCCTGGAGAAAAGGAGGCTCAGGACAGACCTCATTGCTCTCTACAACTACCTGAAAGGAGTTCAAGACAAGGGTTATCCCCTTCTCCCATGTAATAAGCAACAGGACAAGAGGAAATGGCCCTAAGTTGCATCAGAGGAGAAGTAGGTTGGATATTAGGAAAACTTTCTTTACTGTAAGTGTTGTCATGCATTGGAATGATGTGTCCAGATAGGTGGTGGAATCAGTGTCTCTGGAGGTATTTAAAAGATCCTTAGATAGGGTGATTAGGGAGATGGTTTAGTGGTGACTTGGTGGTGCTGTATTAATGGTTGGACTCATCATAGAAGTATTTTTTGATCTAAACAATTCTATGACTGTGATTTTACACTAAAATGTTGGGATTAACTTGTAGCCTAAAATTGGGTTTTAGTGAATCTCATCTTATGGTGTGCATTTAAATGTGTGTGTGTGTTTCACCATTACTGCTTTCCAGGTTCATCCTGTGTGCCAATCTTAAGTGGCCAAATCTTTTATAGAGGATGGTGTTTGAAAGAATGCAAAAGTATTCTCTTGTGTTTTCAACTACTGAATGTTGCTTGAGGCTAGTATTGAAATTTCTTTCAGTTCAAATAAAAGCTTATGTATTTATAGAACACCAATATAATAGATCAAATAAATTCCATTTAAATAATCTTATCAGCAAATTCCACTGCTTTGTTTTCTTGGTGGTCTTGTTAAGTAAGCATTAAATAAATTTAATGTTGGGGTCAGTACTTGCAGTGCTCTCAGTCTGACACAATTTTGCTGCAGATAATTCTGCTGAAAATTACTTAATTTTCTTAGCTGTGATTTGATTTGATGTGGGCTAGTGCATCTTGTAATGCATTATGTTTAAGTCATTTACAGTTGTATAAATAATAGCTTATTGAAATTAACATTGGTTTTATTGTATTTTTAATGTCTTAACGGTGGCAAATATATTCCTTAACTTTCCTGTCAGTCATGTTTATAACTACTGTACCAGTGTACACCAGTCGAATCAAGCACGGGGAGCAGGAGTACCTCCTTCTAAATCGAAAAAGGGACAGACACCTGGAGGTGCTCAGTTTGTTGGCTTGGAATTGTACAAACGGCTAAAAGAATTTCTGAAGAACTACTTGACTAATCTCCTTAAGGTAAGATGGGGTATGAGATTGATCTGCACTTGCAGTAACATAAACTGGGCTGAGAAGAAAAGCTGTATCAACAAGCTTAGAGGTGTGTGCAGCCACTGGAAGTTAACTGAATGATTTTAAAAGGTACTTTTGTCTCTGTAGCCATTAGAATGTTTTGTTGGCTTTACCTCAGACATAGATCAGTTCCTAAGCTTGTACCTGTGAGCTGCTTTTCCTCTTCAAGCCAAAACAACATTCCTGTGTTTTATGGAAGTAATGTCACATGACATCTTAAGCTGTCCTGAACTTGAGCAAGAATAGCTGAACTTTCCAAGCAATTAACCAGCATATTAAGAATGCTGAAAAAATGGATGCCTGTCATGTTGGAAATGCCTGATGGTAGACTTTACTTTAGTTTAATAAATAAACTACTAATAGAGCTGGATGTTGTCTTGCATCCAGAGGGACAGGGATGTCTTCTGGAACTTTATCTGTGCTATGCATTTTTTTCCAGCCTTTTAATTTCAAAATCTAATACTGGATTTGTGCTTTATTAATGTAGAACTAAATGTATTAGCAGTATGTTTCCTGTAAATACATTGCATGGTGTAGATTTATTACACAGTCAGTTTGTATACCCTGATATGTCTTGGCTGTACCTTAAAATTGTGCAACAGTACTGGCAAACTTGTAATTTCAGGATGGTGAAGATTTGATGGATGAGAGTGTGCTGAAATTCTACACTCAACAGTGGGAAGATTATAGGTTTTCAAGCAAAGTATTGAATGGGATATGTGCCTACCTCAATCGACATTGGGTTCGTCGTGAGTGCGATGAAGGTCGTAAAGGAATATATGAAATTTATTCAGTAAGTAGCTTTTTGAAGTGAGTGATTTGTCCATTCCATCTGCCATGTTTGCATTATCATTCTACAGATCACTCCTTGAATCTTGTAGGAGGTTCATAGACATTTTGAAGAAGTGGGCAAAATGGCATTCTCCCTCCTTTCCCTACTCCTACTTCAGTATATTTGTAAAAATCCCAAGGGTCTAAGTCTGTGAGATGTTTAATCTGCCTTGTATGTTTTGGGACTTCAGCAGTAGACTGTTGAGGGTTGTCTGAATGTTTGCTGCTTAGTGTTATCTGTGTGCCTCAGCATGGCATTGTCATCCTACTTACAATTCAGCCAAGCATTTCAAACACCAAATGAAGCAGTAAACAGTATTTTTTTTTTTTGCTGATGCCTTCAATATATTTCTACAAATTTTTTAGCATCCAAGCTGCTAAAATTCGGACAACATTTGGTTTGTAGTGCAAGTTATTTTGGTACAGTTCTGAAAAATTGATATGTGATCTTGATAATTTTTTGTAATGTGAAGTAATATAAGAACTTAACAGAACTTCACTGTCTCAGGTAACTAAAAGGGTTTTTTTAAAATAAAGGGTAGTTACTCTCCTTACTGGTGAAGCATTAGGAAAGTGCTGTGCTATTTTCCTGTTTCACTAAAATAATTTTGCATATGGTAGAAAAACAGTTGATATCCTTAGTTCCCTTCTTCTTAACTTTAGTAGCCTAATGCTAAGGGACTATGTCAGTTTGGAAAATGCCAACACAAAAAGCTGTGTGTTTTCAAAGTCATTCAAAGTGGGTTTTGTTGGTTTCCAGAGTTGGCAGTGGATCCCCTGGTAGAAAAAGGAACAACTTAGTGGTAGTGGTAAACCCGGTTGTAATTTTAATGTGAAACAATCTCATTGCTTGAGAAATATGTGTGTCAAAAGATAGTTTTAGAAGTTCTGATTAGTTTGCATATTATATCAGCTTTCCTTAAAGGGAGTTACCCTACATGTATATGTAAATATTTTCTTTATTCTATTTTTTTTCTCCCTTCCTTTACTTCTAGCTTGCCTTGGTGACCTGGAGAGACTGCTTATTCAGGCCATTAAATAAGCAGGTATATATATATTAATATATTACAACTCTAGTGTTATTTTATATGGTTAATTTCATATATTGTTAGTAACTGCTTCAAGGAGTCTGGGGGGGGATGGGGGTGTGCACAGACCTGGAAAATAAAATTGAGCCTTCTGCTTCTCCTTTGTGATTCTAAAAAAGCAGATAAATAGACCTTTGTGTGTGTGATTGAACCTTGATACCAAGACTGTTCTGTTATCTCTTTCCTGAGAGGACCCTTGGCTTTTTTTAAAATAAGCTAAGGGGACTTGAAGTAGCAGTTTCAGTGGTTACTAAATTAGGCAGGAGTACAGGCTGATGACAGTCATGTCTTAAGGTTTGGGAGTCAAGATTGGATGAGAACAGATAGGGACAGGCTGGGATTTTGGTCTCCGAATGTTACTGTGAGTTGTTACATTTACAGTGATGCCTGGGAGACTCAGGTCAGCCAAATGTTTAAAATTAGTGAACCAGCACAATATAAAACAAGGCATTCCATCACAAATTTTAGGTACATGTGTATGTTGATTTCACTTCTTACCAGTACTTCATGATGAAGTAGTTGCAGCAGATTGTTTGTCTGAAGAACAGATGATTAGCTCAGGTCTTACTACAGTGTTTTGTATTTCAGGTATAAAGAAAAAAAAGAGAAGTTTGGCTTTGAAGGTTTTTTGTTTGGTTTTTTTGGGGGTTTTTTTTGGTTTTTTTTTGTTTTTTAATTAAAGAAAAAAAAAACCACTAAGCGCTTTAATACCCATATACACCTTACCACTAATTAGATTATAATTATGTTGTATAACTTAAAGGAGTATCATTCTCTGTAGGAACTTTATATGTTCACATCTCCTTAAATGTTGTTCTCAAGGTGCCTGACTTTTAATGAATATGGAAATACACTCCTAATTAAGTATGGTGCTTGATCTACCAGCTGCTTTCTCTGTGCTTGACTTAACTTTTAATCCCTGTTTTCTAAGGTAACAAATGCAGTGTTGAAATTGATTGAAAAGGAAAGAAATGGTGAAACTATCAATACAAGGCTGATCAGTGGAGTTGTACAATCCTATGGTAAATGTGATTTCTTTAAGATTCTGTTACTTTCTTAAAAATAAATAAATGTATGTACCCTATCAGAGCCCAGAAGTAACATCCCACCTCCTCATATGTCCAGTAAAGATTTTTTTTTACAGTAATGTAAACGCAATTCTGTATTGTTTAACTTCACATTTTACTGATACTTTATACAATAACAGATGATTGTACCATATTTGTGAAACTTGAGAGTGCAACTGATAGACAAGAGTGTTCATCATTTACAAATCAGTTATTATGGAACTAAATCTGGAAGTGGGGAGGGATGCTATTTTGCATAGCAGAGTGGGGTTGCTTTTTCCCTTTTGCATAATATTGAGAGCATTGCCATCCAAATTACTGATCTGTTTCATTAATGAAAGCGAAAGCATATCATCTGGAACTCTTAAGAGGGAAAAATGAAAGGAGAATTTGAACTAGCATTTGAGAAAGCGAAGTTTTCCAAATCCTATAATCCTACATTTAAGAAATGTATCTTAAAGTGTAGTTGACGTTAGTAATGTCTTGTACTGATATTTTTTAAATGCAAAATCAATGTTCTTTTTTAAAAGTGATGCTGATGCAGTCCCAGTTGATTGCTTTCATCTAAATTAGAAGGAGTGTCCTTGTTTATTTGCAGGAGACCACTTCATAAAAAACCAATTTTTTTATTTCTTGGTCTTTTTTGTTTGGTTGTGTTTTTTTCCTTTAGTGGAGCTGGGGCTGAATGAAGATGATGCATTTGCAAAAGGACCTACACTAACTGTCTATAAAGAATCCTTTGAATCTCAGTTTCTTGCTGACACAGAGAGATTTTATACACGAGAAAGTACTGAATTCTTGCAACAGAACCCAGTCACAGAGTACATGAAGAAGGTAAGTTACTTAATCTGCTTTCTGATTTTTGTTTTTCTGGATACAGATTTTTTTAGAGATAAAGGAATATATGTTCTAGGCTTTTATTAAAAGTTTCTTAAACTTTTCTTAAAATTATGGTTATTTTACAGAAACAGCTGGTTTTCCCTGTAGTGATTTGCTTCTGTGTTTATCTGGTCTGAAGTTTGTCTCCTTACCTCACTTCAGTGAATACAGTGAAAGTAGGAAGATTTCTGAACAGTAAAACCAGAAGATTTTTATTAAAATAAATTTCGATATTTTAGACTTCAAGACACCAAAACAATAATTCTGCTTTAATACCACAAGTTTATCATTCCAGTACAAGAAACAGTGTGGTGACACACTTATTGAAGTACCTTCCTGAGCAAGCTGGCTAAGGAAATACATCATTAATTAGCTTTAATTCTCTCAGAATATTTTAGTGTTGTGAGCCCCTACAAAGCACTTCTGATCAACAGAGGCCAGGTTTAAATTCTTAATTAGTCTCTGGTTTTGGGGATCCCAGGGCAACTAAGGGCCAGCAGGATAAACACTGGCTATTTCTGGCCTGGTTATTAGGTCAGTCTTACTGACCCAGTAGTAGATAGGTCATCTTCCACCTTGGACAAGTGCTGCTTCATATATTTTTTTCTTGGCCCATTTCTTCACTTTCTAAATTGCTGCTTGTTTATTCCCTTTCAGCTTAGTTAAAAAATAAGAGAACTTTTTAAGTATGTAATGTGCAGATACACATCCCTCCCTGCGGTATTCTTTGTGTAATGCTTTTTAACACAGAATATATCCTTTCTTAACTCTTGGCATTAAAGTCAATGAATTACCCCAAAAGAAAAGAAAAAGATTGGAGGGGAAGTCCAATAACACAGTAAAAGGAATTGTACCTTTAGTAGTGTCCCAATAATTACCAGACCAACCTTTGTTTACTTTTCTGTTGTTGAATTAATTTTTTTTCTTCCCTTTCAAGTTCTTGTTTTAACTTTCATCCTAAAGTATATATAAAGAGAAAGTAAGGAAATTTCAGTCATTCGGGACCTGAATGACTGGCTCATCCAGACTTTCTTGGTACAGGACAGTAAGAAGCTGTCTGAAGGTCATTGCTATTTCAAGAACTAGAGATTATGGACAAGTAGAAATAGCTGATTAGTACCCTAAACAATCCTCAAGGCTTCAGAAATCCACAAAACAACAACTTGGTTTGCTTGAAGCTGATGTTGAAGATGAAAGCACATACAAAGTTAGCAGACAGCAGGGGAAATGTTCAGCAGGAAAGTGTGTAGCCTTATGTATTTGCTCAAATTAATATATTAGAGATGTATACAAGCCATTTGGGCACTCTTGGCATCTCCTTACATACTAGTGGCTGTAAGATCTTAAAAGTAATCTGATGGAAGCATGAACCGTGAACAGAGTAATCTCAAAGTAAATAAGTTAGTATACTTACTTGACATTCTCATTGGAGCACTGTACTTTGAGTTCCGTCTGGCGATAAATAGCATTGCAAAATATAAAGAAACCTCGGAGTACCTTAGGGCACACCAGCATAGCATGACTGTTACTGTGTTACAGTAGAATTGTGATAGTGTCTTGTAGAACAGTCAGTGAAATCTTAACTAGAACTAGGATTTGTGTATGTAGTTACATAGGCAGACTTACTGAGTTTAGAAGGATTGTGAATTTTTCTTCTCAGGCCAGAACTCATGAGTAAAGTTGGCATAGCCTGATGTGCTGTAGGGAAAAAGGTCAGTATTTCTTAACACCATTCCTTGAAATACAGTCTTCCACTTCTTTATAGTTGAAACAAGTAAAGATACTGTTGTGTGAACTAATTATTTTTCACTTGTTTCTGCACTGTGACTTTAAAAGGAAAATGTAGTTATAAGAACACCAAATAAAACAGAAAGTATAAGGAAACATGAAGTTAGAGTAAATACTTCTTTTCATAGAAGAGCTCACAATGAGAGCTGACTGTTAACATTAAAAGTGAAGGCCTAAGGATATTTTAAGAAGCAGCGGAATTTCCTAACTACACAAATACAGAATTTATTAAATACAGGCTAAGTAGTTCCAGTGTTCATAAGAAAGATTTGCTGCTATTTGCTGTCAGTAAGGAAGTTGATTGTTACTCTTTACTGGTAAGAAACTGGCAAGTACTCTGGAGCTGGAGCTTCTATCCCTTCTCAAGTTTCTGATTTCATTTCCTGTATTTTGATCAGTACTGGTTTAGCTCTAGGAGACACTAATCCAGGATCATTTCACAAGACCTAAGTGCAAAATCATTGCAGAATGAGTGAAGCTAACAGTCGCTTAGATGATTTAAAGCTGTCCATGTGTGGGGCAGTGCATTTGCAGTGTAACTGTTCCTTTTTTATTGTCCACAATATGATCTTTCATACTTGCTTGTTACTCTGGCCTACTAGGACAACAAATTAATATAATTCCATTTTCTTGATGATGATGTTAATTTAAATAATTTGAGCTGATAAGAGGACATACACCCTTTATGTGTATTATTACCCTAATAATGTGCTGCAGTTACAAATGGTTTGTAATGCAAATCCTCAACACTTTTGCAAACAAAATGGAGGTAATTGTTATGTAAACAATTTCAGCTTTACATTTTGGTGTAAGTTCTATTCCTTGAATGATATTTAGAATTTTAGTTTGCCAAGAAGATACACATATGTAGTATTTCATATGCCAAACTAAATGCTAGTATAATTTAAATGACTGTAATTTATTGGGAAGCTTTTCTGTGTAAGAATGTAGATGAGAATATTCAAATAAATTTGTCATGGGCATAGTGTTAAATTGTAGCTTTCTGCTTTTTAGTTTTGTGGAGCCATGAAATACATTCGTTTTTGTCTTAAACTACCTCAGAACTACCTCTGTTCTGTTGGAGAACTTGCTGATCCTAAAACTGCCAGCATCTCATGTCAGCGGCTTTCTCTTTTTCTGACAGCAGATTTCCATCTGTGAACTCCTCATTCACAAGTAACAGGAAAACAGTTTTGCTGTGATTCTGCCCCGCCATTTAAACAGCACACTGTATTTTCATCAACATAAACATCAGTTCCAAATGTATATTATGATTCCTGGAAAAATAACTGCTGAAGTAGGTGGTCCATAACAGCAGACTAGAGAGAGAAGTTTGCTTGTTGTTGTTATTTTCTAGAAGAATTTACTGAACAGTCACCAGTTTTCTGCTGTTGGATTTGTGTTCTGCCTTCCCTGCAGGTTTTCATGTTTATCTCTGTGTTTCTGTAGGCTGAAGCTCGCCTTCTTGAGGAGCAGCGTAGAGTTCAGGTATATCTCCATGAGAGCACACAAGATGAGTTAGCACGAAAGTGTGAGCAAGTACTTATCGAAAAACACCTGGAGATATTCCATACAGAGTTTCAGAATTTGTTGGATGCTGACAAAAATGAAGGTAAGGAGTCTCAAACACTGGCTTTAGGCTTAGAGCTCTCCTCCGTGATGATTTGTGAATGATGTAAAATCTGGTGCTAAATGTCATTTCTTCAGGAATTTGATTAAGAGAGAAGATACTCACTAAACTGATGGACAAGCAGGTTTTGATGAAATCGGGATGACTGATGATACTGCTTCAAAGACCCTACCCCAATCCCAGATATTAAGGCAGAACAGCACTAATTTGATTTCTCTTAACATGGCTGGAGGAGTTTCAAGAGCACTTGGGCCATTTTTCCAGCGGGAGCTGAAGCTTGTGTGAGAGAGATGGGAGGTGAAAAACAGACCAGTACTCTTTCCAGCTGTTTCAGTTTAATCCGTGGATCTTCCTGAGTCAGCACTGAGCGTTTTAAAAAGTGTTCAGAAGTATGTATAGGAAATGTTAAAAGAGGAATAGATGCAAATAAGTAGCTTTTAAAATAGAATATATAAAATACATAATATTGCATATAGAGTGTGGCAGCAGCTCTCTGGCTACAGAGCAGCACACAACTTTCCCAGGCATCACCTGAGAGACTGTGAGAAGATCAGAGAAAAGAATGATAAATAATTCTTATCTTCACTTGCTGCACCTGTTGTTGTGAACATGTGGAATGAGTTATGGAGATTTGTTTACCAAAGAGTAGTTTCTTAATTAGCTAATGGTGATGGTGTTTGGACTGGAGGACCAATTGGGTCCACCTGTATCATGACTGCCTGTAAGGGCGATAGGTTTCTTAATAAGTATAGAATAATAAAGTGATTGATCAACCTTCCATGAATCATGGAGTCGGTGCTAATTATTACCAGGCTGGGGGCCTGTGACAACATATAGAGCACAAGGAAAGGGTGGAAATTATCAATTGATGAGTTCATTTTGGCTGTGAAAATGATTCTTAAGTGTTGCTGATGGATCAAATTTATATTGTTGTAGAGAATACATAGAATAAAGACTTCTTCAACACTTCCTCTGAAATAAGTGAAGATTATTAGAATTTAGGTATCTTTAAGGAATTGTCAGTTGTATGGGTTTGTATGAGTTTATTCAGGAGTTAATAGCACAAAATAACAACCAGAACTAATTCCTGTGGATCATGCAGATGATAAGGATGAATCATGATTCTGATTTCCCAGTTGGGGAACTAATTAAATCTGTATTTCAAGTCTGAATATTGCTGTACAGCTGAAATACTGCTCTTATGAAAGGGGCAGAATGTAAGAGATGCTGTGGTTAAGTTACTAATGATAAAATTGTCCGTTTGAGTTTTAAATTGTGACTATGACTCTGTCTCATTGTATATCTGTCTTAAAATAGCAACTACAAATTATTACTAACTATAATAGTCATGTTGATAATGAAGAGATGCTTCAAAATCAAAAAGGGCAATTCAGCATGATTAGTAGGTCAGAAGTTAGCTGATTCAAATGTAAATAATTTGTGCTAGTATTGGAGTCTGATGTTGTTTGTGTTTGTAAATATTTATTCCATAATTGGAAGATATTTTAATGGGTGTTGGTTTGTGAAATGACTTCATAAATGACTAAATGACTCTGACAATTGAAATAGCAATAGAACAAACAAAGTTTTTTCTGGACTCAGGACACCTTCACAGACTTTTATTTTTTTCCTCCTACTTTATCAAGCTTATGGGTTATGTGAGCCCTTAGTACAATCACTTACTGTAGTGATGCAATTCCATAAGTTAGTCAGGGTATAAAAGAAGTATCTTGTGTCTTGGGCACTGTCTAGTGGTGTCTCTTTGGGTTTACTTTCATGTGGATTATTTCTAAGATTAACTAGACTTTTTTTTTAAATGCTTGATTTTTTTTCTTCTTTTTCAGAATATTTTCTCTCCTGTTATCAGGCTTCACTTATGGAAGTTGTAGTAGTTCCCTTGCCCTTTGTAAGATTCATGAAGTTTCAAGATTAGAAAATTTATTTTCAGTAATAGTCTGATAATTCAGTCTTTAATCACAGTAATCAGTTCATTCTCCAATTTGTGATATACTAACATAGCCTTTGGTAGACTGTCCTAAATGTACAAAAAACGTTTGCTCTTGATTAAAATATTTATTGCTTTGCTCTTGAAATTACACTGGTTTTGAGGTCCTTCTGTGCAAACTGTGTTTGAAAATATCAGATATATGTTGGTGTTCTGTAACTTTTTAATTCATTGTGCAACTAATGCATAAACTGGTTATAAAGGTTGTGGGACATATTCCTCATGTGTTACATACTCACATTAGTATAATACCTGTAGGAAATAATTTGGTTTATTGGGAGAAGGCTGTAATGATGTAGGTGGAGTCACCATGCAAATCTTCCATGAGACTTTGTAGCATCTCTTCCTTACTTCACCTAACACAGACATGCTGGTAAACCAACCTGTAAACACTCATTTGTGGGTAAATATAGTAGCAGCTTGATGTATCTATGCATGGCATTATTTTCCTTTTTTCTAAAGTTCTTTATTGTATCCATATGTTCTTACAGAAGTTAACATCAGGTTGCAATCACGGTTTTTCACAGAGAGAAAAAAAGTTTTGTTTTCAAATCTGCAAGTTTAAGTTTGACAAAGTTTTAAGGAAAGGAAAGTGTTATACAGAAACCTAACTGAACTGAAATGTCATCCCTTCAGTATTAGAAGGCATCAAACTCTGTGTTGTATTTCAGAGTTAGGTAGAGCACCAGCTCATTGATTGCTCTTTTTTGTTTAATCTGATAATCCTCTGGTGGTAATAAATTGCTCACAAGCCCTTCAGAGAAGTCCTTGCACCTCAGAAGAGCTAGATGCAGCTGTCAACTTTACATGTGTTCCACAAGGTGAAATATCCTCCTTAGTTTACAGTAAATATCTGATTGTTTACTGTTTCACTGGAATGCCTGTTCAGTGAGGGCAAGATTGCAAGAGGTATCTGGCAGGTTTGTGGACCTGGTTTATGGCCAGTTCAATGTTTGCTTTTTTTTTTTTTAAGAGTTCTGCTCTTAGAAAATACAAAGCATCTGTCGTGTTGAAGCTAAATAATAAAAACCAAAACTCTCTTCAGTATTAGACTTTCCAAAATTGCTAATTGATTTGGAAAGTGTTGGCTGAAAACTGTTGAGATTTTAAAATGAAGCGTTAACATGCTTCATGCGTGAAATGCCATGCAGTTTTACCTTCATTAGTTCTATCGTAATGCTTTTCAGAACCTCTTTTTTCTTTCAGATACAATTATCACTACTGGTAATCAGTCACTTAAAGCTGTTTTTTTTTAAAAAGATGTCTTTTACTGACAGTGCTTTATTGAAGGAAATTTGATTTATAATGTTCCAATTTATCTGCTAAGGTCATATCAACATATAACACTTTGCCTTAAATTTCCAACTGTTACTACTGATGCTGTCCAGAGTAAGAGTGTTGATATGCAAAGGGCTACAAGTAATGTTAGATGTCTGAGAACTGACCCATTCAGAATAAGATTTAAAGAACAGTGGTCTGCTGGAAAATGTAGTTGTAGCACAGCCAGCAGTAACATTAATAAGAGCCCCAAATTCATGGCAGCACCTCAAAATGTTACTTAAACAAGAGAGGTTTAACACCATTTTTAAATCATTGCTTTAAACCAGTGAATACTAAAAATCAGAAGTAAATTTTCTACCATTCAAATGGTGGGTTTTTATTCTTGAGATCTGTTGCATTGTGAAGGTAAAAAATAGATCCTAATATAACCGATTGTTTTCTCTTTAACTAATGTTAGCTTTCCAGGTGAGTGCAAAGGTTTGCTGAACTGGATAATAATTTACTGTAGTTTTTTCTGGCTTTTTACAGGAGCAGTTGCATATGTATTTTTGTTGACAATGGATGTTTAGCTCCTACTGACAACTTGTAAATGAGAATTTGAAGTAATAGCCAGTACAGATGGGAGATGTTAGCTTTCCTTTTTTTTTCCTCTCTTACAGATTTGGGTCGCATGTATAACCTTGTATCTCGAATCCAGGATGGCCTTGGAGAGCTGAAAAAACTTTTGGAAACCCACATTCACAATCAGGGTCTAGCTGCAATTGAGAAATGTGGAGAAGCTGCACTAAATGCAAGTATCCATCAAAACAAGTCTGTGTGTGCTGCCACTTCTACATTAGAGGATAGTGAATTCTTCCTGATAAAACTTCCATTTTGTTTGTTTTCCCTCTCACTAATTTCATGTGTAAGGACTTGGCAATTCTCAAATGTTGGTAGAAGGCTTAAAACAAAACTTACATCACTCTGTTTCTACTCTTTAAATTTTGGGGGTCTTTGGGGTGTTTTTTTGTTTTCATTTGGTTTGGGCGAGTTGTGGGGGTTTTGGTTTTGGCTTGGTTTTGAGGAGGAGGTTGAGTTGCATTCTGAGATCTTGCTCTCTGTCAGGATGTCATGCTGCTTGGAAAGCTGGCTGTGCAAATACAACACCCAACACTTAACAATACAAGTACACCTGAAAACCCACTGTTTCAAGAAGGATTATCTCCAGTTGACTGTATTTTATTTCATCATCTTAAGGAATTCTGACTTGAATGAGACTATCTAAAGAAAGTTTCTGTTGGTTTGAGTTTTTTGATTATGTCTTTATTCTGTTTGGAAAAGCATGAGAAATAGAAGAAGAATGAACTGAAATGGTTGGAAAGGTCACAATATAAGGAGGAGGAGATCAGTTCTTTATAAAGGCTGCTATTTTTATCCCATAATTGTAATTTCAAACTTAGTTTTGTATTGATTAGGGCTGCATCTTGGCAACATGAAGTTCTTTAAGTCCTTTGCCAACCTTCTTTTCTATAGACAATATGATGTTTTCCAGAGGAAAAGAAAGAATGAAATACTGCACAAAGCAAGATCAGGATAGAATATAGATTCTGGTAAATTTTATTTAAAGTAGAATTCAAGAAGCATTTGGACAATGCTCTCAGGCACTGTCACTGATAATAACATCGTCAGTGTGATTCTCAGGGTGGTTCTGTGCAGAGTCAGGGGTTGGACTTTGATGATCCTTATGGGTCCCTTACAACTCAGGATACACTATGATTCTATGATAAACTTTGATTTTTGATGAAGTTTATTTTAATTTGTTGCTTTCCTGAGAATTTCTTGAAATAGCTTCATAGTAAAGCAGTAATCTGTATGGGAGGGTGTAGTGTCTGTCGTTCATTTCTATAGTTTTAAGTGCATAGCTTTTTAGCAGTGTTGATTTTTTATTAGTCATAACGTAATCAGGAAGCAAGTTCAGGAATCTTCAGTTTCATTTGTAGATGTCTCCATAAATGTTGAAATCAGATCTGCTCCATGCTTGGCACATCCCCCTAGTGGTCATCACTCTTGAGGTTTTTTTCTGCTTAGGCCTTGAAGAATTAGGCCAGAAAAAAAATGAAAGCTCGTTCTCCAGGAATTATTTCAACTTTCAGAGAGGGGAAGTCCAAGATTTGTGCGTATTAGTTGACTCCAACCATTTACAAAACTCTTCCTGCCTCTGATACTTTTTCTTCCTTATTCCAAACATTTGTTATTCATTTTCATAGCAGTATCTCTGGCTGTTACCCTTGGGAACCATCTTGCCTTTTCTTGCAATATCCCACATACCACTGTATTGCTGTTAATCATTGCTTTGTTAGTCCTCTATCCCCCTTAGGATTGATTCTTCCCAGCTTCATTTACTGCTCTGTGTCTAAGCAGATAATCAGGTGAACAAATGCTTCTCACTTTCTTTTGTCAGTACAGAGAAATAGTCATACCAGCCTGACTCATTTCACCTATTTTAGACTTTAATGCAGAAAGAGTTGTGCTCTAGTCTCTGTTAACTGTATTAACAAGACTGCTTTTCAGTCAGAAGATTGGCTGCTCTCTGTGCATTTTGTTTGTTGGTTTTTTTTAGTCCTTGTAATAAGTACTTTTCTGAATGTCCTTCAAATCCACTTGCATTCCTTATCTCAGAAGTTCTCAATAATCTCAGTTCTCTGTCTCAAGCATGGCATTAGATTGGTGGTCCATGGTAGTCTGTGTCTGTCTTCAGTGGCAACAGGAAATGTTTTTCAGGATCCTGATAAAACCCTGCCCATATTCTGCCACTTCTAGCCAACAAGACCTTCTGATCTCCAAATTGAAGACTTCCAGCCTTTTTTAGTCTGTTGTGTAGTAGCTGTCCTGTGTGCCTGATGATTTGCTTGCCCATCATTGTCCCTACTCCTTGAGTCCACTCCATCTTTATTGAGAAGCAAAGATCAGTAACTGCACAAAGAGCTCAGTCTGAGAACAGTAAGCTTGATGTTTATTGGCATTTGGCTGCCACTCACATTTGGTGCTGAGAACGTAATTTTTAAGAACTACCAATGACTGAGGTGTCTGTAATAAGTTGTACCTACTGGATATACACCAGTCACATTCTTACTACAGAGATTTTCTTCTATAGCAGCTGCCATTTTATGATTGTCCAGCTCTCTCAAGTGTGACTTGAAATAAGTCTTCGAAAATGTTTGCAGTGGTTGAGTAAATACTTTGTTGTCTTTTGTGTGATGTGGTACACTCTGCACTCTGGTTGCTGTAAATGAAAGCTTGCAGTAACATTAGTCAGTCCTAGACATAGGACCTGAACTAGTACTGGGTACTAGTTTACCTTTAAAATGTTTCTAATACTTCATAGACTTTCTCCACACAAATTTTCTTGGGCCAGTGAATAGCTCCATTTTGGAAAAAGTAGAAAGCAGAAAGTCAACAGGTTGCAAAATCCAGTCTCTCCTTATTGCAGGATCCAAAAATGTATGTACAGACAGTGTTGGATGTCCATAAGAAATACAACGCATTAGTCATGTCTGCATTCAACAATGATGCTGGCTTTGTGGCTGCACTAGACAAAGTAAGTACATGTAGTGGCAAATGCTGGACTTTTTTTTTTTTATTTCCATTAAAAAAAAAAAATTGTCTCCCAAAATTTCACTGTCTTTTGTAATTTATAGGCTTGTGGTCGATTTATAAATAATAATGCAGTGACAAAAATGGCTCAATCATCCAGTAAATCCCCAGAGCTACTGGCACGATACTGTGACTCTTTACTAAAGAAAAGGTATGTCCTCAAAGACAAATTATTATTTCGTGTTGGCTTTAATTTTAAAAAGTTTTAGCTGATGAAGTTTTATACTGTCTTCAGAAACCGAACTTCACTTTGCAAGAAATTAACTTTATCAAATTCTGGGTACAAAAATTTCAGTCAGACCATTCCTAAAGGTCGTGTTGTATGGTATTCTTTTTAAGGAAGAGTGTAGGAAATAAGCAAACCTTTCTTGCCTTATAGGAATCTTAACTTTTTGTTTTTCAGTAAAACTGAAGGAGGGGTTTTAGGTAGGGTTTTTTACACTGAAAAACTTAAATTGCATTGTGTGTTGTAAAGAGATGCACATTCCCTTTTTCCATTAAAACTGTTGCTTTCCTCCTTTTGTTTTTTCTATACCTTCTTCTATCTGGGCAGAAATTGAGGAGGAGAAAAACTGCTTTCTAACCTTTCATAGTTCATATTTTAATTCAAGGTATTTGGCTTTAAATGATTCAGCAGCTCATACACTGAGTTGGTATCAGTTCTGTTCATACTGCATTGGTGGTTGGTGTCAGTTTTGTACCTGGCAACATTTCTAGTTGTTTTGGTGGAGGAAAAAAAGCCACCACCAAACAACCTAAAAATGGGACAACTTGCTCACTTTTCTCTTTCCCATCTCCTCCTTCATTCAGCAAAGGGTTTATTTTCTCCTTTACAATTACTGACTGTGTGCAGGGTAGATTTGGGGTTTGCCTGGTGGACAAACATGAGATGGAGGAAGACAATGTGGTGCCACCTGAGATTTCACCCAGTCAAGTCCCAGCTCTGTGAGCTGGTTTCTTCTCACTGTACTATCTAAGATAAGAAATAAAGATAGCATCTAGCAGCAGGAAGAGAGAGGTCCATGTTTAAGCTCAAAAATCCTGAGAAGTACCAGGCTACCAGCAAGTCCCAAACAAGTCATGGTCCAGGACTTCAGCCTGTGACATTTGGGAACTTCAGAATTGCTGACAGGTAGAGCGGTGAACTGTTCACTTCACTACATTGTTTTCTTTCTAAAGAGCCTTTGATCCCAGAACTACTCAAATTTGCATTCTTTTATTTCTGAAGCTTCCATGTACATCCATATGTTGGTTTAATTCTGCCGGTTTCTTTAATTGCAGCTCAAAGAATCCAGAAGAAGCAGAATTGGAAGATACACTCAATCAAGTGGTAAGATGTCTATAAATACATATAAAATATAAAAATTATTTTGTTTATGAAAAAACCATTTACAGTAGATTTAAAGTGGCTATATTGAAGCTATGCTTTTGCTTAATCTGTCTGTGCATATAAAATGTATAGTTTCCACAACATCTTTTTATGTCATTATATATCCACATATATATAATATGCTCTACATCTGGAATATACAGTTCTTGTTTTAAAATAGTATCCATATTTATAGCAAACACACCACCAGTCCCTCCACCTTCTCCCAAAAAAGCCAAACAAACCCCCCAATCTTTAAAATTTAGGTGCAAATTAAGTAGCTCCTGCTACATCTTTTTTAAGACAAATATTTAAATATTTTTTCCTTACAAATTATCTTGGCTTTTCCAGATGGTTGTTTTCAAATACATTGAGGATAAAGATGTATTTCAAAAATTCTATGCTAAAATGCTGGCAAAGAGACTTGTGCATCAAAACAGTGCTAGTGATGACGCTGAGGCAAGCATGATCTCCAAACTAAAAGTGAGTATTCCATGACTGTCCCATGATCTACTGCCCTACAGGTCTTCACACTGTTTTGGAAAACATTGACGTAGATCCTTGCATTTGTTTATTTTATGCACAGAAAAAATACACAAACTAGGTCTTTTTTTTCTTTTTTTTTTTTTTTTTTTTTTTTTTTTTTTAATCATAGGAACTTTTAGTGCATGTCTGCCTGATGGAGCTAAGCTTAGTTATTCCTAATCAAATGAATGACATGGATTTAATTATTCAAGGGAATGAGTACTGAAAAGCAGCTTAATTTTGTTAACCCATATTTATGCAGAGTTAAGCAAAATACAACTGACTACCCTTTGAGTAATCTGTTTCATTGTGTTTTGCTTAATTTTTAAACAAAATTTTCTTTTCCTCAGTTTTCAATGGCAGTTAAAGCTCATATTCCAGGGGGGATTGGCACTTTGAGTAAGGGAAATACGGAACTTTGTACATCTTCTGTTAAGGAAATCAGTTCCAGCACTTTGTTCTTCTCATTATCCAATGTCCAAAATGTGTCTTGCTGATGTATCTGTGCTTTTAAATACAGCAAGCTTGTGGTTTTGAGTATACCTCCAAGCTGCAGCGGATGTTCCAAGATATTGGTGTAAGCAAGGATTTGAATGAGCAATTTAAAAAGCACCTGACCAATTCAGAACCATTAGATTGTAAGTAATACCTTTACCTGAGTTACTGTTGCATAGTATAGCTTCCTCTTATTTCTGCAGAACTAAATGTGTGAGGGAAATATTTAACTTACTCATACTGCCACAAATTAGTGTTTTTCTGACCATGATAGCTGGGATGTTTAAATTAGGTCTTTAAATTCTAGATCTGTTCTTTGTCTTCTAGTAGTTTTATATATTTTCTGAGTAGCCTCCTCCTTCCTCTGATTTTAGTGCTCATGTTTAGGTACATAACTAAATTAAGTTGAATACTATCTTGTCTTTCTTTTTTTTTTCTTCTTTTTTATGTTTGATTGGAGAAATGTTTTTCTTTAAACAGTTTTGATTTTTAGCTGTTTAGTACTTAGACTTATGTGAAAGTATTAAGGATAAAAGTATATTGTACTAAGGATAAAAGTATTTTGTGTTCCAGGTTATTAGATTCCCCTATCAACTTTTTATACTTTTCAATTAAAGCATGTTGAACCAAATTCTGTAAAGTATTGATAATTATTTCTTGGATTACAATTAGAGTTGTGTATCATCAGGTTTAAATTTTATTTATGTTTTGTATTATTCATACTTGACTTGACCAAAATGCCTTACAAGTATAGGTGTGAAGGTCTGTTCTTGCAGTTGTGTACTGTGGAGTGATGATGAACACGTAAAATTTTCCCAGTTGTGTGTTACAAGAGAAACTCATTGTAGGGATAGAAACAGTAACTTCTCCAAATAAAAGAAGATTGAGTGCCTGTAACAGTAAATCTAAAGCTCTCCAGCTGCAGTGAAATCTCTCATGAATAGCCTTGGTTATGCTCTGACAAAAATAAAAATAAAATAGTGCTTAAAGATTTATTACCATGTCAGTTTGACCATGAGCCAGAAACATGTCTGTGTTAGAACTGGGACTGTGTTTCAAGAGGGAGTTAGGAGAAAGTGGGATAATGCAGCTCATCCTCTTCACCTCTCTTTCAGTGGATTTCAGCATCCAGGTGCTGAGTTCTGGATCGTGGCCATTCCAGCAGTCCTGCACATTTGCTCTGCCATCTGAGGTGAGGCACTTGCATTTGGTTCATCTGAACATGGAATGATCATGAGAGAATTTTTTTTACAGGGCTGGTGTTTCCTTCCATTCTGTTGTGTATCAGAGAGGACTATAAGTGTCTCTGGTATATTTACCTATTTGGCCTGAGGATATTTGGAGCAAGATAATTGAGTAAGGTAGTAGGAGGAAACTGTGTGAAATCCGTGGTTTTGTATCTTTCCCATGAAAACTCCCTGGTTAATGAATCTTTCTTCAAAATATTCAACAGCAACTAAAGCAAATCTTTGTTGGTGCATTTTTCTGGATATACCTAATTTAAGAAACCTTTTCATACCATTGCTTCAGCTTTGCCCAGTAAAATGTTTAGATATTATACTCATTAGTTTTCTGCTGAGTGTTTATCCAGAAAAAAGACATGAATATTTAATGTGAGAAATAAATTTAATGCTGTTACCTGGAGGATGAAGGTGGTTAAAACAAATTGCTTTTCTAGCCATGCTTAATGTATCCTAAAAGGAAGAATGAACCTTAAATGCCTATTTACATTTGTACTGTTCATGATACTCTAAAGGGGAAACTTATAACAGAGGGAAATTTTTCAGCCACTCTGCCGAATTTGAATACTTGGAGTTTACCTTTGGGTTATTTAGACAACATGAGGGTGACCAGATTTGATGATCCCCTGTTGCTTTCATAACATGTTCTAGTAACAGTAAATGAAGATAAATAATATTTATTTATTTATTACCAATGTTTTTATACAGTTAGAACGGAGCTATCAGAGATTTACTGCATTTTATGCCAGTCGTCACAGTGGAAGAAAATTAACATGGTTGTATCAGCTGTCCAAAGGGGAATTGGTTACCAACTGTTTCAAAAACAGATACACGTTACAGGTAAGGAAAAGTCATACCAATAGAAACACTTGGTGATGGTTGTTTTCAGAGGACTGGATGCAGCCAGTAGAACCTTTATTGTATGTTTATTTTATTTACTGTACTGATACTAAAGATCTATGTTTAAAAGAAAGTTGACTTAAGAAACAGAACACATTGCCTGTGGTTTAAACAGGTGTTGAAATGCATTTTGTGAGATAAATACAACCTCTTTGCCTAGGATGTCATGCTTCTTATACTTTACTGTCTGCTTTCTTTCAAAAAGTAGATGGGATGGGGAGTTCACAACAGTAAGAAGAAACAAGATAATGTCAGACTTTGACCTTGTGATCAACATATGTTAACCCTGTGGTGATAGACATGGATAAGCCACTGATACCTGCTCAGTGTATAAATTTGGTTTCATTATTCCGCTGGATTTGGGAGGGTTGTGAGAATGAATCCAGTCTGTACTGGATGCAATGAAGATTAAAATGGGCAAGAGTTGGAGTGACAGAGGAAAACAATTTAAAACTATATTAGCAAATAGAAGGATAATGTTTTGATGCCATAATAGAAGATTTGATAAAGTGTCTGAAGCAAGCCAAATTATTCTAATCCTGAGGTTTATGTTTAGATAATTCTGGAAGGGGGAGTTCTGGTTGTAAAAGCGACATTTGATTCCTTTTTTTTTTTTTTTTTTTTTTTATTAGCACCACCTCTCTGTTGTCCAAATATTCCAGTGTATGTGTTTAACTGGTGAATTTCAGACTGTTCAAATTCAGGAAGTGTTTGCAAGTTCTCATTTTCTGATTTCCCCTCTCTCCCCTCTGTTCTCTGTTTTTGGATCTGTCAGGCATCCACATTCCAGATGGCGATTTTACTGCAGTACAACACAGAAGATGCCTACACCGTGCAGCAGCTGACAGACAGTACTCAAATAAAAATGGTAGTGATTTTACTACACTCTTGTGAGCAAGTGTTTTGGTCCTCAGGGCTCTTCCTGCTATCATAAGAAATCTGGATTACACATGCTTGGAGCCAGAACCAGTTTCTGTCCCCAAGGAGACAGATGTGCTCTATTCTTGGTCAATTCACTTTCCTGGTTTACTTTCCTGTAATCATAACTGCCTTCTGATGAGTCTTAGTGCATGTACATTCCTGTTCGTGACTGGAGTGAATTGTCTAGCTTCCTGCTGAGCTCTGGGTGGAAGTTTTCAGTGTTTCAGTGCATACATTTTAATGTTAAAAGACAACATTCTAGCAAAAACAGCATTTTCTCTAAATGATTGATCTATGCATCTGTCATTCTTTTATATCTCAAGGCATTTTTATATGAACATAGTAAATCTGCAGTTCATTGGCTAACTCTCTCCTGTGGAAAAGGTTCCCTCCTTTTCTTCCCAAGCAGGCTTTGTGGCCCACAATTTGACTTTTGTTTGACCTTTAGCAGTAGATTCGAATCAAGTCTGCTCTGACTTCTGGAAAGTTAGGTATTCCTATTCAGTAGGATCTTTACTTCTAGAAATGCATACCTAGAAGGTTATTGTTGCTGATGGATTACAGCAAATCCAGAAGTCTTAGGGGGTTGCCATTTATTACAGACTGTGATAAAATAGCAGTTTTGCAGGCCTGCACAGAATATTGCCAGTAGCCTTCTGGGTGAGCAACCAGCAACAGCAACCAGAATGGATCCCTGTTAAAACAAAAAGATGTTAATCAGAAAGCAGAGAGTGCTTGCTTTCTGAAGTTTAAGCTTACCATGGTATATATATTTGCATGGTTTGGGAAAAATGATTTCTTAGGCATATAAATCTCCTTGCAAAATAGTTCCTAAACCAGCAACTGGAAAGATCTCTTGTTTGGAATTAGTATTTCTCAAGAATTTTATGGTATTTGATCAACCACAAATGGGATATGTCATAACACCCAAAAAGGACGTTGTTTTATTTCTGTGAACTATTTCTACTTTTTCTTGCCCCTTCATTTTGCAGTGTTCTGCACTGCACACATTAGTTCTTAGTCTAAATATGTGCATTCTTGTTCAAGTTTTTAAGTTAGACAAAGGTTCTGTCTATCTGTTCTGATAATGTTTCCTATAATTTTGTAGGATATCTTGGCACAAGTTCTACAGATACTGTTGAAATCAAAATTGCTTGTAAGTACTGTTGCTTTTTTATGACCTCCTTAACATACAGTGAAATATGTTAAACTATTTATTCATTTGTTTGTTTGTTTGTTTATTGCAGGTTTTGGAAGATGAAAATGCAAATGTTGACGAAGTGGAGTTAAAACCAGATACTTTAATAAAACTGTATCTTGGTTACAAAAAGTAAGCAGCATGCATCACTTAGATGCAATGGGGTATCATCCTCCTCTGCTTTCAAAATCTGGGTGAAACCTAATATACTTGGGATGAAAGCTTCAGGGTTCAAGTGCCAATTCAAATGTAGATCCAATGTGTACCAGTATAAAGGGAAAGGGCTGGCGAGTGGTGGGGGATGGGTGTGATTTCAGCTCTTTGACTCTGACTTTGTCATAAAGTCAAGGCCTGATGTATTTTCATATGTCCTTTTTGTTCCTTGATTCTTTCAAGTGCTGCCGTTTTGCCAAGGTGTTACTCGCATGCACTCAGCAAATCCATGATATTTTATAAGGTTACACTAATGTCCAGTGAGCAGCAAAGGTCAGAGGCATAAATGTTCATCCACTACTGCTAACACTAGAAGATCAGGCTCATTTTATAACCACAGTGTATATAGAGATTTGAAGACTTAATAAGCACAATTTTCAGTAGGTTTTATTACTTACTTTAAACAGTTGTGTATTTTAAGCTGTTTACAGCACTGTGGTACTTTTTTCATGCTTACCAGAGCATAGATATAAACACACATAAATTCAGTGAGGAGTTCAGTACTTCCTGAAGATAAGATCTCAGGTGAAAGAAACATTTAAAAACCTTTCCTTGTACCTCACCCTTTATCTGCTTTCTGTCCCCCTATACCAAATTAAAGGTTTGAGAATTCAGTCTGTTGCAGTAATGCAGTGATGGAAACAGCTCAGTGTTGCTGCATTGTGCAGCAGCTGGTTCCCAATTTATGATGGAGAGCACTGTGCTAAATAAATAACAGATCTTCTCAGTGCAGCTAACAGGTCTGAGCACTGAGCAGAGCCCTGTGCTCCCTGGTGCTCTGATGCTGAGGTTTGCTCCCCACTTGTGACAGAGGACCTTGTCTTGAGTGGCCATGTGTGGCAGCAGGCTCACCTCAGCACAGCTGTCAGTGCCAGGGAGCGTGTGAAAGAAAGGCGGAGCTCAATTCCACAGAACAAACAGATTTCTCTACACTATGTTCAGAATCCAGTCTGTAAATCAGAAAGGTGATTCTCTTTCCATTGACTTCCTTTGTCCCCTTCACTGATTCCAAGCTTCTTACTACACACAGTAATATTTTGAATACAGTGTAACTGTACAGTGCTAGTTACACAGATCACTAGCATGGATTCAGTCAGCTGTGAGATACATAGACACCCACCAGAAAGGTATTTTGTTTCATTGGTTGGTTGTAGGCATTCTTTATTTTTATTTTAATTTTTTTTAACTTGAATAAGAGCATCTAAAATTTTCAGAAGAGCCAAAGTCCTGTATTGCTGTGAAGTAATTATGTTGCTGTGGCTTTTATTTTGGTTTTGTTTGGAGTTTTTTTCTGTGTTTCTTAGGTTTTTAAACAGTCTAATTGTTCATTACCTTCTGCTTTTCTTTACAGCAAAAAATTAAGGGTAAACATCAATGTGCCAATGAAGACTGAACAGAAGCAGGAGCAAGAAACTACACACAAAAATATAGAGGAAGACAGGAAACTACTGATTCAGGTGAGTTTTATTGCAGAATGCTGTCATGAACTCAGAATCACATCTTTGTATTCATTTAATGAAGCTTACTGTAGGGTTTTCCTAATTTTTAGTAGAAGACAACATACTCTAACTACATTAGAGTTCAAAAAATGTATTTAAAATACTGTTAAAGGTGATTTGAGTCTGTAGTAGAAACTGGAGGAAGGCACTTCTACAGACAGGATGTGTTTATTCACATTGTTCTAACCTGATGTTGATGAGTGTTTGGGTTCCTTGGATACATGTTCACCAGACCTTGTCCTGGGTGAAAACTGAATAATAAAAAAATAGTAATACCCAGGTAGTATAAAATCAACAATGTTTTTATATTAGTTCATTTGGAATCCACTTGAGAGGCAGGGGAAGGAAATACAGATGTACCACTAAGACAGTGTCACAGTAAGGTTAAATATATAAAGAAAGCTTTTTGCTACACAAGTAGTTTTGTGTGGCTTGTTACCAGTTGGTGCATTTATTATTACAACTGACTGACTGTAAGCGCAGTTCTAAAAATTCATGTGTCAAAACCACTTTTGATGACTGTGTGCTGTGGAGACTCTGAGTTCTTAAAGTCTGTGTGAGTAGCTGACACTCGTGGGCAAGCTTCTCCCCGTCTGGTGCTCGAGTTGGTTGTGGTGGTGCTTCGCATGGACAGACATGATCTAGGGGAGTTAAATGGCTTTACACAGAGGGACAAGACTTTGCTCCTAAACACACCTTCCCAACTTTTCTGTGCAGGCTGCTATTGTGAGAATCATGAAAATGAGGAAAGTTCTAAAACACCAGCAACTGCTTGGAGAAGTGCTAACACAGCTGTCCTCAAGGTTCAAGCCACGAGTTCCTGTAATTAAGGTATGAGAGACCTGCATCTCTAAACCTGGATTCCAGGAGCTGAAGGATATATACACAGACAAAACACATGCTTCTGAATTAAAAAGGAAAGTTAAGGAGATGGGATGGGCAAGGACAGATTTTTTTGAGTTGCAAGTAGGAAATATTTTAACCAGAAATATTGCATTTCTTTTAGGGTACTATCCATGTTTCACATTGTTGGCAGTGGTGGTAAAATAGTAGCTGGATTGCATCTTTTCACATCAGTGTCAGTTTACCATTGCCCTTGATCCAGGCTTTCCTTTTGTTCCTGCTTTCCCAGCTGTGGGACAACAGTCAGCCCTGGGGTTAGCTCGATAAAAGTTTCCTGCTTTCCATTACAGTAAAAATGTTGGGGAAGGGGGCATTGTATTTAATGATTTACTCATAATTATATTGATTATATTAATTATTAATTTGTGTATATTAATTTCTTCATCAGTTTGTTAAAGTGAGCTCACCAGCAGTTTTTATATCCACAACCAAGAGGTAGGTGAGGCAAAGGACAGGCAGTGAGAGCAGTTGCATAAACTGGTACTGCCAGTGCTGGGCAGTGACACAGACAGCTCCTCACTGCTGCTGCTGTCCCTCATGACCTTACATAAACTCTGCATCTTGGTGTAATTCTTTATTTGCTGTCTTACTATGAAGCTGCTCAGCATATTGATGGTCTCCCAGGCACACCCCTGGAATGGTGTCCAGTAAGTGTAATTCAGTTTAGTGGATTAGCAACGCCTTCTGCATGTATGTGGTCAGAAAGAGGAGAGTGAACTGCTGTGGTTTGCATCCTTTGCCTATTCCTGTCTTCTGCTTGGCAGGGAACTCCCTCAGGGGTCAAAATCAAAGTTTAGAGCAACCCCAGAGAGGGTTTTTATGCCCATGTCCCACAGCTTACCTCTGATCTGTTCCTCCCACAGAAATGCATCGACATCCTCATTGAGAAGGAGTACTTGGAACGTGTAGATGGTGAGAAGGACACCTACAGTTACTTGGCTTAGCATTTTTATTAGCAATTACCTGACTGTGTGACACTCAGCAAGTAGGTATGTGATGGAAAGAATGAAAGCGACAGAACTTCATAGCAGCCACCCTGCTGCCATTTGGACCTCCCTTTTTAATGACTGAGACCAGGACTCCATCAGCCAGTCTCAGATTTACATCAGAACTGCTCAGGATTGATACATTTCAAGTATGTAAATATGGACACCAATGCCATTTAACCTAATTTAAGAACAGAAAGGAATCAGACCCTTCTCATTTAAGGGTTGCATGCTACTGCTTTTAAATCAATACATTGGCTATATGATAAACAGCTGCCATCACAGGCAGCACTTAGACATGTTGGCAGCATTGGAGAGCGAGTCTGAATGGACCCATGTGTAATCTGCTATGAAAAACCATTTGTATAGTGTGTTTCATTTTTTAATGTGTGATAAATAATAAAAACAAATTAAAAGATTTCTGTACAAGTTGCATTTGGCTTTATTGTTTTAAGTTTCATGACTTATCTTTCTAAATGTAAATAAAAGGTATAATGGTTATGAAAGCTATTAGAAATTCATTTTGCTTTTCCTCCCCATTTTCTGGTGCTTTAAGAACATTTTGTTCTCTGGAGATACTGTCATCTATCATTATCTGTGCATGTTATTTCTTTTTGAAGAGGAAATGTCTGCACTTTGAAAAAAAATTTGTGATGATTTCACAAGATATGCAGAGCAGAAAATACTCAGAATATATGTGGCAATGCTTGGTCACCTGAAATTGGAGCCTGTTTTAACATTGCTTATTGTGCTATAAAATGCATCCCACTTGCATAAATGCTGCCTAGAATAAAGGAGGTTTAGGCTGCCCATTTCTGTGACTGGAGCAGAAAATGGAGTGTGTTCCTGAAGAACAATTCCCATTAAATGCAACCTGTGATGGGAATTAAAATACTTTTGAATGTTACTACACATACCTTGATTGACCAGGCCTCATTCCATTCTTCTCACATTTTGTGAAATGAGTATTGGCTTTCCGTATGCTACAAGCAAAATGCTGCCATCCTCACTGGTCTCACTTTTGGTAATCTATATTTTCTAATCTTGATCGTGGAAAGAACTTAATTTCTGTAGCCATTTTACCCTTTAAGCAAACTGTGATTTTATTTGGTGTTTCTTCTCACAGGAAAAAAGCCAGGTTTCGTGTTGCTAATGTTTCTCTCTTGAGGGAAACTAATGGTTACAGTTGAACTCTGGGTTAAAAACAGAACCTGAGCAGTACTAGAAGGGAGGGGTGTCATCTGCACTTGAGATTTTGTATGCTTGGTATTTCTGTTCTGAAAGAGCTAAAGACTGCCATTAGGGGCAATAGAAGCATCTTGCTGCTCACAGTTGCTTTTGGAAGTTTAGAAGAGTGGAGTTGGTGATGCCTCCTAAATTTCTTTTTATTTTTTTCTAAGATGGTAGTTTGGTTTCGTAAACCCTTCTTGCAGAAAGTTCAGAGCTAATAGATTTCCTTGGCAGGATGTGTGTGCTATGATGACAAAGAAGCGGCCTGAACTCCTTTCTTAGTTGGAAGTCCAGAAATCACCTGCTCTGAGCTGCCTTTCAAAGCCCTTGGCTGGTTAAAGCAGTGCTTTATGTACTGTGCATCCTTAAGAGCAGGAGCTGTGCTCTACCTGAGCAGGGAGAAAATCAGGTTTTTACTTTTGAACTGTTCTTTTCCTCATGAACTCTTAGTTCTTACTTGAGCCACTACCAAGGTGGTGGGCAGCTGCCTGCTCTACATGGAGTGTGGAAGCAGGAAGAGCTGAACTCAGCCCCAGGCTTGGAGCCCCCTCAGTGCAGGAGGTAAATGGTCACTGTGGACAGGATTTCATGGACTCAGATTGGCAATAATGCCACCCTGTGCCTGCCCTCCCACTCCAGCTGATTTGCCCAGAGCATTGCGTTCTACTTCGCAAGAGGCTGCAGAGTTCAAAATCCACTAGCAAGAAATAAATATGGTAGCCCTGTACAGACATCTAGCTGCAATCTAAATGTTTCTGGATGAAAACTACACATTTCTCTTCTGCATCTCTTAACTTTTTAATATATGTGTCAGCACTGTTGTAATCATCAGTCAGTTTGGTGCTTCAGAGAAGCCACAGCGAGGGCACCTTTTATCACAGCTTCACCTTGAAAGCGTTTGTCACAGAAATCACAGCTATTCTGGCACTTGTAGGAGTTTCTGGGCTGCAGCCATTACCCCAGAGAACAGGGATGTTACTGCATGCTGAGGGAGCTGAGAAGCTGCAAGACCACACTTGTCTCACTTAGGCACTGCAGCACCACAATCCTCTGACTGCCATCTACACTGTTTCCATCTTTACACTGATCTTAAAGGTGACCCAAAGTTACAGAAGGAGACAAGAATGGAGCTGCCTTTGCACAGAAGTTACAGTTTAAATTCACATTGCTTTCTCAAGGGGCTGACACAAAATTCCAACTCAATTCCAGTAAAAATGAAGAATTTCAAGTATCCTTTATTCAAGGTTGAAAAATGTACCACACCACATTATTGCAAAAGTTCATAGGTACAAAACACTTTGCAGCTGGTGAGAAGGCAATAAAAAGTCGTTTTTTTTAAAATGTTACTATAAATTACTGTTACAGTACTTTGCAAATACAGAATTTCAAATTGCATCATTTTTATTTTTCTAAAATTGCCCACAGTACTAGAAATTCCTGAAGATAAGGCAGCTGTTTGTTTAAAAGAAGAGGTAGCTGGTGTCAAGGGATTTCCATTTCTCTTTCAATGCCCACATACTTAAGGGCATCAGCTTGGCTATATCTGAATTAAGAAAAAAAAACAAAAATCACAAAAAAGTAGTGTCATGGAACATTTCAGCTTCATTATTCTGACAGAATGATATCACAGCCTGGAATACTCAGATTTCCCATAGTTTCTTCAACAGCTGGGTGTTTCCTCCTTGTGTGAATTTGCAGGTGCATAACACTGCTGACGCATTCAAGAAACTACTTTCAGAGGTGTTTGGTCAAGAGGAGACGAATCACTAAAATTCCATACGTTTTCACCTTGAATCTCCCAGTCCTGAAGTTCATTTTCAGGACTGGAAAGCAACTGCATTTCTCCAGGTTGACCTACACAGTATTGCCACTGGACAGCTTGCTTTTTGCCAAGTGAGATGATTGTAGAGGAAATAAGGACACATTCTTAGCAAGCACTTGTTTGTAGTAATTCTGAAATTTCATTCTCTGAAATGCTTGCCTATTTCTGAATGATGGGGGAGTTTAACTTGTACTGGTACCTAGGTAACCCAACCAGAGAAAGTCTGTCCCCACTGTCACTACACTTTGCTTTATATGAGCTGCTTTTCCAAGTTTGCAGTCTCTTAACCAGCTGCATTGCTCAAATCAGTCTTGCTATGGCATCTGGCTTAACAAAACCAGTGTGGGGAGTGCTGCTTCTCATCTGCTGAGACCTGAGGCTGCAGGGGCCTCCTTAGGCAGGCACAGGAGTTAACTCTGAGCTGCACAGATACTGAAAGCTAATCCCATCTGAAATACATCTACCCACCTGTAGTCAAAGAACAGTTCTTCACCAGTCTGAATGGCTCTTTTAGCAAATATTCCTATTCTGTGATCACCATTAACCATCATAACTGTTTTAAAAAAATTAGGTATGTTAGTACAAATACTGATAAAATGCATGCTAAAGAAATATCTCACAGTATTTCATATATTGATGACAATCAAGTAAATGTGAAACTTACCTTTTGCATAGCAGTTGGGATTTACTGAATGGTTTGCAAATCTAATTTTGTTGCCCTTGCGTGTTGCATCAACCACAAAATCTAGGGGGCAGAAAAAACAACAAAACCCACAAATGATGGATGGGTCACCTACAAACACATTTTTGAGTTTAATACCTAGTGTGCTTGGATCTTAGCAGCTGAAGAAGATAACTGCACAGCTTCCCCCATGGAAGAGCTGGCCCACCACCCTACAACAGCTGAACTCTGCTATTCCACACTGTGCTTTTCCTTTACCTCCTACCACAGTGGCAACTTAGATTCTCATTGAAGCTTCTCTACCTTTATTCCACAAGGACAAGCTACATAAATATGCTAAGTCAACACTATCATGAAGCAGCAGGGTTTTTTTCCTGATTTCAACTATTTTCTAGTATTTTATGCTTGACATAGTGCAGTCTGTATTTTTCTCTTCCAATGGCAGCAGCCAAATACCACATACAGATATGTGGGTTTTTTTCCCCCCCAACACAATTACCATCATAACTTACTGCTGATTTAATTCAGTAAAATTACTTAGACAACACCTGGCAAGCCTTTTACATTCTTTAGTCTACTTAATGTCTGCACATAATTTTACTCCGTGAAGTTCTACTCCTCTTGTACAGTTGCTTGTGCAACAGGCTCCATCACTACATCTAGCTGACTAATATTTAAAGAAAAAACCCCAAAGACTAACTATCAACAGGATGAATCCACACACTGATAGGGAAAGATGTGTAGAAAAAAATTCTCATTGTTACCTGCTGTCTGCAGAAGAACAGGGCTGAAAAAAAATGCTAAGCATACATACTTTACTTATGCTGCCAAGGGTTGCAACTAATGCATACATACCATTATTCAAGTTAAACAGAAAGCTGCACATGTATTTGTCATACACTTTTCCTCTTCTGTCTGCCTCATCCTGAGAAATAATCTGAAAGAAACACCACTTGTAAAAGAGAGAAGCACTCCTCCATTGTGTAACCACAGCAACTTAATGTCAACCCCCCCCAGCCTTTTGAAAGACAGGTGGGAGTTTTTTATTCTCTGGGATTCAAAGTATTCCCAGACAAAGTATTGTTTTCAGCAAGCATTCTGCACTTACCAAGCATCCATGCTTTGCTTTTAGCATAAATAAACTCTTTCAAAGCAGAAGAAAAGCAAGAATTGCTTCTCCTTTCAAAATCAGGACTGCATACCGGGCTCAGGATTTTATTACTACAGAATACAGCTTAGGGAAAGCTCCTACTGACTTTCAGTACTATACTAAATAATTTGCCACCAAATTCCAAGCATGTCTGAACTGAAATTCCATGTAAGATAAAAAGGACATTCCAGCCTCTACTCCTCACAAGAACCTGTTTCAAAATTTTTGTGACATTTCAATTGTGTAGCTCCTGGGGTCTGAGCCTGTGACAGCAGTTGCAGCCTGTGACACTTAGTCAGCCACATGGCTCTGTCTGAACGTGATACCAGGTTACAGACGATGGCATCCCATGGTCGGACCTTGTCAATGCATAACTTTACCAATTAAGCTCATATGCAGTCTTCTCCATCCTTACCTCACCACAGTATTCAGAGATGAATTCATTCTTCTGTACAGGATCTTTGATAAAAATTCCCCAGCCTGCCACATCTGAAGGTGCCAATAGTAAGTGCTGTGGTATATAAAAAACAAGAAGTTTTGATATGCTTGGCTTAGACTTGAGTTCAGTTTTTTTTTTCCATTTTGTTTTATATCACTTAGTTGTATCACTTAGTGAAATGTGTAGGTTGGGACTCGAGGAGTGCAGACAAATCCAGAGTCTTCTAATGATCAAACACACACTAAAATTACAGCTTGTGAATCAGAAGATGTATATAAAAGAAAAATGACCAAGTATTTGAAAACTACTAAAAATTTTAATCACCCCAAGACACCTTGAAATGAGGTTTCATAAAAATTCATTTACTAAAGATTTCAACCTCGAAAGGTCTGCAGACAGAAGGCCACTACTCATTAGCTCAGTAATTTTGTGAGAAGATATTCCAGAGTAGAAATAAACTTTGGCTTATTGATTTATTTGCCAGAACTGAATGGCCTTTCAAGACTTTAGCAGACTGTATACAAATTTATACCTTAAAATCAACAACTGAAGAAAGAAACAGCTTCTAGACTCTGGGATAAACTTCTTTATGCTGATCTGGGGAAAGACTTCTGAGGTCTTAAAAACAGCAGCCTATTTGCAATTAAGAAGCAAAGCCTGAACAGGGAAAAGGAGATATTCTGCTGCCGTGCTGCACAGAAAACACTAATTGGTACATGACAAAACATAGACTTAACAGCAGCACATGAGCAAGCTAACAAGTGGCAACTCCTTTCCTTGCTGTATTGTTTGGTTTGGGTTTTTTTTTGTTTTCTTTTCCAGTTTGACAGCATGAAGGCAAAGAAATTCTATTCTCTGGCTTGAAAATATAAGGACACCTCAAAACCCAGGCAACAGACACGCAGTTGTATAACTCTGGACATACTTTTTTGGATCCTCTCTGAATGCTGCAGTTCTTGCAAGAAACATTTTTGCTGTCCCAGTGGTCAGCTGCTCCACAAGTCAGGCAGAGGTCAGGATCACATTCACGGACAGCCAGGTAACAGGGGCACTGCTTGGTGTTGCATTGTGCTTTACAACGACACCCAGGAAAACGATTTTGGCCTACAAAAGAATGTATGGAAAAGAAAAACAGCAAGTATGAGAGAATGCAGTGTAAAATTAAGACTGTGCAGATTACAGCATATCAGAATATTGGTAACAGCCACTGATACCTGCATAGGACATTCAGGAGTACTGCAAATTCTTTCCTTCCCTGATTTTAATAACTCTTCCTCAATTTTAGGTCTAAAGGCTGTTTCTGATTTCATGCAATGGCTAATTACAAGGGCCAAATTAAACTGAACATGCTCACACTGTTGGACACAATTTGCTGCTCCTGTAACTGCCCGCAGCACAGACAGACTGGTTGTACAGATGGTGGGACAGTGAGACACGTTTATAGGTAACTTTTAAGTGTTTTAAATGTTTTACTTACACTCTGAGCTGCACTGACAAAACTTCTCACAGAAGTTTTGAGCAATTACACATGGGCATGAACTATCACAAGGCTGACGTGGGTGATCACATGGCTGATAGTTGTAAACGTGATTCGATGACCCATCTGAATAAAAATAGCAACATTTTGTAAAGTTGAAAGTTGCAAACAAACAATATACAGGTCCTCTTAGTCTAAGGCAGAAATTCCCTTTTAGTCATTTAACTAAGAAAGCCCAAACACGAACAAAAAATCCAAACCCACAACAAGTGGGGTTAAAAACCCAAAAGACACAAAACCAGAACTGTAACAGTAGTGAGGTGTTCTACACCATTAGCTGCCTTCCTAGTGCATCTCATTCTGCCATTGCTCAGCTGCTTTGAGTATTCAGAGCTGAAAGCTGTTTATGTGGAAAACTGAGAAACGAAACTACAATGGTATAATTTCCTGTCTGAACATGTTTTGGAATAGCACTGATATTATTCAGCAAAGTAAATTTGCTTAAATACTGAAAGCAATTTTTAATGTGGAACAACAGTCAACTTTGAAACAGGTAACACTGGCAATGTAATCCCAATATTATTATTATTACTACACCACTGTGCTTTCCCAAGTCAATTTTCCAGTACAGACAATGCTAAAGTCTTCCAGGCAAGAAAGGAACTACCAGGGACAAGTCTAGAACTTTATCTCTACAGTAGCTAGGAGAATTTGGTGCTATATAACTTATATTTGCTATTAATACTCCTGAGCTTGTTTTGGGTTTGCATGAATTTGTAAATTTTTAAAAATGCTCAAGTTAGCAATCAGCAACAAAAAATTATAAACAAACTGATCAATTATTTATGTTGCTATGAGTCCCAACTATTCTCAACAACTTTCAGAGAACTATTTCTAAATTAAGCTGGCTTACAAAAAAAAAAACAAAAACAAAAAAAAAAAAAAAAAAAAAAAAAAAAAAAAAAAAAAGGCACTTTTTACTGCAGCTCCTATCCTTAATACCATTTTTACCTGTGCTTCAATGAAGCCATACTGGTAAGACAGTAAACTCAGCCTCCTTTCTTTTTTATGGAATTATACAGAGCTCTTCCAGCTATGTAAACCAAAGAGTACCTTTTGTCCCTACAATATGTGTAAGCGAGTTTATGTTTTTCATTTTTATTCTCCTAAAATTTCTAGCTACCCACAGAACATACATAATGGCCTAATATTAAAAAAAAACAAATAACCAGCCCCCCCCCCCCAACAACCAAAACAAAAAAAAAGCAATAGTAGAATCTTAAAAGTTCAGGACATAAATTGAATGGAAAGATGCTAACCCTTTTTCAGCTGTATCTTTCTGCAATGAGCAGCCCACAACCTGCAAAAACACAAAACAAACAAGAAGGTTGACAGGAACTCCTCCTGCAGTGGGCTGGGAAAGGCAGCTGCATCTTGCACCCACACTTGACTTAAGATGGGAAAGTATCTGGAGACATGAACACCTGCTAACTGCACACGAGTCAGAGGGGCTGCAGCAGAACCACCCTGTCCTAGTCTAGGGCTTGACAAGATCAGAGCTCTGCAGGCTGCTCCCCCCGGTCCCCACAAAATTCCTCTAGTCCCAGGATTGCACAGATGAGCAGTCCCCACCCAGCCCAGTCTAGAGACGCTTAAATTCAGATGCCCTTGAAGGAAACCCTGCCAAGAACAGGCAGCTGGCAGGCAGGAGCAGCAGCAAAAGAAGTATACAAAGTTGCAGATCGGGAGGGTCATGCCTCCTAAACAGGGGGTGGAAATGGGACAGCTGTTTGCTGCACAGGACTTGGCCCCAGCGCCACTCTGGCTGTCACCTACAGATCATAGCCAGGTCCTACCCTTCACCTGAGAAGCTCCACGTACTTGACAGGAGACAGTGCCTGCCTGATGGGACCTCAGTATTTCTTCTGGCTGGACACTTTTCCCCAGTTGTCCTGGCTGGTGGTACTGCACTGAGCCTTTCCCATTCAGCTTCAAAGCCTACGCTACTTTCTCTGATGTCCTAACAGTTTTCCTTCAGTGTCCCCTTTCTCAGCTAGCTCAGCCAAGCACACCCTTTGCCAGAAGTGGTGTTCTTGTTGAGTGGTGGATTTAATTATTTGTGTTTGTCGCTTTGCTGTGGTTTTTTTAAGAGTAACATGCTTTTTGGTTAGCATTCACTATACTTGAAAGTTCTTGCAAGTTACATTTACCCCTTCATTTTGCATCCATTTCAGATTCCAAGCTCTTTGGCCAGGGAATGTCAGCTATTCCATAAACAGTCTATCAGAAACAATCAAGCAAAAACACCTGCCTGGACATTTAGTAACAAAAGAAAAACTAGACTTTTCATTTCAGTAGCCTTAAAATTAAAGGAGAAATCAGTTGCTTTATTTTTTCTTCAATTCTGTGCATTTTAGTAACCACTTGTATATAGTGAACACACATAACAAAAAAATTAGACTAAGGATTTTCAAAGTTTATACTTCTTGGACTTCCTTAGTATATCATGTAACAACATGAAGACAATATGGGAGAAGCTTCATTCTCTGGCCAAAAAATACATTGCCAGCTGCATCAACAACCTCACTTTCTCTCCAGATATACTGAGATGCCTAAAACACTCATGAGCACAGGTACTAAAAGATCCCCAGCAGAGAATACCTACAAAAGCTATTCTGCCTTTCAGTGAATGCAACACTTCTCAGAAGTTTGCACTCTGAAAAAATATCTCCCACTGAAACTACTTAAATAGGATTTTTTAGCTGCTACTTCTTTCATAAAAGCATAGCAGCTTTTACTTCAACCAAATGTTGTGCAGCACCCTCCAACAGATTCAGATAAATAAGATTATCTATAAAATTGCCCTTCTAAAGCATTACTATAAGATTTAACTCAACAACCAATTTTCTTACAAGCACTGAAGGAGCCCATACAAGTCAGAAACCCACAAGGGCAGATTTGTCCAAGTAACTAAGACTGAGAGGAAAGAAGAGGCCTAGCATCACAGAGTACTGTAATAAATAGATTACATTCCTATTAACAGTGATTCACTCTAGAAGAAAAGGCTACCAACCTATATTTATGAATTATGAGACATTGACTCTGCAATAAGACACTTCCCACATGCCTGAAAGGAGTGCAATTTTGACTTAAATTACTCTAATGCACACCAAACTACTTTCTTTCTTTCTTGTCTACCTGGTGTTTGGAAAATGTAACATACCATATTTTTGAACAAGTCTTTCACAGAAACTTGTCTGTCACCCCAAGATAATAAGAACCTACTAGCACAGCAAACCCTTAAAAGCATTCTGTGGCCAGACTTTTTAAAATACTCTTTCACTAGCAATTAGCAGCTTCACTTTTTCTCCTAAGGTAAGCACTAGCCTAATACTTTAAATGCACACAAATGTGCATACACATCAACAAAGCATTAATAGTAACAAGTCAAAGCAGAAGGAAAACTACAGGTGGTGGTCATAATGGGAAAGGCATCCATCTGTTCTGCCCCTCTTCTGGAGAGACTGGCGTCACAGGAGGGAGAGGGGCTGGAGACACACAGTGGCAGCAGGAACTGTGGGGAATGACAAGACAACAGGAAGCAGGCTGCCAGCACTGACCAACTCAACAGGAGTTTTGACTGGCACAATCCAATAGTACATTCACTGCCTTGTAACTTCCAAAAGCTGCCACAAAATGCTCAAGTTCTCCTGGTTAGTGCACAAAGCTGGAGCCTGAGCAAGCACCATACTAAAGGCAGAGTCATTTTTGTATCTGCCCTATATAAATCTGCCATCTCAAACAGAAGCAAAAGGCAAGACCTGGTCCCATGCAGCAGGAAACAAAGGCAAGGAAAAGATGAAGTTGAGAAAGCAACTTGAAGCTTCATTAAAAAAGCCAACTGGAAACTGCATAGAAAGTTTCCAAGCAAGCTGGTGGATTTGTGCATCTGCTTGCTGACATCTGCAGGAGAACCAGCTTAGAAAACAAGTGTTTCCAGAAGCATTATGACAGCAGCTGTCAAAGATACTGTTCTTCTCTCCTAACAACCTACTAGACTTCTAAACTTTGCCAGTGGTTTTAGGCAGCAGCAGTGTCAGCCAACCCGGCACTAAAAACACTCTTTGGAAGAAGCTGCTCCAGCATTTCTTGCTTTGCACAAGGATATTCTGCTATCAGAAAGAGCACTAAAAACTCAAAATACATGCCAATTACGTCAAATATGTAGTTGAGTCTTTGCAGTGTTTGATTTTCTGGCATCACTCAAAGACTTCAGTCTCCCAAACCATCTTATGCACAGCCTCCCCACCACTCCAAGACTCAGCCTTCCAACCAGGTAGCACATCGCATCTGTGCTAATGCCCCAGCTGCACCTTTTGCCTGATAACAGTGAGACTTTAAATCCCTACAAAAAGGCATCCTGAACTCTTGGCAGAACTACATAAGCTATTCAAACACGTGCAGTGAACAGCAGTCCAGCAGAAGGTAGGTACAGGAGGAAAATGAGAAAGTGGGGGGAAAAAATAAAATACTTTCAAATAAGATTACTAAGTGGCCTCTGAATAGGGGATGAGGGAGAAAATCAAAATAATAAAGAAGCAGCTTTACATGGCCTTAAAATCAGTACCAAAACAGAGAAAGGAGTGCTGATTAGTTAAAGCAAATTCAACTCAGCTCCTAGCAAAGGAAGAAAAAAAAAAACACACAAAAGAATGAACAGTACTGAAGTACATTCTCCCTCCAGCATGCACTCATGCTTTTCAGAATTCTTTCTTCATTAATGTTTTTTACTAGCTTCTATGCAAAGTACTCACTTCTCATCAAGGCAGAGTTTTCTCAAAATAACAGGTTAATCTGATACGCAGGCCAGGCTCTGACACTTACTGGTTCTCCAAAACACAACTATATTAGAAGTTGTCTTCTCCCACTGGTCAGCCTTATTACAGCTCTCTTAACAAAAATTACACAGGAAGGAGGGACACAAAACATTTCATTATCCAAGAGGGGCGCAGTCTTGCCAGCTCAGTAAGCCCATAGGGCACCAAGATGATATGGGAAATAGGCAAAGTCTTGCAAGAAAAGAGTTGATCTGCTCTCAAATCAGTTACAAGAGGCCAGCAAAAGCAGCCTTCTGCTGCAGCTTTTCCCTCTGGTGACGCTACTTTAGCTCAAAGCCACACACACATGTGGAAAACCTGCAGACAGCTAAGAGCCCTGCAGTGGAAAAGGGCAAAAGGCAAGGAAGAGCCTTCCTGGCTCTAGGACTGGATTTACTCTAAGAGTGAGTAAACTCAACTAAAAGAAAGGTAAGAAGCAGAGGAAGATTTCCAGATGATTGTCCCAATTGCTGGTTGTGGGAGATCTTCAGAGTTCTCAAGTTACAGCAGGATGTAGGCAGGCTAAACTGCTTTCCTTTTTAAAAAGGCTACTGCCATAGAAGAATGGAGATAGTTTGATTGACACATATCCTGGGACATTATATTTGTAAAATTATCTCCTTCCTTCAATGAGAGTTTAAAGAAGTAAAGGGCATTTCAAAACTTAATTGCTACCAATGAAGTTTTTATATTGGCAACTAATAAGAAAGCAAATAAAGTCAAGAAACCCCATGCAATGGAGTGCGCTTTCATTTACTTGGGAAAAAAAAAAAAAAACAACTCCTAAACAAAAAAAAGTCTGAGAATTCCTCCAAAACAATGTCAGTTTGGTAAACATACAGACCATTTCAGCTGCAAAAATGTGTTTGAGCGTTTTAGATGCTCTTTTAAATAGATGTAGTGGCACCATTTTTACAGCAATTTGTATGAATCTGACAGCAAGTTAATTCTCAGGTTTATATTCCAAACTTGCACCATGGCTAACAACCTAAATTTAAACAGCCAAGCCCACCAAATGCCCAAACACTTGAAAACTGTGCCAAGAGCATTAAAATCAATAGCTTTTGCTGAGAACAAAATCTTTTCCAGATGCTCACTCAATCTTTTCCCAGCTCACACTGCCTGCCTCTATGCTGCAAAGCAAAAATAGTCCACTCCACGTCAACAGGATCTTTGAACCAGTTCAGGAATTTTACTAAGCCTGGAAATAATAAATAAACAAGCTAAGACAGAAGCAAGAAGAACTGATAGAAGAACTGGAAGGACAAACTTGAGGGAAAATAAGGGAAGTTAAAGGGAGAAATAGGAAATTATATCGGGAAAAGCATACTTATTTCTTGCTAAAGAAATGTTTTTGCTAATTTTCAGTCAGCTTTTAATCTCCTATGTTCTTATCTCTCAGAATAAAAATAATCAATGCAGAGCTGCATTCTCCAAACCGCAGAATTCTCAAAGAAAAATGCATTTCACTGACAGACAGCAGCCACCGAGTTTTGCAATTTCAACAGAAATTGTGTCAAATAATCAGTGTGGCTCCAGAAAAGCGTAATTCTGCTCTTCATTGCAGCTTCACTTTAAATAACAACTTGTTAACCTGTTTTTTTAGTTGGTGTTCTAGGTGCTAATGAAACTGGGGTGCTACAAAGGAATAGTCTCTCCTAAACAAAGAAGGCAATCCCTACTAGCTTGCTATCTGAAGCTTGCTAGAATACACTTCACCATTAAAAAAACATAAGTTCTAATTTTAAAATACCATATATAATCATTACTCAATCCTGTTGAAGCACTTAGGAATTTAATGTTTATTGCTGTAAAAAAATAATTATACCACACTAGCTTGAATGTTGTAACAAGCTGCATAGGTGATTTCTAATCTAAACAGAATTTTGACTACTTGCATCAATATACCTACAAGAACCTGGCTGTTAAAGAGATTAAAAAGAAAGGAAAGGGAAAGAGAAGAGGAAGGTTATAGTTGCCAATGCAGTAAGATTTTGTCTGAAACTAAACCACCATTTTGTTTTATTGCTGCAACTTTTGGTTTTGGAAGCAAAAGAAGAGCTGTGCAACTTTTCCTCCAAAACACTTTCTGTTCTGATCCCCTGTATCTCCAATTTATTGTTATGCTAAGGGTATTTAGTAACAGATTTACCTGTGTTTCCTTTTCTTCTTTCTGGGAGGAGTATCAACATCTTCAGCAGGGACTGGTGCAATAATACTAGATTCCTTTACTCTAAACTCATACACCTAACAAGAGATACCATAACACATCCACGATAAATCTCTCACTAGTACAAAGTTGCTCATATTCTAAGTTAGTATGATTTCCTCCAACCAACAACTTACAGATTATATCCAGTCATAGTCTCTTTTCAATAAATTTAAAGTTGATTATTTTTGTCATTTAAGAACTGATACTCTAATTAAAACCTCCTGTAAATTTAACTTAAAAACAGTTTTAAAACTAACTTTTATGTATTTGTGGTATGAATTCTGGACCATAGCATTCTTGGGAAAACCAAGAAAATTAATTACTTTTCCCTTTTAGTAATCAATACTAGTATTTGTATACTTTAGCTTTAAAAGTAAATTGCTATGACTCTTAGCAAGTAGCTTCCCTTCTTACCTGTCTGCACGTTTTGGTCCCAATCAGTCTGGCAATTGCACAGAAGTTGTCATAGTAGGTGCCAATAAGAACTCTAAACATTGAAGCTTCTGCACCACTCCATTCCACGTTCTCTGGAGGCTCAATATTTGGCTTCATCTTTATTGGTGTTTGACACCTAGAATTTGCTTCTATAATAAATATTTGAGAGTAAGGCTACGTATCAAAATTTACATTGCCCTTCACGATGTCAAATCATTAACTGTAGTTAAAAAATACCCCAGGTTTTTTGTTGTTGTTTCCTAAGTGCCAGAAAAAACAAGCACTTTTCACATGCCTCTTACAGAAGCTAACAGTAGCTACTCAAATTAATAACCTACACATAAACTGAGACAATACAGATGTTCTCTTACAGTTTGGTTAAACTCATACTATTATTCTGTCTTTTCACTCAGTTCCATACATTCTAAACACACATTTTCAAGGATTGCATGGCTCGACTTGTTCTGGCTTTCTGTTGTTTTTGTTGCCTTGGTTTTTTTATAGTTTTGGTTTTGTTCCATCCTCTCAAGCACTGCAGCTCATTGAATGAAGCAGCCTTACCAGAGGAACTGGATGTTTCATCTTTCTTTTCCTCTTCCTCTTTATCGTTGTTTTCCCCGCCAGTTTCAGTGCCGGCCTCTCGATCGCTGTCCGTGTCCTTTGACTCCAGAACGTTTATGGTGGGCGTGCTGGGCCTGCTGGTGTTGTTGGGGAGCCGCCCCCGCCGGCGGCCGCCAGGGCGCTTCGGTGGGGTCTTGATGCGCTCTGCGGTCAGGGCAGCCGCAAACTCCTTTGCACCTTCCTGAACAAAAAACATCACCATTTACAGCAAACGAACCGAGAAGTGGATCCACTTGTGGGAGAACACCTACTTGCGTCCTGAGTAACTTCCCACTGTTCTACAAAATAATGGCGTGCACCAAAGTTCCAGTTAAAGGCACTCCAACCGTGAACACAAGTACTTTTGATGCTACCATGAAAAAAATCTACACTTACAAAGTACTCATGTCAGTGCTTCGGTTCACCTTTTACTTTGGCTGCCAAGTGAAAAATAATTCAGTGGTAAATTTCTATTCTCCCAGATGACAGAAAAAAATCAGAATTTCCCACAGAGAACACCCATAAAAATACAAGAACTTTTCTTGCATATGGCACTTATAAAATATGTGTTCTGCATTTTTTAAGATGCAAGCATTGGTAACTTGTTTTCTAGTGGAAAGGGGTATGATATAGAGTAGCAAGTTTTCAGATGGGAAAATTGCATAGTTTCTCATACTAAAAAATTTAGGGGAATTATGAGAGAGAATTAAAATTATTAGTACTCAAGATTTCACTTTATTAATTTCCACCCTACTGCTTCTTAAGAGCACAAGTCCCAGATGGAATCAGCCTTTGGCAAACTAAAAAAACCTTTATAATTTTTAGTTGTGATATAATTTACAAGAGAGCAAAGTCTGCAGTTCCTTGACTAGATTGGACAGAATAGCAGCAACACCATTATTAGGTGATAGTAATATTTCTTCCCTATAAATACCTCAGGCTACATCTACAATATTCCTACTTAAGATGATTGAAAGCTAAACATTTTCTCTCGCAGCAGCTGATGGTAACATAGTTGACTGCAAATGACCCACAAGCAGATGCACTATCCTAGATCCAGCATGCCCTTAGTTAAGTATCCTGCTATACTGCGGCCAGCACTCAGTGAATTGTGACATATAAAATTATCTTACCAAATGTTGATAACAGTGAGGTCCACAAGGCTTATTATCTAATGCTGTTTCTGTATTCTTTCGTTTATAAGTATTGGGAGTTGCATGGAATGCTGTTGAATCAAAACATCACATTTTTAAGTTTTCATATAAAAATACATTGAATATGTAACCTCAAACTGTACCCAAAACACAAGGTTACCAAGACTTTACTAAAACCTGAATAAAATACCAACAAATTGAATAAATAAATAAATAATAAAATAAACCCCATATAGTGACATATGACTTACCACTGAAATACAGACACAGCACATAGGTAAGTTTCACATATCTTGGAATGGTTTGGGTTGGAAGGGACCTTAAAAATCAACTCCTCTCTGCCATGGGCAGGGACACCTGGCTGATTAAACCCCATCTAGCCTGGCCTTGAACACTGTCAGGAATGAGGCAACCACAGCTTCTCTGGGCAACCAGTTCTAGTGTCTCACTTCTCTCATAGTGAAGAATGTCTTCCTTACATCAGATGTAAACCTATCCTCTTCCACTTGAAAGCCAATATGCTCATTTACATCGATAATCACCACATTTGTTTTGTGTATCAAGGAAGATTTCATGTGTCTCCCTTTCCAACAAAACAGACTTTACTTTGTTGTCATATTAAACAGAATTATTCAGGGCTTCTCCTATTAATGATCATATTTTCAATGTGTAAGATTCAGTTGTTAAATTTCTATCTTGCCAAAAATCCAACCCCATGCACACTTTGGAAAGGTAACAGGACCCACTTTACATTTTCATCGGTGAGAAGGACACATAAGCATCTTTGCTCTATTAGTTTATCAGCACTCCAGCTAAGCTGACAGGATTTAAGAATTCAGTTCCCAGCTGCAGGGTAAAAACAAGTTAGCATTGTATAGTCACTCTGGATAAGTGAGCCAAGTCTGCACCTTGCAGAGAAGTGTCTGGTCCTGTATCTGAGGGACTCTGTGCGCTCTGTAAAAGCTGCAGAACAGTGACTCAGAAAGGCGCAGAACTGGGTATGTTACGCATGCAACACGAGCACCTTGATAACAGGATAGCAGAGTTTCCTACCCACTCTCTTTGTCAGAGCCAGCTCTCCTCCTGGGTAATCCCTGTCTCCTAGCAGGGTGTTTTCAGGGAAACTGACTTTTCACAGTTTTCTGGAAGTCTTGGCAACTCCTCTGTACCCCTTACAGAGCTTTTCTGAAGCCTGGAAAACCTGCCACTAGACTCTCACCAAAACTCCTAATATAATGTGGGAGCATCAATGTATGAGCTTTTCGAGATACTCTCATTAGTTTTATGCAATTGTCTTTTTAAAAACAACTCATCTGTGCTCAAGGAAAAAATACTTTGTTTTTTAGAGAGATATCAATAAATACTTTTTCCCTCTAAATGTGTAAACAGTGGCATACAGAACTGCAAGGAAAAAAAATGAAGGATGGACTGAAATTTAAAAAAGAAGACAGTATTCAGTGTAAACCTATCTGTTTGCTAATGCTCCATGAAGGCCCAGAAGAGATGCTCAGCTTAAAATGTGCTATTTCCAAACTATGCAGAAGCACTTATACTGCAGTTTTACTGCAGCTGCAGTTGGGTAAGTGTAACTTACAGTGAAGTTTATAAAAATTCAGTGAATAAAAAGTGCTAATATGTTCAAAATTAAAGAAGAAATCCCTCCCCTCCTACCCATATTAATCTAAAAGGGCTGTTCCACACTAACACTTCACACATCTCATTCATTAAGCCATTTCCTATTCATTTTATTTCCAGATCATGCTTGAGGCTTCTCTCTCTATGTCCACTATGTTTTAAAGACCCAACTTGTTAAATGCACTTCCTTCCCTGTTAAAGCATGTGGGTAGAGCTCACATCTTCCCAGACAAGGCTTTAAAAAGCAAACTTCATTTCAGTGGTCTGGCTTGCAGCATAGCTCTGCAAACACCTGTTTTGGCAGCAGTGGGGAGGGTGACCAGTTCCATCTTGGAACCTTGGAAACACTTCATGTTTCCCTCCCATAAAGGAGGGTGACTTGAAAAATCAAATAATAAACTCTATAATATTGTGCCTGTATTAATGATAGCAGCACATGGGAACCCCCCCGGAAAGCAAAATACTCTTCCAAGGCTTTCTTAAAATGGTATAAACAAAATAAAAGTAACAATAAGTAAATATTACATCCCTTTCTCCAGACAAATATGCTATATTTTAAAAATCTGGAAACACAAAAAAGCTTTCGTTTGCTTTATATGGGCATATAGATATATAAAAATTATTTACAAGCTAGTATAGGAATGTAATTTATGTATATTGTTGCCATTAGTGGTCTTTCTTCCCCCAGATTCCAGTTAAAATCTTTCATTGCTACTCCACTTCTCATGTTTCACATATCCTTCAAGTGTTCATATATTCTGTAGGTAAAACATGTTACACTTTGTTACAATAACAAAGAAACCATGCTATTTAATGCCAAGTTATTTCACCTTTTTCCATCTTTTAAGAAATAATGAAATGATAGGAGCCCTTTACCCAAAAACGGGGGGGGGGGGGGGGGGGATTCCCATGTTTTTCAACATTGCATCTTCAAATTTGCAAAGTATACCATTTCCTTCAAGGTTTTTTTCCATTTAACTGTTTTACCTTCTCTTCATACCACAAGGAAAATAATTTTTTAGCAATGCAGAAGAACACTAGAACATTTGTGAGCCATGATCTATAACAGACTGCTGCAACGTACAAAAATCAAAGCTATTCTTTTTACATGTCACTTGCAGATGCAATAATTTCTCTCACAAATTCATTTGTGCAAGGTCCTAAAATGAGTATTAAAAAAAAAAAACTGTTTTCCTTTAGAAAATTAAGAAATTAACTTGTAATATAATGAAACAAATCAACTTGTGTTATTTTTAAACTCATGAGACCTCAAAAATAGGCTACATCTGATACTTAAAATTAGGATCATCTTGTGTTCAAGTATTTAAAAAACACCCAACATGGTACAGTAAAGACAACTACAGTCAGAATCTACCACCTCTATTGAGAGGTATTTTTTGGGGAGGCTTGTTATAAAGAAACAACCCAGGATAAGAATAAAACTATTTGTATAACTGTATTATGCATTTTTAAAATATCAGTAGTAATCTTTTTCCAAAAAAAAAAAAAATCACAGAAAGCTTTGTAAATTTCCTAAACATCTGAAGTCTGTATTTCCTTAATGATTTCCTTAAGAGAAATCATTCTAAAATGGTGTCCCTGAGCATATTTTCTGTCTTCAAGATTTACTTTCTGTTTCATCCCCAATGGGCTCAACTCTCATTTTCAATAATATGAAAGTACACAGGCAACAGTTTAGCCTGAAATGTAAATTTGCTTCATAGTTAACTATTTGGGAAATTCTCCCTACCTGATATTTTTCCTTCTTCTAAATTCTTTGTTAGTCCAGACATTTAGGCATAATTTCTTGCTGTCAGCAAATGAAGTCGGTACACAAGTTTTTTCAGTTATGTCATCACCTGCACATAAAGGGATTGCCAGGTCGTCAAGGGGACTTGACACGTTAGAAATCTAATGATAACTTTTCCTATATTTAACTCAAATGTTCTAGAACAAAAATTGGAAACTCTACAAAATAACTAATTGTTAACTAATCTTAACAAAAATGGAATCTAAGAGGGGGAAATACAAAAAGCAGAACCAGACCTAATAGAATTCCTGTATTTTTTTTAGTTCTCTATCCCTTCTCCAGAGATTTACACCTTTCAAAGTACCAATGTGGTCACTGTAGCCCACCACATTACCAAAGTAATTCATCAAAAATGTCATCTGCAGAAGCCAGGACATCATCGCACAGCACTTGGCAAGTGCGTGAAACAGAACATAGAGGCAACTGTAGAAATGTAATAAAAGTCAAATTGTTAAATTGTTGCAGAGACACTGAAAATTGCTACTGCAGACTTCCAATAACCAAAGCTTTTTTTTTTTTGATGAGTTACTTATTCCAAGCTATGAGCCAGGTGAATTTTGACCAACAGTCTTAAGATTTCATAGAAAACAAAGAGGCCAAACAACTGACTCTCTCAGGTTTTTAACAAAAAAATTCTGTGCTCTAGACAGACACGCAGACAGACAGACACGCAGACAGAAAACAATCCTCTTTCCTTGGTGTAACTACAGACAAAAGGAAAAGGAAGCAATGCATCCAAAGCAGTGAGCAGTCATTGTTGCAATGGAATTTGGGTATGTTTTCAGGGAGTGGGAACTGAAGCATCAGTTTACTACATTCAGGGTCCAGTGTTGAGCCCACACAGTGAAGGTCAAGAGATCTCTTTGCAGAGATTACGTATCAAATACGTTACCATCAGTGACAACGACTTTGCTGCACAGGCTGTCACAAAGAGCACTGTCATAACCAGTCATTTCACCCTCCATCTGACACAAAGGTAAGTCCTGAAAGCTTCCACAGTGAAAGTGCTATGCATCCCTCTTTCTATCATGGCCCTGAAATCCTGAAAGGCTGATTTAAAGTTTGGGCACTTTTAAGTACGAGGTACAGTTTAAATAAAGCCTTGGACATACACCACTTTGGAAAGAACACCAACTTGCTTAAGGCACATCCCAAAAGTCACCAGCAACAAGAACTTAGGCAATCTTTTAGTATAAACACTTTGTCTTTTATCTCAAGATTATGAACACAGAGAAAGGAGGCACAGTGCTTTTGGCTTAAAGGACGCTGCTGGTATGAGAACTGAGGTCCTTCAAGCAGTGACATAGCTCTGGACATTCTCATGGACTGAACCTGGCACCCAAGAACATAACAAAAAGGCCAAGAACCCATTCTTCATAGCACTTTTATAAAAGAAGTCTCTCAGAATTGGTGTCTCAAAACTGTGGTCTGGTAAAGTAGCAGGTACCCAACAGGTAGGCAGCAAAACCTTTCAGTTGTACTTCTATCAGTCTGCAAAAATTACCATGAAAGGCAAGTCTACATAGACTAACAAAATAGAGCAGTGAAATATATGTGTGTTTGAGAGGAGAAACCATCTCCACTGAAAAACTAAAAGTTTATAAAATCATTGAGAAAAATGCCTAAAATCATTGCAGCAGAAATATCTCAAGTCTTCAGAGGTGCAAATAGAGTAAGCCTGTCCTCACTACATCCAGACAATGCTTTTTTGTTGACTTAATCAAAATTGGCACCCAATCTCTCTGCTAGACTATTGAGAGTGTCAAGAACTCCTAAAACCCCTGCCAGACAAACAGGTTGCTAACTATCAGCATACAGCTTCACTTCCCTGTCCTACAGACTAGGGCTGTACACAGCACTTCTTGGAATGAGTGTCCAGGCAACCAAGACACCACAAGACCCACAGCTTCACATTGTGTTGAAGCCGGCTGGTCAAGGCAACAGCTTACTCCAGAGACTTACTGTTCCTGAACATTATGCAGAAGTAACAGCTTCCTTTTATTTTTTATTTTGCATTTTCTAGCAAGGCCTGCCAACAGAATATAAGGAGAAAGTGAAACTAAAAGACTTAATTCCAAAATCCTCAAGTACTAAAGGAACAAGGCACATGAAAAGCTTCCCCCCTCCCCACCACCTGACAACAACTCCAATTCCTCCTCAAACTGAAAGGTAATCAAGGGATATGAAAAAGCAGCAGCACTGTGCAAAGCCTTCAGTGTGGTGTGCAAACACAGGCAGATTGCATATGTGCTGGATGAGGAGCTGCTGACAAAGCACAAGGATTCCCAAATGAACATGCATTCGCACTCACAGTGGAACATGCAAATGAACAGCTAAGTCAAAAGCGAAAATTAATTTGGTATAGAGGGCATCACAGCATACTACTAGAAGTTAAAACCACTTCATATTTGGCTGTTAGTTTCTCCTTTACATTCAACTCTGTCCAGAATAATTGTCTCAAGTAGCACTTCAGAATCTCTTCACACTTTGCAAGTGAAAGCCAACATCACTGCTAAGCTCTTGTCAGATTGTTGGCCCAAAACAATGGGGCAACATAAAAGCAGATCAGGGGAAAGGACATCACAATTTCTAAAACTCAACTCTCTGAAACAATTCTTCAAATAAAGTACAACTAATGTGTCTAGAAAGTAACATGGCAGAATAAAAGAGAAAACTGTTCATGAGTGTTCATTCTCCCTAGTGGAAAATAAAGCAAGTCTGATGAATAATCAGGATTTTTATGGAAAAATACATCCCATTCTCCATGCACAAACTGAGAAAGTGTAACACATAAACAGTAGAAGAAAACAATGTAGTTTTCTTGCAGACTATATAAAAAGAGAAGTGGTGTTACAGATTGGTCCAAGTCAGGAATTCTATACAAAGTCCCAAATGCAGAAAGAATAACAAACTACCCACACAGGTGCATTCGTTTTTCTGAGGTATAGTTTCCACTGCAAAATAATGTCAACATGTACAAGCCGTTTTCACAAACTTCAGAGATGTTCCTGCTTTTATTTTTTCTTCTCTTTCCTTCCTTCTGCATTGGATCTTATGGTACTTTTAAGTCTTCTGACTTACAAAAAAAAAAGTAAGACATTTACGAGCACCCTTTAATTTTACTTACGATGTAAGAAGCAATCGTATTTAAAACAGCGTCTACAGAAGAGTGTGTGAAAGGAGTGCAGGCTTTGCTCCCTCTGAACAGACTTAGCATTTGGTCCATCTATATTCGGTGTGCACTCAGGAGGAAGAGCTCCAGGAAGCTGCTGCTCAGTGAGTTCTTTGTATCTTTAAAGCAAAATAATAGAAGTTATTTATTGAATATATTTTTTTTAATAGAAGTGGTTTTTATTCCAATACCACTCTGTGTTTTCAATGACAACTTAAAAAAAACCCTAAGAAATATGTGTTAGCTAAAAAGGCCAATCTGTTAGTGACATGACAAGTTATTAATTCCATACTCATTAATACAAATTGACTAGGAAATAATGCATTTGTTTTCAAGACCATCACAACCTCATACATAGTATCTCTAACTCCAAAAAGATGATTTTTTTATTTTTTAGCAGTAGCTTTTATTTTACCACCTCAAAAAATTAAAGATTAGAGACATACAAGCACCCACTTTTCAATAGTTTAAAGGGAAGGCTAATAAAGACTTCTGTATTGTTTGACTTGGGGGAGAGAGCCAAATCCCTTTCAGTTTCACTTGCAGAAGTTACACAAATGCCACAGAACTAGCTGCAAGGGGAACATTCCTAATCAACAACTATTTAATGAAGGATTTATTTTATAGAGGAATCTTTGTTTTATAAAGGAACACAGCAATACACTCTTAAGAAATACGTTCTTACTTCTCTTTCAATTCTTCTGCTGTACCCTTGTCTGGAAACATTGAGGAAATGGCTTCAAATATCTTGTCAGAAGGAAATCTCCGAGGTGGGTGGGTTTCTTTCTCTGTCAAGGAAGCAAAAAAAAAATGGAAAACAAAAAAAAAATTATTCCTGCTCCTTTACTATCTCAAGAAGCTGTTCAGAGAAAGGGGGTGTTCGCCAAAATTCTAATGCAAAAAAGAAGTAAAGATTTTTATATCCAAATCACTTATAATTTTAACTGTGTTAAGTGATTTTTCCTCATGAGAAAAATCTACTACTAAAATTCGGAGAAACCATTATTTCACCAGCAGATGGAGATGGAAAGTCAGAACTCTGCCTGCTTTAGAATAATGATACATTGTTTTCTGAGGAATACCAAAACATTTATTAGACAAATACCTGACTGATTTTTGGTGCATTTGACTGCCTCAGTATGCCAATGAACAAAAATTGGCAAAAGTGCCTTTCATAGTGTTCTCAATAGAAATCTTGAACTAAATGACAAAGGAAATTATGAAAATTATGCTACTTTAGACCTGAAAACTATCACATAGGAAGATGGGTTTGAACAAATATATTGAGTGGTTAAATAAAACATTTTGGGTTTAATTTTTAAAATCTGCAGATAGACGTACCCATCCTGTTACCTTCCCGATCTTTTTGCTTGTCATCTCTTTCATCAGGATTGTCATCTCCATCATCATCATCTTCATCATCACTATATTGACCAAGGGCATTGACCAACTCAACAAATATTTCATCATTGATAAATCCACATTCTGAAATCCAGCAAAATTGGGAGTGAACAAAAAAAAACACAAGGTGTTTATGAGGTATTTTTAATCCTCCTTACATTTTAATTAAACTAGGGCAAATGCTGTCATTTATGAAAAACAATTTTGTAGTTTCTCCCTCTTAAATAGCAGTGTATAAACCAAGACCAGTTAAAAAAGCTCATTATTCATTTCTTAGACTAACAACAGGGAATGGAAGAAGAAAAATTCCCACATTTTTTTTCTCAACTCCCTGTGCTAAATACATATATAAATCTCTCTTCCTTGTAAGATAAAAAATACTACCAGCTACATTATTTAAGAGATTTTATGCCAGAATCCCAGTTCCAACATGGCTGGGCTTAAGCCAATCTGGAAATGCATACTAACAGTTTATAAACTAATCCTTAGGCAGCTAAGGAATCTCCAGAGAGATTTTTGCTAAGGTAGCTCCTTAGAATCCACTTCCCACAATAGAGCCCACTGGCTGAGTAATAAAAAAATAATGCAGTTATATACAAAAAATTCAGAAATTCAGAAAACTGGAAGTTACAATGCTGCATGTATCATGAGCTGTGTGGGAACTGTAGTGCTTATTGCTGTCCTTTTGAACCTGGACTGGGTTTGCATGTCAAAATTACTTGACAGAAAATAAATTTTATCACTATGTAGACAATGAAAATATCACACAGATGTTTTAAACAAACTCTTAATATACACACACAGATTAGTACAAATTGTCTCCCAAAAGTGCAATTACAGAGCTAGTTTAGAATTCTGACTCTTACATGGGAATGCCTCTGGATTACAGATTCCCACAGTATTTACATTTAATTACAGTCACACAATACAAGTTATTGGGAGACTAAAAAATCTTTCTACTTCTTAAATACTTACTTCTTCTTACTTAAATATTTTATATTTAATGGAGAACTCATAATAGTAATTGCCATCATAAACTTGCATCTCAAGATGCTCAAACAAGATTAATTTTAAAGCTAAACTCCTTTAATAATAAATTAAATCAATAATAGAAGAAATTTAGTAGTAATGTTATCATTTTGACATAACCAGTTTTCTGACAGGGAAATCAGTAAATGTGTAAAAGTATCCAAAGGCCAAAGCCCACAAAACATTCCATGTTTCTTATGAAATACAAAGGCACCAGCTATACTGAGGACATTAACATGTCTAGTAGGGCTGAGTAGCATTTATTATTGAATCACAGGCTTAACCTTCATAAATGGTATACGAACTCAAAAAATGTGGTTCTCTTTCTCAGACATGTCAGCATTAACAGGAATATGATTAATTTTAAGAAGTTATTCTCTGTTTGAGGGATAGGGTGGAGTGTGTGGGTAGTATCTCTGAGAAGGGGGACTCACAGCAGTCAAGAGAAACCTCTACAAATTAATTCGAGGCTAGTATAAGCCAGTTTTGAGGGAGCCCAGAGTAAGTGAAAGGTCTCCACCTCACTGAGACTTTAGCAAAGTGAGGGACAGATTACATTGCAGGTAGTCCATCTCCCACACAGGAGAACAGGTAAACTACACCTCAGAATAAATATATGTAATACTTCTGTACCAATAGAAGGATACAACTTTGCTCTGTAAGCTGATTTACAGAGAGGGGGTTTTTAAATAGCTAGCAAGTTCCTTAAAGAAAGGAAGGGAAGAAAACCCCACAAACCTACAAGAGGTTATTCTGTTGAATCACATTTGCAAATGTTGTCATTATCAGAATTTTGCATAATCATCCTGCCACTTTCTGCTAGGCAGGACACACACACACATCACAATATCATATTCCAAAGCTCTGAGCACAAAACTGAATCACTGTATGGTATAAAGAAAAAGTTAATGTGCTTAATTTCTCCACAGTACTGCTTAAAACTTTGCAGCCTAATGAAAATGCAGAACAATACCTTTAAATAAGGAAGCCTGTTATACCCAATGTTTACACAATGTAGAAGTTGTAGAGATACTACTGTAACAATCACACATTAGGCCTTAAGCAACGCTACAACAGTAATTTATATAGGAAGAAATGATTAGTATACCTGAGTGTTTGGGCTCACCTCTGTCTCCATGCACTTTCCCATCATAGTTCTTGATCAGTTCTTCAATAAAGGTACCATCCTGGTCAAGCACTTCATCTCCCATATACGGAATGTTATGTAAAACAGTTTCATCCTCTACCTAGGAACAACAGTGATAATCAAACCATTTTAAATTGTGTTGTCAAGTGACCATTTCTGCATTGTTTTTCACTATCTACAGGACTCTGCCTGCAACAGTAAATTAACTAGCTTCACTGCTTTAGCACATTTACCATTAACTAGAAAAACAAAACCCTCAATGACTTTCAACAATTTTTTGCATTCTTGGTGGCTGGCTCAAAATATTAACACTAGCTCCTAATCTTAAGGTTAGCAGAGCGTTTCCACGAAGTTTCTAATATGGAAACTCATTAAGTTATCTGGCTTTGGGAAGCTTGCACTTGCTAAATTCATTCGTCCCCTCTTGGGGGTTCTCTCTTACAGTAACGTAGGAAAGCACAATGGGAACCACCCTTTCATTGTTTGGCCAGAGATAAGAAAATATGCTACAAAAAGACTCTAAATTAAAGTTGTCTAAAGAGCAAACAGAGAAACATGCCTGAAAATTAAGTCTGAACTCCACTGTCCCTTTTTTTTGACTGCATACAGACTAAATGCATTAATACTCCCATCAATAGAATTTACGGACCTTGATACTCAGCTGCATCTTCCAATACTACAAAAGAACCTTCTACTGTTAAAAAAATAAACTTTCCTGCTGATCATGATTCTGTACCCATCCAATATATCCAAACACTGTTGAATTGAAAGCAAGGAGAAAAAGGTGTGAAAAAACTGTATACGTATACTGATAAAAAAACTGTTGTTTAAATCATTTCATAACAATTATTATCAAAATAACTAGTCAGCAAAGGTGGTCATATACAAAATGATGTGACAAAGATTTGCAATAAGCTAAGCTTTTCAAAAAGTCAAATACCTATATCAGAAATCTAACTTCACCGTGTGCAGAAGCCATAGCAATAATCTGAAAAAAAAAGGGCATACTCAGATATGAGAATGACCATTATGTGGGGAGTCTATTTCAGGATTTAGTTCCCTTTATTCCACAAGAATTACTATTCTGTTACAGATATGTTGGTTCATTGCCTTACATTAAAGCATTCATATCCCTCAGAAAACATTTCTCACTACACTAATTAGATACTTTCAAATAAAACTACATTTGTTAACGGCTACAAAAGACAATAGGTCACCTGAATTAAATAAACTTTACAGCAAGATTTTGGAGATAGTTAGGTACATTGAGGACAGAGATTCAGTTTGCAAAGTTACCTTTCTATTTATTTTATTTGGGGGAGCTTATTTCTGATTATTACTGCCCTATTACCAATACCTAAAGTAGGGAGGGTAATTGGCAATAGATTTTGATGGCCTACTTCTAAAATTAACACCTCCCTTTTCTCCATACCTTTCTCCTCCCTACACTTGTTTAAACTTACCATAAAATTCTGTTGAAGGGGAGACCAAGAATACATTATAGGCACAGAAGCAACAGCATTGAGGGTCTTCAGTGGGATGACTTGTTTTGGAAAATCAATGTCGCTGGTAACAGAGCACTGAAATAAGAAGTTGAAGTTACACTTACATAGCAACATCATGAAAAAAACAAACAGAAATCACAGAACACTCTACAATGTACAAAATTCAAAGAGTTTCTCAAAAGTAACCATATCAACCTTTGAAAAATACACCAGTTTTTTAAGGCATAATAGGAAAAATAGTTTTAGCAAGAGAAAAGAACCGCAAGAATTATTTATATGTCAATATATTCACTAATAGATCATGACAGCATTTTTCCACTTATTATTAAGTGGCTGTGATTATTATTTTACTCAGACTATTCAACCTACAATACAAATTAAGTCTGGTATCTCAAAACAGATTTAGTACCTGTTGCTGCTGCTACACTGATGTTAGTGTATTCACTCAGACCATCTGAGGGGCAAGTGAATTCCCCTGGATTCAGATCAATACACTGCAGAAATCATGTATTATTTATGTTATAAAAATAAATAAAATTTTACTTTAATGACAGCAAGACACCTTATATAAGTAAAAACTCCATATGTCTTTTTAATTCCTGCCTTGTTTCTCAATTATTTTCTATTTATCCTATCCTCAAGCCTTTCATTATGCTCACTGCTTGCAAAGAAAAAACAAAAATAATTCTTAGTATGTAACTCTGGATACATCAATGGATTTTTCAGCTACAGGATTTCTGTTTTGGATATTCAGAGATTTATGTAGCCTTCAAAGGATAAACAATCCATAGAAATACAGACAACAATTAAGTTATTCTTGCATCTAATAATCAACGGTTAACAAACATAAATCAACTTTTCTCAAATACTTGGACTGCAGTATGAAGAACTCTGGGGAAAAAAGTTACAAGCAAAAGCAGACAGGAACATACAAAGCTAGGGGAAGTACAACAGAGAAGATTTGGATGTAGGTAAAACAAAGTTTAGAACAGCTATCATAGCTACCTGAAAGGAAAAAAGGAAGTGGAGACAAAAGATCTTTCTCCTTTCCAGAAGGGAAAGATGAACAGAGCTTCACATTTCTAAAGAAATACACAAAGTAATGTAACAAACAATATACAGAGACAGTAACCCGGCAGAATGACACAAGCCAGATTTATTTCTTTTCTTTTTAATCTGCAGCAAATGAAATTAGATTTCTGCTGTGTATATTAATATTCTAGACATCATCTTATGCTACTGCTTCATTCCCATTTCAGGTTAATGTTTAATTTTCTAGCTAGCAGCCACCTAGCATATTTCTCATGTGTTTTTAAAGTAAAATACAAAAGTAAAAGAATTAATTACTTTTATCTTTGGAGCTAGAAGTCTCGGGCTACGTCAAAGTGACTCAGTGTTTGGTACTCAGCCTCAGTTATGCTGCTCTGTTGTTCTGGTATGGAACTCAGGTTGATGTCTGCTAGGTCTGCAAAGGGCATGCTATGGTCTCCACTCTGGTAGGTCTGCAAAGGGCATGCTATGGTCTCCACTTGATGCTGACTGTCACCAGCAATGCCCTGCACTCTTCACCAAACACAGGAAGACTCTCACAAAACCTTTCTATTTCTAGCCAGAGTCTTATGCAACTCTGAAGAAATTCAGAATATTACGAAAATACTATTTTAAAGTAATCTTTTAAAGTCCCCATCATTTCTTCATCTCACTTCTCTCACTATAAATTATGGCAACCTTAAATCAAGCATTAGAGTTCTGATTCATGAGACACAGACTGGATTGAATGTAGTAATTAGTGTGCTCTATCAATACAGGCAGGAAATTAACATAAAGAATAGTGAACACCACGCTTGAAGGAAAAGAAAAAAGAAAGAGGAACAATCTTCTACTAACAAAAAAAAAAAGTGAAAATTGGATGTGTACCTGTGTCAATTATTATCAGCTCTGATCCCACACAATAGCTATAGAGCTGTACATGAGTAACTGCATATTCAAGAACATTTAAAAGATAACACACGAAGGTCCTCTCCTTCTTGCATTTGAACATGCATGTACACAAATGCACCTCGGTGACACACTCCCACTCCCCAGTTCTCCACTAAAATTTTAAGGAACAAACTCTGCAAATTTATTTGCAGATAAAGTACTTTGGTTTGCTTTTTTTAACCTAATCACAGTAAAGTCTTTTAATTCTCACCCGACTGAAAAGAGTTTGCTTTTCAGATTATTTCAGATAAACATCTTCAAACTTATTAAATGTGAAAAAGTGCCTAAAGAGCAACTTAAAAATAAGGTAAATTAAGCTGGGATGAATATAGAAAGCTGGAATGGGCTTAAATCACTGTTGAAGTCACCATGACATAGAACACAATCCAGAGTAACATGCTCTAGGACAACCCTGCTTGAGCAGGAAAGCTGCACTAGATGACATCCAGTGGTCCCTTTCAACCCTTACCAATTATGTGGAAACCATTTTAGGCGCTCAAATTATGCCACAACTTATCAAAGTGTTCTTCACAAATTTAGCATCCAGTCTGCTTGTGCAACACAAGGATTCATTAATCTAACTCCAGCAGGAGCAAGAGTAAACTCCCAGTACCACAGAGACAGAACAGTTTTGTTAAAGGATGCTGACGTATGATCCAATCATTATCAGAAATAAAGAAGTTTTACTTTTGTGTGTCATTCAAAGCCAGGTAGCCTGGTACATATTTATTGCTTTGAAGAAGTCATATGATCAAAGTACACAATAAATAAATTCTTTAAGACACTCATACAAAACACATTGAGCTGCCAAGTCATATCATGCTGAAAAAAAATATAAAGAACAGCCAACTTTCCAGTAATAAAATGAAAACGTGCTAACAACCTTGTAAGTGGAATTACCACAACACATGTTAACCAACCTCCCTGGTCCCGCGCAATGAGCTCACAGAAGTCATGATGTGAACAGGCTGTATCCTACGTTGTTTCCATTCTTGATTTAAGATTTCAGTTCTTTCCAGTATCTTCTGACGATTAGAATTAAACATACTCTAAAAATTAACCACAACATTATAAATAAATGAAAGGCTATAAATTCATCTGCTAATATCTTAAGGCATTCTAACATTTAACCAGATACATTATAACAAAAAAAAAGTGTTCAAAACTCAAAACATACAAATTCAGTTTAAACGTCAGTGAGGTTCAATACAGTTCATTATCTCTTTCTTCAATTTATACCATGTTCTCACATTTAGAGAGTCACTGGAACTAAATTCTAAATTAAATTTGAAAGAGAATGCAGCTAAAGAAGTTTCTATATTAGCTCTCCACAACCTCTTCTGATACTTGACATTCTCAACCCAATCACATATAAATGTATCATATATGTTTATAAGACCACAGAGTTAAGACAAGTTCTCAGTAGGCTGACAAAGTATTCAATGAAATTGTTATAGCAAGTGTGAACTGTAGTACACATACTTCAGAAAATAATCAATACTTGTAAAATTTTATAAGCAATAGAACCAAAAGATAAAGTACCTTTACTTCATCAGCACGTCGGAACCTCTTGAGCTGCCTCAGTCTCATATATTCCGATTTTACACGTTTTCTCCAACAAATTGGTCCCTTCTCAGATTTTTTTCCAGTTTGACCCATGATTATCCTACAAGAGACAATGTCATGTTTGTATTACCAAATCTGACACCACTGCTTACAGAAGTTAGATAGGAAAAAACATTCCTTTAATATCTTTCATATCCAATTCCTTTAATTCATTTCAATCACACACTTGCAATACCATCCCAATTCAACAGGAAAAAAAAGGAAAACATATTTAAGTGATAGGCACCAGAAAACAGTAATTTTAATAGCAAATCAGCAGACCCTTCACATTTGCACTTCTAATGCCTCTATACAAAAAGGTATCTGATGGAATTTAAAGGGCTGAAGAGGAACAAATCAAGATTGCCACTGCAAAGATACACACTGGAATCATTGCAAGTAGCCTTGTAAATTAACTTCTGGAGAACTATGTTCTCCAGAACATAGCAGACAAACCTTTTTCTCCTTGCAGGAAGGGTCATCTTCACTAAGATACCAACTCCTACAACAGCCTTCTGGAGTTGACCTCAAGTACAGAGGTACCCCAAGGAATACTCAGCCCCCCAACAGCCACTCAAGCATGAAAAATTTGTAGAACTTCAGGCAGTGAGTTTTGAAACAGCCATAATAAGAGACTTTGCTCTTTTCTCAAGTATTCTATAAGACCACAAACTGCCCACTGATTCCACTTTACTGATCACCCTCCAAGTGCCAAGTGGTTCATTTTTACATTACAGGACTGTTGGCAATGAATTTGTATTTTTATGCTATAATCCAAATTGCTAGAAATGCCAATCTGCTCTGTATTTTTCAAAATCAAGGACCGTATGCTACAGCTATGCTGGCAATGACTATTTTGACAGCATCCTGAAACTAAACCACTACATCAAAGACTGGCTTCTTCTCAAAAGCTGCATTATAAAGCCTACAATATTTCACTGAATAGCTCAAAATACCATTCACATGGACTGAAAGGCTGGAACATCCAGTTGCCCAGGGTTAATACATTCTCAAACAAGGATAATCAGTTTGAGCAGAAACAACTCCCGCCCTTCTAATTATCAAGACAGGTCAACATGAACAGAGGTGTCATCTTTGGCCTCAAATCCAATGCCCAGTACTATCTTCACGGCCCCACACTACAGCTCCCTTAACAGTCATAAGTACAGCTTTATCCAAGTTACTGGAAGCTTACTGCTTTATTTTCAGCAGTTCTGTAGAGGTCAGATTTCAGTTCTATCAGACTTGATGATGATGATGAGAGGGAAAAATCAATACAGAATTTATTTATTCTCAAGACTATGCATTCATTACAGTGAACAAAAAGGTAGTAAGTCTATAAAAGCCTGAACCCATTTTCATGCAAGACTTAATAAGATTTAAAATAATATTTTGCAAGAAAAAATGTTGGACTTTTAGATTTAGGATGAAAAAATAATCGACAAATAGTAGACTTTCCAACCCAAGTCATTTTTCCTCAAACATCCTTTGAGGAAAAAAGACACAGGATACAAATAACTACGTAATGCACCTGACTAGACAGAGGGTAAGGACAGAAAGTTACCGCAGGGAGATAAATCTAGAACAAAGCATCAAACACAGTTACCCTGCTTCCATGCACAAGACAGCAAGTAAAACCCATTTGTATCTCATTCACCACAACCCTAGCAGTTACAAAAGATAAAAAATAAAATGATAATTAAAAAATAATCCTAGACCATTCATGTTTGAACACAGACAAGATAATCAGTGATTCAAAGTACACTATGATACTGATTAAAGAGCAGCATAAAAGCATTATGAAGTATAGAAAAGATACTGTATCATATGCTAAACTAGGCAAAGTAAAAATATTGAAAAACAACCCGTGAACTGGAAATAAATTAGATATAGAATAAGTACCATTAAATAACAGACAACCTCAATTTGTAACAGTATAGAACATCAAAATTGCTTCAGTTATGATTCAGCCAAAAGACATGGAAAAAAGTCAATGAACTCAAAAGATAAATGAAAGCTCAGCTGATGATACTGAAATAATATAGCCCATAAAACTGAAACACAAATTTCATTTACTTACTCTAATACTGCCCCAACCACAGCTCTTTTTATTCTAGTTCCTGGATAATAACAAATTATTCTGGCTTTAAAAAAAGCTTTCTTGACTGAAACTAAATTGCCAGATAAGCCTTGCTCATCAGAAACAGATCTATACAGAAATCACATATAATTGGATTAAAAACAACAACAAACAGACAAACCCAAGAGAATTTCCATCTTTCTTTTATGCAACTTAAGTACAGTCCCAGGAAGACTTGAGAGAAATACAACCCCATAAAAAAAAAAAAATCCAATCTATTCATTTTCCCAGTAATGAACAACATTGCTACTTGTTGCACAGACAACTTAATAGTCAAGGCACCAAATAATATATGATAGAAAATTTTAAAATCCACACTGTTGCTTACATCAAGTTAGGGCAAGAAAAAGTTCTCCTACATAAAGCCAAAATGTTAATATGCAACAGTCAGTAGGATATACATCATACATTAAGTCCAATGTGATAAAACAAATTAGAAACTACATCTTAAATGGTAAGTCCATATTAAGAGAAAAAGCACTTAGTGGAAAGGAAGCATATGCACAGAGAGTATAGAAAAATTATACCTAGGGAAAAAAAAGTGTCTTGGATGCATGCTTGTAAAAACTTTTCAGAGATTGCCAAAATTAATATATTACTGGTCTGTGAGCAGCAGAGCCAAGTGAACTGTGTTTGTATGTCTTTAGGCACTCTAATGTAACCAAAGTAGAATTACTGTATTGCTAACACATGTCCCCAATCTCTGAAGAAAGTACAGAATAAAAATAAACCAAGGCAGGGGGCAGGGCAGGAAGAGCATATTCACAGAGTTAATTCTCATACTGCAATTGATCTATCATCTCCACATTAGGACTACAGACAAATGCCATTGACGATTTCTCATGTCAGTTCAAAGGTTGTCACCAAAATTTTACATTTAAGAAGCTAGACCTGAGAAACAGGGATAAGAAGTTTCACAGGCAAGGATGGCCAGTGTTGGGGAGCAAAAAACAAGAACTATGAAAGTAGGGTGCTGTACACTATTTCCCATTCCTGAAAACAAAAGTAATTTGGAGAATTAAAAGACTTCAGGGAAACATCAACAATCTCTGGGGCAAGTTCAGGGTCGTAGATGCTGTCTCAAGCCTCCTAGTGGTCTACTTGCCTAGAACCTATGTGTAAGACAAACCTCTCTCAAATCACTTTCTTGTGCACGTAAAGAGTAGAACCGCTCAAAGTACTCTGAACTGTAACAGACTACACAAATCCCACCTTGCTAGACAGAACAAAAAACTTGCACATTTTCCTTAAAGTACATTGTATGGGAGTCACAGCTAGGACTGCAGAGCAGAGAAGCTAGTGAATGTTAAAATCAATTTGTCAGAACTAGCCAACTTTACATATAAAGTTTCAGAATACTCCCTACAGGAGCCGAACTGGCCAAAGCTAAATCCCATCTGTCTGAGAATAGTGAAGTCTGTCTTAAGACAGCACAGTTTGAAACAGTTTCCATGTAATAAATAAAACATGATGCTGATTATCTTAGCACAATAGTCTGATTCCAAGAGCCGTTAGGCCCTGTTCCCACTTCCCCTTCTGAATCCCACTAGTTGTTGGTATTGTTTTAAAATCTTATTCTTTCCCATTTTTTTAATCTTTTTGATCAAAATGGTCCAGAGAAACCATCTAACTGCCAAAGTCCTGAGAAGCTCTAGTCAAAAAAAAAAAAAAAAAAAAAAAAACACTATGTAGCAGTCAAGTAAGTTATTAAGTTATTTATGGGCAGAGTATTGCCTATCCAGAAAAGATACAAAGAAAGCAAGCACAACTCCAAAGCAGTGATACTGTTTCTAGAGAAAGCTCTTCTCCCAAAATTCACTATGACTTCCATGCACAACCTCAGCTAAAACAGACAGATCTCACCTGGCATCACAGTAAGGAGGGAAACCTTGCCATAACTCCCTGGACCCTCTTTGCAGAAGAGGGAACACTATGGGCTGTCTCATTCCACACTGGGCAATCACTCAAATACCATGACAAAGAAAGGAAATTATTATACTAATGAAAGGACCAATGGTATCCCAGACCCCCACCAAGTACAAAAAAAATGATAAAACTAACCCCTCTTAAGGAGAACAATAAGAGGGTATAGGAATGAGACATAATAAAGCCACCTAAACACAAATTTAAAAGAAAAACATACAAGAAAATAGAAATGAAGACATAGCTGTTCTTTTCAGTTTCTACTCATACTTGCATAGTTGGAAATGAAAATCAAAAAATGTCAGTGTCCTAAAGCATATACATTTGTTTTTTAAAGAAACCCTGCTGAGCATTTCATAATTCTGTACAAGACCAACAGCTTTAGAATAAGTTTTTAAGAAAATTCATATTTAAGCCTATTCATTCAATTTAAGCCTATAAGCTTAAATCAGGCAACCTTTACTTTCAGCAGACAAATTGTGTACAATACACCTAGGACTCACAATGAGACAATGAAGTGTAGAACAATTTCAGCTCAAATTGCTCCCGTTTTGCCTACAGAACACAGAAATAGCCTTATTTAAAGACAACGTCCTATTTTTCTTTGATCATTTTGGCAATATCCATCAGTGACAGACAAGCACACAGATCATTCTCTAAATTAGGCAGCCTATTCAAACAGTCATACAGCTGTCAAAAACTATATTTAAGCTCCTCTGGCTACCATGCCAAATTTCAGGAAAAAAGATAAATTAATGAAAATTTTCAACTAAGAAGCATGGGAGAACAAATGAGGGGCCCTGCCCTTTTAAAAGAACACTATTAGTTTGCAATTGTGCTTAATATTGCACAGTATTTTAAACTTCTCTTATCTTCCCACTACTCAGGATCCCTATTTGGAGATATTTATTAATAGAAACATATTTTGTACAGTATAGTATAATTTATAAGGTCTTTTTTGGTGAATTAATCTACACTCATAAGGTTATTCACATACTTTAAATATATGCTAATCTAATACAGTACTTCAGAGCACTCTTAACCACCAGTTTCAGTGCAGAGAGTGAGGGGACAGTGAGGTTGGAGGAGAATATAAAACCCAGTAGAGAAACTGCATTTGAAATCTGATGCAAATAGAACAATGAAATAAGTAATCATGGAGTTTTTTGATGCCTAGAGCAGTGGGAGAGTAATGAAGGTATAAAATAATTCAGACGGGGCATGGCCAGGGAGGCAAGAAGTACTGCTTCTATGTCCTAGAAAGCCAAATGTTTTCACAAGTTCTTCTCAGAAGCTGGAGGACCAAAGGAATGTATTTAACTTCAGGACCCAGCTCAATGACGATAGCACAGTGCTGCTTGATCTCCCTTCCAGCTCACCTTCAGCACTGCCCACAGCCCTACAGTGACCTACTGCCACTGACTGGAAAGCTCAAAGCCTGCACCTGAGCTAGCTGCAGGAGCTGTCATTTCAAATACTATACCTTTACTAAATTAGAGTCAACACCACATCATGAAGATACTCACCAAAGTAACTTCCTCAGCATCAATGGCACTTTACTATCATCCCACCTTTCCCAACTCTTCATTTTCACCCCAGTACAGCTCATTAAATACATACAATTGACCAATGATAAATAAAAACTCACAACTGCAATTGTTTTCGGACACACAGATGAGTTTCACAATCCCATCCACAGCTGTGGCATCCTCTGCACAACTATAAAGCAGGAAGAATTTTATAGAAAATCAGGCCAACACTACAGAAAAACTAGTGCGGGCAGTGAAACCACAAACAGGCACTGGTTTCATACATCAGTGTGCTCTGGAGTGGCAGGCATGCTCTTTAGCTGTAAGCTGTTATCAGATCCAGACAGCATACAAGTCTTTCAGCCTAAGCTTATGCAATCTTACTCATGGACAAATTATTATATAATAAACCCTACCTGAAGTCAACACAGAGCACTTTCAAGCATCTACAGAAGTTAAAGAGGAAAAAAAAAACAAACCAAAGAAAGCCAACCACACCCTACCACACCCTTCTGTTTTTTCACAAACCAAAAAAAAATTTATTTAGGCAGCAGAATTTAGGACAACTTTCACATTCAACCCAAAAATGCAGAATTTTAGCAACAGAAAGGATTAACAACATTTTTCCACTAGCCTGCAAAAAAATTCAGTACTTGCTAGAAAACAAGAAAAAAACCAAATACTCCCATTAAGAATGCATTTCAAGTATCAAAATTCAATGAGTTAAGCTTAGACCTGAAGTTGTTAACTTTACCAAACTATCTCATAAAGAACTAAAATCTTTTTTGTGACAGTATTTTACAGAGCACAATACAATAAAACGATTAACTGCAGCTAACTATTTTTCAGATAAGTTAAACTAAACTGCTTAGAAACTCTTAGATATTTCCTTTTAGTATTCTGTTTCAAGCACCCTAAATGCCAAAACAAGATAATACAGTCCATGAACCTAGCCTAAATCTTTCCAGAGTAAGTAGTTTCCAGCACTCTTACTACAACCATCAAGCACCTGAAAAAAAAAAAAAAACCAAAACAAACCAATAAAACACATACATTCAGCCAGACTTCAAAAAACACTAACTTGAAAATAAATTATAAATTAATGCTTTAATCTAACAGATCTGTCTTCTACATTTATATCAGACTTTTTAATAACACAGAGAGATTCATAGAAAAAAATATGTTCAAACCCCAATAGTCTTTTTTTTTTAATAAAGTAAGAAAAACTGTTCAGTTGTGATTTCAGAGCTGCTAAGTCTTTCCACATTAAGTTATGCAAGCTGTAGGTGGGTGGGGGGGAAATGACACTCACAGAATCTCGCAGGGCTTTTTACCTGTGCTATTACAGCAAACACACAAGAAGATATGACCAGAAGTTTTATAGTTGCCACTCTGCTTTCTGGATTTTCGAAAGCAAAACAAAATATGGTTTTCTTTCAAACTTATCTATGTAAAATACCACGTTCTCATTTCCATGGGAATAAAAATATTCCCAAGGCCACTGTCAGCTTGGGTATTTCAGAGCCCAAACTAGACCAACTAACAAAAATCTCTATCTCTGAAATACAACATAGGAAAGATTAATATAATTTCTTAATAATACTTCACAAAAACAACAACAGCACATTTAATCTTTTAGAGAAGTAATTAGAGAAATAGATGGGAATAAAGTGTAGTGTGTTTTTACTATTTTATATCACAGAAATGTGATATTTTAAGTTTATAGTACAGTTCAACCTATTTTTAAACAAGAAATGCCTAAAAATACTTATATATTAAATTATATCATGTTGTTATTCCATATGCTGAAGTACTGTATCATTAAAAGCAGTTTAATTTCAAGAAATAACTTACATCAAATGCTACCATCAGTTCAACTACCTTCCTCAAATGCTATTTGGTGTCAGTTTGACCTGGAAAAGACATCATCAGTCCACTGTATCAGTGGTCACTCATTTCTACTTCTACATAGCCTTCTCTACTGTGAGTGCTTAAGTGCTTATGATTCTGTAATCAAACTAGGTCAGGCAAGCAAAAAAAAAAAAAATCTGTCTGAACAGCCCAGAAAATGAACATACTTGGTTTTTAAATACATTTTTTCAACAATATCAGCTCCACATGCCAGTTTGTTCAGCAGCCACAGGTTTGTTCAGTGTGTTCAAGCCATGAATTCTTCAATCCACATGAGGGACAGAGGGGCGACACTGGGGCAGAAACAAGAGGCAAAGAACTAAAACAGGAGAGGGCAACAGCTCAGGCTTCAACACAAGCATTTGTGAAACCATGCCATCCGTCTGATACTCAGTTTTACTGGTACAGAAAAATTATTCTTAAAAAACAGAAACACGAAGCATTTATTAAGCCATCCATGCCAGCTGTGCCACTCTTTGGGCAGGTAAAGGCCAGCAGCTTGTATTTGCCTACAAAGGCTTAACCAGTACCAGGTTCTCTTTGGGAGTATCTAAAAGAAAATGATCAGTTAACTGATCTAAGCAGGTAACTCCCAATATTTCATCTGGTCTTCCTCACTCTGACAGGCATCAGTGGTTGTGGATGATGTGGTTAACAAAATACTCACAATCAGTTCTGACAAGATTACATGTTCTGCAAGAATGTTCTTGATCACTCAGGAGATGGAAACTTTTACAGGCTATTACCAAAGACAAAACTATTAACTAACTAATCTGATGGAAGGAGGAGAACCATCAGCAGCCTCAGATGTACCAATGCCAATCCCAAACTGAGAAGCAATGACTGTGTGTAAAAATTCAGAATATTTCCTGTTTTTCCTCCTCAAGTTAGCAGAAAACCCCTGGCTTGCAAGAATAATTAAAAACCTGTTCTGCGGCATGGGTAACAACTTCATTCAAGACACTTTATTGTCAGCACTCACACCAACACAGTCTGATGCTGGCTATAGGCTTTTCAGGTAATATGGCAGCTCCAAAAGCAAAAGGTCTGATGCTACAAATAGTCATGCTTTTATTATAAGCAGTCTCATTACAAGGAAGCTCCTATTATTGTGACAGCTACTTATTTGTAATTAGTATTTGCAACACTAAAATACACTTCAATTAGTAGAATCCCTTTTACACTACCCTGCCACTGCAATATTGTTGGGGTTATGTACCATCAACCTGAAGATTTTGCCTCCACTGGAACTGCTGTTAAATCCAAGGCCAGTGTACTTTCTCCTTCCTGATATAAACAATGGTTACTAGCTAATTAGTAATTACCTAACAGAATTTACTTTGTAGAACAACATTTCAACCAAAACTAAACAGCACATTCACTTACCTGTTTGCTTTTGGAAGCTGATAACAAATACATCCTAGTGTACTGCTCAACTAGAACCAGGAAAGGAAGTGGGAACTTAAAATGGCATTAATTTCCTCTCTTCATTGTCTGTCTACACTACCTCAGCACCTCAGACTGACTTTGCACAGCGAACATGGTACATTTGATTGTGCTGCTCAGTTACTTCAAATTACATATCTTCTGCACTCAAAAGCATAGTTTTCTAAATGGACCAAAGCTGCTCATGCTGGCACCATAAATATCCAAACTGGCAAGGAAGAAGCAGAACCATGACACCAGAGTCAAGGGAAAGCAGAAAAAAACCTCTCCTCTTCAATGCAAGCAAAGCAATCCAGCATATGATCCACTTGTCTGAGACTAGAACATTTATCTTCCACACCATGTAAAACATATCATTCACACTGCGTAGTTTTTTGTTCTTTACAGCACAATCAATGTGTTATCAATGCAGTTAATGCATTAACTACTTCTGCAGGAGTAGCTTTCAAGAAGCTGCTTCCTGCTATCTCTTCATCAACCAAAGATTGCTCTGAAAAGATGTAGTCAGTGGCAAACAATAGCAGCAAGCTTGTCTACATCACTTGTCAGTGCAAGACAGATGAAAAACTAGTGTGTAGGTTCCTTCAATTGCGTTCTGCCACATAACATTCCACATCCCACTACAGCCACTCAACGAGTATTAGCAAAAGTCAATGGCTTCAAGGCACGTTCTATTTATTCCTACAAATATTCTTTTAGAATACCACACATAAGCTCCCCAAACTCCTGAGCGTCTGTTTCTAGGCCTTATCAAAACTGGACGAGTCACTCTGAGAATTTCAACCACTACATAATGGAATTAACTCCCTGAATAGCTTGCTTTTCCACACAAATCGGAGCCAAACCCAGACAATCACAGAATTTGAGTACTGTTCTAGCTCTTCTACTGAAACATGCTAATCTATACTAAAATGAAAATATAAGAGGCAACAGACAAGACTCAATAAGGGATTTCATTTCAATATAGGAAGAAAATTCTTCACAGTGAGTGTGGTCCAGCATAGGAATGTATTTAACAGAGGTGTCAGAATCTCCACTCTTGAAAACATTTTAAAAGTGGTCTGGAAAATATTATTTCAGTGTTGGCCTAACCCAAGTTGGAGACTGGATCAGAGGATTTCTAGATCTAAAACTATTCTACAAGTCAATATATCTTTCAGCTGGGCCCACCATCTCAAAACAAGGACCACACTATTTCTAAAGCTCATGCCAAGGAGTTTGCCTTTTAAATTTCAGTTAATATTCAAAAGATGAAAACAATGAGCACTAACACTCTCAGTATTTCAATCTGCTACAGACACAATGTGAAAAACACTACCATTAAAGGAACAATAATTTGTGAATTAAAATGCTTACGAGCTTAATCAGACTAAACTCTTGAATTCTACAATCACTGATTCTTACAATCAGTAGAAACATTAGTCTCCTTCAACAACTCCATCAACTAGTTAGTTCACACACTCCTTCCCACTACTATTCCATGTATTGGTTCATTTGAAAGATGCCTTATCTGAACAGTACAGTTGGAACTTTCAGCTCTTTCTCTCAGAAACTGTAATTAAAAAAGATTGGAAATTTCTTCACTAATTAAGAAAGTAGTCTAACTAAAATGCTTAAACTGAACATTATGTTTAAAATAAATAAAAGACCACATATAAAGGGCTGTTACTTTCAAATTAGTTGTCTTCATATCCTAATGGGGTTCTGCTTCTCTTATAGTCCAACCTTTGTGCGTTTGAAGTGTCACTTTTGTCAGACCTTTTACTTTCTGCCATTTAAGTGACTAGAGCCTTAGCTTGCATTTGGCATACTTAAGATTAGAAGGCTGATCTCTACCCTGGTATATTAAATGGTTAGTTGTCATCTGGTTCGGGGTTTGGTTTGGCTTTTTTCCACTTTTTATTTTTTAACTTAAACATATTCTAGAAGAAATCACTAAGTGAGTCAAGTGTAAGTCGCATTCACAATAAGCAACTATTCTGTGATTTGCTTCTCCAAAATGTGTTGAAACATGTGCCGCCTCAATTATTTCTTCCCAAGCACAATGGTTTTTTGGACCTTGTTACTACCCCACTAGCTCTTTAAGTTAATAGCCACCAATTAATATTTCAGGATACTCAATACTAATAAGATGCTTTCCTGTATCTTTTGAGTAAGAATTTCAGGTAATTTTAAAACAGGCTTATATAAAAAAAACAAATTCCCCATTTTGTGGCAATTTCACACCTGGTCATGATGTACTACCTTGATCTATCATATACAAAGTGACTGTGCACAGCCGTTTCTCTTACAGCTATGTACGAGAGGCTATTTCAGTGAACTAAGAGTACAGTTTCATGACATATTTAATACAATTAAACTACTTATTTGTAGTAGTACTACTCTGAAACTAACTTATTAACTATAATGACTATATTTTTATTTGCAGAATTATTTCCCAAACCAAAACTAGTTACCACTGGAGTGGTTATTAAAATATTATAACATAGACAATACCTTGAATCTGAGCTAAGCAGTGTGTCAGAATTTCCTCTAAATGGCTGATTTTTAGCCTTCTTGTGATAACAAGGCTGATGAACCCTTCTGCATACATACTCTACAGGAACTTCTGATGCAAATGGTAAACATAAACCAAATGTGACATGGTTTACTGTCCACTAAGTTACATATATGTTCTCCAACAGTTTCATGAAAGATTACAAGTTCTCTGGCCTTACAAAAAGCTTCAGCATGAACATATGCTCTATGAAAAATAAAAAACTTAAGAGATTGGAGATGTCATTAAAAAGCAAATTACAACGGAGAAACACCACTTAGGGCTGCAGACACTGATGTGTCAACAGAGAGCAGCCCCTACCCAAGCAATGCCACTGCAGCCAATCACCATTCCAAAGACTCACTGTCACTGCTCTCTGCTCCAGTATGAAACATAATTACATACAGTATTTTACAGCAGCTACAATCCTGCACTCTACACCTAGGAATAGATAGGAATGCTCCTATCTTAGATATTAGGAATTCTAACCTTCGGTCCAGATTTGGTAGGAGCATCTATTTGCCCTTCGCATATTTAAGTCCCGACTTAGGTTTGCCTTGATCATAACACATGCTTTCACTCATCAATTACTGTTTCCAGTCTGTTTTTAACAGTTAAAGTAATCTCTCCAAACACAGTTCCTCATTACTGCCCAAGCATATCAGACAAAAACTGCCAGCTTTGATTTTCAAGCATCATCCCTACTTTATGCTGGCATTGCTACAAAAAGGAGGCCTTTTACTTGCTCCTGTGCTACCATTTCCCTCCTGACAGCAGGAGCATTTTTGCAGCCATTGACAGAAGCAAGGAAGTTCTCTGGTTGAAAATATCTTGCTGCTTTTGACTGAGGAAAGTGAGCATCCAGTCAGTCTGGCCCCACCTAAAGACACTGACCCATGGCCTTAGGCAATCCAATTTTCAACTCCTTGTGACAGTACTAAATGTGCCCACGTCTGCAGATCAGTTTCTGGGTGTGCTCAGTTCATATCACTTTTTTTTTTTTAATGCATTTATTAAGTCAGAGCAGTTCAGTTTTACTGACACACAAGACAGGAGGGAAACATATCAGCTCGAGGGCTCACGTTTTCTTCAATCATGCTCCCCATCTGATTTTTTTTTAATTATAAATATTAGTTTGCTTCCCACAGCATTGTGTTTCTTGCTTTCTCCCCTAACAGTTCATTCACATACACAGTTCAACGCTATGTTGCATTAAAATCCTTCTCAAGAGTTTCTACCATTATTATATACTGACCAGGCAGATACTATAATCTCCCTCGGGCAAGGAAGAAAGGAAAGAATGAGGCATCAAGAAGCTCTTGGATATTAAATAGAAAGAAATGGTCCTTCACTCTTTTTTGCTTCCTGGAAAAACATGAGAAATCTTAATTTATCTTCTTGCTCTTTTTAAATGACAATCTTCTATTTTTCTGCATTAGAAAACTAACAAAGCAAAGCAACTGCCAGTATTCAACACCCCTTACTCTATCTGCCAGCATGTTAAAAACTTTGCAGCTCAGAGTTTACAACTCTTGATCTCCCAGAAGCATTTCAGAAAATAATCAGATTTGTGTTCCTTAACACCTAAAATAATCTTAAACAATCTGCTTCAGAAATTTAAGTAACAATCATTAAGAAAGCCCACAAGAACTCATATGGTCATGACAAAACCCCCCAGTCATTTAAAACTTTGTGTAACTAATTATAGGTTGATTAAACATGAAGTACCTGAGCAAGATCCCACAACAACACTGTTGTGCTTATTTCAGAAATCAAGCTTATTTCAGATTTTCTATGAGACAAGGAAGGAGAGCATCAATTTGATTACTTCTTTCTTCCTAATAGCACACTGCCTTCAGATTTATTTTGACATTATCTCATTTTGTGGGAGTTCTTCATTTAGAACATTTCTAATGGATGCTTCTCAGTTTCATTCTCCTCAGTAGAGAAAAACAAAAATGTTATGTCTGTTTATAAGAAAACAAGATTTCAATATAAATAATTAGTTTTTCAATACATTTCCTTACACAAATCTAACAATAGATTACAAAAAAGTAACAGAACATAATTTGTTTACAGACAGTCCTTAAAAGATAAATCCATACTGGAGTGTTCTATCTGTATAAGCAAGCCTGCAACTTTCAAAGCTATTCTTCCCTTAAAAAAAAATCTTTCAGTGTCCCCACTTCAGGATTTAGAGAAGTAAAAACAGACATTAAATCATTACTGAATACCACTTAAGGAGTAAGAGCAACCCATTTAAAAGAAAAAATCTTCTGACTTCCCTACATTACCACTTTCTTCCAGCACATTTCAACATTTGATACTTTTAGAAAAATACCAGTTTGGAAATAAAAACAAGGAGTTCTCAAGTAGTTGTCCACTTGGGTGGGGGGAGGAGAAAAAGAGAACAGGGAGATCATAACCAAATATTTTATATTAAAGACGTAATCAAATTGGCAGTAACTGAAACTGACTGACATCTCACTTTGGGCAACGTGAGCCATACACCATGCACCAGGTAATGCAACTATTTACTTTTCACTTGGATATCTGCATCTATAAATACTTCTAACATTTGCATGGATGAGTAAGATTATTTGGCTCAAAAAACAAATAAAACATTTTAAAACTCCACGCAACACCACAGCAACAAAAAGTTTCAAGCTTGCATTTGATCATACTTTTTACAAGTCACAATTAAAACCATTCCATGTTCCTCACAACAAACCAAGCCTGGCTATTTGTCAGGAGAAAGAGTTTTATGCATAAACCTTGAGCTTCACCTTTGAGTTGCTCAAATGCATACCTCCAGAATTTCTCTTTTCACACTCATTCACAGACACCCAGAGGAATTAGATGACTCCCACACACATTCCAATTAACCTCTGTTGCCTAACACCTCCATATCTTAAAAAATTAGCTTTTTGATATCCCGGATAAATCTGGCAGAAAAAGTAACTCTTGCTAGAAACACTTCAGACATGTCTCCACAGGAAAAATAATTTATGATGTGAATTTGAAGAACACAGTCTATTCCACCTGAACTTGTTTTGTGGACACACTTTTTATATTCTAAAAACTAAAATAGGCACAGGTTCTTCTGTTCAACCCATACCTGCAAAAGCAACACACACTCCACACAGGAAAAACCCTGATGCACAACAATTCAGGTTCAATAGTTATTCCATACTCTTTCCCTGCTTAGGCAAATAGCCTAAAAGCTTAACTTTGAAAGACAATACACTTCCACATATGCAGAATTTACTGTAGAGCAGTCTGGCAAATTGAAGCTGAACTGGTATTTGCCATTTACCTGAATGATTCCAAAATGAGCTTCAAATGATGAAAGTAACTGTAAGAGTTACTTAAAAAACAATCATTTAAAATTTCACAAAATAACTGGGTCTAATGTATGGCATCCTTATTGTGTAAGGTATACAGTGATAAATCCACCTGCACGTTATATTAGATGTTGCTTAAACATGAAAAAAAACCCACAGATACTACTTTTCCAGAAGCTTGACTTAATACAGAAAACTAATTAGAAACAGTTTATCTTGGAAAAAACCAAAGAAAAAGGTAAAAGAGAAAAAAACCCCAACATGCAACCCCCAAAAACTCCACAATCCTTCAGTGAAAAAGAAAACATCTCCCAAGAGAACTGCAAATACTAAATAAGGTATTGGGACCTTATGTCTCCCCGCTTCAAAGCAACCATGTATATCCATTGTTTTATTCTTAACATAGTTTAACCCCCAGGAATGGTTAAGCTATGTTAAGAATAAAACAATGTATGTCGATCTCTTCTTCCAGTAATTACTGGCTTTAGCTTTGCACTAAACACATTGGCAATAAATACTCACTAGAAACATGGCACAAACTAGCGGACATACAACAGGAACAAGTTATCACAAAGGACAGAATTTACACTGTAACACTAAAAAAGAGACAATAATACCCACTTTAATCCATTTGCCATGGTACAGTTCCACAGGTAAATCATGCATCTATAACACACATCCATACGACTTCTTACAGAAGCAGCAAAATTAATTCCAGCTCTAGAATTTTTTATCTTATTAGTAAAAACGAAATTGGACTACACACCAAAAATATAAAGCTTGCCAGATCCACTCATGCTAAGAAACATGAAAAGGAAACCAGCACACATTAAAAACATTAAAATTATATATGAGTTATAAGATTTGAGTTTCCTTCCTTTCAAATACTTTGTTTCTTTAAATTACATCTGATGGCTTTGGGATTTAAACTGAACACGCAGGCTGTGAATAGAGAATGCATGGCAGGAAAAACCGAACTAACCATGTAAAAGGCAGAATGGAAAGAAGCCAGATACAACAAATAACTGACAAGGGAAATAGGCCTGGTTCTAGATCAAAAAACAATTTAAAAATATAAAGAAATCATACCCTCCTATAAAGATTTATTTTCAGTTCATAACCAAAAAAGCCTAGGATGTGAACTGCAATTTGTATTACTTTGCTAGCATAATTACACATCCAATGTTATTCAAGCAGGCACCATATGTATATACAAAAAAAGAAAACTAATAGCAAATTCTGGAGTATTCTGTAATTGTGTATCAAGGAAGTCTTTATTTGCACACAGTAAGACACCAGTTTTACCTCATTTGCTAATTAAATCATATATATCCCAATTAGAAGCTTTGGAAGTACCACATCACATTTTCAAGCAAATGACAACACTGTGCTGATCCACTCACACCATTACACTGTTATTTTTATCCACAGCATTCAGATCACGCACAGTATGTACCTAAATGTCCAAATGGCCTTCTTACTTTAAGAGTACTACTGATTTTACCACTAGATAGGAAGCAGAGAATGCATTATAAATCATTCCAAGTCAACAGCAATTTTTACAAACGGAGCAGAGGCACAATAAATGAAAAATCCTATGTCCAAGCTTCAGCCAGGTAGTCAAAAGCTTTCTTAAATGAGAGCATGATCCACACTAATTTGGGGGAGTGTTGTTTGAGTGGTTTTTTTGGTTTTGGTTTTTTTTTTGTGGACACAGCAAGGACATCCTCTTCCCTCTCAATATTTTTAAATTTCAATCCATTTACAAACCTGTGGCTAAATAATTTATTATATATTTTAAAATTCCTTTCTTTTTTAGTATTTTTAAGAAAGCTCAATTTGTCAATTTTATATGCAAATTACACATTTCACTCTTCTTAATAGTTGCCTCTACTCAAGTTTAGTAGTGTTACTTTACCTCTTAATTCAGAACCAAGTCCACAGTCTGATCCATCTTAGTGGAAATCTAGGTGTATAATCAAACTGCCTACTACTATCAGTTACAGAAAGCAGCATGTTTTAGAAAACTTCCCTTTTTCTTGCTTGGAGCACAATAGAACTGTCCCTCAATAAATTTTTAGCATCACCTCATCTGTAAATAGACCTACACTCCATCATCCCAAAGTCTTTAACTGATCTTTGTGAGAACAGATAGAATACCTACTTAGTAATTCTGTACATTGTTTTCCTTTTAATCTTTAGCTCAACAAAGTATATCCCTTGGGCATATACTCAGCTAAAAAATAAACCTGAGCATTTGACTACCTTATAACAAGTGTTGTCACCATTCCCCCTGTGAAGCATCCCTCTCTCTTCTGCATACAATTTATACAAGATTTTGCTGGTTTGGGTACATTTTATACAAGATTTTAGTTTGCCTCATTGTTCTCCTCGCAGACATAGCTACTTTAACTAAAATTATTCCTTAAACTATGTCAGTGCTGGAGTAACTCATCCATTTAAAGACTGACTTAGCCACTTCAGAACAGTTGTACAAGTCATACACTTAGGTGTTAAATGTGTAGATACATTTATAGATAGATACATTTACAGATGCTGTCTTCAATCAGACACCACTTCAACAGGCCCAGCACAACTCTCCATGGACCTTGCTGACGGAAGGAACAGAAGGCTGGAAGCAGCTTCAACATTAAAATAAACCTACTGCTACTGTCCAACAGCTTCTTTTAACAGTGGTCTTGTTTGTTAATGTAAGTGTTACACAAACGCCTACATCAAATCATTAAGAATTGTATTTGCAGTACGCAGCTCATTTCCTTCACTCTTTAAAAAAAATCTGGTAAAGTGAATTTTGCTTGGATAAGTAATACTGCCAAAATTACTTTATCGACTCAGTGAACTTCCTTGCTTAGCAAAGGCCAGGTTCTGGTTTTGTTCCTGAGATTTTCAGCATCCCTGCTGGGGAAAACATTATTCCCCCTAAAGCTTCACAGATACTTTTCCTCAAATCAGCTAAGATCCATCTGTAAGTACTAACAGTAGAATTACAGAACTTCCAAATTACAGCCAACACTAAAGTTTTTCCACAGCACTTTTGCTCAAACACAATGCAAAGTAGACATTTATTAAATGTGCCTTCTGTCAGTGTTGCAGCCATTTTTAAAAATTAACTCTCACTGTTCAATCACATGAATATAGAACCTTCATCTAAAATTGTTATTCAGTTTTACCATTACAGCTGTGAACTTACTAAAACACATACATGATCTATACAGCTACAGAAGCTGAACTGTCTTGTAAATGGTGACAGAGCACTTCTTTTGACTAATTGCAAGAGGAATTTTAGAGTGAACCAACTTTCCCGGGAGCAATGTTGTCCGGCACTGGATTCTAGATGTAGCTTATTCTGACATAAGCTTATTTACAGAAAGGGGCTTGCACTCACTCTGTATCTAATACAGCTCATGCATTCAATAATGCACTACAAAAATCCCCTTCTCCCTAAGCCAAAGTTTCTTTGCAGGTAAGAAGCAGCACAGGAATATTTACATGTCACCTATGAAGGTTGCAATGTTACAGAACAAACAAAAACCAGTTTGAAAGCATGTCTTCAAAGAAATCACCATATTTCAGCTTGTTGGCAGTTTTAGCAAGAAAGGAAAAAAACAGAGCGGGGGGAAAAATTTGAGGTTGAATTTCAAGTCTCTGGCCTAGGCTCACACACCACCACTTCAGCTCATTTTATGACTTTTTGAAGGTGCAGAGTTCCAGCATCTGCCATTTTTCAAGGTGAAATTACATATTAAAAAATCTATGAAAGAACTCATAAGTTCTTCCCAATTTTTCTCCTAAATTAAAGTCTTGAATCCTTCCAAAGTTCCAGACAAAAATAACAGTTGGCATCTCATGGAACATTATACTGTCACAGATTTCTGCACAGGTTGTTTAACTTTAATTGTTACTTTCATTTCTCAAGGAGGCGGAGGAAGGAAAAAAATATTTTTCCTTTTTGCTTCTTGCAAAGGAAACTCCAGAACAAGAAATGTGACTTTTTTATTCAGTACTTTGTAAAAGTACTAGCTCTTAAAAATATTCAACACATCACAGAAAACTTTTGAGTTAAATCTCCTAAAATACTGGAAGTGCATTTTCTGAAAGACTTAGTAGCTTTCAAATATTCACATTTTAATAATCACTAGTGAGCCTAGTTATAGTACACTATGTACAAGTAATACTCACCCTTCTGCAGATGCTTTATTGTTACCACAAATAAACATTCCCGGGACTCTCAATTTGATATAGACACTGGGGACAAACAAGGAATGACCTTCAAATTTTTATAAATTGCATAAAGAATCCGAATGTGCCAACCCCTAAAAAAAAATTAACTTATCTTTGAGATAAATCCCCACTTAGATGTGAAGATTATACTAAACGTGCTGGTAAAAACTCTTTGCTGAAATCTCCATTAGTAAGAACCAAACTCACAATAGCTGAAACTAGTGTTGCTAGACTTAAGCAAAGACAAACCTATCCTTGCTAGAATTAAATTACCTTCTCCAAACTGTTACATGCTTCTCATCTGAGAGAATAAGAATCTGAACTTCCAGCTTTAAAATGAAAAAAAACTTTTCTCTTGCTCCAATAAAACCAGTATGTTGCTTTGTAAGTTAGAAAGTATGCACAAGTGTGTTGTCCCATTCCTGCCGCACATCTGTGCACGCATTGCTTTTCTTTCGTGTATAAATAACAAATTTGGAATCACCACGAAGACCTGGTAATGTTAAATACATGTGCATGATGCCACAACACACCGATTTCTTTATCCAACCACACATTCCTTGCTCACGGATGGCTCAGCTCAGTACTCTCCTTCGCACCTCCCCAGACACCCTAGCTTTAAACAGTGCTCCGTATCGCCGTACTTGGCGATATGAGACCCAAAACCCCAGAATTTTCAGCTATTTATGAACTTTCTCCCGGCGCTCTGGAAGATCGGGATCGCACGGTGTTCTCCACGATTAGGAAGTTCGCCGGAGCGGCCGCCAGACCGAGCTCCCCCCTGGCCCCTTCTGAGCTCCCTCCCTGAGCCTGGAGCGCCCCAAAGCCGAGGCGGGAGCCCCCAGCCCAGCCCCGCCGTCCCGCGGGTGCGGGCGGGCGGCCCGGGCGCGCTCAGCCTCCCCGCCCGGCTGGCCCCGGCTTCCGGGAGCCCGGGCGGACCTGTCCCAGCCTCCCGGGAGGAGAGGAACGAGCTGCGTGCCGCGCTGCCCACCGGCGGGCACACGGATTTCCCCTGCCCGGCGTGCGCCGGGCTCACACACGCACGCACACCTCCCTCTGCCCGCGCCGGAGCCGCCGCCGCGTGCCGCCGGCTGGAGCGGAGAGGAGGCGAAGGGAACCACCGGGTCTGCCCCCGTTCTCCCTCCCGCCACCCCCCGCCCTTCGAAGGAGTGACGGCGAGCTCGCCCCCAGCCCGGGTCTGCGCCTCGCCGGGCGGGGATCGGAGCCGCCGGCCGGGCTGGACGGAGCCAACTTAGACAAAGGGCACTCCAGACTCCATGTCTCCCCCCTCTAGCTGTCACCGGCCGGGAGCCCGCGTGTCTGCCCGCCGCAGCCCCGCGGGATGGGGACAGGGCTGCTCCCCGGGAGCTGCTGCCGCCGCCGCCGCCCCCATCCTCCCTTCCCTCCCTGCCGCCCCCTCCTCTCCTCCCCTCCCCCATGACAAAGGACCCGGGTATAAATAGCCGCTCCCGGCGCCGCCGCCGCCTCAAGCCCGCGAGGTGTCGCTCGCTCGCTCGCTCGCTCGCCCGCTCACTCACCCGCCCCCCCGCCGCCCCGGCTCCGCGCCGCCGCCGCTCCCGCCGGTGCCGCCGCCAGCTCCGCTCGGCGCTCCCGCTCTGCCTCCCTCCGCCTCCGGCTGCCGGATTCACCCTCCCGGACCGAGCGCCAAACACGCCGGCCCAATCGCCATCGCGCTCATTGGCGAGCGCGGAGCGCCGCCCCCATTGGACGGACGGACGCGGCCGGGGCTCAGCCGGGCCAATCGGGCGCGGCGAGGGGCGGGGCGAGGGGCGCGGCCTCGCTCCCCACGTGCGGGGGGGGAAGGGAGGGGTGGGGAGAACTCTTTGTTCTCGCGCTGCCCGCGCGGGGGGACGGGGGGCTCGCGCTCCCCCCGCTCCCGCCGCCCCCCGCCCCCCGCGCGCCCGCCCCCCCCCTCGCCGCGCGGCGGGGCCGGGCCCGGGGCTGCGCCGCGCCGGGGAGGCTTGAAACTCTCCGTCCGCCTCACGTGGAGAAGGGGGAGAGGGAGGGGAAAGGGGAGGGAGGCAGGCGAGAGGATTGGCGGGCACCGGGAGGGGCCCGCTCCCTCTCGGCGCCGCTGCCGAGTTTGAATCGGTCCGAGAGCGGGAGAGGTGTAACGGCCGTAACGGTCCCGGGGGGCGGGAATGTCCGGAGCGGGCCCTCCGTCCCCGCCGCCGCTCCGCCTGTTGCTCCCCCGGCGCGGGAGCTCAGCCGCTGGAGGTCACTCAGCCTTTCTCCATCTTCAGCAGGGAAAAATAAAATTGCCAAGATAAGTTTTGCTAGCGGGTACTTAGCCCTCCCATTGTGACCGCATCCCTTTCCGATGCGTCCCGCATCGGGTGTTACTTCCGAGATATACTAGAGCCGTACCCTTACTTATACAAGTCCCGTCATCCTTCCTTACCAAATATCACCTCTCCTCTTCCTTGTGGCTACCTCAGCGCATCTTCAGGGGCAGAAATGAGCAGCGGCCACTGTAAGGGGGTTCTGACTAAGAAAAGTCTCTCACGGAGGAAATAAATCACAAACGCGCCCACATTGCCAAATCATGCCATGGGCGTGCGTCTCACAGATCAGACACGTAGGGAAAACGAGGATGTATCAGCCTTGGAGGCTGGGGACAGCCCACGTCTGCGGGGCAGCCCCGCCGCTCCCCGGCGGATGTCTCGGCCGGCTGAGTCACTTTGCAGCGCCGCTGCCTCGCGTCCGCCTGTTTGACCTTTGTTTGCCCAAACTTTACCGCCGCCAGCCCTCCCTTAGTGCAGCGCGCCGGCGGCTTCCTCTCCCTCGCTGCTCCGCATCCAGCGCGGTTTCCCCCTGTCGTGGGGGGATGTCATAAATCGCAGCAGCGGCAGCAAAGTGCTCTCTCTGCATCAGGCTCGCATCCTGTTGCTGGCTACGTGCTGTCTCCAGTCTCTAAGGTTGCTGTCGTTTTCCCTCGTTTCTAATCCACGAGCCGTGCTCATCAATCTTGTAGCCGAGATTGTATTTAAACCTTGAGGGTTCGTGACCTTTACTCTGCTGTCGTCCTGCTCTCTGGTCGCTCCAGCCTTTACTCTGTTTCAGCAGAGAAAAATAAAATTGCCAAGATAAGTTTTCTAATGATATTCTCCACCTCCCTTGTGACCCGATCCCTTTCCCGTGCGTCCCACATCGACTGCCACTTCTGATGTGCGCTGGAGCAATCGACACATCCTTGTTTCCGTCATCCTTCCTCACCAAAGATCAGCTTCCCGCTTCCTTGTGCTTCCTAGCGCTACCTTAGTGCTTCTTCAGGGTCAAAGTTCAAAAAATGACCACTGTAATGAGGTCCTGAGTGATAAAAATCTCTTGCGGGGAAATAAATCACAAATGGACCTTCATCCCCAAATAATGCAGTTGGCTTATGTGCCAAGTGAGGCTCAGTGTTCTCCTACTTAAAAGCAATGTCCTTTTGTGTTTTTATAGTCTCTTTCTATGTGAAAGTACTTAAAATTTCCGGACTTCATTGTGTATTAAATTTGCAGTGAGGTCTCAAGTGCGGGCATTCCTACACTGTATGTTCTTGATTTACCTCATGGCCTTGAAAAGAAGTTTCTAATAGTAGCTCTTTTTTTTTCTCTTTTCTTTTCTTTTCTTTTCTTTTCTTTTCTTTCTTTTCTTTTCTTTTCTTTTCTTTTCTTTTCTTTCTTTTCTTTTCTTTTCTTTTCTTTTCTTTTCTTTCTTTTCTTTTTCTTTTCTTTGTAAATCTCTGGAGTTTCATGAGTTACAAACAAAAAACATGCAGCAGAAATTATTTCCTATTACAGTTACATGTCATATCATGGTAGATAGCTATAACCTTCCTCTAATTCTGGTGGAGTTGTTGACAATTGGGAAGATTATCTTTTAAATATTACAGTTGAAAAGTATTAGTAATTTCTGGAAATACAGCTATTTTGAATCTACTCTGCCCCAAGATGGCTGCCACCACCAAAATGGCTACCCAGTCCCTTCACAATTTAGGTTTTGTAATTTATTTTGATCCTTCAAGTTGCACTTCATGAGATCTGGTTTTGGTCAAAAAGAAAAATAACAATTGCTAGATAAGGGTGAGGTAACTTAATGCAGCAGATATGCTTAGCCACAAGGTGGAAAGATTTGCATTATAGAACCTACCCTGTGAACTAAACCTCAGCATTGATCACATCCTTTTCCTCTCTTGCACAGATTATTCATCTGCTATACCTGAAACTGATGCTTACTAGAAAACCGAACATGTTTTGAACTGAGTTACTCTTTGTCCTTTCCACTGTACAAAACAACCTCTCCACCAAGGCTCCATTCTAGGCTCTTAAAGCAATGAACTTCTGTTGAGAAACTCCATGAAGTGCTGATCTCTTGATCCATAGTTCAGGCTGCCTCAAACATCCTGGAGAATTTTAGTAACAGTTTTATTCTCTACACAGGAGTTTAATGTTGCAACGAGCTCCATACAGACTTGCTGTTTTCACAGAATAAACCACCCAAGTGGTTTTCTGTTTCTGCCATATTTCTGTGATTAAAGAGCAACTATTTGAACAAGGATATGTATTATGCAGAGACATTCAGATTGGATCTTTACGCAAAAATAATGCAACAATTTTTGAAGGAATTACAAAACCTGGTATTTTGAGGAGCCCTTCTCAAAGGAGTGAATTCTGGTTGCAGCATGGGACAGCGTTTTTGAGAAAAGTGGCTAACATTGAAGAAATATACACAACAATGTATACATGACAATGAAATAAAATCAGGCTCAAGAAAAAAGTATCAGTTTTAGATCCTTCTGCAACTGTTGAAAGCATTTACCCCTTTTTTATAGCTAACACACTGTAGAAGAGCTTTTTCTATGTTCCCAACACATGAATGTAACATGTACGTTCATATTGCATGTATGATTATGTAGAATAAGGATTTGCTAGATCACCAGCACCAATTAGACATAAAAATAATTGTTTGACAGCATTAGAGGATGCTCCTAACTATGATTGCTTCCATGGGGGGATACTTATGTGCTTTTCTTCACCCTTTAAAGAGTGGTGTTTGAGTCCAGGAAAAAGAAGGTACGAACAAAATTCTGCTACAAAGCAAAATTAACAATTAAGTAGTTTCTTTTAGATGTTTTTAATATCTCAAATAAGGTGCTATTTCTAAAGCGTAGGTTATTCTTTATGCACTATTATCCCAAGATTTCCTTGTAGTCAGAATCACATGGTATTTTTTTCCATCAGGCTGGGGGAACCAAGCAAGACCTGTCTGGGAACTACCTTGGCCTGGAATAATGAGAGATGTTGGCCAGTTTTCCCCTTGCCCACCGTTTTTCTTCAGGCGAGGCACAGCAAGGCTGTCCCCAGCACCGGCAGCCCGGAGCAGACACGCCGGTAGCTGCATCTGTAATTCTTGTAGATAAGCTGGTGACTTGCTGATGGCAACGTCGTTTCCTTTGTGCTCCGGAATGGCAGCGTTAACAAAGCTGTGTGCGGCTTTGGGCTGGCTCTCCTCCATGGCGCGGGCTGCTGGCTCCACGGATCGGTCACAGAGCCTCGAGAGGTTCAGCCTGCTCGTGTTTGATCTCCCTTGCTAGCTGGAAGGGAGGGATGCACGCCCTGTCCTGGTTACACCTACCCCTACAATCAAAGCCGGTAGCACTGCAAGTAGTATTTCATCCCATAGAACGTTTAGGAGCATGATCTTTGTTTCTTTGTGTTTTCCTAACCCTGTACTTTTCCAGAGACCCTAGCTTGTAGTGTGTCTGAAATTCTGCATTTTGGTCCATGTGAATTTGATGAAATTTTACAAAATGTTTACATACGTAGAAATGTGAGTACAGTCTAAAATCTAAAGTAAGTACAGTCTAAATCTATAATAGCATTTAATTCTTATGCACAGCAATAATTATACAGAAATCAGCATATAAAGTGGCATGTCATAAAAAGGCATATTAGAGACCTTTTTAAAGTATTGGTCTCTTCTGCCATTATTATAAAAAAGTTTCTGTTAACTTTTAACAAGCAATTAATGACTATGTTTTGTAACTAGACACTTTGAGATAAGCTATGTTTTAAAATGTTTTACATTAATATCTTACTGGTACTTATGGACCAATTTCCCTGAAAGAAATGCAACCTTATGAGCGATTTTGCACATCCTTTCTGACCTCTTTTTTTCCCCATTTGCAATATGCTTCTCTGCAGAATTGAATTTATTAATCAGAAAATAGGCCAACATTACTGTGGGTATGGTGCTCATTAGGCTAAATGAGGAGGAGACAAGTCATTGCAAGATATAACATATACAACAGCATCTGTCAGACCTGCCATGTTTCAGGAATGGTGCTTGAGGGTCCTGCACTGTCCTTCCTGGCTTCCCTCACTCTCAAAAGTAGGGTCCTATGGCCTGAAGGCACAGGGCCTGGGGCCTGGAAAGGACAGCAGCACAGACCCACCGCCAAAGACATGCCCCTGAAAGAAGCACCACACTGTGCTCTGTGGGTGCCTGCTAGCAGAAGTTACTCCTGCTGTGGACTCTTTGCCTGCTGTGCAACTAAAGGAGTGGCTGCCAATTCACTTGATGCACTTTTCACAAGAGCCAGTACCTGGAAATTCACCCAACCAAAGGAGAAATTCTCAGTGCCAAACATGTTCAGTGGCAAGTATGGGCATATTGTCTAACAATGACAATTAAACAGACTGCATGCATGGAAAAAAAGGTGTAACAGGGAGTACGTTGCTAAACATAGCCAGGATTTGATGCAGTGCTGTTACACGAAAATGCAGATTTCTCTGCCATTTATGGGCTGCCTGCATCTGATGCTGTGAAAGGTAATGCATGCAGCTGGTTCCTAGCTCTGCAAATACATCATCAATGCCACCCATACAGCCCTCTCACACATCCCCAAGTAATAGAAAGGTACCTGTCCTTTCGCTGAGTGTTTGCCTCATGTGTCATGATAAAGGTATGTAATATATTTTTTACTGGGTATAAGTGTTTTCTCTATGCTGTAGCACCTCAGGTCTGTCATACTGTGTTCAAGGTTTTATAGGGGATGCAAGACAAATAAAGGTGGGAGCAAGAGTGATGCAAACAGCTGACACAAACTATGGTTCTATATTAAATGCAGGACAGTATCCTTTTGGCTAAAGAGAAATGTTGCTGAAAGGAAAGTTACAGTGTTGTTTTTATGCAACAACTTAAGCACCGTAAGTGATTTCCTGTTAACTTTTTTAACACGCAGAGATGAAGCTTATTGCATATGATCATCCATTTCAATTTTTCAAAGGGGTTAATTGACTTCCCCTGCCTTCAACTGGAAATGAACTTGTCTTTAAGACTAGCTATAGGAAATTCTTTCACCTTAAATAATCCACTTTTGATTATTTTGTGGTCACAGAAGCTGCTTAAGTAAGTTGTGTGAGAAAAATACTTTCTCTTCCTTTTCTGCTTACATTTTGCTTTTCTTTTTATTCCTTACCTGACCTGCATTTATGCTTATATTCAAACCACTTAAAGGTCTAAATGGTATAATATCACAAAATTGCCATGAAGACATATGCCTGAGAACTTAAATTGCAAAGCCCTGGCCCCATTTCGAGGTGGTTTTGGCAGCGTAGCTGTATGATATTGCTGAGTGTACCACTCACAGGGGAGAATTTTGCTGCAAATTTAAAGGTTCAAGTGGGTATTCAATAAGTGATGGTCTCCCATCAGGCCAAATCCGAGATTAAAAACCTGAGCTCTATTTGAATATTGTGTTTCTGATATGTTGAAGTTCTCCAGAGGCAGTGGCTAAATTACCCTAGCAGATGGACAGAGTTCACTGACTAGAATCAAATCTTCATCTTTGGCTGCAGAATGTACTTCTTCCGACAGCCACGTGGCAACATACATGTAGTGATAAGTCAGACTGTTTGCAAAAGCAAATGCAGTTGTGAAATCATTTACCCCTCCTCATTTTCTCTTTGATATTTATGTCATGTCTACTTTCAGCTCCTTCTTTGTAAAGGTACTGTCCTGTCCTGTTCTGTCCTAAAATTACACAATCCTGACATCTAAAATAGTAGGAGGTGTTTGCACTTAAGGCAACACTACATGCCTCTTTTGAAATAATGCATAATATGTTATGTATATACACATAAGATCTGACATATTCAAGGTTAGTAAATTCATAAATGTAAAAATGAAAATAATATTTATCAACACAGACTTGATTAAACTGAATGAAAAACTGAATGCCTTTATGGGAGAAAACTAGGAATACCTATAGTTTGAAAGTGGATTTGATAAACTGTTAAATCTAGCAAAGAATGGTAAGTTATATCATCAAAAATCAGTATAAGAAGATGTATGGGAAAGACTTTCCAGTGAAAGTAAAAAGATAATGATATTCATCTACCTATTAAATAAACTAATGCAAGTCATAAAAATAAAATGTTCACAAAAGTTTATGGAGATGTACAAAGTACAGAATATCTATCACATTTGCATCCCAGGCTTTTTCTTTTCCCGTCTTAGCCCTCAATAAAAACATCCACAAATCAATGCAAATTTACAAAAGGGATTACCCAGACCCATTCACTATTGTGACATTGTGTCAGTGAGTTTACTTCCTAGGTATAAGGATTTCCAATTATTTCTAATTACTTTTTGCCAAATATGCAGTTCTTTGCAATATATACATCTCTGAAGATCAAAATGGTAAAAAAAGTATACTCTGCTGCTGGTCTGAGAAAGCTGTTACTGGGAAAATAATCTTCTTCTAGAATCAGAAGATGATAAACTTTTCATGCTTTATGACCATGCTTTATGAAAGGATCACCATTGCAGTGATTTATATGCATGTACAAATACAGAGAGACCTGTACATTAAAATCTGTCATGCAGTGATGCAAGACTTGGTCATGAGACTGACAGACAACATTACATTTTATGTGTCAGTTGAATATGCTGGTCAGATATCTAATGGAGAGAATGACCCATTTGAATTTGTATCCAACTTGTATCATAGGATAAAAAAGGTAATTGATTTAACAATTTCAAAATGTTACATATCACTTTCTTCTCTGAAGCCTTCGTGATGGGTATGAAACATACAATTAAGAGAAATTAAGGGAACTGGACCTTAGCCAAGAAAATTATGAAATCACTGAGCGTCTACACAGACTGATGTTGGGAAATGTTTTTTGAAGGCTAGATGGCTCACAACTACATAAGTGTTGAAACCTTGTCTAGAATTTACATTTAAAAAGTCAGATTTTTCTCTCAATAGTACTTAAATAATACTGAGGGCAGAAACCCATCTTTTGCTTTCATAGCATGAGAGTTAAAGATGAGAAAAGGAGAAGGCTGGGCAAGGCCTGTGCTGCACTAAATTTCTACTGAAGATCTGAAGATACTCCAAGTCACATTGAAGGATTGCTTTATGAAGTTTAGTATCTGTCAGACTGAGGGTGTAATTCTGATTTTCGCAATCTATGTGGGCCTTAAGTGAATTTTAATTGGTATTACTCACTGGGAAAGTGAGATGAGATTCTAAGGCTGTAAGTAAGGAGGACTGAGTCAACCAAGTGAGTGAAACAGTGACTAACTAATTAAGTGAATGAGTGAGCACGGCATTGTTTGCTTTTGTGATCATTTCTATGCATGAGTGAATGGCAGGGCTATTACATGTGTGTGAATGAGCAGGTCAGGGTTGCTGAACAATCCATACATTTGTGTGGTCTTCCCATCCCTTGATTAGACTAATGAGCCAAGTGTTTGGAATATTAATGCATGTAGACTAGAGCTAAACTTGTTATGTAGTTGTGAGACAAATTAAAAGAATATGATCTATAGCCTGTCAAATTCTGTTTTCAGTTTCATACATGTAACTCTGGATTGGGTAATCAGCTGCTCCCTGGCAGGTTGCTTCCAGCTCATCGGTGTCAGGGAGCTGAATGCTGCACTATTGCTTCTTCCAGGATTATTGTTGTAAGTGACATTATCAAATCTGTTTGTAGTTTATTGCAAATCTAATTGTGTCGTATAAACTGAAGCATTATGTGACAATGAAATGATTTTCTGTCTTATTACACTTTCATAAAAGAACAGATTTGGCTATCCTTATGTCAACTATTTTGCTTCCAAAGTAGTTAACAAGGCTAGCAATAATTTTGGCACCCTAAAAGCTTATTCCTTCAAATAGCACAAACAGAAGCAGAAAAAAAACCTAGTTCTATTATGTCATATACAAATCATGTTCTGTTGTCACTTTTCATTCAATAGCTGCCTGCAATTAAGAGAACATGAGTCAACACTATGCTAAAATTCAATCAAATCATAGGTGTGATATAAAGAAATTGTTTAGAATTTTGAAAGACTTAGTGTTTTTTCCCCTATGGCTTTTTTGTTCTTCCTGAAGACTTGCTTATCTTTCCATTTTTCTCAAAAAAAAAAAAAAAAAATTAAAAAAAAAAAAAAGAAAAAATGTAAATTCCAGTAGTAGAAAAGGTCAAAGAAAATATATCAAGCACTAGTTGCTACCAGCTTTTCAACAGCTCTGATGTCTTGACCTGATTTGGAGAATGCTTTTACTTATTGTAAATTATTCTGAATTTGAAAGTCAAGTTTATGGGAAACATATGTATATTACATAATTAATCCTGCAGTTTTTTCAGACTCTTTCTCGCATGTTGGCCGATTGTTCCAGTACAAGATATTTCCTGATCCTAAGCCAATTTCTGCCCTCTCATCTGCACTACACTCTCTCAGAATGTTTCAGTAAACTGAACAGCTGGCAGTATTTTTTCATATATCTTATGATCTGACAACATTTTGCCATTCTTTAAAAAGCATGAATCCTTTGCTTTTTTGCATCCTCCAGGTTTGGATGGCAGTCCTCCAGAGAAGGACATGATTTGGCAAACAAAGTGATTTAGCAAAATGCTGATGTTCTGCATATGCTGCCATCTTTTCCAAGTGTATTTGGTCTTGAATTAAATGCATTAGACTACATGGCTAGCTTTATAGAGAGTAACAGTTTTAGGATTCTTGTGGGTTTTCCTAGCCAAAAAAGCTATCTGACTTTACAAGCAAAATTGTCACTGATGTATGTTCAAGCCCAATGCCAAAGGTAAAAAATTTGTGACTTATGTTCTGATGGAAGTCACATAAGTATGCCTTAGTTATCCAGGCAGTGGTAAAACTAGGGTAGGATTTCATTCAGGTCTTGTGACAAAAGAAACTCAGGAACAAACAAAGGTTAAAATTATTGAAAAAGTTTTAAATGGCAGAAGTGTTTATAGAAAACAGTGAATTATCAGTCTCTGTTTTAAACTGATGGTTAAAATATTTTAAAATTCTTTTTCATTCAAAACATGTATTCCTATCTAAAGCTACTGTTAGCAGCCACTTTATTAAGAACTGAAAATTGGCTGATGTTCTTCTGAGACTCTGAGTCTCCTTCTAACAATTCCAAACAGTACTACTGAATAGAGAAGGCTGAATAACCTTTCTATGAAATGTACTGCGTTTCAAAGAACAGGGTTTATAGGTTATTTCAGTCTAGTTCTTCAGTTTATGATTAACTGCTGGGAACTTGAGTTGTGAGGAGTAGATGGTCCAGGGAACAGATGTGATTTACTCTTCCTTTAGTTTACTTTGTGTTTTTTTGCAACTACATTTGCATGTGCTAATTCTCACATTTTCAAAATAAGGATGGGATTAATGAATGTTAATAAAGTGCTTTTCATGCCAAGAGAAAAGGAGGCTTCAGATCTCAGGATATGATTGTTAGAGTGGAAACTTACTTGTGAAACATTTAAATTATTTTCAAAGTACATTTTATATTGGATGATCTGAATGCAATATTGAAATACAATATTGGGAGATAAGTAGGAGTTAAATCATTCCATATTTATTTTGGGTGGCCAAATACATGGAAACAGAAACCTTGCCCACAGCTGGATCAACTTTTCAGATAAGAAAGGTCAATGTTATATCACAGAGCAAGCAAATGCTTGTCTGCATGTAATTCTTGCAGATCTCCAAAAGGTTGCATTCAGGCCATGGGTTGATGTCTACCATGGATCATAGAGTTTAACCAAAGAGCATTTGCTTCATGAAGTTATGCCATGGTTTAACCTCAGCCATCAGCTAACTACCACACAGCCACTCACTTACTCTCCCCTGCCTCTCTGGTGGGATGGAAAGGAGAACTGGGAAAAAAAAAATATTAACCCCATGGGTTAATAACAATTAAAGAATTGAAATAAAGCTGATAATAATGGTGGTGGTGATGATGATGATGATAGTGATAATAATATAGTAATGAAAAGGAGAGAGAGAGAGAGGGGAATAAAACCCAAGAAAAACAAATGATGCATAACATATTTGCTCACCCCCTCTTGATTGATGCCCAGCACATCTCCCAGCTGTGATCAGTGGCTCCCAATGTTTGAAGGCCCCACTATCCATTGCCATGTTTCATCTTTAACAGTCCAGTGTATTAGTAGATTTTCCTGGAGGCTGGTGCATTATAGGCCACATGATACAGCCACTCCATGCCATGTTCTTTAGGCCAGGTATCCATGAAGTTCTTTCAGAAATGAGTCCCATTGTCTCTCTTTTTTTCTGGAGTATCATGTCACCATAAGTCTTTCTTCTCAAGGCCCAGGACAGCGTGCTGGGTGGTGGCTTGGGACACAGGATCTGTGTCCAGCCATCCAGTGGCTGCTTCCACCATTGTAAGCACATGGCCCTGGCCTTGGTGGCTTGGTGGGAGTGTGTTACAGCCAACCTGCCAGGCCCTCCCATGTTTACACTGCAGACACCATCCTCCACACAAGCTTGTCCTGCTTGATTGTAGCTCACATTTCACGTTCATAGATAACCTTTGTGAGAGAGTCCATGGATAAGTTCCACCCCTCAGTCATGAACCCGTCTCTGGGTTACATCCCTTCCTTATGGCCCAAGGTGTCATAGGCCCACTGAGCTAAAAATAGTTCACACTTATGTTGCCAGTTCAGATTCACCTGAGATACTTTTATCTTAGCAGCCTGATCCATCTGCTGGTTATTCTGATTTTCTTCAGTGACCCAACTCTTGGATACTTGAGCCATTCTGCATGATGTATTTTCAAGCCCAGGGTCTCCACCCAGGAATCAGTAGCTTGCCACAGCAGTGTCAATGCCATGATGGCACTGCTGCCAGTTATTCTACTTCCATCACTGCAACCACTCCCACAGGGCATTTGCCAATATCCATGACTCAGTCTAGAGATAAAATGCTGGCCATTTCTCTCATTCAGCAATGTCAAAAGCCAGCTGGATAGCTTTCACATCTGCAAACCTTCTCCTTCAGCACTTTCTGTGACTTATAGTAGGGAACTCCCTACAACTGCTTTCCATGTCTGATGCTTCCCTACTATACGGCAGGACCCATCAATAAACAGGGCATTTTGCTTTTCTCTTTCTGATAATTTATGCAGTGGGGCCTCTTCAACACGTTACTTCCTCCTCTGGTGGCAAGCTATCAGATTGCACTCTGTTCCTTAAACTAGACTAATAGAGAAGAATAAATCAAAGTCTGAATTATTAATTCTGTATTTTATATTTGGCCTTATAGTATTGCCTGCACAAAAGGACAACCTTACAAATACTTCTGTGCATGAGGTCAGTAAAGATTATGGACTACCATCTGGAAGTGCTGCACTTTTCCACCTTCTTAGCCCATACTTCATGTAGCCTACTCAGAATTCTCCTCGTGCTCCCTCAGAGCATGGAGGTTGAATGCGTAGGCTTTGCACATCACATGCTCTCTCGCAGTCCCTCTTTCACAATGTGCCTCTCACAGGTCAAGAAGTTCACATCACTGTGAAGACAGAGAGGATCAATAATAAAGAACTGCTGTCATTTGACAGCTGCTCATTGACACATATTATGAGTATCCAAATTTATTTCACCAGCTTTTGCTGCCATTCTCTGTGTATAGACTCAGGAGACAAGAAAACAGCTACAGAAGCTGCATCATTAAAACCCATTTGTACAATGCTGCAGAAATGTCCAGTGCGAACAGCTCCAGATTCATGGGTTTTTTTGCATGTTCTCAGAGCTACAGCTCAATTATTTATAGTACGTACAGTGTTTTCCTGAGAAACTGAATGAAGGCAGGTAAAGAGAAACTTTATTAATCCTGGGATTCAAGCTGTATCCAAAGGACACTGGCAGTTCAGAGGACTTTTCTAAACTGCACAGCTGAGAAACATTTATCCCTGTGTGTCTTACCCAGCACACAGAGAATACCACATCAAAAGCACCAAATCAGCTTCATTAGACTGCATAAACAGAAGGCTTTGTGTTTTTATTTGCTTTCCTTCTTATTAAAAAAAAAATCAAACTTAGGAAATTGCATGCAAAATTAAATAAATGAAGCCCTACATTCATACACACATACAGTTACCTAGGTAAAATGTAGGAAGTCAGGAAATGCAAAAGTTAATATTCTTATGTCAGCAATGCTGCACTAAATGGAGACAGTTTTCTCTTCTTGTTTTCCTTGTTATATTTATTCAAGATGTGGCCCCTCTCAAACTGCAGAAACTTCACAATTTTTGAGAAAAAGATAGTAACATCTGGGTCAAACCAAGTAGACTGCCCACACTTATTTGTAAAAATGTAATTAAGCCTTGGCTTAATAATAAAAAACTCTAATAAAAATAACTGAATTAATTGCTATACTTCTGCTGTTTAATGTAAGCTGTAAAATAAACCAGATGTACATTGTGACCAAATTAACATTATTGCAGAAGCTTGATATTTGCATTCTGTGGTTGCTAACATCCTACATTAGTGAATTAGAGAACAATTCTATGCTGTCAGATTTGGGTTTTTAAATTATCTTCTAGTCATTAGTCCAAAGTGACCAACATCCAGCAAGTTATTAACAAAGAGAGGAATTCCAGCACCTCGCTGCTGAAGGAGTTTTAAAATATATATCCTTCTAAGGACTGCTGAATTTTCTCTATAAATTAGCAAGTTCTTAATTTAAAAATGTATGGTATTTGGCAATTTATTATCTGAACAACTTTTCAAACACAATAATGCATAAATAAATGTTTGAGACCTGAGTTAACTGGTTAACTATCTTTCTGAAGCATATTCATAATATGATTGATCACCAGTATTTTACAATGCTAAATGCACAAACAATTTCCACTGATTTAGTCCAGTGTATATTGTATCTTTAGAAGATGTTATTGGGAGGGAAGGTGCCCCCTGGGGGGAGTGCGGTCCCTGGTTTGGTATAATTTTTTTAAGGGAGGAAACATCTAAACCTTTACTATTTACTATTATTTTGAATTTGATAGTGGATATTTCATTTGACTGAAAGGACCAATAGAAATAGCATGTACAAAAATCCCCAATTATTTCAGGATAAACACTGCTCTGCTGATCCCAAAACCTACTTACAGTCCTGTCTTCTAGCTGAAATCAAGTCTGCCAAGAATCACATCATTTTGATATGTTTAGATGAAAAAGTTATATGTTAGAGCTGGATTTGCAACCTAGCTTGCAAATAAGCCTACCCTGAGAATGTGAATGTTTCAAATTAACAGCTAGTCCCAAGCTTCTTGTGTAAATCTGCTGTGAATGCTGAGTAAAGAAAAATGAAACTTACAGAAGCAAGTGGAGACCTTGAGTAGCTGTTATTTGGCCATTCAGCATTCATTGCCCATAACCAATGGCAGTAAAAATGTTTATGAACCCCGATCATTTCACATGGGATTAGTAATGTCAGAATTTGTACAAGAGCGCTTTATCTTCCATTTATGCATCATACTATAGTTTCTAAAGTTATAATTACCTGTATGTTTCAAAACATGATGTGTGTGTAAAGGAGTCAGTTCCTTTTTATAATGCATGTAAGTTATGGAATACACCAATTTACCAACAACAGTAAATTTTTTTCTGTTCCATTTCAAAAATCTGATCTTTTTCATCTTATCTTCCCTGAGGAAGAATATCTAGAATTCACATTTATTGAAAGAAAAGAAAACTAAAGCCTATACTCGTGCTATCCACAGAGTAGCAGAAGGAGGGATCAGAAGAGGATTTAGTCCTAGTTATTGAGTAGCTGAAATTTAGATTGTATCATCAGTAGAGGCTGCTTTGGTGTTTTGAAAAATGCTCAGATTTACTCCCAGTACCATACAAAATCAATAATACATATACAATATCAAATATGAGTGTAAAAGTGGGTAGTTGGGTGTAATTGAAAAATTATACAGGGCCCTGTTGTGACTTCTTTGTGAACCATCTGCCACATTAGACATATATAATACATGCAATATAGAGATAGTGTAGGCCTGCAGAAAGTAGTCTGCAGTTTTACAGGATATTTTTCCGGTTTTCAGTTATATTAAAAAGCTTTTTGTCATGAGTAAATCCAGGGAGGACAGAGAACATCTGCCCTGTAAAATTTAACTCAAGACAAATTGTGTCCAGTTGCCCTTATTTTTTTTTTTGCTGTCTATATGTATAAAAAGCATAAACAATTTTTTTTTCCCTAGTGCTGCAATCTTTTGACAGAGGCTGCAGAAAGACTTGCATACACTGAAGATTGTAATCTTATTTTCAGAAAAGCAGCAGTTGAACGGAGTATATTTTTTGGTGAAGCAATGGTTCCCCAGCCATCACTTGATCATCAGTTCACTGCACTGTGATGTTTAATGCCCTGCTCTGGTACTGAAGCCTTCCACTGCAAAGTTCTTCATTCAGGGCCATCAACACACTTGAAACCTTGAGAGAGTTTACATTGGGTTGGTGTTTCAAATTGCAATGGCCATTGTGGTTTTCATGCAGCGCTGGTCTAAGTGTTAAATTCAAGTTTATGCTGTCATGAAATCACAGTCTGATTTTAAATTCATTTAACATCACATGTGGCACTGAGATGTGATCCTACCTCATAAGCTGCTAGTGTTCTAGTTTAGGAAATAATGTCTGCTAGAGATTTAAAATGGATTAGACCAAAATGTTAACGCTGGCAATAACCAAAAATAATGCATGTTTTCTATCCTTAGGGTCAATAACAATTTTTGGAAGCATGCATATCTTGTAATAAAGGTGCAGCTTATTTCTAATTACAGAACCTATTTTTAAAGAAAAGGAAAGCAATATATTTGTTAGTCAAAGATACCAAGATAAACTCTGAAAAGGACTGTGCACCTCCTTATTACTGGAAAACAGTAATAGATGCAGCAGTTTAGTTCAGCATCTTTCAAAATTTAATTTAATTATTGGCATCTGCCTTGCTTCAATTAAGTCATAGTGTTGTGTAAATTGAACAATCCTAATAATTTTCTGGATTGTTTCCAAATGCCTCAGTTTTTGAAGGCGATCAACCAGATGAAATGTCAAAATTTGCAAAATGACAGGCATACTCTGTCCAATATAAATATTTGTCTTCCTTGATATGTCACAGGAATTTTTATAGTGTAAGAATGTGATACTTCACTTCATGCAAGTGCTTTGTGGGTTTATTGGCTAGGTGGTTTGTGATAATACCTACATCTATTTTATAAGTATTAATTAATTTAAATTTTTTTGATAGCAAGCAATAATATCTTCCAAGTTATTAATAAGAGTATTTTTTGTAAGATTTACCATTTGACAATTTTGTTTTATATACTAATCTCTTCAAGTGCTTTTCCACTGTTAGACCCATTTCCAGGCAGGCTATCATACCTGTGAAAATCACATACACACTGTTTTGTACTGGAGGAAGTGTCAAGAGGAACAGCATTTATCATTAAAAATAAAATTTACAAAACCAGTACAGTAAGTTTCTGGTCTGAAACTTTGAAAGCTGTGATTTTGTCAGATTGTATGATGCTCTCATGAAGTATTTAATTCTACAGTTAAAAGAGGATGATAGATACAGTTCTAGAATTACTGATGCTTTTCACAGATTTCTTATTTTATTGAATTATTGTCCTTTCTAATCACTGGTTTCCAGTTACTTCTTCCTGATTTTGTTTTCTGATGTGTTTTACTTAAGCTTATCCAAGCATAGATGAATCCATTCTCTCTTGCCTGAGTATCCTCACAATCAGCTCTTGAGCACTGCAGGTCAGGCTTAGCAAGGCATTCAGGACCACAAGGATGTGATTATACCATGGTCTGAAACAAGGAACCAACACCTATTACTTGTTACCATGTATTGCATACGCATTCAAAATACGCAGTAAAATGTATAATAAACCAGAGAGGTTGAAGATGTTTGTAGTACAGCTGCTCAACTTTGACATTTTACAAAGTGTATAAACTGTAAAGATTATTTGCAGTAAAAAGCACACATTTGCTGTGCAGTAGATTTAAAACAGTTATAGACTGTCAGATTTTGTTGGAAAATATAAGAAGTATTTACCAATTGATTTGCTTTCTAAGGTACAGAATCAAGGCTGTTTGCCTTCTCCCCTTTTTTTGGAAGAGCTAGCCAGCTCCTTACTCACATGCCCAGACTTTGGGCTCCAGATGCTGAGAGCTGCCCAGATCTCTGCTAGTCCCAAACTGATCAGGAGAGGACAGGAAAGTTGCATACGTGTAGGGGATCAGGGAATAATAGCAAAACTTGGGCCTTAGTGTTAGAGAGAAGTTATTTTTAGCAAAGCCATGCTTTTGTGTACCTGTATATATCAGTGAAGATATAACAGAAAAGGACATTTATTATAGGCCAAATTTTCATAGTAAGTAGATAAACTAGCAGTCCAGTTTCTAATTTAGTATGAATGCCAATAAATTCTAAATAATGTCTGTCTTTAACTGATGGAATAAAACTCTACTTAGCAGTAATTTAATTAATTTAATAAATTGTAAGGCTCTATTCTGAGGTAAATGTGAAGTGACCCCTACTTTGGTGAGCCCATGGATAGCTGAGATGTCACTTCAGCTGCAAGGTGTGCAAGGAAAGCCACCTGAGGTAAGTTTTGTCTAGTACAAATGCACATTTAAGAATTAATTATGTAGCTGGGCATTTCCAGGGTTTCAGTTTGTGTCAGCATGTTTAAGTGACTCTGGTGTTCCTCAAATACATTGAAGTGTTAAATGTTATGCAAAGCTTTCCCTGAAATGGAGCTACCTTGGTGCAACCAAAAAGGGGTAAGGAGAAAAGAGAGAAGTAAGCAGCAGGAGGAAGGGAGGGTTTTCTCTGCACCCCTGTCAGGAAGTCAGTTTGGAAGAGAAGAAGGAAATACAAATATCTGAGTGTAAATCAGTGAAAACCTGAGAATGGGGGGGTATGCATGAAGCAGGGAGGGGAAGGCATTGAGATGTTATATAGCCTGTAAACAGGCAAAAGGAGAAAGAGTTGTGGAGCCAGATAGGGTTTAAATATCAACTGCAGGATGTAGTGCTTGTGGTAGCCACTGTTAGACCTGATGAGCTAGAAGATACCTTGAAGGCTTCTGTCCTCTATGCAGAATCTTAGTAGCACTGCACTCTTGGGGGATTACTTTGTGGGGGATGGCACTGCTTGATTTTTTCTCTTTGCTTTTGGACTGATTTTCTCTAGCTGATAATACATCTGTGCTGACGGGCTTTAAGAAGACCACCAGCTTATCTACAATGCAAAAAGAAAATCAGTTCCAGCAAAATAAGTTTGCTATTACCTCCTGTTTAAATTCACTCTTAGAAATGTAAAGCCTACATATCATTTTCATCTCTCGCTGGTGCTCTGTTTCATTGCTGACACAACAAAGGAGATGGATGCAAGTCAACAGGCTTTGGGTTTCTTCACTTTCCCAGATGTATTTGGGTTTTGGATCAATTCACAGTTTTAGCACCTCTTTCTTTTTTTTTTAACAAGAGAACCGATGAAATGCAGACTTGTATAAAACACCTCATAAACCTTGGCTGGCAGAACATCAGATATAATTAGCTTAAAAATTAGCTGAACTATTAGCTAAAAAATTATTTTAATTTTCCAACATGATTTTTTAATACCAAATATTCCCTGCAAAAATAATAGTAGTAATAGCAACAGTAGTAGTAGTAATAATAGCAACGATGATTATGAAAATTCACAGCTCATTGCACTTAAATTTTTTTTCCTATTGTTATTTTTATCTTTTTGAAATGAAAGTAAAATTTAGATATATGTCAGAATGGAAACGCTTGGACTGGCTTCATATAAATTTTGGTTACTGGTTTATGCAGGAAAATTAAGCAGAATAGTATAATCTATTCCTTCTATATAAGTAGAATTTTTTACCTATACAGTGGATTACTGCAAGTTTTGCAGTGGTAAGAATGACAAGGGAATAAATTAATAATAGTGGTTTTTTTCTGGTTTGAGTTCTGTTAGTGCAGGCAAAAACACTGCTAAAAATTGATGGGGAAGCAGGTTTCTACTTTGAAAAATAACACTCTCCAAAAAATGCAGTTAAAACATTTGTATTTATAACTAAAATATTAGTTTAAGAATACTATATTTATTATATTGATGTTTAGACAATATAAAGGATTTTAAGTATTTGTTTTCAACGTTTTGAAAAAAATGTTATTTTACTACATGAAGTATCTCATCTCTCCCTGAATTTTGCATGCTTGTACTGCTGACGAAACTGTACCCTTAAGTACTTGTTAGCACTTACAGAGCTGCAGAGCTGATGGAGAGTCAGCTGGGCTTTACTGAGACCTGCGAATCCCTTGTGAAATGACCATTTAAATTCCCATTCCTGCCCTACCGGCGGCACTGGGTGAAGCGGAGGGAGTGCCGGGATCGCTGTCAGGCCGCAGTGGGCGCGGCCGTGCGGCGACAGGGACGCTCCGCCCGGGCGCTCGCGCCACGCTCGTCCCGCTCGGGGCGCAGCCAGCTGGGCGCTATTGAAACGTGTCGCTCGAATGCCACTTGGCACGGGCACAGCTGCGCTCCGAGCGGGGTTTGTGAAAAGGCCATCCAGCATCCTGGGGTCGAGGGAATCCCAGCCAGATTCTTTTTTGACCGAGAGAAAGCGCCAGTCGTTGTCTTGACGAACACGAAGAAAATCTGCTCGCTGTGGGCTTGGGGAAACTGAGGGCCGAGAGAATCCATGTTTATTCCAGTGCATTGCATGGGAGAACGCAGTCGTGTAAAATCTAATCCCCTTCCTACTCAAAACTATAGATTTTTCTACAGTTCTTCACTTGCAATTAATATCTACTTATACATTCAAATGCTAATTATAAATGTCCGCTGAGACTACTCACTTAACATCTTGATTTATATTCAGGCTTAACTGTCACTTCTAATTAATATTCTGTTTAAGCCTGTATAAATAATACATGCCATGATTTAAAGTAAAATAGCTAAAACGGTAATAAAATAAGCAAGTAAAATTCCATATGATGCTTACAAGAACAAACTCTTATAAGCCAATGTGTTTCCTGTTTTTTATTATCTTTTGCTGCTTCCTGCAGAGTAAGAATAAATAATTTTAAATACAAGAAGAATATATACTCTAGGATCCTAATTTTTTTATTTGACATTTGTTGTTTTATGGTTTGGGAGTTTTTATTGTCCTTTTGGTATTTTGCTGTATTTAAGAGAATACTGCTTTATATATTCAAAAGAAAGCTTAAATTAAGAATTTTTTATTTTAAAAAAAGAGAGCATTTAGACTATGAATTTGTCTCAGATACCTCTTTGAATATAATTGTTTTGGGGTTTTGAGAAAACATAGTGTAATAGCCCTCATAAAAATAAAAAATAGGCCATAAAAGGACACTAAAGTTAAGTGACATGCATAACTTGAAATTAAAATCCTGAAGATATGGGAAGAGCACTTTCTCTTAACACAGATGTACCTCAGCATTCTGCCCAGCAGCAGCAGATCATACTCTACATGCCTCGCTGGATAGGAAAAATGGGAAGATTAAATTTTATGTTAAGGACATATCCAAGATAGCTGAGGTTATGTGAGTAATCTTCATATCTTCTCTTTGTTTGTTTGATACACATGATATAGTAACATCTTTCTTGTAAAGGCTGAAGAGCTGCTGATTTAGTTACTGTGAAGCCTGTGGATGATTTTACATAAATACTTAAATATTCATTCTGAATACAGCTCCAAACAAGACAGGGTTGTACATTATTTCAATTAATTTAATTCACAGCCAGTAGTATTGCTTTACACCCATCACAATAGTGGCAGAAATTAGAGCTTTGCTTCTCTCTAAGTGTGAATAACATTACAGTGAAATTTTTAAGCAAATAACCTCTGAAGAATAGCATATATTATATGAAGTAATTAGATGGGATGCCAACAGGCTGGCCTCCAGGTTATTACTAGAGTCATGAAATAATTACTTTCATTTTCATTGACTAGTTTGTTCCAGAAATTGCTTTTCTGATGAGTTGCAACCAATATGGAGATATATGAAAAGTAAGACTCATTTTAAGAAAACCTTTTGATTTTATTGTGAAAAGGAAAGTGTACACACTCTACAATGAGCTGAACTGTCAGTGAGTTGAGCTGATGCCACACCAGCAGAAAAGACACATGGTTTTCTGTGTTGGAGTTTCTGAGACTGGGGTCTGCTTGGTTCCCTTCTGAAAGATATTGAATTCTGCAGGACTACTCCAGATCAGCTTCTCTTCATCAAAGTATTTTTGCTTAAACTTTATTTTAAGTATTGCACCTACTAGCTTTCATAGACTCGGTGAAAATGGGCTCTATACTCGTAAGTTTTACCTGCAGAATAGTTTCTGTTAGCATATCTTAGCCACCACTGGGTTGCAGGAGATGAGTGTTATCATCTAGTGATTTTAATTAGTTCATCTATTGTGCAGTGGAGTTGGCTGGCTGAGTCAAAAATTTCTGGATGCCATTTTAAAAAGAAAAAGAAACTAAGTATTTACTGATCATTTGTTTTCTATTCATTTACTTTCCTGACCACTGATAAAAGAGAAAGACGAATCAGTGTTCCTTAAAAAAATGAAATATCTTCTCAAGAAAGACAGTGACCAATACCGGTTTCAGTTTCAGGTATTAAGGTACTTTACTCAATCTCTGGTAGCTGATGGCATTCCCAAGAGAGGAAAGTCAAAGCAAACCCTGCAGCTGGGCCGCAGGAACACTGAAGAGAGGCAGGGAGAGAAAATTACCTCCTCATGGTGCTTTTTAATGAGAGCTGCGATTAACAGTGAATCTCATCTGCCTATTTTTTTAAAGCTCATTTCTTGACCTCTTGGTTAAAATCGAGGGCAGATTCATTGGGGAGAAGCAAGGGAGCTTCAGTTCTGCATTAGGTGCTGCCTGGGCTTTGCCAACTCACAACAGTTTGTTTCCATCCTTAACACAGATAAAATCATGCAGCCGAAGAGGTCAGAAAACTGCAGTATATAGTTAACCCCTTTCCTTCCTAACTCCTGATTTCAAAGCCATGCTTGTGCTTTTTTTGGAGACAGATTGGTGATGGTTGTACTTCTGGGACTGGCCACAGGTATCCCTCTATGGAGAATTTTGGGAACTGCTGTGCTGATGGCAAATGTCTCCCTGTGCAATGAGGTCATGGTAGTGCTGTGAGATTTGCCAGGGTGTAAATCATGGGCAGGTGAAAAGGCAGCTACAGAGTGGCTGAAATCTGAGCATACATGATTCCTGACAAGCCACCTTGCAGCTCATCACCTCTGGCAGTGCTGGCTCTTTCCCCTCCACAGCCAAATCACCAGAGTGGCCACAACCCTCTTGTCACAGGTCACAGCCCAACATTTAAACACAGAGCATCACTGATCTCAGGTTCAATACGTACTTCAGCAGTGGCTGAAAATCAGATGCAGCACCATTGAGCTAGTTCTTCTAAACCTGTCTGTAACATAAAGCTAGGTCTTGTACTGCTCCAGTGCAAGCTGTGAGGTGGAGCCCAGAGTTATTAAACTGATAGAATAGAGAAATAGCAGGTACAGCATGGAAACTGGGAGTGGAAATGCCTTTGGACACCTCCCTGCTGAAGGTCTTCTGAGTGGCATCAAAAGAAGAATTTCTTTTTCTCCATTTTTAGTCAAGTATTTCTAAAAATTGTGTCATAATCTCCCCAACACATCACTAATACTTACTCTTTCTCTGTAAGACTTGCCATATTTTGCTGAAAATTATTATACTTTTTTTTTGCAGGAAATATGTGATGAAATTCTGTAACTGACAGCATTGAAGAGAGCTGTACTGGTCTTTTTCAAATAGGCATGAATCCATGAAGTACTACTTTTTAAAAGCCATAAAATTGAATTTATCTGCTTTACCCTTCAAATTGCTGGCCCAGGTGCTTTAAAAGTATTACTAAAATGAAGTCAAGATAACATTCTTTTCCCGAGTAGGTGTGTCTTAGTATCAGCAGCCCTTTTTTTTTTTAGGTTATTTATTTATAATGACATCTTCTCAGTGATGCTCTTTTGAACTTGTAAAGGCATTCAGCTTTGAATCTTCCTGCCTGATTCTTGATTTAGAACACTTGCCGACAAATAGATTAGAGCGAGCTGAAATCCAGACCGGTAAAATGGAGACATTTAGCAGCTCTAGGGCCAGGCAGTCTGTGTGAGGAAGGGTGAAATTTGTGTGCTCAGAGTAATCCTGAGATAAGCCGAGGGCCATGTTTCCTTTGTACATTGCTGCCATCTGCTGCATTTCATCAGCAGGTTCGTAGAGTGGGTTTTTCCCTTAACCATACGCGGAAGAGCTCCGAAAGTAGAACGAGCCCCACAAAAGCCGTCTCTCCGCAGCAGTTTCAAAGCAGCCTGTATTCTTTTTAATCCGGTAACTAAAGCTCTCTCCCGATACTCGCCCAACTCAAACGATGTTCCCACAGCACAGACAGGAGAGTTTACAACTCAGTCATTTGCTTATATTTCCCATCATGCAAATTTGTTAGAAACCGAGAACTAGTTCTGCTCTCTGAACTGCCAAAGAAATGTGGAGAGGGGACCGGGACACGGTTTACCAGTGCTCTGGGCACAAAGTATGTACTCTCTGTTAATCAGCTTCTTTGCCTGTAGTAATTTGCATGGATCATCCTAACCGGAGAGGAACAGTGATTTGGGAGAGTTATATAAATGCCTGTACAGTTTTCATACTGGCTGGTCCGATGGTAGTGGGTAGGCAGAAGTCATTACTGTTAGTTAAGCTAACCTTTCTATATTCCTACCCCACTGCTAACCTCGACTGGTCTTTTCAAAGCCTTCTAGGCACCAGCTCTGTCCAGCAGGTTGGCAGCTGCTGGGCGCGTTTATTTATCGATCTGTAGTTATACTGTGCTACTTTGTAGCTTCTTAGGCAAATTCCGTGCTGGCAATGTCAATTCTCACGACCTACCGTGATATTTACAAAATACAAAAATTCACTATTAACATTTGCCTCTGCAACAAAAATGAATAATAGTTCTGCATATGGTGTAAGTACCATTGAATTTCCAAGCGTCTATGGTTTTTTTGGCAGAAGTAAATACTCCATCATTGTAGGTGCTCGGGCCATAATGGTCAATAAAGGAGACTACCTAAAACTAAAGATGATAAATCTGGCTTTGTGACCAAAGTAGAATCAGGGGTTTGATACTGATCTGCCATTTATGTAGGTAATTATCTTGCACAGAAGATTTTTTTTTTTTTAATACAACAGCAAAAAGCTGAGGATTGGATAAAAATATTTTTATGATCAGAGATTCTTGCTTGCTTCTGTAGGAACTGATCTCTAGATTATTTGCCTGGCTTATGAGTTGTCATACCAGATAAATATTCTCTGCAGATCTCTGAGAAAAAAATTTGCTTGTTTCTCAATATCTTTGTTTTCTCAGACCCATTTTGATTTTTTTCCAGTAACTTTTAGCTGAAAAATTCCTCAGACTGGAAGAATGTAAGAATTCCTGACATTGTTCTCCAGAAACTGGGAAGATTCAGGGACCACTATGTAAAATTAATGAAAACTTCCAACTGTCAGTAGAATGAGGTGAGTATATTTATTTAATTAACCCAGTTGTCCTCACAGCAGTTGAGTGTCAGGTAGCATTTGCTAGGTGGGGGGGAAATTAAATACAAACACATAAACAGAAATTATTTGTGGTAAGTAGTCTAATACATATCCAATATCTCAAAGTTTTGGGGGCTTTACTTTTTCCCTCTTTGCAGCAGTGGTGCAAGAGAGCAGAAATCACAATCCTGAAACTCAGAAGGAACTTCAACTTTTCATTCTATTTAATGTAACTGATCTGGAAAAAAAATACAGTACAAGGAAAGAAAGCCTAGAAGGAAAACTAGAATAAGAATCCCTGTCTCAACCTTGCATAACAGTCTACATTACTATAAAAGTAAACTGAATCCAAATGAGGCCTCCTTAAGTCATTCCTGAGTGTTGTAGCATTATAAACATCACTTGTGCTTGAATATATGCAGTAATGTGTGTGTATGTGCTTGTCCAATGCTATTCAATGCATTACTAAAGTACATTCTCAAGGATCACAAAACTTCATCTTTCTCAGGGACCTTCAACAAATGTTAAATTTCCTCATTAGCCTTGACTGACTCCTTAGAATAAAGACTTTTTAAATTAAGTGTTATTTTAAGGGTAACATACTGATTATTATTTTTCCCCTAATGCAAAAACACATTAATATCTTTCAAAAATTTGAGTCCTTCCTTGCTAGTGCAGTCTGTCAAAATAAATTGTTTTCATATTCCATAGTACATCCTTGAAGGGTAGAAAGTAATTGTTATTTAGGTTTCTAGAATACTGAATGTCTTATTTTTGATGTCAACATTAAACTTAAGGGTTTAGATAAGAGGAAAGGGTGAGATAAGAGGAAAGGAGAAATAACAGTTATTTTTGGTTTGTTCACTTTACAGCCACTTAGGAAATCACTGGGACCCACTTTTGCAGAGACATTTAGCACACAAAATTTAGGAGGGACTCCACATCTGCCTCCTAAGGTCTAAATTGTCCTAATTTTCTTGTGTCTGTAAGCCTCGACCTTCTCTAACACTATGGTTCTGGGGAGAGATGCTGTGAAAACAGCAAGAGGAGAGCTGGTTTCCATTGTAGCACAAATATGCAACATGCCAAAGCCTTTGCAGGAAAACATCTGTAACCAGCACAGGGGAAACATTATTAGGCCTTGATTCAGGATTTAGCTCATGCACAATATTTTCAAACCTGAAAGGAAAGCTGCATGCTTACAGTACTGCCAATATTTAAATCTTTTGCTGACGTCAGTTGACAGTGTTGCTAAATGAGATTTGATTAAGCAATGCTTTGCCATAAACCATTCAATGGTTTTCATACGGTCATGAAATGCCCGTACAGTAAAAGGTGGCAACTTTAATAACAACATGCACTGTAAATAAAACAGCAAATAAGTAAATAAATAATGAATGAATGCAAAGTGGCATCCATTTTTTTTTTTACTTGAAAGCCAGCTGAGTGCCAAGTACTGATAGTGAAAATTATTTGAAACATTACGTTAAAATCATTATATACTAAACACTTCTCAAGGACAGCCCTAAACCTTTATTAGCCGGAAGAGAGATATTTTGAAACATGATTTTATCAGCATCCCAATCATTTATATTTTTGTATTTAAATTCCTATTCTCACCACAATAGAGTCTTATTCCCTGATCAGGCCCACTCAAAGCAATTCAGCTGAGATGTTCCAAATGGCAAATGTAATTGATGTACCAGTTTGTACAGGGCATAACATTACTACTGCATTAAGATTTCAGCATCTGTAGGTTCCTGAATAAGATGACATGACATAATAAATTAGGAAATTGCAATATCAATTTAGCTTTGGAAGAACTAGTTGGATTAGAAAGATGAAGTACGGAGACCATCAAGAGACTTCTTGATAGGCAGTTTAAACTGCAATAAAAATTCTGAGTGGACTTGGCCAAGGCTGTCAGAAAAAATAAAGAGCAAAATAGTTTTCTTATTTGAAATTGATAGAAATCAATTTTCAGGTGACACTTCCTAAATTTATCTGGACAGAAGCAAATAAAATTAGATTTAATCCTTGATAAGATCATTTTCAAGTAGCTATTAATCATGAACATCACAAATCTTTAAATATTTTGCTTGTGATCTCTTGCCTGTAGAGGTGGAAAAACTTGCTGCTCCATTTAATACTCTTAATAAGTTGCAACATTTAGTTTATTTACCTTGCTAAATTGTGCTCTACCTTTAAAATAGAAAGAGAGAAATTAGAAAATATTTTTTCTCCATGTATGAAAAAGCTTGAAAAGTAGTATTGAAATTTCTAATTATATAAATGCCAATTAATAGGTTTTTCCCTTAGGTGAAATAACAAAGACTCGCTGCCCCCATAACTCATCATGTCCCTGTCTGATCACTCCTTCAGTCTCTGAAATATCCTGTCATTTACTACTGCATTTACAGACACAAAGCAAAAGCAGAACAGCAGAGCAGTTGTTCTGCTGCTACATATGGCTTCTGATGATTCTGTAGTGTTATGGTCTTATTAAATCTCCTGGGAAGAAGGCAGAAATAGTATAGGCAAGCAAAAATTAAGTTATTCAGTAAATCTCCTTGTCTTCAGTGGACACTTGCAAGTCTGCAGTGAATTAGAGAGCTTATGTTGCAGAGAACATTTTTAAAGAAAATGAGTGCCATACTGTAATATTTAGTTGATTTCTACCAGGAAGCTCAGTAATCAGTAGGAAATTTGTATCACCAAACACTTGTTTTATTACTGCTTCTTGGCTACACTTATGATGCCTTTGAAAATTTTATGAATCCAGGGACATTCAGGAAAAAACAAACAAAACTCAACCAACCAAAAAAACCCCACCCAGAAATTAAACCTTGTTTCTCTTAGGAATTATAAGGTAAAGGAGAAAAGAGATGGTTTGGGGATCTTATTACCATCCAGTGTAACCCTATTGCCAGATTAGTTCACTTGGAAAAATCCAGAAGAAGTCCCTCAGCAGGGTCATTTGACTCCTTTATTTTCTTAAAATAGATTAGAGCTGTATGGAAATCAAGGAAGTTTTACTTCTCAGTACTTTGAATTAGTATTCAAATTAACAAAATTCCTTTCTGAGATACCAGCTATCCTATTGTTTGCTAAAATCAGCACTCTTCATCAAGCATTTCTTCTCAAGCATCTACTTTTATTGAGGAAAATGCTTTGACTAATGTAAGTTACTTTTCCCTTCCTACACAGTGGAAGGAGACACCTCTCATTCTTTATATTGGCAGGTGTAAGGATGATGTGAAGATGCTCATGGAATTGTGTGTCTTCTTGCATTCCTCAAACACTCCTAGGAATGTTGCTTGCAGTGTGTGTTGAAGTGTCAAATGAGGTCATTTTAGCGAATGCCTGTACCCCGCCACCCCCCCCCCCGTCACTAACATTAGATATTTAAGCGCTGTGTAGCACACTGTGAAGCGCACTGTAGAATCTTTGTCACCTTCTTTTCAGTCTGTAAAAATTCACTAAAAGTAACCTTACAGAAGTACTCCTAAAGGTTTCTGTAGCAACACTAACCCTCTGACTTAACATGTCAAATATTCTGACTGTGCGTTAAGTCTCCAAAAGACACAGCTAAACACAGGGAGAGTGGGTCACAAGAGACAAGTCAGCATTCAGCAGGGCCAGTCAGAAGAGCAGTTGTTCGCAGCAAGCAAATTAACACAAACCACAAAAAGAAATCCTCTTGAGCTCTTCTCAAAAAAAAAAAAAAAAAACCTGCCTTATTGCATTCAGAGGTGTCTCCGCTCTGGATTGCCTCTTCTGGAACACATAGCAAGGCTTCAGCCTGTATTTTCAAATCTACATTCAAAAACGTGATATAGAAGATGACACATACCCCAAAATTTATCCCTGAAGCCCAGGTCATACTGCTGGGTATCTAATTAGTGTGATAAAATAATACCAAATTTGAGGCCTGGGGGATGTGTCTGGAAGGAGGACAAAGACGAAGCCCTCAGAATAACCCTGTGGGCTGATTTAAGGTTCCCATTTTCTGCCACTGTTTACAAATATTTTGGGTTTTTTCCATGGTAAGGGATTGTTAGATTCAAAGATTTCATCCCTTGGGAATCTCTGCAATAGGTAAAAGATGTGTCTGTGAAGGTAAGTAGGGCCTTGTTGTACAACAATACACATGAAAAAAAGGGGGATGAACACTCTGGGGAAATACACAATCCCTCTTAAGGGGGAAAAGAGATTACTTCCAGTTATATTCAATGGCTGGACCGACTGTAACAATGGCACAAAAGCATTGAAAGGCAGCTGAAAGTGGCCCAATTTTGCAACTTTTTGAAGAAAATAAATTCCATGAAAAACCTACACAGATTTTGAAGTAGTAGCAAGTGAAATGGATTCCAACTGTGATAAAGTCCAAAAACTTGTTATCAGATTAGGAACTTGTTTGAAGAAGCCTGGATACAATATTACTGATGTAAAACATGTGCAAACAAACTGAGTTGCATAAACAAATTCCTAACCAAACATATTTGCAGTATTTGACAAAAACGAGAGGTAGCAAATAATCTTAGGAATCATTCCAAATTGTGTGTGCATCCCTTGCATTGTATTTTAACTAATATTCTACAGTGACGTGCTCTTTTTTTTCTGCCTCCCTTCATGCTCAGTAGCTTTATGCAGCCAAAAAGAACTCTGTAGAACTTAAAAAAAAAAGGAAAAAACCCAAAAAACAAAAAAAAAAAACCCAAAAAAACCCACACCAAAGAAAACAAACCAAACAAAACCCCAAAAACCAACCAACCAACCAAAAACAAACAAACAAACAAACAAACAAAAAAACCACCCCCAAAAAAACCCAAACAAAAAAAAAACCAAAAAACAAAAAAAAAAAAAAAAAAAATCAAAAAAACCAAAACCAAACCAACCAGGACCCCACCACTTTTGGTTTTCTGATAAATCAGGAAAGGTAATAATGTCTTCAGTTTAAGAAGGAAGACCAAAGACAAGAGATTTGGCTGTTGTTGCTGGCTGGAAACTACATTCCCACAAAAGAGATGCTGCTTTGGTGCCCCTAACTTGTTTTATTTTAAGCTTTCTCAGACCCAGGTTGAACCTGCTGGGTCTCAAGCACAACAGAATGTTACACCTTCAAAAAGAACAAATTGGATGAAGCTTTGACTCTTCACTTCCTGGATTATCTGGCTTCAGAATATAAAACATTCTGGCAGTCAATGGGTATTGGAATGAAATTGCAGCACTGTTCTGAAGAAATTCATCCAGAAATTATGATGCCATCAGGATACCAGTATTCTACAAAAAAACAACCAACCTAAAACTTTTTCTTCTGGTTCCAAAGTAATGCTATAAATACAGAGGCAGAATACCCCAAATTTTGAAATTCAGACATTATTCCATTTTTGAAAATAACTCCATTTTCTATTCTCCTTTTGGAGCAACAAGTGACTGTATTTTCACTTTTTATAGCCCAAAGAAGCCTGACAGATCACAGACATCAAGCTGAATTTAGTCTCTGGAATATTTAAAGCCAGTCTCTCTGAAATCACTAGGAGTGATGTTTACTCTCTTTAGGATTATTAAACCTACTCCTGAGATGAGATAGTGACCTACTGTGCACACAGCAATTTGAAGACAATCTAAAATCAGGCTCCTGAAGATTTTCCAGGGCAGTTCCTTCTTTCCTCATTGCTACTGTGGGCACTCTTGGGCTGAAAATGTAACATTTGAACTGGTATTTGCCACTGTATCACTTTCCAGGATTAGCTGCGTCAATATAAGGGAGAGGGTGGGACTGCAGATGGAAAATCGGGAATCAAAGGTGTGAGCTCAGAGGTAGGACCTTAGAGGTAGGTCAGCAGAAGAGGCTGCAGAGCTGCTCAAAAGCAGCTTTCACCTTTCTGAGGTGAGCAGAAGAGGGATGGTGAAAAGAACTGTAACACAATGAAACAGCAGTGAGTGAAATGCTGATTTTGGAAGAACTTCTGTCCCAGTGCTGTGGTTTAACCCCAGATGCCAACCAAGTACCTCACAGCCGCTTGCTCACTTCCCACCCTTTCACCCCTCCCCTGGCATGGGGAGAATGGGGAAAAAATAAAATGCGTAGGTTAAGGTAAGAACCACTTAATAATTGAAATAAAGTTAACGATAAGGAAAAGAGACAGAGGAAAAAAAGCCCAAGAAAAAGAAGTTCACTGATTGATGTCCAGCCCATCCCCCAGCAGTGGTCAGTGGCTCCCTGTCAACTCCCCCCAGTTTATATGCTGGACATGGCATTCTATCCTGTGGAATATCCCTTTGCCCAGTTCAGGTCAGCTGTCCTCTCCATGCTCCCTCCCAGAATCTTGTGCACTTGCTCACTAATGGAGCATGGAGAGCTGAAAAGTCCTTGACTTAGGGTAAGCACTGGACATCCACAACTGAAATATCACTGTGCTATCAGTGTTATTTTCTTACTAAACCCAAAACATAGCATTGTACCAGCTGCTAGGAAGAAAATGAACCCTATCCCAATCCAAACCTTTACACCCAGTGCTGCAGTGCATTGCCCTCACAGTTGTGCTCTTTTGGACTTTAAACTGTGTGGCTGAGCTGGTCTGCACAAAACAGGACCCTCCACATGTTACATGGAATTTTTGGTTTGTAAAACTGAGACTGCTTTGTCCCAGGGTGGGAGGGTTTGCTGCAGAAGTAGTTGCTGAGGGCCAGGTGGATGTGGGAATGCCTGGGGCAGGAAGAATAGTCTTCTATTCTAACACCTTCTAACACCTGAGTGTTTTTGTTTGCAAGGAGAGCATTTCACTGAAACTCTACCTTTTGGGTTTGCTTTATCACTGATGCCCTTTGGCTCTAATATTGCCAGGAAAAAAAAAAAACCTCCAAAAAAATAACAAACTAACAAACCAAACCAACCAAAACAAAAAAACTTACCACGACTTTTTTTTTTTTTTTTAATGTGTTTATTTTACCCCTAATATTAAAGTTCTATTTTGCAACAACAGTTTCTCAGTAGCTGTTGAGATCCGGATCCCGCCCATGCCCGTTCACTCCTGGCCTCTCCATCTCCTCCTTTGCAGGACGGATGTGGTGCGGAGCAGGGAGCCAAGGCTTCGGCATCCCCTCCTGAACGGAGAAAGGTGCGTGCTGTTTGTTGGCTGAAAGAATCTAACAGTTCAGATATATCTGCGAGACTGCTTGTTTGTGTCTGCCCACGCAGTAAGCTCGCACAGTAAATTCTGCACGCTTCGCTGGTTAGAGATTATCTGCGAGCAGCCTTTCTGCTCGTTTCGGAGATCGCCTGCGATGCCGGGAGGAAGAGCTGCAGCGCAGGCACCTCCCCCGGCAGCCTTCACGTATGTCCATGGCTCATCTGCATAGCGCTTACCCAGCAGGCAGCGGTGCCCGGGGACGCTTCCAGGAGAATTCCCACACGAAATTTAACATGTATGGGACTTTAGAGGAGATGCGGCATGTTGTTTTCGAGAGAGAAACCCACAACCATTTGGTTTTGCCAGATCAGAATATTAACAACGCCGTCATAACAATGACAGTGCACCTTTCCCAGAGCTATAAATACTTGTGCTGTTCCACACCACTTCGGCTGGTCCGATGGCAGTGGTATTTATAATTGATCACAGTCAGTTACAGATTTCTTTGTTCTTTCTCCACACCCACTGCTGCACTTGACTAGTCTTTTCTTGCTTTTTGAGTTTTTTGAAATTCCCTTTAATTTGCAAGCTGAGAATTTCTTTTGACAGTCTCAGGCTTCTTTTTTAACCTCTGATTTTCTGGAATAAATGAGGATGAAGTCAAACGTATGTATTTTAATCTTAATTCCTCATGGAACAGCCAGTACCTGCTACTTACTTGATTTTTGCCATTGTTCACAACACAGGCACTGTACTTCAAAGGCAGCTGTGCAACAGCAGTTGAAAGTGTTACTGTTGGGGGCAAAGGAGGAAAGAGGAGGCACTTACCTGAGATTCTGCTTTAATTATGTGGTTTTCATTTCTAATACACAGCACACTTTTCACCAATTAATGAAATAGTCAAAGGGATAAATAGCAGAAATTTATTATGACTGCCTAAATCTTTCACCTATAAAACACAAGAATTTCTGCTCCAGGTGCTTCAGACCAACATGCCATTTGACTACCAGAGAATACAGCAATTGAACAAGGTGGAGGCCCTTGTTTTGTGCAGAAGGGTGCTTAATTTTTGGTTGTTGTGAGCTTCAAATATTTCCTTAATGATCAATTCCACAGGTGGTGGCTCAAAGCTCGTTTCTTTGAGCCATCTTGGGCCCCACTTTCTAGACTGCGGGAAATGTGCAAGGTATTTTTTTTCAGTCAGCTGCAAGATATTAATTGCTGAGAGGAATATATTCTCAGCCACCACAGATTCGTTTTCCTGTAGGTTCTTTAATCAGAATTTATCATCTATTTGAAATCTATATTTATTGCTTAATTATTAAATCCTTCTGGCTAAAATGCTATTGTTCCTGTTGACCTTTCTCTTCCATTCCTCTTTGGGTTTTTTCCGCTGCCTTCCTTTCAGCTACAGCTACCTCATAAATGCCTTATAGCCCCACAAATGTATAGTCTGCGAACAAAAGGCTCCTTCTGTGGACTGAGCTGCAGAGGCAAAGTTGTACCATGTACTCCTATCACCACTCCACAACCTGCCTCCAACCACGCCCACAGGCTGAACATGCAAAGGCGCTGACACCTCTCTTGTGCTCCCACACTGCGACTGCACCACAAGATCTGCAGGCACAGCTCTGGAAATCAAGACCCATCTACCTCTCCAAAAACCCAAATTACATGAATATGCCTGAATATACTAGAAACCTGCATGCTGCCATAGATTTATTTTTTTTCCCACCTTCAGGATTTTCTTTACCAGTTCCAAGTTTCCCTGTTACAGGTGTGCTACTACAACCCTTCTCCAAGGGTGTAGAAACTTTTTCCTAATGAGGCCTAAAGATAACCTTCCAATAACACTCCTTTGTCAGATATTAATATTTAACTTAACACTGCTAATCACCGTGGTAATAACTAAATGTGCTCCCTTTCCTTTCAGTGGGTGTGGTGGTTGCAAACACTCAGCTCTGTCTGAATCACAGAATGAGCCCTCCCATCCAAACCACAGCCCTTCCAAATCTCAAGGGATATCCACACCAGGGACAGTGCTGAGAGCTGGGTTAAATGATGGGAATTAGTATGTGAGGCATCCCCCCACCAAGCCATTCATCACAAACTCCCGCTGGGATCCCAGCAGAGAGCCTGCCTGCTCCCTCAGCATTGAGATACCCACCTTTGCCTAGCAGGTGTCCTGGAAGGCATTTGGCCAAGAGGGCACAATTATGAAGCTGGTTCCAAAATCAACACAGCATATTTTTGGGGAGAAAGGGCTGCAAATGCTGGGAAAAACCCTTTTTGCCCTCATGCCAGCCCCGCTCCCTTAGCTGGCACTGCCGGCAGCCATGGCCCAATGGCCATGTGTGTGGGCAGCCGGGAGCCGAGGGGCCTCTCTGTGACGTGCAGGAAGCATCCATCTCTTTTCTGACACTGTTTTTTTTTTTTTGCCATCATGCCTCCTCCCTGCTTGTCACCTGCCCACCTGTCCTGCTGGCAGCCCCCTTTGCTCTTGGGCAGCCAGGCCTTGATGCCAATTTTCTCTTCTCTGCCTCATCCCAGCTTTCAGCCACATATTTGGCCCTGGCCAGAGCCTGTCCCAAGCTGAGGTGCTGCCTGCCTCCCCACGGTCCTGCAGGAAAGGCACCTCCATTGCTCATCACTGCATCCAGACACATTTATATTTTTCTATTATTTTACATTATATGATCCTAGTGTGCTCTGCTTTCATGAGGAGTTTTCTCTCGGTTTTCCCGCTTTGGAAACCCAATCTTGATTCTGTTTTCTAAACACTTCCTACCACTTGCTGCATCCTCTAAGCAAGCACAGTAATTTTTAAAGAAACCTTTTAAATAAGCAAGATGCAGCAGACTTTCTAACTTGACATATTTGGGAGTCCAATAAGGATGTGTCAGCCAGCTCTGCTTACTATGTCTCCTGGTGGTTTTTGCAGTCATTAGACCAGTAGATAAATTGCTGCTAAATACAGCTCTCATCTCAAGACATTTTAAAACACTGTACTTAACTTGAGGAAGTAAAAATGACACCAAGTGCTTTTGTATATATGTGATGACTTTTCTTCTGGAAAATTCCTTGCCTTCATACCACTTTGAAACTACAAAGTTTGTATCTGGGTGCTAGGTTTCAAATAAAATTTTATAGGCTGGTTTTATTAATCATTCAGGGTATCAATTAAAAAAATAGAATATTAGTTACCAGAAGATTATAAAGCAAATTCTAGTGAACTTTTTATTACTGTGATATAAACTGCAACAGCCAAGTCTCACATAAATGAATGTGATAGAAAGGTCAGTGACAGTGATAGCAATCATCTGCTCTTAGTTTGATCACCCAAGTGGAATTTTCATTAGGGATTTTTAATCACAGACTCATAGTTCTTGTTATGATCAGAGCAGCTTATTTATGGAGCCGCTGCTTTTCTACATCTCAGGCCTGTGGAGTTCAGCAGACCAAGAAAGAAAGGTTAAGATAACTTAATTAAGACCAATGAAATTTTCACTGGGGAGACAAAATCCAGTCAATAGCAATCAATCCCAGTGGTGCAAGTCAGAGAGCTCCTTCCCTCTGGAGAAGAGGAAATATCCTGCCTCCTGCAGCACCAGGGAGTCGCACCACACTGTGGCAGAACAACTCTGCCTGCTGGGACAGTCACTCAGTGGGACAGGGACCCTTGTGTAGGGTGATGGGCTCCTCGGACCTACAGCTGATGCTTTCCATCCATCCCTGTCCTTCCCCAGAGGTGTGGCACCTGCTGCACCTGGCACAGTACCTTTACCTTCTGCTGGACAGCCTGTGACAACAACAGTGCTATGTTTCTGCCAAAAGTTTGTTTACACTCATGCAGCACCCATGTCCCCAAAATAAGCTGCAAAAGGAAAACTGTTGCCTTCCCAGCTCCCACATCAGTCTTTAGACACCGAACACCACCACTTTGGCCATATCTACACCATAAACATGCAAGAGTCATAAATGATAAACAAAAAATAATCTTCCTTGCAACACTACCAACTTTCTTGTGAAATTTGCTCAATTTCTTTTAGCAGAGTTTTACAAAAATACCATACAACTAACAGATTACAACATTCTCCTGTTAAAGCAAAACAAACATTTTGAAGAGAGCACAGTTCAAAGTACAGTTAGAGAAAGTATCTTCTCTCTAGGCAGAGTTATCCTTTCACTAGAAGTTTGTTTTGTTGTTTAAACCGAATTCTGGAAGTATTAACTTAGATGCTTAGTGTAAGAAATAATAATTGCAATATGCAACATTGTTACCTCTGCTGAAAAAGCTGAGCTGTTTCTTTAGCAAGCATTCCCTAGGGAGAGATGTTAGAAGGCTGAATATACGAATACCTATAGTCTACAGAGATTAAAAAAAATAATTTTAATTAATTCCCAAGGGGGAGAGAGTCTTCCCAATATCTAAATTATATGGAAGCTCTGTAAGAAAAAAAAAAAAAAAAAAGAGACATGGAGTGTAATTTCAGGTACTTCACAGCTTTTTTTCCACCCCAGAACACACAAAACGTTTTCACAGTGATACAGGTTATCTTTCTTAGGACTGATACCCTGAGAAAGGGAAAACCATGTCTCACTTGGCCTCAGAAGGAAATGCTGCTAACAGTGTCGCATGAAATAATTTTCTCTGTTGTCTTGAAAACACAGATCTGTAATTTAAGAAGTTGTTCCTCACCAATTTAAAATAACGTCAGGTTACACACGTAAAAGAGATGTGCTTTCAGAATGTGCAGCAATAAGTGTGTATCATTCCCTGTCACTATCCTAGCCCTGTGAATACTCCAAGGCCTGGAGCTGCTGTAAATCAGAATGCATTAATTCTATGCCTTAAGGAGCTTGCAGGGAAATGTCTCTTGCCTGCTGTTGGTACTGTCATCTGTCAGAGGGGGAGCTGGTTTTGCTGAGACATGTGGGTGCTCTTTCCATGTCAATAAGAGCTAACAGTAATTGATGTTAATAAAGAAATACTCTTTTACACTTACTAAAGGCATAGACCTAATTATCAGCAACCATAAAAGTAAAACGAAATAGAAACTCATCATACATATTCGTTAGAATAGAACAGCTATAGTACATTAGAACATCCCCTTGAAAAAATCTCCAAGTTTCAGAGAAGCCCAACTATGGATAAAATAAACCATTTTGCAAACAATTCTTTTTTTCATGGAAATTTCTATAGCCACAGTGAATGGCACCATGGCCTCCAAATAATTTTCAATACTTTCTGCTGTTCTAGAATTCTCACTCTAAGCAGGAGGACTAGGCCACACGTCTGATTGTATTTATGTGTCTGTTATTGGTTCCAAAAGAGAAAGCTGGTCAGGTAAAAATCTGAGTCCATGATTTTCTTCTAATGGAAAAATAGAAAGACTAAAGAATAGAAAGAAGAAAGAGTAAATTGATACCAACATGCAGGAACTTAACATCTCAGTGATCATCTGTGGCCATATTTCTCAGTCATGCTCTGAAAATACAAGGTAAAGATCAGATAGAAAGGTTTTAAGCTTTGGACAACTAATAATACTGCTGTTCCTGTGTCAAAAAAAAAAAAAAATAAAAAAAAAAAAAAAAGAGGAAAAAAAAAGCTCGCTACCAGCAATCCACCCAAACTTTTAAATGCCTATCCTTTGTTAATCCCCACCCTATCACTATTTCTCCTCTTTATAGATGGGTATCTTCAGCGTTTCAGAAAATGAACATTCAGGAGAAAATGCAGGGAATATCATATGATTCCATGCAAAATACAACAAATCCAGCCCTTGGAGGATTTCTCTCTGCTTTTACATATTCTGTATTTCAGGATCTACTGCTGCTGAGATAGTTAATCTAGCTGATAATTCTTTATGTGACACAGAACCATTCTGAAAGACGTCTTTGTGACAGAGTAATGAATCTCCTTCCTGTTACAGCCAGTTTTACCTATCTCAGGTTCCATAATTGCATGTCGCTCCAGATCCAAGGGAGCCACTAGTTTTTTTCACAAGCTATTTCACTGCTCCGACTGGGGCTCCTCCCCATGGGTCACACTGTAGCAATTTTAGTGGCAGTTTGCAAGGCCACAGAAGGAAAAAAGCACCTGTTGCCATGTCTCTGCAGGGGTTAAAGGAGGAGACGAGATGGAAACATAGCAGTGGGTGAGAGACTGTCTCCTCCGGCACATGTATTGGAAACTCAAGAACCAAATATTCCTGTCTTTTCTGTGGTGAGCATTAAAATCCCATGCAGCTTGGTCATGTTACATTTCGCTATACACTCACCAGAGCAGGACTATGGGGATAAAACTCTTTGTTCTCCTGTTAATTATTTGACCAGGACAGATATTTCCCAGCATCTATGCTCATACCAAGGAAACTTTCAAGAGTTTGAAGAGAGACTGAGCTGCAAAACATTCCTTGAAGTTAGTTATGGAAACACTTCCAATGAAGAATTACACCAACAGCATGGAGAAAAGTACTCACAGACCTTGAGAGAAAACCCAGGAATTCCTCCAAGTCCAGGAAAACCGAACTTCCTTCAGTAATGACAAGCCTTTGGGGAAGGAAAAAGGTAGCAATCAGAGAGATTAACTACCAGTTCCTTCTGATAATTACCTAAGGAAAGAATGTCCTTGTGCCTGGATCAGGGCTCCACTAGGCAGAAGAGACTATGAATTCTATAACAAAAGCAACCCTTTTGAGGAAGGAGAGAGAAGCCCAAAGGAAAATAAATAAGATTAATCAGTGCTTATTGATGTCTGCATTCATTACACGTAAAAGAAGCTAAAAAATAGGCTGAAGGGAAAATCTCAGACATGAAGTTCCTTTCCACAGCTGAGCTTGCTTCTGGCAGGTAGGGATGCTCTCCCTCCACCCCTCCCTTCCTCCCCTGTCGGAAATGGAATTTTTGCCATTCCACCGATTAAAGCCATTAAAACAATCCGAGGGAGGGAGATGCAAACGAACGGTAATTGTATGTACCCAGTGGAAGCTCAGTTATCTTTAGAAAACTCAGTAAAGAGATGCAGGGGGGGAAAGCCAGCTCTTAGGAGGCGCACGGAGAAACTCTCCGGAGCTGCGCCGTTCCCCGGGAAGGGCGGAGGGAGGTGGTGGCGAGGGCAGGGGCGGGACTCGTGATTTCCATAGTGCTCTCCCAGAATGCAGCGGGGTCTCCCAGCGTGAAGGAAAGGATTTTTTCTGTGCTTAAAGGCGTGCCTTTGCAACCGTGGCTTTCATCATGCTATCAGGAATAGAGACCTGAATGCCTGAGCAGTGGAAAACGACGGGTGAATATTTAGGGGTAGCCATAACGTATTTGGTGTGATTCCAGCGGAGATATAAATATCCCTGCGGTAAACCTTACCCTTTGGCTGGTCCGAAGGTAGTGGGGTATCTCAATTGATTGTTCACAGTCAGTTACAGATTGATCTCCTCGTTCTCTCTTTCCCCCCTTCCCACTACTGCACTTGACTAGTCTTTTGCACCCCAAGCAGACCCTCCCGCAGCACTTGATCATCACCACCAGTCTCTCAGGTCTAGTGTAAGGAAAAGCACAGCACCCCAGCACTGCCAAAAACTCCTCCTCTTATAAAATATTTACAACAGTGCCTGCTATTGCAATATCCACATTTCCAGCCAAATTCTTGGTGGTTTAGCCTGCCAGGAACTGCCTGCAGCCTCCAGAGCACTGAACATAACCTGGTTAATTTAGATTAACCTGGTGACACGCCAGAAGCACAGCAGGGTGCTCTGAGCAGAGGTGTGCCATAGAGATAGGACTGGCTACAAGCATTTATTTATACATACCACTTAGGACAGTTAAAAGTGTTGCCAAGCATCTCTGAGAAGTAGTATAGGAAGCTCATTTTCAAAACTACACCTGGTCAGACAGGTGCAGTAGAACAGAGATGGGAGAAGGGACAGCATAGCTGTTGCTGATGGGTAGAGAGCTAAAGTATTGTCTGAAAAGATGCACATCTGAGCAGTTTCAGGAAGAGAGAGGCATCTACTTGGCCTTGGGCAGAAGGTCTAACCACTGTTGTAAAAGCATGGAGGGTCACATCTGATGCTCAAAGATAAATTCTTTGATATAAGGCATCTACTTTCCATGAGGGAGTTTTATGCTGACAATCACAACAGACTGCAGGCACAGTTCTATGACCTCAAGAAATGTGTTTAGGTCTGAAAGAGAGGCAGCTTTCAGGCCTTTTTCTGCTGGCTGGAGCCTCATTGGGTTTTACTCACCACCCTGTTTGTTTTGGATTTTGTCTGATTCTCTCCCTCCAGGCAGATTTTTACCCCATAGGTGCATTCCAGATACCAAACTTCAGGCTTTACATTCCAGTGCAGGTGCCAGTCACCTAATTTTTTGATACTGAATCGTTTACTGGAATTAATAAATCATGGCTTGGCATCAGGAAAACTTTGTTGCATCCATAGTGTTGGACAGATCTTGTTTATTCTGAAAGATTAACACTGGATTCAAATTAGTAGAAGGAAGAAAAGTCGACCTAGGAAAAAAGAAATATCATAGACAGAAGACAACCACTCATTAACCACTCATTTCTTGTGGCAAACAAATAAGTGTAGCAGGATACTTATGAATGCTGTTGACAGATTCTCTGAAGTCAAAGTGTCTGAAGAAATTAATTTTGCTGTTAGACTCTGTTGAGTCAGAAAATGTCATTATTTTATCACTATTAAAGTGCATGGTCTAAATTGGTTATTGATTTCAGCCAGTCACCAGATGAAAGCAAGGAATGTTTCAAACCAAAAGAGTTTTGCGGCAATGTTATTTTTTTTCCCTCCAAACAGTAGCCCAAAATCTACAATTTTCACTAGAATATTTTTGTACAGTTCTACTTATTTTATATCTGAGCTGATGCATGTCTCAGGCTAAATGTTTTCTCTTGCTTTTTTTCCTCTCACATAGTTATTGATCTGTACTTACTAGCAACAAATACATGTAATTAGCTGTATTGCCTGGTACTGATTGTGATTCATTTACATATGTGTAGTAATCTTCACACATTGTCCTAATTTCCTCTTTCCTTTCCAAGCAGTATGTTTTCCACCAGCGACTTAGGTCTGGCCGTTCAAAGTGCAGTGCTTCATGCACAAGAGGATGACTTGCTCCTTATATATCCACAGTTCCTCTTCAGGCTGAAGCGTTCAAGCACTGGATGTCTTGTGACACTGAAGTTTGACCATTTCTATAATTCTCAGCAAAACAAGCTGCATTGTTAGGAAAATAACTCCAAACAAACACTGATTTTTATCTTACCACTGAACCTGTTACCACAGCACTATGATCAAAGGAGGATTTTTTGATCCTTACCAGCTCTTTTGGACAATTTCCTGTATGAGCAAGTGCTACCCTTATACCCATTGCTGTGTAGCTATGGCAAACAGCATGCTTCAAGGAGATCATTAACCTTTATGGTGCACATTGGAAGTGAAAGAATGAAAAAAACAAACCCACTGTGACCCTTTTTTTAATTTAAAATGTGATTTTTCTATTTAAAGATTGGCTGGTTTGTGCAAATTGAACATTAAGGGTGATCTCTGAGAAAAACAAAGAGACAGGCAGATTATAGTAAGGCCACTGACAATTCCATGGACTCATTAGTACACCAGTAAACAGCTCTCTCAATTTGCGTCTGCTGAAGTCAGGTGCTCTATTACTGCTCCTTCAGGCTAAGGGAAAGGAGCTTAAATGAAGCTCAACCCTCTTGTCTTTAGGCCCTCTGTGGAAATCTGCTGGCTAGGAAAAGCTACGGCTTAATTAAACTAGTGGAGTTTTACTTGCTATATGTTAGTAGGTATCTTGAGACTGAAATACACCAAAACCAACTCAAAATTACAAAAGAAGAGCCAACCCCCACATGAAAACACATCACTGAAGTCCACTGTCCAAAGGCATCATCAAAATTTACATATGAAATATTTCACAAGGCAAAGTGAATGCAAAACTGCCTTCCTTACTCAAAGCAGTAGTACCAATTTCTAGTGGCACATCCCCTTTCCTGAACGCATTCTGTGGCTCAGAAATCAGTGTTAGTGCAGTAGCAGCACTCAGCAGAGCTATGAAGCTTTGTTTGTGTTGCACACTTTGTTTGGAACAGGCCCATAGGTTAAATGCAAGTTAATAGGCTGAATATGGAAAGCAAACAGCAGAGAACTTGTAGTCTGATATGTAAATCAAAAAGATTAGCTGAGTAAATGGCCCTGTCTAGCCTTGATTTCTCTAACTTTAGGGAAAATTTTTAAATTACTTTTTTCTCCTCCTCTGAGATGACCTTCTGCTGTATTTTTTTTACTCTGCTTTTATCATTCTGAGCAGGATTTTACCAGGTTGTATTGCAGAACAATTCTCTCCTATTGTGAGGCAAAGCATACTAGATTTCAGGAAGGCCACTATAACTTAGACAAAGGCAAGTAGAAGGGTATAAATGGAGGAGAGGCTGTCAAGTGTCAGCTTTCACTATGAAGAAGTAACTGTCTGCTCAAAACCCCAGACTGTGGAAATCCTTCAGAGGATTAGGTCACTGATTGTGACAAGGGTTTTATTTGCATGGTTGGATTAATATAGCTTATCTCCTTTATGTTTCTGTTAAACAAGTCACACACAGCTTGGGATGTGAACAGCATTTCTGAAACTGAAACTCCCACCTTTTTAATGTAAGGATTTGGAGCAGTTCACAGACCAGATTCCTTTCTCTCTGGATGCAAAAATGAAACAGGAGGGTGGTCATGTCCTTCCAGACCCAACCAGCCTCATCTAGACTCTACAGATATGATAATTTATTTTTCATGGTACATATAGAGCTAGTTTAGACAGATTACAGTACAATGGCTTCACATAAAACCAGCTGCTTCTGGTTTTATGTGAAAATCCAGCACTAACATTAACATGACATCAGTCTATGGCCTGAGAGCAGGCAGAGCTCTGTAAAGGAACTGGCTTCAAGTGCAAAGCAACCTCCGAGGATGTTGAATGAAAACAATTGACTTGTGAGTGGGATTCTGGGCAGATATGAAGACAGGTAGTGCGTGGAAGAAGAACATTTCTTCTGCCGGTGGTTGCATGGCTACACACAATCTACCATGGGTCCAGGCAGGAAAAGAAGGGGAGCTCTTTGTAGACAGCAACTGAGAGCCCTCCCCTAGCAAATGCACTGCAGTGACATGCAGTGATTCCTGTGACACTTCAAGCTGTGCTGAAGTCTTAGAAATGCCTAGCAACTGATCCAAAATGCTACTGCACTGAATTTTGCTAGGGTTGCTCATAGATCCCTGATCTGCACTGACAAATGGAGTTCTGCAACTCAAACACAGCAAACCAAAGCCAAATTTCATAACAAATACAAGGGTCTGTACCAGTTTGATAAGCAGATTACACAAGTTTCCACAGGGCTTGGCTTACTCACTACCCACATCAAGAGCTGAGCATACAGACTGCAACAGTCAGCCCTCTGACCAGTGTCCAATACCAATACAGGCTGTCAGCAAAGGCCTTTTGGAGCACAAACAGTTTGCACTGGCTTCTCTTGCCTACCAAAAAAGAAAGGACAGCACTCTGATCACTACAGTAAATGCTACTTTCTGAGAAGCCTTTAACCGGTACCATTTATTCATGTTCTACTTTCCAGAAACCTGTTTCCTCAGCACATAGCTTCACACAGAAGAGGGCAGAGAAAACTTTGTGGCACCAGCTCTGCAGTGCCTTTCCTGCTTGCCACCAGCCAAATCCTGGGCCATACCATAATCCAGGCACTACCATAATTAGCAGTTTGGACATACAAAATTGCTGAGAGTAGAAACCAGGTAACAACCTCAATTGCAAACCTTCTGCTGTTAACAAATCTCTTCCACTACTAAAAAAACAATCACTTAATGCAATATCAAGATCCCAGGCCAGTATTTACTGTCACAGACACAGTACAGACAAATTTGTTCCTCATGGAGCACCAGCTGTGCTATGGTTGCTACCTACCTTAGTTCTTAACCCTTCAGGGAAAGGAGCTGACCCTGAAGAAGTCCTAAGTTTGACTACTTTAAGATGTACTACAGTTTACATTAATAAATTTGTTTCCAAGAGGATGCATGTGTGGGAGATACACCAAGCCAGGCTCTGTGGACTTTTAATATTACACAAATCAATCCTGTGCTGAAGCATAAACCGCAGGATCTCTTCCACCTGGAACCATAATCAGAAATGAAGTCACATGCTCATACAGCTGTGGCAAAGAGCAAGTGAGGGGAGCTCCCTTATTCTCTTGCACTGCACTTTTTTTTTCTTCTGTAAGAAGCGGACAGCAAGGCTAATCAGTAGCATTTAAGTAACTCTTTAATAAAAGGATTTAGGATGTTTAGGAAAGCAGCCTAATGCCTCAGAAAGGAAAAAACAGACATGCATAATGCATTTAACAAATTCTAAAATATGGTATGACCTGTTCTCCTTAGAATGCATCAGTCACATTAATATCACTTTCTGTACAGAGATAACAGACCTCACGGTGTATCCATCCCAGTGAGTTTTACAGCGGGTTCATGTGATGTTGATAGTGCACACAGCAAAGGATAGGATACTTGAACTAAGGAAAGCAATTTACTTTCCACCGTGACTCTGCCCAAAGCTTAGAGGCAAGAGTATCCTCATCTCGCTGGGGAGTTATAAATGCATTTATTATGACATGCAGATGCCAAGGTGAGTGGCACAGCCAAGGACTCACAGGAAATGTGGTCAGGCAGCACCATTGTAAGGATGGAACAAATCCTCTTTCCCTCTACTGCTCATAACCTGCTTGGGGTAACACTGCCTGCTCTTGCAGCTCACTGTTGTCAAGAAGCTGAAAGCACTACTAGTTACTGTATTCCTATTCAGCTCTGACTTAAGCACTACTGCTCCTGAACAAGAGTCAGGTGTTTCAGCACCATACTGAAGTAACTGTTTATGTACTAGGCCGCCTCCACCTGTGAAGGCAAGGAGGAGAGAGAGAGGTGGCAGGAGCACTGAGCAAGCACATCTAGGACACTCCCCTGGGCCTTGTGTCTTCTATTGCCAGAGAGGTTTCCCTGGAGGCTGTAGAGGTTTCAACCCAGAGAGGGGTTGGCTTCTGCTGGGAGGACATAGCTTAAAGAACCAGTACAGCATTGGCAATGACAATGTTAATAATTTAGCATCTGTCAGAGAAGAGGCAAGAAATGCTCATGCTCAACTTCAACCCTTACTGTCCCAAGGAGAATGGTGCCTCAACCCTGACTGAAGTCCTTCACCATCAATAAAGGACTCTTCACCCTCCCTTCTACATGTTCCTTATTTATCCATATCCCCCTGTAAGTTAGACAGCAGCTGTTTTGGAATAAACCCTTTAAGTCTGCAATCAACTAAAAAAGGAGCAATTTAGCTCCCCACAGCATTGTGTGAGGTATTTTCTTAGGCATAGAACCTCAACTATGTTTTAAGAACTGGTTTAAAAAGCCTATGCCTAGTTCTTTGAAGAACTGAGTTGATAACACTGGCAGATAGGACAGAACTTGTTACTTGACCTGTATGTATATTTTCTGAAAAAAAAAAATCACCTCTGGTGCTCAGCTAAGTCTGCTCTTGCTCCTGTTGCCCGCACAACACATTTAGAATGGATTATAGCTTTTGAAAGCTCTACAGAAGAGTTGCAAAAAGAAATGACAGTAGATGGGAAGATAATGCACTTTATCTGGTAAGAGTCTTGTAGATGAAATACTGCCTAAGCTTAACAGCCATCTGTCCACTTAAGGACAATAGAAAGCCCTCTAATGTGAAAAGAGGAGATGGACAATGCCAGGGCCTGAGGTAAATGATGGCACTGCTTTAACACTTGCTTAACATTTCCCAGCTCTTGCTGATAAAGAATAGGAGCTGAATAGCATTCAGGCACAGCCCAGCACTTCCAGGAGATTTGATACTGTCCCTCTCACTCATAATATGCTGGTGAGCTTTATTCACTATCTTTGGCTAAACCATTAATTAAGGGAAAGCCTTCCTGCAGTCCCATACACCTCTGCAAGAATAATTTGATTTGCTTTTTGCAAGAAAAATTATGCTTTGCTGTGTGGGTTGTTAACAGTGGGGGACAGTGTCCTGTTAAGGCAGAAGGGAAGGACACAGTAGGAAAGTATAAGGACTATGTACTTCCTAGCAGTCCCTTTTGGGTCCCCAGACTCTACCTGAACAGCCACCTCCTGGACATGCTTGTTTATCCTGGTTTATCCTTGCTACACAGAAGAATGCATCTCCCCAGAATTAAAAAAAAAAAAAAAAAAAGATTGGGTACTGGTTTAAATTTGCACATTCTCCAAAAATCTAAAAGCTAACGCAACAAGCAATTACTGAAGGAAGACTGGTCATATTTTGCAAGACAGAAAACAGTGCTGCTAGGAGAAGAACTACCTGTAAAACAAAATGTGAATCAAAACTGCCTCAGGGACACTCAAGTTGCACACACCGCAGCATCACAGCTCTGAGAAGAGGCAAACAGTGCTTCTAGAGCTCATAAGTCTACAGCCTCAACATGGCCCATAAATGTATAGACATATCTAAACCAGGCCACTCAAGATAAAAACTCACTTTTAAATGCATATACTCCCAAGGGGAGCACAAAGAGGATGTGATTATTCTTTGTACTTGCAATATCTGCTAGAGGAATAAAGGCCATTAGAAAGTCTCAGTCTGCTTGCCCAAAGAAGAATCACTATCAAACTTTCCTCTCTGCAAAAGAAAAGGAGACAGTAACACACAGATCTGACATCAGAATCCCAGATGCTCTTTTTCTGCCATACTCCAATTACTCCAAAACATATTCAGGAAGACTAAGATGTAAATGGGTCAATAAGGACTAGTAAAGAGAGGTACATTAGAAAAACTTGCTATTTTAGCATCACCCTCTCTACAGAGAGCCACAAAGCTAAAACAGGTCTAGAACATTCAGTTAGCAAGTCCCTGTGTCTTATCTCAGTAGGACCGAATAATTCATCTACATTTTAGACAACCTCCATTCTTATCCTCAGCTATAAATACAGTGATAGAGTCATATGAATAGGTACAAAGAAACATAACAGAAAAGACTAGCTGAAGAGACTGCTCCCCCCAGTAACCATAACAACAAATAAGAGAAATCTGTTTGTCTGAGGGATCTGCTTCTCTCTTTTTGGTAGTATCTTTTAACTTAAAAACAGTTGCATTGGAGTCAAAGAACAAAGCTCAAGATAGTCACAAAAAATAAAGGATGTATTTTTCTCCAAAGATCAAAACCGTAACTAACATAAGACATTCATATTAGAGTATTAAGTTCAGTGTCCAGAAAAAAAACTCATCTGCCATATAAAAAAAAAGATACTGAAATTGCTTTACTGCTCAAAACTGCTTAATTCTTCTCTCACCAAGTTTTGTCAGTAACTTGATTTTAACTACATTGTACAAACAACTTTTCTTTTCCACCCTCATCTTATCTAAAGCTCTTCTTTTGTTCTGGAGAGTTTTGTTGCATGCTGCTCTATAAATTTGCTCAAATGCTCTAAATCTCTGTCCCCGCCTTCAAATTTAATTGGGTTGTTCTTCTTGTCCTTTGGAGCAAAGTAGATGGTGGGGAATCCCTCCACTTTGTAGTGGTCATTTGTCACGTCGTTGGCCGTAGCATCCATCTTGGCTATAATCAGGTTTTTCTCATTCTTGTATTTTTTGCCTATCTCATTATACACTGGTTCTAGTTTCTTGCAGTGTCCACACCATGGGGCATAGAACTCTATGAGAACATCATTCTTTGGATCCATCACTATAGTATCAAAAGTTTTACCCACTACCACTTTCACAGGCCCTCTGTTATTTTTTGGCACTGGCTGGGACTTCACAATTGGCTTCAGTTTTCCTAGAAGGAAGCAAAACACACAACACCATTAGAATGTGGTAAGAACACCCCTTACAATCTCCTCTAAGAAAGGGCAGAAGTACATCCTCCTGCCAGGGAAAATCACTTCACTAGCAAATGAACTTACCTCAGCATGAAACACAGGCTAGTTAACTGGTGACCTTGTGGCCCAATAACCTTGTGAAATACAGGCAACAGGGTTTTTTTGCAATTCCCTAGAACCCTTCTCCTCTTTTTATGGCTGTCCATCCACAAAGTAATAACCCATGATTCAATATAATAGTCCTAAATACGAATGACCAGCTCACACTTTAAGCCACAGGAACATTCTAGGCTCGTAAAACAGGCTCTTTTTACTGGAGCCATTGCCTCAGGAAACTCTTGGAAGCGTAAACAAAATAGATTAGAGAACCCTATTTTAGAAACTGTACCTTTTTTGAATGCCACCACGAACTGCCTGAGCACATCAGAGTCAAACTCTTCTGGCTCCATGGCGTACTTCTTGCCACCTTCATCCAGAATGGCAGCGTTGACATCCTCTCCACTCTCAAGCAGGCCCAAATCTTTTATTTCAGAAGAATAATCTTCCTCATCAGAAACAGCAAACACGTATTCAGGGAAGTCTTTAGCCACTTCCAGGACTTTGCTTCTCCAGTACTGAGTAGCTGACAAAACAGAACAGGACAGAATTGGTAATTTCTAGTTATTTAGTGCCTGCTTCCTCTCAAAGTGAAGGAAGGGTAAATGTAGCAAACCTACCAACACGGTAGTCGAAACTGAAGTCCACAGAGTAGTAGACAACCACTAGAGGACGCTTGGAGTATCTCTTGGCATCGTTGGAAGGCTTGCGATGACCAACTAGAGGCAAAGCATGTTTTAGCACATGCTCTTTAATCTCAGATCCCTCTGTAGAGTCCTGTAAAGAAATAGTGAAAAAAGTTCAAACAAACAGATTTAAGCAGCATTTCTCCTATACACTACTAAAAAACCAATACTGGGACACACATGAATGCAAAAGAGGGAAGGACATGTTATAAAAACAAGGCTGTCACCACATTTTCTTCAAACCTTTGAGCACCGAATATTGCATGGACAAATTATTATTTGAAAACATAACACCTGGATTAATTTCATAAAGTCCTCTTAAAAAAGAAGCATCATTTCAGTGGACAAACAGGTTGACTCAAATATCTAGTGGGAGTACTTCCAACAGGAAGATGCCAACTGATCATAATTACAGAGAAAGAGAACCTTCAATCCCACACACAAACATTTTAGCTCTGGACCATCTACTCACTTTAAGATTCAGAACATGCATCTTGGGCTCATGCTTTGACTGAAATTTTTCTGGCTGCATGACAACCAGTTTTCCTGGAGAAACTTTCAATAGTTTTGCAATCTCGTTGCTGAAGGTGTGATGGAACTTATAATCTTCTCTCAAAACATTAGCTGAAAAATTAAGGTTAGGGTGAAGGAAAAGTCATTAGAAAGTGAACTGACAGCCTGTAACTGAGATCTTGAGACTGTAACTGTAAGGAAACACTCTTCCTGTTCTCCAAGTGACACAGAACAACCCAGTCTTAGACAACAGCTCTCATCCAGGTGTGAGAAGCATGTGAATATACATACAATTCCAGCAGCACTATTTGAATGCTGTTCAACAGCCCATCCACTTGGCGCGTTATTCTACACACAAACACCTTGAACAGCTTCCAAAACATATTATTCTTTTGTCAATCTCTTACCTCTTGGCTTCTCCCCAAATAGGTCAGCTAGCCAAACTATTTGCTTTGGGGCAGCCTGAGAAACAGTTCTGTATCTTGCCATGCTGAAGCAAACAAATCAGCTCCTAATCCAACTACGACAGTAGCCTCAGAATCAGACATAGACAGGTTGCCAGGAATGGTCTAACTAAACTGACACTGAGAAGTGGATGATGATCCTTTCTCCAGGCCTCTCATCCCAAATGAGTTTGGTGACAACTGACTCTGGGCTGCCAGATATGAAACAAGAGTAACGGACAGCAAACATATCCAGGCTTTAAGCCAAGAAATTGTGGTTTGTTCCTCATGAAAGAATTTTCTTTCCTCTTTAGTCCAAATGTTTTTAGGGACACAATTACCAAGCAGAGATATATTCTGTGGCTGGCTGACACTTTAGTTACAGCCTCAAAATCTGGTGTGAGCTTATTTTTTGAGTACAAGTAGAAGATCACCCTTCCTCCTACTACTTCTTCTCCTCCCCAACCCTCCCAATTGTTCTAGGAGCAGAAATGATCTCTCCATGCCCAAAGTCCTAGGCAGAATCCCAACAAAACATATATTCCATTAATATTTTAAAACATTCTTTACCTGCTTCCTGATAGAGCTGATAGGTTTTGTCATTCTCTCCACTAAAGACACCAATGATGATGACATCATCCCCATCCCTCAGAAATTCTTGTACCTGTTTGGTAGCCTGAATCTGTTTGGATGGAGGACCAGCCTGTTCAATCATGTAGTCGACAATACCTGTGAGAGAAACCCACCCCCAAAAAGTTGCTTAGAACATTTATTGAACTGAAAGATTCAGGCATTCCATCTAAAATGTTTAATGTCACATTTCCCATGAACACCTTTCCTCCTGTGCAGCCCTCCCACAATAACCTAAAGATCAAATCAGCAAGATTTCACTCCAAGTTTTTAAAGTTGTATTTCTGACTATTCCCTTTCAGGTTGGTTTCAGAAGAGGTGATAAAGCACATAATCCATGAATATCAGTTGATCTTGCAAGCAATGCTCCTTTCTGAAATTCTAGACCCTTCACTGTCTCCTGAACCTATTATGAGCCAAAGTGCTCCTTGAATAGTCTTAAGTCTAATTAAAACTTAATATTGAGTATTTTTGCCAGCCCTCAAGGCGCATTCCAGTATAATTAAAACCTGCCCATTTACCCATACTGCCACTGCTTCACCATGTGTATTTATTACTTGATATTGAAAGGAGCTGATACTACCACCAAAAGATTTAATGAAGACTAGAGACAAATTTAAATATCCTGTGTAGGTATGGGAGCAGAATTTTTCAGTTTTCCCCAGCTACTGCTGCTATGACATTAACAAATCTGCAAGTGCTGCAGAGATACAGGACTTGATGTGTCTGCAAGTTACATCAAAATATCTGTGGCCAAGCCCTCAGAAAACAAGAAAAAGCCTAAGTTGCAGTACCGTATTTTTCCCGCGGACCACTGTAGTCATAAGGTTTGCCCTTGCGGAAGATTTTGAGAGTTGGGTAGCCAGTAACATCAAACTTCTTTGCAAGCTCCGTTTCAGCCGTGGCATCGACTTTAGCCAGGGGGATGGGAGGCGTGCGCTTGCTGAGCTCTTGGGCAGCCTTCTCGTACTCTGGAGCAAGCCTCTTGCAGTGTCCACACCTAGGGAGGGACAGCAGAGAGCACTTCTTACAAGTCATTAAGCCTGCCAGGTACCTTCTACCCCTGAAGTGGAAGAGTTAAGACTTCCAGAATGCAGAAATGGGATGACTGAATCTACAGAGCACACTTCAGCCTAGGAAAGATGCGTCTCTGCAACCTGAAGCTGGCCTCTGTGCCTGGCCTCACACTGATATAGGTAGCTTCATTTTTAGAGGCCATTTTTTAAGCTAAGGACCAATTCCCTTTGGTTTTCAGTACCTCAGTGTGTTCCCAAATTAGTAAATATTGTGAACCTCCAGTGAAGATTTGGACATCACCTTGCTGAGACATAGATCTAGCCTAGTCTGCTAGTGATTTGCAACATGATCCCAGGTGCAGATTAGAAATGAGGTATACCAGAGCTTTGCATGAGGCAAAGGTGTGTAACGAGGCATAACAACAGAAGACAGTTGAACCAAGTGTGTTCAGGCCATCTATGCTAGACAAATACAGGTGACTGCCTTCTTGCTTACCATGGAGCATAAAACTCCACCAGGATTATGTCAGCATCGTTCACAACTTCGTCAAAATTATCCTGGGTCAATACCAGAGTAGCTTCAGGTGGAGGGGTCCAGTTGGGGTCAGAAACCTCCCTGACTTTGGCCACAATAGCTGAAATACAGTTCAATAACCCAATTAGCAATCATGCATTTTATCATACCAGTAGCATGTCAAATTCAAGAATTTGAAAACAGAGTGGCAGGCACAGTGTTGGACCAATGTTTACACATCAAGCTTACATGAAAACACTTTCTTAATCAAGCTCCTTTATCCCTTATTTCCTTGTTGGCATTACCAAGAAGGTCTTCTCTTCACCCCATAGAGTGCCTTATGCAGAGCACAGATGTGTACTTTGCAGCACTGAATTCCATCTCAAAACAGACAGAAAAGGTAGTTTTTCCCCCTCTGACTAGAGCTGGGCATATTAATTAAGCAAAATACAAGTGGGTTTCTATACAGTCAATATATAGATCAAATGTTTATTGGCTGATCCTTCAGCAAACATGAGACTGTCTACTCTTCCAGTCAAGTCATGTTTCTAGAAACCTTCTGGCAGTAACAGCACTACCCACTATCCACAAAATTGTCCTCCAGCATGCAGCCTGTTGAGAAAACGGGGAAAATTTCAGCATTACTTGTTTTAAGATAAATATTTAAAGATCAGAGTCCTTCAAAATAGCCACATAGTAAGAAACAAGATCATATGCTACTTTGTTTTCTTACAGGGAACTGCAAAGGACTGGTGCTTACCATCTTCCGTCCGAGATCCATCATAGTCAACAGCTTGGCCTTTTTTCAGGATTTTGATGGTTGGGTAGCCACTGACATCAAAACGACTCGATAGTGAAGTGGCTGCAGTAGCATCTATTTTGGCTACAGGAATAGGAGGGTCATTTTCCTTCAGAGTTTTGGCTATCTTTTCATACTCAGGTGCAAACTGCTTGCAGTGCCCGCACCTGTCAGAGGAAGACACAAGTAGGTATGTAAATGCATGACAGACATGCAGAGGTGCTCTGCTGCTCTGTATTTCCAGGATGCCTTCTGGCAGATGTTCACATCATCAGCACAGAAATGTTTGTCTTGCTACATGTTCAGATCATGGAGAGATAGAGAGCAACTGTAGCTAATGTACTGTATGTTCACATCAAAACCTTTTTCTTAATTTTCATTCAATGTGGAATGTATTGCCATATGCTTTATAAAACCACTGTAAAAAAATCAACAACTGTTTTTAAAACAAAGTTGTAAACCTTGCATTATGTTCTTTCCTTCCTCCCCCCCACCTGCCCCTGACAAATATGGTCTCAATTCAACTTCAGCTTCTCCCTAGCACTCTAAATAGGAGTAAAGAGAAAATGAACCAGCAGTTAAGCTGGCCTAATGCAATCTCCCACCCACCATGGTAACACAGCATCTGCTCCCTCTCTGGCCACACCAGAACTCTCTGGGGAGAACAGAGGCTCCTGCTGCAAAAGCAGGCATGACCAAGGATACCAGCATAATAAATGCTAAATACAGCCTGACAAGCTAAAGAAGAAACCAGGAAAATATAGGAAAACTGAAAGAAGTGTGTGGCAGCCTGTGTTCCTTAGCATCTCAGCTGGCAGGAGGGGGAGTAGAAAAATAGAAGAGGTGTTTAGTCTATGAAGATACACATCCTTCTGCTCAGATAAATTTAACTTCATGTTTAGTTTCCATGTAGGCAAACTACAGCTGCAGAATTAGTGCCTACAGGCAAGCAGGGATGGGATTCTCTGTGACAAGAATGGCACAAGTTAAAATGCAACTCCACCTCAAGAAAGATCATATTCCCCCCTCTATTCAAAGGCTGGAGAAGGACCAACAAGTAAGTAATTTTTGTATCACTGAGCCACAAAGGAAAAGAGATTCTGGCTGCAACACTAACTCAGCAACTCTACTGAAAATATCTTCTACTCGTGTTTTCCCCCAGTAACCATCCCTAATGTTTTGAACATAAGAATGCAAGAGAAGACACATCCTGGCCTAAATCCTTTGTCTTGGTTATATGCAAGTAAGTCCATCGTAGCTCCCTGGAGCAGACCAGTGGTGCTGTATACCCTGGGATGCCAGCAGAACTGCCATCATTAGGTAGATGTATGAGGCACTGCTTAAATTGGTAATACAAACAAAGCTGTGTCCCTAACCATACCATACCCTTCTGGCAGGACAAAAATGTGAATTTGGAAAGGAAAACCTTCCAGCAATTACCCTGCTAGGGAAGCCTTCATTACTCCATCTAGATGAGCAAGTACACACGTTCTCAGTGGTCCAGCACTGGCACACGATGATAGCAGGCTGCAAGACCACACTGCATTGACTTTTCTGGGCCTCACTGGGACCATTTTTGTTCCCTGACAGGCATAAAACAGGGATAGAATCAGGCTTGTGCTCCCCTAGGCATGGGATCTCTCAGTATGACCAACATCTGTGGAACAGGAACAGGCTGCTGGTTATTGCATGGTACAGGGGTGGGAAAAAAGGTACTTCCCCACCACCAAAACCAGCTTTTTTCTTGACTATAGCAGAGTCCAGGGCATCTCCTGCAGGCAAGTTAATCCTTTGTCATCTTTAAAATGGCAACCCAAGCCCACTTTTTAGGAGCTTGTCCTGGCAGAGAAGCCCTCTGACACTGCACCCATGGAGGTGCTGCTGTGAACTCACCATGGTGCATAGAACTCCAACAGCACAGTATCCTTGTCTGCAGTGAAGGTGTCAAAGTTTGCATCATTCAAGACTAATACACCATTTTCTTCTTTAACTACAGAATCATCATCATCTTCGTCATCCTCTTCATCATCATCACCATCATCATCAGCTTCTTTTGCAACAGATTCTGGAAAGGTAAGAATATGACACAGATTAATTGTGTCAAGTTTAACATTAAAGTGACAGTACCAGATTGAAGATGGATTAGATATCTCCTGTGGTTAAGAAATGTACCCACATGAATTAGTTTCTACTCCACATACAGTGACAGCTATCTCAGTTTGCAAAGAGCCTGGACTCAGATGTTTGACTGTTTTGATTTTGTCCACACCACACCAGTTAACAATATTAATATTTCAGTAAAGTATCAACAGGTATTTCACATTTCAGGGAGAACTAACAAAATGGACACAAGAAGAATTAAAGCACACAAATCTATGCAACAGTTGCCACCAAGGTTTGATGGACATCTTGTTGAAATGTGGGCAGTGAGACACGTTTTGCTGGGCAAGAAGGGCACACAGATGATACCTGAACTTCGAACAGAGCCCCTTCATCATGCAACAGAGCAGCTGCCATTTAAGTGTAGCCAACTTGAAGTTGGAAAAATTAGTGTCTTACACCAAAAAAGCAGGTGTTATCTGTTCCCAATGCTTCCCTTGTACCCCTGCTCAGGAGACCTGTAACACCACAACAGCTATGTGCTGCCTGTCTGAAGGTCTAATAAACAGACACACTTGCTATAAACCCAAATGTTACAATTTTGTTACTATCAAGGTGGTTTGGAGGCAGCACTTCAAAATTGTGCTTCTTTCCTGACTGCTCCATCTGCCTCTGCCACTCTTGCTTTCAGTTACAGTGATGTTTCAGGTCTGCTATTCATTGAGGAGTCTTTCCACTCACAGGAGCATCATTCACTCTGCTCTGGATCAGCACCAGGCTGCAGTGAGTATAAAATCAAGTAATTGACTGCAGGAGCCAGGTAGTATTCCTACAAAAAAAAAAAAGGAGTGAAAGCTTCTTCTTTCAAAGAACTTTTGGGGAGGCCTTTAAGACCAAAACCACTGGTCCAGAACAGGCCTTTAAAGGAGAAAGAAGATTTGTTAAATTACCAAAGCAAAATTAGCATGTGAAAGCTGAAGCCAGCACATTTCTGCTGGTTCATTCTTTGTTGGCTTGGAATTTGAGATGTTTTTTTCAAAATCTGACCTTTCACATGTTCCTTTAAACTATTAAAAAAAAAAAAAAAAAACAGAACTGCTATCTTTCAAGGAAACCAGACCTTCCTGAAGGACTTTACAAGAATTTCAGTTACAGAACAAGTAATGAAAATATCTCATACCAAATGAAAACTGTAAAACAATGACTGTAAAACAGTCCCTTTCAACCAGTGGGAGTCCCAGGAGTAGGATTAAAAAATATTAACAAAAGAAAAAAGGGATTAAGGTTTCTTGTTTACAATTATTTTCTATTTAACTTTCATTGCCTTTTGACTAACCTGAGAGGAGTTACTGCAGCAGTATTCTTAAAATATTCTGATTTCATCAGGAAGTTGAAAGTTAAGAATGATAAATATGTGCTATTCAGATATGAAAAAGCTAACAAAACAAAATCCACTTTTCTCAGACCAACAGTAGACATTAGGATCAACCTCACCATGGATAAAATTATGCCATTAAATTACAATAGCTATTTTTAGTTTAGAAGAAAGTATACAAAAACAAGCCTATATGCTCTCAGGAAACAATATGGGCTCTTGGAGAAAATATGTTTATTTTAATTAGAGGTCAAATTCATGTAGCACGAAAATACTAAAGCTTCTGATGAGGGGAGAGATCACAGGAGATCATTTATCACACAACAGTAGTCAGCTGGATTAGGTTTCTTTATCAAGTACTAGTGTTTCACCTGATCTTTGAGGCAGCTAAAAGCATTATTTGCAAGCAGACAATGCCTCCTGTGTTGCAGCACTTGCTCACCCTTGAGTGAATCCATGCTTCACAGACCTGCAGGACTGCCCCGGTGAAACAGCTGGATTTCAGAGGGCTTCAGCAGGCAAAACTTGTGCCTTACACGGGTGCCCAGCAGTTCTGAGGGCTATGTTTCACCACAGGGTGTTCCTGGCTGGCCTGTGCCTTAATTCCCAGCCATTGCATTCCTGGCAAATTGCTTCAGATATGATTTTTCGTGACACAAAGGAATGCAAGCAAAACCAGCCAGCCAGTTCTGCTCCTGCACCTCAAACTATCCACCAGGTTGTGACCCTTGTTCCTGCTCACTCTGCTCACTACCCTCCCCCAAGAAAGACAAAGACCACAGCAGCTACAGTGGCACCTGTTTTTTAGAAAGAACAAGGTATCACCTGCAAAAACATCCAGCACTGGTGGAAAATGTAACCATTAGATCCACCATCCCTCACAGAAATACTTTTGTATCTTTCCCTGCAACAGCCTGCGAAGGTAAAACTTCCCTGACAGTGACACACTGTCATGGGCATTACACACACCCATTTCCTCCTCCCTGGAGATGGAGGCAGGACAATAGCACTGCAACAGCAGGACTCCACCTTTTCCCAAACGGCTTAAGGAGGGCGTGCACTAAAAAGAAAGTTAAGCACATTTAGATATCGGTCCTTAAGCCTGAAGACCTACTTTCTGTAGCTTCCAGCTTCACCAGCACCTAGGGCTATCATAGCTACCTCTGCCATCCCTTTACTGTTGGGACTGAAAGATTTGTTTCAGGGACCCAACCACGAGGGAAGCAAGAAGAACTTTTTTTTTCCTATTAAGAGCAAGAAACTTTGCTTTGCGCTAAAGATTTACAATTTCAAGAGAACAGAATGAATCTAACTGACACCTAAAGTGGCAGAAGTAGCTAATAAATACTTACATAAGTCAGCTCATTAAAATAAAACAGCTGCCCTCAAACTGAATATCTTTGTTTCTTAAAGTGACAGGAAAAGCCAGTGGACAAACCAACAGCTGTGACAGTTGTGGCTAAAACCTGTCCTCTGGTTAAATATGGATATACTACTCCTATACTAAAAAAAAAAAAAAAAAAAAAAAAAAAAATTCCACAAATTTCAACACATTACTACACAAGTCAATAAAAATGATCAAGAAGGTACTTTTTTAAGACTTGAAGTTGATGATGCTGGCTGGCAGGCCTTCTTTAGGATGACAGCTACTCTGAAATTAATTCTTACAGTAACTTCACTGAACAGTCAGCATTTATCAGAAGTACGGCCTAGTAACATTTTCTTAAACAAAGCAGATCCTGTTCAAAAAACGCTGCATCCAGACCAATGACTTTGGGATTCTGTCTGAAACTTTCCTTTTGAGTAGCACACTGTTCCCTGATTGGATGAGCTCAGTTTTCACAAACCCAGAACTCAGGACTCATCATGTGTTGCTAGGTGATTCAAAAGATTTTCAATATCATCAGCTCCTTTCAGTCTTTTCTGTGGTGGATCCTCTGCATGATCCTTTGATCCTTTCCCATCATCAGGATGCTAAGGGTGTAGTGGTCAGGATCCAGGCTAACCTCACTCCCAGCATATTCACCTCCCTGTATGCTCAAACCTCGTTTCCCAAATCATGCAGTGCAACAAGCTGGGTTTGCTCAGAACTTTTCATCTCCCCAACAATTAATGCGCATAAGATTACTTCCTGGTTGCAAACTAAATTTATTCCACTTCACCCAAGTCTGCATTCCAAGGGCAAAAACTGAAATCCCCAATTATGTGCATTTTTAAGGCAAAGGCTTGTAAAGCCTAGTTCATGATCTATATACAAATTCAAGATACACAATAGAACCTGGAAAACGATTCAAGTTGGGCAGTGGATTAGTGTTCAGCTCCACACAGCAGGAGATACTTCCATCACTGTGTACCTTTGATCCCAAGAACTCCTATAATGAGAAGAACAGCAAGCATGGGAAATACTGATGAGAGCCAGGCCCATAAGAAGCTGAGCTACTGCTGCCAGCCACAGGTAACACTGTAACATCACAGGTGTTACTTCACCCTTTGAAGGTGGCAGGGGAAATCAGCACTGGGCTTTGTCACATGTTACAAAGAAACCAAAACCGTGTTCTAGCTAAAAGCAGAGAGAAACAGAAAAATGGTATTCCAGTTTACAACAGAAAAAAAGAAAAAGCTCCACAGGAAGATTCTGTATCTCCGTCTCTTTACTGCAGATGCCATAACATTTAAAACAAATCTCTTCACCCTTATCCTACAGACCGTACAGTCAGTTACACAAATAGGGTAACTGATCTAAATGCACTTCTGCAAGTTTTAGTGCCTGTTAGGCAAGCAAGAAGTTGCAGGGTCCAGTCTCTCTAAAAGCCCTCTAATACTTAAAATACAGCAGTGTTCATGTAGGAAATATGAAAGATGCATAATTTACCAAAATCCACATGAAAGAAACATAAAAACAAAAAAAGAAACACCTTCAAATGTCTGCCTCCTACATACAGGCATTATACTCAATGAGCCTGAGTAGCTTTGTTTCAGCTAATTTTGGTAAGGAGCGTCAATGAAAATCCAAACATCAGTGAAATCCAAAGACAGTGGGAAGAGCACCAAGAAGATGGTAACAATGGGACTTCCTTCTGTGAGGGAAAAAAAAAAATCAGTTTGAAACACGAAGAATGCACAGAGTCCCTGAACAAAGGAGCAAGGAAAAGAGTGCTCAATCACAGAACCATAGAATGCTAAGGGTTGGACGGGTCTGTAAAGATCTCATAGTGCCAACTCCCCGGCCATGGGAAGGGACACCTCCCACTAGACCACTGCTTGCTGGTCTTGAACACAGCGGGATTGGGGTATCCACAACCTCTCTGGGCAGCCTGTGCCAGTGTCTCACCACCCTCAGAGTAAAGCATTTCTTCCTCGTATCGAGGAAGAAAATTTCTCCTCTTTCAATCTGCATCCATTACTCCTCGTCTTATCACCACAGTCCCTGATGAAGAGTCCCTCTCCGCATAATGAAATCGCAATCTGTCCGACAGAAGTCGGAATAAAGAAATCACAAATTCCCTGGAGATTCAGAAGCCGGGGATTGCCAACATGGCTAATTGTTAGCTGGCTGTTAACTCCCTGCTTGGGAGAGGCGAGGCAGAGCCGCCCCATGGCGCAGGACAGACGAGCAGCGCCGGTATAAGCGGTTCGCACAGACCTCAGCGCCTTCACGGGACGGGATCAGAGCCCTGCAGAAAGGCCTGCGAGGAGCACTCTGGCTCCAGCGGCGTTCCGCCAGCCCGGGCTCGCTCCCCGCAGCGCCCAGCGCTGGGGCCGCGCCGCCGCCGCCCGCGGGGAGACCCAGCATGCGCTGCCAGCCCGGCCCCTGCTCACCTCCGTCGCCATCCTCCTCCTGTGCCGCCGCGCCCCGCGCCAGGAGGGCGATCTGAGCCAGCCCCAGCAGCAGCACCAGCACCCACAGCCCGCGCATCCTCATCCCGCTGCCGCTCCCGGCCCGACCCGACCCGGCCCGGCCCGTCCGCTCCCTACGCTGCGCTCCTGCCGCTCGCCCCGCCCCTCGCGGCACGCAGCGCCCGCTGACTGGCTGCCGCCTCAACACGTGCTTGGCGCGGTCGCCAATCAACAATCGTCACGAGGGCCGCCGGAGCGGGGTGCGCGGATTTCGCGGGATCCGCGGCGCCCCCGAGGACCCCTGGCGGCTGCGGCCGCAGCGCCGCGGTGGCACACGGGCGCCATCGGCCGGAGCGGCGGCGGGAAAGCGGCGGCGCCGCCGCGCGCAGAAGCGCCCGGCCGCTCTGAGGTGCCGCCCCGCCATTGGCCGCCGCGGGGCCGCCAACCGCAGGCCGCCACGCGTGGAGCGCGCGGCCTCTCCGGGGGCGGGAGGCGGGAGGCGGGAGGGACGGGGCGGGAGCACCCCGAGCGCGTGCAGCCACATCGTCCTTCGGGATTGGCGGGCCGGCGCCGGGGGGCGGGGCCAGCGGCCCGCGGCAGCCTGTGAGGGCGCGCCGCGTGCGGCGGGGCGGGAGGCGGTGAGGGCGGCCCGAGGGCGGCGCTGGGGCTGCTTGAATCCTTCCCCCGCGAGAGTGGGATTCGGTCAATTGCTGCCGCGGACGGGAAGGGTGGGATGGAGGCGCCGCCCTTGGGTGATCCCACAGAGGCCAGCGAGGGTGCGGCGCAGCGAGCCCACCGGTAGCGCCGTGATTGCACGGGAAGGTGTCACGGCACAATTTCTGTCCATGGTTGTCCAGGTGCTTTGTCTGGTGAACATGTAAGATACAACAAGACGGCGCTAAAACCTGGGCTTTTGGTGCTAGAATTGCCAGTCTGTCCCCATGCTTGGCTGAATTACAGCTGCGCATAGGCTTATGGGACAGTTATTCTAGTTTTTATGAAACTTTTGAGTCTTGAATTGGTAGGTTGTAAGCATAAAGCGCTGCTAAGGTCAGTGTGTGGAGGTTACACTGTAAAAGAGTAGCAGTAGCTTATGATAAATTAATACCTTCAAGGTTTTGAAGTGCAAGCTTAAATTTTAAACTACTCTGCAATTTTAGAGGATTAAGACATTACATTCCTCTGAAAGTCTGTTGTTGCATCAGTTGCTATTTGGCATTTGTAAGTGGTCAGTAGGTTGGAAAAAAAAAACATATTAAAAGGCCTGCTGTGTTCTACATTCATAAGTTACAGCTTAGAAGTCAGTGCCTTTCCTCAACTCAGCTGCCACACAAGTTATCTTGAAAATACTGCAGCTGATACAGGAGCAGGTTTTTAACTTACTTGGTATATCAGTAGAATGGAATGGGACGTGATATGAACCAAGTTAAAGCTGTCTGGATTCTGCCAAAATTGTGATCCCAATCCTGCCTGGTTTTGGTATTGATTTAAATATTAGTTTGATTAACATTGGTATTCAGTAATTTGATGATAGCACATAATCAGATTGTATACTCCATGTTCTCAGTGGGAAATTTAAGAGTATGAAAGGTTTTTATTTAGAGTCTTGTTCACTGTTTAACACAGCCCTTGATTTGAATATCATCTTTGTGTGTGAAATATTTATTGTCTTTGTCCTCTGAGTTTATAAGAGAAATAGTGGCTATTGTAATCCATTTTTTTCTGATTTATGTTGGAGGTTTTTCAACTGACAGCGACCTATCAAGGTAGAGAAGTACTGTCAGGCCCAATACTTCATGACAGACATTGTCTAGACCATTGCAAAACTGGTTAAAGTAGCTTGCAGAAAAAGTGAGCATGTAAAATGGGGAAGTAGTGTCAGTATTGCTTTTGTCTGCTGGAGTGTGAAATACTGAATTAAACGCTTTTTCCTTCATGATGAGTTTTATGGTTATTGTGGTTTCTGTCTCTCCAGGTTAACCAACTGAAAAAGGAGATCAGTAAATTTGCTAGGCAGTCAAAGGTGCCAAATACCAACATCCTGCCAGACAGTGAAAAGGAAATGCAAATACTACAAATATAGGGGAGGTGGGTTTGTTATTACTTATTTGAGGGAGGAAAGCCTGGAAGGCAGAACCCCTGTGATCCCTGTTCAGCCAAGGACTGACAAATTTGCTGAATTGTCAGTTCATTGTGTGGGTAGTTACAACACTGGTAGCCTGATGGATCTTAGGCACGTCCCACTAGACAAACAGGACCTTGGCAAAGGACCATGGTCTGATCTGTCTTCAAGCCAGCAGGGCTGTGCCTGTCTTCCTAGATTAGGGTTGCACAGGATGGCACAATGAATACAGAGTCGCAAATGGCACACCAAGCAGACGAGTGATTCAGCCCAGACCAGCTGGGGTGCCAGCTCCATGCAATTGTCAAATATACTGGGCACTTGGAAGAGTGTGCCAGCTGTGCAGCTCTTCCAGGGGATTCCTTCCTGCTCTCTAAAGTGCTGGTTACCTGTGGGAGTGACCATATGAAGCTGAAAATCCTCTGGGCTAAGCACTACTGGTAAGAGTGCTGCTGCCTTTTGCTGAGTGCTCATTCCTTATCTAAATTAATAACAGGAACACTCTCCTCTTTGCCAGAAGGGTCTCTAGGCAGAAGGCAGGTGGAACACCTGCCCAGTATAGGGTCATCTATGGATTAGGTGCATTAAAAAGTGAATGGCACAGGTCTCTTGCAGCTTGTCTGATTGTGAGAAATTTGCCATACAAATCCCTAGTCATGGGACACACTGAAGGGTCCAGAAAGCATGAGGCATCACAGAGCACCTATGGTGTAGTTTCTGGGTAAAAGGCATTTTTACCTGATAACATCTGCTGTGCTGCAGAAAAATGCAGGTATTATTGCACTCTGGTTGTTTGAAAGTGGATTGCATTTTGTGCATACTGTGCTTTCATATCCTGATAAGGTGTTAGCATCACTGCTGGGAGACCTGCATCTCCAGGAACAAGCAGACAATTATAGTTCTTAAATATGCTTCTCCTCAGGAACATTCAGTAAGTGTCTTTCCTGTTGGTTTAAGTTGCCAGTGGCTATCTTAACGTCTTCACAGTTTGCACCTGTGTTCTCCAACATCATTAAGTGGTGGACTGTGGAAATCTCTCCTTATATCACACTGTACTTTTCTCCTTTAAAAAGTAGCCTAGATACTAGTAATCCTGTACCTCATTTTGCACATTATGTGAGGCACAGCTGTTAGTCTTAGAAAAGGCATATTCAGCAGTAAATATCAAAAAAAGAAAAAGCCAATGTTCTTCCACAAAAATCATGAAAATTATAAGACATGTCAGACCCTATATAGGGTCTAACTTCTGCTATTAAAATGTATTACAGTCTCAAAAGTAAATGTACCTACTTGGCCTTTCACAGGCTGCAAGTCGACACAGGCAGGCAGCTGTGAAAACCACAAACAGCAAGAACTCAGAGTAAATTTGAGCTAAAAATGTAAGAGTTAAAATGGCAGAGTGTCATGCAAGTGTTTTGGATTATTTTTCTGGTAGTTTTCTTGTCAGCCTTGGTTATCTTGTTTGCATAATAGCTAAACTTTCACATGATGCTGCCTTGCACATAATCTTCATGTAAATCACTTCAGGGAACCTCAAAACAATGCTTAAAATATCCATCCTGATTGCATTTCACCTAAATGATTTGCATTTCACCAAAATCTAAAAACAGTTTAGAGCAAGAGAGACACTTGTAGAACTTGTCATTTTTTTGCTCACTGATTGATTCATCTATTATGATGCTTATTTTAAAATACCTTTCAATAATTTTCAGTCATTGTTGTAGAAAGATGATAAAAAGTTTGATGTGAAAATGTTCCGCTTCAATACTACTAAATTCTTGTAAGTTAATGAAATATGGTAAGTCACAGTAATATAAATTACTATTGATTCCTGTATTGCTTGCCTGTTTTGCTGCAATGATTTTGAGTGTCTGTCTGGATGACTTCTCTTTTTTTGCCTTTTCTCTTTTTTTTCAGGGACCTGCTTCTTAGTTCTTGGTTCTCTGTTACCCCTTGTTCTGTCACTACCAGCCTTGGTAAAAATTCTCTCTCCATCTTTCTTACAAGACCCCTTCATATGTTAAAAGGCTGCAATAAGTGACTTTCTAAGATTTCTCCAGGCTGAGAAATTCCCACTCTCTCAGCCTTTCCTCAAAAGGGAGATGTTTTAGTCCTGTCATCATTCCTGTTGCCCTCCTCTGGAGTTGCTGTGACAGGTCCATGTCTTTCTTATGCTCCAAGAAAGGAGCAGGATTCCAGAGCTGGACACAGTGTTTCAGGTGAAACTACCACAGCAGAGTAAGGGGATCCTTCTGGATAGCATCCCGTCCTTCTGGCATATCAAGCATATTTGGACACTTCATGCTGGGAGGATTTGGGCAGCATTTGTGGTAGTAAGTTAACCAGGGCGCAGGCAAAAGAATGTGATTATTTATTGTCAGTAAACTGAGATGCTGGCTGGCACAATGCTGGCCTGTGCCAAGCAGAGCATTTCCAAGGACTTCTGAACATTCTTTTGGAGCTGGCACATTCTTGGAAGCTGTTCGTGTGCAGCCAGCCTGCTTGGAGAATGAGAGAATTTATTAGCACAGACGCAGGCACCTCCACATTGGTTGGCCTGAATGCCTGGGAATATCCCAGACATGCCCAATTTACTGGTATAGGTGTGGCAGTTCAGTGATGTGTAAGCTGGTGCCAAGAATAGCAGGGAACATGTAGGAAAGTCTGCACTCACTGAGGTAAGTGGCCTAAATGCTGACCCTTACTATATTTTTCTTAGAGTTCTACATTGTAAGAATTACTGGATAATGAGATTACTTCAGATGTCGGTGAAGTTACATCCTAAATTTGAATGACCACCTATCCAATACAGCTCTGTAAGTGTAGTTCATATCTAAACTGTAGTTCATATTTACTTTTTCTTCAGATTAAATATATACCTAGTTCATGTTTACTTTTTCTTCAGATTAAATATATACCTAGTTAATATTTACTTTTTCTTCAAATTAAATTTATACCTATAGAACATTTTCATTGAGTTTATTGGTAAATGAACATGGAATAAACTTCAGAACTTTCAGCAAAGTCACATTCTAGTGTTTTCTCTGTGCAAACCCAGTCTTACCAGTGTCAACCCACAGCTTTCATGTGACAGGGTAAATGTAACAGAATCTTGACAGTGACTGCTAGAATACCTTACTTTTTCAAGACTAGTTTTTCACTTTTTGTATAGGCGATACAATGTCCTGCCTCCTGTAGAGGACAATTAAACATGGTGAAGTTCAGTGCATTGCTGGCTCTGAGAGGCAAGTATTGAAACATATATCTTAAACAAGTGGCAGAGAAGAAGAGGAGCTGTGTTTTTCTCAGCAAAGATGCTGGTGAGGGACATTTGGAGGAGCAGTTGTGCTAATGCTGCTGTGCACCAGTCACTGGAAATACCGGTTTCATTTTGGGGTTGTTTTGGGAGGTTAGTGAAAACTAACTATTTTCCATCTAAAAAATACAGATTTCCCAGCATTGTCTGTTTACACTTCAATGCCTGAGTGGATTTGTCTCTGGTCTTAATTTATCTTTACTCTGATCCTTTGGCCTGTGAAGAGATCCACTGATCCTACAGGAAAAAAAGAAGGGGATATAACATGGGATGAGCAATCCCCTTGAAATGAGGGTCCCAGTTCCATCAGAGTAAGTGAGTTGTCATATGCACAGTTGGTCACAAGATGTCAGTGTCAAAGAGCAAGTTGGAGTGAAGGGCCTGGGAAGTTGAGATCTCCCAGTTCCCCGTTCTGGGAATACTGCAGGGAACATTTGCTGCACTGGCTCTTGGCATTGAAAACTGTTGCAGTATTGTTGGGGCTTGAGGCCATAGTGTAGGTCAGGAACCTTGGTTAGTGCATAAGACCCAGCAGAAAGCTGAGAACTTTCTGAGCAAGGTGAGAGCAGGAAGCAGATGGGATTAGGAGCAGGAACAGATTCTGGCCGGAGGAGGGGTCTGTTGCCCTTTGGACATCTATCCTGTGTGGTAGAGTACTCCACTAGGCAAAGGTAAGTATCTTGCATACAGCTTTCAGCTGGCATGTGAAAGCACAGGTCTTCCAGGCTGTCACCTGTAAAAAGCCCAATTTTTATCCAGGATCATGATGCAAGGGATTTAAGACTGATCTGGCTTGCTATGGTCTATTCCAGACTACATCAGTGGAAAAACTTCCTAATAAAAACTGCTGTGTGTAGCTGGCACAGCATGGCACAGCTTTTCCATCTCAGACTGCTGCACGGGAGTCAAGAGCAGGGGAGCTTGTGGGGCCATAGGAAGCCCACTCTTATAATGCTTTAGTTAAAACTATTATTTTGACCCATCCTCCCTGGGATTTCCAGAAGCTTCAGGAAGCAGCTGTTTTCCAGAAAGAAAAACATGTCAGGAAAACTCATGCTTTCTACTAGAACATCATTTTCCAGAACTGTAGTTAGGACATGGTCTCCTTGAGATTCAGTTAGATGCTCAGTACTTCCTTCATGAAAAACCTTTCAAATGGGTTACTAAACAAGAGTAGAAGTCCTTATTCTCTTTCTTCCACCACTGACTAAAGCTGAGTAACAAAATGTGCACTACTATAGATCAAAAATTCCTTCTATTTCTAGCAAATCAGAACTAGACTCCTTGAACTGTGAGATTTGTTTTCTAATTAGCATTGCATTTTTTCCAAGACGCTCTTGCTTTCTTATGCTCTAAAGGTTCAACCTAGTGAATTTTTCTCCTGTTTCTGTTCCCAAGCACAGGCTTGCATTTGCAGTTTGTTGTGTATTATATATTTTAAAGCCATGTCATTTCTCTGTTGCTTCTAGCTTTTTTTAGGAGTAAAAGCTCCAAGAGATGCTACTTCTTGGTCTTCTGCTATCAAAAAAATCAAGGCATAAGCTATCCTGAAATGTTAAATAATTACATTGGCTAGCTTACATCCATTTTCCTCATATATGTACAGGTCGCCAAAATAGGAGTCACATTATTTCCTTGAAAATTCCCTCCCTGCTATCCAGAGCTGCTGTTCTAGCCCATATGGGCATAGCCAAGCTCACTGCTTTGGGTACCAAAGGTGACAAAGCTGTTGAGAAACTGCCAGTGTGAAAGCCTTGGCAAGGCTTCTACAATTTGTCCTGATCCAGATTCAACACCGTGCAGCTTAAAGCTACTGGAAGTACAAACAAGTCTGAATTTTTCCCTGCAAGTCTGTAGGGGAACTGTACGCTACATTTATGTAACTGTTGCTCAGTGGTTTCCACTTCTCCCTTTTCAGAGCCTCTTACCAGAGCAGTACAGTAAGAGTGACCCTCTGTAATTCAACAGACTTCAGCCACACTTTGGCTGTATGTGAATACAGGTGGCAAAGCCATTTTTATGCTTATTTCCATAAGAAAGCATATTGCTCTCTCACCTCATTCTGTGAGTGGCAGCTGCTACCAATTTGTCATCAGTATTCTCAGGTGGATTGTGGGTGAGCATGTCTAAAATCAGTCACATGTAGGCTGGGAAGTGTTAGACATTTACACTTCAAAAAGAAAGTATCCTGCAGTACATATTCTCCTTTCTTTTGGTCTTCCAACTCTCTGGGTATTATTGAAAACAGTTCTTTCTTCAAAATCCTGCCTGCCTCCTGTTAGGGACCCTCAGTCTTACCTCACCTGGCATCTATGGGAGGAGCCCATTGTTTTAGTGAATGAGCCAGGAATGGAGGCAGAGTCAAACATCTATGATTGGCATTGCATAACCTGCTGTTACATTGGCCTTGTGATTGTAAGGCAGCTTTTAACTCGTGATTCATCAAAACTGAGTATTTGTCATCTGCCTGCTTAAAGTCTGAGATGGTCGAGCTTGGGAACAAATTTTATGTTATTCTTTGGCTGTTTGATCAGGGCCTGTGTAGGAGGGGACTGTAGATGCCTGAAGGGACTGTGTGGAAATCCCATATTTTGAGCTTGCTGGTGATGCCATGAGGAAATAAAAGCCACACATAGGATCATACAGATAAAGATGCAAATACAATGCCTGTGTCTAATTTGGCTTTATGCTGGGGCATCAAATTGCCTTGCATTTCTTAAAATGTTGTGCCTGTTTGTCAGTCCTACAATGCTGTACTTCACTAATACTTTTACGCCTTCCATTTTGAGTATCCTCTTTTTGCAAATGAATATTTAAGTAGAACTTTCTACACATGAAAACTGATGAAAATGGGGAGACAAGGTTGTTCTATAAGGAAGGCTAATACTTTTTATTTCCAATCCCTTCTTCTCATGCTTACGGAAGGACTTTCCTGATCAAGCATCATCATTGGAGAGTAACACATTTTTAACCTAACTTGCTACTTTGTGCTGAAACTGACTTCCCTGCATGAAAAATCAAGAAGAAAATACAGGTAGAGACAGGGAGACAACAACAAAGAATTGAACGATTACAGGGGTAAATTCCCGTTCACAGCTTTTGAAGTCATCTTTGCAATACTTCTGGATCTCATTGTAAGGGCACAAAAGGGGAGCAAAGCAGAGAGCACAGAGGAACAGAACTGCTTGGGAGAGGCGGAGATTCTTTCCAGACACGAAGGAGAAGTGGCATATCAGGCTGCAGTTTGCTAACAGGCTCCAGCTGGTTCGGCCGGGGCGCACCCTGGGGCGGGCGGGCACCAGGACCCCGCCGGGACCCCCACGCCGGCCGCCGCTGTCCGCCGTGCTGAAGCTTCAAGGGAAAGAGGTGGACGGGGAGCATCCGGCAGACTGCGAGTTTTTGGTCTTTTTCGTGCAGGCAAATGATGAAGAATTCCGCACGCTGGCTTATGCTGAGGTGGTGGCCGCGGTGGGTCTGTGCGGGCTGCTGGTAAAGCTTTGGTAGTCGGACTGCCTCGTTGGCAGTGCTTGTAGTTGGGATATCAGTTCAATGCAGACAAGCCTAGACAAGGAGCTAGGGCATAAGTCTGGTTTTGACAATGTAAAGAGTTTGGACTGAAGCGTATCCAAGGCTGCAACCTGTGTCCTGGAAGTGAGTCGAAGTATTGGAACTGTTGGGGTCTCACATATTACAGGTCTTTATTTCCTGCAGCAATGAAATGGCCACATTCCCTGCTCACTCAGACTACCACACACACCCCCACCTACCCTCCTTGCCCACCCCCCAAAAAGAAAAAAAAAAAAGAAGCATCCTTTGCTTGTTTGAGAATAGTGCTTTTTTAACAAAAAGAGTCAAGCTCTTTGTGCCCTGTTTCAAATCTGTTGCATGGTGGTAACTGGAGCCATTGCAGCAGAAACATTACTTGGAATCAGCAAGGAACTTAATGAGGCTGTTAGCTGGATTTTGTAAGATAAACAGGAACGAGTTGTGTGTGTGTTTTGCAAGGTGGAAAAGGTGTGAGAGCAGAAATGCTTTGTGTTTAAAAACCTCAGCTCTTCAGGTCACTTAATGTGTATCATTAACCACGTGTAGTCACTGGAAAACAGGAGTATACACACTTTATGGCCATGTTTAAGATAATGATCCTTCCTGCTGGCTAAGGCACAGAGTGGACAGCTGGGAGTAACCTGCTGCTAGGCTGAGCATTAATGTGCTCACCAACACAGTGCAGGGATGAGGTACTGCCCACTATCTCTCAGAGTGGGTCAATTCTTGATCTTACCGGGTGTCCATCTTCTAACTCTCTGCATTTCTCAGAGGAGTTTGGTTCATTTTTTGGTTGTCATAAGTCAGGAATATTTACATGACTGTTTCTGACTCCACAGCTTCTTTCTTTGGGTTTTATTGGGGCTCTTTCATTTGCTTATCTTGCTTGTTTTAGTTTGCTCCATTGACAGGAAATTTTTCTGACTAAACTTAAGACAAGGGACCAGGCAAGCCTCAGGTCAGATTCAGCTAAACCTTAAAAGAAATAGCTATGAGCTCCAGTTCCACTCTTTGAGGGTTTGATCTCTTTTTATCATTGATGCCATTGTTTTATTGATAATTAGGTCTAGCATCAAGCTGAGTCTCCACTTACATTTCTGTCTAGTGGGCTGCAACAGGGTTTGGAGTCTTAATGGCAGCTCTCAAACCAAAATCTGGTACCACAGTATATGCAAACACCAATCTATGTAATACCCTGACTAACTGGACCTCTAATATCATCACAGCCTACCTTCTTGATCATTTTTAGCCTCTTTAGTACTTTTTAGCATTTGGTTTTGGGCAGTGATGGAGATATAATGCAGAGCTTGATACAGAACACAAAGTTCAGTGACCCTTTGGTCTGACATGGTAGAGCTGTATTTTTGTTTTTAATGTTCCAAGTCAGGTTGTCAGCTGATTTAGAGCATCTGAGACATTTCTGAAAACATAAGAATTCAAGATCCTAGTTTTGTTCATTGACAGGTTTTACAAAAGCATACAGGTGCCTGAAGTCTAAATTCATTCCTGCTTCTGTAAAATTTATTTGTGTTAGGAGCTGAAACAAGAGCACATCTGTTTGTTACAGGTGCCTATTTTTTCACAACTTCCTCTAGCATGTATGCTGGAGATTGGCAGACTGGGTGGATATTTGGTGTAAGTTGATGCAGTCTTTGATAAAAACAGGCTTCCTGAAAATATGCAGTCTTTTACAAACTGAAAAGTAAAGGGACATTGTTAAAATAACTGCTGGTCTAGGTGTTGACAGAGTGAATGCTACAATGGATACATATTCAGTCTGTTTACAGCAATAATAATAAAAAGAAATATTTTCAATTCATACCTTGCTTTTCAACTCAAAGGACCCCTAAGTGGTTTACAAATGACATGCAGGGTTTGCTCTACATGGCACTGAACTGCAGTCACAGGAACTGGCCAATAATCCTTATTAGTGCTATCTGGCAGTCCTGAGTGAATCTGTAGGGATTGTTTGGGAAAGCAGAATATAAACCACAGAATTGAAATGTAATCAAGACCCAAGTGTTTGAAATGTTTTGGCTAATAGTTGTTATTATTTCACATGTCAGTCTTGAAAAGCTAAGAAACTTGGAAGACCAGGTCCTCTTTCCTGTGAAAAACAAAGAAATAAAAAAGACAACACAACACTCCCCCCACCAAAACAAATAATAAAAAAACAAACAAACAAAAAAAAAAAACAACAAAAAAAACCCAAAACCTAGCAAAAAAAAAAAAAAAAAAAAAAAAAAAACAACCAAAAAACCCACACCAAAACAATGACATTTAAAATGAAAACATTTAAAAACAAAATGTATGAAGTTTAACAAAGAAAATACCAGATTCTATATCTGGCATGGGACAGCCCTGCATGTATGAACAAATTGGGGAATGAGAGGCTAGAAAGAAGTGCTGTGGAAAGGGACCTGGGGGGTTGATGGCAAGTTGAATGTGAGGGCATAGCATTGCCAGCTGGGCAAGGGAGGGGATTGTCCCGCTCTGTTCTCTGCTTCACCTCGAGTCCTGGGGGCAGTTTTGGGCACCACAATATAAAAAATATATTAAGTGATTAGAGAGCATTTACCATTACATAAAATAGGGGATGTGAGATATCACTAAGCATAGGCTGTCTGAAGTGCTCGAAGTCTTTTGCAAATGACTGCTAAGGCAGTTTGGAAGTGGTTCTTCACTACATAAAATAATGATTATAATAAGAGCTACAATGGTGACTTTCTTTCCTGAATTCAGGGAGAGCCCAGAGTAGGAATCCTTAGTGCACCATTTCCTTATCCTTGTTTTTACAAAACTGAGCTCACTTCCTGTTCAAATAGACATTTTCCACCCACACTTCACAGATGTAGGGTAAGATACATGACCAGAAATCACAGCCATCTTCAAAATAGTACAGTTATTCCAAAGAGCACAATAATTCACAATGATGCAATTAATCAAGAACATCCACTGTGGAATATCCACTCAAAGGACTTCAACAGCACTGGGATTCTGGACCCTGCTCTTTTACTCCACTGAATTTTTAGGACAAAGTGCAAGTGACTCCACAGCTTTTGTCCCTGTATACCACAGTAGGTTTGAAAAAATCCAAACTCTGAACTTCAATGCCTGTAAAATAGGAAACACCAAAGGGAGGATTCCATTTCCCTTTACCTGTTGTTCCTGCTTCCTGCAGGACCATTGCTTGCCATGGAAACACCTGTGGCTCCCCAGCCAGTCTGGGCATGAAGCAGATGACCGAAATGGCTGCAAGTCATCTTACAAGGTAGCATGAGATCTTGGTAATGACCTGTGAGGCTGCAGCTTTTAACTATTCTAAACCCTCTTTCTTTGGGCTTAACATCTGCAGGGCATTCCAGGGACAGTGGGCCAGACTGCTACAGAGCTCCAACAGAACAAAACTGGAGCACAATCCTGTAGTCTTGGATGTTTTCAAATGTTAAGATTCCAAAGAATGAGTTAGCAATCAGAAACATGGGGCTTTATGTCGGGGGGTACATCTTGCTGCAAAAAAGGGAGGTCAGGCTCCAAAATAGGTCAGAGCAAAGTTCAACATCGAAGTCGGCTAGAAGTAACCTGAAACCATTCCATCTTGTGGAATATTCCTGAAATTAATTCTGTTTCTGCTTCTGGCCCGCAAATGTCACTGAAATGGTGACTTTTATTTGTTGCTTTTTTTCAGAACTAACAAATATGGAAAAGCATTCCTATTCTCAGTTGGTAGCATTAGTGACCAAAGGTTATGTTTACTTTTGTTCCTTCATGTCCTTGTTTCTTCTCAGTGTTCAGATTGGCATACAGGGCATACTTGTTTGGAGTGTTGTACTCTTGGATCCTTTCAGAAATGGGTATTTTTAATTAGCTTTCCAGAAGATTGCATAAATTTGCAAACTAACTAAGAATGGCTGCTACTGTGATGTCAGCAGAAAGTGGCCTCACCATGCTGCTGCTGACAATGTTGCTGTGGTGCATGGAAAGCCTGACTGACCAGAGCACCCCTTTGATATGCTTGTTGCAAGAGTGTTCTCCTGATCCAAGGGTTCTCAGCTGACAGGCTGCCCCTTGGCCCTGGGGGTCCCATATTTTCCCTTGTCAATGTGCAGTCTGCAAAACTGCTGCCTAGCATCACTATAAATGTTCAAGCAAATCTTTGCTGCAGTTAGTAATTTTTTTCCACTGGCCTATTCTTTCTATTCTTGCCCAGACAAAGTCTGGCTGGTGACTCACCTAACAAGTAAGTAGAGTTTTTTCCCTAGGTGCATCTGATCTGGCTTTTTTATCAACGTGTTGTTCATGTTATCCCTTAGTAACTGAGTTGATTTTGAAATGAAAATGCCATTAAAATACTAGGACTTTGGTAAAGCTCATGTCAACAGCTTCAGCCAAAAAGGGGATGTCTGTAGCTCTCTCATGGGGTGTGGGCAGCTTTTGTAATTGAACCTGCAGGGGTCCCTTTTCCCTGCGTGTGTTGGCCTGTGGCAGTGGGGTCTCTAATTTCCTCAACTGCTGGTTCAACAAAGACAACTTCCAAAATGCAGACTGGCAGAGCTTCTGAGAAGTCTGTCTAAAGACTCTGCAGTTATCTCCAGAACTGGAGGAAAGCAACTTATTTTCTAAATTCTCTGATTAAAAGATTTGATGGTCTGACTTTACAATGGCTGGAGAAAAAGAACAGCCTAGTATATTGTGCTGTTTTCTTGCTTGCTATGTAAAAGAATCATTGCTACTGGAGGGACATCCTGGAAGAAGAATGTTCTTTATTTAGGTTGACTTATTCTGTGGGATTTCCCACAACAGGGAGTTTTCTAACAACATCTCTTTTATTTTCCCTTGCCCATTACAGATGAAGTTGCACATAGATACAGAAAAGCCCATGTTTTGTTGAGTGGCAAAGTAACTTCTGGCTTTCCAAGCATGGAGCAAGCCATGAACTTTGCCTGCTGCAATAGGAGCCAGCCTTGTACCCTGAAATAAAGTTCTATTTCAGTGTCTGTGCATCAGCAAAAAAGGGGTCCCTGGCTGTTTTGTAATTTTCTCTTGAAGAGCTTGTAAGTAGATGAAAATCAGGTTTTGCAGACAGAAAGTTGCTTGCTGCTTGTTTTTAGCCATGGTGTAATAAATAGTTGACAACAATATGCAGTGCTGTCTAATTAGCCCGCTCTAATTTAGTCCCATTTATGAGGGGGTTTTGGTATGGCTTGAGATTGGAGAAGGGTCTCTTTCTTTCCTCAACTCAAGACTGCACTGCTTATGGAGTACAGCCCACTGGATGTTTTTTTTCCCAGTCATAGTCCTCCTAGATAAGGAAGAAAGTACATTTGCATTTCCAACCAGACACAAATGAAGAGTGTGGCAGACAAAATATCATGTGCAGATGCAGGCTTTCAGCTGTAGCTCTGGAGGGTTTCAGCTTTCAGCCATTGGATTTGTACAACTAATATCAATCTCTTTGCCTGGATGAGAGTCTTACTCAGATGAAAAAGCAGCAAGATCAGTCAGTGCACTTTGAAAGGGCCCATCTGATGCAAAGCTGTCAATGAAAATGTGAGGTGAGAGCCTCTGCCAGCTCTGAGCCCCAGCAGAGCCCTGGCAGAGCACAAAGCAGCCTCGGCATTGGCAGCCTGGAAAGAGTTTGTAGCTGCAAGCAGCAGCAGACCAGCCCTGGATGCTTGCCTCTTCCTGGGACCAGACCATTCATCCTGTATCAGAGCCAAACTGGCCATGGGCTGCTCCTGAGGGGAATCGTAGCCATGCAGTGAACTGCACAGCCTGGTGGGACTGACCACCTTGAGTCTGTGCAGGCGTAGAGAAGCACCAGAGAGATGGCAGTGGTGGTGTCACTGCTGAGGAGGATGCTCTCCTGGGACACTTGCAGCTAAATATTAATTAACTGTCCTGGATTTCCTGGAAAGCACAACAGGCCTGATTTTTCAGATGGCTGGTGAGGTGAGCTGCTCTAGTTTCCTGAACAGGGGATCCCCAGGGGAAGCTGAGAGAGCTGCCAGGAGCCTGCAGCTGGCACTACAGTGGCTGACAGGACTTGGGTGTTTCAGGAGCAATGGGGGCCAAATGTCCATCCCCCCAGCCCTATAAGAAGTTCCTGGGCAGCACCAGCATCCAGGGCAGGAAAATTTCCAGGCTTTGGCACATCAGATCATGCAGAAGTGCATGCAGGAAGGGCACTGAAGCTCTGCCAGCTTGACCAGGGAGCAGCAGTACCCGATGGGGAGAAAGCCACGGCGTCTCTAAGCTCTGCACCCACCACGACTGATGCAGCTGTCTAGGGAGAGCTCTAGGGGGATCCTGCTGCCCCCCAGGGTGTGAGCTGCAGGCTGTGCCCTGCTCTCAGGGCAATCCCAGGTGGCAGCAGTGAGCACAGCTCTGGGAGCTGAGCCCAGGAACTCCTCCACTTAGTGCCAGAGCTGCACTCTGGGAAGAGGTGAGTAGTTATACACTATATACAGCTACACTTATCTGCACACTTATCTATTTATCTGACCACTTAGTGCAGTATAAATTAGAGGGTTTTTCCTCCAAGCTCGGTTTTCACAGCCCATCCTTGTGGCCAAATCAAAATTCTTTCTCAACTGTTCAGTGTTTGGACAGTTGGCATGGGCTGATCTGTGTTTGTGCTGGATGTTGTAATTGCCTGGGCTCTTGAGAGTTTTCAAGCTTATTTTCTTCCTTTAGTTCTCCCCCTTTCTGAACAGACGGAACAAAAATTAAAGCCTCTTTGATTTCCAGGTTGTTGTAGCCTAAAGAGGAGCTGCCATCCTTCAGGGAAGGAAAACAGGGAGATAGAGTTGAGGAGTCAAAGAATACCCCTTGTTTCTTTGCAGGATGTTTGAGACATATGAAAATTGTTCCTCTTTCTGCTAGAAACTTGCTGGTTTTGACTTGAAACAGATTTAAACTTCCAAAGCCACCTGAGTGATGCTGAGGGCAGTAGGAGGATCGCCCCTCACAGCCCAAAGGTCTTATTGAAAACTCAACCATCAGAAGGCAACTTTGGCAAACATTTCACAGAGGTCAGAATAACACTTCTGAGTTTAACAGCATTTATGGAATTAAGGGAATTAAGAATGAAGATTTGTTTTTTCTAACTTCCAGGGTGTTTGACAAAACAAGAGGAAGAAACATGTACATGAGAAGCCATGGCCTGTTGGAGGAAGGGTCTCTCCCCAAGATTAAGCTTAATTTGGGGGTTTACTGGGGATAGAAATTTTTGATAAGGAAACTCATGAGATTGCTTTTCTACTTAGTTTATTTGCAAGGGTTATTGATTAGTAAATGTAAGAGTTTAGGAGTTGCTATGTTTGGTCTTTTTGCCTTTATTAAATCATGAAATTAAAAAATGTCACACTCAAACCGGACAGAAATTCAGAAAAGTAGAACTGACCAATTGAATTAGAAATAAAGGAATTACAATGCCTGGATTGTTTTCTCACTTCCAGGATGACTACAACAATGAGAGGAAGGAACACTTTTGTGAGAAGCCATCACCTGCAGGACAAGGAAGCATCTTTTGCCAAGACTTAAAGAAGAATTTTGGGGCTAACAGGACTTAAAGATGGAATAGGGAAATGAATGAGCTTTACTATCTGCTTTTGTCATAACGTATGGACATGTGCCACATTCCAGATGTCACCTGCCCTGTTTTTTTAACATTTGTTTTCTTTTTTCTACTTATTTATGCAATTGTGTTTTGAATAATGAATGTAAGAGGGTTTGGGTTGGTTATGTTTTATAATGTGTTTTTATAACGTTTTATAGTATGTTTTATTATATGGTTTACTTATAGTAAACCATATAATAAAGGTTTTATTAATTTTCATAATATGTTTTTTGTTAGTTAAACCCAAATTTGTTTGCTTCCTTCATGTCCCAAACGCAGCACTGATTTGGAAAAAACCCAGGCACTCACTTTATTCCCTTTGGAAAGAACCCAGCCCCTCACTCAGTGGGTGGGGAGTATGAAGGGGGATCCTTCTTCCACCAACCTGTGGGATTTTATCATTTATTCCTAAGAATTCTGAAACATAAGCTTGAAACTGCAAACCTTTCAAGCCTGGGGACTGACCCAGGTTTAACTTGTTGTTGCATGGAAACTCCTTTGCTTTCCAGTTCAAATGTAAACATTTCCTTCATTTTGCTATTTCAAATCCTTTTGCCATGGGGTTCCGTGGCGGTGAATGCCAGAGTGTTGCCTAATTTATTTTACCACCCTGTGCTGCTCCCTGTATTCCCTGTGGTGCTGCAGCCCCTGCTTCTGTAGCTCCCCTCACTCCTGGGAATCTGACTAGCAGCACATAGCACTCAAGTTTCAGGCCTCCAAAGATAAGCAGCAAGTTTTAGTCCAGTAAGACAGAATGAGTCAGCCCCAGACCCTACTGCACCATCCGTGGTCTCCTGCCTGCCTGCTTGTTTGAAATGAGATGACTTTCCCGGTTATTTGTTTTAATTAACTTTTTGATTAATTGTTTTAAAAACCATAAGTAGTGTGTTAGTCTTTAGCAGTGTAATTTTCCATTTTAGCCAGCATGTAGCTAAGTTTTTTTTTTTTTTTACTGACTGTTATTGCTAGAGTGTGATTATTAAATCTCCAAAAACTTTAAGTTATGATGAATTAACTCTGATAAGCTTGACTGAAAAAAGCCCTTGGGAATTAAAGACTGGACACTGGAATCCAGAATTTATAGCCCTCCAAGGACATGTGGAAGTAACCAGAAGATAAAGAAGAGACTAACAAAGGTGATTCAACATGTTCTGGAGACCCTCTGTCTAGGAAAAAGATAATAAGAAAACTAAAAGATACGGACTAATTAGCGTGAGAAGTGAGAAATGAATAAACAATAGAAGATAAAATAATAATTGATGCAAAAATTGTGTAATTTAGAATGAATAAATGTTAACTTCTTTGCTAAAAATGCATAAATAAGTGAAAAGTCTTGAAAGTCATGTGCATCTAAGTGGAGCACCGTGGCCTGGAATAAACTAATGCCTACTCCATAATACTACAAAAACAGTGTCAGAGAGTTTCATTTTTCTTGATGTTTTTGGCAACATACTGGCAAGTCTCTGGGAATCAGCTGGCAGCAAAACTCCAGAAACTGTCAGTGAGTAAGAGCAGGAGTGACTGTGGGAACAGGACAACAGGCATTCAGCAGGAATAGTGGCAAAGTGAGCAACATCCACATGCACACACAAAGCAGACTGTTGGACTCTTCCTCCTCCTGGGGGCTCCTGTGGTGTGTAAGCTCCCATCTGCATCTTTGTTACCCAATAAAGTTTAAAAGTGGGATTCAGAGTGTTTACAGCCATCTGGCAGGAAAAACAGGAGAATCATCCCTATTCCATGCAAAGACAAAATGCAGAGTCCAGGCTGGCAGTGGACTGACATACAAAAGGCTGGCAACAAGCCAAGGTTCAAAGCCTGGCTGGGGACACGTTGGTTCTCAGCCCTCCTGTGGAAAGGAATCAAATACCAGTGACCTTTGATGTCTGAGGTTCTAGGTTTCTCAGCCATTCAAGTGTGAAATAATAACTACTTAGATACAACATTTCCAGCACTTGTACCTGCAGGTGATTTTGGGCTCAGAAGGGTGGGCTCAGCTCAGTAATTCATGAGAGCCCCTGCTATAAGAGTAGCCACTGCAATGAAGAATTCTTGAGCAGTTCACCAGCCTCCATCCTGTGGCTGCCTCTGCTGAGAAATGTAGACAAACAGTCCAAATATTAAGTGTTTCTAAGAAATAATTTTCTTCATGATTGGTCATTTAGTTCACACACCTACATAAATACTGATACTCAGCCCAAGAAAGCAAAGGGATAGAGAACTATTCTTACTAGATCCAGAAAGCACAGGGCTAAAATGTCACCTAAAGGAAAGGTAAATACTGGAACTGTTAGGGGCTTGAGGGTATTTTTTGTTATTTTATGGGGTGTGGGGTTTTTGTTTTGTTTTTAATTTCCTGTGACTCCTCAGTTTAAAAATAAAAAAAGAGCAGACAAAGATTTGGGCCTTCACTATTTGTCTAGTTTTGAAGCCATTTTAAACGGCTCTACACAAGTTTTTTCCAAGCTGGAGGGTTCTCCAGCCCGAAGACTGCCACTGATCAGTGCGTGAGCCCACGAAGAGCAGTGGAGAGAGAGCAGCTGGTCCAACTCGGATTGTGAAATCTGGGAGGCTGCATATTGTCATAATGCAAATAACCTCTATGTATCAGACCGAAAGAACAATTCTAAAGAATTGTTTGATTATATTAGGAACTTTCAAGTTCTTTGGATCTACAGCCACAGCTTTTCCTGCTTACTAATGATAATTAGTTAATTAATGTAGCTGGACATCAGAAAATACCCCAAAGCACTACACAGAACCAGTGGAGGACTGTTGGCATTCTGTAACTCTATAGCTAACATTTGAAGTATACTTTTCTGGCAAGTACCCAAAAAAATGCAAAACCACTTCCGTTATAGATCTTCTACATTATTTTTCCTGAGGAAACCAAACATCGAACAGCAACAAGAGGCGGAAATAATACTTAAAATGCCTTCTAACACCATATCTAAAACTCCAGTTTCAAGGGAAATAATGTCCAGAATTCTAGGAGTATTCCAACAATGCACTTATTGCCCGTCATCACAATATGAATGTGTGAACCTATGTCACAGATTTTGTAGATAAACACACACCAAAAAACTTTTGAAGGGTACAAGAGATTTATTTAGAACATATATTTTCCAAACAAAACCCCTAAATTGTGGATGGCGAAAAAAGCAATTCTCATAGACACTAGGAAAACACATCAACGAAAAGTTTCCTTGTAGACACGACTGCAGCTGGCAGCAGCTCGGGCTCCAGCCGGGCGACAGCTCCAGACGGCGGCCAGAGGATCCGGCCCTCCGCTCGCCCCGCCCCGCCGCGGCCGCACTCCCTCCCTGGGGCCACCTCTCCCTCCACGCCCGGCCGCTTTTCCCTTCCCTCCTCCCGGCCCCGGGACCGCCTCTGCCTTGCCTTCGCCCCGGCCCGCCCGCTTTTCCCTTCCCTCCTCCCGGCCCTGGGCCACCTCTCCCGGCCCTGCGCCCCGCCAGCGGCAGCGACGTGGTGCTGTGCGGTGGTGGTGGCAGTGGCGGTGGCGCAGCCATGTGGGTGGCGGCGCTGGCGGCGCTGCTGGCGGTGGCGGGGGCGCAGTACGAGCGCTACAGCTTCCGCAGCTTCCCGCGGGACGAGCTGATGCCGCTGGAGTCGGCCTATCGCTACGGGCTGGACCAGTACAGCACCGAGAACTGGCCCGAGAGCGTCAGCTACCTGGAGGTCAGCATGCGGCTGTACCGCCTGCTGCGCGACAGCGAGGCGTTCTGCCACCGCAACTGCAGCACGGCCGGGCAGCCGCCCCCCGCGCCCGCCGGCGCGGCGCTGGAGGAGCTGCGCCTCCTGTCCGGGGTGCTGCGGCGGGCGCAGTGCCTGCGGCGCTGCAAGCAGGGGCTGCCCGCCTTCCGACAGGCGCAGCCCGGTCGCGAGCTGCTCGAGGAGTTCCAGCGCCGCGAGCCCTACAAGTACCTGCAGTTCGCCTACTTCAAGGTGAGCCCCCCCCGCGCCTCTCCTTGATCCCTCCTCCTTTCTCCTCCCATCTCTGTGCCCTGCCTCTGCTCCCCCCGCCTCTGTCGGAGGCTCTCCTCAAAGTCTCGCCTGGTGTGGTGCCACCCTCCAGGCACGCCAAGCGCGCCTGTCAGTGTCCTGGTGGAAGGGGAGAGCATGATGTGTCCCAGGACAGACTCGACAGACTCCAAATGCCTCCTGCGCCCAATGCTAGAAAAACCTCCTGTCCTGCCGACCTCTCACCTGGCTCTCGGAGCAGGTTACTCTGGGCCACAACGTCATTCCCCATCACCTCCTCCACACCAGTTCTCATCTGCCTCACCTCCATTTCTTCCCTGCCCCATGGTCAGTCCTTGCCCCCATAGGCTGCCAACCCTACACTTAGTAATTCTCTCATTGACAAACCTTTCTGTTGTTTCCTCCCACTCCTGTAACCCACAGTGGGATTAGCATGTGCCTTGTTTTCCCCCCTGCTTACCCACATACCATCCAGCTCATTCTTCACCCGTGTTTTACAACTCATCCAGCACGTCCCCTAGAATGAGCCCTTCCAGTTCTTCCTAGCCCTTCTAGTTCTTCTGGCCACTGGATGCTGCCTCTGTGTCCAGTAGCTGTGTCATTCCTGCCCCTGTCATCTTTCCATCTGCCTTACTTTCTAACCTTCTCTGGAACCTTTTTCAGACTCTTCATGTCACAGCTCTGCTATTGCAAACGATCTCCACTACTTCTTCTCCTTCAGCGTGTCCACCTTCTTCACTTGCTCGTTTCTGGTCCAGTTCTTTCAAGTGCAGGAGCCCCCAGCCTGTGACTTGCAGATAGCCTCATGCCTGGAAAACTCCAGTTTCATTAAAGCTGCAAGAAGAAACAAAGCAAAAATTGGCTGCTGAAGTAGGACACTATAATGCTAGCCCTGGAATGGTATTTACCTTTTGCTCTTGGGTCAGCCAAGACTGGGGACATGCTCCTCTCCTATTCATCCTGTTTTTCTAGCTTTTCATTCTTTTGTCCAGGGTCTAAATGACTATTTTCTCTCTTCTCATCTTCATCTTCTGTTCTCTATATCAAAGTCCATCCCTCCTGCCATCCTCTCAGATACTGCAATTATTTCCATTTGAAATAAACAAGGCCTCTCTGTGGGGAGGAAACAAGCTGAGCTCTTTGGTTAGATTGTTTCCTCTTTCAGGGATTCACTCCCAACATATCCCAGTATACATTACATAGGGTTGTATGCTTGTGCATTATTTTGAGATTGCCTCTTGAAAACACATGTTCTCTAAACTGTTGCTGTGCCCTGTTTTTAGGAGTTCTGTTTCCTCAGCAGTTTTTCCAAGCACTAACAGGGAAATGTGTTCTCATAAAACCAGAAGAGCATCCGCATGCACAGTATCACACTGGTGTCTAATGCCTTCCCTAAGACCAAACAAAAGAACTTAACTTGATATAATAAAGCCTCTCTGCCTTTTCTTTTAACTGAGAGGGCAGGAATTCCTCGAATTCTCAAAGCCATATATGGATACCAAAATCACATCACCACAAATGTTTCCTCTTAATTTAACTATTAATCCCCCCCTTGTGGCACGTACAAAGTTTGCACTGTACAGATAACTCCAAATATAATTTCTTCTTAGCATTTTGAATACAGTCAAGTAACTGCCAGGTGTGAGAAGGAAACTGGAGGAATCCCTCCTCCTCCCTTTTAACTCTTTTTTTCAATCACATTTGCATTGAGTTTGAGCAGCGTAGTTTGGTGGTTTTGCCTTTAGTGTCTGTTGTTTATATTGTGTTTCATTCTGCATTTGCAGTCCAGTTCTGAGCCCTTATCTCTCTCGGCGAGTTCTAAATGGGCCTTCTAGATCTACAAACTGCTGCATCCAACGGACTTTTTCCTGGCTGGTGGTTTCTGTGAAAGGAATGTCCTTTCGCCCACCCCTCCACCACCCCCCAACAGCATTTATAGTAGAGGAAGAAGCTGGAGGGAAATGCTTTATGTAATTTTTTAGAGTCACCATGTGTGTATTCAGGTGGGCTACAAAGAGAAATTTGCCACGTTGTAAGATTCTGGGAGTAGCTGTTCCTGCGCTGCTGCTTGCTCCTCTGGAGGGAGCTTTCTCAGAGCCACTGAGTTAACTTAGGAGTGTGTTTCTACAAAACTTTTTTTATTTTTTTTTTCTACGAGGTGAAAATTGAAACCAAGAGTGAATCATGGACCTAAGTAAAAATGAGACTTGTCAGCCTACCAAAGAAGCAGGTTTACAGCTACAGCACAGAAAAAAACAGGCATTTGACGAAAGTGCAGTTGAGATTTTTCCCTTTGCATTTAGCACGGTCGGGGCGGATTGGAAACACATAGTTTTGGGACAGCCAGGAAGGGCAGCTGGCAGAGCTCCTGTGCTGGGACACTCCTAACGGCGCAGCAGCAGTGGGTGTGTTGAAGTTTTGCTCCTGTGCAGCCATCTCTCAGGTTCCTTTCCAAAATGAAAGGGCACCTTTTGTGGGTGCAAGCAGAGGGGTGCGTGTGCACACTGTGATTCTTGTCTGTGGTTTCAAACATGTGCTGCCAGAAGCTATTTCACATGTGAGGTGGAGCTCTGTATTGCCTGTACATCAATACACTGAACAGCCTAGAAAAAGGGTTTTAACAGTCAACAAATATCCCAGACTTTTGCTTTCTCTCTCACTCTTCCTAAATATGTGCATATATACGATATGATTTATGAAAATATGCATGTGTGTGTATATATATGTAAAATTTTAAGAAATCGTAAATGGCATGCACACAGAAGTACATATGTGTTTGGTACATGCAGTTGTAAATGAGAAATACACAAATGAGATATATTTAACAAAGTATATCTAACAGGGATTAAAGTTAGTTTAAAAATGGGCACAGAAAGTTGCTTTAGGACACAGTTTTTGACCAAGTCTTTGCAGTATGTTCTAACTTTGTAATGCCACCAGGAAGAGATATTATTGTGCTGCTAGGCAAATAAATAAGTGACATAAACACATACAAACAGTGAAGACTCCTGACTACTATCCATAGGTTAGCATCAGTACTTGCTGTGGGATTAATCCCTCCCAGGAGCCCTGGTATTTTGCCTTGTCACTCTATTAGCAGGGCAGGGGCAAGGGATAAAACCTAATCTTTTAGATTCACAACAATCATCTATGCTATCTGCAAGAATGAGAGACTTCTAAAGTTAAAGGAAATTATTCACAGTGATGCATCTAGGAGTAAAACTGAGAAGAATTACATCAGTTTTATTGTACCATTGTATCTGCTGAGACTGTGCTCTCAGTAGAAGTAAATTTGTGAATATAGAGAATGCAGGAAAAATCATTGGGAAAACTGGGAACCTTTGAACTGTTTTGTTTTGGTTTAATTTTTTCTCCAGTTAATCTTTTTTTAAGACCTTCTTTTCCCTATCCCTGTTTAGGCTAATAATCTTCCAAAAGCTATTGCAGCAGCTCACACATTTCTTCTGAAGCATCCAGATGATGAAATGATGCAAAGAAATATGGCCTACTATAAGAGCATACCTGATGCTGAGGAGCATATTAAAGACTTGGAGACAAAGCCTTATGAGGTACGCTTTTTATTCAGGAGAGTCTGCTCTTTTGGAACTGTTCCATTACTCTTCCTATTGGGTGAAATTTAGGGATCCCATTTGCTTATGTGTTCTCAGTTCTTAATCTCCCTCTTTTTATCCTCTCAGTCATCTTTGTTCTGCCTTCTTGATGCATTCAGTAATTCTCACCTCTCCTGCACTTCATTGTTCCATAAATGAGTCACAGCAAATCAGAGAGTGGTGTACCTGAAAGCTGCTACACTGCTGGAGCTAAGCAGGTGCCTAGTTATCCAAATTCATGAGTGCTGTAGTGGCACAGCTGAAAATAGCTCAGACATTTGGCTTTAAGATGCCATTGAAAATCTCTGTCACAGCCTGCGCTTTAGATTCACACCATTGCTTCTCTCCAGCAGGCTTTTCTTTTGATTGGAAATGGAATTACATACTCTGCTCTCTAGGAAATACCTGTTAAAATCCATTAGTCTCCTGTATTTGTTCTCACATCATCTGGAGAGCAGCTCATACAGAAATGTGGAGACATCATTTACTGTATTTGAGTTTACACAACACTTCTCATGGGTCAGTTACTGCTGATTCATTCCTGCCAATTTTTCAGAATCTCTTTGTCAGGGCTGTGAGAGCGTACAATGGTGACAATTGGCGGACATCCATCTCAGATATGGAACTGGCTCTTCCTGATTTCTTCAAAGCCTACGATGACTGCATAGCAGCTTGTGAAGGCTCCCGAGAGATCACAGATTTTAAAGACTTCTATCTTTCCATTGCAGGTGAGTGGTTACAAAACATGAAGGAAAGATGTCCCCAAAGTGCATTTCAGTTTATTCATAGGATTGGTTACCCAAATCCTGTTCCTCAGTTTAGGCCAATAGGAGTTTATTAGATTCACGGAAAACTGTTTGAATTCTGGTGTACATTTTTGCTCTCATCAGTAACATAAATGAGGTCTATCAGGAAATCAGAACAGAGGTCTTGCATTAACATGGAAGTTCTATGTCAGAGTAACATAGATGTGTAAATAACAACTGCTCCATCTGGGTAGCAGTGGTCATCCAGCCAGGTCTCTTGACCATCATTTCAGTATCAGTTTGGCCACCTTTGAGGCTCAGTGGTTAGTTAGTCTGCTTTTGAAATCAGCTTTGTGGTGTGTGTAGGTCCTCCTTGGACCTACAAGGTGCCTCCTTGTGGCATCTCCTTTCTCATAAGTATGACAAGGTTCTGTTGGCTATTTTTAATCTTTCCTACATTAGAATTTTACTAGTAGGTAACATCTATATTTTGTGTGTATAGCAAAAAAAAAAAAAAAATCCATTGCTTTGCAAAGGAAAAGGGACATCAACTTTTTTTATTGCTGACAAAATGGCACATGCACATTTCCTATGCTTTTTGGCAGCGAAAGAAACAAGTAATTTCTCCAGTGCTCTGACAGCTCAGTGATGTTGGCAGTATTTTTGTGGAGACTATCTGCATGTTTTCTCAATAAACTTAGAAATTCTCTTGTGCTTTTTATGTATTAAGTTGCCCTAAGAAAAAACATTCCAACTTTTTGTCCTAAAGCCATAATATGTCTTGGCGAGGGGAAGCTTTTGTGAAGTATGTTTACACATGTGCAACTTCAGTTTTTCATGGTGTGCAGCTGGTATCCACCAGTACAGCTGACATGGAATAGCTATTGCAGGCTATTCCTCAAGCCTTGACTTGCTCTTGGGCAAAACATATAGGTGTCTAGGATAGCAGATACAGAGTGAAGCACAAGTCACAGGAAGTAAAGCAAGAAACACAGACTTTCTTTCCTAGTGGGTCAGAGCTCTGACATCAGGACAATCCCCAAGCCACTTTGAAGAGTAGTGTCTATGCTCACTTGTGGTTGACACTGTCACCCTCTCTCTTCCTCCTTGGAAGGGAAGGACAATTCCCAGCAGTAGTGATGGGAAGGAAAGGCAAGAGTTACTGCATGATGTCACCATCGCCATGTTCATGCATTTCAAGTATTTCACTCTTGAGATAAGAACACTCAAATTTATTTGCACTGCCTGGGCTGAATCATGCTCCTGTTCCAGGGAGAAATATTCTGCCTCCAAGGGTCTGCAGGAAGCAGATGTAGCAGTAAGTGTTAACCAAAAGTATTTGGGTCTTGCACTAGGTATGTATTTATCACTGAGCAGTGAGTTGTGTTAGGAAGCCCTCATTGCATGGGATTACTTCACTGGGGGACTCGCATCTCTGGCTTTAACTGCTGGCTGGAATTGAACACTACTGTGTCTGGAGATTCCACTGCTCTTGTAAAAGATGGGTCTGGGAATTTCATTTGGCCAGTTGTTTTTAGTTAGTTTCAGCAGTTATATTTAGTTAACCTCAGCATTCTTCATGTTAGGAGTTGTCAGGGATGAGAAGTGTTCTTTGTCTTGGTCAGAAATTTGCTGCACAAGCTTAGCTAACTTGCTTTCAGCTGCCAAATGTGGCTAACGGGGAAACTAAGAATTTTAAATATTTCCTTTCCGTGTTGTTGGTGAATGTGATATATCCAGAAAATGCTTGAAACTTTTTTCTGGAAGGTTTTATTGAAATGTATTTTCTTGAAGATAAAATCACCTATAGTCCTATATTGCATTATATATAGCAATTTTTAGACTGGGTAAGCTTGTGAACTTACATGTTCCTGGCTGAAAGTTTTTCTGTGGTGAGCAGCATACTCTCCTCTTTCTTCTCTCAAAACATCCAAACTCTGGGCCCATAACACAGCCATCTCTGGCTGTTTATTTTGCAATCACCTGCTGTATCTGTCTGTGACACAGTTGTACTCAGCAGCATGGGGACCTTATTTGTGCAGTAATGTAATGAAATTGCCAAGGTTTGCAAAATTTAGAAAAGGAAAGAAAGCACTGTGAAGTTTACAGCTAGGACATAATGCAGTACTGTGTAATACTCTATAAAACCCACCAACCACATGCTGCCTGTAGGTGTCAGTGAAACCTAAATGCTCAGTTCTCTGGAATTCCAACTCTGATGCCTTAAAAGTCAGCCACACAGATTTTTACAGAAGGGCCTAGCACCAACACTTGATTCATGCTTCAGATGGAGTTGTAGATTCTCAGTACTTCCAAGCAGCAAGATCCAGATACACAGGACCCAGGAGAGCATTATAAGGCCAAATTTTAATGGGTGACTAATGGGAGTGATTATAACAAGTCACTCTGTGCTACCCATATCCTCTGTTGCTGTTTTCTTCCTTCCAGATCATTATGTTGAAGTCCTTGCATGCAAAGTGCAGTGTGAGAGCAATCTGACACCCATTATAGGAGGCTTTGTCGTTGAAAAATTTGTGGCCACCATGTACCATTACTTGCAGTTTGCATATTATAAATGTAAGTAGTAATTTTTTGTGCTTAAATAACACTGATGTTGGATGATGTGGGACAGATTCCATTCATAATCTTTTCCCTCTAATTTTATGCTTTAGAATGTAAGTAGCGGCCTCCAGAATCTGCATTTTAAGCTGTTCTGGGACCGAAAATCTAAGTTTCCTGGTGTCCTTTGCACCCTGTTATCACTGCAGTTAACAGACATGAGACAGAATTTTTTCCACAGACAAACATACAGAGTATTTAATATTATTTGCTTTTTCCTAGTGATTCTTATCGTCATGTTAGAATGGGGCTAAATGGATTTTGAAGAAAGAGGAGGCCACTTAACAGAAAGTGTAGTGTTTGGTACTCAATGATGACATATTTGATAGGTAAATTAATCAGTGAAAGTTGTGGTTTTTTTGAGGAGCTGCTTGCATTGTGAAGAACACATGTAGCCCTTACAGCTGTTCCTGCAGGCTCCAGTATCAAAGGGAAGACACATGAGCTATGTAGCATCGAGCCATTAATGACTCTTGCTTGTGTTGTTTGACTACACACTTTACACCTTGACTCTTCCCTCTTTATCAATCCTAGTACAGAGAAGTAGGGAGGGGTTTAATCTATTTGTGTTTGTTTTTCAAATGCATGCCCCAGTGCATATCACCAAGCTTTGGGCTGATACTGGGATGCCTGGGAGGAACATTTGGTTAGGATTTTCATAGAAAACCATCAGAGGTTGATGATGATGTTGATTTTTGAATCATGGCCTTATGTGTTTCAGAACAAAAATAGCATATAGTTTTGGGGGAGCAATTTTTTTTTCTTCTATGCAGCTGATGAGGAAGTAGAGCATGGGCTGTGTTTCCATTTGAGTTTTCCAGAGCTTAGATAATAGCAGGAATTTGTTCATTTACCTTACCTGGATTTTTTTGGTGTGTGTGTTTATTAATTAGTGAATGACATGAAGAATGCAGCTTCTTGTGCTGCCAGTTACCTTCTGTTTGACGAGAAAGATGAAGTAATGAAACAGAACATGGTCTATTACCAGTACCACAAAGACAAATGGGGACTTAAAGAGGAGGATTTTCAGCCCAGATCGGTAGGTAAATTACCTAAAATGCCTTCTAGACACATTCAAATATTTCTCTGAAACTCAGTGGGAAAATGTGAGATATTTTCTGGTTCTGGGGTTTAACATGTCCTCCTTTATTAAAATCATATAGAAAGTTGTACACAGAGATGTAGTGTGTCATGTAAACAGTGAATGCCATTATAACTCTTCCCTTTTTGTTGAAATATGCTACGTTAACATATAATATATGATGAGAAGTAAACTCATATTGGTACTTCTCTGACACGTAGGCATATTTATATCTTTATGTACCTTTATAAATAAAGCAGCTGGCCCCTGAAATCTTTGATGATGAAATCTCTGAGTGACATTCAGGCTTTTGTGAATCATTATTTGCCAAAACATAGTTGCCCACTCGCTTGTTATTTCAGGTTCTGTGGGCATTGGAATGTGTCTGAATATGGTAACTCCAGCTAAACTGACTTTCCACTTACTCCATTTAGAACACAGTTGGGTGGATGAGGATGGAAAAAGGCCCAGGACTGTATTGCATCTAATTATTTAAATTAAAATGCTTGCTGTAAAGAAGACACCAGTCCATCCAGCAACAGTTGTCATCTGGCTTTGGAAACCTATTTTAAAAATGGGTTTCCATGCTGTTCTTAAATTTCCATGTCCAGGGAAATTTTACAGCCTGCACTGTGACATCAAATTAGATTTTCCAATGTTTCTTGTTACCAGGATTTAAGTCATGCAGCTAAATTGTGACACTCACTGACTGCTTAGGCATGTCATATGGGCTGTACGACTAGTTAGTCATTAGCAATACATGTTCCACAAATTAAATTTAGTGCCTTCTAGTCATGCCTCTTAGAGCACACATTTTATTGGCACAGTGGGAGCTCAGGCCTGCCCTGCAGGGCCAACTGAGACAAAAAGCAGCAAAAATGCATTTGGTTCTTTCAGGCAGCAGCAGCAAGTCTGAGCTCACAAGGGAGGGGGCTGCTCCTTTGTCACTGCTTTTGGGAACAGAATAGTGCTTTATAACCATATTGGAGACAATGTTTGGTGGTGATGGGAGTGAGGGCTAGCAACAGTATGAAACTGCAAACCATAGACACATTCGGCATACGAGTGCAGAGATGTCAGAACAAGGGCCCTACACATGCACTCTGAATGTTTCATTGATAACTTCTGGAGCTGGGGACTGCAGATAATTTGATTTTAAAATACAAAATATTAAATGCACACAGCTGTATTTTCTTGTACTTTGATCTGTGTAGCTATAAACAGAAGTTGCTGTCCTAATCACTTGCCTTGAAAACCATAATGCCTCTGGTTTATTTTCAAAAAATGGTAATGGGGTGATAGCAACATTTGGCTCTGGCACTAACCTTTAGATGTTCTTGGGAAAGAGGGAGTCTCCTTTGGGGAGTTTTCTTCCCCAAAAGGTGTTAAACAGAATAATCAAAGTAGATGGCAGTTGGTACTCACAAATGTGAGAGTATGAGACTGAGCTACCCTGTCCTGTCCAGACACACAGCAGGGAAGTGAGGAGAGACAGGTGAGTGACCTTGCAGAGTTTCCCTAGACCAGGCTGGGCTGGTGAGTCATTATCATGCAAAACAGCTCAATGTGTCTCTTTCCCAGAACTGCCTGCTGCCATGTGCCAGCACAGGGAGACAGAGGCTTTCTCCTGTCCAAAGCCCACTGGAATGCAGGCACGGGCTGCTGCTCAGCCCTGGCCGTCTCATTCCCTATTCTCAGGCTCGCCAGTGCTTTGAAACATGAGAAGGAGGAGAGTGCTTTGTTCTTGCAGTGAGGGAGCCTGTGCTTAGGAAGATCCACAGAAGAGTTTGGAATACTCTGTTTGCTGTTTTCTTTCTCAAACACTGTGACCCCTGCCTGGGATCTACCTTTACTAAGTCTGGGTGTGACTTCACTGGGATAGTTTCAGGAGGCATGTGATGACACTTACCTGTCTTGCTATCCTAAAGTAATGGAAATTTGGGGTTTTTTGATAGGAGGCAGTTCGATACCACAACATTACCACACTCCAGCTGGAAATGTATGAATTCGCGAAGGAACATCTGATGGATGATGATGAGGTGAGTTTTCTAGAAATGAAATCAGGGTCAAAAAAGCAGCAATCACGTTTAAAGTGAAGATGATATGTAGCTGTAATTCCAGGATTTCACTAATATGGAAAAATCTTCTTGTAACCACGACCAATTTATAATAAATTTTTGTTTGGTAAGTGGAATATAAGAACAAACCCAAAGAACATCATGTACCATTTTAAAAACATGGACAGAATTAACACAAAGGTAAATACATAATACACTGAGCCCACAGAAAAGAAAGGAAACCCAGTTTTTGAGTTGTAACACCAGGGGGCAGAGAAATGGTGCATATATATTTAAACCAAATGTTTTTCTGGGTTTGGTGTTTTGTGGGAGCCAGGAGGGGGTGTGGATTTCTTTTTTTTTTTTTTTAAGTGTTATTTAAATTAGACTTAAAGGTCCTTATGGTTTTGTCCAGAAGTAACCACCTAAATTGTAGTTTTTGTCCAAAGGAAATCTTGTTATCTGTTATTTTTTTCTGCTCAGTGGCATTTTGGTCACCCATTAATGCTTTTTAGATGGTTGGAATTCATGGTCAAATAACATATAATGGCTACTATTTACACTGGAAAATATGTAAGAGGGATTTTTGTATTTTGGTGCAAGAAAAGTAGTTTAATTGTTGAAAGGGCATTTCCTTCCGCAGCTGAAATTAAAGTATAATTTATGGGAGGTTTTGGATTGCCTTTTGCTTTGCTTTTTGCTAGAGGTTTAGAAAAATCTTCAAATGATGAAATGTTGTTGGCATTGACAAAGCAAGAGCTGTGCTCAGTTATGACATGAGGCAAGGGTATCTGTAATGAGCACTGCCGAGGTCTTTTCTAGTTAGAAAAGACGAAGATGGTTTATGTTAAAAATGAAAACACCTTTGCAATTTTTGTTATCCAACACATAGGGAGAGAGAATATTTTACAGCAGAGAAGTAATGTCTGTGCCGCCTTCAGTATTCTTGTGATCTGAAAACGACTCTATGTAAAATTCCATTGCAAGGTTACCAAACTACAGGAAGACTTTCCATTGTGATAAAACCCCCTGAAAGACAGTTTAATAAGCTTGCTTTAAGGTTAAGCTTAGATCAGGACTAGTCTGTATGGATTTTCATCAAGGTGTGAAATACTTGAGCACTTTTTATATTCCCTTGTTGGTTTGTGCTTTGTCCATGATGTTTTCTTACGTTAGGCATCAACTTAATTTGTACTTTTTTCTTTCTTTCCTATCTGCTGCTTCAAAACACAGGGATGAGTGTTTAAGGAGGGGGTGAATAAGTCCTTTTTGAGGGTTTTCCCCATATGTTGGTAGAAGAAGGGGTTATAGAACAATCTTCAGCCTCCATCGCTGTGTGTAGAATAAACAAGCATTCAGTTGCTGGCGTTCATTCCTGTAGCTCCTTTCACCAGGGCAATAACAAATGACCTTGCAGACTGCAGGAGGGTGGTGCAGTGTAAACCTCAGTTAAACCTTTGGGCTGACAAGGAAGTCACATTACACTGGATTATATGTTTGGATTAAACAACCAAAATTACTGGGCCTGCTTATGCTGCAGATATCCCTACCTCATACTCTCTTTGTTTAGGAAAGTTACCATTCTTCTTCTCAGGGGAAAAGCTGAAGGGCTTCTGTGCCCTCCCTTCCTACGGCCCAAAAACCTGTGGGGGATGGAGGCTGTCCATGCCTCTGGCTTGGCTCTGGCTTTTGGTAGTGAACTCATAAATCCCTGGCTACCAGAACTTGTCTTTGTCTGCAGGAGACTTCCAGGGAGTACAGACAGAGCAGGAATAGCACAAAGGTAAAACCACTACCTTGCAGTTTCTCTGCTCTATGGGCAGGACCTGGTAGTATTAGTAGAATTTTTATTTTGTTTAATATTTCTCCTGGCACAGATAGAAAAGTTTGTTCCATAGGAATGTTGAAAACTGATGAAAACCCCAGATAAGGCATTACAGTAAAAACTTTATTAAAAATTGTTAAGGATGGAGGCAAGCTCTCTTCTAAGAGCACTCTGTTTATTTAAACCATGTGCTCCTTGGGCCATAGGCCATACTTTTTGTGAGTTTCTGTAGTCCATGTTTGCTGTTTGTGAAGTTTCTTGTGGGCCAGTAAGATAGCCCGCAAGATAATCTGTAGAAAAAAAATAATTCTTTTTCCCTTGACGGAAGCAAAAGTATTAATGTGGCAAGAGGATCACTTCCTATGTGAGTGTCATTATTTTCAAGTGGAGAATCTCATTTTATCCAGACTTCTCAGTGCTCCTGTATCCCAAATCATCCATGTGTCTTTCTAAATCCCCTCAGCAAAGTGAGGGAAAACATTTGGCTTCTACAGGAATACATAGCAGTGATTGCAGAGGCTGGAACAGGCAGTAATGATTTTTGCATATGTTACTATAAGAAATACTGTCCTGCTTGTGTTACTCTATTAATGTTTTTCCACAAGGAAATGAAAAACTCTTAATTCAAACATCTAACACAGTAGAGGTGACAGAATATTAGTGCCCGTTAGCTACAAATTATTTTTAAGAAAAAGTAATTATTCTTAAATATCCTTGCAGTTTTCCACAGGGAAGTTAAAAGAACATTACAGTGTTGTCATCTTGGTTGGCCATGGATAGACAAGTTTCTTGATTTCTGTTCAGATGTGTAATGTATCAAGGCTATTATGGATACAGCTCCTGGTACTGCACAGATTTAAGTGGCAAACTGAAATGCTGTTAAGAGCCAGACACTCAGCTAGTGTAGATGTAACTCCAACTCCGCACTAATTGTATGAGACATATTTTTGGCCCATAAAATCAGTGTCCTTATGGAATTTTTTGGGGGGAGAGATAACTACTTAGCTGTTCTAAATTACATAAGAACCACAAGTATTTGGCAGGGATGAGCCTACAATATGATTTTTCTTTCAGTACTTAATCAGTAGGTGAAAAGCTGTTGGCAGCTTCGACTCACTTTTTTTGGACCTCTTTCTTTTTATTTGTATATAGTGTATGTTCCACTTGTGTAGTGGCTGAAATTAAAATGCTCTGTTTCATCACATCCATGTAATGCAAAGAAGAATAAGTACTGAACTAATGTGACTGGTGGAAAGAGGACATATGCAACACCATCAAAACACAAGGGCTCCAGTGGAGTACTGATAGCAAATAGTAATCTGAGTTCAGCCTATTTTTCTGTTTGGGAATTGCTAACAGTATACTTTGAGCTTTATTAACTCACTCCTTGCATATGTTCAAATGATTTACACAAGTGTGCTTGTAACAGCAAGCTGTAAATGCAGACCTGTAAACCCTGCCCTGCCTGTGACTTCAGACCAGCACAGCTCCAACAGCACTGCTGCCCTGAGAAGAGCTGGTGGCAGCTTTTTCAGAGAGAGAGTTGCCAGCTAATGGGCATTGTTATGGTCCCTGTTCATCACACACTTTTTAAAAGAAAAAATAAGATGAGGTTGTTTTTTGTTTGTTTGTTTTTTCCCCATCATCATTTTCTGGTGGAGATTCTTCTCATATGGCTGGGTCTTTCTGCTTTCTCCTCTTGCTTCTGTACTGCTGCATGTGTGTCTTGGTCAAAGGTGTTCCTGCTCCCCTTTAAGCCATCATGCATGGGAACCTGCCTGACTGGTTGGGCTTAAATGCCAGGATGGCCCCAAGTTGCAGGTACTGGCATTAGGAGGAACTTCTACTGCCCAGATTCTCTTACAATTCAGCATGCAACATAAAGCAGGCAAGAGAGCATAAGTAGAGCTCAGAAACAAGGCTGCTGGAAGGCTTCTGCTTTCAGTGCAATTGGAGCAATGTTGAAGTCCCTCTGAAATTGGATTGACTCAGGTTTTATAGGTCTTATAAATAAGTTAAAAGGAAAGCACATTTACTGGTTTACTGTAAAATACTACTGTAATAACTGCAGTGTAGTGTAGTCTCCCATAATATATGGGAAAAAACAGTTAAAGGTTCAGAATATATCATTGAAATGAAATGGAAAACTATTTGAGAAAGTAGTTAATATTCATGTAAAAAACAGCTAAGCTCTCTTAATATTGAAGAAAAAAAGCCCTATAAGCATGTGGCAGTTGGTCACACTGTGGACTGAGTATCTGAAAAAGAAATAAATTAAGGGTCAAATAATTTTTCTGCACAAAGAATTGAGGGGTTTTCTTATTTTTTCCCCAGCTAGAATGTGAAGAATGTCCAGTATGGCCTGTACAGCTCATGGAAGTTCTGGCAGGTCTTTGAGGTGGTTACAGTTAACTCTTAGATTTTAACTGAAGCTTAGATCAAGAAACTTTCTTTTGGTCGAAGGCTTAATAAACTTTTCGGGCTGAGCCACTCATTGACACGTGCCTTACTGTTACCCTGAAATAATGTTTTCCCTCTCCAAAACATTACTGGCCAGTGGGCTTTGTGGTGTGTATGTGCAGGCTCTGTCAGGTTCATGGAGCAAATGCCCTCCACAGTCATCCATATCAAACCTTTGCCTTCACTCTTGCAATGTGATTATTTGTTCTTGAACAAAATCTGCTGGTTTTCATAGCCTAATCATTGTGACTACTCCCATTACTTACTAGGGCAGTTACAGGACAATAATTAATTACAGGGCTGCTAGCTCCTCACTTAGAAGCCACTCTTCTCACTACCATAACCTAATCACCTACACCCAGTACATGAGGGAATCAAATCTGTTGCTCTCACTGTTGAACAAGTTTCCAATCACTGAGATCTTTGAACTTTAGCAAAATTTGAATTTTTGCTCTGAAGGACAACCGAGGGACATTTTGTGAGATAAATATTTTTCTTCTAGGTCATAGATTATAAGGAAACAAAGATCTAGCCAATTCTTCAAGCTCTGTGTGTTGTCTCTTAAGGCTGTTAATTGGATGAGTTAGAATAAAAGCTGTTTCCTATTCATTCACTGATAATTACACATAAAAGCTTGTCCATAATAATAATTTTCTGTGGATCTTAATTCATTCTAGAACATTGTCTTTTATTATCTTCTCTGTTGCTTCTGTGAATAATGAGATATTCCACTACAGTACATACAGAATCCCTATAGGAGAGGCCATCAGCAGATCTGCATTGGAAAGTATGAGCTATTACAAGAAAGCTAATTGTGTCCCATAACTTTTCCTGTCCACACTGAGAAAGGGCAGAAGAGATTATAGGTGGAGGCAAGGACCCATGAATGATTAATGCTTGCATTTGCAGAAGGCAATCGTTGCAAGCAGTGGCAAAGTGTCTGGGTCTCTCAGTGGGCAGTGCAACTGCTGCTTGCTACTGTTTTTAAATGATGCTGTTGAAAGAAAGTTGGTGCTGGACCATCAGCCTCAAGTGTGCCATAACAGAGCCAGCTACTTGTAGCTCCTCCTCTTTGCTGTTTTATTTTAATAGTTGGCTAGGAGTCTCCAAAGTACAGTTGTTTTTCTAAAAAAGCTGTGCTTTGTGAATGTGAATGTGACATTTAATGTTGCATGAGGAAGGGCCTGGCCCAATGTATATCATGGTCTTGGACACTCAGTACACTGATATTGTAAAATGCAGGTGAACCCAGTGAGAAGAAATGGTGATGTCCAACTCCAGCTCAGAAGGCTGAATCATTTCTTTATTATAACTATGCTATAATACATTAATATACTATATAGAGGAAGATACTAAAACTACCTACCTACTTTTATAACTACCATATCTAACTAACAACTTGTGACCCTGTTTGTGAGAGTCCAGACACAGGTGGATCTGATTGGCCATCAGGCTCAAACAATCCTCACCAGAATCCAATCAAGCAATCACCCCAGGTAAACAATTCTCCAAACACATTTCACATAGGAAAAACAAGGAGCAGAAATAGAAATAGTTTTCTCTTTCTTTCTCTCTGTGCACCTCTATGAAAAATCCTGAGAGAGAGAGAGAGAGAGAGAGAGAGAATTGTTTTACCACACACTGAGGTACTAAGTGAGGAGTTTTGCAGTCTTCTCCTTTTTAGGTCTTTTTTTTTTTCCAGTGCTCTTGCTTTTCATATGACGGTGCCCCAGTCTTACTTGTGTGGGTTAGCTTATTCAGAATTGACCAAGAACTCTGTTTTAAGATTATTTTTTATTAAAATCCACCTACTCACATATCCTTGGTAAAATCTTCTTGAATTAATTACTGTGGCACACAACTTGTTCTTTCTGTCTATGCCTCTATTTCATTGTTAATCTACACCAAGAGTGCTCACTTTGCATATCCAACAGATAATTAGAGGTTCCAGTTGGACAGATCAGGTTCTCTGATTCCTCCTGCCACTCACACTAGTCTGGGAACATTACCCTTTTTCTGCTCGGTATCACATCTCTCGTATTTCAGGCTATACCTGTTCCATCTTTTCCCATATATCCTTGGTCTGTCAGTCCCGCTTTCCACTGACCATCCCTGGACTGGGAGAGAGAAGAGGTTGGAAGCACAGGGAGGGAGGTTGTGGGGTACCACAGAGCTGCTCAACCCGTACCTGGCCAACCTGGAGGACATGACTGTGGACTGAGGGCCGGGCAGGGAGGAAATGCTTCCCTGCAGCTGAGCAAGCAGCCCACGTGTGTGTACTTCCCACTTGTTGGCTGCCTATCACTCCTGTACTGGTCTGGCAGCAAACCCTTCTCTTCCTGAACTAGCCAGACTTCACCTCCTGACATCCTTACCTAGCAGCCAGACATCTGCATCACCCTTTGGGCCATGGATTGCTCACCACGATTGGCATCAGCACTGGGCTGGAGCGGTGTGTTTGTGTTACCTGCCTTGGAGCTGGTGGCCGGTGTGCCCTCGGTTAGCTGGCAGCAGAAAGAATTATGGGTTTGCAGCCAACTTTGCATGGAAAATTGGATGTTCTTCCTGTAAAGGGAGGGAGGAGCCAAAGAGCACAGCAGGTGAGAGGAGGGACTCTGTCTCACTGAGGGAGTAAATTGTATCAAAGACTCATTTCAGCCTCCAGGTCTGCAGGCATAGATCAGCACAAAGTTACTGGATATCAGCAGACAGAAGGCTTCTTTCCCTGGAACAAACACCTGTGGAATATGTACTGAGTTCAGCCATGCTAGATGTCTGGTGCAGTGTGAAGTGAGTGCTAATGGGACAAGGACAGTGCTGGCCTGGTCACAACTGCCTGTGTGACAATGTGATCATCTCCTCTGAGGCAGAGTTTTCACCTTTTCATTGGGCTGCCAACCCCTCTAGTGACAACTTGCAAATGTTTCACATTTTGATTGTGAAGGCACAGGCAAAAATATTTTAACTGGGGTTTTGTCTTTAATCTGGAGATTTTGCCTTTTCTGAAATAACCAATGTCCAGGCAATTACTCAGTTGGATTGCAACATATTTTATGTATATTGTTTCAGCAACTGTTTTTATATTTTTGCCATATTTCAACCTCTCTTATTCCTTGGTACATCTAATTAGACCACAATAGCTTCTGCAATGTTTTCCTTTAGATCTCGGTTTCAGACACTAGAGATTTCAGATTTCAGGTTTGTTTAGGGTTTTTTTCCCTAATATTGTTGCATTTAAATATGCTTTTTCATTTCTTACATGTTTCTGGATTTGAAAACATACCAGAAATAAAAACCTTGAATTTTGTCTGTATGTTGTGTGTCTTCTGTCTTAGTGATGTGTGACAATAATATGTTGGATAATTCAAAGCACAACAAATTGCCATCCTTCAGGACTTGCTAAAATAATTTCAGTTTCAAAATCTTGGTGGTCTTTTGAGATGGAACTGTGAAGCAGAGAATAAGAACAGCAGTTATTTCAGCCATCTTTCCTCCTGCTTTTATTTTTGTTTGCTTAGTTTCATTATTTCTCTCCTGACTAGTCCTACTTCCTAAAAGTGTGTTGTTAATACTTTTTAATCACAATATCCCTAATACCATTATTGAATTCCAAAAAAACCCAAAAAAATTCTCCATTTCCTCATATTGTTTTCATTGGCAGAGTTTTAATGCCCTTTTCTCACCAGAACAGAAAATGGTAACATTTTGACTCTCAGAATGTGTCTAGAAGATGCTGTCTTTTGAAGAAATGCTTATTTAGACAAAAATGCCCTAAAAATGTAATTGGGATTGTAAACATCAATTGAGCAGACTCAGAAGTCCAATACAGTTCACAGACTTGGAATGGGTGGTGAAGTAAAGAAGGGAAATGAGCATCCAAACAAGGATAACTTGCTTTCAACATAACTGGTATAAGTTCTCATTAATTTAAATATGAGAATGAGTACAAGCTGATCAGGTTTTCCAGCAGAAAATGACAATTTATTTTGGAAAAAAACCTAAAAAAAAAAAAAAAAACCAAACCAAAACCTTTTTGGAAAGTAGTTTTCTGTCAAGAAAGAAGGGACAGAAAGGTTTAAAGAAAACAGAGTTAAATTAAGAGTTTATTAGAACATTGTAGTTACTAGAGTGAAAGGTTGGAAATGTAGCATTGAGCATCTGCATCTCTCTAAGTTGTATCCAAAACTGAAGATGGGCACAGGTATTCCCACAGGGTCTCAGGCAGTGTTTCTGAACTGTGCATGGAAAGCAAACCAGAAAATACTGGTGTTTCTGAGGGTGCCAGCAGACGGGCTGTTACAGGCAGTTTTGAGTAGTAGGAGATGCTGCTGCAGTTGCTGTTGACCACCTGCTTTTCACCACTTGAAGGTGTTACCTTGTGCTTGAAGTGATCACAGAAGGTTCTAGCTCAGTTACTGTAGTAACTGAGTACTCAGGCTGGAATGCAGGAAGACATTTTACTAAGGTATAGGACATAGAACTATGTTAGGAGTAGTTTAAATAAAGTTGTGTTGCTACATTGTGTTGGTGCCCTGTGTTAGCAGAGTGGAGCTTGTAAATTTTCTGGTCTGAATCTAAACCCAGTGTATTTGTTTCCAGTATGGAAAACATTCTAGTATCTCTGGTTCTTCACATTTTTGCTGCATTGAAGCATGGCGTGTGAAGATCTGTGGTTGAAAATGGAGAAGGTGTGTTTTGAAGGGTGTGACAGGGGACATAAACAGTTAGAGCAGACATACAAAGTCAAAGTTAATGGTTCTACGAAACACTTTGGCTTTGAATTTTGAAGCTTTCTAAATTTTTTTTTTAATGTTTTATGTCATTCTAACAACTTCTTAATTTAACAGGTGCTTTAAACTTTTATTCCTCTCTAAGTTTGAGGATTTCATTGTCTGTTTAAGTATCTGTAAAAGTATGAGAGAATTTACTGTGACGTGTATAACTTTTCCTCCTTTTAAGGTCTATGTCGCTGCAAGTCTTGTGCTATGCCAGTATGGGCCATTTACCTGCAGTTTATAGATTTGTTGCACTAGTGTCTGCATGGAGGGTATTAAAAATATTTGCACATGTATTATTACAGTTTATTTTTTTATTAAAATAGCAGAAATTTCCCACCAATTTTTGGGGTTAATTTATTTCTGTTAAATTTAATAATTTCTAGGGTGAAGTTGTGGAATTCCTTGATGAGCTGTTAGAAGTGGAGGAAAAGAAGGAATCCTGATGAGTGAAACCACCACGAAGTATTTTACAGAAGTGAAGACTCACCATTGCTCCTTACTATTATTTTTGGTCACCTGTAGTTCCAGTTAGATATACCTCAAAGGTGCTTCTTTAAGCTGCACCTTTTGTCCCAAGATCCACTCCTGAAAGGTCACTTCCAATGCTGCATTGACTCTTCTGTGAGCATGGCTTTTCACCGTGCAGAACTGGTGTACATGAGCTTCCCGCTTGAGCTTTCTTTCCCTTACACAAACACAACAAAACAGAGTATTTCTGTTTCCTGGGATAACACTAAGGTTCCTCATTTCGGTTCTGTTCTACTAAGTTGTAGCAGTACAGCTAAATTCTCAAGAACTTTTGTCAGATTATGAACTGTGAAAGACATAACAGTTCCTCTCTCTGAGCTATGAATTGTATTATTTATATATGTCTTTTTATGTGATGGTGAATAAAGTGATAATGAATCCCAGTGCACCTGAAAGATATTAAGGTACATTTAAATAGCTGAAATAAGGTGTTTAACAAAGCACAACTAATGATCTTGTAAGCATTGCTTAAAGAATTCTGAAAGCAGTGTTGATCTTTCTTAAAAGCTAAATTAAATTCCACTATGTGAAACTGAGAATAAAAATAATTTTTTCTTCCTACCAGTTTTTAGTCTTTCTGTTGAAATAGCCTGTGGTCCCTGTTGAGGTGGGGCCCGTCTTGTATGAAATACTGATGATTGATGAATTTAGTATTCTCTTCTGTAAAAGAATAGTTTGTGTGTTTTTTTCAGCCTGGTGGGACTATCTGCATAGTTTTCATCCAAAGGTAAGTGCAGGTGGATACTGAGGTGATTTTCAGTAGAATAATGAAAAATATTTACATGTGAATTTCTGTCCTTTTTGTTAACTGTACAGAAGAGTCCAATACAAAAGTATTGGTACATACCAAAAAATGGTGTGATAGAGAAGAGTAATGAATTAGTGCCTAAGTCTACTGAAGACCAAAAATCCCCTTGAACTCAGAGAAGGATACAGGATTTCATCCTGTGCTTTCCTCTTTTGTTTTCAAGGATCAAGCCCTGCAAGTGGTTTCATCCTGCTTGCATCAAGAGATGAACCTTCAGTGCAAATGAGCATCCAGATGAGCATTCACCTCCTATGATGGAACTGTAATTCAGCTGAATGGAAGTGAATTACAAGCCCTTAATCAGCTTTGAGTTTTTAAAAAGGCAAAGCATGATCTACATTAGCTTGCCAAGTTGTTGCTGCTATAGTTTATATAAGCTGTAGTAGTCCACACTATTGAGTGTTTATAGGGAATAAGGAGAATGCATAGGATGAGGTTTCAATGTCCTTCAGCACATGACAGCAATGAAACATTTGAATTTGAGTGTGAAAGGTGTTTGGAAGATCAGATTGGCTTTTTTAACTGTTTTAATATAAATAACAACTAATCCACTGAAGTTGATGGGCAGACTGTTTTAATCTCAAAATGAAAATCCATCCAGAGCCTTTTAACTTTAGGAGATTTGCCCAGCTTAGCTTGTGGTAAGGAAACCAAAATCTGGCTTGCTGTGTGCCTTGAACTGACAGAGGGTTGTATGTATCATATTTCCTCATGGTTTTATTCTACACAATATTAGCACTCCACTCATTGTAATTTTATGTAAGAAATGAAATTTGCTTTTAAAAGTTCTTTACAAGCAGTTGAGTGTAAACCATCACTTCACCTCATGAAATACATATATCCTACTGGGGTAGCTTCTCCAATTTACCCTTAGTTTTCTCTTGTTGGAGGTCTGTGTATGCTCAAAGGAGAGGTTCCTGCTCCGGAGTCCCCTTTTGTCATTCTGCCTTCCAGCCTGATAGACAAGTCCAGATTTTGTCCTCAGGAGCTCAGTCAGTGATGATGGGAGACCTCATTGCAGTCTACAACTTCCTTTTGAGGAGAAGAGGAGGGACAGGCACTGATCTCTATGGTGACCAGTGACAGGACCCAAGGGAATGGCCTGAAGTTGTGTCAGGAAAGATTAAGGTTGGATATTAGAAAAAGATTCTTCACCCAGAGGGTGGCTGGGCACTGGAACAGGCTCCCCAGGGAAGTGGTCACAGCACCAAGCCTGACAGAGCTCAAGAAGTGTTTGGACAATGCACTCAGGCACATGGTGTGACTCTTGGGGTGTCCTGTGCAGGGCCAGGAGCTGAACTCCATCATCCTTGTGAGTCCCTTTCAGCTCATAATATTCTGTGATCCTGTGATTCTATGACAGCCAATAGCTTCATCTTTGATACTCTAGCATTCAAATCCAGAAATCCCACCATTAAAGGGTGTGGAGCTGGTTAGAGATGGATGTACATCTACATTTGTTTAACAGCATTTTTAGTTTACATTTTTGCTATCACCGTTTACCAAACTGACTTCAGAGCTCTGCCAAGCTCTGGCTGTTGCCTGGATTTTTGTTTCTGTAGTGCCCTGTGGTGTCCCAGCTCCTGTGTGCTGTCTGTAGGTACTGCAGCGCAAAGGCTCCAGAAGTGATGGTTGTAATTCAGGTTCTTGAGCCCAAGGTGTCCCATGACTGTATGTCCTGTGTGGAAATAACACGTGCATAAAACTCCTAATCAGGTGTTGCCTGTTGGTGGAGCAAGTAGCATAGACTGCAGTACGTACAAGATGAGAGAAAATAAGATCCAATTTGTTTTCCACCCAGAATTATTTCTCTCCAGTTAAAGAACTCCATTCCCCTTTCTAACACTAATTGTCTGAGATTCCTATTGTTTTTTAAAGAGCAAAGGACATGGTAAAATTCTGCCATTTTTTCACTCCACCAGTAAAAACTAAGCACCAGAGTTACCTGTTTTGTGATTCATTTGACTTTAACAGATTACAGTGGGAGCTGTTACGTATGTTTGGTGCCTATAAACCCTGTTTTTTTCCTCTTCATTGAACTGTTTTTCAATGGTTATTGCAAGTCTCTCAGGTGTTATCAATTTTCTGGCAAGCTTGTGATTTGGTCTTCAAAGCTTCCTTACGTTCACACATTTCCTCAGCTCTTCATCTTGCAGCTAAACTCCCCTCCCATTGTGCCTTCTCAGGTGAGGATTTCATGATTGACTAAGATGTCCATTAGCCAATAATTTATTTTTCTTAAGCCTGGTTAAAGTAAGTCTGATGTCCTTTACCATTCAATTTAACTTGAGGAGGCAACTGATACTCTTGCGGCCTTGTGAGATGGCACTGTGATCCCTTTTTTGTTTTCAAGTGTCTGTGGATTTTTTTCTGGCTTTCCTAATTTCCACTACTTATAGTCCCAAGCCAATTCCATCTTAATAAGTACAACTAATTCTCAAACCCTTGTTCTTTTCTAATGAGAAAACAGTTCTTCAGTATTTATTGTGGCTTTTTAAAGAATTCTCAGGTTCTTTTAACTGATTTTTCTTTTCCTGCTGCTATTGTTAAATGCCAACATTTACATGTAACTGTAATAACTAAGTGTCTCTTCTTCCACTTCTCTGATCCTGCCAACTCTTCTTGGGAGGCAGTGGGAATATTCTTGCCTCCTTTCTGCCACCCCAAATTCCTGCAGTTGTGAGTCTGCCTCAGATGTTAGCAGCTTCTGCCTAACCGGATGGGATATTTAGATTTGTCTCCACTTTTGGCAGTGTTTACAGTGTGATGATGATGCTCATGGGAACATCATCTTGCTGAACGCACCATGTTCATGTGACAGGTTTGAATGCAGCATTGGTACTGTGTCTCTGTCCACCTTGGCGGTAGTATTGCCTGTTGTAGAGCTGTACAGCTACAATTTTAATAATATTCACATTTCTAACAGCAAAGCTGGCTATCTTGGTAGCTGCTGTTGGCCTCTGATGCTCTGTCAGTGCTCACAAGGAAGTCTGCAATAATTCCATCTGCACGTTGTTCCATCACCACTTAGAGGCGAATGGTGGGTGAAGTCTTTCTTCTGGCAGATTCCTAGCACAAGAGTCTGCATGCATGTGAGTCCTGAGTTTGTTTTCTTATTGAATGGGGTGCTGCATGACCAGGAACTGCTTGGAAGTGGAAGGTTAAACTGAGTCACAAACAGTGTCACACTGAGGTAGATATTTGTTTAGATGAAAAACACAACCACTGGCTGTCAGGACAGTGTTTCTTATGTAAGCAATAAAGCTTGGGTAAGGGAAGACATGCACAGGTTGAAAATCAGTGCGTTTCACAGACTCTGCTAAGAGAATAATCCTTTTCAAATTAATGCCTACTCTTATTGATAGCAATTCTTTTTATTACTGGCTCCTTGCGAATTCATCCTCGCAAATGGCAACATCCATTAAAAAAGGAAGAAGGATGGTAGTGATTTTTCTACTCAAAGCTTAATTATGCTCCAATAAAAGAGCATTTCAGGCTCCATATTTCTGTGCCTCGGCAATTCCTATTGCCAACAAAATCAACTATGAAAAACAAATACTTTTAGAATGATCACTTCTGGGCAAATTCAAAGGGAATACAAATGTCCTGCTGGGCCCTTTCATTTGCCGTAGCAATCCTGCAAGCAGATCTTTATTAGTTCTGTTGACAGGGCACGAGCCAAAAGCAAATTCAAATTGCTCCGTTTTCCAGGGCTTTACTGCTTTGGAATATAAACCCAAAAGTTAGTCAGTTGATGTTCTTAGTTCACCCAAAGAGCCCATCCAACCAAGGAGGTGTCATTTCTCTATGCTTTTCAGACAAACTATCCCCCTGAAAATCTGATAGTATGTCCTGCTTTACAAAGTTCTTTCTCAGTAGACTGTTGCCATCAATACCCACCATTTATCTTCACATCCTTTACAGTGAATTATTGGTCTGGATTGATAATGGAGGCACACTTAGAAAATCTTTCCATTTCAAGGGAGTCTTCCTGAAAAGGGGTTTAAATAGCGTACAAATTTTACAGCTCTGAAAATGGAGTTGTGATTAGACAAAGATTTGTTGGATTGTAAAAGTACAAGTGTTTATTATGGCTGGTACTGAGAATAAACAGTTGCCTGCATATGCCAGCTACTATGGAAATATGTTTTTAAGTTCTAATGTGAGCTGTAAACCAAAGCTACTTCAGTTAAAAAAATTCAATACTTAAACTGTGGGGAGGAGTAGCCAGTGCCAGAGAAAACATTCCCATTTAATAATGTTTGAACATAGAGCTGTGATGCAGTTTGTAGCAAGGCAGTGAGAAAAACCCACAACTAATCCTTCATTGCAGCTGTCTGAACTTTTGGTCGTCTGCCATACTTTAAACAGCAACTTCTTTTTCCTGGTGACTCAAGACTTGAATGACCTAGTGTGGAGAGTTTAAGCTCTGTACAAAAAAGGAGTTAAGTAAGAAATAGCCAAAGTAAGTTGAGTTGCACACCCCAGCAAATCAGGGGTTTGTATCTTAAGTCCTCTTCAGTGCCTAGGAGAAAATATTAAAATAAATAGATACATTTTTATTTATTTATTTTTGGCAAGGAAATATTCAGTGGTTTAGGCATCCATCTCTCCTCCTTCCCCTCTTCTCTCTCCTTAAAATACTGATGTTATATGGAAATTAAATTCTGTAGAGAGTTTGAATTTTGAAGTTTATAAATGCTAACCTTTTCTATAGAAAAACTTTCTAAGTTTTCTTTGATTATTCTTAACTTCTTCTTCCCATTGATATATCTCATGGGTGGGTCTTTTCAGCATAATGAAGTAACAAATATGCTTTTTCTTCCTGATAAATTATTTGGCAAAGTTATGAAACTTGCTTACTTTCAAGTGGAAATAGTCAGAGAAGTAATTTTATATGGCTGTTAACTTTAAAGGAAAATAAAAAACGGGGTTTCTGCCTTTGCCCCATTCTCACTATCACTTATCTGAAAAGGTTTAAACACTTAAGTATTATCCTGAGCTGGTGGAAACCCTGTAGTTTGACAAGTCTTATGATAGTGTAATCATTTCTTATTAAGGGTAGTTTTTAAATGGTCCTTCATAGCTACATATTCTGATGTTTTGCTGATATGTATTATGTTTTATCTTTGCATTACAAATTATTTGGTATTAAAAAAAGGTAAATAATTGAAGAAAAAAATCAATCTATGCTGGATCCAATGCCCATGGCAACAAATCTCCAGTATAATAGCTTTTGAGGTATAGTAAGCAATAAGGCAGTACAACACAATAACCACATATTGCTAGGACAAGCACAGAAATTGAGGGAATTTCAGCCCGAGAACTTAGCAAACACCTAAAATGCATGAAACCCAGTGTTTCTGTACAAGGGGGAGCAACCTGGTTTTGGTTGCATGGGTTTCAACCCCCAAACACTGCCTGTAGCTGTGATGTCACAACCCACAGTGTCACTTTTCAGCCTGCTGAAGCAAACTTGTACAGTCTCTGTCCAGACACCGTAGCATAAGGTGTGTATGAAATGGGGGCCAAGTTAATAGGTTAACAAAGGAAAGGAGAGGAAAGGGAGATGATATCCCAGTCTTGACCCCAGTGGGAAAATTCTGACAAGCCTGTTGTAATATGTGGTTTCCCTAGAAGAGAATTATACATAACTTTTATCACAGAGTACCAGATCAATGGCTGGATATCACCATCACAAAAGCACTTCTGGTATTCCCCCCATTTTTTTCCTCTCCTGATTTCAACATGCAGCTGGCAGTTTCAGCTTTGATTTCTAATTAATTAATCTCCTACTCTATTTTGACCTTATCATGTTAAGATTTCATATTCATTGTATGATGTGTGTATTTTTTGCCATTCCCATTATCTGTGATTAGCCAAGTTTCACACACAGAAGGAAGTTAAATGTAAAATTGAAGAGCTGTTTATCCCCATCTGTTTATTAGTCTTCCCAAACTCCCTGGTAAAGTGAATAGAAACAGATGATGCTACAGAGGAGGATGGATGCTCTAAAGCAGAACTGGGCTGGCAGTCTAACTAAACATTTTTTAGCTAATATTTTTAATATCAAAGCATCTTCTACAAGAATTATGAAAGTAACAGGCCTATCTTTTCTCCATAAACTTGTGGGTAAACTGGATGATTTGCACAAAAACACACGCAGACAGTTCCTTTCCTGGTGTTTTTGTAACTTGAGTTTTATTTAAATACCTCCAAAGCATTATGTTAATGTACACTTTCTTCTGGTTCATGAATAGTAAGTGTTTCTAAGTCTCAAATAAGATCCTTGTACAATTTGTGTTTGTAATTATATTTTGAGTCTCATTTTTACATGTTCACTTCCTGGGACAAATAGAATTGACTTTTCATTTAGAATCATCCTACACAGAACTGTAACACCTACTTGCACCTTTCAGTAAAGCAATATTTTTAATGGATGTTCCTGTGTTTATTTTTCAGCATATTTCCATGGGATTACAGACGATATGTTTTAGTTGAGTTAACAGTCACCATAAAGTTGCTTGGTGTGAAATCCATTGTTGGGTTTTTCTTTTTTAACTGCTTTAAAAAATAGTTTACAACAGAAATTTTGAGTTATTTCATAGTGTAGAATGCATTAAAAGCATAAAGTCATGCATATGTCAGAGACATATTTACAAATCTGTACAGTTTCTGTCATTTTTATTTACTGTGGCTCTTGCCAGGCAACAAGATTCAACTCTTACCCCTCTGAGGTGAAATTCTCCAAGATAACCCATAGCCATTGTCTAAAAGTGCTTTGTTTTGCTTACCAGCCCTGAGATTGATGGCTGCATGTAAGATGGGCCCAATTCTGCACTCCATTTCATAAAGCCTACCTTCCATGGAGTTAGAGGTGATTACCACTGCGACTCAAGCCAGAGCATGGAATGAACTCCACCCAGGCACCTTTTCTTACTCTTTGACTAAGGCTGAATGGCAGATGAATTTATTTCTGACCTGCAGATTATTCACAGTTGCCAGACTTCCTCTTGTTCATTCAGAAATGTAAGGAAGACCTCATACTAAGCTTACACGAACTATGCTAAGAGATTCTAGAAAACATGTTCCCCTCTCTTCCTGTTTATTTTCAGAACTGTTGGAGATGGAATGTGCTGTTGGAAAAGCCTCAGTGCTTTTATACCAACATCCAGTCTAGAAGCTGAATCATTTTATCAACTAGATGCAATTTATTTCTTTCCCAGGTCTGCTTTATCTTTCAAACCACAATAAGCAGTATGCAAAGGGGCTGCCCATCTCCCAGAGCCAATGTCCACCCCTCCAGCCAATGCAAGAGCAGAATGGTGAAAAATCAGTCCTTCTACACAGTTCACATGGCAAAAGTATTACACATGGCTTCAGTTGCCAGAGGTACTACTGGCTGTGAATTAAAGTTCAGTATCTTGGTCAGTCAACATTGTGTCCAGAAAGCAGCCGTTTTTATGTAGGGTTCCCCTGGAAAGTGCTTTATTAGTGTTTGGCTCTGTAATGAGAGGCTACTCATCATAACACCTACATTCAAAGGTGCTCTGACTCCTCTCCTGCTCATGCTCAAGGAAGAATGGCACTTACAGTATTCTCTGAATTCCAGGGAAACATCATCATTTCTACAGGAAGATTAGTTATAAGAATGGCATTTCTTCACTAAGGCTAAAAGAACACCTTCCAGAAAAGTAGCATAATGATCCAACATTTGTGGCTTGTTAAATTCACAACATTGAAGAAAATGACCTTAGTAATCATTGCAATACTATCCATTAAAGTCTGGTAGCAAATAGTTTTTCTTTTTAAGACACATCAAGTAATAATTTGTTATGGTGGTTTATCCTGACCAGCTTGGGCAGGTTCCAAAAAAGGAGCAAACACCAAGTGTGTGGTTGCTCCAAAAAATCCTTTTTCCATTCTTCCCTCCTTCTTTTCCTCTTCCACTGAGAACAGACCAGAGGCCTGACCAGCCCTACCATTACATTATAACCAGGTAACACAGAAATTAATCAATTTATTATTAATAGGAGCAAAATGCAAAAGCGGAACAAATTGAAGATGTACTACTGAGCACACTGTGTCCTGCTGGTGTGTCCAAAAGACCCTTGTGATAAAAATGTACAGATTCTTTAGCTCTGAAAAGTTGAATATGCTAGACTGCAATTTCAAAAGGATGAAATATTTTCTGTCTTCTATGTTCTTCTAGCATTCTTTTTTCTTCTGCTTTCTGCACTGCTGGATTTTAGCATCCATGAGTCAAGCGGTTCTTCTAGTATCAGTATGTTTTTTCTTCTGATCTCTGCCAAAGGCCCCTGGTTACACTTTCTGCATTTCGATGTGCTGGTGGTGGTAGTGGTGGTAACAATGATGTCTGGGCTGACACCTTCCATTTAGTTTATAAACAGAATTTTTCTGCTGCCTTTTTTTGAAAAACCACACTGCCAGAACAGCTGCAACCAGTAACAAGGAGAGAAGAATCACTATTACTGCTATGATAGCGCCTTTACTGGACTTGGGACAATCCTCTCCCTCACATGGCTCAGAAGTGGGGGTGGGCTTTTCTCCAAGGCTCTGGGTGAGATTTTCTTGCTCAGCTAATTCCTGGGAAGCTGTGTCAATAATAATGTCTGGAGCTGGTGCAGTGGTTGCTACTTGTTCTGGGTAGGTGGTTGTGTCTCTTGGTTTTGTGTATGGAGTGTGACTGGAGGGGCTGACGGTCACAGAGGTTTCTGACATGGGTGTTTTTAAGCTGTTGATGTCAAACAGCATTGTTGTAGTGGGCTCCTGAGTCACAGTTTCCAGAGATGTAGCCGGATGTTCCCACATGGCATCATCATAACCCCTGCTGACATTGAAGTTTTCCAGACCACTCATTGATGTAAGTGGTGACGCTGTCTCTTCAGCTCCTTCATCATCTACCACTGTTGTTGCTGCCAAAATCTCTGTTAGACCTTCCTCTGGAACTGGGCTGCCATTTCCTGATTTTCTAACTTCCACGTGATTTGGCCGGTCAGTCGTGAGGATGATGTCATCTTCAGTTCCCATCGAACCATCAACTTTATCACCCTCTTCATCATCCTCTACCACCTCTTGTGTTACTGGATATCCATCTAACCACGACTCGTCAGTGATGGCAACTGCATCCATCGCTGTCTTTGTATCATTAGTTGTGAGAATGGGTCCAATGGGGAAATCCTCACTGTCATAAAACATTTTGGCACCAGGTTCGTCATAGACTGTCTTCACACCAATGTGGTTATCACCTTCAGAAAACTGCACTTTAGTGGAATCATCTGTCTCCTTCTCTGGTTTGGGCTCACTGAAAGTTTCTGGTGGAAACCAAAGCAAGTTTTTTTGGCTGAGGAGTGACACAGGGGACTCAGTTGGTGCCCTGCTTCCTTTTTCAGAAATGTCTGTGTGCTGAGTAACCCCTTTGGGACTTACAGTTCTTCCTTCCTCTGAAATTTTACTGAAGGAAAGCTGTATTTGCTCCTGCTCAATTTCCTCTTTGCCATTGCCATGTTCATTCTCAGCAACAGGTATTGATCTGTCATCAGGAAAGTTATCTTCATAGTCAATGTGTGCCTCGGTTTCATCTAGGAAAAAAACCCAAAAAACTCATAAGCCAACATTTCATTCTCTGTCAAAGCACTGAGCTCATTTATTACAATAATCCAAGAAGAAAGGTGCAATGTGAAGTGTGTTCTAGGCAGTATTTTTCATTCTGTTTAATTATTTATTTGAAAAGGGCATGGTCCTTGAGCTGATACTCAATTTCAAGTTTTTTTTTTTTTAAATCACAATAGGTGTCAATGCTAACTGCTAATATCTTACCTTTCCAGATTTAAAAATTAATATAAATAACTCACTGTCTGCAGTTAGAGGACTTCCTTTGCTTATTGTTTTCTCAAACTTTTTCTTTCCCTAGTATGACTCTTTGCAAGATTTGAGGAAAAAATTTCATTTTATTCAATCAAGAAATGTGTGTGGAGAGAAAGATATAGCAAATATTAACCAATTACTAATTGGTAATTAAAAAAAATAGCCAAGACAAAAATAAAAATTGTATAGTAACTTCATCCCTTTTGAGCCAGATGATTTTAAAGAATTATGTTTAGTACCTTATGCTCAAGATATCAAGGCACATTCTTATCAGTATATTGCTTTTCTTCAATCACCTTGGTGTTACAGTGGTGCAATGCATGGGGCCAGAACAGTATTTTTTATTCCATAAGAGCTCTTCAGAGCTGACAGAGGTAGATTCTACCACCAAGGCTGACACTGAGTTCTGCTTGTTTTCACCTGAAGAAAGCAAGATGCACTCTGCAAGGCTAGAAAACTCTGTCTCAAACACTTAAACCCTAACACTTAGCTAACATGATAATCCTGTCTGTTGGTAATCAACTCTCAGGCTTCCAATTTTAAGGAATTAAATGTTGCCACAGAGAAAAGTGAAAAAAAATGAACACAAAACAAAATTGGTAAAAAAACTGAGTGCAAAGAGGGGTAGATTCATTACACAGCTTGGGTTTAATTTAGAAATACTCAACAGACTTACCACGGATAGCAAAATAGACTTAACTCAAAGCACAAAGCTAAATATTTGAATTTGAATGGAATAGTGCATTGTACTTAATATTTCTTCCACTATTCTAAAGCCTTAGCTCAAAGAAAAAATTTCCAAACTAGACAGGGTGGTTGATTTTCAGTTCACACAAATTTTACTCCATAGAAAGTTGATGTAATTTCTGAGATTTATGCTTGCATTAAAAGTCATAAAAAATAGTGCCTTGGGATATGGAAAATAAACTGAATCATGGTGAGAATTTTTCTTTTTAAGAGGGTGTTTAGTCTTTTATGAAGACTGTGAAGCAATAGACCTGGCACGACATGGGAAACAAGAAATTAATAGGAGAACCTGTTTTACAGATCACTGCATTCGTAAGCCCTTATCTTTTTTTGCCTTTTTACAGTCAACCAATTTTGAATTACATTTTCATCTGGGGCCCACCTCAATTTCCGCCTGAGTCACATTCTCCTTGGAGACTGCTACCCAGACTTCTGGCAGAGCCATATTTGGTCTATTCTTAAGAAAGATTAGAAATATTGTGAAACCAGTCCGACCAAAACCACTTAGTGGTGATACAGCTCACACCAGCTCACTTTTTGCCAGAACAGCTTAAGACAGGTGCCAAAACAGAATGAGCATTAGCAAAAGGTATTTTCCTTGGAATAGCGTCTGGGTCTACCAGAAACCAAAGCAGTTATGCTAAGGAAACCCAAATGTGTGTCCCAAATAGCCTGCAGAGAGTTAATGCCTCTGTGAAAACTATCATGTTGGAGAGCTGGATGTTCTTAGCAGGTCCTCTCATCTCACAGGAAGTGCCAACAACAGACCTCTCTCCCTCCTGGTCCCAGTGTTGTCATCTGCTTGTGTAATCCTCTAGATCCTCCCCACCCTCTCCAAAGCAGGAAAAAACTTCTGTCTCGTTCAAGGATGATTTAACAGTCAGGGGAATACAACTCTTAGAATGGAAATCTTCCTGGTAGGACTCTCACTTTTCTAATTAATCCTAAAATCTTTTCCAATAGTATTTCAGACTTTTGCAAATGAATGGAGGATAACTCTGAATACCAAGGCACTTTAGCAACATATTCATGAAGCTCTGCATGGCACTATCCATCACAATGCAGCACTTCTGCTAACTGTCAAACATTAATCTCAATTTATCCCTTCTCTTGCTTTCACTTTAGAATTTTTCTATCGGGCTCTTTTTGCATGGAAATAGTGCATCAAACTATTTTATCCCCTAATCATCCAGACTCCTTCTAGAAGCTGATATCCTGGCATGCCTGCTTCACTAAAGTTCAGTGTGTCTGAGGACAGCCTATAGGGTGTCTGTGGCATGTACATGAACTGGAACATCATAATGTGAGAAGTCACTGTTTACCAACTGTTATGGTCGTTGTTTTATTTTTTGATTGAATCATCACAACAGTCTGCCTTCACCCCTGTGCCTCTTGTAACCTCTGTTTTTGCCACTCATTCACTTTCCACACTAAGGTAATACAGCTGAGGTTCAAACAGTAATTTTTATGTTGTGGTGAGCTGGCACACACATCCCCAAAAAATATCACATCCACATGCTTATGTTGTTTCCTCCAGACCGAATTTTCAGTTAGCAGTATGAATGGGCAGCTAGTATTCATCTAATTGACTAGTAGCTTATGTGTGAGTGGATTGGTGAACGCTTAACAACTATAGTAACATGATTTTTAGAGATTTTGAAGATTTTTTCCTTCAGTGTTTCTCCTGCCATGTGGTTTGAGCCCTCTAGGAGAAGGTCCTATGGAGGCACATCAGGAAAAATCATGTGCTTCTAAGAAAGTACAAGTCCTCAGTCTATCAGAACATCTTAAAGGTTTGTTGAGCCATCAATCGAATCTCCATCAAACATGCTGCCTTTGGGTATGATCCTGCCTGTAGAGAAATGAATTGGTGTTTTCTTAATGCAGAGCTGGGGGAAGAAAAAGCCCATTGTAGTCTAAAGAGATCCTGAGATTGGAGCTCATTATGCAATGCTCGTCACCACATAAAGGAGTCTTGTTCCCTCTCACAATCAGATTGTGGCCCACGTTGTAAAGCTGCTCTAACATATTTTCATATTCAATCTCCTGTATTTGTAGAGTTTATAGCAGAGACTATCAACATAACTAATGTTAGCTTATGGGATGCCAAAATGAAAGCAACTATTGAGCTCTCTGACCATCAAAGGAAACACAGACGCCCTTACTCTGGAGCTTTGATTTATATGATCCTGGATTGACTTACACAGTAATAATACTCTATTCTTTCTTTCTGGGCCTCAAATCTTCAAATGGGACTTGGACTCAGTGTTTAGTGACTCTGTATTACCATGACAATCTTTAAAGTCCACCATGAGCTTGATTTTCTGGGAATAGATTGCACAACTTCTGCACTTCTTTTTGCTCACCTCCTCAGCACTTTCCTGAACTTTCCAGTTCCTTGAATTTTAGTGTTGGTACTGAAGAGCAGCAACCAAACTAGATTCAGTTCCACCTCTTATCCAAGAAGTTATAACCATTATTTATACATATTTTTAAAACTGCTAGCAATTAATTTTAAGGTGATTGCATCTTTCTTTCTACCTAGGCAGGTCTGGTTTTAAGAGCCAGCCCTGAAATGAATTTATCCAAAATCAAAATCTTTCTATATTTGGTCATTGTTACATCTTGACCATACCATCTTCTGGCAGACTCAAGGATCAGTGAGTTTTAATTCACTGTCTGAGGGATTACTGAGTCTGAAATGAACACTTTACTGCAAGAGATGCTGAAATGACATATTACCAAAGATGTGAAGCTCAGTTAAAAGGTATAATCCTTTTAATTATTAATTAATCCTTCTTGGGAAGCATCCAGTCCTATAGAGCTTTCATCTCCTTCAGTTTTTGATCCTAATGTGAAAACAGCAACCAAACATAGAGACAGGCAAAACCAAAGAGCCTGGTCCTCCACACTCTAGGACCAGTTTAATTTTTCTTCTGGATAGCATATTAGAATCCAAGCTCTATTTTGAGTGTTGCTATTTTGGGCAACCATAAAACACACTTCATATTTTATGGGTGTATTTTTGGAGTACAGGAAATTGAAACCTGATTCTATATAGACCATCATTATAAATATTTGTACTGTATAAAAACATCTTTAGTCTAAGAATCTCAAAGTAGCTACAGCAAACAAGACAGCATCTGTCTTTAAGGATGGGAAGAAAAAGAGCATGTAGGCTGATTTGCCTAAGATAAGTCATATTTGTGAACTACAGCATCTCAAAGAATTATCCATTTAGTTTGGATCAGGCACACAAATTTCTCTCATCAACCACAGTATACTAGACAGAAATTGTGCCTTTTGTCTTTTGTAATAGCTATAAGAAAGAGGATAATTTTTATTCCAGCAGAAAGCCTGCTAATATAAATAAATAACCCATCAAATTTTTTCAACTTATTCCATTTGGCAGAATCCATTCATTCCAGATCAATACTTTACATTAATCTAATACAACCCCTCAGTAACAGGCCTGAAAAGGGAACCAAAGTTTGTCATAACAATTGTTTTGACAGGCCACAGACATATTTGTTGTTGATTATATTTGTTGCTGCTTATATTTGTATGTCACAACTCTTCCTTTGCACTCACAGAATGAACATTAAAAAAGCATTCCTCAATAAGATCAAAAGCCATTTTGTTTGATTCCCCACATTAAAAATAAAAACCAAAAAAGAAATGGTGCTAGCTGATCGTACTTACAGACCACATGAATGTGAACCAATATAATTCTTGAAAATTCTGGAAGTAATGTTTGAAGTAATGAGAATTATTGAGCCAGGCAACAAGACTGATAGCTGCAAATTAAGTGGCCAAAGTCAGCCAAATCCTCCTTACACTGACATCAGAAGGATGGTCCTCAGCCTGGAAAACCTGGACTACCTCGGAACACTAGTTGTGAATCCAAGTGTTGTCATTGGAGAGATTCTTTAGATGTGTAGAAGATGTGGACTCTCCTGTCACAAGCATATAGCTGGAAAAACCCAAATAATCCAGGGAAAAGGATAGATACATGACATTCTTCTGAGCCCATTTTAGGGCAGAGATGGAACATGATTTCCCAGCCATCTCATCTGCCCTCTCTTTGAGGAAGCTAACCCTAGAGAATGCAGCCTAATGCAATCCAGCCCTGACCCCCGCCACTGAAGTGTTGGTATTAATGCTTCTGATATTGAGCTCATGGTTTATTTTGAGAAAACAAAACAAAACAAAACAAAACAAAACAAAACAAACAAATGTCATTTAGCAATTGTCAGTTTAGTCTCTGTGCTTGCAGGACAGCCACAGCATGGAACATGTGCATCTGCTTTCAGACCTTACTACAGTATTCTTCAGGATATATTTTGTGAAGCAAATATATTCCCTCCACAGAAATTAAAAAAAAAAAAAAAAAAAAAAAAGGCAAAATCCATGTATTTCCCTATTCTCTCCTTAAGGTTGCTTCATTGGGCTGAATATCCTTGTGTTTTCAGCTAGAACACAGTGCCTTTTCATGACAAGGAATTATAGGAAACAGAGTCACGTTTTTTCTTAAAAAGCATATTAATTAAAAATTACTATCTATTACCTGGTATGCACAATGTACATTACAGCCATTTGTAATGTACTGCTTTCCTAATTTCCATCATACTTTACTGTATCCAGAACCCACTTGAAATTCCATCATACTTTACTGCATCTGAAATCCAGTTAATATAAGTCCAAAATTATTTTGTTCAGCTATGCCCATAGCCAGCTTTTGCCATGTATTTTGCATTATGTGCCTACTTGATTATATACATATTTTTAAAATTTTAATTTGCAAATCTGTGACCATATGCTGTACATTTATATCCTAGGTGCATTTATATCTCAGGTGCCAGAATGGACTGTATCTCTTCTGACTGGATCAAAACAGAGAGGAAAGATGATCACTAAGAGACTTCAAAGAACATTTAACTGCTATATTTAGACACTGCTATGATGGTAGTTCTGTGACTCCATATTTCCTCTGCGTGAGCAACTGGGAATGTAAAGCCAGACTGAAGCTTTTCCACAAACAAGAAAAGCATGTAATTATTGCTGTTTAGTCTGATATTCTGCCTGGACAGCTGGGTATTATAATGGGGCAGTTACCAAGTAGAACAATGTTACTCAAGGTGTAACATCCACAAATCCCAGCAAGCTTTATTGGAAATTGGATAAATGTCATCACTCTTCCACAGATGAGGTGGAGTAAGCAGCAAAGAGCAGTACAGTGACTTGTCCCTAGTCTCAGAGACACTGCAAGATGTAGGAACAGGCCTTATACCTCTCAGTGCTCTGACCAGAGCTTTTTCCCATGGTCCCCTTTTGTTGCAGCAAGAGCATCGGGACCATTTTACATTTCCCAGTTGCTCACCCAGCGCAGATGCAGAGCAAGGGCACTGTATCATCTTACCAGGCTCTAAACATAGCACTTAAATGTCCACAGAAGTGGCTGCATGAACATCTTTCCACTGATGTCAGCCAGTTAGGACAGACGTGGTCCAGTCTGCCAGCAGGAATGTAAATTCTCCATTAAGTCCCATCATTAACCTTCATAATAGGGAAGGGGTTCTCTTGCCTAAAGCACTTAAAAATCAGTCTGTGTGCTGACTTCTGGACTACTTAATAATTGATCTCCTCTCTCCTATGACCCCAAAATATCAATCAACTCTAAATCAGGTTCTTTTTGATTAAATTCTCTTTTTTTGGTTGTTCTTTTTCACTGGATTCTTACATTTTAAAAAATAATGAAACCTAGTATCACACATTTTAATCATTCTGTAAAGTCTTCTTTCTTAAAAAATTATGATCAGAAGGATTAAATACATAATTATTACTTGAACAATTATTGTATTTTCTGTCCCATGTCCTTAAAGCATTTAAAAAACATTAATCAGAGGAAGCCCCCCAGCATGAAGTCTACATTTAAATAATTTAAAAAATCATAATCCACAATATCACATCTGCTCCCAAGTTTCATTGTTGATGTTTGTGATTTTACAGCCATGCTTTTCTATTTTTTTTTTTTTTTATATTTTCCTCTCCCCTGTGGCTGTGTGAAAGGCTTGGGCAAAACAGCCAAAATAGACTATTCTTCCAGAGAAAACAGTGAAACACAGACAACTTAAATGGCCTGATTCTTTCCCTTTCTTATTTTGGTGTAATACAGCCTTATGTCTGTGTGTGATGAAGATAGCATTTCCACTAACCTCTGCAAAGGAAAAAGAATTATCAATTTGGTGCAGATTATAGGAGATTCAGACCCACTGAGTTAGTTGAAGGTGTCTCTGATTATTGTAGGGGGATTGGATCAGATGACATTAAAGGTTCTTTCCAACCAAACTATTCTATGATCAGATGTAAATACTTATTTTTTTTCCATTTTCCCTCCACGTTCTTCCTTTGTGTCCTGCATTGTTTTGCATAATTATCTGAACTGCTGTTTGTAAAACAGTTTTAGAAGCTGAAACAGTTCAGAAAAACACTGGTGCTTTCATTCTTTGTTTTTCTGTGTATCTATACCAATTGGATGGGTCTGAGAATCTGGTTCCCTGGTGCACAGACATGACCTATTTCTACTAAGAACAAGTTTGACCTTTTCTAATGATTATCCACTACCTGATAGTATATTCATGAGTAAAAGTAACTCCTTGCAAGCCTCCGGACATTAAGGAATATATAGGTTCTGAAATGGATATACTAACTCCAGCCCATAGAGATAGCTCAGCTATCCAACAACTGTCCATTTCCTTTGCTTAAAATTTATCTGTTTTGCCAGAACCCTTACTTTAAAGATGTGATAGCCTTCTCAAAAAAAAAAAAAAACTAAAATTTTCTGATGACCATTCTTAAATACTGGAAAAAATGGTGGGATTATGCACTGAGCAAGGTAACATGAGAAAGCAGAATTCAGATTACATCCATGTCTGAACTCATGGTACTGTTTAGCCTATGTTTAAACAAGGGGAAAGTTAAAAAACTGCTGTAGAATTTAACTAACACATAAAGGTGGTTTTTATTGAAGGTTTAAATTAAGGAAATGTCATTTTACAATTTGTTTGGAGGTTTTGTGGTTTGGGGTTTTTTTTTTGAAAAATCTTTTCTTGAGTCAAGTCATTTGGTAAGAAAATCCACTTTCAGTGAAGTAAATATCTGGGCAAATACTCTCGTATTTGCAGACAAAAGTCCTGGAGGCATGGTGCAAGATGCAAAAAGTGTTTGCCTATTTATTGGGGCAAATTTAAAAAAAATCATGCACTTTTTTGGCTGAGCTCACCTTTGACACAGGCCTGGACCTGGCCGTACCACTCCCCGCAGCTGTCGCAGAGCAGCGTGAACGCCGTCTCCTTGTTGCCCATGACGTAGCCCTGGGCACAGACGTACAGAAGCTCATCCCCCATTTCAAAGCCAGTGTGGCCGTGCAGGATGGTGTGGGGGAAGGACGGCGGGTCCCCACAGGGCTTGTCTGAAAGGAGAAAAGAGATGACCTTGTAAAGACTTCACAATAGTCTTTTAATACAGTTCTAAGAGCAGTGCTAAGAGTTTTCCTGAAGATAAACTTATACATGTCCACAGAAATTGCACATCTCATCTGTTTCATGCCCTTATGTCCTTTCACAACTATTTCCAGCTGTAATTGGGAATATATAAATTGGGCTATAACTGTGATGCTGCAACTGTGATGCTATTGACGTCTGACAGTCATGCATCTAGAAGGGCTTTGTTTCAAACACAGGCAGGATGCCAGATCACAGCTGTCTTCTCTGCCTGATTCTACAAAAGCTAACAAGAGCTTGGGCAGGTTGGGACTAGAATGCAACAACTTGGACACAGTCATTTTTCTTAACCTCAGAAATGTTTGTGGAATTGTTTAAGACAGGCGCTTTGATCTCTTCTACACTGTAGGAAGCCAGCAGAGGCTGAGCCATGGTCCAGTCCACACTCACAGAAAGAAGAGGTCCAGGTGAACACCAGACCATTTTCAGACTATATGTAATCTTCTAATCTTTCTTAAATCAGGGGTCTTCCCAGATATTCAAATCTCCCTTTTCAGGGTAGAGACACCCTAAAATAAATAGTGACTTGGGCTCATGAGTTTAAGAATGCCCAGGGGTAACATAGCTCTGCTGTCTATGAGAATCTGAAGACCTAAATTTATACTAGGGTATAAAACCCAAAAAGATGTTTGATAATATTTTTGCTGACAGCATTAGAAGCCAGGAAGAAAAATTACTATGAGCGAGATCAAAACTGGTTTTTGTTGCTTTAAAGAAGTGTGGAGAGGAGGGAGGCTGACAGCTGACAGCTGCCACCACCAGTATAAACTGAATTTTATCTCTCTTTTTCAGGTTTGAATGATCTTGGCCATTGTTAACAAGGCAAATCAAGATTTTCTAGAGAACTTTCGAGTGTTGTGGATTTTCTTTCCTCAAAGACCTTCCTCTCTGACAAGAGCTGTTCATAAGGGATTTGCTGTGTCCCTTTTTCATCCATGTTTTTTACAGTCCTTTTTGGAATAGGTGCCTCTTGGTTACAGAAAAACAAAACAAACAAAACAAATATAATGCAAGAACATGAATTTTACCAAGAAACCCAAGGGCAAAGACTGCAGTGTTGGTACAAATTGTCGCTTCTATATTCTTTCTCAAATCTGGGAATATTTTCCAGTGGCTCAAGAACCCTTATTGACTGTTTTAGAAAAAAGCAGCTGTTTCTTTTGCCAAAGTAACTGAAGATTCAAACCTTCTTTTCTCCAGATACAGACCAACCAAAATGAAAAGGCTCATGAATTCTGGTAATTATATTGGATAAAGGAAATACGGGGCTAGATCTATGTTCTAGTATTGATCTCTCCTGTTGAAATAGTTTGCTTTGGTACAAAAACTTGATTGCTTAGCTGGTAAAGCAAAGATGATGTTCCTTGAAAAGACTTTTGTTTGAAAGCTGAAAAGACTCCAAGACCATGTTTCTAGACATGCAGAAGGAGAAACATCTTCAAAGAGCACCCTTGCTATTTTGCTAGAGTCTACTTTTAGGACATCATCACCACAAGATCTTGCAAGCAATGGTTTCATTGACACCAATTAATGTCCAAGGTTTTCAATGAGCTATAGGCTTGACAGAAAAGCTTTTTCAATCTCCCCTCTGCAAAAACTCAGGCTTTCCTGCTTTTGCCAAGGATGTTCTGCAAAACACTTGTGAGTCTCAGGCTGCAGTTCTACCCATCATCTACCCACTTTTGATTCAGGCATAAATAAATACATGCTTATTTAGAAATATTATGTATTTATTTTGCCAGTCATTTACCCTGTAGTGAAATGAAAATCCTATGATAAACACTCTGTGAAAGTTCATTTGGATCAGGCTTTTGGAAATTTTCTGATAGACCTGACTAGCCACTTCTCAGCTGGGTATGCTGAAAAATATCTACCACTAATATAAAGGACATGCTACTGGAGTCAAACTTTGAAGCCTGATCTCTGTACTGTACACACACACAGACACACAGACATACATACATATATATATATATATATATATATATATATATATATACTGTCTAACACCTTCAGAAGTTAGTGGGAATTATGCACACACACACTGACAGTAAAAACAAGCTTTTGAGGCTACACAAAGCTCAGTTTATATAGAATCTTATGGAAGTTTTACATTTGAGGAAGTGAGGAGCAGTTAGCAGTTAATGCCTTTCCTGTGAACTGGCTGGATGAATAGAGATTGATGTGGATGAAAGGTATAAAAAATTATTTTATTGCCTCATAGGAAGGCTACAGAGCCTTGCATTTCATGTACTTTATTCATGTAACTACTTCCATCCATACAAATGGGAGCTGTGTATCTGTTCTGAGGGAAGTTTTGATCCCAAGGCTGTATGGAACAATTATACATCAGAGAGTGTTCTTATCTACAAAGCCTTGCTTCTTAATCCTGTTGCTAGAGGAAGCAGAAAAGCAACACATTAGTTAACTATGGCAAACACATTCAAAAAGCACATTAAAACCTTCCAGGGGAGAAGAAAGCTGAAGGGATCTTTAAAGTAAAATCTGACAACAGACTTGGTAACAGAATTATGAGCTCCTGAAAGAGAGATCTGGCTTATGCATGAACAGAAAGAAAAGCAGAGATTTTTAAGATGTTCATGGACTGACACTGTATGGGGAACTTTTGACTCTCTCACATGAGACTTTGTAAGGTCATGCCTTTGCTGCAGAACATACTGAGCGACAGCATGGACAAGCGCAAGTGAAAGCTGATACACTGCAAAGACAAACTCAAGTTCCTAGATCCATTTTGCTGCTGTCCTCTCCTGCATAAAATGTACAAGAATTTCCCAGGTTACAGCATCTTATGGCTCCTTGTCCTGCTGCAGTCTCAGTTGCTATGACAATTCCTGCTCAGCCTTTTGCCAAACCTGTTCTTTCTGGCACACGTACAGAAGTGACACTGGCACAGCAACTCATCAAACTGAGCCACTTCTGGGGCAGGCTTCATGTTTTTGTGTGCAGCCTTTGTACCAGGAGCTGGAAGAGCATGGGCTTATTTGGAACAACAGTCTGTGCTCAGTGCTGGCATTCAGGACATTTTCTTGCTGGAAGAGAGGAGGCCGACCTGGGCCACGAAGCGTGACAGAGGGTGTGTCGGCAGCAGCTTGTCATGTAGAGGAACAGTAGTGCTCTTTGTTAAGGCGACCACAGAGGTTGCCTGCAGGGATGCTGTTGGGTAGATGAGGGCTGGGCTCCTCCATCCATCTGGAGCACTGATTTTTCCCTCCTCTATCCTCCCATAAACCTGCATATTTTCTTGCTACTGGCTAAAAAATTAGCCCAATTCTTGGTTCCCAGTAAAAAAGCTGGATCTGCTTGATACTCGAGGCCATCCAGCAGAGCATCAAGCAGGTCCCATGCTCTGACTGTTTATGTCCAATATCATATCTTAAACCTGAACACTTGGAATTGGTTTCTGGACATCATGACCCTTCCAGAATTTTCTACATGTTGACACTGAGGTCAAACACGTAACAGGCCTCCATATGTTAATAACTGACCTCCAGTAATAGCTGGAGCTTCAGGGTAGGATAGGATTGAGCTTCAGAGCAAGACAGCACAGCACAGATATAAGGAAATTAGTTAAAGTTCACAGGAGATCCTCATGTCAGCAGTAATTTGGCACAGATTGTGTCCTGGAGTGAAAGTCACCACTACAGTCAAGAAAGATCTCAATATACACGTGCAGAAATCAGAACAGAGTCAACATCTGGTAAATGGATAGGAATAAGTGTCACAGCAAAGATATGGGTGTTGAGCACAGATGTGTTAAGGCTAGTGACAGCTCTGGTTACAGACTTCTTAGAGACTCAGTAACTATTTTTTACATGGGACTAAAGAGATCTCCTGTTAATTGAGTTAGCACATTCAGTCATGATTGGCTTTTAGGAAAAATATCTCCTTAGAATAGTAACTTTAACCCCAGAACACATGTGGAAAGGATTTTGTGACAGGTGATTTCTGGCAAACAGTTGGCACATGTCATTTTAAGAACACAGTAATTCTCCTCCCCAGTCCAGATTACACCAGAAGCATCTCCTTTATTTGAACTATAAGCATCCCACTAGTCTGTAAAGATTTTTTTTTGAGATGTCTTGATAAAATACTGTCTACAGAAAGGATAGCTTAAGATCAATGCAAAAAAAGATCAACATGAAGAAGATGCAGACTTCAGCTTCCACATCACCTGGCAGAACCAGGAATTTTCTGAAATCTGATTATCCACAATTGCTGCTTTAACTGTGCTCCACACTCTGAAAGCTGACATGAGACATCCACTTTGACATAAAACATCTCCCGTTATTACAACTGTCCAATTCAGCTGAGGTTTTCCAGAGGGGCCACTGGAATTTTTAGGATGTCATCTTGTCATTAAGAAATTGGAAAATGCAAATCTTAACAGTCAGGCCTGCGAATGAGATGAGTGAGGATGTTTATTTTGCTTCTTGATTGCAGAGACCCTAAACTATGGGATTTTTCTGTTTGGATGAAAGTACTGAGTAGGAAGAATCAAAACTCAATTATAGCCAATGTTAGTATTGCTTGTACTCTACCAATGCTAGGATGAAAACAGAAGAAAACACCTCTTACATCAGACAGGGCTCGTGGGACTTTATTAGTTTAAGTGACATCACCAGAGAAGTGGGAATTAACTGTCAGCTATATGCAAAGCCATGAAAAATAAAGCTGGAGCACTAAAAAATATATATATATCTACAGCAAAGCATGACAAATACAAAAAAAATAGTTCAAATACTACATAAAGCAAAATGCAGTTTGATTGCTCTTGTAAAGTACACTGAATAAATTTGCTGTAAAGAATACACTAATTTCTTTTTTTCTTACTGCTGAAAAAGGCTAACTGGAATATGTACATAAGCCATCAAGCTTTGATGGATATCTGGAGCCAGCAGTCATGTTTAAAAAAGTTTGATTTGCATTTATGATGTACTCTAGTACAAGCTGCTGCCTGTTTAGTTTTCCTCTGGTGGCAGCAAATCAAAGCCTTATGGAACAGATCTTATTTGTTGCCTGTAAATAACAGTGGGTCACTGAAAGAAAAAAACAGTAATACCTGGGGGTTATTAACAAAAAGATCTTTCCTTTGCTGCAATAAAAAAAATAAGAAAGAAAACCAAGATGATTATATATATATATGGAATCGAATGGTATGTATTATTACAAAAAAATAAGGCAGGAAAAATTCCAGCTTTCTGGTTTTCTTGTGTTACCTACTTTATACTTTAAAGTATTTTCTTATGAACTCTTATAAACACACTCTGTGTGCCAGATCTAACTTATGTGTGATACTGCATTTTCAGAATTGGCAGAATCTAATATATTTTTAGATATTTTTTGACACTCAGGGCCTAAAAGGGAAACTTTCTGGTCTCAGCAGATTCTGAGCTGGTACAGAGTTGTCTTGCTGACTCTAATGGCTGCATAAAACATGTGTTTTATAAGAAGCTGAGAAGACACTTTTCTCTGTTCTGTGAAAACTGCAGCTATACTCAGAGCATTCATAAAACATTACAGCTACATCTTTCCTTGTCAAACAGAACCCTTAGAATCAATTCCCCATAAAAGATAACAGTCTCAACAATTTCTGTGATTCTTCTGTGTGTACAGATCAAAATCCATTTCAGAAACAAACCAAAAAAACTGTCTCTCTCTTCAGGACTTTATTTGCAAAAGCATGATGCTGTAAGCACACCCAGAGCTCTTGCTAGCATCTGACTACTGCCCTAGTGTAAGGGCATGTTGAGATGTGTGCTTACGGAATTTGACTCCACTCATTTTCATAGTAAAGGTTAATTGAGTAAAGATTAGTTATAAATCAAGGGATAAGAAGTCACTTTGGTTTGTACTAAAACTTTCATGGTGTTTCATGTTGCATTCTGCACAGTCCTAAGAATTGAAGGTAGAGTTGCAAAGAGTTATTAATGTCAGCTTAATTTCTGAAGTAGAGGTTGATGTGACTGTTCCCTCTGTCTGTTTTCAACCTACTAGTCTGTCTGAGCCTTTGGCTCTTCTCAGCCAAGTCTGACAAAGAAGGAAATCTGCTATCTGCTCATTATTAGTTGGATGGATATAAAAGAAATGTAAGGGCTTGAAGAAATTAATATAGCTCTCAGAGTAAGAAACCTGGGATTTATCACTTTCAGCAGGGCAAAACAACTTGCCTTTTGCACTTAACTATTATGTATGACTATATTATAATTGCAAATGTATAGATTAAAAACTATGTCCACTTTTCTAAGACTAAAAGAATATTCACAATGTTTCAAGTAAGATACAACTTATTAATCCAAACTTAGATGTGTAGTTATTAGACACATGTACATAGGATCAGAGATATGCTGTGTGTGAGGTTGTGGTGCACGGTTTACTCTTGCTGCTTTTTACTGAATATTTGCCAAAACTGGAAGTGACATCCCTGAGGATGTTCTTTCATCAGTCAACAGCTCTGTGCTGGCTGGTGTGTTACTGTTGTAATGTTAAGGGTGTTTCCTTTCTGGACTTTGCTCTTTTCATACCAGCTACAAACCAGGATCTGCCACACAACTCCACTTAGGTCTTTCTGTTCAGACATCGGCTCTGCATTCCATTTTTTTTATATATTTAAGCAAGAGAGAACCTTAGAGTCATCCAGAAATGTTTCTGTGTGTAAGGGCTACTTGAGTGCATCCTGTCTGTCATCAGAAAATTCCCTGCCTTCTACAAAACAAATTCTTCATAACTTGTATATTCTTTGCAAACGATCTGAATTTCCCCCAGAGTTTAAAGCATGCAGTTTCTGAGTCCCATGTAGTACTCCTTTCCAGCATAGCCTTGTCTGGTTACGTTCTTGTCTGCCCCTTTACTGTGAGCAGTAACCAAACCCCAAAGGTAAACACAGCTCCCTTTCCGAGATGCTGCATCTCGGATGGAGCAGGTGGGGACACACAGGGGAGCACAAGGGCACAATGGAACAATAGTGGCCAGAGCAATGATTTCAGCATCTCACAGCTGTCCCAACCCACTGAAAGGTTTTTCTCGGGGTGGCGGGGGATGATGACAAAAGAGATTTGAAGGAAGACAATGAGAGAGTTCTGCAAATGTTTACAGGGAGCTTGTCCTATATGTGAGGAGCAGCATGGAGAAAGCACAAAGGTGCTTGTGTGAGCACATTAGTAACTGGGTGACAGAGTTGGCATCGCTCACAGCAGCACGGAGCCTGGAGTTGATATCACAAGGGTTACTTGAGAGGATGGAAAAACTCTGCTAAAATCATTCCTTCTAAAAAGAACAATGTGGTATACATCAAATATGCATCACCTCTGCCACATTTCGCTTCAACCATATTTTCATCCCCACTCCTGCCACTGACAGTTTATCAGAATGCTCCCCCATGCTGTGAACTTATCGTTTCTCAGTAAATGCCATCAGCTTATCCCTGCTTTTCTTGGAAATCAGATGCAAAAACTCACTGCGGACATCAACAATCTGTTTCAGGGGTTCCCAAATTTCTTTACGTAATCCTGCCTATCAGTAACAATTTACTTTTTGCCTCCAGAATTTATCTTTGTTTGTGGGTTCTGGGACTTAAATATTGAAAAATTAAAGCATCAACATACATTGGAAATAATTTGGTTTTCAGAATCATCTGGGATATATCAGCGTCCCTAGCAGCCTGGTCTACACTTGTTAAAAAAACACCCAAACCAAACCAAATCAAAACTAAAATGGAGGCAATTAAGTTATTTGCATACTAATATTGTATACCGATAGATATACAACAGGGTGGTGTGTTGCAGCTGCAAACCAGCTTCCTGAGTTACATTCAGCTACAGTGCTGAGTAAGGGACGTGCTTCAGCCATCTCCTTTAGATTGGTGCCACATATATTCCTTTCCATAAAGTATGTTCTGTGAGCACCAAAATGGGTTCTGCCAGATCAGTTGTGCTGTTTGAACTCACTAAACTGCAGCAAAGACAAAAGATAACACAATTTATTTGCTGCAACCAATGTATGCAGCAGTTAGCTCCTCTTGTAGTGGGTGATTACTACAAAGATTTATCGCTTAACATTCCCCTTTGTCTTTCAGCAGCAGAAAAATTGAAGGCAAAACTTTTAATGTTGCAAGACAGTGATGACTGTATTATTTCAAAAGTATATCAGTGCTGACCTTCATCCTTTACACAAAAAGCATCATATTGGTCATTCACAAAGGGATCGGTTTCAATTTTAACATCAACGGCTTTCACGCTCTGCTGTTTGCTGCCCGTCTTTCTGCATATAATTGTCCTAAAATAAAGAAGAAGAAGAAAACAATAATCAGAAATCTTCTGGAGTTGTACATGCAAGTGAAATTTGGAGATTTTTTTATCAGACTAGTCAGGCTTTAGCCTTAACTGTTTCAGCATTGGCAAGTAAAATAGTAGTGTGGGAAGACCTATGAAAAAAAGCCAAGGGAGAAATAGAAGTAATTAGAAAAATGTTTGCTGTAGATCAGTTCAAGGCATAGGGAGCAATAAAGGATGTTCGTCTTATTATGTTCTGTAATACTTCTAAATATCAGACCTATACCCAGAATAATTAAGTCAATATTTTGCTCTCACATTTCAGCAATACATATTCCCAGCAATGGTACCTGGATAGAAATGAATAGGAAACTCAAGATTTGATCTGAAATTTTATAAATCATTAGCATTTACATTAAAGAACCATTAAGGTTGTATATTTGTATATTGCTCAAAAGCTAACACAGGCAAACTTAGAAAATTCAGCTTGGGTTCTTGGAAGAAAAACAGCTTTTCTTTTCTTTTCTTTTCTTTTCTTTTCTTTTCTTTTCTTTTCTTTTCTTTTTTTTTTTTTTTTTTTTTAATAGCAATTTCACACTTTAGAGTAAACTCCATTTCTTCTGGTACTCAGGAGTACCTAATCCATCCTGTTGCCCATGATAGGCTTGAAGAAAAGTATTAGATCTGTGTTGGGTCTTACAGCACTGTAGATGCTGATGATGAAGTAAGGGTTTACTAATTATCTCTTCTCTCAGCTGTACTGGCTGCTTAAAGCTAGCAATAGAAGAGAGTTTGTTGTAGAAAACATTGGTTTTACTGTTAGATTGAAGGTTACAAAGGCTGGGAAAGTAATTTTAGAGCAAATTTTTGCAGCTGGATATTAATGGTGTGGGTTTATATATTTGTGGACAGCAAGATTGTAGAAGTGTTGCACAGTCAGCTCTTCTAGTGAAAGGAAGATAAAAACACTTTCCACAGAATGAATCTTTCCAGTGGAGGAAATGTATCATTTTGTATTGTGCAATGGTCGAACTAATGTGCCATCAGTCCTCCACTAAATTTGAGGAATAAAATAAGATAAAATAAAATCCAATAATACAAAAAAAAAAAAACCCAAAAAAGTAAATAAAATGCTCATTCTTTGAGGGTGAAAAAGATCCAGTGGAAACCCAGTATTTGATCATGCACTTAAATGTTATATAACGATTTACAAATATAGGCTGAATTATGGTTGTACAGACTATTTTCATTTGGGCATGTGTTAGCTTTCGAGTAGCTAAATATGCAACTTTAATGTTCTTTTAATATAAACAAACAAAAGCAGCATGAAACAAGCTGTATGGTGGTAGTCACACATATGCACCAGAATCGTTCCTACCACACTTCTCCTCTGGAAAACCACATGATATCATTCCCTGCTGAAAGCCCCTTTACGATTTAAAACCAAATTTGTTTCCTTTGTAAAGAAAGCTCCACTTGATTTTTTGAGGGAAAAAATAAAATCCCTTCCAAAAGTCCCCTTTTAAGGACAATATTGTCCCCACAACTTTTAAATTCAGTTGTCTCAGGATGTAATGGATTTAAAGTCTAAGACCTCTAAGTCAGTAATTAAGCACTTAGACAAAGGCAGCTTGAACTGTCAAAATTAGTTCAGATGACTGAGAGGATCAGGACATCAATTAGAAATTTTCTCTATGTATATAATATTGACATATTGTTCCACTGTGTCTTACAAGGTCTAAGAGAATGATACACTTATGCTTCCCTTCAAAAATTAGCTCACCAACCTTAATCCTTCCAATAATTACTCAGTTGCTTAGATATCCAGATCAGTCATGTCTTGCAACACTAAGTAGACAGATAATGATATGACTGAAAAAAAAAATGTGCTTTTCATATGTAATTTAGCCTAAAACTTTAGGCTTCAGGCTCACTCTCTCTCAAAAAAAAAAAAAGAAAAAAGAAAAGAAAAAAGACAAGAAAAGACGAAGAGGAAAAGGGCAGGGCAGGGCAGGGCAGGGCAGGGCAGGGCAGGGCAGGGCAGGGCAGAGAAGAGAAGAGAAGAGAAGAGAAGAGAAGAGAAGAGAAGAGAAGAGAAGAGAAGAGAAGAGAAGAGAAGAGAAGAGAAGAGAAGAGAAGAGAAGAGAAGAGAAGAGAAGAGAAGAGAAGAGAAGAGAAGAGAAGAGAAGAGAAGAGAAGAGAAGAGAAGAAAAGAAAAGAAAAGAAAAGAAAAGAAAAGAAAAGAAAAGAAAAGAAAAGAAAAGAAAAGAAAAGAAAAGAAAAGAAAAGAAAAGAAAAGAAAAGAAAAGAAAAGAAAAGAAAAGAAAAGAAAAGAAAAAACAAATTAGTTTCGAAGACTGTTACCATCACAAAATTCTGGTCTCTGAAAATCAGTCCACACTCATTTCTATGTTCTATCAAAGACTAAAATTCCTGAGACTTGGAAGCCACTTTTGAAATGCTTATCTTGAATTTTCTGATTTCTAATTCCAGTTTCTATGTTTATGTATTTTGCTTCTGCCCAAAACACTGTAATTTCTTTATCAGTTCTTCATCAGGCTACAAAGTTATCTGTGGGTGACACATCGTTAGTGCAACGAGGTCATCACCAAAACAGGATATCTGGCTCATGAGTAATATCTCATATTTAAAGTGCTAGTTTTTGTCACCTTTTTTTTTTTTGAAATATTGTACAATAAATTACAAGTTTGTAGTTGATAGATTTTAGCAATCAGCTAATTCATTTTAAGAACCTTTCTCAACTGATATCCAGTGTGACCAAACTTAGAAAGGTGTACCTTGTGTATAGTTTCAACATTATACGTAAGAAAAGCTTTAAATGGAAGATCTTTTACGTGTATTTACATATATCTGCTACTTAGGACTTTAATTTGGATTTTTGTCATATTAAAATTTATCTGATTAAAAATGCAAGCATCCTAATGCAATTCTTCTGAAATTAAAGAAATCTTGCCTTGTACACAAGACACAGTGCTGGGTCAATGACTGGACTTATCTCAGATGTCTTTTCATACCTTAATGATTCTGTGATACTAAAAAACTGAAGAAAGAAAAGATCTTTTTAATCTCTTTCATTCCTTCTTCTCTGACAGTTTCCATCTCAAGCTCAGACCTGCAAGCTTTAAACACCTACAGTAAGCTGTTATTGCTGCTGATGACTAGAGCTTCAAGAGCGCTCGGCATTTCTCAGTAGCGGGTCAATCAGATCTGCAATGCCATGGCATAGAAATAGTCTCTTTGCAGTCAGTAGGATTTCAGATATGTCTAAAAATACGCATTAATAGTCTATTTTCTGAGTTCTTGAGGGTTCCCCTACATCCTAAATTGTTAGCTTTTAATCTATAATTAGAACTTAAATACACAGGTACACTTTTGTCGCAGTTCTAAAAGGTGGAGTGTAATGCTTTTAAGTTTGTTACAATTTTCATGACTGAAAAACAGATACCAATTCAGAATTGATCATATCTTGAAATTTCTTCAGCAGCACAGCTGTGCCAAAATAAGAGACAAAAAATTGTACAGCTGTCCTACTCTTTCCAGCATCCTGCTGAGAGGTGTTGCTGCCTGGTTTGTTTCTTGGCTGTATTGAATTATTGCCCTGGGGCATGCATCATGGCTGAGAAAATGTCTGTCCAAGACTGAGCACCAAGATGTTTCCTATTACCATCCGAGTAGCAGTTGCATCTGGACAGTTTTCCTTATCTCCTGTTAATAGGCCCATCAATGTCTCGCCTCATGACTCAGAGATAACACTCTCCAAGAGCCAGTTCTGTTTAACAGGTGATTAAGAACACACCTCGTGACTCAAAATAACATCAGCCCATTGTGAGATGCTCCGCCCAGGGGGAGAAGCTAGGCATTCCCACCTGGATAAATCCAGGAATTTCTAGACAGAAAAGCAGCCTTTCCACAGGTTTCCAAGAAGACACAGCAACCACATCTGCCACTCCAAGAGGACTGCAGCCACTCCAATTTGGACTGCTACCAGCACACTGGCCAAAGCGGGTGTCAGGTTGTATTCTGACTTTGCCAGTGGTCTTCCTTTTGTATCATTGTGTGTATTTTTGTCTTTTGTTTTCCCTTTTCCCAATAAATTGTATTTCTGACTTGGAGTCTCTCACTGGTTTTGCTTTCAAACCAGAACAATGTCACAGACTTTATACTTTTTAATGGATACATCCACCTACACAGCTGTTCAGAATAATGTAGTCATGTACATTTAATTCTATTTATGGATACTTACATGCCCTAATTGAACTTAAGCTCATTACTCAGCATATAATGTCATTGGATGCTCAGAGCAGTGTAATGCTTGATTTTGTGCCCTTTAGTTAAGAAACAGATTTGATTTCATTTTCCTTCTGTGGAGATTTCTGATGAAGGCAGACGTGCTCAGAAGAAACATACTGAGTTCGGACAGCATATCACCCATAACAATTGTCTGCGATCCACATCTGCCCGAAACATCTGTGCATCCCTGAAAATTACTCTTACATGGCCATGAACTCACAATCTCAGCATAAAAACCAATCAGAAACACTATCACCATAGACCATGAACGTACCACATATTATCGAGTAAGATAAAGATGTGGTTGGTGGTGTTGACAACAGCCTCTGCCCTCTGATGAAAAATTGGAAGGTGCCTAAAGGTGTCTCCTTTGTTTCCTTGACAAACTACTGAGAATCTTCTTAGTCTACTGCTACCCAGCTTGGAAGGACAAACTGCTTCACGGTGCCTCTTCTCCTCCCAAAAGAGAAAACAGGAGACCAGGGATTCTGCACTGTGTTGAACCTCAGCTCAACTCCTGCTGTATAATATGATTCAGCCAACTAAGAACAATTAACAGTCCTTCTTCTGTACCCACCTTGGAAAAAGATCAGAGCTTGGCCAATCTGATCACTGTTTTCCTGTGCCATGACTCAGATATTGCAGATATCATGTGCACACACATGGAGAAATTCTAATATGTGGCACAGTAAGGTATTTACCAGACTTCCCAGAAGTCTTCTGCTTACTCTTGTGCTGCTTAAATTTTTTTCTAATGTATTATGTAATGAATGAGTAACTGGTATATTTTGCTCCACTCTCAAAGATGGAAATAGCAGAAAAGCTGGCATGAGTAGTACTTGTTTAACAATATGCCATAATATGCCATAATATAATATGTATTAATGAATATATGATAATGATAGGCTCGAACTGTTGCAATTATAGTTAATGTCATAAATTTTATGTATATATGTATGTATAACAAAGGAATTTTTCATAAAGACATAGTACTTTTATATAAATTACAACTTTTTATAGTAGGATCCACTGATAATTTTGCTTTCTAAGAAAATTACAAGGCAATTTTGTAATACTTGAAAATGTTTCAGTGAACCCAAGTTAAAACATACGGGTTTGACAGCTGAGTTTATATGATAAAGCGTGATCCATCAGCACAGAAAACAGTAGGTGGGACATTTTTTGTAGTTGCTACTTTATCCACCAGTTGATTTTAGGTTTTGTAGTCTTAGTCAATAAATTCACTGAACTGAGTCAGAATGGTCTTATGACATTGATTCATAGTAGTATGAGTTTGCAAAATATTCAGCTCAGAAGAACATCAGGAACAATGTGTTTGTTGAGGCACTGTGAAAGTCTAGTTGATAACACACTATAAGAAACCTTCCCCTAATTAGAAAGATAAAAACTTCATCACTTTTCTTAATCAAGATAAATCTTTAACACATTGTGCTATTTTTTTTTTATGGGTCAGCTTTACTGTTTGTGTTTCAGTAACTAGGTAAGAGAAAAATACCAACAGTAGTCTGGGAGCCAAACTAGGGGATTTTTATTCTTAGTCTTTCCCCTCTGTATTTTGGGAAACTGCAAATTACAAAACTGGCTCTGATGAGGAATAAAATATAAATGACATGTTCATGATTACCAAAGGGAGGAAAATTTCCCTGAAAAGTCATGAAGGGGAGTGCAGGTGGGCTTTGGAAAGTCCATGGCCTGGGAACTATAGAGGCTAATTTTGGCTGGATGTGTCCCAAAGAAAGCAGCTGCTAAGTGTGACATGAAGACATTCCAACAGCAATACTGCCACTGGAAATGTCAAAAGGAGGTCTTACCAAGGCAGAACCAATATCCTTTAGATTCTTAAAAATATACACCAAAATGCAGCCTTTTGTGCTTAAAATTGTACATATGACTACTGAAATAGTAAGGCCTCTGTTCATTAAATAAATATGGCCCATTCATGCAGGCTTTCATACTGTAGCCTAGTATGAAAGATTTTATATAGCCATTTTACTCTAATATCACTAGGTACATATAATTTGAGTGTTCTTAGTGCATGCAAAGGAGAATCGTGTTGCTTCCTGGCCTGGACTAAGTTGGGTGCTCAGTGACATGTCAAACATCACTAGAAAGGTGGTTTTGCCCAATTTCACTTTACAGGCTCCGGTTTAATCCATGGCTTTCGTAACAGAGGTTACTGATTAGTTACCAAAAGGTTTAAAAAAATACAAAAATATTTTCTGAATGCTATTAATTTACAAAGCATCTCCATTCTCAGAGGAAAGGCTTTCAGATGCAACAAAGCATTACAGTGATTCTAAAAAAAGGCAAAATATGTGAACTTCTTTTGAAAAGTAGAAAATCAACCTCATTAGAACTATCTGGCAAGTTAAAATCCGGGTATTAGCACCTCTTGTGCATTTGCAAAGAATAAGTATATCCCATTTCTGTCTTCATTTGTTCAGATAAATAAATGATCACCTTTTAATAAGAGAGATGCTTTTTTGTCTAATCCTAGTCTGAGCCCAGACCTCCTGAGCTTGGATGCGAAGAATTGCACTACGCTATTGCAGGTGGGGTCTCACTGGTGCCTCATTCAAGCTCTTCAGTACTGCCCTCTCTCCTCTGGAATTGCTGCTGGATGTCTTTTAGGATGATCACATTTATTTTTCTCACAAATTTTACGTGAGTTATTTCACTTTACAACAGTTCCACTGCCATCCTGTGTTCTGTGACTATACCCAGCTCTTTCTCCTGCTGTGCCTTTCTGGCTGGTTTAAGACAGAAATTCCTCTTAGCCTTCATAAAATACTGTTGCATTGCACCCCATTTCTGTTACTCCATCTCTATAGTCAGGCTTGCCTTCCTGTTCAATATTGTGATTTTCTTTGGTCTTAGGAATGATTTCTAACCTTCTGGCATTAATTAATTTCTCTAGCAAACCCATGCCTTTTGTGCCAAAGCTTGCTAAAGTTTTGCTAAATCCCTCAGAGTTCATTACAAAAAACCTTCCAGTAAAAATACAATTTAAAAGCGAGAGTCATATGTCACTTAGTAAATGGCAGCTCTGAGGACGGTGATGCTACAGTTCAGCAGATGGTGGTTTGGGTGCTTGTCCTAGAAAATGCATTAAAAAAAATGTATTTTCTTTTGTGCAGTGCTTTTCCTCAAAAAAGTACATTTTCTAAAATGTTATTCAATTATTGGGCTGTCTCTTTCACAAGAAAAATAGCTGTCATACTTTGTCCATGCTGTTGTCCCAAGCTGTGCTAAGAAACTATTTGCTTCTCCCAAAGGTGATGGAAAGTGACTCGTGTCTACGTTGCTCAGTGACATCACCCCTTGGAGTAAACTGGCCATGCCCTTTTCCTAAATTCAAGTTTCTTGACTGAGCTTTATGTAGAAATCCTTATTCCTGAAACACAATTACTTTGTTTTTACCTTGTATGAGACTTACTGAGATGATTGACAAGAAGCAGCAAGAAGAAAAAGTCATCTTCTAGGAGAGCATGACATGAGCTGTGAGCTGTGGGACTGGAGTTTGTGACATGAAGGCATTCTGTAGTCCAAAACCTCCTCAGACAATTTCATAAGCAACTTCAGCATTTTGAATTGAACCATGTCCTGTCAGTTATGTCTGGATTTTTCTCTTGAAGGGAATTACTTGACCTGCCTCAAATATATGTCTGGGAGCAAATTCATGTGCATTATCACCAGTCAGCAGAGCACAGCCTTGAAATAAAACCAAGAGTTTGACAAAGCCACTTATCACCAGAACTGCTTCTCTGCAAAGAAGAGTGTGCCTGTTTTAGCATGCATACCTGGATGAATTTCAAGGGACCCACAAGCCCAAGGCTTTATAAATACAAATGAGAGGACTGGCAAAGATTAGCAACTGACCCTTTATTTCATTCCTTGGATATTGCTTTTTTTCTTTCCCAGGAAATGTGCTTTTATTACCATACCGCCAGGTACTGGGCAAGTCCCACACGGTAGGCAGAAAAAGAAGTAGGTAGTCTTGTGAAATGCCATATTTGAGTCTTATTATTACATTTCCCACTGGTGTAATCTGCAGTGAGGGCCCTGTTGTGTTTGACACTGTAGAAACATTTAAAAGCAGTCAGTGCAAAACCCAAAGAGCTAACAAAAGGAAGGAAAAATAGAGACTAAGTAATTTTCCTAGTAACAAATACCTGGTCTGTGGTCAGCCAAGAAAAGAAACCCTGTCTTCTGACTCTCACAGGAGAGCTTATTCTAGCTGACTCTGCTTGCTCACTCCAGACTTATCCCCTTTGGAATAAATTCTCCAGGGACTGGGTAGGAACCAGCCCAGGGCAATTTCACACAGAGGAAGAGGTTGACAGCCCTGCAGGAAGGCTCTCAGAAGAAAAATTTTATGCAGAGCTTCAAAGCTGTTATAGAAAAGATACGTGGCTCCATCTCTTTGCAGGCAAATAAGGAACAGGATAGGGAATAGGACAGCTTCGTCTTTTCCATCCTACAAAAGCACTGGAAATTAGTGAATTTGCTATGAGGATGTTTATGCAAGGAGTTGAGGATGTTTAACAATTTCTAAAATAAATAGCTGTTTGCACAGGGTTGATACTAATACCAATTGTGTCATGTTCACTTCCCAAATTTCAAAAACCTGAGAAAAGAAGTCAAGACTCTACAGGACATGCTGACCAGTGCTGGAAGACTCAATACAAAGTTTTCTAGGGTGACATCTGAATTAAAAAGATAGCAGTGAGAGCCTTTCAGAGACTCTGACACCTTTTTTTCATTTATATTCTGGCAGATCACTTGATGGTTTTACTGACTCACATGTCTGACATGCAAGTAAGTCATAAGAGTGTCATTTTTAGTATAAATAGCTATTAGGGCTCATCTGACAAATGAGACTTGCCTAACGACATTTCATTTCCTGAAATGTAACAATGTGTAATGCTTTACAAGTTACACATGTCAGGACTGACTTGTAAATGGCTTACTTCTGGCTTGCTGGGAGAAGTTATCCTTACCTACTTGTCAGTGGCTCTTCTCAAAAAGTTCCCAAGCCTCTGGACTGCCAGGAACATGTCTGTGTGAAGAGCCCTGAACCCTGAATTCGGTTGGCCTGAACAACTGCAAGGGCAAGACAAGAACATCCCCATATTCCTGTGAAAGAAGTTCTGTTTCAGGCTGCTCAAACCACAAAACCACCCAGTTTATTGTGTCTTTGGATTTGCTGGCAGGGATCTATTTGTTTAAGCAATTTCCATTCTGCATCAGTTGAAATGAATCATATTCATCAAGACCTGCTGCTTGGACTAGCCCAGTTTGCAGGGAATGAAGTGGGCATATTTAAATATGGATGATCTGCATTTACATGAGAGTCATCAGAAATTTGACAGTCACCCAAACTGGACTGGCTCTTTAGTCCAAATGCTCCTCTTTGCCCATGGAAGAGGTATAGGCCAGAGAACAGGCAGTATAAACATGCTCACACTGACTCTGTGATGTGCTTCTACCATAATAGGAGAAACTCCCACAGGTTTCCAGGCTATGATTTGGCTGTAAAAATAATACAGACAAAATAATCAACGGTGATGGATATATTTACCAGAAGTGAGATTATAATTACTCACTAAAACCATAAATAGTCATCAGAAGTTAACAAATCACAGACTTGTGCAAAACCTGGAAAATGGATCAAGCAGTGAAAAAGTCCTTGCATGTCTGCTAGACGTCTTATTCAGTTTTAAATCTAAGTGGTGAAATGAGGGCTGAAGAAAATCTGCAACACTGTAATGACTTCAATCACATAATTTGTTTGTGTTTACTTCTACTACCAATGTCTAATCCATTTTTCCTCAGGGGAAAGATTGGGATACCTTCCAGGCATGAAATAAATCAACCAAACCTCATTCTTCCTGAAATTAAGAACTTCTATCATGCTCCCTCCTATTCATCTCCTTTCTGATGTACACAGTCCAAGAGGATATGGGAGAGTATTCGACTAAAGCTCTGTGATTTGCATTAGATGCCAGTTAGCTTCTGGGAGTTTTCCAAGGTTTTAGGTCCAGCTTATAAAGTCCTGAACAGTTTTGGACCTGGCAGATGTGAGGAGGTCACCTATCATTCAAAAATGTGGAGGTTCATCAGGATAAATACACAAGGTGTGCCCAGCAAAGAGTCCTTTATTTTGGAAAAAATTTTCCATACTTCTTGTGGGCATGCTGTGAAGCCTGTTTTCCTTTCTCTAGGTTATATCAAATGATGTGGAGAGGATTTACTATATACCAGCTATCCTTTATCCCTGCTGTCATGTTTCCAGTTATCAAGTAAATGCCCAAAGTATTGAATTGGTACATTTTAAAAAATAAATAACTAATTTAGTAAAATAATTGGAGTCCCTTGTTAATAGATTTTCCATTACTTTAATAATTGTTGAGCCCTTTTTTGAGACACTTTTAGTACCTTTCCCAAGATACAGTAACAATACATATAGTATTCCAAAGGAGGCTATTACACTGACCTACACATATATATTTCTCTATAGTCTTCATCCCATTCCATGAACACTCTAGCAACTTCTTTGTTTGCTTGGATGTTTGTTTGTTTGTTTGTCTGTTGTTATTACAGCTGCAGTCTGACAGAGGTTTTCTTTGTGCTGTCCATAGCGATGTCCTCATCTCTTTCCTGGCCTGACAGAGGTAAATCAGACCCTATAAAGATATTTTGAAGTAGATTGCATGTTCCTCCTGCATGTATTATCATTGAACTCCTTTTGGCATCATTTTACACTTTCATCTAAATTTCTCTGTAAATCTCTATATTGGAGCTGAACTTGTTCAACTTAAACAACTTTGTCCCATTTGCACTCTTTGCACTCAACTGCTCAGTTTTTTCTCCAGAGCTGCATTAACTTACAGTTAAAACAGATTAGCCCTTTTAGGCAGTATACAATTCCTATTTTTCCCCAGAGCCAAAAATACCCAGTTCAACGAACCAAGTAACATACTTTCTGGTTCTTGCCCAGCCATGGATAAAATAGCCCCAGAGTATAAAATTCCAGCTCTGAAGAACTTTTCTCTCTGGTGAAGCTTTCCAGTGAAGGTCAGATGTGGTGACTGCACAACAATGGTGTACTGATGTGCCCCCACAAGGTTCTTTCTGATAAATACTTTAGAGACTTCCATAATAAGGACAGGTTTACTGGGGGAATGGAGTACAGCAAGTTAGAAGGGATGAAAAGTCTTCATTTCCTTCCCATGCTTACGATGTATTTTTATCACTGTATTTTTATCACCGTATTTTTATCACAATTTTGATAGTGAAGATATTCAGTCTACAGCTGATCTATTAATAGTCACAGCTCCAGTGCCCATAGCAATTAATTGAGGATCTCACTGGACTAACTAGTGGATTTGCTTAGATAAAAAAAGCCATGATTTCTTCTCCTACCCATCATCATTCCTTACTTCCAGAATACAGAGGTTGTATAAAAGACCCTGTACAACAACTTTGCCATGGACTTCTTACAGTTATAAAGTTTTCCTGGCTAGTTAGCCTGCACGACATCTCAGCAACTGTCTTGGGAAAAAGATTTTTGGGGTTTAGATCACTGTCTTTTATCCTGAGACATTTCTGGATTTTTTTTTTTTTTTTAATGACCAGAAGTACATACAAATAAATTTTCAAACAATTTTTTCACCTGGAAAAAAAAATCAGAGAAAATGGCTGCTTTTCCTTGAAATTGTTTAAATATAATATTTCATTAATAGTAATAATTTTCTGTCCTTTGGAAATTTTATTACTAAAAATACAGAAACACCAATGCTTACTGGTTAAGTAAGAAGACTGTTAACTGTCACAAAATCTAATAATATGCTAAAGTTTGGAAACTTTTTTTCCATAAAACAAAGCTTTATCCCCATTGAACATTGAAAATAGATTTGTTATACTCCTTCTGGGCAATTCCTATATGGTCCCAGCTTCAGTGACATCAGACATTCCCTCAACAGCTCCATTTACATTCCTGCTTCAAATTAGTCTCTACAGAGGCAACAAGGCAAGGCTTCAAGCAAGGAAAAGCTCAGCCTAGTGCCATGTCAAGTCATCCAAGCTACCTCAAACACATTGAGGGACAATGCCAGTTCCCTGGTGGGCTTTCTCAACAAACTTTCTAGCACACGTGGGTTATCATATCTAAGTGCATCTGTGCCTTTTTGAACATGCCTATTATCTGCTCAGCCATGCATTGGTATCTTAGACAGACACGTGGTTCCCCATGAGAAGTTTTGTTTGCTGAGCTTCTGAAGGACTGGAGAATAACAGAATCAGTGGGAGCACTGACACCAACTCCAGTACCGTGTCATCAGCAAGGACGTGTCCTGCAAGGCTCTTTAGGGCTCAGCACCCCACTATTGGCCAGGGGAACAGGAGCCATGATGATGTAATTCAGCGGGAAAGAAGAAGAGGAAATTGTGTCAAATCTGTGAAATCATAATGTGAGACTGATGAATACTTGTGTATCTGCAATATTAGCTGTAAAAAACGAATTCTTGGGGGACAGTGGCCAATTTAGCTGTATGTAATGGTGATTGAATTGTGGCCAGTGTTTTTCAGCGAATCTTAGTCAAGGTGGAAAACTTGCTTGACAACCATCATTCATACTTCCCAGAAAGTGCTATGCTGTTGTCCTTACCCAGCAGAGCCGCTGGCGAGCCATCCTGTGGTGCAGCCAGCAAAAGAGCAGTCCAGAACAGCCCTTTTCAGTTCTTCTGCAGTTGCTAAGCGAGCACTCAGGTCAACACAAGCTTTCTCAGCTTTGGCTAAATCCAGACCCTGAGAGTTGTTCTTGGACTCAAGTGCAAACACTTTCCCTGCAACACCAAGAAAGGACATGTCATCCATCATGGAATTGTATTCAATACATATTCAACAGAAATATTGCAAATTATCACCAAATAAAGCCTTCATGCTTTTACTAAGTTTGTTTTAATGGCCCACCTTTTTTTTTTTTTTTTTTTTTTTTTGAAAGCCTAATTTAATCAGGACTGTAAGTATCCTTGTGTTAGCTTTTCTTTTAATTTTGTCCACCACAGGAAAAGCAAGAATGGCGAAGCCACTAGTCATTCCTAACTCAGAGGGGAAGCTTGTCTTGCCTCTGTGGGTCTGTGCTTAAGATCTGGAGAGATAAAGCATGATACTCTCTCATATGCACATATAAAGTCAAAATCACAAAAAACAGCTCCTGTAGGCTACTAATGCTGGAATCCATTACTAAACATTTTACAGTTACTCTATAACAGCTGCATCCATAAAGTAAGCACATGCCTTAAAGCCTGTATTGCAGCCCTGTCTTCTGCATCAGAAATAGATTTATATTTACCTTCTAAAATCAAAATGATGTCATTCTATGACATCTGGTGTCTAAATGCAGATGGCTTCATTATCATGTCTTTTTGGAAAGATAGACAAGATTTTTTTTTGAATGAGCATGAGAACATATTTAGCATAACATTTTTTTGTGTTATTTTTATTTTCTGTTCAGTTTATTTTACTTTAATTTATCTAATACCAGGAGAGTTGAAAGGGTGCAAATTAGAGGTTTTGGCAACTGGGAACAGGTCAGTTGGGGTTTTGGCACTGAAGTTTGAGTTACTGGATTATGGAATAAACATGTTAGCTGGGTGCTCCAGTAAAAGAAATAAACAATGAGACAGTTTGCAGCTGACATTTAAGTTGCCATAACTTTTTTTTCCTCTTGATAACATCCCTCAGAATACCTTCTAGATTTCAAAGGTACAGACTGAGATTGCTTGCAGTTGCAGGAAGAAAATTTTTAAGCACTGCTCATTCTGTAAATGCCTGGAAACTCTTATTTATGTCTTATTTACAAAGTGGATTAGTGGTAGTGGTTATATGAATGCATAACTTCCAGCACACACCAAGTGTTCATTATATGGCCAGCTTCACACTCATAGGAGATATTGACCAGTAGTGGGAACTCCTCGTGCAAGACTGATTCAGCCTGGTTCTGTACCAAGTGCCACTCTCACCACACAGTCTTTCAACAAACTGGTAAATCTGATTCTAATCCCAAATACAGGGAATTTATACCGGGTAGGTCCACCCCCAACAGCTTTCTGTTCTCACCTGTGCACAACTACACCCGCTAGAAGAATCACAATCCTTACATCAAAAACATAGTTTCTCTCAAGTAAACATGTAATTTATGTTTACATTAGCTAACAAGGGTAGATAGGTCCTAATGAAAATTCCTGCTTTGGTGGGAATTCTACATGTGCACAGCAGGAAGCTATCCACACTTGGGAAAATGGCAATTTAAATAAGCAGGACAAGCACCTATGAGAAGGAACAGAAATTCAGAGTACCCAGAGTGATTTTCCTAAGGATGTTAACCAGTTGTTGACCAAGGAATACAACCAGAAACACTGGGGAGTGTGATAACCACTAGGTTACAGGTTACATTTTCTTTGGATTCTCCACTGTAATCAAAACCATTAACTGTAATTATAATGGGGTCTTTAACACAAAGTAGTGAAAGCAGCAAGCCTCTACACCCCTGAGTACACAAACATCAGGATTCTTTACAACATGTCCCAAATAATGCACATGACACTAATGTAGCTCCTTTTTCCAAAGCCTCGACAGGCACAGTGAAGTGTGCACGACCTAGGGAGAGAGACATTACAGAGAGAGAGATGATGGTTTTGAACAGCCATTCTTAAGTGGCAAAACAACTTTTGCTCCTAAAGGAAAACAGAGATTAAATGTAATTATTTACAAGGCTCTGTCCCAGCTAAAAGCTTGTCCACATTCTACATTTCACCATTAGACTCTTAGGGTTGAGGTACATCGTCAAAGACATATAGGGCAAGTTTGCATAACATCTGACTTAAATTGTGAATGTTATTTTAACATGGCATAACCCTTATTTTCCAGCTATTAGTATTTCAGTTAGGAGCCTTAAAGAAAGAAAAAGGGTCAAGCTTTGAGTTCCATCTAGATACAATTAGTTAATGATTTAATCATTTTACCAGTAAGCAAGAGTTACATTTTTAGAGGAGTTTAGACTATCCAAGACAGTACATCTACAGAGACATCTTCCTTTAACTACTGTTATGTTGTTTGCTAGTACTTAAGATATACTAACTTTTTACTAGAACCTATGAAGATTCTGTCAAAACAGTGTCTTGTCCTTTAAAAAGGTATCTGGGATGGTCAAATTATATAAACAAGTGAACTATAAGGTGAGCTAGGAAAGACTTACTGGTATGGAAGTTACAGTGAACAACTTCATAGGAAATTCTAGTCAGCCAGAATTTGGTTAGAAGTGAGTAAAGAAGGCCAATATATTTATCAGACCAACCTGTGTATTTTCTTCAAAGTTTTAGAAATTCTGTGGCTATCTGCCCAGTTTTCAAGGTATGCCCTCTGGTTTTGTCTAATTTATTACTTAGAAAATGTAATAGTGAGTAAGGTTCATTGATCAGATGCTTGACCAATGGAATAACTGGATCCTCAATATCCTGAGATATGTCACACTACTGAGGGGCATTGACAGGAAAAAAATACAGGAGATATGCTAGCAAGGTAACAGGAAAAACACAAAACCACATGAAAAGAAGAAATCCCCCTAAACAAAAAAGACTGCAACACTGAATTCTGCAGCTTACAGTGTCATGGCTAACATACTCAAGATATGCATGTATTGAATTTTTCTCACTTTTAATCTCGAAAGTGGTATCATTTTCAATCTAAGGGAATCTAAGGGTCCTGGCCATTATTTGTAACATTTTTATCAGTCCTATTTGTAATGAAATGTTTCTTAAAAAAGGATTGTCTCTCATACTTGATGACATAGTCATTTTTTTTTATATTGGGGTAGTTGAAATTAGTCTTATCTCTGAGACAGTATCAAGAGATGTGTTGTCATTCTGTTTGAAATGTGAGACTGTTCTGTATTTCCATAAGACACAGGATGAAGGACCATGTCTACATGAGGAATGTAGTATGCCTTTGGTTGTGCTACCTTTGAGCAGCCACCTTGTCTGAGCTCCCTTTCAACTCTGTCACTTCATTTCTGCCCTGTAACATTTGTTTCCCATAAGGCTTCCACCTCCACAGGGGGGTGGAAATTTGTTACCAAAACTCTACACACTTTTCTGAAGCTTTCCTAAAGAAAGCAAGTCCCTTTGATTTAAAGATCAAGTTAAAAATCCATGCAAAGTAGTATTTCTCATGACACGTACTGAACATGTTGAGTTTATCAGGTTCAGAATGAAAAACATCCTTCTCACAGTAAGATTCTTTTAGATTCCCATTTGAAACAATTGATAAGGCTTTTAACTTCAGTGATGAGGCACGAATAATAAGACAACATTCTTCCAACTGCTATTTGTCAGCGGGATTCACAGTTCACATTAAAAATTCATGCTTGAAACAAAAGAGATGTCCTCTTTAATAACTAGCCTATATTAGATTGCTAGCCCCTACCATTATCTGACCACTATTATCACAGAATATTAATTCTATTTTGATATATTGACAATGTTTTAGCAATTTTTTTGCAATAGATTAATATAGTTTTTACTTAAGAGTACCCCACTGTGTTCTGATTGGAAACATACCCACAAAGATGTAGATCTCAGGGATCCTAGGAATCATTTTTATCCCCTTGTTCAATTCCTGCCTAACTAGACTGTAGATTTCCCCTTGTAATTCCACCATCAAGTCCAAAAATTCATGGTTGAACAACATGCATCTAGTCATGATTCAATGCCTCCAAGCAATGGAGAATTTACAGCACACTTTATAGGAAATTGTTCCAATGGTTCATTACTCTTACTCCACCTTATTTCCAGCTCCAAATTTTGCTAAACTCAGCTTCTAACAACTGATCCTCATAATGCTTTTAAGACTTTAGAGACATCTACAATCAGATATATGGAAGTGCAAAAAAAGAGTTCTTCAAAAATAAAACCAGTCTAAAAGCTGTTTCTTCATATTTTACAGAAGATCAGTGGGTTCAACAGAATTCTACTGGTTATCAAGAAAAGAGTTTGGCTGATTTATTATCTTACAGTAACAGATACAACAAGAAGTTCTTCTGAGGTGCATAGGCACAGTTCAAAACCCACTGAAATGAATTCAAATTTCTCCATGTCCTCAGCAGGATTTGCATCATGCTTGAAGAAGTAATATAAAACTGCATAGTCAAATATACCTTAAAGTAAGACCATCCCTCAAAAACAATATAAAATGAAAGCACTTTAAAAGGCATGCCCAGTGTGCTGACCTCACGACATGACACTTCCTATTTCAAAGAATAAAACTTAATCAGTTTGAACCAAACAAATTTGATGAAAGATGTGCAAAAGTGGAGTCCATTATATTTTTACTTGAATGTTAAAAATTTCAAATTGAGGTAAAAGAGAGCAGAGGAAGGAAAAGTCACTTCCATACTTCGAGAGAAATTGAATTTTCATTTCTATGGATATGTGTAACAATGTATCTTGATTTTAAGTGTAAAGGTGGAAGATCCAGTAACTCTACGATTGCAGACAGAGATTTGTCTTAATTAGCGTTCACGAATGTGGAGTTTATTTCTGTGAGAAACAACAGTGAATGATGTCTTATTCAATTAAAAAAATATTACATCATCAGAAAAACAGCAAAATCAAGATGTCATCTTTTAGTTCCCCATCAGCTAAACCCATCTTGATCCTAAATTTTGATTTTACTGGACACTTTAGTATCAAATAGTTGGACTTGTTCACGCAAAAATGTGTGGTTTTTTGCAAGCAGGAGAATGAAATGTGTAGACACCTGCTACTGAAATGTGAGCATCTAGAGAGAGCAGAAGGAAAAAAACATACATTTTTTCCTTTACTTAAAAAAAAAAAAAAAAAAGGATGCAAAACAAGCCAAATTAAATATGTTACTAGAGGGATTTTCCTACTTTTGACATCATCAGTTTGTAGTTAGAGGCATGTCTCTCAGATCCTATTTGTGCCCAGCTTCATAGACTCTGGATCCTTTCACCTGCAACCTCTGCACTATACATGGACACTGCTGATGACTGACTTGACCAATAGCACTTAATGCAATCCAAATTTAGCCAACAGACCAGCTCCAATTTGGCACAATTAGTAAAGCTTTGAGATTAGCACATCTTTTATTTCAGGAGTGTCTCAGTACGGTATTGCGGCTTGGTGTTCCCCGGGGGTCCGTCTGGCCCCCGGGGCAGCAGCCGCTGTAGGTGTCCCGGATAGCGCTGTGCTGATGAGGCGCAGCCTGCCTGGGCCCTCTGGCTAGCTCTGAGCCGCTGGCTACCTTGCGAGCACTGGTGGAGTGATTTCAGCTCTGTGCTCGCAAAATGCCTCAGCAGATGCAGGGAAGGAGAGAGGTGAAGGCTGTGTGGAGTTCTGCGGAGATGTCTTTATTGGCAGCTTCTGCAAAGGGTTCCAGTGACAGCTCTTCTGTCTGAACTGGGCAAAGGTATGGGTTTATATAGGCTAATGAGGGATCAGGATTTGTCCTATGGCTGAGGTCGAGGAGAATACGACCTATAGCCTTACAGAGAGATAACAGGGGTCTGATGTGCGGAAGAGGGGTAGCTCTGGTCCACTCATCATGACTCTGCATTTCTTATCTTAGGCTAGTGACCACCATGGAGGCCTTGCAGGGCCTCTGACTGCTACAGTACAGTAGATGAATCGCCATCACCCTCTCCTCTCATGCTCTGTCTCAGAGCAAGTACTCTGCAGAAAACTATAGTTCATATGTGTGGATATTTTAGGAGCCTTGTAAAAAACAAAAGCGGGAGGCAAAAAAGTGGAGGCAACTCCTGTGCAGGATTCAGGAAGCTGCATCCTTGTTCTCCAGTTCCAGTGCAAATAGAAAACAATTTAAACTCCCTGAATTTGCACTGATACAATTGAGAACTGTCACAATAACACATATTATTCTCCAGTAACTGCATTGACAGTGGCACACCATGGTACCTCAGAGCATGAACAAGCCCCTGGGGAGTCTTCTGTCCATCTGACCCAGACCTGAACAGCTTTGAGGAAGCACATTTCAATTGGGAAAAAAAAGTGGCAAAGCCAAACGGAGCTATATTTTATTTCTGCATTCGCCTAGGTATTTCTGCAGCCTATTTGTGCTATAGCAACATGTGCCACAGTAAATAATGGCCAAAAGAGATCAATTAAGCTCTGAAGTTTTACACCTTCACCAGACCTCAATGGCTGTCAGTTTTGTTGCCTACTCTCTGTCATTATTTTTGTGTGAGATAATATAGTGAAAGTCTTCCTTACAGAAATACATTGCAACCAGTTTCAGAAGTTTGACTGTAACAGGGGCCAGTCTGAATTTCACAGGTTTTTTACAAGACATATTCAAAATCCCTTTATCAGTTTGCAACACAGTCAGATACCTTCAGTTAAAAATGACAAATACACAAAAACGTATGTGTCACTCAGAATGGCCCATTGGCATTTAAGTGACATTTACATGTACTAGAAACTAGAACCTATATTTTGACCCATACCTTAAAAAATGAGAAGGTGGTTTCTGACTGGATCAGACCAGAATCTGCTATAAAAGAAAGTATTAATCCTGTTTCATACTCTCAGATCTTCTTAAATACATAGCAGTAAATTTTAAAGCTGACATACAGTGTTTTTTTTCCTGTTTTAACCCAGATGGCTTATAAGACAGCATTTAAGTTGTTTGCTCAAATATTAGTATTAGGAGAACCCACTGAAATCAAGTTAATAGCAGACTTACACATCTTTCACAATGCTACCTAAAATTTAAATAAAATTGCAAACCACATTTTTATAATAATGCTTGACAACTGTAAAGTACTTCAGATATTCTGCCCTTTCATACTATAAATGTTTTACCACATATGAAGTAAATTTGACAAACTGTTGAATGACAATTAAAATCTGTCATGACCTCTACCTTAAAATGATCTCCAACTTTTTTTTCCCTTTCTCTTTTAGTAGATGCCTGTTTAGGAATCAAAAAGTTAGTTTCATTAATTTTATGGAAATGATAAAAATTGGAATGTGCCCCTGAAAAAACAAGGGGATCTTCAGGTGAAGCATTCTTAGCAAGGGAAATTATTATTCCTGCCCTGTGTCCTTAAGTTCTGTGAAGAGTCCTTTTTCATGGATACGCTTTTCCCCCCTCTTCTCATTTCGAAGGCATTTTGCTAAGGAAGGAGTACATCCTAAAAACAGAATCAGGATTTTGCCTACTGCAACATCATGCAGTTGTCTGACACATTTATTTTCCTTTATGCTTAATGAAATGTAACTCTCTTAAACTTTACAAGAAAGGGTTCTGTTGTATAAATGGTATACATTTATACATTCTTCTCAAAGCTGTAGAAACATACAGGCAAGAATAATTTTCTCCTTTTCCTTTGCCATACTTTGTCACCAACTGAAAGAAATTTAAGTTAAACAGGAAAAATACTGCGAGAACAAACAAGAAGAGATTTTTATTGCCCTATAATGTTTAAGTTCTGTTCTCTGGAATAATGCAGCAAACATCAATGATAAAGGATTAGGGTACTGGAATTAAAAAATCCTGAGATTGGGCATAAATCTGTCTCAGCTGTGAAAGTGGAAAAATGTGACCATTCAGTATTGCTGTCCCAGGAAAACATACAGTTGTTTCAAAAGTAAGTGTTCTGGTTTAGACAAGTTGGTCATCGTTATCACAAGCTGAATCATTAAAAGGGCATTAGGCTACTGGAAACTTTCAAGGGATGCAGCTTTTCAGGATCACCATTGGTGAGTAAAAAGTCCCATTTCAGAGTAACTGGTAGCTGGTGCTTCAGCCAAATCCATGTCCTGATCACATCCCTAAGCAGTGAAGTGCAGATGAAGCTCATGTGCAAAGTCATTTTCAGCGTGTGTGGCACTGAACAGAAGAGGTTATCAAAGTCTTTCACTTCTTGGATTCCCTTCCTCAAGTACCTGCCCATATAAAGTGACACATCTGAAGTGGGGAGATCAGAAAGTCCTTTGGAGAAAAGGTACTTTGAATTATAAGGAGAGGTCTCCTAAAATATAACTGAGTCTTCTTAGTTGTGTTCTGGCTTTGTTTCATTATTCTTATTTCCTCTGGAAAAGTTCACTATCCTGTCATTTTGTTGTAATAAAATAATCTTAGCCTTTCTTAGCCTTCTGGGATCTTATTTCCTTTCTCTGCTTAACCCCAGGATATTTGTAAAGTCTCAAAAAGCTCTGAATCAGAAGTTTCCTAATGCAAACCGGGGCATGTATTTAAGCTTCTTATTAAAAAAAAAAAAAAAAAAAAAAAAAAAAAAAAAAAAAAAAAAGCAGTTGGCTTTGTTTTTTGTTTGTTGTTTTCTTTTTCTTTTTGCAATAACACATTTCAACATACAGCCCTCATTCCAGCCATAGCAACCCAGACCAAACTGAATGGGAGACTCACCATCAGCCTGAACAGAGATGATCTGAAGTAAGAAGAAGACAGATCCCACGCCCTGGAGAAAGGTGAGAGAGAATCTCTGAGAGCCTGGAGCCATTGCCCTGCTTGCAAAGCCCTCAGCTGCAGGAGGTTGGCTGCCGAGGCTTTTTCTCTCGCCTTCTCTTCCCGCACTTCTTCCCGCACTTTCCTAGCGGGGTCCGCGGTGATGATTTCAAGGAGCACTTTCCGTCGGCAGGATCCTGCGTCTTGGGTTTGCACTGAAGGCGGGAGGGGTGGAAAAAGAAAGAGGGAGGGAGAGAGGAATCCTTGGCTTGGCTAGTGTGAAGGGGAGGGGAAGCTGCGGGGGGAGATGTCCAGCCAGCTGGGGCTGAGGAGAGGCTTTATCCAGCCCAGTCTGCAGGGCAGCGCACACAGAGAACTGGTGTGAAAAGTCACATTATCCTGCCGGTAAATACCTAATGGATCACGGTGGAGGAAATGCAAAAGCCAGGAGGGAGAGAGAAGGGGGGAAGGACAAGCGACGAGCAGCAGTAATCCCTGTCTGAGAGGAGAAGGGCAGCTCCATAGCTGGTGCTGGTACACGGTGAGTTTGTGGGCTTAGCTGTGCATCTCCAGAGGGATGGGTGCAGGCGTGGGGAGTGTTTTCCTCTCCACAACGCAAAATGAACCAGCAGTGCCTTGCTGAGGTCAATGCCTGCTGCAGTGAGAGTGATGGTGCTCAGGTGAGGGCTGAGGAGAAGTGCCAAAAGGCATTGGACTCTGACGACCAAGCCTCCCTGAAGAGCAGCACCAGGATGGATTAATCCTGTTATTTCAGATTCCAGCTTTGTTATGGGCATGAGGAACTGTGGGTTGAAGCTGGGGTCCATCAGCTGGTGGTCTCTGTTGGCACTCCTGCTCCCCATGAATGGCGTTGATCAGGTTTGAACACTCTGAAGTCAGCTGATGAAGGGAGCTTCCAGTTCGCACTAGCACTTACAGAACTGACATCTGTCCCTCATTCTCATTTGTCTTATATTGGTCCCAACACAAGTCAAAAGAAACCCCCACAATGAGAGGAAACATACTAATGGTGATGCCAGGATTTATTTAGCTAAATATATAAATGGAATAGTTTTGTGTTGCTGTTGGAACTCAGCAAGGCTCAGAAATGTTGTTTTCATATTCCCATCCTATTTTGCTTTTATTTCAGCTTCTTAAAATTTTTTCCCTTAGAATTTGAAGCTGGGCAGAAATGTTCAGTCTGGCAAGAAACTATGAGCTACAAGAAGCAGAAATAAGGAGCTGACCCTTCTCACTGCCAGAACCCCTGGTGTCCTACAAGGCAAGGGGCTGGTAGGCAGCTACAGGCATGGTCTGAGAATGATGAACTTGTGCAGTGTTGGTTTTGGTCTCACAAAAATCACTCAAGGTCAGGAACTCCTGAATGAGAAATTCAAGGAAGCAAGTAACACCATAGCAGTAGAAGTTTTAAAAACACCTACATTTGATGAATTTGGGAAGATGATGCTCCGATCCTGTTGACTTAAAAAGAATTGTAGCCTTCTTCCTCTCCTGTATACCTATAACTGGCATATGAATCTACAGGCTGAAAACTTGCAGATAGGTTTTAGGTAGCTTTGAATTTTCTGTTTATCCAGAGAATAGGAAGGACAGCAGGGTTGTTGTTTTGGTTTTGTTTTGGTTTTGGTTTTGGTTTTGGTTTTGGTTTTGTTTGTTTTTTGGGGGTTTTTGTTTTTGTTTTGGGTTTTTTGTTGGTTTTATTTTTTTTGTTGATTTTTTTTTTGCCTTGCCAGCCTAACTCATAAGGACTGCCTCCAAAATTAGAAGGATGGGAAGTTTCTTTCTCACTTCATCCTTAACATAGGATGGTTGGCATAATACAACTACAAAAGTGCATTTCATTTCAACAGAAACTCCATGCTCTGTGTAACAGGAATGAACATACAATGCGACAGAAAGGGAAACAGAAAATTGTAACATGCATTGAGTTTATGTTTCTTTTACTAGCAACATAACTAAAGGCATAAAATGCAGTTTTAACCCCCTCATACACCAATTGTTCCACCCCTACTGTAAAAAGTGGTGGACACTTTTAGTAAGACAGCAAAGAGATTCTAGAAACTGAGTAAGTAATTACAGCAAGACTCACAGACATTAACAGAGACCTACCATTACCACAGCAATAGCTCCAGGTTTCCCTGACACTTGTCATAGGGATGATGACTTTGTTGGCCCTTTGCTGTCCTCATGAGTTTAGCCAAAGCAGGTAGAGAAAAGGGCAGTATCTTCTGGATTTCCATCTAAAATTCCTAAGGTCTATTGGGTTAGTTTTGCTATAATTGGCTCATTTCCTTGTGTTGATATAAGTAAAGGCATGTTGCCACTCTGGCTTCTGTCTTGGAAAATCTCAGCTTGTATTCTTGAGTAGAACATCTTACTGATTTTAAAGAATTACCACAAGACCACAAGATCTGTTCCCTTTTGAAGGCATGAACAATTTGTAAATGACCTGGCTTCTTCCTGCCATCCCATCTCAACTGTAAAGGAAGTCTGTAAGTGTGGAAAGGTAAGGATATTTACCAGTTATGAATTCCTGGAAGGTAAGTATTTCACTGCCAAACAGTTGTCCTTCCAGTCTTATATTCCAGCAAAAATTCCTGGTCTTAGTGTATTTTGGAAGATTTTTATAAAGCTCAGCAGAGTAGGTTTTATACTTAGGAGATATGCATGGTTTTGCATTGAAATCAACATTAATCAAGGAAAAAAAAATCCTGCTTTTAGAATTAAATCCTTCTTGGAACCAAAATCTCAAAATGAGATCTGTAAGTTAAGATGCTTAGAAACAGATATAACCTTTTGCTCTGGCATTCATGGCACTATAGTAACACATCAGTCAGACTATTCAGTGTATAAAATACAATGTATTATGACAGATTGCAAAAGATTAATTGTGCCTGCAGCTTTACACCGCTGATAGATCGTGCCTGCCTTGGGAGCAGTGAAGATGCCAATGGGGATATTTTATAAAACAGAGTTTCATTGTGTGCAAACTTTTATGCAGCGAGTAAGACACGGGAAAACACTGGGTTCTAAAGCATGTACATACATGTATGAATGCATACACACAAGACACCTGTGTGCTGTGAGGCACACAATAAAGGTTTAGACATCTACAACCTGAACAGCATCTGTGCACATTTACATCTGGAATATGTCATTCAAGTTAGAGTGGATTGTTAAGACTAAATAAAACACCTGAAAGAAATGAAAGTGAATAAAGACACATTTGCAAACAGCAACACATTTATTTACAGTATATTAATATATACTGTAAATAAATTATATTTGGTCTCTTCATATTTGCTACTAGGAATATTTACTTTCTGCCACTCAAAATTTATATACTGTAAACATTGCTCCAATTCTGCAGATTCTAACACATGATCTTGAGCCTCTTCAAGATAAGGAGTAGGGTCCTAAAGTCTTGAGCAAGTAGACACTCTGAAATATTTGCTATCTCAAGCCAAGCTGGGTAGATGTTGAGAGATTTGTTAAAGTGCTGCAGCTGGCCAATAAACTGGTCTTTGAAGAAAGAATGCTGGAAAGTCATAGGAGTGGTCACTTTTCATATCAGAAGAAAGCACAATAGAAATAAAGTTTCTGTTCAGAAAAAGATACCTCTCTCCTCCATCACTAAAGCGTGAGATTCTGTTTAACTTGATTCTCTGCAGAATGCCATAACTTTAATAGATGTTGACGATCTGCACAATTTAGCTTGAAGAACTGAATTTAAATGGTATACAGGCTTCAGGTTTACTTATCATCCTAAATTTTCACTACTTTCTTTTTAAGAAAGAGATCCAGAAAGAGGGCAAGGTGGCAACTAAATTGCTCTAACCAGCATGATTACTAGAATTTATAATACAGTCTGAAGTTCTGAAGTCCTGTCTTGAGCTGAAGTTGAAAGGAGCTAAATTCACAAATAACTGTGGCATACAGTTTTCTCAATGCCCTACACTCAGCTGCAGCATCTACACAGAATTATGGCCCTCTAGGATAACTCTATAACTATTTGCAGTGATACCACGCCCAGGTATGAGTTCCCTTTTCCCAACTTTCAGATACCAGTTATCCATATATAAATGCAACCAAATAACTGGTTTCCTATGGGCCAGACATGTTGACAATGGCTCTCTGTAGATACTGGGGGACTGTGGAAACCAAGAGGATTTGGGTTCTGCAGCTTTGTGCTGCAGCAACTTGTAAGCCTGTACAGCCTCTCTTCACATATAAACAGAGATAACCAACTTTACACACCGTTCTGATATGCTCTTAGTGAATCAACACAAGTTCTTTATAGATACTTTCATAGTATCATATCATTGTAATGGGGGAAGTCTATGCCTTGTGCCCCTGCTGGAAAAAGGACATAAAGAAATATGACTTGGCTTCCCAAGGACCATGTAAAGGGATCTGAAATACCTAACAGATTATATAGCATTTACATACAAGCACTGCAATGACATCTCCGAAAGGATATGGAGTCTGTGTGACTGAAAGGCAGGCAGGGAACCTTGGTAGTACTGTACACCTATTGTTTCTATGGATAGTACACCTACTGTATACTGGGATCCAAACTTTTTCTGCAGCTGTATCCAAGCTTCTAACCCCCAAAAGCTAACTGGAAATGTGAGAGAAAAAAAGTGGGAGAGAAAGATTTCTTTGTTTATAAAATGTGAATTATTAGGCAATGGCAACACAGACAAACATTTTTCAGTGTCTGGCAGTCTGCAACAGTCTACTAGCTGCAGAGAACTTTTTATTTTATTTATACAGAGTGTTTGCACCTAATTAAATGAAAAAGTAGAAATGTACAGAACTACCTGAAAGTAATTCAGGGAGCTGACAAAAAAGGAGAATTTTTTTTTTTTAAAAAGGAAAAGACATATTTCCCCCACTTTCTGGGTGGTGGGTTGAACACAGGGATCTGTGTCATGGAGCTGCTGACCCTAAGAAAGAGTGTGATTCTTACACTTACATCATGCTATATGGGGTCAGGTGTTGTCATGTGACAGGCCATGACCCTCATATAAATCATTGCCATGTAAACTGTAAAAATCACACTTCATTTCTTGAAGACTGAGCAGTCTCAAGAAAAGAATGAAGATATCTGGTCATAAAATAGCAGCTGCAATATTAGTGATATACAAAATTAATTCAATTATTTTTTCTGACAAACGTAGGTAAACCAAACTTTTGGCTGCTCTTGGTTGGTGTTATTTGTCTGGGGGAGTGTGGTAAGTTTTACTTTTTTCTTCTTTTAAAGCCTTGCATCAGTTTAAAGGGTGAAAGTTATGTAGCAGTGTAGAAAATGATGTAATTTTACCCAAATGGTTTATCTTTGTTCTCCGTGGGCATCTGTAAATAGGTGGATAAGAATCTAATACCTTGCCTAGATTTCTATGCTGAGCCTGCAGACAAAACACTCCCATTTCATTATTTCATCCAGTTTCTCACACTCTCCAACCTTCACCAGCCATGATCTGCAGTAAGATGAGAGAGAGCAATTAAATTCAATGCTGCCTTCATCTCCCCGGTCTATAGCTGCTGAATGCCTCACACTGTGGATATATGGCGTGGTATGAGCAAGTATGGAATGTGGCTCATCTTCTCATGGTCCCAGGACAACAACCAGATAAAAGACAGTCCCTTCCTGTGGTCTCACTGATGCTGAGTCGCCTCCAAAGCAGGCTGCCTGCACTAGCACCTGTATCTGCATCAGCAGGTGCTGTGCTGCATCCCCTGCACACACAGGGCCAACAGGGACCAACACACAAGAGCTGACCTTCAGTATTTAGCACAAGACCTCACACCATCTCCATCCACTCCCATTTTAAGTGCCTTCAACATCCTGTGAGCTGCACTGCATGGAGACCCAGGAATACTACAGGGCCAGTGGCAGGAGGACTTTGGCCCCAGCAAAGTTGCCACCTCCTTGGCACACAGCACATGGAGTTTCCTTCCCCTTGCAGAACTGTGCTCCAGCATCTCCACTTTGGTTTTCAAAGGGACAGGTCCAGTCCATCCATTTGCAAACAGATCCCTGCAAATATGGAAGAAGGAGTCCATCAGAGCTGCAAATGCTCCCAACCAGCTGTGGGGAATATGTAAGTGTTTGTAGTGTTTGTCATGCTTCCATCATGGCAATTAATTTGTCATTTATTTTACCAGTCACCTAATATTTTGACTTTTGCGTTTCAGCTTCCCTGTCCAGCTATTTCCTAGGAGTTCGTTTAGCTGCATTCTAAGGTATGTTCCCTGGATCTTAAGGCACCCTAATTTGTCGTCAGGTGTTAGCTCTGCCCTCTAGTGCTGTGTATGACACAGGGTGTTGTGTTACAGAGCCACGGCTGGTGTTCAAAAGCTGACTGGTCAAACACTAAACAGCCAAAAACTTATAGGCTGACTAAAGTGACTTGACATTTTTTGTGCCTCCTGGGGGTGGGTCACCAGTCTATTTCTAATCATTTAAACACAGCCTGCTTAACCACCAGCATTTTACAGCACCAGCCAGTTCAACTAACCTCTATTTATTGCACGTTTAAGTGGCTCAACCTGTGGCTCTGATCCACCCCACAGGTTCTTGGCTGCTGGGGGTGTGACCTCAAGTGCTGTGTTGAGCAAAGTTTTTCACCTCATTGCCTGGAATTAAAGGTCCCAGTGAAAGGAACAGCTGAGCCAAAGGGAGGACAGGGCTCTGCTGAAGCAGAGGGTTTTTATGGAAGACTGTCACAGTAACCAGCCATGGTACAGTCAGGAAATGTGAGTTTTGGCCTGGACGCTTTGCAGATTGCAAACTTTATACAAGAACTTGTGATAGTGCTTTGCGCTAAGCCAGTAGTATTTTTAAGTACAGTTTTATGCAGGCTCTAAAGTGCTGTGTTTTCCTAATTCCACTTGGGGAAAATGGCATTGCTCAAACGCGCTGTAGCAGTTAGGATAAAGTTGTCACGTTTCCTAACCCTGCAGAACTGAGTACAGGAGAGTTGAGAGCAAGGCTGTTGATATCAATATTTGAAATGCCTTCCCTCCTTGCACAAGCCAAGCATGCCATTACTAAGATCACTTACTTTATTTTGGTAAGACAATAAATAACAGGGAAATGCTGAAGAATGTTGAGTCTTTCTCATCATAGCTGCTCATTTGTACTTGGAAGAAAATAACCTTTCACAGTCCCCATCTTCCCTTGTTCCACACAGCATGCTTTCAGGTCAGACCTCTTTCACACCTCTCCATGATCTTTCCAATATATGCAGGTACTTGAGAAGCATGGAAGAGAGCATTTGGGAGCATAAGGCTTCTGAGTGATACGTAAAGATCATTGGAAGAATTAGTATAACAGAGAGTAGATTAGAAAAGCTCATGCAGCTGCAGATATTTCCAAGCTACTGTGGGACTTTGGAGAATTGAAGCATGGAGAAGAGGATAGAACGAAAATTATCAAGGTCTTTTGCTCTTAGGTTAGGAAAGCCTAATTTCTGTTTTCTCAATTCCCCACCTCCATCTTTTCAAAAAATATGCTTATCAGGTTCCTTTCAATCTCTTCTCCTGCATCTTTTTTGCATATTTCCTCCAACATTTCGGCCTCTGAATCTCATGGTGACACTCAGGTCTTCTGGTGAGATATGTGGGCGTGGGGGTGTGTGTCAAACACCCAAGCAACTTATATCAGCAGACCTACCTGCCATCAGTTTTACAATAATTAGGGTTCACTTTGGGAGCATCACCTTGCATCTTCTCCCTTTCAAAGCATCCTTCATTTTGTGTCAGGAAAATGGATACAACAACATTCAAACCATGTTCACACTACCTGCCAAATACCATCCAAAACACCTAAAGTTCTCTACGCTTCCATCCTTACAGTAAATCTAAGCATCAGGAGCTGACTAAGAATTGAACAACTGTTAAGGTAAACCCCACAACCCCCCTAATGGTGGTGGGGGTTGGGCAAAAACATAATTTGTGTACCAAAATATGGTCTTAAAAGTCTATGAGCTACTGTCAGCCTCTGGAACTGGTCAGCTCTTGCAAATGGGTTTGAGTTGAATAATGTAAGGAACTGTAATTGGTGTGCCCACAAATGCCAGGCTACTAACATTGCAACCATTGATTTTTATTACCCACTACAAAAATAGTAGTGGTTTATTATTTACTAAAAAAAAAAACCCTGAAAATATAAATACGTTGTTACATTAAATCTAAATGGACACCAAAATATGCTCTTTTAGCAGTGGAAGTAGCCAGGATATTTTTGATATTAAAATATTTATTTAAAATAAAAAAAACCCCTATTATCCCTTATTGGTTAAAAAAAAAAAAGAAGAAGAAAAATCAACACTGTGTGTGCGCAAAGAATTGGTAATTTTAACTCCATAAGCAGAAGGAAATTAGTAATAACTCTGTATTCCTAGGCCAGTTAAATGGTTGAATATGTCTACTGGGAAGATGACTAATTTCTTTTTAACATATTAATCATATATTTCATTTGCAAACAAAACTGAGCTCTGCCCTGAAGTTTTGGAACATCTGCAATTTGTAATTGTTCAAAGAAGCTGGGAGAAGTGAGTCGAAACAGAAGCTTTTTGTGTGTACGTGCATGCATGCATGCACACCCACACGTGTGGGTGGGTGTGCTCTTGTGGGTGTAGGAGAAGGAGGAAGGGAGAGAAAAAAGGAGAAATATTTTCCTTGGTTCTTTATTTTTGCAGCTCAGGACCTGGCACTAGGTGATTTCCAGACATGGATCTAATGGTGCAGGCTTCATCATATGCTGATAATGCCTAAATTACATATGTGGCTAAGGCTTCCCACTCGGAGAACTTTTGTATTGTTCCTGTGTGCCTCATGAGCATGTGATATGTTTCATTAAATGTATGAAAAAGATGCACTAAAGGATCAAATTAAGTTAGATTTAAAGTTCATTATTCGCAAAAGAAAAAAAGTCTATGGGATAGGAAGGTTAAATAGCAAGCTATTTAATAAAAAAATAATTAAAAAAAATCATTTTGATAACTAAACCAGTATTTAATTATACAGTAAATATGACCTAATTTCAGTAGCTGAGGTATTGCTGACCAAGTTACTTTACTAAAAGTCAATTTCAAACCAGCAAAGAATTATTGACCAACACATAATGCCTGAAATAAGTCCTGTCTCAATCTTGTTTGGTCTTTAGTCATAGCATACTTATCAATCCATCTTTTCTTTTTATTTGCCTGATCTTTTTTAGTCTCTTTCAGTCTACTTGTTGCCTTTGCAGAGCACAACCAGTACTTACTACTAAGCCAAGCAGTCTTAAGGGAGGAGAGATGAGAGAGAGCTTTGCATGTGAATGCCAAGTGCAAATACTCCATGCCTTTGTGTGCAATAGAGAGAAGTTAATGAAAATTCAAGTCTTTTTGTGTTTCGACCTTTTACTGGTCAGAGTTATATCACAATAGCCATCTTAGCTTCTCATCTAAGTCACAGAATCAGTGCTTCTCTGGTTATGTATTCATCACTCAGTGGGAACACCTCCTTCCAGGTAGATTGTATACAAGGAGCCTTATTCTAATTTTGGCTTTGCATTTGAAATCTGGAGGGGGAGGGAAAGTCCTGATATTTACCAAGATTAAATATGGCTTACCAACTACCAACAAAGCTAAATCCAACCTTCCTAACTAGATAACATGTTAATTACTCTTCATTCCATAGGAACACGGGATACATGGAGTGGCTAAGCAAGTACTAAACGTGACATATCTATTTCAGGAGGCCTAAGAGTAGATGGTTGCAAAGAGAACATGTTATGGCTCATGTTACAGAAATCTTCCAAACTCACTGACATATTTAAAAGAAGATGGGAAGCAGTTCAATGTACAATAAGTAGGACATCTCTGATTTTTGGGACAGAGAGAGAAACATAAAAGAGTTAGAGCAATGGAAAGACAATTTGACATCACATGAAAGGAATAAGAATGATACAGGAGACACAGTAGCAAAAACATACAGAAGAGTAAAAGGGGAAGTTTCTTCTAAAATAGAGAAGAAGCTTTTCCTTTGAAGAAATATCCAGACTTCTGTGTTGTGCTGAATTGTTCCTTCAAATCTTCTGCAAGTCATGCATCACATGTACTCAGGCTATCAAAAATCAGACTGTGATAGCCCTCACCAGAGCTACCTGCTAAAGAAAGCAAATTTTGCAGATTTAATTTCACACCTAAGAATTTTAGAGTGTCCCTCCAACCCAACTCTTTAAAGATCTCTAAATTTCAGGTTAACTTGGCCCTGTAGAAGACACATAAATTCAGAGCTACATGAGTGTGCAGCATTTAGAAGTTTGAAAATACCTGGTTTCCAAAGGTCCACCTGCTGCTGCCCATTTGCTTTGGCAGCACTAATTCTTGGTTAAATATTGGCACAACTTCAAATAATTAATTACAGACACATAGCTATTTATAGCCCTAATAGATTCCAGAACTCCAAAGCTGCCGTCATACTAAAGGACAGGTATAGGCAGAATTGTCTTTGCTCTGTGTTAGCTTTGCTTTCTCCTCCTAAATCTTCTCCATGGCAAATATTTCCATCCTCCTGCTTCATCTTCCTTGCCCTCCTTTCTCTTTTTTGTTGCCTTAAGTTGCTGCCTCTCCATCCCTAGCTCTCTGTTCTCATGTTTTTATTCATACTAACTTGTCCACTTTCTTCTTCTTCTGTCCTGCCCTAGACTACAGCAAACAAAACAAAACATGAGGTGAACAAGATTAATTATTTCACCTGCAGTAAGCTTACTGCACATCTTATGCTATTTGGTACATGAAACCTTAACATAGGGCTAGGGCTGGACTTAAGAAACAGTAATTTTTATTTGGAAAAGAGAAAGCAGCTTTCTAGCACACATGGTTTCTGAGAAAACATTATCTGAGCATACCCTGAAGGCTAAGAAACCAAAGGCAAATAAAAAGGAACTCCAAATTGATTCTTTTTAAGCCACCCTCATCACATATGATTTTGGAACACTTAGAGCTGGCAACAGTGCAGCACATATCAAGCAGAGGATTTGCCAAAAATCAGTCTGAGCTTTCTCCATACATTTGCTTCCTCTTCTACTCTTACCTTAAATCTCAGCGCAGGATTTTTTAGGACTGACTGTTAAAATCTGTTGTCTGAAAAACAACAGTGTGTACCCTGAAAATCGGTGAAAAGAAGTGATGATTGAAATAAGGAATAGGGGAATTTTGTGACTGTTGTGCTTCCTCCTTTCTCAATTCTCAAGTGTGGATGGGCTCTGAGTCTGGCTCTGAAAACAGTGTACTCTTCTGCCTCATTTCTGTGGCTGGTCCCCCAGGCCACCTGTTGTCTTGTGATCACAAAGACCAAATAATGGCAAAAAAGAGTGGCAGCGTGACAACACTGGCAAGTGGTGAACATGATTTGTACTCAGGAATGAAAAGGGAGCATGCTAAACCACAGCATCATCTATCTTCACCTTGGTGAGGGGTATTGCTTAGCTTTGTTTTTAACAGCCTCAAAGATGTCTCAGTAACAGCTTAGCTTACATAAAAATCTTCTCTAAACTTGACCAGATCTTTGTGATGGGTGCTTAAATCTCATCAACCTTTGTATTTTCTATTTTGTTTTGTTATGAGAGGGAGCAGAAAAGTTACAAACCTGTGACGATGGTCCCAGTTCTCAGTTGTTACCTTCTGTTTGTGTAGCCAAAGTGTCTGGCACCCTGGTCATACTGAATATATCCCATGACCTGTGCCTCTCTGTGCAGCTGCTATCTTATTTTTCAATCCCTTCCAGGCATGAATTTATCTCTTCCACTCTAAGCTGATCTAAAGCTCAGAAATCAGAAATGGTGGAATCCATGAGGGAAATAGCATACAAAGAAGAAAAACAGCTATTTACAATTATAGCGACTGGGGTTTTTCCAAGAAATTCTAATTTTGTGTATTCCTCTGCCCACGGTGTTTCAGTTTCTGTGGTGGACAATTTGATGGATCTGAATTGGAATGACGTGCAACACCATCAGGGCAGAAACAAATGCAGAAAGCTTGGCAGCGCTGCTGTTGGCTGCCTGCTGGGGTTGAGCATATGGAGGCTAATGGGCGCTGTAGCTCAGGACACAGCGAGTTAGGGCTCGACTGCTGAGAGCGAGCCATGGAAGGGGTTCAGCAACTCCTGTCCAAGCAGAACCGAGCATGAGGGTTTTGTGGGTGCACTGCAGAGGTGCATGCCTGCCATGACTGCATACACGATGTGAGGAAGACAAATGTCTCTAAAGCCTCAGCAATGCTAGGAGATCACAGATTAAGGTTCACCTTTCCTGAAGTGCACCAAGCTGTTTCTGCATGTTAATGTCACCCTGTTCCTCTTCTGTGCGAGGCACACCTGTCTCCTTCCTAAACATTCTTGCCATTTCTATGTTTTCATGTTACTGAGTAAATGGGAATAAAACCAGCTCTAAATTTACCCTGTTCCTTTCCTGAGCTGCACAGGAAGATAAGGTGCTTAAAATCTGCAGTAATATCCAAGGCTGAATGGTGCATTTAAAAGGTGGAAGAAAGTGGCCTTTGAAGCAGCACCTTTTCGAGAGTCAAAGGGTCTCTCAGAGATAGAGCCAAGCTGTTAGATAAATTCCTGACTGTAACACTCATCTGTCCAGTTCATAAATCTGCCTCCCTATTCTTCAAAGTGCCAAAAGTTATCTAGCCAGACATCCAGCTTTTATAAGACAGTCTAACAAGCTGTCTGGCTCAATTAGTTTAACTCAGATGGTGCTCCAGATTTTCAGTCATCAGACCACTTTGTAAGGAAAATATCTTCTTGCAGACCCAGTTCCCTTCCAGTGCTGGTAGCTTAACCTACAATGTTACAGTTCTTAAATGTTTTTTTCAATGAACCATAAAAAACCAAAAAGCTCTGCAGTCCATCTACTCACCACAGTTTCAGTTCCTCAATTCATCAGCCACTTTTTTTCTTGGCCTTCTTCACTGTAAATGGTGGAAGCAGTATTTTCTATGGTCTGGTTGTGCAGAACATATTGTGAAAAAAAAAGCGACATGCTTGGTTATGACTGAGAAATTCTGAGTACAGAATTTCTGAGCTCACTGTGTTCTTGGATAATCGTGTAACAGACTGTTCCATATGACCAGGGATGTAAATGGTCCCACAGAAGCTGGGCTCTATTACTAGGTTAGGCTGCATAGCCAAGTTATATCTAATTTATCTTTCCATTATAACTTCTAGTACACAGCTGATATGGCTCAGTTAAACAGAAGCAGTCCTTATAAAAGTACAGTTAGGACTTTTGATCAATAAAGAGTAAAATAACTACTACAACTACAGACTTGGTGTGATGCCTCTAAAAAATGACACTCTTAAGAAAGTAACTTTTTTTACTAGCTACCCAATTAACCTAATCTTTCAAGTTTTACCTTTTGTCAGTCAGCATACATACTGAGAGATTCACTTTCTCTCCAGGTAGACAAGGGGCAGAGATGTTTTTACCTTCCTGTGTTTTTACTGTTCACCACTATTGACTTCAGGAACCTTCCCACCAGTGGTCCCAAGAACTCATCTGCTCTGGTGATCCCTCACTAGTGACATAGGCGTAAGTAAGGCAGCCACAGAGGCAAAACTTTAGGGTACAAAATCAAACCAGAAAGCTGAAAACCTGGAGTTTTCACAATGAATCATTTCCCATCATTTCATGCACGGTTTCCTTTTTTTTTTTAATGTAGGTCATGCAAAACTTACTCAAATATGTTTTATCCTCTGACTTAAAGCTGACAGTGATAAAATTCTCAGTCATGCAAAACACAAAGAAAAAAGGTAAATACACATTAGGAATGCAGTGTTATTACAGCACTTATGTGTTCAAGATTTACTACATTTTAGCAAGCAAACTCAGCAAAACCATGTGGATTAATTTTTGTCTGTGTTTAATTTTTGGATTTTAAACAACCTTTAGCAATACAAAGTGAATCCAAATAAGATACAACTTCTGTATAGTACGTCATTAACTTAATCCTGTATGAAGAAAATATCAGAGAAGAAAAGCTAAACTGGTTGCATGGACTTCAACACATTCTAGCACAGACCTTATTTTCATAAACTTCACAAGTTAATATGCTATTTATATGAGAGATAATCAGCAGAATTATGTGGAAAGATATTGGCACTGTAACACATACAGTAAAACAATTCTCAAAATACTAGTCATTATTTTCAATTATGTTTTCTATTTGATTGTTAGAAGCCCATCTTGTTGATCCAGCAATATACACTTGGCTTTGCAGTCCCTGTTGCTGCTTAATAATGTCTTGGGAAATCCTATGCCTTTGAAACTCCATGCAAATCATCTAAAAGGAGCCAACATTAACACTCAGGCTGAATTAGAAAATAGAAAAATACACGAAGAAAGTTGTTTAAGGACAAAGTTGTCTCCAGCTAAAATTAAGCACTGATTCACAGTGACATTATGAAAACACTGAACTGTACATTAAAATTCCTAAACATCGCTGCTATTCACAACAGGCCAATGCAAACATTTGTTACTTCTCTGTCTGAGAGGGAATTTGTAAGTTAGGAAAATGATGTCAGTACAAAAGAATTCAAAACTAATTTTATCTGATTGGCAACTGAGTTAAAGTACTGAGATACTAAATAAATATTTGACAGCACCATTCCATAGTATAATTTATTTCACATATGCACTAAATTAAAAGGAAAGCTTTCCTAAACTGCAAGCAATTTCCAGGCAAACCACTAAGCAGGATGGTGGTGATCGCTGCCATTGTGTCATGGCACAGCAACTTCCTACCCTTGCAAAGGTCACCAGAGTTTTGAGCAAATAATCAAAACCACAAGGCAGAGAATGGTACAGTAGGTTCAGTTTTGTCACACTTGTGATGGGGAATTTAATTTTAATTTTATACTGAGCATTTCTGAGTATGAGGATGAGGAAACAGTGCTGAATGCCTGGCCTTGTATTTGTGTCAATAGGGCTATCACTATGGATAAGGAGTTCAAAGTTTTGCCTAGCAATTGGCCTTGCTGGGAAAATTCATTCCAGCATGATAGGGCTGTTGTTAAGAACCTATTTTAAATTTTTGATATGTCTTAATAAGGGAGTGCATGGAAATGTGTTATTCATGCAATGACCAGTTCTCATGGGCACACAATGGCACAGGGGGGATATAAGAGGTGTACAAGAACTATTAGATGGGATGTACAAACAGATCTAGGACTCAGAAGTACTTTCAGAGACTATACCAAGATATAGTGTGTGCCATTTCTTGTTGTGTGGTGAAATCAAAGTTGTAGAGGTGCTACATGTTTAGGTACACAGTTTTGGCAAGGTTGGTCTGTTCAGTGGTTCCTTCCAAAGTAGATTTTCTATGAAAAGTTTGGTGATCTAAGATACAAGCAAAAGAGAAAGAGTCTCACATCATTACAAGGGCATAGAGCTGCATTTGTAATACTGTAATTATGGAGACAGATATTCAGCCTGGTTTTGACCTTGTTGAAACTCTAGGGTCAAAGTTAGAACTGAAATTCCCTGAAATTGAGAGGCATTTATGTAAGATTTTTATTAACTCCCCTGTAGAGACAATAAATAGCTGCAAAATTCAGCTGGTTTATATCCCAGAGGACTTATCAAGGGCAAGGTTTATAACTAATTATGGAGAAATATAGGTAACATATAAAAAATGCAAGCCTTAGCTGTATGGTTTGTAATATCATATGCTTTTAAAATTGCTGTACACCTTACCACAATGTTTTGGATACTAAATGCAAAACAAAAAGCATCCAATTCTAATTTCACTTACAAAACAATAATCATAAAATCTGTGCTTTTTTTGCCCTTTACAGAAAAAGGAGAGTTGTAGACATCTATTGTCAAAAAAAAACCAAAAGAAGAAAAATGCAAATTAAAACCCAATTTATATGGTGAGATTAAATTCAGAATGACAATTTTCTCTTTTTTTTTAAATAGTACATTTTATGGTTTTTACTTAATTTTCTCCCTTAACTTAGAGAAGCCAGGAATATCTACTGATTATCCTACAAATCATGAAACTTTAACTAACATGTCTTTAACATGCTTCAACTATTAAAAGGAAAGTGAATACAGACAGCATTGAAGGTTGTACATTTGTACATTAATCTTCATTCTTGACATAATTATTTATATCATACATGAACATACATGGTCTAGTCTTCTTGAAATACTTTCTGTCATGTATGCAAGGTCCTTTTTCTAGACAGTGCTAACACAGAAACATGCACATGTTCTGAAGTTTTCCTAATACAAAGCTGGGTCTTTGGTATGGCACTTTGGCATTGTTCTGGGTGAAAAGCATTACACACACGTAAGCTATGTCATTTAAAAAAACAATTTGGAGATTAGAAACTGTGAAAGCGAGAAAGAAATTGGTGGTTATGAAATAAAATAGTGGTGCTAGGAAGTCAATGTTTTATCTTGCTAGACTGGCAATGCAATATAATCACCAGCCTGAAGTAGCTGTTCACTTTGTTTATCATTGTAAAATAAACTCTCTTTGTGTGCATGTAGGTTCTGCTGCACTTTGGAACTGACTACACATCATGTCTATGGAAACACCAGCAACAAACCATTAACAATGAGCAGGAGGAGTCAGAAGGTTGACTCATAAGTCAGCACCTACTCAGTTACCTACTACTGATTTCCAAACTTCAGAGGTCTCAATATATTTTCTAATTTTTCCTGTTTTAAAACTTTCAGCCTAAATGTCCATGCACAGATCTTACAGGCAAGTACACCTGTCCCCAGACTGGACACAGTCCGGATACAACTGTTTGGTTCGTAGAAGTTGAAAGAGCTATTTGAATGACAGGTTTAGGTAATTTGATTAATAGTTTGTAGCAAATGTTTGGACTGTCTGTATTACTTCTAACTACAGGTAAATTAACAACTTAAATTTAATAGCATCTCTGAGAGTATGAATGCATGGTATAAAGTTGTGGCAAACTGAATGAGAGTTGCTTTAGTGACATTTTAATTAAACAGATACTGTGAATGCCAAATCATGTGCTCCTAAATTGGTGAAACTCAGTGAAAATATATTACAGCTACATCTACCTATGACCACACCTGGTGTGAGCTGAAGTATGATATATTCTGGTATCTGACTAGGCTAATTGCTACACAAGAGCTGAATTATTCTTTGGTTACTATAAAATTGCCAGAAAACACCTTGGTTTTGACAGGAAATAACTTTAATAAAGGATATTGTCACCACATTACCTCACTGTTTTCAATGTACTATTACTGAGAAATAATTTTTTGGTAGGTGAAAATTTTACCATGGGATCTAAAGGCAATTGCACTGCTCTTCTTTCTCTGATCTTTAAGTACATTGACTTCCAGCTTTTCCTTCACTGCTCACTCCTGTCATGACTCCAGTGCAGTGCTGGGTAGTCCATCAAAATGTACTAGTTTCTCTTATGGCCTTTTTCTGAGCACAGGCTTCAATTCCTGCTGATCTACATGGTGCCTGGAGAATTGGTTCCTTTTGAAATGAGGTTGGTTTACCACCCTGTGTTGTAAATGTCCTCTAAACAGTGCAAACACAAGCACATAGGTTGGTTTGGCTTCAAATCCGTGTCTTTCAAATCCTCCACGTTATGCTCCAGTAAATTTTACCACAGAACCTTTGCAATAGGCACATTCCACCCACCCAAAGCCTAGTTCTCTACAAATATGTTTATGCAAATGCCTCGCTTCTCAGTATTCTTGTTAATTTCTGTAGCTTGGCCATTCTTGCTGCCAAGTATCATTTTCTTCTGGAAAGGGTAAAAAGACAAGTGAAGAAAAACAAATATGTCTGCAAAATTAAAAAATTGATAAGGCAAGTGGAACTGATGTTTGTTTGTTAGTGATCTCAGATTTGCAACAAAGGTGTGAAATTAAAATTTTCAGACTTCTGATCAGCTGAGAGTGCTAAATCAAATGGTGGGAGCAAAGAAATTGCTAAGAAAAATTAAGACAGTCAGTGCCTCACTGCTGCATCACTGAACAAGGAACCTGTCTGTCTCCATTCATTACAAAGGGAACACAGACACTGTGACTATTGAATCAGCACATGCAACACATGTACTTCTATGATGTCTATTACACAAAGGCTGCAGCTCATCTGGCAATATCTGCAGCCCTAGACTATACTTACCTTTTCTGAGAAAAAACACCTTTTGAAGCATCCATCTGCAGGACATCTGGAACCTTCAGGCTCCAGGATCATGCCAGCAAGAGAGGTAGATGGAAGAGGTAAAGCCAAAACAAAGTAGCACCCCCTCATCTGGGTCACAGCTCTCTCGTCCTGAGGGTCAGCAAGGCAAAGCATTGGCCAGCAACAAAGAAGGCCAACTGCATCATGGGCTGTATTAACAGGAACACATCCAGTATTTTCAGAGAAGTTATTATCTCCCTGTGCTCAGCACATGTTAGACCAGATCTGGACTACTGCATAAATTTTTTGATCCCCAGTACAAGATAAATTGGAGTAAGTTCATCAAAAAGCTACCAAAATGGTTAGAGAGAGTTGGAGTGTTTGTCCTGTGGGAAAAGGTTGAGGGACCACAGCTTGTTAAGGCTGGAGGATAGGAGAATTTGGACCTAATAGAAGACTGCAAATACCTCTTGGGAGGCTGTTGAGAAGATAGAGACAGGCTCTTCACAGAGTGGTACAAAATGGAAGCACAAGAGACAACAGTTACAAGATAAAAACCAGGCTTTTACCAGATATTAGGAAATCCTTTTTCTCTATTAGGGTAATCAGGGAGTGGAACATGTTACCTAGAAAGACTGTGTCATCTTTGTCATTGGAGGTTTTAAAGACCAAATTGGCCAAAGTTCCAAGCCACCTGCTCTGATCTTAGAGCCAATCCTACTCTGAGTACCCAGTCAGACAGGATGACTGCCTGAGATCCCCTCCAAGCTGAATTACTCTGTGATTCTGTAATACTAAATCATTATGTGTACTGTTCAGAAAAACAGCTGCTAGAAAAGGACACTTTAGTTACCTCTGATGTGTTGATTTTACCCTGTCTGACATTCTGCACTCAGAAGAATGCTGGGTTGCACTCTGAAAAACTGTTAAGGCTAGTCCAAAACTATGCCTTTCTTCCCAATTAATAACCTCTATAGAGCTGACTCTTGGAAATATAGAGATTTCTGGTGTTTCCATTTGATTTTTTTATTTCCAGCACCCTATCTCCCAAATCCACACCTCAACCCTGTTCTGCTGCTGTAGTCTGTAAATGCCAGGAATACAGCAGAAGGATGACCATAGATAATTCCAGTGCAACCACATAAAATGAGAGGGAAAACATCAGGAAGAAATAATAATGCTGCAGAATGTTATAAAATAAGTATTTTCAAGCCAAGTAATTTAATTGGTATGTAAAAAACTTTTCTTCTTCCTTCCTTGCATAAGATGACCTTGTTCACCACCACTTTAGGATTTATACTTTTTCTCAGAACAGAAGATTGCACTACACAAAGTCACACTATACATTATTGCTATTAATAGCTTAGCATCAAACTCACATTTTAACAATGATAACTCTTTCTGCCTGAAATCTGCTATTGCTTCACCCTGCTGCCACCACTCCTCTGTAAAACATCTGTTTTTCATCCATCCTCACTCTCCTCCAAATTCTGACTCTTCTCCCCACAGTTTCAGAGATCCCAAGCCTGCTCATTTTTTGGCTGCTTCCTGCCTTCCTTGTTAGCCAAACTGTGACTGGCAGGAAGTGAAAGAATGTAAGGTCGATCAGTCTGCTACAGAAAATACATGCAACAGATGGAACAAATGCACAGGCTTCATAATAATTCTATAGATGAACAACACAGGAGGTAAGGCACGCTCCAGCAAGTGACCTTAAATAACACATTAATTGGCATAAGAAAGGAGACATTGCAGTTGAATGTGAGACTTGGCACCCAACATCTGTGTTGTCCGTAGATGTCACTTATATTTTCCGTAGAGACAGGTGATGTTCAGGCTCTACAAGGAGCAACTCAGGGAACATCTGTTTGCCTCCCCCCATGGAGTTATGGGACATCACACTTATGTCAGGTGGGACCAACAGCAATTATTGAAGGGATCAGGGTCCCTCCACGCTGAGGTAAATGCTTTTCTACCACTTACCACTGGATGTAAAATGTTCATGGACTTCCAAGGAAATCCTAAACTGTGCCAAACCTTGACCCACTGAAATCAGTGTCGTTTTTCCAATGGATTTATTGAAATTGGCATCTTTTCCTTAGAGTAATTAATTGTTCCATTCTGTATCTTTGAAATGGTTTTTCTATATGGGGTACACTGTGGCAGTTATTTGATGTAATTCTGGAAAATCTCTATACCTGCAAAGCGCTTGTCCTTCAGAAAACTAAAACAGCATCATACTTTTCTATTTTCCAAATAAAGTACAATCAAAAGAAAAAAAAATTAATTGCAGAGTATGAATTCCTGAACTATCTTCACAAATGCCAGTAGAATTAGAATGCAGATTAATTTAATTCTGTGACTGTGGAGGAAAGAAACTGATACATTTTGTAATTTTTTGTGTGCCTTTATTTTTCTGGCAGTGAAGGCACACAAAAATATATTCTGTATATATTCCTGTATTGTCTAAGTAACATATTCAATATGAACTAAGTGTTATTCATCCTTGAGAATTTATTATTCTCTTCACAAATGTACTTATTACAACAGATAGTTGCAGTGTTGCCGTTAGGATTTCGTCACCATTTCATGTAAACCAAACTGAAAGTTATTTTTATCTCTTACGTATCCAATATTTAAGAGATATTTCCTACATAAAAATGTAGAAATTATGGAAATTCCTTAGAAATATGGTCTTGGCCTTGATTTTGTATGTTCTTCTATGTTATTGCATGCTTTTTTGGATAAGTTACAAAATTTCCAATCAACCATTAGTAATAGGTTTAGCAGTTGTTTCAACCTCCCTCAAAACCCTTGTTCTCGTTTTTATTCCACAGAAGGCAATTTAGGGATCCATCTGCAAACACTTGCTATCCAAAGCAATGCTTGCTACCATTGATAGTCCCTGTGAAATCGAAGTACAAGTACTTTAACTAGTAATGGGAGTCTGGAGGACTGGCTGCAAATGTTCATTTAATCTTGGGAAGACATTCAGGCAGGCCATCTTTCACACTAGAAGTGTACATACCATGTTCAGTAATGCCTTCCTTCTAGTTCTAACCTTGCCTCTGCCCAGCTGTATGACATTGAACAGCGGTCATACCGGGCCGTGCTGCAGTTTATCTTGATTTAGAACAGAAACAAAAACTGTTCCTGGGCATTTGGGAACAAAATGCTCCATCACATAATTTGAGAACTAACAGTGCCAATGACAGAAGTACACTGAAATTTTCAGTGGCAATGTACCCTTCTGAAAATCCATGAAATGAAAAAAAATTCAAAAAATCTTACCCTATCCATCATTTCTATGTGGACATCTAAATGGACATCCCATTTGTGACTCCCACTGTTTCTGTATACAGTGGTCCCACCCAGGGGTCCATTACATGAAACACCCTGACAGCATAAATATTTATGCTTTACTTTGTACATATATTTGTGTTTGCATCTTGATGCATGCAATTCCAGGCTCCCTATACAGTCAATAGGGAGCACATGGATTTTTTACTTTTCACAGGTCATTATAAAGCCAATATATTCTTCTAGCCTAAGCAGCTAATTTAGATGCTTAAAACTCAGCTGTGTCCAAAACTGCGCATTGAAGCAACTGAATGCCAACAAAAGAAAAAACCTCAGGCATGAAGTTCAAACTGGTAATTTGGGAAAGCATCATTACCAAAAGGAGCAATGACTATATAAATTAGGTATCTTTGCTGTTTCTTCATCTGTGTTCTTTACTGTGCTCCAACCTTTTGCTGGTGAGCCAGATGAGAAGGACTCCTCTGCACTTAATCCAAAGAGTCCAGGGTTTCACAATGTTTGCTTTTGCAATGAACCAAGCACATTCTTAAAATTTAAGAAATCTCAAATAAGAAATATGCAATAATGGAAATGCCAGAGGCACGAAATATCTCTTCTGTTAAAGCAACAGAATGTTTTTAAAGTTTAGAGAAAATACACATCCTGCCTAGGCATTTGACCACAACAGTTTTCATTCTTCATTTAAAATTCTAGTATTTTTCTTCTCCTTTGCTTTTATCCAATAAAAGTCCATTCAGGCTTCTACCTCCCAAGACAAAACAGATGCAAGGATTTTTAGTTTAGGTGACCAACGACTAACTATATTAAAAGGCTTTTATTTCACAGTTGCAAACTAACATTATTGAAAAATTCCAATGTACGATTTACAGCATAGAATGGGTTTATCAAACATAATTTTCAAACAGCTGAATTGTTGGAAGCTATGACACACATAACCTAAATTCAAATGTTAGGTCTGCTAAATTTTATGAATAATTTGAGTGCAACAAGCTGAGATTTTTTTATGGTACTTTTATGCAAATAAATATACACACATTCCCCCAAAATACAAAACTCAAGAAAGAAAGCCTTTGCAAAGCATCTTTAAGAGTTCACATTTGTATCCTTTAGGGAGTGGCTTATAAATGTCTTTAAATTAAAATTAAAACCAAAAAGCACTGCAGCACAATGTATAAACAAAGGGTTTTATTGTACTTTGCAAAGAGTATCCTATTCCATCACTGCTTCTGCCACTCTAATATATTCACATGACTGCAACAAATGGGAACTAATTCAAAGGAGTATTAAATAGTAAGTTTTATTGGCATTTGTTATGACACAGACAGAACATTAGGACATGCAATAAAATACCACTCTGCTTGTGAACCTAAGTTTTATTTTTACTTGCAACCACACAGATCTTATAACAGTGACTTTTTATACCTCTAATTTTGCTTCATTTTTTTTAACATAGCTCCAGGCCAACTATGCTAGGCTACTGGGGAAACCATACATGGTCAAACTGCTACCAAATGTCTGTACCCTCTGTACTGTTGACAGACATATGCAACAGCAGCTAAACATATGTACTATGTCCTTCTCTGGAACCCAAGTTACCTTTCCAAACTTTTATCAGACTATTTCTCCCAAACAAATATTTTCTAAGGGCAAATGTGATAGAAATTTCAACACCTCTTACTTAAACTGGAAATTAAATTAAAAACACCTGAGCAGAGATCCTTCTGCATAGCATTGAAAGTGTGCTCTGAAATGTAATTTGAACATACCATATTAGAAGAAATACATAGTAAGAAAATTCTGGAGCTGGATATGGGGGAACCTCTATAGCAGCCCTCTGGTTTTATGCTTACTGAACTATATCAGCAGGTGAGGGTAACCAATCACACAGACACTTACAGGATTGATGCCATGGCTTATCAAAGTCTCTCAAATAGATGATAATTGTCAAACTTTGCCAACTCATTATTATTATTTGAGTGACTGTGGTAAAGTTCAAAGACTTTGGTTGATTTTTTGTTCTTTATTTGCATAAAGTAATTTTCTGCTGCAAAGATTCACTAACACAAAACTGAGTCTATAAACACCAGTTTGAATTTTTCTAGAATAATGAGAACACAAAAGAAGGACCAACCCTGGCCTATCAAATCTAGGAAAAATGGCTGTTATGGGAATGTCTTAAACACAAAGCTCTCACACATCATCTATCTGTGCCTGAAAATACTGTGTGGTTGACATTCAGAAGGCTTCCTGTAAGTCCTGTAGGTAAGTAACTGCAGGGTACTCATGGCCTTGTCCAGCCACGTGCAGAAAATCTCCATCACTGGAGACACCACTGTCTCTATGATCCCTGTTCTAATGCACAGCCACTCGTATTGCCACAAACCTTCTTATATCCAGTTGAAATTTCCCTTTTTGCAACATGTGACCATTATCTCTTAGTCTTGCACAGGACATCTTCAAAGACAGTCTAGCTTCATCTTCTCTATAACTCCTATTTTAGGTAGTAGAAGCTTGCAATTAGATCCCACCTGGACATCTTGTCTAGATTAAATAAACACCAGGTCTCCCCTTGTTTGGCATAGTCTGCCAAACACTGTAGTGCTCTTACACCTGATTCTTCCCATTTGTCAACACCTCTCTGATTATGAGGATCCACACAGGCTCACAGCACTTCAGATACAGTCTCATAGGTGTTGAATAGATGGATATAATCACTTCTCTCAGCCTCCAAGCTACTCCCTTGCTAATGCAGTTTTTTGTTGCTGCCAGAGCTCACTTTTGACTCTCGCTCAGCTCATTGTCCACCAGAGAGGGACAGAGCTGCCCCTGCCTGTGCTCTTGCAGAGGGATACCTCATGATAGATGCAGGATTTGGCATTTACCTTTGCTTAGTGTCCTGAGATTCCCATCAGCATTTGAGGTTACCATTTTTGCAGTTTGCAAAGGCCCCTCTGAATGGTTGCCCTGCCTGGCAGCAAGTGACACGCCTCTCACGATCTAGGGGTGAGGTGGCTGAAGATGCACCATGCCACTTTGTCAGTGTTGGGAGGAATGGGCCAAATGCAGAAAAAAGGTGAGGAGGACTGTAAATTGCTGAATTGACGTTGCAGCTGGGAATAACTTTTGATGAGCCTGAGTGAACAGCAGCAGAGTGATCCTCTAGCATGGATCGAGTTTAACGGTGTCCGTGTCTCTGCTTGGGTACCTCTGCCCAGGTGTTGCATTGGGGATCCCCTAGATAGCGAGGTAATGGAAATAAATTTACTCTTAAATTTAAAACTCTTGTATAAATTACTTTCTAGATATGAGATTGTAGTTGTCCCAGCTGATGGACTTTTTCAGCTCACAGGGGTTTTTTTGATTAATTTTTTTTTTAATTTTCAGATGATACCACAATATATACAAAAAGGAGTCCAAAAAGTAAGTAGTGTGGTGCTATAACACCGCTAGTTGATCCAGACCCAAAAGGGTGGATTTCTGTCTCTTTTCCTTCTTGTGGGATGAATCAAGGAACCTTTTTCTTGTATAGTCTTTTTATACATAAAATATTGATTTAAATCTATTTTGCAACAATTTGTTCCTTCTGACAGTTTTCAATCCAATGAGAACTGATATTAGGCAATGGAGAGTTTACTCACACATTTGCCTCCTGTCTTGCATCTCATGCAAAAACACATCCAAATTTGGGTAATTATACTGAATTCCTCATCATCGAAGATGGTGGATGTTTTGTAATGCCTCTTCTTTTTGCAAAATAAGATGTTTTTTTCCCTTCAGCTTGCTGCAACTATAACTGATTCTAATTCCCTAGATTTCATTATTTTTACTGTAGTCATAGGGAAATTTGTCACCATCCTTACAATACAGTCCAGACATTTGCCATATGAAATAAAATTTTTAAAAAAATGTATCATGAGGTAGTAATCTTTTTCTTTTTTTAAATGTGAATCCATAGAATTTAGAAACTGCTAGTCTGGGCCTTCTGCAATTCAGCTGAACATGTCTAAATTGTCTATACATATTTCACATTTCTAAGGCTTTCTTCCCTACTATACAAACCAGATCAGCTGTATCCACCAGGTCATTCTACAAAATCTGGAGGGTAGAAAACAGTAGATTCAAAGATGTGCCAACAAATGATATGTGCATGTACCAACTATTTCCATGTGGGTTCTGAGAAAAGACACTTTCATAAGAAACTATTTTTTACTGTTAATCAAACCAGAATGTTTCATTCCTTAAAGGAATGAATGCAGCCCATTCCAAATAGCAAACTCCTGTTCCTCTGCAACAGCCACTTCTGATTCTTAGAAACCTGAAGGACTGAATCAACAGAAAACAATACCTGCTGGGGCATTTTTTTCCTCACGATTTCTCCCCTCTCCTCGCTTTTGCATGGGGTATTGTGACTGACTAACAGATGTGACCCGTAAGTGCACTACTAACAATGTTGTATTTGGCTTTGACAGTGGTTTTACACAGAGTGTTTGTAGAAGCAAGCCGTGCTCTTACTGACAGCACGCATTGCCTGAATACTCTTGGCTGGCTGACAGACTGGCTTTTGTGGATTTTTTCAGTAGCGATTTAGGATGTTATCATCCCCCTGGTCATCTACAGTCATGGTTGCAAGTTGCAGCCCCCGCGGTGGCCACGGAGGCATCTCGGGCTGAACTTTCCACCGCTCTCCAGTAGCTACCTGAGGGGAGATTGTAGCCAGGTGGGAGCTGAACCTCTTCTACCTCCTTGCAGTGAGACGACCAGATGTCACGGCCTGAAGCTGAGACCAGGGAGATTTAGACTAGATATTAGAAAATAAAAAATCCACTGTTAGTGTGGTCAGGCATTGGAATAGGCTGCCCAGGGAGGTGGTGGAGTCCCCATCCCTGGAGGTGTCTAAGAGGTGTCTGGATCTGGCGTTGGGTGATGTAGTTTAGCGGTTATGGGGTTCCAGTGGTATCGCTGGATTGATGGTTGGACCTGATGATCCTTAAGGTCCCCGCCAGCCTCGACGATTCCATGATTCCGTGTCGGCAGGAGGTCACTGTGCCCAATACAAATCCAAAGCCGGGCTGCAGACGGGAGGCAGACGTGCAGCACCCAGCAGAGCCCCGGCAGGGCGGCCAGCCGCCCCGGCCCCTCTCCCGCCCGCGACGCCGCTCCCGCCGGACGCCAGCGCCTTCCCCCGGTGGGCGGCGCGGGGCGGACCGGCCCCACGGCGCAGGGGCGGTGCCGGTCACGCGGGCGCGCGGCGGCCCCGCCCCGGCTCCGGCGGCAGCGGCGGCGGCGGGGGCACCTGGCGCCCTCCTCGGGGCTCCTCGTCGCCGGGACAACCGGGATCGCCGCCGCCGCGCCTCTGCCATGGTGAGGAGCCCGCGGCACGGCCCCACCGCCCGGCCGCAGCGGGCTGGCCCGGCCGCCCGGGGCCCCGGGCGGGCAGCGAGTGCCGGCCGGGCCGTGCGGAGCGGCCCCGGGGCCGGGCGGCTCAGCCCGAGGCGAGGGGGGCGGGCGGGGGAGCGCGGGGCGCGGATGCGGGGCTGGGCGTATGGCCCGGCGCGGGGCTGCGCCCACCCGCGCTGTAGATTAAGGAAAAGGACAGTGTCTGTCTGTCTGCCCCTCTGTCTGTCTGCGTGCCTGCCCAGAGCAGGTGGGGCCGCGCTGTCCCTCTCTGTAGCACATGCCTGCGTGTCTGTGGTGAGGTGTGACGGGCGCCTTGCCTCCTCCTCCTCCCGTGTTGCGCCGGAGCAGCCATGGCAGGGCTCTGCCTGGCGTGTGACGCGAGTCAGGTGTGTTGTCCGCCTGGATAACACAGGAGGGATGGTGTGTTTATATGGGTGTGTAAGCCGGCCGGAGAATGATGAAGGTGTGTCGTCCCCCTTATAAAGTCGAGAGAAAAAGCCAGGGCGTGTGTCGGTGCGCAGGGCAGGGATGGGGTGTCATCGTCTGGATGCACGAGATGCTGGGTTTGGGCACTGTGCTGTATCCTTATGCGTGTGCCGTGACTCAGGGTGTGGCCTGGGATGTGCAGATAGCAGGTAACAATGAGTGTAATGCTATGACTCTGTGCGTATCTGCTGTGATTTGGGCTTCGAGTATGGTGTTTTTGTGTTGTAGCAGAGATGTGACTTTTGTGTGCAGGGCCATGACATGGCATCATATGTATGTAGTTTTGTCTGCCTACTGCTGTCTGGTACGGGCTTGTTCCTGTGTGTATATATAGTGAATATTGGGTGTGGCATAATCTGTGGATATTTTTAAAGGCATGTATGCTATGGGTGTGGCAAGGATTATCCGTAGTCCTGTACGTACGTAGCAGATACAGGGTATGGTGTTTTGTGTGTACAGAGCAGCAGTGGCTTGGGTGTGTGAGCGTGCATGGCTGTGATGTTGTGATGTGTGTGCACGGATACATTTATAATAGATTTGAGGGGTGCGTGTGGCGGGCATAAGGTTTATTTCACCTGTATGTGGGGATGGCACGACACAGAGTACATGCGTGAGGAGGGTTGCAGTGGAGGAGGAAGAGCAGCTGTGGTTTGCTCTGTGGGGAGAGCATATGGGGATGTGACACAGTACGTGTATGCCAAGAGTGGCAGGGCAGAGATGCATCAGATGTTTGTGAAAGGAAGATGACAAGGCATGCAAGGGGGAGTGTGTAGGGACAGGCACAGCATGTTTGGAAAGATGATTGGTTTGAGCCATGTTTTCAATTACAACTTAATTGTCTGATGCCTTAGTGCTTCACAGCGATAGTTACAATGATAGATGCAGCAAAACAGCACAGTTGCTGGCCTTTCCCACATGAGGAAGTACACAGTGTTTTAAGGCAATCACTTCATGTGTACATTTATGTGTGTGTAATGATAGTAGGTTTTCTGGATCAGGTTCTGGGGAGGCGGAGGGAGCACTCAGCCTCACAAAAGGAAGAACTATATTCCTGTGGTGTTGCAACTTTTCATCCTTTACGTGAAGGCTTGTTCATGCAGTCTCTCTTTCTTCCCTTGCACATTGCCTTCTGTTCCTTCCCCATACTAGCCTGCATGTTCTGAAGCCAAACAAAGCAACCTTGAAAACTAAAATGTGAGATGGAATAAAAATATGGATAGACTGTGCATGATTACAGTATGCTTCTGTGTAGAATCAGTTTGGATTTGCTTTGTAAAGGTCTTAGGATGTATCTGTTGCTACAAGGACAAGTAAACCTCTATGAATGAGGCTGTGCATGGTGTAGCATGGTGGAGTGACTGTGATGTGACTCAGTGACATGTTCTTCACATCAATATTCCATCAGAGAAGATGCAGTATCTTAAGTCAGTTGAATAAAATAGATTTATCTCATGTTTTAAATTTAAGATAGATTACAGACTGAAAAACAACTTACCAAATGTTTATAAACTGCACCCGGGGAGGTTCAGGTTGGGCATACAGTAAAATTTCTTCACTGAAATGATTGTTAAGCATTGGAATGGGCTTCCCAGGGAGATGGCAGAGTCACCATCCATGGAGGTGTTCAGGAAACTACTGTGGCACTTAGAGCTATGGTTTAATTGACCATATGGTGATATTCGGACAGAGGCTGGACTCAGTCTTGGAGGTGTTTTTCATTCTTAACGATTCTATTATTCTATAAGTAAATATTTTCCATTCACCAAACTCCAGGCATGGAGATTTTCTTTGTGGTCCATTTTGACATTCCCAATGAGATACCTTTAACAATCTAAACTCAGCAGACATAGAATCTGCGAAGCAGCATTGGTGCTGTAATTGAACAGGGGAAATCTCAGAAATTATACCATCTGCTCTGCAGATTCTTATATTGGGCAGCTTCTTAGTTGCACTTGACAGCTGTTAAGCTGTTAAACACTATTTTTGGTATTATTTTAAAATTTTTCAAGTATTTTATTCAATGCATGCTTGTACTTGAATTTTTCTGTCTTATAGGGTTAGTCCTATTCAAATTGTTCTTTCTTTCTTAATTCTTCGTAGCTTCATAGAATTAATTTTGAGCTATTAACATCAGACCTTTTAGTACAGGGAATATCAATGTTCCTAAAAATCAGAAGGACTATTAGCTTACTGCTTGCTTATTTTACAACAGACTGGATTATTTGGTCATCCTAGTTAAAATGAGGGATAACATGGGGCTAGCAGATGTGGAAAGTTACTAACAAAAGTCAGGTTTTCTGTAAAGCATGGCAACTATTTTTAGGTAGGTGTAGAAAAGTAGTATTAGTTTTGGCACTTGACAATATTGAAAATATTGATCTGAATCCCAGCAGAAGGCTACACATTGACAGTATTTCAGCTGTTTCATCACCTGGAAGCCAGAATAACTGCATTAATTGAATGTAAATTGTTATCAACTGGTAATTCTGGCAGTCTTTCTACTGAATTAGAAATGCACACAAGTGAGATATGCTAAGTAGAACAAAACCAGATGACATTGTGACACCAAGGAGTTCTCCCTCAAGCTAGTTTAGACAATAGCCACAACATCCACTTGCATTCTTTCTAGTAATCTTTTTAGGAGGGTGATCCATATTCTTCATAGATATCTACTTTTCCTTTTTTTCTGTGTTTTTGTTTTGTTTTGTTTTAACCCCTCCATGTGTTTTAGGACAATGCAAGAACTGTTAAAATTTCTCATCATACTTGACCTGTGTATTTTGGGTAACTTGGTGTGAATGTGATAGAGCATGAGCCCAGCAGTTCCCCTGAGCTTTTGCAAAACAACTTTCCCACTTGAACTTGTAATGTAGAGTGGGACCTTCTCATTCTTTGTAAAGCTTCTGAGAAGGAAGACTGTAAACACTGAGTATCTTCTATATGGTAAAAATCTGTTTTGCATTCTTAAAAATGCAGAAAAACATATTTTAAGGCATTAAAAGTGTATAATGATGAATTTAAAATTTACTACATACTGGTATCTCCTCTGTCAATTCCATTTTTTTCCAGGATCAATAAATTACTTGCATGTCTCTCAAAGCTTAAACTAACTGTTCTTGAGACTGAAGAACAAATGGTTTGTAAAGAACAAACATTTTTCTCAGCCTATTTTTTCCAAAAAAGTGTACTGTAGTATGAATGTCTGAAAATCTGTGTATATAGTGCAATTCTACAACACTGTATGAAACCAAATGGATTATTTTTGTGACAAAATTAATTATAATGCAACTTCAGTCCCTGTGAATAATTTTGTGGTGGAAGCTGCCTTAGATTCTATTTCAGTATGTCTCTGTAGAGTCTCAAAGTTATCTGAGTGATCAAAGGAAAGTATCTTTCTCAGGTGTTTTGAACTTAGGCTTTTGCAGCTTACATTTGAGTGTTTGATACTTAAGGAGAGATTTGTTACATACCTGGTCAAGGAAAAGTAAGCACAGGATCTGTAAATGCTTAATTTTTGCTGTCTCAAATGACCTCCCTCTTATGCATCCACCCCTACCCACCTGAACCAAAACAGAACAAAACCCATCCAAACAAAACTACAGCATGAATTCAAATGTTTAAAATGGAGTAAAATAATTTCTGTTGGGTACAGGGAGGTAGTGGAAATGCAGCAATAGTTGATGCAAGGGCATCTCAGCTGACAAAATCAACTACAGGCAATTTCTTGAGGGATTCCCCCTGGCTTTTTATCTTTGCATTGGAGGAACCACTGCTAGAGGAGTACTGGAAATTTGTCCTTTTCTGGACTTGCACATTTTTAACTGTTTGGCGCTATGAACTCCTGCTGTGTAGCCCACAGGAAAGTACTCTAAATTTGGTATCAAGCTGCAGCACTCAAAGTATTTGCCTTAATTCTTGTTTTACTCTTCTTTTTCTATTCCATTGTTTTCCTGTGTTCTCCTTGGTTGGCAGAAAGAAACAGTAAATTTGGTTTTCATTGAATTTTGCTGTTCAGCTGGTTACCCGGTATGTTCTGTAAATTTAAATCAAGGAGACAAGGACATAATCAAATCTGCATAAATGTGAAACTCTACCAGTATGTCAAGTTTGTCTGTCTTCAGAGGTTGAAATTGAGGTCAGAGCTTCGCAGAGAAAAAGCATTTCCATATCATAGCTTGATGTTACATGGTAGTTATATAAATATTAAGGGGCAAAATGTCTTAAGTGTGCTTGCAGACTATTTTCAGAACTACTTCTGAAACAAAAGTATCAAGATAATTTTATTTCTGCAGAAATTCAAGAAACATACATTTTGGTAAATACTGAATGTCTAGTTTCTCTTCTAAATCTCAAACTATTACCTTTCTTGAAACAGTTTGAAAAAGATATTTTGGAAATGCTACTATAATGCCACTTCCTTTGAAGTCAAGTGTAATTACTGCTTGTAACCATGAAGAGGTACCTGATTTTGTCTCTTATAATTGAAAGCTTTTATTAATAATACATTACATGTATGGCAGCTTTTATTAATTATGCACTACATATATGGCATATGTAGCCACAAAGCAGATTTTTTTTCTTGTTTCTTTCTTGTTCATTTTCTAGGGAGATTTGCCTTGCAGAGAAGATTTGCCCTTCATAGTAAAGATTTAATGCTCAGTACTAGGAAAAACCTCAGTTCTGGTGTAGTGTTTATGAGGCAGATCAAGCACTGCTTTGAAATGGCTTTGTAGAAACTATAGAGCCATTCCCGTAAAAAGCCATACCTTTTATGTCTCAAATGTGTTTTTGAAGAGCAGTTATGGAGGGGAAGGATTCGTACTCAAAATTTCTGTTTCACAGGTGCTTAGAACAAGGGATCTGACTTCAACCATGCAGTCAGTACTTAAGTTGTGATTTCATTTACAGTTTGAGCTAAGTGCAGTAAGAAGAATTGCCTTTCTGGATGTAGGATTGCGTGACTGGAGGGAGGACTCTGTCAGTTCAAATTAGAATGGTGCAAACTCCTGGGGAAATGGACTTGCAGAAGAATCTCCGTGTGAACACTCCAGGAGGATTTCAGGTCTCTGTTGTCGTGCCATCAACCTGTTAGTTTGTATGCTGGTATTGAAGACTGGGAATAAAACTTAGCCATATGTATGTCAGTAAAAACAGCTATATGTAGAAGTGGGGATTCAGAGAAGTTTTGATAGGTGTTCTCCTAAGGGTTCTGAATCCGTGATGTGGATTAAATTTGGATGGCTGAAACTACATGGCTATCCCTAGGCAAATGTTGCTACTTTGAAATGAATGGATACTAACTTTTCTCCTGGACTGATTTTGTTCAGGAACATATCATGTTCTGAGTGCCTTTGAGAATGTGTATTTATAGCATGATTCTACAAAATGGCGTGACACCAGCTGAATTATTTTTGTGATCACACAATTAGTAACTTGAGCACACAGTCCTTGTAGATGTGATGGAAACTACCTTAGAATCGTCTCCAGTATTTTTGCTTAGGGTCTCAAAGTTACTTGAGTGGTCAAAGAAAAGAACCTTTCTCAGGTGTTTAAAACTTAGGCTTTAGCAATTTATATTTGAGACTCTGCTTGATGCTTAAAGAGGGGTTTGTCATTTACCTGGTCAAGAAATACAGAATCTGTATGATGTATAATCAACATTGTGAAGGGCTACTTTGTACCCTTGTGATGAGTTACAGGCAACAACTGCTTCATCCATCTGATTTTAATTTTCTGCCATTCTCCCATTAATTAATGGGTCTGTTGCTTTACGAGACCATAAAGATGATGATATGGGTTTCCCCATATTCTACTTCAAAGTACTTTATATATTGGACTGCTAATTAAGTGATTTATTTTAATTTAGTTTTTTTAGGAATGATGTCTAAATGCATCATCACATACTATTCAGAAGGGTATAATCTTAAAAGACAAGTAATGGATAATTATCTGAAAAAGGAGATGTTCAGTCATTATTTTTTTAAGAGAAAGCAAATTGAAGGAAAGATTTGCCAATCAGTATATGACTAACAGATGATGAGGATAAAACTTCGTCAAACCTGTTTTTTCAGCTGTCTCTCTGCATATGTTTAAAGAATATATGGGGATACAATTAACAGCTTTTTCCAAATTTCTTAGTGTTCATATGGTAGTTGTTGGATTTTTTATTTTATTTCTTTTTCTTTCCTGATCTGAACTAGTCTCTAGTCAGGGAAGATTAGGTAAGGAGTAGTTTATTTTTCTATGCGGTTTAGGTTCGTTCTGCCATCTCTGGTAGTGGCTAGAACTAGATGCCTTGAAAGGCAAATGTGAGCTGGGTGCACTTAAACAAAGGGTTAGTCTTCCATGTAGCTCCTATCTCAGAGTAGCATAGGGAAAGTAGAGCTTGCAAAACTTTTTTGCCAATAAAGTGTAATGCCTCTTTCTTTTAGTGAGGTATTGGATTGAACATGATGTTTTCTGCCATGCTGGCTACCAAACACCAGTTACATGATAGCAAGTATTGATAAAATGTTATCTTTCAACTGAATTTTAGGCCTGCAAGTAATTAGGACAATCACTAATCTGCAAACCATTGGATTTCCCCTTTCTAACAAGCGAAACTAAGAACTATCACACTGGAGTCAGAGAATTGCTGTCTCTTTGGTGACTTAGTAAGAGAGGCTGAGTCTTGCATTAGGGTATGGGTATCTCAGCTAACAGGTCAGGTAAACCTGTTAGACCTTAATACCCTGGCTGCTTGCAGGAATGAAGCTGTATTCTTTAAAAGGCTTGAGTGGTGATTTCCAAATATTTTGTTGGCAATAGGTGACTGCCCTTCAGAAAAACACACAGGAAAGGGTGATGAGAGCTGTTTGAGCAACTGAGAACGGGCTGGTGTGCTCGAGGCGGCAGGAAAGGCAACCTCCAAGCACCTCCTGCTCTGCACTGGGAGGCGCTTGAGTTGGAGCAGCCAGAGGCCTCGAGGTAGAGTTGTGCAGCTGCAGACATCAGTTGTGCAGCAGCTCTGAAGTTCACGAGTGAGCTTGTTCTGTCACCTAGTAAGAACGGGGCCTTGAGAGCCAGGCTGATGCCCTCCAGTAAAATGTGAATGATGTGGTATGAATACCAGTGCTGGCAAAACAAGAATGATGGCTTTTCTGGAAAAGAATCAAGCAGCAAAGTGGGCAGTGTGGGCAGCTGCTTCTGCCTGGAAGGTTTTATTATGTTAAACAGCACTTATTCTGGGGAAATTTTAAAAGCATTATGGCCCTTATAAGGGGCCACAGGTCAGCCTTACGTCATTGGAAAATATTAAGGAAAAACAGAGAGATGTGCTCAGGTGCATTTGTTCTTCTCTGAAGGTGAGCCTTGACTCTTTAAGATGACCAGCACAATAAGAACAGAAGTATTTGATATGAGGTGTTGCTTTTGTTCAGTCAATTTGTCATCACAGCGTTAGAAGAGAAAATACCCCAAGGAAAGACCAGTGCAAAAGAAACAGGGCATATGTGGCAGCCAGGAGGAAGCTGTAAGGCTACTGAAGACCATGCCCTGGGCTCTGGTAGTGTGTGTCCAAAGGGAAGAAAATGTTAGTAACCACAGCAGGCCAGGAAGGCTGAATTTTAAAATTCACAAAGGCATAGCCTGAGCCAGAGCAGGGTGAACAGCTGGAGCATACGAGCAAGAGCCTGGAGGGCAGACAGTATCTGTGTGTTGAAATAAAAGATTTTGCCAGTCTGTCTCTGCTGTAGACAAGCTTGGTTCAAGATGGGATTGCATTAATTTTAGTGTGTTATAATTTTTATTGATTATACAGAAAGCTTTACCATGGGTTCTAGTTTAGCAGCAGTCCTGTGTCATCAGTTGTTGTGTCTTCGATATCACTTACTTCAGTTCTGTTGGCAATGTATATCCTGTCTAACGCTCCTTTTGTTGCCTGGATACGTTTTGCCACTTGCATGGTGTTAAATGGTTCTGCCTGTCTGATGCATTGATTGTACATTTCTGGAGGAAGATCTAGCTAGCAGTAATTCTTTGAGCATTAGAGAATTTTACACACTTGTGCTAGAGTGTAACATGGGATAATCTGAAATTTATGGTAAAGGAAGGTTGTTTTGCCTCTTCTTCCTCCTCCATTTTTGTGGTGTATTTAAATAGAGAGTTTTTTAGGATGCCATTCATTACTTTAGTTTGCTTGTGAGCTGCTCTGGGTAGCAAAGCCAATTGCTTTCAATACCATGACAAAAAGAAAATTGCACAGGTAACAATTAGGTGTCTCAATAGAGGAGGAGAGATATGCAGCAAGCTGCTGGGTTTTGTGTTTGGCAACAAAAATCTGCACATCAAGGTACTGAATAAAACGATAATTTTATTTTCTCAGGATTTTCCTTTAAAGTTTGGTTTTACCATGTCTATTACTGCATGGATAATACTTAATAAAAATTGTTCTTGCCTGTGAAAACCTGAAAGACTTGATGCTTTATACATATGGCTGTATTTACAATTGAAATTGGATGTGTGCTCTGTCAACCATAGAAAGGAAGGAAATATATGGATTTAATTCCAGCCTATTGTCTCCTTTGGTGAAAATGACCCAATGTCGTTTTTTTTCCTGAATTGATAAATACTTCAGTCTTGTTTTCAGTATATATGCCTTTTGCTGATGCTCTTTAGAGTCTTTCACACGTCTTCTTCCCCAAACCTGCTTTTGCTCATAATTCCTTTAGCATGCTACTAAGCAAGGCTATTTTTGAGAGTCTGGGTTTTTAATAACTTTTGATTTGAGAAGTTGACAGGTTGAAAGTCCTTATCTACTCTGATTTCAGTGAAAATTAGATGCATAAATATCTCAGTGGAACTGAGCCATAATGGATGAGCTGCTACCAAAACTGTTTCATCTGTTAAGAAAATAGTCCTCTTCAATAGAGGACTGAATGACAACTGAAATTGCATGCTTAAAAACATATATATAAGGACTGTCACCAAAATTAGTAGTATAACCTTATTTTGATCTTCAAATAACTATATCAGAAAAGACTTCTTTGTCTCATTAATTCTACTGAAAACAGGAGACCCTTATCACTAGCTGTTAGACCAGAAGAGATTAATGTGGTGCTTTCAGTGGTGGCATGCTAAGTATGGTGTACCAAGAAGTTATGTTCTAGGACTCATGGCGATTAGTATGTTTAATAATATGGAAAGGGAATTCAAATGGGGAGATTAGCCTTTCTGTGTTTCACAGATTTACACAATGGGTGCTTTGTTTATATTATAAAGAGATTTTTAAAAATGTAGTTGCTAAAGAAATAAAATGTAAGAAACCATCTGGTAATTTTTAAAGAAAATACTCCCTTTTTACCAATCTTCCAAAAGTACAGTGAAGATCAGTTAAGTACCAAGAGACATCAGTTAAGAAATGTAAGAGGTGGCTCAAGATTCAAGTAATAAGGAATTACAGTTTACTCTTGTGGATTTTGTCTTGTGTTATTTGTCCTTGCAATTCTTTTAGAATGTAGAGATCTTCTGTAACTCTTCTCGTGTTTGCAGGAAATTTAAAACTGGTTTTAGAGTAACATTTATTACATATGTTCAGTTGCATCCTTTTTCCTTGTGCACAGATTTGTCTGTTGTATTTGGGGATTTTATACAGTTAAAACCATACTTTTGCAGAGTTTGAGATACCCTATCATTAACGCAATAAAACTTGCTACCAAATACAAAAGCAAAGAGAGGAGAAGTATACTTTCTACATTCAGGGTATTCTTCATTGTTATTTTGTACAGGTATACTGAGGCATGTAATTGTCAGCACGATCTGTAAGTAAAGAAAAAAAATCATATTTGACAAGAATACTATAATATTGTTACAGTGATCAGACACTTCCTTAACTGAATGTTTCTGTTGGATTTTTTTTATAAATAGAAACAGAAAACTAGAGGTTATGTAATAAAAAATAAGTAAAAACAAAGAAGAACAATACATGAATGTACTAGGGTTTTTGCTTCATCAGTGGAAGTTTTAAATCATCAGAAACTGTTCAAACAATTAATATATTGTCATTTGCACCTTCTGTCTTCTTTCTCTGCTTGCATGCATTTGAAATCATGTTACAAATGTTTATCTAGAAAATTACTACTCCAGTTGTCCTGTGTCTGTTCTCTGTTAGGGGGAAAACTTATTGAGGAGCCTTTAAAGCAGCCCCTCTCTTCTTCTGAGATGCAAATGCAATATGGCTCTAGAGGCTAATAAACTTTTACAGAGTGAAAGAGTTCAATAAAGAGACACTTTCACTTTTCTAGATGTGCTTATTCCATAATAATAATACGTTATTATATGAGAAATGCTGCTAATATGTACAAGAACACACCAAAGTTACTGTTTGAGGGAAAACAGCTTTGAATGTGTTTGTAGCCTCATCTGTGGGTGGTGTAGCAGGTGTGGTACATTGTGTGGCTGGGCAGGTCACACACTTCTTGTAGTATGTAGTAAAAACTGTGCTTTTTCCAGTTTTAATTGGAATTCCTAAATGAACCACATTGATCAGATAAGCTGTCATGTATTCAAAATAGTTTGTCCATCCAACTTTAAAATATTCTTACATAAATATAAAGATTATAAGCCTTTTTCCTAAGAGTTGCTGGTTTGGTTGTAGGTTTAGCTTTTCAGCTTGGCCTCAATGGGACAGTACTTACTACTGTGCTGTGATTTGTAGTGAATTCACTTCTGTTGATGAGTAGTTGGAAATACTGTTTAACACAAAGAGCTATAATGCGTGCTCAGGTCTTTACAGCAACTTGCCTCATACCTTACTAACTCAAATTCTGTGTTATCCTCACACAATGAGCATATATATATATGTATCTCTATATGTATATCTCCATGTTTCTGTATAATTGAGAATCTGTGGGGTAAAAAAAAAGTATAATTAGATTTTTTTTTTAATATTGGCAAAGTGACAGCACACATGTAAACTAGTAGCAGTCTGCAAAATAGCTGTATTTAAAAATATATGCTTATGCATATATGTGTCTGCTAGATGATATAACTTTTGAGGCATTATCTGCAGCTATGGAATAATTATAAATTAAAAGAGGATTTTTAGGTCTGTGATACTGAATGTTCAGATTCAACCAGAATTAATGAGATCTAAGTTAACTTGTCTGTTTTGCCACAGACTTTGAATGCTCTCTTGGTGGTGACATCCTTTTTTTGTGATTTATGTTCCTAACCTGCAATGCACAGGAATATTTCCTTATTTGACTCTGTAGTGATCCTAACTTCTATGAGGATGGCATATATGCCCCTTTTTCCTGAGTGAGTTCTGCTGTAAACACAATTAGACATACAGACTGTTCTTTAAAAAACAAAATCCCAATATATGCTATTGTTTTCAGGCCCCAAACTGCAAATTTTGAGTAGCATATAATATAAAAGTGGCACACATGTGGATAATTCATAAACCTATGAGTTGTCAAAGTCAGAATCAGTCAACCAGTTCTAAAAATGTCATTGATGTACATGGTATATTTCAGCCTAAAGGCTGAAAATACCAGCAGCAATGGATATTGGGTATAAAACGACCAGAGCAAAGCTGAGCCTTTGGTCAGCCATGTGGAGGTGCTTAAAGCCAACGCCTCTTCTCTGAAGGAGCTAAAATTGTCCTATTAAAATATATGTTCATGGTTGTTTTATGCTTCGAATACCTGTAGTCCCCAGTCTGTGAATAAATATGCTGCTCCAGTTGCTGAAAAAGGAAGCTTGATTAAACGTGTCAGTCCTATTGAAAGTTGAGAGCTTTATTGTCTTTAGATGTGTGGATAGTTGTGCACAGAGGTAGTGGATGAAGAAATCTCTGTCAAAATTGAAACAGTAGTATGCAGTTAAACTTGAAATCAGTCTAGGATGTACTGGAAGAGAGAAAAGGTTCTTGACAGCAGCCAGAAGGAGGCTCAAATTTTCAAATTTTACAATATTTTTGGGGAGATACTTTCAAAATTCCCAGGTGTGTAATTTTTTCAGTCTCACTTCCTTTTTGAAGACAGAGCCAAGCTTATATTCAGCTTTTCTTTTCTTTCTTTGCTTTTATGGACCTTTTTCCTTTTTTCATTTTTTTAAACAAGAAGCAAAGCAAATAGTTTCCAAGTATTCAGTGTGTGTGGATAGTAGGATGAGCAACAATACCCTGATGTCAAGAACAGCATATGCTTAAATAAAGGGAGAAGATTTCTTCCAGTTGTTTTAATGTTTTGTGTGATTTTCATGTTTACCTTTTAGTGTTCAGAAAACTCAATCTGTTTTGGATCCTTCTTCCTAGTTTTTGTTTCTGGCATTATGGACAGCAAATGAACTCCCTAAAGCTCTTCTCTTAACACACAGATTGCTTGTGACTTTGACATCTTCCAGTCTTTGCCATGGTTCCTTAAATTCCATTTCACCTTCTATTTTGTTTAGTGCTATGTTCCTGTGGTAAAATTTCTCAAACCTAAATATTTAGACTAAGTTGTAAATCTGGTCAACATCTTTGTTTTAGTCTTTTTATTTAGCTGTTGACTATATAATCTTAGTATTGCCTGCTTTTTTCCTTGGGTGTTTTCTTTTAGCCTCTCTCTTTTTTCCCCCCTCTTAGGATATGTATTAATAATATGAAGTTTGGGTAAGAGGTATTTTCAGTTTTTCATGTAGCATTTCTTGACCTGCTTACTTTGCTTATATAGCAGTTGCTGCCCTATGTGTGACACTAAATTCTTTAAACATGCAGATAATTATATTTTATCCATATTCACATGCCTAGGCGAAAGTATTTGCACCGTAGACAATGAAAGGAGGGACCTGAATAACTGGGAAGTTTCCAGTTTTGATTTTTTTTTTGTTATGGGACAGTTTTAGGACTGTGTAGCCAATGTGTGTTTGTACATGTTTTGCTTGAAGTTTCCCTACTGCTTGAAATACTTTTTGCAGTGTAAGTGTGCTTGCTTCATAATTATTAAGTTGCTCCACAATTTCTGTGTGGTTAAATTAGCACTAGGGAAGAGCAGGTGTATATGGGGGTGTGGCTTTGTTTTCTACATTGAAATAATTTTATAGTATGGACAACTAACATGTTGAAAACTTGATATTAACAGTAATTGAAGAGAATTAAGCACCTAAGGAGGTGAATAGACTCTTTAAAAGATGTTTTTCATGTTGGTTTTTAAAATAGTGTATTTTCTTTCTGTTTCTAGGTTTTCTCAAATAATGATGAAGCCCTTATTAACAAAAAACTACCCAAAGAACTTCTGTTAAGGTAATTCTACATAACATTTTAAGGAATAAAAACCTGAGGATTGTACATTGCTTATGTGTCTTACAGGCTGTCAAATGCTATTCATTCTTTCTTAAATCCTCTTGAAATAAATAACACACCTGATTTAGTTCTTGGAATTCTTGAGCTTGTTGCCTTGATTTGTTTCAATGTGTTCAAGTTATACTGTACCATGGAAGATGTAATTTAGTTGTGATTTTTGACTTACATGTCAGAAAAAGAAGTGAAATAAAATGTCCAAAAAACTTTGGTGTGCCAAGTAGTCAGGTCTTCTACACTCTTAATGTTTTATATGTGTCTGAAGAGTCTAATTCTCTAATGTAGTTCACACTTTTTGTGCCATGAACTTTATTATAACCAAAAAAAAAACACCAAATTTAATGTCAGAGCTTCCAAAAAAGTCACTGCAGTGAAAAGGTCTGTCTATTACTATTACTGCCAGTCTGTGTTGTATAGGTAGAACCAACAGGGTGGGATCTTTCTTATTGTAGTCATTGGGTTACTCATAAATTTTATCTGTTTGCTAGTGTTTGAGTGGATCATCTTTGCAAAAGTTACCTAGAATACCAAGATCAGTAAGTTCAGCCCATGACTGGTGGGTGTCTTCATGCTCTCATATGATTGAAAGTTGATTTGAAGCAAAGTATAAACCAACTGCCAAATGTGGAGCTATTGCTTGGTTGGATGTGGCCACTGCAGAGCTGGAACTGAACCAGGTCAGCAACATCTTCTGTACCTACAGAGAGGATTTGTTACAGACTAATCCTTAAGGTGAAAGAAAAAAAAAAAAAAGAAAGAATGTTTGGTTATGATGGTGCAATTACAGTTTTTAGTGGTGGTGTTATTAAAATTGAGCTGATTCTTTTTTTTCCTTAATATACTGAAGAGATGTTTGGGTCAGCTTGTGTGTATATCACTTCTTCAGTCTGTTTTGAAGTGGAAGAATGTCTCAATGGTATTTTGCATCTTGTGCACAAAGAAAATGCTCCTAAAATCATTGTGACTATCACAATGCTCTCTCAATGGTATTAAAAAAGCAGACTGTGTTAAAGGAATTGAATTTTAAAAGGCTTTTCATTTTTGTTGACATACATTCCATATGGTGGCAGACTGTAATTAGACTCTTAGAACTGTTTAGAAAATGTGATTAAAAGAGACAGTCACTGAAGGATGCCCTGAACAGGAATTCTCATACCTTTTGCTTTGTTGAGCTCAATGCCACACATGAACCACAAGATAAAAGTCAGTGTAGGATGTCCTTAGCTAAAAATCATGATCTACAAGCACTTCTTTTCAAGCATTAAGACTCCCCAATATTTGTGGAAATGACTGTCCTTTTCACTGTTATGGATGCTAAGTATCTCATTTATGTGATAGACTATAATTTGTTTATATGGTTTAGGTAGTGAAAAGTATCATGCACTGAGATAGTAAGGATGTCTTTTGGAGCATCTTTCCTAAGAGAGAGGCTGAGGGAGTTGGGCCTGTTCAGCATCAAGAAGAGATGACTGAGAGGAGCCCTTATCAATGTTTATCTGTACCTGAAAGGAGGATGCCAAGAGAGGATGGAGCCAGATGCTTCTCAGTGGCGCCTAGCAATAGGATAAGAGGCAACGGGCATAAACCGGAGCAGAGGAAGTTCTGCTTGAACATGAGAAAGAGCTTCTTTACTGTGTGGGTGAGCGTGCACTGGTACAGATTGCCCAGAGAGGTGATGAAGTCTTCCTCACTGGAGATATTCAGGAACCATCTGGATGCAATCCTGTACCATGTGCTCCAGGATGACCCTGCTTGAACAGGGAGGTTGGACTGCATGACCCTCTGTGTTCCCTTTCAACCTGACCCATTCTGTGATTCTCTGATTTTAAAGAATTCAGCAGGAATAAAATCCAATCAAACAAGTAATTAGACTCTACCAGTGGCTTAGCTGTTTGTTCTTATATACAAGATAGCTTTGTACAAAGCACCTTGAGGCTTATCTTGCATTTGAGGAAGTGGTGCAGCTAATCCCTGCCACTACACTGTTACAGCAGTGTCTAAAGAAGCCTTTTGCAGGGTTGAAAGGCTTCGTGGAGCTGGAACAAGAACATAAAATATCCCAGGCCAAGCATACGCAGAACTGATTCAGCCAACCATCTTTTTTGTGCACATATGTCCTTTTTGCAATTGCATGGTGATTTACTAAAGTAGTGTTGCAGATGTGGCTAGAAGAGTTGATGATCTGAGAAACTGAACTGGGACTGTCAGCTTTCTCCATAAAGAACATGATGAGCTCATGCTGAATGCTAGGACTGGGTCTGCTCTGCCAGAGGGAAATAAAGTGCTTATTTCATTATACCCACGAGACTGTGCTGATCATCAGGGTTTTGAAATGGAATGGAAGGAGAGGTGCTCTGTAAATCTCCTTTTGAAATTGTACTGCTGCAGGGACAAACTCACAAGGCCAATGGCTGAGCATGTTAGAAAGAGGGACATGCATCTGGGTTCTCATCCCTGCAGGGTTTAGATATATAAGGAAGTTTCAGGGCACAGACCTGCCTGTCTAAAGGTTTATCAGTGGGGAATTTGTTTTATGAGCCTGCGCCTAAAGGCTGTTGTAAGCCTGAGTCTGAATGCCTTTCGACTCCTGAAACAGGATCTGTTCATGCTACAACATGTTTTAAAATTGTCTTGCCCTATGGTTATGACAGGAGAGCTTAAATATTGCTGCACTGTGTGTAATTAATATTCTAATTATTTTTTCCTTTATTAGCTATGCAGTCTACCTTTTAATTAAAAGGAGAGTAAACCAGTTACAGTGGAAACATTTTGCTCAGAGAGCTGGAATTGAACAGTAAATACCATTGAAAGTGTCATCAAATGTACTTATTTTGCTTCTTGCTTGTATCAGATATGTATGAAAACTGTTAGCACTACAGCCGACTTTTAAAAAACCCTTATTGGACTTGTGGAAAAAATGAAATTAAAATCTTGTTACAAATACCTGCAAATTAAATGTAAACACAGTTTCTTCTATTTCCAGAATTGGTCTTGTTCTCATTTGCACAAATTATTTAAATTTATGTAATCTGGCTATAACAAGCACTCAGTTGAGTTTTTTCCTTTAAAATTGAAAAACTTTCCTGATGGTAGACCAACAGAATAAAACCACTTCGAAATGTATTTGTCGAATAGTGTTACTATACTTGCATACTCTAAAGTTGAATGAAGTAATCCCTTGCAGTAATCTTTTACTTCAGTTCATCATTGTCATCACTTTTAATGTTATGATTGCAGTTATTACTATTACTAATGTAACAACCAGAATTATATTGGAAGGTTTTCAAGCCAGTGTTATGTCTGTTCCACATTTTCTGTGGAGTATCTACTATGCTTGTACGTAAATTGTTGAGACCCCCAGCTTCTCAGGCACAAAATTCATTTGAAAGGTTAAGAAATGAGAGATTATTTGTTCTTTCTCAAGCAGACCCAGACAACTGGGCAGAGAAGGAAGAGGCTATTTGATTAATATTGACAGTGGTGCTTTTGAAGAAGACTCTTGTTTGGAGGGGCCAGTTATACTTTGAGGTTGATGGTGTAGCTGGAGTGGAGAAAGGGAGGTATTTAATTTGTAACTTTTTCTGGTTTATGGACATTCATTTTTATTTGTAATATTGGAGTATATTTTTACCTGTGAAAGAAATAGTCTGCCTCTAAAAAAATTTTTTGTATTATTCAGGCTAAAGGATAAATTTTCACCCCTGTTAGCTGTTGAAGTGCTATTAGTTTGCCAGTTGGCAAGGAATGCTTGTTCCCCTCTACTATTACATATTGCAAGAAGTAAAAGGTTGAATGAATGCTCATTTGTATGATGTTTAAGGATAGTGTGGTGGTATTATATATTGTGTAATTTAAACAGTTTTTGGATGATTGTAGCTTTATTTTTTTTGTTAGCCTATGTGCTTATGATAAAGCATCAATTGAATATACAGGACATTAATTGTAGAATTGAGTTGGTGTCTGAAATTCATAAACTCCTATCTGTCATCAGAAGAATGAGAATTCAAGTCAGGCTAATATAATTTTAATGGTAACTTTTCTAGTAGGATGTCACTGCCTTAAAGTGGCTCATCTTTTTTTTTTGTTTTGTTTTTAATTGCTGGGGAAAAACCCTAAAACAATGGATTATTACAGTTACAGTGTGCATTTGAAAATAAATTGAAACAAAAAAATGAAGTCTATGTAATTAATGTTAGAATGTCCTGATTTTTTTTTTTGGGGGGGTGGGTTGATAAAAAGTAATAATGTACTTTTGAAAAGAGAGTTACAGGCAGTTCTTTTGGCATGTAGAAAGATGGATAACATTTGTTCATTTGTATTTTACCTGCTAATGCTCTGTACTGTGAAAACTGTAAGTTTTTTTACAAAAAGCTCAAGTTTAAGGAACAGAGATGTTTGTCCCTTTCAGCTGCTTAAACCATTTTCAGTTCCTTTCCGCCTACCAAGTACCAACTTCATAAATTGTACCACAAATGTAGAAACTATTGTGAATTCTGTTGTAAACCATACTTTTTGAGTGCATGTACTTACGAGTTGATCTTAGCTATCAGTTTCAAAATTTGAGTGGTCAATCAGATTTAGAAGAGGATAAGTAAAGTTTTGGGACTTTAGGAGAGGAACCCAGGAGTGGTGTTCCAGCAGCAGCTCTTCTTGTAGGCAATATTATGCATCTTGAAGGTTGAAGTTTTCATCTAATAAAGCTTTTCATGATAATAAAGTTTTAATGTTTCTATTCTTTGTTTTTATTACTGCATACTGCTTTTTGCTGAGCTTTTAGTGTGTTCATTATTGTAGAGAAAATGTTACCATAAGCTTAAAACTGGTGAAGTCAAACACAGTATTTGATATATTTGAAGTGATGCTTTACCATCTGTGTGCTTAACTGTGGGGGAAATAGAAAAGAAATACAGTAAAGTCTACAGAAAGACATTGTCATAATGCCGTGGGAATTTCTTAGCTAGGAACTGGCGGTACTTGAATGGCTCACAATTGCTGTAAAGTTTGTCTGCTGTATCTTAGTATACAGAGTACTGACTAGTGAGTCAAAGAACTGAAAAATATAAAACTTTTGTCTGGAGTAGTTTGTGTTTGGTAAGAATTTTGTAAGGAGAAAAACAATATATGTGTTTTGAAGGGGAAAGGAAAAAACAATCTGTCATCTCAGACATGATTCATTTTCCCCACTACAAGGATCTGTATAATTAAATAGGGAAATATTTCACCCTGAATAGTTGAGACTGCTGTTTAGTGTTTGACAGTCTCAGGGGAACATTCCAGTTTTATAATGCATATGCAGTCTTTTATTTTGATTTTAGAATGTTTTGCAAGTCTTCAAAGTCCTCTATAGTAGTCTGCCAAACAATTACAGTTAAACTATTTAGAATTAGAAAGAGCCAAATTGATGCAAGTATATAAACTATTCACAGATTATAAACCGAAGGGATTATATTTCTTATGAAAGTAAGACTTCTTTTCTGTATATTTTCACAATTCTATGGTTTTTGTTAAGTAAATTCTAATATTGCCTCATACAAGTACTTTTCATTAAGTCTTTTAATTTAACATGCCTGAAATACATCTCTCCAAAGAATTAGTGCAGAGCAGCACTAATTCATGCTATTCAATACAGTGTGGGTATCCTTTAAATATTTACTAACTAGAAATGTAGAGACTAACACTGACAAGAAGCAGGCAAAAATAATGCAACAGATGATAGCATAATAGCAAATCCTGACTCGCTTCTGTGGAGTCATATATTCATTTCCAGTGGTCCTTACCTCCCAAAAAGTGATCAGAAATTAAACTGAGTAAATGAGCTGAATGAGCCACAGGCACAGGTCATGGACAAGATAAAGCCTTTGGAAATTATTTAAATATTTTGATCTTTAGCTAGAAAAACAACAGAATTATAATTATTTTAGGACTATATAAGATACACAGGGTTCTTTTGGAATATTTATGTGCTTGGCAGCAATTTAAAAAATAATATCACATTAGCAATGCTATTTTTGCTATAACATGATTTATGTAATGTTACAATGTATAGTTGTTTCATTTCTCTGTGTCTTCAGACTTCAAGGTAGTGCATCTAATTTCAAATACACACAGACAGTGCAGTAAGTTGCAATTTTCTCATTAATTAGCCTTTTTTAGAAAAAATTCCTTTTATTCTGAAGATGGATGGTGTTTTAAAACTTCCCAGTGACTTATCTCATATTCAGGGCAGAACTTGGGCTCTGCCTGAGAAAACTAAAGGCTGAATCAATGCTTGGTGGTCAGTATACCCCCTTCAGAATGTGAAGAAGGTCTTATATTGACCTTTTTTTTACACTGCTACATGCATTGTTTGTGTGCTTGTGAAATTCTTACCAAGATCAGTTCCAGATGCAAGTTTATATTTTTCAGTTCTTTGCCTCACCAGTCGGCACTTTGTATGCATTTTCTGCCTTCTTTGTATGAGATGCTAAAACATTTGCAAATGATTATATCAACAATTCAGTTTGAAATTGGAGTAGGTAGCTGCCATCCTCTATTTAGTATTTTTGAGTGATTTGGTTTTGTTCATGAACAAGTGCCAGTGTACACTCAAAATGGAATGTTTTGGGCAGCGGTATTTCAGATGGAATTCCTTTAAAAATGTGAGTGAGAGGCTTGAAGAAAAGATGCAGAAAATTGCACACTAGTGCTCTTGTATACTGCATTAATGAGAAAGAGGAGATATGAAAGTGGAAGTGGGGTTTTATTGTGTCAAGGTGCTAAGTAAAATTTGTGAATTTTGAAAAACAAGTATTTTCTTTCTGCTTGGGGCTTCCTTATAATGGAGTGCTTTAGCTTTACTTGGTTCAAGTTACAGGTATTATCTCTCAGTAAGAACATACTTGTGATAAAGGATTAGCCACACCGCAACAAACAAAACAAAAGTAAATAAGTATTTGAAGGAGGAGTAACAGCTGAAAGGAATATAGCAATGATTTACACAACCTTTGGAATTGTACTTTACCATTTATTTTGTTTAATTTTTTTTTCTTTTATTTGCTACAAAACCTCTCTTTGGAATATCATATTTAGTGAAGACTTAATTTGATGTAGGGCTTTATTTACCTTGAAACTGGAGTTTAAATAAACTCAGTCTCTTAATTCATTCATTATCAGAACTAAATGTTCAGATGTATTACTGATATAATGAAATCTGCTTTTTATATGGAGGCAGAGGGGGAAATGTTCTTCCTCATTTCCATGTGAAAAGTGCCATCAAAGAACAAAAAGGCAGTCAAAAGATACTCTTACTTTCTAAAAAAAAAATTCTTAAATATTGATGCTAGATATTTTAAATAGAAAACCATACATAAAAATACTTAGACTTTTTGGTCTGTAATTCATGAAGTATTTACAGAAGAGGTGAACATTATTATCTGTGTTTTCATGATGCAAACAGACATCAGGAAGAGAAGTCTTTTGTTCAAGATCATCCTCCAGGCCACTAGCAAAGCTACAGGTTGGATCAAGTCTACTGAATCCTACTCCAGCAACTAACCAAAGCACATAACATCTGTGGCAGTAACTATCTTGGTTTATGGAGTGTCCCTAGGCTGCATGTCACCAGTGCATCATGTTAATTGTCGACTTCTCTAGCTAGCCACTGTTGTGCAGGGTGGGTATAGTGGATTTTTGGCTGTTTGGTGCCCATATTATAATCCCTTCACTCATGAGAAAAAAGAAATTGTAAAATAGTTGGAATGGCCAGCAGGTTGGATTAGGATTGTGGGCTGAAATTTAAACCACTGTGAATTAATCATTAGGCTAACTGCTTGTATTTAGTAAGATGTGTTATTGTTGCCAAATTTGTACTTCATAAAATCACGTAATAAAAATAAAATATATATTAAAAATTATAGACTATCTGAGGCTGAAAAATTAAACAGAACTGGCCTGTTGCAGGGACACTGGCCCTTTTTGAATTTATCATTGGGCATTTTGTTTCAGATACTGAGAGTATCTGAAAAGGTTGCTGTTGTGTTGTTATACATGATCATACTTTACAAATAAATAAAACTAATTTTCAAAGAATAAATAATAGGATCCACTTGTCCTGCACGTAACATATAGACCATAAAAGTTAGATGCTTTCTAAAAGTAATCCAGCAAAGCTGATTTCTGTTGCAATGGAAAATAGATGTCAGACATCCTGTAGTTAGCCTAGTATTTTGCAATTGCCAATACTTATGTCAATGTTCTGTAGTAATAAGTACCTTGGTGAAAGAAAAGGAGGTTTGGCTTGTAAAGAAGTATTTTTTGGTGCTGCATTTGTTATTGAAAGACTTTCTATGGAGATCAGGCGAAAAAGATCTGAGTTGTTTACAAGTGGAATCTGCAGGGTTAAATTACTGGAAAGTTTTGGAGCATGTAACAGAGTTCCTAGTTTAAGTGCTTTGCTTTACAAAATAGCTCATCTGCAGTGAAAAGGGGTTTGTTTTAATAATTGACCTGGAAGGTCAAGCATTAGATGAGTCAATGGATATGTGCTTTGTGTAGCAATTGGTGTTCCTCAGCCTTTTGCTATTGAAACAGTCCTGACAGATAAGATACTTGGGGTTTTTTTATAGAAAATAGTGAAATTCCTTTATATTTAAATATGCCTCACTGTTTATCTTTCCAGGACAAGTGTTATTTTGTGGTTTTATTGAATAAGTTATTACAGGATTTAGCTGCAAAGTTTATGAAGTTCAGAAGTACACCAGCAATAACATTGCTATTTTAATCATGTAGCTATAAGTTTATTTATTGAATTTAATATTCATTAAAGATTATGCTTTTCTGAATTATGGCTATGAGTTATTTATCTTACCTGTATGTTTTCTAGCCTGCGTATTTTTATTCTAGTGTTTGTACACACTGCTGGACTACACTTAACCATGAGATGCCTCATACCTCAGTAGGGTGTTTAGTAAAATGGAAGACAGAAGGTGAAGAGAAACCTTCCATGTATAACGAATTGTAAATGTGGTTTGTATCTGTGAAGTATGACATTTTAGGAGAAATATAAGACAGTTTCTATGGTGGTTATCAGACTTTGCCACTGTGTGTGTTCAGACACAATTAGTGTTCACAAATAGTGAATTGAGTGTCTGATGCCCATTTCCACTGTTGCTTGGGCATGCATGGAGAAAATGCTGGGAAAAAAAACTACTAAAAAAAGAAAATCAAAGCTGTGAAAGCTGTACTTTTGTCTCCCTGATACTTTTCCATGCATGTAGGCTTTACTCTTCCATACTGCATGTGAAGGACTTTAATGTGAACAGATTTCCTATGCAAGGAATTGTACAAGTCAGTAAGAAATCCATAGTCTAAAATGGGGAAGACATAACAGATTTGTTGTGTGCATGTTTTGTAACAACTGGACAGTGTGGTAAAGTTGAAAGGGTTTTCTAAGCAAGTTATCTAGTTGATGTACTGTCTTCAGTGAGGCATTTCTCATCCTTATTACTTTGGTTTTCATTTTGATAAAGTTTGTTATTGTCCTTGTGTGCAAAGCCACTATAAATTTAAACAGCATGAAAACCAAATGTTCTGGTTGTGGAATTCCATTAACAAGTCAGTTATAAACAAACCCATATCTTAGATTTTTGGTGAAGATTTTTAGAAATTACAAGGTGTTTCTGTCATACCAAATTCTGGAGATAAGGCCAGAATTTCTAGGAAGTAAAGTGTCTGTATGTGGTACTCACTGCATGCATCTCATTATCCATTTTTTATCAACCCTTATAGCATTGTATCAAAATACCTACAATGAGTAATTGTTGGGGTATTACTTCAAAAGCATATTCTTCATGTGATCAAATGTGGAAGAGCCTTACAAAAGCAAGAGAGAAGCAGTTTGTCTCTTGCACAAATTGATTTCTCCCTCTGTAGGAGGTACACTCTACACCGTTGGACTTTTGAGAAATAGCTTGTTTCTTTCTGTTTCTCCTTAGGGAATGAAACAATGTTAGGAGTCAGCTGTCTCTGTGTTTGGAAAGACATTGGGCAGTCTATTTATAGCACAAGAGAATAATAAAGCACATGTGGAATTACATGGGAAGATGCTGGAGACTGTAGACAACCACTTCTTGTTGGCCGAATCATATAAATTGGAGTGAAAATGTCTCAAAAAGGTGACCTAGAAGGTCTGTGGCCCTCATATGCTGAGGTTTGGTGAATCTTGGGTATTATCAAGCAAATTCCAGAGTAGAAGAATATGAATCCTAACTTCAGCGCTTTTAAGCAGGCAAGAAATGGGTGAAATTCTGTAACATTCTTGTCTGATGCTGTGACAAAAAGGCACTTATAATGGCCTGAAATGGCTTTGAAAATGGGGGTGATGAAATCATGCTTCATGTCTGTGTACAGCCTTGTTGATACTAATTAAATTTTTAATGCTCCACATGCTTCTGATGTCTACATTTGAAGAAACATGCTGAAAAAATAATGGGCAGAGAAAAGGAGATTTAAAGAACTGAAGTAAAACAACTGTTAAAATAGGAATTAAAGATGACATGATAAGTGGATTTTAAACTTGGTGAGGATAAAGTGTGAACTGCTAAAGCACTCTTTAATTTGGTGAAGAAAAGTAGAAAACGGCATAGAGCTGGAAGTCAGACATTCACCTTGGAAATAAGGGAAACATTTCGACAGAGTGATTAACCAGTGGAACAAACTACCAGAGAAGGTGATGATTTTCTATGTCTTGAAGGCTTTCAAATAAAGAATAGATCCTTTTCTGTAAGTTAGACTTCAGCCAAATGCTAGTTTGCCGTGAGGGAGTTGAGGAACTCTGAGCTTGTACAACTCTTTGTGCCTTTGGCATGAAGCTCACGTGTGCTGCAGGGACTGCTAACATTGAAAAGTCTCCAAGGCCAAACTCATGAAGCACATGTCCAGAATGTCGTGTGCCTAGGGATGAAAAGGCTTGAAGGGCTCCAAGTGTTGCTAAGTGTATTTTCCTTCTTGAGCTCAATACAGGCTAACTAGGGAGAATTGAATAGCCTGGGACGCTAGAACTCCGAACAGATGATCCTAAATGTTACTGTGAATTTATTAACTTAATTTCCATTTCCTTGTATTAATACATGCCAAAGACTGAAGTGGAAATGAATCCTGCTGCTGGCTGCTTCCCCCTACGTAGCTGTGGTCATAAAGGACAGAAGTGCTATACAACCAGCAGCTGCCCTGCTTGGTCGTTTTTTCCACTTTTTAAAGTTGCAAGTGCCTGCTGATGGTCTTTCACCCAAATGCCAGACAATGTCGCTGTCTGTTCCCATCTCATTTTGTTGGTTGCATTTAAAGTCTTTAAAGACTCTGAAGTCTTTTAAAGACTTGAAATTACTTTAAACCTCAGAGTCTTGTGCCTTGTTGACCAGTTTTCCTGACTGCTAAGGATTTGCTAGAAATTCTGAGTAATTCTGTGGGACTACAAGAATACAAGTGTGTGTTAGCGGTACACATGAAAGACTGTATTATAGAGGGTAAATAAATAGAAAAACATGGGAAAAAGTGCTTTCAAGCACATGTGCAAGATGCCTCTTTGGAATTATAAAAGTATTTTCTGGCATCTTGCCTATTGTGCTGTTTGAGCGAAGGGTAATAATTGGGCTTTTGATTGCTGATAATGTGTCTTAATGTTGTTACCTGTTTTGATGGGGACAGCTTGGGCTGCCTTGCAGGAAAGGTTCTTCTCTAGAACAAAAAAAAAAAAAAAAACAAAAACCTAAAAGCATCACAAATGTTTACACTTGCTAAAATATTTATTCTCTTAATATAGAGTAACCACTTTCAGTTTTTAACTTTTTGAAAAGTCACTTCATACAGAATGAAGCAAAAATAAATACATCTGTTCTCCATTTGGTTTTCGTTTAACTTTTTTTTTTTAGCAGAAATCCTGCATGAGCGTTAATCTCTTAACAGCAATAAACAATGAAACATGAAGACAGACTGCCAGACAACTCAAGAGTGGTGGGGGTGTATAAAATACCCTTTCCTCAGCATTCTCTGTTGTTTCTTATTTTGGTAGAACTGGATACCTCACTTCTAAAGCATGTCATGTTCTTATTTAGGCAAGAGTATTGTGTCACAAGTTCTTTCATTGTACAAATAACATGGAAATCTGTCTTTTGTGCTGTAAATCTGAGATAACCCTCAGGTTCCACTCTCACAGTGGTTCTATGAGGAAGCTTCTGCAAGCCAGGAAGCTTTTGCAGCTCTCTCTCTTGTAATCTCCACAACCTCGTCCGCTGACATTTCCCTCATGGTGAGGAGAAAGGTGATGTCAGAAGAGGGTTCCTGGTGAGTTGCTGATATTTATGCTGCTCCTAAAAGAGAGAGAACACTTCTCAGTGTTTATCTCAACAGTCCAGCGATTTTCTGAGCACATTGTGTACTTTGTGCATTCAATGCCTCTAGGTTTCCTAAAGTGGACAGGCCTCAGAAAGGATGCTCAAATGTCAAAATAGATGTTACCAAAATAAATGTTATTGACAGGATTTTATAAACTGTTTCATAGCTTCTTAAAACATCTTGCCTTCTGTTTGCTTGGCTATTAGTTTTTTGAGAAAGCATATTACTCTATGGTAAAAAAAAGAGAAGAAAAAAATTTCCAGGTGTCAAATGAAATATTGGATGACTACTATCTGAAGTGATCATAATAAATATCCAGAAGGTTGTTATGATTAAGAAGTACTTTCATTACATTTTTTGTTCTTACTAGAGCTAAAACAGTTTAAGATGTAAGCATCCATTTTGAGCTCTAGCTTCAGATTTTCATTTGAAAAGCAGTAACCAGAATGTTACATGATTCAATTCAACATCTTTTACCAGTTGTTTGCTCTTCAATGTTAATATCTAACTATAATATGAAATTGTTCTTATTACTGTTCATTATTTTGATGACTGAAAAAGTTCCTTGGCAATCAGATAGCAGTTTATCAATGAATTACAGGAACGTCTTTCATATATTTCATAGATTTCATTCTCTGTAATAGAAAATTATTTTATGCTTAAGCTTATTCTTTATGCTTTCTTTTTCACTGAGAACATTCTCTGAACCAATTTAGTTTATGTTTGGAAATGGTATTTAGCAAAATTAATTTCAACTGTGAAAAATTTCTTTCTGTAAACTATTAAGAGTTGACAACCCTGAAAAATTGGTTCAATGATCAGAGTAGTAAATCTGAATTTTCATCTGTAGTTGTTTCTTGCAGAGTAAATTTTAAAAAAAGATACTGTATTAGACTTGGTAGTCACTGTGAAACCCTTTCAGAAATTTGGGTCATTGTCCCTTGTATTAATACTCAGATTCTTGAACTTGGATTTATCTATGTGTTATCTATTTCTTACTCTTCACCAGCTTCTGAAATCTTCATCAGTATTTGTGTAAGTTATTTCCTTAATTGTAGCACAATTAAAGGAATATAAGCTAGTTTCTCTGAATTAAGAAGAAAAAATTATCTGTTATAATAGGGAGAGGGAACAGAAAATAGATTTTCAGAAGCAGCACCTGTTGGGTTCTCATATGTTGGTGTTGACTGTCTATAGATGATAGCTGTGATATTATTCTGTAAGTCTCAATAACCAAAAATAATTTGATAAAACACTCATATAGAATTTGACCTATTTCTTTTGTAACTGGTGTCTTTCTGTAGAACTACAGAAATGTGAATACATACAGTAGTTGGAATTTATAATTAAGCATTTTAATTGTAGTTTTCCTTTTTTTCTAGAATATTTTCTTTCTTGGACATAGTTACTTTGTGTCGCTGTGCACAAGTTTCCAAGGTATGTATTTCTCTTGGGTTTTTTTGTTGTTCCCTATGCTGTTCTCTTAATTACATCCAAATCATGGGATTCATTGCAATCTACTTCCTGTTAAAAAAAAAAATTTAATTTCTCTTAGTTTCTCTTAGTCTCTTAGTTTATTAAAGCAAATGAGCAGTGGACCCAGTTTTGTATGTAGATGTGGACTTAGTTGCTATGTATGACAGTTCTGTCTGAAGGCTGTGGAAAAGATATCCAGTCCTGTTTGCTCTGTATCTGGAGAAGGGATTAAGCCCAGTTTGGCATGATGGCATTTGCTTTTTATAAAGCATGTGGCTGTATAACACTATTTTTCAGGTATAATTGCTGTTTAAAATTCCATGTAGTTTGGTTAATGTGCACCATGTGTCTAAGAAGTAGATCCATCATTTTCTTGCCAAGTACAAAAGTAGATGGATGTTAAGTAGATGGACTACTAGTGGAGGAAAAAGGCACACACACAAGATATTAGTGAAGGCATGCTAAGTAAGTTTTTATGTTTAGCTTGTCTTAATTTTTTCTCCTTGAAATAAAATGAATAATACTCTGTTTCTACATCAGCTACGTACAATGAACTATATTATTGTACTACATAAATGAACTTAATTTCATATTTTTCTTCCTTCTCTTACAGTTGGGTTTGGTTTGGGAGTTAATTGATTGGTTGTTTTAATGTATAATTGTGTAATTATTTCATTCTTTCCCCATATCACCCTGTCCTGCAACTTCAGCAAGTCTTGTGAGTCAGGTAACATCAGGTTTCATCTAAAACCTACAAAACTGCATAAGGAAACCAAAGTGATTGAATAAATTTTATCTTTCTCTGAAAACTTGTCAGTTGGATGTGGTATTCTTTTTTCTCTCATTTTCTGCATATATCTGTGTTTCTCTGGCTTCTTAATTTTGCTTTACTTTGAACAACTATTGCTTTGACTGTGAAGGACAAGCTCTCAAACATGTACATGTAACTTAGCACATGGAAAAGAAAGGCCTGATCCTAATAGTGGAAAGTCAGCAGTTTTCTGAAAGGTTTCTGTTTTCTCAGAATAGTAACTAGTGAGGTTGAGGAAGTGTGGTTTTATTGAAAGGAATCTCATCTGCAGCTATTTTTTTTCCCATTTAGATGTAGCAAAAGTAACTAATTAGAAAACTTTACAAAAGCTTTTTGAGAATGGAGGGTTAAATCTTTCTGTGTATGTGCTTCACATTTAATATCTTGCTTTGCCATATGTTTTGTAGCAACATATTAACCTTTGAAGTGCAATCCATTTATGAGATTTGAGATTAATTTCTGCAAATTCTATGTTTTTAGCTACTTCGTACTGTATGAATACTAATATCTACAATTTTTTTTTTAAATGCTGCCTGAAATTGTCAAGTTTGAAATATTTGCATTACTGAGAGGAAAATGAAGGGAGTGGGCAGTGGAAGTAATAAATAAACTGTATTTGTTTTCTGTAGGCATGGAATGTTTTAGCTCTGGATGGAAGCAACTGGCAAAGAATAGACCTCTTTAACTTCCAAACGGATATAGAGGTTAGTGTCTTTTTCATGTTTAGGGTATTTTTTATTCCAATGGAGATGTTTAAGAGCATAGCCCATTCTGAGTGCCCCACACACTGTGCTTGTTTTTACATGTTTTAAAGTCTAAGTTCATGTAAATAGTACTGTGAAGAAGCAAATGAAAAAGAACTCTGTATTTGCCTTTTTTTTTTTCTGGATGTATGTTTCAGTTTTGGTTGCCAGCTGTGTATCAGATGATTTTCATATATCATACACATATAGGGCTCTAGAAATTCAAGCCTGCTCATTTCTAGAAAGGAAAGGTGTAAACGGTGCCTCTAGACGAGTGAGATTCTTGGAATCACTTTTACAATCTAGAGGATAGTTTTGCAGGTCCCAAATCCCTCTATGAGGGGGCCATCTAGTGCTGGAAGCTCACTGGACACTTGGCTATAGCATTTGGAGATTGAAGCACTAAAATGCTGGACAATTTTTCTTACTGCAGACTTGCCTGGATTTGATTTGTTTCATAAGATTTGAACCTTGTGTGAAATGCAGGTACATATGAAGTAATGTCCTTTCCAGTGTATAATGAAAGGTTTAAGGGCACACTTGTCTTCTGTAAGAACATGTCTGCATTAATGCTATCATAGATGTGCATAACAAAATAAAATATGACATCTGAAAATGAAGAAAAAAATTAGTGGGGAACAACAATTTCTTGATTCAGTCTGAACTGGTTTATTATTTGTTGTTGATACAAACTAAATGTAGACTACAATAATAGATTTACTTCTGTATTTTATGTTTTAGCTTCTTAGCTGCATGAATAAAATCCAGATGTGTTTCATATACTATTTTTTGCTAAACATGTTGCAAACTGTTCCTAAAGCTTTACAGTAACACAGAGGGTAAATTTTTTTCACCGCTCTTTTAAAACCTTATTTCCAACTCCTCTGCTCTACCTATCTTAAACAAGAGGCTCTTACAGAGATAGGAGAAAGATTTTTGGCATTCTGCCTCAATCTAAATGTGTCAAAGAAGACTTGGAGCTTTAATGTCATGTTTTCAGTTGCCTTTAAAAATCTTATGTTCCTCATTTGCTAAGGAAAAAAGTAAAACCCCATAGATTTGCAGTCCTTCCTCTTGATAGGCCTTTTCTGCGTTTGCAATCATTTTGGTATTTAGAAACACATAATTATATTTTCAAGATTTCAATATGTTTGTCATATATTTTACCTAGCAGTGTTGCCCTCTTAGATGCTAAGATATTTGTAGCATGGGATTCAGGAGAAGGAATGAAACTAAGTTATGATCTTCTTTTGCTATAAAAAGCTATGTGGTTTGGAGCAATTCAGTTACTTCAGTATATTGCATTTAAGTACATTTGTAATACATACCCCTTAAATTTACTCATAAAAATGTTTTCAGCAAGAAATTATTTCACAAATCAGTTCTTCAACAAAATAGTTTCACGTTTGTTGTCTAAGAACTCTTTTTAGCTGTTTTAGTATAATATTTTTTTGTCTGTGAATTTAAGACAGGTAAAAACTCCCAACTATATTTGGCAACTTTGTACTCAGTTGGACATTGTGCTGTTTGGCGATTTTTCAGTCAGTACTTGATCTGAGAATATCAAATTATGAAAAATTAGGTTTTGTGAAATTTTCTTTATTTAAGACTTCACATGGTAGAGAATAAAGTCAGAGGTGAACCCTATAAAAAGTGCTTGTTTTATATCAAAAATGTGTGATCTTGAATTTAAATGTACCTTAGGATTTCTTAGTATGTGGAACCAATTGTAAGCTGGGGAAGGTCAAAAAACTAGGTTTTTTGAGTGACAAATTATTCAAACAGCTAAATGCATTTGAATGCACAAAAGTTGTCTTCTTTAGTATGCTGATTTTTGGGACGTTTTACATGATTAAAGAAATAAATGAGTTTGGGAACACTTATTCTTTGTTTGTATTTTCTTTGAATAATTCTTTAGGATTTGGCTTTTTTCTGCAATGTAAATTGAACTTGCATTATATGTTATTCATTGAAGAATTTATCCTTATAGTAAAAGGCCTTTGCTGAGAAATAATACTGATTAATTGAAAAGCTTTAAAAAATTTAAATTAGATTTTCAGTTTGTTTGTTTTGGTGTAAATTCTTTGGAGTGATAAGATAAGCATTGTCACTTATGGACCAAGAAACAAACTCTGATAAGAAAATATTTTCCCATAGTTGATGGCCAGGATGTTAGTATTAGAGAAGGACAATAAAATGAAACAATACAGCAACAAAAAATTCACTGACCTGTAATTCTACACATATTTCTTCTTTCAAAAAATAAAGAGAGAGGAAAAAATGTACAGTGCTGTTAGGTATTAGTCCTGTTGTTGCTGCTCCCACCAAGGTGTTTGACACCTTTCAATTTCAAGCATCTCTATGGCAGGAGCTGTAAAACAGGTTGGACATTGTCATGATGTCTTGCCTAAGCAGGTCTCTGTGGGCAATTTCAACTTATGTGCAGTGAGAGTGACTGGGACCCTTGAGGAGTGGCCAAGCCTCCCATTCCACCTCTGGGGCAGTTCCCTACACATCTGACAAAACTTGAAGATCATTTTAGAAGTCTTAATGGGTGATTGAATGAAAAAAAGGAAGATTGAATTGAATAGTACCTGAGTGTGAGTGGAAATCCTGAACAGGTAACTGTTCTTTCTTAAAGCAGATCAAGAAATTCAAAGATTTACAGTTCTTGGTATAGTGGGGTGTAGCTGGGGCTAGTCTTAACTCTTGGGATTTTTAATTTGGTTAGAATATTGTGCCAGAATAAAACTCAGCTAAATCTTCCTTTTATTTGATTTAAGGGTCGTGTTGTGGAAAATATATCAAAAAGGTGTGGTGGGTTCCTGAGACAGCTTAGTCTGAGAGGATGTCTTGGTGTTGGAGACTCCTCTTTAAAGTAAGTAAAATCCTTGATGGAGACATCACTTGTTTCCTAATGTGTACACCAAATGCAATTAGATTACTGTTGTGTCTCTTTGTATTTCTGAATCCTGACTGATGACCAAAATGGGTTGCTTAGGTAAGTACTAAATACCTTCGTATTGACTAAATGAGACATCAGTTTGAGATCAAAATATAGCTTCTGTTATGTTCTAGAAATGAACTAAGAAATGAAAACTGTGCTTTTCAGAAACATGGCTTTCTTTTTCATTAGGATTATGTTGATATTGCTTCATTTTCAAGTGGTTAAAATGTTTTCAGACTATACTCTGGCTTCCTTCAATAGTCAGAGTATCAGGATTAGTGGTTATTTTATTGTTTATCGTCTAGTCTGGACAAGAGGTGACCCTAGCAATAGGAGGAAGGATAAAGACTGGTACCTACATTGGGTGCCTACAAAATCAGGAAAGATCTGGAATTCTTTTCTTGTCTAAATAAAAACAGGCAGGTGATAAGAACATCTTGGGAGACTCTAGAGAGGACAGTGACTCTTCTTTTACACAGGATATGAACTGAACTGTACAGTTTGTTCCCAGAAGAATGTTTGAATCCATATAAGCTTTTTTCCAATGCAAACTGTTTAGCCAGGTTCCTCTGGATATTCCTGTGAGTAGTTAAACCCTGAGATCCTACTTTCAGCTGAAGGTGGAGCACCACAAGTGCTTTAGGGCTCAAAGAACATTTGGAGGAAGTCTTGGGGTCTGGCTTTTCGCAGTTATGCTTTCCTTCTCTCTCCCTGGCCTGGATGGTGTTCAGTCTCAAGTACTGTGGCCATTCTCAGGTGGAAAATATAAGCACAAAGATTTTGTTATCAATGGGCATTAAGCTAGTGTCCTGTGAACTTCAGCTATTTCTAAAATTTATAAGTCAATTCTTTAACTTTTGTCTCAAGAGTAAATTCATGCAGCATTAGTTTTCAGATACTTATTCTGAAAGTGATTTTTCCTGTAAGGCTATTTGTGTTGAGTTGTTTCCAGATCTATTAGTTTTGTGGGCAATACTAATTTCTCTATTTATCCTTCTTCTACGTCAACTTTTGAGTAAAATAGCCAATTACTGATGTAGGTATTGGCCATGTAAGCACTGAATGCTTGTGGCAGGTATGTCAGGACATGCCCCATGCTTGAATATCAGAGGTAGTTTGCTGTTCCTCCAAAGTGTAGCATCTTTCCAAGTGATTTGAAGAGTGTCTTGATTGTAAATCTCCCTCCAGTACATGAATTTTGGAATAGCTGTTTTGAGTGTTCAAGTGGAAACTCTCACCAGTATAACTGCTTGGTGAGTTTTTTTTTCCCATTGTTTGCAATCCATGCTGTAGAGCCAGAAGTTGTTACCAGCTGAGCATGTAGTCAGATCTGTTAACCAGGGCAAGCCTCCAGACAAAACTGTTTTTGTGTGTTTCCTTCCCTCCTGCCAATAAAATCCATGCAGCTGAAGGAAACATGGGCATAAAAGCAGTGTTCTGAAATGCAATGTAGCTGTAAATATTACTTTGCACAGATGAAAAGAAAATGTATGTATTTCTTCAGGCTAATTAGTATAATGATGTACACAGGCTCTCAGCAGTAAAATAGCTCCAATCATCCTTAAAGTTCATAGCCAGTAGTGCACACTGATGCTTTTTAATTTTTAAATTAATAAAGAAGCACTGGTAGTTCTGTAGACTTAGGTCACCCTTTGCTATTGTACCAGGCGTGTCCCTTTATGTTTGCTGTGGGAGCAAGCTCCTTATTAAGACTTGCAAAGGCTTCAGTAATGAGATGTGCAAAAACTCTTCCCAGAAGCCTAATGTTTAACTGATGTAACACTTGAAGGTTTCTGTTTATGCCCTTTGAGTTTTTTGTTACAGTATTTGAAGCAAGTTCTGGCTTATATAAGACAGAAATAGCCAGTTTGCCCAAGTGGTGTTTGAGAGAGAAACAGCACATTCCCAAGACCAGAAATTTGCAGTAGGAAAAGGAAGAAGCAACCACTAAGACAAATGTGTTTGAAGCATACTTTGCAATTACTCTGAAGATCAGGCTTTTTGACCAGGGTAGGAGGAGGTATGGGACAGAGCGCACTCTAGTGACTGCCTTGCACTTGGGACATTTTATTAATTCAGCTTTTTCTTGTGTTTTAGGACCTTTGCGCAGAACTGCAGAAACATCGAACACTTAAATCTGAATGGGTGCACAAAAATCACTGACAGGTAAGTCAAAGAGGTTTTTTGATTGATGGGAAAATTTGGAAAAAGAAGTAGCTGAAGGTATTTTTAGTGTGTCTGCTGTTTTGCAGCACGTGTTACAGTCTTAGCAGATTCTGTCCCAAGCTGAAACATCTGGATCTGACATCCTGTGTAGCCATCACAAACAGTTCTTTAAAAGGCTTAAGGTAAGAAGATTCAGTATTGTGGGCTAAAGAAAAGTGTTTAAAGAGCTGTTCAGCATTTAATAAAGTTTAAAAATTGGTGCTGAACCTTTATACTGTGAATCAGCACGGTCTGTATTCTATATTGAAGACTTCTGGGGTGTAGACTGTGGTGCTTGTGTGTGGTCTTTTCTCATGACTTTTCTGTGGAGGCCTGGCATAGTCCACTGGCTATCATTAATTTCTAACAGTGTGTTTAATTTGGGTTTCCCACTGTTATGACTATTTGAAGGCTGGATTTAACTTTATGTATTTTTTTAATTCTCCCAGTGAGGGTTGCAGAAATCTGGAACATTTGAATCTTTCCTGGTGTGATCAGATTACGAAGGATGGTATTGAAGCACTGGTGAAAGGGTGTAGTGGACTAAAAGCTCTATTTCTTAGAGGTTGCACACAGGTACATAATTGCTTGGGTGATCCTTTAGGAATAAAATTTTATTTTGGGGTTTTGAAATCCCCATGAATTAAAAAATGTCATTTTTGTTACAGTATTTTTTTCAATATTGCAAGATGTGTACATTTCTTGGGCTGCTTTGCTGTGCTTTTAATTTCTTGTTTCTTTTCCTATGTCCAATTTAATTACTAAATACAGTTAGAAGATGAAGCATTGAAACACATTCAAAATCACTGTCATGAGCTTGTAATCCTGAATTTGCAATCATGTACAGTAAGTATTTGAAGCTTCCACATTCTCTAAAAATCAGAAATAATTTTGAATGCTAATGAATTGATCTACTATACAATTAAGTGAGATAGTACATTTCTGCAGTTTACAGGATTTTGTGTGGAATAGTGGCTTTACATGAGCTGGCTGTTTCTACAGCTGACTTTTGACTTGAAGTGTTGGGTTATTTTTTTTCCCTTCTTTTACCACATCTTTTAACTCTGGTAAGCTCTAGAGTAAGAATTAACTGCATTCATTCAAATTTCATGAACTGTGTAGCATTTTGGTCATATTCATAATTCTAAGGTTTCTGAGCAGAAGTCATGTTCTGGGCTACATAATAGAGAGTAAAACATAATGGCATCGTAACTGAAGATGATTCAGAACCTTCAGGCAGAAGGGCATGCCTTTCCAGTATTAATGGAGAACACATTTGTTAGTGATGAAATGACTGGGAATCATTCATGTACTTTTAATTCTACTTAGATAACACAAATTTTCTTTGCTCTGGTTTATATTGGCTTTTTCATTGTTTGTGATGTGACTTTTCAGGAATGGGAAAGGCCTTCTTTTAGATTTTAAATATACCTAAGTCATTCTTTCCCTTCAAATCAGCCTTAAAAGATACTGAAATAAATGAGAATGTCAGTGTTTCAGTCATGTGGATTTGAATAATAAAATTATATTTTTGTTTGTTTGTTTTTGAAAAGTTTTCTACTTTTATTGCTAAAAGGTATCATAAAAGCCTGCAAAACCCTCAAGTCTGTTTTACAGATTGTTCCAGAATGAATGTGGCATGGGAACATTTTTTGTTATGATTGAACCTAATAAATTTCTCTGAAGTGTTTCTTTTTTAGTGTTAGGGATTATTTAAAGTTACATTAAAATTGCAGAAAATAAGAACAATACTAATACAAAGCTTGAGCTTCCATGATATAGATGTTTAGTGAAAGAGAATTTTTCAGTCTGAATGTAGGTGCCCACTGAAAGTGGGCAGAGAATGGCAGTGAAGTGCCTTCTTTTGGTCAGAACCACACTTAAATAAAGGCAGTACGTGATTTCTGCCCCTTTTACTCTTCCTTTTGCTGTCCTTCTCGCAAGTTCTTTTTCTGTTGTGTTTTGCCTGAGACTAATGAGATATATCAAGGCCAGCCTTTTCTGACTATTTTTATGAAAGTATCTCAAGAGGTCTGATGATAATCAGTTCTTATCTCTCCCACGTAACAGTGGCATTGGCACTGAAGTGCACCAGAGCTTTCCCTTGGTCAGGATGTCTGTTGTTATGTAGTACGAATAAAAAATCCTCCCGAGGGGAAGTATTTTTTCCTTTGAGTTTTCTGAGTTGCTAGTCTATGTGACCTACCTAATTACATATGCTTTAAAGCTGTATTTCACTGGAGGTGTGTCCTGCTTGCTGTGGCTTGGAAGCAAGCTTCCAGAAGCATCTAGGATCCATATGATGAAAGGGATTTTTATGCAGCAGGTGTCCTTGTGCTTTATATGACCCCCCACTGTAATTCTAGTGACTCGGTTTTATGGGCCCTGTAAAATGCCAGGCCAGCTCCAGCAGCTGTGGAATGAACTTGTATTAGCTTTGGAAACTGCACATCTGAAAGGTACCATCTTTAGAGATAGATTTGAGAAACTTGCAGGGACTTGCAGGCATTTTTCAAACACTTTTCTTTCCTGCCAGTGATATGGGCATTGAAATCACAAGCAATTTCAGAGTGGAAAACTTTCATATATGACTTGAGGGCTTTTTTCAGCAGCATAAAATTTACATAGTCATTGCCTTCAAAGCTGTCCCTTTTGCCAGAAACAGCGTCGTGAGTATTTCTCAAAGCAAACAGAACAGTTCCAGAAAACAACATGGTTTTGGAGAGTCAAATCCAGAAGTACCTGACTGATTTAGACAGAACTCCAAAACTTATCTTCTTACCTGTAGATTATACAAATCCTTCTGGATGCCCAAAAAGAAAACGAGACTTCTAATTTTCTGCTGATAATAATTTGACTGAATTAGTTGCAAATCTAAACTTCTGATATTAAAAAGTGTTGGGCTAGGGAGGGGGAAGCATAAGGTAATCTCCCTTTGTGCCAAGGTACTGCTATTTCTCATCCTGTTTTCATTTAGGAAAGGTTATTTTTGTGGTAATAGCATCAGAAATATGCTACAGTTGTATGAGCATACTCAAATGAGGGGCTTATACAAGGCTTGTATATTTTCTATTAAAAGTACAGTGGAAGTCTTTGGTACTATTGCAAGAGTATTATTAAGCCAGGAAATAAAACAACCTGTTCCACACAGCAGAAAAAATAAATTCATAGTGTTAGGAGGAGGAGGAGGAGGAGAGAACTTTTTCCAGAATAGAAGACTTGTAAACAAAATGGTATTTGCACACACACAGTAACCCAGTTCCTGTTGCTACTTTGTGTGCAGCTGCAATGGGGCTATTTATTATAGTTCCTGTTTCAGAGAGAAAACTTATTTATTCATATTCTTAATTTAGAGTTACTGCTTATAGAATATCTACTACAAAATGTTTTTGAGAAATGAAAAGTCCTCTTTTGAGTTAAATCTTTCATCTAAAGACAACTGTATAGGGTAGGGCAAATCTGGCTTTTACACTTACCTTCTGTAAAGAATGGATTATGTGTAATTGTTTCCCTGTAGCTCTTGCTTCAAAAATTATCAGAAGGTGAAGGGTTTTGCCCTTGGGTCCTACCACTCTTGGGCAAATTAGGTAGTTAGCTCTCCTGCTGTGAGGTTTCAAATCTCTTTTGTACTGTTCCCAAACTTACACAGTCACTGGAACAAAAGACCTGGACCCCATCAATATATAAGAAGTAAGCACAATTAAAAAAAAAAAAAAGAAAAAATATAAAACAAAAGCAAAGTGAAAGAGGAAGACAACAACAAACAACTCTCACTTTGTGAGTCAGACTGCCTTGAAGTAGGACTTAAGGTCTATGGAAAAAATACATAGTAAAGTAGGAATAGTAAATGTTGATTATCTTCAGTGTTATCTTTGTATGTTGTTTCACAACTGTATTTTTTGGTTGGAAATCCAGGTTGCCTTGGTTATATACAGTATGACAGTAGCAGTTCAGTAGCAGTGTCTTTAGTTTTGTTCTTGGCTGATTACTTGATAAGGAAGTAACTTCAACGTTCTTCTGTATTGCAGCAAATTTCAGATGAAGGCATTGTGAAAATCTGTAGAGGATGCCATAGACTGCAGTCACTCTGTGTTTCAGGCTGTAGCAACCTGACAGATGCTTCTCTCACAGCACTTGGTCTGAACTGTCCAAGGCTGAAGTGAGTATGTCATGAGTGTGTTGTAGGTCATGTTTTTACTGGCCTGATCTAAGAAATTCACTTCTGAAGATGAGCTGCATTTGCAACCAAAACATTAAGTACATAAACTTGAGGGCTGGTCCTCTGTAGCTTCATATTAATGTAGTTCACTGTATATCAGAAAAACAAGAGTTAATATATAACAAATAAGATACGCTCAACCCAGCGGTTCAGTTCTGTGCTTCTAGCTAAATATTGTAGGTACTAACTACAAGCAAGAAAAAAAGAAGATATAAAGCCCATTACTTTTTTAAAAGCTAAAAAGATCTGTGGTTGTGTTGTTCCTTTTGATGTTTGTACTGTGATGTGGTTTTATGCAGTAATTTGTCTTAAAAAATAGCTGAATTATATATGATTATTATATTTAAAGATTTTATTATAAAATTGCTTTTAATATGCTCTGCAGTATAGCTTGGTGTTCTTAAACTCTGAAATAGTGTACTCATGTCTTTGCAAGCATGGACTGATATTTATGAGAGATGTTTTGAACAATAGGGGCTTATCAGTTAAAAAATAATAACACATTGGTGTAATTTGTGCAAAGACAAATTACATACACTTCCACACTGGTGTAATTTGTGCAAACATATATGTAATTGTGGGCTTTAAAAACAAAGCTCAGTTATGCAGCAGCTCCCTGGTTATGGAGACATATTGTAGAGACAGATAATACTTCTAATTTTAATGTAAATTAAATAGAAAGGTTTTTTGATGACAAATGGCCACTTATGACAGGAACGCAGGAGTCAGAACTTGTTATCCTTAAATCACAGACCATGGAGAAATGAGTAGTCTGTAAAAATTAGGGGATGCTGCATTCATATGCCAGTGTACCACTGGGTGACACATAGTGTTCCTTTAGCTGAATAGGTGAAAAAGAGCTTTTGTTACTTTAGAAAACCTGTCCTTAAGACAATTCCAGGCTGACAGTCCCCTTTGTGTCCCTGTTCATACTTATTAGGAGCTTAGGAGCCTTTTGGCAAACTTACTGGAGTTCCCTAGAAAGCTGTGCTGTTACTGCTGGTCTTTTTCCACCATTTCTCTCATTTTCTCAATTAGCATCTCAGATGGGAAATAAAAGGAGGTCTAAATTGCTGCTAGTTGTGCAGTTCTTTCCAAGGGCAGTACAAGTGCAGCAGGAATTGTTTCGACTTCAGTAGGAAAGCTGTCAGCCACGAGGGGGAATGCGTCTACTGCTCTGCTCCTGTAATGAGGAGCAGTACAAGGAAAGAAAATGACCCTTTGCAGTGATTACTGCTGAGGATTACTGTACATTGGAAGGACAGAGGATACAGCTGGTTACATACAGCTAGACTTCTGGGATCGTGGATGGAAAGTACTTGATAAAAATTGTGTTGGAAATCAACGGGAAATGTAATTCTACACTTGTTCTGTACCTTCTGAATATTTTAGTGTTGAGTGTGAAAGAAAACTCTGCCTCTGCTGGACTTATTGGCCCAATTTTTGAATATTTTTGAGGAAATTTTTGAGTATTTTCTGTGCTGTGCTACTCTCACTTCAGAATCTTGAATGTCCTACTATGCTACTTTCCATGATACTGCTACATTTCCCTGATTCAGTTCTTACTAGTCACAAATATCTCCTTGGTCAAAAACTTAGGTCAAGCTTTCAGCAGACCCTTCAGCTACATTTCTTATCTCACATCAACATACAGATGTGTTGTCATCCCTGTTTACATTTACTCATTTGCTCTTTCAGGTGCTTGGTAGCTTCTCTTTTTTTTTTTTTTTTTTTTAGCACTTCTTAATGCTAAAATACTTGTAGCTATTTTGGCAAGGCTTGTCAAGAAAAGCACCTGTGAACCATGAATGCCCTTGTCTGGGTGGGACTGTGAAAGTTAGGATCGTATTCCTTTCAGCCCCACCAGCTGCTAATTCCACATGAGTAGGGAGGTGCTGAGTGCAGAGACATTCCAGGTGTGCCCAGAAAACAGCTGTAGGCAATGAATGCAACTGTGAGTCTGTCTCGGAGAACATTTCTTTATAAGAGTGGAGAATCTCCTTTGGATATCATTTTGCCTCATCAGCTCCTATTTTAGGTACTTTTTCACAAATCACTGAGTGGGAAATTCATGTCAGCTGTAACAGGAAAAAAAAGAAGAGCCCTCTGTATTTAAGCACAATCAGTAAAACAAGAGGAAAAATTAGAATATTATTTCCATAATACCCAGTGCCTTCCCACCTGTTTTTTCCATTCTGGGGCCTGATTAATGCAGCATGTGTGTATACAGCTCACTCCCCATTCTCCTGCCCTGAGTGTCTGCGCACCCAATTTCAAGAAAGCTAGAGCGGCTTATCTTCTGGTTTCTTATTCCTCTGTTTCTATAGTTGTCTTTTCAACTGGGTATGCAGGAAGTAGCGTCCTCATTATTTTGGATATCATTGCAGATGTCATTGCCTCTCCACCCCCCTTTAAAGTCAGCCATGTAATGAGATGGGGTTTGTAGCAAGTAATTGATGAAAGGAGTTAGAAGGGTGACAAATATGACCTGAATTGTGGGAGTTTTTTTGTGGTGGTGTTGTTTTTCCCCTTCCTATTTGGTATCATAAGCAATTTTCAGAGTAGCTGAGAGTATTTTATGATAGGCTGCTAACTGCCCTTGCTGGAAGGACACAGAATTCCTGAATATAAGTCTGTAAAGTAAGTCCCAGAGTTATTAGAACCATCCATGGGAAAAGATGCCTGTCTTGTACTTAGCTTGAGTTTCCCTTGTACTTCTGAACCTTGTTGAAGACTGGAACTCTGAAAGTGGCTTTTTAAGCCTGTGGGGGCTGCTCAGCTCTAAACTTGGTTGCCTCTTGCTTATGGCTTGGAAGAGCCTGATCCAGCGAAGTCACAGTCAGAGCCCCACATCCTGTACTTTGGTGTTGTTGTAATTTGTTCATGCGCCCAACGTGGCCTTTCCCTGTGCACTTTCTCTCTAGAGAGAGTGTTCTAATGGCCTCCCAAACCAGTGGAAGGATCTGGAGGCTTCTCAGTATTGCCACAAAAAGTTCTTTTGTCCTTCTTTCCCTACCTCCTCCCCACCAGCCCTGGTATAGCAGAGGTGGTTGCTGTGGTAAGTTGCGCTTAGTTTGTACTGCTCATCCCATGGCACTGTGATTTCTCCTTATTCATCCTGGTACTCATTTCACCTGCAAAGGGAAGTGTTCATTAAAAAAGGACAAAGAAAACAGAGACAACATCATTAGTGGGATGGAGGCCTGTTGTACATACTAGTTGTGCTGTTTGGGGCAGTTCACCTTCTGGGTTTTTTTTTTTTTGGGTTTTTTTTTTTTTTTGGTTTTTTTTTTTTTTTTTTTTTTTTGTCAGTACTGCTTCCCAGTGCTTCTTGGAACAGTGTTAGGATTATCTTTCTAAAAAACTGTCGTTTTCTTTAAGGTTGTGTTGATATAATTTGTTGTTCTTACTCTGGGCTTGGAGATTTTTAGCTCCTTGCTTTCTGGGAACTTGCTTCACTGTGCTTCATGCAGAGGCTCTGAGGGGATTTCTAGTAAGCACTTTCTCAGTTTTGTGGTTTCCCAGCAGCCTGTGCTTAGATAACAGGTTTTAGATGCAGGCTTCATTTGCATTTTCCTTAACTCAGGGTTATTTTCCCTTATCTTTCCTCAGATAACACATGAGAAAACTTGATCACTATGCTTTTAGTGAAACAAGAGGTTAAAGTAACCCTAATTGTGTATGATTTTTTTCCACTTAATGTTCTCTGACTGTCAGAATCTCCTGATAAACTGGATTAAAAGTCTGCTTTTTAATTTGAAATCATGGTGAAAAATAGGGGGAGGGTATGTGTGGTGTCTTTGTGTATATATACACATACATTTGCTAGTGAGAACTTAAGTTGCAGAAGACAGATATGTATCTCAAATGTGTTTGCTTTTCTCTATGTTAATGTTTTCTTTAACATTTAAAACTTTTCCAGGATTTTGGAAGCTGCAAGATGTTCACATCTCACAGATGCTGGGTTTACCCTTCTCGCACGGGTAAGGGTCATTTCAGAAGGTTACAGCTCGCCCTGTTTCATTGCTGCTGAGCAGCTGTGAATTGATGTAGTCCTGCTGGGAAGCAGTATGAGAAGAGGAAAATTAAAGTAGAAAGAAGCCAGTGGAGAAGGGGACTAAAAAGCTATTTTATTTCTGGATTATACTTTGATCTGCAACTTGATCTAATTTGCCATCTATCATTGCATTTTTCACTTTTTTAATTTTTCACTTTTTTCTTCTCCTTTTCCATTTGTTTCAATCATGTTTATTACAGTTAACATAATTCTAAACACGTCTTATGTATTCTAGCCAAATTTCCCTTGTATTGATGGCACATGTCTTTGTGATATTTACATCAAAAAAGTAGCATATAATAGATTGTTCTGAAGATAACTTTAAATTACAGATCACTTACATTATACATTATAAGCACCAGTGCCCTGGTTCATGCTGTAAATACATACAGTAAGCATATTGCTGGTGTCAAATGCTTCATATTAGACTTGAGTGTTTGCTGGTTAGGAAATCTGAGTACAAAAATTATACTCCGTAAATGGGATTTATGCTGCTGATATTTGACTGCAAAGGCGTGTTTTTTTGGTAGCCACAGTGGTTAAACAGAGTGGTTTTCTGATTGTCCAGCATTACATCCTCAGGCTCATGGTAGGCACCTCAAGCCTCCTCTTAAGCCTTTTTTTTCTATTCCTGGAAAAAATGGATTGGGAATTGAGCCGAGCTTTGGCACTGTGTGGTCTGCTGCAAGGTCACAAGGTTACATTCTTTTCTTGAAATTAGTCATGATCAGATATTGAAAGCACTTCTGAAAGCTTGCTGGGGGTCTTTCAGCATGTTGCTGTGAGACTATTGTTTGTGTAGGTGTGACACACAGCTTCCTTCCACCCTTAAAGTAGACCCTATTTTAATATTTTCAGCATTCATTGGCAAAGCAATTTGGTTTTAAGGCTTCTTTCTAATGTATGACAGTGAAGAGAAATGTGCCATGGGCTTAAGTGTATTCCAGATGAGTTAGATGCAGCTGATAAAGGCAGAAGTTGGATTTGTGTGTGTGCAGATGAGCTGGCTTTAGTGCACGGGCTGTAAATACCATGGGTTTGGAGTGAGGGGGGAAGGGAAGCAGGGCTTGCTGAGGACTGCTATGTCCTGTTCAAACCTTACAGAACAAGGAGGAGACATTTCACTTCGTAGGAGAAAGGCTGAAATTTAGATATTTCAGAGGGAGGTGAGGTATTGCTTGTTAATTCATCTGTTTATTTCTTTTAACAGTTCTTTTTTTGTCTTTTGATAGTGATTAAATGTTTGAAGGGCTTTAGATGACAGTTTCCTCTTGCAAGCTGTGCTGTCCCATATTATAAGCCCTGTGCATGATTTTATGTCTATATGTTGTTTTATTTCATTTTTTGTTTATCTGTTCATTTTTTGTTTATTGTAGAATTGCCATGAGCTGGAGAAGATGGACTTGGAAGAGTGTGTTTTGGTGAGATTTAATATGAAAAGGAATATTGAATGTCCAGTGTAAGAATGCAATGCATTAACACCTTTGTCTAGATGTTTTTTTGGTTTTTATAAATAGTGTTGTGTTTGTGGTAGGAAATAAAAATAATTATTGGGAAATTCTATACAGGGAAATACTTGGAGAGTAACAGGTAATGAGTTTTTTTCCAGAAATAACAGAACCTTCATCTGGTAGAGAAAGAGATACCTTATTGAAGGGTTGCCTCTCCTGCTGTCTGTTGCTTATGGTTGATGTTTGGTTTCTTTTATTCCCAGATTACTGACAGCACATTGATACAACTTTCCATACACTGTCCTAAGCTTCAAGCACTGGTAAGTGTACCTCCTGGTCTGTGGCCTGTGGTTCTCCCCCATGACACACACAGACAACTCCTGCAGTACAAACCCAGGTTGTTCACTCTGTGTCTAGAAATAATTCCAGATGTACAGTGACACTGTGCAAAATATGTGCAAGTTTCATAAGTATTCTAAAAGCAGCACATTACTCCTAAAATATTTACATGCATTGTGTGATTAAAAAAATGTTACCAATCAGTGAGTGAAAACCAGAAAGCTTTTATTTTATGGTTAACATCCTTCATATTTGATTCCTTACATATTTGATTTAACTTAAAGCACTCAGATCCTTTATGGATATTCTCAAGTGTTCAGTAATGGTTTTCTTAGGGAGTATGACACTTCACATCAAATATTGAATAAACAAAACCACACAGAGAAGATAAATGTAATCACTCTGTAAGCATGCAAGCACTTTTTTCCAAGCACTTTTTTACATTTACATAATAAATTATGGAAGGTTTCCTTGGACTTGACTTTTGAACATAATTGGAGAGGATTGAGAGTGGGGTTCCCTGCTTACTGGATTTCAAATAACTATTTTCTAGGGAGTGGTTGCTTAGATCTTTCAGGTCATCAAAACCAATTCAAGGTAACATAAATTTGTTTGTTCTTCAATCAAGGTACTTGAAAATTGCTGGATTGTTCTTACAGTAGGAGCTCCTGTATTTCAGGCCAGTTGTCCTTTTCATGTAGATTTATTATAACTACTTAGATCTACGTGAGAGAACAAGTATCTTTATAATCTGTTCTTAGATGGGATTAAAGGAAGGTGTTCTACTTCCTTAATTAAATTGTGTTATGATTAGTGTTACCCAGTGTTACTAAGGTAGCAACATGAAGAAGGATGGCTTTTAAAAGGAGCTTGTTCACTATTTAATATTGTTGGGTTTTTTTATTTTTCCTTATCAACTGTCCAGCTTTATTTCTGAACTGTCATTCTTGATGTTAAACCAAATGAGTTGTCAGGAGCTGTGGAGCCATTTATATGGGATGCGTTTTTATATTGTAATCCCGGTTGCAGCCAGTTCTTGCAAGAGGTCTTTTGTACGAGTTCTGTCAGTGCTTCAACAGAGATACCATAAAACCTCATAAATCCCAAGCATTTTTTTCTGAACCTGCTCCTCTTTGCTGGCCTTTGTGTGTTTGCCCACAGACAGGGAAGTGTGGTATTGGTAAAACATTTCAGCTTTTCTAAGGGAACCAGAAAACTTGATTTCTTTGGTGTGTATATATATATATATATATATATATATATATGTATATATATCTTTATATATAAACTGTGGATAGGACGGATACATACTCAGAGATTGTGTGTGAACAGCAGTGGCTGAGAATTACGGGAAAAGACAAGACAAGGCAGGCACGTGCCAAATACAGTGCATGAGCTAATCTTGGTGCTTCCGGTGTCCTGTAAATTCCTTTGCAGCTGTGCTTTAGTGTATTTGCAGTTAGAACAAATATTTTGGAGTTCCAGAGATCAACTTTGGATTTGCTTTTGTCATGTTTGGAGACTCAGTAGATGGTGGAAATAGGCAAATCTTCAGTATTAGAGTGCTTTATTGCCTAATGTACTTAAGTAATTTCTGGTTAAAGTATTTAATTGTGCATTTAAATTGGTAGAGAAACTGTGAAATACTCATGGTAGTCCTGAAGATGAGAAGACAATTGAATTCTTCACAGCATGTGAAGTTCTCATAGTATGTCATGCCATACTTGATTTATGCACAGCATTTAGTATGTATTAGCAACAAAAACAAACAAACAAACACAAAAAACAAAAACAAAACCCAAAAAAAACCCACCCAAAATAATTTGACCATATCTCTTTGTTCTTAAGATTTCAAGCAATTGTATTTGTAAAATTCCACATTATTAATGCTCTTTAGCAGGCTTGGGAAGTCAGAAAAATTCTGTGGTTTACTATGAAGTGTGTATAATTTGGCATATTTGTTCTACAAAGTTCTACGAACTCAGCTGTACATCCTGTATTGTCCTTGCAGTACCAAATACTGTGTACCAGGAAAGCTGATTTTATAAGCTGCTTACTTCCTGGGGTTGAACACTCCTAATTAGCCAACAGCTTCACACAGCCTCCTGTCCTTCCTTGGAACAGCAGGTCTGTTATGAATGTTGGTTAACCCTACAGCTGCTGATTGTCCCCAGGCTCTGAGCCAAACCAAGTGCTCAGAGCACATACACAGAGAAAGGAGATACAGGAGAGACTTGATGTCTTTGAGGACTTGAGAGACTGCCTGAATGGGTGGCAGGAGTTAAAAACCTGTTGGTAGGGGCAAGAGCTTTATTTCTGCTGTCTTTTGGAGATGGTTTGCCCTCATGGTGTTGCTTGGAGTCCCTGCTGGCTGCTCACACTTGGCATGTAAAATTGGACCAGCTGGAGCTGAAGGGAAGCTGCCAAGGTGGCTCCCATCAGACTCCAGGGGAGATGCAGACCTGTCTCCCAGCCTTTCTGGGGTTCCCTGTTCATTCTGTAGAGCAAAGGCAAAAAAAGTTGAGGGCAAATTGTTTCAAAGAGCAGGACAGACCCCCTTGTGTCTGGTAGCAGGAAGGAAATGCTCATGACTGTAGCTGAGGTGAAGTAAGGTTGGAAGTCCCCAGGTTGCCCTGTCAGGCTGGAATGAAAAGATGTGTTGTACCCAAAGAGGGGAAAAGTTACGTGTTAGAGTTGGGGGCTTGGCAGGAGGTCCTTTTGAGCACTGCTATTTTCTTGCTCTGAGTTAAAAAGTGCTTTTGGACTGCTGCAAGTGTTTCTTCATCAGCTGCTGTCTGAAAAAAAACAACTTGGGGCAAGGAAATGCTACTTCAGAACCAGGCACTGTTAGACTTAGGTACAAGTACAGGCAAAACACAGGGCTGAGCATAAAGAAAGGCACTAGCTCAGAGCCCAGGGCAAGAGGAGTAGAGTTCACAGATCCTGCACATTTCACTGGAGAAAACTTGAGAGCATTCATTTCAGTGGTGACAAAGAATGGTTTTTTAAGCTGCCTCTGAGGAATGTCTGTTTCCTGTTGTTGTCATCATCCGTGCTTCTCCAAAAGTCATGAATTCCCTAAAGAAATGAGGAGAGTGCTTTATGTGGTGCCACTGCCTGAGATGCAACATCATTTTCCGTGTTCTTCAAATTCAAGGGAGTAAAAAAATATGCTGAAGAGGAGCAGATTTTTTTGGTTTGTTATGCTGACTGTTGCAGAAAAGACTGCTCCTGCAGCTGTACAAGATGTTTATTGCTCCTTGTCTGTACAGCCTGAGGTGCCAAATGTTCATGGCTTGTTTTTCTTTGAAATCGTTATTTGGCAAATCAGTCTATTGTGATTGTTCTTTATCTGTGTGGACTTGCACAGCCTTGGTCCTGGTGTATGTATGAGAACACGGCAGCTGTGAAACAGTAACCCCTGAGCAGATACTCATCTATTCCCATATGTTCTCGATCATCCTTTAAAGTTGTTTCTGGCATAGTACTGTTTGCACTGTGTGGGACAATTGGAAAAGAATTCCCACATTCATAGAGAGCAAGGGGGCCTGAAGAGTTTTTCCAGTGATGTGTTTTGGGACTCAGCTCGTTTGGAAGCAAAGTCAAAATCAAGTACAGCCATTTTGTTAAGTAAAGCAGTTTCTTTTTTTTTTTTTTTACTTTTACAGATTTCAGCTGTGTATTATTTGTAGCTATTTAACCACTGAAGTGAAGGGAGGTTGAAGAGGACTTCTAATGTCCAGAGGCTCAAGTAACTTAGGACTGAGGGATGTTGTTAATTGTTTGCCTCTCTGTTTTAGAGCTTATCTCACTGTGAACTGATCACTGATGATGGGATTCTTCATCTGAGCAACAGCACGTGTGGGCATGAGAGGCTGCAGGTGCTGGAGCTCGATAACTGTCTCCTCATCACGGACGTGACTCTGGAACACCTGGAGAACTGCCACAACCTGGAGAGAATTGAGCTGTACGACTGTCAGCAAGTCACACGAGCTGGAATCAAACGGATCAGAGTATGTGTTTCCTGGCTTGTTCCCATGGAAAAGCCAGAGCTGTTGGTAATGCTTGAGATTGTAGCAGTCCTACAGTTGTCCCAGGCAAGGAAGGCTGGATAAACTGACTGTCCTTCTGTTAGGTCCCCATGTGTGTAACTTCCCTCTATGAACAGCAATAATTGTCAGTTCTAACTTGTGACATTTTGCTGTTGGAATCATGAGCTCTTACCTTCTGCTTTCTGTATTTTTTTCAAGTAGTTTTAGGATGGTGTAATGGCATGCTAAATCCTAAATATATATTAATACACAGACCCAATAGTAAAACATCTGCATGGATATTTCAGTTGATGGGCTGTAGGGCCCTCAGGCCCTGGAATCCAGCCCCAAACCTTTTCCCTGAGTATCTCACCCATTAGGTCAGGGACCACCTGCATTGTGGAGGCAGCGTTTTAGCCTTGAAGTTGAACTTGTCTGCGGCTTTGTATCCCAAATTTGCATCCAAACACTTTTGCAACTGGAAAGATCATCCCTGATAGTGACTCAAATTGAAGGCAGAAGCACAATTTTATTTCGTTCTGCTTTCCAGGATGAGAACAGCAGCAGAAATATGGGAGACAAGGTTCAGAGAAGCTGTCCCTCAGTAGCCAGGGTCCATCCCTCTCGCCTCTGCAGCAAAACATGTGCCTCTCCTGATGCGGAGCTGTCTGGGCTCATCCATGCTTTGTTGGGGAACCAGAGGGAGCCCTGTGCAAGTTGAGTGCCCAGACACTGGTGTGCCTTAGCTGAATGGTCATAAGGAAGTACATGTGAGGAGAAAACAGCTTGGCTGGTATCCACTGTATAGATGCTTTCTTCATAGCTAACTAACCTTATAGCCCTTGCTGGCACAACAGTTGAGGTGTGCTGCTTCTCTTTTCAGTTCTGTTCTTTCTCTCCCATTCTAATGCAGCCTTTTCACCCACAGGCTCATCTACCTCATGTGAAAGTTCATGCTTACTTTGCTCCAGTAACTCCCCCTCCGTCGGTCGGAGGGAGCGGACAGCGCCTCTGCAGATGCTGTATTATCCTCTGACAGTGAATGCAGCCACACAAAAAATGTTGTTGTTGAAGAATGGGACAGCAAGTCAGCGGAAGGAGTCAGTTTCCTGACAAGTCCTAATGGTGGTGTTTGGTCATCCAGTTTTGTGACAAGAAAAGCGTTTTTTTTTTTTCCAGGTAAAAATCTTAACGTAATGTGCAGCTGTGGATTAAGTTGGTGATGCTTTGGTTTGTATTAGTAACTCCTTCCTTCTGCTGGCATGAGAACTGCAGTACCGTGTCAAACATGTGGGCATTGCAGCGTAGCAGCTACTTGGTGGAAGTTCACAAAACTTGGAAGTTAATTTGTATTTGTCAGCACTACTTGGTGTGAAGTTCTGCTGTAACGTGGGGGTCAAGGCTGCCACGCCAAGGAACTGAGCCTGCTGTTCTGTAATATACACCACAGATCAAGTATCAGGTTTTAATGACAAATCAGCTTTAGCAGATATTGACCAAAAAATGCAAAGTAATCATAAGCTCTTACAGTAAAACAGCAGCTTGTTCTTTTTCATGATCCAGCTTCATATTTAATTATGTAACAGGACATAATAGGTAATGTCACAAGGTAAGGTAGCACTTCAAGATACCCATAGAACTAGAAACACTTCCCAAGTTTTTGGACTTGGTTCAGTTGAACTCTGCTGGTACAAAGCTTGCCTGTCGCCGATGCACGTTCTGCCTGATGCCATCGGCCTTGAACAGGAGTAAGAAATCCACTGTGGTAGAGCCTGTGCACTCTACTGTACCTGCTGCCACAGCCATCCATGGTGCTTTCGCTAACGCCATCCCCGCGTCCTCTGGGACTGCCACGGGGTGGAAGGAAAGGATGCAGCGCTTCCAGGAGGAGGGGTGTAGCACACATGATTTTCTACAGATGAATGGAAAACAGGTTAAGCTACAGAAGACAGGATGGAGCTAGGAATTCAGTTTGCCCCACCCATTTTAGGGACAAGCATATGGGCTCATCAGTCTGTGGGCAGGAGTTGAACCATACCAAACCTGTGGTTTTCAAATGTAGAAAGCCAAACTCTTCACATTTGGTTAAGAAGCTGTCAGCTTCTGAATGATAATAATAATGATGATAAAAATCTATGTATTAACTCTTAAGGCCATGCTTTCATCCTTAGTTTTTCAGTGCTAGACAATTAGATAAACTTTTTATATTAAGCAATTTAATTATCTGAGAGAAACTACTTGACAATTCAGAAAGCTTTTTTTGTGTAAGTTTGACTGTGTGTGTGTGTGTTTTAAGAGTTCAGGCCTGTGTTTACTGAAAATTAAAAAGCAGTTGGAAAAGCTAATACTGGACAGCACTGCCATTTTCCCCCTGCAAATTTTAAACAACTTCTCAAAAGGAGTGAGTGTGAACTTGAACTTCTGTGGCCAGCAATGGCTGAGTTGTGTGGACTCACAGAGGATGGGGGCGGTAAATTAAGACCTCAGCTTTGGGGTTAAATTACACCTTAGACTACAGTACATGGATTTCTTTACTTTTACAAAGTAAGTCAGTCTGGGCTTCTTTTGCACAGTAGTGGAGTGCTGTTACAATCATACTTAAGAGTTCCATTCAGACACTGCTGGTTTAATGACAGTTTTAACTAGATTTTATTCTCAACTGTACCAGGGCAGTCATTGATACCAATATGTCAAGATGTGTTGCCTTTTGTTGGCTCATTTTTTTTTCTAAGACCATAATGAACCTTGTAAGTCTATTGCATTGAAGATGTAAAAAACAAATGGAACCTACTCTGATATAGGAGACTTAAATAAACAATCAGCTGATGTCAAACTTGAATTTGTTGGAATTATTTCAAATCTAAGCAAGATTTCTGCTAGAAGCAGAAGATCTATGTGAATGCACTGTGTGCAGGATATACTGCAGGGCTGGTTTACTTCCCTTCCTTACCTTGACCAATGATTCTTGCTAGAGCAGGTCTTGCAATTAATCTAAATCTTAACAATCGACTGTCTCTAATGTGGGTGTGGGGAAAAAAGTAAACAAAAAGAAAAGCACATTTACAAAATTATTGAAAAACATTTATTATACTTAAATTGAAATGTGTACATCTTATTAAAAAACAAAAGCCATTTGCTGGTGCCATAATTTAATTCCAATTTCAAGTGAGCTGGACAAACTACTGTACAACTTTCAATATTCTTTAAAATTAGATATTTGGATACTTTCCAATCAAGGATTTTTCCACTTTTATAAAACATTTGGATTTGAATATGGTGTGAGCTAAAAAGACACAAGTGTCAGTTCAGGAAAATATTAGGACCAAACAATACCCAAAGATGAACAACTTATAGGCAGAAATGTTTAAGTACATAAAATTTTACTTTCAGTGCAGAAAAAAAAACAAACAACCAAAAATAGGAAAAAAATTCTAAGTTTGATGAATTTAAATTTTCAAAATGCTACAGCTTTCAGAAGCTTTTCTGCTAAGCACTTGAGCCAGTTATGAAAGGGGAAATGAAAAAGTCTAAGTTGCTTTTTTACATGCTGTAGTATTGGTTTAAATGGAACACCGCAGCATAAAAAGCAAACTATTCCCAAGCTTTTAAGCCAGAGATCAAGTTGGAACTTTCCAAAGGCACAGAATAACAGTTCTGAAACTGTCGCTTAATACCTCTGGAAATACCCCCCTCTAAGTACCTGACCAACTGAAACTTAATGTTAGCCTAGGAAATGCTGTGCCATGACTTTACAAGACACATCCAAAATACCAAGAAAGCACATTGCCTGTTTCAGAGTAAAGTAAATATTTGGTCATATGGAGGAGGCACTGTAACGGGTGTACAGTATGGATGGATGGAGGGTGCAGGAAGGTCAACTGAAAAGGTAAAAGATTTATCCAGAATAGGAGCTCCAGCAGGGCATTCATCTGCTGGGAAGGAAACTTACAGGGTGTGTATTTAGTGTTTCTCAAGCAATTTATTCGATGCTGCTGAAAGCTATGACAGCCCTGTGGTGCCAGTGGGTCATCTTCCCTCATCTGCATAATTCCACTGCAAACCCCACTTCTCACTGCCAGTATTTTTAAACCCACAATTTTACAAGCAAAGAGTTAAACTGCAGCAGTGCTCTGCAGAGAACCTAGGAAACTAAACATAAAGGATGCATAGGCAATTCTTTTCCATTAAATTCATTAAAGCAAAACACAATTACTTGGTACCCCATAGGATTTATATTAATCCCTCCAATAAGGTACTATTGATAATGCAGTTTGCTGCATGCATATATTGCATCTGTCTAGGGCTTCTTAAAAGCCCTGTTCTGGCATTTACACTTCTTACATACACTCTTATACACAATTTACACGGGAAGCTGTTTTGACAGCTTTACTCTCAAAGACCTGACAACCTGATCACTATCACCTTAACTACTCATCTCCACACAGATTAGCATGTGCTCTGCTAACATCAAAAAATAAAACCAGCGTAAGGTACAAGCACGTAATAGACAAACTGGCACAGAAAGGTAAATGCCCCAAAATAAGTTTACATTCATCTCCAACTGGATACAGGCAATAGAAAAGCAGCACTGCTTCGCTTCTATAAACTGTATCTACTGGCCATAGTTTGCCTTATTTCAGTGAAGGGCAAGCACCTTTGCTTACATTGTCTTCCATGCCTGTACAGAAGCTGTCATGGCATTATACCTCTCATGAGGACACTTAGCTATGGCAGTGATAAGAAAGTTCACCTATCAAACAGCTCATTAGAAAGGTCATTTTGTGTTTTCAATATGAAACATCTTATACAGTGAAGTTAGATCCTAAGGTTTTGGATGATCTTCATAATCTTTAGGCAGGACTTCGTTCTGCATTGGAGTATCAGTCTAGCAAGTGTGTGATGTCACTTCAGAATTATATGGAAGCCTTCTCCATTTTCAGCTGAAAAAAAAACCAAAGGAAATGTCTGTCTGTCTTTGTTGAATAGAATCACAGAAATACAAGCCAATGCACCAAAACACTCTAGTATGGACTTTGATAATAAACTCATCTGCAACAAAAACTTAAAGGTTTCCTACTTGTGCTAAACAAAAATGTTATGAATAATAATTTGTAACTGGATCTTCAAAGAGGGACAGTTTCTGTAGGTAAAGTTTGCACAGAGTCAAACGTGTCCCCTGATTACAGCCATTTGCTGGTATTTGTACCAGAAATAAATTGGAGTTCTGTGGAAGAATGGGATTCAACAACAGGCTATTAAATGAAGATGACTATTGACTAGCAGAGAAAGAACAGAATGTTATGCTCAGGTTTTCTGACTCTCAGGACTCAGTTAAGATTCAGTTTCTGAACTTCAGAGGTACTACTGCCAGGATTTTTATTTTTTTTTAACCTATTTTGAAACTTCACCATTCTTGACAATTATTAGCAGCATCACTGTCCAGTGATAGCTGACTGAATTTTACGTAAGTTTGTTACCAAACCCTGCACTGGTTCTGAACTGAAAGCTCAGAGAAGACCCTGAGATGCTACACAGAGGCTGAAATCTGGCTAGGAGAGGAAGAACTCTGACTGTCTTCTGCCACTGTGTATGCAAAACTTTTATAATTTTTAAAGAAGGGTCCTTGCTGGAATAAACTATTAAGTTTTAAACTGTCAGAAAAGACAACATACCTTTTATTGTGGTGAATAAGAAACAACTCTCATCTTGAAAGTTTTGAACCATCTAAAAAAAAAAAATTTCAAAACCTTCTGAGTATGACCAAAACACAAAACAAAAACAATCCTGATATTAAACACAGCCTTTTGTGAGCAATCATGTATTTTTGGTTTTGTTTAGCAAGTGACAGGCATATAGCAAATCAAAATCCATATACTATTAAAATACTGCTCTTTACTCTTGTGACAACCAGCTGGGAGCCTGGCTGTGTTTTTGGGACTCTGTGGAGCAGACACTTCAAGAAGCAGAGTTCAACGATGTTTAGATATTCTCTGCCTTTGGGTGTGCTCAAAATAAATAAGCACTAAATAACTGCTGCAGCTTCTCAGAACTATATAAATCAGCTGCCTCTGTCTTCTCATAGTTTCAGTTTAGTCATGCAGAGGAAAAGTCACATTTAAAGAATCCTCCTGTTCATTTTATTGTAAAGGAAAAAATACTCTAAATGTCAGCAAACACTAGGGTTGCATTATCAAACAGAAAAACCAGTAATAAATGAGCAAGCATAAGAAAACCCTCCACTACCAGTCATAAATACAATGCCAAAAAAAAAAAAAAAATTAATTACCTGATCACTAACAAGAATGTGGATGCCTGTGGGACCCTGTCTGTAAACTTGGTTGATCTGATGCAAAGGAATATTAAATGCCAAAGCAAGCTTGCGTGTGACTTCTGAGGCTGCCATCTCCTCTAAGTAGATTGCATGATAAACTACAAGAAAAAAATCATTTACATAAGCATGGTACTAATGGATAACAATAGCTATATGAAAAATATCTGAATTTGTTTAATTGTTTACTTTATACTTTCAAAAATTTTAAAACCTAAAACTTTAAATTTACTCTCTTCCTGTTCTCATTAAAAGCATGAACTGCCCTAACTTTTCTTTCAGGGAAAAATCATAAACACAACTCTGATGGGGGAGGCTTCTATTTGCTCTGAGACTGAAGGCAACTTCCACATTTTTTCCTGTATCCTGCACAAAAAGGCACAATCATATAAAACAGACTTTAAAATGGATCTTTAGAGAGTCACCTAAAGATGGTTTTGAAAGCAATTTTAGGCAGTCTCAAAAGAATCAGGTAATACCTGCATCCCACTTATGTACCTATGCTGCTGCTTTAAATACAGATGTAGATTTTGGGTTTTTGGTAAATAAAGCCTTTTCCAACTGTGTGAATTAATTTTCTATAGATCACCTCAGAGCTGAATGCAATACAGCAAAGAGAACAGTGAGACAAAGTAGCTGTTCAGTTTGAAGCTGTATTTACTGTTCGGTATCTTTATTTAACAGTGCAAGAAACTCCTGGCAGCTCCAAGTTTGCATGTTCTTCTGGCTGAAGATATCTTGAGTGAAAACACATATTTGACAGCAGCAGTATTTTATTTACAGATCCTCCTCCACCTCAATTCCTGCATGGAAAATCCACAAGCACTATTGAAGTAGACTGCAGATTTTAGCTGGGGAGAGGGGTCTCTCAAAGCCAAGAGCAAGTAAGGATTAATTTTAAATAGCTCCATTCTCTTAATTGTAAGTGTGACATGGATTTATGAATAAACAGTTACATTTCCATCTGTGTTGAATCAACAATTCTCAGGAAAATAATACTAAAATCAAGAGCGCATATTCACTACTTGGCTGTTTTTCCTTGTCAGGCTCTACAGTTTTAGTTCAGTTGCACAGAAAATGACAGCAAAATCTAATGGGAAAGAATTGTTTTATTTGCATGAAGCTTTTACATGCACCTACATGGTTGATGCCTTATCTGCAACAACACGCACAGCTGATTCCAGAGCTCCTTCATTCATGACCATGTAACTACAGGTAGTTTTATCAATGGACTGAAAATGCTCAATGGTTTAACCTTGAGAGGTTTCAGGTTCTGTGCTGTTAAAGCAGTAACTCAGCCCCTTCCCCACCTACGCAGTTTCCCTGCCGTAAGCCCTGCCTGCCGTACCGTATATTGCACCGTTGCTGTCTCTGCTGCCCGCGTCCTGGCGTTCCAGTTGTATGCTCCGTAAGGGCTCCTGGCACACATAGATTGTTAAACGGGGCCTCACGGACCTGCAAGCCAAGGAAATCACGTGTCAAACAAAAGGCTACTGCAAATGCAGAGGCTGATATGCCACAACTGTAGGTTCGTTATGCTAGCAGTACACTTGATATGGTTTTTATCACTGAGACCAAAAAATTAAATTAATCTCTAACTAAGTGGTCTGAGTTGCTGCTGAATTGAAACAAAATTTCAATCCATTCAGAGCTCCTAGGGACGCTGCTTGTTGGACTCCTGTAACAGGACTACCGAATAACAACAGCAATTCTTCCAGGAGGGCCAACAGTACCAAACACCCATTTCAGACAGAATCAGACATCCCCTGGGATGCTGCCTGTGTTAGCAATACCTAGCCTCAAAAGGCCTCAGGTTGTTCTTAGCTCCTCAATGACCAGTTTTGTGTCTTGGCAATAAATCCATCTGTAGCAAAAAAACTGGCAGGGCCCAACTGCATTGGTGCAGCCTTACAGCCCACCTGCATCTCACCTGGGCATGCCCTGGAGGTGGTGCACAGGAGGAGAGTTTTAAACATATTGCTACCAACTCCTAAGGCAGATCCCACAGGCACCAAGGCCCATCCACACTAACTTCCCAAATCTCCCCGTTCTAGAATCCCCATCTAAATCTACTCAGCCTCACAGTCAGCACATCACCTGGATTTCAGTGCATTATACAGCCGAATTCCATCGGCTGGACCACAGATTTGTACCAGATCCTCTCTTGTCAGCTTTAATAAATCAGCACCTGGACAAACACATGAGGATTTATTGAAGATTACTGTAGCACATCAATTCTTTCTAAAATAAATGGTACGTTCATTTAAACCAAGAGTAACAAACTTCACTGTGACAAAAACGGAATTTGGGACACAGGAATAAGTAAAATTCAGCCAGGCTCTAGTGAGTGCCAAATAAATCAACCTGCTTTCCAAAGGTGGTGAGTTACAGTTTATGCTGTTTACAGCTTTGAAATAGTACGAGTCTGCAAGGCATACAATTGCTGTGGAGAGAGATGACTAGAGAAACAGTGGTTTTTGCTGGCACCCCAGGGTAGTGGATTTTGAACACATGCAAAATACAGAGCAAAAATATTCCATGGTTTGTCACGCAGTGAATTACCCCAGACATTCAACTACCCATCCATCATTTCCTCTGGGCACTTAAGTTACGACAATGCACTTGTGTATAGAAGGTGCTGCTGAAGCAAAAAGTGGAAGGACAGATTTTTTGAAGAGCAGCATGAGTGTCAGCAAAGAAAACAACACTCTGAAATACATCAGTCAATGAAATAGTTGAGTGGGAAAACAGGTAAAAAGTAGTTTTAATGCATAAAAATACTCCACACACTTTCCAGGAATGCACAAATAAAAGCCAGCAAAAATAAGTGATCACAGCCTTTAAATACTACAGCCAAAAAAAAACCAAAAAAACCCAAAAAAAAAAAAAAAAAAAAAAAAAAAAACCCCAAAAAAACCCAAAACAAACAAAAAAACAAAAAAAAAAAAAAAAAAAAAAAAAAAAAAAAAAAACACCAACTGAGGTAATATAATAAAACTCACATATATGACACCTCTTGTTTCAAAAACAAAAAAAGCCAGCTAGCTAGTACTTGACTTTTATAAAGATAATAATGAAAAAGAAGAAAAGTTTCCCAAGAGTCTTTGTCAGAAATTTGGTACTAAAGTTTATTGAGAAAGTTCAGCAACCCTCATACAAGAAACACAGGTCAAAAACTAACCAGCAGCAGAAGAATAAATCTTCCCAGAGAAAAAGCCTGGTACAAAGGAATTCTGACAGAAGCATGAGCTAACCAAAGAGGCAGAGAGCTGGCATGCTGGCATCATTCACAACACTGTCCTCATCAAGTGTCACCAAAGAAAAGGAATTTACTTATGGTGAGTACTGTGTCATGCCACCCTTTGCACAATTCCATGGAAGGCTTCAAAACACAGCCCCACACTACCATCCATCTATTGCTGTGTCTTGTGTTCAGACATACAGTGGGAACTGCACTGCTGTTTAACCAGCAAATCAGTAAATAAATATGTATACATATGTATATATATTTATATATAATATAAATATATGTATATATGGTATACATAAATATGTATACCATAATGTTCTTAGAGAACTCTTTTCCCACACAGAACTTGCTCAGTAACACAAAGAAAGAAAAAAAGTAAACTACAGATACCTGAGAAATTTGAAAAGAGCCTTGTATAGGCAGAGAACCTATTCTTGAGCAACCATTGCTGAGTTTCCTGGATTGTGGCTGAAGGATGAAGCTGCTGTAAGAAACGAGATTGCATACCATAATTTGGATACTAAAAAACCCAAACAAAACCCAAGCAATTAAAAATCTCTCCCTCAGTTCAACACTTTCTTATAATATCAAGTGTAAATCAAATACTCTGACACAGCTATACAAATACACTTATGGTCAATATCAGAAAGGAAACACTCACATCTCCTGACCCTTGAGAGGTTCCATCTCCTTGATGATTTGGGGAGGAAGAATTGCTACAGATTAAAAAACAAAACCAAGTATTACTAGAATTCTATAAACAAAAATATTTAAACATTGATGAAAATTAACTTGAAATTTCCAAAACAATAAATATCACAGTTGAAAGAATTAAAAGACTCCAACTTGTTAAAATAAAGAGAAAGACCATTCCACAATATATGGATCAGACCACACCACTGTCAATAATTTTTGGATGAACTGCAGGTTTGGTTACAGTAGTTTAATTAACACACCTTGAATCAAAATGCTTTCACCAATGCAAGTTTTTGAAAATACTTGTTTGGGCTTTTTCTTGCAAATTATACTAACTGTGTATGATGGAAATGAAGACTGTTCTTACTGAAAAAAAGCTAAAAATAGTTTCCATAGACAAGGACTAAATTACAATAGTGAAAAGTAAAGTATCTGCTATATGATGAAGGACAAGAAGTGGTTTTAAAAAATGTATAGTAAGAAAGAAAGATAGCGAGGTAGAAGTAATTACCTTATAACTGAACCATGTGATACAAATGTCATACTCTAAAATGAATATATAGGTCAAAACAATCTCCCAGTTCCCCAGGAGAAACAGAACACAGTTGAATTTAGTCAGAAAATGTTCTGAATAAGCCTGATTAAAATGCCACCTTTAATGGGGATACAGAATAGAAACCTACCTGTCTGGGACACTGTAGGTGTTATGCTGAGCAGAGGTGAAAGTTGGAGCAGGAGTAGGACTGTTGTTTACAAATGTTGTAGGAGTATCTGGCCATGGTGAGCACTAAAGATAAAGAATTAAAACTTAAGCTTCTTTTGACAATACCTTTTTTACTCTGATGCACACTTCTCTCATTTAAAGCCAGGGGTTTATCCACAGACTATTCTGATTTGCACTTCCAAATAAAGACTCCTACACATTACATACAGCTATTCCAGGTAAAAATCAGCTCTGTTTTATCTTGTTCTTTTATGAAGACTTCTATTCATACTGTCTTCTCTTTTAAAAAATCTACAGATTATTCAGTTTAAATCAAAACCAACCAACCCTCAGCCACCTGCTGGAAAAAAAAGTTATTTTATCCTGCACAGGATGAAAGGGTTGTTTAAACTGCAGGGGTAATGACATGACAAAAAGTGTTCTGTGATATCAAGTAAAGCTATGAAGCTAGATTGCACCTTGTGGATAAATTTAATGTCTCTGCCTTGAGAGCTATCAAATACAAACAAAATTTTCAGTGGAAATCTTGTAAATTCAAAATTTTTAATAATTTACTGCAGGACTAAAATGATGCTTACTTACATGGACTGATTTTTCTGAACTGCTTGGTAAACTAGAATTTTTTAAACAAGCTTAAGTTATCACAAGTATATGATAACCCAACTGTCAAATTTTGTCAGTCTTTTTTGGGTATTTTTTTACATCCTCATGATAAAACTTTTCTAAACAAGGCTACTTTTTAGTGCTTCCAACAGTACTAAAAATCCAGTATTTTAAAGAAAAACAAAAACCAAACAAGTTTTGATATGTTCAAAGACATGATTAAAACAAGCAAGCAGCCCAAGATCAGGTAAGCCAAGACCATGCCTATTAAGACAAAAAAGATTTTTGATATACTTATCATGTACCCATACAAAGCTAAATACCTTGTAAGAAATTTCCAGATGTATATCACAGCCTTGTAGAACAGAGTAGAGGGTATTATTCCATTAATACCAATGGAAACTTGTTTCAACAATTTTGTGTCGAAAAATCCTTCCTCTATTTGGGGGAAACAGTAAATAAGGGCAACATCAGCTGCCACCTTCTGTAAGAGAGTTAGCAACATTTCTGTGCTGGACCACAGTCTTCACTTGTTAGCGTAAAACGGCAAGTTCCCCAGAATGGCACATGGAATTAAAATAAATTTGTCTTGCATGCAAATAGCTTAAAAATGAGGAACTTTCTTTATCTGAGATTTGACTCAAACCAGCATTTTTGTTAGCCACAAAGTCCACAGTCTTTGATTACGTAGTCAAAGCCACCCTTTGGGCTACAAACAGTGCCCCACACAGAGCATGCTCCTCTATGATCTGGTAGGGTGACACATTCTTCCTCCAAATCTGTATATTCCCACCTGTTGTCTCTCTTCTCAAGCTTATTTAATATTAACCCCAAAGATGTTACATCAAGTAGTTACAAGTACCCCTCATTCCCTAAATACGTGATCCAAAACTGTAATTTTAAAATAAAAGCACGACATAATAACACTAAATTTGTTCCTCTGAAATACTTCGAAACTGCAATTAATTTTTTTTAATTTTGTGACATTCTTTTCCTAAATTTTAATCCAAGATGTTTATGTGGGTACACAGATGCCAGTTCCACATCCTTAGCAACCATTCCCATACAAGATTCTAGCCACTATATATTTAAATTCAGGGGCAGAGAAGAATGCACTGGTGCCAGAGAACACTTTTTGAGCCATTCCCAAGGTAGGTACTGCAGTCGGTGTTTCTGTCCTTCAAACCCTTCAAGCTGAAGTTCTTCACAATGAAGATCTGGGTTTAAATCCAGGAAGAAGCACATTTGAAGTATTCAGAAAAATAAAATCCCAATCCAAAGCAAGTGTCCGTTCTTCTCCCACAAGCATGCTTTCCTGCTTTGTCTCCTATTCCAGAAAAAACACCACTAACTATCCACTGAGACTGGTTAGGTTAGTTAAAGGCTGGTTAAAAAGAAAAACTAAATAGTAAGTGTAATATGACTACAACACATCTATTGCCTCTGTTTTCCTTGTTTCTGTCTTACAGGCTGGGGAGGGGAAAATGAGTATTTGAACACTGAGATACTTAATTCTGAAAGGTTCAAGGAAGAAGAAAGTCTTCCAGCAATTAACCCGAGCTGATTATGCTTTTGGAATCACTCTCATGCACACATATCCTGCACTTCACAAACTGGATTAAGCAAATGCCTGGCAGACCAAATCCATTAACACTACAAAGACTAAGCAAGGATGTGTTTTCTTTTCTAACATCCAGCATGATGATTCTGAATTGAGGGGGGTGAGGGCTACAACACGAATGGATCACAGAAAGCTGCACTGTTTCCCTGAAAAAGCACCTGCCATTGTCACTGTCAGGGACAGAACACGACTTCATCCTTGCGGACTGATCCATCAGGATATTTCTTACATTCCTAAGCCAAAACTGAGTTAACCAAGGGACATTCAGGAAGTTAATGATACTAATACAGAAGCCCCTGACCAGTAGACAAAAACCTAGGAGAAAATGTCACCCTGACACAAGGAAGCACTCAACTCTGTAAAGTGCCACCACAGAACAGAAAGAAGATTGGTACTGTGTCTTTACCTGTAATAAGCAATTAATATATGCTGGTGAATTTGCCAAGATCATGTTTTTGAGGTCTGAAGACTAAATGCCCTCCATTACTAGCACACTGATACAATACTACTGATACCACTATTCTCCAGAAACAATGTCTTATTTCCAAATGGGGCTTAATTCAGGAGAAAACTATTTTAGTTTCAGATGTTTAACAGCCTTCTGTAAAGGCCACAAATGAAGTTTTACTGAGTTAAAAAGAAATGTAAGAGTTCTTTCTAACTATGACTTACCAGATTAAAGATACATAGCATTTAAACTCAGAACATTCCTAACTGCAGAGGAATTGCAAAATCTCAAATTATTCTACGCCGTGGTTTAATGTAATATCCCTTCCTACCTCCAATATACTGGAATCTGCCCAAATTCATGCCTTACAAGAGAGTAAAGCTGAACTTTGACAAAGATCATACTATATTCAAAGACCAAATAAACATGAAAACAAAATACAAACCCAAATACAGTAAGTCTAATTTGTTCTCCAATTTAGACTTACACTTGGGCACACAGCACCTCCTTAGAGAATAAAGCATCAATTTTCTTATATGTGGTATGGAGCTTTTTCAACCTTTCATGTCTACAATTTAACATTCCAATTTACTTCAAGGTCTATACCTGGAAGTCTTTTAACTTCCATGTGCTCTATAAGCAACTCTATCTGCAAAAAATGACCATTTGACTGGGTTTAATCAATTTGTAGTTTATGTATTCAAGCTTGTGACATATAAAACACAGTACTATAGAAATCAACCAAAATACTGCAGACAGAAAAAAGTGCAAAGGCCCAACTACTACAACACAGATTTTCCCGCTTTTACAAATTCAAAGCACGGGGATAGAAAACAGTGGGGACTTTTCTCCCTTTTTCATTAGATAAGAATTAACTTTTACACAAGAAGAGAGAGGAAAGCAAAGTGCCTCCTTCATAAAGTGGCCCCCGAATGAAGGTCACATGTACATAAACATCCACTCTGAGGTCCAGAAGGCAAGGTTAAATTTGTAGCCTTTTATACCTACAAAAAAAGTTAATGCTCCATAGTGTGAAGAGTCTAACGAGCAGTTTAACTGTGTCCTGTCTGTTTGGACAACACTGAGATAAACATTGCAGAACTGCAGTGAATGCACTGAATTTTGATGCATCCTCTGAATTCAGAGAAGTAATGGAAAAGCTTATCTAGATGGCATTCTTATGAAAATAAGTGATAAGGGAAAGATGGGTAGTTAGGATAAAAATCCCTCTGATTCTTCGGAAGGACAGAAGAGCAGAATGACCACTCAGAATGGAAGCTTCACTAAATTCCTTACATTATGTTAGAAAGCCATAAGAATTAAACTGGAAAGAAAACATATTAGATTCAATGTTTTCTGAAGGAAGCACAGTAAGAAACCAATCTGTCCAAATCCAATTGTGACTGAACTGGAAACAATCACATAGGAGAAAAAAAAAAAAAAAATTGTAATATCTAACAAATAGAACAGCAGAATCTTGGAGGGGTAAAATAAAAAAGCCAACATACAAAATGAGATGTAAAAAGCAAGTAATGAAAGGTTAGGTTAGGTGTAGCAGGAAGATAAGAATTCACAGCTTTAAAATCAAAGAGAATTATAGACAGGATCAACAATAATTTCAAAATTCAAAAAAGGTAACAGAGTATTATTTCTGGCAACTAGTAAGCAGCACTGATTAAGTCACCAATCTTGACTGCATCTAGTAAAAATACATTCCAAACAATTCTGGTTTGGTTTTTTTTCTGTAATAGAGCTACAGTTCCTACAGGACTTGTAGGATCCATCATATAGAAACACATAACATGTGAAACAGTGTCCATCTCGTACTTAAACATAGGGAAACAGGTCTTCACTTTTTGTGTCTCAGCACCTCTGTGACAACAGTACTGTACACATGGAACACTTGATCTGCCTCTCTGAGGGAAGTCTGGAAGTAGCCAAAGCTTCTGATGGCCATGTTTACGAAGACAGATTTGCAAGGACAGAACTGCTTTAAGTAGAAACATTTATCATCTCTGTCCATATTTACAGGGCCCACAAAAATAAGCCTGTCTGACAAAAGAAATGTCTGACAATAAGCCTGTCTGACAAAAGGTGACAAAAGAAATAGGTCAATGAATTGACCTTCAAGATGTAGATCAGATACTCCTTTTCTACATCAAGCAAACAAGTTTTACATTCACCTTCTATAGCTAAAACCAGTAATGAGTGCATAGAAATAACCAAGGCTTTACTATGAATGCAGAAAAAATAGTGTTTCTTAGTATTTTGAATGGGCTTGATGATTTCTAATAATTTTGCTAATGATAAAAAACATTGTAATGATGGAAATTGCATGTGTTGAAATCTGCAAACACCAAGTTAGCAATGCTGAAAAGATTTCATCCAGTGTGGATAAAATTCAAAATGGTCTCAACAAACTGACCAAATTATCTCAAGACAGCATTTTATTACAGGCAAATGAGAAACAGGAATAGTGAGCTGCATGATTCAGAGAACTGGAAAGCTGTACATGGCTCTTATTCAAAATAGCCTATGGGTCACTATCCTTTGTGTGCTTTGGGAAAGACATCAGAAGTCCAATATTGTCCTATTTAAGCTCTTCTTCACTACAATTAAGGTAACATAGAATTAAGGTAATTCATAGAAGCTTAGTATTCCAAGAGATTGTTAAGGAAAAGTTAGGCTATTTCTAGGTATGATTAGCTACACTTTGTCCTATTCTGGACAATGGATTTGTCTTATCTGTTTAAAAATACCTTTCTCTGTTATTCTTCCTGCTTGATAAGCAACAATCAATCATTCAATGAAATACTTGTAACAGCAGGAGAAAAACACAGAAATCCTTCCAAGGACAAGCTTCAAAAGATGCTTTATAAGCAAAAGTGATAAAAGTCTGTTTTCTCCTGCCTCTCCCCGAAGGCCAGCTGGAACACATAAAAGAATGAACTGCCAAAGAATCATAAAGGTGCACCTTAAAAAAAAAAAAAAAAAAAAAACACCAAAAAAACCAAAACCAAAACCAAAAAAAACCCAACAGCCAAGAACAGTAGAAGCTCATTCAGACAGCTCAGGGCATACAATAGTTTTGGGTGCACAAAACAAAACATCCAAATATCCTCCAAAGAACCCATCTGACTAATATTGCTTGCTCCTTCCCACCCAGTTACATGGGTTATAAACAACAAGAAGCATTCACTGAAGTATTTTATAACCTAAATATAAAACTTTACATGTCATTTTCACAGATCATAAAATGAACCAAATCATGCTTAAACACTCTTGGTAAAGAGCTTCAGCACAGTATGGCTGTTCAAAGAACAGTCAAATAATGGCCTTCCACAGTCATGTTACTGATTGACATTTAAACTTGCCATATGAAAGATGTAGAATTGTTCCTCCTTAAGGAACAACATTTAAGAAATCTAAAATGCTAACCCTTGGCAGGATGACTGCACAGGAAATATGTCAGGGAGGGCACAGGATATATGTCAGATTCCCTCTGAAGTGCACAGATAGGGATAACATAACAGATCATGAAGAGGAGCTGACTCTTCTGAACTGCATTAAACCTGCTTGGAGCACAGTATGTAGATGGTTAATGGAAAAATCACTAACAACCATCTGGAACATGACATGGCTTTTTAAAAATACTGATGTACACGAAAACTTCTACTGAATACAAGTACAAATAGGAACAAACCACTAAATTTAACTGTTCTTACTTCCACTAATTACACATGTATAGCAAAGCAAACTGCTATTTCATTTCAAGTCATATAAACTGAAATCTCTTGACTCAAGTTACACAGTCCCTCTGCAACAGTTTAAGTGTTAGATTTAGGAAGGATTCCTTTGCTGAAAACAAACATGGAGTAATTGAGATACAAAGAAGTGAATAAAATTAAGACACAGCAATCCAAGTATTTTTACTTTACATAATGGAAGTTTCTCCTATATCTAACACTGCACAAGGTTATCTTGCATAATCAAAAGGTAAGCAGAAGTCCCTTACACTGCCTCGCTTTGCCAGAGAATCACCGTAGTCTGCTGGCAAAGTCCGCTTGCTGGACTTTTTCTGCTCATGTTCAACTGCATCTTCAATTATAGGCTCAAGCCTCATCTGGACAAACACCAAAGATGTGGATCAATTTCTTTTCATTATACAGTGAGGAAAGATCTAAAAGCCTTTTAAAAATTTCTGAAATATTTAGAAAACTGCATAGAACTCACTGATGTTTAAATAAAAAAACCTAATGAGGCTCTGGCCCTAAATTCAGTAATCTCTGAAAAACAGACTTTGAAGCTCAAATCTGGTAAATCAACTTTAAAAGTCCCCCCTCTTTTTTTTTTTTTTTTTCTTTTCAGCTGCAAGATTTTGAAATCTGTATCAAAAGTCTTGCTCAAGGGTTCAGTACAGTCAGTCAAAAGTGCTCAATCTAAAGTGTGTTTTACTACAGCATCTATTGAATATCTAAATCCAAGTTTACTAAACAAAATCTTAAAACTGAACGTTGCTGCTTGCTGAACAAGTTTGTCAAATAAAAAATTTATCTCAATGCAGAAATAATTCTTCCCCAACCCTTCCAAGACTGCAGCTAAGTAATGCGCTGTATCTATGTATATTCCCCTCAGACAGCAAATGCAATTTTATTTTGTTACCTCTGTAAGAACTGTGGTGTCATATGAAGGCTGATACTTCTCTTTTTCATGTGCAGTTCGCTTTTCCATCTTTTCCCTGTCTGTTTTCTGTTTTCTGTCTGCTCCTTTGGGCTAAAAATGAACAGTTATTTGAACATGAACACAAGTGGGAAATTGTTTTAGAGCTGAAATATGATCTCAGACATGAACCATTACAAGCAGTAATAAAATGATTTCCCATATCTTTATGAAAACTTAGAGACTAAAGGATCTGTTTTCTAATGTTACCTTAAAAACTTTGATTTGACAACTGGCTGAATGCAGATGATCTGTATATTCTCCATTTTCAGTCTGTTTAAAGGTGTCAACCTGAATCCTAAAAGGAACTCCTTTCTCTCCTCCGTGTTTACGAGGGGTAAATTCAGTGCTGATACAATGTACCTGAGAAGAAGCACGGACCAAACAAAAAGGACCCTCAGAAGCATTTCAGGCATGAACTTTATTATATGTTACCTACATCATATGAACAGTTTCTTGTAAAAAATATAGCAAAGCTATAAAAGGTCACTGACTAGAAGAGTTTTTCATCTCATGCAACTTCATCTCAGAGTATTTTCAAATATGCCCAACTCCTTTAAAACTCCAGAGACTTTTTAATCAGTCTGTAATTGCTTCAGCATCAGAATGAACACTGTGTTTATAAGCTATAAAGACCCCTTAAGGGTATCTAGGAAGAAAAATCAATGCAATAAAGATTGTTATGAACTATCTCACTGGACAGTACTCCCAATTTATTTTGCTTCCTTATGGAATTTTAAGAGAGCCTGTAGAAAAACCCAACTAGAGTGGCATAATATCAGTTCCATTTTCAGTCTGTTATAATTTATTCTAAGGAAATATATAAAAAAACCTATTCCCTAATTTAGCTCTCATTTCTTCAAGGCAACTACATTTTAGCAACTATGTAACTCTTACTAAAAAAAAGTATCTTTATCTAGGTCAATGTTAATTTACTGACAATATAGAATTTAACCTATTTTGACAGCCAGAGTAAGAAAAGTTGCTATGTAAAACTTCACAGCTATACTTTTTTATAATGAAATCAGATCTGAGACAAAAGTAAGCAATGGGAATATGAACATTCCATCTAAATAATTTTCAAAGAAAGCAAGCTCACTTGCCCTGAATATCAAATACACAGATAATAGAATTCCTACAAGGAAACCTACTGACATAGTAAGAAACATTTTTTGAGTGCCTGATTTAAAACACTTTTCTTGTAGGACAATACTTTCAATTTTGAATTCTTAAGCTAAGCCTCTGCTGAAAGTAGTATTAAGAGTTACTGAGAGGAATCTAAGTTCATTATTATACTTCATACAACTAAATATTTTAACTATGACAGCTTTCTTCAAAGACTTTTTTGAAAACTTTTTATTTAAGTTTTCGATAAACCCAAATTCAATAGAAAAACCTTACTAGGGACTCCAATAAACCTATGAACCCGTGTTTTTTTGGTATTTAATGACCATCCCACAAATAATAAACCAAGAAGCTTTGTAGTTCAAGTATACTATGCTGTTTGTGACCTGAAAGGCACCAAATACAGACATCCAGTCAAATAAAGTTTCAAACCTGAATAAAAGCAGATGTACATTTTGTTGGATCCCATAAAAATTCAACTGCGTTGAGCTGGCTTGGATTTGTCTTGATATCAATGACTCCAACAGACATTGGAATATCTATTAAAATAAGTAGCATATATTTCAGAACAATCATACAGCAAGTAAACACTATAAATAAATCGTAATATAAGGTTACCATCACCATCGAGGTAGGATGGAAAAATGTGGGCTTTGGTGGCTTGACCAGTTTCTCCTATAGGACTGATACAAAGAATCTTAGTAGATTCAACATACAAAGTGCTCAAGGTTTTGGGCACTGTTTCATTCTCTTCCCCTGCTGCCACCCCTGAGGTTATGCAGCAAAAATGATCAAGTTACACAAAGTACAGAAACCATGTTGGCACCGTTTTCACAATCTAATAGAGAAAGTTACTTCTGTCTGTGTTCTCACAATCACTGCAACACTTAGCAGTCAAAATCAGAAAGAATATTAAATGTGTATGGCTGCAGAGCTGCTATCTTACTTTTATAGCACTTAACATTTGAAAAGAACATAGAAGTGGTAAGGACGTTTATATTCAAAACACACACAATGACAAAGCAGCATCCAGAAATCTGGTCTGTCCTTTTTCATCAGCCTGAGCATAAATGTGAACGTGATCAATTTAAATTTGGAAATTGAATTCCATACAGTGGCAACAAACAGAAACAATTATACCTAAGTCGAGCAGCCTGTCCCCAGGGCGGTTCCACTTCCAACCCTCTAGCTGCTGGTGCTCTGTGTACTGCAACCTTCTGTCATGGAACACAACTCTTATAATGCTCTAACAAAGAAGAAAACAAGCCTGTGATGAGCCACAGAGTTACTACAGATAAAAGTACTAAACCATCCCAAAATAGCCACAGTGCTAATAAATACATTATTTACAGCAAAAATTTGGCAAGTGTCAGTATCCCAGAATATTCCAGAACACAGAAATAGAACTGAGCAGCCAGAGATACTTGAAAATGTGGTAAAAATGAAAGAGAGAATTACATCTGATTGGATACTCAAAAGGTCACAATGAATTACATACAGTGAGCTGAGCAATGCTGGCAGCACAGTATCAACGCTGTGTAGGCAACACCAAAGTATTTTAGAGAGAAAACACCAAAGATTTCATTTATTAAGAAAAGTGGTGAATATTACTTGATCATTCTTTTACTGGGAATTTTGTGAACTTGTGTAGGACATTTTAAGAAATAAAATAGAAAATTCTCTTCCTAGTACTTGTAAGATATTTACAAAAAAATCTATATTTCTCAACTTCTCTAGATAAAATAGTCATCCATAACAACTACAACATGATTAATTTTATTCAGCTAGAAGCAATTCTCTAACAATACCTATTTTTGTGGGCAGTTTTGCTACTGCTAAATGAATGCACATATAAAGCCATTTGTTACAGACAGGCTGGAAAAATACTGTAAACATTGATTATTACCCAACAAATAGAAAGTAGACAGATTTGCCTGTTTTTTCCATTATTCTACAGTCTTCCATGTATTAACGGCAGCTGGAAGTGTCCACAAAACCCAAGAACTTTTATATGGAGTGCCTCTTCAAGATGAATTGCACTTCCTTGGATTTATTTCAAAGATAATGGAAAGCAAATGTGTGCATGTACACAAACAAACACAAATGCACCATTCCTTCTGCATTGCAAACTGGCACGTTTGGAATTCTGAATTATCTGTAGCCACCTTTACCTCCACGAAATTATTTCTTTGGTAAAATACTGGGCATTGATGCAGCATTACAGTATCTTGCTATGGTAAAATTGACTTTCCTAAACTTTTACACTGCTTTGCCCTATTGTGTCTACCAAATGAGTCATCACCCACATACAAACCTAGAAAATTACAGAAGAGAGACACTCAAGGCTACAAGGAAATAGCACCTAAGGGGGAAAAACAGTCCACATGCTTATAACAGCAAGTCACCATGTCAGGTTGTAAAAATTTTAATCACAGAACTCTCAAATCCCACTTTTATGCTTGTGCTTAACTCTTCCTGAAATGATCTCTAAACAAGCATCCTGCAGACAAATAAGAACAAGGCCTAGAACCATACAAGCAAGCCAAAGTTCACAAATTCCACAGCCCAAAGCTGGCAGGTAAAGATTTAGCCTCCCACAGGCACACTGTTCTGGTGCATTTATCAGCACCACTTTCAAAGTGACTTTAATTGAAGTTTTTCCCTTCTATCCTAATACCTGAATAAGATTTTTTTTTGAGAATTCAATAAAATCAATAATCATCAGATGCTTCGAAGAAAAATCCAAACCCCTTCATCAGTTCTTTTAATCATCTGTACTTCAAATTGGTTAATTTTTCAATTTGCCTCATTTTTATACTTCATAAAATACCTCAGATCAACAGTACCTTCTACTAACATTGAAGCACAAGGAGACAAATCTGGAACTGAGGAAAGGGTCGCAGCTGTGGAACAAACTGCTCAACAAGCAGCAAAATTAGAGATCCATTCTCCTATGGATGTATCTCCAATATCTCTCTGCTGCAAACCCACAGTTTGGCTCCATGTGTTTTCTGTAACACTTAAGAAACATGATCACAATACCTCCACTTTTATCTAAATGATCCTCTACCTTCCTCTCACCTCTCCTAATCACTTGAAATGGACAATGTGATGGCTCAGAAGACACTGGATACAAAATATAGACACTGGATACAAAATCTACAGACAACTATCTTAAGCTTTGCATAAATACTTAGGTCTACAGTGCACACAAGTCCACATTGGGTACTTATATCCATACGTTTTTATTTGTAAACATCACTGGTCCACATATTCTGACCAATACCTAGTGACAGCAGAAAAAAAAAGAATTCCATAAAATATACAGTCTCTAGTTTGTTAGTAACACTATCTAGTGAACTTAAATTCACCTTCACCAGTTTTCCATTGATCTCTGGTATGTCTCCAGCTTTCCGATTATCTAGCATCCGGATCTCATAGGACTGACCTTTAAAGAGAAAAAAAATTGCATGGGTAAAAGAGCACGAGCACAAGGTTATTTTGTGTTTAATGCATTTAGATTAGCTTTGGTTCACAGTACACAAGAATAGCAGTACCTGAAACTTGAATTTGAGCAATCCAGATAGCAATGCGCACTTCACACCATGCAAATTAACAAAACAAAGTGGTCCCCTTAAAACCAGAGATATTTTCAAAGTTTAATTATTTAATTTTGTGTCAAGTGTAACTACTTGCTTCTCTATTTTTTTTTCTGAAAACAAAACATTTCAAGGCTGAATTCCTTTCTTTTTTAAAACTCCTGAATGGCAACATACCGAGAACCATAACTGGTCTTCCAAAACAAACTCCTGTAGTTTTCTTACTTTTTCCAAAACATGAGTATTATTCTCTCATGTTTAATTTTGTCCATATACCTGTTGCCTTTGTATGATTTTATGGTCTGTATGATTTCAGAAATAGACCTTTAAAAGAGACAGTTACTGTTTATTTCAACAGTATAAGCAAACCTATCTTTCCAGTGAATATGATAAATTGTTGTGCTTCAGAAGCAAAGCTTGTAGCAATTTATTTAATTACAAGGATCTTTTTCATTCCAGAGTGAGCAGCACATATTCATTTGCAAAATCATATTTCCCTAACTAAAACATGGGACAAAATAAATTTCAACATCTTCACTAAGATGAAATGTAGTAAAATCATCACCTACACTGCCCTTCAGGCTACCTTTATGGTCCAATGTATAACATATTTAAGACATTCTGAAATGCCCTACAAGGCAATAACCCTGTGAATGAGCAAATAACTTCTTCATCTCCTTTCACTTTTCACAGACTGAGGTTACTTCCAACTATGGGCGGTTTCAGGGTTTTTTTTTTTGCTGAAACACAATAAGCATATTTATGTATATCCTCTACACGTGTACAGGCTTTCCTTACCCAAGCAGCATGTGAACATTGATACAGTCACTGATGACATAAATCCATATGAAATAGATGTTCACCTAGTGCAGCTGAGTAAATAATATGTAATTCCTCCTCCTATATTTAACAGGAGGAAACTTTTCCTGTTAGTGTGATTTGTTCAATTACCAGTGTTATTCTACTCACACAGCTATAACATGTAAGTTCAACTATATTTAAAGTCAGCATTTCTTGGATCTGGTAATATTAATAAACTTTCTCAAATATTTCTCTGTTCTCTCTCAACTTTTTTTTTTGGGGGGGGTAGAGAGGTGGGTGAATAAAAAAATTCTGATTCTTTCCTCAAGAAGTATGGGGCTAGCCTTTCATAGGTACAAAATAGTATTAAGACAGTAGATTTGATAAAGGTAAAAATCAAAGAATACAAGACTTGAAAATGTAAAAACAGCTCTGGAAATTTTCAAGACAGAGGAACAGATACATTCTATTTTGGAGTTTTGGACATGTAGCTGCTCTGAAAGTGTAAAAAGCACCACAGCACTGATTTTTGTCATCCCTACATAAGACCTATATACACTACTTTCTCTGTTCTTTCCTGGAGAACATCCAGAGGAGCAAGGTGACATAGGCTATGGACAGTAAGTGAATCCAGTGTGAATTAAATTCACACTGAACCTGTGGCAGCTTCATTCACAAAAATCCTGGAATGTTCAAGTTTGGAAGGGACTTCTGGAGGTCATCTTTGGCAATTCCCCTGCTCAAGGCAAGGCCACGTACAGCCAATTGCCCAGCACTAAGCCTGGCTGGTTCTGAGCATCTGAAAGTATGCTCATTGAGACCATACTTCATAAGCTTCTTGGTAAAGATCTCATGGGAGAAACCAGCAAAAGCCTTACTGAAGGAAATCACTTATAAACAATAACTACTGCCCTCTCCTTGTCCACCAAGCCACCCAGTTCATCACAGATGTTTATCAAGCTGGTCAAGCATGATACCCCCTTGGGAAACCTGTGCTGACTACTCCTGATGATCTTGTCCTTTATGCACCAGGAAATGGTTACCAGGAAACACTGCTCCATCACCTTCCAAGGAAGCCTGTAGTTCTCTGGGTCCTCCTTTTTGAAGATCAGAGCAACATTAGCTTTGATGTAGTCTCTAGCACCTCTCCTAGTCACCAAGATCATTCAAAGACTGTTAATGGTGGCCTCACAGTGACACAGGCCACTGCCCTCAGCACTTGTGGGTGCATTCCATCAGGACCTGTGGATTTATGTATGTTCAGTTTGCTGAAGTACTTCCTGACCTTTCTTCTTTCACCAAGAGTACATATTCCTTGCTTCAGATTTTCCCCTCATCTCTAAGGCCTGGGATTCCTAAAGACCAGTGATAGCAGAAAAGACTGAGCCCAAGGCATTCAGTACTTCAGCCTTTTCCGTGGTCCGTGTCACCATGGCCAATGTCCTGTTCAGCAGGGGGCCCACTTCAATTGTCTTCCTCTTGCTTACACAAGACCATCTTGCTTTTGATATTCCTCACCAGATTCAGTTGCAGCTTGGCTTTGGCTTTTCTGATTGCACCCCTGCTGCAGGCTTGGACAATACCTCTACTCCTTTCAGGTTACCTGTCCCTGCCTCCACGTTCTGTATGCCCATCTTTTGTATTTGAGTTCCCTTGCTTACTACCTATGCAAGCCTCCTGCCACTTTTGCCTGAGTTACTGTTCTTTGGGATTTGCTGCAATTGAGTTTGGAGGATGGATTCAAGTTAATCCTTGAATGCTAACCAGTTATCTTGTGCCCCTCCTACCTCCAGGGCTTTATCCCATGGGACTCTACTCTCCTGAAGTTCAAAGATGTGATCTTGGTTTTCTGCCTTGCTTCTTCCTCTCAGGATCATAAAGTCCACCATCTTGAAGGCAGGCAAGCCTTGATACTCGCAAGCCCAAAGAGCCTTTCCCTGTTTCATGAGGTATAGCAGAGCCATCCTCTACCACTTGGATCAGGAAGCTGTCAATCAGCACTTTCCAGTCATGCGCTGTCCCTGCAGGAGACATCAGGGTGCTTGAGGTCCTCCTACAAGGACCACGGCCTGTGAATGTGAGGCTACTTCCAGCTCTTCAAAAAACATCTCACCTACTTGTTCATCCTGGTCAGGTGGCCTACAGCAGACACCTACTACAATGTCATCCATATGACATAATCCATCTATAATCCTTACCCATAAGCTCTCAACTGGAACATCATCTATCCCTAGGCAGAGGCCCAATATTCCAGCTGTTGTCCCACATAATCCTTAATCTCCCCTCCCTTATCCTCTTGCTCTGCCTTTCTTTAAGAGCTAATATCCCCACACTGTAATGTGGCACTTTGCAAGCCATCCCATCATGTCACCCTGATCCCAAGATCACACAGATGTCTTAAATCCTCATGCTTACTTCCTACGCCGCTTGCACTACTGATGTGTGTGCACTTCAGACGCACCTCACCATGCTGACTTACCACAAAGGGCTTTGGTGTTTCCTTGGAATGATGCTCTACAGGCACTTACTTGCTCATATCCAAATGCTGGAGATGACCCCGTTTAAGCCTCCTTTTGTTGATGCTGTGTTCCCTTTCATGCTCTTTGCTTATCAACCATGGTCATCACTCCTTCACAGTGATGCTGTTAGTCACTCCCTCCCTCACTGTTCCTACTTCAAAGCCCTCTTTACCAGGTCAGCCACAAGCTGGCTAAGGTACCTCCACTGCCCTTTCTGAGCTGGATCTCATCACTCACAAGCAGTTCTGTGCATTCACAGAACTCCAAGCTTTGCTGCACTGTGTAAATCAACCCAAAGAATGCTTCCTTTTTAAAAGCAATTCTCTTCCATACCACTTCTGCTATTCCATATACATCTAGGTGAACAGCAGCCCACTCAAAACTCCAATGTTTTCAATGGACCCATTTAACAGATTTTGCAGTAAGAACCCTGCAAACCCCTGAACAACCAACCACCATGGCTCCAAGATCTGAATTTCTAGAATCAGTTTCAGATTAACATCTAATCACGTTAAATATTCCATTAGCTAATACAATATCTCAAGTTGGAAGGACAACACAGGAATTGAATACAACACTCTGCTCCTCACAGGATTACCAAAACCTCAATCACATGACGAAAAACATCAGCTCAGTGCTCCCTGAACTCTGAGTGACACTCTTAGCAATACTAATTAAAATACTTACTGACAGAGGGTAAAATCAGGCTTAAGTATTGCCTTAGGGAATGTCACCACAGCTTAACAGACAGGGCAAATGTTCCCACTGCTTCTGATATTCCCAAGCCAGGAAACTAAAACAACTCCTGACAAAATTAAAGAGGGTACTTCCTCTTGAAAATTATTTAAGGCAAGACACCGCCTGAAAATGGGGCCAACCGGAAACCAGATATCTGAATAACCAGGAAGTAAATGACTCTTTAGCTAGAGGACTCAATCTAACTCATTACACAAATGTACCTATCATCGTAACTCAGTGTTGCAGACTGATCCTAATTTTAAGCTGCTTTCAGTATGAAAGGAAACATGTCTCACAACTTTTTTTTTTACTTATCACAGAATTTGATGAGTTGGAAGGGACTCACAAGGATCATTGAGTCCCAACTCCCAATGCTAACTCCCTGCACAGAACACCCCAAAAGTCACACCATGCGCCTGAGAGCATTGTCCAAATGCTTCTTGAGCTCTGTCAGGCTTGGTGCTGTGACCACTTCCCTGGAGAGCCTGTTCCAGTGCCCAGTCACCCTCTGGGTATACACATATACACACACTAAGAACCAGTAGAGAAATTTTAATGAAAATGCCTTAACCTAGGCAGTAAATGTACTGTCTTTCTACCTGAAGTACTAGCACAGAAAGGAGACTGGCAAACTGTTTTTTTTCTTCCCATATATTTTAAGGAAAGGGTATACTGATGCCCTCATTTTTCAATCACCAAAACTTCTTTGCCAATGATGTTTTTACACTGAAAGATATTTTCAAGGACAGATGAAAGAGTTACAGTAATTTTAGACACTGCCACTTTAAATAAGCGCTTCTCTTTAAGGTAAGCTCTTCTCACAAGCAAGACAGCAAGCACTTTCCTCCTTCAGCCTGATGCCTTGTGCTCTGTCTTCAAATTATAGCACATTCTATTGAGATTTAGAGTCAAACCCACAAGACAAAGAAAGCTGAACTAGATACAGGATCGGAGATCCTAGGGCATTACAGCCAGAGGAGGAGGAAGAGGTCGGAGGGTATGAAGCCATTTATATGGTCCAAAACAAATGATTAATGATTTTGAGTTCAGAATACCAGCTGAGTAAACTTAGGACACCAATGTAATTCTCAGAGGTGAGGAAGGTTTCATCATATGGCAATGACTACATTCAGATTATTCTACCCAGAAGTCAGTGCTCTCTCTAGGGGGAAAAAAAAAATCAATTTTCATGCAAATTAAAACCCAGGAAAAAAGGGAAAAAAACCCCAGCTTGATTCACATTAAGTATTTATTGAGTTAATTTCTGATAAATGTATACAAACTCCAAAAGTAATTGCACTTGTGATCGTCTTTAAACATAATACAGCTCTGGACAGACATGTCTGGTTAATTTGAGAGCAATTACAGAGGTCCCTTTGGTGCAGCACCTCAGGGACTGATATTTTAACATTTATTATGACTTTTGAGGGCTGTTTGTGTGTACCTCATGCATATATTCAATTAACTTGTTCTTATCAATCAATTTTAAGCAGAAATGCCAAATTAGTCCCAAATTTTCAGCTATTACTACCTGAAATTTGTCTCCTAAAAGCTCTGTTGGCTTGATTGTACTGGGGGATGGAGAGGGGCAACACACAACAGGGAAAAAAAAAAACAAAACCAAACCAATAAAGGAAGAAAGACCCCACCCCGACCAGAATCCAAAGGGAAAGTAACACCATACTACAGCTGTGAGCCTACAAATTGGACAAAAAAATACTACTAGTAAGGCATCCTTACAACCTCAATGCCCACAGTTTTGAATATACACACACATGTATGAAAACATGAAATACCACTTCAGTTTCAGACTTGAACCACAAGCTGCATTCACACATGTATACCAACCTTGATTCAAGTATGTGAGAGTTTCATCATATAATTTTACTGCTGGAGATGTTGCAGCACACATAACATACTGGAAAGGTGGATGTTTGGTCTCATTTTCTTGTGGAAGGCTGGAATCTTCCTGTTTGAAAATAGGCAGCGCCAAAACATCACTGAAAAGAAAAAAAAATAGACAACTTTGAGACTGTTGGCCCTGTTTTGATTGAAGTTAAAGAAAAAAAGTTATTTCTGACTTAAAAAAACCCGCAGTGAAATACATACAGAATTTTGTTACTCATTTTATTAGTAAAATCTATATGAGCAGTATCAAAAACATTTTCCACCAGAACTTTAGGCTAGGATACATAAAAAATACCATGGGACTTAAGCAGACAAACAGTTGCGCTGATCCTTTGAAAATCTAATCTTTGGTTCCTGTCTCCACTTAAAAAATTCAGTTTTCTCTTAACTTTTCACCTGTCAACACAGCCAAGCTTGCCTAACAGACTCGCAAATGAAAGCAAAGCTTTCATTTTCTTCTTTGAAATAATGTATTTCCCAAAGTAAGTTACCTAAACTGTGAAAGTATCTCTCTCCTCATTTAGTACCATTATATCTAACCTATTAATTCTGTTGATATTCTCAATCTTTTCTTAGGCTTTGGCACACTGATTAGCTCAAAAATTATTAAGCAGCAGATTCACAAAACATAAACTATAAAGTTTGTGCCAGGATTCACTTCACTTATCTACGATGCATAAGCAAGTGCCAGAAAAACTTTGGAAATGCTGTGTTTCCAGAGAATAAATAGCAATCCATGTTGTCCACAAGCTGTGGTAAGAGAAACAGTTTCACCACAACCAGCAAACACATCTTCTGCTTTCTACAGAAATTAGTAATCTGTATTAGCAATAATCTTCCTTGTATACAGAAATCCTTCATAAATTAGATTTTAGGAGTTTTTCTTGCACTGAATTTTTGTTCATGATGACATCATCTGCATATCCATGCAACTTTCTTTAAAAATGTTTCTAATGTGAATTAAGATCCCATACCACCTCACCTGTTCATTTAATTTTTAACCAACATTTATCTTGTTTGTATCTCTCACACTGATCACAAACATGTATTTAATGTATTTTGTAAAACAGTTATAAATTACTGTGTTGCACTACTATTTGTAGGTTGTGCACTAAAATGTTTAAAGTAAAACTTTTTTCACTGTTCCTCATTTCTGCAAGAGTCTGCTTTATTTAAAGAAAACTATTAATTACTCTTGGATTCCAGCTCATATCTGAAGAATCAAAATTGTATCATTACAAATTCAAAAAATGAAATGACAGCCAATTTTTTTGTGTCACACAGGCTTAGAATCTAAGACTTGGTCTGCTTAAGTCTTAGATATGCAGAGTGCAGGTGGGGCACCCCAACTTTTTTTCAGAGCAAGTGCTACATTCCGTTAGAGATGCTACTCTCCGGGCTATCTGGAAGATCTTATATTGACAAGTAAATATTTATGAAGGGTGAAAAAGTCAAAGAAATTTGTCTATACCTTGGAGAGACTGCATAGTGTCTCCCCAAAAAGAGACCAAAAAAAGGCACCCATACAGGTTTCCTTTCACTAGAAAGGAACCACAGGAGATGCTACAAAGACTGATGTAAGCAGGACAAGGCAGTACACTATCCAAAAAAGCATTACAAACCTACTGTGTCCTAGCTACTTCTGACACCACCTCCTCAAACTGTAGCCCAGAGAAGAATTAAGTTACAAAGGAAGATGTGAAATAACCACTTAAGAGAAGTGGACACCCTTAGAAGAGTTTTCTCATACAGAGACAGGGATCTGTGAGTAGGACAGCAAAATCCAGAGATGGGTGAGTGCCATTGAGGATGACTTAAAGAAAAAAGGAGCTGCTTCAAGCCCTAACATCATCAGGAGGGCAGCACGAGCAGCCCAACACAAGAGGGAGCGCTGTGACAGCGACAAGCAGAGGGAAGTGTGGTCCCAAGACAGGACTGCTCCACCAGGAACCCATGATCGCCACACACTTCAGCACCCAAAACACAAGTGCCATTATAAGGAGAACTCTAAAATGGCAAGAACAAGGAAACAATGGCAATGTTTAAAATACACACGAGTCAAAGTGCAACAACCAAGGCAAGAGAAGTATCTCACCAAATAAATTACCTGTAATTCTCGACTAAGTTCTGCAGCACTTGCCTTCACATAACACACGAGATTAAAGAGAAGTCTTTTGTGTATTCATGAAAAATATCTTTAAAGCCTTCATTTTCTACTCTCAATTTGAAGTTTAAAATGTAGCTGGTCTTAATAAAGCATGACGTGGTTAATGAATTAGCTAAGAGACATGGCATTGGAAGCCTACAAATACACCAATTTAGGCAGCTTTTGCTAATACTTACAAAACATAATGACTAACTGCCACTGCAGGAGAAGGAAAAATAAAGACATCCAGCTCTACAACCCTACAATGTAGCTGTAAAGAGAGCACAGTGTTCATTCTTAAATGCCACCATTCCAAAAAATACTCCAGAAGACAGCACAAGGCAAATTTTTCCTATAAAACTCTTCTGGGTACTAGTACATTCCAAAGGAAAGCACAAGCCAATGCAATGTAAACTCCTTCCTAGACCATCTCTAAATAAATACCATTTAAATAATATTTTGATTCATTCACTTGCAAAGAATCAAATACTGGTGTTTTTTGCATTTCAACATACACTCTTTCCCCATCTAAAAACAGATTAAAGCTGCTATTAAAACAGTCAATAAGGTATGAGTAAAGTATTTCAAATTAAGACCTGAAGGATCAGTTTAAATAGGGACCAGCTAAATTTCACAGCAACAAGCATTTTCTACAAAATAAAATTCATTGCAGCACAGGTGAAGAAAAGATGCAAAGACTGCTCACAGTGGGAAACAGAATGGGAAACAGAAACTTAATATTTTTAACAGTGCTCTTTACTTAAGCTAAAGATGATAAACTGCATATAATATATGCTATTGCATCAATCACATTACCAGAAACTATGGAAGTGCTATAATCTTTTTACCACCTCTAATATTATACTGATTTTATTTTAACGCCCAACAAAAACAAAAAGCAAACAAACAAAAAACCCAAAGAAATCCCACACACAAACAAACACAATACAGAGAACAGATCAGCCTTGTCAGTTCCAGCCTTTTTCCTCTCAGACCCCCATTACAATTTCTGCATTTATAATGAGCCCATGTCCCAGCAGAACAAATCATCTGCCACAGTCAATCCCCGGCAGCCTCCATGCATCCTTTAGTCATTTTCCTACTCACCTGGTGAAATCTTGTTTTTGCTAGGCCAGTACAGATTAGAGACAGGGACTTGTAGTGCCAGCTTTGCTTAAGTTATTTCACACAGCAAAGAACTTCTTACCTAAACTGAAGTGGCCACTGGCAGAGCAGCCCAGATGGAAGAAAAGCCAAGTGTTCCAAAATAGCTACTGTTGAAATTACTTCAGACTACAGGGGAACAGAGAGCTTGAAGAGACTGATTCTGTTCCTTTTTTGCCATTATTAACTTTTGATCTTGTGAAGTAAAGACTCACTTCACTTGTCTCATATAAGTGAATTTTAGAACCACAAGCAAGCTGATATATGGGCAAGCAGTAACCTTTGGAAGGACAAGTAGCATCTTTTGTTATATTTTCTGATATCATTTGAGAAAGTCCATCTAGCAGGGTTTACCCTCCTGATGGAAGGAACTCTGAGACCAGGTTTTTGAAACTTACTTCTAGTAAGAAAAGTCTTATCTCAGTTCCTCAGCATGTGCTATCTAAAGCATTCAAATGAAATGCATTCTTTTCTTCCTATAGGGAGGAAAAAAATTTACCCAGAAAAAGCCCCAACAGAAACAGTCTTCATTACACCCCAAATACAGGCAGGAAACCTATCCTCCAACACAAGTCTTAGCTACTTATGCTACAGAGATGCATACATGAAATATCACCATACAAAAGCAGGAAGGCTTAGAAGAGGAAGCAAGGTGAATGTTACCACTTGAACTAAAATATCCAGTGGGATGCACCACATGTGAGAAGCTGTCCTATGTCATGTACCCTAGATGAGCATAGTACAAAAAGACCAAGAAAAATGTAATTTATCCCCTCATGCTTGTGAAATGTGTTTGTAAGCCTTCAAAATCAACCTTCCTTAAAAATTTAAAACCTTCTTTCTACACATTGTCCAAAGTGTTAAAAAAAAAACCTAACACACACATACAAAACACCACTCCCTAATAATAATAGGGTCAAAATAATAGGGTCCAAAAAATAATGAAGAATTTCCTGTCCTTACAAGAACAGGAACTACTATGTCAACAAAATTCAAACTGATGTTCCATCAATCATCTGCCTTATCTATCTTCTGGATTGTATACTTAAGGGTGTGAGTACTAAAGCATCCCAAGGCCTTTTGAACAGACCTTTTGAAACTTTAAAGCATGGTTTTTATGAGGACAAATACCTTTAAGAAAATTTTTTCTCAAGCAGTTTTTGATTTAAGAGTTAAGATCTTAAGGCCAAGCTCTGAACTGTTCAGAGGTAGGAACAAGCCATAGGAAAATGTAAGGCAATGGGAGACCTGGTACTTCCTAACACTTCCCCTATGTCCACAAAAGCAAGTTTGATGGGGGGAAAGACTTGTGGAATTAATTTCTGGGAAGCAACCTTCTCTGCAGCAGCTGTCCAAGAAATCCAACATATGAGAAACATGTGCAAGTGTAATTCTGTTCCTGGGAATCCCACAGACCACCACACAGAAACTCAAATGGAGAAAGGCTTCAATTTAAGGGGAGTCTGGCACAAAATACAAGAAACCACCAATCAAAGAAAGAAGAAAATGCCAACAACAAAACCTGTGTCATTCCTACCAAGGAAAAGAACTAAAAATGTTCACCATGACAAATCCACTCCTCCGACACAGGGAGGTCAGGCAGCCGCTCTCACTTGCAGCAGGCTCCAGTACAGATGGCTCCTACATAGGAGAATGCCTGAAGAGCACATGAAGACAGATCTGCTGCCCTGCTCTCAATCTGCTATGTCCATCCAACATGAGAGGTGACAGGGGAACAGAGAAGATAGTTCTGCACTTTGAAGTCTTTTCCTTAAAAATTAAACTGGCCCCTGACTTTTTGTAATGTATTCACATACTCAACTTGGAAGAAAACAACTCAAACCCAAGCCAACGTCAACGATCTAGAACATGAGGTTTATCTTTCAACATGTTTTATCTGTGGTAACAAAGCAAGGAGGCTTAGGTTTATGGATACACTTTTCCTTCAAATGCCTATTTCCTCACAGGTATTTACTTATTTCTGTGCTTGCACAAAGAATCCAGCTCCAATTCTAATCAGTACCTGACATTTTATTTTAGAATCTATATGTGCGTGAAAATTCATTTTTTCTACAGTGCTATACATAAAAAATAGAACAGACCACTAAAACAGAAGCTTTATAATGTATTCTGCAGAAAGCACTTTGTACATCCAAAAAAGAAGAAAAGGAAAAAAAATCAGGATACCATCAGCAAACATTCCTCTTTCAAAAATCCAATATAACCAGCAGTAGAGTCTCAAAAGAGTGGGAGACATTAGGGGAAACATAAACAGCAGTTTGTCTGTCATAACATAATAGCAGCCAAAACCAGGGCCTGAATGAGATAACTCTTTTTTGGTTTTGCACAGCAACTATGAAATTAAGGAACTGTCACAACCCAATCGTCTCCTCCTGAAAAGAGAGCTCTAAGTGGTAAGACAGTGTTCCCTCAACTCCTGTCTGACCATCTCAGGGTTACTTCAGCCTGAACTGTGCTCGAGAGGTGGTACACCAAGTCCCCTCACAGCCAAGGCTCTCCACACCACAGTAAGGAGACAAGACTGAAGACTGCATTAGGCTTTCCCTCTTTTTAACCAAGGCAGCAGACAGCTGCGTTCTCAAAAAACACTTAAGTGTTTGGGAGATGCAGCAGAGTCAAACTGACTTAATTCTCCAAAAATTAAGGATTGTATGGATGTATTTTCATACAGTCTTTTGTAGAGACTTCTCCATTTCAGAACCAAAAGTCATTTTTTAATTTAGTTTGATGAACTTCAGGTTTTAACCTACAAATATATACCAAAACAGCTACTTCTGAAAATAATTATCAAGTTCCCCATGACAAGCTTGAATTGTACCACTACAAACGCCATTAGAACTGCAAACATTTAAATAAATCCATGTACTAAGCTTTCAAATTACACATAAAAATATAGTCACTAAGATACTTGTGTATTAATGCTCAATTAACCCAATGAATATTGATTCAATAATCAAATAATTCATAGATGAAAAATGGAATTCTGCTAGAAATATGACAGGCAGTTCTTTGAAACTTGTCTTTAAATAGCCTCCATTTTTCTGCAGTTCATAGCAACCATAAGTGGTCCTCAAATGTACTCAACTACTGTTGTGTTACAACGGATATTATGAGGGTTTCATAAAAAAACATGATGGGTGCCATTATCAACAGAAATTAACATTAACTCCCTTAAATTAACTCAAAACTCACTGACCCCTTACTGAAGGGTACAATGTTTTTATACAGGTTTTGGTGCAGGTGTTATTTGACACATCTGACAACTGTTACTATCAACTGAATTTAATTTTGTGATTATAGGCAGTTTCTTATTGCATGAGAAGGTGCTAGAATAGCAATCAGAAAAAATGGGTTTTGAGGAAATTTCAAAAACTATTTAAAACTGGCGTCAATCTGTAGGGGAATTTAAAAGCCACTTAGCTGCCTTCTAACAAAAGAATTGATGATGGATCCAAAAATGGATTGATGATCAATGATCATGTGCGACATTCTCAGGAAAAATAAACACAGGAGTAATGCCATATATTCTATCTAAGGGCACTGAGTTATCATCAACTCCAGGAAGTATCACCTCCTTTATATACAACCCAAACAGTTCAAAGAATTACATGCAGATCTTCCTAACAAAATCAAAGGGGCATATACCTTGAGGAGTTCTCCCAGGACTCTCCTCCAAGCAATATTTAATTTTCTTCTTTTTTTTCTTTAATAAAATGCCACGTAATTAACTTATACTGGCACAGTGAATAGTGACAGAGCAGTATCTCTCCTGTTCATGCTTGGCCACTTCTCTTGGTTTTCCCCTCTCACATCACTTAACGGACCATAATTTCTCTGAAATTATGAAATCATCATTTAACCAATACACAGAATAATTTAAATATGTGCTGAGAATCACTCTGAATCCAACAAACACTAATGGCAATTAGGTGATCCCTTTAACTATGGGGTCCATGACTTAAGTTACAAATACTACTTCTACTCTGTATGTTTTCCAAAATTACTCTACAGATGAAATGTGTAACAAGATTCAAGACTAATATACAGCTTATACAATATTACTTTTTAAGTGCTGTTTTAATGGCTACAACTCCTTCTGTGGTAGGTCAAAATGTCCTAATAGGCAGGTATATGTAACAAAAAGCCACCCACCATGACCAGAAAAAACAATCTATCCCACAACAGTAAGGATGGATGGTAATTCTTACACTTTCTAGAACCTGAAGTGTGTGCATTACTGGGATGAGAAACGAAGTTATGAAAATACAGGAAAATATAAAAAAAATTAACAGTCAAAATGCAGAACTTCTAATCATAAGAGATCCTAAAAAGAACTGAATCAAAATAGAGAAGAGCAGTTCTTGAACATGAGCACATGCATTTTCCATTGGTGTCTGCACTTAGAACCCATCTAGGCAACAACCACACAGCTGCCCACAAAAACTGGCACACCACTACATGGGACGAATATCTGAAGGTTTGCGAAGACAGAAACGGGACAGAAGTGGGATAAAATCCAGACAAGCTGAATATAAAATCAGGAATATTCTCATCAAGACAAATGAATCACTTCGTTCTCTGAACTGGCAAGTTCTCAATGTTATTTTTAATAAAAAAAAAAAAACAAAACAACAACCAAAAAAAAAAAAAAACCAAACCAAACCAACCAAAACACAACCCAAACCCCACACAGAACAAAACCCCCATCAAATATATGTCCCACCATAAATCCACTGAACTCACAATACCAAATACTATCAGAACGGTCCTCATTTCTATCCAGTAGAAGCCCTTTTCCGTAACTTCCAGCAAAGACACTGCACTTCCAAATATTTTTCCTGGGAAGTACTGTCTTAAAGTATACATAATAGATGAAGCTTGTGGTCACCTGCAAGTTTCAGTTTTCCCTCAGAGAGAACGTGCCTTTTATAAAGGCTAGGCATCAAAATTATCAAACTCAAGTGTTTTACTTCTCCAGACAAAACACAAACACTGACAAACCATGTCGAAAACCTTGGACTTAAAATATCTGTCGTTGTCTCCAAAACAGTTTCTCTTTTTCACACTAAGTCGTCATTCAGGAATCCACACATTCTGCCCATGAGCAAGCTAAAATTTACTCAAACAAGTACAGTTTTAACTTAGTTTCGAAAAGGCACATTCAAACGCTACTTAAACACTAACTTTGTAAGACCTGGAAAACAATCAAAAGGTAAGGAAACCGCCAAGTTTACTACGAACAGAGAGCTACACGGCAAGAAAAAAAAAACATCATTAAAGACACACTGCATAGAAAAAAAACATCACTACACAAAAATACAGAATAAGTACTAAATAAAGTACAACCATACTACCCCTCTGTTAACTACAACGTATACCTGGTCGAGAAAGAACATTTTTAAACCTGGCAGGAAACACCTATTGTTTATCACGAACAAGAACTACATTTGTCGAGTGTAAGATGACCGTAGTTTGGAATGTGGGATCCAGTTACACCCCAAAGGGACAGCGAAATGTCAGTTTTAGAGTTTTAGGACAGGGATTTCGCATATAAAGGGAATAGCACCCCAGCGCAGGCAGCTGCCCGCCCTTCCCGAGCGGCCACCTGCCAGCAGCACGGGAGGGCAGGGCGGGATCCCCTCCGGCACGTGCCCACGCCTCGGGAAAGGCATTCGGAATGAAGAAAGAAAAAAAAAAAAAAAAAAAAAAAAAAAAAAGGAAAGGGAGAAACTCCGGCTCCTTCCCGCGCAGCCTCAGCCTGCCCAGCGGCCAGCGGCACAGGCAGGGCTGCGCGGCCCGAGGAGGCCGGCGGGGACGCGGCGCCCAGCGCCGGGGATGAGCTGCGGGGCGAGTTACCTCATGCTGTAGGCACCGGCTCCCAGCTCCTGCCCGATGCCCGAGAGGCTGGCGTCGAAGTCGTGCACCAACCCGGACTCGATCACTTCATCCATCTTCAACACCCACGCCATGTTCCGCCGGCCCCGCCGCGCTCCCGCCGCGGGAGGAGCCGGACGGGGCGGAGCCGCTCGGCACCGGCGCCGCCGGGGAGGCGGTGCCGGGCAGGCGAGGGGGCTGGAGGAGAGGGGGGGAGAGGGGGGGGGAAAAGCACGTGCGGGGCGGGGGGACAGGGGCGACTCCGCGCTCAGCCCCGGGGGGGCCCTTTCCTCGAGGCGCGACCAGGGCGCGGGGTCGCTCTCAGCATCCTGCGCCCGCCCGGCCGCCGCGGGGCGCTGGGGACCGGGCGGCCGCCGCCTCCTCCTCCGACCGGACACTGCCCAGCGCCGCCGCCGCCGCTTCTGCCGCCGCCCGAGCTCCGACCCAGCCCAGCGGCGCCGCCCGCCGCATTATTCGCCGGGGGGAGGCTGCGGCGGCAGCAGCAGCAGCAGCACCGCGAACGCCCGCCGGGGAGGAGCCGCCGCCGCCGCCGCCGGAGGTCACGGCGCCCCGGGGGCCCGCGCCCGCCGCTCCGGCGCGTCCCGCAGCGCCGCCGCCGCCGCTCACGACAACATGGCGGCGGCTTCCACCCCCGAGCGCCTGCCGGGGCGGTGCCTGCCCGCGATCGGCGCCGCCGATTGGCTGGGCCCCGCCGGGTGGTCCAATCAGGGGCAGGCGCGGAGGGGTGCGGGAGGAAGCCCGGCCAATGAGGAGGCACTTCCTCACGCCAGGTGACGTCAGCGAGACGGGCGCGAGCGATCTCTGCGCTCCTCCCCAGGCCCGCGGCATGGCGGGAGCGCGCCCCGGAAGCGGCGGCGGCCGGAGGCGGAGGGGTGGGAGCGGGAAGTGGCGGCGGGTCGCGCGGGCCGCCGGGAATGGCGGCTGCCTGCGCCCCCGCCGGGCCGCGCGGGCCTCGTTCGCTCCCCAGTGACCTCCCGCGCGGTGACTGCCCTAAGCAGCCGGGTTCGGTGTAAGGTGTCCATTCCCATGGCTGAGGAGCCTGGAACGACATAAGCTTTAAGGCCCGTTCCCAACCCAAACCGTTGCATGGTCGCTTTTCCCAGAGAATACCGAGGAGCCTTCCCAGAAAAACACCCAAACCCCACAGAATCACTGAATGTTCTGAGTTGGAAGGGATCCTCGAGGAACACAAGGTTCAGGTTGGAAGGGACCATGCTGGGTCATCCGGTCCAACCTCCCTGCTGAGGCAGGGTCATCCTGGAGCACACGGCACAGGATTGCATCCAGATGGTTCTTGAATATCTCCAGTGAGGGAGACTGCACAGACTCTCTGGGTAATCTGTTCCAGTGCTCGGTCACCCGCCCAGTGAAGAAGTTCTTCCTCATATTCAGGTGGAACTCGCTGTGCATCAGTTCCTGCCCACTGTCTTTCTCATCCTATTGCTTGGCTCCACCACGAGCCTGGCTCTGTCCTCTTGACACCCTCCCTTCAGATAGTGATAGATATTGATGAGGGCCCCTCTCTACTGTCAAAAAAAATACCCTTAATACTTAACAATTCCGAGAATACTTATTAAATTTTATGAGACATTTAATTAAAATGTTAGGTCTGGAGAACAAACTACAGAACAGTATTAAGACTGTAAAATGTATTTTGATCCTATAATAACATGCTTTTAGTACAATTGCACAAGTTTTGCAAAAGATAAAGGCAGGAAGGCCCTAAGTTAATGGTTAACAGAATACTAGCTGTTGTTCAAAATGTGCATATAGCATCCTCAAAGATAAAGAGAGGTACACAGACCATGATTTATGATCTTTAAAGGCAATTTGTAAGTTAAAATGACTGCCATCTTCTCAAGAAAAAAAAAAAAGTCCTGTGTTTTCCTTGCTGTAATTGCTCTAAGAGTTCTCTGCCTGTCTGGGCAGAGATGAACAGTTCATCTGCATATAAGGGGAAGCTTAGAAAAAGTGAAATGTATTAAGAAGGCAAGGGCGCATGGACAAGCCACTAATATAGGCACTAGCTACCATGTTACAGCTTTTAGTGACAAGAATTGAAATCACCACTGGCAAGATTTCTTTTTTACGCATGACAAGATGACAACAATACCCAGGCAGCAGAAATAACATGAAATGCCATTTTTGTAAGTTTTACAAAAGAAGGTTTGTGGGAAACTAAAAGTATTGCACTTTCTACTTCTGACAGATAAGTCAGGATCTAAGACCAGAGAGGCCACATACAGTATGATTTATGCATAGCAAAACTGGTTTCTCTGCTTACTAGACCTATGCTAACATAGCTACATAGCAGTTACGAGATCATAAATTGGTGATTTTTTATATTGGGAATTGTTTTCTTGTGACATAAATTCCAAGCACTCCTGAGGGTATACAGTGAAACCCATCCTCTTGCATTTCAGTCTTTAAAAGTTGGGTGTAGCTTGTCTGTGATAAACCAAGTGACTGCTAGTATTTCTGAAGATGTTATCTTTAACTATTTTAGGACACAAAATGCCCCTTTTTTTGTTAAAATGTGAATATTAAAGGGAAGGTATTTTTTCTTTAGCATTATTTGTATCCCTGGCTCATTCACAACAAGTTTTTTGTAGAGGTGTGCATTGTTTGGTTGTTGCTGTTTTTAAAGTACAGGCTTGTGATGTGTTTCTTTGGGGCAGGTTCCTTGATCAGTGCCATTTCTCAGATCCTCAGCTGAGGATCAGCAATGCACACAAATTGCTTCTGAGCAGGCCAGATCCACAAGTCTAACCTGTTACAGACGACACTGCCTGTGGCCCTGCCATTCCACTTCTGCAGACCCAGTGACTGGAATTGGAGACATGATATAATGGAGAGAAAGTGCAGGCAGTGGAAGTCTGATTTTTGTCAATATATCTGCAAAAGAAGCATTCCAAGTACAGTTCTGCTGGGATGTGGGTATCCTGGGACATTCCTTTCTCCGTCTGCTTAGCACTGTTCCTGGCTAGCATCCTCCCCCAAGGTTGATTGCTTCTCTATCAATCTTACTGATGTCCAGATGTGGGACTGAGGTGTGGTGTTTCACTAAAGGTGAACTGAGGACAGAGCCAAGCTACTCAATGATTAAGACCAGACTGAAGCCTCATGCCTGAACTGGTTTGTGTTCTTTCTCCTCAAGGTAGTCGACCTTGAGGGGCAATTTCATTTGAGATCAGCTCCTATATACAGCCCATAATTGATGGAAGGGTCCCCCCCTACGCTGTATTTCAATATCAAAACACAAATGCAGGCTGCCATCCAAACCTAAAGGCAGCTGCTCAAAAGTGTGTGGGAAGAGCAACTTCAGAGGGACTCAAATGGCAGATTTTTAGATAAGGGTGGGAAAATAGAAGCAAATATAGGGAGCAAAGGCGAGGAAAGGAAAGGCAAGGACATGGTAAAAACAGACCCTGAGAAAAACTGTGAGGGGACCAACCTCCTCGTGGCTGAACAGAAGCTGAAGAAGGGAAGACTGGAGGAGGGGAGTGGACACCCTCACTTTCCCCTGTGGCTTGCTTCCGTTTGTGCTGGAGCCGTGCATGTCACTTGTAAACAAGGTTGCGTCAGGGAACTCGAGCACCTGTCCTTCATTTCTGCTTTATTGCTTGAGTCAATAGAAACATTGCTGTGTTTGCTGTCTATTTGTGTTAGCCAATCTAAATTCCAAATCACTCTCACCTTTGTACTGAGAAACTCCACTGCAGTTTCATTAGTTTCATACTTTGGAACCCAAATACAGCCTCAATTCCTTTGGGTTTATTTTTGGTTGGTTTGTTTGTTTTAAAATCTAAAACTTAACACATTTCTAATAAAAACATGTTACTCAACAATTCTGCAGGAGAACGAGTAATGCTGTGGTGCAGCAATGGCTGTAAGGCTACCAATACAGAAAGAGCCACATCAAGGTAAATTATTAAACACTGTCATGTTTATGTACATTGTATTTAGCCAAAAAGTAATAAGCTAATGTTTAATACAAAGAGTGAACCACATTAGAAATTGAAACTTAATTAACATCAAGATTATCTGGAATCTATGTGCCTAGCTCTTGTCAAAGCACAATCATTTTTAATTATAAGAAAATTTGAATACTGTACACAAATGATATTTCAATCATGCAGAGGTGAAGTAGGTTTGTAGCTCACAGGAATATGCTGATTCAATAAGCTGTATATTGCATGAGAATTTCAGTGCAAAGCATTTAGCCTGCACTGATATGAGAAGCAGCCCAAAACCCTGGTCCTGCAGATCAACTGAGCTCCAGCAAATAATCACAGTAGATGAGAGACATCAAGGTATTTCTAAGTCTGTATTATTACCTATAAACAGTTTTATCTACAGACTGCAAATGTAATTAAAAAAACCCAACCAACCAAACCAAACACATATGTGAAGATCATGTTAAGTAACAAAACATTCCTAACACTATTAGCAGCATGCACATACAGTGACATGGCTTGTGAAAATTGTAGGGCTACAGCAAAGTAAACCTTGACTCTACTGCTCTAATTAATTTCAAATCACCGGCTCTATTTGAAGGCTTCAACTCATGGATTAGCAAAGATTGCACATACAGTCTGCATTATTGTGTATTATAGCATAATAATAATAATAATTATTATGATGATGATTAAAAGTCACCCCCATTCTTCACTTACCGCAGGTAGCTGTTGTTACTGGTGGCATACTGGTGGTGGTGATAATGTTCAGGCTGACTGTGCCAAAAAAGCATTTTGGGGTGAGGTGAAGCATTGTGTTCAGCTAAGAGATGGTCACTGCAGTGATGGGAGATAGGAAAGAGAAAACAAATATGCAAATTCAGATTACACTTGCAGTTGGGTTGCTCTCAGGCCTTTACATTCAGCTGCTGCCAGCAAGTTGTCCCTCCCTCCAGAAGAGGCAGGTAGCTGATGGCTTTGGCTGCTCCCCACATGCTTTTCTGCTCCCCAGACTCGCTGTGCTGCTGCTGCTGCCCAGCTGCAGGGCTTTTCTACTACCAATCTGACATAAGTGCAGCTCGGCATCCCTGTTTCTCTCCTCCTGTCCCCCCACACTGTCCTAGAGCGTCACCAAGCAAACCCTGTGTTACAGAGCCAGGGAAAGAGCTGTTTCACTGCACTTGGCCTCAGAGAGGCATCCAGCTCCCTCTTCACACATTCCAGAGAGACCTTGAACACTGTAATCTGCATAGGCATGACTGAATGCAGAGAAAATGAAAAAAAAGGTGGAATACACAAAGACCTCTCTAAGGGAGAAAGATGCCTTCTCCGTAGTGTTTAGACTGCAGCCTTTTTGCTGTTCATTTCATTCTGGTGGCAGGCAGACTGCAGCCTTATAGTTACCTTCTTGCTGTGAACCAAGATTAAAGAAAAACCCCAACCCAACAATGAAAACACTGTCAAATTGCAGGAAAAATATTTACTCCAACACCAACCCAACACCACTCCTCAGACACACACTTTAGGGAAAAATATATTCAGATGCAAACCAGCTGCTTGGTGCACTCAGTGCCATTTGTTTGCTGGAATTTGCAGCCAGGATTGCAGTATCAATTTTAAAACACATAAAGTAGTACAGGTTGAGCCTGCAAAGACCTTGACACTCAGAAGTAATAGGAGGCACACATCCAAAATCCTCATCTGAAAATAGTTACCTGCAGAGGGCACCCATTCTGCTTGAAATAGGAAGGACTACTGACAAAAAGTAGTAGTTCATTGGTGGCTTTGTTATTTTGGGGTTTTTTATAATATTAGTTCATTCTATAAAAAGATACTTTCAAAAGGTATTACAATATTGTGGCAACACACAAGCTATAAAAATCAGAACATCAGAAGCAAGACTCTGGAGAAAAAAAAGAATTATTTAATATTAAAATGATAATAATATGTGGCAGCCAAGAAAGCTTCAAATAAACATAATTGGTTGGGGATTTTTTAACAGCGTCTCAGACTGTTCTCCCTTAATTTACTCTATTCATTTAACATCAGACAACGCAAACAAAAAGCAAAGACCAGAATCATAGAATGGCTTGAGTTGGAAGGGATCTCAGAGATCACATAGTTCCAACCCCCCTGCCATGGGCAGCGACACCTTTCACTGGACCTGGTTGTTCAAAGTCCCATAAAACCTGATCTTGAAAACCTCCAGGAATGAGGCAGCCACAATTTCCCTAAGCAACCTGTTCCAGCGTCTCACTACTCTCACAGCAAAGAATATCTTTCTAATATCTAATCTAAACCTACTCTCAGTTTGAATCCATTCCCCCTTGTCCTGTCACTACATACTTAAATGTCTCTCTCTTTCTTGCGGGCTCCCTTCAGGTACTGGAAGGCTGCAATAAGGTAACCCTTAAGCCATCTCTTTTCCAGACTGAACAAACCCAATTCTCTCAGCCTTTCCTCACAGGAGAGCTGCTCCGTCCCTCTAATCATCTTCTGGTCTCCTCTGGACTCGCTTTACCAGGTCCATGTCCTTCCTGTGCTGGGGAACACAGAGCTGGATGCAGCTCTCCACGTGGGGTCTCACCAGAGTGGAGTAAAGAGGCAGAATCATCTCCCAAACATATAATAATACAGAATAATAGTAAAGGAACTGTATATGTAGGATGATAAACAAACATCCACAGGTGACGTTGCCCAGGAAAGCAGACAAGAATTGGGATTACTGTTTTAGTGAGTCTGAGAGATTATTCTCCTCCAAGTGCCACATAAGTACCTTGAGGAGGGCTGTTATTACACAGATCTGCTTGTGTACACAAACTGATCTTTGGTGCAGCAAGGATGAGAACTCGATGAGTCTTTTCAAGGTTAGTTGTTCCTCTTACATGTCTCTGTAACAACAGACTTGTAACAAGCATTCTCACAGATGTAAAGGGCTGCATGTGTCTCAGTGATCGCTGTTGTATTTTTTTAATAATTATTTTGATTTCAGTGACTGTAGGAAAAGAATATATATCCTGGTATCCAGTACTGGTAAGTTGTAAAATAATACTACTCTGTCTTCAGCCCTAGATTTTGGCAAAGGAGTTAAATGCATGCAGCACATCTATTTGGAAGCTCCATTTCCATATGCACTTATTATTCTCAAGAAGAGAACTACACATCCCACAAAACACTTTCACAACCTTTCCTTAGGGTTTACATGAACTTCACATATGGAGGGCAGCCATGTTTTGTTCTGACTTGTGTTTCTGTCAAATGGAAAGGGTAATACCACAGATTCCCTTTCACTTGAAGAGCTCTACCACAAAATGGCTCCCACCTCTCTATGCATATCCCACAGAGCTCATGTGGCTTTAAATTGCCCAACACTTTTTCCCCTCTCCAAACTAGCCTGTTGCTTTTGACAGATACTCATTTGTCAGAATGCAAATGAGAAGGAACACTGCAATTTTGATTAGTCTTTTTTTGTGAAGTCCAAGAGATAACTTGGGAGCAAAAGTATTTGAGACCTGTTTTTTATCTTTAGCATAGACTTGGTTCCTAGCCCTTTTAGAATTAATTTTGACATTTTAAAGTAACATAAACACCATATATCAGGGTTGCAGACTTGTTCTTAATATCAAGACACACAATTTGTTGTCACTGAAAATAACCACCCCAGGGGAGCCCAGGCAAGCAGCCCATTTAGCTACTGGTCTGGGTTCAGCCCATGTATTCTGAATGCAGATAATGAGCAAGAGCTTTAGTTCTCCAATTTCAGTTCTCTGTCATTAGCTTGCCCAGCTGTTACCAGAGCTTTGACTCTCATGACCACAACAGAAGGCTGTAATAAAACACAGGAGCATCACAGCAAATGTGCCCATTCAGTCTCTTACCTTCTTTTAATTCTTCAAATACTACCCTTATGTGGACAAGTGAGTAATTGATAATATCCAAAAAACCACTGCCTCCAAGAGATGGGGTGTTTGTAGGGAGGGCGAAATAATGGCAGCTTTTCTGATCTAAGTACCTGTTTCTTACAAAAGGTAGAAGTCCCAGGGCCTGTGTGACAGGTGTCCCTCACGGTATGCAAACTATTTCATACTTGACAGAATGTGACCACAGAAGCTGCTGCAACAAACCATCCTATCCCACCGTGACCACTGTCCCTGATGGTGTAACAGAACCAAAGCACAACCAGGTCTTGTGGACATCTATGCAAAAGCACTGTGAAGGAGGAAATCTTGCCGGTTTTTTCCCCTCCAAGGGTTGACCTGATGATTATCAATCAGAGATGCTTTGAGTTCCTTGTATGGAATATAGTAGACAGAACATGTAGAAAAAAGTTATTATTCTAACTAATTATTATTCAAAATAATTCAGTATTTCTTTTCTTTTTCCTATTCAGAGTCTTGTGTTTTGACTGATCTCTTGTTGTGAACAGTATATAGGTACAGCTTCAAGTACACTGTAACTCCATTTTTAAAATCAGGATAAACTTCCCAAGTTACGTCTAAATCTGCTATTTTGCCTTGTGAAACACTCTATATTCCCCACACCCACACCTGCTGCCCTTGACTAACCTCTAGACATAAAGGTATGTGGTTACATGGTCCTTCAAGTTTGGGGACAAATAAGGTGAGTTTTTTACCTTGTACTGTTTATTGTTAAGGAGCTATTTTTTTCTTGCTTTATGATCTGCCCAGTAAGCACACAGATCTCAGCAAAGGAGCACTGTATACACAAACAACAAGACATTATTTATTTAAAACATCTCTTGCTCTAAGGCTTGTGTATGGCATACAAAGTCCAACCTGAAATTTAAGGTGGGGAGTCTCATGTTTTGCTAATGGGTGGATATGCACTGAAGTTAAGTACTTTGGCATATAGTACCTGATAACTTTATTGGATTTTTTTCCCATGAGCTGCATGCAAAATGATGAAGTCTCCTAAGGCATCACTCAACTTGCTAATCTTTTTTATAGTGATCAGACTCCTCATATAATTTTTCTGATTGCCCTTCTGAGAACTACAACAAATGACCTTAAATACTGGCATTATAACCAGTTATATATGAGCAAATGTCATCTTTGCTCTTTGCTTTCACCAAGTAAAAATTGTTCTACAGACAATACATGAACAACTTAATCAGGCACAATATAAGACACTGTAAATTCACTATCTATTCTGAAAATTTTGTTTAGTGGAAGTTTTTGCTGTCCAGTGATTTTTGTTGTGCTTAAAATACTAGTTTTCCAGTTTAAAGTCAGAAGAAAGTTTTCTATTTATGCAGAAGCAATTCCTACATATTTCATGCCTAAAACAGAGTTAAGGAAAGTATTCTTATTTTGGTGCATCCTATTTGGTTTTTGGACTCTTTTTGGTTGCACAGCATTTGCTGCCTAATGCAGGGTGGCTTGGATGGGCATAATACATCTCTATAAAAGGTGCTTACATTTCTAGCCCTTCTATTTTTGAGTACACAACTTCTCTGTCTCTCCTATACACCTTGTTAGTGGGAGTGTATTCCCTCCTACTACAGTGAACTTAAACAATGCTGGGTCACAGCCACAAGCAGGAATAACTTCTGCATGTGATCCATCACTGCAATGACCTGCAGTTTTCCACACACCTCCTGACACATTAAGGGCTGACCCAGCCCAGGTCTTTAGCTGTGTCTGGTCATCTGAAGGTGGCAGAAGTGCAGGGTTACTGCTAACAGACTGAGAACAGCAATGCACTGTGTCTGTGGAGTGCAGCAGAGGGTGAGCAGCAATGCCCTCACATGCTCTCCATGTCCACTTGCCAACTTTAATCTGGATTCTTGGATGATTTTAGGTGTTATAATTTGGGCCTGTTGAATACTGAAGTACTGCAGGGACTGCTGCATTTACCAGCCCTTCTTCTGTGATACAGAAGTCTCGAGAAGCATGTCTGCCAACAAAAATAAAGGGGAAATAGGAAAACCCACAACAAACATTTTTAGTAGAACTCCCAAGTTCCAGTAGAAATTTTAGGACACTGCCAGCATAGAGACAAGGCAACACATCACAGGATATCTGACCAGAACTCTCCTTGATGCGTAACACTGCCGAGTGTGCTAAATGTTTCAACAGCTCCTTCTGATCATATCGATCAAATACATCAGATATGCAGCAGACCTTGTACTTGGACTTGCTTCAGTGTCTCCTTGATATGAGTGAGGCACTTGGAGAAGTAACTTTGTATGTAAAGGAGAAATATGGATTACTTCCAATGCTCAAGTGTTGGGTTACAAAAACCATAGATTTGACTGCTTCTGAAGAATGCAGCAGGATATACTCCTTTCCTCATGGGGTCTGTCCCCTTTTATCAAAGTCTCCATTGCAAGGAATTCCTGGTCTGTAGTTTATTCCTCCATAGTCATATTCCTAACACTACCTTCTTCTCAATATCAGGATGCAGTAAGTTGCTGAGGTATGAACTGAGGAATAAGTGCCTTATTGATTTCACACCTTACAAGATGGAGCATGGCAAGTATTACCTTTGCTTTGTTCTGTTTCATCTCCTGCCTTTTAAGGAAGACCATGACCTACAAAGAAACCTACGACATGGAGATTATAGGCATTGAGATTTCCACAGTATCAGTGGCCAGATAATATTTTGATTTAACCCATTACATCATACCTTAATCTAAACTTAAGCTAGCAGGTTTTTAAAATGGTGGCAAAGGGTGGAGTCCATTTTATTTTTAGACAACTCAGAAGTCTGTAAAGGTGGACAAGTTCAAGTAGTTGTTATTCTACTCTTCTCTGCTTGGTAGCCTAAAATCAGTATTTGGACTCCCAGACTGCTGTGGCATTGTAGGCTGCCCGACACAGAAAAAAGAACTTGGTTATTTCTCACTCCTAAAGGACTGACTCCCTTTCACTTGAGGCTCTGAGGCAGCTTTGGTACCTACCAAGTCTAACATCTTCTAGCACTGGGATGGCTTGGGTTTGCAAATAAAGTCCTCCAACATCAATGTTTTCCTCTCAATTCCCAAAGCAGAAAGCAAGACATTGTGTATTCCAAGAAAATTCCCTTCCTAAAAACTTTACAAATCAAAAAGAGGCTTTAAGGTTTGTCAGAACATTAGCTGCAACATACAAGGGCTTAAATTAAGTATATACACCATGTCTTTCTCCTCTTATTTTACCGTAACCGTGCATTTTTCACCTCCTAACAGTGCAAAAATCTTCTTACACGGCTCAAGCAGTGGCTAATTAATAGATTTCTGAGAAAAGGCAGCCTCCGACAGTACCAGCTATTCAAGTGAGCTTAAGCTGGCACTTTCTGAACAATCAGGTAATATCCAATTTATATTTCTTCTCTAGGGCAGGTATAGGCTATATAAATGGTGATGCATGAAAATTCCTTAGGGAAAGCAGGTAATTTTGTCTTGGAAAAGTATTTCAATTGATTAGTTGGCTAGCATGGTCATAGCTGTCATCACAAAGATCAAAACCGGCATCAAAAAGCTCAGAAATTCTTTAGATGAGATACAACCATCTGTAGAGGTATTTACTATACTGTAAAAATGTTTTATCTGCATCAGTTTAAGTTGTGCTGAAAGGACACAAAGTAAAAGGCCAGAAGTTACTATTTTTCCAGATTAGAGGATTTGTAATTGTACACTGTTAGGTACATTTCAAATTTATTATTTCTGACTAGTATATAAATTAATTAAGGGTTTTAAAACATGCTGATCTGCAATTTTAAATGGAACACACATCCATTCCCCTACAGGCTTGCACTTGAGCTGTTTATTTAAGCTGTAATCAAGAGTTTTTTCATCTTCCCTGGTATTTTCGTATGAGCTGTATGTGCTCAGGTTAAACACAGTGCTAAGAAACAGGTGTATTTCCTCCCCCACCACCACCCCCCACCACAGATTGACCTTCTGAGCCCAGGACAGACATTTGTTCATTCTCTGGCACAGGTTTGTGAGCCCTTGGTGTTGCTGGAGGACCAGTCTGAGATGATTCCAGACAAATCAGATTGGGGAACATATTAGAGAAGCTCCCACAAAGGTATTCTGTTGGCTCTGCCACAGGCAGGGATTAATAGATGGTGAGGGAATACCTAAACCAGTCCAGCTGACTTTTGAGAATATCTGTCTACTGCATAACTTAAATCTACATAATTGTTTTTAACTGCTACAGGTGTTCCTTGGACAGACAGGCACTGCTTTTGAATTTATCCACACATAAGGTTATCAGAACCATCTCCAGTACAGTCTGTAATATGTTTACACAGGTCCAAAGATCAGCACTGGTGGACAATATCATGACCTAGGTAAGAAAGGATACTGAAAAAGGAAAACTTGTAAAACTGTGATGCCCAAGATCAAGTTCAGTTACCTTTTCACCTCCTATGTGATATCAATAGAAGTGGATATCAAACATTTAGACGCACATATGTTCCTTTTTCCACCGAAGAAGTATTTTCCATGTTTCACCATCCAGAAGTTTTTCCAATCTTACTCCCTCAAAGTATTTCCACTAGGATCACTTATATTTATACATCAAAAGCGATAGTATCTTTGAATTAAATAGAAATCACACAGTATTCAGAAGTGCTTGCAAATTTCTTAGTAAATACACTTACTATCCTAAAATCCCATCAGCAAATGAAGAAACTTCTTTGACTGGGATAATCCAAGCTGCACAGCTTGGAAACTCTGAGCTCTTAAAGTACACTAGAACATAGAAACATAAAGAAAAACATAGAAAAAGAGTAAGTGAAGTTAGATTTTTTTGCCAGACCAGCAGAGTTAGTTCTTCAAACTTCCCACATTTTTGAAAATCTTCTGTGTTTTAACAAAAAAGAAGAAAACATATATAAATTATGAAACAAATCTTTAAAGTACATACATTTAATGATTTGGAAAATTCATGTGGGGGAGAATTTGAAGATGTTTTCTTAAGTGAGCTCAATATAAGTATTGACTTTTATCTTACCTGGAAGCAGACTGTAATTGCAAAACTCATCAGTTTAGTCTTTTAATTGGGAGAAAACAACATATTTTGTTCTCCAGATAATCCTCCAGTTCCAAAATGCTTATGCATCCCCATCACATTTATGTTTATTGTTTCTCTGTGTTTGTGAAGTCCCAACCTAACACAGTGCAAGTTACCACAGCCAGTGGAACCATTCTCACTTGCCTCCCATTGGGAGTAACTGTAGCGTAATTCAACAGATTTATTTCTTAAAATTATTTTCTCTTTTATGATTGTTTTCAAAGGGACAATGGCACATTCAGCATTTGAATTTCTCTGCTGAAAATTCACTGTGAGCAGTTTAGGCCTGCATTCTCAATAGAATTTTGTTTGTGACTTAAATGTTTATACATGGATAGAAACCATTAAGAATATGTAAGTGTTTCAGGATCCAGATGTTTGTTCCTTTTGCTCTGTGACTCAGACCGCAAATAATAAACACAACTCAATCTGTTCCAACCTTTATCTTCAAAAACAAACAAGCAAGCCAACTCAGGAAAATTTACATGATCAGCTCTCCTTTCAATTTACATTTATTATCCCAACTTCCTTGCTAAGACTTCATCTGAACATAATGTGTTACTCGAATTTCTTTAAAGCAAATGACATCCAAGTCTGAGACATTCACAATATTCATTTCCCATCCTGGATTCTGCATGTAGCTTTTCTTCTCCTTCCTCTTTTTTGAAGCCCAAACCCAACCTTTAAGAATTAAATTTCAGTATTCAAATGACTGCAATGACCTATCTTCACAGGATATTAAAAGGAACATATAGAAACTCTGTCTGAAAGAACAGCAACTTATAACTGTCCTATTTTTGCTATCTTTATGCTAATCCATTAGAGAAACCACCTCCAGCAGGAACATAAGGCATGACTAATCATTTCTTCAATTTAACTGAGCTATTATCTACTTATAATATAGGAAATGAAGGCAAAAAGCAATGCAGTGAATCTGATCAACTGGCTGCTGTGGAAATAATTTTCTTTTGAAATTCTTACATTCTGATGTGTTCATGTAATATGAATGGATTCTACCTGTTTACAAAGATAGCAAACCAATCTCTGCTGGAAACATAACTAGTCTATCATAAGTAAAATATTCATTTAAATATATTGCATTGAGATTTTTAATACATGGGATATCTTCACTTGAAACATTTAAAGACTGCTTAAAAGCAAAACTGATGAACAAACTTTGGGAAAATATCTTCCTCCCCCCTACCTGGAGCAAAATTTTTCAGTCATATAGGGAATAAAAACTGTATCTTTTGTTTACATGTAAAAAAACTAGGTTTCATACAGAATATATACTGTATGGTTCAATAACTTATATTTTCAGTAGGAAATAGCATCTTCAAAAAGATGACAAGTAACAGCCATTTTGCAATGGTTCTCTGAAAATAAATATTACCTATACAAAATGCAGGAATAATGTACAGGGCTATTAAGCTTAGAATTAATGCAATTTTTTTGAAGTGACCTTTTGTATAATTAAAATGTAAAAACTACAAGACTGCAGACTGAAAAATATTTTTAAATATTAAAAAAATAAAATGTAAATGATGTATAATGTATAAATAAATGAAATAATAAGCAAAAAAATCTGCCTAGATGAAGGAAACTGTGTTCATAAAGATTCTATTCAATTTTTTTAAAAACTGTCTAATATACCTATATTCACAGCATGTTCTCAAATGCCAAGTCAGATTTAGTAACAAAACTATATAAAGAAACATCATTTGGATGCACAAAACATGAAGATTTATCTTAATCTTTTTTAACCAATGCTGTATGAATCACATTTCTAATTTTTCTTATAGCATGTGATCAAATAAAACAGAAAAAACAGAATGTATACATTGCTAATCTTTTATGTAATGTTATGTACATTTTATTGCCAGTATATGCACAATGGTAAGCATAGAACTATAAATACACAATGTAATTAAACAGTAGAAAACAACAAGGATGTTACATGTAACAAAGGAAGAAGGAGGAGATACTATTTTCTTCATGTAGCTGCTAAAAAGGGCTAGCGACAAGTTATGACAGTTTTGGGTTTAAGTCTTTACATATATTTCTACAACTTTTCCTCCAAATAAATCTCTGCAATGGCATTGCTTCTTTAATAACCACATCTTAGCTCTTTCTATTGTATTCACTTCAAACTAAAGTAAAAACAACCTTTCATGTTAACTACAAGCATCTGACTTAATATTTTATTCAGTTTTGCTTTTCAGGGTTCCTAGCAGGTAAAGTGTGTGAGTAGTTTCTTATGATATTTGGCTGCAATGTTGAAGAATAGAGTTTTAAATAGACATTAAGTGATAATTTGGAAAAAAAATAAAGATTTTTCTGTAGATAGTTCTTCTAATGGGTGCTATATGCAGCAGCTCAGTCAAAAAAATTAGTCACCCTGAAGAGGTAGAGAGAATTTTAGCCTAGCACAGATCATCATCCTTGGCACCACTATTTTCTCTCTTATCAGGATACACTTTCTACAACAAGACAAAATCACAGTCAAAGGGAAAATAATGTCAGGGAAAAAAAGTTCCACTATTCCTGGGAAGGGCACTGCTTCATCCCATTTCTCAGTTAGCTTGCTGCTTATATAAAAAAAAAAAAGGAGAGAAAAGGAAAAAAAAAAGGAAAAAACAACATTTAGGGACACATTTACTTATCTTTGTTCTCTTTCCATTATCAACTTCATAAATACAAAGAACCATTTATTCACAATATACTAACTCTTTTTCAAAAATGGAAAAACAAACCCTTGGAACATTTCCACACCTTAATCCAGATGGGTCTTGAGGATGCTATTCAAGAAAACCATGCAAATAATTTGGTGCAGCTTTTCCTACTCATCCAAAATATATCATTTTCTTTAAATTAAAAGGTGGCGAGATCCATAGCATTTGTGACTATTCCCCCCTCCCCCCATTTAAATTCAATGCAGAAAATCTTGGTGCTTTTCAGAAGGTAAGGAATAAATAGTTTTCTGCACTGCTGTCTTAAGATCCCATGTGAGTTACAATACAAGACTACTTGTTCCAGCAATTAGGTTGAGAGGAAACATTCTAGTGATAAAGATAAATACATACTGAGCATGCTTGGGCAGAGCACTCCATTCTGAAGCATCCTGCTTGAAGAACGGAAGGTGACAAGGATGGTTCACGTCCATCAAGTGACCATGAACTCTGCTGCTCACCAGCAGGCTGCCACACTGTCACCAGCTCGGCAGTGCTGCCCTGGCAGGGCTGTCTCCCACATTAAGAGGTACTGGTTGTACCAGTCCTCTGCTGTGCACACTAAATTCTTATTTATGCAACAAACATACAACCAATGAACAATATCACTGTGACAGAACTGGATCAATCCAGCTTTCTTTTTATAGGCATATTTCTCAATCTCCAGAATATCCCAAACAAGCTGTAAATAAAATGATGAACCACCAGCACAGTGAACAAGTCTCACTGCAGTTCAGACTAGTTCAGCCTTGTTTCACATCACTTCTTGTTTCTAGCGAAGGACATGATATTCAAACAAAACAGCAATAAAAAAAGTAATGTTATCTGCAGATGAAGAAAAGCAACAGAATTTATATTTTAACTTCTGAAGCTTAAAGCACACCTTTTTAATTAGCATTAAAAAAATCTTTTTTTTTTAATACAGTAACACTGGCAAAAGTTAATGGGAAGACACAATGGATTATGAACAGGGTAACTGATGGATAAGATTATTTTTAAATTTTATTCTGCTTTGATCAACAGATCAAAAAACAGTTAATACTGTTTTTCCTTAGATTTGGAATAATTCTATTGCAACAGTCGCATGCAGGCTGAGGACAGCCACTGGTTAAAGAAAAAAAAATAAACAAAACCCCAAACAAAAGAAAAATAACAAAAGAAAGGGAAAAAAAAAAAAGAAAAAAAGAAAAAAGTTCCAGAAGTTGCAAGTAAGGAATTTGCTTTCACTGAAGAGGGCCTTGCCCTTGCTTAGGAGACCTGGTTAACTCTTGTCAGCTTCATTAGCTTTGTCCAGACATATCTGCTGCTGTATCCCCTGCTCCAGAGCCTGTTTGTGCACGTTTGATGTAAAGGTTCAATAATTTCATCTGCAAATTTAAGCCAGAAATTAACTCTGTTTAGTATTTGCAAACTGTACAGTCTGACTACAGGAATGGTACAACAAAATAGACATTAATCCTTTTTCTTTTCCCTAAAAGCAAAATTGTACTTTACACATTTATTCAAAAGGAACATACATGCCAATGAAAACATCAAATACAAGTAAAATTTGTCAGTAAAAACTGCTCAAGCTTCTCTAAGGATGTAAAGAATATGATATAAAGTAGCTAGATTAAGATAGATGGAGTATTTTCCTCCAATTATAATGCTTTTCTAAATATAGTAGTGGTTTGGGTTTCTTTATCTTTTAAGTTACTGCTGAGGTTTAAGCCTCTAGTCAGAGTTGCTGATGCTGGTATTTACTGAAGATTCCAATATTGTCTAGAGTCACTTTAAATACAATCACAGACACAAAATTAATTGTCCTGTTTTACTCCCAAGGACAATGAGATTCACAACTAAAATATAGGTGTTAACATGCAAAAAGCTGCATGAAAAAGATGTCAATGAAGTCATAAATATCCTGAAACAAAAAGGACCACAGACTGGTTCTTATTATTTCAAATTAGAGGTATTGGAAAGACTGGCGAAAGCAAAATAACAAGGAGGAAGAATAAATGAAACTGGTGTATGTAACATGCTTGTACTATGTTCCTTGTTTTTCAATCAGGACTTGCATGAAAACAAAGACAAGAAACACTGATAGGAAAACCCTGCTGAATACAGCAATTATCACTGCTACCAGCATACAAGGAACTGACTGCATCAAAAAGATGTAAGAAACACAGCTTAGTAATTATGTTTATGCAACACTTTGCACACTTGCATAAAAAAGACCTGTGGACTCTCAGTTTTGAATATTTTACAGCAAAGCTGTATTAATACAACCGATAGTCTCTTTCAAGCATACGCTTCTTTGAAATTTTCTGGCAACAGCAACCAAAATGCAAACTCACAGATGCAATTATGAGCCAAGATTTCTTTAAACGGTATCTTCTACTTACTTTACTGCCAGTGAGTTGACTGAGATGTGGTTTTAGTTCATCACCAATTACTGCATGAATGGCTACAAGGCAGAAAACACATGCCTTACGAACACTGCTCTCTGAATTATCATAACCCTAGAAAGCAATAAAATTCAACTTAATACCTTATCAGTTAATGATTAAAAGCCCCTGAAAGCTATTTACTGTAATAAATACATTGAAGTCTATGGTAAATTAATGCCAGCGTAGCCCAACAAAGCATTCCAATGAAAAAACAAACACACAAATACAGAGCATGCAGTTAAAAAGCAGGCTGCATAATAATAACCGTTGACAATCATTTTCCAGAATGAATTTAGAACCCACACAGTCCTGTTCATAAGTTACACTGAAAACAGAGCTCTGCCATGCAACAGGTGAGCACATAAGAGAACTTTTCTAGATTATAGAGGTATTTACTTAAAGCAAAAGACCATTCATAATTTAAGAGCTTTCTGACTCTGAATGAAGAACTCTCTTAACAGCTAAAGACACTTTTGTTAACCCCCATCTCATTCTTCAATGATTTTTGGTTTTTTTGCCATTTTTCAATCACTCCATGCCTGGCTGTCTTCACTGAGACTCCCTTCCCAGAGGGCCCCTTCTCTGCTTCTACTTCCCTGCAGATCTATGACTGGATCACACTCATTAAAGACAGAAATCTGCAGACTGCAGCTGCCAACTCTAAAGAGTCTTGATCAGTGAAGGAAATGAATGTATTCTGGCTCTCAATATGATAAAAATGTGGTAAAAATTTCAGTTTTAAAGACAAAGGAAGAGAAAACTTGGATATTCTTCTCATTTTATTTAACTTTATAAAACTGCTTCTTTCCTCTTGCCTTCCAAAAGCCCCAGCTGATAAAAACCTACAATTATACACAAATAAAACATGGACAATTCCACATCAAGTTATGTAACTTGGAAAAAGGTACAAACATCAAAGAACTATCTTAGAACTGAAGTATCTACCAAGCTTACCGATAACCAGGACTTTATAGCCTACTGACTGAGATTTCCTGAGTCCTAATCATGATTATAATTTAGCTCCCTGCTAATCAAAGAGATTGTTCCCACTATTGAAAGTATTTTGGCCATCAACAATCAGACAAGTGAAATCCTTCATAAGAACCAAGTGGCACTATTTTTATAAAGTCTCTGCAATTTGTGTGTATACAGTTTCTTTTTATTAGTCTGTTTTGTTTCTTCTTTCTTCTCTCCTTACCTGTATTAGACCTGGCACAATCTCTGGTAAAAGCTGAGTAAGGGTTTCTTTAGATACTCTTTCTATAACTTTTGTCTGCATTTTGATTGCAGCCAGATTAATGGGGTAATCTGCAGTTTGGATAATTGGACAGAGAACTTTGATGCACTGATCTGGGCTAATGGAAGTGGCCAGCATGGAAGCAGCTTCTTCAGCAGATCTCACCACCTATTGAAAGAAAAAGACACAGAAAAGTGATTTATATTAGACTCTTACTCTGTGGTCTGCTTTCTGATAATAATGGTCTTGAGCATAAAAATTTTCTATCAAGACCTCTGCAATATTATAGAAATATGTAAAGAGTCCAGCTGTTGGACATTATTTCCTGAAAACACAATTCTTCCCTACATTCTGTAGCCACTATGCCCTTGGCAATACATGTATCAGTTTTGCAAACCTGCTTGTTTAATAGGATCTGAAATTTCTGTATTCTGCATACCCTCCAACTACATATTGAAATATCACCACCTTTGTAAACCTGTAATTTCTTGTGTTGTCATTTGTTATTGCTTGTTAGGTAAGAGATCACTGATAAAACATGCTTTCACATTAATTTCAAAGGTATGTTTAATGACATGCCTAGATTTGCTAATTGTAGAAGCCAATCAAGCTGTTTTTCTTCCCCTATAATTTTGAAAGAATCTGCAATTAGAGGGTGCTTTAATCCTGAAGAATATGCAGAACAAGCAGAACAAGAATAATTAGGTAGAACTTCAACAGGTACACTACCTCAAAACACAATGGCACCACAGAGAAAATTAACATCTGATCTTCACATTGGTGCTGTGGTGGCATCTGCCGTCTAAGAAGGGGAGCCACTCTACAGAATGAGTGGTACATAGTGATGTACAAAAACCCTTCAAAATTTTCTCTCCATCCTTTACTCTCTTACTCCTAACACATGAAATGATGAGAGAGAAAAAAACACAGGAACAGAGAAAGAAAAATGGGGATATGACACTGTAATAAATACAGTGTATGAAACAAATCCAGAGAGCACAGGGAAAAGAGAAACGAGTATCAAACGAGTGATAAAGTCATGGGATGGGAGGAATTACAGTCGACTTCAAAGCCTGAAATTCCACAGTAAATTCCACAAAGTGCCCTTGCATGGGCAAGATGTACTCATTTAGTAATAAACATGGATTCCTTCCACATCATCAGTGACACTGATGTCAGAAGCTGAATATTGGGTTCGTTGTTTTATCTGTGTTTCTTATATTTACATGCATTGCCCTTTATTGTGTATACAGGCATAAAAATAAGTCTAAACAAGGTTACATTTACCCTTCTCCTGAATCCCCTCACTACTCCTGGCACAAGCACCTTCCCCACTGACACATTCCTGTGCATTTTCCCTTAACATCATTCAAAGCCATGCTCTCAAATGGAGCAGTATGGAAGGGGTTGACAATTCCTTGTCTTGTTTAGTCTCATCTCTCAACCATAAATCTCACTGAAATCCAAAAGCTTGTTTTAGCTCTCTAGGAGACTTATATTCAGCTTAAGATGCCAAACAAAGAAAATGCACCTTTCAGTTATTCCTTGAAGAGCCATGGTGACGCACTGTTGGTTACATGGTCCTGTGGGATGGCACCCAAGGCAAATGTTGTTAAGGATGATATTAACCATTCAAGAGCTTTTAGAACTGCAGGTTTTTTTTTCTTGCATACCCATGTTAACTAATAACATCATTGTTATTGAACATAAAATATTATGTATGCTCATTACTAAAAAAAAAAAAAAACCTTCCTCAGCAAGAACTGATTATTTCACATTTTCTGGACACCTCTTTCATTTTGTAATAATTTTATAATAACAGAACCTTAAATAAAATAACGGATTACTGACCTCCTTATGAGGATCCTTATGTGCTTCTAAAGTCTTCATGATTGTGAGCTCTGCATAATTCTTAAACCTTGCTGGCTGGTTTCTTAGAATTTCTCTTAGAACTTTCAGTGCCAAAGCTCTAATTGCATGCTAAAGATTCAATATTAAATTAGTTATGCATCTTTAAACAGACATATGCTTTTAACATTTGTTCAGCTGCTGGAAAAGTCTTTAATAATGGAAAAATATCTGATTATGCTTTGCGCACATACACAGTCTCAATCTAGCGTTAACAAATAAAAGTAGGAAAAAAAATCTCTTCAATCTCTCTTTTTGCAGAAAATTCAGGTGACATATCATAAGCACACTACTGAATTATTTTGACTTATCTACGGTACCCAGAAGTTAAGTTGCAAACACAAGGGCTGATAAAACCATCATGCAAATACATTTTTTACTTTTTCTTTATACAATTATTTTAAAACACAAGTACTAGTGTCTTTTTGATCCTCAGTAATTTCAGAAACATGGCCTTTGTAGACAACTATTACACAGAACTCAGTCTCTTCACAACAACCATTACTGTATTTTAGAAATAAATTTTTAAATGCTTTGCCACACATCATGTTTTGATATTCCAGATTCATTCAGGGGCTATAAACAGATAAGCTTTGAATCTCAGTGCAAAAATGTTTCATTCAATCTAACATGTCAGAATCCACAAACAGGAATCCTGAAGAAGTTAAGTATCACTGATGCTCTTTTCACCATCAGAGGAATTTGACTTCATGGCATTTTTGTTATTTCCACATTTCTTTTGGTTTTCCACTGCTAATTGGAATTTGTGCCCTTTCTACAACTCATACAGATGTCAAAGGTACTGAAAGTAAGCCATGTACTTTGTTAGCATTCTTAACTGGATGTTTCTGAATTTACCTCTTTATCTCCAAGCGTTTCAAGCAGCAGAAGTAGTATTGTTTTGAAGTGCTCATCCCAAACACCAAAAGACTCTTCCTGAGTTAACTTCATGAGCTCATACAGGGCAGCCTTTCTTTCTTCAACTCTCTCATTATGGTTTGATAACTCTTTCAGTAGCTCTGCAACCAGATCAGAATGGTCCATGGGAGGCTCTGTCAAAAGAGAATGCACAAACACAGTTACTGCAAATAATAATAGTGGCTTCTGTACAACTAAAGGATTTTTTCTAGTATGACTTGCTCGTTTTTTAGCATGCTTTTGTTTTTTTCCCCACATTTGCCTGCAAGAATTGCAGTTTGGCTACTACATTTTCAGTGCAGCCAACATTGCTGAACAAGCTTACAATCCCTCCCAAACCGCTACAATGACACAGCAAAAGCTCCCTTGCAGGCTAGTCTACTGCAGGAGTTTTTAGGCTTGCAGTACCACTAAGTACTGTGCATCCTTTTAAATCTGATCTATACAAGAAGGGCCATCCTTCCCATATGATCCTTCCATTCAAGATGAAAAAATTTCTTTTCTCTGTTAGTATTGTTTAGACTTTTGTAAGCCATGATTCCACAATAGCTAGGTTGCTAAAACAAATGGGGGGGAAAAAGTACAACAATAGCTCTTGGTATGAAAGAGCTGAAATAAAGGCAAACCAGGGCTATTAGTCCCATAGATCCCAAATCAATTCATTAAGAGATGGCTCTGGATTTTAGTTTTGATTAGAGATGACTCCATGATAAAGGAAAACACATTATTAATATAACCTGTATTTGTAAACACTGGACTGCAAACAGAGTGATCTGCAAACAGTCAAGAAACCTAACTATGGTCTTAATGAAAACTTGAGTATTGAGTATCTTTATTCCATCATCAAGACCCATTTAGCCTTTAAGAAAGAGATGTATATAGCTTCCATCTTTGCACTGAAACATTTGGATAAATTATCAGAAAGAAGCCTTTTCCTAAGGCAAAAATTTGGAAGTTCTGGCATACAATGCAAATGCTTTGCACCTTTCCTGAAATGACTGCATGTATTAACTAATGCATGAAATGCATCCTCCATAACAAATTAATTATATCATACACTAAGAAACCACAGCCCTTGATCATCTTGTATTACAATATTCAGTACTGTAACTTACAAATGCTGTACAAAGCACTTGTACAAAGAAAACAGTAAAAGCTGAATACCACAGAATTAAATATCTTAATATCACACATCAGCTACTGTAAAAATCATGCTGGTTTTGAAACCCACATTCCTATTTGCATTCTGTTTTGCATTAATAAACAGGAGCACCAGCACCTGAAAGCAAACTACAAACACTTCTGCTGCCTCTGTATTAATGCATGATTAATGTTTGACTAAAGGACAGACTGAAATTGCATTAGGTGACTTATTATGTAAAGCAGATGAGCAGAATGGACAGTCATTTTTACTGAAACAAGATTATTACTTTTACTGACAGTACTATTATACTTGTTCTACCAAACTGTAAGGATTATAGCTATAGCAAATCCAGTTTCAGGGAATGCATATTGACACTTCATTAGCAAAACTACTCATATCTGTTTAAATTGCAGTATCATCTTAAATGTATGGACAGAAGGGTTAAAGATAGGGGAAGGTGATAGCTATATCCATGAAGGAATAAAGGGAGGAAAGAAGCTCCAGTAGTGCACTACATAACTGAAAAACATGAAGATAATCAAGAGGGATGTGCCTTTTCAGCTTGCTTTTTCCATTCCTTTGTATGACTTAGCACCCAGTATTTAATTTCCAAACATTCTCCAGATAAGACTTCAGAAGCATAAAAGAAGTGATGTTTGAAGTCTACTCTCAAAATTTCTTTTTCAGAAAGGAAAGAAAACACAAATGAAGAGGAGCAGACACAACTCCTTCATTTGAATGAATTAAAATATGCATTAGAGAGATAAATAATTGATGAAGAACAGCTCTTCCCAAACCAATCAAATAATATCCTTTTGACAGGATAAATAGTGTAGGGGTTAAAAGGGAACATGTAGTTATGTCCTGAATTTAGTAAAGATTTTCCTACTGTCATTCACAGCATCTTAATATAAAAGCTATGCAAACATGATGGCCAAAAAAGCAAACAAAGCAAGTTTGCTTTGTCACTTGCAGGGTGACTGGATTATAAATGGCTTTCTATTAATCCAGGAAGATATGAGTGATGTCCTTGCTTGGATGTGTGTAGAGCCTGGCTCTACTGGATGGATTTGTTAGTGCTAGCAAAGGAATGTGGAGCAAATTTAGAAAATCTGTAGATGACATCACTTTAGGAGCAATCACAAATGATCTGAAGAACAGAGTAAGAACTGAAAATTATGTTACATCAAAGGAATGGTCTGAAAGAAAAAAGATGCCAAGTGTAAGGTGAAACACAGAAGCAGAAATCTTAAGCCCATGTACAAAGTGGGAGGTAAAAAGGAAGATGCTTGGAAAGTGCAATCCATGGAAGTAAGTTGAAATAAATAAGCTGCTTTGGAGAAAAACACTATTTTTCAAACAGAGACTGTGAACTACATTTAAGTCTGGAAGTGACTTGGAAAGCCAGGTTTCCCTATGCTTCAGATAAAGAGCATTTCCCTTGGGGGAAAAAAAAAAGTGCAATTGGTTGGAAGATTTAGGCTGTTACTCTGAAAACCTTTTTATGTAAGAGAAGCAAAACACTCAAATATGACTCATGCGATGTACACTATGGCATCTCCTCCACTGAAAATTTTCAACTTGACAGACAACCAGACAAACCATCTGTAGAATACACGTTCCTGCCCCAGTGATGTTGACAGGACTGTATGAGCAGCTAAGATTTTCCCATGTAGCCTTGTATTTCCGCATCTTTCTGTCAGCAATGCATAACACGACAGCTGGGAATCCAGTACTAAAGAAATTTTGTGTCAGGAACAAGCAGCAATTCTGTGGAGTTTCCAAAAACTGATAACTAATGTCAAACTAGCCCTTCAGGTATATGGGGAAAGCATGTAACTTGCAACAGAGGAGTTGTAGGCACATGGTATTTTGCCAAGTGGATCTTTTGCCGAGTTTCTGTATATAATTCAAGATGAAATTCTTAAAGTAACACACAAATGACAGAATGTACATGATAAAACTAAATACTAAGGGAAAGCAACACAGGAATGAAAGCAAGTACTACATCAAGACCCATTAAAGAGCGGACCTAAATTTTCCAACCAGGACAAACTTCTACCGGATAGGGATGCCTCACTTCAGCCAGTCATGAGTTGCTACAAAACTGGATCATGCTGGCATAGCACAAACTGCATCTGCTTTAATGCAATACCCAAAAATCAGCTGTCAAAAGGTAGGAGGCTTCTCCCATGTAAAACAAGATCCCTTAATACAGAATCTTGAATATAACCTGGCTCTGTATGTGGATGGCAAAGCTATTGAATTATTAATATGTACATGACATGATTTGTAAAACTGTCCTTTTCCCTCCATCATCTTCAGAAGATAATATCTGGCTATACTATATGCTTCTTCATGATATGTAAGAAAAACAAAGAAAAATGCACCATACTTGGATTTGATTTTGATTTAATGCAAACTTAAAGCCAACTCATAGAATAGGTGAATAAAACACCATGTCAAAAAGTAACTTTGTTTTTCAACAGTTTCTATAATACATCTTTTGCAGAATGACAAAAGCAGAAACAGGCAGAAGGGAGATAATTAGTTTGTCCCTTGTTATTAAGAAAGCCTTTACTTAAAAACTTGATCTATAACTGAACAACAGTGAATAGCAGATTATGAGAACCACTGACTATTTATTAAAATAATGGTGGCAGTGGTACTTTGGAACCTTCTTAACATAGAGATATAAAAAAATTACCTAAGGATATATGGAGAAATATCATAAATATGCTCTGGAAGCCTACAAAACAGCAACCCATGTTCCTACATTTACGTGGGCTAGATGAACCACCTTCCCGGTATAAAGCTGGTTTGTTTTCTTTCATTTAAGAATGTTTAGTCAATAGAAAATGCCAATGCCATGTTTCAAATACAAATATATTACTAACAAAATACTTGATCTTTCACCTACTTCCCAAACCTGTTTGATCCAGTTTTACTTCCTTGCTGTAAATCTTTTCTCCACCCTCCTGGCTTTAAATTTCTATCATGTAAAAATCTGGGAAGTAAATTTATACTGGTAATACTGATAGAAGATGTGCTACCAGAAGTATACAACACAGTTCAGCATTTCCTTCATTTTTACCCTTAGTCTCTACAAATACCAGGTAATCCAACAATGTAACTCAAAGAGATGACTAACAAATAAACTAATTCAAAATACAGCATTTGTAAAAACCTCTCAAAGAGGTGATACATATATTTCTAAAAATAACTTCAGAAACAGAAGTCCAAGATAGAAAATATCATTTTTCATCTAGCACAGAATGTAATCTGAATCTTACCATCAGGAAACTGCTCTGCATCATCATCAAACATGGCTTCTTTCAAAGCAGATTTATTAAATGCACTGATACCATCAGAATAATTGTATGGGTTGTAATCTCGTGAGCGTGGTGAGGAGTGGGGAGGCATCGTGTTGAGTAATGAAGTTTTGTTATCCAGAGCTGTTCGACCTGTATCGCTCACACCACTTCCTGCTCGCATGTCCACTATTCCCGAAGCACTGCAAATCTGCAGGAGAGGAAGTGTCACATGAACACGTGAAATACACTCTTACACCTTTCCATTAACTACACCACTAATTCATTTATGTACCAAAAACTTACAAATTTCAAAATGCTTGGAATTTTCAAACTAGCCTTCAAATAAGAAGTCTTCGTTCCCTAAATGTTGCTTTCCTCAAAAAAACCCCAAAACAAACAAGCAAAAAAAAAGCCAGAAAAAAAGGAAAAGTGTATGTTGTAAAAACAAAAAAAAAATCATAAACCAGAACTAGCTGTATTTTATCTTACAATTCTGATACAGAGTAATTAAAAATGTCTTTAAGCATATATATATGTGGCAAGTTCAACAAATCTTACAGCCAAAGTTCCACAGAAACAGGAGCCTGAAATACTGCATCTTAACAGCCCACAGATTGTGTACAAAATAAAACAAAACATTCAGAAACACATGTATTAGGATACAAACTTCTCAAAAAAATAATTTCAGCTGTTTTGCAAGATTGCTGATTTCAAAACTGCTAACATGTTAAACACACAGTCATTGCTACATAAAATCAGCATTTACGTTTTCAAAATGCTGTTCAAGACTGGGAACATATTTTTCTAAAGCTCTTAAGTAATTCAGGAGAAATGTCCAATTTAGGAAGAATATAAACCTCCTGAAACAGATGCTTTCTTATCTGTAATCAATCAGACACTAGCTTAGTTTGCTGATACCAGCATGGACTGAGTTTAAATACTCACCGAATCACCATCATCTTTTTTAGCATCTCGTTTTACAGGCTCATTCATATCTTCCTGACTACGAAAACTGAAATTCTGAATGGCTTCAGTGACTCCACGAAGAGAGCTGTAAATATCTTCAGAATTCATGTTTTCAGTGTCATAGTCAAATGCACTGTGGGCCATGGAGAAGGACATAGGAAATAAGATGAATTTATTTTGTGATCTGTACTTTTAAATCACATTAGCAGGCAACTACAGAGACTCAGGAAGTATTACTAAAATTATTACTTTTCTTGAAATACATTAAGAAAATTGTCTCTTCACAATACAAAATTGTATTATGGTATGCCTTAGTACGTGTACTACCTCTGACACAGAAAGCACTGAAAGTAGATAAGGGAAAGACTACATTAGGTAACAGCATCTGCCTGAAGAAAAACTTATTTTGCTCTGTTTTACTCTGAATGTGATACAACTGGAATTTTTACACCATCCTCTTATTCTGAAAGAAGTCCTGAAGCTCCCAAGGAGCACTGATAAAACTCAACAGCAAGTTGATTGGTAAAAACAAAATTACAAAGTCCACTTTGCTGACAACATCATTACTATAAAAAACAGTTGTAAACTATTACTTCTTTAGTGTCCCCAATATTAAATCTGGTTTGATGAACCAGTGTGTTGGTTTTGGCTGGGACAGACTTAACTTTCCTCAGAGCAGCTGGCTGGGGGGCTATGCTTTAGATTTGTGCTGGAAATGGGGTTGTTAACATAGGGCTGTTCTAGTAACAGCTGAGCAGTGCTTACACAGAGCCAAGGCCTATTCTGCTCCTCACACAGCAGCAAGTGGCCCAGGGCTACACAAGGAGCTGGAAGGGGACATGGCTGGAACAGCTGACCCCACTGACAAAGGGATATTCCACACCATATGGCATCACAATCTAAGCATGTATTGCTGAGGGAAGGAGGAAGGAAGGGATGTTTAGAGTCATGGCACTTGAGCTCCCAGGTCACTGCTACAAGTGATAGGGCCGTGCTCTCCTGGGGACAGCTGAACACCTGACCCCCCATAAGAAGTAGCAAATTCACTGTCTGTTGCTTGCACATGCAGCTTTTGCTCTACCTAATTAATTGTCTTCATCTCAGTTTTCTCTTTTATATTCTGATTATCCCCCATATCCCATTATGGGGATATTGAGTGGCTGTATGATGCTTAGGTGTTAACTGGGGTTAAACTATGACATCAGATAACATATTTTAACACTTGTTAAAGAAGCACACTTTGATTTGTTCTCTTGCTAATCCATTTGCATTCCAAGATGGACAGCCCTTTCCCACCTCAGGCCAGCATGTCAGACCCTTCTGGGAGGCTGAGCAGTTTCATTCTATGGAGCAAGAGGGATTATTTCTGAGCATCTGTCATTTTGTGCAAAATTTTGCCCATGCTTTCATTGCTGGGGTTACATCTTTGGACAATGTGTTTTAAGCCTTAGATGTGGAATTGTAACACCACCAGCCTACATTACCTTGGTGACAAAGTGTTCTGTGATGTATTGGTTGGGGAAGTGAGAGGACTCGACCAACTTGCTGGGGAGCGTGGAGTAGGTCTTGTTAAAGGACTTCCCATCGATCCCTGGAGGAGGAGAGGTGAGAAGAGATACTCTAGTAGGACAAAAAACTTCCCTTTTAACTTATTATATTTATTATTATATTTATTTTTCTGGTGCCCAGAAACATTTAAAGAGCTTCAACTAAATTCCTGTGTTGTCCAACCCATTACTAGTAATTTCCATCCTGTGTAACGTTGAAATTAGAAAGTACAAGATAAATTATTCTTAAGAAGCACATCCAAACCTATGAAGTCACTTGGAAGTGACATGGACTTAGAAACTGTAACTGTAGACGAAAAAGAAAACACATTCCATAGAGAGCTACAAAGTAGGCTTCTACATAGTAACTTCAGAAAGAAGAGTAACAGAAGTGGATACCTGACCACTGTTGCCTGTATTCCGGAGATGATTATGGAGAAGCTTTGTGGCTCCATCCTGAAATGTTTTTGGTAAAGCACCCAACAGCATTGTAAACTCTGGAGTGTTGAGTTCAAAAAGGGAAATCAGCACTGACTGTGCAGCCTACAAGAAAAAACACAAACTGAAGACATTAATTAGAGTTTCAAAGTAATTTTATCAGCAAAAGATGCTATAATGAGTGGTAATCACAAAATGTGACTTAAGTCTTGATCAAGCTTGAATAAAGATGTTAACAGATGTGAACAAAAGCAATTCATATTTGCTGGCAAGCTGGAAGTTCTGAGTTTGATAAATTCAGGCACACAACTATCATTGTAACAAGCAGTCTTTCAGAAATATGCTTTTCAACCCCCCTAGCCCCACATCCTTACTAAGAAAAAAAAAAAAAAAAAAAAAAAAAAGAAAGAATTTGCAAAATGGCTTTCAGAGTTTGAGAAGCTGAAAAAATTTAGAGAGAGAAATGAAACACTTCTGGCAGGAGCAAGCATGCGATCCTTTCTACTGAGTTCTGCAAGTGGTAATTAGAGATGGTAACACATTTGCCTAAAAAGGAACAGTTAGCACTGTAGAAATTATAACAAACCCAACCAAACAAGATACCCTAGTGTGGAATGAGACAGTAGTGATCACAGCACTTGATACTCCTCCTCATAACTTACCCTACAGCCAAGCTAGTTAGTTAACCTTGCCTCTGCTTTCTTTAACCTTTCTAAAAGGTAGGCAAATGTAATGGGCAATGAAATTTAGCTGACTACATATTCTGAAGATGAAAACTGTGGAGTAGTTTGTACTGGATGTCACCTCCCATACTCTCAGTTTACTCAATTCATCTTTACCATCATATTCATCCTACAGAATGTTTTAAATATGCTAGGTGTTTTTTTTTTTACTTGAATAAAAAAATCAGCACTCTCTACTGATGAAGCAACACAGTAAATTACACAACAGTTGGAATCCCTCTAGTACAGGAACTGTTGATTGAAAGAATTAAGAAATGTTTGTACAGTTTTATGAAGATTCATTGGATAGTATAACAAATCTGTCAACATAATAACTAAACTAACAAGTGCAAAGGACAGCTGGAGGAAGTTCTCCAGAATTACTTCTTTGTAGCAGAAGACTGTGGTTGTAAGATTAACCAACTGTGTGCAGTTTATACAGCTCACCATCAAGATCTGCCATGCACTGGAGAGAACCAGTGCCTTATGCTAGACAGACTGATAGGCAGCTTGCTTAACCACCAATACACTCCAAGCAAGTAGTTTAGAAAATTATTTTAGACATTTATTTCCCTCCTTTTGCTTCCAGAGCAATGAACTGTAGCGTTTTTAAATTAAAAGTGGAGAGCCAAGGTATGAGCACACATACCTGCACACATCTCTGTATTAAGTTAAACAACAAAAATCCTAGCATGTTAGATTGCCACAAATTATCTTTGCATACTCGTGACTGATCATTTTCTTTAACATTTATTTCCTCAACCCTTTGATAACCTTCCCTTCAAAATGATCACCCTGAATGTCTTCTGCAATCTGTCTGATGTTTCTCTTGCTGTTACCCTTGTCATTTTTAATGGTCAGTCTTTTAATCAAAATTGATACAGAGCAAAACCAAGACAAATTCAGCAGCTGAGCAGAGGTTTGGGAATCTCCACTTTCAGTTTTCTGTCCAGTAAGCCAGTCTCTGCTCCTTAATACTGCGTCTATTTAAGCTGCTATTAAGAGAACACAATAGCCAGTCCAGGATTGTATCAGGATAGAAACTGATACCATCAAGTCTGCCCAAAATGAAGCTCTGCCTATAATATCAAATTGATACTGACTTGCAGAATGTTTTCAGTGCAATTATCTATTTTCTCTCTTTCTTCCTTGCCAAAGAAACCCTGCATTTTAGAGTATTTAGAGGTTTCTCTTCTCCCCAGCATCAGGTCTCTGCTGAGATTTAAATTCACTCACATAGAGATCATCTTAAAAGAGTGAAATAAGGATTAGAAATATTTATTTGGTTTTGCTTTCCTCTTAGAAGATTTCTAAAAATAGATTCAAACTCCTTCCAGAAGCATCCTAATCTTAGAAGAAATCTAAGTTCTGAAACAGAATTCTACCTTCCAGAAAGAAGTCCCATGTCACCAAACTATACTAAAAGTGCCCAATGTGAGACTAATAAACTAAGATTTTTCATAATACTTAGCACTGGAACTGTTTTTGCTAAGGAAAAAAAACAAAACCATTAATTACACAGAAATTCCTTAGAAAAGGCTTTTAATTTAAAGAAATTACACTAAGTTCTATAAAGCTTATTAAACAAAATGAAATTAAAAAGCCTGTGATAGCAGGTTGAGAAGACTGTTATGAGACTTAAACATTTTATACCATCAAAATAACTCTTTTGACTTCTTATTGGCAAAATTTTATTTTCAAGAGTTAAAGGATTTTTGCAGTTTGTTGCCTCAAAGAGCTGTGTTATGGAAATAACAAATGAAATCTGAAAACTTACATAATAAGGGGTTTCAGATGATTAAACTCACTAGTGAGTTTCCATGATTCAGTTACTTATTGACATAAAAATGCTTATTAGAGTTATGAACCATCAGATAAGACAGCTCGCCACGTGCCTCAGTACTAAAACTTCACTGATTCAGAAGATAGTGCTGCTTCAATTCTCCTCCTGTTTTATGATCTTTTATATGTTACTAGAACATGATACCCAGGCAAGAAAAGTCCATTGCATGTAATCTATTACTGTTTTCTCAAACTCATGAAGTTATGCAAGAAGTGAATGACTAAGACATTACCTCCAATATAAAAACTCTCTGGTGGTTTTCTATTATGTATTACAAACATTCTAGATATCAAGAAGTCTTATAAGTTATTTTTATTTTTGTTTTCTTCACATTACAGTTTTTAAGACCGCTCCTACTATTCTTTCCTACATCCCTCCTAAGCAAAGGAAGTTGCTCTTTTCAGAAAAGATGAAGGTGCCAGAACTCAATTTCAAAGTAGCAAAACAAATCTCAACAGATTTTCAAACTGCAGAAATAGACAGAAAAAGAGAGAGAAGAGTCTATGTCTGTGTCATAGACACTTGCACTGAGGAACCATAAAAGGTACAACATTTTTGTAGTGTTGACATGCTAAAAATGGCAGCTACACAGCATGACCTGTAAGCATCAGAACAACAAAACTATTCCATCAAACTGCAAATAAAATTAAAAGATTTTTTGCTTTCTACAAATTGAAGTACTGTTTAGAAGCCCTTTCCAAAGACAGTACTAGTACATTTCTTATAGTTATTTAGTATCCCTGCTGCATCTATGTAGCTCACAAATGTTAATTTTCCCTTCACATCATTATGTGGAAAGGGAAGGTTTGCACTGGAAGTGCAGCATTACAGGAATAAGCCTATGACAATAAGCCTATAACCTTATCAAAGCACTTTCTTTGTCCAAGGTTCAACAGCTATCTACCTACCTGTTGTTAAAAATAAGGACTCTAGAAAATCCAACAGAGATTAGACTGAATTTGCTACCAAATTTACCACTCACTTCTTTTACAAATGTGCTATTTAGTATCACAGGGGGTGGTCTCTGAAGTAATATTAAAACTGTACAAAAAATGGCCACTAAAAAGATTTTAGTACTTGCAATGAAGAATGATAAATTATGAAACAGAATCTCAACATACTAACTTATATAACAATACAACCATAATGGAGAGTTTCAAGATGTTAATTTAAATTTTTTACTTAAATAGTCTTAATTACCTTGAATGCTTTGCAATTCTAAGGACAGGTTACCAAACATACCTTCCTAACATCTGAGCTTTTAGGTTCTGTGGTCCAGGTGATGATTCGAGACACTGCTAACCTAGTTTCACTTGAATTTACAAAATCTCCTGGATCCATCTGTTGCGCAAGAGTTTCTATGTATTTCAGGATTGCAACTTTGACCTGCAAGGAGAAACAGAGTCAGGTGGACAATAAAAATGGTGAGCTGCAAAAACAACTGAGCTCACAGAGTGTTCATTCCCTAAAATAAAGGTTTTTTTTCCAATTAAACTACATGTTTTCAGCATTAATATAATTTTTTTGCAATAAAACAATCTATAAATGGATTTAACATTTGAAGAAGAAAGTTATTCCAGACATTCAAATACTCATAGAAAGCTTACATTTCACTGATAGCAACTAGAAGACATAAATCATTGCATATGCAGAAGCTTACATTTGAAAAAAAAGAAATGAAGAAAAGATTCACTCAGAATTTTGAAGAAAGTTTTTCAAGTGCTAAAATGCAAAATGAACATCATCTGATGAACCAATGATTGCTTCTTACTAGCTCCTACTAGGTAGTTAACACTCATTTTGTTTCACAAAACATCAAGGTTGAGCAGTTACAGTCTCTGGAAATAAGCCACAGGAATCTTCCCACTAAATACTAAAAATGCATGGAATAGAATTTCTAGGAAAGACTTAAGATGGGTCACATGCACACTTTGAATATATTCAGATGATAGAGACATGGATTTACCAGGAGGACAGAAAACCTCCTGAGCTCCCTCATTTATCTGATCATTCTCTTACTCCACAAACTTGTTTTACTCCTGTTTTGTACATCACAGACTACAGCCCCTCTTTGCTTTCTCTAATACTGCACCACTGCACAGTTTTGGGCAAAGGTCTATTACACCTGTGTATGTCTAAAATATTTACTTCCTCAGCTCCTTCTACTTCAGAAATTTGTCACCCAATGTGTCGGTGAAAGTTGTGGACATTTATTTAGACCATCTATCAGGTTTAGCTGCTTTTATTTCCACTAGTAATTACAGAGAACCAAAAATACCTACCAGGAGAGAGAGACCTATGTCCACCATAACCAGAGAGAAAGAGTTCTGGGTGTATTTCTGGTTGCTCATAGCTTGTAGCACAACTGTTCTGAGCAAAGCTATTTAGAAATTTCTCTTGGTCATGAAACTTGCAAGCAATTAAAAACACAAGATACACTGGCACACACAAATGAGGATTAATAATGAATACTTCATTTTCAAAGCAGCTGTTAAAGCTCAACTTCTCTGAAGTTATACCAAGCAGCAGCTGAAGGCTTTCATCTTATGCAGATCGATATCGAAAATGCACACTATTTGCTAGCGATTTTCCAAGGAAAAAACAAGCCATGAACATCTCTGCAGCAAAAAACCTTAGGCCACATGGCTTTCCAAATTCAAAGCAATAGCTGACATTTCTAGATTACGTAGGGAAACCATTGCAACACCACTACCTTCGACTGTTGAGGATTTAAGTAAATCTAATGTAAGACTTGAAAAGGTTGCTGTTAAGGACTGTAACACTTAGAACACCCAGAAATATTTCTCCCAATGAAGAGACTCTGAAGTACTGCATCTGAGACAGCAGGATTATTTAGTGTTTGAACTGCTTCTTGAGGAACTTGCACAGACTTCCGCGAAGATGGAGGCTCTTAGACAGAACAGCACTGAACAGAAAATGAATGCAAGGAGTTCTTACTAATAGAGCTTTTCAGAGTGAGACAGATTCCCAAAGCTAAACTTGACAGCTCTTTTGAAAAAAAGCATTTTTTACTAATTGCTTTTGAGATAATAAATTTTGGAAGAGCTACACCCTTCTGTGGTCAGATATAATGAGCCAGTATTATTACAGATTAAAAAACCCAGGCTGAAGTAAAACTCCATAAAAGCAGCAAATCTACTTTAGAAGTATCTTTGCCAATATTTCCAGTAACTCTGTACAGAGATGAGATTTAGAAATAAAAGGGCTAACGTCTTCAACAATCCATTTAATCATTCAGAGAGAAAAATTTTTGGACTGCAATTAAAGCATGTCCAGAATTCTTACAATGAATATTTGCTGTTAAGTTGAAAGCACTGTCTATGAAGTTGTTCAATACTGTCACTTTCAGACTGCAGCATCCCAGGTGTCTGTCTCTAACTCACTGAATACTTAGGAGTGATTTGCCTGTGCCATTATATAACCAAATGACTAAAATATACACTAAAGATAAATTGCTGTGAATCTGTGTTACTCAGGTTTTTTTAAATCCAGATATATTAATGCTGATTTAGGGTAAAAAAAAAACAAACTTCCAATCAACTGTGGCAAAAACCTTTGTCAACAAATCAGCATTTTCAAAGTAAAGAAGGATTCTGAAACTTGAATTTTGATCACAATGCTTAAATCAACTCCTCACTGAGGCTGAGATGATATGAAACCCAAGAAAAATTAAGTAATGATTGGAAGTGTATTTCAGGACAATATCCATCCTTTGGAAACTGTATGTTTTGCACCTGCAAAAATAAGCTAAATAGATTATATCCCACCTAGGACAATTGACTACTATACCCATCCAAACATATGACCAGCACAGACACATACATCTGGTACCTCTAAACTGTGTTTCAGTAATTCACCACACCTAAGTGTAAAATGACTGCAGAAATATGACAGATATAGCACAGTACACTAAGCTGCATCCTTCATGGATTAGGTCAGTAGAATTCTATCTTCTCTATGGTTGGACTTTTTATTGCCCAGCTATCCAAATCCACCTCTGTGGCCCCTCTAAAAGCTCAAGTTTAACTGTCTGAGACTTAGATGTCTTTCTAAGTGTAAGAATGACAAGGACAGTTTACTCCAAAGGATGATTATTTACTACTATCATGTGAAACCCAGACAAAAAAGTAATTTGTAGAAGGGAATTGTTACACAGCTCAAATTTCTGATCTACCATCCCCTCTTTCTATCTGACCAGCTTTAGGGATGATGAAAATCCCCTTCTCTGACTCCCTAAAAACGAATGCTGTTTCTCAATATTCCTAGAAGAAATACAATGAGATAATAATTTATCAAAGAACAAAAGCTCAAGACTTCAAGAACTGGAGTACTCCTCTAGGATTATTAATTATTCTGTGGGTTTTGATCACATCAATTATTCAACTGATTATATAAATTATTCTATCTGGGTGCACTGAAGATGGGATTTAGGCAAAATACTCAATAATGTGGATATTAAATAGATTCTTCTGATCTGTGGGGAATAAATAACTGTCTGAATCCTGAAGTAGTAGTTACCACATAAAAATGAAGTAGGGGGCAGATTCCACTTTTTTCTGGGAAGAAAGCTTACCTTCTCTTAAATAGTTATATAATTTACTGTCCTAAAAATTCATTCTAAATACTCTTGATTTTGCTTCCAACTATAATATATTACAGTATAGAACTACTGGTGTTCTTCTATGGAGGTAACTTTTATCGACATCTTGATTACAGAATTCTCTCTCAAAATTAGTTTCAGAATGTCTTCCCATCAAGTGTTTCATATTTCTGAATTCCTTCTGGGTCATTTAGGGAATAATCTTGAACTCAGTCCCAAATCAGCCTCGTAGGAGTTCATGTCTTGTTCCAAATCTACACTCTCAGCTTTGAAATGTGCTTGATACACCTTTAACAGCTGTACACTAATGTATGGAAAAAGGAACATCTCAACCATCAAATTCACCTTCCTGGGGAGGAAAACCAAGCAAAATAAAACCAATCTCAATTTGTTCCAAGGATTCATTTAAACAACAAACTGATTTTTACTACCTCATTTGCTGTCTTCAATAAATGACAGCAGTCCCTTTTTAACACAGCTCTACGAAGCAACAGTGGTCAACGTATCAACTGTCCTCAAAAGCTTAAAAATGTAAGCTTTACTGTATTGTAGACAAAAAAGGCATATTCATGTGACTTTAGGTTCAACATAACTCTGGAAAAGTCATACTCTTGTGCAGTATCAAACTGAGTAAAAATATTTCGTGCAGGATAGAGCAGAAGATGCCAGTTATCATATGCTTGTTATTTCCCCATTCCCATCACTTATAAATCTTCTTCAGATTTGATGCATTTGTTCTAAAATCAACACTCTTTGCAACTGCAAATGTACTACAGAATACATTTTTACTTTTCAGATATGCTGGTAGGTCTATGGACTACAGATTCTTGGGTAAAAATGTGTGTAATTATAAAGCTACACACCACTTTCAGAAAAGTAGACTGTACCACAGAAGTAGCTGATTTTTAATATAGTAACTCAAGTTCACAGTAGTATTAGAATAATTTAAAATAACTCAAGGCCTATCAGGCTGAACACAGGAAAATATATATATATATGTATGAACTAGGGAAAAAAGTATGGGAAATCACAAACATAAAATTAGAAAAGACTTGATAGAGTGAGTTTGCATAACCAGCTTGATGTTAGGCAGCCACATTTTTGTTGCTCATTTTTGAGCAACATGTACTGTGCTTTTATTAGATCTCTCTTGCAGCAAACATTTTCATACTAGTGTCATGTTTAAAACTGAGCATCTGCATGCTTAAAATTTCTTGCAAAGGTTAGTAGCAGCATACAATGCATTCAAATAAAAATTATTGATAACACTGTAAGAGTTTCACATAGGGTTAAGAATAAAAACAGTAATTCAGACAAAAACCTTTGAGCTCCAAAAAGAGCGAAGCTGGTCCTGCAGTGCTGGCTTGACTGTCTGAAAGTTTATAAAAACAAAATCCACTAATTGAAAACCTTTCCTTTTTCTTTGTTTTTACACAAAACAAAAATAACAATCCAAATTCAAAAATTAAGACAAGCAAATTTCTATTAATGATAATTTCTGCTTGCGAAGCAAGCCTAAAAAGTCTTACCTTCAGACTAGGTGTCTGGGTCTGGTCAACAGTAAATCTCATTAAAATACTGAACTGGAGGTCATTTGGAAAAGATTCCCTGTAAACAAACAAAATAATGTTAAGTTACCTTAGATTTTCTTTTATGAACTGTTGAGAGACACCAAATAAGCCCTCACCCTTCTCAGTAAAGCTGAAACTGCTACCAGTTGCTACTATGTTTGACATTTCAGAAACATTTACCTAGCATGTTAAGGACAAGATTTAAGGAATTCCTGCTGCTATGAAGCAATCAATTATAGCTAGAACAGACAATACAAGTAATGTGGAATGATATAATTACGATATGCTAGAATTCTGATTCTAAATTGGGCTATTAGTGAAGTCTGGGGAGAAGGAAGGGAAGACAGAAAGCAAATCCATTATTACCATAACTTCTTAAAAGTTAATGCTGACACAGAAATGAATATTCTAGTGAAACTTTCACAGCAAAATAAAGAAGTGCAAACACAATTTCTACATCACTGAACACAAGGTGAGACAACAAACATACACGGCTCAAATGCACATTCTGGAATCAAGTAAGTAGTATCATATTAATTGTTCAAGCACTGAGGACTCAAACCCTTGCAATTAAGAGTCATTTCATGAAACCAAAATGCTGAAGCAACAAGGTTTACTAAAGTTTCAAGATCTGCCACGAGCTGTGCATTTTTCCAGAAATCGAACAGCAGACCAAAAAAAAAAAAAAAAAAAAAAAAAAAAAAAAAAAAAAAAAAGGCAGCAAAACCCTTGAAAATAGCTAACAACTATGTTATTATTGTTTTTTAAAGAGCTCATTACACATTACCTTGTAACATCAAGTGCCTTCTGAACTTTTGCTTGTACAGACCCAAGCAAATCAGCACCCATTTTTTTCAACAGCTGTGTCAACAATACAAACAGCCAGTCCTGCAGATCTTCTTTATGGACCTGGATGAAGTCGACCAGCGTCTCCAAAAACATACTGAACACCTAAAAGGCAGAAGAAGATGGAAAGAGGGTAGGATGGGGCAAAAGAGGAAACAACACTGACGTATGCCAAACTTACAAACGAAGAAAGCAGTAAGGGAATCAGAGGCAGAGAAAGGCAGTGTTTTGCAGCCAAGCAGGAAAAAAAGAAAAAAAGAAAGGAAAAGAAAGAAATCTGCCTTGCTTTTTCATTGGATTTTGATATAATAGTACATTGGAAATGTTAGCCGACTTCTGTAGAAGTTTGACAATTAGGTATTCCATGCAGTTTCGTCAAGAAAAGGAATGCTTACTGTGATGGCTGGCGCAACCTCAATTTTTCCAGTAAAACTTAAGTTTTTACCCTCTCAAGCTCTATCATTAAGTTGATTTTGTCATATTCCTCGGAGACTACAAAAACACCTTAAAACCAAAAAAGCTGCTAGAATTCTTTAGCAAAATATTAATTGTAAACATCTGCATTATTAAATACTGCAAAATCATGACAGCTGGCCAATTCCTTTACAGAAAATACTTGTAGAACAGAACAAGCTGCTTCTACTATTGCTGGTATCCCAACACAAAACTATTAACCACAGTAGGGAAGAAAAGCCACAATAGATTTCAGATTGGCAGGTGTTTAAAATACAGAAGTACTTTCATTTTTTTGAAAACATAATATCCATTGTCTTCTTTTCAACAAATCACGTTGAAAAGACTGCATTAGGTAAAAAAATAAAAAACAAAACAACAAAAGCAAAAGAACCAAAACCATATTTTTTTATTGGACTTGCATCAGGAAGAAGGACTTTTTTTGGAGGGAAGGGGTCAAGGAGGATGTGACAAATAGGTAACTTTGTTTAAAGAGCTCTTTTAATATGTTTCACTCGTATTAAGTTTTTTCAAGACCTAAGAGTGAAATCAGGATGTATACACTGTCTGCTTGTGTGGCCCATAGGTTTCCTGTTTCTCTGACAAAAAAAATGGGTGTTTGAGCTGAAAAGGTTCCTTCACAACACACGCTCCAGCACAGAGTTGGGTACAGAAGCACTGTTGTGGTGCAAAGAGGGTTGGGCAGATATTGCCCCTGAGTATTTATGTCATGGGTGCAAGGCTAGAAGTGGCTGGTGCAGAGCAAGGGCTGGAACCCCACATCCTCCTGCAGCTGACCTGCCTTGTCATTAGGGCCAAATTCGGCTGCTTCTGTGAGAGTGGAAAACCCCAAATTGTGATAACACCTCACACAGCTGCACACACTAGGCCATGGAAGCAGACTTTCTTCCACAGCACTGATGCAAGTAAGGAGGAGCTGGCATATGTTGCTGCATGCCTTCTTCACTGAGGAAATTTGATTGCTTTTCATGTTGATCATCAAGTCAGGGAAAGCAAATTCACACCATAAAGTGGAAAAAATCCATACAAGTATCTCTTAAAGAAGTGCCTCCAAATTTACACTAGAAATAAAAAATAAACTCAGATTCATTTTATCAGGAAAGGTTGGACCAGACCATCCTTGAGGTTCTCTTTTAACTAGGTTTTTATGACTCTTTCAGGATCTACTGGAGACTTGGGGAAATTTTTTAATACGTATCTTAAATACTGAAAATCTGTGTTAGAAACAAAACAATACAAATCCCTACTCAATATAAAACCCATCAGGAATAGCTACTTTAATTATTTCCCTTTTGGAACAAATTACATTAAAAATTGAGAAAAAAAAAAATTGCCAACTTCTGGGCTGTCTATGTAGATGTATATTCAAGTCTGAGGTTTCCAAACTATCCTGCCAGTAGTGGGACAAGACTTTTATGCGCAGGACTGGAAACAATCTGTCTCAGGCTAACCTGAAACAATACATAATTTTGTGGATTCACAAGCAGTAGCCACAGTTATAAGACAGAGGCAAAAACAAACCAATATGTATTTCCTCTATTCTAATATAAAGTGTTTGGCTTTCACAGCCCTAAAGTAAGGGGAAAATATACTTAGGCAAACAAACAAATTCTGGTGCTATGAAGATTACATTGTATGTGTGTGTGGGGATGTCTCACAAAATCCTTCAAATTGAACTACACAGCTCAGCACAATTTAAACCTGCACCTGTTTCTTTGAGTCTGCAGACACTGACACACATGGCTTTTCCATTAAAACATGGTAGACCGAACAAACTGGTTACAAGCTCTGACTTGATGGAGTAATATGGACTTCTTATGACACTTCAAACATGTAAAGTGGCTTAAACTGAAATCATTATAAAGTGAATTATGGTTCACTATGGCAAAAGTACTCTGAAGATCCTGTGCTGATGTTTTAGCTGTTAAAAATACAGATAATTGAGGACTCAGCTTTGTTTTCAAGCTTTGTTTCATTTTAGATCTACCACAGAGAATGTCTAGAGAAAAATAAGTCAAGTAATTTTGTTGCATTTAAAAAAAATACTTAACATATCATTTTGTCTCAGCATGAAGAATTTAAGAAGGCTGAAAGAGCATTTAAGGTAAAGTATGAATTTGGAATGGAAAATGGAACTCAACCACCTATATGTTGAAGAATGTATGTGGATACTGCAAAAATTGCAGTTTCCGCTTTTATGATGCAAACTGAAATCCTGAAATCAACCATCTAAAGTTGAAGTTCATAATAATTTGACAGTGGAAAAAAACAAACAGATATGGAAATAATTGTAAGTGATCTACCTCTAAAGTGAATTATTTCAGATGTGCCAACCACCACAATATAAAGCAGGAATGCATAACCAAACAATGTCAGTTAATTAGTAGATAAAGCACATCTCGAAAATTTACCACACATTTTACTATTTGTTTATAGCATTTTATGATTGCAAAAGGCTTGACACTGCATGAACTCTTTGGGGAAGAAAAATAGAGAAAAGGGGTTAATTGCACATTCATGCAAGTAAGGTTAGGCTTCCAACAAATATTGAACCAACTTACTCTCTAAAGAGAGTTCCAACACAGGGGACAGCATGCAAAACGAAACAAAAACAGAACAAAACAAAACAAAACAACAAAAAAGGGAAAAAGATAAAAACACACAAATTAGTGGCCATCAATACGAAGTTCCTGTAGGGAATATAAACCAAAATAAAACAAAAAAGGTACTTCAAAACTTTTATGAGAAATTTAAGTAATTTTATTGGGATACCCAATGTAAATTTAAAATAAGCACTCGGCATGTTCTTTAAGTCATTCTCCCATTTTCTCCTCCAAATATTATTACTCTCTAATTCTATGTAATTCCCTCCATCCAGATACTATGTTAAAGTAAACCTTATAAAATCCCACAAAAGTGATGACAGAATAATTCCTACAGACAATTGAGTAGAGTCTAAGATGAGATTTATGTAGGCGTATGTGTGTGATTAAAAAAAAAAAAAATCACAGCTCATGAACTCAATACTTAAAGGGTTCTCCTGATAACGTATTGATAACTATTAATAGTTTTGCAACATCAAAAAGCAGGCAAGGTTTCAGTGACTAGAACAGCTGTACCACAGGTTGCAACACAGGCCGAAGTTTCTTGAAGCTACATTATTTCATATTACAGTGGCCAGTAAACAGAACAAACAACTAGAATAAGTCAATATAACATTTTAAAATGCTTATTTAAAAGGTAAAATGCTCTTCTGACATATACAACTACAGCTTGCAACATTTTCATTATCCTTCCCTGGCTCCCATGCTACACAAAAATCTCCACAGTAGCTCTGACATACGCATTGCTGAAATATTAATTACCACAGAACCAGCACAATTAAACCAAGCTGCTATTAGCAACTTGGTCATTACTTCATATAAAAAATAAATATTCCAGCAATATTTCAATATTTAATATTCTTTCCTCTGCTTTGACTTTTTTAATGTAATGTTTCCTTCTTTTTAACTGCTTGGTTTAGTTTTTCCTTCTGGATTTCTGCAGTATGTGATCAACTTTAATACCAGGTTGCTGTCAGCAGTGCAAGTTATTTCCAAAATACATGGTGTCAGGGATAGCAGCTGTCACTTTTTCCAACAGGAAAAATAAAGAGGACAGATGAACACTAAAGTTAACCTGTCAAGACCTCTCATCACTCTGAATTTAATTTTCCATTGCAGCAATAAGGAAGACTTAAAAATATGTAAAATGTGTTGCATAATCAAAGTAGTTTTTCAGGATTCTTCTGGGAAAAGTCAATACTTCTGAAATAATACCCTATTACGCATTTATTGTTATAATTTTATCAAATCCGAAATACGGATACTAAGTGGGACATGTTATACTCAACATAAGAGATACCACTTCTTCCAAACAAGCCTGTAATTAAATAAAATATAAAGTTATGTAGTTTTTTTTACATTATTACATTTATTAGGCTCCTTCCTTACCTGCATTCCTTCTGCCATAAGAAACTGCAATGTTTAATCAACCTGTACTAGTAACCCACCTCCCACAAAAACTAAAAATACTATCATGCAAAGTAACTCACTTTAAAAGATTTTAACAGTCTTAGAAAACAGAAGCATTATTTTCCTTGTTATATTATCCATACTGAGTCATTACCTAAGTAAAACTGAATAAAACATCACATTTTCTTTTATAATAAAGTATATTCTTTATGGAATATTAAAAAAATGATGTAAATATTATTCACCAGTCTCAACTGCCAGCCCTGCCTAAGAAATTCATAGAAGACATCATAAGCTATGATAATACAAAATGTCCTGGAAAATAAATAAGTACACATTTGGCATAGGTTATCTGATTATGTATGATTTAGTCAGACAACTTTATTTGTAACTTAAATTACTGCAGAGCCTTTTGTTCTAATTGAGAGAAAATCTATACTTGTGTTGAAGTGGCCTCTGTAAACAACAACTTCTTAAAAACACAGATTTTGATCACAAAACACTGAACTACTTCAATGCATTTTATATGACATGAACTTTCACTTTATTTCCATGATCCTGCAGAAAAAGGGGGAAAATTATCTTGTTCAAAACTCTAAATTAAATTGAAATCTGATACCATTAACTGCTTTTGCTTGTGAAATTTTACATATGCAAATATCACTGATGTAATTTACCATAACTGTCTTTCTTTTAATTTATGTTTTCAGACACTTATTGAAAATAAGAAAAACCTACACATACCTTACTGTGAGGATCCGCAAACATTCTTGTGAAGATCTCACACAATCTTTTCAACTCAACACGACTGTCAAAATGACAACAATACATTAGTTAACTCCCTTGCTAGTTCTGCTAGAACACTAACGCATAGCGATCAGTGAAATCAAGGGTAAATATTGAATCAAATGATGTCGTAAATTAAGTAGAGGAAACTGTTTTGTTCAAGACATGGGTAAAAATGTAATAGCTTTCACCTAAAAGACACACTCTGCCTTCCCTCCCCCCTGCCTCCCACCAACATTGAAACAAGGTGTTTCTCTGTTGAGATGTCATCCTACCTTAGAGTTCTCTGGTTCTTCAGTAGGTTCTGCAGGCCTAGAAGGCCCTCTTTCCTCTCTGACCAGTTGGTGCTGGCACAGCGGTTCAGGACTTCAGCCACGTCTTCTGTCTGCCTCATGTAGGTCGGTATGCTCCCGTTCCTGGAGCTGTAGGACCTTTCCGAACAGGCACTTGATGCATCACTGTTGGCATCATCATCTGAGTACATCCCGTAGGATTCATATCTTCTTCGCATGGGCTTCTTCTATTGTACAGAGACACTCCAGATCAGCACTTATTCTCAAAGGGGTAATACAATGTACCCATAATGGGTCAAGAGACCAACAGTTTCAATAACCGGTGTGACCCCTACTCCCTGCAGTGACAAATGGCTCCAACCATTCAGCAGGTCAAACCAAGTTAATGAAAATATTTTGAAGTATGGCTTACATAGTATTCCAAATATAAACCCAAAGCAAATGGAGAGAAGACATATGTTTGATGAAACATTTAACTTTAGGTCTTTTTCAAGAACCCATAAAATTGCATAATAGGGTGACAAAAGACTTTTGCAAGTTAGTTATTTCATTTCATATCTTATATGTGTTACAGAATTTAAGAATCAGAAGTCTACACATATTTTGACATTTTAACTCATTTTGTATCAAACATGTTAATAGCAAAATATTAAACTATTAAAGAAGAAAAATAGTTTCTATACCTTAGTCCGTATGTCTCCTAAGAGCTGTTAGCAGTAAATTATTGAAAAGAAACAGAAATTGAGAACAGGAAGGTAAGGCATAGCAGCACTGTGAGTAATAAACTTCCTGCCACTGGACAACATAAAGTCTTACTGTAAATTTTGTTCTTAGCTCTCTGTGTCTGATTAGCATATCACACATAGTCAAGAAATAGTTTGCTAAGCTTCCATTTCCAGTAAAGTATTACATATCATGGGCGGGTTGGTCACAAAAACTTCTCTCTTATGCAGTGATATTTGAGCAGGAACACATTAATACATGCAGTCAATTGCTACTTAAGTACAAAACCGTTATTTGAACTATTTGCTTAACTTTAATATCTAAATTTTGTCATTGCAACAATTACAGTCAATGTTCTACAAAAGAACTGATTACATAATGCAAAATTCTAAATCTCCTAAAACAAAAAACAAGCCAACAAAACACAACACAACATACCAAAGATCAGAGGGGGAAAAAAAAAAAGCTATTTATCCTAAAATGAAAAAGATCCCACACACCTCTGCAAAGCAGCTCTTGCCATTCAAACTTTGCAGCTGAAGTCAGCATTTAAAAACTCAGTTCTGTTACATACTCAAAGAAGCAGTAGTAAAAGTGATCACTTTCCCCTTAATTACCACTGCCATTTGCACAGGGTTCTCATTTTTAACCATGGAATAACTTAAAGGATATCACAATATTAATCACAAACTAATCAATACAACAGGTAACAAGGAGGCTTACTGGCAACAGAATGAGCATACATACATGTGTAAGAGAGTAACTGAAGGGAAAAACAACATTATTAACAGATATTAAGTGTTTTGGAAAAGAAACACCATAAGGAAAAGAAGGATTTTTCAGTAAATGAATCTGAAATGCCAAAGATGCTACTAGAGTAAATGACAAAAATATGGAAAGATTTCCATTATTGCTGCATTTTATACAGCAATATTCAAAACAGATCTTAGGCAGAAGACTGACACCTGTTTGGCTTCACCACCACTAAAACTGGCAAAGTATTTTCATAAAATAAAAAAGAGTAACACAATCTGGAATATTTTTGTATTTATATTAGGTAAGTCAGGACTCTACATTCTACCTTTTAAAAATACCATTATGAGTATAAATCTTCAGTCTATCAGAAAACAAGAAGGGTGTTTATTACCATATTTCCATCTACATGGAGCCATTTGTACAGGACAACCTGTACCATTTGGAACATGGCAAAGAACCAGGCAAGTACTATAATAATAAAATATTGCAGTTCTTGATCCTTCTTTGTAATGTCAGACTCCAGTTAAAATATACAAACCCATGTTCCTCTAACATTTATAGCAGCATCATGGTATTTTGGATCCAGGTAATGCAAACCAGTTTCTCTGAAGAGGTTTTATTGCTTCAACAAAGCAGGACATATTCAAGCCTCAAGAGCAGTCATTGGAAACATGACTTTATCCTCAACTTCTATTCTTACTACATAATTTGCCCAGGAAATTTGAAAACTAAGAGGCTGCTAAAAGTATTGAAGATACTCTTTGTGATGCATCTATGTGGAGAGGACCACAGCACAGGCTTTTCAGCTATAGCCAGAAAATTTCCATGTCCCATGGAATGTTTTTCTGCTGTTCCCTATTCCAAAATCCAGACTGACTTCCAGTTTACAAACCAGCATTAACCATTAACGTTGAAAACTTTTGCAAGTTTGTAATAAGAGAAAGGGGAAAATGCATGCAACTTCACCATGACCTCTTATCGAAGATTTCCCAGATATTCTGATCTCTACGCCAGTGAAGGCACACACATTTTAAACGAATATGTCAAGAAAAAAGTATTAACCAAGAAATTAATAAATAGTCATACTAAGAATATGACAGAGTTCTTCAGATTTTGAAATTTTGTTTCTTTCTATTCAGTTATATCTGACTGTAATTTAGAGTCGAATTTGTAGCTTTTTACTAACTTTTGAAATAACTTTTTCTTAAACCAGAGAAATAACCATTTCTTTAAAGCATTCTGGTAACTAGAAAACAGATACTTACATGTATTTAATGATATGCAAATAGCATATAATAATTGATAAAAATGTACCTGATTCATAGCATCAGTATTTTAAATTAACCTAGGATTTCAGCTTCCTGATGTAAATTTCAGAATAGCAAAATACATGATGTGTTCAGTTTGGCTTACAGGGGCAGGAAGGCAGAGAAGCCAAACTTACCCTTTTAAAGAACAGTATAGCTTAAAAAAGAGAACAACCCGTTTTAACTTAGTGTAACATTTTGAAAACAAAGGAAAACAAAAACTAAAGTTATGAGATGCTACCTGCTATGTTGGTTTTGACTGAGCTAATTTTCCTCACAGTGATTGGTGTGGGGCTGTGTTTTGGATTTGTGCTGAACAGAGAGTTGATAATATAGACAGGTTTTGTTATTGCTGAGCAGGACTCACACAGAGCTGAGATCTTTTCTGCTTTTCCTACTGCCACGCTGGACAGGAAGCTGGGGGAGCATGGGAGACTGGGAGGAGACACAGCCAGGGCAAGTGACCCAAAATGACCAAAGGGACATTCCAGACCATGTGACATCATGCTCAGTATACAAAGTGGGGGGGAGAAGGCGGAAGAGGGGGATATATGGAGAGATGGTGTTTGTCTTCTCAAGTCACTTCTGTGTGTGATGGGGCCCTGCTCTACTGGAGATGGCTGAACACCTGCCTGCCCATGGGAAGCACTGAATCAATTCCTTGTTTGGCTCTGTCTGGCCGCATGGCTTTTGCTTTCCATATTAAACTGTCTTTACCTCAACCCACAAGTTTTCTGGCTTTTACCCTCCTGATTCTCTCTCTTGGTGGTGGGGGAGAGAGAGAGTGGCTGTGTGGGGCTTGGCTGCCCAGCCATCATTTTCTCACATTGATCTCACCTGCTGTCAGATAGAAAAACTTTAAAGGGCACCCAGACTTCTGGTAAGTCTGATGACAGACTTTAGCTGTCATCATTCTTAGCTATAACAAGCCTTCAACCTATCCTGAAGTTGTTCTAGCTGTTGTGAGAAACTGCTGATTACTTCTACCTGCTCAAGTGGCTCCTTGGGCCACTCCAACACAACAGTCCAAGAGTGTTTCCTGTCTGCCATTTAAAAAAGCATGCTTCTCAAAAGTTAAAACTCATGTAGGAAATGAAAATTTCAATACTTGCAGCTCCACCAACTCAGTTTCTTTTCTTTTTTTTTTCTGAGAAGCCAATAAAACAATAAATGACAAGTTCTTCTGCATGCTATTGTACAGGAACCGAACACTTAAAGAGTCTATAACCTACACAAGGTAAGTGTGTGATTCTTACCAAAGCATCTGCTACTGCTTCTTCCACGTCAGAACCTGTGTTCAGAACTCGCATAGCACTGACCGATGATGACAATCTACTTGACTGACTAATTCCAAAGCCAGTACCTGTTACAACAACAAAAATAAATACAAAGAATTCAATCAGAATAGAAAGATGGGATGTAAGTATCACACTCACTTATAAAAACCCAAGTAGAAGAAAAGCATTTGCTTGGCATTTTTAATAAATTATGCAGTGGATAAAGTAACTGTTTTCATTCTGAAGTCTTTAGTGGTACAGACAAAAGTAAGAATTCAAGTAAAAACCCAGTCACCTACAAATGTTCGGTTCCAAAATCCCATGGAAAAAACCCTATAGAACAATGGTTTTATTTGAAAGAAGTTTTGCTTTTTAAAAAAATTCATGTCTTCTTCATTTTGGGTTTTTGTTTTCATTTAGAAAGAAAGCACATACAATAGGAAGGCTATTGAGACTGTTGATTAGAAAACTACATGCATAAAGAATGCTCTACAAATACTAAAAAAATGGAAAACTAAAGAAAGTTCTTCTGCAAGTAAAAAAATGTTGTTAGGGAAAAAAAGGATTAACATTGGAGGATGAGGGTGGAGACAAAATCTAGCAACATAAACACATCTATCTGGATTATTAAAACCACAAATTTCAAATTAATATAAATAATGCTTTCTAAAACTGAACTATGAGAATAACCAAGTGGTGGGGAAAAAAAAATCCAGGATGACTGCACAGATGACAGCAAAGGGTACTCATCCTTCACCTGTGGCCCCATAAGCATCAGGAGCGTAGAGGGCACCAGTAGATCTGGAGTGATGTCTGGAAGCTGCAATAACAGGATTAAATAAACCCTATCTATGACCATAGAATCAAAGTGCTGCAATAGCTGCTCAGACGAACAAGAGACTATTTATCAAAAAGATTCAGCTTAAGCACAAGAAACTGAGTATTAAACAGAAGCAAAAATCTTCAGAGTAGTTCTTTGATTATACCAAATATGATTATATAGGTTTATGTACACTGGACATTTCATGCATAATTTTTTTTTAATTTACAAGATTAAGAGCAGGGTAAAAGCAAGTATGTTTCAGTTCAAAGAAGAAAAGGTGCACAGACACACATGCACACACTCACACACAAACAGAATGATCAGAAATACCTACAAAGTTATCAGTCCACTGACAGTGGTCTTGCAATTTTTAAATTAAATGTGTTTTTAAACAATTCAACTTTTTTCTTCACTCAACTAGTTTCTGCATGCTCCAGTCAGAGCCAGAGCTCACATATCAAACATTATCTGCAAAAAGTGCTTCCTGCATGAACCTGCTGTGTTGGCAGCTAACAATTTGTACACACTTGAATTCTTGCCTATGTTGCGGACAAATCAACCTCAGTAAAAACTCAACACTATGTAAATGAAGTTAAAATTATCCAATTGTAATTAAAAGTTTAACGTAAGCCAGCTAATGCAATTAATAATTCACATACTTACTATTATATTTAAATAAATAAAATGTGAAGCTGAAACACAAACTAGTTACTACAGCTCATTAAGATTCTTTAAAGTTATGGGAACTAGAGATCCTTAAGAATTTCTGAACAAAACTGAGTACCCCAGTCCTTATGGCACTTGTATAAAACTGGTTTTTTAGTGGTTCTGAAGAAGTTTACTCACCATTGCTAGTATTTTCTGTCTTAAAACAAACAATTTTTAAATTAAATGTGTTTTTAAACAATTCAACTTTTTTCTTCACTTAAGTTAGAAACTTATCACCACATAAATGACAATTTAACCTGGAAGCCAAATGTCCACCCACAGTGGCAAAACCCCCAGATAAAATCTTACAATTTAATAAATAACTGTAAATCCAAGTATTTTACTCCTTCTGGATATATAAAGTAGCATGAAAACAAATCAAATTAATCATCCTTTTCTTTGATCAACGAAGACCATTCAAGAGTCTGATTTGAATTATGTACAGGTGAACCATGGATCAAATGACATCTTGGGAAAAACCTTTTAACCTGAATGCACTTCCACAAAGATCCTAAGTCCTGTAAAGATCCCAGAAAAAAACACTCTGTCTTTCCACATTAAGTTCTCCACTCCTTACGTAAGGTACTTTATTTCTAACTAATCCTACATGAAGATGTTTGGCTAGGGCATTTTAGTTTGGAATTAATGCTTCACGGAATGCTTGGTTCTTTAGAAAGTGTGTCTCAGCATGGAAAAGGAGACAGGACTGAGGATGTCACAACACAGACATCACAGCTGACAGCTCCTTAAATAGAGTCATTAATGGGATAAACCTTCCCTTTACTTTCCATCAATGAGTCCTGAAAATTAAAGGTTCAGCTGATAACTAAAAATTGAAACTTTAGGCAAGAAACTTGAAATGACTCCTGCTCCTACATACATTTGAAATATGCTGGAAAAGTTTTTAAGACAGTGAAAAAAGCATGATATTTTGGGTGAAACATATCTCATTCCAAAACATATTTTAAAGAATATTCTTTGTACCCCTCAGACTGCAGAAATTGTCAAGTATTTACTTTTGTTGTTGCATTTTTTAAAGGATGAATCAAAATAAGACTTTAAATGGACTCACACTAAGATGATTTCTTAGCTGAAATATGGACATTATATTAGTCTGATATCTAATACTGACTATATTTAACAAAAGTAGACATTTCCATATAAATTCCAAATCTCTTGCTTCTTAATGGCTCTTATCTCCCAGTTTATAACACTATACTGAGACATGAGATTACATAAACACTTCATACCAATGTATGTGGTGAAGTAATTATGTAGCATTTAGGTCATTTTATACCCCAAAGAGGGATAAAATAAATTTTCATTTGTGTTCGTAAGTAAAAATTTCTGTGCTGACAATGAGAGGCAATGCAAGTTACATTCCCCTATTCATCCCAATGTCAAACTGCCTCTAGCTACACAAAGCTGAATTTGCCTTATTTCATCTTTCACTTATACCAATCTAACACTGAATGTAATTTTAAATAATCCAAATAAAAAGTCACACTAAATGGAATCTTCATTTATTCTCAGTATAATTTCCTTTTTTTTTCTTTTAAACCAGTGCTGGATTCCTATACACGTTACTTTGCATTCTCTGTGCTACCAGACAATTCCACCTATTTCACTAGTATAGGTACGTCTTTTGATTTCTGAATTATAAAACTGAACTACAAAAATAAGAATAAAACCTCCTGTGGCATCTATCCCAGCAACACATCTCATGGTATTGCCTAATACAAACTTAAGATAGCAAGCATTCGACCAATTACAAAATGTAAATCTGATCTTGGATGCATGTAATTCAAATCAAGCTGTAATACAGCAAAAGAAGCACAAGGAGTTCTGCAAAACACCCTTGTTTTTGAAAGAACAGAAGGTACATGTCTACTTCAACACAATTTCCCAGCTATGTTTGAGAAAAAAAGATACAGGTTTCCTAATGGATCCTGCATAACATCTACTTTTAGTATCATTTCCCAATTAAACAGCACCTGGGCAAACTAGCCTTAGTTACTGAAACAGCTTTCATTCAATTAATCTGTACTCTCCCAATAAAACCATGGCTGGCAGCAAGCCCTAGCAGGCCAAAACATATGTCCAGTGCTAATTAGAAATACAGTAGGGTGCCTCAATTTGAGACAGAAACCAGAGATTTACTATTTTCAGACAATGTTTAACAGCTAGTATTATGAAGTCCTTAACTGTAAGCTACACTGAACAAAGCAAGTAAGAAGGACACATACTGAATACTATTTCAGACAAAGGGAACACCAAAAAGAGATCTATTTCACATTCAATTGCACGGAGAGTTTAGTATTACCAGACAAGCAAAACAAAAACCCTAATCGACAAACCCAAGCACTTTAAGCAAAATTTACTATCAACTTTGTAGGAACCTTGACAAAGATATGTAGAGATGAAAACCTTCCCTAATCCTTAACCAACATGTTAAGGTAATTATAAACTAATGTCCTTATGCCTCACTGACATCTCAGAAACAGACTGATAATCTTGCAAAACCTTGCCATTTGTGTCAGACCAATAAGCCGTTGACCATATAGCTACAGGGACATAATAAAGTGTATTTTCTCCTTACACACTAAAATAATTCATTGACTAGGTAGAAAATTTTGAGCAACACCTGACCCTGCACTCTAGTACCCAAGCAATGAGTGCTGCAATGAAAAGAGAAACACATGATTTCAAAAACATATTGAAAAGCAGAAGTGCCTTTTCAAAATGACATCTAGACACTGCGCATCACACACCTTTCTAGACTTGGCACTTCAGACTAAGCCTAGCAAAGCCTGTATTTTCCTGTGTGCAGCCCATTCACACATTGGTCAATCCTCCACGGGGGTAAGTGGGGGGAGAGCCAAAGGAAGGGAGAACATGGTGGCCAGCTACAAGCTAAATGAAGGAGGCACGGATTCGTTAGGCGCACGAAAGGAAGGGCAGGGACAGCCATGCACGACAAGGCTCCGAGTACTTACCGAGGGGCGGGAAAGAGCGGACAGGGCTCGTGTCCCTGCTACTTTCACGGCTGGCCTCCCTGCTGCAGCCCTGACTCACACTAGGCCGAGGAATGCGACTGCCTCGCGCTAGTATGATTCAGGGTGCAGACAAACAGCGGCACAAAGGGAGAAGACATAAGAAAAGTTGCAGTTTTAATGCAATTCTGTTCCGCAGTAAGATCAAAGACGCATTTCTAAGAAAAGACATTGATAATTATGTTGCATTTTAAGTCATAACCTTCTTTATAGACTTTCTTGATTGTGCTGGATTAGTCTAAGTGTAGGCGGTTCAATGAAATTATTTTTTTGCACAGCTTAAAATGGAAATTTACAGAATGCTTGAAAGACTCTTTGGAAAGGATGGAGAAAAAAACAAGCAACATTGAGTAACGATTCAGAATTTGTGCTCAAGACCAAGTTAATCAACAGCAGCACCAATGGAAAACCCCAGAGCTTAATAAAGAAAGGAAATAAAATTATGTGGCTAAGATAAAAATCAGAAATACAAAATAAGCACAGCATCAATACCATTAAAATCAACAGATGTTTTTCAGTAACACTGTTTGCAATAAAGTGCAATCAAATTATACTGTGAGGCTGAAGACATGTAACCTTCATTTTAGCATCATAGCATTTACACATGTGCACACGCGTACACAGAAGACATGAAGTAATGAAGAACGTATTTTCAAAATGGTATCACACTTTCATTCAAAAGATATGGGTATTTTGGGCATGAAGTGAAAAAAAGGGAAGGAAGAAAGGGAGGTGAGGAAAAGAACAACTACAACATTCTGACAAGAAAACCCTCAAATTTCAGCTTCAGTTTAAAACTGTCTTGTGTATCAAAAACTAGTCTCACAAAACAGCTAGGTTCCAGGATGTATTCTATTTTTTCCATCCACCTATTACTAAATAGCAGCTGTAGATATCCAGCACTTAAAGTAAGAAGGGCTATAAAGAAACCAAGAGTTATTTGGTGACTCTTACCTACTGACAACCTAGAAGGACTAGCTTCTCTACTGCATCCCTGACTTCGTGGGATTTTGCTCCGTTTTTGTGCAGCTGCAGGATTCACCAACACTCTCTGAACTCCTGTGTTCATAGTGGAAAGTGTGGTTGTTGTCAAAACTCTTCCAGGAGACCCAGATCTACTGCCAGCTGAAGGTAGAATGAATAGATATTAGCAACAGCACAGTGGACAAACAATCATGGTTAAAAAGAAAATAATACCTGAAGTTAGTAGGAAGGTGGTGGCAGACTGAAATGATCAGGAAAAACTTACAAGGTAAAAATATGAAATAGAATGCCTTGGAACAAGTTCTTACAGTACTGCATACAAGGTAGTTAAAATTATAGATGCAAGGAAGCACTTGACATGATATTTAGCACTACATAAGCTCAAAAAAACCACAATTATTATTTCTGGACTTTGTCAAGAATTCCACGATCCCTAAAATGAACATGTTCTTTTTTCTTACACTATATGGTCTCACTAACCCTATTTTCTATTAATACAGAAAAGCAAACAAACAAACATGTTAGAAAGCTAAAGGGAGAAATTTTAAACTAGGATTTCATAATGATCCCAGCTCTTCCATTGCAACCAGTGTTAGAATTAATTAATGTGATTTTCCTAACATTTGTAATCTTCTGCCTTTCTTTTAAATGCATGGGGTCTTCAAGGACTATTCTGACATTAAATAAAATGTGACGGAAGACAGAGTACTCATGTACATTTCTGTGGACGTTACCCCACAAATTACAGAAAATTTTCAATTAGTTTTAAACAAGCTAAAAAATTGACTAGGATATATTTAAGTGTCTTAAATTTCTTTTAATTAAAACTATATAGTACAAAGTACTACAGATGTTCAAGGTACAGTATCACTACCAGAAACTGTGGTCACTTATCTTTAATTTTGATATTTCAGTTACAGAATATTTAAGTTCTAAGTTCTTAACAAAGAATTAATTCTTCTCTAGCTGTAACTAATTAGTATCATCAGCTGATATTAATATATTGTTTCTAGCTGTACAATTCAAGAAATATGACCAAATAAAAAGCAATTTCAATCAAAGACTACTTACATACAGATTTGAACCCTTCAATAATCTTTAAAATACAATCAGGTAACTGTATGACCACAGTGATGCTATCAGATTTACAGAGAACATGCAACTTTTCAAGTGAATTTCATGGGTTACTTCTTATGAAACATGTTGAAAAAAAGATACAAGTTGACTAAAGCTTGACTCTATGGGAAAGGAAAGAAAATCTCAAAAAAAGTAAAACATATGCTGGGTGGAAGAGAGAAAAAAAAAAAATGTACCATGCATATACTTTCAGATTCATTGTTTGAATTCAAACTTGACATGATTATTTAGCAAAATCCCTTTTCCAAACACTGGGCCTATTCAGCAGAAATGATAAATAAAGTATTATGCAGCCTGTAAAAAAACAAGCACAACTTCTATAGCAACAGAAGAATAAGCAAACCTATAAAACAGCTGTTATGTGCAAAAATTAAGGTTTTGACAGTTTCTTCGTATCAGGGTATTTCAACTTAGACCTGATGTTAATTATGCTTTCTTCCTGTTTTGTATCTCTTTAAAACAGTAAAAATATTGTTGAAGGTTTCACTATGCTGCAGACTTGTACATTTTCTTCAATAGGTCAGAAATCTAAAAAAAACTTATTCTTCTCAGAATATTCAGAAGAAATACAACCTCTTGTTCTAATACTTTATTTAATCTTTCTATAGTCTGATCTGCAACGTGTACCACTGCAGCATAAATTAACTGAATGCATTTACATAGCCTGAAAATACTATGCTAGTAACAGCATTGGCATACTCTTGTCAGTATCACCACTACCAGCAAATCTAAGTGAGCTGAATGATGAAAGAAAGATTACTAAGACACCACTCCAAAATGACAAACCCTTCCCATCTCTCCTGCTTTCTACATAAGGACTGCACCCAATTAAATTACATGCAGCATATGGAAAAAAAGCCAGCCAGAATTTCTGCTGAATAGGGTCCTTAAATGAGGTATGTCAAACAGGTGATCAAACAATGATGTGTACACGAATTCTGTAGACTCTTACCACCAATGGGGTTAGCAGACTGTGATCCTGAACAAGTGTAAAGGCAGGATTAGGGTAGGGATTTATAATCCATGAAGAGGGAGGGAGCAGAGCAGATTAAAAAATGAATGGCAAATGGAAATAAGAAAGCTTTAGTCATTTCACACAGGAAAAAAAGCCACAAGGGGGTTATGCTAAAGCAGTGCTATTAAGTAGCTTCCACAATTGAAGAATTAAACTCAGATGCTATGTACAAAGCAGATGAAGCAAAGCTGCACAAGCAAATTACAATTCTTCAGCTTTCTAATCAACAACTCAACACTGAAGAATTAAATTTCAATTAAGCATGAAACTGTAGCCTGGATATTACTTGAAAACAATATTACATTGCCAAAAGGCTCAAGAAGTTCAACAGCTCAACAAAAATTACACACAAGATCAAAACTTTGTTTTTTGAGACACAACAGTAAAGGAACTGAGCTGCAGGTGTGGTGGATGACCAAAACAAAAAAACCAAATTCACAATGGCATAACTGAAAAGACTTGCACAGAATTCTTCGTTTTCCTCTTTAAAAGTAATCTTGAGTATAAAAGGAAGAATTTGTTTCCATTCAGAAGTTCTCTGAATGTCAACTGTAATACAATTTTAGCAGACCCTGTCGAATTACCTGATAACCAAACTAGAAAGAAGAGGAAAAAAATGTAACCATTTTTTTCCATAGGTAAGAATAAAATAATGAGTCATTTACTTTATGTTAATTTAAAGAGTAAAGGGCTTTTAAAACCCTAAAAAAATCTTTTTTGTAAAAGCATTCAAATTTGCAAGTCTTTCATAAAATGATTTTTGAACAAAAGATAGCTGTAACCCAAAAATTAACAAAAGCATCTGTGCTAGAGTAGCTTTAAAAAAATAGCTTAAATCTAATATGAAGTGCTTCTCTCATTGTATGAGCTGGGGAACTAAAACAATCCCCTGTATGGAAACATTAAGCATCACGCTTCACACAGTGATTTTCAGTCACATAAAGAAGCATCACCTAAATAGCTGGCATACAGTGCCTGAGAATTCTCTTTTGCCTGTCCATTTGTATTCGCCCTGTTTATCTGCCTTAAAACATCTCAGAATTCTTGTTCTCCCCCACTGACAGGTTATAATGAGCTATTTGAAGCAATAGATTCTGAACAGAAGTAGTAATAAAAGGCTGTAAAGATGCATTCATGCATTTAATTTTCACACATCATCACATGTAGTCAGATCTAGTTATCTCAATATCAATTAATCTCTTTAGACATTAATACTGTGTAAGAATTAAAAAAAAAAATCCCTGTCATTATTAGTAAAAAAACTGGAAAGGCTTAATTTTGCTTCTCTGGATATACAGTTATTTAATGTTATACGACAGTGATCATCACTGAAGTATTATATTGCTACCTAAATTTACCCCCTCCCCCAGACATTTATCAAACATCTTCACTTTCTAAGAATTTACCAAAACTATTCAAAGTACAAAAGTATTTTCAAAAAGCTTAATTCCAAACTTTCCTAATACTAATGAAAAAATTGTTACAGACACTGCTTATAGCTTTTCCTAGAAGGGAAAAAGGGATTAGAAGGAACTTTACATTCCCTCCCTCTTAAAATATTCACATATTCTTTGCTTATGGTACAGTGCAGAAATCTGTAAAACAAGTTTTCCAGAAATGTTTGTCCCAGCCAGTAACGACTCATGTTCAGGCTCTCTTTCACAAACACTTCTGGGATTAGAGCATTGCCTAAGCCTAAGCCCTTAAGGGAACTTCTACTGAATTTTAGTGCGCTACATTTATCTGTTCACATTGTTTGAAAGCTGTATTTCAGAAAACCTGCAAACACTAGATCAGTGTCCAACTGTACTTGCTGGGAAATTGTATTATGCAAAACTGAATGGCAAGTACTCTAACAGGAAAAAAAAAAACAGCTACTACCTGTTTTTTTAACTTCTAAAATCATTCTATTTACAACAGATGCAGTCATTGCTAGGAAGACAAATGCTTCTGCCATTAATCACATTATTAAGGGGTTTTATTAAAGAAAGTGGATATGGGTAGTGATAGAAAAAGAACTGTATTGAAAATTTTAAACCTGGTAAAATTTACTGGTTTAGAACATTAGATCTGACAATTTATACAAGTGGGAAGTTATTTTATTGTGCATTTGTCTTCTTTTCATTAATTTAGTTGCATTTCACTTAACTAGACAAAGATAAGAATCTGAAAATGCTACAGAGCTTAGTCAGAAAATGTCTGTTGGCAACATCAGATGTGTGGACGATCTGCTGTAGGTCAGCCAGTGCCAAGAGTATGAGGTAATCAGGTCTTTTTAATTAATGACTGAGTGCTTGGCTAGATCTGCTTTGGTTACTAAACACACACAAAAAATTACTGTGGATTAGCTGACACACATTAAATTGCTTGTTTTAACCCTTTGACTCAAAACCAGTTCAGTAACTGATTATAAAGTGAGGGATTAGTATTTTTCCTTCAAAGAATAGTTAAGTAAAGGCAAGAGCTATAATACAAGAAAAAGGAGTTTATATCTAAGAGCTACAGAAGTGCCTAGCTTAAAGTGAAAATGAGTATTTCTGGCTAAAAGAAGACTTTTTTAAAAATGGAAAATTAGGTCTCTGGTAACAATGAGGACATCATTCAGCCTATCCATTCTTCTCTATTACTAGTCCATGTTTACTGGCCTTTCATGTTGGGGAAGTCAGAAAAGGGGGGAAAAGAATGTTGAGAAGTTATAATTGAAAACAAAATTTAAGGATAGATTTCACTTCCTGCTACATTATCTAATTTAATTGGCAAACTAAGACCTAACCTAGTATTTTGTCCAGAGAAAAACACATGAATCAGAAAAGCATGCAAATACCACTGACCCAAAACACTGAAAAAAATACCTTCATTTTGGTCTGGCGATGATGAACCTAAGGCACAGAACAACAACTCAGTATGTCGCTTTTTTAAAAAAAATTAACTTTGACTGTAGCCATTGGTCAATGAATATATGCTTAAGCATTTGGCCTCTTTATCAGGTATAACTGATAAACAGAAATACATACGCTGAGATTGTGACACCACTTTGGTTCTACTCCGTCCTCTGGAATCTGTTTTAGAATTTCCAATACCAACAGAAGGGGTCGAGAGCTTTGATCGTATACGGCCTAGAAAAGAAAAATGGTATTAAATTAATTTTTCACAGTCAGGTAAGAAGCAGAGCATCAGTAGTATTTACTAATATTTTCTAAAGTTTCTGCATATAAAAGAAGTGCAATGTAACCCAACTGGTGACAATTCACTTGGGATAATTAGTAGAAATTTGAACACCCTGAGGAATTTAATAGCTGAGGAAGCAAGATACTTCTCCTCTGATACTACATGTTTCAGCAAACAATTTGCACATTACACCTTCAACACCCTGTACTGGCTAGCTAGTTCTTCCTTCCAACATATATATATCGATTACATTAAAAAAAAGGAGAACTTTACTCAATACAATGTAATGCAAACACTAATGTTGCTGTATCAGGTACAGTCTTCTCATGATTACTTGAGCTTGTAATTCTACTTTTGCTGTCATAAAACTACAGAATAGGATTCTGAGCTTTCTTCCTAACTTCACTACTCTTTTTAGAAATCTAAATACTAGCTTTTTTATTACTGACGATTCTACTGTTGTCCTGGCCCTGGTAATCCAGGCTTCTACAGGATTTCCCAAACCTTATAGAGCATTTTGCCAATACTAAATACATTTAAGTACTTCTTATGATAACATGATATAAAGAAATATTACTCTCCCCCATAGATAGAAAAGCCAAGCAAGAGGTAAATGAAACTAAGTATCTACAAATAAAACAAGAGATTAATTTTTCTCTAGAATGCCAGATTCTCTTGGGTTTGGTCAAACCCTTCTGCATTTTTAGCCATGTTCCTCGTAACATCTAGCATATACAAAGAAATTACAAAAGAAAGGAACACCCCAGTTTTCTGAATTATAGCTAACTGAAAGATCATTCATAAAAGAAAATAGTGGTGCTGTATACTACATTTCCAAAGTCAACCTCTCAAACAACAGAAAAACGAAATCAAAACCAAACTCATGCTAACCATAATTCTTCTAAGTTGCAAGAACAAACCCTAGAAAGTCTGTACAGGTTGGATCTAGGGTGGATCTAGCTCAACAAGCTCAACACTTTCAAACACAGCATAATTAAAATATTTTCTAGACATGCTGAGTCAATATTTGACCTAAAAGAATTAGGTACACAGACTGTTATTTAGTTCTAGCCTCTTTAGGCTTTCCACAGCAGGATCTGGAGATCAACCAAGTTAATATTATTCATCCAAGTAGGGGGCATAGCCATAGATGAGAGTCTATAAGAAGAGATCAGGATAAAGGAGGTTATTCACTAAACTATTAGAAAACAATAGGCTTAGCAAGAATGGTTAGATTAACTAGTCCAAACTCTACTAGTTATCCCCGTGCAATGGCAATTGAGAGCTGTGAGACTGCAAGGCATGTAACTGCATTCCGAATTTGGCCCAAAACCTAGGAATACAGAGTGCCACTATTTCAATACTACATTAAAGTATCACCTGAACCTGTTTCAGTTTTATCAATGTAAAATAAACCACTTTGTGTCTGTGAGTTAAATCAACTGTTAACTCATTTGGAGTCTCTACATCCATTCATTAATGGCAGGTTTAAATGTTAATAACAGATGGAAAATTAGCTTCCAAGTCTCACAGAGATGAGTAATAGTAGCACCTGCTTCCCAGAGCATGAACACGTTTGATGAAATATTCTGTGACAAGATTTGCTCTAAAAAATGAACGCAAAATTATAAAGCCCCTGTATTTTCACAGTAGAAATGTTAAGCAATGGTACTTAAGACTGCAGATGAGTAATTGAGAATTAAAATAAAAGCAAAAGAATTTTAAAAATAGTACATGACAACCAAGTATTAGATGCATAAGCTGTTAGCCCATAAGCCCATATCTGTTATGAACCTCCACAAAACCCGAGAAACACCAAGTTCTACTTTTAAAGCTTCATTTGTATCAATGAAAATATGAAGCTGAAAATATTAGCTAGTCTAACGAAGTAGTTTCTTACCATCTTCAGAAGCTGTTCCTAAACAGAAAAAAATAATAAAATACATGATATTCCAAACAATACTATGTCTTTCAAATTTCTTTTTGAGATTAATCTTTGGAATCTTGACAAATTTTATCAAGTCAAGAGAGATAAAGCTTTTATGTTGCAACTCCATAACTGAACTGAAGTAAAATAATGAGGAAAATATCTATACTACACTGAGAGCAATTTACAAGAACAAAATGCACATCACTGCCTTTCAAACCACAAAAAGTTCAATAAAAGAAAATTACAGCTATGATATCAGTCAAAAATTACATATACAGATCAAAACAGACATTAAAAATAGTGTAATGCAAGCTCTTCTGAAAATATGACACATACTGTTATACATAACCTCAGAGAAAAACACAGAGACAGTGTTTCCCACACTGGACAGTGACAATTTGATAGAAACTGCCAGCAAGGAGGATTTCTCTGAATGAAGCCTGTGATTACTCTGAAGATTCACATGCACAAGATCAAGTCTTGCTCAGAGACATGGAAGGAATATGAGCTTGCTGAAATCAGATCACACTTGGACAAGTATGCTCAGCTTAACAAGGCTTGATTTTTGGTAACATGAGAGTCAGACAAGCCTTTCTCCCATCAGTATCAAGGAACTGATGGGACCCTGCCTCATCAGCAGTCCTTCCTCTAAGTTCCTCTGAAACAGATCTTATTACAGAATAAAATGAATACTAGTAATGATAAAAATGTTAAATGCCTCTAAAAAAAAAAATCAAAGCATACTTGCATTTTATTTTCACGCTCTACCATTTCTGTCTTGCAAAAGAACTACAATGATGAAAACATCTATTAGTGTCTTTGGCTAGCCTGAACTTAGATTTGCTGGGAAAATTTTCTCACGTTAGAGTACCTTCACGGAACTATTTTTAAAAACTCCCTCCAAAAAACTAGTTCAGTGTATATTTCAATGCTTCTTCACAAAAATCAGTTTCAGCAATACGTGTATAGGAGTGCCTTGAAGTTTTTCAGGTCAAATTTGCCAGTTTGCAAAAACTCAAAACCAAAGAAAAAAAAACACCCCTGCCCCCCAAACCCTGAGCTACCTCTCCAAATCCAACAGTCTTGCAGAGATGGATCTTGGGAGGCAGATTCTATGCAACACCTAAAACAGGCTAACAAGACTCCTAAAAGCTCGTAAAAGGTATGGTTCTGTTTATCGTTCCTCTCAGCCTTGTGTTACCACCTGGTCTGGATGGCTAAAGGCTCAGTGGCAGCTCCAAAAGCTAAATAACACAGTATTAGTCACTTTTATGAAATCAGTTTTATGGAGTTTGTTCAGCCACAGTAATAAATAATGGAATATCACGAGGTGCTAACAAAAGAAGAGATAAAAAATATGTGGACGAGGTTAGTGGTCAAAGGAAAAATTATTAGTTCCTCCTGGTGGTGGTCAGATCAGAACAGATGTATCATACTACAGCTGGACAGTTTTCATCCCATCTTGCAGATCATATCTAGAGATAGTTTCCAGAACAAAACCCCACCCTGTTATTCTGATCAATTGTATAGCACTTCTCTTGCTGTTTTAAACAGAAATATGCAACATATCATTAGTTGTGACTTCTCGACAGAACAAAGAAAAAGCCTACATGGCCCTAAGAACCTTTATTTCTGGTGACAATGTCCAAAGCTCAAGATTTGCTATAAGTAACAGCTATAAATAAAGCCTACTACATGTATCCTAAGGAAATGTAACGTGGAAATAAGCAATACTATCTATACTATCCTATAAAAACACTCCTCATTTTATTAAACTAGTCTTGACATCTTCAGCGGTCAAAACCAGCTCCAATTCTTTCAAGAAGCATCTGTGTTTTGAAATTATTCAGCATTCTGGTTTAGAGATCTACCTTCTTAGTCTTTTCATTTCTATGAGATACATTTGCTTCCAATAAGCTACTAATTCTTCCAAACATGCACAGTTAATAAATATGTGATACAAAATATTAAGTAAGCAGCAAACTTGTTAAGTGCTTGTTAAGTGCTCCCAAGCAACAAATTAGAACTACAATCACCAAGCAGCAGGCTGAGACTGTCACTTTATTATATGTGAAGCATTATTTGCGGACACCTGAAACAGAGAATTGCTATGAGAAGCTTGATGCTCAACTGCTTTGCAGTCCCTCCACATGTTTGTAACAGAGTGAATTAAGAAAAAGAGCTAAAACTTGGTGGAATACTTGGTAAGCTATTTTAACAGGTAGGTCTTCTTCACAAATGATTCTTTAATAGAATTACATTTTCCTACAGAATTTACAGGCACTTAAAATTATATAGCAAGCCTAGATTTTGTATGAGGAGATTTTTTTGGTTTTTGCTTTTTTTTCATGCTTAAGTGGTCAAGCATGTTCTGCTCTCCCACTGCTGTTCTGCCAAGTCAAAAAAATTGACTTCACATGCAAAACTATGGAGTCAACTGGAACTAGATTAATTTCAAAAGCATGTATTTAACTAGTTAAAATCAACATGTAATGATTACAAAACTGCCCTGTAATTAACAGAGCTTCTTTTAAAAAAGAGGAGTAATGTCAGATTTCTGATAACATTTCTGTTGCTGATACAGACATTCACGAAATTGACAAATACAGTAATAACACGTAAGACATCAAGATTACACAGGAGTTAATGGAAACAGCATAGTAATTTGTTAATGAACAGACAAATATATTAAACATCAATACTTTTACATAAAAGACACTTTATTAGATATTTAATAGAATTAGAGACAGACTAAATAATTTCTTACCATCCATCTTGTCAGAAGTATCCTCTTTGTTGAAAAAGCAGGCAAAGAAACATGGAAAACTTAGTGTGTTAGAATAAAGGTGTTCACAGCAGAGTCATAAAACATTAATTGAGGAAAATACATTAATATTAAATACAGCAGACATGTTTATCTAATTAATGCATGTATAAGCTACCTTAAGCAAAGTTGGTTTTGCTCAGTGCAAGGTACAAAATTACAAAACAAGAGTACAAGTACCCTGCACAGGGATATTGATTTTGTATTTCCCAAACTTGAGAAAACCCTTACAGTAAAACATTTATAAATGGTTTCATTCTTGGTGTAAACAGTTACTGAAGCATCGGTACATATTTTTATCATTACTGGACCACATATTTATATTTCTTATGAAATTTGCTTCTGAGCATGAAGCCCCACCTGGGGTAAGGGACAGGAGGGAAAAAAAGAGCATAATTAAGACAGAGGACAAATGAGAGAAAGTTTCACTCTGTTTTAAAAGCATTAAATATTTACCAGTTCAGCTGGAAGGTAGTGCATAAATATTGACAGTAACAATCAAAATTAAAATATTTAGCACAAGACATATATAATTACAGGTCAAGCTTCCTCAACAAGGACATTAATACTTAAGGATGTCAAAGATAGTCAACATTTAAAATAACTAGAGAGTATCCTCCTGCTTCTAGCATAATCTTTTAATAAATCATAAATAAGTAAGATTTCTTGTATTAATAATGAAAAGGGAAGAGATGGGTGAACACAATTATGGATTACTATGCTTACAAGCTTCTGGTCTTCTGAGGTTTTAAATTTGGTAGCTATGTAAGCAAAAGGTGGATGTTTCTCTGCAAGCCAGGCTGAAAATAAATTCAAGCTCTAGGACACAATGTCATTTATTTTGGTATTTACTGCAACACCTAAAGGAAGTAGAAAGCATTAGGGAAATAAAGTAACATTGCCTAGGCCTTTTCAGACCATGGTCAGCATTAGTTTGATAGTTCTGTCATTTAAATGTTTATATTTGGGTTACTATAAATAAATCCCTTAAAATGAACAGAAGAAAGAACTTCACAGATCAACTCATTTTCTGAAACATGGCATTTGCTTGGATTTGCACTCCATTCATTTAAAGGTTACCTTTTGAAAACTAAGAGTAAACAATATTTTGAGGCTTATCCACAACAAACAACAGTCACACTGTCTACATGGTATTTATCCTTCAAATTACCTTACCACAGTCAAAAACCTGTTAGGAGATTGAGCCAAGATCAGTCAAGCAGTACTGTGTTTATGTGACTGCAAACAAACCTTGGTCTCCTTGACTACCACTGCCCTTTCACTTTCTGCACTAGGATTTGATTTTCACTGTATTTTGCCAGTATTACGTTATTTTACCATTTCAAATGACCACCACACTGTTCTCCACAAGTGACTGAATCTGCTAGCAAGGTAAAGCTTTCCAGAAACTCAAATCCTTCAAACGAATAGGACCTGGATTTATTGCTTTTTATTTGTCTCCCCCAATCCTTACTAAATTCAATCGACAAATTACAAAGAGATTAAACTATTTCTGTTACTTTCCTGCTAAATCCACCACTGTTTACTTCACTGGAAACCTCTGTGCCCTTCTCAACTCCTGCTTACAAAATTCTTGGCATGAATCAGATATTGCTTTAGAAGTTGTAAAAGCAAAACAATACTCCAATCAAGAGATAATTTTCTGTGAAAGTCTTAAGACAATATAGTCCCTTCATTCAAGCAGCATAAAAAAGACATTAACAGAGCAGGATCTCTCTCTTTGTTTTCCATTTGACTTTTCCCTCTGTCACCACACTCTGCACCACTTCTCTGAATGCCAGCTTTGTCAGAGGTTCAAAATATGTTTTGTTGCACATCAAAACACACCAGGCAAGACTCTGATCTTGGAAAATAATCATCCCACATATTTCAGGCTTTTAGGCATTAAGTTAGGAGGAACTGACAGTTCCAGAATTATAGAACAGTTTGAGTTGGAAGGGACCTTAAAGATCACCAAGTTCCAACCCCCTTACCGTGGACAGAACACCTTTCACTGGAGTGGATTGCTCCAAGCCTAGTGTTTAACACTGTCAGGGATGGGGCATCCATGATTTCCCTGAGGAACCACTGGTGTATCCTCTCCACCAAGCAGCCGCATGTCAGTTTCCACCTGCGACCCAGCAGGTTCTGCTGCCCCCTCTCTGGGCGCCAGAGGGAGCCCACATCCAAAACTGCTATTCCAAGTACCAAGTAATCCTTTTAGTTCAGGATTGCTCACTCTTTAAATGAACACTAAAATCAATGCTGTTCACAGCACTTCAAGTGGGCCCGGATGACAAAAGGAATCAACTCATTTTAGATGGCTTTTAACTTAAGTTTTGATTTTAAAAAGCACAATCAAAACCTTTGCAACCACAGCCTACATGTATCCTAACATCTATGCAAACACAATGCAAATCAGAAGAACTATACAGTTTCTTTGTCTCCTGTGATCACCTATGACCATACCAACATTAGAACATGTCTCTCCTTGGTGGTCTACCTGGCACAGAAGCTGAGAAGAACAAATCAGTTTTGTGAACACTGAACCTCTCTTTCCCCACTTTTATTCCTAGAGCACAGATAAGCTAAAAATTTAGAACAAAAATACGTTCACAGTCCTTTACCACTGCCACTAAGTGGATGTTCTAGCACCTACACCACCACCACCACCACTATCAAATACTTTTCTGCGCTCTTACCACTTGTAGCACTTTCTATCTCTAACAGCAAATAGCAATGGAGACCGTCAGCTAGGCAAAGCATACACATAGTTCCATCAATACACTTAGGAAGAAATTATGAACTCAATGTAGTAAGTTATTGTGTAAAACACTTCTCTATTTCATTAAGAAGCCACCTCTTACTGCCAGGGTATCTCTTTAGCATTTTTGTAAAATACCTGAAGATCTGAGAAAAATGGAAAATTGAGAGCTCTCACATTCATTTCCCTGTTACCTTTAAAAACAAAAAAAGGCATGATCACCACTGTTAAGTAAAGGTACCACTCCTTCCAACACTTAATTCTAGATTAAGACATCCAGAGAGCATAGTATGGATACACTCTTTGCATTGGCATTCTTCCAGCAGAAGAAAAATAAAGCAGGTAGGAAAGTTTGCGACTTACTTCAGAACACCTGCTCTTTTGCCACACTCCAGTGCTACTAACAACGATGACTGCTTTTCAAATACAGGAGTATTGCACTGTAACTTTTTGATCAAGAAAATCACAAAGACCTCTCAGAGCAGCGCAGAGGTGCTCCCCTTACCTAGGGAGGCGTAAGACCCTGGGGGCAGCCCGGCTGCCGAGAGGCGCCCAGCTCCAGCTGTCTGTCCAGCAGCATGGCGGGCCTTGGCGCCCGCGGCAGCGTTCACGTCGATGTCACTGCGAGACCTCTGCAGGGTGCCTGGGCTTGGGACACCCTTGCTGCTGCCTGGAACTACCAGAAAAGGGGAAAAAAAAAAAAAAAAAGAAAAAAGAAAGGAGTTGATATTGAATAAAATGAATGATATTTAAGAGGGTAAAATCTTCTACTACTGCACCATGCTTGTAAGAAAGCACAAAAAACTAAGTAAAAAAGGTTAAACTAGTATTAAACCAAGAATGATTGAGATTAAAAAGCAAACTAGACCTGGTCTTGCCATGAATTGCATATAGAAACAGACAATTTGTGTAACAGTAGTATTTATCTTCACTCAGCATGAAATTTTAGCATTATTTAATGCGAACTGTCTGTTCCCACCCTAGCACAAATGACATAATTCTGAACCTTCATGTGATTTACTACGTTATTGAACGATTCGCAAATTTAAGAAAATTCACATCCTTCCTTGAGATACTGAAGGAAGAATAATATTCCCACACTTCAGCTAAGGTGAGCTGAAAGTGTACTCTGAAATGTTTTAGGGTCTAATCTTTTAGTATTTTCATATTCGCTTCCTATTATTAACTGAGTTTTAACTATTTGCTTAATTATAACCACTGTTTTAGGTCTTCTAAACTTGATTCCCCTTATCAGTTTCAGTATCCATTCTTAATTACAGTTCATTTGTAAAAAGCAGCTCAATGATTTACTCTCAAACATTACAAAGACATTATGGGAAAAGATATTGAAGTTATTAAATTCCAGAAACAAAACATGTAATTAAACTCTTTGAATTACAAATATGCCGTCTGGCTGTTGTTCTTTATTTATTTAGAAAGAGCAACAGCTACATGGGAACAGATGAAAGAGACAGTGAGTCTTTAATTTCTAATTGCCGTAAGCCTAACCATGAACAGACCAAAGAATAATGTTTTGTTTCTTTGAGAGTGACTGTTCCATGACAAAACTCCAGAACAGATGATCAATTCATACTGAATTATGTCTTACACTTGAAATAACTTTAACTACATAAAATGTGAAGTGAGTGTGAGGCAATCTGAGCTCCAGGTACAATTTGTAGTGACACATACCATTATTTATCTTGGAAACAGGGTAAATGCTGATACAGTCAATTTTAAGCTGCATTTAGAACTTTTAATTCAAATAACATGAAGAACAATAACTATGCACTGCACTACAAGACCACCACCTTACCTCTGCCTGCAAGACTTGCTGGGCTGGCTGCAGACCATTTAGATGACAGAGGCCGACTGAAAAAAGTCAATAAATCCAGTAAGTCTCATGTATCAGATGCAAAAGTCAAACATAAAAGAGAGGAAAAAAAAATCTGTTCTTTTCTACCCTTCAACCTTCTCAGCATATTTTATAGATAAATACTTTAAATAGAAAATGGTAAGAAAACCAGAATTATCCCTTACATTTTATAAAATTACATCCTTATCACAAAACACTAGTCCTCCAGCTACCAACAGGCATACTTTGCTAACAAAGTTCAGGCATTCTAGACTAGGTCACAGGAACATTTAAGGTGGTCAGTACAAAGTTTAACCACAGGCTGATCTTATACATCAGCCATCAAACAAGAGCAGTGAGAGCTACCCAAAAAGCTTTATTTGTGAAAAACATTATGTGAAGTGGTGTCTGCAGTAACAAGAAAAACAGGTGTCCAACTCATAAGCCTCCTCCAGTCCCAGATGTCTCAAGAATTAAGTTATAAATTAAAAAAGGAAATGCTGATGCTTCCAAGCAGCTAGACTCCATTTTCCCCACTGGAATGTAGAGGCTCCCATAACTTATAAAAGGAGAAAAGTCCCATGTCTTTTCCTCTATGTTTTGTCTTCATTTCCTTCCCTCTGCAAAAGCAAGTAGTTACTGAAACACAATCTTTCAGTCTAGTGAAGTTTAACCGTGAGCCGATCCTTTGGCCTGGTTTGGAAAGGTAAAATGCACATGGAGAGACCACAGAAATGAAAAGGACTGGTAAAAGAAAACATACTAGCATATTCATTGGTTAAATACCTGACAGGGAAAGTCTGTATTTGATTAAATAGTTGAGTATTTCATCAAAAGTCAAATTTCAAGCCAAGTCAGTGTCTCAGCTTTAGTAAAAATAATTCCTTTAATTTTAGACCTAAAAGCAGAGAGAAAAGAGATGCCTCATACTGTGTATTTACCCCAGTTATTAGCTCAGGTGCTCAGCAGTAATATAGAGGTCAGCACCATTACCTAAATCCTCACAGAAGAATATGTTTGCAGTTTGTTCTGAATAAACCTGGTTTTCTGACTAACTAGTGTTTTGAAGGTACTTTGTCTCAAGTAAGCTGAGGAGGCTGAGGTAGAGTTCCTGACCTTACAACTTGCTCCGAACAGAAGTCCCAGATGACTGCCACAATCTACTGCAATTGGCATTTTATGTAAGCAGTTTCATACAGGTAGGCAGAAATCACTACATTTCTGTCTCATTCCTCCATCTTCTCTAAAACAGTTTTTGATTAATGATCTGTATGAGATGTAAGTTCAGAAGGTCAAAAATCACAGAGGATCTGACTTAGGAAATCATACCTGTATTTCCTAATTTAGCCTATAGAGGGGGAATTCAGCACCTATACTGAAAGCCAGAAATAAAATTTTGGGTAACAAACATCCATCTGAATGTAAAGTTAGTAAGAAATTAATTAAAATTTCATTTATTTCCAATATCATCACCTCTTCTGTTCATTTCTTATTTTACCCTTCACTTTCTGTACTGTAGCACTTACACATCTTGCAACATGGAAGCAACATTTGAAGATTTAAGAGTATTTTAAGATTCTAATTTCCCTGTAATTTAGTTTTTAACAGTATATTACCAGTAACTCATTAACAGCAGTTTTATTTTCAGATGGGGAACACAGATTAATTTAAACAAGAATATTTATCTTTGAATAAACATTTGTGGAAAATGAAGTGCTGGCAATTGCTTGCATCACAGACAATTATTTTTTAAAAAATTTTTTGTAATTACAAGTATCATAGGAAAGATAAGGTAAACTTCCGGTATTTAAGGCATTAGCCAAAAAAATAAAAAAAGGAATTCCAGTATGTGAGAAGCAGTCTTTGCTTTCAAGTAAGAAGTGAGGAGACAAGCTCTCTGGTTTTGATAATGAGGATCTGAAATATTAAAACGCTGAAATACTTTGAGGAAGCTTTCTAGCATTTAAAGGCAAAAATCACCACGTACTACTTCTACTACTACTTCACATTTCTGCTAAAAACCCAGTAGATTTCTTTTACTATTAGTACCTAAGAAAACTTTAATTTATTCAGTTCAATATGGTCTATGCATTTTAATACATCTCTGACTGCAGCACAGACCCACACTGTAATAAGTGGCAAGAGCTATGAAATACTGCTAATACATATTCAGTACTGTGAAGACAGGGAAAAAAACCCCAAACCAATCTCCAATGAATCTCATTGCTAATGTTGCTTTTTCATGCTTGCCAGTGAAAAGAGATGAAAAAGGAATTACACCATTATAACCTTCCTAGACCTATTCAGCACATCAGAATGCTGGACATCAATATGAACCTTGAAGATATTTGGTGTTTAAAGCAGCTGTTAAGGAATGAATGAAGGTATGAATACAGCATCCTAAAATCCAGTTAAAGACTGCCCGTACTTTTCACTTTGCTGGGACAACAATGTCATATAGCAAAACACCACAGAAGAAATTTTTATTTAAAGAATTAGAAGTCACAAAATAAAACTGCAGCTTTTCTGTACTTAACAGAAATCTGGATAATTTGCTTTTGAGAAACTACATTTGTTTCTGGGCTCAGAAACAGTGAAGTGACCCTTACTTGAGGCTCTCCTGTGAGCTAGAGGATGACCTGTCTGACTGAGGGAGAGATGCTATACTGCCAGAATTCTTCAAGTAGGTCTGAAGGCTTCTTTGATAGGGTGGCTCCAGAGAATTGTACAGAGTCTCAGCTTCACTAGGAAAGTGATTTCTAAGACCCAGATAAGCCCTGCAAAAAAAAAAAGAATAACCACATGTAAATGCTCTGTATTTTCTTTAAAGGGTGAAGTCCGGAAGTAAAGATTACAGAATTAACCACGGATGGGAGCAAAAGGAACTGAGAGTATGCAAAGCACACAGCAATGCTCATCAAGTCAGCTACATGGACTGAATTAATCTTTTCAAAATAACTTAAATCTATCCTCTGAATGTCTCACATTCACTTACCAGTTGTGTGGGGAAGCAAAAGGAATTGTTTTCTGGCCTTCCCACTAGTCAAAGTGCTGCAGTTGTTCAAAGACTTAATTAATGGGAGCAGAATGATTATGCAGCAATATCAACGATTCTAACTCTTCCTTCAGTGGAATCATCAAATGTTGCACAACTGCATTGACTGACTCGGCTTTGAGAACCTCTTTTGCAAAAGAAACTAGGTAGCAAACTTGTTAGTATCCTCTCCAGCCATGGAGAGCAGCTCACCTTGGATTACAGCCTTCTATCACTCATTTAGCTCATGCAATTTTTCAGAGCAAAATTAATCACAACTCACTTTCTTGCCTCCACTCTTGCTTCTGCATCAGCATCATGAATGCCCTTCTTGATTGTTTCAACCAAGACAGCTGCATGCCTAGAAGAAAGACATTCTTCATGCTATTTTGCTACTCTAAATTCTAAGCAGTAGCTTTACACTTTAATTAACGTTTCACCAAGTAAAAAACAGCTGCAATGCCAGTTCCTTCCAAAATATGCAGTAAACAAACATTTAAGCACACTGATGACATAACTGTACCTTCCGTAAAGGTTTAGGTCAGCTTACTCCTTCAATCTAAAAGGATTTTAATCTACTTTTCTGACATACGCCCACCTATCACACTTAAAAAGTTACTTAGAAATACCTTTTTTAAGACACCTGCCTTCCTGAAATGAAAAAACTATTTCCACTGTTATATTAATAGTAAGAAAAGGGGAAAAATTAAGACCGTAAGTTTTCTTTCAGCTCTGAAAGCTTTCAGCATACAAGTTCTAAACCTGAGTTCAACGAACAGCAAAGTACCCATCAGAACACGAACTTGTGAAGATAAACAAGTTTTAATTCAAGGAAAGTTTTGGGTGGGAGGCTTGTTATTTGGAAGGTGGGGAAGAGGTGGTGAGTTTTGTGGGTTTTTTTAGACACTTTGGCATAAATCATTTCCCCATTGCCCCCTGTCTCAGGAGTACCCTGTGGGGACAGCAATGTGACTGGAATGAGCTGGATGAATTCTTCAGAGCCTTTTCTGGATGCCCTTTAGTCTCTTTGCTCTTACCCTGTGTTCACAGTGACCATCCTGCAGAACTGATGCACGTACTGTTTTCCCATCTATCTGGAGAAGCCACAATGTGCCCTTACTAATTAGCACAAAAAGTCCTCCAGCCTAAGCCCACTTGCCCTCTTTCACAGCAAACACACAGATTTCCTCCTGCCAGGAGGATGATGCTTACCTGTATATGCATTGCTCACACGCAGGATAGGAGAGGCAGAGGGTAAGGAGAGGAGGCCACAGGAAGCCAAAGCTGGAACATACAGCTCTCCTTCCCCCTGGCACCTGAATGAGCCACATGACCTGCTGTGCTAGAAAGGCTGTCTATGCCAGAAAGGCTGGCCAACACTGAACAACATAATCCAATTAAAGGATTCAATGACCATATTTCTGTCTTAAATTACATTAGAAGTTTATTTTAGGGGAAAATGTATACTGGCCCATACCTTTCCAGTGAATGTGTTTGCCACTCTTGTAATAACAGGTCTAAAAATTCAAAGGAGCGCCTAAAAACACAGAACCAAAGTCATCAATAAATACTCATTTCTCTAATGTGCTTGTGAAATAAACACTAACTTTACCCATTCCCCCTGAGGGAAATAAATGAAATAAAAGTACCTTTATCTGTCAAATAAGGGCACTGGTCACCTTATTGGAAAGTTACAATATTCTTTATATTAAGCAAACATGCAGGCTAACTAATCTTAAACTTCAAAATAATAGATGTGTTTCAATTAACAATGTGCTGTTCAAGTCATGTTATTACACATACCCTATGTTAACTGTGTTAGTCCCAAAATAACAGACATAAATTAATGAAGTTGAAAAAATTGTACAGAGTGTAAAATCCTAATATAAAACATAAATGTTAAAGACACAATATAGGATTTCTATGGTGGTATATTTCTGTCCCAAACACTATTCCCATCCTTCCATCTGTCACTACTGATTATGTAGCATAAAGGAAAACATGGACCATTAGCAGAGGGCTCTGCATATAAAAAGCACTACAAATATTTTCTTGTATTGTACAAATGAAGATATGTAACTATATTAATTATTAATTTGGGAATCTTGACAATTTAGCAAACCACAATTAGCAAAAGGCATACTTTTCAAAACTATGTCTGAAGCTAGATCCTGATGAAAAATCAAACTGACACAGATTAGGGAAGTGTAGATAACAGTTTTCAAACATGTAGTGAACCTGACAGCCTGAAATTATCTCTTTTTCTGGTTATTCAGCATTTTTGACCTGTTCTGGAGGAACAATTTTTTTCTGCTCAAATCCTTTGGACATCAGCAAGGCATGGCAAGAAACTTTGAAATGCTTTTCACTATTACAACTGATCTAGTGTTTTGTGGTCTTTTTGAGAGAATGAAAGCAGTATGGAGACAATGCCTTCACTGATGCTCAGTGTATTGTGAACTGCAGTATCAAAGCCACCCAGAGTCTAATGTTCCTCAGTAAAGGCACAGCATGTGGAGGCACTGAAGCCCTGTGAATTGTTTAGCAGTCAAACTGGAAGTTGTGGCAGGTCAGTACAATCTGGGTTGAGGTAACACTTGCTTTGGATGTAAATGCAGCTTAGACTCCACGAAAGTAATTCACATTCTCAAGTTGTTTCTTGCGTACAGACAGTGACATCACTTTCAGGACTAGAACTGGTCTAGAAACAGCATTAACTGCTTGTGTGTGATTCGGTTCAGGAAATGACACTCTGTCAAAAACCAGTTAATTTTCTCAAGAGTTAATCCAAGTGTTCAAGCATCATGTTCTCAAGAGAAAACAACATGCTGGAGATGTAGCTGAGCTGTTGAACACCACAACACATGTATGGCTCTGTGTCCTAGCGTAGCTGCCACTGTCTGAAGGTTGAAATTTATTTTTGTAGTTTGCAGTTTAGTGGGTAACAGTTTTGTGTGTTCAGAGTTTATGGCCACTAATCTTCTAATTTGTTGATTTTCAACATATGATAATCATGTTTTAAAAAGCAACAGCTTTGATAATTTTAATTCATAATGAACTCACCTTCTAACTGCAACTGATTTTGAGGTACAGTTGCTTGTTATTAAAGGTATGAGTCGTGGCACATGAGTATGCTGACAAAAAAAGGATAAAACAGTTAATGAGAAAAGCATTCCTGAATCCTGAATTTGTACTGTACTTATTAATTCCAACAGAATTAACAGCATAATAAAAACTGCAATAATTTACAATGCTTACCAAAGCTAAATCATAGAATACTATTACATGAAAGACTGCTGTTAGCATGTCAATTGATTAAAGTTATTTTCTTCCAAAAGGGCATGCAAACAACCACTTCCAGTGGCATCAACAATCACATCATGATATGTAATACTTTGCTGTCAAAAGTAATAGAAGAAGTTCAAACGTAGCTGTCTCCTCAAAGGAGTTGAAAGCTGATGCTATTTTAGTTTTACCACAGGAAAAAAAAAAATTAATAGATGTAACTGTCTTAAAAGTCAGGGTTATAGAGCAAAAAGTGAATCAATGAATATGAAAATATGGGCATTCTTACAAGGATCAGTATGATTACTGCCACAAGGATCATATTTCCTTTAATGCAAAATATGTCAGTAAAGTAATAAAAGCATTGACATATAAGCAAGCTTAAATATATATATATATAATCTATATGGAAAAACCTGATGGGAGAAGAAAACTATTAAACTACATTAAATCCAAACACATTACAGAATTCAGAATTAAAGCTGCCTTACTTCAGCTTTTCTTAACTAATTGTAGACACTTGAATTTCAAGTAGGAGTAATGTGGTTCAACAAATCTGTTTTCAGTTAACTTCTTTAGTACTTTCTTGATTAAACACCTACAATAAACAGTCTCCAATACAGTGTGAAACAGTAGGCTAATTTAAAAAAATCCAAGATCTTAAGAAGTACAGTACTGAGGAATTCTTACTCTCTCATGTATCACAGCTGCAGGATATAAACATACAAATCACAGAAAAAGCAGAGATAATCATCAGCTCACAGAGTACTGCCAATTTTAGGATTCGGAAGGAATTAACCAAAAATTCTGGAAGAGCCTAACAGTTACATTTGTTTGTCTTGTTTGTCTTTTAAACACAGTTTTAGGGTGTTTGTTCATGTTTTGTATAGGTTGAAAATTGAAAAGAGGCATATGACTTCCAGAAAGGGACAACAGGTAAATCAGGGGTAAAAATAAAGTTTTTTACATATGGAGAAACCAGTGCATTTCAAAGTCTTTGAAGCTATCGATGTTGTAATTTCTAGAAAGTATTTTGCAAAGGAATCAAAGCCTCAGGCTTGCTTGCATTCTGTTTTTAACATGTCATACTTCATATCTGCTACTCCTTTGAGGATGTAATGATATGTACTTCCTTGCAAACCACCTTGAAGATCAGTTGACTACTGGTTTCTGGGCCCCACATTGGGCCCCTCCCTGGGGGTTCCCCAGTTGGGGGGAAACCCTCTTGGAGTGGTTCTGTGTCAGGAAAAGGAGACACACAGGACTTTTTCGGTCTTCAGCTTCTTGTTTATTGTTATCTTATCTAAAATTTCGCACGTGTCCACTACAGGCTCAGCATGCTGGAAAAGCACCGCAAAATGGTTAACAATCTCTTGTTAAAGAGTCTTTTAAGACTAAACTATCCAATTAAGAAATGACACCTAGATGATTTTCCCTTTTAACCCAATAACTAATCCCTTGAAGCATGCAATGTGGACTTTTCTGTCCAATTACAAGACATCACCCAAACTCATGAAGAAGATGGGGGAAGAAGAAGCTCGGGACAACACCCTATGCCCTCCATCTTGTTCCCATCTACAACATACTAAAAATCTCAAAACCTAAATTTCTCACCCAAGTTACATGCTATACTACTCTCTATAATCTATTTCACACCTTTGTGGACTCTAGTCTACCTTGAAGTCTTGGAAGCTTTTCTCCATGAATGAGGGTCAAAGTCAGTGCTTCTCTGGGGGTCAGGACCGCTCAGAGCAGAGAAATATTCCCTGTGCCCTGGGTTCCCACAGCTGACAAACTCGAATCCCACCTCCTTCTGAAAAAAATTTCTGCCACCATGCCATCTCTCCATGATTCCCTCCCAGCCCCACTACCTTTTTTTTTAATTGGCTTCCTGATGTACTAAGAGTTAAGAAAGAGAAAGCAGACTGCAGTGTAAGAACTTCCTGGAGAAGAAATATCAAATCCAATGAAGGCACAAAGATGAGATTAAGGTCTTCAAGATCACCGGTATTATAAAGCCTCCCTGTTTTTATGCAAACTCACTCTACAGCAATTACACAGTAAAGCACCAGGAACTGAACTGGCTGTCACTGGATGCTGCTGGGAGTTTTTGAGTAAAACACTCGACTCCAAAAACTGCAGCAGTTTGGGTTCTAAATATTCAATTGATAAAAGACACCCTGACCAATATTCATCTAGTCCATAGGACAGAAGTCCAAAGGGGCATGGGGCTGAACTTTTTTTTGATATTTAATTCTGATATCTGAATTTTCTGCTAAAAAACCTCACATATCCCATTGATTGGGTATTCGAACACTGTGGATAGGATTTTCTTGTTTTTATGCATCAAATCCACTATGTTAAGTCACAGCTAAGAAGAACAGAAATTTAAACAAAATCAGGGCAACTACAGCTGATGTGTTCAAATAAACAGAAACAATAAAGCCAATTTAATATAATTGGTGAATGTTTATAATTTCTTACATGCCTGAGCTTGTCTTACACTACTGCAAATGATATTGTTCTCTAACAACTTTAATTATCCTGTATATCCTTCCCTCACTCTCAAGTCTGTGCCATCTCACAATGGACTGTAAGAGTGTAGGGAAAAAATACCAAGGGGTTTTGTCTTAGCCCAAGTGCTGATGCAAAGGTCATGCATGCAGAGGTCTCAGAGCACATTCTCAGAGACACAAACAGAGCAAGTACACATTCCAAACCATACTGAAGATGGCAACAAAAGGTGTAAGTGATGAAACCCCTTAGGTTTTCCAACAACTTACAAAATTAAAACCACTGATGAGATCATAGTAAATTACAGTAAGTGCTTGACATTAAGAAAACCTCAATTTCTAATGTAGAAACTACAGGCAATCTCCCACTTTATGTGAAACACAAAAGTATCAGTACAAGTCCCAAACTCTAAATATCTTGCCTGAGACACCAGTCAGTGGATGCTCAAAGAAAACAGCTAGGATAGAACACTCCTCTGTTCCATATGATATAGCTTTGGGGACTCAGCTTATAAAGTTCTTGAATTTAAAAATTCAAGTCTCTATTGGACTTTTCCTTCACGAACCTGTGCTTTCTGAACTGATCCAGGTATGTGTAGCCACTTCAACATTTTATCATTAACTCCATGGTTCCAAATTTTTTTGGGGGGGAGTGTATATGTAAAAAGAAATACCTTTGTTTTGTTGTTTGCACTATTCAAATTCTTAGTTTCTTAGCTACTAGCTAGACTTTGTCTTTTCCAAGAAGGCAGTTAAAAGCAGTCACCCTTTGAAACACACTTAGTCTTTTTTCAATTAATACATTACAAAAAAAACCCTAAAACCAGAGTTACTTTTCATACCTATTCTTCCATCTTTACTATGACAATGCTGCCAATTGGTTTCAATGATATGTAGTACTTGTCCACCCATAAGAAACATTACTTCTTCGTTGTTAAATAATTATTTAAAAACCTGTATTTCAGTACAGTTGTTATCTCTGCCAAGAGCCACTACCTGAAAATTCCTAGCAAGCAAAGTGAGATTGGAACACCTACCCGAATGATGAACCTGATGGCTGCACACCCAGAGGTGGCCATCACTTTGGCGCTGTTGGGAACCAGGTTAAAAAGAGTAGGCACAATTGCTTCAGCGCCATGGTCAAACTTGTTTCCCAGAACAGTTGAAAGGTGGCTGTTTAGAGAAAACATAAATTAATTTCTTAGACTTAAAATAACAAAGTTCACTGTTGGTTTTAAAGACTCAACTTTCCAAACAACAGATTTTCTCAATTTCACGATTTCCAGGCACACTGAGAAACCAAACGCAAATTACTTTATTTCATAATGAAAAACAAATACTACAATTGGAAAGCCAAAATTTTCATGTCCACATAAAGTATCACTGTATTTCTGCTTTTTAACACACTTTGAGATGTATAAATCTAAAATTTGTAATAAATTATTGAGGATTTTTTTCCTTTTCAATGCAGGCAAAACTACTGAACTCACCAGAATCAGCCAACCATAAAATCTGACTCCCTTGCCTGTTAAAGGTTACGTTTTCAGTTTTAACAAATATAAAAACACATGCCACACACAGTAATTTAACTGTCCATTGCTGACAACAAATGCTTTTTTTGTGCAGAAAGACTATATAAAAAGAATTTGTAGCCAGCAGCAAATGACTCATCAAATATATCAAAGTTTTAGGGATCAAGGAAAATTCCAGGTTGTTAGGCCTGGATGAGAACACTTGCAGAGTACTTTTACACTGCTCCTGACTTCATGTTACTATTATTTTCTCAAAGTCTCTATTTCCTTGGAAAGAGCAGTTATATGCTTCAACATTTCACCTCGGTCTGTTCAAACAGGAGACCAGAAAAGCAACTATGAACTCCGTGGTGTTCCTGTTTCAGATGGCCACTGAAAACCACTGGTTACACTAATGTCTTTCCAGAGGATAAAAAAAGTCATGGAAAACACAGAAATGGGAAAGACTACTCTGGTTTTCCCCTATGCCCTTGAATTTAAAGGAGTCCATGAGATGCTAATGGTGAACATTTTATTTTAGTTTAGCCACAACTTCTAAAATTATCATGGTAATCTGTCTCTTGCCCAGAGAGACAACCCTGGAAGTGTTCAAGGCTAGGCTGGATGGGGCTTTGAGCAACCTGGTCCTGTCCAAGGTGTCCCTGCATTGCCAGCAGGGTTGGAACTACAGATGATCTTTAAGGTCCCTTCCAACCCAAACCCACTCCATGATTCTGAGTCGTATTACCTCAGAAAACCGCTCTATGTTCAAACCACTACAGTGCTATTCATGTTGTCTTTACAAGCAGTGCCAGTGAAGTGCTGTGCCAATCACCCAAGCATAAATGATCCTAAGTCCCCAGTATCATTCACAGAAGTTTGTATTAACCTATACTAATGACGACTTGGCAATGATGGTAACTGGTTATTCACATACAATTTGTTACAGGATTATCAACTACATGTATCCCCTCAGAGAAAAAATTCCTTTAAGCACTTCTTTTCCTCTGCGGCTTCAGATCCAGACTTGACTCTTTACCAGTCACAGTATACAGCAGTCCAATGAGAGAATCTCTCCTGGGACACTGAGAAAGCACCTCTAAGCCAACCTCACAGTAAGATCTAGCACGGTGCACAAAGGCGCATGAACTTTACTTACGCTACAGTAATGCAGGCTTCTCTAACCACCTGCGATCTGAGATCCTTGGCTGACAGCTTGAAAGCACCATCCAACAGCCGTAAATGCTGGAAAAACCCATCGTACTGTGCAGCTCCAGCAACGAGCAAGGACCGAACCTTCTTCAGCTGAAAAAACCAACACGTTTGGGTTAGGATATCCATTTCAAAACAGAAGAAAAAAGAACAGCTTCACTATGCAAAAACACATGTTGGCATGTCTTTAAAGCAAAATTTTCAAACTATATGGCAGTAATTTAAAAAAACTGTCCAAAATTTATATTAAGTACTAGAGCTAAAAAAAAATCTGAGTCCAGAATACAAATACACGACAAACCCATAACTCTGTTCGCATATCTGTTTATAAAAAATTAAGATGCCATAAACCTGATTAAAAAATATAAATGGTACATATACACAAACATTTTAACATTTTAAGTGCAACTTTTCATAGCTGTACACAAGAGATATTAATGCTAGCAGTTAACCTGTAAAATATGTAACTTTGCATAAATGCCAAACTTGAACATATATGACGGCTTCTAGAAAAGCTTCCCTTTAAATGTCAGCAAAAATGCATTTTAGACTTAAAAAAATACTCAAAGGTACTTGGTATACAGAAATTCAAGGTGCAAAAATTAAAATGAAAATTTCTTTCATTACCTGGAGTGCAATGACTTAAAGAAAAAAAAACACATTTTAAAATATCTGTCTCTCTGTGCTTTATGAAATACACCCACCCAAGCCTGAAATCAGATAAAAAGTTTACCGCATTAGTTCGCTGATCCCAATCATGTTTGTCATCTGAGAGAATTTCCCTGATTTTGTTCAACGTTTCTTCAAGTTCTCGACTAGAATAGATCTGAAGTATTAAAAATAAAAAAAACCAAACCAGGAAGTTCATATTGTTAATATCCCAGGTAATGTGATGAAGAAAAATATCTTGAGAATAGTGAAAATACAATCCTAATCCCACAAATCTTACTCCCCAAAGTTCCAGAGACCTGTGTAAGAGTTATAAATGGGCATTTTAACACCAATCTGTAAAGATATCACTGAATAATGAATATTCATGGCAAAAAAAAAGGCTGAAGAAGCAACATTTTCCTTCCAGAATTTTCCTTTCCTTTAAATTCATCTCAAAGATTTTACCGTTCACCTTTGTGATGAGCTAACCATATCCACAATTTCATTAACTCCACTTAAAAAAATAAATAATAGGAGCAGAGGCTTTAGATATTCTGCTGCAATACTACTGAAACTCAGTTTCAATTTTCATACTCTTGTAATGAAACTCAATCAACATTTTAACTCATGGCAACTCTTTTGGACCTGGGACTCTGAGGAACTAACTGGGCTGTAAGAACACTAAAATTAGAATTTGTCTGAAAAATTAAATTAAAAGGATTCCATAGCTTCTGTATGTATTGCTACTTGAAGACTATAATTTATTAACTTTTACAGTCAGTAAATAAATATAAGGAGCCACCTCTAGACAGAATTCTCACTATACAGTAAGACCACCAATACTGAAGCCTGAACAATCTAATCATGCAAGTCACTATTTGTTTATAAATGAATTAATGTCTTTATTGAACTGTACATGTATAAGTACAGATTTTTAAAGAAGAATAAAAAGCCTACTCATGAAAAAATATAATTTTCAAATTAATTTATTTCCCTTCTATTTTCCTGGACATAACTCAAAGGACGTTTTTTTCTGCTTCCACTGTATACACAAAATTTAAAGTTTTTTTCCCTTCAGACTGAGAAAAACTTAAAGAGAATATGAAGCAAATTAGTAAGCAGAAACTTAATCTAGCGAGGGTTTTGTTTTGTTGGGTTTTTTTTTAGAGTATTTTCAGCTAAAAATACATTTCCAGTTTTTTGGATCCGAAGTTTTTTTAAGTAATCACATCGGGCAAAACTCACCGGCCCATACACAAGCACCTGATGCCACCTGAGACACCATTTAATATATATTTGTGTATACTGGTAGCCTATTAATAGTTGTTAAACAGCCCTAGTTTATTCTAACACTAATTCTCTAAGTACCATACTCTTAAAAAAAATAAGTATTGAGTGTGTCTCAGTAAGCTTTTTTATCAAAATTAATTTCCATTCTGAAAGAAAATTTGTATTTTTCTTTGAAAGTGTAAAGGACTAGTCAGTGATTAACTCAAGATGCAGTTTTATATTATAGTGACACTTCATGCCATCGGAATTCATGACATGATTCAACCTCCTCAGAATCTCCCTTTACCATAACCCTCTTTGACCTGTCTCCTGCTCAGTTCAAACCTTTAATACCCAGAAAGCTCATCTTACAAGAGGACAGGTGAAAATTTCTTTGAAAACTCAGCATTTCTCTGTGAATTTATCATAAAGTAAGATGCAACAAGAAGGGAAGCAGGATGATGCCTTTTGGTGGTGTCTAACTGAGGACTGTTCAATGCACACTCAAATCTCGGAAGTCCTGGTCAAGGTACAAAAAGTTTTTGCAAGCTGTTTCATTAAGTCCTGAAAATATAACTTTTTTGTTGTCAGCCTCTGTGTCATAAGAGACCATGTTGTACAGTATAGTTACTGCTGCAAGACTAAAACATGCTGGGCACCAGGCAAACACAGAAGCAACCTGTACAACAGGTCTACCCTATTAGCATTTCCAGGCAAATAATTGATTTTTTTTCTTTAATTACCTGGCACAAATAGAACTGGACTTAGGAATATTCAAATTGACATTGCAGTGTAGAATTTAATAAATGGTATAATTTTATTTTGTCATGAAATGAAAACCATAACTCCACTGAAAAATCCTGTATTTTCAAGACTGTACATACCTGCCTTAATTTCATAGGAATAAAAGGCAGTATTTTAATAATTTCTTTTCTCCTTGGCGTCAGTTAATTATACTTTTAGCAGGCCAAGATGAAATTATGTGTTCAGCCAATGACATAATACATTTTTTGCTCACAAGTTCCCACATCAGACTTTATAAAAGAACTGAATTTGTTTTCAAACAAATTTTAGCTATTAATGGGAGTTACTCCTAATAACCCAAACACAGAATTTTCTTCTGTTTCAGCAAAGGTTTAAGTTGTAAAAACAGTATGGTTGTAATTTTGAATATGAAGGTACAATCCTGTTACTATAGTACTTTTTGGCACACAGATCCATCAGACTACATCTAAAAATCACCCATCTTCTTCATAAACTGCTGCTATCCATTAGAGGGCAATATAAACACAACTCATTAAAAGCAACTGTAACATCAAAGACAGAAAAATTAAAAGTTCAAACACAAGTAAAGAGAATAACTATACTGACGGAAAGTATTTTCACTATGGGGATTAAAAACTGGGTACAAGTAAACAATATGACATTCCTAAAAAAGATGAGCAGTCATATGAATCACTTACCAGAAAGTCAAATCTACCATTGGAGACCTGTAAGGACGACTTGAAACATATCCACACTGTAAGTAATCTTAATTTATTTGATTAATTCAAATGCACTTAATCTTGATCCAGATTTTAATCTGGTTTTCCATATAGTTTCTTTTCTTACTTTCATTGAAGCCACTATTCAAACTCATAAATGCAGTGAAAAGAGAAGAGAAACAAGAATGGGCCCAATAACATCAAACAACTCTCTCTCCTCATGCTGTCCTTTGGTTTTAGGATAATTTGTTAAACTACAGGTCACAAACATTCTTTCTTCACAAGTCTAACAGAGAAATATCCCCCTTCCTTAGTAATTAACATGGTCACAGAATGTGAAATCTGGTTTTCTTTTTCTGAAAGATCAGAGACTGTCCACAACCAGAAGCATGAAGTTGGCCAGGAAGTTATTATTCCTAAGGACACGGAAAAAAATAATGTTTTTTTATCTTGCATGCTCATCCATGAGCCAAACAGGTAATTTTGGAGTCAGCTACACTCTTCTCTCCTGCCTCCTCACCTCAGCTTGAGGGAGATTAGTAAAGACAAATGTCTTTCTCCTCTATCTCCTGCAGCTTAGAGAATGACCTACCTTCCTAGGCCATTCAGCAGTCAGACAGAAAATAACATGTGTTGGTCCATGTCCTGTGGTCATCCCAGTTTTGTTCCTGCAGTGTTACCAGCCAGCCTGAGTAATTTGAAACTCTGTGTGGGACTGTGCTTGAGACTGCACACACTAAGGCACTGAACTACAACAAACTGCACTGAACTACAAGGAACTATTCTCTGTTCTGTGGAACATGGCTCTGTTCAACATAAAAGGGATAAACAATATTAAGAGTTGCATGTTTTTATCCTCCAAAGAATTTTTAATACAGTCTGAAGAGGCAAAGATACATAAAGCTCTTAACAGTGTTAGACAAAGACTTCCTTGATGTGACAGGGATCATGGAGATTGAGTGCTCCTTCATGAAAGCAGACAGTATTGCTGCCTGCAGAAGCAGATCTAACAAATAACTATGCTTGGGAAATAAAAATAGAACAAAAGTACAAATCAAGAAAGGGGAGTCTTACAAAATCCTTCTGTCATTTGGGAACTATGGTTTACTGAGATTTTGGTTGTGTTCCACACCACGGCTGCTCAAGGAAAACTTATTCAAAATAGCCCTCGTACGCTACACACATATTAAATTACTCAACTATGTGAAAATATCAAATACATGCAATTCCCACACTAAAAGAACAGAAATTCAAATCTGATCTCTTAATTAAGAACTCAAAATCCAACAAGTTCATTAGTATGAAAATAAGGCAGTAGATTAAATTTTTTTAAGCACTACTAGAATAAGGACATGTATACCAGACACACATCATTACAATTCAGGCAAATTTGAAAATACCATTCTTGCTGTTTAAATTATTTGCCTGTATTACTTGATTATGCCTTGAAATTGTAGCCCTAAACTTTCCCAATATCATGTTAATCTTTTTCTTATTAAAACATCCAATTATTTTCACTAGTTCCCTGAAAAGGTTTGAGAAAAGCAATAAGGCATTTTAGCCAAAACACAATGTGGTATTAATTAGTAGGACAGTCAAGAAAAGGTGGCACTTTTTTTGGTAACTCCTGGGAAAATATAAAGAGCTTTCCATGGACACTCTAAGGTCAGAGAGAGGGAAAAGTAATGATGCTTGCTTAAACAATGTAAAATTATGTAAATTTTAAAAGCAGGTTAACCCATTATTACAAATAACATATTTCTGAAGACAAACATGAATATACACAGCATCTCACCTGTACAGTAGGAACATCTGTAAATGCCTTAATAAAATCATCCTCATCCACAGCTCCAGCTCCTCCTTCTTTAGAGGAACCTAAATAAACATAAAATACTGTTAAACAGGATGTAACATACATCAAGGTTTTAAATCTCTTACAACAATCTTTCACCATACGTACTTTCAAACATTTAATATATCTTACAAAAATGCTGCATTTTTGTGTAGATTTGTACATAATGTGTAGAATCACAACTCCTTGAACTCTGACGTCACCATAAGAAAAAAAATTTACCTTTTTTTAACCCAAAATGAACAATTCCAAGTAATTTCCAATTTGACAAATTTAATGGTGTCATAATTTTTATTTTTGTGTCTAATTCGAAACATGTTTCATATAACAATCCTCTAGCAGCTGTTTGCATTCAATTCTGAGACCTGCAACCTGACAACAAAAATGTTCTAAAATAAAGCCCCAAATTTCAAATTATTTACCAAAACAAGAGCTATTCATCACTAAATGCAATTCCTCAGGATGTATTTTCATCTTAACATATGTGCCTTAAGTAATCAACCCTGAAAGTCTGGGAGTTGATTTCTGTGTTTTCCAGTATTTTCACATGAATCTAAGAAGTGTGAGGTACATTTCTTAGTCTTAAGGTTACAAGAATTTCAACAACAAAAGAAAAGACATAGTGAGGAGAATCTGCACTGGAGCCAAATCTGAACTTCGGTGACCTTGTTTTCTGACCACTCACGATGGAACTGTTCTCACATGACAGCCAAAGATGCCCAGCAGAAGGACCAGGGAAGAACACTGACAGCTAACCACTTGCTGGTTTCACACTGGTATACCTTGCAAATTTAATTAACATCTTGTCTTAGAAGCTAAGACAACTCTAAGCAAGAAAACTATTTGAAAACAATGTCTGGAGTTTACTGTCCTGCAAAAACTTACGTTATCAAGACCCATTTTTTAAAGAAATTAGCTCAAGTCTGCTATCAAATCAAAGAACAAGGTCATCAAGTCCAGGCTACGCTACAAGTCTAGAACTCCAAGCACAAGGTGAAGCTTGGCAGAATCCTTAATTATCTTCAATAATTGCATCAGGAAGAAAATACGACAACATATTAACCACATGGAATCAATCCAGTTGAACATTTCCTTTCTGAATGGAAAAACAATCTGTCATAGCAAATGAGTATTTGGGAACAAGTGCCTCTTTCAGAGTGAGGCCTACAGGATAGATGGAAGAATGTCCTCCCTAACTGGAAGAATGAAATGGAGGCATCACACACAGAAGACACATATTTTACTAACTACAGAACAAATAAAAAACATAAAGAAAAAGCATTTAAGAGGCTGAGTAGTCAACCAGAACAAAAAGCTAGGAATTCTTGATGAACCAAATTTTTGGTGGCTGCACTCTAAGAATCATGGTTTACAGACCCTGATCTCTTAATTATAGTGAAGGAAGTTATGTCTGCTATGTTTGTATACATGTGCTGTTTGGAAGTACGAGGGTGTACTACTACTACAAATTTGGTGGCAAACTTACTAGATCTCAACACTGCTCTGCAGAACAAGATCTCTCACATACCTTTGTGGCTCATTAGTGTAAAACCACAGAATCTGGACACAGTACCTGCAGTATGATATAGGAACATCTAATAGATTTTGAGGCCTTAGCTCTCAAAGGATGCTGTAAAGAGATGCTGTACACAACACATTTCAAACATGCGTACCTCCAACACCATCTGTCACAATTGCCAGTGGCAGCCAGAAGAGAAAAAAGAAATTATAACCACCTACTTCTTGTTCCAGAGAGTAGAGGGAACAAACCCTTCCATAAAGTTAATGACTATTTGAGCAGCTAAAAAATTGAAGAGGGAAAGAACACATCCTTCTGCCACACAAACTTGTACAGCTCTTCAAAGGGAGAATACGCTTGTCAGAGCAGAATTTTGCAGAGAGACATCGAGAAAGAAGTAATTTGGCCCAGTGTAAAAGTAGGTGGTACAAACACGTTAAAAGTGGGTGGTACAAACAGCTACATACATGCTCAGTCATAACCTCATTTGTTTGTCCACAAATACTCTGATATTTAAGAAAGTCTCATAGAAACAAAACAATCAGAGTCAATATACAATACCTACTCTGGAAAAGTAAATAGAAAAATGAAGTTATAAAAGCTCTGTATTATTATTCAGTTACACAAATACACAAATACCTATGCTAACACAGGGAAAAAAGTACTTTGCATTCCCATCATTTATTTACCAATTTTTTTTAGGGAATGAACTACAGAAACATTACAAACTGACACATATAGGCCATGAACAGAAAAATACAGAAAAATGTTTGGATTTCAAGTATTTCTAATTCACTGCTGTACATCATAAAGAAAAAGATTAAAAGGAGATGAAGTTGCCCTTGCTAAGTAAGTAGATGCTGTCACCTTCAGTCTGTCCTAAAGTATCGCTTCTACAATTAGGAAACAGCATGCCTTACATGACAGATATTTCTAGCACCTAAACATCATCTAGTAATGCATCCTGAGCAGTAAGGGAAAATCCTTTATCCAAGGAATGACAATCTTTTACTTCAAAAAGAGCAAGAGGACGGACAGACTACTATTTAAAATTAATTTGACATAGTCCAGACACAGAGAACTTTCCATCTTCTTGAGTTTCAACAACTAGCTCACATCTACAAACCAATTTTCTTTTAAATTAATACTCTCCAAAAGTTGTTTTATTAACTGCTAGTAAAAAATTACGTGGTTCAAAGTAATCTGTAAACCACACTTCACTTCTATTTCACTGATCTTTCTCCTCAACTGCATGATGGCATACACATACCAGAACAAAATATGAAGAATAACTTCTCTTCATATAGTATAGAAGTCAGAGGTCCACACTTCCTAAAGAGGAAAAATACTGTTCCATTTTTCCCTTCCCTTTCCAATCTCTAAGTATTTTTACCAATTCTGTTTACCAAGTCACTGTTTCTGCAGAGACAATAAAAAAATGACAGAACTCCACCTGCTGTTTCCCGGTTCAGGACAGTATTTTACTGTGCTAACAAGATACATAACAGTCATACACATGCAGATGCCTTCAAAGGATCTCTCAGGCTTTTGTAAGGCTTGACTCTCCTCCACAAAAGCAACACCAGAGTTTTACTAAATTCTCAATTCAGACAGTGCTGCTTCCAGACCCCAAACTGATATATCTGACAGAGCACATATATAAGCTGTTTTGTTGCTTACCTTCTCAGACCAAGCTTGTGATTACTAATTTCTTATATATCTCTCTAGTATTAATTCCTTCCACTGAAAAGTGCATGTTCAAGGCTCCCCACGGAACATACAGCCCTTTGACCAAATACGGACAAGTTCAGCTACTGCATTCCTGAAGGCAAGAACACTATAAACAATTCTAGGGGTCTTTAACCCCACTGCATTTTTAACATTTTTAAATGCTCAGCACACAGCTAAAATCCAGAGCCTCATCAGCTGGTTAATTATATTACCCTGTCTTTGGACTTGAATCCAACTGAGCTTTTTTTCAGCTGAGACCCAGAAGAAAAAAATTCTCTCATGGAGAGGAATAAAAATTCATATAAGACATTTATGCACATTGTTTGTTAGCTTTCATTCCTAACCTTTACTTTTTCTTATCCTTCAAACCTTCTAGTTAGACAGACTCTCAGAGAGCCCTGGAAGCCTCAGTTCTACTTCAAGAAGCTGGTGAGAATTTATCAAACATAACAGACAGACTTGAAATGGAAGCACATCATGGCAGCTGAAGCCTCTCTCAGTTTTACAGTGGAGTGGTGGGGGGTTTTGATAGGTTTCTCTTTTTTGTGTGTGCATCTTCAGGTTTGTTTTCTTTTTTAAACTGAAGCTCAGTGAGTTTGGAAATAGAGGCAAAAAAAAAAAAAATCCCTCACTTCCTGCAGACTGCTAACAGAGATGACACTTTCATGAGTTAAACATAAAGGTTTCTAACACTTTGCAAGGCCCTAGGAGTCTTTTTTTGGAAGAAGGTTTATTCCAGTCATAAGGCTGAGTTCAGCACTGAGAATAACTCAGCATCAGAAAGGGTACTGTATGCAAGCAAGGGAATTACCCAGCCTTTTGTGAAATCATTTTTTTGACCCAGGAGTTAATTCCTGCGGTTGAGTTCTTCCACTCTTCAGACTAAAACACTTGAAATACTTCCAATATATCACAACTTTGGAATGTTCACTTGCTCTACTGCCTTGATGCTCTCCCCAGTATTATCTGCAAATTTGTACATCATGGGATGACAAAACAATGGGACAACACTATATGGAAAAAAAAAAAAAGATGCTGAATGTGATTTTTGGACTTGTATTCCTGTTTTGAAAAAAAGAACCGCTAATTCAAAGCATGCCTAACTGTTAAATAAAGTACACAAGTGCTGGCCTAAAAGTACAAAAAAAAATTTGCTCCATTTGTATTTGGTAGCAGGCCTTTACTAGTCAAATTCATTTTTTTCTACTTTCATAAGACTTTTGCCAAAAATTTTACAACAAAAAATTTCACTGTGAAAAAAGGGAATTTCAGGGTATAGAAACAAATACTCAAAAACTCTGTTTCACTTTTTGTTCCTAAATACTTTTCTCAAAATATTTCCCTAAAAAAAAAAAAAAAAACAACTATTTTCAGTAAACTCTGAAAGGGATACTGTTTCTCAGATGTCTTTTATCCTGCAGAAGTCTCTAACTGTAGGCAACAACTATCTTACTTAAGAATACACCTACAGTAAAATGATGGGGACTACAATTTTTTTTTTTTTGGAAAGACTAAATGTTACACCTTTGTTTCAGCCAATTCAAAAGCTTCATTTCTTATCTATCAGAGACTGAAGCAAAACATGCAGTTCATTCTCGACTGAAAGAAAAAACTACTGTTACCCTTTTGGCTTTGTAGGTTAACAAACAATCAGCTGTAAATTAGGAACAGACAGCAGCTTCAGCTCTGCGTGGGATAAATGGGCAGGATAAGCTCAAGTACTTACTCAGCTTTTCATATAATAGGTTAACTGGCAACTCCCACTCACTCCTACTGACCTCTCTCATTCTAGCACTGGTATGGCTGAGCACTAAGTCATAAAAGGGAGGGGCTAAACCAAGAATAAAATAAACTGGCTAAGATGAATAGTTTCACTGAGCAAGTTCCCTAGTCTGGCTCACTGTGGGGCCATACAAACACCAAGGCAGCACAATCCAGTGGCTGACTCAGGATACAAATGAGTTAGAGAAGACATGGAAGGAAATTAGCCCAGGCAGCTTAAAAAAGTACAGCTGCTGAAAGTCTAAGTATAGGCTGAGGGGAATAGAGCAATACTTAAACAAAATGAACTCAAGGAAGGACAACTGCAAAAGCTACATGGTGAAATGGACAGCCTCTCTCACAAGACCGGGAGTGGAGTGGATCTAAGGAAAGTGCTGACACCAAACAAAAATAAACAAACAAACAAGCCAATGCACACACAAGCTATAAATAATAGATCACAACAATCCTATCAATGATGAAGACACGAAACCTAATTGTTTCTTCAGCATGGTAGTTGCAATAATAACCACATTCTGTTCCCAGCCATAGTGGGCAGATGTTGCAAGTGTCATATTTAATTATTTGAATGTACATTCTGCTGTCTGTTAGTCTCTGTAAGTGGGATTTTTCCTGAAATCTTCTGTAGCTCTCAGTCTTTGAAAAACCTACTTGTTCATCCTTGGCTCAGGCCTCATTATTTACTATTAAAGTAAATAATGCTGAGGTATCTGTTGGGGGCCAGGGAAGGAAATTTCCAGTGCTTCATGATCTGAATTACAACCCCTGAGATGGCAAGGGTGACTTTTAAGGCAAATTACTCTGATACTACCCTCCTGTACAGACTGATCTCAATCTCAGTAACTCAGTAAGGACTCTCTTTATCTTTTCAGGTATCATGAGATTACAAAAATAGTCTAGAATAGCATCTTTTCCTAAGTCTGGTTCTGTAAAACAGGAAACAAATGTTCAGAAAATTGGCTGGAGACTGAGAAGTTTTGAAAATTCCCTTCAGGTTTTAAACTGCTGAGTTATCTAAAGCTATTTGATATACCGTGCATAGAGACCTTGATGTATTAACAGATTTTAACATTCTAAATGCTCTTATTCCCATGTTTGAAAAACTGATCCGTGAACTTCAACTGACATACTTGAATAAAACCTCCCATAAAACTAGCAAATAAGTATTCTTCAGTCTCAAGTATCTGTATGAAGCACAAAGATTTTCTTTCATCTTTGGGTGATTGAGAGTCACTCCGTATAGATGCTTTCAGCTTGCCTGCTTAAGTTAGGAAAACATTTAAGAGCAACAAAGAAGCAGCAGTTGCTCAAGTAAAAACCACTTGGATTAACATTAGACAAGACTTTTTTTTTTTAGACAAGACCCATAGTTTCAGATAATTACACTGGTAAATCCTATAGGATGGATATAATTAGACCAACTTAGATAAAATTAAGTAGTAAGTAAGATAAAATTAAGTAACTTGTACTGTCAGCATCACTTACTGGCTTTGCTGTATAAGTTAAGAAACAGATCATGCTGCTAATTGACACAACTCTGCCAATAAAACTGTGGGGAAGACCAAACCATTAAGAGCTGCAGAGATTCTAGCTTAGAGAAGTTTTCATCAACTGAATTTCGGCTGCCTTGTGTCCATTTCCTGAGAAAACAGCAACTGCATCTGCAAACAAGTTAACTCCCCATTCTCCAAAACCTCTCTGTTATCATAAACTTTTGCAAGCCCACACCTTGTCTACCAGAGAAACCTCACAAACAGAAGTTCACTGGGAGATTAACTTACTGGGTTGCTCAACACATTTGTCTTATGGTAGTTATTACCTGCATAGAGGGAAAAAGGAGAGTGAGAGAACAACAAAAGGAACCTGTACCAGTCTCATGGGCCACTGCAGTTCATGATTCAGTAACTTAGCCTAAAATGCCTCTGACTGAAGCTGCCTTTGACAAAGATACCCAGGGGCAGGCAACTAGTATCAGCAAACCTGTTGAGTTGTTCCAACATAAGCCAGCCGAGTTTTTGAAATGAATTTCAGAATAATGTTTTTAAATCATCAGATACAATACTAAACCCAAATGAACCTTTTTTTTTCCTTCCCAGCATCTCCACTGGCAAAGCCTTCCTGTTGTTTTTAACCAGCTTAGAAAACAATTCAAGTGACCAAGCAGAATAGAAAAGCATTCACCAGAAAGCCCACTTTAAGGAAACTGACAGATGAATCCTGTCATGTTCAGCCCCAGTGACTGACATTCACTCTGAACTGACTTGTCCACCCCACTTCCTCCAATGCCAAAAATCATCATCCCTGAGGCACCCAGAAAGTCATTCAAACTGAAACAGCAGCATAAACTGAACAAAACAGCACAATATCTTGAAATACCTTTATAATACCTTGTATCCCTTACTTTATCTGCCTATGTTAGAAATTTGGCAGACACAGTTACAGAACTTCCCAAGACAGCCCACCTGTACTGCCCCTGTTCCATTAAAACATTCCTCCTACATGCCAGGGACATTGCTCATGAACAGAAGTTTCCACCCAACAAGTGAGTATGCTGTCTCTGAGGGCTGAGATGCTAAGCAGGTCTCTCCATACAATTATACACCCCATGAGAGAACAGGAGCAGGAGGGACAAGCAGAAATTAGGAGTAAGTGCACTTACAAGGAAGAAAGTGGTGCCAGGTTTTCAACTATTAGGATAGCACATCTCAAGCCTTGAGGTGTGACATGTTAATCAGTTACAAATAAAGGACTCCTGTACTAAGAGGAAGCACAAAATAATTCTTAGGTGGACTGAAGATGACAGCACCAGCACACATGCAGTAAAATTTGAAGCTGCTCTTGAGCATGCAAATTCCTTTGGAATTTTGTATTGAATATTACATGCTTCAAGAAACTTAGTAATGTCTGAAGCTGACTCTTAACACTGAATGCATAGTTTCAGCAAGTTTAGCCTCAATTCCTTTGTACACAGTTTCACAGATATAAAAGATAAGTAATACTCGCTCTTCACAGACATGCTGTGGCCATCAATTCAATTAATAAACATTTACCAAGCACACAGTAAATAAGAAAATTACAAATCAAGGCAAAAAACAATGTTATACTTAGTACAAAGTTTGGATAGCATACATCAGGTAAGACCAAAGCCGGGATGTGGAAGAAGCCAAGCAGTTCCACAAGCAGGGAGAACAGAGATGCCTGTTTTTTTAGGCTTATCTCAAATTGATTAATGTTGGTTTCTACTCAACCGGAAGCTCATGCAGTCATCTTTCAACTCATGCACAATATTCACGCTCCCAGGGTAATCTTTCAAAGCACTCATGTATTACTTTTCTCCCCTGGCACTCAAGTTTTCATAAATAATTAAAAGGACATACATTTGCGACCCTGGCCCATTTGTTCAGTTTCAACAGGTGAGTTTGGGAGTTATTCTAATTTTATAAACATGATAGCATTAGTCTTATTTTCAGTTTTTAATGTAACTTACTAATAGCTTATTTACATTTTACTTTAATTTGATCCTAGTTTTACACTTGAAGGGGAAAATTGCACTAATTATTTCACATTACAGAAATTACTGAGAACAAGCAGGAACACAAACAATTGATTTGTACCATCTGTAATTCTGATGCTGAAACAGAATGGTTTGAGATACTGTGACGTAATAGTTTCAGTAATATAGAATTTTCATTACTCTTGTCAGTGCCCGTTTGTGTATTCCTTTCTGGAACAATTTAAACAGACACTTCAATAACAACAATTCACACCACCTGTCACCACAAACTACACAATTACCATTTCTGTATCTTCTAGATAATAAATTTTTATCTTTTACTTCTAGAAGTTCACTAGAGTAAGACAGAAGGTCAAAATAACTTGACTTTGAAGTGTTGTTTTTTCTCTTATATTTTAAAAAACATTTAATTTATACATTCCAAAAAATAATTTCCAACACAGGTGCAAATACTTACATTACAAAAATAATTTCCATTCCCTGCTTCTCTGTTTGAAAGCATATACCATTGTCAAAAGAAATCAAACAGGTTTATTAAGATTCTTCTCCCACACACCAACACACCACCCTATGAAGAGGAATCACACCTGCTACTCCACAAAGCAGCAATGCAGGAACATTTTGGAATGGTTGTCTTTGCTTACTCTTCAACACAGTCACAGTCCATAAAGACTCCAAGTTGCAGGATCAGCTGATTTTAGTCCATCTTCCTCCTCCCTCTTTTTCCTTCTAGTTTAACCCGCATGAAAATACAAACAAATTGCTTCCCCTTCCTACTGCTTCAAATAATCAGTACTCAGTGTCAGCAGCTAAACATGGCGGGGGGGCGTGGGTTGTCTTCCTTATTCTCTTCACTGTCTGGTACAACCACGATTGCCAGTAAGATGTCTGGGACCAGAACCCCAGGCAGAGATGTCACAAGCAGGCTGGGCTACATCTTGCGGTGTGCTTTTATCTCCAGACCTCTTCATTCGTGCTCCACTGGCACTCTCTCCCTATTTTATCCATTTATAAGCGGACTTCCAGATTATGAGCCTTTTGAGAAAAGACTGTCTGATATAGTATCATGCTTATATCAACATAATGAATCCTACAATTTAACTGAAACTTCCAGAAATTTAGTGAAAAACAGGGTAGTATGAACTATCACTTGGGTGACACACAGAACACATAGACCAATGAACAGTGCTATGGACACATATACATATTTTCTGAAGATATATGTATAGGTGTGAATACATATATATATTCATAATTTATCATGTTTGTTTTCATTCAGATTCCTTATTAAGGTGTTTTTCAATTCCCCTGCTGAAGAGAGTTGCAAAGGAAAGTATTTACTACACAAATGGAAACCCCAGAGATTGCACAACCATTTATAATGGTCCAAGGAGAACAGAGCACTGATTGTATGGAAGGGAACCCTAACATCAAGTGTCATTCAGGGGAATAAACAACAACAAAATCCAGTAACTCTCAGAAGACACAGAAAGTTGAAAGTCCTCTTTCCTCTCTGAACTCTGGATTAGATTAAAATAGCTGCAGTTCATGACCACAGGATTGCAAACCAGCAATTCCATGGGCAAGGATCTCTTGGGATGGAAGTGAATTGACATTAACTGTGGGAAAAAGGAAGCAAACAGGCATTCTGCAACAAATTCTCTGATTCAGACTCTGATACCCAAGGCTAATCTCTAAGGCTGCTCAAAATGACAAAAAGACTTTTTAGCTGGGATGTTGAAGAAAAATCCTTGAATTTTACCACCACCTGGAAATCAAAAAGGAAACAAAGTGCCACAGAATGTCAGGGGTGCTTTGCTGACTGATATTACTTCAGTGCAGCTTTACATCATACAAAGGACCAGGGTAGAACAAGGAAAACCAAAAAATCCTGGTTTATTTTGCACAACAAATAGAGCACTTTAGAAATCACTTAATGAGGGCTAAGAAGAATAATAGAGGAGACATTAATGAACTTTCTTTCTGCAGAATTCAATTAAAAAAAAAAAGAAACCCTTGTGGGCATTAATTATTATGAATTATTTTTTCTGTTTTGTACAAGTGAACATAGAACTCTCTTGAGTCTGGAGATAATCGATACAGTGAGCGTGAATCTATCTTGTTTCAAGTCCATTCACTAACCATGTGTATTTACAGTTCCACAATTACTGAAGCCCTTTCAACACTAATGTTTTTTAACTACAGCACGTAGTTCTAATGAGGTTAGCTTCAACTGGCTGAGGATTCACCTATCTTTCTGTCTCAGATTTGTTTTACACAGGGCCTTTTCATTTAAATTTTGTCCTACTAAAGCCTCTAAAGGCTTCCAAATGTCTTCTGCTAGGAAATCAAGCCAAAAAAAGCAAATAAGCACCATTTTAATACTTTTTAACAAAAACCTGTATGTCTTATTGAGAAGGGAAAAAAAGCATAATGACACATACAAAAACCTAACTTAAAATTTCCTAAAGCTGGGAACAGCTTCCTACAGTTCCTTCATGGTGTAACTATAGTTCTCGCAGCCTTCTACTGCCAAACTGTTCACCTGGTTCAACCAGGTTTTCCAGTTACTTGATTTCTACAGATACATTAGATACATCAAAAAGTGTAACAATATTGTCAGTGTAAAACAATAACCAATACATAATATTGCCAGCCCACCAATGTACTAAAGATTAAAAAAAACTCCAATGAAATACAGATAAAAATACACCATGCAGTATCTTCCTGCAGGAAACACTGCAAAAAGCATGAAGTTCACCTTGTTTCAAATCACAACACTAAGACTAATGCTCCAGCCCCACAGAGATTTCTGTAAAACAATTCAAAAGAAAGTTAACAGAAACTTCTGTCATGATTATATTTCATCAGCAAGCATTTCTTCCAAATGCCAAATGGCTCTCTTGAAGAATCACCATTTCTACATTTAATCTACTTTGAAGAGTACTGACCTAAACTGACATTTTGGGAAAAGAGAGGATGCCAGACTTCTTGTTAAGGCAGCCTGTGGTTTCCTGCTAACACTTAAGATTACATAAAGCTTTGAAATGGTATACAAGCAGGCAATTCCCTAGAAGACTTGGAACAGGGCTTTCACATTTGCAAGAGAACTTGCCAAAGACCTATAAGAGATCTTGAACAGCACAGGGACAGGAATATAGCTCATTTGGCTGACATACTCAAGTCCTTTTCTACTGTAAATTATGGTGTCCCTTACGATTAAAAAGCTGCTTGAGCCATACTGCCAAGAGAAAGCCCCTGAGTATCCATTTCTGCAAGGGCAGAACACAGAGTGCACACCCTCAGCGAGAAGACTTTAGAGCAAAGAGGTATTTCCAGAGGCTCCACCACCCGAATGAAGAGCTGAAAGCAAGTGTATCAGAAGTAAGTAGATCAGCTGTGTGCTTGCTGGCAAAGGTCTAACTTGGCAAAGTGTATTGACCATGGAATAAGAAATATGCCAAACAAAGCACTGTCCCATTAAGTGGAAGACCTGTCACTTCTCATTCATCACTATCAAGAAGCTCAGTGTCTGAACATCTCCAAGCAGAAAAGCCAGAGGAGAAACAGCCTGCTGGATTTATTACTCCCAGGGCAGGAAACCACTGTGGCTGCCTGATCTGGAACTTTTTTGGCAAGCTGTCTTCAGTAGGCTTGATCATGCCTGTCAGCAAATCCACAAGTTCCACAAGCCTTCCCATCCTGACTGCCAATAGGAAAATGTCTGGCACAGTCATTCCCAGCACAAGGAGAAAGAATTCCAGGCTAAGCAGGACACTGCTCATATAAATACTGTTTCACCTGCCTTCCTGGATGATTATGTTGCACTTCCAAAGCCACCAAAGCACATTTCCTACATTAAATGAAAATGCCCAAAACTGAGAAATTCTTTTTTTTTAATTATCAGACGGGTCCTTTCACTTGAACAGCATATCTGGGCAGTGGCAGAATTACCCATTTCACCCATTTCATCCTTTAGAACTATCTCCATGACATAGATAATGAAAAGCCAAGCACACAGGCATCTGAGGTGTAATTCAACAGGTGTCAGCAGGTAAGAAAGCCAGCAGCATGGCTAAGGAGTTCAATTTTCTTGGCATCAAGACAGAGTAGCCTCAAATCCCTTCTGGACCTAGGAAAAAACCTGTACTTTGCCACCTACAGCTAATAGGAAAATACACCTCTGTCAAGCAACATTCTATGAAAAGGATCTCTGGGATCCTTTAAAATATAAAAGGCAGTTTAAGTAAATGGAACTTGCAGTAGTCTCAGACTTTGCTCAACCCAATTTCTATCTGCACGAATTCTGCCTGGTCACAGAAGACTGAAGAGGAGAAAGTGCAGTAAAAACTTGCTTCAACTGCAGGTCACTTACATGACTTTGGAGATTTTTGTGGAAGGGAGATAAAAAGCAACACAGTTAAAGGAGCTGCTGCTAGTTCTTCCTCCAAGCCTGAACTGCAACTTCTGAATATGGATTAATGGATATTTGAGAGTCAGAGAAAAGGGACAAGCAGGCCCAACATGTGGCAGAAGCACGAGGTAAGCAGTGAAAGCCTGAAATACCCATCCAGAGCTTATGAGGAAAAGGCGAGAAATGGCACGCCCACTGACTATTGACTTGGAATGCAGTGGTGAGCACAAGGATTTGGGACTGTAGGATACAGCAGATTCTTACTACATCAGCAAGAGCAAACAACTTCCATAACTATAAATTTACTCCATGGAGATGGTGATTTTGAGGCTGGAGAAAAATCTCAGGTGTCCTTTAGGCATGTGCAAAATAGATCCTACAGAAACTGGATGTGAAAGAGCATCGAGGTTTTGTTGTAGTCATAAAGATCAGGAAGTTTCTAGGATAAACAGAATAGGATGCCTTAACCAGGCTCTCCAAAGATCATGGTTCTCTGTGGAATAAAGCTTTCTAAAACCAGCATTTTGTCCCATAATGACAGAGTGCCTCTAGACACTTCTCCTGTTCTTGTACATGTCTCTAGCAGTTGTTTCTGACCACTGTCAGATGGGACAGTGGACTGCCCAGGCCTCTTGTCTAACCTAGTGTCATTGTTCATATGAAGATTATTACAGGAAACTCCTCACTTCTAGAAGAGGCTATGACCTTATTGTTTAAGAAATGTATTTGGCATCTACACTAATGTTCTTGATTAGGCTAGGAGATGCAGGATTTGTAAATACTGTATTAAAATACTGACTACAGACACCCTACAGAATAAAAAAAGAAGGGAAATAGGTGGGTATGTAAACACACGCCAGTATTTTCCACAGTTGAAAGGAGATGGTATAAAGCAAGGAATGACTGAACTACTCTGGTTTTGGCATGCTTATTTTTAATTAAGTTTGGCAATATAGGAAAAAGAGAAAAAACAATGTACTAATTTTTGGGGTTTTAATCTGCTTTACTACTGTATTTTTAGATAGACTGAAAAATCAGTAAGTGGTTATTTTGTTCTTATCTCCCTTCACTTTGTATCTCCATGTTTTTACTGCAGAGCATGTAAAGTGAAAGCCTACATGTAAAAAAAGTTACATTAAAAACTATCTATATTTAGTAAAATATTATTAAAAGCCCATATTGAAAGCCCATCCTAAGCATTCAGTTCTGGTACTATGTATGTTAAGTCTTGCATGCAAAAAACACCATGCTTCAGGTTAAAGAAGATTACATTATAATTATTTATTTATATTTACTTATTTATAACAATTAATATGTGCAATAATAACAACAGTAATAAATATCAATGAGATAATTTCCTTTATGGAGTCTTTTAAGTGGTATTTTCTGATACTATTCTGATATATATTCCTATCAATTCTCAGTTACACTATGACAGTGCTGATCCAGCCCTATGGAAATCTTTTCAATTTATTAGGAATTCTTAAGATCACTACTGAAAACCAATAAATTTTCAAAACATTAGCAGTATCTTACTAATGTAAAAATATTTAAGGCAGCTTGTTTGCCATGTATATCTTCTTCCAAATTTTCTATTTGCTTTGCAGATCACATATGAGATTACATGAATAGGAACATGGAAAAAATACTCTTAGAAAAACTCCTTACTAGAAGAACTACTAATTCATAAAAAACCTGTACCTGAAGTATGGTGTATTTCCACAGAATTACGTATTTTTTTTCTGAATGTGTACATGAACCATCAAAAAAGCAGCCACTTCTTTAACAGTAAACAGGTGCTTTTGTTAGACTACCCCCGCCCTAAAAAAATGCGGATTTCCCTGTTCTAAGATCATAATTACTAAGCATTCCTCATTACACTGCTTTATAGCCATACCATGCAGAAAAATCCTGCCAGGGGTTTTGGCCCTCATTTTTTATCTTTCACAACCAATTTCACAATACTGACAGTTAGAATAATAATAATAAAAGTCATTCAGATGTATCATACACCTCTGATGAGGGCTCTGGGTGATGGCTAATCCTTTTGAGCCACGTGAAACAGTGCAGACCTACAGTAAAAATTTCATCTACACAGACCTTCTCCAGAATTTCACAGGATATTTATATATACAATAAATGCAGTGTGGATTCCAGCAGAGACACGCATACGTATATATATACACACACATACCTATCTATATATTGATTTCACCAACACAAATGCTATCTCCAGACATTAATTTTATTTATGAGAGACCTTTATAAGCTCAGTGTACATTCACAAAAACAGACAGATATGCACACACCTTTACAGATTAATAATTACATAAAACAGGGTCCCTTACTGTTCTCAGCTCTGCAAAAATACTGCAGTCATGAATTAAACATCACCTTCCAAAGTTCTCTGTTTTGTGCCTGCTCTGCCAAGGTTTCTGGGAACACTGATTAGAATCTGAATAGCTTTACATTACCTCCAACCTTAGGCCCACCAGCTGATCCTGGCTTTCTTGCACTGTTTGAAGGATTTCCTGGCTTTTTAGGTGCTGGAACCTTGAAGGCTGAAGCAGCTGACGATGGCCTATTTCCATCCACTGACTCTTCATCATCAAAGCTTTTGTCTAGAAAACGATATGTTAAATAAAAATAGAGCTATTAGAATGGATGTATTTTCATTTCCTAACAAACTATTTTCCTTCACATTTCACAGAAATTCACAAAATGCATAAATAAAAACAAGTATTATCAATTTGTCCTGTCTCTGATCTAGGAATAAAATGACAATGGGAGATAAACAGCATTTTCCACATGTCAAGTTCTTATAAAATATTATTTTGCCTTCATAATTAACCACAGTAGAACTGAGCATAAAAAAACGAATCCTACACATCCACTCCCACAAAGGAAAAATATCTTTGCACAGACTGAATTTTTTTAATAATTTCTTAATATTTTCCCAAAAGGAAAGCCCTTAATATAATCTTTATCATACTGGTCTAATGAAGAAAAATGCTTCTCCTTTTCCTTCTTTCACTCATGCATGCATTTTCTGCTATACATCCTCCTACAATGTGTCTAACTAGCACTCCCTGTCTCCTTCCTTCCACCCAGATTTTTCAACTTACAATCACAGATCCTCTTGCAGATCAGTCGCCTCATTCCTCTGATAGCTCTTCAATCCCCTCACCCTAGGACGGACCCAGCACCTCACATGGCCACATGCAGTAAATTCTTAATACTAATCAAAGATTCTATCAAAATGTGCTCGCAAACACCCTAGATCCACCACTGAGATTTGTGCCGGCATCTTTCTCTCCCTTCCCTGCACTAGGTGCTGCACAACCAATGAGCTGCAAGGTGACATCATCTTCTGGGAGCCAACGCCAGAGGAAAAGGTGAAAATTCTCCATGCAAATAAATTCATTCCCACACATGGTATTTGCCACTATTCCAATCCTTCGTTTAAAAAATTAGACAGGTAGACAATATTCCGGGGCTTGCACTCCTCTTTCCTATAATTTCAGGTTTGTGTATTTTTATTCATGAAAGAAATTAATGTCTAGTGACTAAACAGTCTCAATTCAAAATATTATGCCTTAAAAGAACCCCAACATATTCCAACAGTCGAACATAATATTTTCTGCACCCACTTAGGAAAGAAGGATTTATCTATAAGCTTGAGCACAGAAAACATCCAGCCTATGGTTCCTGTAATAAATAAAATGGGCGAGGCTGAGACACAGCTGTACTACAGCAATGAAAGACCAATATAGCATATTACCTGCTTTAAAACCTGCCATTTGTTTAAAAAAAAAAAAAGCCACAAAAATTTTAATTGCAAAACTTCATCATCTCTGGAACGGTTAACTGTTTACCCTTTGCTTATTCAGAACTTGCTCCCAGGGAAATGTCAACTATATTTAACAATGTAGCTTCCCAGAGGAAGGCAGGGTTTTTGTCCAGCAGCACTGGCAGCACCATCGAATGTCAGAACACCCTGCATTTAATGTGTCCAAGATCACTGCTGCTATGGTTAGCACATTTTTCTAGCATTTGCCAAAAGCTGTGTTTTGCACTAATGAATCTCCATGATCAAAGAAATAAACCACCACAAGAAAAATACAGATGCATATTAACAATTTTCATTATTTCCTCCTCTCTTACAAACACTGATTTTAAGTTAATCTTGGTAAGAGTAATTGTTTGGATCTGTAAACTCTCCAAATCGAAGGAAAAAGCATCAGCCTTCCCCCTCACTGGCCTGTGTGTTGCCATGGAAACAGCACTCCCGCTCAGCATACGGGCTGAGCCAGAATACATTTTGATTCCTGATGCTTTTACTCTCACTATCTTAAACAGACCCAGACATTAAGATTTCAAGCAAGGAAAACCACTAACACAAAGCCCAGATTAAGTAAAATGACTTAAACACTGTCATGGAAGGGTAAATGGCAAGGGTTAATACCTAGGATACCTGCAGCATTACAGGTAATTTTAAATTAAAAATATCTTGCAGATTTTTGAACAGCATGATCAGATCAACACTAACATGTGTTTTCATTAAATCATGAAAACAGACTAAAAGTGAACAGGCTTTGCCAATAAAAATGGTTCTGTTGCTGCACTTTCAAATCTGATGAAGTAACAGGCCAGACTTTCATGCTACTACCCAACAGCTCTACAATGCTGCACTGATATGCAAATATTACACAAACCTTTGAAACAATAAAGTTATTTGCAATACAATCTTAAAAACAGAACGTGCGCATTTGCTCATTTATGCAAAATCTCCTAATCAAGAAAAATCTACACAACCCCAAACAACTATGTACTTTGGGAACCAGTGACTCAGATAAAAGAATTTTATTTTTACCAAACAATTCATTAAGAAGGAATACCAAAGATGGGCAATTTTACAAGTTATTGCTCAACCCCAAAATGTGCAAATAGAATTTCAGAAAAAAATGCAAAGGCAAATGTTTTGACCTATTGACGTGCTATGTATATTACAGGCTACATTAAATAATGTTCTTGGTAATACTGTCAAATTACTTTAGTTAATTAATTTAGTTAAAGAGTATTTTTTCATACATTTAGAAGATTGCTAACAATGGATTAAAAATATACATGATGAAATAGTTTTATGCAGTCTTTCAGTCCCTATAAAATTCATCTTTTTAAAATAAATGTGGTTTTTTTTTAAGATACACAGAACTGATTTAAACCACTGATATAAGGGTATTCTTAACCAGACTTTTCATAGTTTATGTTAAAATAAATTAAAAATTACTGTTCAGTTATTTGAAGTGTTCCAAAATAACAGCACAGTACCATAAGCATGTAAAATTAATGGCTGAAAATTATCTGTTTGAATTCTAATAATGCAAAAGTGATAATGCAGCTGAGTCTCTTTTGTTCTGGATTTGTTTGTTTTTTAAATAAACATAAGCAGGAAAATTTCACACTGTCTTAAAGAAACCAGAGGTTTTTCCCATCCTTTTAGGCCTTTACACTTTTATTTCCCTAAGATTTAACATCAAAATCCCAAATGATCTTTAGGGACACTCCATTTTCAGAAATAAGATTTACACTGTGAAGATCCAAAACCTGAAGTCTGTATTTATAGCACTTCATGAAAACAGAGCATTATATTTGCTTCCCCTACAATGTGCCTTCCATGCACTCTCATTCATCTGCAAAGATCCACTTGCTGGTAGCTCCTGTAAAAGCATTTCCATGTACTTCAGCATGGAGAAGCCCAGCTCCAGTTGTAAGTGTTGCTCCCCAGGGCATAATCAAGGAGCAGTTCCGCTCAATCTGATTTTACTACCGTGCCTTTGGCTGGCCAAGGGAGCAGGGATGGAGCTCCTGACAGCCAACACAGAGAGCATGGGGATTGCTCTATTTCAGTATCAAACTGTGCCTCTAATGTTAGTTTTATGCAGTCTACAAACAAAATGTATCTCTACAACAGAAGTCATAATAGCCTAAATGTAATCGGTATTTCAAAACAAAGCCATCTGATAGATGCAAACTTTTTTCATTGTAAAATGGCTGGATAATTTTCATTCTAGGTAATTTTAACACTTTCAGAGTATCAAATTTTATGTATGCAAATATACCTGACAGCTGAGAAAGTATTATCCAAATAGTGTTTTAAAACAAAGCTCCAAAGTACTAAAAATAAAAAGTTGTATGAATTGCTAGCAACCCACAGAACATATTAGAGGGAAAACACAATAAATTAAAGACACTAAGCCTCAGTTAAATCTCACAACACTGTTCATGTACTTGATATGTAGTATTTTAAACCATAGTGGATAAGGAGTTTTGGAGGTAAGCATAGGATACAGAGAAGAGCCTGGAATGTTGTACTGACAAAAGCTTCTGAAGAAACCTGATGAGCAACAAATGCTCTCACTCTGGTACAAGCTCTCTTCCTGATGAGCAGCTTTGAAGTAGGGGAAGAAAAAAATTCAAGAAAAGGTTGTTTTTACCTTCACAGAGCTAGGGACTCAGGATTCAAAATCGAAGCATTACAAGTTTTTTCTTCTAATGGAGGGCAGAGATCTGCAGCATAGAGGATGTTCTGCAGGTACAGTGCACCAAGTGAACTGCTATCAATGAACTGCTGTGCATTTCTACAAAATCTTTGAAGAGTTGTCTAAGAAATCTTTCCAGTAAAAGACCCTCCAAACCAACCTGCAGGACACATCAGAACTCAAAGTCCACCACACTTTCAGAACTTAAAATTTACCAAAGTTATTCAAAGTTTAAATCCATGCAGACAGACCAAAACTTGAACTATCATAAAGCATTAAACACTAAAATTCTTAAGAAACAAACTATGTCATTTGAACTAAAATTAAACAAGATATATGTGCTATCTTCCTGCCTTGTAGCATTACTCTTGGGGGCCAGATCACAAATACGTAATGTATGTTTTCTGAAGTATTCAGAGAGATCAAAGCATAAACACTTATAATGAGACTTGATACTCAAAGAACATTCTAGTACTTGCAATATTTTAAACTTCAGAACAATCTACTTACTGTGATTTGCCTATACAGCAGTAAAGGTAATTATGTATCCAGTAAATGTAAAGATATATCCAGTGAAAAGGAGAATCTAGAGAGAAATCTGAAGTTTTTCATATCCAGAGATAAAAAATATTTTCAAAGGTTAAATTAGAATACATTTATTGTTACTGCAACTCAAGCCTTCACCTCAGCTGGTTTGAAGATTCGTATAACTAATGTGACATTTTGGTATCTAACATTTTGTTAGTCATAGTCAATAACAGAAAAATTAAACACAGTATCACCTACACAGCAGTACAAATACAAGATCTATATTCTACCTGTGCTACTCAGCAGTAGGAAATCAGAAGTTAACTGACTTAAAGCAGATCCTCAAATGACACCATGAAGGCAAAAAAACTGGATCCCCTGCAGTAATACTTAACTAAAGTTGGCAATAAAGGCAAATCTGGATACTGTTTTCAGTAGCAATATCTTAGATATCTAACACAACTAGGTTTGTAAATACCAACTTGCAGTATTTTACTGTAGAGTGATAAGAGTCAAACTAGAGAACACAGTAAATTTAATATTTACATATCTAATAAATTGCTTTTAAAGTGACTTCTGTTCAAAACATTTGTATCAATTTTACTTAAATAACTGATCATGATCAGCTTTGCTAACAAATACTGGTTTTTACCTACTGATGACACTTCCTCTTTCACACTACAAATTATTTATGAGAAAATTGCAAAATCCGGCCTAAGCAAAGAAACTCCAAGTAGATGAACTCTTTAAATTTCCAAGTCACTCTCCCTTTCTGTGCCTACCAAGACACCCACTGCCAGTCTCCCTTCAGTGACTTACAAACATAGACTGCATCAATTACTTGGAACATCTGGGACTGGATCATTAGCTCAATTCCAGATGAACTGGTGCGGCCTACAACAGCGTCTGTCAAGCATGAAAATGAAGCCGCAAGCACTAAACATGCATCAAGTTAGCTGATCCCTCTAATCCATACTTCAAGCCAATGCCCCACATCATTTAGTGAGGACTTTATCCCTTACACATCAGGCATTCCATACAGTCCAAATCTGTTTGTCCTGACACAAAGGACAGGATTCATTTGCCTAAGCACAGTCATCTAAAACCAGTTTAGACAGTCCTGGGCATCTTGTCTGGTGGCCAGCTGACATTCCAGAAGGCCACAGATCTCTTGCACTTCTTGTGTCATGCCTGCTCACTACTGTGGATACTTCAAGGCACCCTGAGTGGCACCAGACACCTATGGCTGGACAGATAAATTGCACCTAAGAACTTTCAGATCTATCATAAAGGTGTCATTGCTTGGCATTTTCCCTGTGCCACAGCAGGTCTTGGGATCCTAAACCATTAGGAGACAAATTCTCATGGCCAAACAAAAGCCTGCTTCCCACAGTGATGGAGCACGGCTCTGCCTGGGACCAGAGTGGAGGCACAGAAGTAACGTGAAGACACTTGCTGATGGATTTAACTTTACTTCATGTTACCTCTTTTGCTTCTCTTTGCCTTCCTGCAGGAAGCAACTGTACTGATGACAGCACTGGCAAATGGTTCTCTTGTGTGCAATACATGCTGATGCTCATCAACAAAATCTCAAACTCCTACCAGAAGAGACTCACTTTTCTGCAGTAACCTCACAGGGGATGGATGAGATAAAAAAAAAAAAAAAAAAAAAACCAAGAACAGTGTTTGAAGAACTACAAAACTTGGTTCAAAAATCCCCCAGACTTCTTAAACCAAACATATTCTTTCACATGCTATTTTTTCAGGCAGTTCCAGTGAACTAGTGTCTTAAAAAAAAATATCAAAAAGGCAGCAAGTAAGGGGAGCAAGAGTCAGTAACAGGAGTACGGCAAATATTTATCAGTTAAATTTTGCTGTTCATCTGATCTCAAATTTTAATAAAGTTCCCCTAATTTTTCAACAAGAAAAGCAAAATACAGCTCTCCTACATTCCATTCATCAGTAACAGGCTCACACCTGCTTTTGGGTTTTTTTTTTTGTTCTGCTGTATGCATTTGGTCTTTAAAACATGACCCTCAATGAATAGGATAAAAGAAAAGAAGAAAAATTAGGAAGAAAATACTAGACCTAACAGACTTTTAAAAAAGAAATATTTAGGAGTGGCAATGGCACATGCCACAATAATTATCCACATTTAATACAGGCCTATTCTAATGACATTAGTAGTTTATCCATTCTGCTCCAGAGTTTCATGAAGGACTATGTCAAAAAAAGATTAATTAAAAAAAATAATGTATCCCCAGTGTTATTTTCCTAACCCCAAAGAAAAGACAGTCTTACAGTTTATCTTACTACTGTCTGGGTAAAAGATAATACTTAACAACAGGTTTCAAATAAAGCTGCAATAAGCTCAAATAAGCAACTGAGCTAATTCTGCTCCCAAGTAAAGCTTCATTCCCATTTCTAGCTCTAGAATGTCTCCTGTAAACCCAGGTACTTTTCTAATTTTTACCTATTAAAATTTAAGACAGCTTCTGAAAATCTTGCCATAGTTTACATTTTTACAGTATCTGTAAAATTACCATAGTCCACATGGTATAATAAATCATTTAGTCCTTTCTAAATTCTTGCAATTGGACTTTCTTTTGTTACAAATGTGTAACATTTCCCAAATGTTACTGAACATTTCTCAGCAAACTTACTGAAAACTGAAGATGCAGTATCACTGTACTTTAAAAATCATCAATTTAACTTTTTTTATATCCTTCCTAAGGCACGTTCAATAGTCTTCTGAATCAACACTTAATAGTCTACAACCTATTAGCAAACAAAGCACCATTTTCTCAGTAAAAAGGGAAGAGAAAGATAATGAGGTTCTGCAGAATTCATGACATGGTCAACATCTAAAATAGGATTCAAGACTGAACAGCAAGGCTTAAAATAAAAGTACGTAACATTATTGTTCTTCAACATCTGTACTATGTTACTGCTTTAGGCCATGCTATTTGGACCACACTGCACTATGTCCAGCACTGAAATGTTAACAAGTCAGGTGCCTTTTAGGCCGGGGGAAGGCAAAAAGGTGTAGGAAGGACACAGAGCTGCCTTGCATAAGAAATCAAAGACTGAAAGTTTTTGACATTTTGAACACAGAAGTTGACTCACTAGCTGTAACGTATAAACTGATCGGATACTACACTATTTTAGCACAAACTAAAACGTACCTACTGCAGTAGAAATGTTTTGCTCTCTTATGAAATACCAGAATTAAAGCTGAGAAAGACAGTAACTTCTGAAGCACTTGATTTCCGCTAAATGAGTGAGTACTCCCTCAGAGACTTTCCCTATCCAGACACTGATTAAAATGAAAGCAGGGAATTCACTTTAAAACTTGATAGAAAAAGAAAGAAAAAGAAAAAGAAAAAGCTGTAACAGAACTTTTACTCGATGCCTAGTAAATTTTTGTGAGTCACTTTACACCTAAAGACTCATAATTTCTATCAAAAGTGATGGTTAATTTAACTGTTGTAGCCTGTCTGAATTCAGACCTTACTTGTGGCCAAACCCTTCACTCTGTTGCTTAAGCTGCCCTCTAAAAAAGCTGCCACTTCAAGTATCTTCTTGAAGTATAAACTCCACTATTTGCATGTAAAATATCCTGTAAGCCAACAGCCCAGTCTTTCCTCAGTAGGCTTGGTTTAATTACTGTCTTTATTATTTCATCTCTAGAAGTAGTTTTATTTCTTTCTTCACAAATTTCTTTTGCTTATACATCAAGTATCCAACTCTCAATAGCACCGTCAGGATCTGTGATATTTAGATGACCCCGAGATTGTGAAGTCTATGTCTTTCAGCTCCACTGCCAAAGAAGGAGTCATAATTCGTCTCTGCTGGTTTTCAAGGTTGTTTATTTCTTCTTATCTAAAATATTTTCTCTCTGACCTGCAGCAGGTCTGTCTTGCACTGCAGTGTGTAGGGCTCTGCCCCTCAGTGGGATGTTACAAACATTATATACTAGAAACTACGTGTGCTATATTTACAATAACGTGCCAATATCTATCGCCCATGTTGAACGGTGTGTCCCCAGCCCAAACCAATAGAAAAATGCCAACACCACAGTGAAACATGGAGGGCATGAAGAAGAAGAACAAGGCACGCCCAGTTTCCTCCATCTTGCCTCCTTTGAACCCCTTACCTAGAATCCTGAAATTCTACTTTTGCACCTGTGCCACACTAATTACTACTTATATCAAACACTCAGAGCTTGTAATTCATCCTGTAAAACTGAAAACTCTTTTCCATGGACAGAGATCAGAGACAGTATCTCTCGAGGCTCTGTACAGGGGGGTTTCTGACCCCCTGCCAGGGTTCCAGACCTTCCAGGGCAGCCACAGGGATGCCCTGGATTCCCACATAGCACCAGCATTTTCTTTAGTCAATCTAATGACCTATTTTAAAACCAATATATATATATATATATATCATAAAAGTAGGCTTTATCTAGAAACCACTATCCATAAAATGCAATAATATGGCTAGCATTATTGATGTATGTAAGTTCAGAAAGTAACAAAAAGAACCACCATATTTACCCATCTGCAGCTAAGTCAATCAAACAACTGATACCCATTGAGAAATTATTAAATTCAGGACATTTCCAGTACTTAATTCAGTGACACAAAAGCACCTGGGCTTAATGACTTGAATTTTCAAACTATCAATTACATCACAGCAAGGGTAAGAGAGGCACTCATAAGTACCATGTTCATTCATCTTTAATGTATATCACAAGTGTATGTGATAGGGAAGGGGCACTGGATATATACAATATCAATGAGAAGGTTTACAAATGGGGAGCTTAAATTAGGATTTACTATTAGAGCCTGACAGTAAGTCTACCATCAGAGAGATCATGGTAGCAGCTAACATTTGCATTAGTTTTTACTGTGGCCAATTTTTGCATGTTCAACTCAACTTGCATGTTCATGTAATGCAAATGTAAAACAGCAAGGCAGAATGACAAATAAAACATAGATCCTAGAAGCAGAAAGTGCAATATGAGCACACAGCAGATAAAATGTTGAGAAATTTATTTTTCTGCATTTTAGATCCATGTAGTTTAGGAATTAAAAGTTAGTATCTGTACACGAAAACATGCACATCACAGAACAGAATGAAAGGGGTTGTTAAAGGCCTTTCACCCACCTGATCTCTGCCTCACATAGTCGGAAGTGAGATTGAGAAAATATGGCAAATTATTTTACTCTCAATGCTGCCATTTCACTTGTGGGTAATAAAACCAGTAGTTTTAAGAGGCCCAACTCTCCTCAAACTGGACCTCTTAACATAGAATCATAGAATGGTTTGGGGTTTAAGAGATCTTAAAAGATTGTCTAGTTCCAACCCTTCTGCTATGGGCAGGGACACCTTTCACTAGACCAGGTTGCTCAGAGCTCCACCCAACCCAGCAGTAAATTCCTCCAGAAATGGTGCATTCACAACTTCTTTGGGCAGCCCACTCCAGTGCCTCACCACCTCAAATTAAGAATTTCTAGTCTAAATATACCTTTTCAGCTAAAGCCATGCCTTTGTAAAATACCCCTCTCCAGCTTTCCCTTTAGGTACAGGAAGGTGCTGTGAGGTGTCCCTGGAGCCTCCTCTGCTCAGGGCTGAACAATCCCAATTCTTTCAGCCTGTCTTCATAGTAGCGCTGCCCCAGTCCTCTGATCATCTCTGTGGCTTCCGGTGAACTCACTGAACAGATGACCTCCCTTGCCCTGCTAAACAAACTGCTTTTGATGCAGCCCAGGACAGAACTGGGTTTGTGGGTTGCAGGTCCACATTGCCAACTCATGTCCAGCCTCTCATCCACCAGCACCCTGGAAGCTAAAAAACTAACACCAGATCTGGAAAATCTGGAGTGCTTGGTATATGGCTAGGCAGCTTTAGTAGCTGCCATTTCTCTAATTTTGTGGGAACACGACCCAATCCCCAATAATATACAGAGACTGTTTCTCGTAATGTTTCTAATGAGTTTGTAAAAATCGACTCGACAATGCAAAGAAATTTTAAACAAAAACAACCTACACAGAAATGTAGAAAGTTTGACCTTTAAGTTCAATAGCAAACCTCACATTGTGTAAGTTCATTGACAAAAGGACTTTTATCAGGTCAACAAACAAAACAATCCATAATGATAAAAAGATTTTTTGTCAAATAGAAATCTACTCATGCTCATTGCTTAGGCAATCACGGAACACTATGGAGCTCTTAACATCTGATGAAAGCAAAAATACCTAATTTGAAGAAAGTTAGGTTTTTCTGTTAAGAGCTTTGTTCTACAATTTCAGCCCTTCTCACCTTTCCTCAGGCTTTAACTATCAACTACTTTGAGGGCTTTTAAGGGTTTCTCAGTTGAACAAAAGCATTTTTACATCAATTAAATATACATGAAGAGGTACCAGAAAAATTCTGGTACCATTACAATCTTGTTGTCTACACTCCATATAGCTGGGAAATTCCTGTGAGTTGTAAATTGTAGTTATTTCTTGTCAGAGTCTACATATATAGCTTGTTTTTAAAAGGCACTTCAAGTTATCGACTGTTCTTTCCAGCTGTTGCTATATAAGTGTATTCTGATGAACAAGCTGGGCAAAGAAAGCAGACACAAAATCCAAAACACAAGTCTTTAAAACTAATATGCTTTTATAAGTACAATACACAGAATGGAATTTCTGATTCAGGTCAATACTACAGAAGACCCTTCACCTCAGAAGGCATTTCAGATACTGAAATTATCCAAATGTAGCTTACTTGCTCATCAGTATTTACCACAGGAAGATTTTATTAAAAATAATATGTAACAGTAAGGAAATACTCCTGGTATTTCATAGATAACAAAAGATGAAAATAAACCCTGCAAGGCAAATATCTAATCAGTCAAGTGGAAGATTCTTGCAACATCTATCAAAGGAAACCCTTAGTAGGCATTAAATTTCTTCTGTGTCTGTTCACAATTCAAACTGGGGTTTTTTTTGTTTGTTTTCCCCCAAAATGTACCTTAAAAATAATAACAATAACAACCCCCCACCAAACAACCAAAAAGTGTAATATTACCAATAGTCTGGAATAATCAAAAACATGCAGATAGAACAGAAAACACAAAAATATATTTTTATTACGTAACTTGTTCTTAAAAGCTAATAAAAGCTGACTCCAGCACTCCAAACAAACACTTTTGTATGATAGATTAAACATATCTGGAAATCTTTTTAGTGAACGCATGTTTCATGTTTAATGAAAACAACAACAACTACCACCACTACCCAAAAAATTTCTTGACATTTTGAAAATGTAATTTAGAAACAGGAAGACAAAACTTGTAGTTATAATCCTACCACATATAAAAAAAATCAGGTGCACTTATCATTCTAGAAGCTATGCTGGTTTTGAGAAAACAACTGTCATATGTTTGCAGCTCTGTTTTTTAAATAAAAAAATGCCCTGAGTTGCACCTTGAATTCTTCCTTGAATTATTTTTTCTATTCACATCAGTCTTGAACATTGCTGTATTCATCTGTTCTCTCAGTAGTATCTTTTCATATAGCCCTTGGCTTGTTTACACATTCCCTCCTTCTCCCACTCAGTTGCTTCACTTTCCCACTGTTCTTTTACTGCTACTAGCAACAGTACTTGCACTCTATAGACAAAACACAACTCAGAATCTATGTTAATCACTGGGAGTAGCATATGACCTTACTGTGAAAAGTAGCTTTGCACTGGTTTGGTTCGGAACAGGAATCACACTCCAGCTCACGGTATCTGTCCTTGCTCTCTCAGGCACAGCCATGTCTCAAACCAGTGTGTCCACCAACTGCTAATAACAGAAGGGGAGTAGTGGGGAGCAACTACAGTAAAAGGAGCCAGTGCAGGTGCAGTCAGCATGTTAAAGAAAGCACAGGCCCAAACAAGAACAGAAAAGGGAACAAGTGATATGCTTTTATCCCACAAAAACTTCTGCTACTCTTTATATTCCCACACCCAGGAGACAGCTCTGAATGGTACAAAGCACCACAGTTACAGCCTGACCAATTTCTAGGCCAGTGTAGCAACTGCTTTATCATCATCATTCACAGGACTCTGTTGGTTTAAAAAGCCTCCTACCAGAGGATAAGAGAAATCAGAAATAAACCTCAGAAATCCACATGCACTAAAATAACACATATATTTTAAATCAAGCTAATGTTTCAAACATCACTGTAGCTTCTGTAATGTTAGTATGTCCAATCCCCTTTTCAGTCAAAAGTAAAATATTAAAGCTGTACAGCACCCACACTTGACAGAAACTAGTTAATCAGATTAAAGACTTAGGAAGACAGCCTTCCCTCAGAAGAACATCAGGGAATGGAAGATTAATTGTTCTCATGCTTTAGGACCATGCATACATTAATCAAGTATTTTGAAAGAAGACAAAACACAGAATTTGATATGCATATGCAGTAAGATAGAAGGATAATTTCTATTCATGATCCAGTCACATATGCTTCATCATCTAAAATCTGACAAGTGCATAAGGTCATGAAACATCATTACACTGTATGCCATTTACATAAAAATACACTAATAAAGAAGTGCTTATTCATTATATGATACAAAACTGTATACACTAGTGCAACAAATGTGTGTACCAAATGTGTCCTCTTACAAAGCTGATTATATACTTTCAGATAGCACTCAAATACCTTATGTCTGGTACTGCAATATGTTTAGTACATCTTAAGAAAACCTATGTCTGATCTTCCCTATAGGGCCATTTGTAGTTTTAGACAGATAATTTTGTCCTTAACCTAATTACCTTGTTCAAATGGGATCAAGGCAGTCCTTTACCCACGAAATCACAGGGTAACAGCAAAGACTGCCAAAAAGGTGAGGAAACAACGTGCAACACGATGTGCACAATGCGATTCCGTTCACCACCTCCTCAGCAGCCTAATCTGGTTACCAACAGATAATGGCAGAGATGCATTACCCTCCCCAAGGAACAAGGAAACCAGAGCGAGGAACCGTTCCTGGCTGGTTTTCCTCAGCAGCCTCCACAACTTGCAGGGCAATCACAGACCTCCACTCACACAAGTATGTGAAATGTCTTTAAGGTTGAGGCAGCGCATGCTTTCCCACTGGCATGCATTCACTACAGTAGAAGTTACGGTCCATTTGTTTGCTGGGCCACAAGCGCAGGATTGTTTTTTCCCCCTCCACATTCTTCCAACAATAGGTTGGAGAGTTTGAGACAGCTAACATGGGGGCAAACAGAAAATCTGGTTCTTCCCTTTAATCTTCACTTGAGAAATCAGATTAAGATTCAACTGGTAAGCATCACCTTTTATTTACATTTCTGCTTGTGCTCAAGAAAACCGGAATAAAAAATCCAGAAAGTTCCAATAAGCCAATGTTTTGCATTCAAGATAAAATTGGCATTGCCACTTTTAAAAAGCATTTCCAAACATACTCTGCAATTCTGTAACACATCCAGGCTGATTAAGTGAGCAAACCAAGTAAGACAAGTAAAAAAATCCGTTCTATGAATATCTGCACAATGCCTTCAGCGTTGTCTCACAAATATTAAGTTAAACATACATACTGGCCACAACAAAGTGACATTTTGCCGAGAAAAGACATTTCTCAAAGTGTGCAGAATCACTAACCTTAAAACATTTTCTTCTATGTTGCATATACTAGGAGGATATACAGAATATTTGCAAAACAAAAGACCTCAGCCAAACCATCGTTAAATTTAGAAAAAAAGATTAAGAATTTTTCTTAACAGCAACTAAGGTTTTGTTTTCCCTTGCAGTTTCGTAACACAACATCAGAAGACTGAATTCCTTGTAAATGTGGTAAGCAGTAGTTTTAAGAAGACCAACAGCTACATAATCATCCTACACACTGTTAATTGTATCTGGCATTATTGCTCAAAGCTCCTACACAGAATGTCAGCTGACTGCCTGAACAGTACTTGGTTCTTAGTGCCTTTGTTAATGACGAATTAAATTATACAGAAGAGAGCTCCACAACCACCCTCACTTTATAAACCTCAACCATTACAGAAGCACAAAAATCCTACAGCTTTGCCTAGAGAATGCAGTTATTTCTTAACATGCTACAACTTGTATTCTTAATCTGCAAGTTACCACAATTGACGTTTACACCATGGAGAACTGTGTTGCTTGACAGGAAGGAAACAAAGATGAAGAAAAACATTTCCCCCCAAAAAAATCTCAGCAAGAGTGAACTTGGTACATATTCAGTTCTACAAAGACCATTACTTCCCTTGCACCTTGCAAATGACAAAAATACAAACATCAGAGAACTGCCCATATTTTTTTTTAGACTGTACAGTCCAGACATAATTTCACTGCTCTAGTCACACTCATTATCTCTTTCAGTCTCTGACATATGAAAGAACTAAATGAAAAACACACATTTCATGTTGCCTCAATAAAGGGTCTCTCTCAGGACTCTTACAACTACTGTTTGCTGCTGTTTCAGCAAATCCAGACAAAAGATTTAATCTTAATCTGTGATCTTTATAAACCATCTTATTTATGCAAATCTGCATATGTAGTCCCTTATAAAAGCACAGCCATCCTACCTCATCCCTAAACTTGCTGCAAGTCCAATGAATGCGCCTCAAGTATCTCTAAAGATAATAACGCATATATAGAAAGTCATCAAGGTATTAAGCTCAGAGAACCTGGCTGACACACAAACCCAAGTGGTGCCATGAAGATAAAACATACACCCAGTTTTTAACGAAAACACAACCATATAGTCTGCATTGCTTTACTGACCTACTTTCCATTGGTTTGTGTAACAATACACTGTGCAGTGAAGGAAATGTAGTAACATCCCATGTCTTTATTAAATATACATCCCCAGCTCTAGCAGCAAGGCTCTTCTTTTATGGCCACGCCGAATAAGTATGAATTTCTTCACACAACAGGGCAGGTTAACATCCGCTTGTTTACAAAGCAATATAGTAAATTCTGCCTTATCTTGCAGAGGTGGCCAACACAAGTAACACCGAGGCGAGAGGGGTAAACACAACGCCAACATTAAAATGCACAGCGGAATCTGCCGGAGTAGTAAATAATTGAGATCACGGGCCATCCTAGAAACCCAGGCACGGTTAAAACTCCAAGAAAGGCAGAAGCTGCCACGCTCGGTGCCCCGGTAACCCTCCGGCTGCTGTACGTAGCATCCATCTCCCAGCGCCTGGCTCGGGCGGAAGCCAAGCCTGTCAGCCCAAGATACCAACCTGCCACACCAACCTCCCCGGCCCGCCCGGGCTGCCGAGAAGCCCCGCAGCCCTGCGCGGGTCCCCAAGGGCACGGCGGTCCCCACTCACCGTCCCCCACAGCCATCATGCCCGGCGGTGGCGCGGGAGGGCGGACGCGGCGGCTCCCGGCCGGATCCCCGCCGGATTCCTGCCGGCCCCCTGCCGCTACAGCCGCCGCCTCGCTTCAAAATAGCAGTCCCGCCTTGAGAGGGAGCCTCCGCGCCGGCTCGGCCCCGGCCCGGCCCCCCGGGCGCTCCGCCCCCGCCGTCACGTGCCCGCCGGGTCCCCCCGCCGCTCGGCAAGCGCCGGGCCCGCCGGAGCCCCCGCCACGGGGGGACAGCCCACACCCCAGGGGGAAGCTTTGCCCCCCACCACCACCCGGAAGATGAAGTGAGAGGAGAAGAAGGGGCCTTGGTTAAGGACGAGCGCACTGCAGAACAGGGATCAACCAAAACGTAACATAAAACGAAATGAAACAAAACAATAAAGATACAGGAAGTAGGAAATGGCTCCGTTGAAGAAAGCTGCTGCCTCTCTGAGTTTTCGGAAGACTTGTTTGGAACTCCACCCCCCCCCCCCCCCCCCCCCCCCCCCCCCGCAACTTTAAAAGAGAAACTGCTTCCAAAGCATGCGTGCAACACACGCTGGGGAGCATCAATGACAGCCTGCCCAGAGCCTGAGCTGCTGATCAGAGTTTTTACCCGAATGTATCGTTTGGGTGACGTGCTGAGACTAGAGAGTGCAATCCAACAGTGATCAAAATAAAAAAGAGTAGCAAGTAAGTGCTACCAATTTAGTTAGTTTTGCCAATAGAAAAGTTTAAAACACAGGCAGACTGCAACATATGCTGTTGCACAGAGCATGAGAACCATGCATTTGCAAGGAGCCAGACACAGTTCCCTGTACTAATAATCCAAAAACTCAGTCAAATTCCTTAAAACCAGTGGAAGCATCAGCCTGATGAGGCCCTTTTCTTCCAAATGGGCTTGAACTGACCAGTACACTTCACCGGTCAGTAAAATTTCCTATTTAAAATGATAAGCCATCAGGAAGAGCAGCTGAAATTGAAAATGATGTGGCTACATTTTGACCACTTGCATTGAGCATGCCAAAGGAATACATGCGGCTCAAAACCTCTATAAAATAATCACGGCAGCTATCACCAGTATTCCCAAATGATATATATTCATGTTGTGCTGCACTGGTGAGCTCTATTAAGAGTATGTCGTCACTGTCTCCATAGTAACTATATTTCCAAATAGAAAACAGCAAAGGGAAATAAAAAACAATCGTGTAATGTGGAAAAACAGATACACACTAGTGCTATGGATTTTTATTTGCCTCTTTTTTTTTTTCCAGGAGAACATGTATTTCAGCTGCATCTCTATCACCCATAACACAACTCCCCTACACCATGATAGCAACATCACATATCCTACCTGTCATATTTTGTGTTTGTAAAGCCAGTCCTTTGAGCCATTAAATATTAAAATGGAAAAAGTGCACGGGTTGACTAGAGATGTACAATTTATCTTCAGCCCAATCATTCTGCTGAGTGCAGCAGGGAGCTCAGTATTAATAGTTTCCCTACTTTTGTTTTAATTCCCTGTCTCAATAATGACACTACTATCCGATATAGGAGTCTGCTTGAATTCTCTTAAAGAATACAGTATTTACAAATCTCAGGCAGCAGAAACAAGTGCTTTTGTAGTGCTGAGATTGGCTGCCAGTTCTGTTTCCATAGCAATGAACATTAACTTGCTGAAAAATGGGGGGGGGGGGGGGGGGGGGGGGGGGAAGTGGGGAATGCTTTAAAGAATCTTCTCCAGTTTGTAAGGCTACATACATATAGTTCTGGTGGAGTGAAAGGGCAAAACTAGCAGCACGCATAAGATATTGCTTAACAGGCAAACATCCTGATATGATTCTTTCAATACACATCATTATGACTGTAAATAAATCCCAAGGTTTGCATAGCAGCTCATTCATTCACATAATTCACATTAGAGAAATTATCTCTGATTTTACTATACACATCTTAGAGTAAAAAATGAAAAATCAAGGGTCAGCTGGAGAGGCAAGCTAGCAGTGGGATATTATTTAAGGCTGTAAGCCACTCTCATCAAGCAAAAGCACTAAGATTCCTACCCAGTTCCCTTGTTAGACATGGCACCTCCTCATATGTTGGCTTTTGAAACTCCTTTTTTTAACAAAAACACAGTTACATCCCACCCAAATTATTCCATCCATAAGTGTTTTAATGTGCCTTTCACCTCCTCTACTCTCCAAGAGGATCTGTCAGGCCCTAATGGTAACTCGTTCTCCCCCTCCTCTTTACCATTCCATCACAGACCAGATTCAATAAAGGAAAGAGGTAATATAAGACTAAAGGGACTGTTCTCACTAGATCCCCTCTAGCACACTGAAAAGGTAGGATATTAAATCTACCAGTGTGCTAAGATGGCAGGAAGGAGACTTTTTCCTGTCCTACCTGTATTTCTCCCACATACCTAAGCATACCAACATGATGTTTTTTAAAACTCTCAAGTGTTAGATCATGTTAGTACTAATGTATTTTTTAAAATATGTATTTGTTTTGACTAGCAATATAGTATGGAAAATATTTTTGTATTCATGTTGTTAAAAGCTGCAAGCTTTGATTCTTTATTCCTTTTTCCTTCCTAAGTACATGCTGGATAAAAAGACTGAACAACTGACGTTGGTATTATTTGATGAGAGAATCCTAAGTCACATCTCTGGATTCTCAGAAACTAGGTCAACACACCAAATATTTACTACCACAGCAGTGCAACTCAGGACTATGAAGAAGATGGCATCTTCCGAGGTTGCATTAACAAGTTCCTCCCTATCCATCACACACTGAACAGGACCCCCATCAGTACAGGCACCCTACTTGGGACAGTAACTCCACCAGGCAAAAAGCCATTCCTTTTGCTGTTAAGAAGGCCCACTATGGAGTTTAATGATATAAAAGCCAGTTGAAGTGTTTTTGTGCTTTCCACTCTGTTTCTGCCTTCCCCCACTTGGGAAAGACAACCCTATTCCCCCCCACCATCCCAAACCCTACAAAATATACAAAGCACAAAAAAAAAAAAATCCTCAACACTGTAACAGATATATTTAGCCACTAAAATTTGGCCTTTATCCAGAGATATTTGATAAAGCTCCTGAAAGAAAAGTTGGAACCAAGGCTACAGGAATTCAACAGTGACTTTAAATCTACACGTGCAAGCAGTAAATACAAATTGTCCTTCAGAGAATAATGAAGCACAAAGCCAAGATAAAGCACTAACAATGGAAGAATACCTTTTCAATAACATTGAAAAACTGCCTAGATGGAAGGAACAGATGAACTAGGCTCAAGTAAAAATACTGAAACGTATTAAGAGGGATTCTGACATTTATGGTACCAAAACAGAATCACAGTAACTTTTGCATAGAAACTGCCACCTACAAGACAAAATACATGGTTTATACTATCATAGCTCAGCATTAGTATCTGTGTTTTGCACATGAGATATAGCTTCAAAATAAACTGTCTTAACTCTCTTAAATGGAGACAAAAAGGACAGAAGTGCTATGTTAACTACTCCAGCAATGTGGTATATATATTTTCATATATTTAAATTATTTCAATGCTTATATTCCCCTTTGTGACTTTCTCTCTTCTCCTGAGAACTACCAAAAGAAAAAATACACATGTAAAACACATCTCTGAATCTCTCTAACCTATGAAACCTACGCAGCTGTTAATGTTAAATGCAAAAGACAATGGTTTACCCTTTCATAATGAGTAAATTTACAATCTATCAGAAAATACACATTTACATTTTTATGTAAAACATTCTTCCCCAAATTAGAATGCTGTGGGTTTTTTAGAAAAATAGAAAGTTTTACAAAACAATTTTTAAATGTTCAAGAACAGCAATGTTTTATTTCAAAGCAAAATGCAGCATAAAAACTCTTGCTATGTCAAATAAAAGGTTACAAAAACACTTTCCTTTGAACCTACAGTCACTTCTGTTTTCACACTAACAAGAAAAGTGTGAGAAAATCTAAAATGAAAAAGGTATATTTGAGGACATTAGGAATTATATGCATTTCTCAAAATATTTCTACTCTTGAACAGTTATACTTTTTAGATACAGCAGGACCATAATCAACATAGCTACTTTGAAAGACAAATTAACATGCGGAAACTCTTCCCAATAAAACAAGATCTATTGATTCCTTGCAGAAGACAATGACGCTTCCAAAACTGACTATGCTAAAGCCACTGCCACAGCACCTCCTTTGTTTTGCTGTTATGTAACACTTTTTTTTAATACTTTACAATTTTAAATTGAATTTTCATACTAAAAAAGCAGTAAGAAGCAACAGGGATTTTCTGCATAACTGGTTGTCTTTTCTTGAAATACACCAAATTAAGGAGCTCAAGCTCAATGAAGTCTTAACTTCAACAATTAAGTTGTCTTCGAATGCTGCAGTCTACTATTTCTGTAATTTAAAACTCCATGTATTATAACCATGAAGCATCGTTTTAACAGAGAAAGTATCAAACACATCCATCAGCAAAGTACATTTTTCTCTTAGAAACATACTAATGATAAAGGTTCATATGATCTTTTTTCCCATACATGAACACTTTGCAGCATTCTTCTATCCTCTACTGAGCACATCTGTAACTCGTTAAATATTCACTGCTTATTTCCATGCAGTTTCAACACCTTTTCCAATTGTATTCTGACAATCCAGCAAATAGTTCCAGTAAAGTGTACACGCTTGTTTCACCAAGTGTCTCATTTTCTTAGCATTTACATGTTGCTATTCATCCATCTCGCACTGATAATGCTAGTATTTAAATACTTATCTTGCATTAATCTAAAGCTGATTATAAATATACTGTCTTTCATACTCACCACTGACGTTACTTAAAATCATATTGTCAGAGTTTCTTATTTCATCAAATTTTGCAAAGATTGTTTGCAACCTATAAAGAACAAAAAAAAAACAAAGGATTTTTACATCTCTGAAATCCCACTGGCTACTGGTAAAAACAGAAATCAGTTCATTAGCATATATGAAGCAGCAATTCAAAATATACAAGAGGTTAAGCGTATGAAGAAACAATTCCTAAAGGATTCTTCTTTAGCTGAGCATCTTCACAGAAATGCATAGAAAACAAAGTAAACTTAGCAAAGAACAAAAATTGAGTATTGTTATTATCATGATTAAAAATAACCTTCTATAATTCAGGTTCAGTAATAGCACATATTGGCTATATATTGCGTATATATATGTATTTATTCATGCTCAATAATGAAAGGTTACAATTTGAACTATGGAATGTTCACTTAGAAGAAAAAAAAAGGATTGCTATTTAATTTGTTCCAAGACTATTAATAATTTTGTTCAAAGTTTTTGTTCCACAAAAATTTCCTCAGTTTGGCTATGAAAAGAGCTCTGTGCTTGTCAGCACTTCCACAGGGAAAAAAAAAACCCAAAGTTTCTTCTAAACTTAAGATACACTAAACACTTAAATGTGTCCAACCCATACACCACTGATTTTAACTGCCACAATAGAGAATACACTGCAAATGCTTTGCTACATGTAAACAGCAAACAGACAAATAAAACTCAGAATAAACCAAACAAACCAAACTCCACAAATCCTACATTTGCAATCTAGTCCCACAAGGCAAAAAATGGTGTTCAATCAAGAAAGCTGGCAAAACACTTCAACAGCCCTTTCTCATCACTTCTGCAGGAAACTCAATAAAAGCAGTGGAAGTATCTCCCAGAAAAATGCATTAACAACAGATTTGTACTGACACTGTTCAGCTGCAAACAATTGAGAATATTTTCTTGTATTTCTCCAAAGACTTCTCTGAATTTTAGATTACTTGGAATATGGTAATATGCAACATGCACATAGGATTTTTAGCTCAAGGACTATCAGGACTGAATCCTGATTTTAAATTTACAAAGTTATGAACTACAAATCACACGACAGTCTGCAGATCTCCGAACAGGTACAGTTCAGCTACATCAGAAGAACCAGAGACTATACTACCCAATTCAAAATTTGCGCTACTAGTCTGTCTTTACACTTCACAATCCAAACTGTTTTATGACAAAACAAAAAAAATGGGTAAGAACTACACCTGGGTATGAAAATTCTCACAAGAAGAAAAGTCAAGGACACACAAAGATTTCACTTCAACATTTCACTATGTACACGCCACTTTTATGCAATGATCTGTGTAGAGAGGTAGTGCACTTTCACTGCATAGTCTACATTCTCTGAGACGTGCATATCCCTTTCACTCAATGGGACCCCATTTATCTAATAAACCTCATTTACCTAATAATGAAGAGAGTGATAAAATAATGAAAGACGGACAACAGCATACAAAATTTGAGCCTTCCCCTCAACCTTTCCAACAATTTAGGACTCTCATGATGCATTATTTTTACTTTCCAAATACTTCAAAGCAATATGCTACAGAGCAAATTTGTCCTGGACTTAGTAGGCCAACAAGAAGAACCATACAGATCTCCACAAAAAGGCCTACCCTACTGCAAGGATCTAAAACAATACAACCAAAAACCTTCTTAATCATTTAAGTCAATAACCCCTCACACAAGCCAGCAGTTATTCTACCATCTCAACTTATCTTAAAACTATATGTAGCTCAGTAGTAGTTTGCCTAATCTTTCCCTAGCACACTTGCCAGCTCGTCTCTGGAACCTATTATCCCCACTCCCTTTTGCAGCGCCATTGCGTTTCCAACCACTGCAGCCATTGCAAAATGTCTTAAACGGCAGCAATTCACAAATGTCACTGCTTTACTATTAAACATCAAGTTTTGAAAAGATCAATTTTCCACACCAAAGGCAGTACATACTGGAATGGGTTTTCTGCACTTCGACTTGAAAAAGTGAAACTTTTGAAATGAAATGTTTTTGGGGTACTGGAATTTACTAATGACACATGAAATCCCATTAACATGCTATGTGCCTTCAACCATATGAAGCGAGAAGTTCACATGAGAATCAATATCTATAATAATGCATTAGGCCATCTTGCTTTCATAACAAGAAGTTAATGTGTTTGCCTCATATATTTGTGTTTATCAGGGATTGTTTTGAGTTCCCCTCAAAAGTGCTGGATTCCATAGCAAACACTGCATTAACAGTTTACCTAGTTAATGAGGAAGACTTAAGTATATCTGCAAGGCTAAAACTGTCATCCTGAGAGAAACTAAATATTATTAGAGAGATTAACAGATTTGCCTTAAAATTTCACTTTGATTTTTATATCCTGTAAAGTTGATGTTATCCACTTGGCACAAATATTTTAGAGAATTCAAAAGAAAAGAAATATTTCCTGTTCTTTTGAACTTTGTTTTCAAAAATGTTTCCCTGAGTGTTTTAAACAGAAGCAAAAAGCAAAACATTTCCTTATAAATATGTTATAATAATATACATGTTGCCTCTCACTCTGGGCAAAATATTTTATAAAGCAGCTAGAAACAACCAAAAAAAAAGTGTTTGCTAGCACTGGATGCTGCATTGGCAATGGTTCAGGCTGGAGAACAACACACAGTACTGCCACTCCTCAAATTTCCAAAGCATGTTGTTATGACCAGAGACACACTCTATAGTATTTGTCATAATTGCAACAACAACAGAAGAGTCAATTATAACACAGCTGTCAACATGGTAAAGCACTACTGCAGAACCAACCCTCTCTTTAGAAGAGCTTACAGGATCTGTAACTACTACTTTGCAAAGTCTCTCACAGCAAGTTTCTCCTTCCCTCTCCTCCCACCCTGCTCTTCTTACTACCTTCTCTTCTCATTTCTTCACATGGTGACAGGCAGCAAGCCAGTAGGGGCAAGAGTCTCTAAAATTAATGCAACCACCGTCAATTTAAGAATGTTTACAGGAGGTTCAGCTCCTGGCAGAAGAGAACCTGACAAGAGGAATCCAAGAAGTTCTACAGGGCTGGATGAAGACCAGTTTTACCAGCAATAAGGAACGTTCTTTGAGAAGGGAAGCATTATTACTCCTTCATCTCATATCTGCAAGCCCAACTCGATGTGGCAATCATAATCAATTTAAAGTCACTGAGGTCACCACATGTCACTGGTGGACAGAAATATTATCTCCTTTTCCAAAACAGGCATAGACAGGTCTTCTGCAGCTTCTCATATAGACAGGAAAATCCCCATTGACAAAGACTACACGTTTGGGACAGCAGGTACTTCTGGATGGGCTGTCAGTAAATGAATGAATGCATGAATTTGTAGCACTTTAAATGGGGGCTCCTGGCAACCTGCCAAACCCTCTCCTCCAGCAGGTGATAGATCTCAATCAAAATATTAACATACTGTGGTGAGGATGGGCAATAAGAGGAATATATATACGTATGCTGCTAGGAGACAGCTGACATGCACACCCATGGAAACATGGATGCTTCCACAGAATCTGCACAACACTTCACACTGAAAAGCTATTATTCATGACCATGCTTGATGGAGCTCAACTGTTCATATGAAAGGCAGAGGTGGGCACGTAAAAGTGTGGACCTTGTGGTGAAGAGGCAAAAGAGCACCACTCCCCTATCAACAGCAGAAGGATAAAGAAGAACGGGTGGTAAGGAGTCTGTTGTTCATGTCCAAACTGAGTCTGAAGCAGGAAATGGCCCATGTGAAACTTTGCAGTTTTTTCTCCATATTTCCCCCTTCAAAGGGAAAAAAAAACTACCTCGAAGACATGTGTCCACATCTGGACACACAGATGGACCTCATCTACAACTTGAACTAGACAGATAAATAGAATGTGCATACCACATAAAATGTGGTATTCAGAAATGCATACTGCAATATGCTTCAACATTTTAGGAAATGAAGTTTTGGCCCTAGACATAGGAACTAAAAAAATGACTGTTTTTTTACATTTCTGTTTCTCAAGCAACAGTGGGGAAATTTGTCAGATGAATTCCTCAATGATAAAAGCTTTTAACACTAAGGCTAAGTAACTGCCATCCAGAGCCACATATACTATTTCCATTCATGACAGATCAGCCACACAGATTCCATAATGTAAAACATTCAGTTTGGCCCATAGAGATCAAAACCACTTCAGTATTTTTGGCTCACTGAACAATAAACATAACATCCATTTTCAGTGTTCACAAATATATTAGGACTACTACTTTCAAGTCTGACACCAAAGACTGTCAAACCTCTCCAGCAGCAATTATAACAAAAGGGAAAACAACATCCAAATTTCCAACCACTGACTTGATACTGATCATTCTGGAAAAGGTACATGCTTCAAGCAAAAAGCATAATAATAATCTGAAATTTCTAAGTTAAAATATAACAAATAGAAAGAGGAACTCACTGATTTTATTTATAAACAAACTTACCAATTAATCTCAGTAGAGAAATGCACTGAAGAAAAATAAATAGTAAATAAGTTGAATTGAACTACAAAAGTAAGATCCAATGTTTTATTCATTACTTAGATTCTGACAGGTCCAGTAAAGCCCTATAGAAAATCCAGTATTTTCCACGAAGGCAAACCCTACCAGGTGCAGATTAGAAAACCTTTTAAGCCTACTATTATTAAAGTACTGACTGTATTTGGCTTTATATGGACACAACATGTACATACCATTTGCATAATTAAGGAAGTTGAACAATTTCTCAAAACAATGCTTGATTAACTTTCCTGCCTTCCTTTCAGCAGACAGAAGCTCTTATTTTCAGTGCTCTAGGATGGAGTGCATTCAAGCAGCAACACTCAGCTCTGTAATGTGTAATTTGTTATGCAAACTAAACATGCCTACATTCTGTTGATTCATGTGTGCACCAAACACTAAAGTAATAGATTTTTCTGCTAATATTTATGTTTACATGTAATTTTTAATGCACTGACTTTACAGCAAAGGAGCTGCAATGCAGTTCTTTAAGGCTGAACTCAACAACTGAAAGCAGCCATGTCTGAACTACAAATTATCTGTAATACTTAAAACCCTTAAAACCTACCCAGACACACACGAACACAGATTCCTCTCAAAATAATGATGATACTCTACATCAAAGGTTTTTTTCCACAGATCATAGCTCCTGCATAACCACCTGAAAATTTTACTGCATCTAAGCAAAAGGAAAACCTCTGACAGGCACAGGGGAAGAAACGTCCTAAATGAGGTCTGCCTCTGAAGGAACAACAGTCTGAGCTACCACAGAGCTAATCTGTCTTTCCTGAGCTTTGTCAAACGCTGCCTTAGTTGCGTTAAGGAGTACAAAGGGACTACAGGAACTCTGCTTTCTGTCAGGGATGGAAGAGACAGAGAGTGGCAGTCTCATGTTTAACTCAGCAAATCATAACTCCCCCCTTTATCCCAACCGAAAAACCTACTGAAGAGCATTGACACTCAGCTCATGTACTATTTAACACTAGTCCTGACTGTCAGGTGCAAAACTGTTGGAGATTTAGTGGCAACAGCCCATTTAACATGCACCAAGTAGAGTCTTGATTCGTTATGTAAATGCAAATTATACAACCATGCTTGCTTTCAGATCAGGACGAATTTTGTATTCAGCTGATTCAGACAGGAGAAACAACAACTTGGCACCTACTGCAACTAAATCAGAAGCTGTTGATTGTCCTTAGGATACAAAGCACCTATGGTGTTTAATCCTATTTGGATCCCAAGATGTACTCAGCTTGTACCACATGGTGAGTACTGAACTTAAAGTTACAGTCAGACCCAACATTCATTGCAAAAAGGTTGTGATATCTGCACTCTTTTATTCCCTGTTCAAAAAGATGTCCAAGGCCCTATCTTAATGCAAGGAAGATCTTCTCGGATATGTTCCACTTATTTGGAACTTAAGGACTAGGACTTTGGAACTAGGAAACTTAATTTTTTGAATTGTAGCAATAATATGGCCTAAACTTCTGTGGTAACCATATAATCCATTACTAGTCTAAAAACAAGACTATAATTAAACAGAAGAGAATGTGTGCAACTTCTCATTCTCATAGGGTAAACTTGTGTCTCAACAGGCTGAACTCTGCCTGGAATAAGAAAGAATAAATTCAACACCCTTCTCCCATGGTGCTTTTATAGAACCGTAGAATGGTTTTTGATCATTCAGCTCCAACTCCTCTGTCATGGGCTGGGATCATTTCCCTAGATCAGGCTACTCAAAGCCCCATCCAATCTCACCTTGAACAGGGACAGGGTATTCACAGCTTCTCTGGGCAACCAGTTCCAGTGTCTCACCATCCTCACAGTAAAGAACTGCTTCCTAATATTGAATCTAAACATATCCTCTTCTAGTTTAAAGCCCTTGACACTGGTCCTATCACGTCCTTGTAAGAAGTCCCTCTCCAACTCTCCTGCACGCCCTCTTTAGGGTACTGGAAGGTGCTCTGAAGTCTCCCAAAAGCCTTCTCTTCTCCAGGCTGAACAATCAGCCTGATTTCATAGAAGACGTGCTCCAGCACCCTAATCAATTTAGTGGCCCTCCCCCAAACTAAAAGAACAATGTCCTCTTCATGTTGCAGGCCCCAGAGCTGAATACATATTTTGATATATTATCAAGCTGTATTTGACTATCCCACAAATGACCATTAAAAACTAGGGCTCCTAGTTATTTAGATGGGCCTGATGAGGCAGTCATCTGATATTCTCTCTGACACCAAGCAGTACACATATTCAGCTTTATCAAAATCAAGAAGTGAGATGGAGGTGATGGTAAAGTGGTATGCTAATATATAAGGGGTTAACACACTTTAAAAAGTATAAATTGTTCTAGCAAGGCATTTAAAAGATTTTATGGAATAAACAGTCTTTCTCACAAAGTACAATTTCAAGCTCTGTCTAGCTTTCTTAATTAGTCAAAGTTAGAAACAAAACAATGGCTAATTTTCTTTCATATAAACTGAACAACATACAACACAGTCAGGAACCCTAGTAACATTATACTGAAAGGCAAAACTAACTAGAATATAAAATAAAAATTACAGTAATTTTAAAACAGAGTTTGAAGTGAGTTTAAAGTTCAGATAAAGAACAGTAAAACATAAATGGCTCAGAATTACAAAATCAGAACAGCTAGCTCACCTTCCAGGAGGAATTCCTCTTTTTGTAAGATCTATTCGTACTTTCTCTCCCACATGTCTATAAACCTCTACAATGGCTAGTATGGCAGCATCTCTCACCTGTGAACAGTTTAAATTGTTAATTTCAGGGTTACAGAAGTCAAAACAACATTTGTTGACAGGCCACTAATCTTACAGTTTCTATGTCCCTGTATGCCAATTCAGTTGAAACAATATGGGTGAAAAGGAAAGGAAATACAACTGTTATATCAAGACAGCATTTGTTCCAAGTTAGAGCATCCCCAGATGGTAAAAAATCCTAGAAATAACAGCTTTAGAGGGAATTTCTGGATATGATGTAAGAATGGCATCTGTGGAAAAATGTGCTTTATCTAGGACTTGCTCACAGCAGGCAATACTTTCAAAAGTTAGCTCATGCACTCAGTCTTGACATTTCATCTTGCTTTCATCTGTTTTGACACACAGCAACGTCCTTCTGGAAGACTAAGACTGCCCACAAGAGTGGACCAAAGTGATCAGCATTTTCTTTATTTATTTCAACTGGAATCAGGTGGTATGACATCAGCACAGCAAAGGGAATAGGGCAAGACAGTGGAAGGGGAAAGAAGAGGGGAAAGAAAGGAGATAGAGTGCCTCTTTAAAAATTTTAAATAATGGTCATCACAATGAAAACTGCCAAAAATGCATTTTAATAAATGCCATTATTCTCTATAACAAATGTCTGGAATGAATTTAGTATTGTTCTTTGTAGCAGTTCAGACTAAACATACAATTGCTCTAGCAAGATGTGAATTACATCTTTACTAATGATCAGCCAACAAGACAAATTCTCAACAGAATTTTTCTGGAATAGAAAAATGCTATGCAGCACAGAGGAGACAAAAATTTTGCTGCATTCAGAAATTAGGTGACGACCAATCCTGTTTATAAGCCCATCTCCTACCAATGTTATCTTCTCCCTTACTGTATTCATAGTCTTTTCCCTCAAACACAACTTCGGATAAATGATATTTTAACCATTTCCACCGGCAGACTTGCTGAGGTTCAGATGCCACCATTAGGAACTACTTCCTGACTTTCACTGCAGATGTTTTTGCTTATGTTAATGATTTTAATGACAGTCCTTGCATGTTCTCAAATGCCATTTGAGTTCCAACTGGAAAATAATTACACATAATGTTAACTTCAGCAAATTTGGCGAACTATTGCAGGTTTCACATAAGGGCTGTTTCTGGAGGTAATTTTTTGCATCAATAACTTTTTTTTTTTTTCCTTTCAGCATGATCTGTAAGAAACAACTGCTTTCAGCAATTACTAGTTTCAACTTCTGAAGACAAAAATAAAGGGACCAGTATATTGTGATACTGCTGCCTTTGCAACTCTACTTTCATCTTCCAGTGGATGGACTGATTAAGAAGAAATTGAGTTTACTTTTTCTCATGGTAGAAAATAATGATCTGCTGCACACAAGCACTCGTATCAGCTTTTGTTTGAATGCTTATATTTATTTTGCTTTCACTGCTCTGTCAAAGTATAATTGTTCAAGGCCCAGTACATACTGAAATCCTTACCTGACTATTGGAGTCACCAAATGCTATACATAGATGTGGTACCAGCTTGCTGAGGATTAATGGTTGTGCACCGTAACTAAAAAAAAAAGAAAAGAGTGTGTTTTAAGAAAAAAACAAAAAATAATTTTTGCTGAAGTGAACTTTTGGTTTAGATTTTATAGAATACAAACTGACATTAACCAAGCTCCGTCTCTCTCTTACTAGCCCTTTGTCTACTTTTAAATAAAATAAAATTTCTGTAACTTTAGTCTTTCTTTCAGAAATCCAGTTACTTAAGTTGTTTGATTTTTCCCATGTATTAATTTAATTGAACCAGACTCCCTAAAGGATTACTTTCAGAGAAAAATGACATTCAGAAGAAGAATAGAACCATTACATCTCCAGAGAAACAAAAAGCTTACATGTTTAAGGTAGCAACAAGACATAAACACACTCCTTCTCGGGATCGGTAATTCTTGTGTTTAAAACCAACAGCAAGGCGTTCCCAAATGTACTATAAAAGCAGAAATAATGGTGTTTAATTACCAGGTGCACAATACAACGTAATTCTATTCCATATAATTACATTCATAATAGTTGCAAAAAAAAATAACAGAAGGCAGGTCCACTGGAAAAGTGATAAAATGAACTTATGAAATGCACAATATGGAACACAACACCGATTAATTCTAGACCAAAACCAATTCCTAAAAATATCCCTCAGCAATCTAGCTGAGTATCTGCCTTGTTTGAGGAACAGCTGTTAAAACATACAGAATTGTTACAGTTAATGCACACAAAACAAACATTAACATCACAAACTACTGATTCAAACAGAAGTTCCTATATTCTTTTTGCTTCATATTCTGTTTCCCTGACAAAATTTCCTCACATCCATTTTAGCGTGTCCTTATCCATACTCCTGCTGTCCCACTTCTCACTTACTTTTGCTTTAGATCTATTTCTTCATTTTTTGATTATTTCTTGCCCCCTCGTTCTAATTCCTGTGCTTCAATTTTTGTTCTGCTTTCGGTTCTCTCCGTGCTGGTGCCACTTCCTGTGGTACGATCCCCTGGCTCACTAAACCCTCCTTCACCTCCTTGCGCACTCGTTTTTCTCTGCCTGCCCTGGCTCTCTGCCTGCTGGGTTAATCCCGTTACCTTTCCATCTCCTTGCCGTGCTCTAGCTGTGTATCAGGGCCGTTGGAAGCGCAAATGTGGACCTGAGGAGCTCAGGGATTCTCCTTGGGAGCAGATGCACAGGCTCAGCCTGCAACTCACCCCAGCTGCAGCACTGCCATTGCAGCTCGGCCAGCATCCGGGCAGCGTTGCCTAGCGATGGATGGCTGCACACTGCCAGCAGCTGCACACTTTGCAGCCCAGGCACCTCCCTCCTGCCAACTGCACCCCGGAGTGCTGCAACTGCAACCTATAATGACGCCACAGAAAGCTGCTAAAATGTATTACATACTAATTATTGCAATCAGCTTTCTGCAAAAAAAATATATATAAAGCCCTCACAAACAGTTGCTGATCAACAAATACAGAACATAAGAGCAGGGAATATGCATGCTCTTTATTAATGAGGTAGCATGCTTCAGAGAAGACATAAAATTTTCCAATTAGAGCCCTGCTTGATAATTTTGTCCCATCTGTGGTTTTTTGTTTGTTTGTTTTATACTTCACTGCCTTTAGAGAAAACAAACCTTAGAGCAGGACATGGCTTGCCAAAACTGCACAGCTTAACAACAAAGAAAACATCCTTCCAATTAACCCACTGTCATGGACAAACATGGAAAAAAGAAAATCTCCTTGCTAGATGTATAAAAATATAGGTAGAGAGGGAACTGCAGACTACTGAAATAAACAAAGCATACTAAAGAGAAATTTCGTCTTTCACTGAATTATCCCTTAAGAACTAAATTTTTTTAAGCAGAGAAATTCAAATGGCTGCTTAGAAATTTTAACTCTCAGAAGTTCCTAGCAAGAGCTGATGTCAATCTTTTTTTCCCTTTCATGAACATTTATACCACCTATATTTTTATGCCTTCCTGCCCATAAACAGCTACATCTAGTTCTTGCTCATAAAAGGAACAAAAAACCTCCAAACATCTAAAACAAGTAAAGGAATTTAACAACAGGACAAATTAAATATTATTCAACAACATGCTAGAAGAGGCGAGGTGAGTTGACTAGAAAGACTTAATAGGACTTAACCTCAAAAAATTTATAGGACTTAACCTCAAAAAAATTATTCCACTCAGCTCTTCTAAAGGGATGCTTCACTGCAGCAGAGAGCCTAAAGCTCTGTAGTTCAGTGTTGGAGGCACGGGAAAGACTCTTCTGTTTTGGTCCCTGCTGTGAGGATATTGATGCTTTTCATACAAAGTTGTAATGACTTTGAAATGTCTGCTCTCCTGAGAGCAGACACCCAAATCCAGGCTTCTCCCACCCTGAGGGAGTTAGCAGGAGAGCCATACCTTGGTCTTATGCACACATGCTCTTCCTTGGACCCCACAAAACTCATACGCTTTCTGACACAGAGTCATCTTCATAGGGGATGGAAACTTCCTTCCATCACCTCTATGTACAGCCTAACAACTCTGCACAAAGATGGACCAACAATGTAAAACTTTCTTGACAAGGGCTTAGCACAAAGCAACTACCAACAATTTCTTTATCAGCAGCTGTTCAAATGAAGGTATCTCCAAGGTGCTCTGCTGTGCACTTGTCCAAATACTGTTGCTGTAGAGGTTTTGGTCTGTATGCCAGATATTTGGGAACATCTTGGGCACAGTAACATGTCATTTATGAACTACTAGCACTTTGACACAAAAAATGCTGCCATGTCTCTTGGTCAATGAATATGACTGACACTGCAGCCTGTGAATAGATAAAGGAATGTCTTTGTGGATGATATTACTAGACCCTGATGCCTAAATCCCAATCAGACCTGTAACCAAAGGGAGATAAACATGTTCTATAATAGCCTAGCATGCTACATGCTTTATCAGGCAAACAAAGCAACTGACAATTTTCTCACTCCAAATATAGTCCACAACATCATATTCACTGCACACAAACATTCAAACTTTTATCTATGAATAAACAAAGCCAGGAATTATTAGCACATACAAAACCCTTTTTTTCCCTATTAACCTCTGGAATTAGAACTCAGAAAGAGATTTTCCTCAGGAACTAAAAACTCAATAAGTTCTTACTCACATCCAGGGTCTCCAGACTTCCAAATAACATCACTATTCAATAATATAATCTTGTTAAACAGTCTTCCATTTTTCAGACTCACAGAGTCAAGATATAAGATTAAGCACTCAGAAGTCACATAATGCTTAGAACTGAAGGTTGAGTTAACCAAGCCTCCTTACAACCAAAAATGACAAGCCAAAGGGCAACTTATTCCCACCTCAGTTTGTCCATGGTTCACAGAGCATCGTTGTCATACAGCTAGAAGGCCAGATTCTCTTAAGTTAGAATATGTGCACCTTAATTGTAGGACTAGTCCTACGTGTTCAAGCACAAATCTAATTTTAAATCAATTTGGAGCTAATTAAACTTATTTATTCCCATTGTCCAAACCCAGAAGATGATTCAAACATGCTTTAATTAACAAAGCCCTGTCTTGTGGCATAAAAACATCTACTCAGAATTAAGCTATGATGTGCAAAATATGCAGAATCACATTGTGCCAAGATTTTTATCTTTAGCTGAACAATACATCAGTGTCAATCTGTTAAGAGTATCTTTAATATTTACACCATTAACAGTTGCAATAATGTTGTGACATGTTCAAAGTTCATACAAAAGTCATAAGCTCACTGGAGGCCTCCATCTGAATCTGCATTAAGCAATCATACCATGGGTGGTGCTGCTTCACACATCAATTTCAATATAAGATTCTGTGCTTGCTCTCGAACTTGGTCTTTGGCATCTCCCATACGATCTATCAAAGCCAGGAGAACTACAAGACAGGGGAAAAAAAGAGAAAGTAAAAATGATTAAACACCCAATGGAGATTTTCTAATGCTTAAAGAATTTTTTTAAACAGATGTAATATACATGTCATTCAAAAATAAAAGCTGAGTTTAAGTAGGCCACAATATTTTAAAGTCTCAGGTGCATTTCTGAGTGTTTTATAAGACTAACAACAAATGCACAAGGCTGAAATGGAAGAAAACAGTAACTTTCAACAGGTTAAAAAGAAAGCAAGCTTCCCATCTTCAAAACTGTGTGAATGACTTTGAATTTATCTTCAAAATATGTTCCAGTTAGCTTCAGAATGTCTGGCTTTTCTAAAAAATAATGCTAGGCGTGGTGAGTGGCCAACAATTGGGATAGAAATATATGACTATTTTAAAATCAGTGTGACTTTGCTGTTTATTGTAAGAAAACTGGAAGTTTTAAATCCTTTCATTCACATAGTGTATCTTTCCTGAAGATACACTATCTTCAGTAAAGAGCATTGCTAAAAATTACTGTGTTAAAACAAGCATCCTCAAACAATATTTAAGTAAAATTGCATGACAGCTGATGATTTCACACTCTAAAAGTAAGTAAAAATCAAAATCAAAGGACCTGACAATTCATTTTGCTTGCTTTTCCAGACAGAAGTTTAAAATTACATCAGATAAATTAATGCTATGACATTTGGAAAGATAGCCCAATGAACACAGCTCCATGCTGTGCAAGACACGCTGCTGTACTGGTTCCCAGTCCTCCATCTGGGACCCACACTTTGTGAGAGTCTTCCCCCCAGTGCTTTCAGTACCACTTCTTCCAAATGAGGGGTGATGACACCGAGCGTGCTGCCTTCCTTCAGGAAGCACAACTGATGGAGTTGGTGGAATTAGTGGAGATGTCATCCCTCACAGGACAGTGATTGAAGGTATTCCAAGTGAAAAATACATCTTCAAAGCTAAGATAATTTTTTGCTACATTTGGTACTACATTACTGAACACCTCAGAGTATTTTACAGTTGTTGCCTGACCTCAGCCTGACTGCTGAAGAATTTCTACTCACTACAGAACTAACTGTATTTGGCTATTGTTTGCAAGGCAGATCAGAAGTAATTTTATCAGTACCTAATTTGCCAGCAAAATAAAGAGAACAGATTCATACATTCTGAGGAGGTTTCCTGAGTCTCCTGTTCCTAAAAACAGCAATCATTTCTGTACCATGATTCTTACTGACAAATACACCGCTGAAGTTGGAATTTCCCCTCCTGTGGTTCCTGAAGGCTTTTTTAGTGTCCTAATCTGAGTATTTAATTCTACTAGTTCTGGACAGTCCACTGACATTTTCAGCTACCATTATCAAGGTTTTGTGTTTGTCATCTATCTTCTCTACCCTTTCTCTTCTGAAGAAATTGGTACAGCTACTCTCACTTTACAGTTTGAAAAGAAGGGTCTGGGGTTTTTTTTTTGTTTGGGTTGGATTGCTGTTGTTTTGATAGTGTGGGACTTTGTCTTTATAGTTTGGATTTTTAAGGGGTGTTTCTGTTTTGTTTGGTGGTTGGGTTTGGTTTTAGCGTTTTTTTCTCATTTTGTGAACAGAGAAAAAAATCCAGAACTTGAAAAATTATATTTGGGAGTACACAGCTGACCACTCCCATGAACTTCCAATCACTCATATACTTACTGATTATACTTTTCTTGACAACAGTACTTTTCATGTCCATTTTCAGCACTTCTGAACTGAACTTGTCCCCATGCCTTACAGTACTAGTGATGCCTCTACACTGACCTGACTGCCAGGCGGCTGAAGGCAATTCTAGCTTTACAGAGAAGGAAACAAACACAGCTAGTGCCAGTTCTGTGAAAACACAGCTTCTTTATGACTAATTAGCACTCTGAGTCATTCGACGGAGCTGCAGATACCAGGGTTCTGCTCAAATCACCAAGGCAAGCACAGAGAACAGCTACTAGAAGCTGCTGAACAGAGATGAGGTCACCGAGTTAAACTAAGCTATGACACAGCCTGCAGATTTCAGTGTGTGCAGCTACTGAACAGACCAGCCTTTGCCACTCCTGGAGCTCTGACAGAGGGACAACATGCTGTGGGAACTATTAAAGGACCCAAATGGCTGCAGGCTTGGCTTTTTTCCCCTAAAACTCAAGTTTCTGTAAGAGCCCATATAAGGCATGATACATTCTATTTGCACAAGACAAAAGAAATTAGGCTGTTGAATGCTGGCAACCACAGGCTGGTTTCCAGTGTGCCTGTTCATCTTTTCTGTCAGAATAAGCTCCAACAGGAAATCATTGAAAGTTGGGTTTCCTATTGATCAAGTTTCAAAACAAAACAGAACATCATTTTCGCTGCTACTTTTCCTTTAAGATGCACAAGTTTTCTCACCAGTATTATTAAATTAGTGTCTCTCTTTATACTGCAATGCAAATACATGCATTTGGTTGTTCCTGGCATCACCCTGCAAACTCTATCTCAAACAGATGTCAGATTAAAAGAAGAGTGACAAAGAAGAAGTAGGACCATACATGAAGGCTGTATTCAATGTGGTAGCCTCCTAACAAATTTTTCAAGGAGGTATATAATTTGTCACATGCAGTCTGGACTGAACAATCCTACTGTTTTATATTAACCTTATCCATCTTTTATCTTCTGTTGTCTAGATTCTTAAATTATTTCAAATGGATTCTGGAAAACCTAATAACATAGAACATCTTTCTGTTATTTATTTCTGATGATATGCTGAGAAAAAAACTACACTAAATTTAGGAGAAAGTGATTCCTTTTGCAGCTGTTGTTTATTTTTTTTGTGAAGCACTGTACTTCATTCAACTTGCCTTTTCGCCACGTTTTAGCATGTTGTCAAAGTTTCTTATCACTTCCAGCCACTCCTGAGGTTTTCCTGTTAAGATTTCTACATCACAATTTTGCAGGTTTTGATTACTGAAGAAAAGCTAAAAGTGTTAATAAAAATATTCCATTGCAGACATTAATTCTACCAGATCTACCTCAAACTGACCTGCTATTTCATAGAGTCATGGAATATTCTGAGCTGGAAGGGATACAACAGGATCATTGAGTCTGACTTCTGGCCCTGCACAGGACACCCCAAGAGTCACACCATGTGCCTGAGTGCATTATCCAAACGCTCCTTGATCTCTGTCATGCTTGGTGCTGTAACCACTTCCCTGGGGAGCCTGTTCCAGTGCCCAACCACCCTCTGGGCGAAGAACCTTTTCATGATATTCATCCTAAACTGCTCCTAGCTCAACTTCAGACCATTCCTTCAGGTCCGTTGCTGTTCATCATAGAGCAGAGATCAGTGCCCCTCCTCTTCCCTCACAAGGAAGTTGCAGACTGCAATGAAGTGTCTCCTCAGTCTCCTCTTCTCCAGGCTGAACAGACCAAGTGACCTCAGCCACTCCTCATACAGCTTCCCCTCCAGACCCTTCACCATCCTTGTTGGCCTCCTTTGGACACTCTCTAATGACTTAATGTCTTTATGTTCTGGTGCCCCAAACTGCACTCACTGCTTGAGGTGAGGCCACCCCAGTGCAGAGCAGAGTAGGACAATCACCCCCTTTAACTGGCTGACAATGCTGTGCATTTACATCTGCTATTTATGCCTTTTCCTTTCCGCTATATCCATAACAGAGCTTATTATCCCATCAGTTTCTTTTTCCATTGCCTTCCTTCTCTTATCTCAGTAATCTGAATAAATTTTCCTTTATCCAAATTCATCAAATTATTTTATCACTACTAGTTGGGACAGTAGATGCATGACTTAAGGCCAAAACCAGCCTTCAGAGTCGGAGTAGAGCCTGAGAGATTAAATATTTCCTCTAATAGGATTGAAGATGATAAAACAAGTAAATCACAGAAATTACCAAGAACAGCACACAATGTACATTTAAAAATCTGAGCAGTTTAACTATATAACCTCTGCAGCAAAGAATGCCATAGGTAGCACAAGCAATTTCCTTCTGTTAAACTTTAACAAGAGTTCCTTCTGGAGCTTTTCAGTTTGTATTGTTGCTTTTTCTTCTCTTCTGACCACTTACACTTGCTGCTCTTTGTATACCTGTGCTCATTTTAAGTCTCAGGTCTACTTATTTATATGAATCAACTTTAGATAGTCCATTACGGCAGGCTTAGAAAAAAGTATTAAGCAAAAAAGAATCTTTACTGAGAAAATGTTATCAGTGTTGGCAAAAATTCTGTTACAAAAAAGAAATTCTTTGAGGACAGAAAGAGATTAAACATAGGCAGCAATATCTTCCTCATTTCCGTAAAAACATTGCCAGCTCAGGCAGCAGCATTGAACTGCTGTCATTAGAAATGAGGAAGGGAAAAAGCTGCCTCTGCAATTAGGGCAGTCTCTGTTCTGGGCAGGATACAGAGAAGAGAAAGGCATCCTACAGAGGTTCCTACAGGGCCAGCCACAGGACCAGCCTGACAGATCCATGTGGTCAAGGGGCTACTTCTAAAGAAAGAATCATAAGCTGGCTCTCAGAGAGGGCCTCAGTGCTCCCCACCTCAAAATAAAGTCCTGGCCAGTTTAATCAACAGCAATTTCAGACATTAAGAAAAGCATTAGTGGGATTAATGACACATACTGTTCATCATCAGTAGCAGAGAAGAAGAAACAAAAGCTTTTTTATATGATCTACCCTTGTGCCTATCAAGGTGTCAGTCTCAGGAACATGAGAACAGTCTTAAGGCCAAAGAGTTTCAAGAAGTGTATATTAAACCTGAAAGAAAACTAGAAGATTGAGAACAAATATTCATGGCATCTTCTGAAATTTTTAAGCTCTAAGCTAGGTTTTTTACATAACTAGAATTAATTAGAATCAAGCAGAAACCAAAGAAGGCTAGGATTTCTCTACTCTGAGTTGAAAGCACTGCATTTCTAGGTGTCATACAGTGAAATGTCCACAGACAACAAGCAGTTGGTATTCTAAATCACAGCCTATCACTCAGGCATGGATCCCTTCAGGTAAAATGAATTCCCACTACTAATAAACACCAGCACTAGCTAGCCAGGACCAAAAAAAAAAAAAAACACAAAAAAAACACCAAAAAAACCCCAACAAAACCCAAACAAAACACCAAAAACCCTGTGTAGATTTTCACTTTTTTCTTTTTTAACTGAAACTTCAAAGAATCTAAACACAGAGATGAAAAAAGTTGTGGCTTTAATCAGTTATGACCTTCAGCTTTGACCATTAACTAGAGAGGAAATCAAGGAAAATTTAAGGATTTTCTGAGGTGTTACAGGAAGTTAGTATTTTTGTTACATTTAAAAAAACAAAAGCAGCTATTATGGAGGAAAAAAAAATACAAATAATGGATTGTCCTCTAAATGCCTTTTCCAAAAAAAGAAAAAAACATGAAACAGTCAGCATTTTATTGTTAAAGAAAATCCTACAACAATCCAACACAGCTTTTCCTGAGGTCAGTAAGCTATAAAATAAAAAGGCAATATCAGACAAAACACCTGACTTGCATTTAGATGCAACAAGGCATCCTTGAGACAAGACATCTTTGATATAAATAGAAAGGCCTGCTTTACTTCATCTGAACAACTCAGTGTCTTGACTTACTTAATTTAATTTCCAAGTTTTCTCTAACACCATAGCTTGGCCATTTTTTAATTAAAGACATGGAACAGATAATTTTGACGGTCCCTTCAAACCTAATTATTCCAAGTTTTATGTTTAGTTGTTCTGTAAGCATTTTTAATCTTGAATCCTCAGCAGAACGTGCCCTTAGTCTCAATATTTTAACTGAATTATTGAAAATGAAAAATGAGAATAAAATTCAGTCAGCCACTAACACCTGAAGATCCAGTATGTTTCTACATTTTATATATCCATGATAGCTCATGCTAATACAGTTCTTGGTCTTCATGGATTTTCAAAGCATTTCTCCATACCACATTAAAACCACTTAAGAGAGTCACAGCTTGAATAAACTGCACACTTGAGTTTTTTCCACCCAAAAATTCAATAATTAAGTAAGAGAAAAAGCAAAAACTTACAATGTGGGTGTCACTTACTAAACAGCGATTTCCTCAAACAAGTATTTCCAAATTCTTGGACCAACTGTTTCAATCTAGATTAACTGAAAAAGTTAAGGCATGTTGCAAGCCCTTACAACTGCTTTAAAACACATCAGGTAACACAGAATCATTTAGGCCAGAAAAATTCTTTTAAGATCATCATGGCCAACACTAACCCAGCACTGTCTAGACCACGGCTAAACCATGTCCCTGTCCCTCTATGTCACATCTACAACAGACTTTCAAATACCTCCAGGGATGGTGACTCACCCTCTTCCCTGGCCAGTAACAGTGCTTGACAAGATTTTTCCTAATATCCTATATAAATCTCCCCTGGCACAACTTGAGGCCATTTCCTTTTGTCCTATCACTTGTTTCTTGGGTGAAGAGACTGACCTCCACCTTGCTACAACCTCCTTGCAGGTAGTTACAGAGAGCAATAAGGTCACCCCTGAGCCTCCTTTTCTCCAGGCTACATAATCCACAGCTGTTCCTCATCAGGGTGCTCCAGACCCTTCCCCAGCTCCGTCACCCTTCTCTGGACATGCTCCAGCACCTCAATGTCCTTCTAGCAGTGAGGGGCCCAAAACTGGACACAGGATTTGAGGTGTGGCCTCACCAGTACCAAATAGAAGGGACAATCACTGCCCTGGTCCTGCTGGTCACACTATCCCTGATACAGGCCAGTCACTGGCCTTCTAGGCCACCTGGGCACACACTGGCTCATGTTCAGCCACACTGTCAGCCAATACTCCAAGGTGCTTTTCCTGTAGCACTGCCTGGGGTTGTAGTGACCCAAGTGCAGGACCTGGCATTTAGCCTTGCTGACCCTCATACCATTGGCCTCAACCCTGCTCCAGCCTGTCCTGATCCCTCTGCAGAGCCTTCCGACCCTCCTACAGATCAACACTCCTGGCCAGCTTGGTCTGATCTTCAAACTGTCTGAGCATGCCTTCCATTCCCTTGTCCAGATACTGGATAAAAATATTGAACAGAACCAGCCCCAAAGCTGAGTCCTGGGGAATACCACTTGCCAACAGTCACCAATTGGATTTAACTCCACTGACCATCAAACTCTGGGCTCAGCCATCCAGCCAGTTTTTAAGCCACTGAAGAGTGCACCCATCCAGGACATGAGCAGCCACACTTGCAGGCTTCATTATAACAATAAATTTGATGGAGCATTTAAATTAGTCTGAGGACACTAATTTAAATACCCTTCCAACACTTCTTGAAGCTACTTGATAAAAAATTTAAACACTACAAATTTGTTTCTCATGTTAATATATGGTACTACAACTATCTTCCAAAACTGTTTTTGGCCACTGGTTTCTTTTCATAGTAAGATGAATTTGAAACTACTATTCAACAATCAACACATATACATATGGAGTTTTTGTGTGTAAAATGTGTATCCCTATTGAGACTTACACAGAGAGGTACATATACAAATATAACCTATTTGTGTTTCATCACTTTAACTGTCAATTACATTTCCTTTAATTTTCAGGTAAGTACAATATTTTGCAACATTTTGTACAGTTGTATGTAAAAACTAATGTCAATATAGTTATATAACAGACTAATGGACAGTTCAATATATGCAGAAAAATATGTCATCATATAATATTGCACAATAAAACTGAAACAGATTCTGTATACCTTTACTGTATTCTTTCTTTTCCTTTTGACAATAAGGAGAAGGCCAAGTCATATTCACTTGTTTTAGAAAACAGAACTGAAAATATGAGTAGACACTTTTCCCAGAAATCATCCAGACACATGCCCATAAACCTAATAGTCTCTCTTATTTTGGATATATATGATTATTTTAATAATTAATGTGACCACCTGGGAAAAGAGACTGTGATACAGTAATTATGTACTCTTATGTAACATATCTTTTAATCACAGAACAAGCAGTAGTTTTAAATACCAAAAGATATAACACTCAAACACTGTTTTATTTTTCCCAGAATCCAGACACAGTCTTATGAAAGAACACATACCCTGGTATTTATTGCTTCCAAAGGTATTTTCAAGGATCTTAAGTGGAAGTACTAAAAGAAAGATTCCAAATTTGTGTGTCTAGACTCCCAGAACACTGATGCCAACTGCAGAGCACGCTCAATGTAGTTAATCATAAAAGGATAACACCTTATAAGAAATTTAGTGCAACATTAGATGGTTGCCTAGGAAACTGAATTAAGTCTCTCATCAGGCATTATACTTCAATACAAAGATCACTAACATGCTCTTTGAAATACTAGAAAGTATCTGCCCTACAACTGTTGTATTGATTTTGCCCAAATGTAATATACAGCATGTATGTAGGTTGCAAAGACTGAAGTAATAATAGCAAAGCATTCATGTTTTTCACTTCATAGCAGAAGCCTGTAATGCTTAAGGGGCTGAATATTCAGTGACATTCTCTGCACATAAGGAAATCTACCCCATCAAAACAGAACAGGAAATTAAATGGGGATAGGGTGTCAAAGGTGGAATATGGTTTCCCATATTGCAGTTGCATAATATATTATTATACTTCCATCATTTACTGAGGTCTGAATCACAAATAAAAGCATCTCAGGGTCACCAAAATGTAACCCTCTTTATTAAAAGAAAAATCCATTTAAGGTTGCAGGTATGTTATAAGTGATAACAGCTATAAAAATGAAACCTCACCTAGAAAAACGGATGCATTGTATTTTAAAAAAGGCAGAAAATAAAGCAGGTGGTATTTTACATCAGTCCTCCTTTGCTATAGTCATGGTGCAATCCCTATTTTTTTTTTTGAGAATGCAAGTACCTACAATATCTTAGTGCAATAAATGAGAAGTTAACTATAGTTTGAATATTCCAAGTAATAACTGAATTCCCTGCAAAAATTCTGTTATGTTTGCCTTCAAAAAATAATATACTCACATTGATTTGACCAAAATAGAGAAAGTAAAAGCCTACCATATAAATTACTACTAAGATGGTCTGTGGGGCCCAGAGAACTTGTTACTTAGCTGAACTACTTTGCTTACAAATTTCCCAACATTTTCAAGCTTGATTCCATTATTTTTGTTTTCTCCTCAAATCACCTAAACCACTGCACATCTGCAATACACTATTATATACCTCATTAACAATATTCAGATCAAAGAATCACTTAACTGGACATAACCAAACTACCAAAAAAAAAAAAAAAAAACAACTAAACCAAACCAACAAACAAAAAAAAACCCTAAAATGGCAGTTTGCATAGAATACTTGGTTCTTGTCAAATGCATAACTGGATACGGATGGTATGAGGTTCTAAAAGACCAAATACTGGGTGCTGCATTTGGGTCAGAACCACCCCACATAGTGCTACAGGCTGGAGAAGTGTCTGGGAAGTCAAATAAAAACAGGAAGTGGTACCTCACAAGCCTGTAAAGGCTCTCTGCAAACAGCTGTGCAGAAGGTAACTCAGCTAACAGAGTGCATTTGGACTTTCTGACAGCTCTCAATTAGGGGATTGCCCTTCACTGTCCTAATGATAAAGGCATCGAGCAAAGACACTGCCCTTGAGAGTGGGCCCCAAATCCACCATCACTGCAAAGGAAACAGGTTGTTGTAGTAGTCTCATGTATGTATTAGGTCAATTTTCAGGGAGCAGCTAGGCAACAAAGAAATCTATAATCAATAATTACAAAAGTAACAGACAACAAATAAAAACAAATACAATTAGGCCACTATGAACATATGCCGCCTCTTTGGTATGGTGTGACAGATATGGCTTCTTCAACTCAAACGCACCACAACAGAAAGGCACTGAATGGGTAAACAGTTGTATACGAGAAACAGCTCCATTGTGTCTCTGAGCTGGGGCAGAGAGAGGGATAGCAGAGGACAGGCATGGAAGAGATCCATAAATAGAAACTGGCAGTCAGGAAGGTAAGAAATGTTAGCTCACCTCTCTAACACAGTATCTAGCAAGCACCAAGTTTTTCAGGCAATCAGTCCAAACAAGTTTTGCATATTTAAGTACTTCTACAGAACACTGCAAAAGCCAAAGATCTATGTGGGCCAGAAACTAAACAGATAAAGCTGTAGGAAAACAAAGTCACAGGACAACACTGAAGATACCATGTGCCTCAGCTGGACCTAACCTGCAAGACTGCTGACAACTCCTACGCATGAAGGAGTTATCACTGCCTGTCTCTCCTGTCTTTACTTTCTTCTCAGGGATCTGGAAACAAATCACTGTCAAATACAAGCCTTTGGTCTGACTTACTGGAATCAGATTACACTGGAAGACAAATCTGCAGAGTCAACAGAACATGATTTAGGAAACTCCTGGTTCTTTATGTTTTCTTGAAGGAAGCAGTTTTCTAGTTCACCAATGTGTTTTTAGTTACTCTCATAAGCCCTGGACTGCATAAAGCCCAGACACTTAGAATAATGTTTTTATATTACTGCTTCACTGATAAAAACTGAGTAATATTCCAATCTTGTTATGAAACTTGGAGCAAGAACTACCAACTGAGAATTCATATCACTCTTTTTAAAAGTAACCTAAAACACTGTTTTCTGCCTTTACTGAGACCAAGATTTCAGCAACTGTTAGGTTTGTTCATAGAGAAGTTGATCATGAACAACAGTAACTTGCATATTCTAGAGATGCTCTGAGGACCAATTTCAGCTGAAGGTCCTACTACTTAACTTAAAAATACTTTGCGAATATACAGCTTCAGATGTTACATGTGTTCGATGGTCACCCAGTGCCAGTACTCACTCTCTACTATTTTTTAATACTACTGAAATTTAAATCTTCAATTTGTGCATAATCTCTAACTATGCAACTATTGTGACAAGAAAAGCCCAGACCAACAAGAGGATTTTCACACTATTCTCAGATAGTTCATACTTTAAAAAACAGAGACAAATTGCATAAGCTTCCCAACCTTCCTTTAATAATTTTACTATAATTTTAGGTTTTACAGAGTCTTAAAATAAAAATCAAAACTTAGCCAAACTCTTAAGCAAAACAGTGTTTGTAGCTACAAATGGAGACTATTCAAAAATCAATACTGCACATAGCACAATACGCCTCCAATTCTCTTACACTGCTCCAATACAAAATTAACCAGCCAAAGAAAAGCTCTCCACAACAAAACAGATTTAAATTCTGTAGCACTCTACTGCAGTAGTTCCACAGAATATTGAAATATGCTTTCAATTAATTTAGTTAGCAGCTTGTCATAAATTATACTTTGTATTCCTGAACTTTGAAGTTTTATTTCAAAGCTCTTAATTACAAAACTAGGCATGTAAAGAACAGGAAGGTTGAAATTTTGGCAGACAATTTGAGATAGCTGGGGATCAGGGAACGTGATGTAACTTACGCAAATTTAAAAAAAGGACATTCACTAGAAACTTCCGTCAAAAACAGCCAGTGCTATAAAACCAATATTAATGTCCTAATATCACTATCTCTTTTCAAAGCCAGCAGCAAAATGAGTTGATTAGTGTAGTTTGCTTGTACTTCCCAAAAAAAAGGTCTCATACTCCAGCACATGTAGATCCATTAATATGAAATTCATTTGAGTAAACATTTCACACGGAATAACAGTTGGTACTTTTTTTTTTAATCCCATAAAAACTTTAGACTACTAAAAGCTACAGTAAAGTTATCTAACAGGAGGTGGACCACATAATCCTCTGAGACTATAGGCTTCAGCAGACATAAAGCTCTGATTACAAAGTGATCTGCAAATAAAACCTTCCATCTTTAACATAAGGTAAAGATAATACTTGTGTTTCAATGTAAATTTTAGATTACTGTCTCAGGGAGTGGTAAGCAACCATACAGCATGGAACTAATTACTGGAAAGACACTCCTGGAAACTTTGAAAAAATCCCAATCACTACCTAAGAAATCAGTGACAAATGAAAACTGACATGCTACTATGCAATTATTTGAATTCCAACACCAGTAAAATGCCTCTCAGTACATTATAATTAGTTCAAGAAGTTTTTAACATGTTCCACTTCAGCTGCTGGGGGGAGGTGGGAGGAAGTGTCTTTTACTGTTTGGTCTTAAGAAAAAAAGTTGTATTTCACTTACCAGTTCCTATATAGGGTTTAAAGCGCCCTGATAGTCTGTCAACAAAGGCACCTAAAACATCTAATCCCAGGAGTGCTACCTGTTGAAACAAAAGCAATAGATATTATAAACCAGATCGATGACAAATTTTTTAGAATATACTGCAAATAACTTAGACATAGAAATGCAAGTATGCTGAAAAGCTATCTTAAAGTTTCAGTTGAAGAACTAATCATTCCTTCAAAGTTCCTATCAAGACAAAGTTATCAGAATATTTTTGAAATGGATCAAGTTTATTTACATATACCAGAACAATTCTGATTTTTCAATTCTTGTCTTGAAACAAATTTCTAATAAATATTATCCACTGTTTTCATATTTTCTACTACAAAACCCAAACAAAGATATAGTTTAAAGGTTTCCCAGACGCTAAGAGCTTACTCCAAGAGCTTACTTCTGGCCACTTAGCTCATCCACTAAGGTCATTACATCATTTTCCCAACTCCCCCCAAAAAATAGCTGAGAAGCTAATTCTGCTTTCCCTAGTGGTCCAGACTAGACCATTTTTCCACCTGCTTGTTAAGCTAGGGAAGCTTAATTTTCCATTTGCTCAGCAAAAAAATCATTAAGAACTCCCCTCAAACCAAACAAAACAAGGGAAACTAAACCAAAATAAAAACCAACTCAACCCACAACAACAGAAAAAAAAACTGAAACAAAAACTAAACCAAAAGAGGAAAAAAAAAGGAAATGCAAAATACTACTTGAGTTTTGAGGAATTTTCCATCCATACACAGAAACCAGATGAGACAACAATACCTATTAATATAGAAACAAAACCACAGAATTCCAGTTCGACTAAATTATTTTAAGAAGTCGGGACACTTTTGCTGTTTACTATCCTGCATATTATTCCAAGACTTCTTTCTGTATTTCCTACAAAAGCTCATAAGGTACAACAGAACCTGCATTTTCACAACATGTAGTTACCTCAATTTGCTGCTGACCATGAAGGTGCAAATGGAATAACCATTTGTCAAAAGAACAACCTCCTCAAGCTTGGGCATTGCTTACAACTTTTCCTCCTCTTTATTTTCTAGTAAGACATGCGCTGCACATTTTTCCCAATGAACTCATGACTAGAATTCCTCTCCTTTATTAGCTGTTTATTTTCATAACATTTGTATCTGTATTTTTTGAACCCCTCTGTTTCCTTAAGATCCCTATCTGTCACAATTGTCTAGGCAGACAACTAGGCAGAAGGCCAGAAGAAAAAATTTGACTGAATATGCATATGATACACATGGCCCACGCACACAGCATCATACGAGCCTTAGTTCCATAGGAAACTAGAAAAATAAGGTCCACAAAAAGTCTAGAATTAGAAGCAACTGCACAATTAAGCTGGTTTTAACAAATTCAGTATTAGTACAACAGATGTTCTTTTAAAAAGGAGATATAAAACTCAGTTCACAGTTTTATATCTGTTCCAAAACTTACCTGGACACAATTGTATTACATACTAAAATACAAGATAGCATATATTAGTGGATGGCATCACCAGCTTAAATTAATATATTGCCAGCAAGTAACTATCTAGAGATTAAGGAAACAGAATATTATAACTGGTAACTTACTTGGACCAAAAAAAACCAAAAAAAAAACCAAAACAAAACAAAAAAAAATTAGCTCTTAGGATAATGTCAAGGCTTTCCACAAGGTTTTTCCTTTAATGTTATTTTCCAGCTTATCAAGCAATATGAAACCATAGCCAAAAGCTCCATCTAAAAACCAGTGTCTGAAAGAAATAAATTCCTTCTGGATCCACAGCTTTCCTATGCTTGTGTATCCTGACTACAAACCCCACCTGAGACTTGCACTGGCAATTTTAAAGTACCTTTCCATGCAAGCGTTTTGCACAAACAGGAGCCTTTTCATCTGCAAAGATAAATTTTAAAAAGTGTCTCTCTTCTCCACACATTTCATTATCCTTTCAAAATCTATCTTGAAGACTTCTACCCTCGTGAAGAACAGCAACTCAGAAACTTAAGAGTAAAGCACACATGCATGAGCTTTACTTCATGTAAAGTTCTCTGTGGTCTGCAACTTTGAAAAGGTAACAGGTATGAAAAGCCACAATAACTGGAGAGTTAGAATGTTCAGCCGCAAGCTGAAGTAATGGGAAACTGCTCTAGGTACAAAATTTACTTTCATTCCACATCACAAAACAAATCAGCTGAACCACAGAACTACAGAGCATAGCAAGTGAACTACCACCTGCTGGTTTTGTAAATCAATTTTAGTATTTCTCTCTTCTCATACACAATGCTCTAAGCTTCAGCATCTCCTGGTAGGTATAACCTGTGCAGTATTCAAGCAGCACTTCAGAAAGAGTCCTTAATTTATACAGGCTCATATAAACAGCATTCCAAAAAAAAAAAAAAAAAAAATTAACTGTAAGTTGAGGCAGAACTTAAGAGGTTCTGCAGAAGACCTGCAACTAACATGTTGCAAGCTCTGAGGCACTGTGTGGGACCATTTACCAACACAGGCCCTCCACTATCAACAGAAAAACCTTTCACCAGCATCACTGCTCTTTCCCCAGCAGCTCCAATGAAGGATGAATGCCGTCTGGGATTAAAATCAATGGATTTGTTTCTTACTCTGCATTCATTAAGCCTTTTGCTTGCTGTCTAGAAAGAGCCTTTGTATGTTGAGGCTGATTCATCAGCTCACCATTGTTTGAAGCGTTTAAATAGTGCTTTTAAAGTTCATAGGGAAAAAGAAATTTAGGCACATTTGAACTGGAGTTGGTTATTTGCTATTCTTTAACAAGCCACTATTAAGCCCATCCTTGACTTCTCAGATCACAAAGTTGCCAAACCAACTGAGAAATACTTTATCTGTTCTGGATAAAAAAAGACCAGATCTTTTGTGAAATCAAGATGTTCTAACCAAAAAAACGATTATGAATAGAACCAGTGATTAGTAATTGAGCCTATTCTTGCTCTGCAAGCTTGTTCCTTTTCCAGCTCTCCTTCTGCACACACTTTCCAGCACTTCTGCCCTTCTGTGGACAACTTCCAGGCACATAAGTTTTCTGCTAGAAAAAGAAATACTGTTATTCGAACCATACATGGATAACTATGCATGCTTACTGTTATTTTAATTGTGATTCTGTAATTGCCCATCCCTGTGGGGGACAGCTAGGGACAGGACACTACCAGGAAAACATCTCTACTTGCCAAATTACCTTAATACAAATGCCCTTGAATTTGGTCATAGGATCTCTGAACTGTACATGGAAATATGGATTCTGTAGAAGGGGATCTGTGAACTAGTCATGAGAATCTAATGGGGGAATTATGGAGGTCCCTATCTGGAACTCCAAAGAATGAAGTTAAGGCATTGGACTTCCTGTCACCATGGGGACAGCTGTGGTATCACTAACAATTACTGACAAACAGGACACAGCATGCCAAACAACTACGCCCTGCAAGAGCAAGCATTGTTCCAGTGTTGCACTGTTGGAACAAGATATATGCAAAACTTCATGGGATGGTTTTTTTTTAAGTACTGTCAGCCAAGACACAAGGTACACTTTTAATTCTCATACTCTCAAGAACCTTGCAAGCAGCTCAATGTGAAAAAATATTTATGTTCATGCAGTATCTTGTACTTCACTTCTTCAAGTTGCATATTCTTAGTTCTCTCTACTCATCTTTCAGGACACACTTTGGCTCCCCTATTCCACACTTCTTGCTCCCTTTACTGTTTCTCACTCCAATTCTATCCACTTCCCGCATTCTGCAGATATCTACTCATACTCCATTCCCTCCCTTAACTCAAAAGCTTGCAGATACTTAAGCATGCCCTTGGCCTCATGAGCAGAAGGAGGCTTCTATTTTTCTGGGTCATTTCTTCAACCTGCTGTGGTTCAACCATGCCACCTTTAGACTCCATTCTCCCTGCCACTCAGCAGCAGTTGGACAGCTGCCTCTGCTGACAGAAGCCAAAACTGCAGTCCCAGCTGCTGAAGCTACCACACACATCATCTATACTGTAGATATTTTAGCTGACAAGCAAGCATTATTTCCATTCTCTTGCTTCTTTCACCTTCAAGAGCACTACTGACACACTTCCAATTCCAATAGTATGATTTTTTTTTTAACACATATCACATCACACTGCAAGGAGAGAGCAGAGTTGCTGGTATCTAACAAAGTCTTCAAGCTCAACAATTGGAGTCCCAAGTGCATTAGCAAATGCAGAGCCCCCTCTACCTAGTAACACAAGACTACTGCCTTGAAAATTATGTTTTGCAACTATACTTTGGGCTACAAGGTAAGATTCTCCTAAGTATCCCATCTTTGCTATTGTTAAAACTACCCATCAGCTGCAACCTCATTGTCTCAAAAGCGGTATAGACTATCAAACTTCTGAAAACCTTCCCTTCACAGTTCTCCTGTGATGGCCAACCACAAAGCATTTCAGTGACACAGTGCAAGCAACCACACTACCAGAGGATTGCTGACTGAATCACTCGTATTTATCTAGAGAGTGACAAGTGTGTTTCTGCACTCAAAGGCTTGGTTTCTTCACGGGACCTCCCAACAGGCACAATTTTGGGATGTCCCTGTTACACTGACCTCTCCTGCACTGTAGCCAGAACAAGCAAGCGAAGTGCTCTCATAAAAATTTTAGAGGTTATTAAGAAAAAAAAAGGAAACATGCTTTAATGCCCTTTCCCCAAGTTGGGAACTTTAGCTTCCTATCTTGTCTGCCCACATTAATTAAGAAACATTTAGCCAATTCTGAAGAACATATTGATGTAACACTCAAAATGATCACTGGAAAAAAAAATGTTTACAACCTTCTGTTATTTCAAAATCTCTCATCATCTTCAAACTGAATTCAGACTGCAAGTGTGATCTCCAAACTGTTCTGTATTATGTGGACAATACAGTATTCTAAAATTTGTGTTTTGCCTCCAGCTTCATCCATTACAGGGGCATCTCCAGTTTACTTCACATGAGCGTTAAACATTCTTCCCTTATCTATTTAAAAAAAATTTTCATAAATGTTGTTCCAAGGACTGTGAGCAAAAACCAAAAGTATATGATGCAGCAACACTTGACATTGTAAGCCTCTTTTTTTTTTTTTTGAGATTGCCTAGCTAAAACTGTATGTGCTGCACTGGATAAAGTTTCCAAACAGTCTATTTAAAAGCAAGGTTCAGTGGGAAGACAATGAGATGTATGGTATTTCTCTTTCGAATAAATAATTAATTTAAAAACATCAACTTTTTTTCCCCCAAAGAAAATCGCAGTTGAAAGCCATTCTAAGCACATTGATGGTGCAAAACAAAGAAGCACTTAATTTTAGGACCCAGTTCTTTCAAAATAATTTAATTCTTTTTGTGCCCAAGGTCTCTTATTTCCTTTCCCATTTCCTCTTATTTAAATTGTATCAAACATACAGTGACTACCATTCTCTGCTACTTACTCCCACCTCTGCATCAGCTCCTCCACTGTGGGAAGAGAAGAATTGATGCAGCTGAACAGCAGCCCACTTTAGGGAACCAGCCCAACAAACAAACAAGGGAAGGCATCTTCTGAGCCGTGTCTCCTCCCTGAGCCTGCTAGCTGTGCAGCCTCAAAAGCATTCCCATCAGAGCAATGCAGGCATGACGCACCAGCACCACTCCTCAGCCAGGGACAGAAACTGCTTGGATCAGCAATGCTGCTAAAATCGCTCGGCTCACACAGACTGACTGCTGCCAGCTCTGCTCTGAAGGATGCAGCTCTCCTCCTACACACTGCATAGAGATTGGAAAGGCTCTCTACCCACACCCAAGTCAATCAAACTGCAGGCTAAAAGTGATGGTCCCATTAGCACTCTTGACCTGCAGACATATTTGATCTCATGCACTGAAATTGCCTGTAACATGAGTCAAATCAGTTTGCCTAAACACTGGAAAATGAATTGAACATTGACAAAATTGCCTCAAGAACAACAGTGAGAACAGAACACCTGGCCCCATGAGCTGCAGAGCTGCTGTTTTCAACAGTGAGTAGAGTTAGGTTGGATAACACAAACTGAAGCTGTAAAACCACTGAGAACTGTCAATTCCACCTCTGGAGGAGATGCCTGAGACTTTGTGACTATATATTCCCCATTCCCAAAGAAAGACCCGACAAAATTACTTTTAATTAAAATAATTAAAACTTCTTGGAAGTGCCCCATGTCTTCAGGAGATCTGCTTGATTATTTGGCTAATATTCCATTACACTTAATGTATCATGAAGAGAACATAAATATTACATTAAAAATAGTAATTATTACTCAAGAAGGAATCAAATAATTGAGTTTGAAAACTAAAATTGGATTTCTACATGGACAGGTCAAACCACGTTCTCATTACACAGAAAAAAGAAAGCCGCTCCCACATAGCCAAGATCAAACAGAAATTGAAGAAAAAAGGAATGAAATTCAGCAAAGAGCTCAAAGTCAAACATTTCTTCTTCAACAAAGACATTTAAATTACCAGCATCTGCTAACAAAGACTAAGGAAATACTGGGATCTACACAGTAACTGAAAATAAAGGTTTAGCTGGGTCCTCTTTGATTCCATTTCTCTGTCTTGCATCTTACAGTCCTACAACTCACTATGGCATTTGCCTTTTGTGCAGCATATGTTGGCTTGTGCTCAGCTTCAGATCCCAAACAACCCACACATTTTCTTCCTAAGGTCTGCTATACACACACCCCCCCCACATCCTGCACTTGTGCCTTCAGTCATTTGCAATTAAATGTCCAACCCCACGTTTATCTCTGAACTCTCTTTTTTCAGATCTCACTATCTCCATTTTGTTCAGATAATTTTAAGTCGTAGGTTCCACCTCGCACACATACGTGTGGTCAACCAAGTTTTAACTGCCGCTATCTCTTTGCAAGTACTTCAGACAAGCATCCTAACCACTTGTCTTTACCTATTTGCAAAATTACAGTTCAAATTTTCTCTTCCCTTCTGGAAATTGAAAGCTCCTCCTGCTGGCCCTTTGTTGAACTAAAGACAAACCAAAATAAATACTTGCCAAACCAAAGAAATACAAAAATGCAACACCAACATTACTGGTATTTTAGTATCTTTTGGTATTTGGTATTGAGATGAACAAACCTCAGAAAAATCTCTCTTCAAGATGCATAGAGTAAGAGAATTCCAAGGATTTGACTAAAAGAAATAGTTTATCCACGCTATCAGAAAGAGATAGAGTGAAATCAGATTTTCTTCCCATGGCAAACAATCGGCTGCTCTGGCATAAAATTAATGATTATTAATTACTTTTCTACCGCAGCTGAGGAATAAAACAGGCTAAGATATTGACCACAAAGGTAAGAAACCCAAAAGTGACTCAAATCTTAATACTTTGCATTCAACTTACCTACTCTTATTCCTCACAGCCTTGGGAAAACAGTTGAGGGAGGGGGTAAAGGGACTGACATACACCCAAAAATCCAAATCTCTGCATTGTAGGAGAGAGATTACACCCAACCAATACAAAATAAACCAGATCACCAAGCAAACAATTTTCAGTTCAGTGAGGAATTCTTTCATTCTAGCAAGATACAAAATAAAAGTTTAAATTATGCACATCTTCTGTGTACTCCCTGACATTACAAAGCTTTTGAGAGTCTTTATAAGCCAATTCGTCACTGCATAGACATCTTAACTGAAATCCTCGTAATTCAACACTGACTCATCTCTCATTCCCTGTGTTCTGCAACCAACTTTCACTACAACTCCGAACTACCTGCAGATGAGTCAACACATTCTTAATCCCACCTTTTTGTTTTACCAGTAACTCAAGCTAGTAATTGTGTTTTCCACTTCAATGAGCTAGATGAACTCAGAAATTTTCCTATCGGCTCTCTCAGTTTGGAATTGCCGGGTTGTTTATTAAATAACTATAAAGAGCTGCAAACTTCAGAACAGCAAAAGCACTGTCTGTTTTATGTGGCCAAAACCTTTTGGGGATGAGTTAATTCAACCTTGCTGATAACTAGCCCACATTTAGAATTATAGAATCATTTAGGAAAAGGCTTTTAAGATCACCGAGTCCAACTTGTTTACTGAATGCTTATTCTCTTTTCCCCCACTCATTATCAAGCCTGCCAAGCCAACCCTCCTATTACTCCTCCAGTCTTTCCCTTCTGGTTACATGAGCCAAAAACTTTCTAGAGTGGCATATCATAGGAAGTTTTCTCTTCATAGGCACAGCTTAAGAGTTTAGACCAGAGTTCTCAGATCATGCATCTCCTCTTTCAATACAGTCAGAAGAGTACACTGCATGCAAGAACTGAGCTTTCAGTGGGAATAAAAAATATGGCATGTTCAGGGCAAGCCACATTACTTATCCCCTTATTATCCATACTCATCACCACGAGCAGAAATAATGCTCGCCATCAAAACTCCTCCAGCATTCCTCACTTGTATCTCCAATTCATCTAGCTCAGCAGCTCTGAGTCTCCAGCCATTATCACTACTTGTGATATCACCAGTCATGTCAACTGGGAGGGATTCATTACTTTAGGATTCTGGAGACATGCAAAACCTTTAGCAAGATACAAAAGAAAGATGATAAGCAGAATTGTTTAAGTGCTCTATGTATCCATTTCGCAGTAAAGGGTGACCAACAAAATGTTAAATAATACAGCAATCAAAAATCACTACTTTTTTTTTGAGAATACACGTAAGTCTGTGGCATTCATTACTTTCTATTGTTCAGGGAGTGAGTGTAATAACAAAAGAGAATGCAACATTTAAATGTGCAACATCTATGCTGGCATGAGACAAAATATGCAAGTAAAACATATGCCATTTTTCTAGAATATTAATCTTCATTTTGAAGCAGCACATGCTGGCAGTCACTACCACAGCCAGGAACACTGGTACTGATTGTGAGCAAAACACCCAAGATCTTGTGCTGTTGCCATTAATATAATCACAAAATCTTCTGAGCTGGAAGGGACTCACAAGAATCATCAAGCCCAGCTCTGAAGTGATGGGCCCTATAGGGATCAAACCTGTGACTAACACTATGCTCTAATATATGTGATGTGCTTTGAAACACAATAAAGAGCCACCAGTAAGTGGACATAGAGAAGATGTAAAAATGCTTTAATGATTTTGCAAGCTATCTCAAAAATTCATAGAATTTGTAATGCTCTTATTCTGCATCACTCTTCCCAGTGGTATCTAGCCATGTAATAAGGGCAACAGGCTCAAACTGAAACACAAAAGTTCCATCTGAATACAAGGGAAAAATTTCCTTTACTTTGAGGGTGACAGACGACTTGAACAAGCTGCCCAGAGAGGTTGTGGAGTCCCCTCTGGCGATACTCAAAACCCACCCAGATGTGATTCTGTGCAACCTGCTCTAGATGAACCTGCTTTAAGCAGGGAGGCTGGACTAGGTGAATCTCACTTTTGTAACTGATGCTTGTGGAGCACTGCATAGTTCTAATTCATCCTACAGTTCAAAGCGCTCAGGAGCTCTGTCACCTTACATCAAAAGCAAACAAATTGTCTTGCACTATGAAAAACACATATTGAAACTTGAATTTCCAGTCTTAATGCCTAATTCTGTTATTTTACAAGTGCAGGAAGAAACTTTTACATTACCCTGTTAAGTAAGTAGCTGGCCCTCTTAATGAAAAAGAGTATTTTTCAAGACCTGTCTAGGTTTTGCACTAATCAATTTTATCACCAACAGCTGCTCTCAGATGATGACTTTAAAGGCAAATAAATTATATTTGTCCAGCTACTTCCTCAAGCTAACCCGACCTTTACTGACAAACATGCTTCCAAAGTAAATAAATCATATGCGCAAATGGAGTTAAGCTTTTATTATTTTCAGACCTCAAACTCAGAAGTTGCTACACGCAAACGCTGGCAGATTAGAGTCAATGGAGGGCGGGAAAAAAAATATATCCATTTCAGGAACGTACTGCCCTTCGAGGTTACTCTGCGCCCTCCTCCTGTGCCTCAAAAAATAGAAAAAAAAAAAAAGCGAGAACAAGCTCACTGCAGCGAGTTTAAAGGTCCAAAGAGCCGATCACGTTAGGAGGGCAGGGCGGAGCTGGCCCGGCCGGGAGCCCCGGGGACGCAGCGCGGCCCGGCAGCGCCTCCCGGCGGCGGAAGCGCGGGCCTGCCGCACCGTGCACACGCACCGCGGGGAGGGGAAAATTCAAAATAAATAAATAAATTTTTTTTTAAATCGCCAATGCGAACACGATTGTCCTTGGCACTAAAACTGCGCTGTCAATCGCCTTATCGGCTGATCGACGTCAGAACAACTCGCAACTGTTAACGTTGTGTGAGGCAGCGATCGCTCTTTTCCCGTGGCTCCATCTAAAAGACACACGCACACAGGAAAAAGCGAAACGTGAGTCATCATCGGGCCGCCGTGAGGATACTGTATAACTTCCCAGGTACGGGAAAGTCACCTAAAGACGCTACAAACAACTTTAAACTTACAGTGGGAACCCCAAGAAGCCAATTATTCCTTAAATCGTCTAAAATACACACAGCGTGATACAAACCCGGTGGAGCAGCACTCTTCACGGCCTGCAGAAAACGATGGCAACCCCATGAAACATTACACCCAAGTACAGAGACCATGGAATGGGAGTGGTAGCGAGAAAAAAAATAAGAAAAATCATCATCAGTTATCTTGTTTCTGAGTAAGAAACACAATCCGAGTGTGTAATATAGTTGCGGGGGGAGGGGTGGTTAACATTATGCCGTAAAAAAACCCTCAAATCTAAACCAAAACCAAACCAAAACACCACCAAGCCAACGACAAAGGCAAAACCAAAACCCCTATTACTGCTTCTTTAAGGACAGACGGATAGAAACAATAAAACATTAACCACCTTTCCAAAATTTCGGAATTTCCCTTTGTGCGGGGAGGGATAAAACTGGCACAAATATAGTTTTACTTCTGCTCTTACCTGATTAAAAAAGTAACCTGGGGCTCTCTACCTTCCTACCATGATGAATCATGATCTTCCTGTACCGAGCCCCGCCGAGCAGCCTTACCTTAAAATTACTGGAGTTGACCCACGCTGTTAATTCGTCGATCACTTTGTCAAGGCGCTGCTGATCCTGCTCCAGATCGGGGGACCTCGCCGGGTCACCCAAGTACTCCAGCAGCTCCTGGCCGACCTGCATCCTGCGGCCCACGTCCTTCTGCTGTACCTGCTCGCAGAAATAATCCATGCCGGCAGGCTCCATCTTCGGACGCTGCGGAAAAGTTTCTTCGTAGGCGAGCCGAGGGCCTCAGGGTCGGAAGCGCGGGCAGGGCAGGGCGGGCGGCGGGGGCGCGGACAGGCCTGCCGTCCTCATGGAGCCGCTCCCGGCGCTCCCCGCCCCGGCTCCGCGCCCGCCGCCCCCATGCGCACTCACACCCCCGCAGGGGGAAGCCCCCGGCGGGAAGGGAACACGGCGCTGCGCAGGGCTCGGTGGGAGCCGCTTACTCCTGCTCGGGGCTTGCCAGCCGCCTCCGCGCCGTCCCGAGGGATCCCGAACCCGACAGGACTCCCCGCCGCCGCCCCTCCTCTTCCCCCGTCGGGGAACGGGAAATAGAGCTCGAGAACAGGCGCTGCGGCTGGAGGGGCTCGCAGCACCCTGGCCACGGGCTCGTGGGGTCCTCCGGGAAGGTGCTGCCGCCCTCGCTCGCTTTGCCTTCTCTCCTCCCACCCGAGGAGAGATCTGCGGGCCGCCTCTCACAGGCACCGGCGAGGCCGCGGCGTCAGGAGCATGAGAGATCCGCCTCCGGCCTCTCCTGCTCGCCCGCGGGGCGGCTCCCAAACTTTCGTCCCAGCGAGTCTCAGCGCCGTCCGCTCCCCTCCACCGTGAGCCGGGCCGGGCCGGGAGAGTCCCCCAGAGAGCCGCTCACGCTCCGCCGCGCCTTCCCCCGCCGGGCTCTGCGGCGGCAGCGCCGCCTCCGTCCCGTGGAAGTTGCGCCTCCCGCCGCCGTCGCCCCGGCCGGCGCCAGGCGGACACACAGGGCGTGGCCCGCGCGGCCCCGCCTCCCGCCGCAGCTCCCGCTTCGCCCGGGAGAGCGCGCGCCCGCCTCCCGCCCCGCGCTGCGGCGGGACGGACGGACGGACGGATGGATGGATGGATGGACGGACGGACGGACGGACGGGAGAGCAGGAAGGCAGAGGACGGGCAGTGCGCGCTCCCGCCGGGCGCTCCCCTGGGACCCCTGCGGGTCGTGTCCGGCGGCAGTGGGAGGCGCATGCGCCCTCCACCCTGCTGATCGCCGCTGTGGCGGTCCGGCGCCCTTGGGGAGAAAGGGAAACTGCTGGAAGAACGGGGGAAGAGGTATGACAGGTGCTGGGATGCTTGGGTGCTCTCCCTTCCTCTCTCCCCCTTCCGAGCTTTGCCCAGCAATGCCCTGTAACTCCTCCCGCCTTGCTCAGTGCCCAGGTGTAAACTGGGGAGATCACCGTAGAGCCATCCCAGTACTCCCGGTGTGGTTGGCTCTGCTGAGTTGCTGTTCGCAAAATCGCGTTCCTTACCCGGAGTGCGACAACACTCCAGAGGGACAGGGATTATTAAATTCAAAGTTGCTCAAGGCTGGGTGCTCAGTGCTATTCCATAAATCCAGCATAACCGACCGGACTTTCTGCGCTGTTACTTACACAAAATTAGTGAACCACAGTTAGGGTTGAATGGGACCTCTGGAGATTATCTAGTCCAACCCCATGCCAAAGCAGGATCACCTAAAGCAGGTAACACAGGCATGCATCCAGATGGGTTTTGAATGTTTCCAGAGAGGGAGACTCCATGAACTCCCTGGGCAGCCTGATACAGGGCTCCTCCACCTTCAGCATAAACAAATTCTTCCTCATGCTGAGGTGAAACTTCTTGTGTATATTTTATGGCCATTGTTTTAATTTATGGCCCTTGCTCCTCCTCCTGTTGCTGGGCACCACCGAAAAAGTGTCCAGCGCCATCCTCTTGGCACCTGCCTTAGAGATATTTATCTGCATTAATGAGATCCTTGTTCAGTCTTCTCTTCTCTAGACTAAACAAGCCCAGCACCTGCAGTCACTTCTCTTAAGAGAGATGCTCCAGACCCCTAAAAGTCTTTGTGGTCCTCTGCTGGATTTCTCCAGTAGCTCCTTGTCTTTCTTGTGCTGAGAAGCCCAGAACTGCATATAGAAGTTAATGGATGGCAATTTGCCAAGTAAAGCCCCAGCATGGTTTACCCACATGCAGACTGCCAGAAATCCACTTGATTTAAAACAGAGACTCTTAAGTGAGGGGCTGTGGCTTTAGGTGTTGTTTCAGGGCCAGTTTAAACTGGTCCAAGTCTCCTTGGTGGGAGAGGCAGTCGTGTCCTCTCCATCCCTCTGCATTGTCCTCTGAGGCTTCTGAAGTATGATTATGGCTTTCACATGCAGGGAAAGGAAAGCACAGGAGGTCACTCTTCCCCTTCTCCCACCCTAGGTGCTCCACTTGGCCACCTTCTTGTCACCCATGCCCAGACCCTGCACACACTGACCACTTGGGTTGATTTAATGGGCTAAATGACAGAGCTAGTGTCAGTGAGCTGGGCTGGCTCACGAGTCCTACAGACAGAAGCATGGGACTCGGAAGATGGGAAGCATAACAGTGACATTGGCCTCCTGCCCCTCTGATATTGGGAGGGTTCACCTTATGCTAAACCAGAGGCCACTGCTGATAGGCAGTCCTTTTCTTCCCTGATGTTATGTATACAATTCTTCCCTTCCTTACACCAGAGCTAGTTTTTATTTATCTTCACTTAAACAGTTCAGAAAGATAATATTTTTGTTTTTCTTCCTTTTTTAAAATCATATAACTAGCTTTCTGTTGATTCAGATTCCTAAATTTTCTCACTCTGGGGTTAAGCAAGTACCAGAGTTGGAGCAGATAAAGTGGAAGCAGAGAGCTAGAAGATAGATGGGCAAGAGAGCCTTTATGTTGTGAAAGCTCAGCTTAGTTTCAAGACAGCAGAGTCTGGCTGTCTCACTTGCCTTGTTAGTTCTTACACTGGGGAAGAGTGAACCTGCAGGAAAGCAAGATACTCCCTTCATTTGGCTGCTGGATTTACACTGAGGAATCACACCTGCAAATTGCTTCTTCACAGCAGTGTAAACCAAACTAAATTGGTGCTACAGTGTTCCTACTTGTCTGATTCTCACAAATCCTTTTCTCAGGAATTCTCCACTTTCCTTTTGTCCCATTGATCTGGGGAAAAAAAAAAAAAAGACTGTCCATCCACAGGCGTGGCAGGAGGCAAGACAACAAGCAGCCTTTTGTTGATTTTGCTGAGATGCAGCAAATTGAGGATCCTATGTTTTATCAATCCCTAGCCATTACAATAATGAATATGGTTAAAAAGATTAAAGATGCCTTTAAAACAGAAATGTATGTATTTATTTTGACCTTATTATCATAATTTACAAGAAAATTATGAACTGCTCATCATGTTTTCACAATGGATTTCCCTGTGCACTTATGAAAAAAAAGGAATTTTTGATGGAGCTGAATAGTTCTTGTCTTGTGTGTGCACTGCCACTTATGAAGATATGGAATTACAGGTTGCTTTTCTAGGAAAATGGGACCCAAGAAGCTTCTGGAAGTGAAAGAATAAATTTCAGAAAAACTGGATTGCAACATTTTTTATCAGTGCACTAGAAACTGATACATTGGTGTTGTATGTTTAAAAAGCAAATATCTTGCTATGTAAGTTTTAAAAGTAATTGTTGACCTAATAATATTGGCTAAATAGAAAAGATCTAAGTAGACACTACTGGACTCTTGGAGTACTAACAACTGGAAACAATTTCTGTCCTTGTCCAAACTATCTGAAAAAAAAAAAAAAAACAAGAAAACAAGTGATATAAAATTCACTTTTCATTACAGTCCAAGTTAAGCTCAATCTCTGAAGAAAGAAAATCCTAAGCAAAAAGAGGGGGTAAAGCTCGTGGCACTACGTTTTTGAAATTCTCTCAATTCAAGAAACAAATACACTGATTAGGTAATCCAGTTGCTGTTGACTAGCATTGAAACTGGGGGGAAGAGTAAAGTATAATAAGACACGCACTTGAAATATCAAAACTATTTTGTCAACTCAAGGACGGCATTGCAAAGCTATGCTAAGGGCAGAAGGTCATGCTGGGCTATGTGGCCTTTCTTTTTTTTCCATTTAACGTAATAAGTGTTTTCTTAAAAACCACAGCAGAAAATAATTACCTTGCTGTAAAATCAGAGGATTAAAATCAGAGGAAAAATCACTCTATTTCATCCTGTGATCCGGTGATTACCTGCCATGACTAGTGCCTTTATACAGTATTGATTATAGATACACTGTTTTGATGTACTGTTACTGATATAACAGCAGAAAATGGGTAGCCTTTTTATTCCTGAGGTGTTTTGCTAATACTAAGGCAATTTCATTTAAAATCTAGCACTGAGAGGAATGTGGGTCATTTTTTTGGTTTTTGGTTTTTTTTTTTTTTTTTTTTTTTTTTTTTTTTTTTTTTTTTTTTTTTTTGTTGTTTGGTTTAGTTTGGTTTTATTTTTGGTGATGTCAATAAATGTTGGTTGACATTTTGCTCTGCAAACAAATAGCTGTTGGATTTGGCAAATAGAACTTCTGGATGTTCATTTCCTTTTTTAGCAAGGCAGGAGTAGCACTCCCAACACTGAATCCAGAGCAGTCCCTCAGCTTGGGCAAAGGACATGGTTTCATTGTAGATATTCTCACAGAATCCTAGTGGACTTTATACCTAGGGATGTGGGCTAGGCTCCAAAATGAAGGCATTTTCATTCAAGCCAAAGATCTTTTAAAGCTTCTTATTCTCAGTTAAGGAGATTGTTTCCTTTGGAATGCAATCTTCTTTTTGATATGCAAGCATGTGAGCATAAATACACTACTCTTGTGTATTCATACAATGCATCATATTTTGTAGAGCCACTAAGCCCCGTAATTGAATGCAGAATCAAAATTTCCTTCAGTCTTCTCAATGTGACTTGCTAGCAACCAGAGCAATTACAGCAGGAGCCGAGGTAAATGACACTAATCCAGTGAGGCGCATTTCCAACCTGAATTGCACACCAAACCTGTTTCTACGCCCCCAGCCCGTCCAAAAGTGCTGCACAATTCTTGCACGTATTCTCCTGTTCTGAGAAAGGCGAGAATCGTACCAGCAGGCTGGGGAGGGAGGATGCGGTGCTCTTTGTTCCTTTGGCTGATAAGAAAGCATATAGCATGCTTTAGGCTCTGCTCTACCCTCCTTCCTTTGCTAGCAGTAAGCCTTAAGAGGCTCAGAGCTCATGCAACCTGGTTATCGATCTCCTGTAGCAGGCCTGTCAGTCACTGCTGCAGAAAAGCTACTTCCACAGATTGACTTCCCCTTCTGAGAAACCCTTCCCACACAGAGGATGTGATCCCATTGCTGAAAGAACCATAAAAATCCCCTAAAAAGCCTCTGATAAAAAGTTCTCTTCATCACAAATAGTGGACATGGGCCATAATAATAAAAATAGAGTGAATTTAAACATGAGTCACTCAGAAAATTTCTGGAAATTGCACTTGATGTAGCCTAGGTTGACACTGAAGAAATCTATGAGAAAGTTGTCCTTCCTGTTGGATTCCCCAGGAGCTGGGTCAGCACTTCAACATGTTCCACCCTGGGTGACTTGAATCAAATGTTCAGATTGCATCTTGGATGTAGTGTCCTTGAGTCATGTACCACCTTTTTAATGTCTTCTGGAAGAACCGTAGGCTTTTATGTTTTCATAAGTTGGAGATCAGTACACTGAGAGTCTTAATACTGTCAAGAGGTAAAAGACTGTGCTATTTTAAACAGAAATGTGGCAGACTTTGTTATCTGTGTTATATAGGTATTTATTTTGCATCTTTTCTGTCATTCATTGTAAAAGGATGATATGTATCCTTTCAAGCTGAATTTATCACTGTTGATAACTTTAAAGTATCATTTGAATTCCTCCCTCTGAGATTAACAATATCAGAATAATGAAGTTATAAATATCTTTTAAATATAGATAAATAATTAATGAAGGAATATTCTGATGGTGATATTGCAATATATGTACCAAGCTAGTTGAAGATTTGCCCATTTTTCTCACAAGTCTTAAAAGATTACATCAGATGTAACTGTATTAAAAATGTAGTTGGTGAACTCAGCTACATTTAGGCTTGTGCCATGAACGTTCTTGAAATGACATATTTAATAGAGATTGCTTTCATATGCTTATTTATAAAACAGTTAGGAGCTGAAACTAGTAGTCTGGTATTTTTCCTGTACATACAAAGTTAATTTGATCACAAAAATGGGGTATGAGGGGAGATCAATCTGATGCCTGATTACTGGATTACTCCAAGGCATTGCTTTGTTCCTTATTGTCAAATATGTTTTAACATGAAGACACTGCAATTAGATACTTCACCCTGATAAATCTTTTATGAGTAATTTGCTAATTTTCTTGATTCATGTGATACAGAGAAAGAAGAACAAATTAAAACTACAGGTAATAAAAAATAGTGTCAGAGTTAACATGTAAATGACAACTTCTCTTTCATTATGTTAGTCTACTATGCCTTATATAGTTAATCAAAGCACTGGTGCATAACTTAGCATCCTTTATGCCTTTTTTGCACAGCAACAGAGATACTTGTCTTTAGAAGATTTTGAATAGAAGAATCTGATAGAAGAATTTGACTGTGGTTTGCCAAGCAAAGGTTTGTTTCTGTTTTGTGCAGCAGGTTATTTGCTAGACTTTTATCAATTAGGATTTTCTATCTTTAAATTTCTACGGAGGAATATAGTATGCCAGTGGTCTGTGCAAGACCTTAATTGCTGTATAATGATTTCATGTCATGTTGGAAAAAATCTGGAATGCAATAGTCCATTGATATAAAATTTTCTGAATTTTTAAACTTAATAAATAAAACTTATAGTTGAAATACCTGTGAGAACTATTTCAATATAGATGCAATTACATTTGTATTGTAATGCTACTCTTTGTAACAGCACCATGAAAGAACTAGAAAAGGATCCAAACTACTTGTGTCATCTGACCTGAAAAGTAAAAGCTGGTGAGCACACTATGTACTGCAGAGCAGTATCAAGGGACGTGTAGCTGGGTGCATTTTGGCCTTGGAATGGCAAAAATCTCTGTTCTTGCAAAACAAATCATGGCATTTTCATTATCTGCAGGAAGATTGCAAGACAGTGAATGCACTGAAGAATATGAAAAAACAGGCAGAATGCTATCTTTCTGTTTACATGGAAACAACTCTCCAAACCAGGCAGAACAGCAATACTCATCCTAGTAACACTAGTGCAGTGCCAGACTCTGCCCCCGTTTACACAAAGCAACCCACTTCTCACTGCATGGGAATGAGAAGGGGAAGAGAAAAACACGTATATTTGATTTGTTGGTCTCTAGTTGGGCTTGGTTTTGATTCTGTAATGCAAGTCCTTCTATAAATAGGACAGACTCAGCAGTAATGTACTACTCATGGAACTCCTACATCAGCAGTATTGATCCTTGTAAGGAAGGTTTTCTCAGGTAAGAAAGTGCAGGGTTCTTCCTGCAACAGGGAGAAAATTTTCTAAACATACATGTGGTTTAACGCATACAGACGGATTTACATACATATAGTTTAAAATTACTTATTTTCCATAAAGAATTGTACGCATTTACATGTTGGGATTAGGCTGACAGAAATTTTTTGGCTGTTGCCTGATTCTGGCGTGTTTTTCCTCTGGAATTTGCTGAAGTTGTCTGGCTGCTTGAGAGCTCCCTCTCGTGGTGAACTCTCCTCTGAAGAGATTCCCGGCCAAGAATTCCCGACCGAAGGCATGAGGTTGGAACTTTACCTACCGTATCTATTACTGATAACGCTGTGCAGCAAAAGAAAGAAGCCAAGCTTGCAGTTGTTGCAGATCATCTGGGGTTTTTTTTTGCTTAGCTGTTCACCCTTCTCACATAGAAACCTACTGGTTTGTATGGATGCAAATATCAATTTTTTATTTTGGGGGGGAATTTCTGTAAATGAGTATACATATGAAAGAAATGTAAGTATTCATCTGTATTCTAGGGGAAAAAAATTGTAATGATTTTTTTTTTCCCCCTGAAAAGAGTAAATAACTGTCCTTCTCTAGAATAGCTTAGGGTCTATTGTATCTGGTGCTGCCGAACCTGCTGTTTAAAACAGACTGTATTTACTACGGACATCAGCAGCTTTGACCAAATGCCCGCTATTATGGATCTGTGTACAAGGGTGTGTTTTTATTAAATTCATTTTCAGCTCAGAACTGTCACCCATTCTGCAGCGTGACGGGCTAAAGCAGCAGTCACAAACGCTGCAAACCCCTCACACACCGCGCTGGGGCCGCTGCAGCCGGCTCTTTGTGTCTGCTGTGAGAGATGCTGAGTCACAGCTTTTTGGTGTCTGCACCGGCCGACACACGGCCATGTAAGGGCTGCTTCTAAGGATGCACAGAGTGCACCAATTCTCCCTGTTTTCCTAAGGCTAAAGTGATAGCCTGTACAAATCTCCCAAGCCAGGTGGGAGGAAAAAAATTTTAAAAATAAAATTATATTATATGTAAAATTATACACTTTAGAACGAATATTTGAATGAGATAAATAGCTATAAATGCAGCTCTGAAAATAATAGCAATGTTAGTTGAGTAAATAGTGGGAAAAGTGAGGCAGATTAAAGGGGAAGACAGGAGGATTGCTTCTGTGTATGTGGGTTCTGAATTGGACTGTTTAAATTACAAGTAGTTGAATTCATGGTGTATTAATGATCAATAAATAGATCATCCTGCCAGGAAAATATAGGTTTTAGTCGCATCTAAAGGCTATCTAACTGGAACACAAGTAACAAAACCACATGAATCCAAGCAGCTCAAAATCACACAATTTTTGAAAACTAAGACTGGATTCAGATCCTATGACTGACCACTATCAGGGATTGGGCTTGTTATTTTGGGTTTTTTTTTTGTTTATTTGCAGAAAGAGGATGAGGTACTGATGTGATGGGTATGGATGGGATCTCTTAAAGAAAGCCTGTGGAAATAAGTAATAATTACTTAAAGTAACAGAAAACTTTCTTAAAATTAAAATGTAGTGTAATTGTTAAAATGTAATATAATTGCTAGAACTTAAAAGAGAAATTGTTATATAAACATATATGTGCAAATTTAATTAAAAACCCACTGTGTTTCAAATAATTACTCAGAACAGCCTCCAAACTTTTCTTTGGCATTTATTGAACCTATGTAGATTTTCAGTTTACTTCCAAATAAATCCTATAGCCACTAATTTTAGTAGTGAATTTGACAGTGCTGGGTTAATGATTTGACTTGATGATCTTAAAATTATTTTCCATCCTAAATGATGCTATGATTTTAAATTACTTGCTGTTAGCAGATACCTTTCTACAAACCCATATAAGGAATTTGATATTCATTTGCCCTAATCCATTAAGTTGCAGTTAGAACTTCCATAAGCCAATGCTTAGGTGTCAGTTTATTGATATTTTATTTAAAAAATTAGGTACTTTACCATTTCTACATTCTAGAAGGGAAATAGTTAGAGAAGTGAATGTACAGATTGGAAACACAGGCACTTTGAAGAGACAAAATTTCTTAGAGTCAGATTATGAATAGGGGTTTTGTTCCCATTTTAGAGGCTCTATTTTTCCACTAAGAGAACTCAGTTATCCACACTGCATAGGTCTCGGGGACTATTTCACTAAAGATGAATCAATAAAAATATGTCACAATATAGGAAGCACTATAGCTTTTTTAAAATATAAAATCCCAAGTAATATCATGCAAATTTGTGGCAGCAACAGTGGACTCTTTTTAATCTGCATTTGACTGAGTAATGATGATGTCTGTGATGTCTCAATTATGAATTCCCTTTTTTTTTTTCAATATTGCATGAGTCACCACAGAGACGTTCTTGTATTCATTGCCAGCATTTAAAGACAATAACTAGCCTATTTAGAAGTAAATTCCTATTGAAATAAAAATTTCTGCCTACGAGTGTTTCTGCACACAAACGTACCCTGTGCTATGGATTTTCCAGAACATACACCCTGTGCATAAGTGGGCAAGCATGTGACAGCAGAGGGAAAGCCTTACCACCCCCAGCATGGTACACACCTATCTTCGCAGTGGATGTCTGAACCATCCCCTGTGTTGACTCTAATAGTTGTCATACCGGACACTTATAGCAAACCAAGAATGTGTAGAAGTGAGGGTGACTAGTTAAAAAAGTCATCTATAACCAGACTAGTTTGTTCAGTTTAGATATCTGCTTACATTAAACATTTTGGTTTGTTTTAAACTAGTTTAAATGCCAATCTACAGCCTGATCCTTTTGGAAGGAAAAGACTGTGCAACCTCTGCTAAAATAATATCAATTTAGTGACCAGTTTAGTAGCTTGTGGGTTTTTTTAATAAAACAATGTTCTTTGTTCTTAGGTCTTGACAATGTAACTTTTATTCAAGGATCTTGGTATGAGGCAGATGGATTCTCTTGCAGGTTCATGTTGAATCCTGTGAACGGCACAGGGATCACTGCAGCAAGGACTGCAGCCAGAGCAGGCTGCTTTGTAAGGGAAGGAAAGCCACCAGCTGGGCAAGCTGGAGTAGGGGTCCCACTGAGCCCTGTGCTGGAGCAAGGTGAGCAGAGCTGTCCCCTGGCAGTGCCAGGGTCAGCCAGCAGCTGGGGGCTGCCACACTGGTCACAAAGCAGGTTCCAGGTCAAGACAGGTGTCTGATTGGGCACACCATGTACCTCTGCTGAGGGCAACAGATGGAGCTTAAGCAGTGCTCCCAAGTGAAGCACAGAGGCCTCCAAAGGGGCTTCTCACAGCTCTTTCTCATCCATCAGCCTTTCACAGCCATGTCATCCAAGCTTGTGCAGCTATACCACATCAGTGCTGGCTTCCAGCACAGGCAGTCAGTCAGGCCTCTGCTGGGGGAATGCACTCAAGGATCCTCATACTATGGATTTAATGGCATTTTTGTGGTCTCTGACTTCTTGCTTGCAATTAAAATAGACTACTTTCTTAGCTCTGTATATACTCTCTTGTTTTCTGAAGTGTAAAATACACATTTCTTTATGTGTATGAAAATGGCAGTGTTCTTTTGCCTTAAATGCTTTAAACATTTGAATGTAGAACTTCTATCCCATTTCTGTCAAAAAGCTACATGGCAAAGGAGGAGTAAGAGCAGTAGAACCAGTCCATCCAAACCGTGGATTTGAGATGGAACTGAATGACAACGTCTAAAATTTCAACATAAAATCTGATTTTCCACCCACAGTTCACTTTTATTCATCTCTGTGGCTTTGCTGCAGAACTGTTGGATGTTTAAGGACTAGTTTCAAAACTTTAGCTGTATACTTTCATTGAGATTCAGAAATCCAGAAAATCCTGTTATGATGAGGCTTAATGTTAGCTCTTACCTAAGCACAAAATCCCTTGAGTGCAGTGAGTTGCTCAAGTATGAACTTCTGAAGTATGCCCAAAAATAGGAATGAAGCACATCTTGGCAATGCCTACAATTCCTCATATTTATAAAAGCAATCCTGGAGAATGTTGACATTTTCAAAACTAGCATCCAGTTATATGTATATTTGGAAAAAAAAAAAAATGAGGCAGACTTAAACAGAAAATTTTTTCTTCTCCAAACCTTATTTTTTGAAGCATATGGTTAAAGTGCTTTCCAATAATTCATCTTACTTCTTCAAGCAAACACTTTAATCAATCAGATTTTGCTTACTGAAAAGCCTTTTAGAAAACTTTAGACATTTCTCTCATTTTGTAGCACTACTTTCTTTTCCCTGGGACCCTGGAAGTTCCATGATGACTGTGCTCTCTGGGTTTCACAGGGTCAGATAAGACCAGCAACATTCTCCTTCTTTGATGCAATGTAATCGATATCTTGATGCTGTTTCAAGAAGTGCTAACTTGAGCCTAGGGAATGAAGCAGATACGCTGGCTATGTTTATACTCCATTTGAGGTTACTCTATCCATGTTCACACTGCTGACTGCAGCGTGCTTCCAGGGATGTCCATACATAGGGATATGCTATGTATATGCTCGTATCAGAAAGAGAAACCAGACCTTTTGGCTTTGAAAGCATTTTTGAGTGCACATTTGTGCAACCTGATGTGTTTCAAGATGCATGTTTGTGCAGACCAAAAGCTGCCTTCAAGGCAGTGTTGCAGGACGAACAGTATTTGTATGGTTATGTGGCCGTATTCCTGGCCAGGCCAGGCACTTTATTCAAGGAGTGTTATTCAATACAAAATGCTTTTCCTGTTCTCATTAGCATAAGTTGTAGCCAGAGCCTGTCACAGTCAGCTCCAGAGAGTATTGCTAGGCAGGGCTTGGCATCCCAGGGTCTGGTGTTCAGCTGACATTGCTGGAAGAAGGTCTGCAGCTGCAGGTGAAAGCCAAAGTGAAAACATGTATAGCTGCTGTGGCTGTGTTTGCCTGCTACCAACACTGCTTTGTGCTTGTCACTGTAGGTGCGGGGCAGACTCTGGCTCCAACAGTCACCAATCACTTGGACCTTCTGGAGCTGGAGTGTGCCCTCCTCTCCTGTGCCTTCTCGCTGTGTAGTCAGCCTAGCACACAGGACAGCTGAATAGCCCACCTGTGCTGCAAGGATACTGGAGAAGCACGTGGCAGGTGAAGGTGGGCGCTGGTGGTGCAGGCTGTGGTGTGGCCCTGTCGCTGTCCTTGCAGCAGGGCCCAGACCTCCCCCTCACACGCACTGGTGAACATGTGGGGAGCATCCTCTGCTGCCTTGCTGAGGTTGCCCTCTCTGCCTCAGGGTGTGCATAAATAATTGATGATGTACAGTCAGGGGTTCTGGCCTCAGGCAGTGTACAGTCTAGTATGGAAATACACTGAGATCAAAAAACCTCTGTCAGAAATCTTAGTTTTAAATATACTCTACCTTCCATGCTGAGACATGGCCATTATATGAAAAGCCAAGAACACAATTATCACAAAAAGTTTCCCTGAGCCATAACTGTGTCCAGTAGTCCATGTGAATGGCTAATCCAAACAACATTTTTCCACAAAGAGGAAAGATAATTCAGATTATATTTCATAGAACAGGGCAATAGCTATATAATTGTTGTTTGAATCCAATCTTTATCAGCTTTAAAATATGTCTATAATCTCTCCTTATAAGCATATAAATCTCAGCAGGTGTTTTGCCTGAAGGGTTGTACAGCAACGGACCTTCTGAGAGCAATCAAGCCAAAGCACATCATATAGTTTCAGTATAAAACTGTTCCAGCTATTTTAAATATTTCCAGCTGTAATTAACTAAGTTCAGCTACCATTACTCAGTCCTACTTAATGTACCACCACTATAGTTTAATTGCAGATTTACTTTCTTTCCATAGCCACTAACTAGCTGTTGGTTTTATGAACCCTGTTTTTCTCCCACTCTGATAAACATCCATTATATGATAAAATCTGACTTAATTTTAGAAGTGTTCTGGTCACTGTTCTTTATTTTATGTGTCAGTAATATAAAAAGAGAGCTAATCCTGCAACAAGGAGAAAATCCAATATTAAATTACATAGCAGCTCTGTACAGTGTAATCTTTTCACTCTGAGAGATTAATTTTATCAGCATGGCATTTGCAGCTGGTAGTAGATTCAAGAGATACACTACTCCTCTCGGGAAATAAGTCAAAACCATGGCATGAATATTATTACTTTTAGCTTTATCTTGTGGCTAGAAGAAAATGAGCTCCTTATCATTTTTATCAGTATCCCCTATTTATTTAGGCAAAGCTGAGGGTAATAGTAGAAACGTGATTCCCATGGTAATTATTTTTAAAACTTTTTTCATTCCTTCCTAAAAGTGAATTTTTAAGTTAGAAGGAGAAAAGTGCATTCTTTCCTTCGATGGTGACAACATTGTGTGTTGTACAGTGACAGTGGTGTGACAGCTGCCTCTGTGCTGTGATGCAGAGCTAACTGGCTTGCAGCAGTGCTTCTAGAGGCTTTTGCTCTGAGAAGTACTTCTGCTGGGGCTGCCTCAGGAATCTTTGCACTGCACATTAAGTAAGTGACATTTTTGTACATTTCCACCTATTTTCATCTGTTAGCTCTTTACAGTTATATGGTGCTTCAAACAGAATTTCAGTTTTTTTGTTTGTGCACTATTTCATGCACCTGTGTTCTTCCTCTGCAGCACAGTAATATTGAGAACACTGCAAAAGTGAGGCAGTGTCAGACAGCTTAGTTCCCTTCAGGTGTAGTATAGAGCAGAAAGGAAGTGGAAGGAATAGCTGTTTATCTCCATTCCAAAGTTGCCACAGGCCACTTTGGTTCCTGGAAAAATTCCAGCTACCCTAAGAGTTGCCCTAACTTGTACCATAATTGCTGTGTTTCCCATAGGACTTCTCAGCTCTCTGCATGACAGGTACTGAAGAACATTCTGGCCACACCCCAGACAGCTCTCATGCTGGCTCAAACATGGAAAGATCTTTAGCAAATATTACCAGTCTTGAAATTTTTTTTTTTTTTTTTTTTTTTTTTTTTTCCCAGAAGATCTCTTCTGGCGCAGGTAGAATGTGAAGAAAAGTAGAAGAGGAAAGTCAGGGACAGCTAATATCCACAATATGGTAATAAATTCTACTGCAAAAGAAATCCCTGGTTCTAGCATTTGCTTATCTTCTGGCAAATAACTTCTCTGGTATGTTTATGATAGGTCTATTATATAATTGCTTCAATTATTGTCTAACTTTTGTCTAACAATTATTGTCTAACAATTATTGTCTAACAAAGTGTTCTTAATCTTTGCAAAGACCCTTGCATGCATCTATGCTTATTTATTAGGTATTATGGCAAGTAAAACCATGCTCCTTATGTCCCTCATTGAACATCCAAAAGCCCTAAAAATTTTACACTCACCCTACTCAGGACACCTTAAGCTTGCTGCTTTTTCGTAAGTATTGTGTCATCACCTCAGCTTCCAAGAATTGCCTACAGTCCTCCATTCTTTACAGTATTCCCTTTTCCATTTCCTATAGAGTCACCATTCTTAATTCTTACATTTCCATGCATATAATCTGCTTAATATGCCATTCTCAAATATGGTTTATTGTTCCATGTGAGCAAGGGAGGGCAGAGGAGAGGAAATGAGCTGAAGCAACCTTTTTGTTTGTCAGTGATGAAATATGGTGTCAGCAAACTGTCACAGCCCAAGAGTGGAGATGACTGGGTACAACTATAGCACTGCTAAAAAAAATGCTGGTCAGCCTTAAGTTTTCATCTTTCATTTTTATGTTTGCTCTTAACAAATAATACATCTGAAGTAAAATTTCTCATCTCTTACTGAGCTGTTTTTTTTGGCATTTACTTTGATGTGCATGTATTTAAAACTCATTATATATGAGTTTTATACAGAAGGCGAGAGCTACCATTGAATCACTGCATACATTTCTGGCCAATAAAATGTAACATTTAAAGAATTAGCATATAAACACTAGGTGCATTGAATGAAAAGTCATATTGAGTCATCTGCATGGTAGAGCAAAAATTCTTTAGCTACTTCATCCCTGCAAACAGGCACTGATAAAAGTATTACCATGCCAAGCAGGTAATACTGGTAAGATCAAAATGGAAAAAGTGACATGCATGAGGTGGAACAAAACACACCATGGGAAAATGAATTGACCTGCTATGATGACTCACATCCAGCTAACCAATCCAAAGTACATTCTTTGAAGCCTGTGAAAAGTGGAGGGAGCAGATGCTATAAGTGCATGTAGACATAGGGGTACAGAAAGGATACACAAGACCAGAAGCCTGAAAGTAGACAGATGTGGGTATTCTCAGCTCAGTCAGAGAGAAAGAGAAAGGTTTTCTAACCAGGCGACAGCCTGGGAAACAGGTGGGAAAGAATGTAAATAATTCCCTAATCTATCTTTTTATTCACATTGTTTATAGATATGTTCTGCTACTGTGCGTCATTCACTGCCCACCAGTGGTGTGGGATGTTTTTACTCTAAGACCAATGAAATTAGTCTTCTTGATGTGCTCTATATATAGAGCGGTACATTTGAAATAAAGAGGAGAGCTCATTTTCTTAGCCTTCTGTTCTAGAGTTCTTTGTTCCCGTCCTGCTCAACAGCGTCAGACAGACACATGCACATCTGGTGTTATCAGAGTTACAGAACCATGAAGGATTGTACCTGTAGAGAAGTAGTTAGCCTTTTATTTTAACTTTGTGAAATTCACTTGCTATCCTAGAATGATTCCAAGGGCAATTTAATGTCACTTCTGCCTAGTCATAGTCAAATTCCTAGCTAAGTAGGTTGGAGGTAATGCCAGCTGATTGTGAAAATGACTGCTGATAAGCCTGTCAATGCTTGCAAGAGAGTGGATAGTAATTCAGTGTTCATTTAAACATAATATTGGAAATAGGAGTAATCTATCTCATATTCCTTGAATTATCTTATTTGTGTATGTCACCACCTCTGTATCTGAGAGGAGAGGAAACAGTGCTAAGTACCTAGGCCTACAACACACCAGTTTGAAAGGAATGCAACACTGCAGTTTACACATCAGCCTGAATGAAAATTGCATGTATAAATCAGCTGAATGGATTCTACAGAACAAAATACCACTTAAGGAACTCATTCCAAAAATTTCAGTCTGTGTTTGTGACACCAAGAATTTTCTGGACCTGCAGAGGGAATCCATGAAGTAAGTATTAGGGATAAACTCATGAGCTTCTAAAATATAATTTGCATTATATATTCCTTAGTGTAAGGTTTACATATTAGCATTAGTCAAGCCCTGTCCAGCTACTTTATGCCAGGATGAATCATATATGAGAAATGGTACACTGAAATCTGCCCTAATTTATGTAACTTTTACAAAGCTGTTGACTGAAGTGCAGTGTCATACCACAAACTGGCTCATCCAGTGTCTCTCAAACTCTTCTCTTTCATGTCTGAGTCAGACAATGGGATGTCCTGTGGATGTCCTACAACAATGAGAAACAATGTGAGCCACAGTTATCTTCCCCTGATGGAAAAAAAAATTAGAAAAAGGCAAGTATTGTAAAAATTTTCTTCATCAACTCATTCTTTCCTTCCATTTTTTGTTCAAAATCACACTACTAATGCTGCGTTTTGTTGCCTGCTTGCACCACATACATTTTTATGCAGTCAGAAGAACAATGAAATAGGAGACTAAACAACATTTTTTGCATCTTATGTTTTTTGCAGATTGCACTAGTACAGGTCTGTCTATAATTTCTCCTTTGAACATTGCGAAGCAAGTATTTTTAGGAGGAATCCTCTGGCAGTGTGGTCAGCAAATCCTGTTGCCATTTCTTTATCCCCAGATTTTTGTGCTCAAACCAAACTTTTCAAAAGAGCTGCCTGTACTGGCATTTGTTACATTATTTAACAGAGGAACTTTGTTCCTATTCATTATATTTGGCATGTGTAAGATAAAAACCTCATATTATGCACAGGTTTATTAGCAGGACATGAGGATCTTCACAGCTTTCAGAAGTTATTAGAGGTGGCTCTTTGTAAAACCATCAGTATGTGTGTTAAGGAGGTGTCTTAAAATGGGAAAAGTCATAAACTCCTCCCTGTATGGACCATGGAACAACACTGAGCTCAGGGTCTTCCATTCATTGTTTGATCTTCCAATTTTTTGTAAGGTCTCAGAGTGTTTAGCACTGGAGTGTGTTGTTTCCAGAGAATAAGGACCACAGCTGTGATTCCTGGACTAGGCTCCTGGGGAGTGATTCATTCAATTCTCACATTGGAAGGAGAAACTATGCACTGACAGCTTTTAAATCACATCCTTGCTTTCCTCCTTACATGCTCATCGTCCCCCTGGAACCTAAAATTAGGCCTTGGCCCACGTTGTCATGTCCTAGCACCTTCCAGCAGTGTGATTCTGTTCTGTCCAGAGCAGAATGGCAAATTCCTTCTCCTGACTGCAAGGTGCTTTCACAGAATAGATTCCATGTGCACAGTGACAGTGGCAATATGTGCAGATGTGGATATATGGAGGATCGGCCCACACAAGCGTGCTCAAAAGTATGTCTGGCTTTCCATTCACCTTTGCTCAAAACCCCTCACACCCTTTACTGAGTGGGAAGAGCACATTTGAATCTGGATTAGTGAGTAGGTGGCAAATAACCTGGCAGTGTGTGAAGAGATGAACTGCCTCTTTGGTCAGCCACTGCTACAGGCACAGGAGTAGAGGCACATGCCTTCAGCCAAAGGACAGATGCTTCCCATTCCACACATGATTTTTTTTGTTGGAGCACAAGCCCAGAGCCCATAAGAGGGAAAAAGTTTATTTTACTGTCTTCTCAAAACCTGCTGTTGTGTATAGTAAAGGAGTTCTAGATAATTGAACAGAAACTTATAGGCTCTTTCCCATCTAAGATGCTGAAAATAAAAACTTCACTGCCAATAGAGAGGATTACTTAGTGGTGTGAACTTCTCTTGCTATACAAGGCATCAGTTAAACGACAGAACTGAATTTCAGCAGTGTTTTTTAGGGAAATTTACCAAGTGGAGGTACTTCTGTTGGGATCTTTTTTATTGTCCTGCTTGTTCCATGTAGAAAGAAGTGATGTCTCTGTAGTAGCAAGCATTATTCTGCATAATGACTGACTACCTAATTCCTTACCTCCATCCAGACATCTTGCAAACTAAATAAAATTGTTTCTATTTCAATATTTTATAAGCTATTTCAGAATAGAAAATACAGTTGAAGTATCTGCTACATCAATGACAACGTAGAAAGGATCTTCCAAAATTACACCCAATTTAATTTCTTCCATATCTTCAGTGTAGTATACCTAGCAGTCTTGGAATTATACAAGTTTTCAAGCATACAATACTGTATACAATTATACAGTTTTCAAGCCAAGCCTTGTAATTGTAGTGTAATAAACGGAGAAAGGTATTTTTCTTGCATTGACTATACAGACAAAACTAATAAAAATTTAATTATATATTGTAAAATACCAACAAAGGACAAATATTAATTTCTGCATCTTTGAAGGCTACTCTGTCCTTTGGTTCAAAAAGTATTTGGATTGAATGGATGACATAGTTGAACAAAATTCTTTATAAAATATGAAATGCAACGCTTTAAATAAAGCAAGCAGTGTTTTAAAGTGAATAAACGGAAGCTGTTACTTTAGGTATACCCTAATATGCAATAATTAAGAGATTCAAAGTTACCTAAGTATTTTTCATGTATTTTGCTATTTTCCACTATTGATGTTTGCATTTTTCCACTACTGATGTTTGCATTATTTATATATATTCTAATACAGAATTTAAGTGAAAACTTTGTGACTTTCAGCTCTTAAGTTCTAGCTTAATCAAAGCTTGTAAGAGCAATTTGTAAAATAAAAAAAATCTTTGTCTCTTCCAGAATGAATAAAGAATCACATACATAGGTTCAGTCATTTATTATTTTCAAATTAGAAGAAACAAAACACAGCATAGTTAGGGGTAGGCTATATTGCAAAACTCTTATGTTTCAAAGTCATTAATCCTTTCTTCTTTAAACATTTAATTAAAGATGTGATAACATTAGAACACTACCCATCTCCTGTTGGGGCTTTTGAAATCCTATGACACTTCAAGGAAATGTTCATAGCAAGAATAAGTGCAGAGTAAAGGAAAATTTAGTCCATTATCACAAAAAGCAGATGTTTGATTTTTCATCTGCTTTTAATGCAATATGGCAGGTCCTTTGTTTTCCATTCCTAAGGGTAAAAATTGTTTTAAACTCCATAATTTACATATGTAAAGTACAATGAATTATTTAGCAAGTAATATCAGTGGTTCAACACTGAACAAAAGTAGAGCAAACCTTTTCTTCATTTCAACAAACTCAGAATTATAGAATCCTAGAATGGTTTGGGTTGGAAGAGACCTTAAAGATCATCTTGTTCCAAGACCCCTGACATGGGCAGGGACACCTTCCACTAGAACTGGTTGCTCTAAGCCTCAGCTAACCTGGAAGGCTCTGAACTTTTTTCTAACAGCCCACCACAAACTGTGCAATTAAATCTGTTGATTACAGATTTTTCATGCCAAAATATAAGTTAAGCATTCAGGCATGACTTTGGGTTTTTCAGAAACTTATACACAATGTTTCAGTAAATAGCTGTAATCTGTATAATCTGCCCAGGATTAAATGCCACTGATGTTCTATATTACACCAACTTTTTCTTATGCATAGTTGTCCCGTTACCAATAGATGGGAAACGGGGTATAAACTTATATCCTCACAAATGCTCTCATTCAGAGTAGAAGTGGCCATTTTGGGGCCTTCTACTCACCTGACTTGTATCAGTAAATCTACAGCACTGCACATTTATGGTTTGTTTTCTTTCAGGACAATTGCCTCTGTAATCATTGTCTTTTGTGTATCTGCAGGTAGAGCATGACCACATGCTAACATACAGTACTATAGCTAATTAAAATCAGTTTTATGCAATACCTTGTGAAAAAACGTTTCATATTTGTATTCACAGATCTTGAACTAATTCTGATCTTCAGCTTTTGGGAAACATGTTTTAACAGCATCTCAGCTATTTCCTACTGAACTATAAGCTGCTATTGTGTTCCACAAGCTCTTCTGCTTTGTAGATCTTCTAGAGCAACATTGATATGAATAGACTAAGCAGTAAAAATAATAACATTTTTAATAGGATATATGAAAACACACTAGCAATGCCATGGTGCGTAATATGAAGACCCACTACTACAAACCATGATGTGAGAAAGTGAAGAGCTGTTTGTTCATGTTTGTGTGGTATATGATTAACAAGCACAGGATCTATCATTATGTGATAAGTAATATGGAATATTTCTAAAGCCTGCTGAGACTTGAGGAAAATTCTAGACTGTGCTGTAGTTGACCTAATAGTTAATATTCTTGTAAGCATTTATGGAAAATATTGCAAATGCTGGTTGGATTCCCTGTTTGCTTGGCTCTAGTTCATCTGCAATCATCATGGAATCATAGAACAGTTTGGGTTGGAAGGGATCTTAAAACTGATCTAGTTCTAGCCCCCTGTCATGGGCCGAGACACGTTCCACCAGACCAGGCTGATCAAAGCCCTGTTCAACCTGACCTTGAACACTGCCAGGGATGGGGCATCCACAGCTTCTCTGGGCAACCTGTTCTAGTGTCTTACCACGCATAGAGTAAGGAATTTTTTCCTAATATTTAATCTAAACCTACTCTCTGTCAGTTTAAAGCCATTACCCCTTGTACTGTCACTGTATGCCCTTGTTGAATGTCCTTCTCCATCTCTCTTGTACCCCCTTTAGGTACCGAGACTGCTCTGAGGTCTCTGTGAAGCCTTTTCTTCTCCAGGATGAATAAACCAACTCTCTCAGCCTGTCTTCATAGGAAAGGTGCTCCAGCCCTCTCATCATCTTTGTGGTCTCCTCTAGATTTGCTCCAACAGATACATGCCTTTCTTATTTTGGGAGCCCCAGAGCTGGATGCAGCACTCCAGGTGGGGTCTCACCAGAGAAGAGTAGGGGGTCAGAATCCCCTCCCTTGCCCTGCTGGCTTGAGGCTGGTTTTAATGCAGCTCAAGATGAGATTGGCTTTCTGTGCTGCAAGTGCACATCGCCAGCTCATGCTGAGCAATGCAGCAGGTAAAATTATTTACCTAGGTCAACAGTTTCCAGGTCTGGCAAATATCTTTCTATAAACATCATCAATGTTCTTTTCTAAGGCATTAAGAATGTGATGCTCTTCTCATTCTAGACCATTCTGCCAGCACTCTCTCCTCAAAAAATCAGACATAGTCACTATCTTCAGCTTGTGGCTGAAAGGCAACTTGGTTGTAATTGCTACAATATACTCTAAGTAAGTGTTCCAACAGTATTGACTTAGACATGTTTTCCCACTTCTCCAGCCTCTCACTTCTTTATCCTGACTTGTATCACTTCTGGAATGTAGACTGAAGATGTATTTTTCTTATTTAGCATTGGAACAGGGGTAGGATGACATACTGAGCATTCTTGAGATTGGAGCTCTCTCTACAAGCACACAGATAAGCATGGCCCTGTCCACCTGAGCTTGCTATCAATCTATCTCCTGGTGCAAGTCCCTCCTCACATATGAGAAAGACAAAACTTTCATAAGCAAAAATTAAAAATGAGGAAATTAGGATTAATAATGCCTCTAAATTTTGAAACAAAGATTAAAGGAGTGTCAAATTTGAAGGAAATAGTAGGAAGTTTTCCTCATGCTTTTGATTATGGGATGCTAAGGAGAAAATTCATTCATAGGTCATAAGAATTTCACAATTTCTTCTAAATGGATAGTAGAACTATATGGGTTATCCAGATCAAATCAGATAGATAACTTTATTTCCGCATTCCCTCATTTTGGTAAATGATGATAACCACTCCTGAATCTCATGGTCAAAATATAATGGTGATAAAATACTTAGTCCTTACCCTATCTCACCAAAAGATGATGTTAGGAGTATTAAAATGGGATTGGATCTGAGTGATAAAATAAAACTTTAGGCAAGAGGACCATCAGATTTAATGCAATGAACAACATATCACTTTCTCTTCTGATTTTTGATTTGTTTGCTCTAGCATCTCTTTGCCAATTAGTGCAATTGCTACAGGGCAATTCTTACACTATGAATAAATCAGCATGATCAAACTCTGCAGAATAAAAATGGTTATTTAGGAAAAAGAGGAAAGCTGGGACATCTAATGCCCACTAAAATTAAATCAGTGACCATGGTAAGGCTTAAATGTGACTATAATGTGTTTATGCTGCATGACTTTAAACATTTTAAGGGAACCTGTGTTAAAGTGGTTCCCTTAGATACTATCATAAATCTGTTGAAGAAGGAAGTATGGTCTGTTGTTTAAAGCACAGGACTCTGAGTCAGAGGATGTAGATTATGCTCCCTCTACTGATAACTACCGACTGTGGCTTCCTCATCTTTAAATTGGGAAATAGCACTTGGCTAGACATAGGTAACAAGGAGACAAGTCATTACTACTTATAACATTGTAATTGTAATAATCAGAATAAAGCCTTTGGGAGTACTGATTTATTAAGAGATCTGTGGGAAAGAAGCAAATCACTTGTTTGAAGTTCTGGAAACTTGTTTTAAGACAAAGTAAAAAAATTCCTCTGCTGTGTTGATGGACATTCAGGAATGCAAAGTACCAGTCATTCTCTTCATTAAGCAACAGCCATCTAAAGGTCACTGGGGTTCTAAAGTAGAACTATGATCTCATAGCTGCAGTTTTTGCCCTTCCCTGTTCACACCCTTTCTGTGTTTCTGAGTGTTACGCTGGAAGGTATTGATGGCTTCCATCTTCCATATATAAGCAGCCACATATCTTGTAATGATGTGTAAGCTAACTATACTTCAGAAGTTCTCGATATTGGAAACTGCCCAGAGTTAGGAGTATATCTTAAGACTGATCAGAATGTGAGCTTACGAGGGAAGAGATTTTCCCTGAACAGGAAATGCACCCAGTGCAAGGCTAACTCAAGCTAAGAGACCAAAATGCTTGCAAGTGTAGGTGGGCAATAAAGCCTTGAGGTAAAACAAGCACTGAGGAACTCATGCACCCAGATATGAGTATGGCATGACTGCCTAATTTTTGTATTCACTGTAGGATAAAAGTACCTTTTTTTTAATGTAAAATTAAGTCAATTACAAATTGGTTTTGATTGAGCTGGGGGTTTACTCAGTGCAGGGGTGCTAGAAACTGTTAACATATAGTTATATGACTATATATATAAACTATAGACTATATAACGTATAGTCACATTTTGTGACTACAGCAAAGTTTGTAGCAGAAGCAATCTGGCAGAGCTCCAAAGGATACCCACTTGGGCCCCACTGAAGGTGACTGGATGCAGCAGAATGAGGACAACTCCATCACCCCCTTCCCTATGCCTGCGAAGGCCTGCCTGCTGTTGCCACAGCATCTTTGGATTGCATTCAGGAACATTTAATACTGGACAAGCTGCCCCTCCCAGTGGTGACAGGAGTGGTTAAGACTGATTTCCCAGGCTCTACCCTTTTCCTCTTATGCCACACCACTTTAGACATTCACGAGATGACAAAGACACCTCTACTTAGTACAGAACACTTTCAGTATGGAGTGATCTTCTGCTTTACAGCAAAACTTGTGGTCTGCTACAACATGAGAACAAATATGTAATTTTAAAAGCACTTTTACCATTCCTTTTATGGTGTCACCACCTGGTGGCTTATGAAAATATCGGGCTTGGAGACTTAGCTGTCTGGAACAAGGGGCAGAAGAAAGGGGAAGATAAGCACAAGGGCTGAATATTCCCTTTTGGTCCCCAGCCAGCCTGGCAGGCTGAGTGCCTCTTTCACTTGTCTGAGCCATGCTGGGCTGAGTCAGCAGAAAGCAGGCGTGATGTGAACGGCTGATCCATGATTGTACAACACGAGAATCTGTTCCTTTTGCTGCCAATAGAGACATTTTCAACTTATGCTACAGAGAAGCCACTTTTCACTTTAAGGCAGCAACCCTTAGGGTGGGCTGAGAACAGGACCCTGTGAGGCATTACATGCCTGACTGCTTCACCACCTTTCTCAAGGCCACCACTGTCACTGCCATGTCACAGCTCGTATTCCCAGCTGCTGAGGTTTTCCCTTGCCACAGCCAAGTTCCGCAGTCACATCACAAGTGCTCAAGGTCACTGCCTTCCTGGGGTCCCACTGGATGTGCTGACCCTCTGACAGCCAGGGGTTTATCTGGGGAGGGAGCATCATGCCCTTCTCCCCTTAGGCAGCTGTCCCAGGGATACTGAACCCTGCATCTCATAGTCTTAGATAGTCTTAGAGGGGGGAATGATACTGAGCCCATCAAGATTTGAGTCCCTCAAGGTTTGAATTAAATTTTGTACCTTTTTTGAAATTGTTAATCAGTAGCTGTAGCGGGACGGGTATGATTAAGTAATTGCATTGTGAGCATCATATGCTGCCAAAGTCTTTTCAGTGGTGCCCAGCAACAGGGTGAGGAGCAATGGCTATAAACTAAAACACAAGAACTTTCACATCAACAGGAGGAAGAACTTCACATTCAGGGTGGCAGAGTACTGGAACAAGCTGCCCAGGGCAGTCATGGAGTGTCCCCTCTGGAGACATTCCAAACCCACCTGGACATGTTCCTAAGTCACCTACTCTAGGTGACCCTGCCTTGGCAGGAGTGTCGGACTAGATGATTTCCCTTCCAACCCTAACGATCCTGTCGTTCTGTCTGTTTGCACACTAGGCTAACCCTTTGTTTTGAGAATAAGAGAAAATAATCCCAAAATGGTCTGTCCGGACAAGAGGTACCACGAGTGAAGACGGCAGAACTCAGCAGGTCCCAGACTCAAATGGAGGGAAGAACCGCGCCACAAGCGACAGATATAACCAGCAAATCGTAACTGGAGTACTAATTAATAAGAAAGTTATTCAATTTAGAACCAGTAAACGCTGATGCCTTTCTTTCTTAATATGTGTAAATAGCGTAAAGTTTTGATGACCGGTGAGCCCCCGCCTTTCGCGGGTCACCACCTGCTCCCTCGCTTGGCGCAGACCACGGCAGGGCGCTCCCCTCAGGAGCGTCTCCCCTCAGGAGCCGCTCGCTCCGGGGGCGGCACCGGGAGAGCGGCGCGGGAGGCGGGACGGGGCGCGCGCGTGCGCGGCGCTCCCGGAAGCGCAGCGGCGGCAGACCGGGAAGGGGAGCCCGAGGCTGCGGCGAGGAGCGGCGGCGGCTCTGCCCGCCCGGCGTCGGCCATGACGAACTTCATCTCAGTGCAGCTGAAAAAGGCTTCGGAGGTGGACCTGGCCAAGCCGCTGTGCAAGTTCATTCAGCAGAGCTACCCGGGCGCCGAGGCGCAGGCCGAGCACTGCCGCGCCGCCGAGGAGCTCAGCAGGCTCCGCAAGAGCGCGCTCGGCCGCCCGCTCGACAAGCACGAGAGCGCGCTGGAGACCCTTCTCAGGTGGGGGTCCCCCACCCCCATCATCTCCCCCTTCCTCCATCTCCCCCAGCCCCGCGGGGCCTCGGCGGCAGCTCCGGGCCCTGGGCGTGGCGGAGCTGGAGTCAGGTGTGGGCGGGCCCAGGTGTGGGCGGCCTGTCCTGCCGGGAGGAAGCGGCCGGGGCTGCCGGGCCGGCTCCGGCGGCCTGTGGGATGCCGGTGTCGCGGCGTCCAGCAGCATCCCGGGGTCCCTGGCCCTCACCGCGCCGCTCGGGTGTCGTGGGGTGTCACATGATGGCAGCGCAGGGACGGGGAGGCCTTGTCCCCATCAACATCTCCTTCCCAGTGTTTGTGTCGTGCCAGTAGCTCTTAGATGTAGGTAGAAATTGTAAAACCAGAGAACATTAAGGATTTGGAAGAGAGCTTAAAGATCATCTAGTCCCAACCCCCCGCAACCCCGCCATAGGCAGGGACATGTCCCCCTGGACTAGGTTGCTCAAGGCCTATATCCAGCTTGGCCTTGAACAATGTCAGGGTTGGGGCATCCACAGCCTCCCTGGAGAAGTCTCTGTGCCAGTGCCTCACCTCCCTCACAGTAAGAAGTTTCTTTGAATGTAAATTTCCCCTCTTCCAATTTGAACCTATTGTTTTTGGTTGATAGAATTTCATAGAGGGTTGGTGTTTCTTTCTCTTTAGTGTTGCCTTTTGCTGTTACAGCTTTGTTTTCGCTTCCTATTCAGTTCTGTGTGTGGGTTTGTTTTTGTATTTTGTTACCAGCATGATTTCCTTTTGTTTTCTATGTTTAGCAGCTTCTTAATGTATTTGCAAAGTCGCATCCTTTCTTTTTTTCTGCTTAACACAGTTAGTTTGCTATCAGAAAGTTTAATGGAGTCTCTATAGTGCTGGAGTTACTAGAGGTTAGATGAGCAAAAGATTAATCTGTGCTTTCTGCCTGGTGAAGTACATAAAGCCTGCATTAGGACTAACAGCTCTATTGTCCTATCTCCCTGAAACACTTAGGGATTGCAGTGTTGAGGAGAAAGAGAAGGAGCTACTGGAGAGGGTCCAGAGGAGGGCAACAAAGATGATAGGGCTGTGGAGTATCTCTCTTACAAGGAGCTGGGCGTGTTTAATCTGGAGAAGACTGGAAAGGATTGTATTAGTGCAGATATATACCTCAAAGGCGAGTTTTAAAAGGATGGTGCAGGTCCCTTCACAGTGGTGGCCAGTGACAGGATGAGGAGCAATGGCCATAAGTTAAAACACAGAAAGTTGTACCTCAGCATGAGGAAGAAATTGTTTATGTTGAAGGTGACAGAGCATGATTGTCCAGGGAGGATGTGGAGTCTCCATTTCTGGAGACATTCAAAACCAGCTTAACAAATGCCTTGCCAAAAAGAAGGCAAATTCTGTGAAATAAATTACTGATGATTGTCAACCCTTCACATGGGTTTTTGGGCTGTAAAAGCTCTGACTATGCTGATTGTATTTTACAGTAGCTTTGTAGTTCCCTGTTCTATTTCTGTCTACTGCTGCGTATGCTTTTGAAGGTACTTGTGTTTATGCCTTTGAAGGTTGGAGAAACTGTGAGCATCTGTGAACTGAAAAAGGGACTTTGCTAGCCAAATTGAAAAGCATACTATTATGTTCCCTTGCATGCTGGAATTGAGCTTCCTTTTCTGAAGGTGGCAGTCAGGTTTGTTGTTAGTCTCTGTCTGAAATCCCTGTTTTTGGCCCAGCCACTTTGTGCAATTTCGCCCTAACACTTACTCTGCAACACCAAAAGAAGGCAGCCCACTTTTCAATTCTGTGCCTTACACCTTTTCTGGAAGGCAAAATGTATGCATGGCATTCTGAGGAACTTGAATGAATTCAGTGTAGGGTCAGATAAACATCAGAGATGGTGCAAAAATAAAGTAGTGTTTCAAAAAGCCAAGAGGCTGAGCAGGACCTCCCTCTTACAGAGCCAGCAGATTATCCATGGTATGCAACTTCACCTCAGATTTTCCTTCTGAATAATCAAGGGAAACCACTTACAATTGCATAATTACCAGCTTTGAGTCAATTCCATGTGCAGTGATGTGTTCTCTCTGCTGCTGATTGGTGATCAGCAGATGAATTTAGTTGGCCCAGATGCTATTGCGGTAGATTAGAGCTGTTGAATGTAGCTCTGAACTGATGTAAACATGAAATTATATCCCTCCTGTGCAGAAGTTCCTCTCTTAAAACATCTGCATTTTTAATTGTATAGCTTGAGAATATTGGTTGCTTTTATAGTGGAAGTGAGATAATATGAAGGTCTGAATTAACTATAAGTTAATAAGAAAAGATAAAACAATCAGCTGTATGTTTTCCCTTATTTCTAACAAGTTATGAATGTTTGGTCCATGTCTGACCATTTATATTTGTTACATTTGCTAGAAAATTATTTTGCTCTTACTCTGTAAGAGTATTCTGACATATATTCTCTTAATTATTCTGTAAGGCACAGTTATTTTAAACTGTCTTCACATCCAGAAGTTTGAAGTGTCCAGCTGAGATACACAAGTGTTTAAATGCCTTGTGTTTCCTCTGAAAATCTCCTTGCCTCTCCAACTTCCAGTGTTTTCCTGTTGGTATTTAAGAGCAATACTCAGTCTTAATGTTTAATTTCATTGAAGTTGGAGTTTCAAACTTTGGTGAAGTAAGGTTAGAGGAACTAATTAGAGCGTGGCTACTACTACATAGTTTTACTTCCTTGTGGCTTTTTATAGACCGTAATACCTAGTAGAGCATTGTAGACCATTTAACTGTTAAGAAATGAGGGCTTAGTCTTCTGCCAACTAATCTAGGATTTGCCCACGGTTTTGTAATTTCTAGAAGCCTTATTTTGCTGAATAGTCACTATAGACCTTTTTTGTCTTTTATGGAAGAAATTAACAGCCACATTTCCTAGACAAGCATTGACCAATAAAGTTTGAAAGCATGTGGTGTGCTGCTGTTTAGCTACTGAATGCAAATGCTTCTCTTGGCGAAGCATTTGAGATAGACCATGCTCCTTTTCACTGGGTAACTGGGAAGGACCTCAGCCTGCTTCCAAGCTTTCTTTGTTTTGTGAGAATCTGAGTGCTCTGAAGGTGATGTAGGTGAGCTTGGTACAGATGTTCCCTTAAATTCTGTCATAGCAGATTTGATTTAGTGGTGTTTTGGTTTTTTTTTTTCAGTTCTTAGTATAATTATAGCTTCAAGGGATTCCTTGCTTCCTCCAATATTAAAGATAGCCTGGATTTTATTTCCTTTTTCTGGAGACATGGAATATTGGTGCAAGTTTAATTGGTTTAATTTTGCGAATAACTCCTGCAGTTGTTTTAAAAAAAGAAAATCCGGAAAAAGAAGGGGGTGGGAGGAGTGCATGGTTTTATTTTTGAATGCTCAAATTCCCTTAGGGCTGAAAGTTGCAGTTGTGGTTTCCAGCTGTGAGTTCAGGACTCTGGTTCTTATCTTGAAGAGCAAAGACAGATCTTTGGTCTTTTTGATGTTCTATTGAAGGAGATTTTTCTTTCTGATTCCTTGGAGGAGGCACAGTATTTGAGTTTAATGCAGTACATATATTTTAGTTAAATTCTAATTTAAACCTTGACTTCCTTCTCATTTGATGGCTGTTTTCTACTAGCATTTAGGAGAGTATAATGCTGGTTTTGATGAGAGATTGCTGTGTTTTGAGCACTAGATCTGTGTTGCTGACATGTGCCCCTCCTTTCTCTGCTGCAGTTGTAGTTCCTCACTGGCACAGCCAAACATAAAACTCCTCTGTGTTGTGCTCTGTATCTGTATCTATCTTGATAGTTTAAATTACTGTAAATTTAGTTTTAAATTACCTTTGTATTTAGTGTCATCTTTTCTATGTAATTGACCTGTGCATCCGTTGTGGCTTTTCCTTCTGTAGTTACTTTCTGGTTTTGTGCTGTTCTGTGGTTAACATCTTCATTTACCATTTTTATATGTTTAGTTTTATGCATACTGTTATATTTATACCCTTTATATTTATGAAACTAAAAAACTTTACATGGTTGTGTTCTGGGATGTTTTTTTTGTCTGCAGAGTTTTAAAGAGTTCTTAAATTTTGAGTAGATTTTCAAGTTCTCTAATAAGAAGAAATAACATCACATGCTTAAAATAGTAAAGAAAACAGTAACATAAATTCTGAGCTTGTTTAAAGACAACCAAACAAAAAGCCCTTTTTAGGAGGAGTATACACCTCTCTGGCTTATTTTGTCTGTGGTTATGTTGACACAAAGAATAGTCTGTTTGCAGAGAGCCAAGGCTTGGGCACACCCAGCTTCACAAGGACATTTGACAAGCTTTGGTCCTTTACTCCATCCTCATGGCAGATGAGGACAGTGTAATCGTGGAATGTGGGAAGGCAGCTTGGCTTTAGTGGTGGCTTTTGGTTAACAAATTCAATTGAGTCAAGAGGAGACAGCATGCAAAGTCTCCTTTTCCTTGTGAAACTATGTTAAAACAAGTGTGTTGAGACCAGATGTAGGCAATGGAGTATATTTAAATACTTAGGTTGCAGTAATCTTCAGGACTAGTTATTATTTTTAACTATACCTTTCAAAAAGTTGATAAGTTGTTTAATCTTGATAAAATTGCCATCACAGTAAATATTTGCGGAATTTTTTTTAATTTTTTTTTTAACCTTACAAGCAATTTATTTCAATTCAGTTATTGCTGGAAGTCCTGTTGCTGTTGCAGATTATTGTAGCTTTTGACGTGGCTTGGTATATTGTGTCTTAAATTGCAGTGGCTCATTTGAAGTCAGAAACCTGTAGTCTGATATACTTTGGCAGATACTATTAACTGAAGAATACACTATTACTGTTTTTACTGTATATGAGTTTTGAAATTCTTTCTTGAATTTTTAAACAAACATTTATTGTCTGTACAACACACGTCTTGTACATGCATCTCATGCCTGTATCTGTTGTGATCAGTATTTAATAGTGAAAGGAACTGGGAACAACATTAGTTGTCTTTCACAGACTGTGAAAACCATTACTGCAAGGTGTTTTGTATATTGGGAATATAATTTTTTTATAAAACAATTTGACCAATATAATGTTGAGCATATAGCTCTATGGTCAGTGCTTCAGGAAGAGTATAGGAAACAGCCTTCATATGTTATGTACTCTTAGCAATTTAAGGGTTTCATGTTCTGCATCCAGCCTGTCATGTTTAACCAATGGTACAGGTGTAGGGCACCACTCAGGAAAACTTGGAATTCCTTACTGTAGCCTGGATAGGTTGTGTGAGGGATTGTGCTATACTCAGTATATTATCTTTCTGGCATCCTTTCCTAAACATCTTCCGCTGTGACTAGACAAAATACTGGCATGGAGAAACTGTGGGTTTAATTCACTGTGACTACTAGAATATATTCCAATGAAAATCAAGTTTACAGCTAAAGAATTTTATCAATGATTGGTCTCTCCAGCTGGTACTGTGCAAGGCAAATGGCATTTATTTCAAATACGTTGAAATTGGGTTATAATGGTAAGATAAGGAGAGTACAGTGTAGCATGTTAATATTATGTTAAATGCTGTACTTAATTTACTTTTGCAGCATGATTTAATGTGCTTGTTCTCTGCCTGTATGTATACAGGGACTCCTTTGCGTGGTACTCTTTTCTAATCCACCATCCATCAGGTAGTGATATCTGGATCAGCTTTGTCTGTGATACTGTTTTACTTCTGACTGAGAGAGGGTTCCCATGTTATCTGTGAAAAACTGCCTCTTGCTGAACTTGTTCCTCTACTGAAAAAATCCCTTTAGATAGAAATTGTCCATCCTTCAAATCCTCCATTTCTACAAATGAGCTTCTTAACTTACTTGTGTGTAGGATTTTTGTGCCTTTCTCCCAACCTTATATGCCAGTTTAATAAACCAAAACTATTAATTTCATTAATCTAATAGCTGTGTGTTCCTTTTCTTTTTTTTTTTTTTTCTTTTTTTTTTTTAGATACTATGATCAGCTGTGTTCAGTTGAACCAAAGTTTCCATTCTCTGAAAATCAGGTAAGAAGACTACCAAACCAGTTACTGAATCATGGCACCTATGATGTGTGACTTCCAAGCCTGTACCTAATCCTCTAATGAGTACTTTTATTGAACAAGACAGCTAATCTCTTTGAGCCTTATTTTCCTAATCTCTGTTTATTTTCTAGTCAGTGCTCACATACAGTCTATGCTGAAACTTCAACTCTAGTGGCCATAATTGGCTTTGTTTTACAGATAGAGAAGTATTTTGGCTTTGGGTAGGTGATCACTGTGGTCTAGGGCAGAAGGGGTTGGGCTCTTCAACTCTCTGCTTTCCAAGAAGTCTATTTCATGCTATGTTCTAAAGGATTTTAAATTTCTAATTTCTGTGCGAAAACCTATAGAAGTGGATGGAATATGATCTTTGTTTTTTGAAGCAGGAGATATGTTTCCTTCACAACAGAATAATCCATTTAAGAGCTTATCGCTGTATTCTTGCTTCTGCATGACATAGTTTTTATATAGGTATGGTGTTCATTAGAGTTTGGGTTTTTTTTTCCTGACATATTTCTTTAGAATCATGTTTCTAGAGAGAAATTCAGCTGAACTTCTCCCTATTGAAGGCTTCTTCAAGGAGGAAGGAAACTGGAATAGATCTGTAGGCTCCTGTATTTTGTTGGAGAAAGGTGTGGGTTTTCTTTCAATATGTTTACAAATATGGCAGAATTTATATTTCTTTATCAAAGCAACAAATCATACTTAAATGGTAATATTATGATTAAAAGGAGAAGTTTCTTTCAGTCTTACAGGTTATAAGTAATGTTAATCTGTTTCTAACTTTTACATGAGTTTTGCATGTAGCTGCATTTGCTTGCAGCCAAGAACTGCACATTAGTTTTCAGTGAGCAAATCCTTTGCTATGGTGATCTACAAACCCTGAGACAAGGAAAACTTAGCAAGATCTGCATGTCTGTAAACTGTTCCACCTAAAGGGAGAAGTAGTCAGTGGAAGCAGCAATGCAGCTGGGGACCAGAACATCCTGCACTAGCACTGCTGCTAGAGGAAAATACATCATCAAATAGTACTGTTGTCCTTTCTGAAGTGATTCTCCCCAGGCACTTTAAACTGAGGAAGTTTGACATCTTTTCTGGTTTGATACCAGTTGCCTACAATTACTTGAATAAGGAATTGTGGTATGTGAAAGCAGATTCAATGAAGTATTTGCATTGCCTCTGAAGTATATGCTGGAAGTATAAATAAAACACACTGTTTCTACCTCCATTCTCTTTCCTGAGGACATTTCCTGATAATGCTGCTATTGAATTCACTCATAATAATGAGTGGATTTTGGTATTGCACAACAGATCCAAATACATGGGTAATTTGGCGCACTGGAAACTGCCTGGTGGGGTGATTTCCTTAAACTGTGATTATACCAACCCATCAGACTTAGGGGAGAGGAATATCTGGTTCAGAAACAAATTTATCTGTTGCTCAGAATATGAACAGAGCTGAAAAATGATTCTGACAATTTCTGTTTTGTCTACTTGAAATGTTTTGAGCTAACTAACAGGAAGGAAAAAATGTAGCATAGTTTTGTTTTGAATATTTCTTCATGATTTCCTGAAACTTCCAGAATGTTTGTAATGTTCCAAGAAGTAAATAAAAGGTTTTATGCAATTAGAATATAAGGGCTAAATACATAGATTTGGGGTATTTTCAGATTATATTTGATTTTAGAGGTAAAGATCTTTGTTTTTCACAACTTCCAGGTCTGTGTAACATTTACGTGGAAAGATGCTTTTGATAAAGGATCACTTTTTGGAGGATCTGCCAAGTTGGGTATGTGAATGTAGCAAAAAAACCCAAGTATTAACAATACTATGCTTTGAGAATATTTTTATGTAGTCAAATTAATGTCTTTCTAGCATTTTCAACATAGCTTTCAAATGAATTCAACTGTGTTGGTAATAGATTAGTCACTTCAAGATTCATAATGAACAAATAAGCACCATGCAAAGAGTTTTTACAAAATTGAGATGTTATATTAGATTTCCAGAGGCACAAATGGATGTGGAGTATGATAGTAGTTGTACTGTCTGTTTCTCGTCTGTTTTCTGGGAACAACTCCGGTTGTTATTAATCAAAATTGTTCATGTTAACATTAAGATCCAGTTGATTTTGGGTAATGCAGCTCTTCCTGTTCTAAATGAGTAAAGTGAAGAGTCCTTATGAGTGAGTGAGTCCACTCCAGAAGGGGAGTGATGGTAGCTGGCTTTAGTAACCTAGTCTTGATACCACATTTTCAAGAGAATAGAATTATTTGCCTGTGCTCTAAAATTACCCTTCTAACACTTCTTTTTGAAATATATTCATACAGATTTAAACACTTGGAAAGAAAAAAAATTGTATTTTTTTCCCATTAACATAATGAGTTTGAGTCTGATTTGTTTAGTCATAGAGGGACAATTCTGCACACAAATTCAGGGTCATGAAATGGATTTGGAATGCTTTCCAATACAGAAGTAAGACTAAATCCTTTGAGTAAGTGAGGAGTGGTTCAGTTGTGTGTCATCATTCTTTAGTATTTCCATTTATACCGAAATGTTTGTCATGTTCAGCATTGCAAGATGAGCATTGCAATTTTGAAGTTCCAGATAAAGCCCGAAAAAGATGTTTGAACTTCACTCTGGTTTTATTTTTATTGAAGTTTTTGCCAGCTTTATACAGCTCTCTGTTAGCAACTACTGGAAATCTTTGCAGTTTTCTATGTTCTGAATACATATGGTAACAGTTGTGCTCATGTGAACTATATCTGTAACAATATACCTATGCATACTCTGGTGATCCTTGCTTTCTGTTCCAACTATTCTAAGAAGTCTTGGATAATTGGAAACCTTCCTGAAAATGCTTTGGTTCTTTTTCTCAGGATTTGGCTTGTTCTTTCTTCTTTGAGCCTAACATTTAATGAGGATTGAATCTGTTTCTTTGTAAAGTTTAGAATGTTTAGTATGATGTAAAGATAGTCTGTGAATCACTAGAGACCTGTAATAATTGTGAGAAAAAAAATCAGTAACCATAACAATGATAATTACCGTAAGAATTTGAATAAATGTGATGTTACTGCAGCTTGAGGAAGCTTGCTTGTCTGCAGGTTAATTATATACTAGTCTAAATAATCTGTGAGGTAGATGGCCACAGATTTATGCAGTGTTCTGTGTCAAATATCAAAGAAGTTTTTTAACTGAGATGTGAGTAATGCTCAGTTAACAAGCAATGGGATAAGGGTAATTTTGAAACTTTAAAGCAGGTCTTGGTGGAAAGAAATTAACAAAAGGAGATCAGAATTGGTGGTGAGGTTTTCTCAGTGTAAAGCAAAGCTATCAGTAATCAAGGAAGCAAACTTTCTCTTGACTTCTAAGATGAGTTTCCAGATAGAAATTCAGCTTAAAACTCCTGAGATTTATGATGAAGGGATGCAACTTAGAGTTCTGGCTCTTGCTGTGGTGCCAAACTGTTAGCTTCCCACCTTTCTCTGGATCCCAAGTCTGTATCACAGTGGTAGCTAACAGATACTGTGACTGCTTGAAAAGTGACTGAGTTCACAGCATGACACATAATCTGAAATATATTGACTAAGTTAATAGGTAGTGCTGTAAACAGATAAGGAAAATTTGCATTGCTATAGTAAATCACACTTGAGGGGTGGTCCAGAGTATAAAGTAATTCTGCACTTCAGAAACTTTCAAGCCATATTTTCTGTCCTGTCTAGAGTTTTAGTGTTTTCCAAGTCTAAACAACTTTTATCTGAGTTCAAGACCTTATTATTGGAAAAATTCTGGAAAATAAATTTAGAGAATGGAGATTATCTAGGTAAAATAGTGACTGTGACAGTGTAACTCACTTGGAAACAAGTGGGAGAAATGGCATGTCAGATTTAGGCTTGCTTGCTTGCTGAAAACTTGGTGCAGATTAGTGAGCATTAACATAGAAGTTTCAGAGGGGTGTTAGATAAAAATGTAGCTGTTTAAGGAGGCTGGATGTCAGTGAAATGAAACAAATGTACATCTTGAGTACCTTCATGTTTCAAGGATAACTACCTGGGTTTGTGAAATTGAAAATTCACTAGTTGTCACTCCCGTATTCTCCAAGAGGACTGTCTAGGTACTTTTTGACACTGGTAGGAACTAATATCTACAGTATTTGTTTCTTTTCAAGCACTTGCGTAGGACAGCTAACCTTCTGAAAGCAATTAATATTCAAAATGGTTCCTGTTCAGGTATTTCTAGTTCTAGAATTGTGGGCTCCATCCTATGGGCCTATGAAGTACTGCAGGAGTTGCTTCTGGGCAGTCTATACTGCTGCCTAGTGAGATCAGGCTTTAACTAAGTAAATCCTGAACTGTTTCAGAACATGTATAAAGAAGATATTTTTCAGCATTTTCAGCCTGGAACAGTAGCTTTAAAAGTGAAAAATTCCCTGCATTTCAATAGATAGAAAACAGAACATGTGAATGTCTTCATAATTGGTCAGTTAGTGCAAAGGGATTAATGTGTGGAAGTTCGTATTTCAGATGACCACTCAGTAATGCTTCAAGACCCAAAAAGCTGCACTCTAGTTAGAAAGACTTTGAAATTATTTTGTATACATTTTCATGCTACTGCTTTATTCTTTGTGTTGCTTTCTGTAGTTGTTCACATGGAAACATTTTGTGGTAGTACTAAATTAGACTTTGTAAAGCCTTCAGATTGAAGATGACTTCAACTTGAAAAGTTCAATAAGATTGGGATTTTGTTTTTCTTTTTATTTGAAACTGTTAATACCTTTACTGATAATAGTAGTGTTGGCCTCATCTGTAGGATGCTGGAGAACTGAAGTTTATTTTCTTAACAGTCTGGCTAACTGTCTGTCTTACCTGCAGCTCTGGCAAGTTTGGGATATGAGAAGACCTGTGTTTTGTTCAACTGTGGAGCATTGGCAAGCCAGATTGCAGCAGAACAGAATCTGGATAATGATGAAGGACTAAAAGCTGCAGCTAAGCACTATCAGGTACAGAGGCTCCCTGCTTCTGGTTATGAATTCAGAATTCATATTGTTAAAACATCAAACAAATATCTCTCAATTTTAAAACTATATAGTCATGCAAAAAATATATATGTACATATTTTCCTGCTCTTAATTGCAAAGATGGATTGGTTGTGTACCTGGTCTTATTTGTTTATCAGATTTGGAGGATATTATTCTATACAGTTCCCCATACTCCTTCCTTCAAGTGAGTTGGTAACTAAACCTTCAGCTTAAGATTTAATAATTTTAGCTAGTATAAATTTTAGTTTTCACAAGTATTAGAGTAATAATCTCTTATGTCTTTCTGGAATGCGTTAAAATCTTAGGCTGTTAGGTGTTTATATATATATATTTTATATATATATATATTATTATATACCATTATTCCATAATATACCATTATTTATAGTCTGTCATGATAAGGGTCTCATTGTAAGTGGCTACAAGAGGTCACAATGAGTTGTTTCTAGTGGCTAAACAATAAATGGGAGACCATACACTGTCGGAACCCAAGGTGTCCCTCAGACACTCTTGGATGTTCCGGGTCCAGGTCAGAAGCATCTAAGACCCTGGCAGGCAGCCGGAAACCCCTGTGGTTTTGAATTTGATCTATGGAACAATTTACCAACCTTGCAGGAAGAACAAGAAATCACAAAAGTTTAGATATTGTAATAGAATTAGTCACAAAGTGAAAGGAAGGATTTTTGAGTGCTGTACCAGGGGGGTTTTAGGCCTTGTACAGAGGGGTCTGAGTTTTGTACATGGGGGTCAGAAGTTCTAAGATGGAGGGATTTGGGCGTGCCCTGTCCTCCTTCTTTCTCCTTCCTGTCGTCCATGTACTTGGTGATGTTGGCACTCACAGATTGGTTTAGAGTAGAAGGTCACTGTTCAATATAGGTGATAGGCATTGGGGAAAAACTATAAACATTTAATACATAATGTGTGATATAAAAGATGGCACCAGCCCCTTGGGTGGAGAGACAGAGAAAGAGATGGACAGAGACAGAGGGAGACGGAGAGAAACGCAGAGGGAGAAGGGAGTCAGAGAGAATGTCAGGGAGTGTGTGTGCCTTGAGATAACATGCAATAAACTACCTTGAGACCGGACAACTGAAGACTACTGAGTCTTTCTTTGAAGGCCTGGGTTGGAGGAGAGACTTTACCACCTCCTGGGGTCACCCCAATCTGGGGGTGAGCCCTGTCAATACACCAAAGAAAATAAATAAATTTAAAAAATTATATGTATTATATTTGTTGGTGAGAAAATGTATATGGAAAGAATGGATGATAATACATTATTTTGTTTCACTTAGTTTGCTAGTGGTGCTTTTCAACACATTAAAGACACAGTTTTGTCAGCCTTGAATCGAGAACCTACAGTGGACATCTCTCCAGACACAGTTGGAACTCTCAGTCTTATTATGCTGGCTCAAGCCCAGGAAGTCTTTTTTTTGAAAGCAACAAGAGGTATATTTTAGTTTTTGGCTTATATATTTAAGTGCATGTTACAACTTCCCCAAAAACTTAGAAGTGTTTTAAGTTACTAAGAGCCTGTCAAGGGTGTTTCAGAGGTTTTTATGTTTGCCTTTTCTGATCCTCCCGATGCTCATTGCAGGTCATGAAACAAAAAATACAGATGTCGCTTAAGAATTTGTCTAAGGTTCACCTGACAGTGCAGCTCTCCTACCTGCTTTTTTATGTCCGAAACCATTAGTCTTCATCTTTACAAATTATATTACTGAACTGTATTTATTCTTTCCTCCCTTGAAGGCAAAAGACTCTGAAATAACTGAGAGTACTAAAAATGGTGCATAAGGGGTTTTGCAAGTACTCCCCTACTCCTCTGTCTAGGGAGTGCTTTCACAAGCATTTAGAAAGAAATGACTGTGCTAGAAACAAAGGGGATTTTCTAAGAGTTGAAGGGAAACAAATTCTGTTTGGTTGCTCCTGCTTTTAACAGAGAAACTCCAATTCTTTTAGAATACCCATTTGATCTTGGAAAGGCAAATTCTGCAGGTAGAACAAAAAATCATTTCCCTGGATGATAAGGGTTGGTTGTGAAATACACATTCAAAGTCTAGCTATCTTAATACAACTATTAGAGAACTTGGGCTTCAAAGAAATTTTCCATGGAATGATCTGATCTTTGATACAAAATTTCTTACTCTTCTGCTCTTCTCTCTTTGTTCAGAAAAAGTTGATTGCCCACAAATGGCTTTCTCTCCTGACATAATTTGGAATACTTTGGAGGAAGACGTGGGTTTTATCTGAACTGAGATGTTTCTTGTCTTCACAGGGAAGATACCTGAAAAGTCTTGTAGCCTTTCTGCCTTTAGGAGAATCTCAACAAGAGACTGTCATCCTTTAGCCAACTGATAAATTATGTTTGTTCTTTGTCATGCTGGTAGCAGTATTTTAGTCTCTAGCTGTTCGGACATTGCTTTGAAAAAAATTTATACAACAAACGCCTGAAATGTTTCCTTCAGGAGTGGAGCAGATGCTTCCCTCATTTTGTGTGACAAATAGATTGTCATCGTCTTGATTTCTTCTTCTCCAAAACATGTAAAAGACAAAACAAGGCTAATCCAAACCCCAGGTGTACACAGTGACTTGAAGATTTTTGTGATTACTCCTAAGACCACAAGACTGACAGTGTTTTAAAGACAGTAAGGTTAATAATCATCTGATTATGAAGGCTGTAGATTTTGCTGGATTTAGGTTCTTTTCTCTGGGGGAAAAGACATTTTGTGAAGAATCATGTTTGACAACATGATTAACTTCAAAAACCTATTTTTCAAGTGCAAATCCTTCAAAGTTAGATCTCAAAACAGAAATTAAGCTTCTTGCTGCATTGACTGTTTACCTTACTTGGAATTTTCTGGGTTTTGTGTCAAGTGAGGTAGTCCATTTATCAGCTTACCAGCTACAATGGTATTTCTGATAGAACTGAGTTTATTTAGAAGTTGAAAAAAAAGCAGAAGTGTTTGGCAAAAGCCAAATTGGTCAGTCATAATTAACTTCATTACATAACTACAGGCCAGTTATTTTAATTTCTGAGCCTTTCCTAAGTGTCTTTAAGTCTGAACATGTTTGCTGTTCTGAATCAAGGCTTACATTTGTAGCTGCAATGTTTTAAAGATACCTGAATAAAAACTAAAGCTTCTGATGGTGAAAGATATGTTCTGAGTTGTCTGCATGGACAAATGAGTCTCCCGTAACATTTTCTCTGTTAATGGAAATGTAGTTTATATGCCAGTATTTTTTCCTTTCTTAATGGTCCAACTATAGGACTGTTATATAGGGAGGTGCAACTTCTGCACATTTCGTGGGGCTAGAAAGAAAAGTTATTTAGGTTTTTTGTATGGTTTGGTTTTATTGAATATGTACTGCACCAGACAGGAACATTCTAGCAAAGAAGAAAGGTGATATATTTCATAAGCTACTTTCTCCCAGTGTGTCCTCTAAGTCCTATTCCACAGTGAAAAGATCTTCCTGGAATACCTTAAACATGTTTACCTCATAGAAGCTGTAGTATATAGTATATCAGAGCTCATGTCTGAAATGTTGTAGATAGATGTGTGAATATGCTGGTATGAGCAGACCACTTGGGAATTCTTTTGATTGAATTTTGGCAGATAAACATACTCTGCAGAATTCCTAATCTCCCCATAGTCCACAGTCATGCTTATCACTACGTCACTACTGAAGGGTCACTGGAGGCAGGGTGTGCTTGTTTCTAAGGGTAGCTATTTAGAATGGACAGCCAGTGTTTGCATTGATTGCCTGCCTTCTCTTGGAAGGCTGAATTGCTAGTGCAGGCTGGTGGTTATCTTTATCTCCTTTATAAAAGGAGATAGAGAGTTGCGGAATGTTTCTATTCTAGCAGTTTTGGCTTCAGGAGCAGGATGAGGATGTGAGGCAGGGAATGCCACTACAGATAGGCACATGCACTGATAGGAAGTAGTGGATATGACTTTGAGGAGCTGTGATTATTTATGTTGAGGAGTGGTGTTTCTGTATTTGCTGTAAGCTGACAGTGGTGTAGACTGCAATGGAAATGACCAGTCCCTTCTCCTCTATTGCAGTTTTTCAGAATCCTGACATGGAACTAGGTTAGGAACAGATCTTGCTGAAAATAAAACATATTTTGCTAACTAGTTTTCAGCTGAATTCTTTGACTATGGCTGCACAAATGCTTGTGCTGGCACAAGGAAGGGCTGGGATCAAGCTGCCAGAGTTATGAGTGGGACTGTTGTGGCTTTTATTGGCAGCTTGCCATTGGTTTGAGGTAAAGTATCACTCTTAATCCTGCATAAATGCTTGCAGCTGCCAAAAGATTTCTTGTACTACTGACTGAACCTTGGGTGTCATAATTGAAGTAGAAATTCTGGAAACTGCTGCTGGATGTCAAGAGGGAAGAATGGGATCCCACCTTTGAGATGTAAATGTAAAGCTGTACACTTAAAATGCAGTTATTGCTGTTTGAAGATGAAATAATCACCTGTTCAGTTGTAAAAATTGATTATTATCTTAATTGTTCTTTATTTTTTCTCCTTCTCCCCACAGATAAAATGAAAGATGGTATCATAGCTAAACTAGCAAATCAAGCTGCAGATTACTATGGTGATGCTTACAAACAGTGTCAATATAAAGATACTTTGCCCAAGGTTAGTAACCCATGGAAATAATGTGGGATATGTTGTTACTGTGAATAACTGTTATTGTTTACTATGTACTTAATGAAAGACGCTTATAATATATATTCTCAAGTTGACATATTGCTGCTTTTAAGGGAAATGAATCTATAATTTGAAAAACAGTGAAGAATCGAGGGGGCAAAAGAGTGGGTTTTTGTTAATAAGATCTTATTACATGCAGTGCATTTATTTGTAATCCATTTCATTAAAGTGAACTTGAAATGGTTATGGTGTTATTTACGGATGCATTCTTAGAATTTAATGCCTTACTAAATCTGTTTTCAAACTAATACTTTCTATTGGGGCTTGATTGGCTTCTCTGTCTCAGTGTTTCCATGTGAAATTTGCTCTCATGTTGAGTACAGCATGAATACAGAGGTACTGTTCACTCACCTGTTAGTGAAAAACTTGACTGGAAGCCAGTGTGTGTCTTCTGCCTGCATTCTCTTGCACTACCCCAAAGCAATCTTGATACTTGTAAAATATCCCAATTTAATCTTAACTGGTAATTTGAATGCTGTTGGTTTTGGAAGAGATAGATCTTTCTCATGTTCCTTGAATGTTTCTCACATAGGTGTTACGTTGTTCATGATGATTTTTGACAGGCAGTGAGCTATAATAAAGCCATTGCTTTATCTTTTGTTGTTGTGTACCTTTCTAAGCTGTAGATCTGCTCCTCGTTCCAGTTGCAAAGTAATCTGTCAAGTGAGATTATTTGAAAGAACATAAGGTTTGCTGGTTAACACCAGCTGTGAGAACAGTTACTTGATTAGGAGTGTAACGTGAAGGTTGATTGGAGGCGTCGGACTCCAGTTGCAAGGCCTTCCAGACAGCTTTGTCTTCCAAATTAGCCCTTTTTTAAATGTTATTTTTCTATCTCTGGGGGAGCAGCAAATTTGCAGAAATGTGAAGAAGCAGGTCTTTGTATACTGAGGTCTTTAAAACATCACTCTGGTTTTTCAGTGCTCGTTGATTTAAGAAATAAAACAGTAAGGCCAAATCCTTGATCTAAGACCATGTCTGTACTGTGCGCTGCAGCGTAATATTTTCTTCATGTCTTGGTTGGTACTCCTGCAAAGATAAGTGCACTTATATAAAGTCTAAAAATGACTTTTAAGTTGCTTTCCATGTCAGTAGTCACTGGTCTTCTTTATTTGTTCTTTTATAATTGTAGTTGCTTTCTTAATAGGCCTGCTGCTGTTTAAAGTGTAATTAGTTTTTTTAATTAAAAACCAATCAAACAAAAAAAACCCTAGAAGACCTATCTTTCCACCCACCTCCATTTCTTAAAAATCTGTCTTGGCTTTGTCTGGGGGTATTTGGGTATGTTCTTACAACTGTCCTTTCCACTACATGCATGCATTTCTTATCTTTGAAGTAAATGTTGTGACTTCATGGCTTGGATTTAAATCATAGTTCATTTAAAATAATGAACACCAAGAATTTTGCAACAGCAGATTAAAGAAAATATTAAATCCATGCAAAGCCACATGATCTCTGACATTTACCTTGATGTTTTAACCTATCTAAACCATTAATTGGGTGATTCTAATTTCCTTTTCTTCTTCCTTTTTCTTCCTGCATCCCATGTTGTCTGTGGTGGTTATTGTGGTTGGACTTTCCCCTGGTCAGTATTTTTATTTCCAGGAGGTGTTTCCTGTTCTGGCTGCAAAGCACTGCATTATGCAGGCCAATGCAGAATATCATCAATCTATCCTGGCAAAACAACAGAAGAAATTTGGTGAAGAAATTGGGAGGTTACAGGTGAGTAACTTCCTTCTCTGAAAAGTATAGAAAAACTTTTAATCCTGGAAAGCTGAGTTGGAGTTCTGAAATCCAAATAACTATGAATGAAATGTATTCAGAAATTGTTCAGCATGCTTATCACATTAATTGAATTATTATCAGCTGCAAAGATGAAAGGCACCTCTATAACTTTTGTAAAGATGTGCTTTAGTGATTTTTGGGCAATTTGATACTGCTTGACATGTTAAATCTTTACCTTTGTGTTTGCATAAGCTTCATATCTAAGTACAGCTAATATGACAGATTTGTTGATAAATTTTCCTACGTAATGTTAATAAAAATCCCCCAAAGGTTAAAATTCTACCTGTTCTTTTGCTGATATCCTGCTTTAAATCTGAGTAATTTTTAAAATTTGTACAAACAGTTCTCTTTTTAGTCATGATAGTTTTTTCCCCATATATCTGGTTTCTAGGGGGATTTAGATGTTGTAATGAATAAGGTCGTCTCATATTTTAAATACAGTAGAGAAAAAAAAAGGCTGAAATGAACTACTTCCTTCAAGTCCCCTATCTTTTGGAAAATAGATATGTGAAATGCTGCTTCAACTGATAGTGAAGATCCATGTGCATTGTCTATCTACTGATATGCAGGAAATTTGACAGACTTACATAAGATGATCTTGTTGACATCTTGAAAGCTACCACTATGCATTTATCACCTTTATGCAGGATGGAGCTTGAAACTTCTTTTTTGTATGCTCATCTGTTTTCTTAAGAATATATGAAAGGGAGAAAGAAAATTTATTATTTTAACTATATATTTTAAATTTTTTTAGCATGCAGCAGATTTGGTGAAAACGGTGGCATCTCGCTATGATGAATATATAAACGTTAAAGATCTGGTTGACAAAATCAACCGTGCACTTGCAGCTGCCAAAAAAGACAACGACTTCATTTACCATGACCGGGTCCCTGACCTGAAAGATTTGGAGTCCATTGGAAAAGCCAGTCTTGTGAAGTCTACTCCAGTTGTTGTTCCACTCAGTCAGAAATTCACTGGTAAGCAAAGTGTGTGGAGTGCATAGGGTAATTGTTACCTTGTGAAACAAAGTTCATTTGTACCATGCAAAAATAAACATTTACTTTTTGCATTCTATTAAGGGTAATCTGTGTTTTTGAAACTGCTGTTTTTCTTCTCTAGTTTGTTGTTGTTCTTGATGATAAGTGTAATAAAGAAGAGGTTGAAAATTCTTACCTGAAATGTACAATTCTCTTAAAGATCTTTCTAAGATTTTCTCAGCAATTGTATTTTCTATATTAAATCAATCTTTTTAATTTCAGAAGGAAAAGTTCTGTAGGGGACAGTACCAAGTTATACAATATTAACTAACCTTGTTGCTGGTCTCCTATAAAGTTGAAAAATTTCAGTTTGTTGGCTCTACAGATGAGTTGTGAAAAAATTATCTTGACTGTCTCGTATTTTTCCTTTAATGAAACAAAATTAGAAATGAAGCCGTAAGGCAAATCTAATTTGTAACTCTACAATTGGTGTAAATATGTTGTCTTTAAGTTATTTCAAACTCAATTCAACCTTAAAAACTGAAATCTAAAGGCCTTTAAAAATAGATTTTTGTTTTTAAGGCATTAGATTTTTGTTTTTGGGGAGTAGGAGGAAAGTATTTTAAACTGTTTAGGTCAGTCTCTGTAGTACAACATGTACAAAAAAGCTGTGAAGATGTTTGTGCTTTTACTTTCATAATGCACCTTGTGTAATTTATACTACTCTAATTGCAGACCTGTTTGAGAAGATGGTTCCATTGCAAGTGCAACAATCTGTGAGTGTTTATAACCAGAGGAAGGCAGATCTGGTAAACAGGTCAATAGCCCAGATGAGAGAAGCCACAAATCTGGCAAATGGGTAAATATGCTTCTTGTTTAGTTTCTCAAGAGAGGTTGTACACAGCATGTAAGCCCTGGTGTCTTGCAGCCTGCAGATATCCAGATTATAGCAGTGATATTTCATTACTGTATGGTAGGCTGGCAAATTTAAACCATAACAGGGGGATTTAGAACTACTTTTCTGTAGGTGTTAAATCTGAATGCTTATTAAAAACAAGTAGTATGTATTTTTCTGCCATCATTCTTCATTTTTTAGGAGTCCAACACTTACTCAGAAAACGTTCCAGTACCATTAATCTAGAAGAATTTTCATATCCAATGGTTATTAAATAGTTCGTTAAAATAAATAATTAAAAAAAAATTGTACCAAGCTGAGAGAAAGCAATGTAACTTAAAGCAGTTGTTTCTTTTGTCTACCAGTCACTACCTAAAATGTTTGCCATGTTTTGTAAGTGCTAAAAGACTAGGATTTCTTTGTTTTTAAGAGCTTTGAAATGTACTTTTAGTGAGTTGTATGTTTGAAATTTCAGCCTAAGTGTACATTACACTCCATTTCCATTATAATTGACTGTGTAATTGTTTGTTGTTTGTTTGTTAAGAGTTATTTTCAGGATAAAAGTTGTTTATTTAACATATTGACTTTTTCAGTGTGTTGGCTTCCCTTAATCTTCCTGCTGCTATTGAAGACGTGTCTGGTGATACCGTTCCTCAGTCTATTTTGAACAAGTCTAAGTCTGTGATTGAGCAGGGGGGAATTCAGACTGTTGATCAGCTGATCAAAGATCTGCCCGAACTGCTGCAAAGGAACAAAGAAATTCTAGACGAAGTAAGCCCAAAACCACTACATTAAACATTCTTAAAATACATCTCCACTGAATGCTTCACTTTAAATGACAATAGAAAAAGTGAACAATTACTAAAATGCTTCTACTTTAATAACACTTCCAAAATATGCTCTTTAAATGTTCAGCCCATACAGAAACTGTGCTGTCGCATGTCCATGTTTCCTTACAAATATTTTCTTTTTAAAAATCTTGGTGGAGAGGGGGAAGCATTGGGAAAACATTCTAAAGAAATTTGAGTGATTTGTCTCTTTCATGCCTGTTTTTTATTTGTCAAATTATATTGTAAAAGAATGTAGAGGCACTTTTTGTTTTCTACACTAGCTGCATATTTTGAAGCTATTTTATGTTTAAAACAGTTCATAATGCATGTAGCATTTTACTCCTGCAGTCTCTGAGATTATTAGATGAAGAAGAAGCTACAGATAATGACCTGCGAACAAAATTCAAAGAACGCTGGCAGAGAACACCGTCCAATGAACTCTATAAGCCTCTGAGAGCAGGTACAGTCCATGTTTCATGCTTTGGGTTCTAAAAATGTCCGTGGTGCAAATTAAAGTAGTTTTCAGTGCTCTGATATTATCTATAAATATACCAATTTCAGTTTGAGGCAGGTTATGCGAAAATATCCTGATTACAGTCTGCACTGTTACTCGGAGCTGAAAGTGGATGTGACAGGGAATTTGCTGCTGCTTTTGCACTCTTGGCATGTATGTGCATGTTGCATATAGGTGAAATCTTAGGAAATAAGGGCCTTGATACCCTTGTAAAATCATGGCTCAGGCTACTTAGGCTAAGTAGAAGGGAACTCTGGGAGAGTGACTCAGCTGGAATAGGGGTAGAGAGACATGAGAGATGTTCTACATGACTGCCACATGTCAACATTGTGGTGTATGGGGGTTGATTGACTTGGGCTTGTTGTGCCTTAAAGTATATAAACTGATAACTGGCTAACTTCTTTAAAAGGCCTGGTTTTTGCAATAAAGCAGCTCCCCTTGAAATTGCCTGGGGACTCTGAGTCACTTAGCTTCATACATGTGCACACTAAAGTTTCCGAAAGCAAATTAAATGAAAAACGTCTGCCCTTCTAAGGATCTAATTTCAATTGCCTCTTAAATACTTCAAAGTATTTTTCTTTGTCAATGTATTTTTTTTCCATCAGTGTGTTGTCTCTTTAATTTGATGGTTTTTTTGTTTCCCCAGAAGTTAGGACAAACTACTTAAAACCATCACTGTATCAGGCTTTCTGTGTGCGTAATATGTGTTGTCTTTTGAAGTTAAGAAGGGACTGATATTACTGACTTGGTCTTGCAAAGTTACAGGGGTTTAATTCTGCAGAGTAGCTCAAAGCAGCGTTCATTCATATACCCTTGTATGCTTCACGGGAGAATTAATATAGGTGCCTAGTTTATGCACTTTTTAAAACATAATTTGGAAGATTAAGTTTATATAAAAGTCTTACATATTGTGCAGGCTTATAAAAATGTATGATGGCTTGCTCAAATTTTGAAATTATATAAACTCTCTCTTTTTCCTCCTGCCCCCAGAGGGAGCCAATTACCATAATATTTTGAATAAAGCTATGCAAGCAGATGGGCAGGTGAAGGAGCGCTATCAGACTCACCGGGATACAATTGCACTTCTGTGTAAGCCAGAGGCAGAACTCAACGCAGCCATACCTTCTGCCAACCCAGCAAAAACACTACAGGGAAATGAGGTAAAGCAGTGAAATTTGTGTCTATTTTGAATAGAAGTGCTATTTGTCTAACAAAGTAAATGTGCATGAATTGGTAATTTAATTGTTTCTGTCTCAGTTGATACATGAGGTAACTAACATTTGGAAAAGAAGTTGTCTTCATGTTTAAAATCTTCTTGAGCATAATTTGTTACATTTAATGTGAGCAGTCAATAACCTTGGACACCAAGACTGGCTGACTGTTATAAAAGGAGCAATGAATATTTTTGTTATGTAGGGGAGTGGGGTGTAGTGCTCGGGTTCTTGGGACAACATAAGACATGGGTCAGTATTTTGAAGTATTAGGCAATTACACCAATTTGTTTTCCAAGAAGTTAATGGCTCATATACAGCAATATTACTATTTTTCTTATAGTAATGATTTTATGTCAGTGGTTTTTGCTGCCATCTTAGAATATCCTATTGGAAGGTATCTGGTCAACTTAAAAAAAACCCCAACATTTTGCAGTAATTCAGCAAAAGCAAACCTGTAGAAGAGAATATAGATTGAGAAATGCTTGAAGATCTTTTGTTTGGTCATATTTTGTCCTGGTTTCTCACCTTTAAATACATTCATAAACAAATACTCATGCAGAAATATTGCCAGCATCAGTGAGGAATGCAAGATGGAAACAAGTTATTAATAGGTTATGCTTCCCCAGTAGTTCCTCTAAACCTGCTAACTTAGGACATTTATATTGTCTAGGTTGTTAATGTCTTAAGAACTTTGCTGGCCAGTCTGGATGAAGTTAAGAAGGAGAGAGAACAACTGGAAAATGACCTGAAATCTGTGAATTTTGACATGACAAGCAAATTCCTGACTGCACTTGCGCAGGATGGTGCTATAAATGAGGAGGCTATCTCTGTGACTGAGTTGGACAGAATTTATGGAAGTTACACACAGAAAGTGCAGGAGTCCTTAAAAAAGCAGGAAGAAATTCTCAAAAACATCCAGGTACAACACTTTGCATGTTTTCTTTTCTCCTAAACTAAGAGCAATGATACTTCTACCTGTCTAGTACTTTAGAAGTCTCACTTTGCTTTCTAGTCTGTTTTGCTTTTTATTCTGTCATATGTCAGTTGATACTTCTTTATGTCTCAATCACTGAAAAATACAGTGATGTCTTTGTGTTCACTAGAAAGAAATGGCAATGTTTAGCAGGCTCTCCCTACAGCTCCAGTGTAAATTCTCTTGAACCTTTTCTTGGCACAATTCTGCAGATGGTTTTGTCCTTGAAAGAAGTTTTAAGTGGTGTTTTAAAAAGTTTCTGGGTTTTTGTTTTTTTTCCCACTCTATTTTAATTCTTCCTGGGATAACAGAAGATGTGTCCTTACTGTCTAGTAGAAGACATTTTGAGTCTCTGAAATACAGCTTGGTTTATTCCTAATTGCTCTTTACAATATATGCTTGACTTCCAGTACGTGCAGAGCTCTTTGAAGTAAAACTTAATAGTGTTTCTCGTATTTATAAATTCCATCTTAATTTATCAGAGACTGGTACCTGGAACATCTGGCAAAAGGAGGTCTTAGTGCTTGGAGAAAAGATAATGGCAGCTTAAGTAATGATGGAGACTTCTTCCAATAGGGAAAAAATTTTCTTAAATGACCATATACACCATGCTTAGCAAGGATTTTATATTTGGATATTTTTTAGCACAACATAGTTAAAAAATCTTCATGGGTATTACTTTAATGTTTGAATGTTCTGGAGTTCAAGTTTGTTGGCTTCTGGCAGTTGAAACAGTCTTTTTAAGTGTGCTTGTTTATTTTCCTAAAAGAAATGAGATGTAAATAGGTGATCCTTCTGTAAGTTTTCCTCTTCCGTGTCCTTTTAATAGTTTGCCAATGTCAACCAAATTTGAAGTAATGCTTCTTAAAAATACTGACTTTTCAGCATGATTTTATGAATATCAATGGAAGTTAGTACAGGAGAGAGCCTAATTAGTATAGCCCTGGAAAGAGAGTCTGCAGGATGAGCTTGAGAATTATTAAAGGCAGCCCACAACAGAACTGGTAATTAAGTGGGGATACCTAGTGCCAGTGAGTTAACATACGTAGTTCTGAAATATACATTATAATAGTCACTGTGCTTGGCAGGTAGCAAGTATGGAAGTCCAGTGTGGATGGGAGATGAGGAAAAGCAGGTATTGGGGAAAATAGAAGCAATGACTAAGAGGGGAAAAAGAAAGCAAAACATACAGAATCTTATATGGAACTAGCTTGCGTTATTTGCACTGTTTATTCTCTTCTTTTAAGAACGCGCATCAGGATTTTTCAAAGATGAAACAATCAAACAATGAATCTAATTTAAGAGAAGAAGTCTTGAAGAACTTAGCTGTAGCAAATGACAACTTTGTGGAACTTGTAGCCAATTTAAAAGAAGGCACAAAGGTATGGTAATGCTTAAGGAATTGAAAGGATGCTTTTTTATGTGTACAATGAGATGTGAATCAAAAATTATAATAAACTTCGGAGACATGGTAGCTGACAAGTGCATTTTTGAGGATTTTACTACTGAAGCGAGGACAGTGAGTTGCTTGAATTTTGATTGTTTCAAGAGCTATGAAATGCTTCTTTGTTCCTATCTGAAAAGTAAGCTTTTCTGAGCAATAGGATAACTTGTTAATTACAGTTGAGTAAATTATGCTGAAGCATCTGGATGAGCCATTTTATCTGAGAAATTCTTTCATCTGTTCTCCCATGGTATTTAATCACCTTATAAAATTGGTACTTTAAATGCTGTTACTGCATACATGAGAAATAATGAGGAGAGCTGTATTTAGCTTGTTTTTTTTGGTCTCGGCATCTGGAAGGTGTCTTATGGCTTCTGTACTAAATATTTTTTTGCTGGTTTATTGATAGCTCATTAGACTGAAAAAACCCAACCTCTAAGGTATCTATACGAATGAAATGCATGGAATTGAGAGAAACAAAATTAAAAATAAACAATTACCCTTTACAACAATAATAAATAGTTCATCACCAGAAGTGATCCAGTTTTGCTCTGGTTTCAGTATATTTTTTTAGTTATTGCAAACTATTTTTGTATTTATACACCCACAAACACACCCTCACAAAATTCTATATTATTACAGTGATGGGCCAACAGCAGCTGACTAATTTTGATTTTGGAAAGTACAATAGAATGTACTAGCAAACCTTACTGGAATGACAAGTTCTGGGCACTGTAATAGTACAACATCTATAACTGGATCAATATGTAGAAGTATGCCAGCATGGAGTCTGAAATTATTGATTGAGCATATTGTGGTTTTATTTTTCTTTATTAGTTTTACAATGAGCTGACAGAAATCCTGCTGAAATTCCAGAACAAGTGCAGTGACATTATCTTTGCTCGCAAGACTGAAAGAGATGAACTGCTAAAGTAAGATTTCAATGTTTTGTTAAAGCATTGCAGAAATGTTAAAAGTATTTATCAGAAATTTATCTTTGGGGACATGTTTATTATGATGAAATGAGAAAGAAAGAATAGGTTTGATAAGCCTATCACTTCTTTACTTTAATCCTAGTCCTACTCTCATCTCTCCTAGGAAAGTGATAGGAGAAATAAATGGAAAAATAGACTTTGAAATCTGCTCTGTTGTTCCTGTGTGCAGTTCAGCACAAATTTGTTTCATGTTATGATTTCACTATATTCTTTTTCGCATGCATTTGTTAGTTAATTTATTTTCTTTCCTTTGAGGAACTTCTGATTTCCACACCCTGCTCCTGCTGTCAATTTAGCTTGAGAAATTAGGTGCTTCATCATATGATTTCTTCCATATCTTCAGAGTGATGGGGGGAAAGCATCAGTATTCTACTTGCTCTGCAGTCTGCTCTAGTCTCATACTTTATCATTGCTTAGATACATGGATTGCTTACAATTCTGGGGAGAGAAGAACATTTTGTCCTTCATGTGAGGAAGAGTGATGTCATTGTCCCCTATAAGAGATCAGACCTAGTATAGTATATTTCAGATGTGATTTTTAGGCTCTTCTCTTAAGAGGAAAGCATAATTGAAAAGGTTTGTCATTTAATCAGTGTTCTTCAGCAAAGCACATAGCCTTTTATAAGAAATAACTTGATCCTAAAATTTTGGTTGGTGAAGCTGCAGTTATTCTGTGTAATTGCCATCTTAGAAATGAGTTGCTCAACCCTCAATTTTTACCTTTCCAAACTTGATCCTTTGTAGAACTGTTATTTTTTATTTGGGCTCTGTACTTGTAAACAAAGTCTGAGTTACAACACCTTCTGCCTTTATTTGGCCTCCTACATTCATGTAGTTTGGAAGCTATTAGGCTGCCTAACTGAGGCAGAGGTCTGAATATCTCACATCTCTACAATGTTTATGTTCAGTGTTAAGGCTGCAGGGTTAGTGTTAATAGAACATTCTGCTGAGTCTTGCTGTACTCTTTTACTGTTTTGGCTAATGTTATGATGTATACCCAGTACTGAGTTAGAACATCAAGACATTACTAGAAAATAAATGTAGCAGTTAATCAGAGAGTTGGCTAGAGGATGGTTTCCATGTAAGTGATTTGGACTCCAAATTTAGTTTGAGCTAGCTCAGTGATCATGCTTTAAATATTTGACTTACGCTACTGCATCTTTTTGGCTTAACTGGCTGCAGTGTATAACGAACCATTCTTAGACTAACCTGCATGTTTGCTCTTCTGTTTTTAATAGAGATTTGCAGCAAAGCATTGCTAGGGAGCCCAGCGCTCCCTCCATTCCGCTGCCTACGTATCAGACCACGCCAGCAGCAGGAAGTAAGCCAGCAGCATCGCCTGCTCCCACTCCAGCCCCGAGAACCATGGTGGTAAATACATGCTGCAGAATTAGTGGGTTGAAAATACTGCATCTGTACTTGAGAACTCTGAACTGATCTGTAATTTGTGTGTATCACTCCATAGTATACTGGTGTGGTTGGAAAGGTGTTGAAGTGAAATAGAGGGCAAAATTTTAAGGCTTTGCAGAGAGGTGTGTTATGTACTATTCATATTCATCATTTCTAGATTTGAAATTAAAAGCTTACTGCCATTTAGATGCTTTGCTTAGATGCTTTTGTCTTACTTGTATAGAGGAAATATAGAATGTCTGTTTAAAATGAAAATAAAAATGAATTAATCATATAACCACAGCTTTTGATTCCAAGTCTTTGATAAAGAAGCTCCAACTTAATTTACTTTCTCTTGTTAGGGGACTAAACCACAGCCACCAGCAAGGCCACCACCACCAGTGATTTCTGCAGCAAGCAGTTCCTCTTCTGCATTAGCGCCCTCTGGAACAGCTGCTGCTCCTGCTGCTGCTCCAGCTCCTACTCCAGGAGCCAGTGCACCTGCAGCAAGCACTGCACCTTCACAGGCACAGGGACCACCTTACCCAACTTATCCCGGTTACCCAGGGTAAGTTACGGGAGCACTTAAGCAGATTTTTTGTTACCCTGTTACTTAAAAGCACTTTTTCTTGTTTGTAACATTTTAACATTAGTCATTGTTAAAGTTGAAGGTTTGGTTGCTGTTTGAGGGAAGGAATTTTTTGGTTGGTTGGTTTTTTGGCTGGTTGGGGTTTTTTGTTTTTTTGGATTGGGGTTTTTTTGTTTTTTGTTAGTTTTAGTCATGTAACTCTTGTAGGAATCATTTGCTTGTACCTTTTGTGGAAAGGTACATTTTAAGTGTTTACAGTTCATCTTCTTTAAAGGAGAAGGAAAATAGGGCTGCATTTCCTTAACTGTGGTTTGTTGATTATTGCCAACACTTGCATAATCATTTGGTGGTGGCTATCTCAAAAACATTGGCATATCTTATTTTTCAAGTCTTTAGTATGATACTAAGATACTGAAAAATACAGAGAAAATTCCAGTTAAGTAGTGCTTTCTTCTGATGTTTTTTTCCATCTTCCTTGTGTCGTCACAAGGAAATGAAGGCAGCTGTGTTCTCCTTTAGTAGCAGGCTCAGCAAATGTTGAAATATACACAATGTTATTAAACATTTGAGAATTAATTTAGATCAGTTCTAGTTCTAGCAAGTTGCCTTTACTCCACCTTCTGTCTGCATTTCTGTTCCCTGCACTGTTAATAGTTTTCATGTTTGCTCCTTGAAAGTTACCATATTCCCTGCTGCACTCAAAGCAAAATGAAAGGAAAGCATTTGTGGAGCCTGCATGTCTGTTTGTATCTATTAATGAGTTCTTTTTGCAAATTACCATAATTGGGTGTTTTTCTCAGGTATGCTGTTTTTTCCCCCCACACAGGTATTGCCAGATGCCAATGCCAATGGGCTATAATCCATACATGTATGGTCAGTATAATCTGCCATATGCACCCTCACCTGTGTATCAAACTCCTGGACAGCCACCATATCCACCACCTCAACAGCCTGGATACCCTTTTCCTCAACAGCCTTATTATCAGCAATAATGTCTCTGCAAAGAAGCCCTGCTTGTTAAAATTTGGGAGAAATTGGCAATAAGTGTACTAAAACTTCTAGCTTCCGTTAGTGTACCATACTGAACTGTATGCAGCTATAACTCCTGTCTCTTGTTAACTGCTCCAAAATGTCTAGATCAGTTTTTATGACACTAAACACTGAAGGATCTACTGCAGTGGTTTAGACCATAGACTAATGCCTGAATTTGAGCCTAATTCAGCGGTCTGAAGCAGTACAGTACATTTTGGTTAGACCAAAATATTTGTTTGCAAAAATCCTCTAAGTAACAAATAGGTTCAGATGAGAAAAACAAAGCAGTGTGTGCACTGGGTGTGATTTATTCTACAGAACCATATAGCATTTCCTTCTATACTCTATTAGTTTGTATTTTTTTTAGTTTAGTTAAAATATGCTATTTTGTCTAACAATCAAGCCCTTGTAAATCATCAGTAAAAAGAAATAAATTACTTAAGAACGGTTTAAACACTTGGCATTCTCATTACCATAAAAATGTGTTTTGTGTGTCTGTAGATTGTTTCATTTGTCCCTTGACTTTCGTAACATAAAGAAGTTCTCAAGGGTTTAGCCTTACAAGTGAATTTCCACCTCTTTTCCATGATTCTGTATTTTTGTGACAGAATCTATAATTAACCCTTTAAGTGTTGGTAGATGAAGTCTTACAGGTAGTTTTCCTATAACTTTGAAATGCATTGGACTGAAATACATGTATTACTATTTTTCAAGAATGGTTGCTGTCATCTGCAGGATACTATGTAAAAGAAGGGAGGTCCGGGTCCTTTTACAGGACCAGTGAGTAGTTGTTCTAACTTGTGTTTTCCAAAGAAATGGTGGTGGAAATTGTGTTATGGCTCAAAATAGGGCAACTATTGATCGCTGGAGCTTTGCAGTTTGCTTTTTAAATGTTTGCTTTTTTCCCCTTGAAAAAATAGATGTATTCCCTCAGGGAGCTTGTTTTCAGTAGAAAACGGTCTTTTTTTTTGGCGGGGGGGGGGGGGAAGAAAATCTTATGAGTTAAAGCACACTGAATGTTTACTTTTGGATCCATCATCTCAAGGGATAAATAACCTTGCACTGCATTTTACATAAGGTAGTGAAGAATCTTAAGTTTGGGGTTAATGGCTTCTACCAAATATTTGCTAACCAATTTTCAGCCTTTTCTCTTTCTAACAGGCTTGTCTAATGAGGGATTCTCCTTTCATTTAGCCCTTGATAAGAGTTGGTTCTGTGGGACAGTACATTTTATGAATGCTTCATAGAAGATGTTCTGGCCTTACAGAATAACTATAACAGTACCTGTGTTATAAAAAGTTACTCCTTTGTTTTTCTATTAAAGTGCCTGATTAAGATATCGAGGTGTATTTTAATGTAGGTGTTTAGAGGTGCCAGTTATTGTAGCATCTGGGTGGAAACCTCACTGGATCATGAATATTCTTCCTCATAAAGAAAGCAGCATTTGTATTCATATGAGCTTCTTTCTTTCTGTCTCAAGTTCTTCTTGCTGTGTGATCATCCCAATTACTGTGTGAAGACTCCTTGTCTTTAATACTTGCTAACCCCTGTAGAAAATGTAGATCAAAAGGTAGAAATGAACACCCCTTATAGAACTTATTGAGTACCTAATTCTAAACAAATTTGTTAATCTGTAGAAGCTCAGTGATTTGGGGAACATGATGGGGTAAGGGAATACAGCACCATAGATGAAACCACTGCACAAAGACAGGTGCTTTGCATTTCTTCATAAACATTGCTGAATGGGGTGGCACAGAAACCTCTCTGTTTTTTTTTTTTTTTTACCTGATGAGAGGACATGAGGCAAGTGAGGACAATGACAAAAAGCTAGGAATATAACTGTTTGGAAACAGCAATCAGAACTTGATTTTATGCTAACAGGAAAAACAGTAGTTTTCCACTAATTTCACTGTGTCAATGTGCAAGTGCAAGTTTAATGCAACCTTTTAAAGTCTAAATTTTTAGTATGCCATGGGCTGTAGGTTTTTCAGTTCACAAATCAGATGCATTTGAGCTATTGTGTAAATTTGTTTTTAGTGCCTCGATTGATAAAACTTATTTTCATGCTGTATAAAAAAAGTAATTTGTTCCAGCATAAAGATTCTTAGAACTGAAATTTCCTTTTTAAAATTTCATAGATCTGGAATTGCTGTCAAAACATTTTTTTCTGGTTGTGTTTCTGCTTGCTTTAGTCTATTATTTGAATATGTGTAGAAATCTATGCACTATGTTCAGTTTTTCTCTTTTTTTTTTTTTTCCCTAAAGAGAACAGAAAAATCCAGACATGTTATGTATCTGCTTTTAAGCATGCAGTTGTCATGACTTTGGTTGAAATGTTACCTTGTTCTTCTATAGTTTATTAAAAAAAAATCAGTTAGAAAACCTGATTTCATGGTGTTTCTCTCAACTCCTTTGGGTTCAGACAAGTGTTATTTTGCAAAGTATGGAAACAAGTTAGGGCTCCCAAGAATGTTTGTGCTGTGGTGAAGGCGTATCAGCTACAGCTGCTGGGTAATAACAGCCACATTCAGATCCTGGTAGTTGTGTTTATTTCCAAAGCTGATGGAGTGTATTTCCCTCTGTTTATATGAGGAGGAAATGATTAAGATTGATTTCATGGTTCTGTGCCTTCAGAAACTTGTGTTTCAAGTTTGCTTTTGTGAACTCCTGTTCAGGCTGGGTTACACGAGACTCCAAGCATCATGGGCATTAAAGCCTGGGTTGCAAGAAAAGGGATTGTAAGGGCAGCTAATAACAGCAGATAAACAGTCCCTATGGGCACTCCAAGAAGTCAATTTTTTTTTTTTTGTTTGGTTTTTTTTTTTTTTTTTTGTTTTAAAGGCTTTATAATGCCATGCTTGTTTCAATTGCTGTGTGGAAGGAAAAGTTTACAACCGGGTCCTTTCAGAGACTTTGAAATCAAGTGTCACCCTGATTTTTTAAGATTTTCTAAAGCCTTCTGAGTTTACATTCTTGTAGAAAACTTTCTCACGCAACTTTCTGTAAACAACCTATTGTTTTGCATTCCTTCATAGAGGCGGAGAAATTTGATGTACTGGTAGTTTGTCCAGTGTCGTTGGAGAGGTGGCACGTTCACCCTCCAATCCACTGGCGCCTTTTGAGAACTATAAATGTTGGAGTCGGAGGAAATAAATTAGTCTCTTCATCGTGACCATAGCTGTGGTGCGTCGTTTTTGCTTGTGTCCTCTGGTGACATCTGGTGGCCGCCGGCGTATACTACAGCTTAGGTCGGGTGAGAGTGTGCTTACCCCCCCTCCTCTTTGGCGTTTTGCCTGCTGTTTTAGTGGTGAAAACCTCTGTCGGTTTCGGGATGGAATCTCTGATTTTGGATCTCTGGAGGGATGTCCTGGAGAGGAAACGTGTTTCCGTCTCCTGGAGTGATTTTGAAAGGCTGTTTTTGTGGGCGAGGCAGCAGGGTTTCTTTTCCGACCCTAGGGAGGCGATGTCCCGAGAGATGTGGTCTCAAGTGGGGGGCAGTCTCATGGAAGCCCTGTTTGATGATTGCTCTGTGGACGTTGGGCCATTGCTGGTGCAATGGAAAATGTTAGACGCGGCTTGGCCGGGGTCTGAATTTTGTAGCTCTCGGAGCTCTTTGGGGGGACCGTCCGTCTCGGACGTGGACGACAGGGAATTTGAGTTCATGCAGGATGCAGGCGCTTCCCCTTCTCCCCGAGACGGTGAGCCGGAAGACGGCTCCTCCTCTGAGGTGAATCAGGCTCCCAGTCCGCTAGCCTCGAGCGAGCGGTCGGTGAAGCCGGCTCGGCCGCCTCGCCCCGCCCCGCGCCGCAGGCGCAGTAAGCCGGGGGAAAAACGGCTCTCTCTTTGTGCCTTCCCGGCGCTAGGGGGCGAAGCGGGGCCCGTGGATCAGCCCTCGCCTCTGATTGCGTCTGATTCGGTGAGGACGCTTTGTCCGAAGTGCGGTGTTTCTACGACATACCCCCTGGGGCCGGCGAGAGCGGGCTCGCCCGCTTCGATCTCGGATTCGTCTTCTGGGGGGAGATAATCTCTCATTTCTGAGCCTGCGCAGCCTGCTGGGCATGCGCCGGCAGTGGAAGCCGCCGGAGGCGGGGCGCTGGTCGGTGTTCCGCCAGGCCCCGCCCCAGCAGGCGGGCAGCCCGCCCCGCTCCGCCCGGCGGGGGCGGTACCCGCTGCGCGGCTGCGCGGCACGGGCCCGACGCTCCTTGGGGCCGTGCCGGACTCCCTTGTGTCGCCCTGCGGTGACGTGCCTCCGCGCGCCGCGGCTCTCTCTGCGCCCCACCCCTCCCCTGCGCCGGGGGAGGGGGTGCCGGGTTTGCGGTCCGCGCCGGCGCCTGTGTCCGCCGCGGTGCCCTCTGCCAGTGCTGCGGTGGACGGCACTGCCGAGCTGCCGGCTGGTTCGGCTCCGCCTCCCCCGCCTGCCGCGGGGGCTGAGGCTGCGGCGCAGCGGGGCGCTGAGGTGTTTACCTTTAGCGCGACTGCCGACGCGGCCGGCGGGAGACCGGTGGGTTCCCGTGGCCGCGGATCCTCCCCATCGGCTTTGTGGACCCTCCCCGCCTGCCAGGTGACCGTGCGTCCGAGGGACCACGGGCGGTTTTGGAAGGAGGTCCTAGATAAGGCCGAGGAGGTGTGCGACTCTGCTTTCTCGCAGCGTCTGCAGGATCGCGGAGGAGGCTCCTCTGGCTTTGTTGATGCTGCGGGGGCCGTGGTGTCAAGTGATATTGCACTGCCCCGCAGTCAAGCGGCTGCCGCTGTCCCTGTGGAACCCACGGGACGGGACACGGCAGATGATGCAACCTTACCAGGGGATCCCCAGGCTTTCCCTGTGCTCAGGGGTGTTACTCACAGCACGCATCAGCCTTTATCGTTTAAGATACTGAAAGAAATCCGTGATACCGTTGCCCAGCATGGTGTTGGGTCTGCTGAAGTTATGCAGACGCTCCAAATGCTTGCTGCTGACATGCGGACACCTTCCAACATCCGTTCTGTGGCACGTGCTCTTTTTGACCCTGTGCAGTTTGACGTTTTTGAGGACAAGTGGGCTCGTTTGGTGGCCAGCGCAGTGCAAAGGAATGCTACGCGGGGGCCTCAGGATCCCAGGAGTGCGGTTGGCGCTGACATGTTGCTGGGCACAGGCAGTTATGCTGATCCTCAGGAGCAAGCTGGATACGGTCCCCTTGTGCTTGACCAGTGCCAGACGCTAGGCTTGGCAGCACTGGTTCAGACCCTGGGAATGGCTGCTCCGCTGGAGCCGTTTGCGACCATTGTCCAGGGGGTCGATGAGCCTTTCATGAAATTTGCAGGGAGACTGACTGCCTCTGTGGAGAGGCAGTTAGCAGATCCTGAGGCAAGGAGACTTGTGCTTGCGAACCTGGCCAGGAGCAACCGTAACGCGGACTGTAAGAGAGTCATACGTGCTCTTCCTGGTGCAGCTACTGTCTCGCAGATGGCAAAGGCCTGTGCAGACCTCAGCCCCTCGGTTCAAAAGATGGCTGCCTGGGATACTGCTGCGCAGCCGGTCTGGGCGGTGCCGCAGGGCTGGCAGCAGCAGCGGGGGAATACTCGGGCCAGCACCAAAAAGGGGAAATGTCAAGCGGAGCGCGAAGGGGAAGCATGCCCAGACACAAGTTCCTCTCCAGACCCCAGAGCCCATAGAGGTTTGCTCAGCCGGCTTGCAGCCAGCACCCGCGGCTCAGCAGGTGTGGATGTCTGCACAGCAGCAACAGTTGTTTTAGAATCCTGTAAAATACACAAGGTTCCCCTGGATGCCTTTGGTCCCTTGGGTGAAGGTATGAGTGCTTTCCTTATGGGGAGGTCTAGTGCCACCCTTCAGGGCATCATTGTGCACCTGGGTCTCATTGATGCAGACTTCACAGGGCAGATTTGTGCAATGGTTTCCACACCCACCCCCCCTGTCACGATCCCGAAGGGGACACGGCTTGCTCAACTTGTACCTTTTAAGTCTTCTGTTCACAGGATGGCTGACCGGCCGCGTGGGGCCAGCAGTTTTGGGTCCACTGGGCTGCCTCAAGTTCAATGGACCGCTGTCCTGACCAAAGACCGTCCCGAGATGTCATGTACTCTGTCCATCCCTGGTGTGACGCCGTCAGAGATTCGCCTCCATGGGCTTCTCGATAGCAGCGCTGACGTCACAGTTCTCTCCCTTGCCACCTGGCCTCTGGACTGGCCCCTGAATACAGTGGAGACGTCTGTCACAGGACTGGGGGGAACGGCGTGACGTTACGTGAGCCAGCGGTCCGTGCCAGTCACGAACCCAGAGGGACAGACGGCCTGGGTTAGGCCGCATGTTACTTCTACTCCTGCTAGCGTCTGGGGGAGGGATGTTCTGTCTGCATGGGGGGTGCACACTGGGATGGGTTTTTGATGGGGGCCACTGCAACGAAGGGCGCAGAGTGTCCTACGCCTCCTATACGGTGGCTGGTGGACACACCTGTTTGGGAGAACCAGTGGCCCCTCCCTCAAGATAAATTGAGTGCCCTTCGAGATCTAGTGCAGGAGCAGTTGGACCAGGGTCATCTGGAGCCTTCTACCAGTCCCTTGAACACTCCTGTCTTCTGCATCAAGAAGAAATCTGGGAAATGGAGGTTGTTACAAGACCTCCGAAAGGTCAATGCCATGATGGAAAGCATGGGAGCATTGCAGGTGGGCATGCCATCATCTACCATGCTTCCTGCAGATTGGCCAATCTTCATTGTGGATTTGAAGGATTGTTTCTTTACAATTTCTTTGCATACCTATGACAGACCAAAATTTGCCTTCTCGGTGCCAGCAATCGACAATGCTGAGCTGCACAGCGATATCAATGGAGAGTTTTGCCCCAGGGGATGTGCAATTCCCTGGCCATATGCCAATGGTATGTGGCTCGTGCCTTGTCTGGAGTTCGCAAGCAGTTTCCTGGTGCACATCTGCATCGTTATATGGATGACATTTTGGTGGCTGCTTCCACCCAGGATGAGCTGCTGAGGATTCAGCCTCGGTTGCTTGATGCTTTGCATGCGCATGGACTGCAGGTAGCTCCAGAAAAGGTTCAATGACAACCTCCTTGGAAGTATTTTGGGGTCAAAATTCTGGAACGGACACTCCAACACCAGGAGTTGCAATTTGTGCATTCGATGAAGACACTGAATGATGCCCAGAAATTGATGGGTGTCATCACTTGGTTACGTCTGTACCTGGGACTAACTGACGCACAGCTGTCTCCTCTGTATGATTTGTGGAAAGGAGACTCTGATCTAAAATCGCCTCGCACATTGACCCCTGAGGCGTGTCAGGTGCTGGAGGAGGTTCAGCGGGCTGTTTCTGCCCACCAAGTTTATCGCATTGATCTCTCTGTTGATGTCACTGTGTTCGTTACCACTCCAGATTCGCATCCCACAGGTATCATTGGCCAATGGAGTGACAAATGGTCTGATCCCTTGCACATCTTGGAATGGGTTTTCCTGCCCCATCAGCCACAGATGATGGCAACTGAATTGGCTGAGTTGCTTGCTCGCTTGATAATCAAATGCCGGCAACGGTGTTTGCAATTGATGGGTGCGGATCCCGCAAAGATTATACTCCTGATATCCCGGGAGGACTTTGATTGGAGCTTTGCACGTGTGTCCCTGCGATGTGCTCTAGAAAACTTTTTAGGGCAGATCACTTATCATCTGCCCAGCCACAAGCTACTGCAGGTGGCGAAATCCACACAAATTTCTTTGCGGCCCAAAAATAGTCAGGACAAGGGCCCACCGTCTTTACTGATGGTTTGGGGAAGATGGGAAAGGCCATTGCTACTTGAAAGGATGGATCTGAGTGGCAGGTTCTGGAAGGTCATCAGGATGGCTCAGCCCAAATGGTTGAATTGTGGGTTGCCGTCATGGCATTTGAGAGATTTTCCCAGGAACCTTTCAATTTGGTCACAGATTCCGCCTATGTGGCCGACATTGCACAGCGATTGGGTCATTCGGTCTTGAAGGAGGTCAGTAATCCTGCCTTGTTTAATTTACTGAAGACCTTGTGGTGTGCCATTCAGGCCTGGGTTCATCCATTTTACGTTCTGCATGTGAGGAGTCACACCAGTTTGCCAGGGTTTGTGGCAGAAGGTAACGCAAGGGCTGACAAGTTGGCTAACCCAGAGTGAGTAGCACCTCAGCCTGACACACTCGTGCAGGCCGAGGCATCGCATGGGTTTTTCCATCAGAACGCACATACCTTGCAGAAGCAGTTTCAGCTAACGCCAACTGAGGCTTGTGACATTGTTGAGTCCTGTGACGACTGCCATGCGCTTGCTCCACCTTTACCAGCCAGGGGTAAACCCCAGAGGTCTTAGGGCCTTGGAGCTTTGGCAGACCGATGTCACACAGATTGCCGAGTTTGGCCGGTTCAAGTATGTGCATGTCACGGTGGACACGTTCACCTCTGCAATGTGGGCTTCTGCTCACACTGGAGAGAAGGCCCGTGATGTCATTGCCCACTGGAGGCAGGCCTTTGCTATTCTGGGCATACCTTCTGCTGTGAAAACCAACAATGGTCCTGCTTACGCTTCACAAAAGGTGCGGCAGTTCTTGCAGTTGTGGGGTGTGTCACACAAGTTTCGTATCCCTCATTCTCCGACCGGTCAAGCTATTGTAGAACGCACTCATGGTACTCTGAAGCGGGTTCTTCAAAAACAAAAATGGGGAATGCAGGGTAAAACCTCGCACAGTTGGTTGGAAAAAGCATTGTACACCATCAATCATCTTACGGTGCAGCAGAACTCAAATAACCCTGTCATTTTGAATCGTTATTTCTCGTTGCAGGCTGTGGATGAGGCACATCAGCCTCGAGTGAAGGTTCGAGTGCGGAATTTAGTCACCAAACAGTGGGAAGGTCCCTATGACCTTATCGCTTCAGGGCACGGGTATGCTTGTGTGTCCACAGATACTGGGGCATGCTGGGTACCTTCGAAGTGTGTTCACCCTGACCTGCAACTGCAGAGACAGAATCCTGCCAACGGGCAACGTGGAAACCGTGACCAACCTGAAAGGCATCAAGTGGGTGAATCATTGAGTGATGACTCGGATGCAGACAACGCGAGTGATCACTCTGATGATTCCTCCATGAATGGACACTGAACATTGTTCATTTTTCTTTTCCTTCTTTCTTGTTTTTAAACTGAGAAGGGTGAGATGTTGCCCTGATTTTTTAAGATTTTCTAAAGCCTTCTGAGTTTACATTCTTGTAGAAAACTTTCTCACGAAACTTTCTATAAACAACCTATTGTTTTGCATTCCTTCATAGAGGCGGAGAACTTTGATGTACTGGTAGTTTGTCCAGTGTCGTTGGAGAGGTGGCACGTTCACCCTCCAATCCACTGGCGCCTTTTGAGAACTATAAATGCTGGAGTTGGAGGAAATAAATTAGTCTCTTCATCGTGACCATAGCTGTGATGTGTCGTTTTTGCTTGTGTCCTCTGGTGACAGTCAAGAATTTATTTCATCTTGCATAAAGGCTTTCAATGCAATTAGTAAGAAAAGCAAGTTTTAGGAAGCAAGCTAATAGCAGATCATCAGTGAAATACCAGACTGTTGCAGGGCTGGCAGGTCTTTCTGCAATTTTTTTTCTTTATTAACATGGTTTCAGCCCATATGGAAAAAGTGTCTTCTTTCCTGACCACTAATATGACACTGCCAGCTAATGGTGATTCTTTTACTATTGTCCCACTGTTTTGAGTGCTTTTAGAACTGATTTGTGAGATTAAGTTTGAATTAGACTGAATGAAGTCCTTTGCTATTTCCAAGTACCTTGAAGCAATATTTGAACCTTGACATACTGTAGCAACCTCACTTTTCAGGTAGCTGAAAACCACAAGAAAATCCTTTGGAAAACACTTTTTTCCCCTTCTGCATTACCTGAGAGATGTGCTTGCTTGTTGCTAAAAAGTGTTCAGTTCTGAAATGACTTGCATCTCAGAAGCTGTTTTCTGGCATGCATTTATCCTGGTAGAACATAAAAATAGACTAAGTTGAGCAATTATGGGTTTGAGTTTTGGTTGTATACTATTAAGCGAAACTGCCTGAATTTTCAAGAGTTCACTATGTATCATTTAAAAGAAACTATTTCGAAAGTTTCAGTGCCTGAAAAGATGAGCTATTACAGCAGAGCAAAACTCAAAATTGCTTTTTTGTATTGTTTATGGGAAAAGATTTGAGATTCTTGCTGCTTTTGACTAACATTACCCAATATACTAACTTTTTAGGTTTACTATAACTTTTGAAAGGTATACTTGAAATGCTCAGTGTTTCTTTTTTTAAAAAATAAGTGACTTCTTGTTCATCATGATAGTTAAGTACTGCTAGATTAAAAAAATGTATTAATTTTTTTAATTGCAGTGCTCTAAGTACTTTCCCTTATGCTTTTGTGTTCTGACAGTCAGAAGTTGAGATTTTTCTGATTTGGACTCAAATTTGGAACTCTAGTAACTTACTGGCAAGCATAGAGTTAATGCTAATCTCAAGTTATGAGTTTAATCTTGCATCTAATTCCCCTAATTGAGTATGATAGTCCCTGGTGCCAACAACTGTATCTCAGTTATTATACTGTGCTTTTTTTTTTCCTGTTTTTTTTTTTTTTTTAATGTTTCTAAATCCTTGTGAGAGGCTGGCCACCAATTTTATTAACCAAGTTGTGAAGAAAAACTGTTTACTATCAAGCATGAAAAGGAAGAGGCAACTGCCATTGCAAAATCAGCACCAAGGCTTCACCACAAAATACTACTTTTGGTCCCTTCAGTCCTTTCACCTTTAATCCATTCAGCAGTTCTGTATGGCAACGCCTGTTTGTGTTTGCACTTCCAAGTTCAAGCACTCCTGGGTGCTGGAATGCTGTTCTCGGTGCTGGTAAACTGCTGGAGTGTTTGCTGGTGTGAAGGTAGCCTGTTGCTAACAGCATGTTTTCTAGCCAGGTGCAGTGTGTTGCTGGGAAGGCAGAGCAGTGGAAGGGCCATTCCAACTGGGCAGCTTGCCTGCAGTCCCTTTCCTTGGAGGCTGAGGTGGTGAGCAATCACATGGATATGGACCTGGCAACTCAGCTGGTCTTGGACTGTGCTCCTGGGACACATGCACACAACAGCTGACAGCATCCAGGTGACAAAAACGTGCTGAGACTTGGCTCTGGCATCATTGTGGGCACTGATGAGATTTATAGCAAAACCAGATTTGACTTCAAGTGACCTTTCACCTAGAGTAACCTGTCCTGTGACCTCAAGTTGTAATACTCCGCCACAGGGGCTGCCCGGGTGCCCAGTCAGTCCGGGGAAATCCTCGGCTGACTAGTCCGCGGGGAGGGGCCGATGGTATCCGGATAGCTCCACCGGTAATGACGAGAGGACTCCTGTGCTGCTATGATCCTTGAGGCTTTATTGTGAGGGAGGTATAGGAGCGAGCAGAGGAGACAGGGAGACAAGCACTCGAGGAGGGAGCAGGCTCCAAGAGCACCGAGGGAAGGCGGGAATGGGTATATAAGGGAAAGGGAGTAGGAGTGGTTAGGGTACAAACTACCCAATGGGAAAAGGGTAGAGGGGAGGAGATAGGATGGGGTGATATACTATAAACCAATAGGGGTACAGAGGAGGAGTGGTTCTATAACAGGAACCAATGGGGGTAACAGAAACAGAGAACTTTCTGGAACTGAGGAATACATTAACTTTGATTGACAGCTAACCGAGGCGGGTGAAACCAAGTAATTGACAGGTTCTTCTAAACTGCTGTTGTCTCCCAAGGGAGTGCAGGGACCCCTCCCACAACTCCCCCTTTCTTATTTACTAAATAAACGTTCCCTAAAGTTTTAGTCAAAGTTCTCTTAAAAATGGTCTGGGCTACAGAAATCAGGAAAATAATAATTAAAATCCAAATTAATCCTTTTACAATTGGAACTGCCCACCCAGGAACACCCATTGCGTGAATATCTTGTTCACCGCGTCCACAGCCCGGGTCTCAGTCTTTAGATCTTGAACTTGCGTCTGGATCCGCTGGATGTTGGCCTGAATGGATGTGCTCTTCGATGGCAAATTGAAGCAGCACATCCCCTCAAAGTCCTCGCAGCTATGACCACGGGCAAGCAGCAGGAAGTCTATGGCTGCTCTGTTTTGTAGTGTGGCGTGCCTGGTGGTTTCTTCGTCTGCCAGCAGATCTGATAGTGTGGCGGATGTAGCGTTGGCATGCCTGCTTAGCCAACACCCCAGGTGAGAAATCTCACCGAGGGCCTTTGCTGCTGCATACCATGGCAGGAAGATGGATGCAGCGACCCTCTTACCTTTGCTCCAGTCATAAATTTCTGAATCACAATTTGGATTGAATTCGCCATATGAACGCTTTTGGTGGGCCAATTGACTATCCTTCTTCCAATTGAGAATTTGAGTTTTGTTGGGGGTCAGCATCGTAAGCCTGCCAAGGCTACAGGGACCCCCTTTGATCTTAGAGGGGATCCCAGCCCACACCCTGTCCCCACAGATGAGAAACACACCCCCGAGGGAGCTCCTTAGGGTATGGGTAGGACTTGGACAGCACAGGACTTGTGTAATTGCACCACTCATTTATGTATTTTTTTGTTGGCCAGTGTATGTCTCTGATGTTATAATTTGGTCATGTCTGTGGGGCCTTGGTATAGAACCGAATGCAAATGTGTGCTTTAGTGGACCCCAGTAGATCCAGTTTCTGGGGTTCCTGTGGTGCCTGTGGAAGTGTCCTTATCCAACCCATCCAGGAGTCCGCCGGGTTGGGTTTCATCCCTGTGAATGGGTAGTCATTTTCAGATTTCAGGGGGACTCCCACCAGGCATGTAGACAACAGGTTGTCTACACTGCCCATGGCCATGCAGAAATGTTCCTGGCTGATGGACTTCGCCAGCGTGATCCAGACATTCTCCTTGGGCAGTGGAACAATCCAGCTTCCTGCCATTTGGAGCCATATGATGAAGATGATGACGGCTGCAGGAAGCTGGTCGCAGCGGGGTGTTCTGGCTGGTGGTGCCATCTGGACAGTTGGTACTCTGGCAGTTCAAACATAATAGAACAGAAATCAAGAATAACAGTTCTTGGTAGTCCCCTCCTCCCCCGTTTTAGTTAACGTTATACGTAAACAAAACTTCGGGTCAGGTGTAAAGGTTATAAGGACGAGAAAAGTGGTAGGACGGGAAAGGATAAGGGATGGTAGGGGATGGAGTCATGGGGTAGGTTGTCACAGCTGGTGGGAAGTATCGGCAGGTTATCATCACTCGGACCGCGGTGTTGACAGGCTCGCCTTTCTTCCGCTTCCTCCAGCTCCAGGCCACGGTGGTTTTCGCTGGGGCTGACGTCTCACGGGAGTGGTCCGGGGGATGGCTTTCCTTCTTAGCTTCTTCGAGGTACAGCTTGATGTATTTGCTGGGAATCCACCTAGGGCCCTGCTCTGTTGAAACACATCCATACCCTCTCCCCCACGTTATTAGAGGGTATGTGTAGGAGGAGGGGTTGAGGAAGGCAGTCTAGGGTTGCCATGGGAAACAGCAGTTGTATGAGTTCCCCACCCCTTGTAAGAGAATTGTATCCTCCCCCTGTTCTGTCAGTTATTGTTCAGTCTGCCCCTTTGCCCAGAATCTTCTCTGTTCCCTGTTTCCCCATTGGTTCCCCCACCAAGACCACTCCTTCCCCCTTCCCTCATTGGTTGATGTTATATCTCCCCACTCTCTAGCCCTTTCCCTGTTGGTTCCTTGTACCCTGGACCCTCCTACCATCCCGCAGTTAAAAGAACCCTTACCCCGCCCCTCAGGGCTCTCGGAGCCTGCCTCCCTTCTGCCTCGTTTTCTTCCCTTCTGTGATCCCTCGAATAAATGAGCAGGATTTCAGCAGCCCGGGTGTCCCTCCTGTTCTTCTGGTGGACCCTCAGATTTTCCAGCTATCTGAGCATTTGTGCTGAGGGGCTGAAAACCTGACCAGCTCGACAATTGGTGCCCGAACAGGGACAAAACGTCCCTTCCTAATAACAAGATGTTTGAAGAGACAACAAAAGGTCTCACTGTGGCCAATTGTCCTTCCAGTCCTTCCACACACACAAGGTGCTTGCTCCTCAGAGAGTGGACCGCTCCGCCCAGACCGGAGATCCTGCTGCAAGGGGGCACGAGCTCCCAGTCGCTGGGCCACCTCGCCTGGGGGATGATGGTCACGTCCGCTCCTGTGTCTGCCATGAGCCGCAGTTGCACCGACTTTCCCTGGAAAGAGAGTTTGGCATCAATTAGAGGTCTTTCTTTACATACATTTTGTGTGAAGAAAACATGTCTCTCAGTGTCCGGATCGTCATGGATGTCCAGTACATAAAGCAAGGCAAAAGGATCTCCTTTCCTTAAAGTAAACGGAGGGTTGTTACAAATGACAGAGACGGTGATCTCCTTTCCGGGTGAAAAACACACTACCTCAGGCAAGATGGTGATTTCATTCGGCGTGTGATAGGAGTCTTCAAGGATGAGCACGGTGGTGTCCCAGCAGTCGTGAAGGGGGCCCAGGAACCCAGCAGGAACTCTCGTTAGGTCCTCAACCTGGAGCGAGATGGTGATGCTGCTGTGGAGGACCCGATGATTGTCCTGATTTAGGGTACCTGTCCTGCGGAAGAGGTGGAGTCCGTCCTCGTGGCTGCGCTGAATCACTGGAATTGGCCGCGCGGCCACTTGTCCTCCCTGATGGTCGGGAGGCTGGGACGTTGAGAAGGGCCACTTGGTGTCGTCGTGCGGCCCCTCCTCACGCTCCGCTGTCAGTTTCCCGCTGGCTGGTACCCTTGCCCCTGTGGGCGAAATCACTGATCTTGATAAAACGGGTTCCTGGGAGGTGGTCTTGGGGAGGGCAAGATAGGTTGTTGGATCTGTGGCCAATGGGGACAATTCGCCTGGATGTGACCCAGCTGGCCACAGTTAAAACAGCGAGTGTTTTGTAAGTTTATCATGGCCTCTCCCACCCCTTTGCTGACAGCCAGGGCCACCGTGTGTTCCATTGACATTGTTTTCGTGCAAGCCTCCACCATCTGGGGGATGGTGGGCTCGGGGTCCTGAGGTAGTGCACAGAGAATCCTTTTCATTTCAGAATTGGAATTGGAGATGGCCATCTTTCGTAGAAGCTCTGCACGAGCCTCTATGTTGTCTATTTGTCTCTCGATGGCCTCTTTTAGTCTATCAACAAATGTGATAAAAGTCTCCCCAGGCCCTTGCATGATGGATGAAAAGTTTTGGAGGGGGGGTCTTACCGTCCGGGATCTTCAGGAGTGCCTCCTTTCCCATCGTTGCAATGTCCTGGAATAGCTCCTGTGCTAGTAGGATTTGATCCTCCGGATGGCTGAACTCCCCCTCTCCAGCAAGGGCCTCCATTGCCTCGTCCCCCTCTCCCACCACCACTGAGAGATCATACTTCTGCAAAAGAGGTTTCATCAGTTTCTTCCAATGAATCTCCCAGAGGTCGCATTCGGTGGGAGAAAACAGTGCTTTGGCAATATATCTTAAATCATGGGGGACTAGCAAACGTCCAGAAAATGTTAGATCCAACACATTTTTAAAGAACGGCGAGTTCCTGCCGTAGTCTTTTGCGGCCTTTCTTAACTCCTTCACCTCAGCATAGGGGATTTGCTCCCACTTTGGCTCCCTTCCCTGCTGGAGGATGACCGGTGCCGCAAAGGTGCCTAGATCCTGCGCTAATTCTAAATCCCCATCCTTAATTGCCTCCTCTCTGATCTTTGCCCAACCCCTCCCCAACTTGTTGGTAGGCCGGGGGCTGCCACTCTCCTCATCCTCTTCTGAGGATGAGGCAGGCTGGGTTATGGCACGGTGCCTCTCCCTGGGCGATGGGTCCCGGAGACAGGGGGCCCGGTAGGCCAAGATGGCCTGCTTCCGGTCAGGCCTCCTTTCGGTTCGGGTAGCGTGGGAACCGGAAGTGGCAGGAGAGGAGGAGGTGTGTACCGACCCACCCACCAGGGCGTGGCTTTCTGGTGGGGGGTTCCCACCCATGGGGGCCAGGCCCTCTTGGGGGCTGGTCCCACCCACAGAGGGCCCACCCAGGGGTGTGGTCAGAGGGAAGGAGGGGACGGGTCCCGACGCCATATTTGTCAACGCGGTGGAATGGGAGGAACCTGACACAGGGGCGGAACTCGACGGAGTGGGAGGAGGAGGCGGGAGTGAGATGGCGGGAAGTTTCTGCGGTGAAGGAGAAGGAGGGACGCCATTTTGTGGCAGATCTTTTTTCGCCACGAGGCAGGTGCCATTTTGTCCCGTGTGGTTAATCAAGTCATCTAGAGAACAAAAGGGTTTTAAACTGGGATTGGGGTCTCTGGGATGGAGGGAACAGGAATGGCGCGTGTTGGGGTGGCCAGTCCCAACACATGAATGGGACAGGGAGGATCGGGAAGCAGCAGGGAGATGGCAGCAGCCCTGTGCCAGAATGTGGCAGGTTCTGTCTCCTGATCCGCCCTTAGGGGAAGTGGGAATAGGATTGCAGGGGTTGGAACACGGGGTAGGAGAACTGGGGACCGAACTCTCCCCCTTCTTTTTTAACAAATTAAAATTGAGTGAAAAAGAGGAAAAAACTGACCCACCGAAAACTTCCCCTGAACTTGTAAATCATAAATTTTTCTCCCAACTTTCCCCCAAAAATCAGGTAGAGAAACATCTTCCCGCGTAGTAGCAGGAAAATGTTCGAAAATAAATTTAACAAAAGACTTCAACTCCCTCTTACGAAAAGAAACGTTCCCCAAAACAAGGTGGGACTTAACTTGAAGGTAAAACTCCCGTAGAGCTGGAGACAGGCGGTTGCCCATTATGTAACAGGTCTCACAGCTAAATCACCCTCTTCGAAAGGGATAGAAAAGAAAAGGAGGATAGAGCCTGGTCAGGCGCAAGGAAAAGCACAGTAAACGTACCTCTCCGGGACTCAGGGGTCCGGTGGAATTTCTGCTGGTCCGACGGCTTCGCAGCTGCCACGCAGCTGGGGCTCGAAGGTCCATCGGTTATCAGCAGAACCAGGAGATAGAAGCCTTCCGGAACGAAAGAGCGACTGTCCCTGGAATTGGTCCTGAACGCTGCTTGCAATCCTGGAGAAGGCTGGTCACAGAGCAGGCGATCTCCAGGAGACGGTCGAAGACTGGACCTGCTGGTGTCTGGTCTGTTCGGGGTGCCAATTGTCGAGCTGGTCGGGCTTTCAGCCCCTCAGCACAAATGCTCGGATAGCTGGAAAATCTGAGGGTCCATCCAGAAGAACGGGAGGGACACCCGGGCTGCTGAAATCCTGCTCGTTTATTCGAGGGATCACAGAAGGGAAGAAAACGAGGCAGAAGGGAGGCAGGCTCCTAGAGCCCTGAGGGGCGGGGTAAGGGTTCTTTTAACTGCGGGATGGTAGGAGGGTCCAGGGTACAAGGAACCAACAGGGAAAGGGCTAGAGAGTGGGGAGATACAACATCAACTGTAGGAGGAGGGGTTGGGGAAGGCAGTCTAGGGTTGCCATGCGAAACAGCAATTGTATGAGTTCCCCACCCCTTTGTAAGAGAATTGTATCCTCCCCCTGTCCTGTCAGTTATTGTTCAAGTCTGCCCCTTAGCCTAGAATCTTCTCTGTTCCATGTTTCCCCATTGGTTCCCCCACCAAGACCACTCTTTCCCCCTTCCCTCATTGGTTGATGTTATATCTCCCCTCCCTTTAGCCCTTTCCCGGTTGGCCCCTCGTACCCTGGACCCTCCTACCCTTACACAGTTAAAAGGTCCCTCACCCCACCTCTCTGGGCTCTCAGATCCTGCCTCCCTTCTGCCTCGTTTTCTTCCCTGTCTGCCCCGTCTGCGATCCCTTCAATAAACAAGCAGGATTTCAGCGGTCCGAGTGTCCCTCCCGTTCTTCCAGTGGACCCTCAGATAGTGCAGCTATCCGAGCCGTCGTGCTGAGAGGCTACAAGCCCCGGCAGCTCGACAATCAAACAATGAGGGAAGGGGGAAGGAGTGGTCTTGGTGGGGGAACCAATGGGGAAACAGGGAACAGAGAAGATTCTGGGCAAAGGGGCAGACTGAACAATAACTGACAGAACAGGGGGAGGATACAATTCTCTTACAAGGGGTGGGGAACTCATACAACTGCTGTTTCCCATGGCAACCCTAGACTGCCTTCCCCAACAAGACCATTAAGGCTATCAAAGCTGCAGGGTTCCAGATAGCAGAAGAGAAGATCCAACTTTCAGCACAATGGAGATACCTCGGATTCCTCATCACGGGAAGGACAGTGACACCACAGACAGTGACCATCAACGAGGATCCGAGGACCCTGCGAGACCTTCAGCAGCTGTGCGGAACATTCACCTGGATCCTCCCCCTCCTGGGACTGACGACGGAGGAGCTGTCACCCCTCTTCCATCTGCTTCAAGGCAATGGAGATCTAGCCTCGCCGCGCGAGCTGACATCTGCCGCGCGGGAAGCCCTGGGACAGGTTGCTGCTGCTCTGAAGTCTCGTCAGGCACACCGCATGGTCCGATCTCTTCCTGTGAGCTTCGCGGTGTTGGGTAAGTGCCCCTACCTCCATGGACTTCTCTTCCAGTGGGATCACAAGACATCTGATCCCCTCGTCATCTTAGAATGGCTTTTCCTACCACACCAGCCCTCCAAGACGATCACGACCCCTGCAGAATTGGTAGTCACATTAATTATGAAAGCACGACACCGCCTCCGAACCCTCGCGGGGTGTGACCCTACGTGCATCTACTTACCTATAACATTAGATCAATTGGACTCTTTGTTGCAAATGAATGAAAATCTACTCATTGCATTGGACAGTTACCCTGGACGAATTTCGACTCATTATCCTAAACATAAATTGTTTAAGGATACCTTGAATTTGGCCCCAAAAATATTTAAAAGTAAAACACCAATTCCAGGTGCTCTCACCATGTTCACCGATGGGTCAGGGAAATCCGATAAATCGGTGATCACTTGGAAGGACCCAGACAATCAGAAGTGGGAGTCTGACGTCCAACTGGTTGAGGGTTCCCCCCAGATCGCGGAACTTGCCGCGGTCATGAGAGCATTGAAAAAATTTCAACAGCCTCTGAATTTGGTCACTGATTTGGCGTATGTAGCCGGGGTAGCAGAAAGGGCAGAAGGTGCCCTCCTCAAAGAAGTTTCAAACAAAAATTTATATAGTTTGCTCTCTGATCTTATTTGGCTACTCTCCCACAGAGAGCAACCTTACCATGTCATGCACGTACGGTCACACACCGATTTACCCGGAGAGATCACCGAGGGTAATCGGAGAATGAACCTATTGGCTATGACTACACAAGTATCTGCGACTACCTCTACCACTTTGCCAGACATTCTCCGGCAAGCACGGCTCAGTCACGCATTTTACCATCAGAACGCCCCAGCCCTGGTGCGGCAGTTTAAGATCTCTATAGCCCAGGCAAGAGCCATTGTTTCCACCTGCCCGAGCTGCCAGTCTTTCACTCTCCCTTCCCTCATTACGGGGACGAATCCCCGGGGGTTGGGAGCCCTGGAGATTTGGCAGACGGATGTCACACATTTTGAGTCATTTGGCCGGATGAAATACATACATGTCTCCATTGACACGTTTTCCGGCACAGTGTTTGCCTCCATCCATGCAGGCGAAAAAACCAGGGATGCCATTAAACACCTTTTTATGGCATTCTCTACGTTGGGAGTTCCATCTCACATAAAAACAGACAATGGCCATGTTATGCATCAAAGAGCTTCAGTGAGTTTGCGCAACAGTGGGGAATTTCCCATACCACCGGGATTCCCCACAATCCAACAGGCCAGGCGATAATAGAGAGGGATCATAGGAATTTAAAAAGGCTCCTTGAACAGCAGCACAATCCGGACATCACAGTGAGCCCAACTCACAGGGCCAATTCAGGCCCTGTATGTCCTGAATTTTCTAAACTGCTCAGAGAGAGAGCCTGACCCTCCTATTATCCGCCATTTTCATAATAACACCAGGGCGCAACTCACTGAACGGCCACCAGTCTTGATAAAAGACCCGGAATCCAAAGCCACCCAGGGCCCTTTCCCTCTAATAATCTGGGGGAGAGGGTATGCCTGTGTCTCTACAGATAAAGGACCAAGATGGATTCTGGGGAAATATGTCAAGCCCTTCATAGAGGTGCCAGCTCAGCAAGACAATGTGTCCCTGGTGCAAACTACCGAGAATACCTCATCGCCGGATGGAGCTTCCACTGCCTGGAAGACGAGAAGAAAGACTGTTCCTCCCAACATCGCGACATGTGTCTTGATAACCCAAAGATACTTTTCCCCACCGGTCTCGACACTCCCTATCACCCTGTCGTCCCCTGTGTTTTTCCCCTTTCCCTAACTTTCCCTTACCTTCATTCCTTACCCTTTTCCCTTAATTTTGATCTGCCATTATTTAATAAATAAAAACGGGGGAGGTTGGGGAGGAACCACTGAGGTGAATTTATTATTTAAGCTATGTTTTCTTTTAGTACAAGACTCTGAGGATGGCCACCACCCTGAAGACACCTCTGAATCACCTGATGCTCCTGATCGCCATCGCCTGGCTGTCACCGGTCAGGAGCTGGATCGTCCCACAGCCGAGAGAAAACATCTGGATCACGCTGGCAAAGTCCTTGCAGCAAGACAACTTTTGCATGGCCATGGGAAGTGTGGACAATCCGTTATCTACGTGCCTGGTAGGAATTCCCCTGTCGCCAAAAGAATACCCATATGCAGGGAAAAAGCCTAACCCTGTGGACACCTGGGATGAGTGGACGAGAATTCTGCCTCATGCACCACAGGAGCCCCAAGAATTAGACCTATTGGGCTCCTCACAGGCAACATATTGTGTCAGGTTTAGGTACCAGCCCTCCCAGGAAGACTGGGATCAAATGGCTAAACTCCACCCCGCTGGTACCCAAAAAATAGAAAAACACGATGTATCTCCCCACGATCGGAGATACAATGCGGCAAATTGGTGCAATTACACCTCGACCATGGTATCCAAGTCCTCCTCAGTTCCCAGGGTGCTCCCCAGGGGGGTTTTTCTCATCTGCTGTGACAGGGTGTGCGCAGGGATTCCCTCCCAGATACAAGGAGGCCCCTGCAGCCTTGGCCAGCTTACCACACTGACACCGAATAAAACCCAAATTTTGGATTGGAAAAAGGAAAACCAATTGGTGCGCAAAAAGAGATCCTATGATCAATTAGATGAAAATTGTGACTCTGAAATTTACAATTGGGGAAAAACAAAGTGGGTCACTGTATCCATTTTTCTACAATGGTATGCAGCTGCAAAGGCCCTCGGTGAGCTTTCTCACCTTGAGTGTTAGCTCAGTAAGCAGGCCAACACCACATCCGCTGCCCTTTTCGACCTGCTAGCAGACGAAGAAGTCACCAGGCACGCCACGCTGCAAAATAGAGCTGCAATCGACTTCTTACTGCTCGCCCATGGCCATAGCTGTGAGGACTTTGAGGGGATGTGCTGCTTCAATTTGTCATCGAAGAGCACATCTATTCAAGCCAATATCCAGTGGATCCGGGAACAAGTTAACGACATCAAGACTGAGACCTTGGCTGTGGACCCCGTGAATAAACTGTTATCTCAATGGGGTGTCCCAGGGTGGGTTGCTATCATCCCCAGGGGACTTTTCTGGATTTCCCTGATAATTTTCATTATTTCGCTTGCTTTATTTTTGTTTAAACGTATGTTGCTTAAAATGTTGGGAAATGCTTATTTAATAAATAAAAACGGGGGAGATGTAGGAGGAGGGGTTGGGGAAGGCAGTCTAGGGTTACCATGGGAAACAGCAGTTGTATGAGTTCCCCACCCCTTGTAAGAGAATTGTATCCTCCCCCTGTTCTGTCAGTTATTGTTCAGTCTGCCCCTTTGCCCAGAATCTTCTCTGTTCCCTGTTTCCCCATTGGTTCCCCCACCAAGACCATTCTTTCCCCCTTCCCTCATTGGTTGATGTTATATCTCCCCACTCTCTAGCCCTTTCCCTGTTGGTTCCTTGTACCCTGGACCCTCCTACCATCCCGCAGTTAAAAGAACCCTTACCCCGCCCCTCAGGGCTCTAGGAGCCTGCCTCCCTTCTGCCTCGTTTTCTTCCCTTCTGCGATCCCTCGAATAAACGAGCAGGATTTCAGCAGCCCGGGTGTCCCTCCCGTTCTTCTGGTGGACCCTCAGATTTTCCAGCTATCCGTGCATTTGTGCTGAGGGGATGAAAGCCTGACCAGCTCGACAGGTATGGACCTTAGATGTTCCTGGACTCAGGGTCTTTGACGAGCACTGGTGGTCTTTCTTTCAACTTCGCCTGAGTGTTATTATGGAAGTGGCGCAGTATGGGGGGATTTGGCTCGCGGTCCGAACAGTTAATGAAATTCAGAACATATAGGGCTTTGCACAACCTCTCTACAGGGCTCATTCTTAGGGCCGAATCATTTTGTTGTTCTAATAATTTTTTGATTTCTTGATGGGTTCTTTCCACAGTCGATTGCCCTGTAGGGTTGTGCAGAATCCCGGTGGTATGGGTAATGCTCCACTGTTGCAGAAAGTCCATGAACTGCCTGGACACAAACCCTGGTCCATTGTCAGTTTTCAGAGCTCTGGGGACACCCAGGGTGGAGAAAGCCATGTAGAGATGTTTTATGATGTCTTTTGTTTTCTCCCCCGTGTGCAGTGATGCGAACACTGCCCCAGAGAACGTGTCGACTGAAACATGTATGTATTTAAGGCGACCGAAGGAAGGGAAGTGTGTGATGTCAGTTTGCCAGATGTCCAGTGCCCCCAATTCCCAGGGATTAACCCCGGTCGCGACTGTTGGCAATGCGTGGGATTGGCAGTTGGGGCACGTGGCTATTATTGCTTGAGCCTGCTCCTTGGAGATCTTAAACTGGTGACTGAGCGCCGGAGCATTCTGGTGGAAAAAGGCGTGGCTCAGCTTAGCCTGCATGTGGACATCTGGCAAAATGGGTCTGAGAATTGATGAAGAGGTGGTGTTCGTCATCATTGCCAGCAGGTCTGCTCTCCGGTTACCCTCTGTGATTTCACCGGGCAGGTCTGTGTGTGACCTGACATGCATGATATGATAGGGTTGCTCTCGGTGGGAGATTAGCCAAATTAATTCAGAGAGCAAACTGTGTAAGGTTTTGTTTTGAATTTCTTGGAGCAGGGCATGTTCAGCCCGCTCCGCTATCTCAGCCACGTAAGCTGAATCAGTTACCAAATTAAACGGTTGCTGAAATTTCCTAAAGGCTCTCTCGACCGCTGCAAGTTCAGCGATCTGGGGGGAACCCTGAACTATTTGGACGTCAGACTCCCTCTTCTGACTGTCCGGGTCCTTTCAAGTGATCACCGATTTGTGGGATCTACCCGACCCATCGGTGAACACCGTAAGAGCGCTTCGTATTGGAGTTTTGCTTTTGAATGACTTTGGGGCCAAATATAAAGTATCCTTGAAAAGTTTATGCTTTGGGTAATGGATGGAAATTTGACCAGGATAGCTATCTAATGATATCTGTAGATTTTCATTTGTTTGGAATAGAAAGTCCAATTGTTCCAGATTTAGTGGCAGATAGATGCATGCCGGGTCACACCCTGCGAGGGTCCGGAGGCGCTGGTGGGTTTTGATAATGAGTTTAGACATAAGTTCTGGTAATGTGGTGATGGTTTTCGCGGGCTGATGGGGGAGGAACAACCACTCGATGATGATGAGTGGGTCCCTCTGGCTGTCATCCCACTGGAAGAGAAGGGCGTGTAAGTTCGGGCACTTACCCAAGATGGCACAATTGATGGGAAGGGACCGCACCTGATGCGCCTGGAAGGACTTGATGGCAGCTGCAACTCTCTCCAGGGCCTCACGGGCATCCGGTGTGAGCTGACATGGGGATGCCAGGTCACCGTCGCCTTTCAGCAGGTGGAACAGCGGCAACAGCTCCTCTGTGGTGAGTCCCAGGAGAGGTCGAATCCAAGTTATGGTGCCGCAAAGTTGTTGTAAGTCCCGCAGTGGTTCTCCGGGAGCGACGGCAGTGCAGGACGCTGGGACGGACCATTTGATGTCATAGCGTGGCCCCTCATCGCACTCCGCCTTCTGTTTCTCGGCCGTTGAAAGCATGGATTCCTATAAGATGGTCTTGGGGAGGGGTTATACGGGTGATGGAACCTCTCAGGCGGCCAATGTGGGCAGTTGGCTTGGATGTGGCCCAACTGACTGCAACCGAAACGAAGAGTGTTCATGAGGTCCACCATCGCCTTCCCCACCCCTTTGCTCACCACAAAGGCCACCGTCTGCTCCATTGAGGTCACCTTCGAGCATGCTTCTACTATCTTGGCGATGGTAGGCTCCGGATCCTGGGGAAGCGCTCGTAAGATCTTCTTCGTCTCAGGGTTTGCGTTCGTCAAGGCCATTTTCCGGAGCAGTTCTTCTCTGGCCTCGACGTTCTCAATCTGCCTATCAATTGCCTCCTTAAGCCTGTCCACAAACTTAATGAAAGTCTCGTCAGGGTCTTGAAGCACTGATGAGAAATTCTGGAGGGTGGTGGTGCCATCGGTGATTTTAAGCAGCACCTCCTTCCCAGCATCTCTGATGTCGCTTAGGAGATTCTCGGGAAGAAGGATCTGATCTTCTGGTTTGCTGAATTCCCCCTCTCCAGCTAAGGCTTCAAGGCCCTCTGTGCCATCTCCTAACACTTCCTTTAGATCGTACTTGTTAAGGAGAGGCTTTATAAGTTTCTTCCAGTGAATCTCCCACAGAAGGAATTCTGTGGGAGACAGCAGAGCCTTCGCAATGTAGCGAAGGTCGTGCTGCACTAAGGTATGTCCGGTAAAGGTTAAGTCTAGTACGTTTTTGAAAAATGGGGAATTCCTCCCATAATCTTTTGCAGCTCTCCTCAACTGCTTCACCTCGGCATATGGTAATTGCTCCCACCGAGGTTCCTTCCCCCTCTTGTGTACCACGGGTGCCGCAAATGAACCTAGATCTCTCGCGAGATCCAGGTCCCCATCCTTAATGGCCTCGGCCCGTATCCGGGCCCAGCCCTCCCCCGGCTTGGTAGTAGGCCGAGGGCTGTCGCTGTCCTCATCCTCTTCCGAGGATGAAGCAGGACGGGCTAGGGCGCAGAGCCTCTCCCTGACCGGTGGGTCCCGGTGACGGGAGACCCTGCAGGCCAAGATGGTCTGCTTCCGGCCAGGCCTACTTCCGGTTCCGGTAGTGTGGGAACCGGAAGCGGCAGGAGAGGGGGCGTGGCCTGACCCACCCACCGGGGTGTGGCCTTCCGGCAGGCCTGTCCCACCCGCCAGGGGCCCACCCAGGGGCGTGGTCATGGAGGCAGGATGGGAGGGTCCCGATGTCACGGAAATCGATGCAGAGTTGGAGGTGGGATCCGACACAGGGGCGGCAACCGACGGAGGGGGAGGAGATGTCAGGTTGGCGGGAACCCGAGGGGGTGAAGAGGAGGAGGAGGCGCCATTTTCTAATATGTGGCAATCAGCCATGCAGCAATCGCCATTTTGAGATATTAGAAGTCTACATACACTATTACCACAACTGGGGATGTAACTGGGATCAGGGGTTTTAGGGATGAGGGAATGGGTAGGACTCGTGCTGGGGTGGCCAGTCCCAGCACAAGGAGAGGACAGAGTGGAACAGGAGGCAGCAGGGAGACGGCAGCAACCCTGTGCTTTGTTGTGGCAGGATCTGTCTCCCGATCCACCCTTAGGGGAAGTGGGGTTAGGAATGAGGGAAGAGGAATGAAGGATAGGAGAACTGGGGCCCAAACTCTCCCCTTTTGCTTTAACTAAATTAAAAATAGAATCATAAATAGGAAAAAATTTCCCAACTTTAAAGTTCCCCGAAACTTGAACGTCATAAATGTACTTCCCAACTTTCCCCCAAAACGAAATAGAAAAGGCATAGTCTTTAGAGACTTCAGGAAAGTGATCAAAAATAAAATTAACGAAATATTTTAGAACCCTCTTATTAAAGGAAATGTTCCCCAACACAAGGGCGGATTTAACTTGGTTATAGAACTCTCGTCTGGCAGGAGAAAGGCGGTTGCCCGTATTTCCCACTGCTGAGGAGAATCCCCGGCCAAAGCAAATGGAAAAGGAAAAGAAAAGAGCCTGCGTTGGCTGCTCACCCTGAGCAGCAAAACTCACCAATCTCAGAAGAAGGACGTGGCAAAAAGAAAGGAGCCTTGGCGGGGTGGTGGAGTTCTGCTGGTCTTGTAGGATCCGAAGCTTCCCCCGAAGCTGTAGAGTCGGATGCCTACGAGGTGTCAGCAGATCCAGGAAGCAGGAGTCTTCTTAAAACAGAAGAACGGCGAAGAAGAAGAATTCCAGTCCCTGGAATTGGCGGCGAACGGCGCTTTGGATCCCGAAGCACTGGGTCACAGATCCAAGGGCTTCCAGGAGATGCTCTTCGACGGCCAGGGCAGTGGTTGGCGTGTTCGGGCGCCAATTGTAATACTCTGCCCCCGGGGCTGCCCGGGTGCCCAGTCAGTCCAGGGAAATCCTCGGCTGACCGGTCTGCGGGGAGGGGCCGATGGTATCTGGATAGCTCCACCGGTAATGACGAGAGGACTCCTGTGCTGCTATGATCCTTGAGGCTTTACTGTGAGGGAGGTATAGGAGCGGGCAGAGGAGACAGGGAGACAAGCACTCGAGGAGGGAGCAGGCTCCAAGAGCACCGAGGGAAGGCGGGAATGGGTATATAAGGGAAAGGGAGTAGGAGTGGTTAGGGTACAAACTACCCAATGGGAAAAGGGTAGAGGGGAGGAGACAGGATGGGGTGATATACCATAAACCAATAGGGTACAGAGGAGGAGTGGTTCTATAACAGGAACCAATGGGGGTAACAGAAACAGAGAACTTTCTGGAACTGAGGAATACATTAACTTTGATTGACAGCTAACCGAGGCGGGTGAAACCAAGTAATTGACAGGTTCTTCTAAACTGCTGTTGTCTCCCAAGGGAGTGCAGGGACCCCTCCCACATGAAGTGACCTTTATCCTAGAGTAACTTTTGTCCTTTGATTGTGAGGAACCTTTGCCATTGAGGAACATCTATCCTTGGACCTCAAGTAACCTTTCATCTTGAGGATCCTCTGTCTTTTGTCCTCAATTAACACTTGACCTTGAGGAATGTGTCACCTCAATTAACTTCTGACTCAAAGTAAGCTTTGACCTCATGTAACCTCTGTCCATTGGCCTTGAGTAACATTTGAAATAAATTAATCTTGGCCCTGTAACTTGCAGAACCTTGTACCTTGAGTAATTTTTGTTCTGAAAGAACTTTTGACCCAGCATAACCTCTGTATTCTGGCCTCATGCAGCCTATGAGCTCCAGGAACCTTTCTCCTTGGGCAACCCGTCCTGTGATCTCAATTAACTGCTGTCCTGTGACAGAGGCTGGACTAGCCTCATTCTGGAAATCTGCCTTAGAAAGTAACCTTTGACATTCTGCCCTCTGACCTGAAGTAACCTTTGATCTCAAGTAATCTTTGTCCCATGACACAGCGTGGCCCGGGCTCACTCTGGAAGGATGCCTTTGAAATTGTTGCGGACAAACAGCATTGTGTGTTCTGGACAGAAAGCACTGGGCTCTTATACAAGCAATATGAGGGCAAATGGCTTCATCTGCCAAGGCTAAGCTCCAGCTTCTCCTGCCCCACCTCTGGCATTCTGCTAGCAGTGGGAGACCCTTCTGGCTTCATTGTCGGCCGTGGGATCGTCTGTGGACCTACAACCCTGGTGCCAAAGCAGACAACAGGAGGACTTGCTCATGGTGTGTGAGTTGAGTGTCCAGGTTTTGCTAATGACCACTTCCACTGGAACAGAGAGGCTGCCTGAGGTGGATAACTGCCCTGTGTTTTGGCTGGTAAAACATTTGCAGGTTATTCCATCTATCCGATTTGCCCTTGGTCTGCCTGCTTTTGAATGTGTGACAAGCAAGAGTGTACGTGGCATGTGAGGTGGGAGGCCAAGGTGTAAGCACCAACTACTTTACAGCTGGGGAGTTCACTGCAGTGCTATCTGCCTGAGGGTGGGCCTACCTGGCTCTTGTTTCTCTGCTATTTCCTACTAAAGGTTTTTAAATCTCCCCAAAGCCACACCTGGTGGCACCTCTTACTTTTTGCTAGCTTAAACTTTTCTGAGTTGGATATACATTTGTGTATACACACACACACACACACAGTATCTGAGTTGTAAAACAGATCCAACCTGTGCTGTTTACATTCTCAGAAGATGAGCAGCATCACAGAGCTGCCTGCTGAGCCTGCAGCAGAGGGCAGACTGAAACCGTGTAACCAACAGATCTTTTTGATGTGAATATATGCGAAAAGAGATTTGAAGTTTATGCAGGTTGGAAGGACAGGCAAATAATTTTTTAATTAAGCATCATCAAATTTAACTTTGTGTAGATACCATGAGTGCTCCTTGGTTGATCACCTGGAGCCTGAACTGTAAAATCAGCCAAATGCAGGGACAATTATGTCAGCTGCCTGCATCCATCTTCCTGACCAGCTGCACACTGAACTCAGAGCACTGTGCTGCCAAGGTGAAGGGATAGGTAAGATTTCAGGTCATCCTAAACTGCTTTATTGGCCTTCTGGACTTATGTAGCTTTTGGGAATTTTCTACTTTTAGTTTGCATACTTGGACAGTATCTTTCTATATATGCACAGTGTGATTTAAGCTTATCTGGCATGATAAGATGTCTGCTTACCTGGAGTAATGCAAAATTAACTGATTACATTTAAGCAGCTGCACCAATGGACAGTGGAACAAAGTGGAGTGTGAGTGTCATCATGACCCATACTAAGAGGAGGAGTAGGAAAAAGGGTCCTGTGCTGCTGGCAGGAGAGATGTGTGTTGGCAGTAACAGCTCTGTCACCGTGGGGGCAGCTACAATGCTAACAGCAGGTGTTGCACCAGGGGCATGAAAAACACTTGGAAGATGTCAAAGTGGTCAGAGAGGAGAAGGAGCCAGGAGAAAATGGAAGGAAAGCTGAGGGAGGGATAGCTAATGGTTGAGGAAACAGAAGGTAAATCAAATGAGTTTAGGAAGAGAGGGAAGCATGCAAGAATGGCCCCAAGACTTTGACAGCATGAATCATAGCATTTTAGGTGGTGCTAGGAAAGCAGAATTCAAGCTGAAAGGACTGAAATATTAACTGAAACAGAAGAAAAATCAATAGTGATAAAGGGAGGGGGGAAAAGAGCTTTAACTGTACAGAGAGAGAGAGTTCAGAAAAGAAATTTAAAGGTAAAGGAAACTAATTCTTTTCCCGTGAGTCTGAAGAGCTGGATGAAAGCTGGGGGTTGATGATGGGCAGAGAAGGTCTTTAGAAGGGAAGACAGAAGATGCAGCAGATCATGTGCATTTGACAATGTTGGTCCAGGCTGGCTGTAACAAGGATTTATATCTCAGAAATGAGTAGGATAATCCATGAAGTGACCAATCTGGATAGAGGAATCAAGGTAAGTGCTTACATGCCAGTGTCCAGTGTTGGAGTCAAAAAGGGGTGATGTGAAACTGCAGCCTGTAAAGCAGAAGAGAGACAGCAGATCAAGGTGCAAGAGCCTAAGTCCTGGTTGTAGACAGGAGTATCCCAAAGCAAATGGAGTTTCTTATTTAAGAAAGCTGAATTTCTTCTCTAATCAGCCTCTTGCAGTCACTAGTAACATTTCATTAGTGAAGGAGCATTTCATATTCTATTAGTAAATTTTTCATTAGCCAGCGGCTTCCAGCAAGTATTAATTTCCATAAGCAGGAAAGGAGTATGTGATCTATCACAGAAACATATGTAGATCCAGATTAAAAAAAAAAACTTCTCTGGTGCCTTGCTGTTTCCCAGTGTTGTTATATGGCCACATTGAAACACTTTTTCATTTTGCTTTGAAGTAAACAAAACTTTGCAGGGCATTTCCAATCCCCAAATGTAGAAGGAATACCTAACCAAGTGTGCCTGGCAGTTCCTTAGCGCTAGGTGGCATTATATGGAAAGGCATAACACAAACCCCGATCATCCACCGTGCACTGCACTGCTGTTAAATCTCCGCATCTCACCAGCATCATCGGCTTTGTGTGGAAAATTTTGAGCTGCATCATTAAGAGTCAAGACAAAATTGATGCAAGCTGATGGGAGAGAAAGTTTCGCTCTACAACAGAAAAAGATTGTTTCAAAAATATTAGAGAAATCAGAATGCTACCTGTAAGTCTCTAGAAGAAGAATGTTTTCTGGATTTTGCCATTCCCCACATACACACACATGCTTTGGCTATGTTAAGCATGTGGTGTTTCACCACAGGGTTGTCAGTGGGGCTTAACAATGGACCCCCTCCACCCCACCCTAGTTTTCTGTGAAATAACACCCTATGCCTTTTATTTTTAGTTAAGAGACAGAAAGGCAGTGGGTTGTGTGAAATTCCAATAGCAATGACCCACACTATCATTTAATAACCTTGCTAGTATAAAACACTTTTCATAATCTCTGAAGAGGAGGTAATAGCATTCACGGGAGTCTTCCTTGTCCACAATTTTGGATAGCTGCTTATGCAGTTGGGTAAGGAAAAGTGTCCTAAAGGTGATTATTGAAATTGTGCTGGTTTCTGCCGTGATATAGAGCTGACAGTAGGGCCTTGAATATGATACATGCTCTAAGAAGCTGGTTATGGTACAGTTTATGCTCAGGGAGAATTTACCTGGACTATTTGCCTTCTGTTGCTCCCTGGTGGCTGTGTTTTGTGTGGTCTCTCACCCACTGGAGAGAGGAGTGGGAGGGGGTGGGCTGGGTCCAGGGTAATACAAGTAGAAACTTCTTGTGCCTTGGTGTACTTCCCTTAAGCTGTGCTTACTGTCTTTTGGGGTGGTCTGAGGAGATCTGCTCCCTGCACAGCTGCAGTAATATTCATATCACACGGCACAGAAAATGAGCAGGCATTTGGACTACACTCGGTTGATTTTTCCCTGTTACTGAATGTCACGTGCATGCAGGTTACTGAAACTGTGTATAGCAGAAATTACAAAGCCTCTCTTGTGAAAAGGATAATCCTCAAATACTGCTCAACAGTCATACTTTGAAAATGACTGTAGGTGTAAATAGAGTTTTTATCTCCTAGAATGCTGATTAATATAAGTTACAATGATTTTATACAGCTAGTCTTAAGCATGGATGATTTCTTAAAGCCTGTTCAAGATGAGGCTGATGAAGCTTTGTCACAAATAACTTACATGGTAAACTAGTCCCCAAAGCTTTAGAATAAATGCAAATGCTCCAGCTTGCAGGTGTCTCTTTCAAGCAGATCCTTCTGCCTCCATATGTGCTCTGAGTGATACCTGTTGTGGCAGCTTTGCTTTGCATACTGTGAGTTAATGCTGTGCACGAGGAAGACCAAATACAAACCAAAATTTGCAATTGGAATGACCTTGACTTCTGATTGAGAGCTGCAGAGTAAGGGCAGCTTTCTGTGGGAAAGCATCTGGTGTGTGTCTCTGCTGACAGCATCTACCGCAGTGAGCAGAGAAATGGCTGGCAGTGCTCGTGGAGAGGGGATTAGAGATTGGGAAGTGTAGGAAAAGAAGACAAAGGTATGGGTTGTACGCTTGCATGCTCTTGCAGCCTACTAGGGTGCAGTCTTGGGTAACTTAATTCTTGTAATTGGATTACCAACTGTGACAGGGGAGCATAAAAATCATGAATACAAAGGTATGCTGAAGGATTTCACGTCTTCTTGAAATGATGAATGTACTGGTGGATGCTCAGCTTTTTCCCTAAATTTACCTTGATGGTCTGACCTGTCCTTTTTCTTGTGCACGTGGCTGTGAAAGGCAGCATGGTAGCTCATTTTGGAGGAAAGGAGAGATGGGCCAAACTTAGTTGCGTGCTTCATTTTCTTTGGGTGCAGGTGACAGGGCAAGGAACTGCAAGGGATGGACAAGTACAGAGGTTATTCTGTGGGCCTCATAAAGCTTCATGCAGGTTGTCTTGCATTTTGACAGATTCTAAGCAGGAGCCCTGAGTTCCAAACTCAAGAACAGATTTCCCGCAGATCTGTGCCTTGTGGCAGGCAGTGTGAGAGGGTGTTGAATGCCCAAGAAAGTATGGGCTTTCCCACTGAAGCACCTTCTGGAGATGTAGCAGTTACAGACAGGAGTGGCCTTGTTCTCCTCCTGTGCAAATTCTCTATTATCTAGTGAGATTTCTTTGGCTGGAAAACTTACAGGATCACTTTTCCCTTACCTGAATGCCTTCACAAAACTCCTTCCATCTAACTGTCCTCAGAACCTCAGCTTTACTAATAGGTTTGTTCAAAGTTGCTGGAGGCCAGGAGAAGAATTCACAGAGGTACAGAAGTATGCATGCATCCACTCACTCCCTTGCAGGACAGCATCATCGCACAAGTGCTGTTTCCATGGAAACAAGGATAAAAATACTGAATAATAGAAATTAGAGACTCGTCTAACAAGTATTTTCTATCCTGGACAAGGTTGTTCTCATCTGTATTTTCTGTTTGCATGTGTTTTCAGGATTTTATTTTGATTTGTTGGTACTCTTCTCCTCTTACACACAAAGAAGGACCCTCAGCAATAGCCCCTGTTTTTATTCTTTGTGAAGAAAAATGCTGCATTGCATCACTATGTGCTGCTGAAGCACCTCGATGAGATCAGAAATTCATGTTAAGGATTTTTCCCTGTGTTGGTTGCTCCGTGACCACATCCTGCAGAAAGCAGCCTCTGGGGCACTGCAGTAGGTAGCCCAAAGCAAGCTGTGCATTCTTGGTCTTTGAATCAGGGACAAGAACTTGCTTCATGCCAGCACTGGGAGTGTCAAAAAGGCACATTAGACACTGATTTATCCTTGCCCAGCAGCTCTCCAAAACGGGTGTTCAGGACAGCTGGGCTCTGAGCCAGTGGTCTAATGCACACAGCAACTGGCTGTGAGTGCCCTGTGCCCTGCCCCAAGCAAGCTGACACGGCCAAACAAAGCCTTCAGAAGCTGAGAAAGTGCTCTTGCAACTTGCATATAAGCAAGGCTCTGCACTTTAGAAAAATCTTACATTTTATTTCATAAACATAGGCATCTGCTGCTAATTAAAGTAGCAGCATATAATTATACCCTTTCTTATTAGTAGAGATAGAGTCTGACAGTTGCTTAGATACAAAATAAGCAACTACAGATTGTCTTCTGCACTTTAACAACCACAGCGAGCTGGAACAATAGAATTGTAAACTTATTCTGTATTCTCTTTGGTAAATGTGCCTGGGAAAAATATGTTTAATCTCACTACTTACTCGTAATGTCAGCTATAAAGTTCTTTAGCTACCTCTCTGCTTTCCTCCACAAAGTACCAACCAAACATTTTCTGTGGAAAGGGCAGGACACCTCCTTGGGGAAAGCATTAGACAGAAGGAGCAACAGCGCAGTTAACAGCCACCATTTTGCTGAGACCACCTTTCTTAGCTTTTTATATCCAATGAAAGTAAGTTTCTTCTTAATGATTAAAAAATCTAGGTGCTAGTGCAGTTATGCTGTGGTTTAACCTTAGCTGGCATCTAAGCAGCACACAGGCACTCACTCCCACCAAGGTGGATCTGGGGAGAAAACCTGAACGGTAAAACTGGGAAAGTTTGTGGGTTGAGATAAAGACAGTTCAATGGGTAAAGTAAAAAATGCACATGCAAGCAAAGCAAGGAACCCATTCACCATTTCCCCTGGGAGTCCAGGTCTTCAGTCATCCCTAGGAGAGCACCATAAGTAACAGTGACACGGGAAGATAAATGCCATCACTCTGAATATCCCCACTTCCTCCTTCTTCCCCCAAGCTTTATATACTGGAATGCTGCCATAGGTTATGGATCCCTTTGGTCAGCTGGGGTTCCCTTCCAACTACCTGAGCACCCCTGGCCTGCTTCAATGTCAGGGCAATATGAGAAGTAGAAAGGGACTTGACCCCTCTGTAAGCCCTGCTAAGCAGTTACTAAAACACTGCTGAACTATCAATGCTGTTTTTGAAAGCACAGATCCAAAACCCATGGCTCCCCATGGGAGCTATTGTGAAAAAATGAATTCTGTCCCAACCAAAACCAGCAGATAAATAGGAACATGAAGAGTGCACATACTGTAGCTACTATCTTTAAAAGGCAGGTGTTACAAAAAGTGGTTGCCTTCTTTTTTATGGGTTAAAGCTCACAGCCAAAGCCCTCTGGATGTGACAAGACGGATCTACAGCTTTGCTAACAAACTCCCTATTGCTTCTTATCAGAAAACTCATGATGCTATATTGAGAAATCACTTCTCTTGCCCCACAGATTGTCAGCTGTATCCTCAGAGGCATATTTGAGTGTGTGACCTTTTCTTTTCTCACATTCTGCTAATAACCCCCAACTTTCTTGGCTCACAAATCCAAAACTCTGTTGATACACCTATAGTCTCACTGCTCTTGTTATTAAACTGTAGGGAATGTAATCAGAGCAGCTAATGCCACAATAATCCTCCTGATCCTTGTGGTTATCTCTGAAGAGATCAGGAATGATGCTGTCTGCAAGAGAGGTGATGTATTTTGGTTAATTCTGCACCTGCAAACCTTTGGAGGAATACACCGAGCTTCCAGATGCTAAAACACTTGAAGCTGCAATGAGATTTCAAATGCCTTTGTTATTGACTATCAAAACTGTTCATTATTTCTCGATGGATGGAGCTGGCTCATTCCTGAAAAAAGAAAGTTAATTTTTGACAAGGTCTTTCATCCCTCTGCAGCACTATTGTAAGAGACCTAACAAACAGATTGCTGGGCTTGCAGGGATGCTGTAGGGCTTGGGCTGCAGGGGGTGCCTGGTGAATGTCACAGCCTTCCTTACTCCTTGAAGAGTCAAACTGCAGCATTCCTTCTGGTGGCCTATTTGAGGGATTAAGGGTTGAACAAAAATCTCAAGTCTTTTCTTCACTTAGATATATAGCAGCTTTGCCAGAATTTAGGGCACCATTCTGTGGCAACCTGCAGAGAGAGGTAATATGCAGAGAAGCAGCCGAAGCTTGCTGCTCAGCAGAGCAGGTTCAGGCAGTGCTCTATTCTGCTGCTGAATTACCTCTCGGATCACTGGTACATCAGCCTGCTTGCACAAGGAGATGATGGGATTTTTCCAGCCACCTGCATAATTTCTAAGGTCTATAAGTTCTGCTAACTGTGACTGTTTGCCACCCTGTGTCAGATGTGAAATGACTCTCCCACATAAGAATCTTTATTTTGGATTTTCTTCCTCCTTCCCAAATGCATGATAAGAGTTATCATCTGTGCTAGCAAGTACTAAATATTTAGGCCAGCAGTGTGTCAGGCAGGAGTTTGGGTTCAATATGAAGGTGGTGGTGTGGTTTGTTGGTTGTAGTTCACAAGTAACACATCTCCCAGCAGACCTTCCTGGTGCACACAAGTCTGGGAAACAGGTTACTGGTGGAGAGAGAAGGATGGTTTGCTTATCATTGCCTATGCAGCCTGCTGGTGCTGACAGGTTGGCACAGGTTAAACAAGTCCAGAGAGGCTGTGCAGCTGGAATTGCTTTTGTATGCGTGTTATTGTCCAAGATTAAAAATAAAAAAGGGGAAGAGGAAAAATGTGACGGGGAAAAAAAAGAAAAATAGAAAGAAAAAAAACACATAAAGAAGGAAAAAAATATATTTCAGAGCCTGATGCATTCATTGGACGCAAAATATGGTCTAAATGCCCTGTGATGGCTAAGTATTAGTGGGTTTGGAGCACTGTTGTCTTTCTCCAGATTGTCTTTTAGTGTTGGTGGGTTTTTGCTGTTGCTTTCTCCTCTGAAACCAGATTTAGATTGACCAGTTTTAGATTCTACCTTACTCTTTTGGCAAATGTGCCTTTCAGTTGCTGGCATGAATAGCTAAGCAGTCTAGTTGGTGCTTTCAAGTTGGGCAGATCAATAGCACAGGCATTCCTGAAATGCAGATGAAAATGCTTTTAGGTTCAAAGTTTTTGAGCTACAAACAGCCTCAGGGTGCTAGTGGGTAAAAGCCAAGGCACCTTTTACACTTGCTGTGTCAGCCCCTGGAGCCTGAATCCTTGTCTTCTTCCAGTCTGTATGTGGGCTGGATGGTTTGCTCTGCTCTGCATGTTGCCTTACAGCCCACTGTGAACTGACATAGGGAGGACACAGATCAAAAGACACCAGTACATTGAGATGTGGGCAAAACATTACAAGAAGGTAAAGTGCTGCAGTGAAGAGCTCTTAACATCTTTTTCTATTCCCAGATTTTGCTACTGGGTTATTTCCCTTTCCTTCCCAGTGTGATATGAGTTTTATCATCCCAGTAACATTAATTTGCCAGATCTTTTTCTAAAAGTCTCCTAACAAGAAAGCTGCACTGCGACTTCTTGTGCTCTTTCCCTCCCCATCAGATTTTTCAAATATTTTGATGTGGGTTCAGAAGCTTTTTTCTTCTGCTGTTTTTCTTTTCTCAGCATGAACTTCATGGTCTCAAGGGGTATATTGAGAGTACAAATGCAAGCAAAATGCAGTGTCACTGGATATGCTTCAGGCTCTTCTACATGAAACAAAGAAACATAGCAATCCCTTCACCTCTTTCAAATGTAAGGATCGTCCTACTTCCTGTTGGACAAAGTCATGCAAAAGTCAGTAAAATCCTCAGCCAGCTGAGTTGACTGCTCATCCTTTTGATTTGTGGACAGTTGACAGTTGTGTGAGATGGTTTTTAGCAACTTTCCAGAGAAATTGCTTGTAAATTCTGCCCCCTTCAGAGCACCACAGACCCTTTTCAGGAAACCAAATTTCAAAACAAAGTAATCTGAGAGGGAGGTTGCCTACTGTAGTCCTGCTTGACATTTTGGCTTCAGGCAAGACATGCAAGTACATTGGTGTGTTGTGCCAAAAAGGTATTTCTCTTTTGTTTTATTTTCTTGATACAAAACATCTTCTAAGCCAAGCTCAATTTACCTGGTGGCTCTACAGATGAGTTATGGCAGTTTGCTTTGTGCTTGGATGATGATACAGGTTCTACTGACAAAACATACATGCAGGGCTCATGTACGATCAGAAAACCAACCTCCAGTGAGCTGTCACAGACCTCAAATTATACCTCTTTTTCTGTACTCTACAGTTCCCTCATCTCTTCTTTTTTTCTTTTTAAATTTTTTTTTCTTTAAATAAGAGATCCTCCTCGGCTGATGTACCTCTTTCCAGACAATACCTCAGGAATCTGGCATAACATACCTCTGAGAGGCTGTGGATATCCTCTCCAGTAGTTCAGTGTCTGTTTGCCTGTCACCCTATTGGGGGTTTTGCTATTTCAGCACCAGAGCAACCTCATCTTTCTTAGAAAGAGCTTCACAACACAAGAGGAGAGGCTGTTCTCAACCATCTGTAGCTGCCAGGCTGCAGGAGAAGGCACTTCACATGAGCACATGATTGCTATGGACTAGTTGGGGTGGAAATGTTTCTCCCAGGGCTCAGGCCTGTGGGCCTTTGGTGCAGGCAGTTGTCTGAGCATGGATAAGGAGGTGGGGCTGGGTGGGTGAGGCTGTAGTGGAGAGGGGTATGGGGATATGGAAAAGAAAAGGATGGGAGAGCAAGAAGCATCCTTTTTTGTTCCATCAAAGGGACACACATGGGCTGGCATAGGACTGGTACCACTTTGTCCCATGATCACTGTGGAGGGACCACTGCAGAGAGGCCTATGCAGGTTTCACCTGAGAGAGCTCCCAGAGCAGATATCTCTTATTTTACACAAGTTTCAAATTGCTACAGATCCAGGAGTGAGTTCCTAATGCAATACGCGGGATCTAGGAAAGAAGATATCTGAGAGGTGGAAAGGTGGTCTTCCAGCTGGAGTGGGTGTAAAACACTAAATGCCTTCTTACATCCCTTCATGGGCTGAAGTGGTATTTAATTTGAACCCTCACAAATGCACAGACACCACCAGAGCTGTAAATGTAGCAAAAAAGGAGGAAAACTGGGCACCTGGGAGCTGCTTTGAAGCTTCAACATGTCACATTGAGAAACTGAAGGTATCACAGTGTGAGGGAGAGTTAAAGCAGGGTCCCCTTTGGCAGACTGCTCTCTTCAGGCTGGCCAGTCCTTATCCCTTGCAGGTAAAGGATGTCTGAAAGGTACAGCTAATTGGAATAACTTCCTCTATCTTGATGCATCTTACACCTCTAGTATCTGAAGTACCTTTGCTAAAAGGAGTTTTTGAGAAACTTTAAATAATTCCTTGGCAGCAAATTAGATTCCAAACACAGCTCAAGTCTGTCTTTACTCATGCCATGCTTTTCTTTTGTGACTTTACTTCCAAGACGTTGCTTAAGAACTTGCCTCATTGCTTTGCCAGGGAGGAAAAAAAAAAAAAAAGAAAAAAGAGGAAAGAAAGAAAAAAAAGTTTTGCTTGTTTCCGAGGTTTATTGGCTGTTCAGCATGAATTTCAATTAATCTGACAAATCTGGGCTGCTTTTGCATCAGTGAACTATAAGATACCCAAATAAATGCTGTTACACTGAGAACTGTCTGGTTCCTGCAGTCCAAGCAAAATGGGGGAACATCCATATTTGTCACAATGGGGTCACGTTGTTCCCTCCATTAAAGACAAAGAGTTTTTTTTCAGAGTATATAGGTTTCAACAATTTGTTAGTCACTGTGTTTTTGAAAAAGAACTTCCAATTTTCCAGTTTGTTAGTGTTCTTCCTGTTCTGTAAACAGTAATGCTCGATCAAATACACTGACACCATTATAATGAGCTGTACCTAATACCTTAATGAAAACATCTGTGTGTAGGCTCAAGGGGAGATGAGAAGCAAGAGAGACTATTTTTCTGACTGTATCAGCATGTTCACAACTCTGTAGTTTGTATAGTCCATCTACATTCCCTCTGCTTATACCCATTGGCTTTCTTCCTTTTCTGAATCTGCTCTGAGTATCCAGCATTGAGTATCCAGCCTCAGATCACCAACTGAGGTGGCAGTTCTGCTGCTTGGGCTGTACTGGCAATTTTGGGGAAATCCAGCAATGAGGAAAGACTGTGGTGACACTCTGTGGTTTCTCTGTAATGACATTTCACATGTCATGTTGCTCTGTTTTCTAATCCCCTTGAGCAAACATTTTGACTCCCACTCCATATATTTCTGACTTAGACCACATTTATATTCACCTCCAATAGTTAGAATATCCTTCTCACATTGTCTATGCATCCCTCAGAGTCACTACAGCGCACGAGGGCATTGTTCTGCACACAGTACCTCATTCATAAATTTTCACAGGCATTCTTCTAGACCCAGCCAACAAGGGCATTTGTTAACTGAAAAGGGATTTCAGCCTGTCTGATACAGTAACTGTGGGGTTGACTGAACCTGCAGAAAGCTGACAAGAGATGATTTCTTACAACTGTGAAGCCTTGAAGCGTGAAGTTTGCAGCATTTCTCATCCTTTCAGAAGGCTGTCATAATTTGATGGATTAATCAGGGTTACTTAGCAGGGATGCTTACCTGGCAGGACAACTTTTGTACCTCTCCTGTACAAAACTCAAGGCCAGTGAGCAGCTGCATCTGGCTCAAACAGTACTGTTAAACTTTAGTACCAAGACCTGTGTGAGTTTTATGTTTCCAATGTTAGCTTTTCCATTGTGCTTTGTCTTAGCTGAGATGCACACATTTTTGTAACTTGCATAGTTTCATATGATGACATGCATAGCCCCAGCAGTGTTGAGGAGGCAAGTATTTTCTCTGTCTGGTGTACATTTGTTACTAACAGTCCAGTGCAATTCAGCATGATTGTGTAAAGGATAATGTGCTTCACATCCTCTGCTGCAAGTTCTGTTGTTAGCTTTTAAATTAAACTTTCTGCTTTTCACTACAGTCTTCAAATTTCCTAAAGCCTGCCCTGGGAAATGATCAGCTCTCTGACACAAGATCATGCAAAATTGGGTGTGCCAGTATCCTTTGGCTCAAATGTTCTTTGTCCTGAGGAAAGGTTGTGAAATGCCTTTAGCTAGTGAAGCTGGGACCTCATTAGGCTTGGCTGTGAGATGGCAAAGACAGGACCCTTGCTCCTATCTGTGTGCAACCTTTTCAGGTTGGACTTTGTGGCTTGTGATTCCTCCTGTCTCCCTTTGTGCTGCAGCCTGACCTTCAGGTTTCCTTCTTCTCCTACCTGATGGAAGTCAAAGCAAGCCGGCTTGCTGCTTTCCCTCCTGCCTGTGCTGCTCTGTGTACCATGCTCTGTGCTTGTGGCACCTGCCTGGGTAGCTAGTATTAGTATTTTGATTTTAGTTTTCAGCCTTTGATCTGCTCTCCTTGAGCTATTAGTCATCTTGTCTCATTCATCAATGAGACTGCTTTTCCCCTGAGAGGAGATGCTCTCTTTCTGTTCCATGTTTCCCCTGCTATTAGAGCTACACCTTGATCACGGTGCCTGAACTTAGGTATGTCATGTGTTTTTCTCTAATGCACTTTACACAGCAGAATGCAGCTTCTCAAATGACATCGCATCTGCAAAAATATCTTCTTTTAAGAAGTTTTGAAAAGACTATTTAAAGTATATTTCTAAGTTTTTCCTTACCACCATGCCTAACTTGTGTCAGGACCAACAGGAGGAATATGTTTTTCAGAATGGGAGGGTTGTATTTCAGATTGGAAAGCAAGCATGAAGCAAACGACACTTCTGCCTCGGATCAAATGCTCAGACTAGAAAATACTGACCTCTCTCTTCTGTGACTCACCCGGGGTGGCAAGTTCAGCTTAATATAGCCTTATTCTTGGCAGCAAAAATCTTTGGAAGCTCTGCAGTGTTGAAAGGCTTGGCTCACCTTTTTCCCCCAAAGAACTCCAGCAGATCAGGAGTGAGCAATAAGGTCTGATTAGGGCTTCCAGACTAGACCTCATGACTGTTTTGTTAAACCCAAAAGCAGAAGCTTAATCCTTTTCCTAGGCATCTCCCTACAAATTGCATTCTGTTAATTGAAAGTCCTTTTAATTAACATTTTCAGAGTACCCTTCTTGAATAGCCACTAATTAATGTTGGCTCTATTTTGGTATAGAACCCAGTAAAAAAATCTCTTTTTAAGTGTTTGTTTTTTTTTTTTTTTTTTTAACCATTGCATTGTGAAGTGTTTTACACATTCTGAGTGGTTTGTTTTTCATTGTTTAGTTAGCTTAACTATATGTATTTTTAATGCTTTTGTTTTTTTCCTTTTTCTTTTTTTCCTGCAGTTCTGCTGTAGTCTGTCCTAGAAATATCCTGAACCATAGAGTTCTCCTCCATGCTAATTCTCTAAATGCCACAAAGTCTTCCTGCATCCACATGAAGACTTTTCTAACCTTTTCTTACCTAGAAAACAATGTCTGGTTGCTGCAGAGAAATTCAGCCTGCTCTTGGCCCTGCTGTTTCAATACAGACACTAAATATTTCACTAAATATTCCTCCTCTAAATGAGAAGCAGTTTTAAAAGTAAAATTTTGGCAAATCGAGTGTTTCCTCCCCTTTTCACAACAAAATAAAACCCCTTTGATCCCTAGACACACACAGCTTGTTGCATCCTCACCACTGCTGAGCCTCAGCAGCGTGGTGCAGCAGAGCTTTGTTTTTCTGAGTTACAGAAGGTGTCCCTCACTTGTGCCCTGCAGGATGTCCTCCTGCTCTCTCTCTGTGCCTGTCTGTGCCACTGCATGTGGGAAGCCCCAGTCTTCCAGCAGCTGACCCTGCTCCAAAGCTGAGGGCAGCTTCTGAGCTGGAAGAAGTATGCTGTGACAGCATGATGCCTGATGGCTGATTCGCTGCAGGGCTTGTGATGTGCCAGGTTCCTGAGAGTGCCAGCCTACCACCTCCCACTGGCAAGAGAGCACCTGGAGTCAGAGCCAGTTTGGAAGCAAGGGCGGGCAACTACTGAGTGCTCCCAGATGACCCCAGACATGGTGCTTTTCCTATCTAACATTTTTCCCATGCAGACACCCATTTTTCAAGCCCGGCTGGTGTACCTTGCTCTGAGTAAAGGTGTGTCTGGCTGCTCCTAAGTGGATGGATTATACTGTTCTGAACTCCTCTGACTTAGGGTCAATCCTCCTTGAACCTTGCTAGATCCTTACTTGCTCTGAGATCTTCAGGTAAGAACAGACACCAGGATGTTCTTTCATTCCTAGTTGTCAAAAGATTGCAAGAACATTTTTTCTACAGATGGATGTGAACTTGCCCTAACCATCCAAGCCTTTTTCATCTTCATATTAGATTACTTCAGCATATTTCTACATGGGGCTATGCCAAGTGCAGCATACAGCAAAGTTAATAATGGAAGAGCATAGAAGTTAAAAGTAAATCTGGTGGTTTAAAATTCATTCATGTTAATAATGCAAACTGCTACTTTTTAAAATTCATTGCTATGTTTTTACAGTGCTACTTCAAAAATCTCTCCATAAAGAAGGCTAAAAATCAAATACAACTCATAACTTTTAAATTTGCTTATGATCTTAAAGGAGGCTGGTGTCCTTTCCTTCAGTGATTCTCCTGAAGACCTTAGGAGTGTGGATGAAATTGAGGGAAGTTCATGTATTTGCTTTTGTCTTTCTGTTGCTTGTGCCAGCTCTACAACACACTGCAACCCTCAGTGAGGGTTCTCTGCTGATGGCTTGTGAGAGGGCTGGCAGCTCCAAATGACGCCCTGGTATGAGGTTTGAAAGAGAACAACCACATTGGTTCTTTTTAACCTTTGCTCTGAGATTTCTGGTCTATGTGGGAATATTTTATAAGGCCTGAAAAGCTAGATGTTTTCTCTGTTTCTTTCTAAAAGGTGGTTAAATTTCCCATGGGACTACCTGAAGTAAAAAGCCTGAAGAGACAAAAGTCTTTTGTCTCTGGCATGTCTTTCATGCCAGTAAGCCCTGGCATGGTGTTGGATGCTCAGGTGGGTGGGTAGTACTATAGTCACACAAAGGTTTCTCTTTCATGTGTTTTCATATTGCTAGCAGTGCTTAAAAGCTGTTCTTTATTTTGTGATACTTAATGGACTCATAGAGCCTTTGATATGGGGCATTTTGGCAGATTAACATGGACTTAGAGCTGTTTAGCTGTTCTTAGGTGCAGTATGTTCACTGAGCAGGAAATACTTTGCTGGAAAAGTGTATATGGAAGAAAGGAAAGCATTCTTAATATCTTTAAGTTACATGTGATTAAAAAGAGGTTGAAAAGGCTTGGCAAACAGAATTTGCACCTTCTATACACCAGAACAGGTAGAAGTACCAGGTCAAGTTCTGGGAACTTGAATTTTAATTCCCAAAGAATGCAGGTTGGAGGGGTGCAGCTGGAAACAACCCAGCTTAGTGGTTCTCAATCAGTGCCTACAGCAAATGCCTCTGTAATGGGAGGGCTGTAGACAGATCAGGAAGGTGGCCTTTTTTCTTATGTCCAACTCTAAGAAGAATTGAGCTCCATTTTGTTTGGGATCTTTCTGGAAACTACAGGCAGCAAACAAGAAGCACCAGGTGGAGGCATTGCTTCCACCACCAAAGACTACACCAACCCCTCAGCACCTGCCTTCACCTGTGGTCCCCCACCCCTGACCATGCTCCAGGAGCCTGTGTGTGTGGCAGGTACATGGTAATTTGAGTCTTGCTGGGGTTTGCACAGCTCTGGCTGCATGGCTGGTGCTAGCCTGCTTGCCCTGTTAGACCCTGGCTTGCCCTGTTAGACCTGGGTGTGCAGAGTGATGGATTCTCAGGAGCTGTCTGTCCCTCTGAAAGCCATCTGCTGCCTGCTTGCTGAAATAGCAAGTGTTGCAGTCCAGACTAGTTGAGATCACAAGCTCTCCCAAGGAATTCTTTGTGGATGAAGGCTAACAGGGTAAATGAAATCCCCTTCTGAGAAGGGATCCCTGGGAAGGATGTGGGAATAAGTGCTGCCTTTCTCCTACCTACAGAATGTCTGTGACACTAACTCTGGCTGCTTGTAAAGGGTCTGTAAGCCACCAGTCTCCTTTGCATTTGCTTTGCAACTCAAAGAATTCTTAACTTCATGCCTTACTGTTCCCTAGTGACACTAGAGCTGGCTGCTCTCAGGCAGTCCATATCCTGGTCATGGAAGCAGTGCAGGATTTGTCCCCAGCTCAGTGTCTGTTTTTCACAGTGTTAACTATGTGACCTGAAGAATTTAGAAGGAAAAGGGCTAGTTTCTTCATTTATGGCTACTGACAACTGTGGGAGCCTTTCCAGTCCTGTATTTGCCATCTACTTCCCCAGTGGGAAGCCAGAAGGGAGCAAGAAGAATCTATTTCCCATTGTTTAGCTGTATTTATTTTCCACTGCCTGCCTCTCTGCCTGCAGTACCGCTGATGTTCCCAAAGCACCTGAAGTCATTTATTTTCTACCTCTGCCTGTGGAAGTGGTATTGCACCCTAGAAGGTTTTGCTTGAGGCCTTCTGGGCTTGCTCTAGGCATGTGAGAAAATAAATAGACTTAGGAGCAGCATGTGTTAAATCCATGGTGGGTGTCTAGACTGCCAAGGTTTGTATACATTTTCACTTTTAATAAGTGTACATAGATATATTGCCAAATATCTGGTAGACAAACATACTCTAGATGCTGCAAACTTGCTGCTGGTATGGTCCTCTCAGGAGCCATTTGAACAGCATCAGCTTCCCTTTATAAACACTAACATTTCTTTAAAAACTTAAAGTACTTTTGATGGTCTCCATTTAATTAGGAAAATCTTTGCTATGTTTGTCTTGTTTTATGAGCTTTCCTGGGGCATCCAAAGTCCTCTGTGGATTAGGAGGATGCTCTGTCATTGCCAGGGCTCTTCAGGTCTTACTGCTCTGAACCAGGGTTTGGGGGTTTGGGTGAGAACAGCTGAGGAAAGGGGCCAGTTGGCAGGGTTTTTGTTGAAAAATTATGAGGTTTGGCATGGTAAAATGGCTACAGGCTTCAAAAGTAATAAGACTTTAATTCTTGTCTATGATTATAAATGGCTGGGAGTCAAGATGGGTCCATTTATTTCCACACTTCCACTTAGGAAGTACCTGGTTCATGCTTTGATTAACTTGTGTTTTCTGATGGTCTTTTGCAGATGTACCTACACTTAACGTCACATTTCCATCAGCTGTGTTCCTTTAGCCCAGGTGGAACCACTAATTTGATTTCTTCACCTTCGCTGGCAGATTTCTTGTCTGCTGGCTCAGTCATATTAAAAAAAGCAGAAAAGCTGCTGGCTTGAAGATGGGGTAGGCGAGCAGTCCCTGGTTTGTAGCCAATCAAACCTCTAACTCTGAGCCTCCACCTGGAGAAAATGTGAGGAAGGAACATGAGAAGGTAAGTAAAATGAGTTTTTCTCTTATTTCACTTGGTCACTTTCCCTCATTCCCCTATATCTTGCTAGCAAAGGCACCTGCTGCTTGTCTGACAGCTGGCTAAGGCTCAAGCTTGAAAAGAGCTCATGAGATATTCAAAATTTCTGCAATTTGAGCTCCTGTGTACCTTCCCTACTTACCACAGGGGAGACAAATCCTCTTACTCAGTTGTCAAATAAGCCCAGCAGCAAAGCTGGAAATGAGGAAATGAGTTCTGTGTGATTGCCTGGTGACCATGGGAGCTCTGGGGAGTGTGCTTGACCCTCTGCTTTAGAGGTGTTTTCTGGAATTTTATGGGGACCTGTGGGGTCATCCTGAGTACCCTGGCACTGAAATGGTCCACCCTGCTTAGCAGGCTCATACAAGGTGACAAAATCAATTTGAGCAGTTGATACAGTTGAAGTTACAGATGAAAAGGGGAACTTTTCATCAAATAATTAATTTTTTTTTCCATCTTCCCTGGCTTGCTCTCCAAACAATCTTCTGGTGGTCTGTGCTCACAGGAGTCATAGGAAAGCTTCTCTTTCTATTGAGGAGGGGGTGGAGTAGGAGAAAAGTCTAAAAAGAATCTGGTCTTTTTTTTTCCCCATGAAATTGAAAGGCGTTAAGTTTTCTGGAATATTGTATCAATTTGGTCTTACTGTGGAATAAGACCAGTGCTATACACAAATGAGGATATTTGGGTACAAAATGATTGCAAACAATTATCTTATTCCAGTGCAAGCTGGAATGGCTGCACAAGAAACACAAAGTATCTGGTCTGTGTTCAACAGAAGCTACAATAAGCCATAAAAAATAAGACTTCATTGATATTATTCTGAAGTTACTCAGAAAGCTACAAAATTAAAAATAACAGATGATTCTTATGAATTTTCCTTCCTGGGAGTTTATAAATACCTTAGGTATTTTTGTTTTGGATTGTGTTTGACATTCACACAACCCTGTGCAGAAGGTGTATGTATATACAAGTAGCTCTAAAATGCCTCTCTGAAAAATTTTGTAGGCTTTTGAGCAGGCTTTGCAGCATAATTGACATTATGGCTTCTATCCCTTTCTTAAAATTTAAAAGTGAAACATAAGAAACTGATTTCTCCAGTGTACTCCCCCAGTTCACAGTCTGAATACGGCTGTTTGTTAGCAGTGTGGGCTTTTAAAAAAGGTACCTTCTCAGGAGGTGAGAAAAGGTGCTCCATGAACTTTGCAGCTCCTCTGGTGAGGCTGCACTTGAGCCAGCTGTTCCCCAGGTCATGCCAAGGCAGATACAGGGATGATTCATAAAGTTTGTCTCCAGGAAAAAGCAGATTTCTTGAACAAGACACATTGAGACCTTTGAAAGCTCTGGGTTGCTCACCTTGAATGAGGTAACTGTCTGCAGAGCAACCATGCACCTGGAAGGAAAACTCACTCAGGCAATTTTTCAGATTTTGCTAAGATTGGGCATTTATCTGCTATTTAGTTGGCACCCATCAGGATATAGCAACTAATTGAAGCCAAAGGGACCAATCATGGGGTAAGATACTGGGCAATGTGAGTAATGATAATATTATTTGGCCTTTAATTAGTCATTTAGAGTTCATTTCAGAACTGGAGAGCTTAGGTTGGATTCACTGCTCCTGCACATGGGTTCCTTGTGGATTAATTTGTGGCTCCCACAGAAGGGGGCTGGTGACTGCAGAACTGCTGATATCTGCGGGTGTTTGCACCACTTTCCTACCCCTGCCATTCATCACTTGAGAAACTGGGATTTTTCTCCTCTTTTGTCACAAAATATCTGTGGTCTCTCAGGTGTCTCAAATCTTGCAGATTTCTCTAGGTGCCAGTTAAATTACAGCAGCTTTGCTGCAGGATAACAAGCCTGGCTACCTTCCAGCTGGTTTCTTTGCTGGTTGTACGGCTGTTAACCTGGCCAGGAAAGTGCTATGGATGGATGGATGTCTGTCACAACATAGTGTTTGTTTTTCCTTACCTTGCTGTAAGTATATTTGATTAGGGTTGAACAGCTGAAGTCTGTGAGAATTAAATTACTTGACTGTTGTCCATTAACACCTGTGCAGGGAAAGGGGTTTTAATAAGGATTGCAGAATATTCTAAATTGGAAGCAATCCACAAGGATCACCAAGTCTAGCTCTGTGAAAAGGGATGGATGGAATTTTTTTTTCCCTCTTCACTGCTGGATTTCTTTTAGGAATATGTTTTCCTGGAAACTTTGTTTTTTTGTTTTACTTCTCCTGTCATTTCCTATATATTTTAACAGGAAGAATGACTACTGTGGTGGTTGCTGCTGAAAAATTTTGGATGGGCAGATAGGATAAGTGATAAATTTTGGTGCATCCTTAGCATGTGTCCTTTGAGGTCTGATTTTTTTCCTGTGTTCTGGCTACTGTAATTTGATATGGATTGATGCTATGGCATTACCTCTGATCATTAGACTTGACATTGCTGTGAATTTAGAGAGGTGATTTTGTGTTAATCAGCATCTCTGTTTCTTTATTAAGGTCGCATGTGCCCCCTTGCTGCCTAAAAGCTCCCCATGAACTTATACTAGGATCTTTTCTTGGCTTTGTCTCCTTGTTTCTGTTTGTGCTTGGCTTGAGCAATTATATGTATTACAGTGAGTAACATATCATTTGCTGAATCCTGCCAGGAAAAAACAGTCTCCTATCCTACATAGTGTTTTTGGTGTTTTTTTTTTTTTTTTTTTTAATAAGCTGGATTATGTAGTAGCTGCCTTTGTCTGGTGAAATGAATTCTTCACTGACAAATGGTTTTCACTGATACATCTACCTATACGAGTACTGAAAGACAATTTCATAATGACAAGGGTACACATGTTTTAGCAGTGGTCCCTTTAGAAAGTGTGACCAGGCCTAAGGAATTCATTTTGGTACATTTTGGTATCTGATTGCTACGAGTGAATCATCAATAGAATGAGGTCTTGACTGAGTTTTAAGTGGAAACAGCTTCAAAGGAGAATGCTGTTACACCTACAGTGTCCTGCAAAAGGTAGTGAGCTCCTTTTGGGTGGCAGAGTGGCAACTTGGGTTAATGCTGAGCTGAAGCACAACAGCAGCAATCAACTTGAATATGATTGCTGCAAGATCTACTTGTTTCCACCAAAGATGATTTCTAACAGAGCCTCCAGTATGGACTACCAGGCCTAAGGCTGGTGGGGAAGTTGCTGAGGGGAGATGGGCAAAGGAAAAGGCATTTTTGTTATATCTGTCATATTGTCATATCTGGAAGAGAAACACTAGAGATTTAGATGCTGTCTAGAGCCTTACCCTGTAAAAATAAGTCACAGCAGCACAGGAGTAGATCCTCACCCAGCTCCAATTTATGAAACTTGAAGGTCTGGCTTCTCTCAGTCCCCAGCTCCTGCAGTCTAAACCCGCTGAACAGTTTCATAAGGATGTGTAGCTACTGTTCTCCCTATTAAAATGGGCTGGAAAATGAACCACAGTCGTACACTTTATCAGTTAGCAGATTAAGGCTGTAAAAAGAATTATGGCTACCTGTCCTCAGCAGTTTTGTGGTTGCTGTATTTATTGAGCCTATTTCTCTTTGCTGAAACATAGATCTGAGTATACAACTTTTCATGCTGCTGATTAACATGGGCAAAGCAGAGATTTTAAAAATCACTTTTTGGTGGAGTGAATATTTTCAGCCCTCCATTCTTTCACTTTTCTGCTTTTTCACACTGTTCTCTGAGCTGTGAAAGCTTTTAATTTCTCTGTGTTTGGCTGTCACCCCTGAGGACGTGACTAATCAGTGGAGGGATGGACACCAAATTTGTCTTCTGCAGTTTCTTTGTAGGGACACATCTGTCCTGAGGCAGTTCTGCTTTTTAAGTAGCAGGGGATTTTAGTGAGTTGAAGAAAGGTGTTTTTGACAAGGAATGATAAATGTAATCTAGTCAAGGCTTCTAAGAAAAATGCTCCCCTAAATTCCTTCCATTGTATGTTAATAGGGTTTTGTGTCAGTGCGGTCTGTGGAGGCTGCACAAAAAGATGAGGACATCCTAGATGGCCTTTTTCCCTATATAGTTCTGAGCTTGGAAAGGCTACTTCTCTGCTTTTGAGCACAATTCCAGAAAGATTGAGATAATCTTCTTGATAGTACAGACAAAATCAGTGGGGGGTACCTGGGCTCTGACACAGAGTGCCACAGAGAACTCCCCACAGCATTTTTCCCTGTGCAGCCATTTATTCTTTCCTTTGTCCTTTAGGTTGTTCCCACTGTCATGGTGTTGGGATGCTCCAGGGAATTTCGCAACTTTGGTGAGCTTGTGCTGTCTAAATTAACAGCTAGCTCACCTGAGGCACAAGTGGTTGTGATTTACTGGACGCCACTTGGAACCAAGTCACAAAATTTTGCTCCTGGACAGATCCAAATCCCTTCAGAGTGCTTGGTTCTGCCTGTAAAAAGGCTGTAGTTGTGTTGAGCTAGCTGGAAATACTAATATACTTACTTTTAAAAAAAATATTTTTGGCTGTATAATGTCAGTTCAACCCCAAGGAAAAGCACAAAGACCTTTTCCAAGTTCTACTAATTGTCAAGGAGGACTCTCACATGAGAAATAGTTCTGGTCCTAGGGGATTTGCAGCTGGCCTGATGGGTGCAGTTTGAAGTGAATGAAAAACAGGAGTGTTAGACTGGAGAGGAATTATGAGATGGCTGCATGATGCAGTGACTTTTTCAGGTTTTCAGACCTAGGAAGGAGCTTACCAGCAATGAGTCTAGAAGCACCTTGCTCATGTAAAATTGAGATCAGTATGACTGAACATGTGTAATTGATATAGTAAAGCTGTAGTATTGAGTTTTAGTCATAATGGTTTTATTGAGTGATGGTGTGTGGAGCAGTGAAAGCACTTTGAAATATCCCTCACCCTCAGACCATTTTGCTGACTGGCATGTGTGGGAGGTGATGGGTAAGGGTCCTGTGGAAGGGAAAGCTTCTCAAAACTTCTTCTGGGAAGACATTTTATGTTAAGAGTTCTTTCAACAACCAGTGCAGTTGTTATCTAGTAAAGATGACAACAGGTGTATAGGACTCTAACTTTGTAAGCCCATGAATTTGAAGCAAATGAATGTGGTTCATCCAGTTTCTTACGGCTTTAATCTCAATAGGTTTTGATAATATAAGAATAAGGAAAGGACAGGTTGTTGTGATGGACAGTTTAATCTTTCCTCTGGTCTAGAGAAATGAGAAGCATAAATTGCCTTTTTAATACTGATAAACAGTAACACTGTGGGAGGGGAATTTAAGAAAATGTTACATCTTAATTGATATTACGTCTTAATAGCAGTTCTCTCCTGAGTTCCACAAATCTGTTTAATCCTTGAAGTTTGCTGTTTACTAAGTCTCTCCATCCTACAATAACTGTTTCTTTAACCCTTAGTAGATTGGTGATATCTTCTGTGGTGCAGCAGTGATTGTACAACAGCTTCATGATGGGACTTTTTTGTCCATGCTTATTATATGACCAAAGCAACCAGCAGGCAAAGTATCTGTCTGCTCCTTCTGTGACTTTAGGCAAACTCATAATGTAAATGATGTCTTAATACAAAGAGAGGGAAGTTAGATAATCACCCTAGTCCTTTATAGGGGAGGTTTCTTCTTGCTTCAGCCTCTTTGAATGAATAGAAAAGGAATAATTGGGGAACAAATTGAAAATATGCAACTTGACTTAATCACAAAAGTGTAGTACAGGCAGTGACACTTGAAGTGTTTGTTACACCCAGCCCTTCATTCTGCCTTGGGAAGAGATAGGTCCTTGTCAAGAACTTCTTACTGCATCTTAATTCTCTAGGATGCAGGGCAGGCTTCTATCAGATTTTCAAGCTGATCTGACATAAGAGAAATTAAAAATACTACAACCAGCCACTTGATGACAGAACAGCCAGCCTACATATGCCACAGCTTGGGAGTACAAGGATGGACATTATCTGAGAAGATCTAACATGGGAACAGAGAATGAAATTGAGTCTAGACTGGACATCAGGTCAATATTTCCCAGCAGTGAGGTCTAACAGACTGCAGAATACCTCTGGTGAACAGTACCAGAATGCTGATACATATGGTCTCTGTGTGAGTGTTCAAAATCAAAACCCAGCATACGGCCCTATAAAGGGCAGTGCTGTGCCATCAGGGCTATAGAGCAGAGGGAAAATGATCCCAGTCAGAGGAAAGAGGCTGCTAACACTGTGGTGTTGCATGGAAGGGGTGGTGATGACATCTGAACTGCTTTCTGTAATGCCTGCTTGGGTCACTGGTGGCTCCCCAATTAACTTGCTGTTGTGACATGGGAAAGGATGACTGGACTCTGCATTTTAAGAGCAGCCTGTATATGCCTTCTGCAATTGTTTTATATGAGCCTGCAAGGGCAGGCATGGAGGAATTCCTTTCAAAGGGGTTGTTTGACATTTCTCAGTAAGCTTGATAGGTGGAATAAACTTAAATATCCCCTTCAATTTTGTTAGAAGAAATTTCATTTGCATGTTACACTGTTATTAGCAGAGACAATGGGACAAACATTGCTATCCTGTTAATTATAGGCATGTTAATGATATATATTTCTGCAGTCAAATAGCATTGCAAGTCTGTTTCCTGTCTTAATTTTGTGCTGTGCTGTTTGAAATGGTAATGAAGCCAGAATTCTCAAAGGTCATCCTCTGAAAGCATTTTATTTTTTCCCTGTTTTGTTTCAGAACAATTTAAATGAGGTTTTGTACCTAATGTTGCTAACAATGTTAACTTTCCTGTTTAATTAATGAAAGTGTGGGAACATCTCTGCCCTGGTCAGTGAGTTAAATGAGAAAAGCTCTGTATTCCTCTTTAAACCATCTCTTGACATTTTCCTTCCATGACACGTATTCTCTCCCTCAACTTTCCCCCAGGAGCCCCTACTACTTTCTTTTCATAGTCTGTGTGAAAGAATGGTTAAAAAACCAAAAAACCTTCACAACCCAAAAACCAAAAGAAAAGTGCAAATTTAGCAGAACTGGGTATTGTGTTTCCCAAGGAGCCATTAATCATCCTTGGAAAGTTTTGGTTCTTCACAAATAATAAAGGAGAGGACTGGTAATTGCTGTTTTCAGCTAATTGACAGAATGGTGTCATGAAAGAAGGAGAAATTCTGAATTACCTTTGCTGATGACACTTGAAGGTTGTTTTAAACTTTCAATTGCTACCAAATTGAGAGACTGTCCCTTGTCTGTGTTCATCATTAATCCAGTAGGTGAGTTTCATTTGTTTTTAATACTATTAGATGACAGGCAAATGGTAAGTATAAAGGATGTTTCTATCAACTCAGTTTAATATTGTGAAGTAGATCCTGATTCAGCTTCTTCAATCTTTCTGTGGGTTTCACTGAAAAGTAGATGGAGCCTCTTCAGCCTACTCTGACCTCTTGGAAACAAAAATACTGATGTAGGTAAAATATTGATATGGCAAAAGGGATCCTACACCTTCTCCCCACCAGGCAGAAGGTGGGACACAAGTGATTGGATATGAGTCTCTGCTTGGGGTGTGGGAGAAATTCCTCTTTGACTACCTTGCCTGCCTGGGTGCCCTTATACAAAAGATAACAAGCTCTGGAATCAGAAGGACAGGGACATGAAGAGGAGGATGATGCTGGTGAAGGGTCTAGAGCACAAGTCTGCTGAAGAGTGGCTGAGGGAGCTGGGGGTGCTTTGTCTGGAGGAAAGGAGGCTCAGGGGAGACCACATTGCTCTCTACAACTGCCTGGAGGGAGGTTGTAGCAAGATTGGGATTGGCCTCTTCTCACAAGTAACAGCAATAGAACAAGGGGAAATGGCCTCAAGCTGTACCTCAGAGGTGATTTAGATTACACATTAGGAAAATTTTTTTCACAGAAAGGATTATTAAACATTGGAACAGGCTGCCCAGGGAAGTGGTTGAATCACCATCCCTGGAGTTATTTAAAAGATATGTAGATGTGGTGTTTAAGGACATGGTTAGTGGAGTACTTGGCAGTACTGGGTTAACAGTTGGACTTTGATCTTAAATGTCTTTTCCAACCTACTCAATTCTGTGATTCTGTGCTAGAGGAGTTGGTGAGATCAGGTCAGCCTAACTCCCACTTCATGACCACGTCCCAAAGAAAAAATGTTGTCATAGGTGGCTCCTTTCTGAAGGGAAGCCGAGATCCAGTCTGCCAACCAGACTTACCTTTCAGGGAAGTATTCTTTGGGATTCTAGTTAAAGACATTGCCAGGAAACTTCCTAGTCTGGTATGTTCCTCAGATTATTATCTGTTACTGCTTTTAGATGTGTGTGCCAATGAAGTTACACTGAGAAGTCCAAGAGAGATCAAAAGAGATTTCAGGGCTGTGGGGAGATTGGTAAAGTGATCAGAAGCACAGCTGGTATTTTCCTTTATCCCTCCCTGTTGTAGGGAATGACATCAGGTGAATCCAGCTTACTCGTACCTGCCTCTGAAGCTGGTGTTGCTGACAAAATTTTAAGGCTTTCCATTATGGGAAACATCAGACTTGGATAGTGTAGTGGGAGTCTATAGGTTACTCAGCCAGGATAATTACTGCTGCACCAATATTGTTCTATAAGGAATTAAAGGATATCTGTAGATCAGGCACCCTTATCCTTATGGGAGACTTCAGTTTCTCAGATTTTAACTGGGACTCTGATAAAACAAATGTGGACAAGTCCAGAAAACTCCCAAAGCATGTTGAGGATAAGTTTTTGATATGAGTTCTAAGGCAGCTGACTAGAAAAGGTAGCCTCCTAAACCTGTCATTTGTCAATGGAGATGGTCTCATGGGTGAAGTGATAATTGGTGGCTGTCTTGACCACTGTCATCATGAAATGCTTGATTTTAAAACTTTTGTCATGAGAAAAACTCTCATCAGAGTCACCATGGGTTTTGGAAGGGCAGACTTACAAAGGCTGCTCAGGCTGCTTGAAAAACTAGTTAGTAAAGTCCCTTAAGAACCTGCTGTCAAGGGTAGTGGGGTGCTGGTCACATGTTAAGAACCATCTTTAAGAGTGCAGGAGCAGGTGATTCCAATGTGTCATATGTCAAGGAAGTGGGGCAGAAGCCTGGCTTGGCTGAACAGGGATCTCCTGGATCTTTGGCAGAAAATGAAAGTGTATGTGTCTTGGAAGCAAGTTCAGACTACATGGGAGGACTATAGAGATGGTGTTCACTAGTGCAGGCAAACAATTTGTATAGCCAAAGCTCAACTAGATTTGAAGCTTGCCAGTAGTGTGGTGGATAATAAAAAACTTTGTCAAGTATGCTAACAATAAAAGGACTCCTAAAGTAAACCTTGACCTGTTACTTGATGGTCACCTCACAAACATGGATGTAGAGAAAGCAAGGGATCTTTAATGCCTTCTTTGCCTTGATCCTTAACACCAGTGATGGGCCCTGGTACACTGAGAGGCCTGGGTAAAAAGATTCCAGCTGGGGAAATGATAAGTTACCAACTGACTTTAAACTGGTATAGGATTTGCTGCTGTAACTGAATGCCCATAAATCTATGGAACCCAATGGGATTCATCCCAGATTACTGGAAGAGTTGGTCAATGCTACTGTGAGACCTCTCTGATATTTGGCAACAGTCTAAGCAATCTGGAGATGTCCTAGTTGACTGCAAACCAGAAAATGTTGTTCCAATTTTCAAGAAGGGTGAGAAAACCAACCCTGACACTTACAGGCCTGTCAATCTCCCTTTGGTGCCTGAGAAGATGATGGAGAAGTTTATTCTGGGAGTTACTGAAAACACCACTTGAAAGACAATGCTGTCATTGGTCAAACCCAACATGTTCACAAGGGGAAAGCCATGCCTTGCTAATTTAATATCCTTTTTTACGTCTAGATTACCCTTCTAGTGGACAAAAAGAAGGAAGTGGATGTGGTGGTTTTTTTTTTTTTTTAATTTTCTATTTTTAGCAGGGCTTTGATTATATCTCTCACAATATCTTGCTGGACAAAATGTCCAGCATACAACCAGATACATGTGCAATATGCTGGGTGAACAACTGACTGAATAGTTGGGCTCAAGGAATTTAGTAAATTGGATAGAATCTGGCTGGCAGCTAGTCACTAATGGTGTTCCCCAGGGCTTCATTTTAGGGCCATTTTTTTCATGCTTCAGTGCACTGTAAGTATGCTGATAATATGAAATTAGGAGAAGCTGTTGATTCCCTTGAGGGTAGAGATTCCTTACAGAGAGATCTTGATAGATTGGAGAGCTGGGCAATCACCAAGTATATGAAATTTAACAAGAACAAATGGCCATTTGTGCACCTGGGAGAGAGAAATCCTAGTAGATGTGCCTAGAAATGGGGAAAGAAGAGGCTGGAATTAAGCCCTTCAGACAGGGATCTTGGGGATTTGGTTGATAACAAGCTCCATATAAGTCAATAATGTGTCTTGGTGGCCCAAAGGACCACTTGAATGCTATCCTGGGATGCACTAAGCACAATATATCTAAGAGATGAAAATAAGTGATGTATCTCAACGCTGGTGCAGCCTCACCTTGAAGTACTATGTGCAGCTTTAGGCTTCATAGTATAAGAAGGAATATAAAATATCAGAATATGTCCAAAGACAGGCAACAAAGATGGGGAAAGGACTAGAGGGCATGACTTAGGTTCTGGGGTTACTAAATTTGTTCAGCTTAGAAAATAAGAGGCTGAGGGGTGACCCCATTGGTGTCCAGAATTTACTCATGATGGGGCGCAGAGAGGGAGGGAGGTGCTGATCTCTTCTTTCTGGTGTCCAGTAATAGCAAAATGGCTTAAAGCTGTGTCAGGAGAAATTCAGGTTGGGCATTAGGATAAAGTTCTTCACAGATAGTCAAGTGTAACAGGCTAGGGAGGTGATCATGGCTCTAAGCCTGCTGCTGTTCAAGAAGCATTAGGAGAATGCTCTTGGATTTAGAGCTCAACTTGTATGTTGCCCTGCATGGAGTTGTACTCAATGATGCCCATAGGTTCTTTCTATTGTTCCGAACTGTAGCCTGACTCCAAGTTCTTAAGTCTCTGATATGGTGGGGTGAAGAAGAAAATGGCTGAAATGGTAATATGCAAATTTTGGTCTTTACTGGGTTAATCAAAACTGGAGTGAAGGGAAAGAGCTCAGGGTTTTAATGAGGTACTTTTTGTTATGCCTGAGTGTACCCATAAATATATGCATGTGAGGTAAGCCTGAGACCTTTTGAAGTAAGCTTGTTATTTTTCTTGTAATTTAGATATCATGATCAAACTGCATATAGGGGGCCAGCATGCAGGTGGAATTTTATCTGCTTCTAATATGAGCAATCCAGAGTTTACTTCTTGTTTCTTCTGTGAAGGTGACTTTGGTCCACTTCTTACATTTCTCATTTCACTACTGAGATTGTCAATGTTTTTTACCTTCACTGCCTAGAGCTGGAGAGTTCCTCTAGTATTATTTTTATCACACGTGTTTCCACCCACATCTCTGAATTTGCAGGTTAGAGCACTTCAAGGGCAGCTTTCCAGGCTGGAGACTTAGCTGTCATTCAGGTGCAGAGGACACTTAATCAAGCTTCTGAGTGGGCTTCAGCATGTGCCCAATATGCAACCATTGCACAGGAACTGCTGCTTTGTCCCTGTGTGGAAGACGGGGAAATATTTATCCTGTGGCCAAGAGCTCTGGATACAGAGAGGAGATCTTGTGGGAAGAAGTCTGTATTATTTGTAGCTCAAGAACATGTCCTAGCTTAAAACCAGGGTTGTCAACATGCAACCCTCTAATTTAATGCAATTGCAGAGGTTGGGGACCTCTTAAAATAATAGTGCAAACAAAAGCTGGGTTTTGCTAATGTCAGCTACAGGCAAGGTCATTTTCTGAGGATGGCATTACTGGAAAAATTAAGCAAGAGTGCCGTTGGACTTGGCAAAGCTCAAGGGACAGGTTTGTGGGAATATTTGCCCATTGAGTGCAACAGTAGAGCTGCCCTAGATCAGTTTCCTGATGCTGCAGGGGAGAAAACTCTTTTTCTCCCTTCTTGCTGAGGTTTTCAGGCAGCAATTGATGCAAAGGCTGATCTCAGCTTAATTTGCAACAGAAAACAGACCAAAAAACCTACAGGCAGAGATTGTCCTCTACTAAATGTTAAATGAAAATGAGGGTTTGGAAGAACATATACTAGTGTATGTCTTAGACAAAAGTTTCTTATGCTTTTGCTCACAAAGTATAGAGCAGTATTCTCCCTGCCCCTCCCCTACCCCCCCAAAAAAGGAAAAAGAAGGCAACTGCCCCCATACCCCAAAGTGTGAAGAAAAGGACACACTGAAGTGGGGTTGTGTTGTGGGGGCAGTGCCTAACCCAAACTACTGGGCAATGCCATCTCCTACACCCTTGTTTTGAGACATCAAGCAGTTTAATGATGTGTGTGCTAGCCACACTGTGTTATTATCCAGCTGGGAATTCTTTTATCATTATAGATTTAATCACAAAGTCTGGCCTTGTACCCAAAGCACTAGCACATCCATCAAGATGGATTTTGCTCTCTATGGCTTTTTATTTTATTTTCTTGAAATAAAGACTGTGTATTTGGTTTCATATTAGAAATCAGCTTTGAGAGAAGATGGATGTTTTTAGCAGATCTTAGTATTTTATGATATTTACAAGGTGCAGAAAAAAAAGCGACAATATTTTTTCCCAAATAGCCCAAATAGTTAAATGGGAGTTCTCTGTAGTTCCCTTGCAAAAAAAAAAAAAAAAAAAAAAAAAAAAAAAGTCTTTTTTGTGAGGTACTTATGGATTTTCATGAGCACTCCTTGCTAATCAGGTTTAATGACACTAAACCCAAATCACATTATAGTTATTTTCCAAGAATGTGTTGGAGACATGCTGCATTAACCCAAAAGAAAAAAGCATAGAGATGACAACAAGAATAAGAGTAAAAATAAAGAAGGAAACAGTAGAGAAGCAGAATCACTTGTGGCTCTACATCCTCCACAATGAGAGTAGCAGAGCACTAGAGGAATAGCAGTGGTAAAATAAATGATAGGTAACATTGTCCTTGAATCTTCTGGGAATCTAAGGCACCCTGGAAAAATATTTGCTCTTAATTTTATCATCTTTATTGCAAAGTCTAGTTGATTTAGCTAACAGAAAACCTGTGTAGTGTTGGGTTGCATTATTTTAGTATAATGTGTTACTGCTTTTTTCTTGCTAAGCTTAACCTTCAATTATAAATCAGTAATAATGGAATCAACTTCAAAAGAAAGGGTTGTTCTGACCTCCCAAATAAAACTCCAAACCCTGGAGGTAATAACATTTGCATGTTTTTCTCCTGGCTGGATAATAATTTTGCAAAGCCTGTCCATATAGGCTGTACATTAGAGAGTTGGTAGGAATTTCACTGAGCTGAGGAAGGAATATGTTGGAAATATCTTAACATTCGTACATGGAGCAGACTTTTACATACACGAATCTTCTTAGTCCTGGGAAGAAAACAAGACAACACACTGACACATTTATATCAATTTTGCTATTTTGTTGTGTGCACTTATTACTTAAAAACCCTCCTTGTCATTCCTAATATGTATTGTGGGGGATAACATAAATTACCTTGTGAATTTCCCTCTGCTATAATTTTGCTTCCTAAGCTCCATAAAACACCACAAGCACTTTGCCTGTAATTAGGATGTGAGTTATTTGTGGTATTGTAAAGCATTAACCGACTTGTAACTGTTGTCTCTTGGTACTATGCATCTCTCACAAATGGGGTTGTGGTCTAGGATATCATCAATCTTTTCTTTGTGGTTCAGAAAAGGAATCCATTTTCTTTGATAAAAGGCCCATTGGTCTTTGTGATCTATAAATCATTCTTTTCAAAGAAACCCTTTGAAATACCAATTCAAGGTAGTCTCACAGAATATCACTTTATGGATTTTTTTAGGATGGAAGATAATCCTTGTGCCTATCAAAAAGGAAGATCTGTACTATTTTTCACTGAATTTTGCAACTTTAGAAGAAGTTCTCTAAAGGCCTAATATTGCCATCTCTAATCTTGTGTCCTGCATGAAGTTAGAGCATTTTTTGTCAAAACAGCATTTCTGTAATATCCAAGTATGCAATGACTGAATTATATCCAGGATAATGGAAGACAGCATTCTTCACAGCATTGAAAATCTTTAGCCCTGTTAATGAGAAACATTGGTATCTTGCATGTGTGCTTTTTTTTTGTTTTGGGGGGGGGTTTGTGTGTGTAGGTTTGTTTGTTTGTTTTGTTTTCCATCCCTATAAAACTCCTTTAGAGAGTCTTCTGAATTAGCCCTTTTATCAGAGGCTTCCCATGCAACTAATTTTGAACATATCTTTCATTCTGTGAGAAAATACTTGATATTATGTGAACTTCTTCTTGTTGTACCTGCCTGACTGAAGACTATAAGCCAGTTCTTGATAACTGTGTGGTCCTTGGTAAAACAGCTGAAGAAGAAGTGGCCAGATGTCAGTGTCATTATGCTACCACACTTCTGCAGATGGAGAGTATGGTGTGCTGGGTCGCCTGGCTTTGTTCTTTGTTTTTATTCTAAAAGCATTCATGTTTTCAAGAGTTTTATTACTCTGAAGAACAGGAACTTTTCTTCATCTAATTTGAAAATTTCATCCATAACTTTAAGGAAAATGCCACACAGTGCAAAAATAACTGGGAAAATCACCAGGGGAGACAGCAAAGCAGTCATAGTGTGCCTGTCTTTCTGTGGTATAAGAAATGAGTAACACTTAAATGTGCAGAGTTTATAATTTCTTGGAGGCCTTCAAGAACCTGCTGTACAAACTAAATAATAATAAACAATGTAGCTCTTTTACATAAATAACCTTTTCTGTTTCTAATCTACTGGTTTAATCCCTGTGGTGGCATATGTTTGCAGTATTTATTTCAAGGTACTGTTATTGAGCTCTACTGTGCAAAGGAAATTAATTTATCTGCATGAAACTACAATGTTGGAGAGGCATTATGTGGCTGTATTTACAGTTTTCTTCTGTTTAGTGATTATACTGTATCTTTATTTTTCCCCCCTCCCTCGATTTATCTTTTGGCTGGCTAGAGCAGCAGGATATTTGGTGTGGGCTGTGAAACAGATTTAAGAAGTCAGAGGTACTTTTAATCCATTCCTAAATTCTTCAGTCCATAATCTGCCTGTGAAAATAATATTATATTTCTCTCTCTTTTTTTTTTTTTTTTAATATCGTTCTTCAGGGATATTGTCAATCTGTACTTTAAACATTTCCAAAGAAATGAGGACAGTCATTAGAAGAATGGAGAAGGGTGGTACAAACCTCCTGAAATTGCATCCTTAGTAAAGCTGAACACCATAGTCCTAAAGGGTGAGAAAGGAACCAAGATTTGAATCTAGCTGGAGGCAACCCAGGAGGGGTGGGGTGTTACGGCAAACATTTTCCTCAGCCTATGTTTCCTGCTGCAAGGAAAATGTGACTATTGAAGGCTTTTTCAAAGAGCAGGGCCTTCACCACACAGTTGTCTCATCTAAAACTGTGTAACAAACAGCAAGAAACCCCTTAGATCTGGCTCTAGGATGAGAGAATAAAGAAGAAAAATCACAGTTCTATTTCTGTTCACTTGTCCTTCACGACATTAGAAACGGGGCGGCTGTTAGATTTCAGTAAGTCAATTATTTCTTTGCTTTTTACTTGGCTTGTATTATGGGTGGTGTCAAGGTAACTGACAACTACCAAAGCTTGGTGCTGTTCCCATCAGTTTTCTCATCCTTAAAAAAGGGAACTGAACTGCTTTTGTGAGACCCAGCATCCTGAGCTGATCCTCCAGAAGATCCAGAGCAACCAGCTGCTAGGACTGGCTCAGCAGCTGGTTCCTGGGGCCTGAGAGGAAGATGAGTTTTCTGGTGCTTAGCAAAGAGAAAAAGAAAAATCTCCTTGGCCTGCAGCAGGATGTTGGGGAAGGGGTTTGATCTTAAGAGAGTTCTTAAAATTTACCTTTAAAGCACCCCTTTGCTTTTTCTTATGGAGCTAAGATGCCAGTTAATTTCTTTCCTCCAGTTAAGTATGGTCTGCAGAATTTTTGTGGAAATCTACTGGTTTCAGCTTCCTGTTTGACTGCCATAAACAAGGAAATCCATATCCTCCTTGCCAGTTTTTCAGCAGAACCAACCTGCTTGTTCCTGGGTGAATTGGATTTTGGAAGGATGCTTTGTGTCTTTGAAGTCTTTTCTGGCTAAATACCATTAATCTTCAGAGTGATTCAGTTCTTAAGGTAATTTGTGGCTTTCTTCTTTTCTTTATATCCTTTAAAGGCATGATATGGAAAAACTTCTTTGCTCCAAGATAATCCAGTATAATTAGAACAGTGTCAGTCAACTTAGCAAAGTCCTTTATGCATGTTTTTTTCTGTCTTGTTAAAATTTAAATCCATGGTAGATAGGAAAAGGTGTGATTTATTGTTCATTTATTCTCTCTTTCCCCGTACACTGTATTCCTAAAACTATTTAGTCCTTTTTTGGTTTTTTGACTGTGATATCGACCACAGTTACTTGAAGGGGTAACTGTTGGTGTTTCCCCATTCCTACAGTGAAGGAGACAGACTGGCGTGAGGGGTATTAATATGGTGAGGTGATGGACCCTGAGACATACTGGGGAGGCTGAAAGACATGGGTTGGTTTAGCCATGAGGTGGCCAAAGTGGGGAACCAGGGATCTATTTGCAGTCTTTCCATCTCCTAATGGGGGCTGTAGGGAAAACGGGGTTTTCTCAGTTGCACAGTTAAAGAATAAGAGGCAGTGGGCAGAAATAACTGCATTGGTAATTCTTATGGGATTAAGGTCAAATTCTTCACAAAAAAGGGTGCCCAAGCACAGGAACCAGGGCCAGGGCAGCTGTGGACTCTAACCTCCAAGACTTTCAAATCTTCATGGGTGGAGGCTCTGAGAAACCTGGTCTAATTTTGAGCAGGGGATGGGCCTAGATGATCTGCAGATGTTTCTTCCAACATGTGTTTTTCTATGATTAACAAAATAATGACTTTTTTTTTTTCTTCTTTTAAAAAGGCTAGCTGCATGTTATTTTCTGGTAATATCTTGTCTTTGCTGATATACCTGCTGGGAATTCTGCTCCTTCAACAGGAGTTGAATGTGGCTTTTTGATCTCTGAACTTCAACTTCAGCTGTGTCTTTCCAGACTCTGTGAAATAGGTTGCTCTCATTTCCAGTGCCTGCGATGATAAACTGGCTTTTCTGTGCTTCAGTGTTTCATCTTGTTGCGGAAAGTTTTATTGCCCAGATATGGCTTCCTGTCTTCCTTCTGCAAATACCTTAGTTTGGTGGAAAGCTGACTGAGATGTCATGTGGTACTCTTCCCTTTTGCTTTCTGATCACTTCACATGTTTTTAATTTGAGTAAATACAGTTTAAAAGGCTATTGTTGAATTAGAATTTGTGTTACTAAATGTGACATTCTCTCAAGCCTTGTGTAACCATGCTGTTTAGTAGATTTTAGTTGCTGTTTTGCCATTTTTCTCTATAGAAGGTATAAAAGTATTTAAGATGGCTCTGAGTTATCAGCATATCTATTTTCCAAGTATTTGATGCGGTTTGGTTTCCTTATTCTTTGGACTTGTCTGTTATTGCTGAATGACTTCTTTAAGTATCAGACTTTATTCTTCTATTCACGCGATGATAAAATCATCTTCTAGCTTTTTTCAAGGATTTGACTAACTCTTTCACCACTTGATTCTTGGATAGTTTTGTTTGTAGCCTGCCAGATTCATAATAATTCTTTGTTCACGTAGCTTGCATTCTTTGTCAGAAGTTGCGATTTCTTACAAATTGCTGAATAACTGCACAGTGTTTTGCTCACTTTCTATTTGTGCTGATTTCCTAAAAGCTTCCACCATTCCCCATTTGCCACCACTGTAGTCTGCTCTCAAAGTTCAGTTCTCTTACTTCTACAAGCCTTTGGTATTCCAGTTATCCCATGTGAAGTCTCCCACAAGCCTGATCTTGCCTAGAGAATATGTTTCCAGGACTTCATGAGTTATCTTTCACCTCACAGCCCCCTAGGAGGGACTTCCCCTCTACCTTCATGACAGGGGGTGGTGGTGGGGAAGGGCACCTGCCTAGATTGCTCACTTGCCAAAAGAATTTAATAGAAAGCTGTTATTTGCAGACACTTCTCCTGCTGTGTTTGAAGGACAGAGGATGAAAATCGAGCTTTCTCAGGAGCCTGTGAAGGCAGTTTAACAGCAGGTAGTCACACAAAAGCCTCTCTCTGGGGACAGGAGAAGGGAGGTCTATAGAAATATGTCTTCATGGTCCAGTCTAATTCTCATTCTTAGTGGAATAAAAGTGTCAGACTTCATGTTCTGAAAACTCTAATTTTGGTTTGACAAAATATTGGGAAGTGTTTCATAATCATGCTAAGTGCCAAGCTAAATGTTCTTCCTAAGTGCTTAGAGCTTAGAAATATTTTTGTCATTTTGATTGTCCTAACTCAAAATCCATTTGAATGCTCCTGGGAGTTCAGGAATGGCTGTAAAATTCAAGATGCATGGTCCATCTCGCAATCTCTCCAGGAGTTCAGGGAAGAATACAAAGTTACCTGTAAGCCAATTCTGAAGTGCTGCTGGTTCAGTTCACATGATCAGATGGGATTACATCCTTAACACTTTTAAATGGTTACCGTGTGTGCTTATATCATCCTTTCTGTTAATCTTGACCTAAACCCTCCATGGTAAGGCTTTTCACAGCTCACCCATGAACTCATTAAGGCTTTATTTGTAGATTATAATTGAAGTTTTCAAAAATATGAAATCTAATTGCTATGCCTGTGCAACTGAGGTGATGGAGATCTTTAGAGAGGACCTGTTAGTGGAACAGAGGGTTAAGGAGTGGACAATCAGTAATCCATCAAAGGACTAAGCATAGGCTGTGGAAGACTTGTATGGCTCCGTACAAGGAGAACAAGTGGCTGGGAAAATTCAGTGGAATGTCTGTAGGTAACAGCTCATAATGTGAGCTGTGTCTGTGATACTGATAATCACTGGAGTTTGTGAGCATGTTTTTGCTGTGGAGAAAATAATTAGCCAAATATACCATGTATTGTAGATAACAATCAATAAAACCGTGTGCAGTACATCATACTGATAACATACCTCAGATGTAGACCAGTTTGGGTTCTTTGGATTCAAAGAGTTGGAGTGCTCTGGGTACCATTTCTAGTTGTTTTATTACCAATGATGTGACGTGTTTACTATTTGCCAAATATAACAATATAAGCTCAATATTAAAACATGATAAGCTAAGGTTGACAGAATCAGATTCTTTGAAAGAGATGGGATAAGAAATGTCTTTAAGAACGGTGACAAAATCATTGGGTGATTGGTTGTATTCTGTTAACAGATTTTTTTTTTTAATTTAAAACTTATTGCTATCTAATTTTTTTACAGCCACATTTTCTTAAGGGAAAACTATTTAAGTACCAGCTCTATTTACTCATTGTGTTTGTGTGTATACTCCTTTCCCCTCTTAATTTTTTTGGTAGAGGGAAACATCTTTCAGCTGACAAAGAACTTTTCTAATATGTCATTTTACAGGAAAGAAGCTTAAATTTTTTTCTCGTATGCAGGGTGGGAAGTGCTGACATTTGAGCCAGTAGAACTGCTGTGATGCAAAAATCTTTTATATATATTAGGAATCAAGTTAAAGGAAATTTTTTCAGTTGCTTGGACCAAATGGATTCCCTGGTTTTGGATCCATTTGCTACTTTGCTTTATATATCGTAAAAGTCCTACAATCTGGCTTTGGTATCTGAGAAATTTCTGGAGCTCTTGCAGATTTTGTTTCAAGAAACTTTTCCTCAGTCTGAGTGGGTGTTTCTTATAGACTTCCAATTATATTCACAAATAACTTGTCTGCATGTATATGCCCCCACTGGCTCTGTGCCTCAGCATACACCATAGTATTACAGATGAATTCATTAAAATGCTTAGGCATTCATTGCTGACATTTGTTCTGTTTAATTGAAATAATTTCTTCACCTTTTAAAGTTAGTTTTTATGACACATCTAAACTTTGGAACATTCTCTTCTAAATAATTTATAAAGCTTACAAGTTATTTCTTAATTCTTGTTTAGTTGTCCCAGATTGTGTTTTTATGTGAGTTTGTAGCTGTATAAGAGCATGCCCTTCATCTTAAAAGTGCTGCCTAACGTCTATATTCCTAGGAAATGCATCTTCTATGGGCTCTAGGATGAATGTATGACAAAACAGCTCTATTAAAAAGCATAGTGATGTTATGCTTTAGAAACAGAGGTAATTTTAATCAGTTTGTGTTTCTTTGTGGAGTAACCTGTCCACTGCTGCAGGTAGCCTGGCATCTGGAGCTGCCTAAATGAGAATTTCTTTGTAACTCAGCTACATTGCAATGACAGAAAATACAGGACACCTTCTGTCTTCACTTCAGCTTGTTCCAATTTACTGAAAACATGGAGGTTTTCGTGGCTGAACCTGAGCTTGGCTGCTTGAACTTACTGATATATAAGGCCTGCTCTACCTTGAAACATCCATTCTGCCAGTCTGTAATTGAGCTAGAACGGAGAAGGAAAGGAGGGTAAGGGTTTATTGACAGAACAGCATGTACTGTGTTCACAGGCTTCAGCTCAGGCTTGTATTATCAACTGAAACATTGCTTCCCCAGCATATATCTGCTCTCTGGCTGTCTTAATAATTTTGCATTTTAACCTCTAACAGTGCCTTTAGTGTTAGCACCAGCAGGGTCACTCTGTAAATGAGTCTGAAGAAACATATCTCTTCTTGTTGTGTTTGAAGGGGAAGCATAAAAGACACTACTGTAGCATGAATTGGTTTTGCCTGAGTGTAAAAAAGCCCAGAGTGTTGTCGTTTTACATATGTGAGTCTTTTCCTAGATTGCTACCTCTGTAAAGATACTGAGGAGGAACAACCTGGTTAAACTCACCTCCCTGTGAGAGTCTTCTGTTCCTGAGACAAGCTGGTCTCAGGAACAAGGCTTGGTTTTCTCAGATGGAGAGACTTTTATCCCTCCCTGACTCTTAAAATTTTATTTGTCCATCCAGCCACTTGAGAGGGCAGAGATAGCATTGATGTGATCTGCAAGGCTGAGTACTCAGATCTCCAGACCTCTCTTTTTGCTCACATTGAGGTGTTCACCTCTCTGGACCCCTAGATTGAGGCTTCTGTTTTCACTTGCAGTGCAGAAGTTCTCTCAGTTTTTGGAACTGTGCTCTTTCTAAACAGGAGGACTAATTTTTATTGGTAGTATTATAATTGATGATCAGTGTTGGCCCTAATACCTTTGCTGTGGGCTGCACAGGGAGCTTCAGCAATACCACAGGGTTGTTGTTAAGTGCAATGAAAAACAGCAGTGTCTTCTAAAACAAAAAGTAACTTGCAGGGGTTCCTGTGGAGATGTCTGCTTTCTTGTAAGTGCTGAGAATTAGTGTTCATAAAAAGATCTTAGTACTAATCGTCCTGTAGGTTCTTTCAAAATATAATGTTTAATTTTTTCCTGTATTCCCTGAAAAGTTTTTAATGTTGCCTCCTACACTTCTTTCAATGACCAGAGTCTCAGATTTATTAATGCATAATGTGTCCCAGAAATCAGTTTAACTGATTCTCATCCATCAGTCAGCATTACTTTTTTTCTATTATTTGGCAGAACAGATTTGTTTGAAACTGCTTTTTGCAGACTCTGGATGATATCTCTGCCTAACTTTTCTGAAGAAGGGAGAGAGCCGATCAGCTTAATTTTCTCAGGCCAAATGGTGCAATAATAAGAGCCAGAAAACTACTCTTCATATGAATACTGAGTTCTGCTCTTCAGAAGTGGCCTTTCACTCACACCTTTTAACTCTTAGTTGTGAATCTAAGATCAAAAAAGGACTACCACCACTAGTTAAAGCAATATTTAAGACCAGGCTTATGTAGAAATGTGAGAAATTAACCATAGAGTATGGTTTACAAATAAATCTCAACTGGAAATGTTATGCCTCAGAGGCACACAGCACACAAGTTTGGTGTAAAGACTAGATTTATCTTGATGCATTGTCAGGGCATCATCTTCTGTCCTGCTGTTTCATGTCTGCCCTTCCCCTAACAGTACTCCTAGTGCCTATCCTGAGGCACTGATCTCTGATGAATGCAGAATAAATTGATTTGCATTTCTACTCTGTGGCATTATTGAAGCCTGTGTAGAGGGAAGCAAAGCTAGTATTATGCCACTCCGGCTATAAAATACTTATGGTACTAAAGCAATCTGGTGGTCTCTGGCCAGAAAACAATAAACCATGCAGACACAAAGACAAACCTTTGTTTTGAGGACCTATTATCTTAGCTGGCATCTGGGAATGATTTAGAGCCTCCCCCAGCAAAACATATCCAAGCCTATATCTGGAGCTGGAGGAGCTCAGCTGCCACGTGAAAGACTCGTGTCTCCTTATGGAGCAGATAGGAGATGAGCACTGCAAAAAGCTGATCAGCAGCAACTTATACCCAATCTAGAAATACTTAAAGCAGAAGCCTGGAATCTGCATTCAAGTAAATGTGCAATTTCATGTGCTTAGCTGTATGCTGTGGGCATGAAGAGGACTAGGAGTAGTTCCCCTAAAGTGACTCCATTTGCATTTGCTGATAGAAAAGTTGTATTACCAGACCTTCCTCTCTATGCACAAGGACAATTGAGGTTGTCCATGTTTTGAACCAAGCAGCTTCCTGCCTTTTAGCAAGCAAAGCAAAGCCTTAGATTAGTTAAATCCTTGTTTCTCCTGGGGGTGAAAATTCTGTGCAAGCCCACAAGCAAGGCTCTATTTTCCTGTTTCACAGTAAAATGGTGGCTACAGCTTTATGCCTTTTCCTAGAGCATGTGGGGTAGGTGTAGAACCTGTTATGAACACCAGCACTTAGAGTTAGCTAAGAAGCAGATTGTGTGTTGAGAAGCAGCTCATGGCCACCTTGCACAACTGAGTGCTGGAGCACTACCTGCAGAATGCAGAGTTAAACAGGAGAGCTGGGGCTGCTGGTGACTGTAGGCAATTTAGGAGCACAAAAGTATGTGCATCAGCACCTCTTAAATAGGAAAAGAAGTAGAAGCCTTGAGTCTGAAAATGTTTTACGGGCAGGCGGCACCCAGTTGCTTTAATCAAGGCTAGAGAAGAAGTGCTAAAGGTGACATGTAAGGGTCTGCTGCTCTACCAGGTGTAAAAAGAGGCTTCAGGCTGGTGTGGGTAATAGCATAATAGTGACTTACAGACCTGAGAGAAAAGAGCTCACTGATACTTGCTAGTCAGGAAGAGGATGGCACAGCTTTCGGATGAGCGGAGACCTCCTGACTCCCTGAGGGCAGGTCTTAGTTCATTTAACTATTCAGTAGGAATTCATATTAATTGAATGTAGCCCTTTTCTTCCCATGAAACAGAAGCTGACAGAATATTACAACACATTTCAGCCATTTCCTGTTTCATGTTTTTAACAAGATTGTGACTTAAAGGGAGCAGGTGAGCTTTTGACCATTCCCAGAGGATGAGTTCAGACATGGCACGTGCAAAGAATAACCTCTCCCTTTTTGTAGGATGTATAGCTTCTATTCAGAGATGGATTCTGGCCTTTGTGAGGCCCCGAGGAAGATCTGTTGAAAACTCTGGTGCAACAGATAGATAAAGAGTAGACGATTTAATTAATATTTAAATCAAGAAGCCTTGGTCAACTAATGAAATGAAATCTGTGTTGAAGAACAAACAGAAATGGAGATTTGATTAGTTCAGGTTTTCCTCTGAAAAAGAGAACTATGATATTTGAAAGTCATGTAATGCAGTCTTTATATAGAAAGACATTTCTGGCTGCTGTTCTGAACACAGATGTAAATACTTGGTTTGTTTTCCAGGCTATGCCTACGCTTTTGATAGGACCCCAGTGGTTGCTAGCACTGAGATTTCTGGGTCCTTTATGCCCGAGGAAGAGTGCCAGTCTTGGCTATGTGCTTTCCATGCTGTGTGGCTGTCAGCATTTGGGCCTGTGACCTTCTTCTGACTGATGTATCCTGTGCTCTGAAAACACACACAAGCACGCCCACCACTGCATAGAGTTCATAGAGAGGACACATAAAATCACATAAACTTTGTTATTGAAATCTGTGGTCTTTGCCCTTTGCTTATTTGTTTGCTTTTGTACAAGAGTGTTCTCTGTGCATCTTTGTCTAGTTTACAGTTGACAAAATCTGATCTCCCTTGGTGCTTGCACTTGTTTGCTTCCAGAAGGTGATGAGATACAGGTTCTGAGAGAGGTAAATAACAAATTGAAATGGCCCAGATGTGCTTGTATACTTTCTTTTTGTGATTAAAGCTTTTCCTTCTGCATTATTTTTGAATCAAACTGTCAGGTAGTAGAGCAATAAATGTCCTAAGCAAAGCCCACTTGTTAGGTAATCTCTTCAAAACACAGCCATAGCTCTGCGTAGTACCTTGCATGACGCTTGTATTAGATGACCACTTAGTAAAGGGCAGGCAGTTGCTGTAAATAAAACACAAACCCCAAATGGCCTTTAAATCCCAAGTTATTAGAAAGATGAGTCCTTAACTTCCACATAATCACTAGCACAGGGGCAAGTAGATGAAGTGCACTGTGTGTGGCTAACTCAACAGCTAGTAAGCAGCAAAGGATCATGGAAGAGGCAGTACAGGAGAATTGCATGCAGATGTTTGTTTAGTGCTTCAGATTGCAATAAAACCTTGAGGACAAGGATGATGGAGAAGAATTAGGACAATTTTTACTTGATAACTTACATTCTAAGTGACTTCATTTGTATCACCCTTTTGAGAGTGTGCTATTGACTGATGGTAAATATCCCACCCGCCCTTGGAGTGTTTCCCTCAGGGAAGCTGTTTGCACTGCAGAGGAAATTTCAGTGCTGGACTCTGACTGTGAGTTGCAAATTTAGTGGCCAAATTCTTGACACTTTCTCTCTCGATCAGGACTGCCTTTCTTCTCTTTTTGTGTGCGTAGGTGTTTGCTCAGCTGGTAACAAATGCATTTATATGTGGAGCCCTGGTGCAGGATAAAGGGCGTCACAAAGTAAAGTTGCATCAGAGCAAAAGTTTGTTAGGCTGTACAATGTCCACAGCAGGTCTGCCTGTCTGAAAGTATCACATGGATAGGTAACATGAAATTAGAGTTTCCGTGCTCTGTGCTAGATTATTTGCTATAGTAACTTCCAAAGCTATATTGTAAAAGAGTGATGGGTTCTTTCTCCTAATGCCATTTTCTTTTATCCTCTGTTTACCAAATATTTATGACTGTAGAATGCAGCGTATTATCTCTTTGAACTATCCAAAGAGATTCAGCCTTCACAGCCAGAAAAATAAAGTTCTTTAAATACAATTGATACAGGGAAAATGCTCTTTGTTCTTTACATCTTATTATTGTTGAACAAATTAATATTGTTGACTGTGGAGTAGCCCTGACTAGTGTTAGTGTAGTGCACATAGATTCTTTATGGAAGAGGAAATTCATGTGGAGTCAGGATAAATATTCTTAATGTATTCTATTATTTGACCAAACAGTAGTAATAAATTGTAATTGTTGTATATGTATTTCCAGGCAAGTCAATAATTTGTTTCCAAAACCACTTGTAATTGTATGTGGTACTCATAATGAAAAGGTTTGTTCTGGTTAATTTTCAGCACATATCTTTTGATCTCCTATTGAAGATTGAGCCATGAGCCTAGTGTGGTCCTTGAAAGGGACACCCTTATTATGCTTTACAACAAAGAGAGTTGTTCCTATAGTTTTAAAGTGGATTAAATTAAGCTTGACAATGTTGCAATGAACAGAGGGAGTGGGGAGAGACAAGGATCCCTGAAGTCATCATTCAAAAGCAGCATGGCTTCTTATCAATGCCCTGCTCATTTCTCTATAATGAGGTATGGGCAGAATCAAAAGAAAAATTGCATAAAATCCCACTTAGCCTCAGGGTCCTCTCAGGTAAAAAACGTTTATGAATCTGCGTAGATTTAACAGGGCAAAATATGTCCTCCTAAGTGCTTTTCATGGCCTAATTTAATTAACTTCAGCAATATGCCCTGTACCTGAGAGGGATGCTCTAGGTGCCAGTAATGCCATAAGCCTCTTATCTCATTTTGTTGATGACAGTTCAAAGTGCTAGTAAATGTATAAGATAAGAAAGTCACAAGGAAATGAAAAATAGAAGTCCTTAATGCTTAGGACATGCAAAACTATTCTGAGTGGTTGGGAAATCTGAAGGGCTTGAAGATTTGAAATTTGAATTTTGTCACTTGTGAGCAGACTTCGAATGTTTCAATGAAGTCTGTGCATTCTGGCAAGTCCCACAGAGCACTTGGCTGTTGGAAGGACAACAGACTTGGGGTGTCTAGGTGGTGGGCACCTGAGAAGGAGTCTGCTCTGTATTAGTGCTGTGGCCTTTTGCTTGCACCAGCCTGTTGTTTCTGAATAGGGAGAAGCAAGATGCTTTTGAGTTGGAGATGGGAGCCACAGAAACTTTGCCTGGAAGTGCCAACATTTGATTAAGAGGAATCCATTTGGGAACGCAAGAGTGAAATGTTTGTAAGGATCCTTGCAGGAAAGACACCCATGCTTGAGACCTGACCTAAACATGTCTGTGTGGGAAAGTAACCTGAGGCTGGTGTCTTCTCAGTACATCAGCTGCAGTCATGTGTGGTTATTAGCTACAGTTACAGATAAAGGTAACCCATTCTTTTTATTAAAAACATCACAAATGTTGAGAAAATTAATAAAGGAAGTATTGTATGCTTGCATGTGACACTAAAATAGAAGACTTACAATCTCTATTGTAAGTGTTGTATTAAAAATACCCACAAAAAGATTGTAAGAGTTTATCTTATCAGGAACAAGGTGAACAACTGATATTAAAGATCACAATTTCAGAACAGTAATTATTTTTAATGAAAACTTTGATTTTACTTGGTCATTTTAAAAACAGATTAAGTTGCCTAGTTAAACTTTTGCTGCTATCTCCAGAAATGCAGCATGGTTAAGCATAAAGTACCTTCAGAAAAGAAAACTTTACTGAAGTCTTATATGGGTGCTTGATGTTGAAACAGCTTTATTACCAGTTTAATGTCATTGTCCTAGAAGGTTAATTGCTCTTACAACTTCAAGAATGACAACTACCCGGTCTGCTTTGTGTTGAATTAAGCCATTGTATACTTCTGTCTAGAGTTATATGCTTCTTGCATTTTAAATACTCTTATGTAGGCTATATAAATTAACAAGACTTTTTTAAACAGGCTTTCCAGAGGCTAATGCAACTTTTAAATTGTATTTGGCTGCTGTTTACTCACAGAGCCATTAAAGAGAGAGGCCTAAATGTCAATTCTGTTGTAACGTGCTTGATGCCTAAGAAAAAGAGGTGTCTTGTCCTCAAAAATTATCTCTGCTCTCACTCTTGTACCATTCTATTCTTTTATGGAGGTTCAAGAGAGTATTTGCTGCTCCTAAGGGTTCAGGTACAAAAAGAGAACCTGTAGAGAATCCCAAATTGATTTGTTTATTATCTACTTTAAAGCAATAATGTAAGGACTATTATGCCCTCAGTATGGGTAAATAGGAGAGGAAAAGAGATCAGATGGAAAACTGGAAGGTTTTCATACTGGCATATGTTGTCATACTGGCATATAAGCATCAAGATGTTTTGTAGGGACATTTGCCTGTGTGCAGTGGTAGAGATGGTGTTTGTGATTTCCCACAAGGGCATGGGCACATAGCCACCCTCTATATGCACACAACAACTTAGCACAGAGCACAAAATGCAATTTGTGGATACATTAAAAAGTATGTGCTGAGAATCTAGTTCCTCAGGTATTGATTGTTTGACTCAAATTGTTTCTTAATTGAAGCACAAAACAGCTCCTCTTTAAAATTTAGACTTCTTGAAATCAGATCTGGTAGGGAATATATAAACTGCATCTTCTAGAAATGGTGTGACCACTATTTTTCCCCCACTAGCAGATGCTGTATAGATTAGTGTGTAAGGATTGTTGTCACAGCAGCAAGATCTGATGAGGTATCAGATTCTCCTGAATTAAAGAGAACTTGACAACAACATAAATCAGATGTTATTGCTGCACATATAAATGTTCATTTGTTAGCCCAAGTGGTAGTTCATTTTTGCACAGCTAAGAATTCATTTTTTTTTTTTTTTACAAGATATAGTTATAATTCAGCAATGTATTTGACCAGGTTTATATACATAAATGACTCCAGTAGCCCTGAAGAAACATTTGTTTCTCATCTAGGCCTTTCCATGATTGGAGGTTTGTCTTGGCTTATGACATAGGGCAGACTAATTTCAAGTAGTAACTTCTTTGGCTAGATTCACAGATATGTATGTTTCACCTCTGATTTTGTTAAATTAAGCATATGCCTGAGATGTTAAATTCCAGTCTTCATTAAACCTATATCAGATTTGAGCTATCTGGACCCTGAGTTTTTCACTTTCATTTTATTAGAGTAAGGAATGAGTCTTCAAATCCCAATTTTTAGCCTTAAAGTTTGAGGGCTGTTGAGCTCCAGGCTTTTTTGTTAACCTTGCCTTTGTGGTCCAAAACAGAGCTGTGTTATGTAGTTAGGTATGAGCATTCTGTATGTTGGTAATACCTGGGATTAGCAATTTCCTTTGTTCACAGCCTAACCAGGCATAACAACAGCTCCTGCAAGACAGAAGATTTTGCTTAGGGAATATCCTCTGTGCTCTTCTGAGTCAAGCTTCTCTTACCATTGAGATTTCCCAACAAGAAAAAAATATTTTGTATGCTTTTCTGATTTCCCAGTGGAGAAGTTGGTCAATTCTAATGTTTTTTCAGGTCCTGAACTTTGAGAAGGTCCTTTTCCTTATGGTTATTTTTACAGGTACACTTAAAAAGATCAGGGGAAAAAACAGTCACTTGACAATGACTGTATGTTAACACTCGGTTCATTAACTTAACTTCTGGGTTATTTTACTAATTTAGCACTGGTTTTCAGGGTTTTGTAGGCAGGAATCAAAAGAATTGTGATCTTTTTGTTTCAAACAGTTTGTGATTTAGTACAGTTTAGAAATTTTATCAGGACTCTTCCATAGTGGTACATGAAGGCAGCTACACTTCTGGGCAAGCGTGGCCACACTGGGACTTAGAGCCCTGTGCTGAGTGATATTAATGAATGGAGAAGGGCCCTCTTAGCCACACTATTTCTGGCCCATAAGAATTAACTTTACTTCTAACATGTTATAGTACAACAATTAAGGAGCACATGTTTCTGCATTTTCCATGAAAGTATTGAATAGGGCAAAAGCAGAGGGAGCTTGGTTAATTCCCATGAGTGGCAGAGCTAGTGGAATCCCAATCTGTATTTGTGCTTGTTGCTGAAGGGGGCAGATGCTTGATGGTGCAGAAATTGCATTTGGAAGAATCCCTGAGAAATATTTGCTTCTTTAGATAGTCTTTTGGACAGGGATATATATATATATTTTTTTTTTTGTTTTGTTTTGTTTTTCTCTGTAGAATAATGCTTTAGCTATTCCCATCCCTTTCCAGCCTCCCTTTGGTAGTACTTGCTTTGAAATGTACAATCTGGCCTTGCTTTGTTCACATATGCACATTATTTCTAGCTCAAAAAGTCTGCAGTGAGTAAAAGCAGTTACAGGCTAGGATTCATCTGCCTACAACTGAGTTTCCCTTACAGTTAGTGGAGATCAAATCAGGACAGTCAACAGATCCTGGAGTGTAATTCCTGCTTTCCTAAAGCAGCACCAAAATAGGTCAGATAAACCATGCCTGAGAGTCTTATTTCTTTCCACTGATTTTAGATGGATAATAGGTGGCTGTTACAGTCATCAGACACTGAAGTTTGGTGGTGCGCATCCCACCTGTTGTGTCAGTGGAGAGCGGTTCCTACAGCAGGGTGCCTTCTCTTACAAGGCTCAAGCTCTGCCCTTCTGAAGGGCTGGTCTCTTCTGCAAGTCCAGACATCACAGTTCATTGTTTTGAGTGTCAAGTCCCCATGTGTTTTAAAATGCTGTACTTGTACTAAAAGTGACATGTGAAAATTAAAACTTCTGAGTTTACATAACCAGTAGGAAGGGGGTGGCTGTCCCAGTTTTTGGTCAAATAGGCCTTTTGCTGTAAACTTAGAGCACATTAGCGCTGCTTGGAGCAGGGGTCAGGTTATGTGATCTCTGAAGGCCTTTTCTACTCTGAAGGCTCTTTCTACTGCCTGATTATTTAGTGTCAGATTTGGAAGTGGTCTCTATTAGATTGCTATTCATATCACAAAACAACCCAGTTTTTCTGACCTATTGCTGCGTCCAGATGAGGAGGTCTGATTAGTTTTTCTTCCAGAGATAAGGCAGAATTTTTATAGATACCCAGAGTATTGCTTTGTAGTATTAAATGAATTCTTCCTCCTCTTCTACTAGATATATAAATTTGAGTGGAAAATGATATTTTTCCTGTTCTGCTAGGAACATATTACAAGACTTGGCAGGAGTATCCTGGGAGCCTGAGCTAAAGATGGTGAACATATGGGAAAACCCAGGAGGAAGCATACACTTTTAGGTTCTTAAACCTAGCTCTTGGTTTGTCACACTAATGTAATGAGAGGACATTAAATGAGCTGAGGTTATTAAACCTTATAGGTTACTGAGTCCAATTGGGGATCACATTAAGATGTAATTAAACCAAGTCCAGATATTTAATTTCTAGCTGGAGATTTACGCAACATAAACTGAATCTTTTTCCAGTTCTGAACTTTATGGCAAATGGGCTTGTTAATGTGTTTATTTCTTTTTAATATTAACGGAATAGGCATTTTTTAGGCCCACTTGACTCTAGTGAAACAGTAAGTATCAATTTGAAAGTCATAGTTCAAATCAAGTATCTGCAAACATAGAGGCTTACTCACTTTTAGTAAAATCTCAGTCCCCCAAAACTATGCAAAGTCTGCAAACAGATGTCCTCCGAGGCTCTAGCTGTGTATTGTTCCTGACAGTCCATTGCTGCTGCAAAGCTCTCCATTGTACTGTGAGAGGTAAGAATTGCCTAAAATGTTAATTTCCCTTATTAGAAATATGAGATTATGCTTATTAACATGGATTGTTTCCATCTAAAATGTTCCAATTACATCATGACATGAAAATAGTTTTAAAATAATTTAAAATAATTTTAACTCCTTAATTTTAAGACCACTCAATATCATGTAAAAAAGGAAAAGAACCCAAACTTGTTTGACATCATTGTCCCAAACAAAAGAGCACATTTCTGTGTGAAACGTGATTTGAGTGAACAAGGGATTTTTCCTCCTGGTGATACCATCACTATTCAGGCAGAACATGTGAAAATCAGGAGATAGCTGCCTGCAGGGTGACTGGTGCATGCACTCACTGGGCTTGACTGGTCAAGAATGATCAGGCAATGTGGCAGGGTAGGGCTAGGGACAGACAGACATGGATTAAACCCATAAAGTCAGGATAGAGAATCCAACCTGACTCCCTCACCTCTAAGTGTTTTCCCTGACTATTGGAAAAAACTGAAAAAGCTGCCTTATTAGGAAAACTTATTACCAACTCTTTTTTTTTTTTTGTCTGCTGCACCTCTGAGAACATGAAAAGAAGGAAACACAGGACAAAGAAGAGAATGAGGAATGTTTTGGAGGAAAAAAGATACTATTTCTCAAGTATCCAACTGCTAGATAAACAAGGTACCTGAGACAAGTGGGGTAGAGGAAAACTTTTAAGAAATCTACTTTCCTCTGGAAAGGATACCTGTTTGAGGGTACTAGAGATGCTTTAAGATTGTAGATAGGTTGTAAAAAAAGTTGATTCAAAGTCTCAATTCTTGAACACTTTGAATGCAGAGGAATGAGGATGTGAACTTTTGTTTTTACTGCTCTATGTAAAAAGTCTTCTTGGGCTGTGTAGGGGTTGGCCACTGAAGTGAACGACTCTCAAATTAGGGAAAAGGTCAATTTAGGATACACTTCTCCCTCTGTCAGTGATTAGAAAAAAATCTAGGCAAGTGGAAAGCATTTGGTAATGTGTGGCAGTAGCCTCGATATGCAGAACAGCCTGGAGAAACTGGCTCAGCAGCAGATTCTGTATGTGGGAGTCAGCCAATAGTCCCACATTAATTAATGAGGTGAGGAAGGAAATGGAAATGCTTGTTCTTCAAGTTCACTCTCAGTGGAAGATTTGTCTGGAAAAGCTTCTAAGTAGATTTAATGGAAATTTACACACTTCTGAAAAGAACTAGTATGTACATTTCCGTGCTATTCAAACAGAGGTCCCAAAAATAGAGTAGGGCAAGTAAGAACAGGTTTCCCCCTGTTGGTTATTTCAGGTTTTATTTATTTCTCAATAAGCAAAATTCCAAGGAATTGAAGGCATTATTTGAGCCAGTTATTCTCCTGTCCTCACTTGGAGCTGCTCCCTACAGGAGTGTATATTGAGGAAAATTATGAAAGAATGGGGATTAAGGAACAAATTTATCCCCAGAAGAGCAGTTCTGGTATTTTTGTCTTGACAAGGTACATGTTAGCACAGGCCAGTGCATGAATTTATTCCATATCCAAAATATTTCCTTAATGTTGGCAACATGACAATGACCTAAAAAAAATATAGGGAGGGGGAGATGAGTGGTGACAGAAGATGAGACTAAGCAGCAGTAACAGCAAGTAAAATATATCCAACCGAACAGGATAAAGTGAGAAATGAATAACCTGTGGCTAAGGGGAGCTATTTTGGATGAGGTCAAAACTGCGGGTCATGAATGCAAGCTGGAGAAGTTTGGGTGTGAAAGGCACTTGGGTGATTTTCTCTGCAGTGAAGGGAGGCAGCAGCTAGTTGTGACTCTGCTGTTAAGGCTGAGTTTTGAACTAGTGCTTGTTGCATATGAAAGATGCAAGAGATGCTCCCCAAAATGCTGGCTGAGTGTAGAACTGGGTTTCCATGGAGTGCAGGAATAAACCAAGTGGCTTATGAGATATGAGTGAAAAGTGGGTCACTATGGATAGTCAATGTCCCATGGCAACCAATGGCTTTACCTCAAGTGATCCCAGCAATGCTGTGCACTCTCTGCAGGCTCTCATCTGCGTGGCTGGGTGATGCTGGCAAAACAGATGTAATGCACAAGCAAGGGATCCACACTCTCCTGTCTATTAACGAGAGCTTGATGTTGGGCTTTGCTCCTGTTGCCTTTCAACACAGAGTTCACAAGTCATTGCTGTGGCAAGGAGAGGAGAAGCTCCCCTTCTGCATCTTCTGGGCTTGGGTGGGTTGGTTTGGGTGCTGCTGGGGCTGCTGCTCTCTGTTCCCTGTGCAGTTGTGGCTGGAATTTGGCTAACTGTAGGCTGCTGCCCTGGGCTGTGGGGAGCACATGGAAAGGTGTCATCTTGTGCTCTTCTGGTGAGGGAAGGAAAGTATGTACAAAAAAGATTTATTTCATAAAAGCAGTAAACTAGCAGTTAATGTTGGTCCAGAGTGCCAAGAAATGCCTTTAGGAGACTGTAACATCCAGAACAAAGCACTCAAGATGCAGAAAATCCAGACATAGTCAAATGTGAAGCAGACTTAAATAGTCAAAAATCCCAGAAATATCTGAAGCTTTAGTTTTGACTAGTTGCATGAGGAATAAAAAAAAAAAAAAAAAAAAAAAAGGCAGCATTTCTCATCTCACATAAAGTCCTCCAAAACAAACAACCCCTTCAGGTGTCAGGTGTTTTGAAAATTAGTGGGACTTTAATTATACAGCACACTGAATGGTATCATTACACCTTTCAAAGAGGAAGAAATTGTATTGTGTAACTTCATAAAAAAATTCTATGCATCATATTTTGCTTGAATTTCTTTTCAATTTAAACTTTAATTGGAAATTCCTTAGACTTATGATTCTTGTTTGAGTGATTATTATAATATTGCTATAGTGTTTTTGCCTTTCCTATACTGCTGTAATTCTATATTAATAGAGTTTTTCTCTAAAACACAGAGTAAAAGAGAGCTAGTGCTGGGTTTGAATGCACTTGGAATTATGTGCATATTTAAGGATGCGTCCTCCTTGATAAATTTGTTTGAATAATGGAGAGAAGGTACCCCTATATTTTCTGGAAATTGATACAGAAAGTGCTCAGAAAACTGAAAATATTTTTTGATTGGAGGTTATTGCCTCTCCCTCTCACACACTGTGCTGAGCTCAAGTGGGAGCTCTGGGACTGGAGCTGATTTTATGGAGTAAACAGGTTCCCCTTTATTAGAACTTGTTTTCTCAGCTTTGCAGAACTATGCTTAGTGCCCCGCTGATATCTTTTCAAAACCTATCACTTAGGCATTTTTAAATCTTTGACAGACCAATTATAATTAACATGATGGGCCTAAATCGCACAAGAATTCTCAGCCCTTCTCTTGAAGTATATGGTGTGTCAAAATAAAAAAAAGGTAAATACAGTCTCTCACTTCATAAAGTTTCAGGATATTTAATCTTTCACCTTTTGATAATTATAGCTCCTGAGATATTTGTGCATTTATTTTTTCTGTTGGTTATTTCTTTTAGGAGCAGCAGGCTTTCATGGTTGCAAACACTGTATTGAAATTTGAATCAGTCATCTTTTCTCTCATCTTTCTTTGTCTGAGCTAGCATAGCTTAGGTCATTCAGGGTGCATGGCACATAATTACTATTTGGGTGAGAATTTCCAAGTGGGGCAAAGATCCTCCGGAGGAGCACCTATCCTTTTCAACAAGAGCTACCTCCAGACCCAAGGAATGCTGGAACAACAGCTGGCTATGCTTTGCAGTGATCTAGAAGGCAGGTGGAGGATGAGGCTTACCAAAAAATAAGCCTATAAAGCATTTTAGATAGGCAACTTTCCTGCTGTCTCTGCATATTTTCAGAGTCTATGTTTGACAATACTTCTGTCCTCCTCACCAAAGGTTTTGCTGTTTGCTTTGAAGCTCCAGAAGAGCACTGCTGTGGTACCAGATCTCATCTGGGGGTCAACAGTGTCATTTGGGGGTGTCAGTGTCAACAGGGGATCATCTGGTGTCGTTTGACAACAAATTCCACAGTCACCTAGGTGTCACTAATGCCTGGCCCCAGATACATCCTGGTATGCTTTTTCCCAGATAAAAAGATGACATTTTTGACAAATGCCATGAAGTTGGAATTACCAAATCAAAATGTGTGTTCTCTGAATAAAGAAGTTTCCTTCAGAGATTGGGGGAAGGACAGAAATAAAATGAATCTTTCTTCTAAATGTACTGGGGGAGGTGGAGATAAACTCTTTGCAGGGTTGGCTGAATGATGAAGTTAGCATGAAAGAAGCTAGAGAATTAATTGTATAGACAATCTCACTGGTAGACTCTGATCATAAACACTGTTTCTTGTGTTAAGTTAATGCCATTGACAAGATTCCCACTTCCCCCTTACCTCTCTGGAGGTTTGCTGTATGGTTATAACAAATTTATCAGAGACTGGGAGATCTAAGTGATTAATTTGAACTCTATTGTAGCTCATTTTACAGCCATACACTGGCACCTTGATGGTAGACTATTGAAGTGGTTCAGTTTTTTCTTTACTAACAATTTTTTCTGTCGCTATGTCAATCAGTCTATGACAATTTTTGATCCAGAATTATATGTGTGAGTGCTTCTATGAGCAGCCAGACCTTTTAAATCAGCATAAGCGGAAAAGAGAGTTTTCCTGTTGTCCTCTGGATACAGTAACATGACAGGACCTGTAAAAAGGCTACATATAAATCCTGAGCAGAATGTGAATTTGCTGTAAGGGGTCATTAGAGTCTCCTTAGGTTAGAATAATTTGTTGTTTTCTTAGAGTGGAAACCTTGGAAAAGCATTCAAAGTGGACAATTTCATTTGCTTGATGTGAAAAGAAGATGACTTAGCAGAAGCCATTAACAGCTTTTTCATATTTCCAGCTTTTCCAGGAGAGGAAAAAAATCTAGTAGCTATTTCTAAATTATTTGTATGACCCATGCAGTCCCCACTCCTTTAAGGACACAGGGGATCTCTCACAGTAAAGAGTGCTAAGTTTGCGTGCTTTAATTTAAAATCCTGCTCAAATAGAGCTTAACTGAGACCTTAACTCTCTTGATATTAGACACAATTATTAGGCAAAGCAAGTACAATCTTTTATTAAACTAACTAGTAGGATGGGATGGAGAAAGTAGGCAGGCTCCTGGGCATACAAGGAGCTGTCTGCTTTTTCCATTTCTCTTAGTCTCTCAGTCTAAAGAAAAAAAAAAGAGAACAACAGAAAAAAGCATTTCCTCTTTCCATTGAAATTTTGTACTTTGTCATTAGATCACCATAACTCCATCAGGGCTGAAGTATCCATTATTATTAACCATAACTTGTACTGAGGTTGATCTGTACAGACAGACTGTAAGAGAGATGGGTCCTGAAGGGAGAGGCTGCAGCCTCACTGCAAACCAGACTACATCGTGAAGTCTAATAGGCACAAGATTAGGGAGCACCTGGAAAGATTATCAAAGAGTGCTTTTTAGCTCAGATTTCCATACAGCTTGTTTCAAGGTGCAAGCATGTGTTGGAGCGCTCTTTGGAAGCTGCCAGTAGCCTCTTTTCCTCCTTGCTGGAAGCTATTGATAGGCTTGATGGTACAAGAGGCAGTTTTGAAGGATGAGTCAAGAAATTTGGCTGGAACTGATGAAACTTAAAATGTTACATGTTAACATGCAGTAGGTGTGGGCTTTCAATGCTAAGCTAGCCTCTATGTTCTGCCACAGACCTGTGGAAAATAAAAGGTTTGTGAAAGCAGGGAGAGTTCAGACCTAGGACCTTGGTTAGGCTCTTGAAGCAGAGAACACCAAAAAAAAATGGGCTTGAGTTGAGCCTTTCAAAAACCAGAAGATCTGAGAGGCTGGTGAGATGCTCAAACTTCTCTCTCCTGGTCACATAGTATAATAGAGCTGAAGTCTGCTTGGAGTTTCCAGCTGCAATTTTCCACTTTAGCAGAAATTTAACTGATGCAAGTCATGTATAAAAGGTATCTGCAGCCTGCTCCGAGTCCCTGATGCACCTTGGTGTAAACAGCAGCTGTGGCTGCTGTGTCCTATTCTCCAGCTGGCCCTGGGCTTGTGGTGCTGTATCTGTTAGAGAATGATGCAGAGATCCCTGAGCAGCTGGAAAGCCATAACAAGCAGACCTTGCTGCAAAAATTACTCTGGTTTGCAAGAATAATTAATTCGCCTGCGTTTTTCTGAGTTCATGTTTTTTGGGTTAAAATGAATTTCAATAAATATATACATCAAATCTGATAGAATGGTGGTCCAATATGTAGTAATTAGCACAAGAGTCAGGAAAAGGCAATTAAGTCTCTCAAAGGCCAAATTTATACCCTCTCTACTGTCCCATTTTGTCAACATCACCACCTCATGAAGCCTTGTAGAGCTTTCTCCAAGGGTGCAGCATGTAGTGCTCGTGCCCCAAGGTAGGCCTGAATCAGAGCAGACTGATTTATATCGGGTTTCAAAACATTTGTAACCCATTTCTGTGAAATATTTATATTCCTGAGAAGAATTTTATCATGGGAGGATTTCCCAGCAGGTTATGTGCATACCTATGCAGCTTTCATTTTTCATATTCTGATGTAACTGGGTCTGCTCAGGAAATGAATAATTGCTACCCCTTCATGATTTTTGCTTTCTCTTAGAATTACAAGTTTAGCTGCTGGCTGTGACACACTAACCTGAATCTGATAAAGCAAGAACAAGTTGCTGACTTGGACTATAGGTCACATCAAATCTTGACTTAGGTCGCTTTGCATGATTCCTGAAATGACATGCAACGTCTCCCACACCAGAGCTGCTTAACTTCAAAGGATAGTAGGCAGTGACTCCATCCAAATCAGGAAGAAGTCCTCTAAACTATGCCAAATTCAGACCCCATGGTCCTAGTACTGCTGTGCTGCTGTGGCAAACCATCCTTAACACTTGCAAGTTTTGCTGCAAGGGATGTTCAGTCATTGCCCCATGGCTATTGGCTTTCTGGAGCTTGTATTTATAAGGGGAACGCTCAGCAGGTCCAGACCTTTCCAGGCTGTTGTATTCCAAGTTGTCACTTAGGACTGGAAGGCTGAGGGAAGCATTCTCAGTGCCTACCACCTGATAGTTGTTGTCATCTGTAGTCCTGTGATTCTGAGGGTCAAGAATGCCCTGAGACTTAAGGAGTAGCTCAGCTGTACTGTCTGTGAATGATCTGACCCATATCTGCTGGTCATTTAACTTTCCCAGTTGCTTTAAAAAAAACAAGCAAACAAAACAGATCAGTGGAAAAAATATGTTGGTTTTGCAGGAAAAATGGCTGAAAGATTTTTCTATTAAAATATTCCTAGTGGTGTCCATAACAGCAACTGGGGATCTTTTCTCCACCTTCTCAACCCTAAACTCCAATCTGTACGTTTTCATCTAAGACATGTATTGATTTTTTTTTGGGAAGGCTATTTAGATGATCAAGTGTTCATTTTCTATCATTGTCTTTTTTAAAAATCTGGAATGTTGTCTGCCAACCATGATCATTCACACAGGCATGAAAAAGGAAAATAAGGAGCAAGAATTGAGACATAGCCAAGATCCAGGAAATCCATCAAGTACTAATGATGCATTGCAGTGTGAATCACAACTCTGACCAGTTTAGTTTTGCTTACCTATATTATTCAAGGAGCTCTGAAACACAAGGCTGAACCAGACACAGATGTATCTACTACGTGCAGGTTTTTTTTTAATGAAAAGCCTATCCTACTTTGCAGCATAATATCCAATTTTTCATCTTGGAAGTGTTTTCAGGCCATATGCTTTTAGTCCCAAAAAGACAGGCACTAAGGGAGTCAGAGCAGAGGATGCCCCAGAGAGAGCCAGTATCAGAGCTAAAACCTGCTTAGTCATTCCTGGCAAAGGGTTTGAAGGCTTTTACCATACATTTGATTCCCAGTTACCTCATTGTTATGTCCTCCCAAGAAAAGTCAATATCTCCTTTTTTTTTTTTTAATCAGAGCAATGTCTATATTTTGTTGCTCCAGCTCTACTATGCCAACAGTAATGCAAGTTCCAGCTCTGCCAGGGGAGAATGAGAAGGTGTTTGTCAGGCGATGGTGTAGCGTTTCTAATATTGACATCTCCACACAAATGATAATTCAACAAGTCCAAGCTTGCGTTATCTGATGGCAACCAAACTTTCAGAATCCATAGTATGAGGATAATTAGGACTCTTGCTAATAATTCTGTGCACTTTTCATTTTTTTCCTTCTCAATGAAATGAGATTCACATGGATTAATTACTACCTGCTATAAATAAACCCTGCGAATGGCAATCTTCATCGCAGAGGCAGAGGGTAGCTGTCTTTTAATATATCACAGCTTTCCATGCACCTGTTTGCCCAATGCTGTTGCCATGGGAACTGCACTTTATAAGAGAAGCTCTGCATAATTAGCATGGATGGAGGTCTATATCAATCAGAATAATTTGGAGGAGTAAGAAGAGCCTGAAGGAGAAGGCAAAGCTACTTGTCTCTGTAGGGAAGGTATCAGACCTCCGCTGCGTGGTAAATAGTGAGGCAGTTACTGGAAGAATTCAGCAGAATTAGCAAATTTAAGGGAACCAAATTATACAAAAGACAGAAAACTTAGTCCCCTTGGTTTTCATTATGAAACACTATTAGGATAGGTTTTGAAAAATTAACAAAGACAAAAAAAAAAAAGATGTTTGTGTAATTAACTTGAAGGTTTTGTCACAAACTAAGTTTCATAGGCTGCACTAATGCCATCAGTCTGGGAGTCTAGTAATGATGCACAGCACTGCTGGCAATACACAGCTTTACCTTTTGGACCTCCTTCCAACTGTATAGATAACAGAAATGAATTCTATGAAATAGATGACAGAAGGATAATAACTTATACATTCCCACACATTGGTTTCATAATAAGCCCTTGTATCTAGGGTTCACTGCTTTCTGCCTAAAGCTGCAAGACACAGGGCAAACCTGCAGATGCAGTTATCCAGTCACTGCCTCATCCTAACCACAATGCATCTGACTAAGGATAGAACAGCAGCTTTAACTTTTTTTTCTGTCTTGTCAGCTGGTGTCAGAAATATCGCTTTAAAGAAAAAGGCTTAATGGTTTTGCAAAATGCCTGAAATGGAAAAGTTGTTATTAAAAAAAGTTGGAAGAACTTTGTGTGTGTGTGTCCATGCACAAGTAAGTGACTGAGTAAATCTTCTGCTAATATTGGCTTGGCTGTGAATCTCAGCTGGATGTAATACACTATTATTGGAGTGACTGCAGTATGGGAGCTGTCCTAGACTGCAGTTGTATGTGAAATAATACCTTTGTATTCTTTAGGGGTCCACTTTGAATGCAGGTGTCAGCATAACATTTCTGTGTTGGTAATCAACGTTGGTAGTATGAGCCATAAAACAGCTCAGAAGGAAAAGGTAAGGAAAACTGGAAAATCTCTTCTCTTTGGCACTAATAATGTCAGGGAACAGTTTCTAACACAATGGATAGTAGAGGTTATCTTACCAAAGGACTTCTGGCAAAACAGTAATGTGATGAGGTGTAGTATGTGTCTTGTATTTGCTTGAAGGTGCAGTTAATGAAATCATCTACATTTGAAGAATTTGTAGACAATAGACAAGTTATAGGTCTTGGATGATACTGCAATGGCTTATGCTACTTTGTTTAACTTATGTAAGAAGATCATTATAATCTTCTGTAGGGGGCAGATTGTGAGAGGGAAAAAAAATGGAATTAAAATTACAAATTGCTTTAGTTCATGTCCATGGCATTTTAGTCTGTGTTCTGGAATCCTCCCTTATCCCTGGGGTTTTATTGATTTAAAAGCTTCTTGTAACATGGAGTGCTGCACAAGAGTGTGAACTGGAAAAAGCTCCTCTGCTGCACGTAAACAACAAATCTGGATGAGAAGGTGAGGTAGTCCTTTACCTCTGCTCACCCTTGGTACTGGATGGAGAGCTTTCCAATTGTGCTGTAACTATTATCAGGTGGAGGGACATTTTGTGAGCAGAAACACAGATTTGGATGCAACTACCACAGAATGTTGAAAAAATTTATCTCATAGCTGCTTCTGTGGAAGGACAGGGCAGAGACTTGAATCTTGGCCCTCTGGACTGAGGGACTGTCCTCTCCAGTTTCAGAGCTGTGCTGCACTTGCCACTCTTCTTCCTCCTGCTCAAATCCCTTCCTGCATGGCATTGCAGCTCTGAGAGTCAAACCAGTGCATGCCTTCCCTCAAAAAGGGTGGCTGGAGTGCTCCTTTTGGAAAAAAGGTTTTGAATGCCTTCTCCCTAAAGATGGACCCAAGAAAGAAGAGCCACGGGTGGAGACTCTTGTAGCTCTGTTGCTCCAGTCTGGGTTTCCATCAGGCCAGAACTGAGTGTCACTGGTATCCTGGGCAGGCTTGGAAAAACATGTTAAGGCACGTGACAGCTTTCACTTAAAAAAGGAAATGCTAAAGGAGTTTAACTGCTTCCAGAGAAAGGTTGCAATTGAGTGAAATCTCTTGGGTTATAACTTTGAAAGGAGGCACCTACATTCAGGAGAAAAATCCTGCTTTTTAGGAGCAAAACTAGCTTTACATCACTATTTCAAGTTAAGCATTATAGCTCTGAGAGTAATGAGCCAACCTAAGTGCTTCTATAAATTCAATTCATTAAAATAATATTTCCTCTGGCCCCCAAAGTGCCAGATCTCATAAACTACCCATTTGAAATTGTTAGATAAGTTTGGGGGGGTTTATTGTTTTTCAAGAGAAAAATGTTGCCTCGAGAATAGGAATGTGTTTGGTACAATTTAGTCAATTTTAGAGGTGTTCTCATTGGAATTACTCCTCGTTTTACTTGGTATAAAGGAGAGGAGAACTGGCTCCTTAGCTCTAGTGCTGCAAATCCATTTATATCTGTACAGTAATAATTTAGAGAGAAAGAGAAAAACTTAGCAATGCTTAAATAATGGGGGAACAAGTTTGGAAGGTTATCTTTGTACCTCATTAAGATTGAAGAATGGCACAGATGAGCAGTTATAAAAAATCCTTAGCCTGTGTCAAATTATTCTGTGATCTAGTAAAATAGTAAGTTAGATTTTTCTGTATGTCTGCTTCCATCTTTTTCTATTTCTTTTTAAATCAAAAGCTCTAAGTTTTGTCCTGTCTATTAAAAATATATTATCATCTATTTACATATGTACCATATACACATCTGAGAGAGGAAAATTAATAAAAAAATCTCCTGATATAAAGCCTTGAACAACTGGGTGGAAACATTTTTTAAATAGATTATTTTAGTGTATAATATTTATATATTAACTCTTAAATATGTTAGATATGTTTAAGGTTTAAAAAAGGAGCTTGATTGTGACAGCAGGGGGAAAAAAATCTTCTATAGGTTTGAATTATTTAATAAGGAAAAAAACCATAGATTCCCTGGCTGCAGCAATATTGCTGGCACTTTAAAGGTAATTGTTGAAATATAGTTCACCTTGGAGATGAAATAAGAGGTTGGTCCCCAACCCCCGTCTTGCACCCATATCTCAGTTTGGTGTTATTGGAAAGGGACTGCCATTATGCAAAAAAATAGAGCGAAAGCACTGATTAATTTCCTGTGTGCCTTCAAAAGCCTCATTCACTAAGACAGACTTCTATCTCTGTCAATACCTGTCCTTTTGAGTTGAAATGAAAGCCTTGTATGTGCATTTTCCCTTTGCCAGCCAATATGTTTGCCATAACAATATGATAATATTCTAGGTTTCATTTCAATGTGTCTTGCTGAAAATAAGGAGACTGTAAGAAAATTTTTCTACTTGGGAAGTTAAAACTCATTGTTGAAAGGTGCTAGAGCCTTCCAAGGTAGGAAAATGGAACCAAAGATATCCTGAGATATCTCCTAGTCTGTGATAACAGCAGCAATGTGTTGGTGCTGTTTGTAATTTAGAAAACTTCAGGAAATTCAAAAAGCATTGTTCTCTCACTGAACACTGAACAATGTTTAATGAACATCCAGTGATGAGGCAGGCACAATTACAGGAAAGATTTTTAATGGATTGAGGATTAACATAATGTATTTGGAGTTCTGATTTTGCTCAGAGACTGCATGGTCCCGTTGGACCTAAGAGAATAAGTTTATTTTTGAAGTATAGTTTATTTCATTGTTACTGTTGATTTTTATTTGAATTTCCATACTTGAGACCTGCGGAGGAGAAAATCTGAGGAGAACACTGAAGAACAGTTGTTGTCAGTGTACTTTTGTTCCTCTTGCCCCCCTTCCTTTACTTGCCTAACTTGTCTCCAGTTTTATTGCTCTTGTGAGTTAAGTCCTCATTCAGGGCTGGAGAGGTGGAACAGAAATGGAAAAGCTTTGAGACAGAATCAGGTCTGTAACCTTCATCTCTTTGGCGTAGCATGTGGCATTAGCTCTAGGTCTTTGTTGCCTTTATTTTAGTAGTATGCTGGGTTGCTACACTGAATTTTCGGTGTAAACCTGGCACAATAGGCTTTTAGGAAGCAATGTGTAACTCAGATATATAGCCACACAAGGCACATTTTGGACTTTCATATTGTGGTGGAGGAAGGGAGTAAGAAAAGAGGCAAATCTCAAAACAGAAATACTGCTGACCTCACTCAGTGGGTACATTTGCTTCCATTGGCATATGGGGTTTGGAGGTGCTTTGGAGAGCAAAGGGATACAAAATTTTCCTGCGTGAGACTGGTATTGGAATGTCACATATTCTTATAAGGCTTAATCGAGCCATTTAGAGATGTTTGTGTTGGGCTTTTCCTCTGAGTACTTGATGGACAGCAATGCAGTAAAAGGAAAAGATATAATTAATGGTGGTGCAAGAAAAACCTATCATCCTGTACTTTCCCTTTGAAACTCAGGCAGTCTTTAGAGGTCTACAGGCAGCAGGGGCTGCTTATCTTGCTTAACTCTGTCTGCTGCCACTGACACAGCAGCACCTTGTTTTTATAGCTACCGTGGCAGATTCTCCATTTTTATCCCCATTTGGCTATCCATGGAAGTTATTTACAACCTCAGCAGAAAGATCAGTCAGCACTGTGATAACTGGCCCCTATCGACACTGTCAGGTTTCCAGGTCTGTAAGACAAATGTTGCTTCTGGCTCGCAGCACCCTGTGTGCTGTGCATTTTGATGCAGATTTTTATTACCTGGCAGGTGGCTTGGGAGTCATGGATGGAAAAAAGAGCTGAGATCAATAACAGAGAATGATCAAATCATGTCAGAGAGGGGTCAGCAGGCAGCAGTTGTGGAAGTTGCCCCTTGACATGGCTCTCAGGGGGGTGGGGAGTGTGGGGGAGTGCCTTGATTTCTGAAAGGTAACATGCTGTGCTAAAAGTGCCTAATTATTGCTGTCACTGTGGCCAGCTAAAATAATGAAAGGCTCTGAACAGGGATTGTGAATAACTACATTTTGTTCTGATTGCTGCTGTTGCTGCCATCTCTCTGCCTTGCTCTGGGCAATGTTGGCATAGGTGCCCTAAAGAACAGGCTTTATGAATACCACAGGGTCAGGAGAAGCCCTTTAGAGACACTTTAGTCCCATGTAACCATTTTATTCCTGAGATGATCTCATTCTCCCTTCTCTTAAAAACCTCCACTGTCAATTTCCTTTAAAGCACTAACTTCTGTCTGTCAACTGATGCTGCCTCTGTTTTATCTGTAGACATTTCAACATAAGATTAACTTTCCCAGCTCGAAAAGGCAAATGACTAAGACTTCTGGCAAACAATACGGGCTGTTATTGTGGCTTAATCCTGCTTTGCTTACTCCAGGATCAGAGAAGTCCTGCTTTCTGGAGTCAGAGCTGCAGTATTGTTGTTATTTTCAGTAATTTGCTAAAACCCTCACAATTTTTGCTCTGGTTGCTCTAGCAGGGCTATGAGAAGGAAAGGTCAAGCCAAAGTTTCAGGCAGAACTCAGTAGTAGATGTAGCTGCCTCTTTATTTTATCTCAGTTTGAGTCTCCTTGGAATTAGATGAGCAGCAGATTCTGCAGTTTTCTTCCAACACAATCCAGGAAGATGCCTGTAAGCAATTTCTGCATTATAGTTCCTATTTATATCTGTAATTAAATAAATAAGTATCATAGTTATATTTCCAATTTCATAATTGCCTCTTTGAAATAATAGTCCTGTTCCAGGTGTTTTCTAAAATAAAACAGCTAGGGAGATTAATTTCAATTAGAAAGGAAAAAAATATAAACTGAAGTGGAGTTTTGTTTTTAAAAAAAAAATCCTAAAAATGCAATTGCAAAAAAAACTCCTAACCAAAAGAAATGTGCTTTTCTTGGAGGGTACTTCATTTAGGTAATTAAATCTGTACAGTGTGAGTGAACCATTGGCAACAGTGCCCTTTATCAAATGACATTTGGAGCACATTAATCTGCTGAATTCTGAGGCTTCACAGCAGCTTAAAACACATCTGGAGGCAAAAAACACAGTGAATTCTTAATAGTCTTTTGGTATGAATAGAAGACTGAATAGACTTTTGGTATGTAGAACAGATGCTCTAGGCTTTCTCACTGGGAAGATTTAGTAATGTTGAGAAACCTAAGCTGTATACATGTAAATTCATAAGCAATCACAAGTTTATGGTGTGTGCATGTTGGTGTTCAGAAGAAAGATAAGTATTTCATCCAACAAAAAAAGAGAGAACCCATGAAGGGAACAGTCTTATCTCAACCACTGCTTTCTTTTCTCTCTCTCTAATATTTCTTCCAGCACCTTTTGTACTGTCTGTGACTATTGCAAATCCTATTTTCTTCCTGAGACAGAGTTGCAGGGAGAAACTGTTTGATGTTGGTTTGTGGAAAGGAGCTCTCAGAGAGCTGCCAAGCCTGGCAGGTTTTGGAAGAAGGTCATGCTAGTTAAAGCTCAAAGTCTGAAGTTGAATTCTGCAGCAGAGCCAGTTCTCTTCTTCAGCTTTAGGCAACCTCCTAAAATGATCTCTGGAACAGAGCTCATGAAAACAAATATGTCCTGAAAGGAAATTACTGAGGCCACAACTGTCTTCTGGAGTTTCTTAAAGTGTGTCTGTTGCTATAATTCTTGTAAGGTTGCTGCTGCTGTCAGAAATTACATCAACAGGATGTGGTAGCACCGACCATCATGCAGAATCCATTGATCTATTTAAGTTTTTGAAGTATTAATGGTGTTTCTTTTCCTCCAAGTTTTAATTCATTCACAGAGCCTTACTGGGATATGGAGAGTCCTGGATGAACCTTTAGTAACTGTTTTATAATAGATGAAGTGCTCAAAATTTGCACCTTTGAAGTTGTGTGTAACTGTTGAAACTGGCCTGGCCAGCTCTTAAGAAAGCCTTCTGTTGCTGGATCATTAAAGCCTGTCCTGTTCTTAACCAGTGCTATAGGAGAGGTTGAAAATGAATAGAAGAGTTCACTTTACCTCTTCAGAGGCAAAATGCAGTCTTGGGGATACTAAGTGTCTGAAAGTATGTACTTATAGGCTTGGAGAGAGCTTACCAGGTCTGCATGTTATGCTAGCCACAAGTAAATTCAATTTTGGGGTTGGATTTGGTATATTGTCACCTCATCCCACCACCCAAACCACCTGAACTAAATGACTGTGTTCAATTGAAAAAGTTCATTTGAATTAAGTATCAGCCCTTTCACTACTGAAATGGGACTGCAAACTTGGCAAGGAGGTCCTGAGTGAGCATTGGGAAGGGATGGAATGAAAAATGACCAGAATTTATTCCCAGAAAGGGCATGTTTCAAACGGTGAATGGGATTACAGATTGGAAGAACAGAAACTAGGCACTTAGGATCTCTTTGAAATTACTGCTTCAAATGGCATTTGCCTTCTAGGGAAAATACTCTTTGAACTTTGCAAAACATATGTGAATTTGCCTCTGATGTATTTTTAAAATTTGTTCTCTTTCTTTGTGTTAATAACTAAGCCTATTGCTGCTTAAGGACTTGATCCCATACAGCCTGTCTTTTTCTCTGTCCTTGATCCTGCAGTGAAGTCACAATACTGCATTTTTGGTGATATTATGATGATTTCCATGGCAACAGACTGATGTCCAAAGTATGGGATCATGACTTTAGTGTGGGATGAAGCAAGAGAATATAAAATCCTTGTTAAAAGGATTTAATAAGAGGAATTTGTCAATAAGAGGAAAAGGAGCTAATAAAAAAATCTGTTAATTTTATTATGCATTTCTTTTTCTAACTGAACATAAATGCAAATGAAAGTACTTTTTTTAAGGATCTGTTTGGTTTTTACTTGTTTCTGTTGATCAGTATGTTAGATTGAAAGGAAACATGAACTAAAGAACTACAGCAGCTATATATAAAAGAACTTACCGAAAATCCTGCTGGCAATTTTTTTTCTTGAAACAGAGAAGAGCTTTCTAATCTCAATAGCAATGGCCATTAGAAGCTGCTTGGCAGACTCACCCTCAGTCATGCAGTGAGTGGTTCACACGGGGCGATTGTCACCCCTGTCAACTTCCTCCAACATCTTTTTCTAAACAGTTGTCACCTCTGCAAGCAAATACTGGGTTATCTATACTTCTGTAAAGCACATGTGGAAGGGCCAGCAGGTGATGGTAAGGGAAGGATGGCTGAATTTGGAACATGAGTGCTAATCTATCCCATGCCTTTGGTTTCTGTGGAGCCATTATGACTCAACCTGTATTACTCTGAACATTCCTTCTGACCTTTGCCAGCAGGCTAAGATGCCAAATTCTCTATTGTCATCCCAGGGGCCTGCTTTTCCTCTGGCTTACACTGAGACATGTCAGAAGAGCTCCCCCTGAGGCCAATATGTTAGTGTAAATGAGAAGAGAATCAAGCAGTGGGTGAAGATAGTTGTGGGCTTCAAGATCTGTTCTCCCTTTGGTGCATGCTGTGATTTATGCACAGAACTCCTATTAGCAACAGTGAGAAGAGAGATACTTACATTGCTAAACAGGATTTTTATTTTCTCAGCTGCCTGAAGCTACTCAGTATAAGCCTGTTGTGAAAGTGATTGGAGATTTAGGGGAAGGAATGTCAAAGAGAAATAAGAAAAACAAAACTAATCCTGAACTAAGAACTGTAATAATTGTGGGGCTTTTGCTGTTGTGTTTTTTTTTTTTCTTCTTGAAACATGTAGGGGTTTTTAGCAACTAAATAATTGTTCTAAATAGTCCTGATTTTTTTTTTTTTTAGTGACTCTGTGGGTGGGGATTTGTGCAGTCACTGATGAGTGTGGAAGTAAAAGGACAAGAAAAGTTGAAAGTTCAGAAGCTGGGCTCACTTTTCTGCTCATTTCCTTCATTGCAATTTGCCTTATAGCAGCAGACCTCTGTAGAAACACAGCTGCTGCTTTTATTGTTTTGCAAACCAGATTTTGCTTTTTCCCCCCCTTTTAATAGAAATCTGATTGCCAGCTTCAGAACTGTTACAATTAAAGGAGGTTTTTCCTCTCTTCTGCCTTCTCTGCAACATATTCTGATTTTCTAGCCTCATTAGCAAAGGACTTATTCTCTTCCCTTGAGGTGTATGCATAAGGGCAAGCTACTCCTTGCCATTATAGGGTAGAATCCACCAGTTCTGCTATTATCAGGGTCTGGGTATTGTAGCAAACTGGCAAGAGTTAATCTTTATTAAGCAAAAGCATACAGGACCCACAGAGACTCTGTAGTTGCACTGTATTCTCATGCTTACCATTTGCTTTATTGATTTGCCTGTCTAAATGAGTACTTCTAAACTCTGTGGGTGTTTTCCAATTAGATAAAAAGCAATTCATGTCACCCTGCTGCAGCTCTAACAGCCATAACCGAGAGCGTGCACAGAGGACTTGTGAGCAGAACGGCCTGGTTTAATCAAGGCGGCCCCCTTCAGCGCTGCCTTGTCTGCAGGACATCACTCTTTGCACGCAGCGCTTCCCTTGTCGGAGCTTTGGGGAGCGGGCCACAGCCACGCTTACTGCCGAGGCTGCGCTTTGTGGGGCAGGTCTATGGTTGGTGGAGAAGATGCATGAGCTTCCCTCTCTCAGGTGGTTTTGAGAGAGCGCTCAGGACATCGCCCGTTCCAAAGGTGAGGAAAAACAGCTCAGAGGATTGTGACTGCTGCTCATGCAGTCACATATGGTGCTGTTCCTGTGAGAGGTGAATCTGATAAACCTCCTAATAGCCAGAACCGAGAAGATGTTTGCTGGAGAATCACAGGCTCTGTCTTTTGTGGGATAATCATGTTTTATTGCACGTCCAGAGAGGTCTCACATTCCCCTTCCTGAGACAATGCGTAGCTGATGGACAATCTCTGAGCATGGCTGAGGAATGCACGAAGGGAAGTGAGGGTTTCACTCTGAAATGCTGTTCAGCTTAACACTCTGCTTCCTATCCTGGTTTTGACTATTTGCATTTCTCCTTGCTGCTTCCCTTCACACTCTGCCTTACGCTCTCTCAGCAAACCACCCAGCTGAAAGAATTTGGGCAGATGCTTCCCTTCACACATTGAAAAGGGTTCCTGTGCTTCTTGCTTTGCTATCCAGCACCATGTCCCCACACACTCTGATTTCTCTAGTGACACATCCCATGGGATCTCCATGGAAGCCTTACAGTTCTGAGCCTGTTTGTCACCTTTATGTAGAACCACTGCAGACAATCTCTAATGCTTGAAGTGAGCAAACAGCATCAGCTAGAGCTTTGTGAGGGATGGGGAAGGCATTCCTGGCCTCATGTAGTTGTTAGCAAGAGAGAGAAAGAAATGTGGCTGAGTACACAGAATTTACTTTGTAATACTTTCTAGTGGTAGATGTCTTAGAAGATGTCATGGCTACATACAAGCTCAAAATCACTAAATGGCTCTGAGGTAAGGGGAATGGGTTTCTGTTTGTGTACTCAATCACTGCCTCATGTATAAGGTTTATTCATAGTGCTCTGGAGCACCAGCAGAACTTTCAGCTTAAGCTGTAGAGTGCAGAAGTGGCAAAACACAAACTTGGGTGAAATCTGTTGACACACTGTGAGGAACTGAAATTTCTTTACATGCATAAGATCTCATCCAGAAACATTTCAGTATCAGATATTTTATCTGAAGGAAACATCTAAGTGCTCCTTAAGCAGCAATGCTGCTATAGACCCCAAATTGGGATTGGGTTTTGTGGAGCATCAAGGAATCCTATTCAGTTGCAATTCCTGAATTGTAGCCAAAATTGTGATGAGTAGTGTTTTATATACCATTAGTATATTTTACTGTTACCAAAGTTAATGGTGTGTTATTTTATTTTTCAGTAAGAGGAGAGAAAAGCGCATCCTGTTAACTTCCAATACAAAGGATAAGGTAGTTGTTGCTCTTTGTTGTTGTTTTTGTGGAGGTTTTTTTGTTTGTTTTTGAGAAAGGGCAAGAGAATGAATGGCATTTGATTATGGTTCTCCATGACTTTAGGTAAGGATCTCGTATTAATGCCTGTGTGTTGCCTGTACAGAGCAGCCAGAGGAAGTATGCTGTGATTCTAGAAATTCTGGGGGTGATTTTGAGCAGGGTTTTTATTTTTATTTGTGGGCTTGAAGCAAAATAGATGGTTCTTCTTGATTCAGAAACTACTAGGTTTTTTTGCTGTGACAGCATCAAGTGTCAAGGGATGATCTGAAGGGAGCTGGAAGTAGGCTGCCTGTAAGAGATGACTGGGACTCTCTGAGGTTTGGAGCTCTGATACCTTCTGGCTTGGGGCAATGCGCACAGAGCCAAGAGACTTGCCAGTGTGTTATATAGCTCACCAAAACTGATTGCTGGACTCCACTGTATTCGTGAGAGGCAGCTTCATCACTTTCACAGTGTAAAGAAATGAGTCTCTGCTAAAGATAATACATTTTGTTCAGTGTGTGCAGAAAGTGCTCTCAGCAGTCGTTCTCCTCCCACTGACACCGGTGTCAGCCAGGCTGAACGCTACATCAGCTCCTCAACCTGACCCCCTGCAGTCCCTTTTCAAAGTTCATTAACTGGCTACTTTTAAAAGTCTAATTACTTCTGCCCTTAATTTCAAGACTACTTGAATCCTTCCAACCTGTACAACACCCTTTAGGTGGGAAGTTTGCAGGCCATAGCATTCATTACTTAGAAGCAATGCATTTTTTGGAGAGAATGATGTTGAGATCTGGATGGTAAACCTTGTCAGGAGCATAAAAGTACAATCCCATTGAGAAAATAGACAATGATTTGTAATTCATTTCCCCACTGCTGTATCAGCCCCCTGGCTAACCTGCACTTTGCATATCCAGCGTGCTAATGCCACCTGGTTGCTGTGACAGAATGGGAGATGGCTCAGCTCCACTTGCCCCCCTTCTGGGATGTCACTGGCTACATTAATTCATGTCTGTCTTCCAGCCTGCTCATTTTTCCATTAAACTTGTAGGAACTAAAAATTATATTGGAGGCTTATGTCCTTGTCTTTTAAATTTGGATGAAATTAGATATTGAGCTCTGAAGATGAGGGAGGACCTGCTAATTTACACACTTACTGGACATGACTGCATGAGTCTATAAGCATCCTATTACTAGAGTGTTATGCTAAAAACACATGCTAAACTGCCTGGAAATTTTACAGGATCATTCTACTTACCTTAAACATTGTCATACAAAATAACATTTGTCTATAAAAATAATTATAAAAACATTCCAGTAAGGAAAGATAAAGAGCCCCCCCCCAAACAATCATGGTAAATATAATTTTTCATCTCTCATTGGACCATAAGCAAAGAAGCAGAGACTAAACACTAAAAGGTAAAATGAGTAACATGTTACTTATTTCTCATACTGAGAGACTGAGCAAAATGTGAAAAAGGATATACTAAGAGTAAAAGAGATGAGTTGAAAATACTTCAATAGCAGTTTGCATTTATTTACTTTCAAAAATTAATGCAGTTAATTCTTTTTTCTTCCAAATGAGCATTTGAATGCCTCCAGCACACTTTACAAGTATGCTGAAGGACTTTATTAATTTTAGAATTCTTTAACCTTGCTTTATATCATCTGAGAGATGTAGGTTTACTCAGGAATGTGAAATCACTGAACAAGAGCTGCATCACAGGGCAAGATGAATAAAATTAAGGTTGCCATGGGTATTTAGCTTTTTAATTTTTTTCACTTTAAAGTCTAAACATAAAAATCCCAGTAATTTTTGACTTTTGTAGTTTAGCACTGATTACACACATAAATTAACAATTTACTTGTGGCTGCAAGTGGAGCTGTTACTGCCTAATGTATAATTCCCTGTACGCTGACAAGCTTTGTTTTTTCCCTGGTTCTGTAAGTTTTTAATTGCTTAGCATTTTGCAGTATGACATAAAGAGCAGGTGTTCAGAAATCATGAGAAATTAAAAAAAAATAGCAAGAAACAGGTTATTTTTTTGACTAAGAAATTTCCTCTGGCATTTGGAAGAATCGAAGAAAGATAAATGAAGGCCAGGGTTTTTATTGATACTAGTACAGGCCATTAAAAAATAAAATGAGGAGAAGAAGTAGACTGTGAATAAAGACATGTAAATGACATGGATTTAAGGAATATCAAATTGCAGAGCATTTCCTCTCCTTTATGCAATCTCATGAATACAATCTGTTGCTATGAGATGAAGCGATTCTAGACTGAAAGTTTCATAAAGTTTTTTGATATTCCCACAGCACCTGTAGAGGTGTGCAGATGATGTGGTAGTTGCTGCACTGAAGTATTGAAAGCTGAAATCATCCCAAGAGGCCTGAACTGGCCTCTTGTATTGCTTGCTGCAGGGATGACATGCTTGAAGGCTGGAGCTTTGAAGTCTGTTTTTTTGTATCCCTTCAAGCTTATAATATTGGGGTGATGGTCTCATCTCCTGTTGGCTAGGCACGAGGGGAGACCCAGCACATGCAGATCCTCTGGCTGCAAAGCTTTTTACTGAATAGTTCCTCTACAGCCTCTATAGACAGAGCCAGGCAATTACTGAAGCAGTTGCTTTGGTCCTTAGGAACAGCAGAGTTGTTAGAGGAGTCTTTCCCAGTTTTGGAGAGAGTTTTGCAGCCTGGTTTGGGTTATGCCTTGCCAGACTTTGTTAGCCAGTCCCAAGGAAGCAAAGTGGTTCAGAAGTACCCAGGACATCTGCAGAAGCCCCAATCGCTGCTGTACAGGTCACAGTCCTGGTCTTGCTCAAGATTCCTCTTGATTAGGTTAATGGGAGTTCTGGAAGGCAGGGTATGCCCATTGGCATCCCTACTCCCCATGGCAGTGCTAGTTTGTTCCCTAGATTTTGGAGATTTAAAGAACCTAAAAGATCATCTTGTCCATCTGCTTGGGTGGCAGGGGATTGTTCCTCACAGTGTATTTTCAAGTTTTGAAATATTTGAAGTATTTTGTCTCACTTAATTGATCCAAGTGGTGGGGCTTTTGTTACTTGTCTTGGGAGACATGTTTCAAAATATAATAGACTTGCTTGTTGAAAAATATTTCCTGATATGCTGGTTTAATTACTACTGCCACTTTGCAATTACCAGTGCTAATTACTGTTGCCATGTTAATTTTTAAAACAATGCAGTGAATTCTGAGGTAAGCTGCATTTTAGGATTCTGACAAATTTAACTGGATGAATACTCATCCAGTGGGAAGTTCTCCAGTAAAATGTAGCATTCCATTATAAATCAAAGCAAACCATTGAGATGTAAAAATTTCTTCTGAAATGAGAAGTTCTGGGGGAAAAAAAAACCCCAAACACTTCAAAATGAAATGTTTAAAGTTTGACATTACTTTAAAGAATTGAATCTAACTTTGAAAAACATTTTGCATCTTAGTTACCTGTCTTTCCATGCTAACCACTTTTCTTTTTCCCAGTGACTGATATTTTGGAGTAACGGAAAAATCTTTCCTGGCTAACGTGTCCCTCGATTCAGATGTGTGATGACGTTTTATCCTTTGGAACACAGAGTTGTTTTCTCGCTATCTCTGGGGCACCTGGGGAACTAGAATCCCAGGACTCCCTCTGAGATAGTCCCCTGACAGAATATGTTTTCATACAAGCCTACACAACTGACTCTGACTTTAGAGCAGCCCCTCTGCTGTTCAGCCAAAAAATCCAGGGAACCTAAGTAATCCTCACTGCTGTTGTGCTGGAGGTCAAGAAGAAATTTGCCCAGAATTATCTGCAAGTGCCACAGTTCCATGAACAGCTCACTTTTTTTTAGCTAGTAACTTCGCATGGAAAACTATTTTGTTGGAAAAAAATTCTGAGCAGATGTTGTGAGAGTTTCTGTGCAAGTGAGCAGAGAAATGATGGTTATGTTGGAGCACTGCTGGCAGGACTAAATAGCTTCTGGTTACTGGAGATACACTGATATGCTATTCTGCCTCCTCTCATCTTGTGAGATGTTCTGCGGGATATCTTTTTAATGGTAATGGCCACACGTTATAAGTTGTGCCTTGAAATGAAATGGATTTTATAAACTCTTTACCTGCATTATAAATGCAGCACTTATGATATGAGTTGATGAGAATTATTCTTGATAGAGTTTAACTGTTATTTCAGCTTCAGTGCGTTTTAATCATGCTTCCTCTGTCAAACAGCAAATATTTCCATTCTTCACTCAGGTAGCTTTTTCTTTTTTTCAGTGGCTCTGGGAAACAAAACAGAGCAATAGAATTATTTCCATTTGTCAGTATGCTTTTGTGTTTCTGCTCCTCACCAAAAGCATGACATTTAAAAATCCATGTTGTTTTGGGGAAATACTACTCTTACCCCAGCTGGCTGATATCCTGCAAAGCCTGTAAAACTGAAGTCCACAGGAGTGTTTAAGGCTGGAAGAACATGTAATAGTGGGAAGAGAATCTGATTGTATAGGATTGTAGATTTTAAGTCCTGTTGCAGAAAGGGTTTGCAGTTTATAGCCAAATCAAAATAATAGTGGGTAATTTTAAGCAGAGGAGCCAGAAATTTCAGTAGAATCAGCAATGCTCAGGTTTGGGTCTGCATACAGTAACTACATTTCTCTTCCTGATTATCTCCCTGATGTTTTAGTCTGGGGCAAGTTTTCACTGTCTCCAGCTTTTTTCTCTTTTCTTTCTCTCTCTTTTTTCCTACTATATACTGTTACATAATTTGGTTTTCAGAAAACATGCAGCGAGATAAACCTGCTTTATGTTAATTCTAAATATGGGAGAAACAAAAAACCAAATGCATCTTCCCCACAAAACCAAACAAACAACAAAAAAAGAACTCTACCAAAACAACCCCTTGAACAACTCCCCACCAATTTGCATTACCATAATCATCCTCTTAGTCTTTGCAAACATTCTCACTCTCAGGAAAAGAAAAGAGAAAAAAGAGAAAGAAAGCAGGTTGAGTGTTTGTGGGTAAGAATCAGGGGGAAGGCTGAAGGATATCCTGGGTTAGGGTTAGGTAACAGTGAGAGGCTGTTACAGACAGCCCATCCAGGATGAAGAGGCAGAGGAAATATTCTATAAGCAGCTGGGAGAAATCTCACAGTCATTGGTACTTGTTCCAAGTGTCTGCTGGAAATATAACAAAACAGAGAGGAAACCGTCTAGGAAGTTCCTGGCACAGCTGGTGAGGGAGGAGATAGGGAAGGTGCCTCACTGGACCTGTGTGTGAGCAGAGAAGGACTAGTGGGGGATGTGATTATAGCAGAAGGCCATATTGGGCACAGTGGTCATGAAATGACAGAATTTTTAATTCTTGGGAAGTAAGGAGGGGGATAAGCAGAACTGCAAACTTTGACTTCCAGAGGGCAGACTTCAGCCTGCTTAGAAAACTGGTTGACAAAGTCCCTTGGGACAGAAGGGCAAAGGAGTCCAGGTAGGAAATTTTAAAGTGGCAGGAGCAGGGAGCACCTGTGTGCCAAAAGACAAGCCAGTGGGGAACAAGACCATTCTGGTTGAACAGAGAGCTTTGTCTGGAATTTGGGGAAAAAAAATAGAAGAGAGTTTATGACCTCTGGAAGAAGGGGCAGGCCATTCAGGAGAACTATGAGGATATTGTGAAATTATACAGGGAGAAAATCAGAGGGACCAAAGCCAAATTAAAACTTAATCTGGCTGCTGACGTAGAAGACAATAAGAAATGTTTCTATAATTAGATTAGCAACAAAAGAAGCGCTAGGGAGAATCATCATTCCTTATTGGATGTAAGGGACACATAGTGGCAAAGGCTTAGGAAAAGGCTGAGGTACTTAATGCCTTCTTTGCCACAGTCTTTAATATCCAGACCAATTGTTTTCTGGACATCCAGTCCCCAGAGTTAGCAGACAGGGACAGGGAACACAATGAAGTCCCCATAATCCAAAGGGAAATGATCAGTAACCTGCTACAGGCCCTAGGCACACACAAGTCTGTGGGGCAGGTGTTGAGGGAATTGTCAGAAGTGCTTACTAAGACACTTTCCTGTATTTATCAGCAGTCCTGGCTAACCAGGGAGATCACAATTGAATGGAAGTTACCAGATGTGATGCCTACCTACAAGAAGGGCTGGAGGGAGAACTCGGGGATCTACCGACTTGTCAGCCCAGTCTCAGTTCTGGGGAAAAATTATGGAGTAGATCATCTTGAGTGGCATCACAAGGCATGTGCTGAGCAACCAGAGGCTCAGGGCCAGACAGAAAATGGGCTTATAAAAGCTAAGTCCTCCTTGACCAAAAAATCCAGCTGAGAGTCTGTCACAAGTGATGTTTACTAGTGCTCAGTTCTGGGGCCAGTTCTGTTTAATATCCTTATCCACGATCTGGACAAGAGGATCAGCTGTACCCTCAGTGAGTTCACAGGCAAGATCAAGTGGGGCAGGAGTGCTGATGTGCTGGAGGGCAGGAAGGCTCTATGGAGGAATCTGGACGGGCTGGATCAACAGGACAAGGCCCGTTGTATAAGGATCAGCATGGCCAAGTGCCAGGTTCTGCACAGGGGTCACAACAATCCAGTGCAGTGCTACAGGCTAGGGGCAAGAGTGGCTGGAAAGCTGCCATGTGGAAAAGAACCTGGTGTTGCTGGTTGACAGCTGTCTGAACATGAGCCAGCATGTGACAAAGTGGCCAAAAAGGCCAATGGCATCCTGACCTGTCTCAGCAGTAGTGTGGCCAGCAGGACCAGGGCAGTGATTGTCTCCCTGTACTCAGCACTGGTGAGGCCACACCTCATATCCCGTGCTCAGTTTTGGACCCCTCTCTACAAGAGAGACATTGAGGTGCTGGAGCATGTCCAGAGAAGGTCAATGGAGCTGGTGAAGGGTCTGGAGCACAAGGCTGATGATGAGGTGCTGGGTCTCCCCCTGGAGAAAAGGGGGCTCAGGGGAGATCTCATTGCTCTGTACAACTCCCTGAAAGGAGACTGTTGCTAGGTGGGGGTTGATCCGTCTTCCCATGTAACAAGCAATAGGACAAAAGGAAATGACCTCATGTTGCAGCAGGGGAAGTTTAGTTTGGATATGAGGAAAAATATCTTCATATAATGGGTTCCCAAGTATTGGAACAGGTTGCCCAGGGAAGTGGTTGAGTCATGATCCCTGGAGGTATTTAAAAGACATGTGGATGTTGCACTGCAGGACATGGTTTAGTGGCAGCCTTGGCAATGTGTGATTTATAGTTTGACTTGATGATCTAAAATGTCTTCTCCAACCTAAATTATTCCATGATCTTACTGTAATTATACTGTTTCCTTCGGGTGTCTCTTGTCTTCTATGAATAACTAACCATGGACTATCTTGAACTCTTCTGAATTTTAGGTGAAGTTATATTATTTTTGATACCAAATGGAGATTGCTTCCATTGAAGAGGCTTTGTATTTGTTGGCATATGTACATTAAACAAATAACTAAATCAAAATAGGCCTTGCTATGTAAAAATTCTTTAGAGGATTATTTCATAGAATTGAAATTTACAAATCTCTAATAATGACAGGCTTGAAACATCAATTTAAAGAAATTTCTTCATGCAGTTTTACTATTAGTCTGGAAGATACTTTATGTATATATTCTTTGGTGCATGGGCTCCCTCTGGAGCTTTATCTTATTAAAAAAAAAAAACCCAAACCTTAAAGCACTTTTAAAGGTTTTAATCAAAACCATCAAGCAAACAAAAAGCATAAAGGCAATTTTTCTGTTGCTGCAGCATTCAGTATGAATCTTTTCTTCATGTATGTTTGATATGCCTGGAGTTTCACCATATTATGCCAGCTTGGGAAAGCAGCCATTTGAATGAATGTCTGGTTGGACACTAAAAGAGCCTTGTATGAAAACTGTGCCACACAGCGCACAAATAATTAATTACAGTGTTCTGAAGATGCAAAGTGCCATATAAATCCCAGGCATTCATCACACCATTGAGAGTCTGATGGCTAATAACAGATTTGATTTTGCTTGCAATGACTCATCAACAAAGAAAATTTTGTTACTCTGAATATTTTCACTGTTTTCCATATGTCTTTTAATAAAATGTGAGCAGACACAGAGGGGAAACAATTTATTAAAATCTGACACTGGAAGTATTGGTGCAGATACTTTCCATGTTTTTCTCTGAGAAATTAAAGGTAAACTTGGACAGAAATGCATGTCTCGAATGTATGTAATGATTCTGATATGTTTATCAGCTTTTCTTTATTAAGAACAAAGTAAGCAATAAGATCTGTATTGGTTTTATGAGAGGGGAAGGCAGTAAAAGTCGTATTTCCTTGAAATGTATTATTACTATTTGAAGAGCTTACAAATAATGCTATTCTATAGTGTTATAGAAACAGTTTTAGTTCTCTTTATTTTCATAAAATGGGAAGTTACATTTCAAGTACATTTCCTTTTTGGGATTCTGATTGATATCAGTAGACAAATGTAGATTATGTACTTGAATTTTTACCTCTGTTCTGTATAGTGTGCTGTCTTGATATGAGCCAAACTGTTGTTTTGTCCATCTCTCAATGTACTCTATGGGCAAGGCAATTCAGAGATTTTGTCACACTTCTGACCACAACTGTTCTCATTAAAGAGACTTCTAATGTCTTATTGGACCTGGAGGGATTTCTATTTCAAGGAGGCTTGACGGGACTTTGGTTCTTTTTTGTTTTTCTTTTTTTTTTTTTTTTTTTTTTTTTTTTAAGGTATTTCAGTGTTTTCTTGATTTTACTTTATTTTTTTAATCTCCCCATAACATGAGAAGCACCTTGTACCATTAGTTTATAGACAGTGATGCAATGGAGGTATTTCTTTGTGTAATGAGTTTGTGACTCTCTCAGTAAAGACATTCTGTGGTGAATGATTCTTTTCCTGTGGAGCTCAGGGAAGTCAAGATGTTCAGCTCTGAACACAAAGATTACCCTTTTTCCTGAAGAAAACCGAAGAAAACCCTAAACCAGACAAAATTCTTTTTCAGAACCGGAAGATCTTTTGTCCTCTGTGAGTGGCCCACAGAGTCACTGTTCTGTCCATGAGGTATGCTGTTCAGGTCCCCTTCACATCTTATTATATGGTCCATTTTTCTCTTGAAGCCTGTCTGACTTTACTGAGGCTAGAATGTCATCGATGCTCACACAGATCAGTTTCTTTGTAGCAGTAGCTGCCGGCTCCAAGTGTGTACTCTGTTACACTAATGTTCATCTTCCTTGTTTGTGCAATTTTATTTTTGCAGATACCCTTTCCATGTTAGGAAAAGCTAATAATGGTTATGATAATATTGCTGTTTATTTTAATTTATTAGCTGATGCAAGGCTAACAACATATGAATTAAAAAAAAAAAATAAAACTATTATTCTTGAGACTATTATAGGGTGCATGACTTCTTCAGTTAATAGCTCACATTTTAAAAATTCAATTTGCCAGTTAAACATGCTGTTTTAATTTTTAAGATATAGTGTTTTTTGAAAATTTTAATTTCTTGGCATTGCCTCATAATTAAGCTCACTTGTGCACACTGTGTTACTTAAAGAGCGCTACTGAGCAGGACATTGCACAAATTGTTTCAAATCACTGCCCTTTAAAGGAGACATATTGAACTTCTTGTGGTTAAAAAATACCAAACCAGAGCAACAAGTCAGGAAGAAGCAAGGCCCAATGAGGAAAATTGCCATGCTGAGTGTTGTGACTATGGTCCTACCTCATGAACTAAGTTTGTTGAGACTCATGAAAAGTGACTTATCAGGCTGAAACTCAGTTATAGTCACCTTTGGGGCATGGTGCACACAGAAATTTCTGTATCAGGTTTCCTTTCCTAGGTGCTGTCATTTTTCTCACTTGTTAGCAAATGGTGAAAGGTGCTTCAGCCTGGCCGTTGCCATGTGGTCAAGGTCCCACAAGGCTGAGGCTTTGGATGTAAGTGCAAGGCTTTTCCCAGGCAAACAGAGAGGTGCAGCAGAAGTTGGATTGGAGTAGAGGAGGTGCAAGGTGAAAAGGAGCAGGTACAAGATCAGCAATATTGGTAAATGAAACTCATGGACATCTAGACAGTTTCCGTAATTTGGAAAAGGTCTCATTTTACCTTGATGATAGACCCGACATTTTGCTGCTGCACATCCTGAGATTTTCCCATCTTTGCTTTGCAGAGTGAATCTCGGGTATGTGCACCTTGGCTCGCCGTGGTGCTGCTCTGCTAACGGGGGAGCCTTTCCTTTGTCTGCTGGATCTGCGGCTGATGCTGTTCAATGCTGGCAGCAGAGCTCGGTCGCTTGTGCGGGAATGAGAAATAATATTCTGTGATTGATCTGAAAGGCAAGGGAGGAGTAAATGTAATTGTGTGGGCTCAGCTGTTTACTATTTGCAGTGTGAGACTGCAATCAGGAGATTTTTTTGAAACACAGGCTTCTTTAGCAAACCTGGTGAATTGAGTGTATGATATCAGCTCAGGCTGTAATCCCTCTATTTTTTGTGTGTGTTTTGCTTAAATAAAGACAGTGCTTTCATTTGGCTCCCTAAAGCCCCCCTAAAAACTAACTGAAAGTTGTTCAATCGTGTTGCAGCTGCAACTATGCCTTTCTCTCTCTCTCAGAATTAACTTGTGACTTGATTGATTTTAAGATTATTTGATGAAGAGGTCAAAGTTTCAAAAATAATGAATTCCCATTAGTTTCATGACACTAGGTGACTGGTCAGAGTAGATGAGGGCCCCTTGCATGCCCCATGATGGGAAAAGTTTTGTAAAATCTATAGAGAGTACAGAAATGTGGAAAGCATTGGGACAAAATTTCCATGAAACAAGGCTTCCTAGATTTGCCTGCCAATGGCAATGTTTGCTTTTCATTTTAAATGCACCAAGTTTGTGATGGCAGAATGGGGGTTATTCTGATCACTTGTTTTATGTGAGGAAATTTTCCATACAAATGATGCATGAACAGATTTATAGTCCCATTTGAGGTAAGTCTGAGGCTCTTGAAAGCTCTTTTCAGCCAGAAAGCTTGGTGATTCATAGTAGTTTGACAGCACACCAAACTTTCTGATTTATGAGAACATAAAATGTTAAAACATTCCTGTTCTTGTTATAATTGGCCAGCCTGGGTCTCCTGTGAGGAAGGTCTACTGCACATTGCAATAAAATAAAATTTCAAAGTTATTTGAGGATGGAGAAGATTTTTTTTCTTTTTAATTAACCATAACATTGTTTTTACACTTAAAGATTACTCATTTCCTTTTTTTGCCTTCTACAGTTAATGTTCAGAGGAGGTCTTAGGAATCTGCAGTTTTTATTCCTTAGTTTATATTCCAGAGAGATGCACCTCACCAAAACTTTCTAAGAAAACACCAGAGAAATCAGACTTTTTGAAGGTCTTATAGTCACTTCACTGAAGTATGTTTAATATCTTCATTGCTGCGTGGATGCAAGCCTGCAAAAATTCCCACTGGTCCAAGTTTGTTCTGGGCAATATAAATGGCTGCTTTTGATAGATGGGACCTGTCTTTGCAGAGACCAAGAGGCCAAGTATTTTAGATCTCAGTGTGATTATAGTTTTGTCTTTTATTCCTATGTATATATGTCTAGTCCAAAGTCCAGTGAATGAGATAAATCTTCCTTCATGCAGCACTGGAGGGAACTTATAGCTAGAACTACCTGAAAGATTTTCGTACTTTGCTTTTGTCAAAACTGAAACAGCTTTGTGGTTTTTTTGAGGAGCAGGGAGAGGCTCTGTTCCCTCTGGCTGTGAGGAATAAGTCTAGAGAGACGGTGAGCAACCAGCCCCAGCTCCTGACCATGCAGAACAGCCCTGAATCTCTTGCCACAAGTGACAAAAGTATACAGGATTCCTCCTGTATTCTTTTTTTTTTAATGTCAATGAGTACTTGAAGGATTGCTTTCTTTATTAATATACAGAGAGATATTAAATTAAGCCACTGTTTTCGAAACAGTCCTAGTGATGTATGTGGGGTGCCTAGTCTGGCCATTCTCCTTTGGGCTTCTCCTACAGCACTGTGTGACTCTGTGATGTATGATGGTCATCCTGAGTGGTGAAATTGTCTCCTGTGTAGGGGGTCAGGTCCAAGCCCAGAGGAAAAAAACTTTTTGGAGAAATTCTGGTCTAAAAGTGAACAAGGAACTTAATTGGCATTTAGGAGTGAATATAAGTGGTGGTTTGTATCACAAAGCAGTCTTTGTACTTTCTCCTTTTCTGGTGTTATTCATATCTTTGCTTTGTAAAGAAATCCCCACTCAATCATTTTCAGGGCTGCATATCTTGGATTGTTTTCTTGTGTGGTTTTGAACCTACTTCTTTCCTCCTACACTCCAAATAATAATTTCTTGACTAATTTTCTTGTTAGTTAATATGCACAAAAGATTCTGTTTAAGCTGTTAAGTACCAATATATAATTTGTATTATGAACAAACACCTAGTTTTGTAGGTAAAATATGGAGTAGGTATGCATGTGCAATGTGTAAATATGTGTGTCTGTGTACATGCACATAAGTTGTATGTAAACAAATTCATATATGAATATGTGTACTATGTGTTCATGTGCACACATAAATATGTGTGGACGAGTAGGGAGGGTTTTCTGCTGCAAGTGTGATATGTCTGCTGCAATCTGTGTATCAATCTGAAATGATCCATTTATTGTGTGTTGAAAACAGAAGAGTTGTGAAACAGTGAATGTGTGTAATAAGAATACAACAGAATGACTTGAAAGATCAGGTAGTTTTAGAATCAACTGTCTCAAAGTTTTAAGAGAATGTAGGAAAAAAAAAACTCTTTACAGCTGCCTACTTTTGCAGTTGCTGTCCTGTGCAAACAGACTGCAGAACATTTTGGAAAAGAGGCATCAGTAGCAATGGCATGTTTTCAAGAAGCTGCTTGAAAGCTAAAATGCATTAAAATGTAATACCATGCATTGAAATATAGCATAATGCTGTTCTAACTGTATTAAAAAAGGGCGCACTTCAGTTAGGCTCACACTGAACCAAACACTGTCTCTGTTTGCCAAGGCACAGAAACAGCAACATAAACCAGCAACAGGATGGCTAAGGTAAGAGTTGGTCATCTGTTCCTGGGAACAGGACATCTGAGAAATTACTACTATGCCATCAGCCTTCAGTGAATCTGTGCTAGACACAGCGTATGGGACACAGGGTAAGATCTCTGCCTTTAACAGGGAAGAACTAAATGGAAATTTGACTAATCTGATATTTTTTAAATCAAGTTGGCTTGAGAAACATCATCCAAGGCTAAAGCACTGCTGAAAGGTCACAGCAAGTTACCCATAGTCAAAATGCTGAGGCTGTCTCAGACCCAGTATTACTGAACATTTTCATCAGTCACCAAGAAGACAGGGTAGAGAGCATACTTGATAAATACACAGATGACAGTAATCCACAAGGGACCTCCAGAGTATTTTAAGGGAAGATGTGAATTCTAAGTGACAGATTGAAGCTGCTGTCTGGAAAAAAAAAAAAAAAAAAAAAAAAAGAGGCTATGCAATAGCAATGAGGGAAGGCACTACAGGTAGATAGAAGAAATCAATCTTGCAAATCCAGAATGGTGAAGTTCTGTGGAAAATGGGTGAAATGGAACATGATATAAGCACAAAAATAAAAGAAAAAGAAAAGATCATTCTGGGATGCATAAACATGAAGCAATTTGTTGCTCAGATAATGCTAAACCACTTTCCTAGAGTGCTTTACCCAGTTTGGGTGCCACAGTTCAAGGAAGATTTGAACAAACTGTAGGGAGTTCATGGAAGAGCAAACAGATCAAATTTTCAGAGACATAAATGTACGAACAGGCAGCTTCTTAGCCTAGAGAAAAGGTGACAGGATCTGTTAACAGTTTTCAAATATTCAACATAATACATAGAATGTTGTGCAAAAGGTTCAGAAAAATAGTTGGAAGGAACCTGTCAAGTAATCAGGGACTTGTCAAGTAATCATGCAATGCATTTTTGTAGCCAGTATGTGACCAGCTGAAGCATGTACATTTAAAGTCACAAGTGTGAATGGAGAGCAGTTAGTTTCAGGCTTTAAAATTATTTCTTTAAATTTGGCTCACTTAAAGCTAGGAAATTGACTTGGCTTCCTGGGTATACTTCAGTCATCCTGATGAACATGTGCAATGATGTTTGGATAAAAAAAGAGAGAGCATTAACACAGTGATGTTTAATTGACCTAAATCCACCTATAATAATTCCTATTTTAATGAAGTACTGTAGCATTTAGATGAAGTAAACCTCTAACAGGATCCTGCAAATGTTTAATTGTGTGGCTGTTTCTTCTCTAGCTTGCACTGATGGGGATGAGGAAATGCTCTATTGAAATCCATGGTGCTAGGCAACTGTTAAACATATTTTGGCATACCAACATTAAGGCAGACTAATGTCTTATATTATTTGCTTTTCAGCAAATTGTTCATTACTATTATAAATGAACAGGCAGAACTCAAAGAAACACCTCCCAAAACAGCTAAGAAGAACACATGGACCTAGTGTCAAACTGCTGATAACAGGGCAGAACTTTCTTACACAAATCAGGAAAAGACAAATATGTGTAGCCTTTATCTTCAATCATCTTTTGCTACTCAAGTTTCTTATCAAAGGAGTCTTACACAGATTCTGGCTACATTTAATGTGAGTTTTATACAGCCTAATTCTTCTGTATCTTTAGGAAAAGCTGTTGCCACTCATGTGCCAATCTGCCTAACCCAGGTAAGCTAATGGCAATATCCTACACTGGTAGCAGTTAATTTATCTGGGAATAGAAGGCCTGCTCATCCATTCCGGCCTCTTTTTCTTTTTTTTTTTTTATTTTTTTCTTTTTTTTTTTTTTTTTCCTTTTTTAATAGGAATTTGGTAAACAGTTAAAAGGAGGGGAACAAACAATAAAGTCTATGGTTATTTCACATTTGTAGTTAGAAGTTCTTTTCTGGGCATGACCTGAATTCTTTGGTCTTGTCTAATCCTGTCTGTGGTGTATGGAGTTGGAGGGCATAACCCTAATTTAAAACTACTATCTATAATTTAATTTTATTTCTATTCTTTTATTCTTTGTGGGCTTCTCAGCTAAAGTTAAATGATCTGGAATTTACTTGAATAGTTCATGATTCTTTTCCACAGCAGAAAGTGAAATATTCCTTATCTTCCTGAGCAATAGTTTTCTTTAAACCTTTTCTGTATGCTTTCTGTGCACTTGCATTAAACTTTCCCTCCATCCTTTAAAACAAATTTGCAATCTCATCCAAGTGTGAATTCAGAAAAGCAGAGAACCATGTTTGGCTCTTTTCCTGAAAAGGGCAGATGGGGTTCTTGGCATCAGTTCATTCTTTATTTCTGAGTATTGGGTTGGGCACAGTTTTAAACAGTCTTTGCCTGTTTTTTTTTTTTTTTTTTTTTTTTTTTGGTTTTTTTTTTTTTTTTTTTGGTTTTGTTGTTTTTTTTTTTGTTTTTTTTTTTGTTTTGTTTTTTTTGTTTTGGTTTTTTTTGTGGTTTTTTTTTTGTTTTGGTTTTTTTGTTTGTTTGTTTGTTTTGTTTTTTTTATTTTGGGTTTTTTTTTTTTTTCTTCCCTCCAAGATTTGGTCAGCCTGAATTCTAGAGCAGCTGGAGCTTTTAGTGAAAAATAAATGTCAAGAAATCCCTTGGGTCCTAGATCAGCAACTTCTTTCTTCCAGTCTTTCATGTTGCAGAGTGACTGATTGTGCCTGACAGTCCTGTGCTTCATAAACCTTTCTTTCCAGTTGTTTCTGATAAATGTAGGGAAATATCTCCAGATATTGCTTTAGACTAAAAACCTGTCCTTGGTTTTCTTGCTGAAAGCTCACTAAGATCTTATTATTCAGAACTCAGAAATTCTTGAGAGGAATAACTTCTTTAAGCTGGACTGGAAATTTAGATAATATAGCAATATTTTCTTGAACCCACTATGTACAGCAGAAAAGAAGAGGAAAAACGTGGATGAAACAATGAAAATTATGTCAGGTATTAGTTAATGAGAATGAAGCATTCTGTAAGTTTGTACATATTTTCTATTAAAACAGAACAGCAGACCTGATTAGAATTTAGTCCATTAGAGTAGTGCTAAGAGTTACCTTAGATAGATCCCACTTTGTACTTGGAGAACCAGAAGAAATGAGTTTTCAAAATAAGAAATAATATTGGGATTTATTTTCTGGGATATAAATACCTTCAGCTTTCCAAAGGACTTTGTGTATCACCTGTAGATGTTAAAGATGGAAAAGCCTTATTTAATCAATAAACAAAGCTGTTACAGGTTTTTATTCTCTGAATTAGAGTTTCTAGCATTGTGCTCTCCTAGTTTTGAATTCTCTCAACAATAAGGCTACCTTATCTTTTTCTCAAGAGTCTACTCCACTGCCTGATAGGGATCACTGTCAGGAAGGATGTATGTGTATCAGCAGCAGCAGATAACAACTAAGACACTATAATCCTAAAAGAAGACTTTGACCACAAAAGAGAATAAGATTTGATCCCAGTCTAAGCGGTGGTGAGAAACTGGAGCAGAGTTTGTTGACCACAGAACCTGTGGATGTCCTATCCATGGCATTGCTCAAGCCTGGGTTGGACAGGGCTTTGCTGGTCTAGTGGAAGATGTCCCCACCCCATGTCAGGGAGGTTGGAAGTGGTTGATCTTTAAAGATTCCTCACAAACCAAATCATTCAATGAGTCTATTAAATATGTCAGATATTAAGTGTACTGATTCCAAGAGCTCTGGTGTAGCAGTGTAAGGACAGTCATTCTGTAGTGAGCTGGTGCTGACCCTTTAACACAGAGAAACTCATTCTGGGCTTTGGGCTGCTTGAGTTCACAGCAAGGTTCTTGTCAGAGGATAAAACTTTACGACATCACTGCTGGATTTATGTCACCTAAAATTAATTTTGCACAACACTTCTGAAAATTCATCATTACTTGTGAAATATTCTAATTAACCAGGGGACAGTGACTGATAGCTAATCAATGCTGGTGAAACTGGGCTTCTAAAACTTGTCACAGAAGTTACAGTTTCATACTGTGCATTCCAGTAATTCCCCTGGAGCACATTAAATATATCCTGTCTGTGTTTGTTATTGCCATATTTTGGGCATTTCCAGGCAATCGATACCTGCCATTTCGCATGGCTTGAATACGTCGTGGACACTTGGCTCTTTTAATTCTTCTTTATCGCTGAGTCCCTTCATCCAATTTGTTTTGCTTGCTTTTGTACTCTGACTGTTTTACTGACAAACTGCAAATGGTGCCATCTACTAGCCAGGACTGAAGGTAGTTCAGCACATGGAGTCACTCTGGAGCTGCAGAAGCAGGGATTTTTACCTTCCCAATTGCTAAGCAGCAGCTGTAGTAAGGCTGAAATGTGTGTATTAATTTTTCTGTAAGAGTGCTCAGTTATGTGAATCTTTCGGCTCATCAATAAAGTCAGTGCAGTGCTTGCAAAATACCAAGGAAGCAGGTTATGTTGTTAGGGATGTTTTAATACTTCTTTAACCCAATCACTAAACTAGTAATGAAGTTTCTCCTCTGTAGTACCTTCCCAGTATATTTTTTATATGCTTGTAATCTTTGTAGATGTCTGCAGAATTAAAATTTCTGGTGACAGAGCAGTTGCCGAGGTGACCTATTACTGGCTTAATGAGGAAAGCAGCCAAGAGAAGGAACTTTCTGATAGGCAAAACTAATCAACCAATAAAGCCTGTTTAGAAATCTCCTGCAGCGTTTCTTGGCCTAGAGTGCCCCAGTTCTGGGGAGAAACATTGGAAATAATTCTATCTGCCTGCTGGATATATGGATGTGTTGTGGCTTATCTTTGCAGCCAAGCCCAGAGTCAAGGCAATACCAGTATCCATTTGTTACCACATCAACTCCTTAAGAGTATGCAAAGTGTGACAGGGAAAGTGGGGGGGGGGCATGTTGTGTGCATATATGTGTTAGTGTGAGGGTAATATTAACTGAAGGAATCTCTATTTTGCTTTGGTGGGAAGTTGACAATGTTATCTTTTGACCTGAGAATGAGATAAATAACTGTACCAAGTTTTTTTCCAGTTTTCCACAACATGAATGTGAATTCAGGACACTGAATCCAACAGACACTCTGTGATTTTATAGTGGTAAACTTCTGCCTGCACCATCTTTCCCATGGTACTGACTTGAATTATTTTTTTGTTCCAAACTCTTTTCTTAGCCCATATTGCCATACCCATTGAGTCTTTTGGGGTGTGTTTGATAGAGGAGATCCCTGGTGAGGAGATGAATCAATGAGTCTGGCAGTGTGTCAGATGTACATTGACATCTACTAACCAAAATGAGTGTGTTAAACTAATAGGTGGCTCTGATCACAGTGTCTGGTTAGCCTTTGAGTTTCTATGACCTCCTCTACCAACAGCATTTGGTTGGTAAGGAAACAAGAAACCCTTCTGTTGTCCATGTGCCTCTTTCACAGTCTTAGCCTGGTCCAGTTGTGTTATCTCAGCTCCTTTCAAGCAAGAGGGCAGATCCATGTCCTGTTTTTCCTCTTCTTGTGTGTTTTTGTGAATCTGTGTCCTGTTCCTTCATAAAATACATCTATTTGCAATTGCAGCATCATAGAATTGAGGGCAACCTCTTGGGACAGTATTGCTGTGCACAAGCTGCCTCTCTTCATCAAGGTGCACAACACTATTTTCAGGAAGTAGGGCAGTTCTCAGGGCTTTGAATTGTGTTGCTTTATTTTTGTTTTTCTTTATTGGTTGCTTTATACATATGAAAATATGTAATGTGTTTGAGATCAGGTATAACAGTGGAAGTAAGTATTTTGGATTTCATCCCCTATTAAACAGAAAACTATGTTGGTCAGAGAGTGAAACTTCATATATCAACTGTATTGTTCCTTAATTAAATAGTGCTAAATACAGGTAGGAATCTGATTCCAGAGTTTTTCAGAAAAGCAATTTATCAATATATTATTTTTCAATATATCTTTGAATTAAGGATAATTGAGATTATGGTCTGCTACTCACCAGGCAGTCTTTAAATTCATGTCCATTAAATTCTACACAGTGTCAAACTCTGGCTAGTTAAAATACACAAGAAAAATGGTTTTTATAAAAAACAATTGTTAATTTGGTTGCGCTTTGTGCTAGGGGGACTATGTCAATGAAGTGCAAGTAGTGGTCTAAGGGAAGTTTATTTTTCTATGTGGGATGAACAAGGGTTGAAAATGTGCTTTTCTAGCGATGTTCTACTTTGTACATTACTTTCTGTGTGAGCTAAGCTTTTCCAATGGTTATGAAAATAGACATCCTTGTGTCATCAGAGACATTTTTTGTACATGCAGACTGATGCACATGAAATCCCAGTTCTCTCACTGTAGGCAAAGGCTGTTGAATATACATTTGCAGTCACTAACACTCTTTACCCCTTTGGTTTCTCATGTGCATTTTCACCATGGCATAATTTTTTTTTTTGGTCATTTGGATACCTGGTTTGGGCACAAGACAACCCCTTGCTTTATATCCTTGTGGAATGTCCATGTCCTGTCTTCTGCTGGGTTGTATGTAATGGTGATGACTGTGGCAGTGTTGTGCCTCCCAGCACCAGGGAATATCTCAGGCATCCCATGGCACTTTTCTTTGCCTCTAAAGGAAGACAACTAGACAGCCCCCAAAAGAAAATAATATGATCAGCTCGGTGCTATTTTGACACCTTTTTTAGTGTCTGTCAGAAAGAATATGACTCACAGGGTCCACCAAGGTATGTGGAATCAAGAGGTCAATCACGCTGTCCAAATTATATGCTCTGCATGGCATCAGATCTCTCTGGTAATTAATCTTTAGATTAAAGCATCTGTCCTGGATTTTAACCTTTTCTGCCTAACTAAGGGGAAAAGCGCTAATGCTCTAAACTAGCTGATACAGTGAAGCATTGACATGTTTTGGTAGCTTAAAGAAGTGCCAAGGTTTATTGTAGTGAAACAGAGGTTGTATTTGCATTTGATTCTGCAAATCTAATCTCATCAAAGTTAAGACAGCCAAGATAAACCTCAGGCAACTCCATATATAACATAAATTCTTTATGCAGTCATACTTAGCAGAGCAGCTCTATATTCTCAGGACAGCTATGGCCTCTTTTTTAATGTGTATCAGAGTGTTTCTGTTTTTAATATACAGGTCTGACTTTGAGGAGGAGAAAAACATACCTTTTGTAAGTTTTTCATGCTGAGAAGCACAATTAAAAGTAATTGCTTCCAAAGTAAAACATGCCTTTTAAAAAGTATAAAATTTACCAGCACCCAGGGAGACACTTCTACCATGTAGAAACAGTTCCCGTATTTCACTTCTTAGGTGCTCCCATCTGCCCCTCTTAAAGCAGTTCTTCCTGAGAAATGAATGAAGCAGTTTCCTGAAACAAAGCTAATATAAAAGGAAACTCAACACACTAGAAGTAGAAAAGTGAAATAAAAGTGATCATTCCATCAGTTTAAAGGCATTTGTGCAAATTGCCTTATAAATATAAACAGTGTAGACTGCTGTGATAAGCAGAAACATTTTAAGGTTGAGATGTTTCATATGCATACATTCATATACAACTCCAATGCTAATTGTAAATGAAAAATATTATATTGATAAACTAATTTTCTCTTGCTTCTTTTGTTTATAAGTTGTTTAACCTATAAATTGTTACAGCTAGAGGAAAAGAAAGTTGTTACTTGAACCTTGAGACGAGACAGACAATGTCTGGATGGAATCAGAAATGAACCCTAACCTAATGACTAATTTTTGTGAAACAGTCTAAGACAGAGTCCCAGAACAGAATATTCTGCATTTGGGATTTGCAATTTTATGCCCAGAAATAAAGACATGTATAACACACATAAAAGCACAGGTGTGGGGCACACTTTTGCTCTTTCCAGGTTATGGACTTTATTTTTTTCTGTAACTATTTCATAGGGAAGAACAACTGGACAGGTATTAGTTTTGCCAACTACTTAATGCTTATGTTCCCTAGAGTACAGGGTAGAAGTTGAATTCTTGCCAAATACTATGGGGAAAAACCACAGAAGTGGTTCCCTTTGCAGCCTTTCAAATATTTGCAAACTCATGAGATTCACACAGTGTCCTCAGTGTTTTCTGACTTACTAAATTGGCTAAATAATTTTTTTTTCCAACTCCCTTAGTACTTCCTCTGTAGTTCAACTTCTTGGGCAGAAAATCGTCCAATAAAGAGAGAAATAAATCAAAACCATCTCAATCTATGAAGTGATAGTAGACTTAATGGAGGCCTGAGCCTCTCTGTGAAAAAGCTTGGTTTTTAGAGTCTCTGTTGATGTAGCCATAGGCATAGAAAGTACTTTTAGAGGTAAGGTTGGAGTAGGAGATGAGGGCACTGATTGGGAGACCTGGTGTCCTGACATCTTGCACTCCATGGATTTCTTGCAGGGTTTGGGGCCAATCACTTTGCCTCTCTGCATCACAGTTACTCAGTTGTAAAATGGGGACAGCTGTTCTCCTCTATTTCTCTGAGGACTTGTGAAAATAAAGGCATTAAAGACTGTGTAGCCATCTGTTGCTATGGTGATGAGGCTTATATAGGCACTGAAGAACCAGGATTAGAAACTAATATGTCTCCTTGTACAACTTATTTAGAATATGGATGGGCAGTGCTGACGTAGAAGGTCTGGTTCTGCCTCCAGTAACGTGGTTACTGATTCTCAGTGGGGACAGGAGCAGTCCTCAGTAGATTACAAGAGACACGTTTCGTTAAACTCTATTATTTTAAATTGGGTCAGTTGCATAAGTCTTGTGGTGGCCTGTAGTACCTGATAAAAATGATGTGCAGGATTTTAACACCTGCTGTAATTGCTAGTTGCGTCTACATTTTTTTGTCAGGTGTTTGCAGCTAATGTGAATGCAGCAAAAATATGGAAATTCGACACCAGGGAAGATTTGTAAAATTCCTGTAGATATTGTGGGATAGAGTGGGGAAACTTTAAAGGATAAGCGACTTCTATGTTTCAGGTATGTGGGAGTGCTGTGACAGGGAGCAAGCTTCGGATGAGTCAGAGGACATGGAGCAAAGGGCTCAGGGAAAATGGGGTCAGTGGGATACCTGTGATACTGCCATTGTTGGGGAGCAAGAAACTGCTTCTGTGAAGTGGTTTGGCCTGCAGAAATAAATTTGATATCCAGAGACAGATTTTGCAAATCCCATTTTTTCCCCTATCTTCTCCCAGTACTGTGATAATACCATCAGTACATCAATACCATTTAATATTTTTGAATAATTTAGGTTGGAAGGTACTTCTAGGTCCTCTGCTCTAACACCTCCCTCTCCTGTCTGGGCTAATGTATAAGCCTTGCTGCTGGCCGGATCCAAGCTACAGCTCTGGGACTGCCCTGTACCCCTGCCCACTGCCTCTCAGCCTTGGTCTGCCTGGGTATCTATTGCAGTGCACTGCTTTCCACCATCTCTGTTTCCACAATAACATATTTAGAACAGGGAACTTTAATAACCACTTGGTTCTAATAGAGGAAACCTTTTGGGTCAGCTATAAGATGTTTGTTTTTAAACAGCCTATCAATATATGAAATATATCCTCTAAATCTGATATTCAGAGAAGTTCCAGAGATGTCTCATTTTCAGATGGAAGATGGACTAGCTTAATGAATTTGTGAATTATTTGGAACATTTTAAATATATTCCTCTTTTCCCTGCACCTGAGAGGTAAATATCATAATACTATGTCAGGATAGTAAATTGTTCTCATTCTTATACTAGGGAAGCAGCTATTCCTTTCCAGGCTTTTTTTGGTCCATCTTAAATATTCTGTTTCTTTTTAAACTTTACATGACTTTTTTTATCCTGTGTATTTCTGTCTCTGAGTTATTCTAACATCCAGTTCTCACCCAGCTGCTTTTGTCCAGTTTTGCTCCTTTTTCATCTGATGTGTCCAATACAGCAACCATAGGAGCTGGTAAAAGAAACAGAGCAGCTAAATGATTTCATGCTCCTGCTTGACCACCGTGAGTTTTTTCTGGTATTTATTTGTATCCCAAAGCAAAAATGACCACTAAATGCAAAATTCTCTGAAGAAAAAGAAACATAAGAAGTCTTCCTTATTTTTTTGTATTTTGCCAAGCCATTTTAGTTAGAAGCAATAGGAAAACACACACCATTATTTTCGCATATATGGAAGAGACACTGATTTTAATGCTGAGAACAATTTATTTTGGTAATTATCTGTACATCACAGGTAATTTTGTAAGTAATTTTCTTTAAAAGTAATAAAACTGTGTAAAGTGCCCAAGTAAATATTCTTTTTTACTGTTGTCTAGTGTTTAGTAAATCGTTTTGGGAGGAAGGGTTCTTGTTTCTTGAGTTTATATTTAGTTTGTTTAGTCATTCTTTGCTCTTTCAGGCGATTACGCTAAGGCTCAAATTTTGCTTCCTGGTGCCTTTGAATCATTGCACCTTCATTTCCTTCTCTTGCCTGAAGTAAAAGCCAATAATCCTATGTCAATGTACCTCAGAAATTCCACAGGTACTACACAGAAAACCAACTTATAAATTCAATTAGGACAGAGTTGGATGCTGCTGAAACATAAAAGTAAAGTCTACATAACTGTGCTGCTGCTGCTGGGACTATGACTTGGGAGGCATTTACCTATTCAGATGATCTGAGTGGGACATGAAAACCCATGTGCGTTGCTGGCAGGGTTCAGGCTGATCTTGTACTGGCTGCAATACCTCCACAAGCTCCACCGCCTGGGCTGGAGCAAGGAAGGCTGGAGCTGTTTCCTAGGGAAACAGGAGTGACTGCTCTCATGGCTAATGGCTGGGATACAAATATCAACCTCTTCCTTCTTGCCAGTGCCTCTGTATTGCTCCTGGCAGAGCTCCTGGCTTTCTCCTAGCAATCTGTTGGCCTGAGACTTTGGTTCACCAGGGATATTTTCACAGAGGGATTGCAAAGCTCTCTTCAGTCTGTTTGTAATTAGCAGGCTGTGACATAGGGCTGCTGAGACATGGGATGTGGCCTTGCAAAAGCAGTTTCTTTGTCACATTCTCTCTTGTAGGATGATCGAGTTCTCTGTTATCATCTGAGGCAAGGAGGGGATGAGCAGATGGAGTGCTGCCACCAAATGGGAGCAATGCATCATTCTCGGGAAAAACCTGTTTGCTCCAAGCACCTGGGTGAACCCATAGGGAGCAAAGCATGCATGTAAACGGCCCAGACTATCTTTTAAATTGTCCTGGTAAAAATATTGTTTCAGTATTCTCCAAGCAGCTCGCAGCTTGTTGAAGGGGTCAGTGTTATGTCCACAAGGTGGGTTTCCATTGCTGGGCCAAACATTTAGTGAAAGGATTTCCATGCCAGAAGCCTTTGGGCCTTTGGATTTTCACTGGATTTCCACACTGGAAATCAATTTAAACACTGCATCTCTGCTGCAAACTTATGCTCTGCTTTAGATACTGGAGCAGTGTGGTTCCAAGGCCAGTGGACTATACCTGAAAGAATGAAGAATTCCTTCCCTGAAGAATGACCACTTCAAAGTTAACTTTGTAGCTGTTATAACTGTATCCCTGGCTCTAGCAATGTCATCCCATTTCAACCCTCAATAACTCAGTGGGTCTGATTATGGTCTCATTCAGATATGCTTATGGCAGAAGGCTTCTATGAGGGTGTTATTGTTTGTATTTAACCGTGTCAAAACAAGAACAGAGCTTTTAGGGGAAAATCTAGATATCTAGAATCTTTCTGTGGAATTCAGCTCATTCTCTGCTCTCCCTTATCCTGACTTTTAGGTTATCCCTGTATGTACCATTAGAGAGGCCTGTCACTAGAAGTGGGGTCTCTAAAAATGAACAATACAAATTGCCAGCTGCAGTTCTGTGTTTGATGTCATTTTCTTTGCCCAAGGAGGGAAATTATTTAAATTGTATTTATGTTTTCTCTAATAGCTGAGATTTTCTTACTTAAGAAGAGCATTTGCTTTGGTAAAATAAGTAAAAAAAGACAAAGATGTTTTGTCCCTCAATGTATATTCAAGAAAATTTCAAGGATGTGGTGATGTTCAGAAATCAATGAAAACTAGATGAGATTTAAATATTAAGAGGCAGGAATTTTCCTTCAGGTGAAGGATTACATTTGCATAGAAACAAGAATGACTCATATATTTGTTAGGTGAATGTCTAACTAGAATCTAAAATTCCTGTGCATCAGTCACCTTTTACCTTAGATGGCAATAGGAAATATGCTAAGCAGGGTACCCAATTTTACATCATGTCTCAACACAGGAACTGACTGGAGAGAATTCATAAATAAATTGTAGCAAAATGAGATGCTGAACCAAATTTTATCACTTCACAGACAAAACTTGCATTGCTTTTAATAGAAAGACTGAACTTTTCTTTCCTTCTCTTTTTACCATGAAAACATTGCAAGAAGAGGGGACCCCTTCTTATAGCAACTACTTTAGAAACTATTAACTTCACTGTGATTTCACTTTTGTACTTTAAATTGTATGAAAAAAAAAGGTACTGATTTATTTTCTTAACCACATCTCTTCTATTCTGTTACTAGAATGATAGTTTTTCAAAATAGAACAGCTGAACGTAGAAAGACTATGAAATGCCTCTACTAAATTCTGTTGATGTGTGGTACCAAAATGGAAGTGATTGTTTTGGACATAATTTTCTTTCTGTAAAGTTTTGAACCAGCTTTCCTGCAGAGAATTTGTTTCAAATTCAGTTCCTCATCTCAACTTTTTATTACAAGTTGACAGCTCAGACAGGTTAACATCAACTGATTTTACTAATTGTTTTCCATTAGGAGGGCAACTCAGCCAGAATAGGAATCTGATCCTCTCAGCCACTAATCCTGTTGCTACAACCACCAGGTAAGGTCATCTTTTCTGTAACTTACACTTCCTCTGAACTCTTATATTTCTATCACTTGTGAAAATACATATCCAAGGCCAACTCAGCTCTTTAATACTTCCCCCTATTTTTTATTTTCCATTTTTACCTTGTGTCTGTGAATTACTTGCTTATTGGACTTTGAAAATACTCCATACAACTACTGAACCTACCGTGAAAATAAAAAGATTTCTTTCATAATGAATACAAGGTAAAATAGATGAAAGCTTTAACTTTTATTTGCTTCTTCATGTAAAACATCCAAGTGATTGTAGCACCTATGCCACAGAGACTCGGGAATTATGATGTCTGCTGGAGTCACACAGAGAAAAAATATGTGACACAGAAACTTCCGCAGTTTGTATTGACAGAGCCCAGCACTGCTCATCTGCAGTAATTCTTATTAGTTCTCAGTGAATTCAGAGAAGTACTTGTATAAGTCCACAAACACGCTTTAAATTTACTTAAGGATTTAAATGTATAGTCTGATGATGAGTAGACTTTAGGAAACCTCTGCAACAGCAAAATCACCCATTGGTGAGCAGGGATGACAAAATTTTGGTAGCTCCCTGAAGGGCAGCACTCTGCAGTTTCTGATCATGCAGTTTCCCACTGTGACTGGGGATCCTGGATTTTTTATTTTTAATTTAAAAATGGAGTATTTTCCCTTCATTTCTATCTGAGTGAATAATAAATGGCTCCACATCTTACTGGAAAGCAACGGAGTGGAAAAAGTGTCTTTATCATTTTCCATGGGGAAATCTTTAACACCCAGTTGCTGAACTGGTACAGCAATACTTTTCTGTATGTCTTTTCATGTGCCATGGGATTATTTCTGTATAAAAATGTTGTTTAATTGAAAAGTGCAATTGTTTGCTAATTGGAGTCTTTTTTGCCTTATATTATAGTCGCTTTCTCGGAAATTTACTGACTTACATGTATATCTGCAAGTTTTATTCCTACATACAAACTTGCAATACTTCTTTTTTTTTTTCCCAATAAGCTAAAGCAAACTTACCTTATCTCTATGTCTCATAAAGGAGTATGATTGTCTGTAGATGTCTTAAATCATGTTTTCAAAAGTGGTAAAATACATCAAAACCCTGACCATCTTACAGAAGAGCATTAAGTGCTGATACTGTCCTAACCCTGTAGCTCAACAGACAGGAGTTACAGAATGTTCATAGTTGGAAGGCACCCACAAGGTTCATCAAGTTCAACTCTTAAATAAATGGCCTGTACAGGGATCAAACCCACAACCCTGGTGTTATTAGCACCATGCTGTAATCAACTGAGGTAATCACAGGGACAGATTTTCAGTATTTCTTGCTTGTCATGGTATTCAATGAAGGTTTCTGCCTACATTATTTAAGTCAAATTCAGCATGACCTTCTCCACTGCTGTAAATTAGGTTTCAAAATTTCTTTGTGTTATTCCTTCCTCCCACGGGGAAATTTAGCTTCCCCCACCCCCAGAAAAAAAGAACCTCTACCTCATTTTTTGGCATACCTAAATCTTTTAATAATCAGCATTTAATTTGGGTTTAATCTAGACTCACTTATTTCTTCTGCTGTGATATCACAGGCAAGGTCCTTAACCTGTGCCTGCCTTCTGTTATCCACTTTAAAATGTTTGTCTAAATAGCAACCTACTTACATTGTTAAGGATCAATTAATTTATTAACTAATTAACTTAAAGCACTCTAAAAATATAATGTGCTACAGGTGTAATTTTTGTCATTAACAATGCTTCAACACTGCTAATGTTAAAACATTCATTGGCAATGTCTAGTGGGTACTGAAAGGATATTACATCAATTAAAAATTGGAAGGTGTGTTATCTGGATACATGTCAAGGCCATTACAATATTGAGAGTGGTAATGTCCTGATTCCGGGCTTCTCCCATGCCAGCTCCAGCAAGGGAAAATATCTTCTCGTAATAGTGTTGTTAACTGATGTACTCTAATATAACTCTGATGAGAAGTATATGAACAGCTGGGGCTGATTTTCAGCAGATATTATTCATCTATATTATGTAAAAATATTACCATTTATTCCTACCTGATGGTCTCTTTGTGATCCTTCCCTGTGACCTTTTAGGGTATTTTCCCTCAGTCCTATTTTGGGCTGCCTATTTGACAACATGAAAGGATTAGCAGGAAATAGAATTTCTTTCTCAATATTAATTGCTCCAATACATGGTGCTTCTTTGCATGTCTGCCTTCTTCAAAGTTTGCTCCTGCTCAAAGTGTGTGTTTCATGCTATGCTATGTTAAAGGGCTTTTAGCAAAGGAGCGGCATGCTTGGTGATGGGGAGGATGTCACTCTTTGATCAGCAGCTTCTGTGCCTACTGAACACCCTTGCTCTGATCTGAGTGCTGTCTGCAACCCTCTGGATTCTTGATCTCTGTGGTTTGTTTGCTGTAGTTCTTGTCACAGAATTATGCAAAGCCTGTTAAAATGCTGACGCTTCCCTCTGCCCCCGTATTATTTTTCCTGTGTTATTTTTGTGACCTCTGGCTGAGGCATAGCCTCTGTATACCTCATCTACCAATTTGCTGCTGTTTATATCAGAAGTAGGATGCTCTAACTTGTTAACTACAGCTATCTAGGTTATGAAAATATATATTCAGCAAATACATCCTCTTAGTTCTGTTACTTTTCTGCCTTCTCTTCAGTGCCTAAGTACAACTCAGACTGAGCAAATCTAGCAATAGCTGCCTACTCCTGGCAGATTTTAACCCTTGCGACAAAGCACCAAAGTTCTCAATCTTGATGTCTCTGCAGCCTGTAACACTCGCTACAAAACATAACTTCATTGCATTCCATCAAAACGAGGTGATGATGCCTAGATAGCCAAGGTGTGTCACTGGGTAAGTGGGAAAAACGCATTTTTTTCTTACCCCATTGGAGGGGATTCTGCAGGACAGAAGTGCTTGCCATGTGAGTAATTTAATGCTGTTTGAGGGCAGGCCTCAGATGTCTTTTTCAAGGTGCAGAATATTGCTAGCATTAATTTTTTTAACCCCACAGTATATGTCACACTTTGATGATCATGAGGAAAACAGAAGATACCTTAGTTTTACCCTAAGATAAATTTAATGAGATAAGGGACAGCATGGACCTCATGTAATTTATCTGCAATAAAATGTAAGTGGGAATCACCTTGAGATCTAGGCCATAGGAAAGCAGGTGTTTATTACCTTTGATATGCATTTGTAACAAAAGATCCATTTGCATGTAATATATATTGCAAAGACTGATCAAAATACAGTATTGGCAGCAGTGATAAGGCACTTGATCATGTGGTGTGGCTTACCAGTCAAAGAGAAATTGCTGCTCTATTCTTAACCTCTATCCTCTTAACCTTTGCAGACACAAAATCAAGGTAGTGAATGACACAACAGTAGATTTGACTCTTTTGCAGCACCACAAACTCCATGTCTGATCTTATTTGCCAAATACACAAGAAGCAAATTTAAAATTTTCTGAAAATTTTCTGAGCATCTCAGTTGAAGAATAAAATGGGAACTTTTATGTACCCTTTATGTGCCATGTACTGCATTTGTTGTTCTTTGCTGCTGCTGAGCCACCCTGTGTTACAAAGAATAGATGTTCTGCTTTTACCCTTAAATCCCCTTGGTAGAAATAGTGACCTTGATTCTACTCTCATACCAGCATCATTCTGATGGCCATGGGAAAAACACTTTCTTTAGAAAGTCTTATCTACTTTATTAATCTTAAACTTACTTTTATGTAATGTGTCACTAAAAATCCCTCTTTCTGTGAGTTGAAATAAACCCTAACAGTGTATGAGCATAAACAGCTAGCAAACAGTAGGAATAGTTTTACCTTTGCACTATAAATGCTACCCATTTCTTTAAGTTATGCAATCAGTTTGGGGTGCAGTAACATGGATTAAAGTGATTTCAGAAAGGAAAATTCATTGCTCTTAGGGAAAGCTGCCCTAATCACTTCATCCTTACATACAGTACTCAGACTTGGCTGTGGGAATACTGCAAAGTGCTCATTCCTGTGGTCTAAATCAGCAGTGTGGTAGCTGGCTGCACTGCAACAGCAGCTGAAGAGCCAATGTTTGCTTTTACAGCACTGCAGCTATGTAGAGAGGGACTCCAGAACTGTAAAATCACATCTCACATAGCAAACAAAATAAAAAACAAAACAAAACAAAACAAAAAAAAACCACAATTAAAACAAACAAACAAACAAACAAAAACACCCAACCACCAGCATAAATGACATTTTAAAAAAAAAATGGACGCAAAAGAACATAGGGTAACCCTCTTCTGTCTGGTTCTGTTAGTGTAGTAGTACTCTGGTATTAGTTTCATAAGGCTGTTCAGACATAGAAACACTCTTTCCTTTGCAACCTCTCAAATTATTCTACACTTCCACTGGAAGAGATTTCTTGTGCAAAGAGATATTCCCAAATCCCCTAGGTCAAGGAGCCAGGTGGATTGAAAAAAATGAATAGAGATAACCCCTCTGCCTTAAGGCAGCTGGATATTTAGCCTATTATGTCCTTTTTTTTTTAAGCCTTATCTTCTCCAAACTCTCCTTTCCCCTTCCCTTTCCTTCCTTTTGTCATTTTAAAAGCTCAGTAAGACTCAGGCAGCTGGCAACCTCCAGGTCACTTGGATGCCACTGCTGTCTAAAAATTATCTCCTTGATCTGAGCAAGATTATTTTTTTATTCCTTGGAACAGAATCTGGTCCTTTTCAATTTCATCTGTTAATGCAGACTCTTCCTTCTATCTTGGAGTCTGTAATAAAATTAATTGGGGCCAAGCACATGCAGCTAGGTTGGGTACAGCATAGGTGACACTGGGTGCAGAGAGATGTGGCAGACTGGTGGAGATGTAATGTGCTTGTTATTTAAGGCTCACTAATAATCACAGTAGTTATGTCTTGGTTGCCAGTTTTTAGATTTGTGTGTTGAAACATCTTGAACAAAAATGTTAGTGAGAGCAATTCTGCAGCATCCTGCTGACTTGAATTCAAGGTGCTGTCTCGTTTGCCATCTGCCTGCAAGCTCACAGTAGTAATTATAGCGAGTCTCGCAAGTGCTGGAACAAGAGGTATGTCAAATGCATTTTCCTTCCATTTGAAGGTAATTTTCATTTTCTCAACTAATTTGAAACTACATACAATTATGAGCTGCAGGTGTGAGAGCCACACAGAAGCAGACAGACACACCCACGAAGCAAGATATCAACTCCTAGTGTCCAGAAGAGTTTATGTCCTTATCTTGGCACTTTTAAATTAAATGCAGTGCTGGAGAATTTTCCCTTCTTATTACTACTCCTATCCTTGTGCATAGAATCTTAACATCTCTTATTAGTGTGACAATATAAAAACAAAAAAAGCATGCTTGATTTTACTGAGCATCGCTGAAATAACATGCACTGGAATAACAACACACAAAAAACCTGCTGAAAGTGAAAGTTACTTGCAGTTTGTGGAAACTTCCATGGGTAATGGTTAATGGACACTGCCATAGTGAGGATAAGCAGGGTGAAAATGTAAAATTGGCACTACGTACCAAATTCATTTGGTGCTTGAATTCTGCTGAGAGTTGGGGTCCTGGAACCGACTTTTGTTTGGAAAGCGATTAAAGACCCAGTGCATTTGAGCATTGGTCACATGGGAGGAGGAGGAGGTTTGATTCTGGTATGGCGCATGGGAGTGAGGTGGAACCAGGGATCTGGTCCAGTTCTTCAGGAATCTACATCTTCATGTCAGGGTATACAGGGAACCATCTTTCAGAGCTGTGCCTGGAATTCACTTTGAAGCAGTGGAAGAGTAAGCAGGCAGAAGGATCACTTGTCATTTACATACCTTCTATACTGATCCACCAATAAAACTGGGGTAGGAGAGAAGAATGAGTAGAAATTTGCTTTTCCTGGATTTCCTTCCAGGACCTGCTTGATGTCACCTACTGAAGGAAGCAGCATTCGTAATCCAAATGCACATTCTCCTGAAGGTGGCTGTTGTGACTGTCTGAACTGCTTCCCACTCTGCTTATCCTCATGAGATTGGAAAGATAAGGTCTGTGTAGGGAAAAAGCAACTGAAGCTGGTGGGCTCAGTGAGGAAGACTTATACAACATCCAGGCCATTAATAGATTTTAAGGAATATAAAGAAGGGTTCTTTAGGAGATTATAAGCACCAGGTCTCCCTCAACCTACTTAAACAGGACATTCATGCATGCATTGAAGTAATGCCTCTATGTTTGTACTTGCAGGTTCAGGAGTCAGGCATTCTCAGCACCTTTGTGTCTGGGGTTTATATTTTTAAGAATCACAGAATGACCTTAGTTTTATGTCAAAGGCAAGAGCAGATTTAAACTTTCCTCGTTATATGCTTTAACTGAAAGCACCATTTTATGGTCTTCTTTCTTGTCCAAGATTTAAACTAATTCTGGGCCAGTGGAATATCCTGTACTTCCCAGACAAGAATTTCTATAAGCATCTGGACCAATGTTTCCTATGGATTTGTGTTTCATGGTAACTCATGAGCTCTGAATAACAACATCTCCATGACTAGGGTATGCACCCTCTTCTTTTCTCACCTTATTCTGTAGCCTCAGTCAGTAGACTCTCAGGTGGCTAATGCAGGCTGAGCTGATTCAGTTCCCCAAACTGAAGGAGTCCATCATTCTGTCAGAGGTAGCTGAAATTATCTGATAGGGTCAAAAGTTATTGAGGAACATATATAAAATGTGATCACATAAGTCACGTTTCCATAGGAACCGGCTAAAAATACATCTGTATGAACACTCAGCGTCTATCATGATGAACTATTATGTAAGTAGAATTTTTTCCTCAGCAAGAACATTGCAGATGCTCGTTAATAATTTGTGGTAGAATTTACAGACAAGTTTACAAGTCTTCATGTGTGCAATCGGCTGTGTGCTTATTACATTGTCTGCCTTCACTCCTGCTGACTAAAATGGGAAATTAACAGAGCATCCTTTCTCAAGGCTTAAAAACATCCATAAGATTAAAAATAGCCTGAGACTTAAAAACTTCCTCACCTGGTAAGACAAACAGAGTTCTGTACTAACAGACTTCTGAATGTGAGTGTGGTAACTATAAGTGCTGTATGTGAAAGGTGGAGAGGAAGGCTTGGAAGCCTGTACCTCATGGAAAGTGTGCCATATTCCACCATGGCAACGTGTGAATATTTGCTATTTGCAAGTAATGAATCTCTGCAGAACAGGAAATAGTCACCGAATAAATGATTCACATTATAAATGCATTTGTACCTTGTGATAAATGTTGTTAGGATCCAGATTTTTGTGGTGTGGTGATTTAGGTTGGATGAGATGAGACAGAGGAGGTATTTTTACCATGTGGTGATGTATGTTGTAACATCATGCATCCTCCATGACCAAGTTGAATTTCTGTGTTTGTAACTGCTTTTGTCTTTGTTTTCAGAAGCCACTTAGAAATTTCCTATTGTGCCAGCTAAAAGATGGAACTAGATGATGGTCAGAAAAAAACCCACCGAAAATATCTGGCTTGAAGAATTGCATAGAAGTGTCCACCACTGGACTTCTCAAAATCATTCTGTAGCCTGTTATAATAATTTTTCTCAAGTTCCAGAATTTATTTTCTAAATCTCTGGAAGCAATTTTCATCCTGTTCTGATTTTCTATTTCATTTTCCTTCAAAATCACATTAGGGTTAAACAATAAAGCTTAGCATCAGAAGTTTTTTTTTTTTTTATTATTATTAAATTTTTAACAATAAGAAAAGCTAGGACTGTATATGTAATAATAAAATTTAAGAAGTGTGCATAATGTTGTACCATGCATATTGCTCCAAAAAGGGAGGAGGAAAAAGTCCATATGTCCTCTGAGCCTCAGAAAACAGCGTGCCACTGGACAAATTCTGAATTGTGATTATTAGCAAATGATGAATAACTTACAGACCTGGAGTTAATCATCAAATATATTATTTAAACTAAAAATGAATTGAAGAATTCAACATTCTGTCTGTAGACAATTCATTGATAGAAAAGAAAAAAGGATGAAATTAATCAAATAAATAATTCATTGTAAATCATTTGGTTCTAATTATAACAAGATGCTAAAAAATAGATCAGCTTCTCAAAGCATGGCAGAATTCTGCTACGCATACGTATCACCACAAATGCAGCTGTCAAAGTATAATCCCTGTTTTAATTGCTTTTTGGTTCAGGACAATAGTCAGGTACAGGAGTGGTAACAAAAGCGTTGACCTACCCCATTTATTAAGAGCTATTTTGTTTGCTTGCTTGCATGACAGAGCATCCTGAGCTAGTGCTTCTGCAACGTGAGAAAGAGTGGCATGGCCTTCCCAAATCCTCAAAGCAAAAGCCTGCATAAAATTGAGGTTTTATGACCTTCTCTCTAACTGACTGCCAGCTCAGAGGTCTGTACCTCTCTTTTCTGAGGAGCTAGTTAATGAAACAGTGAAGAGCAGGCTTTTCTTGGCTCCTTTTTTGTCCCTCATGAAGAAGCCCTGTTGATGCTCCTGCAGGACACTGGCTTGCTCTGGGTGTAGAAGCCTGCAGAGAGGATCCCTTCTCTGGCTGATGCAGGAATCTTGCCAGAAACATTGCTCAGCAACCCAAGTGCTGCTGAATTTTAGATGGAAGATGAGGGAGAGGCAGCACAGAAACAAATGAGACCTGTATGAACATGTTTGTTCTGAGGCCTCCAGAACAGTCAATCACCAGGCACTTCAGCTTCCTGAAGTCTTTGATAGCTCAGAGCTGGGTTTAGCAGGCCATACTAGTTCCACTGTGCTTCTGCCAGCAGGTTGGATCAGATGATCCTTGAGGTTCTTTCCAACATGGTATCCCATTCTGTGATTCACTCCCCCATCCGACTGAGTGACCAGCAGCATTAAAAAGACTGTACCGGTGAATAGGTAGTAGCCAGCATTTATACTCTTTTCTTTTTTTTTTTTTTTTTTCTTGTAAGCTTTCACTTATCTTCCTCCCTATCAGTAGAATGAGGAAGTCTTCTTCCTTGAGGTTTTTGTTGTGTTTTCAAAGCAAGTCAGGGTTGGATGGATTCATTTGCAACAACTGTGTTACGCAGCCAAGGACAAATCCAATGCTATGCACTGCTCTCACAAGAGGTCCTTGCCATCAAAAGAAAGACGAGCAGTTGCGGTGAGAAGATGAAAGCATTTTTCATGAGATATCTGTATAGATTTTGAACAAAACAGCTTTTATTGCTGTAACAACTTTTAGGGCAGCCTTGGAACAAAGGCAGGAAAGAAATCCTGAGTGTGAAAATAGCTGACATGAACTGGAACATCCACTTACTACAAATTCCTTTTTCTAGAAAGCCCCCTATCCTGTCAAAATTGGAGCAATGGTTGGAAATCTGACATGCTTCATGGTTCAGTGGGTTCAGCATTTTTGAATATTTGTGCAGCCTCTTGGATTTTTTGCACCATAAGTTCAGGCAACAGCTGGATGTCTGACCCCATGACCATGCTGCAAAAGTGTCCAGGCCTTTAGCCATGAGAAATTGCTGAAGATGCTGGTTTTCTCTCCAGCCAAATAATAAAGCAGAATGCACCTTGTGTACAGTACCTGTAAGATTATTGGAAAGTAAGGTGGAAGAGCAAGATGAACGTAAAGAGGGTTAAAGTTGCCGTTATGTCACCCATGTCATATCAAATTAGTAAAAAATAAAATCATTAGAATAATACAATCTCCCAAATGTTTTTGCATCAGCATTTTGTCCTCTTTGTATATTAGAAGCAGCTTTTGCACTGTCCTCTGTAAAATTTGCAGTGGCAGAAAATTGCTTACCATTAATATACAATAATTCTTTCTTTTTTTCTCCTTCAATTTCAGACCCCGAAATACTACTCAATAACCCCCAATATGCTGGTAATGCTGGGATTTTTCTAATGTTAGCAATTTTGAATGTACTCACAATGTTTTTGCCTTAGTGGTATGAAAGCAATCAGCACTGCAGAACAGGAAAGAAAGAGACCAATGCCATGTATTAGTCAGACTCAAAACATGACAAAATTCCGATTACCCCATGCTGAATACAAATGTGGTAGAAATGTTCAGAAACTGCAATCAAATAGCTTTGAATGTCAAACGAAATTACTCTGGGAGTCTTCTAAGCCCTCTTCTTACAGCACACTGGAACATAAATCCCCTACTTTCATTTGATTAGTCCAAAAGGCTATAGGATGTGTTATTAAATCTAGAAAACATGACCAGAGTCTTAGTCATTAGCATCACTGAACACACAAATTCCTTTAGGTCTTTATTTTTTCTCACTCTGTATCTTTTGAATGGAGCATAATCAGTGAACTTTTAAAATTAAAGTATACCTGAAACTCACTGACAGTTATAAATAAATTATTTTTTAAAGAAAATGCTTTGGGAGGTTTTTTATCTGCTCCATTTGAGTGTCACAGCAAAAAAAAAAAAAACGTATTATATTATTAGTGAATATTAGAAACTTTGGATAAAGCTATTTTGTTCCTTGTAGATGATAAGAATCTTTGGTTGACAAACTTCCCTGCAGTACAGGGGAGCTATAATCAGCTTTGGCAACAAAGCTTTGAAGTAATTCAGTCACGGAAGTCTGCACTTAATGAATGTGCAACACTGCGCACATTTTGCTTTTTTTTAAATCTGGGAAAATGATAACAGAGAGTGAAGACTACTGTGCAAAAACATTGATATAAACAGTAATAACAAGACCTCCAATCCCAGAAAACAGCTCAGTTTAAGAAAGGATTTATGCTTGTACCTTAGTTGTAGTAAAGTTAAGAATGAGTTTAGAACTAAGCATGTAGTTAAATGCTCTCCCTACAGACCCTTGAGTCTGCAAGAAATCTCTGCTTTCCTCTCATGGCTTCTTTTTGAAAGAGGTTTAACTGATCATTATCATGACTGATTGGACCATGTGGCACAGTATCTTGCACTGGGCAGACATACATGATAGGCCAACCATGGAAGTACAGGGCAAGTACTTAGTCCTCCTTGCTGGTAAACTCTTCCAGCCTCTAGTGGTTTGAGGTGCTCAGCTTGGCATGATGTCTTGATGTTTAAGAGCCTTTGATGGATTTATTCATAATTTATTTATCCCTCCAGGAATTTTTTGCAGAGCAGTTTTTTACAGATGTACATTTTTAGCATTCAACACGTTAAGAAATTCTGCAGCTGAACTATGCATTCTTTGTATTGAAGGTACATTCTGAAAATTTTGATACCTACTAGTTCTTGTACTGGAAAAAAAAAAAAAGAGTAATTGTTTCCTGTTGTATTTATACCTTTTGTAATTTTTCCAATGCCTCTTAATCTCTATCTTTATGATCTCTGTTTTTTCAAATTGAGGAATCATAATGTGTTAGTTGTTCCTTGTTTGGAAGCTGTGCCAAAAATCGCACCTTTGTGTCTCTTCTAGCTCAACTGATGGTTTTTCTGAGATGAGTGGCTCTTAAATGAACACAGGAAATAAGATGTGGGCATGATGGTCTACCACTTGGAGTCCCTTTAACTTCTTGGCTAAACTAATAATTTGAATGACGTATGGCATAACAGATAATTGATTACAAAATGGAAAAACTGGTCTGTGTGATGGAAAAAAGGGGAAGATATCCTGTTAGATCACATATTGCCTCATGATTCTCACCAGGGAAGATGTGATGCCCCTTTTGGTTGCAAAGTCCATGGCGTATTGTCACTGACTGCTAATTTTGCACCTGTATGGGGTGCAAGTTTATATCAACTGATGCTGTGGAAGCAAGTGGCTTGAACATTAGCTTCGGGGTCAAACTGCAGTTGTTGGTCATACAAACATAAAGGAATGCACCTTCTTGGACAAGTCTTCAGGGCATGTGTTTTCTTGACATGCATTCCTAAAGGTCCCTCTTAACAATCTACCTCTTAAAGATCTGTGTGAATATCTTACAGAAGTCTGATGTTGTTATAGTAAAGGTGTAATTTCTGTACTGTTTTGCACATGGATTCTTTACTGAGGAAGCTTATTTTTGGTTTAACATCTGCATCTTTGTTGAGTCTGTGACTATAACAATAAAATAAGTCATTGATTGTATGGAGTGGTTAAAAAAATGTCAGTGATGGGCTCTTTCCACAAATACTTTTTTTTTTTTTTTGGTGGAAAAATAGTCCATATTTCCAGAAGTGAGAAAATATCTAGTCTCAGAAAAGGATACTATTATTATTCCTAGCTGCAATACAAACACAATATTTTATTCAACACTCTTTTTATGTTTGCAAATAAGTATTTGGATGAAAAGGACAAATAATGGCACCCAGACACAGGCCTGGTTCTGTCTAAGGATGCTACTGATTCTTTTATTTCAGTTTATTTGTACTCAGAACACAGGTTCTGTTTGTGGGGAAAAAAAATATGAAATCAGCACTTTTCCCTCTAACCAAGATTTATGTGTATGTTGCAATTAGGGCAACAGATTGTCTCCAATTTTTGTTTAAAGTTGCAAGTGTGTGTGTATACCTCTACAGTATCTGACATCTGCTTGATATACAGATACAGATATTTGTTTTGACACTGTGCCAGTAGCAGAATTAGTTTTTTTTAAATATATCAGTGCAATAAAATGACCTTAATTCTGATTTGTCAGTTGTAGAGATTTTGAAATCAAGGATTTTCTGATTTATTTGCAGGCCATTTTCTCTAGTCCATGCCAGTTGCTTCTGAAACTGGTGGTATTTCTATAAGGTGAAAATTTTATTCTAACCTGCTCAGTCCCTTTTCCCTTACTCTCCCCACCTCAGGCCTTTCAAAGTTAGGACTTCATTGTTCCCTGCTATTTATTTACTGATTAGTGAAGGATATTTGGTCTCAAGAAGTTGTACACTCCTAAATACAAGATGACCTTTGTCTTAGTGTCTGAGCCTGTATAAACATGGTATAAAGCTCTCAAGTGCCTACTCCTTTCCAAGCATGCTAGATGTGCTTCCATGTGATACAGCTTAGATACCGTTAAGTCTATCCATGGGCCAAATGATTTTCCAGTCCTTACATCAATTTTTGCCCTGAAGGCCATACACAATGCCATGCAAAGCCACAAAATAGAAGAGGATTTTTCACAGCTAACCCAACTATGTTATGACCACAAGATGCAGCCTTTCCTACATGTTTTCTATGTAAACTTGTCTGTTTTATGTTATGCTTCCTGTGCTTTTAGTGAGTTGTAACCTGGTGGTGTTCTCTATAAATTACTATGAATAATTTCAATTTTTTACCTTGTCTCCAAGTTCCTGGCATTGTTTATTTCTCCTGATTTTGCTTGGCGATTTCAGGAATTCCATCCAAAACGTAATCCTGGTTCCTCATAGTTGTGATGAAAAAATGATTTTTTTGTCTTTGTAACCTTTAGTGTTTTGCTCTGCTCCTGTAGTCATGAACACCTAATGCACCCCCTGCTTACGGATTTTTTTTTATTTTTCAAAAAATATCTCTCTCTTTCTAGAATTTGTTTTAAACAGCAAGGAAGACCTGAATAACATCATGGCAAAAGACAAAGGCAAGCAGAGAAATGTCAGAGATAAGTACAGTTCTGGAAAAATTCTAGAAGCAAAGTTAGGTGTCAAGATAATTTGTGATGTCAGGGGGAAAATATATTTTCTTACACATGGATTTGGCATTATATGATTATTAGAGGATAATTCTGCTCAGCATGTGAGTCTTGGATACTTTTTTATTTGCCTTTTAGTATTCTTCAGCATCTTGGTGCTCCAGAGCTCTGGCCAAGTCTTGAAGAGAGTCTCACGAGGTATAGATTTTTTGGGTCTGGATGCAGAGATAGTTCAGGCACTCTGGAAAGTTTGAGTCTTTGTTGAACTGTTTGGGTGGAAACAATTAATCTTTCCAAACTGTGTAATGCTCTTTCCTTTTGCTTTGTTTAGTTTGCAAGTTCTTTGAGGCCAGTCTACATGTGTTTGTGTAGCAAGTGGTACAGAGGGCTGTAGTGTCAGTTGAGTTCCTACTTCAGCAATTCATGATTAATCTCACTATTTCTTCACAACAATGATTAAAATGCACTATCAAATTGGTGCCCTATAACAGACATGTGAATCTCTTTACTAAATTCTTCCAGCTGTATATTGTGGTTATAAGGAAAATAGGGCTTCTAGTTTACATTATTTTGTGACAGACCTGAGACAAAATTGCCCACTTCTGGGGATTTTTTCAAACCACTGTGTTTTCTGGCACAAGGAAAGCAGGAGAGGAGTGTTTAAGAAGCTATTTTACATGTGGCTGCAGTTTGCTGCCTCTGTTCTTCCTCTTTTTGCAGCCTCCACTCCTGCTGGGCCATTCCTTCCAATGCTCTGATGGTGCAGCATTTTCATGGGACTTGTGTGGATGTAGCAACAAAGGTGTGCCGTCAAGGTAGTTCTGTGCGCCCAAGTGCCATCAGGTCATGGTGCAGAGAATATGGAAGGATGATGTGCTTGCTTAAATATACTTACTGAGGATTTGATTAATGTAAACTTTTCTGTCTCTGTTCAGCACTGGTGAGCCCACACTTGGAGAAGGATCCACTCCTGGGCTCCCTGGTGCAAGAGAGGCATGGTCAGAAAGACCATAGAGATGATTAAGGAGTTGGGGCATATACATGAAGAAACTGGGAGAGCTGGGGTTATTCAGTCTTGGAAGACAAGATTTAGGGGGATCTCTTCAGTGTGTGTATTAATAGCTGAGGGGGTAATAAGAGAGAGCCAGACTATCGAAATAGTACCTTATGACAGGACAAGAGATAATGGGAACAGGTTGAGTTACAAGAGATTTCATCTAAGCATAACTTTTTCTCTGTGACCACTGGCACAGGTTGCTCAGAGACGTTGTGGAGTCTCCATCCCTGGAAGTATTCAAAACCAGACTAGACATGGTCCTGGGCATCCTGCTCTAACTCACCTTGATTGAAAAGGAGGATTGGACTAGGTGATCTTCAGAGGTTCCTTCATTCCTCAACCATGATGAGATTCTGTTCTTCATATTGACTTTAAGTTATCATAGAATCAGAGAATATGTTGAGTTGGAAGGGACACTCAAGGATCATCGAGTATAATTCCTGGTCCTGCCCAAAAGTGACATCATGTGCATGCTCTCATTGTCCAAATGCTTCTTGAACTCTGTCAAGCTTGGTGCTGTGACCACTTTCCTGGGGAAGCCTGTTCCAGTGCCCAACTACTCTCTGGGGGAAGAACCTTTTCCTGATGTACAACCTAAATCTCCTTTGATTCAGCTTCCTCCCATTCCCTCAGGTCCTGTCACTGGTGATGAGAGTGAGGAGATTGGTACCCGCCCCTTCACTTCCCCTCACAAGGCAATTGTAGTCTGCTACAAGATCTCCCCTCAGTCTCCTCTTCTCCAGGCTGAACAGACCAAGTGACCTCAGCTGCTCCTCATACGACTTCCCCTCAAGGCCCTTCACCATCCTCACAGCCCTCCTCTGGGTGCCCTCTAATAGCTTAGTGTCTATTTTTATAACATGGTGCCCAAAACTGCACACAGTTGTTCTTAAATGGCTCATTAAATGAAACTTGGCTTTTATAAAAGGAAAATAGAAGTCTGTGTTGCTTCCAATGGTTATAATGTGTTACCAAGTGAAAGGAGTAGTTCTAGTGATTGTGGTTTTTTTTGCTGCTGTAACTTTCATCCTTTTCCTGAGGAGTTTTTTTTCCTTCTTTAATTATTTTGACAAATTAGGAAAGGCTTTCAGTAGAAGATGAAAATTCTTTTCTCTGCTATAGGGGAAGAATTCTGGGCCCAAGTGCCCATAAGTTTTGTCTGGTAATACCCAATATCTGGTTTAAGCCAGTTTAAGGCTATTAAAAAGAATAATTAAAATAACATAATTGTTCGAAAACAGAGTAACAGAGTGCATTTTACTCTTGAGCTCCAAGTAAACTTCTCACAGCTATGGAGAGAGGAGAATGTTAAAGTCTCACCACAGGTTCAAAATTTACCAGTCCTTTTTCAGTTACATCAGTATTTACTAAAATGGTCACCTCCATAAAGCCAAGTATCCAGCTTTTCAACATTTCATAGTACTTCAGGTATATTCACTGATTAAACCTCTCAACATCCCTATGATGGTGATGAGTTGGTATATATTGTAAATTAATAGCTAAGGAAGTTAATAACTCAGTCACACAGCTTTTTTTTATTTAAGCTTTAGTCCTTTGACTTCTAATTACATGCTGTAGCAACCATACTATACTCCCCTGCTAGGGAAAACTTTTTAATGAAGAGCTTTATTCCAGGAAATATCTTGTTCACCTCCTGCTGATCAGGAGAACTCTGCTGGACGGATTTTTGTATCAGTGTGGTAAAAATAATGAATTTTACTCTGAGACAAACTTTGGAAGGCACACTTGAAGTCTGATTGGCAGAAGGATTTGGGTACCTGTGGCATTAAATGAGGGCAGCAATTGGTTAAATTGTATGAAGTACTGTCAGTCATTTGCTAAAGACCTACCATGAAACAAGAAAATATGCTGGTAGCAGCACCTGGATAATCTTTCCTCTTGCTCCCCCTCAAATCCAGGATTGGACATATTCAGCAGCCTTTTAGCTCTGTCTTCTGGAGAAGATAATCTGTACCCACAGCTTTCTCTCTATGTGAGGAAGGATTCAGTTATGGAAAAGGAAATCCTGACAGTAGGTCTGAGAGGGGCAAGTGTGTAGTATTAAGCAGCTGGTTTAGCTCTTGGAATGATTCAAAGGAGCCTTAATATTATTCTAATATTTTCCAGGCCAACACTGTCTCCAAGCAGCTGCTCCAGCAGCTGGAGATCTGGTTGTGGGCTGCTGCTAACATTTGCCTACATGACTTCCACAGGGAGGGAGAACAATATGGAGTTGGTGTTTCTGACTTTGTGGTGCATGAATTCCCTACGCAAGGAGAATCTCCTGCTTGTCAGCCTATGTGGCTTTGTGTCTCTTTTGGGCTGCTGCAGAGCCAAGATCTGTGCTGAAATAAAACAGGAGATGGCTGCTACTACTTGTAAGGGCACAGCTAATTCTTTTTACCCATTTCCATCCTTGCTTGAACTCAAGGAGTTTACCAAGTCAGTTCCACATTTTGCACCTTCTATAAAGATATGTGGCTGAGAAACATTTCCAGGTTTTCTTCCAAGAAGCTTGCAGCATCTGTGAAATTGTGTATGACGGCTTAGCTATGATTTTCATCACAGTTCCTTGGAAAAGGTGGTCAGATGTGAGACCTGTGTTGATACAGATGTTTTTACTGAGTAATGATGGTGGGGCAAGACCTGGGTCAGAAAGGCAAAGTACAGTTCCCTTGATGCTCAGACCCAAACTTTTTCTCCAGTGCCAGATGCATTAGACACTAAATTGAAATTTGAATACTTTGGTGCCTGCTTTTCTCTCAGAATGCCGACAGGACATTTTCTGATCTCAGTGTCATTACAGCTTATGTGATGCAAATTCTCACTCTCTGCTACCAGGCAAGGTCTCTCAGGGGACCCATTTAATATTAAAAGATTGGCCTCTGCTCTCAGTAACCTCAGTATAAATCTAGAATAAATTTTATATTGTCAGCAACAATTATACGTGTCATTCAGGGCACAAGTTATGGATACAGGACCTGCCTGAAAGCTGATTTAAAGCTGTGATTATTAGAATGCTTCTCTCACTGCCTGGTACAGGTATTTCCTATCTGCTTAAATTTTGCATGGGCTCATTTTTCCTTTGGATCTTTTCATTCTGTGGTGCAAAACCAAACTTGTGTACAAGTGCTGAGTATGACCTGGCCATGCTCATTTCCATCCATTGTCTTGTATATCAGCAGACTGTCCATCAATAACTGTGACCTTCAGCAATTTATTTCTTCACCTGACTACATTCACGTGGATGCCATATGTTGAACACATGGATGCTACTTTGGATGGCTCTTATTTTACCCATAGATGAGGAATAAAGTTGTCTAGCCTCTTTTTCAAACTCTACTTTTTGTCCAATTAATTTGAAAATGAACAGTCCTTTCTTAAATGAAGAATTACCACTAAAAATGAACAACATAAAAACTTAGAGCAAAACAAGACTGCAAAATAAGGTTCATGAATAATGTAACAAGTAAAAACTAATCTGAAACTCTGTTTCAGATTTGCAGATTCTGTGATAACCCTCCTTGTTTTTATGTCAGCCAAGGTTACTACCAAGCTGTAGGAGCTCACTGAATAAACCACAGAACACTGTGAATTTTCCCACTATATCACAATTACAGAAGTAGAGGCACTAGGTAAGTTTATGCCAGTCCTCTGGGAACATTAAAAAAAAGTTTAATAGCCTTTAAAATGTCTCATTTCTAACCTGTCATAGGTTTACCTCATGACTGATCATTTTGCTGTGTTATAAAAGCAGATAGAAAATTAGATTTCTGGCTCAAGATCCCACTAAAACCACCATTCCCGTTTAAGTCAGCAATAGCCACATAACATTTAAGCCCGGATAGTAACTTCTACATGTACTCCAGCAACAGAGCAACACATTGCATGGCTTGAAATGCTTCAGGTTTAATTAGAAGAGCTTACAAAATTCTGTATAAAGATTATCTGAAAAGATCACTGGAAATAAGAAATAAAAGGAGTCAAATTTCCCATTCTGAGTATCTCAGAAATGAGAAAAGAATATTTAAAATATGGATTCTGTTGATAAGATCATTAAATAGCTGCAATGGTTATACAGGCTTTGAACCCCAATGAGGAACTTCTGCTATGATTCACAGGAAATGGAGGTTTTTAACTGTCTGATACGCTTCCAGTCTAGTAGCTCCAAGTATCTGGATCCTGTCCAATTGCACCTGAGCACAGCACCTGTTGTGGGAAAGAGCTTAACAATGTACATAACTTTAAGTACATTAATTATCCCCCCTTTCTAGAGAGCATTACTGAATTGAGAAATGTGTCCTTGAAATGAAGGACATTCATCTAAGCCTTGCTGGATCAGAACAGAAGTACCCAATATATTATGGGATTGCATTAAATGAGGACTCATTTATAGTTTCTTTACATACATGACTGAAAACAGAAACTTCTATTAGTTGATTCAGTAGTCAGTGGAGAAATTTGGAAGCTAGCCTATAAAATCACTCCTGTTGGGACGTTAAACAGCTATTAAAAATTGAATTGATTAAGGGTTCAGTATAGTTCTAAAGAAAGGTGGTTAATGATTTTAATATCTGCCTTCTCAATAGGTTGACAAATAAAAAGAAAGGCCAGCTGTTGGAAAGCTGCATTAGAGAGTGCATTTTTATTTTTAAAAATTGAATGCATTGTCAAATATATCAGCAAATTAAGCTGACAAATGGGGTTTATTTCTCTGTGATTATTTTCCCTGCTTTGTTCTGTACCTCTTGGGTGGCTCCTGTCCAACTGAAGCAAAATGCAGGACCAGAAGAACAGGGAGGCTGGGAAAAGGCAGAGATCATTTTAGGATGAACAGAGTACCACTCCGTATGAGCCCCAGTTTGAGGCATAAACTGAATGTACTGTAACGGAAGGGTTGGTTTTGGTTTCATAGTTTTGGTGCGGTAGAAGAAGAATTTCAGGTCAATTGTCTCTCCTCAAAGCCTCTATTACTACTCCAGGAATCCAGTGGTAGATGGCCTTTATTCTTTTCCAAAAGAATAAGCCAACGGGCTTTCCACTGTTCCTTCTAGAGTGGATGAGCCACCCTTTAAACCATGTCAGAAGCTGAATCCCCATGACTGTAGCTATGGCATGGTCATCTGATTAGCAGATCTAGGTTTAAAAACAGGTCATTAAGTGTTAGGTCTACGAGGAGACATGATCTAGTACAAATCTCTGCTTACCTGGGATGCTAGAGCCTACCTGAAGTTCAGGAATCTACCCTTCTGCATTTAAGTGGGAGATTCAATCTGATGAAAATAAAAAGCTAACACACAGTTTGCATTGTTGACTGAGTACACCTGCAGAGGGTAAAAACTGAAGGAAAAATTTCATGAGGTCCTTTAAATACCATCCTCTCACATAATTTCATAAATTCTTGCTACATTTCTCTGAGAGTATAAGTTAAAGACATATCTTTGGCCTTATATCCTGTTCCTGATGATGTTCTGGTAGACTGGGTTAGCTATAAAAGTCCTTCCAACCAAAACTATTCTATGATGTTCTGGAGTGACTTCTGCATAAAAAATAACCTGTAACCTTAATTGAACAGAATCATAATTACTCAAGGGTTAAGATTCAGCCACATTTAGACCAAAGAGGAATCAAAACTGGACAAGATGGATGAAGTAGTTCTGAATAGACATTAGAGTTCTTTGAATGTGTTTCTTGGCTATTTTAAGTCCTCACTTTTCCAGGACAGGGTCTGGGGAGCCAGAAGTGATCTTGTTGATTTTTCAAATCAACATGATTTCCCATCCAAAACTGCCCCTTCCCGCAAACTGGTTGCACACTCTTTGTGGAAAGGAACAGTTTGGATGGGAAGCCCCTCCCACTCAAATTCTGTGCTGGTGTGTCTCTGCCAGATTTAGCATGGTTTCTTCTGGTGAAAAATCTCTGCCTTGTCTCACATTTTCTCTTCCTCTGCTATCTTTTAAATCTGAGATCTGCGTGGTTTAAGATTTTGCTTAATCTGTGTTTTTTTTCTATTCTGTTAGTTATTGCACCCAAAACACAGCCAGCAAAGGGGAATTACTTATTTCAGAATGAATGGGTTTATGGTCAATGCAAGTATCCTTCTTGAGAAAAAAGGTCTAAGTTTTGTTCAGTGCTGATGTTAAAAGTGTCCATCCAGGGTATATCCAGCTCTCACTGCCACTCCTATAAGTAAGAATATTCTTGGTGCCAAAAAATTGAGAAATTATTTCTTGCTTCTGATATGTAAAAAAAATGAAAGCAATTTACTCCCAGGGTGATCCATAATACCAAAGGCTTTTCTGGCCGTTAGTCAGGCTGAAAAAGAAGGTGGTAGTGTTGGGTAAAGAATGCTACAGGATCATTGCAAGCAATAATAATATAAGACTGAACCCCCCTTCATTGAGAGGTTTTAAAAAATATCAAACTCTTCTCACAACATCTTCCAAGCTACTCATCAACATTTCTCAGCCATTATCTGCTTAAATTAATACTCATACATTAGAACATTTAGTACATGTAACATCACAGAAGATTATGTAAGATAAATCTTTGTAGAATTGCTATAATCAGATGATATATTGACTATCTGAAATTGAATAATTTGTAACAAGCTTTTTTTTTCTGTTTGTTTGTTTGTTTCTTTATGTTTTAGAGCCAAAGTACATCCATTCATGCTATGGTATTTTATTTTCTGGTAACAAGCATATTTTTTAGCAGGATTAAAGTCTCAATCTCACCTGTTTAATTTATACCAAGACTTTATCAGGTTACTTCAGGTATTCATAGCAGTATTGATAATTCAGCTGGTTCAGGAAAAAAAGCTGAAAAAGCTGCATACGAAGGAAAAGAATATCCTTTTTGAACTCTTAAACATCCACAGATTTCAAGACACCAGCTAAGTCCAACTACTGCTAATTGAGTTGGGAATGCAAAAGGGGGAATGGGAGGGAAATACTATATTTTTAAGGGCAATGCATAGAGGTACGGAACTGGAGGGGTCCACCTGAGCTGAGGCAAATCTGTTTTGCAAATGCTCAAGTCATATAACGATGCCAGGAAGAGGATCACACTCCTTCACATAGAAGGAGTTTTTGTTCCTTTTTGAATTTGTTTTACTACTTATTTTCTCTTCTGACCTCTGTCTTAAGCTGTGATCATGACAAATTGATGATTTTCAGTGCATGTATTGTCCTTTAGAGCTTCACCTTTCCTAGAAGGTGTTTATTCTCTTTGATGCTTGTGGACAGCATTCATGGCTCCTGAAGTCTTTGTTTTACTTCTGTTTGCATCCTTTTGGAACATGAAGCTGTTAATTTCTTTAATTATCCTGATTACCTGCTTGTGATTCAAATTTTTTTCTGTTTAAATAAGGCTGCCTGGAAGTGTACTGCAGTTGGTACCTCTGTGACACCTATGAGCTCTATAATGGTACTAATACTTCCCTGTTTCTACCAGAAGCATTTTTTTACCTGATAACAACAAGGGGTGTATTTACACTTTCCATCATGGCCCAGTCATCCTGTCTTCCATGAATAACCCTCAGGCCTTTTTCCCTGTCTGTCATCACTGACTAATGAGTTCTCAGCTCAGAGAAAAGCTTCTTGTTTCTACTCTGTAAGTGCAAGCTGATGGCACTTTTGTACTAGGCAATTTGATTCCATTTCCACTACTCCTGTTCTTGAATGTCTCAGGTGCTTCCCACGCAATATGCTAATGCTCATCTTTACCAATGACATCCCTGAGCAAATGTTGTAGCTCAGTCCTGTTTTTAACTGAAGTTGTTATATGAAGATATGAGATGTGAATGCTTCATGCTGATTTTTCAGCTACAGCCATGGTCAGCTCCATTTTGCTCAAAAACTTCCATTTAAAGTGCATACCACTATATTTCTTCCACTGATCTCCATCTTTTCCCGCTTGATAAATATTTTCCCACATGACATTTCATCAAATGCTTTTCTCATGTCAAATTTGATGAAGGTCCTGCATTTATTTCACTTGTAAAGTCACCTATAAAAGAAAACTGGTAATTTTATTTTGTGCTGTCATCCAAACCACGCCCCTGATCATTAACTCTTCTATGGGCTCTTTTTCCTTTGTCTGCTGCTTCTACTGGCCATATAGATAGACTTAAAGATCACCTGGCAATACAACTCATCCACTCATTCAAAAAATCCCTTGCTAATTTTTAAAACACAGTGATGTCTTTTTATCCCTTTAAAAACCTGATTTCTTTCTTTTTAAAATCTGATGAAGGTTTGCCATCAAATCCAGGTTGCAGGAAGGCTAAAAGTCATCATCCTTCACAACAGAAATGTGCTAGGAAATAAAAGTCAAGTTCTCTCATTTTTCAAAGTTTAAGGCTTATTTAGGCTGCCACATGAAGTATTTATTGTTTTCTACCATTGCCACGTGGATATTTTTCTGCACCAGTGCCTCAGACAGCTAGAAGGACATTAGCTAATTATCTAGCTAAAAGACAGCCAGTTGCAAAATAGATTATTTTTTTTGTTTTGGTTTTGTCTTCTGATTGGTTTTAAAATGAAACATGGAGGCAGAAGAGTAAGTTTGAAATAGCATCTACCCAGGCCGTGCTTGGTTTTATCTAGGGCTCTACACACCAGCCCTCCTGAGCCCCTAAATTCATTCTTTATTGCAAAAGAATGAATGTTAACACTACCTTTCATTTCAGTCTTGACATTTCAGCAAATTTACCTCTCTGAATCACTAACTGAACTCAACAAAAGGTTTTTATCTGCTGATAACTTTCCATCTGAGAGATTTAAAATTCCAGATGACATTAGCTCTAGCTCAGTGATGTTATTAAATTCTCACCTTAAATCTCGCATACAGAAAGCTCTTGTCAGGTCACATGAATGAGATGATTGCATTAGTCATACTACAAGAGCGATACTCATTCCACTAAGTTCGCTGTATTCAGTCTGAAGTTTGATCTATGAGAGGACACTTCATGTCTAACATGATGTGGTTTCTTTACATTGTAGTTTTTTACTAGTTATATACTTGTCAATGCAATTTATACACTCTTTGCTCTATGGTATGCTTGCTGCTTTTGTTAAGATGTGATCTGCTACAGTAAAAAGAAAGACCCCATGATTAGTTTATTCAAGATATTTCTTCTGTTCATAGTTCAGCTTGAAACTAACGCTACACTTTTGAAGTACCGTGTCCCTGAACTGGCCTCTGAATTGCAAAAACTAAATTAGCATGAATGACATTTTGCATGTGGGAATTTATGCAAGGATCTACTTGTGAAAAGTTTAAACACACCAGCTGAAACATTGATGAATTATGAATGATTATAATTAAATGGTTTTATTGCTCCATTGTTTTTATTTCTTTTCCTATTTTTTTCTGGCTTCTCTTAACCCAGTAATATCCAGATGGTTTGGGATAGCGAGATTTCTCTGTGTGTACATTGTTCTTGAAGCAAACCAGTGCCATTGACTAGATTTGGGGATTAAAATGAATTTATCTATGGATTAAGAACTCCATATGCCAGTTTTAGTGGGTGTTATGAAATAGGAATCAGCCAGCTACAGAATTCCTAATATACTTATGTGCTTTTATAGCCTAAATCATCTTAGTATCAGAGCTCTTCAGCAACTTGAATGCTCCTACAGCACCCATGTGAGTTAAAAGGGTTATCTCCTGATTCTCCTAACGGGATAACTGAAAGTGCAGGAAGATTAAACAGCTAAGTCAAAGCCAGTAAGAAATCTGCAGCAGTCTTAAAGCTAAAAGACAGTTCTCTGGGTTCCAGGTAATTGCATTGAACAGAAAGTTTTTTCTCCCTCCTTGCATAACAACCTTAATGAAACCAGCAGTGCACTTCCCCAAGTGTTCTGTGCAGGAGAGCTCCTTAGGCAGGGCTGAGCAGGGAGGCAGATGCCTGTTCCCCCTCTTTTCAGACCTGTAAATCTATTGATAACTTCCTTTGTGGAAAATCACAAGATGCTTTGCAGACTTGGATTATGCCTTCCAGCCCTTCTGGTAATTACAGGAGGTTTGTAAAGTACCAATGTTTTATAGCTGGTGAATAGGGAAGATGTGCTTGGTTATTTTATCACCATAAAATGAAGTGGCATATGAGCCAGGCATAGACTTTTGCCTTCCATGAGATTGTCCTATGTCTCATCTGTTGAACCCAGCATCAACTCTGGAGGAGACCCCACCTCACTGGTCATGTCAAGGAAACAGAAGCAAGGCTGAGCAGTGCAGCAGGAATCATGCAGTTAATTAAGATTTGCAGATGGTTTAAGAGTAGTTTCTTAAGTAACATTGGGGTATTTGTGTTGCATATAAGTCTCATAAAATAGTGATTGCATTGTTTTCTCTATGTTCCTAAACTGAGCTGCCCCAGCCTCCTGTTAGCATGTGGGCCACACCAGCTTGTAATACAACCTTTTTTCCATGACTCAGAAGCATGAAAAATGTATACCTACATATACCTGTGTCACATTTGTGAAGTGAAAATATAGTTGGAATTCTGTGCTGAACAAAAGCAGATATGTTTATTTTGGTGTCTTTTTTTTTATATTACAAGTTCCAAAAGAACCCACAAGGAAATTTCTGGGAGTCCTAGGCCACCACCAGATGTGCCTTTCTGGTGCTGGGGCTAAATGCCTGCTTCAGCAAGGAGTATTTTATATTCAGCCTTTCTTATCACCTTACCTTTCCTCTTGCTGTTTAAATACTTTTCCCTTGCTCTTCCATATTCCCATTTCTTTCCAGGATATAATAATAATAATAATAATAATAATAATAATAATAATAATAATTAATTTTGATGCACACTACTGGCTTATTCAGTATATTTCCCATCAGCCCGGGGACTGTTTTTCCTGAGTTTCAATCCTCAGCTGGAGTACTTCTCCATGTCCCACTAGTCTGGGTTTCACTCTCTCCTCACAGGCCAAGCTCTATTTCCTGCTTTAATCTGCTGCAGGACAGAGCGGTGAAAGACATAATTTTTGGTACAATTTTCCATCAGTGTTACCACAAAAAGTGGGAATTTTCTTGGTTTCTTGCCAATTGTGGCTGAAAGGGGCTGTCCCAGTCTTTTCTGTGGACCCACATTGCTGATAAGGAGCTTCCCTTTCTTGTAATGCAATGCTGAGATCAGAGGGCGATTGTGCTCATACTATGGGCTGGTTCCTGCAACACCCTCCACTTTCCATTACCCCAGGACAATGCCTTTGCACCATGCTCCAACAAAAGCAGGCAAGCTGAGTGCTCAAAAATACCCTGTGCAAGCAGGGTTACATGACTGCTGCTGCCTTCAGAGCAGTAGTGCAATGGTGCCTGGCCCCACAGGATGCCACTTCTCCTTCGGCCTAGTTTGGCTATGTGGACTGTGAGCCAAATGGATGAGGTTTAACCTTTGTAGATGAGCAACCTTATCTTGGGATAGACCCAAACCTCTGCCCTGTGGTGGTGTATGAAGTGACATAGGCAATGGTGTGATGTGTCACCAATCTCCTGTGTGTAAACTTTTGTGCTTTCAAGCTTTTTGGCCTTCCTGGTTGCTGACAGGAACGCTCTCTAAAGCTTTTTCAGCTGGATGTTCTGGTATTTATTTACAGCTCTGCCTTGACCGAGTTTTATATTGTTCTTTCACGAGAAAACGCATTGTTCACAAAAGCAAGGGACTAATAGCAGACTAGAGCTAAACCTAGTAAAAGCAGGTGTTATGCAATTTGTCACCACATGACTCTGCTAATGCATCTTTAGTCCAGGACTGCAGTACCCCTGCCATGTTTTAAAGTGCAGAAAGATAAGCGTATGCTGTACCCTGGAGTGCCTTAGTCTATAAATGTAATTCAGAAATATGAGAAACAGTGCTCTGAATCTGATGGCCTTTTTCAACACAATTACAGGAGCAGCGTGAGGTGTTGAACATTTGCAGCAAGGGTGCACACAGCAAACGGGAAGTTGGATGTGCAGGCTATTAATTCAAGCCTAGATAAGCTTCTGACTAAGAGGGTTTTAATTTGTTTTTTACCCTAATATGATGCTTGTATGGTAGCAGTTTTACTGAAAAGAACCTATTACAACCTATGCTCATCTGTAGAGCCACATTTAATGAGGAGGATACCTTACAGCTTTTAATGGGGCTCTACAGACTTCAAGGATATGAATCTAAAAAAGCCTTGAATATCAAAATGTTTTTATTTGGCTGCAGATGAAGACACTTTAATGTGAAAAAAAATGTGTGCTCTTTGAAATGAAAAAGGAAACAGATGAAAAAGAGTATTTTCTCACAAAATAGAGAGACGGAGACAGACAAGGCATTTGATCCCTTAGTGTCTCGTTTGTGTCTGTCTTTGTGATTTCAGGATCACTTTCACTGAATGCACCAGGAATATCACTCCAATGCTCAGTGTTCTCAAACTCCTGCTGAATGAATGGGGATGGAAGACTTTCAGTACTATAGAAGAGAAGTTTAATTCCAGGGGTCAGGTAGGAAAGCGTATACCTAGGCTGCAACCTCCAGAGGCACACCCTCAGTCTTAAATTACATTGGCAAAACAAACCAAGCAAGGTTGTGCTGGCCACTAACAATTTTTCAAATGGCTGAATGGCAACAAATCATTCCTCTAGTTATCCACTAAGACCTCAATGAATAATCAGAGCCTGTATTAAAGCCTGGAAATCAATAATCCCTGGCTCGTGAATAGTTAAGGACTAGACAGAGGATGGGCAAAGCAAGCATCAGCAGATGCACCCTTACTGGAAGGCAGTCTCCATCATTTCATGTGTATAGAATCAGAGGAAGATTTTTTCTGATTTCACCCAGCAACAGGTGGTTAGCTGGTGCACGTGACAAGTTGAGCTTACTGGTGCATTTGGCTTTCTGTTTCTTAAAGATATAGAAGCAGATTGTGTGAACAGATAGATGGAGAAATCTGTTTTTCATACATGGGTCCCTTTGATCTTACCTGTTGGAAGTATATGATGTCTAAGCAATTTTCCTGGCAATGAGTTATGACACCGTCTTCAGAGAAGGTTTTGGGGTAGGCTAGAGTCCTTTGATCTCTGTATGTGTGCAAATGAGTGTTCATATAGTTGGATGGCAGCTCTTTAAAGTAGTATCATCAGAGAAACACAGTCATCTTGCTCATTGTTTATATATGAATGATTATCTTAGTATTAATATTTTGAGAATTTTTTGCTTCCCTCCCAATTTATATTCAGCAGGGAGTGTGAGAAATAAGATCTTTTCTTTGCATTCTGATGGGGAAAAATTGGGACTGGTTACCTTTCAAGTGATTATCAGTAGCAGATGCTGGACCTAATGTTTTTTGGCTTTGCTGCCTTTTTTCCAATTGTACAGGTTGTGTATCTCCCAGCACTGTGTATGCTTAATCAGACACTTTATTTCTACAAAGAGCAGAGATTGTGTACACTGGGGGAAATCTCAGCATCGGTCCCAAGGACTGCAGTTTTCTCAGCTGTAAGGAATGTGGTCTATCCAGGCATTGCTACCAAGCATGGCAGGCTGTCTCCCTTTTCCTCTCATGCACTTGTGTTGCTAAGCCTCCACCAGGAACACTTATTCCTGTAGTCTCTTGCACAAAGTGGTAACAGCCATGTACTAAGGCAAGCAGAAACTCTGTGTAGTCCTCAGCATGACCAAGCCCAAGCTTGGAGTCTAGCTCCTCTTCAGAAACACTGAACTCAAATGGACTGTGTCTGTCTGGAATTTTGTTAATATTTTGGCCCAGGTTTGGATGATGCTTTAAAGGTATTTCTGCAAGAGAAGCTGAACCTGCCAAATTTTGCCCTTCCTCAGTCTTGTGGGCCATTCTTCAGGGCCATGCAGACATACGGGTTCACACAGTTATTTGTCCTGGCTGTGGCTCCTTCTACACAGCATAAGGCTTGAGCCTGTGCTGGTGATACAGATGCAAAGGAGAAAGGACATGCCTGTTGCTGGAAAAGGGAGCTTCTGCCTCTGAGGAGATCCTCTGTACGTTTCTGCTTCAATCAATCCTTCAGATATTGCCCTAAAGATTATTTGCCTTCTTTTGCTATGCCAGGTAATCCCAATGTTTAACAATGAAGGATAATGTTCCTGGCTGTTACTAATTAATATATTTTAACCTGTCAATAATTAATGTGGAAATTGGGAAGAATAATGCCGTGGAGGCTCCAGCCTGAGATCTGCTGCCTGGCAACTGTGGATGTGCATATCCGTTATATCAGGAAATTAGAAACTGGAGCAAAAACTGATCTGTCTGACATTTTGTAAGATGATATAAATGGGCCTACTCAACAAACACTAGATTTATGTGAGGGTATGAGTGATATGTGTCTGGGGAAAAGATATTATCTCTCTTATGAAGGTGCAGTTAATACCAGGCATCAATTAAATATAGTTCATTAAAGCCTCTGGGTAATCTTATTTTTGGATGAGATCAGAAGAGCAACTTACAAGGACTGACAGAGGGGTTATCTTGGTAATAATCTTCACTTTTGCATCTAGCATCTGTCATAGGATGAGCTAAGTGAAGTAGCATCTAGACTGTAACAACAATAACCTTTTCAGATGGAGAGTGTGCAGTGAAATGTAATAGTGGCTTACAGTGTTTGAAGTAGTTGCATTAGATAGGTTTATTGAGATATGCCAGTAGTGCTGATATGAAAATGCTTGATTTATGCACTCACTCCCTATCCTCAGAGGGAAGACTTGCATCTGCCATGTTCGTGGGATGTGGCTTTGTCTAAAACATTTCATTTGTACAGATGGAGTGAGTGGAGGCAGGCAAAATTATGGTACTGTTAATAGGGTGATGTTTTATTGCTTCTTGCTATTCTGGTTAAAATATTCCTTTATATATTGAATATTTTAATGGAATCAGTTTGAGTGTTGTTTTCTTCAACTGGACCTGTTGTCTCCACATTTTGAATCCCACGTGTAATGCACTGGTTGCAGGAAAAAAAGTAAGTGTTCAATAAGTGAGGTGCCAATGGCAATTGAGATCCCATATCTTATTTCCAGTTATGATGCAGCTGTCAGGCAAAGAGACAGAAGAAACAAATTTCTTCAACACACCTGGAAGAAACAGGGTAAAGCTTGGCATAGAGCCTAAATTTGCAGGGTAACATCTGAAAATGTCTAACTTTCCTAGGTTCTGTTGCCAAAACAGGCTCCACACTTCATTTTGACATTAAAATTAACCACTTCTGGAAATGATTCCTCTTTTCTGGTTTTTGGTCTTTCTTGTGAAACTTTCTGTGGCTCCTTGTTTAATTTGTGTCACAGCTGCTCCTGTGGAATAAAGCATGGAGGCTGTCTGCAGCACAGGCTTAGGGCTGCAGGAGGCAAGGAGGAGACTGAGCACTACCTGAGGCACAGGGGAAAAAAAGGCCCCCAGGGTCTGCTGGAGAGTGTCAGGAGGGAGAGAGAAATGAAGACAGGCTGTATGCCCGTGGCAGAGCTGGGCTCTCTGGGATCTTTCTTTCACCAGGGAGAGACAGCTAAAAGGGAGAGAATAGAGAAATACTGCTCAGGAGACTGTTGTGATTTTAAGTCTCTAGATGGTAAGACAAACAGTGTGCTGCCTTTCAGAAAGTAGCTTGCTGAAACTGCAGCTCTTTAAGTAGAATGATTTTTCCATGCCACTTTTTACATCTCTGTTTGATACAAAAGCTTCACCAGCACTTAGCATTACCAGCACTGGCACCTCAATTTGCAGACCCTCTTTGCAGGGGAGAAAAGCCATCTTCATGCTCCTCAGGTCCCCCACCCCCTCGAAGTGAGAGGTCATTGGAGGGATTCATACCAAAAGCTGTCATCCACAAAGCCCACAGGCTCCTGCTGAGGACCAGTGTTGCCAGGCACTTCTTAAATGCTGTGGCATTGCCATCCACCTCTTCCCGACTCACCACCTCCTTCCTTTTTCCTTCTTCCTGCAGCATGGAGCTTCAGCCTTGCTTGCTCTGGGTATAAGACATCTACAGCTTTCCAGAGTGAAGTATAAATATATTTTAACCTAAAGTAGGCTAGATATATGGTAGTGTATTTCAGCTAATCCTTGTTCATATCTGGGGTTTTCTGTTTCAGAGACAAGTCATGTCAAATAATGAGAGAAAACTGGAAATGCTGACTTACTGAAAGGATTATTTGCCATGGGCTGTTCATACCATCCTGCATAGTTTTGGAGTTTTCTGCTTCCCACAACTCTCCCCAAAGCTTTTGGGATCCTCAGAAATCTTTTTCTAGTTATTATTCTGCTTTGTGGATTTGGGTCTTTTCCACTACCTGCATTAATTGGACAAACAATCATACACCAGACCCAGAGTGAAGAGATAATCTGTGGAATTTCTTAAACTTGAGTAGGATATTCAGAATAGCATAAAAGCAAACCTGATGATACAACGTGAGGCAAAGCAGAGTCCTCTCCCAAAAAACCCAGCTTGAAACATCCCTATTAACAAAGTTTCTACACTCAAAGTGCTGGCAGTAATACAGCTTGCTTCAAAAGCACTCAATTTTACTCTATTACCTGCCTTGCTGTACTATAACCAGCACAGTTCTTTGTTGGGCCATGCTGTGCTTCAGTCCATAGCACCTGGCATCTCCTATGGAAGAGAAGATAAGAGAGAAACATATTTCATGGCGCCAGACTCTGGCCAATGCCCAGTTTGCCCTCATTTTCAGGGCAGCTCTTATGCAAATTTCTGCTGTGGGGCTTTGAAGCAGCAGTGCTGGAAAAAAAAGTGTCTGTGGGACTGCTCCACCCTTTCAGAGCACAAGGATGCTCGCAGCTTCCTGATATGGAAGGATTTTAATTAATTAATCTTTCCCTCCTAACTCAACACTCCCCCTCCCTGCTTCCCACCTGGCAGCTTTTCTGCAGTGCTCCCACCCGATGTTGTTTTTCAGGTTTATTTGCTCCTGTCTACATCTGAGAACCTGATGTTTTCCTTGCCAAAGTGCTGTCCCTCACAGTAGAGCAGACTAAGCAGCTTTGCTGAGCCGGGTGAGGCAGAAGGACTCTGCATCTCTTCCTGACACCTCTGCTTGAAGCTTAGCCTTGGCTGCTGCTGCTACTTGGCACCACCTGAGGTCCCACTGAAACCTGAGTTCTTCTTCCCTGCAATGTACAATTAAATAAAGGCAGCGTTATTCCCTAGAGCATGCATGGTGCAGAAGGAGGAAAGATAGGAGGTGCAGAAGACAGGAAAAGGGTAGATGGTGAGCTAGATATCCTTTCTATTTATGCTCTTAATGAGATGAATTAAGAAAAGCACATTTAATAGCAAATCTCACTACAGCTTTCTGAAACATCTTTGCTGTGAGAAACTTCTAAGGCTGATGTTCTCATTAGACAGTGTGCTACTGAAGGGTAGCTAATTAGCAAAGCTGCAGTATTATGGCTGTTATGGTAGGTTCAATCACATATTGCAAAAATATGGGAGATATGAGCGTCTCCCAGTCTGTTTTCAAAATTCTTCCTTTTCTTCAGGCTGGCTAAATACATAATTTCAGGGTTTATTCCAGTTCACATCAATATCTCAAATTCTCACAAAATATATATGTAATAATTCCAGCACAATTTCTGTAAACATTTAATCTCCCATGGTTTTTGTGTATATGTGTTGCCTTTTTCCCCACTGCTTGCATTCACTGGACATCTATTAATGCTCTGTAATCAAAGGAAAAAAATAATAGTTTGAAGTCTTGGCACTGGAGGCAGAAGCTTAGAATGATGTAAAATTATCTTGGTGGTTTGTTTAAATGATTACATTTTTTCCAGATTAGTTTTTCAGTTTATGTGTTTGAACAAATTATAAAAACCAAACAACAACAACAAATGAACCAAGCAAACACACCAAATAAACAACTCCCCTCGAGCCCCCTGCATCTAAACTCCCATAAAATAAATGAGTATGAAAATATGATACATTCATTAGAAGGCCCACAGACCTTTATACCTCCATCAAAACTTTGTGTTATGTTGAGCACGGTGAGTTCATCTCCTTACAGTTTCTTTTCAGATTTCTTCTTAATATATAATTTTTTTTTTCAACCACAGTTCACCAAGTAATGTCCTCTGTAATGTCAGAATCCAGATGATGACTTCCAGCACATGGTCTGTAAAACTCTTTATGGTTTTCTTATATTTTTCATCTAGTCCCATTGCATATCTTAGGGGTCTCAACAAGCCTTGGAGTAAAAAGTGGGAGCATATGACAGCAAAAATCATTGCTGTGGAACACAAAAACCAGAAAATACTTCACAAGAAGTATCTGTATCCTTTTTACAGAGTGGGTCATTGAGGCAGCAAAATGCTTCAACCTTGGTCACTCAGAAGGCAAGTAGCAGAGCCAGGATGAAGACCCATGTATTCTGAGCTCTGATTTAACCTACATCCCACTGTACAATTCTGCCTTTGAGGCCCTGTCATCTGGACAGTGTTGATTTTTCTCTTAGTAAGCAGCAGACTCCCACAGAGGTCTGGGAGAACAATCCTACTGAAGGCAGTGAGGATGACTTAGGTCTTATTTTCTTCCCCCAGTGGTAAAGACAGAAAAGAACATGAATCCTCCCATTCAAAATAGAGTTAATAGGTGGAAGTGTAAAAAGATCCTGTCTTATGCAAAGAGTAAAAGATACACGGGACCAAGAAAGGACAATGAATTACATGTTGGTGTTGTGTCCTGCTTGAATTACATGTTGGTTTTAAGTATCCTGCTTGTAGAAGTATAATTTTGAGGACCAAGAAATTCCTGTCCTGGATATGTATGCTGATTCACTGAGAAAATGTGCAGTGTTAAATCACTGTGTCATACTTCTTACCCACGCTGGGGCTAGACCAGAGGTTACAAACTGGGTTGTCAAAACAGCACACATGGGATTTCACCACTGTGAAATCTAGCTTTTTTAAACACCCATTCAAAATCTATCTTCACTTAAAGAAAGTGGGAAGGTGTGCCAAGGGAATGATCACCCTGCTGCATGTGTGTTTTACAGCTCTATTTCCCCCATCATCTTCTTCTGGCAGCTGTCTGAAAGCGGGCTACAGATAAGGTGAATCTTGAGTGAACCTAAGGAGCCATTCATATATTTTAATGCAATATTTCAAGAACCCAAAGAAATAAGCAGTGAGCATCCACCGCACTAGAGCTTGTAAAAGTGACACTGTTGTGTTTAACTTATCCTCTGCAGAATCCTTCAGCATTGCTGTAAAAGTAATAGTGGATTATGCCCACAATGTGCAGTAGACAATTTCCTTTGATACCTTTTGGGATAGAGTGAAGGACAGGGATTTTCACTACTATCATAACCCACACAGCTCTCATGATTCTCAGTGTCATTTTGTTCTCAAGAAGAAATAGTATGATTGAAGAAAATTACACTGTTATGATGTCTTCAACTTTTTTTCCTTTTTTTAAGACTGCTTGGTATCAAAATGTAAATGAAAACTATTAGCAGAACATAGATTTAGGAACTTGCCTGGTGATTTGTTGAACTTGGACCTCAGATTTCAGTAGCTTTTTTGTTTTTTGATTTTTTTTTTTCCCTCAGAAACATTACTGTGAATTAGGTCACACATACACATTATGTATTTAGATGCAATTTTTTCTTGCGGGCTAACCTATATATAGTGAGAAATGACTGAAGGCTACTTACTTATTTTGGAAAAATTGGGTTAAGTACAACTGATCTGATACAAACATTTGCCCTTCAACATATTAACTAGAATATTGACCACCTGAGCAGAAATAGCTGTTTAAAAAGCACTGAAGGGTTTATCAATAATCTCACTGAATTTCTAAAACCTTAATTTTCCCAAAGTCAACATTGAGAAAGATACCTCCATTCTTCTGTCTTACTGTTAATGTGAGCAAAATTTTAAGGAATTGATAAGCACCAAGATTGTCCTTTTTCAAGTCAAGACTGGTGCATATTACTGAAATGATGTGATATGGTTTGCAATATCCTCTCTGCTTAGGCTTGGTTTGGCAACTTGCAGTGGTGCTGGGTGGCTGCAGCATATCATGTAAGAGGTGCTGCATTTGACATTTCTGTGACCTCTTATTGTCTCTTTTGTAAGTGCTTCATGGAATTTTGTTGCTAGTCTTGCAGACTCAAGTAGTAGTTGTTTAGGTATTTAAAAAAAACCTATATTCCAATTTATACTTCAAGTCTTGTTTCTCATTGCAGGCAAATGCATATTAATAGAAGGAATATTATATGTTTGGCAAATTATATCACAGATGAAATCTTCACACGCAGTACAAAACAACTATTTATGCTGAGATGGATGGATGATTATTACCTCTTTGTTTTCTTTTTCATTATCCTTTTGAATTAAAATCTCCTTGTAAAGCCATTATCCTTGCTTTAACAGCTCTCTATATTGAATATGCCTCTGCCTCTTCTACTCTTTTTTTTCTTTGCTTAGATTGAGCTTTAATTTTCTGTGATTTCTGAGCTCTAATTTCCTTGTTGTTTCATATTTTTACAATGTCCTGTTCAAAAATTCAGTATGCCCACACTCAATTTTGTTTCGCAAATGCATGTAGGCCAAAAAGTAGCAGGAACCTTCTCTAAAAACTGTATTTACAGCTCTAGTGGCAAGCACTCTCCTCCTACACTGGAAAGCTGTGAAAAACTGTCAAGATGTGAATGTGCATTACAATGCTCCTGGTGACTGGAGCTGGTTTATTTTTCAACCATGGCTTCATTTTGTCAGTTACACTAAATAGAACAGGATAGAAGCTTTTCCAATAAAACCCAGCAAAACAGACTACACAACTACTTAGAATTACAGCATCTCAAACTACTCCACCCTCTTCTGTAGTGCTGCATAGACTGAGCACAGGCACAACCACACCTAGAAAGACCAGTTATGACTAGATCTAATTCCCTTTTCCAGTTCCAAAGTAATCAGAATGTCTCCCGGAGTATGACAGTACTTGGTGATTTCCAGAATTTTTCCTACTACCCACAAGACTCACTTGAGGACAAGAGTAGAAGAGGATCTCAAAATTGCCACTTGGCACAGGAAGAAAAGAAGAATGACTGTGGTTGTCTTTGGTGTCATAGGTCCATGCAATGACATTAGGCGCACTCCTTAAAAGAGGACAGTATTTCATAAAACAGAGGAAAGCAAATACCTCCTCTACCCCCTGTTGGTCTCTTTCCAATGTGAACAGGAAAGGAATATCCCTTCCTGTCCTTAATTTAATGGTTGATTTCACCCTAATCATCTGATGCATAGGTTTTATCCTGTACATCAGCCAGGCACCTTTCACAATGTGAGGATAGAAATGAGGCTAACTTCCCATAACTCCCTCATTATGAGCTGAATTCTGACACTCCTCATGCTGGACACTGTTTTACCAAGGGCTGATTTGAAATGTGAAGTAAATGCAACCCTTGGCTGCAATACAGCATATTTGGAGTCAGCTCTAATTTAATAGCCCAGTTAGAGTCAATGGGAGTTCTTGTGAAAAGGTGCCATTAATTGGAGTAAAAATATTGCAATGTGGCTTTGTGTCATCTGGGTGAATAACAAATTTATTTAAAATCTGTATATGAAACATTTACCTGCAATGTAGCATTTACTTTTTCTGCAATATTTTCTATACTCAGGGTACATAAAGCTGTGTCCATGTTCTAAAGGGAAATACCAAGATACAAGAAATGACTGGTGTTTTCTTCAGCTTGTGTAAGAACTTTAACTGGCTATCCAATGTAAATTAAAAAAAACCATAATATTACAGAGAAAAAACCATAAAGCCTTTGGCTACTGCCTGGTTCATTTTCTCCATTTCATGGTCTTAAACTACTGGTGGTATTAAGTCTGAATCCTCTAAAAACCCATCTGATCTCAAAAGTAGCTAGTATGAAATGGAGATAGGAGTAGTCTAATACTAAGCTTCTGTCAAAAAGATGCAGGTGTGGTGTCTGTTTCCTGCAGATTTCTGTGACAACTATTTCTGTGACATGTTTTCTCCTAGACAGCTTTCAGGTGGATTATTTTTTTTTTTTAAATCAATGAGACTTAAGGTTTTTGGAGGTTTGGTGGTGTTTTAATGGCTGATTTGATTTTGCAAAGGTGTCCCTGTCTAAACCAAAGCTTCTTGAACTTATTAGATGAGATACTTTTCCATGGTTAAATGAGCTGCCAGGCTGGTTACCTGCTTGGTACTATTGGGAAGAAAACCTGCCTGACTTTTCAGCTGAGGTTTAAGCACCCTGAAGCCTTTTGTCTGGTTTGTGAAATATCTCCATCCTTGGTCTTTCAGTGACTGATTTCTTAGGTGCTTTGTGTGTACATTGTGTGAAGACAGGCCTTCACTCAGCCTCTTCTCATGGGATGTTATCCACCATTCTTCTTGGGTTTCTCCAACTCTGGAACAGACAACAAAGTGGGTGTGCAGCGTAGGAACTGGGAGAAAGGGAAAAATGTGAAAAATCTCTAACAAGGAAACACAGCATCAAGAAGTGGTAGCTACTACCTCTTTTGCTAGGCAGATGATGGATGGGAAAGAAGGCTCATGGATGGATGAAGAAGTGTTAGATTCAGCTATTTGGAAACTTGGGAGAAGGAAAATAATGTCTGAGCAGTTGGGTGGGCAACAATCAGAGGTAGGGTAAGAAAGAGCAAGACCAGTAAGGGCTGAAAGAGACGAAGGGACATTAAGGGGAAAGGGACAGAAATTTAAAGTGAAGAGCAGACATAAGCAAAAGAGATAGAGATTATTCAGAGGCATATTTTCACTTTTTCTTATGCAGTGTAAGAGAGTACTGGCTCTGAGGAAGCTCCTGCTGGAGAAAGGATAAGGAAAGGGAATGGAAGTAGGAGGAGGGAACAGGTTTTCCATTGTCAGCTTCTATAGGCCTGACAAATAAAACACCTTTTGCTAATCTGAAGAGCACATACAATTTGTATAAACAAGCGTCATTGTTTATTTTCAGCGGAGAAATAAGTTGCTATGGAAGGTGGGCATAGCTGCTTGAAAATCTGTTATTGGGACATTACTCAACACCCCTTATCACCCCTGTCCTTCATGTTGTGAGTGGGTTATGTCTTCAGCAAGGGCATCTTCTTTTTCCAGACCTTAATTGAAAAACTTAGCAGAGCGTTTTAGAACTGACTTAGGAACTACAAATGAATGTCACACCAGACTGGCATTTTTGTGTGTCGGCATGGCTCTCCAAGCACTTCTGCGTGGTCTGTTGTTGGATTTGCTGTTATGAGAAAAGATTCAGCTGTTAGAAAAAGAAAGCAGGGCACAGACAGTTGGGTACTGACCCATCAGATCCATGGTTTGGCAAGAAAGCACACAAAGATGCTTCTGAAATTTTCAGGCTATGGTCTCGCTGAATCACTCAGGAAAAGGAAAATAATTTATCAGTAGCTTACATTTGCTATAGTTAGACTATAGTGTCCTCTCAGGGTGCACAGAGAGAGATGCCTATGTGAAAGGTGCAAGAAATATTTTCACAGTCAATTAAGGATGAGATTCTCAGTAGAACTTTTTTTTCTAAATTTCAGCAGCAGCTAGTTCATGTCCTGGGGCACGATCTCTTTGTGTAAATATTGCTTCACTTAGTGTAATAAGAGATGAATATCTTGGTGTCCCTTTAACTTGAAAGAGTCTGGATAAAGTTGCTTATTTCCTCCTATTTCTGGTCATTACTCTTTTATAAGTGTGACAGCCAGTCTTGCTTTGTACACAGCAGTCAGTAGTGTGTGGCCCTGTTACTCATGTTCTGCTAGTCCACTAGTCCATTAATGGAGAACAGCACTTAACATGGGATGCCTGTGTGCTCAACAAATTGCTCTGGCTAATCCTCCGTGCACTGCTTTTTAACAACAAATATCAGTCAGTCAAGAAATGAGCAAGACAGCCACAGGAATTCTCTTTTTTTCCCTCATTTTACAGATTTTAGGAAGTGTGGGTTTTTTTGTTGTTGTTGTTTTTTTTTTTTTTTGTTCTTTATGCATACAAACTTGATTTTGCTGCACAGCTTGAAATGCTGATGTTTCAATATGGGTAATACTGACTCTTAAGCCAAATACAGAATTTTCTGAAACTTGTTTTGGGGCATGGACATCACATTATCCATCAGGGAAATCAAGCTTAACTCAGTCCTCAAATCTGTCTTAGCTCAAAAATGAGAAAGATCAGTGGACCTAAGCAGACATTTATTTGGCTTATTGAATGGCTGAGCAGTTGATAGACCTGAGAAATTGGCATGCCACAGGGAGGAAAGGACCAATACAATTTCTGGTAGGAAGTTTTGTTGTGAGTATGGGCAAGTTTTATAAAATCTCATGCTTTTTAGGGTACTACACACCCCTTATAGCAGTGGTTTTATGAATGAAGGATAACGATAATAATTCTAAAACCTTTCTATCTTGTTAGCAGAAATCAGCAGAATCTGGAGACTGAAAGGACTTACTGGAGGGTCCTCTCCTTTATTTCCTAACATCTAGAGTTACTCTAACTTCAGTGTTATTTTCCCAAGTATTAGCTAAGTTCCCTAGCTTCACCATGGAAAGTTTATGTTGTTTGTGTCTGAAACTCATCTTATATAACAACTGTGTCACAACATTGATACACATTGAATTGACATTATATTAATTGATTTTTCAGCTCATTGCCCCTTGGTTATTAGCAGAAAGAGAGAATTATAAAGTAGCTCTGCTAAACATTTGAGCCTCTACTCTTTGATGCTAGATAAACTGGCTTAATGCTTGCTGATCTTGTGTATGAAAATAAAAAATGTTTGGTGACATCCAGCTAAGTAGAAGATATCTTTTCCTGTTGGACAATGATCTAATCACTCCTGCTTCTAACTCCCAGGTCTGACTGATTATTTTCTTCAGTGCTGAAAGGAACATTTCCCAAGTTTGCCAATGAGACTCTGACTGTCCCTTTGTGTTTTCCAATTTACTTTTTTTTTTTAAAAAAAAAAAAACAGAGGGGAACCAGCTGGGAATTTGGTTTTAAGGGAAGGGAAGTGTTAAAACAGAGCTGCCTAGAGATGATGTAACACAAAAAGAAGAGGTATCCAAACCAGCCTTGAAGAATAGTTTTGAAAAATCCTTTTAGGAGTTATATGCTCTAGAAGAGCTGTGTTCCTGTCCCCAACTTCTATAAGTATAAGACCACCAGGAACTGCATGTTCCCACACCATGCAATTCAAGATCATAGAGACCTCACTTTGTAAAGTCTCTCTTTGCCAGTCATTGCTGTGCAGCATACGGCTACATAAACACATTTGTTTGCTAGCCTCACCACTTCACACTTGCTTGTTTAGTTTCTGATGGATTGGTAGCAGAACACTTCATGTCTGGGAAGTCATACTCAGTCACAAAAGAGTTGTGGTCTCTGCAGTATTTCTCAAAAAATCTTTGGAATGTGTTTGTCACATGAAAATCACGGATGCATTTCACTTCTGAGATGGCAATAATAATCCCCTCTTTGATCTGTCTTCAAGACATATCATGTAGTAAAGAGCTGAGCTAATGTTCTCCCCCCTCAACTCCCTTTCTGAGTGCTTTACTCTCTCCTGGTGTTTCTACTGTTTTTTAGTTCTTAATGTGCCAAAAAGAACAGCTCGCTTTTGACAGTAAAATCACATTTGCAGGAATTGACAAAAGAAAACATTTGTCCTTATCTTGTTCCTGAGGACACCAACTGCCCCAAAATATGCCATCCTCTGTATTAGTTTTCTCAGTTGTCCTGTCTCATGTTGTGGATGGATTCTCTCTATACCCTCACACCCCTTTCCTCCTGTCCCTGGCATGGGACAGGGAGGAACAGTTCAGAAAGATATACCATTTGCACTGTTTATTTATAGCTGAGAGGAAAACAAATGGAGAACTAAGCAAATCATGAAAGCAGATTTGCTGCCACACACAAATCAGACTGGAACTGTAACAGAGCCAACATGCTTAAATCCAAAAGACATAGCATTTCCATGGAGTGGGATCAGATTAGGGAAGAAAAACATTCAGGTCTAAAGCTTAGCTAAAATGTCTGGTAGAAATGGGAGCAGACAAGGGTTCCTCCTCTGCAGAGAGCTACACCAGAAAAGAGAAATCAGAGTGTGGTGCAAGCAAGTGATTCTGGTGTCAGAGAGGGCACTGCTTCTTCTCCTGCACACAACTAAACCAGCACTACTGCTGCCTCGGTGGGACAGACACCATGAGGGGATATTTAGACCTGGAAGTGAAACATAATCTCTACTTAGGGATGGAGATATTTATGCAGACTGGCCAAAACAGTGTTAAGATTGAACTGAAGCCAAGTTATTTTCTGAAATACTGCCTTCAGCTGTCTCAAAAATTTCAAGGCAGCGATAGAGATGAGCAAATTATTTTGCCCTCTTTCAAATAAAATCTTGCATTGCATTTTGGAAACTATATGGGAAAAGGAGCATAGTTGCAGGATGATAAAAAAGAATGCAAGAAAAGCAGCTGTGTAAAACTGGAGCAGATACTGGAGAGCATAAATGACAGGTTAACAGCCTAGAAAGACAGTGAAGCACAAAGGAGATGCCAAAGACAGATACATGCTGTATATAAAAAGTTAAACCAGATTAGAAAATACATTTTAAAAACAAACAGATACAATTGGCATTGCCTAAATTCTTATCTCCACACTCAGTTTAGCTTGTGATTGTAATTTAAGTAACAAATTTGTATGTTGGGCAGGTAGCTACACACAAACCCCCTAGTTTCTAAGTATTTTTGTGCCTTGTGATGATTAATGTTGTTTCTTTTAGGGTACATAGTCTTTCTTTTGTTCCCTCTTCCAAGTTCCTTCTTTCCTTTCTTGCTTAAAATAACCTTTCTGCATTATCTACTTTCTGAGTAGTGTCAGTGAGAGAAACATTGTTATTTATCATGAGGAATTAGCAGAACAGCCAAGTACTGTTACAAGATCCCATGACTTAACACACGGTTGCATGTATGCATAACCTATGTGCAGATTCCCAGCGCCTGGAGAAGGAATGTGTGATCCATTGGTCCATACTGCTCCTAGAATTGTCAATGAAATGAACTCTGTCTTGTAAAAGTTTATTATGTTTAAAGTAGAAATAGAGAGAAATTTCACCCAGTTCTCCTGAAAATAAATTCTCCTAGCAAAATGAGAGGTATTTAAATGTGGATTTCTCTTAAGCAAACAAGTATTTGCAAACTTACTGCTGGATTTTTCATAGGGGAATAGTCCAGCATTTAGTCCCCCTGGGCAGCTAATCCTCACCCTCTGAAATATATGAATAAATCAATATAATTTCACAATCTTATGGGTGGCTAAGCTGAAGAAAAGCCTTCACTCGTTGGACAGCATAGATGTAGTCAGTGCTGTAGATATGCAGTCTTTGATCATGATAAAACACCTGTTTCAATCCTGAGGAAGGCCAGAGCATTTGTGGTGTAAATGCAGAAAAGCAGTGCAAGAAAGCATGTAGAGGGTGGTTCATCTTTCTTAGAGCTGATTAAAAATTAGACAAATAATTTACTTTTTGGAGCATGAGTCATTTTGATTAAACATTAAACTGTAAAATCAATCTTCTGATTGTTTAGTCATTATTCCAGAGGAATGGAGATTTATTTACAGTCTCTTTCATTAAGTGCCTCTACTGCCCCTTCCACAAGTTATATTTTTCAGGAGGTTACAATAACTTTATGCATGAACCAATATTTCTTCCCAGACACATATAAAATATATTTACTTACATTATCTATGAACTGGACCATGAGAGTGTGAATCAGGAGGTCCCATTTCTTATTCCTGATGTTGTCTTAGGCTATAGAGTCTTCTGCAAATCATGTCAAAGATTGTTGTATCTCTCTGATTGTTTATCTTCTCTGGTGAGAAGGTAGATCTGTGGAAGGGGCAGGCTTTTGTTAAAGAAGGGTTGAAAAAATAAATTGGGCTTTTATTTACATAAGTGCTCATTATGCTGCTGAAGGGCTTGTTATTTGATCCTAATAGCATGAACTTCAGGATTGTTGTGGAGATTCCTTAATCATTATGTGGCTACCATAATTGTGATAGCCGTGACATTTTCTTTTTCTGAAAGGTATAAAGGAAGTCATGTTTCAGGAAAGATTGTTCCTAAGCTGTGAAAAAGAGGACTGTAGTCCCTACTCATAATCAGGCTGTAGAAAACATGTTGCTAGTGTCCAGAATATTCTGTCAGGGTTTTTATCTCAGGTTCAACATACAGTGAAAATCTAGACCGGGATATGTGCATCATGTTTACTGAGCAGATCAAAATGGAATTCTTTCTTCTGCCAAACTGCAGATCTTTGCTTCTGCAGCTCTTGTGAGAGAAATATGCATTAGCCTCTACAGGCACATTCATTGTCTGTTGGTTCGTACATGTGCAACTGATGGCAAAACAGAGACGTTAGTCCCAGAAACAGAACACGTTTTTATGGATAAGGTGGGAGACTGAGTGTTGACTGCCCACTCTGTCGATTGTACATATGCAAATCTGAGTTGGAGAATAATGTTTGGTCTGGGGAATTTTGCTTGAATTTAACACCCAAATATGGCATCAGGGAAGCATACTGAGAAGAAATTTTTTATTAGACATATGTTGTGTGTGTGCGTTTGTGCATATGAATTCTATGGTGGTGTTATATATACATTTTATATATTAGCTAGATGTGGATGAAAAGAATGCTTTTTAAAAGGTTTAATTTCTGGGGTGTTGAGAGAGAAAGAATGGATCAATTTATAAAAAGAACATACAGTAACAGCAAATCAAACTGACAGTTAAAAACCCTATAAAATTTCTAGCACATTAGGAAAGCATTATGTATCTCATTACATTCAGGCTATAGGAACAGAGCAAAGAAAAGATGGCTAATTACACATGCTCAAACAGAGCACTTTGTGCAGATTGGACAGGATCATGAAATTAATCAAGTATACATGTTGAATTAGCCTTCAAAGGTCAGAGAAAAATAAGCAGGACATGTGTGAAACTGATCTTCCCCCAAAAGCAAGTACACCGTACAAATTAATGTCTGCATCAAGACACTTTGTCAGCAGTTGACAAGACTTTCACACATGCTCCTGTCTCCCTAGGTGTATTAAATCTCCCTTTTTCTGAAGGAACTTATGAAGTAGGAAAAGAAGCATGTGATCCCTTACAAAGGACATTTGGAAGTCAACCAAAGAGACCTTGTTAGTCTGTTTTGATAAAATGTTCAATCCTCTCCCCCATGCCCTGCCTATTAAGAAAACAACATGATAGAGAACTTGGCAGAATATTAAATCTGAACATGTGTGAGACTTCAACACCCCCAACAGCTAAACTAGTTCTGCTGCTGAGAAGCCAGAAAAAGTCTCTCCTCCATTTGCATCTATGGGGAGCTTAAAAAAGTTTTTGGATTTATGTGCTTTATTGCTTTTGTCACTGACTCAGAAAGTATTTGCTGCTTTAATTTGATTACAAAGACAAAGGGAAGATTTTTTAAACTTTTCAAATTATATATCTTGCACATATAATTTTACATCTTTTCTCAAAAGATCCTCTGCTAATGCAAAAGACCTCTATTTTGTCACAAAGTGAGCTTTGCAAAAGTCAAGTTACTATAACAACCAAGTACACCTTTTCAATCAGAAACCATGCTCTTATGCTGGTGCTCCTCTTTCTTTTAGAATCATAGAATCATTTAGGTTGGAAAGGACTTTTAAGGCCTTTGAAGCAAATCATTATCCTAACATTACAAAGTCCACTGTGTTTGTATAAATGCTACATCTACATGTCATTGAAATACTTCCACTCCACCATTTCCCTGGGCAGCCTGATCCAAAAGACTGGATAACGTAGACAGATACCCTCACAGATGAACACCGATGTCGCTGTCGAGCAGGACGGGAACAGAGAACTCCAGATCAGAAGGTAAAGAAAATGAGCTCTGATTTATTTCAAATGTACCGCTCTATATATAGAGAACATCGTGCAGACTAATTTCATTGGTCTTAGAGTAAAAACATGTCACACCATTGGTGTACAGTGAATGGCACAGTAGTAGAGCATATCTATAAACAATGTAAATAACAAGATAGATTAGAGAATTATTTACATTCTTTCCCAACTGTTTCCCAGGCTCTTGCCTGGTTAGAAAACCTTTCTCTTTCTCTCTGACTGAGCTAAGAATATCCACACACCAGGTTTACATAGACTTAAAAAGTTTCACAGTTTGTATGTGTATTTGAGAGACATGCAATATTTTGCAGACATATTCATTTCCTCATCTCTACAAATAATCTAGGAATTAAAGCAAGAACAGAAGAAGAAATTTGCTTTAATTTTTTCTGTACCAAAATGCCTATATTCTATTTAATATGACCCTTCTGAAAAGCCAGTGGAGAATATTAAGTAGGATCATCACTGGATAAACTGTATTATTTACCTTTGTGGTTGGGATCCCACTGTACCTCTCCTTTCCCTTTCTGTGCTGTGGCTTCTCGAAGCTGCTGGCAGGTGATGGAAGAAGAGCAATCTTCAGACAACTTTGTATATATAAGTGAAAACAATTTTCAAAACAGAGGCATGGGCGAAATTGTGTAAATTATTTTCTTCCCACTTTCCTCACAAATTGCTCTCTAAAGTCCTTAAAAGTACTAAGAATTGGACCCTCTAACTGAAATAAGAAAACACAGTGTAGTACAATTAGTTTATGGCCTGTTTGCTAAGCACAGTTACCTTTTTAACTTTATAATTCGCTGTCTGAAAAAATACCAATAGTCTTAGAACTACATTGTCAAAAATGGAAAAGTAGCACAGATGAATGCACACAAAAAGCCACAGCATGCAACTCAGCCTTGACCCTCTCCAATTCCATCTGTTCTCCCCAAGTAAATTATTACAGTGTGGGCTCTCTACTTAAAGTGCTGCTGCTTGTGAAAGAAAACAAGCTGGGGTAAGCTATTAAGAAAATAGCGCTATTTTGTCTTTAAGGATTAAGCAGGGGAAAAATAACTTCATTTAAGCTACTCAGAGATTTTTAAACCTGGAATTGGTCTTCCCTGGTGTCTATTAAATGAATAAGCCCCCAACATTTCTCTAGAAATCTGTAGAACTTCAGACAAAAAGGTTTTGATGTATGCCATAATGGTCGGTTTGGAAGTGGCTGAAGACAGCAGGAGTGAAAATACTGGGGAAAAAGTCTGTCCTCCAGGGCTGGAGTGTGCTGGAGAGAATCTGCTGCAAACAACCGTTGTGGTACAGGAACTTTTCCATGTCTCCTAACGTGCAGATTGAGACCTGAAAAGCATAAGTGCCATCACATCATTTTGGATTAGTTGTTCCATGTTGCTGTGTGTACCTTTGTCAAGCTGGACTGTGGCCTTCCTTTCTAGATGTGAGCAAGGGATTTGGAGGACGAGATGAGAGGTGAAAGAATGAAGAGTTGGAAAAGGCTAGCTAAGATGTGATCTTTTTGCTCTGGGGCACTGCTAGAGGTCTGAAAGAGAAGCCTCCTGCCAGTGGTTGGTCAAGTGAGAGCACACTTATTAGTGTGCTCTGCAAAACAGAAACAGAACATCTGACAGCATTTAAGATTTTAAGTCTGTGAAGACATTGCATTTTCTGACTACTGCACAGAAGAGAAAGAAGGACAAGTCCTCATACTGAGTTGACAGAGGAGGTAGGATTTAAAAAGAGGGAATCGGTAGTACTTTTTTCATGTTTACTGAAGGTAAAAAATGAAAACCTAGTTGAGATTCTTGCCTGTAATAATGCAGAAAAGGAGAAAGAGAAGAGCTGATAGAATACACATTTGACATTACTGATCCCAACAAGACTGTAATAAGCTTCATAATGGAAATAAAAAAGTAGTAGAAGTCTTTGATAAGATGGAGGATCCACATATGATGCTCCCTACAGAATGGTAGTCAGACACCAAGGATGCTACTTTGAGAAAGGCATTGTGATTCTTCTTTTGTTGGGAGATACAGAAGGGAAAGGGCTTGCTTCTCTGCAATGGATGTGGAAGTCTGTGCTCTTCAGATCACCCCTACTCCAGAAAGATAATTCAAATTGGAAAATATAGGAAGGAAGGTTACTAGAGTAACTAAGAAAATGGAGATCCTTATCTTACAAACAGAGATTAATACGATATGCTTTCTTTAGATTAGCAGTATTAAGGATAAGCAGGAATGGGTGCCATCCACACACACATATCAAGAGAGTAAACACTACAAAAGGATAAAAAACACATTAAGACAAAGAATGATGATGATAAATGAACGAAAGATCTATGCTATCTGTTAATGAGAAAAAATTAAAAATTAGAATAAAGTTTTCAACTGTTAGGGCAATGCAGAAAACTGCTTCTTAAAAAAGGAATTTGATAGGTTTATGAAACAAATTATTTGACACCTTGTTAATGATTTAGAGTGCTGTCTCTGATGGACCAGACTTGCCTGCCTAATGGCACGTTCTTGGAGTGAATAGATGTGTATGTTATCAAGCTAAGATCTCTGCCCTCCTTACATTACTTTGGAAGCATAATTGACTGACTAATTAGAGCCAAGGAAAGTAATTTGTGTGACCACTGACATCCGTTTACACGTGAGATTCCATAAAATCCTGTTTAGCCTTAGAGAAAAGCAGGCAAATAACAAGAGAACATATGAACAGAAAAAAAATTTAAAGGATCAAATGAGACAAGCAAGTAGTAGAAAACAAGTAAAAGGTCTTAAGATAGAAATGTAATGGTAGGAGACAGAGAATCTGAGAATTCAGGTCTTACTCTTGAGCATGAGTGCTGGGGAAAGTGACAGAGTAAGGCCACTTCTTACAAGTCCATACAATGAGAAGTAGGAAAACTTTATGAACTGTGGCTACTACTACTCCAGGAAGAAAATAGCAGAAGAGCATAGAAAGGATTGATGATGATATGAGTGTGGGCCTGAAGCTGTGCTCAAACTGAAACTTCCCATGTATAAGAGCTCATAGATGACAAGTTGTGCTCAGGTGAAAACTGAGTGAGTTTTATAGCATAGATGGAGAGGAAGCTCAAGACTGGGCTATTTTCTTCATATGGGCTGAGCTGTTGCATGGAGTTTTCTTGACTAAAGTTGACTTTGGAATCTGTCTTTGCAGTGACAGCAAGTGACTAATGTTGAATTAGTATGCTGGTCACAGAAGTTCCCCCCAGAAGGTACTATGTTGTATTTGGCACAAGAAGACTGTGCTGGTGAGTAGTCAGGGAATAACACTAACATTCCTTCTGAGCTACAGGTGTCCTGTCCTGACTCCCTGGCCTGTACTCCTTAGATATCACAGAGACATCCATGCAAGATGTCTTCAAGATGTTTAGAGAACTTGCATCTCTAGCAGGCCCAAAGGGTCTTAGTGGAGCTGCTGAATGAAGGAGGAGCCAACAGAAACTACAGAGAGCATTATTACGTCAGTGACCATATAGACTTCATCTTCCCTGTGGCCCAGCCTCAGTATAATCCTGGCAGTGCTGACAAGCAGCGGGCCTAGGTCAGAGAAAGGTGAATAGATCCCAATGCTGTGGAAGGAAACCATTTGGAGGCTAGTAGCATATGCAAGATGCTGGCAAGAAAAGCAGCACAGTATCTTGCCAAGATAACCCAGTACATTAAAAGATCCTCAGCTGAATGTGATCAACATCTATTGTGTGTGTTGCCAAGACCCCAGTATGTTGAAATGAAGATAAAATGTTTCCAGGAAAAGACATTACTGACGGATGGTACCAGCAGCTGGAAATAACTATCTGAATACTAGAGGTAGCCATGTGGAGGAAGAAAGACAGCACACTGGTATTAGCTTCTTGCATCTTTGTCAGGAATATGCCAGCAGTCCACAAAAGTACTGAACAGGGTGTGTTACAACAGGCAGTTGAAAGATTCGTCTTGCAATCGTGAACAGACTTCAAAAAGTAAGCAGCAGAGGAGATTGTATTGTAGAATTAGCTGTGGGTGCAGAGTAAGATTTATTTTAAAGGCGTGAATGTGAATTTCAGTGGGTTTAGGAGTTATGATCATTAGGTACATTAGAGTTTAGGGTGCTACAAACTTCTAAAAAATTGGTGTGTCTCAAACTATTAATTTCTTTCTCTCTTTCCACAGGAGTTTGGTTTGATGACTGCACTGAAAAAAAAATCCACTTCATGCCCAAATTTGAGCTTGGAGAATACTTTGGTAGGGACTGAGACCAGGCAGCTGATAAAATTAGATGCAGCAGAAGTGAGACAAGCTTGAGAAACTTTATCTGGGACATTTCTGAACTCTCATATTGAACAGAGTGCAATAGGGTTTAAATAACTCAGATGAAACTTGGTTAGATACTGTATACATTACAGCTAGTCTCAGATGAATTCTTTATACTGGAGCATCAGATTTGTAAAAAATTCTATCCTACTTAGAGGAATGAAATGGAAAATACAGGGATTTTTAGAATTGATTGACATCTTCATGGTACAATTCTGCAAATCTGGATGAATATTTTGGTCTTTATATGACAGTAGATCTCTTCTGAATATACATCTTTAAATATATGTTTCAAAGATACAGAGGCTACAGCTTTTGTAAACAAACTTATACAGTGCCTAATCTCTTGCTATGGAAGCCTTACAGACTCAGGAGTTTGTAAACTCTAGAGTCTCACAGACTCCAGAATAAGGTAGCAGTATGCAACCTCCCTGGAGAGTATGACGTGTCCCAAAGTTGGGTTGGGGACCCTTGTAGAACTTCTGTGTGGGCAAATGGCAATTACTGCCCAGTACCTGTGAATCTTCACAGACTCTCCTTAATGCACTCACAGGAATGTAGCCCCAGAGGCTAAACTTGGAGTTGCTGATGTAGTTTTGGTTGAGTTCTTGTACTTTAAAACTCAAAATTATGGTCTAACCCAAAACAAAAATAAAAAATTCAGGATTACAGCCCTATATACAGCTGTGGGAGAAGAAAACCCAGAAAGCTTTGATAAATATATTAGATGCTTAATTGTTCAATTTAGTACTTGGTTGGTAACAAAATCAGACACATATGGTAATAAGGCTGGTTTTTTACTATTATAAGACACTTTGGGACATTTTGAATATGCAGTGTGCAATGGTATATTAAACCAAATTGTAGTTCTGTATTTGACAATTTGGCTTTGTTAGCATAATACAATTTGTTTTTATTGTAGCAGTAAAGGAGGAAGCATGTTGATAATAATTTGCTTTCATTATCCATTTATATTGCTTCTTTCTACTCAATTTTTTATTTTTTAAGCAAAACAGAGAAACTTTACAACCAAAGGAGCTGACTGAAGGGAAAAAAAAAGAAGAAAAGAAATCCCAGTCTGATTAGTTCCGTTTTCAATAATATTTAGTAAGGAGATTGTTGAAATAAAAACACAACGATAATATCCATCAACTTTTCACATATTCCAAATATGTTTACAGGAAAGACTAAATATTATATTTTAAAATTAGCATGATAGTAAAAAGTTATTGCACTTGTGATTCTCTCAGGATGTAAGAGGGAGATGGTTTAGAAGATATATCTTTTATTAGGTCAACTGGTATAACTGAAAAAAAAAAAAGAGGAGCATATGAGATATGCTTGTTTTTTTCCTACCTGAATCAGTCTCCTCTGATAAAAGGTATTGTTTCATTCTTCAAATATTGCCTCTTTTAGATATCTCCATGCAAAATCTTTCTAAAATACCATTTGCATCTTGCTAAGGTATTATTTGCCTCTCATGTCCCTTAGTCTTTTCCTTTACATTCAGCTAACCCTAGATCTGTTAATTTTGCTTCAGAGCCCAGTCCTTCCTTATGCACCTGGATTTTTGCATCTGCATGGATGGCCATGGACAGCTCTGCCACTCCCTTTCTGCTGCTGATGCCTAGTCTTGCTTTTCTCATGATCAGCTTTCTCTTAATTTCCCCCAGTGTCAGCCTCAGCAAAAATTCCCAATTCTGTTGGTGGTCTGCTGACTTTCTCTGTGCTTTGGCTGTAATCTGAAGGGGGAAGACACACCAGGAGCAGGGTGAAATGTCCTTTTGGTTATCTATACTTGCACCCCAAATGCACGTTGCACTCCTACTGTGGGCTTGCCGTCCCCCATAGGGGCACTGGCTGCTGCCGAATCTGTGTCTGGGAGATGCCTGTGTAGTGGTGTGGTCCATACTTAACGTGTCTGATGGTGGGTCCTACCTGCCCGCAAGGAAGGAATAATTGCAAGTGTGACTTAAAATATGTGGCTGTACATCCTCTGAATCCTTCAAAAGGAGACAATATCTGCATTTTGGTATTCTACATTAACCAGTCTTTTGAAATCCCATCTTATGGCTTTGAGTTGCTCTTTTTGCAATGTAGGCATAGTCTGTTCCAGCTCTTAGCTGTGGTCAGTCATTAAATAAGATAGAGTTATTCAGCTAATTAAAAAAAAGTCTAGCAGGAGAATGGAATGTAGACTTCTGCAGGATGTACAATTAACCTGAAGTGAGTGAGGAAGGGAAATGTCAAATTAACAAACCAGCTGCCATTATTCTGTTACCATGCTTGACTTTACCACGTTAATCGGACAGATTGTTACATGATTTGAGAAGTTTAGCTGACTTGCTGTATCAGCACAAAGCAGAATCCCACCGAGGAGATCACATAGTGTTTCCAAAAGCATCTGAAGGAATTTATAGCTTGTGAATTACAAAAGCAGCCCTAATTAGTCCCAAGAGGCAGTTGCATGAGAAAAACTGAAAAGACTGCCTCGTCATATTTGCTTCCTTCTTGTGATTTTCATAGAAGATTCTGATAATGAATGTTTACTAACAACTGGGGCTCAGAGACTCCGTGGCTAATAACAGTCCTGAGTAAACAGCATTATGTATTTGCAGTCCCACAAAGATTGGTCAGATACCGGTGTTCCTGCCATGTGTCAGTATTGCCACAGGAGCAGGAGCACAGAGGTTTCAGCTGGAAGATTCTGTAGCCACCTGGGAAATGCCCGAAGGAAAATAAATGTCCTGATAGTCTAGCAGTAGCCAAACCACTTGACAACGTGTCATTCTTTAGTATGGTGGTTTTTTGTTTTTGTTTTTTTTGTTTGTTTGTTTGTTTGTTGGTTGGTTGGTTTGTTTGTTTTTTTTTTTTTTTGAGGTGTAAGTTTTGTTCTAAGCTCTGGAGGTGTGAATTCTTCTTGGTGCTTTTCTAATGGGGTATGTTCCTACATTATGGTAATCAAAGAAGTTTTGGTATGGTATCAGTAATTGCATGGGGTGTGGAGCAGGGATATGGGTGAAGGCAAACCATCACTCTTGAATACTTTTTAGGTCTTACCATTCCTTACCATTCCCTGTCCCATTCTCAGATTATGAAATGATGCAAACTAGCTGCATACAGAAATCTGAGGAGCCTGAATTTAGAAATTCCCTTGTGTGGGATCAGTTGTATAGTGATTATAGGGTGAGGCCCATTGAGAAATGGCAGTCTGAGAACTCCCTAACCTGTGACAAAGTTATGAGTTTCAGTCTAGTAACAATTTTCTTGCTATTTGCTTTGAAAGCAAATGTAACTCATGCAGTGGCTACCTTAGGCTTTGCAGATCTGAATGCCTTGATTTACCAGTTATTAGGAACACTTTTATTTGCTATTTACCTAAAATCTTTCAGGTCAATACGCATAACTCAGTGGCACCGTGAATCAATAGGTTTGATGTTATATGAGATATAAGAAGTTATCTTAATCCCATAATTTACAGTTGTTATCAAAATATTGATATTTTTAATTTCTTATATTGGGGCAGAAGTTTTTTGAGAATAGTTTTTCTGAAGTAAATATTTTCAAATGTGAAAACCCACAGTTAGGCATTGTGTGTAAGTACTCAATTTTTCACTAGCAATGAAGAAAACAAAGTGACTATGGAAATCAATGGGGATTGCTGGAAGTTCTGTATTTTTTTTTTTTAATTGGGATGTTTATTTGGTTACTTTTATATGGATTTATGTGCTTGTCATTAAGCTCCCAAGTACAAAACTCTTTTGCCTCAGGTAGTTTGTGATTTCTCTTCTATTTATCTTGATTAGTGGAAGATTGCAAATCCCTTACAGGAAAGTGAAGAAAATGTTAATTCTCTTCACTAGTGAAAAAGAAATATTTGAATTAACACCTGATGATTAAAGAGTTTTATTAGTTTTAAAGGTGAAACAGTACCTCAGAGGTTCAGGGGAGAAAAGTATAGAAAGAAAAAGAAAAGATATGCATGGTAGGAAGAGAAATCTGAAAACTGTAAAATGAGATTAACAAGACTATTTCTTATTTAAGGTTTATGTTTGATCATGAACTAAAGGATTTGGAACCAAAATCATCTGCCTTTTTTTTTTTAATTATTTTTAGTTAGCTTTATTTTTAATTGTAAATTCAGTGGCAGGATTCCTGATCAACATTCGGGTCTAATATTTAACAAGATGAATCAGGTTTTCTGAAAAGATGTGTGCAGAACTATAATACTTTCTGTTTCTCAGTCATGGTCTTTGTTATATATAAAGTGGTCTCTGATTGACTGAAACACAGAATACCTGAGATCACATTCCTGAGGTGTGCTGAATGCTGTTGAAGCTCATTGACTCCTTGAATCAGCACCTCATGCAAACACACTTGAAAAGATAAAAAAGCTGCAGGTAAGTAACAATTAATTGAAAAATTTGCGCTCTGCTGCACCAATACATTTATTTGATAGGATGATTGTCTATGCTGTGCATTTATTTAAATACAAATAACACAGTATTAGCACAGTATCTTTTCTCTTACTCTAATAGAGGATAAGTGGTGCTTTTTCAATGGTGTTTGTTCATTAAATACTCAGGAAAGATGGTCCATTTTGCCACTGCATGATGTTCTAACAATAATGTAGTCCTCAGGCATTAATTCTGCAGTCTTATATGCTAAAAAGCATATTTTCTAGGCCATTAAATAAAATACGTAAAACATTGAATGGCTTTGAATATCTGATTAAAAGCCATTCAGCCCCATATTCCACTGACAGTGAAATGCCATCCTAACATCCCTCTATCAGATTAAAACACAACTACTCAGAGTCTGCACCTGCTGTGCTCAGAGAATTACAACAGGACCTGTTTGATCACTGAAGCAAGAGAGAAAGGACCATGATAAAATCTTGATCTATGTCTGATCCCTGAAACCATACTGGCTAGTTGACGAGGTCAGCAGTACGTACAGGTCCTAGTAAGAGAGAATTATATCAGGAGTTACAGAATGACCCTTCAGATCGACCCTGTGATTTTGGTGTACTTGCTTCTGCCAACAGGCTGCCCAACTGGCATTTGTCAGGTGATAACCTTGCAGAAGATGAAACAAAAAAAGCAATGCTGGTTGGAAAAGAAAAAAATTGTTAAGAGAGATTGTTAGAACTCTAGATGTTAAGAATTTTAGACTTTCTGAGTTAAAAGGCACAGACCCTCGAGAGAACACTACATTTGACCTGAAGTTGTGAAGAAGGCTTCCAAAATTGATTGATAGCACTAGGATTATAGGTATGTAGTTTGAATAGAAGTGTGTAATATCCCATGGTAGAAAACTTAGAGTTTAAGGTTTTAGAATATAGTAACATATATAAAACAAGATTAAAGTTTTAGAGCAGTAGCTAGTCCTTCTTCACCTTCTTCTTCAGAGTTTTAGGTGGTATTGTATAATTCGACAGAAAAGTCCGCATTGTGAGACACAGGTGATTAGCCATTAGGTTAAAAGTAAAAATAATTTAAGTGTCATTTCTTAATTAGATAGTTTTTCCTTAAAAGACTTTATAGATATAGATACGGAGCCATTTTGTAGCTTGTTAGTGAAATACTGTAGAAATCACCACTTGTAAGACTGTAATATAAATAAGAATTAATAAATATCTGAGTCCAAATACAAAATACCATCTCTGTCCATTTAATCCCAACCCTGACCAAAGCAAAAAAGGAAGATAAAAATCGACAAGAGATGATATTTTTAAGTGCCTTGAGTGCTCCACAGTAGGACTTAAAGGCCTCTCTGGTCTTTCCAGCCTGTTAGCAAATAAGTAATTGCTGAGAGTCAGTCAAATGATGAATTGAGACAATGGTTATCTACAAAAGGCTTATTTACTGTATCTTTTATCTTTGAGGCTGTGATCTTTCTGAGAGGATCTGCAGATGGCTGCCATTTACCTAGACAGATGAACTCATTTACAGGAAAAGGAGAGGCAGAGACACACAGACTGACATTTCTACTGTGTGGTTTGAAGCTACAGTGTAAAGCCCAGGGTCTCTACTATCCTTGGAATTCTCATCTGCAAAGGTGAGTAAAACACTAAATGGATCTAGAGGAAAAACGACTGCAAAGGACAGATAAGGACTATGTTCCATTTCTATGCAGAGATGAAAAGAGGATGAATGCCAGAGGACTGCTAACATGCCATGTCATGACAGTCACTTTTGAAGATGAGATTAATTGGCAGCAGACCAACTTTGAAGGGATCTTGATGGCTGGGTATGAATCAGGAGTGTGTGGGTGGCAGTTTGTGGGTGTCTCTGTTGGCAGATCTTGGCTGCGTGGGGATTCTGTGATGCACAGCTGAGTGCAAAACAGGCCTTTCTCAGGTAAAGATGGAGAAAGTACATTCAGAGAGAACAATGAGGGGAGCTGGGGAACCTAAGGAAAGAGTAGGAAAAAGATGGAGGGACAGGTGCTGAAGAAGGGTTGAGAAGGGAGGTAGGAGCAGTGCTAATTTAATATGCAGGCAGTCTATAGCCTTGAAAATGAGAGCTAGGCAAGAGATTTATAATAATTTAATTGAGGGAATGACAGTGATTATCCAGGAGGCCTGGCAGGTACCAATTAGATTGAACAGAGAGAAGGAGGGAATGTTTATGATAAAGAGCAGCACCCAAATGCTTCCTAAGTTTGAGGGAGATGCACAAGAACAAAAATGTTTGCAGTGACTTATCTGAATCATTAGCAATGTTCTGCCAGGTCATTTCTGCACTGTCCAGAACTCTTGAGTCCTTTACTTGTTTCTCCATTCAGTCTTTTCCTTTTCATTTATTAGCAGTTTTTGGCCTGATCGTGCAGTTTTTATTCAAGTAGATTTCCCTTTCAGTCTCAAATTAGTGAGATTTTCGCCTAATTAATGGCTGAAGTATTTGGTTCTTCAAGTTATTATTTCAGTATTGTAAAGCCATTATTCATCAATAGTCAATTTGTATGTGTACCTGATGTGCTCTACCTGAATTAAAAAAAGAACACTGCAAGAAACTGTAAGACTTGGAGCACTGTCCATAAGCAGTTCTAAGATTAATTTTTCCTGATGAACAAAGTATAATTAATTTTAAATTAATTTCTAATGTTTATAAAAATTGTAATGTCAGTCAAGGGAGTTGTGCTTAATTGAGCACAAATGGGTTTGTTTAGGATTTTTAAGTAGTTTCACAGTGATAGAAAATTAAAAAATAAGTGCTTCAATTTCTGAACAGGTATATTCAAACTTTTTCTATGATAAAAGGTATAAATGCTGAAGACATCTGAAGTGACTTTTGGTGGGTTTCTACAAAAATACGAACATTTTTGAACTCTTTACCGTTGTGATTTGAAGGAAGTTTTCCTTTGCTTTGCTCTGCTCTTGGATGTCTACATTTCTGCCCTTAGCATGAGGAAGTTCTCCTCATGACTGTGTCCTTTGCTGAACTTTTCAACTGTGCCACTGGCATCAAAATACATTTTACATTTTCCTCTGACTCTCTGCCAGCAAATATCTTTCTATGCTCACCTGATATCAAGAAGATGAGTATCTCTCCATGGGTTGTATAGTTCATTGCAGAGTCTCTCTAATTTAGAATGCATTTTTACTTTTAACTTCTTTGTTTTATGATGACTTTGGCTTTTTTTTTTCTTCACATTTCCCCAGCTTTTTTTGTAGCTGTGTTTGTTTACCTTAAACTTGCATTAACTTTCCTCTACCTTATCTGTACTTGTTTTAGAAATTAGAAAAAGTCCAGTGATGTTACCTGTGCTGTGTGATTGGCAAGTACATTCTTTTGAAAAACAACTGAAGACTATTTTTTACTTTAGGTTCATGTTCTTCAAGAGAAATTAATCTGCATCCTGGCTCAGAAGCTATTTTCTAGGAGCAGAGACTTTATGTTTACTCACTTATTTATTTTCATTGTTTGGTACCATCTGGAGATGACTTATTTTGTGGGAAAAGAAAAATGAATCAAACTTTGCAATGACAGAGGACCCAGGAACTTCGATTACTATCCAAAATATTTTGAGAGCTATTAAAAGCAGACGACATGCCATTTCTTGATGATCTCTCTCCTCTTCACACATTCTTTCAGAGCTAATCCAGTGCTCTGAGAAAGGGTTCTTCTGTTTGATAAAAGGAGTCCTTCATTGTCACAAGCCTTAGCATACTGCTCTGGTACACGTGCCCCTGAAACACATTTTCATGCCTCATCTGTTACCTAAATGAGATGTGAAAGCATTTCACACCTCGTTTACATTTGCACAGTTTTACGGAACAGCATCGATGCAGTTCCACTGAAAGTAACGAAATGAGGTCACCAACCCCCTTCTCTCTCCTTGTATTGCATCCACATGGCCTGATCCTTTCAGTTCACTAAACTGGAAATGAATCTATTTTTCTGAAGAAAGTTACTGCAGAAAGCCAGCATCCTCCAGCGTGTGGCAGTCATTGGCATTTTACAGAGATGTAAGCTGTCCATGCTGAAAATAAAAATGTAAGCTATGCATTTACATGAGATATCTGAACCCAGAGTGATTTCTCCTGCACTGAGCAGAATGTAATCAAGGTGAATAAACAGGAAAATTGACTAAACTGATATGGGAATAACACCACAAAAAAGGCAGTAAGAAATCCGTGCACCTCCGCTACCCCTTCCTTGGCTGAGTTTGCAGCAGAAAACTGCCAGGAGTGTGTCCAAGGTGTTGAGGGCAGCTGAAAGTCAGGGCAGATCCATGGCTCTGGAAATCCTAGGTACTTCTCCAGATCAGTTTCTGGAGAACTGCAGGGATTTTAACTCCAATGCCTGGGTCCTTGCCGCCTTATATTTTGCATCAGCAGAGACAAGTACAAATTTCTTCCTTTTTAAAAAGAAATTGTTATTTTTGAACCTTTTAGTAAACAACTATGTAACAGAGGACAGTGAAGGTCCAAGAATGTAGTGACACAAATTCAGCCACTTCTGTTCTTTCATCAGCTCAGCTCCCAGAGTTGAAAATAGTGGAAATGGAAAGCTTACAAGGTGTGGCAAGCACATTTCTCTCTCTCTCAGGATTTTTCATTGAGGTGCACAGAGAGAAATTAAAGAGAAAACAATTTCTATTTCTGCTCCTTGTTTTTCTCTTGTGGAATGTGTTTGGAGAATTGTTTACCTAGAGCAAATGCTTGGTTGGATCATGGTGAATTGTTTGGGCCTGATGGCCAATCAGTTCCACCTGTGTCTGGACTCTTGCGAGAGGGTCACAAGTTGTGAGTTAGTTAGATATGACAGTTAGAGAAAGTAGCATGTAGTTTTTAGTATCCTCTTTTATATAGTATATTAATGTGTTATAGCATAATTATAATAAAGAAATCATTCAGCCTTCTGAACTAAGTCAGACATCATCATTCTTCTCATTGGGTTCACTGACATCTACAACAACAAACTGTCATTTCTGTTTGTCACCTTGCTGTTTCAGAAGACACAAACTGAAAATACTAACTTTCTTTGCCAGGGAGCCCTTGTTTTTCTTCTAGTGCTCTATTTTTTTTTATGTGATCGGATGCTTTGGCTGGACTTCACCTTATGTAACTCTGAGAGTATGAAATAACCATTTACATCTGAGCAGTCAGACTTCACTGCTGCTGTGAATGGAAAAAAAACACATTTCAATATCATGGCTATACTCATAGGAGAAGATGGAGCATGGTATAAAGCATGATAAGAGGTGAGAGCCTTTTACTTTCTTGTCTACTAAGGAAATCTAAGTTGCGTGTGTGTGTACTCAGGTGAGATGAATCCCTCTCCTTTACCTTCTAATGTAAGGAAGACATTAGGATAAAGAAGAAAATTCTCATATTTTCCTGAGATGAGGCCATGCACACCTTTTCAGTGTCCTGCACCAGAGATGCTAATGGTTCTCATTTAATTTGGTATCTACAGGAAAAGCAGATCAGGGATGCCAGTGCATAAACAAAGAAGCAAACAAACCAAAGCTGTCTTGGCTCCCACCTTGTGACAGCAGAAATATTATTGGCCAAGTGGAAAAAGACAAAACCTTTTGAGGAAGAAGTGCTGTTTCCAAGCTTTATAAGAGGAATCACAAACATTAAGAATGAATGACCTGGAGAATACAAAATACAGGTTGTGCTTGCAAAAATAACAAGAGGGAATCTAGTGGGCATGATGGAGATATGTGAAAATAATGTGCTGAAGTGCTTGTCTTACAAGGCTCTGGGGTTAAATCACTACATGAGCATGAAGATTTAATGATTTAGCAATCTTTTAATGGCTGTCTCTTTGGCTCAGTTCTGTCTGGTGCTGTGGCCCCTCAGGCACCACTGGAGGAGGTGCTTGAAGTGATTCACAGGATCCCTCTCTTTGTGTTCAAGTGTAATGAAACAGGGAAAATTGTTTGGTTTGCCCCGTTGTTCAAGCATGTACCTAGAAACAGTGTTAATGCTTTTCTCTCTCTCTGCTCAACCTTTTATGTTTTTCTGTTATTATGTGCCTGTTTTTTTTCTGCAGCTTTCAGGCAGGGCCAGTTTGTGAGGTGTCTGTCCTATGCTACAAGGCACTTGCATACATGGATTAACACAGCTCAAAGCAGATTTGAAGTACCTTTCTCTTGTGTGGGCAAGTGTTTTGGCTGCTTCACTGGGATGCAGTGCCATGCTGACTACATTCCTGACAAAATACCCTCCCCTTATTTTGCAACTTGCCTCACCATTCAGAAAAATCCCAGCCCAGTGCTTTTTCTGGCCCCTGTAATGCTAAAAGCGTCAGGTGTATATTTTGTTTCTCATTTTTGTTGTATTTTGCTTTGCTTTCACTTTGTTCTGGCTGCACATGTTGGAGGATTTAAGCCATGATTCCACCCTCGCTTTTGCTCTGCAAGGAAACCTTCCTTAGAAATAGCCTCGGAACATGATGCTCCTTCAATTCATATCTGGAAACACTGAAAAGGAGCAGTACACTAATTGATGAGGAAAAATATCTCCAAGGCTAAATTACTGTGTGTGGATGGACTGGAAATATTTACAGTGAACCCTGCCAGATCTGTGGAATTAGGTGCAGTGCCTACTTTTACAGTGAGAAATTTGACCAACTTTAAAAGTACTAAGGAGATTTATTCACAAACTCCTGGAAATCCTGTATTTGAAGTTGTTTCAGGTCAACATAAATGGGGCAAGCACTTAAATGGGGAAAGTGACATTTTCCCTGGCTTGGCACCAAAGTCCTACTAGTGATCTAAATTGTAAAGCTCAATGTTATGAAAGAACTTCACTGAGCATATTCTTCAGGTTAGTGTAAAGGTCAGAAGTAAGCATCCTTGAAGGGTTCGTGTTCATCTGTGGTAAAAAGTTTCTTGGCTTTAGCTCTGCAGTTTCCACTGCTAATCTCAAATCTGCCAGACCTCTGCACCAGTTGCCTGCAAGTGAAGGAGAGTTTGCACAGGAACTCTCTATACTCTAAGCTTCTGAACAATAAAAATAATCAGACTTGAGATCTAGTCATATCTGCTGGAAAAAAACTACATGAAGGCCTCTTGGAGCAGTCTTGGACCATCACAGCTCTATCGCAGGCTAGGCTGATGCCACCACAGTTGCTAAACTAGCAGCTTCTGTGGAGCAGAAGAGATGGAAAAAAGAATGGTAAGGGGAAAAATATGGAAAAGGATTTCTCCTAAGAGGATAACAGGATAAATGAAGAAGTGGAAACGTAAAAAAGTTTGAAAAAGATAAGGGGAAGCCCTGTTGTTAACTAAGGCCAAATAATTCTGATTTTGCCTAGCAAAGCACCACTTCTCTGTAATGATGAAATTTTTTGTGCAAACTTCAGCATTGGAAAGATGTGTTGTTTCTCAAATGGCTAAAACTGCAGCAAGACCCTTATGTGACATACAGACTTTTGTGAAGAACGCTTACATCTGATGTGAAACAGAGGACTCCTGACCTCTGATTCACCTGGCTAATATTCTGTTTCTCCTGCTTAGGTGAGCCTTTTCAAGGAAACTGTTGGCTAGTTGATTTGGGAAGGGTTTCCTGTTGTTCTGCAAAATGTTAAAGGCATATGGTAGTGCTGCTAGAAAATGCCACTTAGATTCCATATATATTCTACCCTAACATGGGGGCAGAAGTCCTAGGAGGGACAGGGGAGAAGAGAGAAAACTTGTTCGTTGATGGATATTTACAAAATTTGGATTCTTTTTCAACCTATTTGGAACTTTGTGATCTCACTCTAAGGGTTATGGAGTGAAAAGCTAATGAAAGTCAGGGGCCTGAAGAAATATTTTGTTTTCTTCCATCTGTCCATTTCTCAGCAACTGTGTCTCATGTAGGCAGATCCCAACTAAATTGTGAAATGTTGCATCCATTATCGCGGCATTTACTGTTTAGATGAACGTCTTAAGCTACCAGAATATTCAACAGTGGAGCCCTTAGTGAAAATACAGTGTGCTCCATCAAGAACTTGGCTGTTCTTACATGTCAAGTGTTTTTCAGAAAGACAGTGCTTTATTTTTGGCTTTATTTAGAAGAGCATGGAAGTGTCAACAATTTATTCACGGTGTGAGACAAACAGATATTAATAGAATTTTAATGAAGGCCTTTCAACAGGATTTGGAGGTTTTTTTTTTACTGAGTGTTTTGTGTGTTCCTGTTAATACTGGGAGAGTGAAAAATGCAAGCGTCATAGGACAAGTATGGAAACAACTTGCCAAAGACAGCAAGGAAGAAGAAAGTAAGGAGACAGTTTCAGCTGGACAGTACCAGAGGCTCTGTCATCACCAAAGCCAAGACAATTATTTACAGATTTCCTTACAAATTATCATGTAATGGAGTGAACAGACTTGGGGACACTTGAAATGCATCTTCACATATTACTCCAAGGCGGAAAGGGGTTTCTTGTTTTGGGTTCATCTTATGTCTCTCTTTAAAAAGTTACTTCTCAGTTCTGCCTTTTTATATATGTATTTCAAAACAGTTGCTACCTGCTAGTACTCCCTTAAAAGCTATGTTCTTAAATACTCAGAGGCACAGTTTCAGGCCTCTGGCTTGTCATCCTTACACTTCAGTGACCTTAATAATACCTCTGCCTCCTGAAGTGATAAAGAGGGGGTGTACTTCTTTTGGGCCCTGCTCTCTGAAGTGAAATATTGAAGCTTTCATTTTGTTAGTGAGAAAATCCTTACTATGAACTCTCTCATCTTTGACCCTGTATTTTGTTATTGTACTATAATCTTTTTGCACTAATGCTAGCCCTAATGCCAACTTTTTATGGGGAGGGCATGACGTATCCATGGAAGGCAGCTTCCCAAAGACTCAGTGTCCTTCTCCGACAAAAGACCCTTTCATTAGTGGACAAGAACATAAAGGTTGGCTGTCACCAAGTGCGTGGTACCAACTATCTGAATGCAATAAGGGTGCTTGTGGCTTCTACTGTATTAGTCCATTGATCAACTTTATAATTATCAATTTTAGTTTCAACACAGCACATTGCTGAAGGGCACAGCTTCAGATGCAATTCATTCCCCAATGAACACTGATAAGTCCATCCCTTCCAAATCTTTCTGCCTTTATATTGTCAAAAACATTACTTGCTCTTAATGTAGAGCATGGCTTAGTCATATTTCCTTGGCTCTCTGCATTTAATTTAGATAGTTCGGTGGCTCTCACCCAGTCCTTTGCTTGAGGGGTGAGCACTTGAAAAGGTGTAAGATGCTGGGGGTGATGTGGGTGGGTGCTTATTCAGGGTCCCAGAAAAAGAAACCAGATTGGCAGCAGTGATTTGGTGGGATGTCTAGGTACAGGACTAATTAACTTAAATCTTAGTATGTATCAAAACAAAGACTTGTAACTGTAGACAATTTTTTCCTCAGTCCCAGGACAGATTTCTCACATGTGGCACTGCCGCCTACACTTGCCCTGTTAGACTTCAGCTTTCAGTATGGAGGCTACAGGGAATCAAAGCCTAAAAACCTTTCTCTTATATAAAAGCTTATATATGATAAACTTTATATTATAAACCTTTCTCTTATATAAACTCCTTTTAAAGGAGCTTAGTTACAGCTAAATAGTAATTATACTGAAAGCAGTTTACAAACCTCTTCAGGAGGCCAACTAAATTCCTAGGTGTAATTCAGAGAAGGGTTTTACTGAAGTCAATAGAAAAAAAAATTAGGATCTCTCCCTCCAGCATCCAAGGGCCTCAGGGTATGAAGCAATCACTGCAAAATACCGAGGTGATGTCCTAAAGGGAAAAAACAACACAGCAGCTCCAGTTTGGTTTGCTCTAACAGCTTTTGCTCTTAGGAGCAGCTTCCATTTCAGGTTTTTAAACTTTTATCTTGGAGGGCAGGGCAAGTTCACTGCTCACATCTAGCAGGAGCTGATGCCAAAAGTACAGTTCAGTTTGATTCCTGACACTGCAGACAAGCAAAAGAAAAGAGGAAAAAAGTATTCACTGGTTATGAGGGAGCCTGTGTTTGCAGAAACCCTTCTTCCCTCTCCCTCTCTTATTTTTATTACTTTCATTCTATACAATGGCAGCTTGTTTTGTCAAGATTTCAGTCTGTGAAATAGCTGACTAGTTTTACAGTCTTTTATGCATGTTCACCTGCACCAGGACAACAGAAGCAACAATATATTTCAGCTGCATTTTGGGGTAAATGCATTGCAATCACAAGAGACACCAGACAGTTCCCTTTCCCATTAGACTCTAAGAAGCACTCCTGCACCTGCTCGTGCTATCAAACACCCGTGGTCCCCCTGGCAATGTGTGAGATGCAGCTTCTTTCCCCCAGTCTTCAGTGCCCCATCTCCTACCTGCTAGTTCCATTTATTATACAAGCCTCATGGGTAATTGTCCAGTCTTTCCAGCCTCCTGTATGCATGACCTTGCCCTTAAGATTTAATTCTGAAGGCACTTAAAAAAAATAATCTATTTTCTTCTCCTGCTTTCCTCCCTTTTATTTATTTTTCTATGCATGTGTCTCATGTGCTGAATATTAAGCAGGAAAACAAAGATGTATGTCATCTGGAGCACAGGTGCACCTACCAGGCAGAGAGGGAAAACAAAACAATTCATTTAAAGGGTTTTGATTCACTATTGCCCGCTCATACTTTATTTGACAGCCTGATATGACACCTTGAGTCCACCCACGCCTGCATGCAGCTTAGAATGGAGATGTTTTCTTGGCTCGTCCGTGTTGTAAATTTTTTGCCATGGCTCCACTTGAACTTGCTTGGCACGGGCACTTTGCTAAGTATACTAAAGTGGGGGAGGATAGGGAGGGGATGAGAGAAGAGTGAGGCATGAAAAATGAAAAAAAAAAGAAGAAAAACATTAAATAAAAATAGTATCTCAATTATTTATAAGCTTATTTCTTTTCCAAATTTTCTAGTCTCACTCCTATTGCCTATAGGCAAAGTTTCTATTCATTTTCCGGGTCTGTGGTTTTGGTGTGTATTGGACAATCCTTTGTCTAGCAGGACGTGAGAGCAGAGATCGCCTCTGGGTGACTTTGGCTGGAGGCTTGTGTGGCAAGAACAGAAAAGCAACTTCTCTGTAGAAATCTTTTCTTTTTACTTACCAGCTTAAGTATTTTGATTTTAGAGGAACAAGTGTTTAGTCAAGTTCCCTTAATATTTTATTCTGTTCTGGTTAGAGTAGGCAGCAAAAATGACTCTTACATGGCTTAGGGATGGACCTGCCTCTCCTTGTTTTTCTCTGGCTTGCTGCATATCCTTCACTCCATGTGCCTTTTCTTTCCTTTCTTTGTCTCCTAAGACTTTAAGCTCTTCTTGAGTCAAAATGTTGTCTTTGATGTGTTTGTTTTATATCTTCCACAAAGGAATTGGTGAACTCTGTGGCAGTGGTGGCATGTGGGTGGAATCTGCTCACTCTTGTCTCACCTGGTAGAGAAGGAGATGGGATGTGAATTGTCCTGATACCCATGTCTATGGCCTCACCCCATTTTACTGTAAATCCATGGTTGGACTAAATCCATTTGTTTTACTCTGGACCTGGAGCTAGAGAGCAGCACTCTCCACTTCTGGCCCTTTTTAGGATGCTGTAAGTGCACACTGGAGAAATGGAGAGTTAGAAGTGCATGTTATTTCTGCTGTAGCTCTGCCACTGAAGGCTGTGGAAAGATGTGTATATAAGGGAAAAAGCACCAGCTTCAGGTTATATGTTTATGGACTATAAGCTAACTGTTGCCTCTAGAAGCAAGAACTTGGAGTTTTGACAGATCCTTCAAATCATAAGTAAATTTGGTTTTTAGTGGAAAAACAATTAAAATGTTAGGAATTGCCAAGAAAGGATTAAAGAACAAAGCAGAAAATAACCTTGGTTCACACCTATCTTTAATACCATATGCATTTCTCATCCCCTTGTCTCAGGAAGAATGCAATGGAACTAGAAAGGATTCAAAGACAAAGGGGATGAGCAAAGGATAAAATAAACTACGACTCTTCAGTCTGGAAAAGACATGGCAAAATCTTGAAAGGCACTGAGTAAAGCCTATAAGAATTGATTGTGTGTTGTTTGTGCCGGTGGGAGAGCTAAAATGTGTGGACTGAGGCTCAAGAGAGCAAGGCTCAAACCAAACAAAGAGCAGTGGGGGACTGCTCATGCAGTGGGCACATCTGTGCCGCTCTGCCCCAGAGTTCCAAGGGAAACTGCATAAATTTATCCAGTCCATCAACTGCTGTGGCTTCAAGATGCTTAAAGTATTTCACAACAATAAAAAAGATAATGGCCATGGGAGGACTGTAAGATCTGTGAATCTTGGACAGATTCCGAGGGATCACCTTCCCTGAGGACTGCCAGAAAGAACACTAGTTGGAGTGAGTAGTGATACCTAACCCTTTTACTAAAATCTTCAAACTAAAGGTCAAGGATATTAAATAGTTATAGGAACTGTTGGAATAAGAAATTTCCCTAGGGCAGGAAGAGGAGGCAGTGAGGAATAAAAGACAGAGCGGCATATGAGGATAGGAAAGGAAAACCTGGGAGAGGTTTCTATGTATATTAACAAGATGTGTTAATAGAGGTTTTGCCATCCTGCCTGGCAGGACAGTGATTCACATGTTTCATAATCTGCTGTTCCAGCCCTGGACCTGGCTCATGGTCATCTCTGAGCCAGGAAAGATGCACTGGTTTGGAAAAGCACTTAATGAATGGACTACTAGAGGAAAATCACAACCCATTTGCAAAGAAAGATAAAAAGCACAATAAAACTTTGGATGTGGCTGAACTCAAGTTACCAAGAGAAAAGCAGGAAGCTTTTTCCTGGAAAAAGAATTAATTCTCTTCAGTGGGGATGTCCATCCTTAGCAGTGTTTAAGGTTGGATGGCACTCTGTGTCTACTGAAAGGTGTCCCTTCCCATGGCAGGGATGTTGGAATTAGGTGATCTTTAAGCTCCCTTAAAACCAAAACCATTTCATGATTCTTTGATGGCACATGGAGGACTCCAAGAAATTTTCCTAAAATGGTGGGTCAAAAATGGAGGAGTGTGGAGTGCAGACTAGCTACTTTTAGGTGTCTTTGGTAGGTTAAATGAGAGAAGGACCAAAGAAAAATCCTTATTGAAAATCATTCTATGCATGGAAAGAGCATACCTAGTTGACAATGGTGGTGCAGTATAACCCTAAAAGAAATAGCAGAAGCCACAGCTCAAGAGAGTAAGACCTAATCAAGTATTCTGAAGGATAAAATTCTGGAAAAATTACAGTGGGTTAAAATATGCTTGACCTGTAGAAAGCACCCAGGGAGGAACTGGAAGAAAATACATAGTCACCATATGTATAGTTTAATTAATAAAGAACTCATGGTGAACCACATGATTAATGACCTCTGACCCTGGTCCTGTGTTTGTGGAGATGCAGCCACTGAAGGCTGAGACAATGGTGGATGGATTGCCATGTTGATTTACATCTGCAGTTATCAGGTTGTTGTGATCAAGTTTCAGTGTGCTTTGGTTGTTTGACAAAGTTTTTCAACAATTCCAGACAAGCAAGATCAGAACTGGCTATATCAGTGCAAAGGTCATCCATCCACATGAGGGCCCTCAGGAAAGGTGAATGTGATTGTTCTTTAAACTGGGTCTGTTCCACTGCATTAAACATTGAAGAGGGTGTTTGTATTTCAATTTAAAGAACTTTTATTTCAAGTTCCTTTATTCTAATACCAAAACAGAACCTAGAAAAGGAGGAGTTGCATTTTTTATCCAGGAAGTCAATAAATAGTGGAAAAAATCCCAAAGGATCCCCAGTTGTGAGATGGCCTTTGCACCCTTTAAAGAAATCAAATAATTTGTTCTTGCATATTCAGTATGTGAGAACTTGCCCTTCTGTACTACTTTCCAAGCCTTTGCACAGGAGGAATAGAAAAGAGTAATCACATAATTCTGGGTGAAAAGAAGAGCCTATACCTTTCAATTTCTCTTCACTGTCTTGATCCCACTGTGCATGGTGGGAAAATTGATGGCTCCAGGTACTTGACCAACTGTGTTTACCGAGCAGTGCTTAACCAGCTTGATAACGATTGCTAATTCTGAGTCAAACAGATTTATCTATGTAACTCAGTCTTTTTGTGTGCAATAACCTTTCTGCATGAGTTGCTTTTCCAAGATGGTTGGTGAGATGAAGTTGGATACCATTTCATTTGTACATCTGCTACTACTGTTTTTATTTACTTGAACTGCTAAATTTTTGTGCAGCTTACAATACACAGTGTTTTATTGGGGGTTTGAAGAAAAAATGTCTCATCTATAGAGCTAAGCAGAGAAGAAGAGGGAGCCAGTGGACATTTTTCCAAATTCATAAGGAAGAAATGGAATGATTTGCACAACTTCAGAAGATACATGTGCCAATGCACTGCCACTGCAGAGCATGAATTTGCAGACTGGCCTTCCAAAATCTGCCCAGAGCCATTGTCACTTTCCAGTTTTGAAATCTGCCTGTTTGGAATAGAAGCACATAAATCTCTAATGCTTGTGATGATACATGCCAAGTGCATTTCAATGGAGCTTGCTGTAATGACTGATTTTCACACATCAACTATGCTCTTGGATTATAACTTTGACACCTAAAATCATGGTTACCTGGAAAATGCCGGTGGAACGTGCCAGAATTTTGTATTTCTGTCATTGGTATAGTCCAATTATGATAGGATTATTTTTGAAATTTAAGCAAGAGAGTGGGACAGAATTCTCTTTTGTGAGTCTGTTTTACAAGTGATAAATTGAACTTCTGTACCATAAGAAAACCATATCTATACTAGAAAGCTTCCCAAATGCCCACATGCATCACAAAAATGGTAGACATTCTGTTCGAAGAGAAGTGTTCATGTTAAAAAAAGATTAGTAACTGGTAAAACACCAGATACAGACTTATTTTAAGTGTTACAAAAGGATTTATTCTTGAACTGGAATTGTCAGTAGGTACTACTTTGCTGCTGAGCTGTGAAGCATTGTATGACAAAATAGTCATGATAAAATGAATTTCTTATTCCAGCAGATTTTTAGCTCTCTAGAAATACCAACCAATGATATCTAGAAATATCATTGGAACTGCTTGAGAACAGCTGGTTAGACCTAGAAAGAACTGAATAGATATAATCAACTTATTTGACTGCTGGAGAGCAAGTCCAGGGAGGAGATATTGATGACAGCAACAAAGAAGGCAGTGAGGCATGGTGATTTCAAGAAGAGAACAATGCTGCCTTTGAAGCTGACCCTTCCCCAGTGACATATGACCAGATGGCCATTACAGGAGCAGACATAGTTGATGGAATCTTAGGAAATGAACTTATGCAGAACACATTCTGATTCTTTTGGTAGATGTTGTTCAAAGATGGAGCAAAGTGTTTAATAGGATCTGTTCTCTGGGCATTAGTGGGATTCAGTGAGTCCATATAGAAACCACACAAGGAAAGAGAGATATGGTACAGACTGCAAGCGCTGCTGAAAATGTCCTCTTGACACATGGTTGGGATGAGACTGCTGCAGCGAATAAATGGTAGTACCAGAGCATTTTCACAGATTATGGACTACGCCTGGTTGTCAGCACTGTGTGAAGATGAAGAAAATCCTGCAGAACTGGTGTAACATTTAAAGTTTACCAGGAGATATCAATAAAAACTGCTGAGAGATGCAAAGTAGATATAAGCCAAACAGTTTTTCAAGAACATAGCAGCAAGACCCACATCTAGGGGGTTTGTTTTTTTTTTTTTTTTCCCCAACAGGTCAATAAAGTCAAGCCTAAATAGATCCTTGAACAAAGATTATGAGAAAAATAAGCACATTGCAGAGAAAAGTTTTCAATGCTGTACAAGAGATCCTATGTAACGTGCTGACCAAAGAGCACTGTGTGGAAATTTAACTTAAACTCTCTCAGAAGCAAGAATAAGCAACATGTGTTTAGTGACTCAGATGATGACTGCACATCAGTTATAACCCACAAAATAATAAAAATATTGATTCTAAGGAGGAGAATGATGTGCACTATCATATCAACAGAGATTCTGAAAAGTAGAATTATGATAATATAAATTTGAGAAACAGTTTCTTCAAAGAGAGGTTTACAGCTCTCTGTAAACTTCAATCCACATACTTTCATTGACAAAAAGGATGTACTTACATTTCTAACATTTGAAAAATTATTTTTGCTTCTAGTTCCTTAATTGCTGTAGGAATTTAGGTTTGATAATACATGTGAAAAGTGCCATAATACAAAATAGATTTGTCAGCATTTAGGAAGATACTGCTGCTTAGAATATCATCACATGCACAATGAGCAAAGATTATTATAATTATTGTGATCTTATGACAGAGACATCTGAAAAATAAAATTAAGGAAAAAATCACAGGTGACAATAATAATAAAATTAATTTTTCTGTTTCCTTGACTTTTAGGAGAACTTGGGGTAATCCAGAAAGTTCTCATGCCTTATTGTGAGACATTGATGTTATAGACTGTAACAGGCTGTCTATAACTGTCTCTTGTGAGACAGACTGTTACAGGCTGGAGCTGGATAAAAGTTTTAGTAAAGTGGCAAGGTATTATTGGCTAGAGGTGAAGTAAAATAGAAATCAGGTAAGACTTCGATCAAAGGAAAAGTATTGTGTTGTACAACCAGAATAATTTTGTGTGACTTGGGATAAAGCATATTTCTTTTAAATATTGCTATTATTTTGTAAAATTTTTTAGTCTTGCTGTTAAATATGATCAGTTTTTCTTGAAAGAGTTTACAGCTTTACAGTGACGATCCAAACTTTTAATGAGAGAATGATATGGGAAGGGTTTCCTCAGGTTTTTTCTCTCTCTCTTGTCTCCCTCTCTCCCCCCTGAAGTGATGAAACTCAGAACAGGAGACAGCAGCTGAGGCAGCCAGTCGATAGGAAGCCCTTCACATGCCTCTTCTGCTGAAGGTAATTCTTTGTCGCCTTTGATCACAGGGAGGAAGTGGCCAGAAAAAAAGTTGAATCTTCCCTGCGTGTGGCTGAGGGGGTGGTTTGCAGTGTTCCTACAAGCTCTTTGATTTCTAGGTGAGGTGTCTCCCCATTGTGCCTCCTCTTCTTGGCTGCTCTGGCCTCCCTGGTGGACACCACCTTCATTGCTTCATGTTAGAAATGCTTCACCTTCTTGTTAGAGGGAAACATTAAAATGAATGAACTTGAGATCTGCAGAGGGGCTTGTTCAGATGAAGGGTGCTGGCAGCTGGCCTGCTGGGCAGTGAGGGGAGCACAGCTGGGCCCTGCTGGAGGAGTTGGGGCAGGCAGTGCATTGGGAGGGCAGGAATGACTGGAGGCTCTGCTCGCCTTCCACTGTGGCCAGGCTCAGCAAACGGTGTTGGGCAGTCAGGCTGACAGATGGGCTGAGCTGTCTGCTGTTTACAGTTGGGGTTTTACACCTAATTGTGTTCTGGAGTCTTTTCTGCAGTGGTGCAGTGATGTCCTTAAAAGGTGGCTATTGCTAAAGCAGGGGAAGTTGTGGTGCTCCGGAAAAAAAGATCCCTGAAGTGAGAACATAAGGATGTATATTTTACCTGGATGTATGTTTGTGTTTTATGGAGCTGCAAGAAATGATTTTTCTTCCTTTCACAGAATCACAGAATTATTTAGGCGGGAAAAGACCTTCAAGACCATTGAGTCTACACTCTGACCAATCACTACTTTATCAGTCAGGCCATAGCACTAAATGCTGCTCCAGTTGTTTCTTGAACACCTTTAGGGATGGTGACTAGGTGGTCAAACAGTTCACACAAACCCAGGAGACAGGCTGGAACTAGAAGATTTAGTTGTGGAGCTTGGTTTCAAAAGCTCCAAAAATGAATGTTTTCAGCAGATCTGGGCTTAATTTTCAGTTTATTAGGAAAGTAAAGTTCAGCTGGAAAAACTCCACATGGAGATTCATTTCACAGCTTCAAATGTGGGCAGTGGGAAACAGTTTTGGTGTCAGATTTTGTCTCTCTTTAATTCTAGCAAAACTGATTTTGTTTTTATTTTAGTTGTGCAAGAGAAAATTTAAAATGCCACTGAACTAGCTGGCACAACAGTGCTGCAGTTTCCACAGTCTCTTCTGAGTTCATCTGCCCAACACACTGTTGCACTGAGTTCCAGATAAAACACCAACACATTGTTCCTCATGAAGCTCCTTATCACACCATTAAATGTGCATATATACACGTGCAGCTGAGTGATTAAAGGATAACTAAAAATTGCTTCTGTCAACATATCTTTAAAATTCTAAGAACATCATCTTCTTCTTCAGAAGAGTTTTAGTGTCAGGATGGAAAATGAAGGTGTAAACCAAATGAACCCTGTGCTATCCTTTGTGTGGCTAGTTAGACCTGCCTTCTGCCTTTCTGCTTGCAGGCTGAGGTGTGCACCTTCCCTCACCCTCCTCGTACATCGGGGGACCTACATAAAAACTTTACTTTCTGAAAAGACATCACAAAGGAGGACATCTATGTGCAAACTCCCATGTGATGGTTTCTGGTAGTTTCCTTTTCATGTAAACATTCTGACTTATTTATTCTTACATTTAATTTCTCGGTGGAGCGCCGGGGCCAAATCCTTAACTGGTATAAATCATGCTGATGCCATTAGCAATGCTGACTTCAGCAAAGATGTTCTGGTTTATAGCAGCTGAAGATCTGGACCCCTATTAAAAGTAGAGTTTTCTCAACTCTGAATTCCTGGACATTATTGTAACCTATTGCTTAGGAACAGATATAGCTGAAATAAATAAATAAATCTATAAAGGCAAGAATATTATAGGATGTGTCTCTGTTTCTGTGGAAACCTGATCTTTTTCTTATCCAGTTCTTTTTTTCTCTGTCAGCCAATTTAACCTCTCTATCTGTCTATTAAAACTCCTCCTCATTAAGCACAAGGTTGCAGGGTTTTTGTGAGAAAAATGTAGGCAGAGAAATATCAGCTTTTGCATCTGTTTGGTGAATTTTAAAAAAAAGAAGCATCTGAGCTGTAAGAGAAAAATGTGGAGGAGGAGGGTGAAGGTAGCAGGAAGTGTAATTGTATTAAATATAAAAATATGAATCAGTTTAGATAATCAGTCTGTAAATTGGTAGCAGACATGCTACCCATAAAATCTGAATATTTTTTCCTGTATTTGTTCCACTCCACATTACATTAAGAGATGCTCTGTCACTTAGGTGTACAACAGGGCACAAGTTGGAGTAGTATGTGATGATATTAGTTATGCCATTGTATGTGACCAATACCATTTAAAAGCAGAATTTGCTGGCTGAATGGTTTGATGAGCTGGTGTTGGAGGTGAAGCTGGATATTGTGGCAGTTCTCTGTCTCTTTCTCATTTTCATTTCTGAGTCACTTTCTCAGCCATGGTGACAGGGCTTTCACATGGAGAACTGCCAATAAAGGATTCAATTCTTTTCTGAAAGACTCCTGCTAATTAATTTGTACTCTGAAATGCACCTTAATGACAGTGGAGGCTTCCAAGCTGTTCCTGAGTGCTTTCTACCAGGCAAGGTTGATCTTTCTATCATAATTTTGGACACGGCTTTTTTCCTGTCCGCAGTCCTGGTCATATTACAGTGATTATTTTTTTTTTTTTTTTTTTTTTTTTTTTTTTTATTGTGGTGATCTAACACAGCATTGGAAGCAGTGACATTGTTATTCTCTCCCTCTCTGTTTTTTGATTGCTGATGAATGTAGTGTACTTCAGTGGCATGGTGCTGGGCTTCCATAGAGGACAGGAGTGCCAGTGCCCAAGTGAAAAGATATTACAGAAGATTGCAGAAATGTTCTGCATTTTCATTACCCATGGCAGCCAGTATTTTTTATGCACATCTTGTGTAGATACATTGTTGCAGGAAAATCCAGGTTCTTCCTGATCTCAGTATAGTCTTGGTCTTGTCAAAGCTGTGATTTCTTTTCTGTAGAGGAGGGTCAAGCAGTTTGACCATAGGTGAGATCAGAGGGCATGAAAGCCCCACATTTCATGCTTTCATCAACTGTAATTCCTCCTTTGCTCTTCCTAATTTCAGGACATTACTTCCAGGGAAGTTGAACCCAGCCATGTCTGAAAATGCATTTAGGAGTGGAGTGGATCAAACAACATTCTTTCCAGAGCTTCATGCTTGAACTGCTTCCCCTGACAACAAGGAAGAGCAGCTAACTTCTCTTCCACATTGCTGCTGCTGCTCTCTTCCCTTGGCAACATCTCTTTCAGTGTTCCTATGAGCCTGGTTACCAGGAGGGAGCCAAGGCCAAACAGAGAGATATGGCCACATTTCTGACTTGCTCAAGGCACAGCTGTGAAACTGGTTTATCTGTTGTAAAGGTGTTAATCAGGCCTGTAAGAGAGAACATCAGATGCAATACAGCCACCCAAAGTATTCAGCAGAGCTTTGTGTCAGAGAAGAGAGATATAAAACTAACTGAGCATTTTGTGTTGATTCTGGGTTTGTTGAGCCATGTTGCATGTGCTTTGCAGCCTGGAGGGCTCATTTGAAGCAACCAGGTTGGATTTTCAGAAAAAAAATTGATGGCTCAATCGTTAGTCGCTGATCAGGGTGTGCGGTACAGAGAAGGTGCTAACATCTGATTATTGAGGGATGCCTCTGCCCAAATTAAGGTGCAAATAAGATCATATGCTGAAGTCAAGAGCACAAATTTTATTTAACAGTGAATGTGAGGTAGAGAGATAGAAAAAAATAGAAAAGAGGAGTGGAGGGAAAGAGAGAGAGTCACCACCCATGGACCCAGTGGCCTCCTGTTAGTCCTTCTTCACCTTGGGCTTCTTGGTGGTGGAAGTCCTGAGATTGTTCAATACTTTTCATTATATGTACATTTTTACAAACAAAGGAATTAATGCTTCTTGGCTATACAGTTCTCTTATTCTGTTGGTTAAATTATTCCCTTGCTTCTAACGCTGTTTAGGCCCATGCTCAGTCTTTCTTTTCTTTTGAGTGGGTGGGTTGTGAGCTGGTGCCAGAGTTTATCCAGCCTGAGCTGACTTCAGCAGAGTTGCTGAGTTAGCTTTCCTTATGGATTGTTCTTGTCCATTTTCAGTGATACATTCTTCTCCCCCAGCTTTGTTTACCTCCCCCTAGGGCTGAGATGACACTTGGACAAAAGCCTAGGATGATCTTTGTTTGACCATTGGTATGTGTTTGAACAGTTGCCGTCCCACATAATTTGCCACAGTGGGAACCCTTGCCTGGATGTATTATCCAGGATGTGCCAGACCTTGCCAAGCCTGCAGCCAGTGCCATTTTGTTGCTCCATTCTGTGCTTCCCTCATGGCAAAGTTCTTCTCTGGTAACAATGCTCGAGACAGACAACTGTGATCTTGAGGTCCTTACACCATGCAGTGGCTCAAATGGTGTTTTCCAGGGACTTTCCCCTAGTTCACATGGGTTGTCCACGGGGGTGGTGAAGATAGTGGACAGTAGGAGAAAAGACTGAAATAGCAGAAGCAATAAAATGAGAATCATAGAGCTATCAATAGCTACCCCAATAGTTTAAAATGCAAATCCAATTGCAATAATCAACCCCACTCTCATTAGCCACTGCCCCCACTCTGTGAGTCCCAGAGACTGGAGTGTTCTTTAATATGTGGTGGGTGTGAGGAATTCCACGATGCCGTGCCTGATGGATGTGGACCCAATATATCATGAAATTAGACAAAAAATTACACAGTGGGTCTTGATTTTTAGATCTCCTAGAGGGGTATCCCAAACAGATCATGTATAAAGATGCATATTTTCTCAGTCAGCCAAGTCTCAAGGGGATCTTCAGGCCCTGTAGTACAATTGATTACTTTTGTACACTGGAACAAGTGTAAATGGATTTGTTGAGAAGACATGTTCACATACTTCAAAGATTTTAAAATAGGGTTCTTTCTCAACCACATCCACAGAAGAATTTTATAGCTAATGTTCCTGTCCCACTGGGTAATGAAAAATTAACTTTTAGTGCTCAAAATTCTCATACAAAATGCAAAAATGTTATCATACAAAAGGTTTTGAACTTCAGAGTAGTTTGGTTCCCATGGAGATACCAATTCAAGCCAGTATGTATCACTTTCTCTAATTATGCCTTGGATAAACATGGTGGAAGCAGGGAATGGGATGGAGATATCATACATACTCTTGATTTAGAGTCTTTTCTTTACCCATGAAAATGTGTCCTTTGGTAATTCTAGGATGCCTTTGCTCTTGCGCAAGACTTCTTCAAAAGGAAGAGAGATCTTGAGATTTTGCTACAGGAGGGCTCTGTATCACCAGCAAAGTGCCCAATTATAGACTCACAGATAAAAAGGCCAGAAGGAACCATTTATCTTGCCTGAGCTCCTGCATAACGCAGAACATAGAATTTCACCCACTGATTCCTGCACCAAGCCCGTAATTTGTCTGAGCTAGACAATCTACTGTATGCTCTGCATTTGTGCTTTATTTCCCATTGTGGGATTGTCTCGTGTGCTGTGATGTACCTCCAGAGGAGAGCAGCTGCAATGCCCTGTTCCCCCTGCCTTCAGGTAGTCCTCATAGTACTGTGGGGCTGAGGCTAGGAAGCAGCTCCCTGAGGGCCAGAGGGCTGCAGACCTCTGGATTGTGGTGCAGGGATCTAGACAGATGCTTTGGGGCCATGCTGGGAGTGCAGGAGTCACTGCAGTTGCAAAAAGACAGGAAGCCACAGTTGTGGAGGGAGTGGGATTCTACCTGAAGTAGTGTGGTCCAGCAGGAACTAGATTGAGTTGTCAAATGCATGTCACATAACCACTGATCGCCCACCAGGTCATTGTAGAGCTTGAGGGGATTTATGAGGACAGCTCAGGGAGTTGATTCTTGTTTTTTTGTTTGCTGTCATTCTACTTCTTATGGTGGAGATTTTTTTATTATATGTTTACTTGTTTAGAATTCAAGTATGCATGCAGATGCACACTATAGTAAATCAGCTCTAAATATTGAACTAGTAATTCTACTGAAAAACACGTCTGAGGTGTCAGCTCACACAAATGTCAGAAAACAACATGTATATTTAACTCAGTAGTCAGTCGGATAAACTGATAAGGAAAATATAGCTTTTTAATCTGATGTCTATCAAGAGCATACTTCACACCACTACATCTAGTTTCAGGTCTGTCTTTGTTCCAAATCAAGTTTATTTATTTAAATATCTTGGTTCAGCCTTGGTATTAGCCAAAATGATGATTGCCTTCTTTTCTGGAAAACAGGAATGAGCAAGCTTCCTTTGCTGTCGATTGCTCCCTGGTGCATTCTGGTGATACCAGCTCTTCCCTAGGAGGGGTGTTTGCTCTGGAGAAAATGAGGACTGAGATCAAGACAAAATATAAGAAAAAAAGAAAAAAGGTGAATTTTAGTTTTGATAAGCAAAGAACTGCTGTGGATATTTCAACTGTCCTGGTGCAATAGCAGTGCTTCACTCCAGCCACTCAGATTTCCAAGGATCTTGGTGGAGCCTTAGCGGATATGATGCAGGTAGCTGAACTCCTTTGTGCTTAATAAACAGTGTTATGTGCTTCGTAGGATTTCTTCTGCATTCTAGACAGCTCTAGGTATGCTTATTGAGCCAGCATGAGCTTGTAGCAAGCTATGGTGTGGCTCAGGCTGATAGCAGATGGGATCACAAGATGCAGAGTTGGAAGACAGAAGGCTGTGAACTGGATGGCTCTGTTGGAGGTGGACTCTGGCAGGAGATTAGATCACCATGCTGCTTGCTGAAATGCTGAATAACATTCCTTGTGCCCCCTGTTAAAAGCATTTTTTAACTGATCCCAAGTCAGAGCTGTATTAATAAAGGGAAATGCAGTTAAGAATAAATCCTTGTTTTATGGTTGAGGCAGTGAACAAGGTAGAATGTGCTATTCTTTGCTTTTGCTAACATCTTTTAAATTAACACTGCCTACAAAACAGGCTTGTGTGCTTCTGGCAGTCTGTTCTCGCCACAAACTCCAGTGCACCTGAGTTCATTTATTGCCCACCTCATGAAATCCAGGGAATATTTGACACTGGATCTGTGTTAACATCACATCTTGTTTCTGTTGATGGTATTTGCCAGGTGCTTCATCTTTAACAGCTATTCTGGCAGGAGGCTTGCCAGCTACCATAACGCTTGGGGGGCTAGTAGCACTTAAGGTCTTTTTAAATTTCTTTTTTATTTCTGCACTGTGTATCTCTTTGAAGAAGTTTTTTTTTTTTTTTTTGTTTGTTTGTTTGTTTTTCCTCAGAAATAACCTCTTCTATTCTAAAGGTGTGAAGGAAGTTTGAAAATATGAATCTTAAGGCTGAAACCCACATTTTAAGAAATGCCATATAAAATTTCATCAGATCAGAGGATGTAATCAGTGGCTTCTTAATACTCTGACTGCGACTTTTCTTGGGTAGTCTTTTATTTTTTTCCATGGTAGTCTTCCATGTTGCCTTTTTTTTGGTTGTTGTTTTTGTTTTCTTAAACAGTACCAAAAGAGAGAAAAGAAGAGCTCTAACATTTGGCATCTCCTGAAGTATGTTTTCAAATAAAAAAAAAAAAAATCTCCACAATAGCTACATTATATCATAAGCTTGAGAGTTCTGTGTTGAGACTTCATTATAATTACTCCAGGCAGAGTTAATTATGTTAGGTGTGCCAAAAATCTAGTGGTTTCAAATGATTGAGCAAACCTTTAATTGACAAATGGAGATGAATGTCCTCTGTCCTTCAAAACCCCCCATTTAGGAGAGAAACTTCTGCCACTCATTTTTGAAATCTTTGCTATAGTTGATAGCTTGGCACTGAATAACCCGATTTTGCTGGCACATATATAAAATCTGTCTCTCCATAGCAACAAGAGATGATAATGGTAAAAAAAGCAGCTAAGCCATATATGTGCAGTTTATTCTGTTGCTCCCTACCCAGTTTGCCTTAAGTGACTTTTCCTTTCATAGTCAGTATAAAGCTACCATATAGACTTTTAGGGAGAAGTGGTACCAGGACACATAGTCAAGCTTTACAAAATTGAGATGAATTTAGCAGTTATCCTTCACAACATTGCCTTGAATAGTGCAAGAAGGACAATGGGAAAGTGACCATTACTCAGTTGAAAGCAGTTGGAGTTATGTGCTAGGATAAATTTATTTGCAGATCTTTCAAAATCCTGATCTTGCTTCTTGCTCCAAAGTTCTTTCTAAGCATCTACTAAATTCACTGGAAGATATAATTGTGGACTCTAGTTAAATAGAAGACAAAGGAGACGAATGCAGTAAGAAAAGGGAAGGGCAGGATGACAGCAAAAGTTCACTTGCTTTGGCCAGTAATGCTCAAATCTCTTTATTCTAAACATGACAAATGTTTGTGGTAAATCTTAAGAGTTATTTGATGATGTCATTCACTGTTTTCACTAAGTTGCTTTAAAGCTTTCTGCCTGAATGCCTAGTGTTAGGAGAATATACCTCCAGCCTGTGGACCCAATCCAGTTTACAAATCCAGTGGATTCATGCCAGTCACAGTCTTTCCCAGATATCTGCAATGCCTTTCTCCCTTGACTTGCAATAATTCATCCATAATTCAGCATTTCAACAACTCAGACCTCTGTGTGATTGCACCAAGGCTGTGGATCCATTCCCATCAGATCTAGAAAATATAAGGCTTTGCACCACCTCACATCCTAGCAGAGGGCTGGCTACTATGCAGAAGAACAAGAAAAAGAGAGTCTTTATTACAAAGGGCTTCATGTGCACACACAGAAGAGCAGCAGCAGTGGGCAGGGCTGGCTGTACCAGGCAGTAAGACACATCACTGTTCAGGAAGGAGGGCAATCATCCCAGCCCACCTACCACATTTGTATGTTTCTGTGTATGACTATAAAGCACAGGTTTCTATCCTGCATAGTCATACCCAAAAGAGTGGGGTTGTGGCATGTGAAGTGTGAGTGTATGTTGGCAAAAATGTATTTTAAAAGGGGTCATATCCCCTCAGCACATTTCTCAAAAGACCATTATGTCCCCGTGGAGCACCCTCTGCTCTCCTGTACCTGAAATTTTGTAACCAAAGCTTTAAAAATCTGCAGCAGGCAAATTTAAAAGTAGATACAGCATCTCAGCTGCCAAAAGACTGAACTATATTCATCCAGATCCTTATACCCTACACAATGGTGTAACCTACTTAATTTTTCCTTAATGAGTGCTTTTTAACATAACAATTTTTCCCTCCGAAAGTGACTCACTCTACAGCCAAAAATAAGCATTCGAGTGGAGACTAAGAGTAATGAAGAAGCATCCGCCCTCCTGTTGTAGTCACATGTCTACTCAGGAGTGGGCTAGGAAAGATCACAAGGAGCACAGGGCTAATGATGAGTGGCTTGAGGAAACTGACCATACAGCCGAGTCACCTTTCTCTTTCACAGTTTGCAATATTTTGCACTCAGAATGTATTTTGCTTCTGGCATTTAATAAAAACATAAATTAAATTGGCTCAGGCATATTAAAAAAAAATCTGGATATTTACTGACATCAACTGATCTATAAAACATAGTTAATATTTTTTCCTGCTTTCTTTCAATATATCTGCAGCTTCAGAAGCTCCAGCATAAGACACAGTCACGCTGCGAGGAACTGAATTATGATTAAACTTGTAATAATAGCAGAGACATCTGTCTGTTTTGAGCAACAGGTGTGCTACCCCTCCTTGCTTCTTCTCCTGAAGGAGAATTATATGAAATGAAGGAGGATGAGGTAATCACAATTGTCTCTAACCTGAGACAATAAGGCAAAGCACTATTATGATTTTTCTTTACTGCAGCAACAGAGATTGAGATGTTCTTGTATACCATAGCAATTGTGTATAGACTCATATCCAGAGTAAAGCCAGGAGCATTTTTAGTATTTAAGATTTTTTTTTAATTGCATAGAAATCAGGCTTTTTTTTCTTTTTCATGGTATGATATTAATCATTTGTTTTGATGTGGAATAGTAGTATGTGGTTGTAGGTAACATAAAGAACACAGCTGAGATGGCACTGCCAATGGAGATAATGAAATTGCTCAGATATAAAAAGTTAGGTTTGAATACTGCTGTGGATGAGAATCTAATTGTATTAAATTTTTATTTGATGCTCAATTTTACCTGTTCTTAAATCACACCACAGTATAGATGTAAAAAACCCAATATTTTCTTCTAAAAAGTAATTTCACTTAAGCTATAAAATAATTAGAATCTTGAAGCAATTATAACACTAACCAGACTTTCAGAAATACTATCTCCAAATGAAATACTTTCTTGGACAAATATCCCCTGAGCTGCATTACCTTTACACCCTGAACACCTTACATTATTCTTGATCAAAACACTGAAAACATTTCACTGGCCCATCACTGTACTCAGAATGCTCCAACAACTACATTTTATTAATCCCTTTTCTTATCTTTTTAATAAATGCCATTCTGGTTATTTCCTGCATTCAAAAAAAAAAAAAAATAAAAATCCTTTCCTGGATAACAAGCTCTATGCATTCTGTCACATAGTCAACATTACTGCTGATGGACAGCTTAGGCTTTTTCTTTCAAGCTAATGATTTCATTGTCTGAAACTCATGCTGGTATTTGAGACATATTTTCAAGTTTGAAATCCCAAAATGCCAGAAATATAAAGTGAATGTGGGCATGGCAAATATTTTCAAAATAATTGGGAGAAAGGGAACAGAACAGAAAAGTGAAGCATATATATAGCAATAGCTGTTAAAAAAGTCTTTTAAGCCAAATGTCAAGAGAAATAATTAAGGAGTTTCTCCTTTAACTTAAAGCAATGATGAAGAAAGAATCTGCTGCAGCACAGAGAGCTATAGAGAGGTGAAAATGGCGCTGCTTAATGCACAGTCATGCCCTGGATTTCATGCCCAGCTCTTCCTGACACCTCACAAAAGACAAGAATACATCAGTGGCTCCAGAGCAGTTTTGCTGTCAAAGCATGAATGCAGGCAGCAGGGAGAGGTGTTTCTAGAAAGCCAACTCCAAAAATTATTCTGCTTCTTTCTCCTGCTTCTGTGGTTTTTTTTTTTTTGAGCCTCTCCAGAAACCTCTTTTATAGGTAGGAAAAGCAAACTGAACAGACTGGGATATTTCCTTGCAAGACTGCAGACCACAGCTGTGTGTGCAGGGCACAGGAGCCCAGGCTGACCCGTAAACAAGCTATTAAGGTACTAAGTCTTCCATGTCTGGTTATTGCAGAGCTGGAATGATGGACTGATATTAGTGCTATTCCTTGAAGACCAATTTAGCTTTCACAGGCCTCATCATTTCACACAGGACAGGTCAAGCTTTATAAATGCCAATTTCATGGCATGAGTAATTTCCAGCATCCCCCCACCTGCTCAGAGCCCAGCTCCACATTCTGATAATTCTGTTACCCTGAATTTAAACAAGGCTACTTCCAGAGCCATCTGCAGGATTGGGCTCGAGAAATTAGGAATTTGTCGCAATTAGAAGTACTGGGAATTAAGTGCTTTATTTTTTTTAAAGGGCAATCCAGAGGTGAAAAAAGAAAAAAAAAAATTCACAGTCCAAGCATAAAGGTCTACTTCCAAGTCTTTTATCTCTGACCTGTAAAACAATGTGGTCATTAAATAAATTTTGTATGGGAGCGCAGGGCATATTCTTGTCAAATGGTACCCACATCCACTGCCCTATAAAACAGGAGACATTTCTCTTGTTTCCTCAGTAGGTGAGGGTATCAAGGTATGTGAATTTTGGGGGTGAAGATGACATCTGGTGAGTGCTTATCTATCTCAAGGTTCATCTGCAACCTGAGTGTGAGTACAGTTGCAGTGCTTGCCTCTTTTTTCATCCTTTTTTTCCTCTGTGTATGTGCACATGCAGCTTTGCTTTCATTAAATACAGATTTCCTTGATGTTTATGCAGGATACATGTGTTTCTCTATCAAATCACTTGCAATGGAATATGCCAAACTTCCCAAAGCAAATACAAGCTGCCTGCTACATATCGACTAGAACATAACACAGAAGCCAAATCTCATCTCAGTCCTTTCCTTGGGAACGATTAATACTCACTCATCTGAGTCCAACTTTCTAGAGCTCATGTTACAATGTTCCTACCCAATTATGCTTAAAACACAGCAGTATATGGTGTTTCTATATAAGGAACATACTAATGTGTTTTGTCACCCAACACATGGTAAAAGTGTTTCAGTTCCCAGGAGAAATGGTCTGTGTGTGTGGGAGTTCCAGCCTCACAAGTCCAATTGCATATATTTGCTGCAGCATGCTTCACTTTTCTGAAAGTGAAATCAAACCAACTCCAATAGTATAATTTTCTCTGCTTTAAAGGAAAAAAAAAAAAAGGATCAAGTCCTGGTAGAAGACTAAAGAAATACTATTAACAGCATGCATGCACTTACTAAAGAGAGAGAAAGTGGAAACTGAGTTAAAGGAATGAATTGGCCTCCTTATGTTTTGATATTGCTTACAGGGTGCCACAAGGGAAAATGTGTGTGGTTTTGTCATAGACTTGGATGGAGGTGGGTATCTGAGGTAAGCCAATGCAACCAGATTATCCTGTATGATATGCACTGTGAAACATCACTGTGGGGCCATGAGGAAAGAAGTAGCTGGTCCAGGGGGAGCAGCTGCAGGGGGAGGCTTAGTTACTGCCTATGCTCTGTGCCAGCCTGCTTGCCCATTTGTCAGCTCCTCAGCTTTGTCTTGCTCTATGCAGCTCCCAGAACGGAGTCCCAGACAGCAATTAGGCAGCACAGAAAATGCACATCTATAATAAGCAAAGAATTGCAATAAAATCCCCCAATATGTTTCCTAGCTCTTTCCAAATGCTGTTTGACTTTCCCTTACTGATATTTCTTGTTTAAAAGAGAGGTGTTCTGCAGTGTCCACACATTTGTGCTGAAGAGATGCAGCCTTTTCTGTCTGTCAGTGACTTCTTGCTGCTACTCACCGTGATCTACTAAAGGCCTGCCTAACCTTACGTTGCCCTGTAAAACTCACAAAATTATCAGCAGACTGTTCAAAATAGACTGTGCAGTGCTTATGGATCTGGGACAGAACTACAGACTGTGCTGCTGTGGGTGTATGTCCATGTTCCCTGGTCTTTTCTGTAATTACTGTTTAACTATATAGGGGTTTTGTCTTTGAATAAATGAGTTCAGTGCAACAAAGCAGGGGGAGTTATTGGAAAATCAAACCAAAAAGCAACAGAAAGGCTTTAGGAAAGAACATTTGTTTGATGGGGAGAAATGAGGGAAGAAGGAGACAGTGATGAACTGTGATGTAGGTGATATTCCCAGGGCTTCCTACCAAGCCATGTCAGGATTAGCAATGCTGGCAAGGAGGTAATTAACTGGTTAAGCAGACTTTTACAGAGGAGGAAAAAGAGATGGCTGATCCATATATGATATATGAGTGTGTTTTTAGCAGGTTTAGTTGAGAGCCCTTCAAACTGCCTGAACTACACCAAACACACAGCTGCATTCCCAGATGTGTTCAGGGGCGAGGGCCAGGTTTGCATCCATCTCCATCTTGCTTGGTCTCATGGAGGATGTTTGTTGTGCAGACAAGTTATTTTCTATTGAGAGCAGGCCCCTGGTACCTTGAGAGTCTTGAGGCATGGACTCATGAGTTCTTGCTAATTCTGATGCAGCTGGAATTTGCTAAGCAGTGTGGGTGGGTTTTTGGGACTGCAGCATGTGTGAAGTCTGCTCCTGGATTCCCGTGCCCCTTGCTTGCCTTCACAGAGCTGCCTAGAGCTGCTCTGAAATGAGGACTTATCTCGTCACAGGGAGCAGAGACAGCCAAAAGTAGTTTTTGTAAAGCAAAATAGTCTTTCTAAAGCAAATTGACATTTCTTGGTCAACTGGCAGAGCACATTGCTTGGGTAGGGGCTCTGCCCCACAGCATCCTTCTTGGGCAGAGAACAACACATCTGCTCAAGCTCACTTTGTCAAACCTGGAAAACATGTATCAATGTCTCTCTCACTCACACTTTTCCGCCACATCTCTGCCTCACCTGCTGCTACCCTCACAGGACCCCTCTGGCCAAACTGAGTTCCATGTTGGAAAGCAATGTTCAGAGAGGATGCTGCTTCCACATTCTCTTCAGAGAAGCTGTTCATCCTTCTCTGCTCAGTTCCAGATGGCTCATTTCAGTTCAGATGGATGAAGGCAAATGTCCCATTTTTTTCTATCGGACTTCTTGCCTTGCAACTTCAGGTTTAACCCATTCCCCTTATGGACAAAATGCAGTCTGTTGAATCACACAACTTGAAAATTGAAGTCTTTGAAAATATTCTGACATTCACTATACTGAAAAAATTGAGCTTTACTACCACCTTAGTAACGAATTGTTTTGATTCTGACACTTCAATTTGTAACAAATATTCCCATCAGAATAATTCCATACCCCTGTTCTTTAAATCTAGCATCTTTCCCAAGTTTTTCCATCTGCTGCTTCATTTTTACATCTCTTCCACTCTGCCTGCAACAATCACTTCAATTTCTAGTCCTTTCTCCATGACAGCTCTTTTAATCAGTGCTTGCTTAGTCTTTTGTACAGCTCCTTGCATGTCTCCCTGTTCCTGCAATCCTTTTCAAAACACCTCTTGGCCTGTTTCCTGAGTAAGAGTCCCTGTTCCTGCCATATTGCCTTCCATATGGCCACACCAATACTGCGAGCTACAAGGGCTTGGCAGTGAGTGTAATCCACTGGCAGATGTGGTTCTGATGTTAAAATGGAACCTGAGCCATATGCATGGGTGTTTTAGTTTGGTTTGGTTTAGTTTTCCATCAGAAAGAGAAACAATCAGGTTAAACCAGTGGTTTTGCACTATACTTTTTTTGTGATATTGGAGAGTTTAGAAGACCTAAAGTAAAGGTGCAGAATTTCAGCTTTGAGACAAAGTAATTTTTTTCAGAGCATGGATATATAATTTTCATTCATTGATGGCTTAAACTAGTTTTGGTTTTGGCATGTTCAAAATAAAACAAAGCTTGAAATATCCACATTTCTTTGCATAATGAACCTTCTTTCATATTCTGAATACTGCTTCCTACTTCTTTTAGGAGCACCCATTTTAGGTTGGAGTATTCTGAGATGTACTTCTACATAACTTTTTGTGGCGACTTCCACCCAGTCATGGTGCTACTACCCAATTTACTGTTCCAGAAGCACAGCTGGAATGGCAAAATTCATGTCTTCAAAAGTTAATTTTGTGTAAAACAGTGTGTAAAATAGTTTTCATACACCACAAAATCAGGTCCTCCTACTCCACCAAAGGGTAAAAATTTTCTTTCAGAGACTCCATCAAACTAAAGGATAAAACTGAGAAAAAAAAAAAAAAAACAACTAATAAAAAACAAACAAACAAAAAATGAAACACTTTTAAATTCCCTATAATTTCAAAACTTGCCTTGATATTTATCAGACTTCTTGGAATAGGAGAGGATAAAAGGCAACAGAAAACAATCTAATACAATATCTTTTCTCTGTGGGTAGCTAAGGGACTTAAAATCACATCAGGGTTTGATTTATGATAGTAAAGGTGATGAGTCTAAGCAAATTATCTGGATAGGAATCATTAGGGGACATTCAGAGCTACCAATGGGATCTTCTTTTACCTGTGTTTTCCGATAACATTTCAGAAATGCTCAAGAGACTCCAGCAGCTCAAGTGTTGCATCTATTAAAGGATCCAACAGGCTCTGGCTAAATTATTATTTATTATTTTTATTACATAGTTGCCTAAATGTCAAATTATTCACAGCTGTTGCAGAAAAAGAGGCACAATCTTTTTACAGCATCTTTCCTACATTACAGGAATTTATAGCAGACATTTCAGTCTGGGTTGGTGCTGAGGTGAAATTCCTACCCCTTAGATAGCTGGTGCTATACCAAATTGCATTCCATCACATTGTGTGTTGTGTCACTTTATGTCCTACTGTGACACATGACATTTATAAGGACTTCCTTCCACATTCTCTTTCCCAGCTGGTGATGCTATTCCCCTGGGGAGGACGGGCTGCAGATACAGCTGTGAGGTTTAATACATCCAGGCATCTGGAGCTCCCTGGAGGGCTTGATAACTGACCCTGATGAGAGCTCGCTGGATGCCACTGTCACTTTGGCCCCTCTTGCAGCACTACGGTCCGCTCCAGGGCAGAGAGGAGGGGAAACCAAGCAGAGGGCTTGGATTCCAGCTTTAAGTCATGGAAGTTGTGCTTTCCCTTTATTTCCCAACTTCATCCTTCATCACCTATCATGCAGCTCTCAGAGGAAAAAGAACAAAAGGAGATTATACACTTTGGAGAAGAAGAAAGTATATTTAGTTGCTGCTGATCTTGTAACTTTTGTTACTTTGTATGTGGCCAGCCATCCATTCTTGCCAATTACCAATGCGGTGCTTTGACAATAGCGGAATGAGATTCACAGCTACGCAGTCACAGCTTGAGACTTTGCAAATGAACATTCATAGCATGCTTCTCAGCTTCCTTTTTATAGAAAAACTGGCACTTGCAATTATATACTTTTTAAAAAATACTCCTTCTGCATCTCTAGTTTCCAACTTTGCTTTGTGATCCTAAGGGAGAATTCTTGCACTGCTAAACTTCCCAAAAATAAAATGAGAGAGAGGCAAATTATGTCCTCTCATAAGCAGAAGTAGCTAACAGAGGCTATTAAATGAAGATATCAGTCATCTGATTCAGTCTTTGAAAAATATTGTTAATCTAAAAGTTGTATTATTTTTGGTATCACCAACTGCATCTAATCCAAGACAAAAGATTTTCTATCTAAAAGTTTTTATTTCTTGGGAAAAAAAAAAAAAAAAAAGACATGACACATTAAAACATCAAAAACCTCAAGGCAAGGAGAAACAGCTCATTGTTCTTAAATCTACATTAATGCCTGCTGAAAAGGAGGTGATAAGAGACCAGTACTAATGGTCAGCAGGTAGACTTAGAGCCCTGCAGGTCACAAGAGGCTAAGGCCAGTGATTCTCCCAGGGCTCTGAAGTGAATCTCTCATTTATGTCTCATGTCAATCTTAGAGTAGCCCAGTGCATATTTATTTCAAGTTTTAGCTGAGTACAAAACGAATTTTAACTGAGAGCTACTTGCTAAATCAGCTGTGGAAAAAAACTACAACCCCTTAAATGGAGATGCCCAAGGAATTATTTTGTTTTGTTTTGTTTCTGGGTTTGACTAGAACAGAGATGAGCAAAACCTTCTTCCCTCATTTCAGACAACTGCTGTTATGGCTATGTGGCTGCAGGGCAGGGTGATCCCTACTCTGTATTTTTGGTTGATTTTTTTCTTCCTCTCTTTCCTGTTCCCACAGACTTTGTGTTCCTTCCCCTATATCCTCCCAGCATCAGGATGAGTCCCTGTAACTGTGCCCCAGCTTCAGTCACAGCCTTGTTGGTGGGGGCTGATCCCATTTCCTTCCCAGGAGAAGCAAATGGATTTGTCAGTGATAGACAGAATTCCTAGCTAAACTGAAGCAAGCATTATCAAACCTCCATTTAAGAAAATGGGGTTGTGAGGTAAGAAAAAGTCTTCACCTAGATCCTCATTACTTTAAATCATACACTCTGGGAAAGGAGGAAAACCTGCCTACTTCTAACCCTTCAGCAAGGTCTTCCTTCTTGCTCCCCATCAGGCACTTTTTCTGTGAATCTGCCACAGACATTCTCCTCTTTACAAGAGTAGCTTTGTTTAACCAGATTTTACCCAAACAAAACTTGTAGTTTCCTAGGTGAGCCTGGCTGTCCACTACGAATGCAGTGGGGTCCTCAAGAAATTGTCAGAGACAGATTTTTCCATAGTATGCTTAGGAAGTCTTGTTTTCCAACAGCCTACTGTTACATTTAGCCATTGTACTCATCCAATGTCAGCAGTTGAGCTGCATGGTTTTCATAAATGATTAAAGAGCTATTTCCATCATGTAAAACCACTTCCTTGCATCGCTGACATCACCAAAACCAAAGTGATAACATCTGATATGGACACACCTATCAGAACTGGAGACTGTATTAATAGAAATAAATAGAATTCGCTCAATTTAGGATTGTAAAATATCACTGAAGGTACAGTGGTGAGTCACAGTTTGTAAAAGGAGTTGGGAGTGCAGAGCAAATAATGAAGAGCTTGAGTCTATCTATCCTTGCCTATGAAGAACTAACTATCATTAGAATTGTATAGATGTGCCAAACTGAAGAAATTCTAGTCATAACTAGTTCTCTAAGGAGGAAACATTTTAATAATCAGTCCTTTTGAAAACGGAATTAAAATACATTATTTTTGTAATTTTAAGGCATATTCTGCAGTCCTATTTCCCAAAAAACTGCTACATCATCATGATTCCCCTGATAATAGACAAGAAATTGTAATTCCTTATTTTATTGGAGTACTACAAATCCAAATACTTTAACAAGATGACTATGAGGCAAGTGTGGACAAATTTTAATTATGTGGATATACACGCTTATGAAGAATATCACATTCAGTCTTTAAAACAGAATGTTTCCTTACTTTTATTTTTTAATTTGTTTTGGAGTCTATTATTCACAAATTTTTATATTAATTCTTCACCCCTCCTTTTTCTGTCACGGAGACTAACAATATGAGTAGCATTTAAGTTTTTTAACTTTTTATCTCTTTTTATTCTTTTTAAAATGTTTACTCTTTCCAGTTATGGGACACAACTTTTTGAAAGTTGGATTATTGGCTAGGTTTTTAAAATTTATTTCTGTTTTTGTTACTCTGTCTTTTCAGTCTTGCTGAACTCTCTGATGATTCAGAAGATGGAAAAAAAAATCAGTTCTGTTCACTCAAATGATTATAGTTACAAAACAAGAAAATAGAATGAAAAGTCATGAGAATCTTGAAATCCACTGAAACCAGAAGGTTTATTTAATTTTATATAAGATATCTTGTTAAAAACAAAAAAAAAAGGAAACCTCTGAAATAGTATTTCTTAGCCAAATCTTGTTCTTGACACAATCTCATTTTTTTACAGGAAAAACTTCCAGATGACAGTTCTCAACAGTTGCTAGTTGTAGGAATGGCAGAACAGTTGGAGCAGTGAAGCTTTAAGCTATTGTTCTTTTCCTTGGAGTAGCCGTGAAAGGGTGCACTCACAGACTTACCAAGGACGAACAATTTTTAAACAAACGATTAAAATTTAATTTCTTTTTCATTGACATCAATCACCAAGATAAATATCTCAATTCTCAACTGCTTGTAGTCATTTGCAAATATGGAGTGGAGGGCAAGTAGAAAATACTTCTAAACAGTGTAAATGATTGCAAAAATTCTGTGTTGTTTATTATTGACATATATTTTTGCTGAGTTTGCCTAACTACAAATTTGCATGAAACAGTAGTGTAATGTACAAGAAGTGGACAGTCAAACTCCATACCAGTATTTTGACCACATCAGGGAGCTGAGAGGCGCCTGTTCTGTTTACGAATCATGGATTGTTTCACATACACACACACACACACACAAATGTATGTATGTATATATATAGATAGATATACATAAAAGTAGCTGCAAACCACATTTTCTTAGGCAGCATTACATCATCTAAAAAGAAAAACAAAAGCAGCCTTTGCTGGTAAACTGTTAATAGCCATGACATTCAGATTGGATTAAATAATTAGACTGAAATAATGGTATTTAAGCAGGAAGACACCATCAATATGGCAGCTGATAAATCGAATCCATTTGCTAGTGTTGGTGAAAGGTTTTAATCTTGAAAACCTAACCTTGAGATGAAAGGCAACTAAGCTATAGACTTATGGGTACAGATTTGGCTTAGCTGCTTATGTAGCAGCTAAATTCAGCACAATTTACAGTCCCACAGTCATGATTAGGTTTCCTGTAGAAAACATGGGAATTCAAAAGTTTCTGTTTTGGTAGTCTTTTACATCTTCAGGAGCCCAAAGGATGTAAATCACACGTGCTGTGTATTTCTTTGATAAGCCAAGATGCCCTGGCTTCAAAAAGTGGGAGATCAGTGATGCAGCTTCTGCCAGTGTACTGGGCCTGCACTGAAATCAGTAGGCTTTCCTGTGACTGAACCTGGATTGAATTTCTCACGTTTCAAATTCCTGCTCTCCTGTGTGTCATGTTGTCTCTTCTTTCAGCCTGTCAGCACAGTCTGTCTCTGTGTGTGGGTAGCTGCCACCATGTGATCTGCACTTCCCTTTTCCAACGTGTTTGAAGCCTTTCACTTATCACTGAAAATGATACCTGATGTCTCTCAGGCCTCTGGGTGCACAGATGTATGTACAAATTTATATATATATATGTGTGTGTGTGTGTGTGTGTGCATGTTCATAAAATATCACACATATTTATGTCAACGTCCAGTTAGACAAAATAAACTGTGATTAAGTTTAATTCCTCTCTGAAGTTCTTGTTTCAAAAGAAGGCTTACATCACAACAAGACCTAGGTGCCTAAAAATGTAGATGGAAGTCATCTGGGATTTAAAATCACCCCATATGCTGAAATATCAATGGGTATTATATGTCAGCAGGCTTGTAAAGTCCTGTCACATGCTGATTGGTATGTCTAGATCTAGTCCAAAAGTACTAAAAGGATCTCAAAAGTGATACTACTCTGTTTGCCATATGTCAAATCTCACATCATTCTGTGGTCACACCAGTGTTGACTCAAGAGAGGAGCCTTGCAAGTGGCTGAGCAGCCTACACTGCCAAGCAGCTGGGGTGCACACCAGGGCTTGAAGGAGACAAAGTGGGCAAACAAATTGTTATAACTGAATTGCAATGAGAAAGACCTAGCCCAGTGCTAGGACCTCGGATGGCTATGCTTTTGCACAGCTGTCTTGGTTTGAAAAGACAGGTGTCTGCTAAGGAAGGCAGGAGCCTCCCCTGAACTGGAAAATGTAAAGCCCCTCCCTCCTAATTGTTATAAATTTGAAATTAAGGGGAGCTCTCAGGCAAAAATATGGGAGCAGCAATAACAGTTATTAGGGAAGAAAATAAAAAATAAAATAAACAATGCAGTAATACAAAACAACGCTGACAGAGTCAGAATACAACCTGACACCCTGTTAGTCATGGTGTTGGCAGCAGTCCAATTGGAATGGTGGCTGCAGTCCTCCTGGAGTGGCAGGTATGGTTCTGTTGAAGCAGTGATCCTGCAGAAGGCTGTAGTCTTCTTCTGAAGATCCAGTAGAAAAGGCAGCTGTTCCTCTGCGAATCCAGTGGAAACGCTGTTCCGGTGTCCCAAAATCTCAGATTATATCCAGGTAGAAATGCTTGGCTCCTCCCTCTGGGTGGAGCATCTCACAATGGGATGCTGTAATTTTTATCAGTCATGCAGCGACATTCAGTAGACCATTAACAGCAGATGTCTCCCCAGAGGGAGGATTAGTTTGTGGAAGAGATAAAGAAAACTGCCCAATTAAGAGAAGATAACTGCCCCACCTCTAACAGATGGTAAATAGAATACACATTGCCTTGCAATCTAGGACAATAGTATATAAATGTAGGGAAGAAGAGAGATAAGTGTGATAACTGTGAAGTCTCCTTTTGTTTGTTCTAAGGAAAAATTATGTGGAAGGTCTTGTCCCCTCAGTTTAGCTGTTGAAGCACTGCTTGAGTACTGAATTTTTATCATTTGGATTTCCTATGGCTGTTAAAATAAATGCTAGCTGAAATACCAGTATGAAAGCCCTAAGAAATTTGTCAAATGTCTGTATTTAAAATAGACTATTTCTCCTCTGTCTGGATTCCCTCTTTGGATAATGGTTTCTACATATTAAAGTCTAAGTATCACCCACTATCTCTTTTGCTGTAAATTATTTTTTGGATAAGGAGCAGTATTTAAAAGTATTTATGTAACTCAAGACAGAGACTTGCCATTAGTAAAAGTTGTTTTAGAAGTGCAAAGCTAGTTACCTTAACCTCGATGTCAAAACTTAATTAAGTTCTTACTTCACTTAAAATTGTTTCAAATGTAGAAACCTGGTATCTGACTTGCAGTCTAAGTTATTCACTTTTCCAGATCATACCGTAAATGTTATGGTCTGAAAAGCTGAAAAGAAAGTCTGGCACATGTACAAAGAGAGGACTGAAACCATTGGAATCAATGGCAGGGAGACACTAAACTGGTCAGAGACATTTAGCAGTCTTCTAAGTAATTTCTCTATAATTTTGGAGGATACAAGCATCTAGATTTTTCCCTCAGCTGCTTAGACTTGATGGTGCTGACACTGAAATCTCTAAAAAATTTAAGGCAGTTGAGGGAGACACTGAGATTTAGCTGACATGAGCTGCTCCCAAAGAAGTCTGCCTCTGTCCTCCAGAGGGAACTGAGGAGGAATCACTTCCCTCGGCTGAAGCTGGTCTTGTAAATACTTCTCTGAGACTCCTAAAGCATGTTAGTTCTTGTGTATTTTGATTCCTAATCCAAAACCCTGTGTGGGTTGGTTCTGGAGGCCAATACAACTGGTACTGTGAAAGCAAAGCTGCTTCAGAACCAGTGCCAGGACAGGGTCTTTCTTTGTACATTTTGTTATTGTGTGATCAAGAAAAGAGTGCAGCTAAAGCATCACAGATAGCCAATAAAAAAATGAAGCACTCTACGGAAGCATTAGGGTGCATAAAAAATTAACTCCAGACTCATGTATGCAAAACTTAATTATGTAGGCTTCAAATCTTATCAGAGTCATTGTTTAACTGCTCTCCTTAGAAACTAGGCTAACTCTTGAAACCTTTCATATTTATAATTTATTTTAAAAACATTTTAAAGGCCGCAAATATTTAAACTTGAAAGATAATTCAGCTTCTTTTTCCTGAGCTAAATTTGTTATGAGGATTTTGTTGTATTGTCATTTAGGCAGATACTGTACAAATACAGATATGAATGAAATAAGACCCTTGAGCCCACAATTAAAATCAGCATAAGATGGCATTGCTTTATTAAAGCTCACAGGGACAGATTTGCCTTAGTAGAAGAGTTTGCTCTTGTCTAGTTTTGAAAATGTGATTTAACATGTCTGGCATCCTAAAAACAGGAGTCAGAAAACAGGAGTTTTCATAAACCAGAAAAACTGCAAGAAGAAGTAAACAGTCATCCAGTTGGGAGTTGATGCTAATTTTTGGGGATTTTTTCTTCACCAAAACACAGAGATATTCCTGGGCACTGGATGCTCAATGCAATACAAAGAAACTGTTTTGAGATATTCTAAACATTTTTAGCATGTTGTCATTCAGTATCCACACAGATATTTAAGAAGCATAGCTGTTTTAAGGCACAAATAATGATCTCAATGAACCCTATATGTAAATCCCTATATTTGAGGCTTTGAAATAATCCAGGATATAATGACAAATATTATATTAATTATATTATATTATATTATATTATATTATATTATATTATATTATATTATATTATATTATATTATATTATATTATATTATATTATATTATATTATAAATATTTTATTATTGTTGAAAAGGAGAAGGAGTAATGCTACATCTTTCAGTATTAGAAGGATCAATACTTTCCTAATAGTGCTTCGAAAGACAAGAACAGGTATTTTACTTTATCTCCAGCCCTGCCCATGCTTAAATAATATTAGTGTTTGATGGTAGTACTTGCTGTGCAGCAGTATTGTGGTCTGCCAGGGTCTTGGTCTTGCCAGTAACTTCTCTGTCTCAGTCCCTCTTTTTTCAGTTGTTCAAGGAAACATATTTATAATGGGAACATTTAAGATCCAGCTGATCTTTTAATGCTCTGCAGCAAATAAAAATGATGGGTGTAGAGCCTGGCATGCTTTTTAGCATTGTTGAAGTGCTACATAAGGAATTTGGCTGCCTGAGTCCCATTAAGGTATATGGGAAACATACGGCCAGATTGTCAAGTACCACTTTAAAAATGTAGGTGATTCTGTCTACAACAGAGCACAGGATTGTTCAGTAGTCCTCTTTTTTAACCTGTCTCAGGTTTTATTTTCTGCATTTTAACTCATGGAAATTGCTGTAGATAAAGAATCATCCTGCAAGCTGGATTCTGGGTCATACCCTGCTTGCTACTGCTTTAGTTTTCCCAGTACTGACTGTGTGGACATATCTTCTGCTGAAGTTCTTCTAACAACATGTCATTTGGGGCCCTGTAAACACATAGCTTGGCTCTGTTCTAAACATAATTTATTAGATGTCTTGGATTCATTTACACTCCTGTTGAAGAGTAGAGGCAGGTAAATGGTGATCAACTGAGAATTCTTTCTCATTTGCAAACTTCTGGAGCTTTCTGAAATTTAAGCCTCTGGTTTCCCTCTGCTTCCCCTGACTACAATGTGTTATTTAAAGTTTTTATCTCAAAATTGCCAACCAGTTTTAGAAAAACCTTATCCCTTGTGAGGCACAAGGACAAAATCCCTTGGTTATGACATGGGATGATCCTATATCTAATTTCTCTAATGTGGGAACAAGTACAGAAGAAATACCCAGGGAAAATGGAGAACTCGGCTTTTGATAAGTTAAAATACAGAGCGAATACTTCTAGCAGGTTTTCAGAGCTATAGAGAGACCCCTGTCACATGTGCCCTGGGACAATACCTATGTGGAGGCCTTTGGCTGAACCTGGATGGCTGCTGTCACCAGGGAGGGCAGTGGGATCACCAGCACTCTACTTTGAGCTAATCCAGTGGAGGCAACAGCTTGAAGGGGCCCAAAGAGATAAAAAAGTCTGCAGAGGTGAAGGTGTGCATATCTATCTCTACCCCCCCCCCGCCATACACATGTGTTGTTACTGTCTGGTTATCAAAGCATCTCCCAGCTGTTTCTATTTATTCCAATTTACACTCTCCAGTATTGTATGAACTGACAGAAGAAAAAAAAAAAAACAAAACAACCCATCCTTTAAATAGACAAAGAACAAAAGAAAGAAAAGAAGATGGGAGGACAGGATAAAAGACAGAGTATAACAGAGATGATGACTTGCACAAACTGTATCCAACCTGTTTCTCTTAATTTCTACTTATTCCCTGACTCCATTCATGTGGACTCTATGGAAATTATGTTTGGGATCTATTTGCAGTTGACAAGGGGAGAGTTTTCCTATCCAGATAGCTTTATTTACACTGTACTTGAATATTATAATGCCTCCTTCATGATCCAGACACTTTTGTGCAAAAGGTATCTATGAGCAAAGCAAACACAATTTTCAGAGATCCTTTTTGTATAATTTTGATTGTGTAAGTTGTATAATTGTGATTGATCCTTGTCATAATTCTCTGTTTCCTAGAATTATAGGGGCATAAACACCTTTGCACTTTTTTAACATAAGCTGAAATATTTATCTGGGGCATTTTAAACCTGTATTTGTAGGTAGCTGAATGTGCATAAGACTGTTGGCAAATAAGTATCAGTGTTCTGTGTACAGATATGATTCTTGCACACATGATTTGACAGGAGAGTCTACCACACATTTAAGGCATAATTATTAGATAGGAACAAAGGGAGGAAAAATGTCTGCTTCCCCTAAATTCCTTTGAGTGTCTTCTGAACATAATGACAGCCTCACTGGCCTGTAAGGACCAAAAACCTGCCAGAGAGACCTCCAGAGACAACATTTACTTCATCCCCTGTCATTTTGAACAATCTTTATTTTTGTGGTTTCTGGATACCACAGACACCTCTATTGCTCTTTGCTCCCTGTCCCACTGTCTGCCTTTTAATTTGCAGTCATCTGTGCCAACCGAGCTAAATTCCTGCTTGACATAGCTGAAACTTGGTTGCAACAGCAGGTTCTCGGAAATGCCCAAGACAATGGACAAATGCCCCAATTCTCTCAGCATCTGTGCTAACCTTGAAACTCTACCTGGTAGGCACAGTGCAATCAAAAACTAATCAGTGAAATCAAGGTGAGATTTGGTCTTGGGAGCTAATAGGAGAAAAAAAAGATGACTGTGCAAATATAGTTGGGCTTTCAAAGGGGAAGATGCACAAAGCCATCCTTAATCACCAGTATCTCAAAAGAGTAGTGATAGGAGTATCTGGCAAAGCCTGTCAGCATCTGTGTTAATCCAGTTAATTAGCTGGAAAGGACAAACTCCTCTGGAAGCAGCTATGTGATGGTCAGGCTGTCTTTATATTTCATTAGGATTATTGTTTTAAAGGTTGTAGGTAAAACGGTGCCTGTGTTCCTTCAGAGCTTTCCTTTACATGCTGAAGTTGGGGCATGTCAGAGGGCATGTGGGGTTGGGAGGTAGCATGGAGCAAAGAGCACCCAGACAACTTCCCAAGGAAGCAGCCTGATAGGGAGACAGGAGCTTGAGCTACAACCTACACAGTCTGTGTGATTTTCCTTTCTCTCCTTTACTGCCTTGCTCTTTCAGCAAGGAAAAAGAAAAAAAAAAAAAGGGAAAAGGCTGCAATGTGTCACAAAGGAACAGACTGGCAGACATCTGCCTCTTGCTTTATTTATTTTTTTTTTTTTACAAAAAGGAAAGGGTACAGAGCCAACTCTTCACTCCAGAGCCCCCAGTCCCTTAACAAACCAAATGGTGGCTGTTGGCAGGGTACTGACAGCTTGTTAATGAAGGAATTCTTGACAAAATGACAACCTGTGTGGGATGCCGTGTGAAGCTGAATCCTCCCACAAACCAGTACTAAGTAATTAGGTGGTGGTGAAAATAGCAACTAACTACTGTTGGGGAGAAAAGGAAAGGGGGGGAAAAATCTCCTAAATTAATTATAAAAGCAGTTCTCATTTGAATAATATCCCTCTTCCCCTTCCCTGAGAAGACACAACAGTTTTCCCTGAACTGCCTGTGTGTCTCAGTGGGCCAAAGGGTGCATCCCAAAAGGCTGAGCCTGATGACTGTGAATTCAATGCTTTTTTCTCTGCAAACATGATCAGCAAAGGAAGTGCTAATGAAAACCAAACAAAAAGCTGTCCGCTGGGGCTGCCCTTTTTGCTCCCCAAAATGGCCCTGTCTGGTTCACCTTACTCTTTTTTCCCCTTCATTTTTGTCTGATTGCTTCAGGCAGGTGGGCCTGTCTGTTGACAACTGCATTAGATTTTACACCCCTGAGAGGAGGCTGGTTGAGGAACCAGCCAAAGCAGAGTGCTTGAGTAACAAAGTGGGTCTTGCAGAAAGACACATTTTTAATCAGTGCCTCAGCAACAGCAGCATCCACGTTCATGACCATGGCATCAGTACAAGGAGTTAGAGCATTGGCTAGTAGCAGCTGAAGCAAAACCTGTGACTTGTAGTGAAATCAGGTTTTTTAGTTTGGCTCAATACAAAGATACCATTCTCCACTGTGTCTTGAACAGCAGCTCATGATAATGTAGGTAAATAGTTCAATAATATAGAGCATAGGAGTTTGTACAAGAAGGAAAATAATGTATTACTTTATAAATGTTGATTTTTTTTCCCTCCCAGAGGCTGAAAACTTTGGGTCAACTGTAATGTGCAACAAGTAATTTAAGCTAAAAAAAAAAAAAAAGGGGAAAAAGTCAGGGAACTTTGAGTCTTTTTATCCCCTACATGAAAGCCAGAATTTTGAGAAATTCAGCTAACTTTGTTGTTTTGTGCTCTTAGGGTATTTGGTCTTTTCCTACCTTGTTTCTTGTAATGACATTTACTTTCTACAGCTGTATTTTTACATAAACAATACAGACTGACACGAATGTTCTATACCTTCTAGTTTTAAAATAATGTGGAGAAATTAAGAATTTGCAGACTTTGAAGACACTCAAAGAACTTTATCTACAAAAAGAACTACTTTATCTCAAAGAACTTTAACTTATCTACATTTTCAATTCCTCATGACTTTTTTGTTTTCAATGGGCCTCACTGATTTTCTTGTATCTCATCTATTACTCATGTAAGTTTGCTCCCATTTGTGAGTATTGTAGTCAAGCTCTGTTTAAACATTATGAAAGCTATAAACAAATAACTTCCTGAGGAATCGTTGATTGATTCTTGAATTAGATGAGTAATGACAGACCTGTACATTTAATTCTATTAAAATTTTTAGAAGGAATAGAGATTGACTTAGTTCTGGTTTACTGCATGAGGTCAAGAACAGACATAAGAAAGAACACTTTAAAGGTTAAAGGCTTCACTTTAGAGGGAGCTGTGAAGACATCTAACATTTCAATAACCTGTTGTACCAGGGAGAAGCAAAAGCCAGGTCAGGGATATTTTATTCTTTCCAAGTATACAGATAGAGCTATGAAAAAAATTGTTTATGCTGCAAGAAGACAAATTTGTTTTGCCTGTATTATGTGCCTTAAATGACTGATTATTTTTTTGAATGACTTCTCACCCTGCTCAGTTTTCAAAGAAAGCAAAACAGTTTTTGATCTTGGATAATTACATTGCTCAGTAGCGTCGGCAAATTAAGGACGGGACGTAAATGAATGCTTTAGAATTTGGACAGTCAGTATCTTTTGTGATGTGAAAAAGCACATAAACACTGATGATGAAATTCTAGCCCATCCAAATTTATGAAAGCATGTTAGCATTGGCTAATAAAATCTTGCTTTAAACAGATGAAAAAACAGGACTGAAATTCATTTGGGTTTCATTTCTGGCATCTGGATTACAGCTTTTGGAGGTGTTCTTATGATACCAGGATCAAGAAATTACTCTAGAAAACAATTATGTCCTGCACAAAGTAAATAAATTCATTGGTATTGTTTAAAAGTGCAGATTGTGAGGTCCTTTCTTCTTGGGAGGATTTACTCCATGTTCTGGCCCCTAGAAAGGGCCACAGGATGCTACCAATCAAAGGAAAATATATGCAAATGCAAACAAAACAAGGCTTGTCAGATGCTGACTATATTAAAATAGTAAATATTGCAAAATTAGTCACAGAACTTATTAAAATCGGGAGTGGAATGTAGAGAATAATCTTTCCTTTGTGCAAGTGCATACAAGGTGCTGTAATAAACTTTCCCACAAATGGGAAGGAAAATGTTTGTGCTTGTGGTGGCAGTTTAGGGCTGGCTGGGTGATACTGAATCTGGAAGAAGTTAATTTACAGTGAACAGGATTGCTTGTGTTACTGTGCTCCTGGGGTCAGGTTTTTTGCTTGTAGACTCAGAGTCAAATATTAATGTTACCACTGATTTGAAATTCTCAGTTCTCAGGGAGATGCTGTGATCTGTTCTATTCATAGATCTTGACCTCCCATGCTTGGTGTCTGTGGAGGAAGTGGAGCTAGCACTGGCTTTAGTAGAAACTGCTCTCTTGTAGAATAGGTAAGAGGCAGCACTCGTCACTGCTACAGAAGGTGACTGTGAGTGGGGCTTGCTCCTCTGACATGCCAAATAAAACACATACTTTATGACATGCACTTTGCAGGGCTCAGCCTTAGCATGCTCAGTCTTTTGTTGTATCAAACACTCAGAGAGGAGCCACAGAACTTCTTGGTCCAGGGCTATTTGTCCAGAAGCAATCTGAAATGTAAGTAAATTCCAAATAACTGCATTAGTGAGACAGCTGGAACATTGTCAGCAGAGACAGACTTGTGCAAGCAATGTGGACAATGCTGAATTTACTTGCATGGGATTTGTTCAGCTGCTGAACAACAAGCATGTGATGTGATGAGATCTCTATCACACTTCCATTTGTTTTAATAAATCTGTACATTTCTTGTGCTAACTGAAATAAAGGGAGAAAGCTTTTCAAAGCCTGACAAAGTCTGCCTATTAGTACCCCTTATGCATGAACTTTTGTTATGCTCAGGTGCTCAGAAAGGCATCCAAGGTGCAGCACAGCAATGATAATCTTCAAAGACCTTTCTACATTGCAGAATCACTGAATCTTCTGAGTTGAAAGGAACCCACAAGGATCATCAAGTCCAGCTCTTAAGTGCCATACATGACCCATACAGTGATTGAACCCACAACCTCGATGTTATAAGCACCATGCTCTAACCAACTGTGCTAATCATCTTATGGATGAGGAAATGCATATCACTGCATTTAAGGATCATACTGTTAGATTTCACGTGGAGTAACAATAACCAGTTGAAATGGTAGTGCCTTAAGCATGCTTGCTTTTGTGCCATTGCAAAATTAAGTTTAATATTTGCAAATTGGTTATGTAAACTCACATTCTGTCTAATCAGTAGTAAATATTATGATTCTTTCAGAGCAACTGAGTGTCCATATTTCTTTCCTATTTCATGGGATCAGCTGGGGTACTGAATACTTGACAATTTTGCAAATGAAATTGCTCAAGTAAGGGCTGAGGTAAGGCTAAGGCAGCTCTGTTTCAGTGAGTGATTTTGAAATTCCTCACCTGATATTTGTCCTGTAAAGAACCAGGAAAATGCAGTGCCAGTGTGTAGCACTTTTGTGTACATTCAGCATCAGATCTTGACTTGTCCATGATTTGTGTTTGTTATAGCTTCACAGTCAGTGAGTTCTCTTTGTGAAGGCTGACAACCAAGTGTCTGAATTCCAGCCTGCAATTTGAGTCTGCTTAAATCTAATATTTTCTGTACTATACATAAGGAAAAGAGCAGCACTCAGTAAGCAGCCTTTTTCCCCTCAGCATTGTTTAGAGACTCTGCAGGAAGAGCATTTGTGAATTTTAGAGCAGAACTCTACTTTCTCTGTTTTGATTGTCTGAACCAGGAAAAAATCCCAATAACATCAAGTTGCCTCTTTTCTCACCAGCCAGCACCAAAACAATTGCTTTCCTACCAGTGCTTGCCAATTCCAACAGCTGGTGATAGCTGAGAAAATTGTAACCCAGTATCTGTCCTTCCTGTACCACAGCTATTTATCTCCCCACCACATAGTCTCAGTAATGGACTATATAGTGCCATATGTGGTGACAACCTGATCCTTGACAGCGTTGTCCCGGCATAGTCCAGATGTTACCATGAGGCATAGCACTGTCTCAGTGAAGGCAGATTTTATTATTGTGTAGAGGTACATTGAGGAATGAAGGTACATATGAAGGAAGCTACACCAAAAATGCACCAAAAATGTGCCTATTTGGCAGTACTTTAAACAACTTCCAGAAGAGTAATGGCCCTGTGTTAAATTGCTGTTATACTGTTTGAAATAATTTAAAAAAAAAAAAAAAATTGAGAAACTTCAAGGCAAAAGAGGTAAAGGAAACTGTTCAAGAAGACTGCAATTAAACTATGGGAATTTTTGAGTCCCAAGCATATATTCAGCTTAGTTTGTCATACTGTGGTGCCTGATTATTATTATTTAAAGTGAAATGTATGTTGGCTTGTTCACTTTATTTATTCACTTTAATCATGTCACAGCTCCCTCTACTCCAGGGCATTGCTGGTGGACAGTTGATTCAGAATTTGGAGAAATTTTGATCCCAGAAATGGATGAACAGCTATAGATCTTGTTGAGGTGTCATTTCATAGCTGTAAATGCTCTGATTTAGACCAGTGGACATTCTAGGCTAGCAGAAACAAAGCTTGTTTATCAGGCAGTAATATATAATTTGAAAAACAGATGTTGCTGCATTGCTATTAGGATAAGAACTAGGGCTAGGAGATGTTTGCTCTGTCTCAATAGCAAGCTATCAATATTCTCAGCAGCATTATTAGTATTTATTGAAAATCTTTTGTAAAGCACTGCAAGTTTGCACAGAGGTGATTTACATCACATAATTAGGATGCCTAAAACCATATACAGAAGGATAGGTACTAGTAGTGCTAAGTACTTGATTGCATTACATTGCAATGCTATTCTAGGGGGATTGTAGCATTTTCTGTCACTTCTGATTGCATGGCAACAAAACGAGGAGTTTTTATACACATTTCTGCGTCTGACAGTTTACAAGTTCTAGGCCGTGTCTCCAAATTTGCCTGATCCTGCACAGTCTAGGTGATACTGTCCAGCAAAACAACATGCAAATGAAAATGGCACAAAATGTAGAGTCTCTTGTTTTGCATGAGCTATTCTCTTTGTGCATAGAAATGGTTTTATAAAGCATCAATATATAACCTAGTCACTTTGCTTTTACCAATATGCAGTTTTGAAACACAATGTTGTCAAATTCAGCCACATTTAGTGGTGTTTATTGATTGCATCTTATCATAAGACAGTCTTTCCCATTTTAAGGAATTGTTCCATTGGGTGAACTGTGAAAAGATCTGGATATTACCAAACTGGTTTTCTGTCTACACAGGCAAATTTTAACTTCAGTTCCATATACCGTGAAACTTGCTATTTATTCAATAGGAAGATGTAGGCCTGTATGCTATATGCAAATTTAGCATATGTTTAGGTTTAGATTGGATCTTGAGCCACAGAGTTGTGGCATCAATCAAGTTGGTGTCAATCAGCCCTTAGATTCATGTTGTGTTAGAGCCCTAATCAATACTGTGAGCCTGTTACAAACCTCACAGAATTCACTGGAGCTGTCTGACCAATTCAGTGGTCTTGGTAAGCATCTACTCAGCTTCTAACTGAGCTTTTCAACTAAGGTATAGGTCTGACCATGCCACAGGTCTGTGTCTTCTCAGAAGGGGAAGCTGGTAGCACTACACTTTGAGGAATTTGTTTGCTGCTTCCTTAGTGCACATTAAGGAGTGACATCTCATTTAATAGTTTATCTGCTGCACATGAGGAGTAATTTCCTGCATGCTACTGAGACACTGAGGGGAGAAAAGATGAGGCAGCACTGGTGCCCCTGCAGTAGGGAGAGCATAGAGTGCATTTCTCCTTACATGAGAACTGTTAAAGGTTATGAAAGTCCCTATGCCCTCTCCTCCTGCTTCTTCCTTAAGCAGTCACATGGAGGCCAAGCAAAACGTGGTGCTGTGCCTGACAGAAAAATGTTGCTAGGTCAGGCATGGGGATGATGTTTTCCAGGGCTACAGTTTCACAAAGAGCTAAGGCACAGAGATTCAGAAGCATTAGTAAGTGGGCCAATCAATACCAAATCAATTTTTCATCATTCATTCAGAGGAAGAAAAGGAATGTCTAACTTAATCATTCCTTACAGAAAATAAACAGGCACCTTGTCAGCCCGTGAGAAAAATAATTCACTAATACCAAGATAATGTTTCTAAACAACTGATTGGACCAAAGGTGAAATTTAATTGATTATGTGTTAAGTATTCTCTCTCTCCCTGTCTCTGACATAGCACTCCTTCGTATACAGAGTGAAAATACACAGACAGTAGGCTGAACAATTTTCTCCTTGTTGCCATAGAAATTTCATGCGATTATCCAGTTCTGTGGCTGAATTGCTTCTAGAGACACAGAGTTTGATCCTTTTCACTTAAATTATGTAAATCAGGCACAGCTCTGCTGATCTCAAGAATTTGTAGAACTAGTGTAAATAAGAGGAAAGTTAGTGCAATAATAGTGATTATTTTCTTACTTTGTCATTTTTTAACTAAGTGAAAGAAATTATTGAATTTTACACATAATACAAAACACATTTGTTGTGGAAAAGTTCAAAATCCTGTGTGGACTGTTACGCTATTTTAGGATTTTTGTTAATTGCTGCCAAAGTCATTGGAGTAGGACTTGGGTACTGCTCTAACTCATAGTACAGTTGTATCATTCACAGAAAAATTTACATCTGAATGTGGGAAAAAAAGTGGTAAGAGGAGAAAGGAGAAGAACTAGAAGCATTTTATCAAAGCAACTTGCCTGGAGTCACAGGCAGACCAAAAGCAGGGTAGGAGCAGGTGTCTGTCTCTCTTGGCCCCATGCTACCAGACAATGCCTGTGAGTGTAAGAGCAATCCAGTAGGTAACAAGAAGGCAACACTTCATTAGTTGGTTTGCTTATACCAATATGCATCTGTCAGGTCTAGTTTGTAGGCTAATATCCAACTGGGCATCCCAATAAACAGCCTATGACTATGACATCCAGCTGTGTTCTGCTGGTGTTGTGTTGAATTAATCAGGGTATGGCTCTGTGCTCTTTGTGGGAAAGGAAAGCTGTGGGAGTGGAAACAAATGAGACCGGGCTTTTTTTATGCCAGGCTTACGTATTTGTAACAGTGCATTTGACCCTTTCTCTGGGCACCCCACAGCTCTACAAGTGTCTGCCCACCTCCTGCAACAAACCACTTGCAGTGCGTGCCTGGGAGGGGAACTCAGTGGGCAGCTGCAAGGGATATGCTCTGGTGGAGATGTTCAGGGTCTGAGGTTCCCTCTAGGTCCAGCTCTACCATCAGGAGGTTGAGTTGGCTTGGGACAGCCCTGGCACAGCAAGTCTCAGACCTGGTGGTGTACTGAGATTCCATCCCAGGCTTGGACAAGTGCACCATCAACATCACATATCAGAGTCCTACGGCTTCACCCTTGCCTGGAAAAGCTCATTTCAGTGTAAATAAGAGAGTGCCTGAGAACAGCTGTGTTGGGGATCTGCAAATTCCAAGGATTGCCTTGTTTGTACATGTAATTATGCGCACATAGTTTCAAATATGTTAATTTTGGCTCGTTCCTGGCCTCCAACATGGGGAACACGGAGTGTGTGATAGCTCCTGGAATTCAGTGTTGATTGTGCGTTGGAAGCAGTCACCTCCGAGGGCAGTGAGGCACATGGCACACAGCAAGACGTAAGTTGTTGTTTCTCTGAGCAGCATTAGTTTCCCATCTGTAAGCTGATTAGGCTCCCAAGTGCTAACGCTGATGGGATGGCAGTAGCAGGGATATGAACCACTGGTACAGGAACCTTAAGTGGATCATAGACAAGTTGAAGTCAATCTCCATGGCCTACAAAAGCCTGGATCTACAGACACATGTTTTCCAACAAAAAGTTCCTTACCAGATAACCATTCTCCAGGGATATTTTCTTTCTATCTTGGATACTTATATTCATAGGGAGAAATATTTGCCATAGTACATATTTCCTATATCTTTCATAGAAATAGTAATTTCTAACATCAGGGCATGGGTGGTGATAGGCACCTTCCTTATGCACTGCTGTCATTACTTGCCTTTGTCTACAAAAGTGATCCTGTACTATTTGCACTCTGCTCTTGCCTAACAATAATTTCACAGAATTGATGGCTGAATGCCTGTCAATAATACTGCTCATAGATATTAATGCACTTCAAAGTCATTAAGATGCAGTCACCCCTGAATGAGCTTATGTTCTATAGCCACGCTATTGGAAGCAGTATGGATTTTCACATTTGGACCATCTGTAAATACAGCAGCTCCATGACTCATGTATTTTTTTTCCCTATTTGAACTCAGAGAAAAATTAATCTGGCCCATCTGCAGCTGGACTTGTTTAGAAAATCTGATTGCCTTCCAGACACCAGCCATCCATGCTTCAGGGATGCCAGACTTTCCACATGCTAATTAACTGAGGACAGAAGAAATCACCACAAAACATTCCCATCTTTGTGCCTGCAGCTGTAAATTCAGAATTAAAGTAATTTGGGGAGAAATAATGTTGTGAAGTGTCACAGAAGATTTGCAACTGCCAGTGCTTTTGAAGGAACTAGCTATGCCTATAACCATGCACTGAATATGATACTGAAATATAGTATTCACTTGTTTAGTGATTTCTTTGTTCTGCCAAAAAAGCCCAGCAGAATTTGGGTCTAGAAAGCTTCTTCACAATTCAGATTAGAAGCTTGACTAGGGAGTTACAGATAGAGGGGATAGAAGTTAGTCAGGTATGGACCTTGTGTTAAACTAAGCCACTGAGGATTGTTAGCACTGTAAGATGTGCCAGGAGAAATGACAGAGGCGTGAGGCTCAGCTGCCAAATAAGGAAATCTAAATGAGCAATATCTTGAACTCCATAGATTTACGTTATACCAGCTGCCTGAAAGATACAAATGTTAGCTATTCAAGAGGAACCACATGCAGTAAAGACTTACATATTAAGAATATTGTGAGATTGGTAAATGCTGCATGCAAATGGGAAGGTAAAGGACGTCCTTAAGGTTTTCTCAGTGATGACTACACTTTTGTTAGCTCTTATCTTTTACTGAAAGTCTAAAGATATGTGCTATTTTCCACTAATCCTTGGTGCTATTATAGAAGAATCTCAAATTGCATAGGAAAGAACTAAAACAATGGGGGAAAAAATCTTAAAAATATTATTTAAAACATTTCCCATCCAGAAGATGAATGAAAAGAACTCAGCATTTTTTCTTTACTACAAGATTTGTCCTTCAATAAAAGTGGAAATAACTCCTTAGCTGCAGGACTTCACTCATCCCAATGGCTCTAAACTGTCTGTGGACTCCCATTTACATCCACCCTGATTTCCCAACAGAAATCTTTGTGGGGGATGAGTACATTCAGGACAGTTACAAATCCCATTAGTCAGTCAGAGTCTTTCAATTGCCTGTAGTGGTCCTTGTATCAGTGATGTGAGCAGTAAAAACAAGTTAGAAATGTCCACTCCAGTGTCTGGCTATACCAAAGACTTATAGCATTTTTCTGCAGCAGCAAGTCCAACCCCAGTGACTGTTCTAGTTTTATCTGTTCCACTGAGCATAATAGGAGTGTGAAAAAAAAAAAGCAGTTAGGAAAATGTCTTCTCCTTTTCTGTCTTCTAAGTATTTAGACATGCCTGCATCACTGTCAGTCGAATGCTAGATGCCTCAGTAATGAATTAGAATTCAGCATCCCCTGAGTATTCTGCTCTGAACAGTTAAAAAAAAAATAATTTTAAAAGACTGACAGATTGAGAGCAAAAGCAATCCCAGAAGTTTTGTATCCACTTGACTTGTGATTCAAATCCTGAGTGTCTAGGTGTTTCAGACAGAACTTGCAATGATTTTCATCCTTGTAGTTCCTGGCTCCTTGGGAATGTGTTACCAAACAACCTCCTGTTGCATGTCTACACTGGTAAATGTGTGTGATATCCCAAGGCTGGAAAGGCAGCAAGGCTAGAAAACTTCAAATGGAATCTGGAATATTTCTCTTTACTGATACAGTGAGCCAGAGCACTCTACAAATATGTAGCAGTGGGATCAGCAATCCATGAGAGGTGGCAGAAAACAGTCAAATTTTTAATGACAATCAACAAGATCAATGTAGTGCTGGGAATGAAGTCCACAAAATCTGTAGACAGGTATTTGTGAAAGGCAGCATTGGTTGGCTTTTTTTTGAGAGGGCAGACCTGGTGACTCTTGGGAATTTGTGGATCCCCAGCCTTATCTGTTAAAAGACAATACAAATCAGCTGAACAACAACATCTTTGCTTACTGGGAAATCTGGTAAAGTGAAAACTGTTTAACCAGCTTTCTATGAAGAAAGTAAAAAACCTAAAGATTAATTTCTTTGACTATTTACATATATTTTTATTTCTAGTGTTGTGATCCTGAATGTTAATTAAATCATACTGTGCAAAACGAGCTCCTCTGCAGCTGTTTCAGGAGCCAGGATACTACAACAATCTCTTGAGATTGGTTTTGCTGTATAAAATAAAAGACTTGTACATGGGAGGACAATCTGAACCACGTGCAAGTAACCAGGGAAAGAGTGTCAGAGTCTGGCTCTACAGGGTACATCAAAAGGTGATCTTCTGGTTTCTGAAACAAGGGAGTTCAGGGGCCTGGCTGGCACATGCTGGATTTGCACCAACACATATGCTCAGCTTCCAACTAGATATGAAAGAGAGATGGGGTCTGATCTTAGACTGGAGTCTGGATATGACGCTGGTAGACATCAGCTGGCATCTGGCTAGGAAATTTGTTCCACAGTGTAGATAACATCACTTATTGTAGCAATTAATTATGTGGGTTGTAAAGGTGCACATATAGTGCAGCTATTATTGTGGCTGATACTAGAAGTGCATCACTTGGCTTGGTGGCTAGCTTTTGTGCTTATACTGCCAGAGCCACTTAGTACACTCTGGTAAATTCCAAGGTGAGTTTTTTTTTTTTATTTACAACATATTCCTTGTTCAAATTCCTACTGGGAAGGGAGCCCTGGCAGAGAATCAGACTCAAATCTGCCTCCTTGTGATGATAGTGGTTTGATACTTCTGTATTAGTATTCCTTCCTAATAAAAAAGAAGACACTATCCTTTGTTTGGCTACAGCTCAGTTGCATCTTGATTCCTCAGGTTGTATTTTAAATCTATTAAAAGGGAAGTGTAGGCTATATAAAATACGTGGAGAAGCCAAGAGATGTATGAGCATGTAAGGTATATGTTTCATTAGCAAGGTGCTTTTCCATGGTGCTACACAGAGGAGAATGTGGGCATAAGGTGTCAAAGCTCTGTGTTCCACAGGGACCAGCTGGAACTGGAGATAAGAGCTTTGTTCCTCTTATAAACTGGTGTGTTTCCAGTTGCAGTGTTTTTCAGCAACAGTGTGTTTTCACAGAAAGCAAACTCTTTTCACTGAAAAATACCTGCATTTCTAAAGTGTTACCAGCTATAAGTTCAATAAATGGTGCTCTCCATAGTTACTGCTGCAATTTGCCTCAGATAAGTGGCTATGTCTCACAGACACTTTGAATTTACTTTGTATGTGGCTTAAAAGAGATACGCAAAGACATAAAGTGGAAGCAAGTATGTAGTTTCTGTCATCACCCGAAGCTGTTCATTTAAATATTTGTGCTCTCATACCTCGATGTTTCATTTGTGTTCATATGGCTGATTCCCTGTATTGGGCCAGTGGCAGGGCCAGTCTATTAAGCATTAAGTTAATTAACTGCATATCTTTTATGTTGCTGTGTATCAGGTTCTATTTGTCATTCATGTGATACTCAGAAATGTTTTTGATTAGGCTATGCCACCTCTGCATTTGGCCGCGACAGTGTGAAACTGTCTGATCAAGAGAAGGAGAAAAATATATGAGGTGACTAGTTCTTGGTATAGCTTCACCCTGATTTGTTTGAGTTTTGAACTTGTTGGTTCATAATGCACTGAGCAGAAAATTATTCATGCTACAGAGACTTTATACCTCTGTCCCAAGGGATGGGAAGTTTAAACTGGGCCAGTCACATGATATAGTCAAGAGGATGTTAGTGAGGCTTAAGTTGTATGCCAAAAATAAATAAAATGAAACAATGTGAAAATATTATTTAAAGAGTTATATTGACTTGTTAGTGCATGCAAAGTGAATGCCTCTATTTGAAGTCTTAGTTGCAGCTGAGTAGACCTGCAAATTGCAAGCTGACACCAGACTGCATCAGCCCCAGGACAGCAAATTCTTTTAGCAACTTTTTCAACCTACCCACTTTGTCCTTTTGGAGCCTGGTCTTAAGTATATGCTTCAAGAAAATTTCACATTGCTTCAAGCAAGTTTGATCTGCAGGTGTAGAACTGGAGATGGCTCCAAGATGCCAAGAATGTTTCCTTAACACAGTGTAAGCAGGCAATTAGAGGACCTGACCCAGAGATCTGCACTGTGACTCTGATTTCCCTCAAGTCAAAGCAGACAAAGTTTAGGCTGGGTTTGTGTTTCTGCATATGTACAATTGATGTGGGACTAGTACGCTATTCATAAGTTCCAGAGTGTTTTGTCTAGCATTAAAAAAGCAACCATTAACATGCAATATGTGTAGGTAAGCAAGGTATCTGATTAACTTTCTCCTCTGTTCTGGATGAAAATGTGGAGATAATGGAAATAAAATGGCTTGTTAATGACTTTGGTAATGCAGTGTCTCTTAGAAGGGTATTTAGAGTGGCATGACATAGTTGAGAAACAACTGAAATTGTGAGTTTTGGCACTTGCTACTCCATTTTAGCCACCAGCTATCTTTTCTGCAGTTACATATTGCCAGAGCAATAACTGTAGGCTCAGTTTAGCCCACATGAGTGCCCTGGCTGAGATACAGGAGCTCATGGCAAAACTGCCTTTGGCTTCAGCAGGGCTCTAATCTTTTCTTCAATATACAGTTGCTGGAATCTCTAAATAGCCCATAATAATGTTTCTAAGCTTTTAAATGCAAAACAAGATATAATTAAGACTAGACTGAGGACTCACTCTTCAGATGTCTGTGCACACTTGGGCATGTGAATGGCTAAGTAGTAGGTAGGCAAATATAAAGCTAGTATGGTCAAATTACTAATTGTGCCTTATACTGGTTTCCTACCTGAAAGAGATACTCAGATTTTAAGAACAGGTCTGCATCTGTTAGTTTTCTTTTAAACCTTTCAGACACACACATGCATTTCTTGCACTTGCACTGATCAATCTGCTTTCAAATCAGCAGTATTATTACCAAGGGTTTTCGTCACTCCTAAGAATGTCTAAAAGTGCCTTGAGCAAGTGAGATGTGTATCAGGTTTGACTGAGGTCTTGTTAAGGGTGTAGAGAGAAATAGTGGCTGTGGACGGTTTTGTTGTTCTCTGCCACAGTTGAAATAAAGGAAAGCCTTACACAAGATTATTAAAGTTTTCATTTTAAGCACAGGTTTATGTTACAGATTCATAACACCTCTGGGGAATTCTGTTGAGAGATTGCTTATGGGAAGACCTTTTACAAAAAATCAATTGTTTAGATTTACTTCTGCACTAGCACAAAACTTTCTTTTAGCATGCTAACACCTTTATTGAGTGAAACCATTGTATAGAGGAAGTTCCTTAGCTCTCATTGGACTTTTTTCACTGGATGGTTGTCTTTCTCCCATGTTGCTGTCTGCAGGCTGGTCTGCCTATTCCTTCAGTAGCAGAAAAATATTTTCATATGCAGTATGGAGTGCATATGCAGGGCATTGTTTTTGCCAAAGTGCTACTCTTGCTGTGGATGTTCTCAATAAATGAGTCAGGAGACTTAGAGCAGAGGTCAAAGGCTGAGCAGAAAAAAAAGGCTAAATGTCATGGAAAGAAGGGCACGGTTTTAGTCATGTTGGTGGCCCTGAACTCTTGTGTGAAGGATGGGGCAAGAAGCCATTTACTAGTGGGTACTACATACATAGGCAAATGTACACATGCAGCAGCAGTTATGTAGTATGAAAATGGCCCCAATATATCTGGAAAATTTTCCATGCAGAATTATGTTCTCATCTATTATTAGTCTCCACTATTAGCCTATTCTTATATAACTATCACATGTATATATAATCTTAATATTTTTCTAATCCTTATATAAACCTAATAATAGCCTGCTGTTATGCTCTAGCATCAGAGGCAAAAGGAGAAAGGGTCTCACAATTTTGTACTTGTAGCAAATATTGGCTGTGTTAAAGACATATATTAAAATACTGCTTTCTTACACTTGCATGTCTGATTCTGACATTTTGTATCTACAATAGCAATGGAATAAATATGAAGAACAGGGTAGCATCTATTCAGTCTGGAAAAAAAAAGGCAAAAGAGGTAAGGAAGACCACATCTTTTGCAGAATTCAGTGAGTGGTTTAGCTGTATCACAATCTTCTCCATTGCTCTCTTTCCTCCTCCAAAAGTTCTTGGTGGTTTCAGCTCGGGGGTCTCTCACTGAGCTATAGTGTATTGTCTGTAAAGTCTCCTATTAGTAAGGATTTTTAGCACTATTGTGAGCACCCTGGAGGGTGAAATTAAATGTAGATGACAACAGAGTGCTGAAACCCAGCAGAATTACAGTTTCAATTATGCAACTACAAACATGTATCAGAGGCATATTCCTAAAGCCCTCAGTTCCATCTGGGTCTCAAATGACTTCAAACTCATGATTTCCTTGTTCACTTGAAACCTGTCTTATTTCTGCTCATGGTCCATTCATTTTTGTGGGACAGCTATTAAAGACATTTAGTCTGGGAGGCATTAAGATTTGCTTTAGAAACATGAGCTAACATCACTGTTGGGAAATGGTCTTCTGCCATTTCACCACTCTCTGTCTCCAAATGACGTCTGGTGCAAGTCCAGAGGCTGAAATTAGAAAGTACACTGCAGCTGCTTAAATAACCCAAAATCATTTTGGATGGTTTCTCCAGGAGTATAAAATTATGTGCATGATGAGCCAGCTACTTCTGAGACCTCCAGGCATCGCTAGATCATAATCTTATAATAACAGATACAAAATATAATAAGAATTGTTATTATGAATGTTGACCTAACAATATGTGTGAATATATCAACTCTGGCAAGTATACCTAATAACTTCTTCTGTTTTGTATGGTATATGGCAAGGCTGAAATGAATGGATGTTACAGAGTTAGGTCCATGCCAATAAATAAACAAGCAATCACACGAAGTATACGTTCAAATACACTTCCGGTAAGGCTAAAATAGCTAATGTTTCAGGAAGACAAGCATAACAAAACATTAGGTTTTAGTAACATAAAAGTAGTTTGTTAGAGTGAGTCTCTGGAGCAGTTCTCCAGCTTACCTCTTCTAGTGAAAAGCATAAGCTTGGCAATTATGTGTGAAATATCCCACTAAGTTGCGCAAATTCCCATAATGTGACCAGGCTGAAAGTCAAAGATAATGTCAGATGTTGGCTGTAGCCTTTCAACAAGTTCCACATTATAAGTAACCACATAGCACAAGCTATTAGACCTAAGGCAGAGCAAGGATGCCCTGGGCTCATGCTATTATTCTACGTGGCTAAGAATTTTAGGGAATATGTGGTACTGTTGAATGGAGTTTCAACCCTTTCTGGTATGCTGCTCATTACAGAAATGGGGATTAACAAAGAAAGATTGTATCAGACTAGTTAGAAATTGCTGAAAGGGTTGTGAATAGTGGTCCAGAACTTCAGTAGGCATAAATTGGCACAGCTCAGTTCAACTTGGTGGACTGTGCCTATTTAAAATCTGCTGAGATTCCAGCTCATTATATAGAAACCTGCATCTATATATAGATCATAGCAAGAAAAGGTTAAAATTTAAGTTCACAGAAGCAAAGCATTAGTAGATAATACTACCTTTTTCCTTTTATTTTGAAGTCTCAAAGTCAAAATGACCTTTAAAGGCAAAAGGGTGTTTGGGGTGCTAAGTGTGTATGTTACTGCAGAATAAATCAAATATTAGGAAGGTAACACACTTGTATTTCTTTGTATTGGAATTTTAATTTTAATGCACTTTTATAAAAGATATAAAATGTTAATGTGTCAGACAATAAAAAATAAAAAACCACAACCAGCAACAAGAAAAATCTAACCAGTTAAAACTCTTTTATATTTATAACAGTGTTCTTGCCCTATTTCAGACACAGTCTGGACTTTTCCTTGCTATCTTTGCTCTTCAGACATCTCAGCTCAGACTAAAACTTTATTTATACACAGAAAATTATAAAAAAGAAAAAAAATGGGTCCTCTCCTTTCTGCAAAGAAGGCAGCTGTGCTGGAAGTTTGGTGGTGCTGAACAGTGAAGGAATGGCTACTGCAAAGCTACTTCATGATAAACAAATCCCTTTCAACCTGAGGGAGAAATCATCCAGCTTTTGCCAGGAGGGTTCATGGAGTAAGTGCTGTCCCACAATGATTTCTGCTGGAGAAGCTTGAGGGAGGCAGCAGCTGGGAGATGTGAGTAGCTGCAGCCAAACATTCCCTCTGCCTGCTTCCCTTCCTGCCTCTTGGGAATGTACGACTGGGTGACTCCAGTTTTAAAGCTGGTTTTATTGGTACAAGCAGCAACCCCACACAAAGTGGGGTTTACCACGCATGCTGCTGAGGGGATCAGGAAAGAGACAAACCCTGAAAAAAAAAAAAATTTTGTTGAGCTGTAGGTTTTTTGTGAGTTTAGGCATCACTCTGACTTTCGAGAAGAAAGCTGACTGGCTGATATGGTCCTGGTGTTTTGATGTATTTTCTGATAGAGTTCAATAACAAAAAGGCCCAGACACACATAGGTGGATTCATTTTTCCCTTGGACTGGAATAAATCAGGCGCAGTGGCATTACATCAAAGCCACACTGGTGTAATCAGAATTGGAACAGGGTTCGTTTAGCACTGTGATGCAATAAAAGATGTTCTTTTGCATAACCCTTCTCACAGAAATAAGACTATTCCCTGTTTTTTGGTTTTTTTTTTTTTTTTTTTTTTTTTTTTTTTTTTTTTTTTTTTGTTTTGTTTTGCTACAAAATAAGCTGTTTTTGATGTTTGGCTAAAGGCTTCCTATTTTCAGACTCTGTTGTCCACTGCTTATGAGTTTAGCCCTTCAGGCTTAAATTCTCTGTGCTGTCTCTGTCTCGGGCTTAATGCTTTTATGAGGAATGGAGCAGATGAAGGTGAAACAGCCACAGAATGCAATTTGGAGGAAACACATTGCTTTGCCCCAGAACACCTTCCCCCTTCCCCCATCTCTCTGATTTAAAAGCCAAAATCCCTGGTGGCACACAAATAAGCCCCAGTGGGCCCCATAATAGCTATGCCAGGACAGGTGCTTCCCTCCCTACAGGGCTGTGCTGTGGAGGGGCTCAGGCACAGCCCTGGGCTCTGTGCCACTGGCTATGATTCTGAGGAAAATTCACTAAACAGCAAAGGAGGCACCTGTTAAAAAATGTTAGGGCTGCAAGCTTAATCAGTCAAGACCCATGAGATACCATTCTCAGCCTTTATAAATAGGAATTGTTTGGGTAGAAATCCTTTTCCACATACCTTGCTAATCAAATAGCTGCTTTTTCTTCCAGTCAGGCCCACACATGGCTGTAGGGCTGTGTTCAGGGCTCCCCAGCCCAACCCTGCTCCCTGTGTGCCATGCCTGCTTCTTCCCAGGGATGTCTCAGGGAGTTTCAGGGTTGTGTCTAAATACTTTTGAGTATGAACTGGTTGCTGCTCATGAAGGTCTGGAGAGGTGAGGTAGTGCCTCTACCCTAATGCTGCAGAACATAGGCCTGAAATTAGAGAGTATTTAAATGTTTTTAATACAAAATATTGTACTATGTCCTTTTAAGTATATGCTAATGTGAGATACCAATCCTGAAAGTCCAGACTGAGTGTTTGCATTGTAGACTTTATAGAAATGTGCCCTATTACTATTTATTATTGTTAATTGTTAATTAGTTAAATTCAGACCTGGCTGACTATGGGTAGCATATACATCATCTTTATTGTACTATTTAAGTAAAACTGGCATGTTTCTTGGACTTTTCTTTAGCTGTCTTTTTTCCCTGTTATTCAGTCAGTAGGAATGCCATTTTTTAGTATTCTAACATAAATTATTATATTGGTTGGATGAACAAGCATCAGGGCCTTAATTAAAGAATGAAGGTTATAGAACTAGATTTGTACAGAAAATACATTCCTTTTAAACAATGAAACTATTTAATATTTGAGCTGTAATAAACCGTATTTTTTACTTGAATGCTGTGTCCTATTAGAGTTAGATAAAAACAGCAGTAATCTCTCATTCTTCACAGTGTGATTTCATAAGAGATAAAATTTATGTATTACTGGAAAATATTACAAGTAGGAAATTTATTGAGTTGTCAGTATAATAAGCATACTGAGCATAAAGTCTGGGGCTTTTTCCAATTATGTATGAAATTAATGTAGCAGAACTCTGTGCAAGACCTTACTGAAAATTAAGGTGATAGTTATCTTGAATACAGCTGATGGCACTTGCTCCCATTTTCTCATGGGTTTCTCCCTCACATTCACTAGCACAATGCCCAGGTGCTCTGACTAGGATGTGTGCCACATGGAAGATGAAGGATTCCACCTGCTGAGCCCTCATTACACCTTTGGGGTTCCCGTTCTTCGTGGCAGCAACTGCTTTTTGCACAGGTCTGTCATACCTTTTTGGAATGAGTGGTTGCATCTTATTAAGAAGCTCACCACAGGGTTTCAAGGTGATTTCTTCTCCTTCTGGAGAAGTAGAAAACCATATTGGAGCCATGCTTCCTCTTCTAATGCTTTACAACAATGAGGCCCTTAGTTTAAGGAGAGCTGCAGCCTGGCTGCAGGTGTAGCATCTATAACAAAGATGGAGGAAAAGGCAGATTGTGTGCATGGTTAATTTGGAGCAGATGCTTCAATCCAGCTGTGCTCATAGATACACACATACTTGTGGTCTGGTACCTCCAGCAACACAAAGTTGGTGTATTACAGTGTGTCAGAGGTGAGATTCCACCTCATTTTGCCAGATGTCCAGTGTAAAACCAGTCCCTTATTCAATGTCCTGACAATTTAACAAGGTGTAGGAAAAGATTAGCAGGTGAAAAGTGGAAAATTGCAGTATGCAGGGGGGTCATGAAGAAGTTATCAGATCTTCCAGCAAATCCACACTTCTTGTGGCTTCAGGCAGTATGATGTATTCTGTATTGCTCCAGAGCAAATTCAGTAAAGAAAGGCAGATGCCCCAACACATTTTTTTCACGCTGGTCTCTTGAAAACCTAATGTTTGCCAAGTGCTGCAATACACTTGGACGAGATGTGGATACACAGTGGAACAGAAAATGTTAATATTATTGATTTGAAATAATAAAGTATGTTTTGAATTCCTCCTATTTCAGGAGACATTCCTGAGGGACTGGATGACAGGGACATTATTAAACTGGCAACATGCCTTTTGAGATGAGAAATTACACATTTGATTCTAGCATTTGTATAAAGAAAAAAAATCTCTGCAAGGTCCTCAGAGATGGAAGTGGAAGGGAGAGGTCACTGGTGTTGTTGTAGATGGGCCATTCCTATTAAATGAAATAAAAAAGAATGGAAGTTTTCATTGCAATGGGTCTGACAGAGTTTCCTTTATAGAAAATGATGTGGCTCGACACAATGTTACCTGACATAAAGTGATGTGATGTTATAAATGAGAGGTACAATGGTTAGTTTTAATGTATAATTTGACACAATACGTGTGCTATGCATGAGCTGGCAGAAAGTGTGCTGTGGTTCACTGAGTATCCAAATTGCTTTCAGATGACAAGCTTGCCATGTCATGGTGCACCAAAAGTAAGCTGGCAGTAGTTTAGTGATTCAGTCATAGACTAAAAAAACTGTAGGCACATACATGCTTTTCTTTTGAGTCTTGGGCTGATGCATAGGCACAGGTGCTGAGCTAAGGTGACAGAAAATACAAATTGGCATGTGAAAAAGATCCCTGCTACTATTAGTGTGGCTTTTGTTTTCTGCCATAAGTTTGGAGAGACCCAAGCTGGTCTGAACACTACACCACTGCTCAGCTAGTTGGAATATGATGAAGTGCAATGATTACCTTTGAATCAGTGAGCCCAAGTGCCCGTGCTCTGATTATTCCAGCCGCCTCCAGATTGATAAGAGCAAGTTGTTGAACATTCATGAATTTTCTGGTAAATTCTGCCTTTTGACCAGGAAAAGCATGGGAGTAGTCAGAGGTGAACTAATATGTGATTTTATTGCCAGCATCAACATTGTTCAGAACAGAAACAATTCTTTATTACTTTTAAAAATCTGCACAAGAGAGAAATATCTCTATAGGTTGGCAATCTTCCTCCCCTCTGGTAATGGTGAGTGACACAGGGGATATTCCCAGGTTCACACACGTGGATTTCTTTCCTAGAGGCTAGGGCATTCCCATCAGCCCCACACCAGGAGTCCTGCTTTGTAGAGGTAGTCATAGAGGATTTCTGAACTGGTCAGAGTCTTTGCATCTCTGGATCTTTCCTTAGCTCATCTGGCCCCCAAAGCTAATTTGCCAGCAGCCATGCACAGTTTTCATGTTGGATTACATAAGACATATTATTATTATTATTATTATTATTATTATTATTATTATTATTATTATTACTACTACACAAAGTACAAAAATGATTTTTTGCTGCCTCTGTTCAAGGTATTTAAGAAAAAAATCTTCAAATACCTCTGCTTGCCTTTTCAGACATGTGATTGGATATTCTATAAATGTACAATGCACATGAACATTTTCTCAGCTTCTCTGGAGAATAAGTGCATTGTTTTAAAAGTTGTAATTGTGAAGCTATAATATTAAATAAAACTATAATTATTTCAATTCAAATATTTTCAAAGGCAACAAACGTTCAAGAAATGAAAATGTTCTTTTTCTCACTGCCTTGACCAATGCTGGGTGACTGGATTTCTGCCCATCCTGTCATGATATGTATTCATCATGCATATTGCAGCAGAGGCTTCTCTGCGGGCAGAGGTGTGGCAAATCAGAAACAATCTGTGACACAATTTTTGATGGGTGTAAACTGTCACAATTCTGTGAGTTTGGTGGCCAATTTCAATGCTCTCAGTTTTCTTGGCCCTGGTTTCAAGAATGTAATTTTGTTTGATGAGATGGATCATTTTCAACATCCTTCTCCCTCTCACCTGTGTTTTTTAGGTTTAGAGAGATAAGAGGTGCCATGTATTTAATTTCTGAAGCAAGTGCTCTGTTTTCTAACTTCTTGATTGCTTAAGCTACACATGGCATAGCACCCTACATTGTTTTCACTTTGATCCAGTGAAGGATCAGTCCAGTGAAGGAAGAGTCCTTTGTTCTGACGAGGTTAACATTTGGCAAAAGCAGAAACAAGTAGGATCTAGTGCATTTGCCCATTGAGCTGCTGTGTTGTAAAACCACTGCTGTGCAGGAGACACACAGGCACGGCTCCTGCAGAGCTGAGCACTTGGCCAAGGACACATCAGAGGATCTGGGCAGAGATTTGCCAAGACATGCAGAAAAGAAATCATGGTAGAGTCAGAAAAAATGCTTTTGTTTCAAAGCAGAAAGCTGAGTTGTGTGCCAGTGGACTCCATTAGTTCCTGTGAAGGAAGAAAAGCAGATAAAGCACAGGTGAGTTTGGAGGGAAAACCTGAAAACAAACAAATGCACAGACACAAACCAATTAGAAGTCAAACAACAACAAACCCAAAGTGCTTTCTCTAAGCTTAGTGACACTTGCTTAACAATTGTGAGGACTAAGGAGAGCTCTGGGTCATCTCCTTGTGTGCTCTCTTTGTCTTTCAAGACTTTTCAGCTACTGCTCTTAAGTTCTTCATCTGTGTGGTGGAGGCTTTTTGATGACTTGACCTTGATTTCTCTGTTCAAGTTTTGAACCTTTTACAAAGGTTCCTAGCTATTGACACACTTGGCACAAGAAATCTACCTGAGAACACAAAACATATCTTCTCAGTTAGCACCAGGACCTGCTGGAGTTTGGACAGGGCAGGGTACTTGTGGTGCTGCTCAGACTAGCTGGGCTAGGACTTTGCCTCTGTTTTCATAGATATTGCCCTGTCTCCATAACTAAGGGAATGGTCCTTGGGATCTGTGGGTGTCCACACCTCCAGGTGACACCCTTCAAAATTAGCCTGACAAAGGGTAAATGCATTCAGTACTAGAATGTAAGAAGTAACAGATGTTATTTGGGAAATTGGGTCAAAACCAGCAAATGCTCATGGTGAAAAGATACATGTATTAGAAATGTTAAAATTACTCATTTTGTAAAGATTAATTAATTAATTTCCCATTAATTTTTTTAAAGTCCTTTCAAATTTTTGCTTTAAAATAACTTTTATCTTTCTAAAAAAACTTAGGCAGAATGTGGAGGAAAGCAATATACAAGATGGTCATATAATGCCCAAACAAAAGCCTTTCACATCTATTGTAACTTTTCACTTTGACTGCAAATGGATGTTTCCCATTTTGTTCAATATCCTTTCCTCTTATTGCACTTCCCTACAATTCATGCACATCCAAATTGGGTTTTTTGCTGCACTATTCCCATTCTTGCTCAGACATGTCACATGATGTCTCCAGTGCTGCTGTTGCTTCTGAGGAGGGAGGATGGAGTGGCCTGCTACTGGCTCAGACAGTGCTGCCTTCTGTCACTGTTACCTAGCAGGACACATGAACTCTGCCAAACACCTTGACTCTGTCCTCCTCCTTCTCTGCAGGAGAACTCAGAACTCTTGCATTAAGACTTTCAAGCTCTTTTGCTGTTTGTTTTTCATGTAAGGCTAAAAATGAAAGAAGGTTTAGCAGATAGTTTGAGAAATCTCGGAGGAAAAAAGATGCTGTTTTAATTCCTCTGATTATAAAGGGGAAAGAATATATCTTCTATGCCTTTGAAGTTTAATTACATGATTAGATATTTTGCAAAAATTGAGTGTTTCATTAAAAAAAAAAAAAAAAAAAAAAAAAAAAAAAAAAAAGCAAACATAATGACTTCTCATTTTAACTTCTGCTACTGTAGGGTGTGAGTGACCTTGAAAGATTCTGTGGCATTTCAGGGACAGTGAGCACCTACAGGGACTGAGTTTGGGTAGATTTCTACTTGTTTCCTATGATGACCTAATTATTTAGAGTCAGTTCATCTGGAATTGAAAGCTGTATGAAAAGCCTGGCCTTTGAGTGAGGTTCAGAACCCATGCAGCACTTGTCTCAGAATTACCATGTGGCCAGCATGTTGAACTTGGTTATTTTGTCATCTTACAGTGTGAAATATTTAAAAAAAAAGAACAAGAAATTACATAAAGCCATTATCATATTTTGATAAGGTGGTTTGCAAGTTTTACTTCCCAACAGGAAACCATGAAAAAAAAATAAGCAGAATACTAAAGTGAAAATTTTTACGATGAGATTTTTTTCTCTGTGCTCATTTGATACCGAAATGTTAACGTCAGGACCTGATGACAATCAGTTTTAGTTTTAAAGGATGAGGAATAAGGAGAATTGGGATTTTGTCTTATGTTGTCCTTGACTTTGATACACTGTAGTAGGGGACAAGTAACACAGTGTTTTGTACTCATGAAAGTAATTGTGTATATTGTTCTTCAGAAAGACTAGAAAATATAAGTGTAATTAAACCAGCTATCCTTTTTAAATGTTCAGACTGACGCTATCTATTGATACTTGTATATTCTGACACAGAAGCAAAAGATGCTGAAAGCTTATTTTTTGTCTTTCTGTTACCTGTAAAACCTTGTTTCAGATATTACTAGTATGCCCTTTCATGGTGTACTCAGCCCTGCTCTGCAAAATACCATACATTCCTGAAACTCAGAGAGGTTCCATGGCCTGGATATGTTTTTATTTTTTATATTGCCTGGTTACTGCACCATTTTGTCCTTCTCCTAGTAGCTCTCTGAAATGGAGAGTGGCATATGGCTCCCATGAAAGTGGTTAGATTCAGTTCTGAGAACACACAAGAAGTCAGCTGGGGTTAAGAAATAGCAACAGAGATTCAGCTTCTTTTTAAATGAAGAGGGAAGCTTGGCCATATCTGCCTGGGTCAACAGCAGGGTGTTTAGGGAAGGATTCTCCTGTACTTTGGCAGCTGTGTTTTCTTCACATGTAGGTGTAAAGGACATAGGACAGGAAGAATTCAAAAATACTCAACTTCTTATGTAAAAAAGCTCACAGCAGGGGTTTGTTTCAGGCAAGCCAGCTATATAGCAGAGTGCTTTTAGAAAAAAAAAATCCCAAATGGTGTGAAAACATACTAAAAAAGCTCATGTTAATGGAAGAGAATGATTTTTAAATGTTTTTTCCCTCCCAGTGGAAGTGAATATGCATAAAAAACACGAATCCTTGCTTAATGGTGTAAAAAGATGCAAAGTCTTTCCTATTAAGTATTCATGAACATTGACATTGAAAAAAGAAGGAAATGCTTCCTTCCTAGTGTATCATATTTTGTATCTGATCAAAGGGCAGAGCCCCATGAGAACGTGAGCAACAGCTGTAGCGATTGCTGCCTACCTGCTCTTGTCCCTGAAGCAGAGCTGTGATGTGGACTCCTAATCTACTTCAGTGCAAAGTCCTCTGCCTGGATTTAAATCCAGGATGGCATGGATGGGATGTGAAGAGCAATCAGGGGATTAATTTTGAGGCACAACTGTAATGGAAGTAACCAACTGTTTCCAAAGTCCACACATGACCATGACCTGTTAATATCAGTTACATCACACTGAATTTCAAATAAATATGTAGTCTTTCTACCTGAAGTATTCTGGAAGTCTGTAAAAGTAGATGTTTTTTTTTTTTGCCTCTGCTATTTTAAGGGAATTATAGAAAGGTTAAGTGATTTGTAAAAGGCTATTTAAGTCTAGAAGCTAGGAAGAGAATTTAGCTATTTCACTAAATCTACTTAGATAAAACTCTCTCATCTACCAAAACTGATTTTTGCATAAAACATGAATCAAGCAAGGCATTATTACTTTTGTCTCAAAGTAATGTATTCATATTTACTGAGGGGTAAATATCAAAATCTGTCTCTTGCAGCTATTTGACTGACAGGCTTCTGCTGTGCTTTTAAGAAGTTTTATAACATGTTTGATAAACTATGGTGGATGCATGTGTACATACACACACACACACACACACACACACACACACACACACATATATATAAATATGTATATGTGGCTTTCTCTACAGGCAGATTTTCTGTGTATGGAGGTACTTTAAAAGCAAACAATTGAAATGCTAAAATAGAGATGGTTAATGGGTCCCTATTACTACCCAGGGAATAGAATACAATTTAATGAAAAATGGTTACAATAGGTATAGATTATCAGTCTTGCATTTATATATAATTGTCAGAATAATCAGACATTCTGCATCCCATTGGTGGCTTTTTCCTCATGGCTTTGTGGTCTTGGTTCAAGCTGACAAGGAATGTCCAAGACTGGGGGCATAAACTAACTACAAATAGCAAAATCTCATTGGTGACACTGGGGAACAGAAAGAAGATAGAGGCAATTTTTATACTGATTCTTTTACTATCCCCTTAATTTTCCTTAATGCTCTAGATCTGTATGTAATGGTGACAACCTTGCCTTTAAGAATAGTAGCAAAAGAGATTCTACCCTCAAACCTATAGGGAAAAAAACTTCAGTAATGTTAATGCATTAAAGAATTAGAAGATGGATGAAAGGAATTCTATTTTTTGTGATAGAAGAATATTATTTTATTCCTAGTACTGGGATCACCATTGGAAATACTTTCCTGGGATAGAATACTGATCCAGAATAAGCTACAGGTGTTTTGAAAGGGTTTGTGGCAGGGGAGCAACATCTCTTATGTAAGAGAACAACACCAACACTAAAGGTCCTGGGAGAAACTACACTGTGAGCATGAACAGGTAAAAAGTTACTTAAAACGTGTAAATGCAGTGTCCTCTCTACATTACCAAGGTAGTTCACTAATTTTAAAGCAAGATCTCAGCAGCTGGTATACATAAGTCTAAATATTTCAAGAAATCAGACTTGAACTGATTTCACAATTTTAGCTGGCAGAAACAGAGGCTCTTGTACTCTTAAACCCCATTATTTTCAGTTGGGTTTTAATGGGTGACATGCATATGCACACAAAATCCCCAAGCTCCAGGCTCAGAGATGAAACTGAATGACCAGAGTAGAGTCTCTACACAATAAAGATAACTTGAATTCAAGTAAATGTTCAGACTCTACAAATAAAGGAGATAGGAAGGGGAGAGCACAGTCTCCCTAGAGATCAGGACCTGTCAAGGTATGAAAAAAGTGACTGTCAGTTTTATGCAGCCTGTTTTTTTCCCACCATCTTGCTGAATGAAATGATGCCCACATTTTTCTGCAGGGTCTTTCTGGAGCAGCAAGCCCATCTTGCCTTGGTGCCTGCTGGCTGATGATTGCTGCACCTGTGTTTCCTTACATTAGTCACAGGTTGCCTGGCAGTGGTCTAATGGCATCCAGTTGAGAATAAATAGTTTAGGGACTCATTCTCTGTCCCAGGAATAAACTGGGATTATTGAACTATTATTTTTTTACCCCAAGGTGATCACTTTCTTCATGGGCAGCAAGAGAAAAGATGAAACAAGCTAAACTAGATTAAGGGATTTCCTCTTATTCCCAGCTCTTATTTTCATTTGTACTTCTTGTTCCCGCCCCTCCCCCCCCCCTCAGTGCTGTGGAACTACAGCTATGCTTTACCTTGCAGTTAACCTTTGAAAGAGAAACACAGGAAACACCTCTTGCTCTGAGGGGAGACTGGAAATAGAGGTTATAGAAATTAGGGGGAAATTAGGATGTTAAGGGATATTGCTTAGGGAGGAGTTTGCTATGTAGGTAATGGGCACAGAGGATGCACAGCTCTGGGGTGTGTATAAACACATTTTGTAGCGTGCCAGAATGGCACTCATATTCCTGCATCTCAATCCCTCTGAAAAAAACCAGTATGGTGGGTGAAGAACTGCTTGAGAGGAGACAGGAAGAAAATGTGTGTACAGAAGTACCTCTGTTTGTCTTCTAAAATGTGGAAAATGAGGGGAAGGTGCTGGCCATTGTTGCCTGTACAAAGAATTTGAGTGTTTTGTCAGGGTGTGAAAGATGTAAATTTGGTTTTCTTTCCTGTCTGAGAAAGCCGAAAACTGTCTTGTTGAGAAGAGCACTCTTCAGTTCTTTCAGTGCTCTGAGTTGGTTGTTTTTATTAGAGAGGTGCTTCCAATGAGAAGAGATCCATGAGACCAAATAGAACAAAGGGAGGAGACACCCTCTGCTGCAATAGTTAAGATATTTCCCTGGTAATTTTGCTATTCAGTTCCCTCAAAAGATTAACTAATTTATCTTATGATTCACCATATCATAAAGTGCATGCTTGTAATTTCATGAATCAAGGTAGAGATGAGCAGGGTTCTTCCTTTATCCCAAGTTCCAGTTTGGGTGGAATAAATCTGATCTCTGTTGAGGTCTTGCTTTACAGCCATAAAACCTATTCTGACCCTGGTCCCAGATGATTTCTTTTCTAGTCTAGAATGATATGCCTTTGAAGAAAAACTTGTATTTGTATGAATTTTTACACATAAAAATTAAAACCTGTATTCTCAGTCTTTTGAAAGGGAAGAATACTTATTTTCCATTCCTGGAGGGAATGCAGTCTTGGATGCTGAAATCTGCATGGAGTTTTCTGCACATAGCTGAACTTGGCATGTATGAAGACAGTACCCATCTGTTGGCAGAAACAAAAAGGAAAGAAAAAGATCCCTTACTTATTCTGCTGTCAAACAGTGAAACACAAGTCAGCAATGGTGCCTGTGGTCATCACCTGTGGGAAAAAGTGACCACTGAAACTGCTGCCATAATCTGGTTTTCAAAATATGCTTAGCTATCTAGTTCAAATATAGTTCAACATGTCTACATGTCAGCAGTCCCTGTACACATTAGCTGCAGAGCTGACCTGTGGGACTTGTGTTCCTAGATCATGCCTCTGCTTGCAGGAACCTTGTCCTGTGCATTCTTTTTCCGGCACCTAAATTTATGTTTTGTTTTATGAAAAACAATAGTTAGTTAGTCACTCCCTTAAAATATTAATTTTATTACTCCTTTTCCTCCTGTTTTAATGTCTTAAAATTTCATCCAGGCTAATTTGCATTGGTCCCTGCAAAAGCAAATTGTTAACTATACTCTGTAACAGAGCATACAAGAAATCAGTGGCCAGGCTCTTCCTGATTTAAGGAATTTCTAGAGGAGTTTGAGAGGTTTGTCATATTGTTCTGTGGGGCAGGATTAGGTCCCAGCTGTTGTTAGATTTAAGATTTCCAGCTTTCCAAGGGGATCTAATGAAAAAGCAGTGAACAAAGAGTCTTACAATGCAAGATGAGTCTCTAATCTTAAGAGTGGTCTATTAAAGAAAACTATTCTGAATGCACATGCCAGGGTAGAGCACCACAAATTACGGCATTCCACTCTGGAAATAAATAGCAAAACAGTAGGGAACAAAAAAAACTTTACTGTCTCATAAAGCTCGGCATTTTTCATCTACCTTCCCACCTCCATTAGATGTAGCAATTAAAAAGTGGGTCATGGAACTGTTCAGACACAGAGAATTAAAGAGGGCTTTAAAGCTGTCGCTCTTACAGTCTATGAACTGTCTGTTCAATCTAACTAAAAGATAATAAAATTGAAGGTGGCCATTTGGTATTTGGCTGCACAACAGGCTGAAGGTTTCTAGGGGGTGTGTGCCACCCTCCTGGGACCAACTATTTTAATTTCTGTGTACTTTTCCTGTGATTTAACCCTTTGTCTGCTATGCTGCCAAGCATTTCACACTCTCGCTCTGTATCCCGATCAGCACAGAGAAAGGCTGATGGGGCCTCAGGGCACTGACACAAACTCCTGGATTTAACCAGCAGATCAATGGCTGCAGCTACTGAACTGCTGCTTATTCTTTACTGTATTTGCTCAAAGAGACAAGGACTTGTCTGAGTCACTGCCGCTATTTTTTTTTTTATAATTGAAATGAAAGCCGTGTGTTCTCCATCTTCTTTTGTTCTGCCCGTCTCCTTTCATTCTGGCTGTGGGTCTGAAGAGTGTTTGGACTGCAAAGCATGTTTGTTCACAAGTGCAGACAAATCCTTCATCCTTCATGTGATGGTCTCGGGCTCAATGTGCATGTTCCAGCACTGGGCACTAGAGACCCTGAGTTTCTTTGCTGGAGTCACCTGTATCTTAATTTTACTGACTGACCAAAGGCCCAAGGCCTTTGTCTGAACTGTGTGTTTACAGCTGCTTTGCCCTTTTGTCCCATCGTTGAGGGATCTGCCCACACTTAGAAGGCTATTGATAGATTTTATTGATCCCAAGCTGACTACTTCCTGTCTCCACCAGTTCCTGTTTCTAATGGCCAGGCTGTGGCTGATGCAAGTGCACCCTCCCCCAGGTCAAAATTAATAGGCTTGATTTAAAATCCTAACAGGTGACTTTAATCTGTTGCCTGAAACAGGTGGGGGAGTGTCGGGGTGTCTGACCTGCCAGCCAAGTCTGAGCAGAAGGAGCAGGGGCTCCTTCTGCCCAGCACAGGTGGAGTTTGGCCACTCTCAGCCGGGATACCTCAACACACGGTCTTGTTCACGGCTCTCTTTTGGAAACCTGCCTGCTGACGGTAATTGAGCTGCCTTTCTAATTCTCTGTACAACTTTATAAAGAAATCTGTTGGTGCTGTGGGCCCACAGAGTTTGCAAGTAGACAGGGCTAGGGAGAAGGGAAGGGAGTTAATCTTGCAATGTTTTCTCCTGAATGGTAACAACTGAATTAACTTCTGATGTGAAAATGAATAAAGCAGTAAGCTATAAGACTCCTGATGACAATGACATCAAAACAATTTTCCTTTTTTCCTCCTCCTCTGGATGTTTTGATGCACCTGATGTGAGCTGCTCTGAATCCAGGCTTGTTTCAGCATGAGCTGGAATAATGTTACTGGGGGGAAAGCACAAGTAAGAAATTTGTGCTGATACACAAAAAGCCTAATTTTTAGACTTGTTCCAAGTTCCGTCCTTGTTTCTTTCTATTGTTTGGCTTTTCTTTCTTGCTTCTGTGATTTCTGTTGCTATTTCAAGATTTTCTGCAATGTGGACGCTGTCTTTGATCTTGTTTTGTTTGTTCTCAGTGTTTTTGCAATCCAAGCAGAAGTAAATTGTATTTGAAAAACAGTAAGTTTGAACCTTTTGGTGATTGCTTGTTTCTGCTGAAAAACAGAACTTTAAAATTTATTTTACTTGGAATAATGCTGATTCTTCTGCAATCTATGAGAAAGAACTAGTCTTTTATTTTTTAATTTTTATCTGTGAAAAAAAGTTTCAATATAAATTGAAACACTCAGTCAAGCAGTTTCAGCTAGCAGTGTTATTCAAAGATTGTCACTGTTCTGCTCTTAATTCTGGGAGTCCAAAATTAGACCCCTAATTCCAGACCTGCACCTTTCAATATTTGTTGGGGGGGGCAGGGGGGGGCGGGGGATGTTGTCACGACACTAAAGGCTTTTATTTCAGCTGTATTGCACAGAATTTACTTTTTCTAACAGTAGTGTTAGAAAGTCAGTTCCTAAATACAGATGTAGAAACTTATCAGTAGCCACTTATTTTCTAATGTTTTGGACAGAATTATGTATCTCTGAATGTGTCTGTTATTTCCTTTTGGCTAAGAAAATATGGGTGGTTTCTGATCCTAAAATTTCCTTTTCTGTAAAGGTTGGCAACAATCCATAATGTCATGAATGAATTCAGTAAAAGTTACATATTTGTTGTGCCCCCATGTTCATTCCAATTGGACCCTTGTTATAATACCCCCCTTGTTACTTCTCCCACTGTGGATGCCTCCCCCTGTTCACTCCAGTTGTACCCTTGTTGTAATACCCCCGCTGTTTGCTGCTTCTATATGCCTCCCCATGTCCCTTCCAACTGTACCCTTGTTGTAATACCCCGCTGGTTGTTATATGCTCCCCCATGTTCACTAAGGTTGTACCCTTTATTATAATACCCCCCTGTTACCCCTTGTTAAATCCCTTTACTGGTATCCTTATTCAGTCCCTCGGGCATTGCCTCCGCTGCTCCCAAAATGGCGGCCGGAAACAGCCTCGGCAATATGCAAATGAGGTAAAGCAGAACAGAATCCACAAAAAGGGCCTGGAAACACCAAACCAACGTGGAAATTCGAGGAACCAAGTGACTAGACCTAGTGGGAAGAGTCCCCCCATACCATCAATCGAGTTTTGGAGGTCACCACCACCTAAAGGTAGCCAGACCGAGATGAGGACCCTAGTAGGCACATCCTTGGGGACGGAAGCCCCAGTTCTGCTGTGAAGCACAAATGTTCACCTCCTCCTCTGCGTCGCGGAAGGGAGCAGCAGCGGTGTGCGCGACCCCTCGGGCCCCCCACCCAGAGCTGATCACTAATAAAGGCCTTTTTAAAGGAGCTGGTCTCCTGGCCCATAATTTACATCACATAATTCTCTTTATCTCTAGGAGATGTAGTTTTGTTAGTGTTCAGTGGCTATGCATACTATGAAACGCCTTGTCTGCAATTTTGAAATGGCCTGGGACCTCAGCAAAGCTATGGTTCTACTCACATAAAGTCTTAACAACATATTATATGGTTATATTTATATTTTGACTATATGTAGTTATTTGTTATATCTTGCATATGTTGTTGCAATATACACTGTTCCATATCATGGGCACACTCCCATGGTAAGGGCCATGTTCCAGAGAAAGCTGGAATGAAACCATCCTATGATTAAAGAGCATTTTCTTTATATTTTAAAAGGATTAAGCCTTTGACTCATCTTCCCAGCCCAAATAATAAAGCTTAGAAACATTAGCATTTTTTGCATTTTTAGTTTGTTTTTGTGTGTGTAGTGCTGGTTTGTTGTTGTTTTATTTGTTTGGTTTCTTTTTTTCCCAGTTGTGCTTGTTGTATTTGTGAGGAGTTTTGGTCTTGGTTTCCTTTTTTCTGGAAATTTCAGTGATAAGAACTTTTTGTGATAACTTATTCTGCAATAGTCTGAAGGAAAGGGCTAGCAGTATGCTCTTATTCTTTTAAGGAGCCATCAGTGTGCCATGCATGACATGAAAATGTACGTAAAAGTGGCTCAGAATGAAATGAGGTTTCAAATTTTTATCATTTCCCCTTTAACCTCTTCATCTTTGGCTTATGTTTGTTAAAACCTATTAAAAATTAGTGTTGAAATGTGGTACAAGATGCTATCTGCCATAGATCGACATCACCTTTTAAATTAAATTGTGAGACTTTTCAGTGCAGCAAACAGATATAATTAATGATATTTCTATTTTTTCAAGGTGAGAGACAAAAAGCTGTAGGGGAAGGGAAAGGAGAATAAACTCTCACAGCCCTAAAACTTGAGGACCATTGGCTTAAGGACTTCTTTCACTTTTGAGTTAAGAAAGGGTACTAAAAAGGGTTGTGACTGAAGGTATTAAAAATCTTTGTAGGTCACTTATAATAGCTTATTCAACAACGAAGAAAATAATCTTTCTGGAAACTGCTTCTTTTGCTGTCTTTGAGATACTGTACTGAAATATGGGTTTTTTTTGCAGAGGAAAAATTTTCATGGTGGAAATGTAGAACTTCACCTTTGCAGCACCTAGGCTAGCTTCCCAGGCTAGCCATCACAAAAGATTGACATTTGTTTACAGTTAATTTAGAAAAAAAAAGTTGCCTGTTCTGTGCTCAGCATTGACAATGCCAGCAGAAGCTCCATGTTGTCAAAATGGATAGAAATCATGTAATCACAGAGCTGGGGATGACGATGGCTGCTGGCCTTTGCAGAGCCATGGTGGGCATAGAGCTCTGCAATAGGCTCAGCTGTGGCTTATATCCTTGAAAGCAGCAGCTTGTTGGCGTCATCTCCAAGTTCTGTCATGCAAAATGTGCAGCTCCTTATGCATATTGCCTATATCTATTTTACCTTCTGTGGACAAATTGCATATAATGTCATAAATTGGTTTAAAGAAAATTGGCAAAGATCTACTCCTTAATTATCTCAGGCTGACATCTCCAATAACTGAAACTTGAAAGTCTCAGGAAGAAAAGCCAGGCAAGGAGAGTGTTTTACTTAAGATGTGATCCTGGGCAGCTTGGAGGTCTCTAAAAGAATAATTTGTGTGGGTTTTTTAGGGTTTGTGAGGAAGCTGGTGGAGTGAGAGAGAGGGACTTGAGATTACTTTGCAGAGAAGGGAAAATATGATGTGAGATGGGAGTAGATTTTAATTGATTATTAACTCCATTGAGACTGTGATTTGTTCTAGCTGTGGGGAACATACTTTGCTGTCTCTGTCTCGAGTTAATTTCAAGAGCACTCCAGGCCTTTAACCACAGCAGTGAAATCTCAGCACTTTGTCAAACAAGCCCTTAGCCATGTCTGTGTTAGCCATAGGGCTAGGCTTTTCTTTTTTTGGCCAGTTTTCCACAGAGATAGTAAACATGCCAACATACAATGGTAATACACTGCTTCAGAGCAGGCTCAAATCAACCTCTGTTTCTTGAAAGAAAGTGATATTCGTATACAGACAAAACTATGGTAAAAATAATATTTTAATTATTTTCTCTCATAATAGTTTCCTAATGTCCTGTCCATTTTTCCTGTCCTGCAAAAAAACTTAAGGTTGTAAAAATGGTGCAAACTTTCCTCCCATGTGTATCTGGATTACTAAATTACTATGGTTTGGGACCTTCCTTAAAGCTATAATCTCTTTGTATTGGGAAATCCAGTCAAGATTAAAGCTGCATAAAAAGAGCTGCTATGAAAAGATGCAGTAAGATGATGTCCTGCTGTACTTCTATCATATGTGCTCTCCAGCAGTGTATGGGAATGATTTTTGTAATGAATTACAGCTGGGTCCCCTTAGCTCATCCAGTGCAGGGACTGGATTATCTATTTGATGAATGAATGCTTTTTAGATTTTAGCAGATAATTTACTGACTTAGGCTGCCTTTCTGGTTGAACTGTTTATATTGGCAAACTTCTGAATATGGATATAAATTATATGTCATTGCTAGTTCCTCTTTTGTGGTAGAAAGGACAGAGAAAGGATTAGAGCATACTCCTATGCAGGCTTGAGTGTCTTGAGTCAGACCTGTAACCTACAGGAAAACAGCAGTGTAGTTTGCCAGAAATCATGAGATATCCAAATAGAAGCAATTCACTTGGTTCTGGCAGAGCTGGCTTTGAAACCAAATTTTTATTCAGCACTTTTTATCCAAAACAGTGAAAATTCTAAACTGGAATAAGAAGTTGTCCCCCTCCTCCACAACATGCTATTAAAATACCACAATGTTTTGCTTATGAAACTGGTGTGCTCTGCAGGATCCCTGACTGCTGCTGCGTGAAGCTGACAGGGTTTGACTGTTTTGCTGCTGTTAATCAGTGGGGTTTGCTAGTGAAACTAAAAGGATTATAGCAGTTTTATTCAGCAGCTTCATGGGTTGCCTGGGCTCCCTGGTGAGTGGGAGGCTGTCCTGGGAGTCATAGGCTGAAGTCAGGCAGCTGGGAGCTCAGGTGGCTCTGAAACCTGCAAGTCTTCACATCCGGCTCTTTATTGCTGAGGAGACAGGTAAATAAACAGCTACAAAACAGCAGGTTTCCAGCCTGCCTCTGTGTTCTGTCAAAAGAGTGTTTCCATGAAATGCTAACGTTTGACAAATTGCAGTTTTATGATGGAATAAAGATCAGATAGAAAATTTGTTGTATCTGGATTTTGATCTTTCTTGCATCTTGGAACACACTGCTTTTTGGATGAACAGGCAAAACCTAGAAGTTTATTTCTCCCTAGAAGCAACATGCTTTTAACTCATTAGTTCTTATTAGTTTGAGTTTTTTGCTCTATTGATCACAGACTTGCAGCTTCTCACTGTCTTGGACAGAAGACAAATCTCTTTGTGGCTTATTGGGAGATATTGGACAGGTGTAGTCAGTGGAGGTGTGTCCTCTCCCCTGTGGTTAAACTGTGGCACCCAGTGTGTGCCGCAGTGTGGTCAGGTGCACGTAATTGTAACTTCTGCATGCATGGGGATAGGTGTAACCATAACTGCTGCTTCCATGGGCTAAAAATGTGATTTTGTTTTTAACTATCTTTTATCTTTGCTCTTTAAAAGGTGGGTATTTCAACCACATGCTGTGGTTCATATGCTTCTTTAAAACATTGATAATCTGCATCCCCAAATTCTAGTTGAACACTTCAAGTCTGTGAATAATTGTTATTTAATCAGCCTTTTTGTTTTGTCAGTTTTTTTCCTCTGTAACCTGACAGAGCTAAGGTGGCAATTTTGCACAAGATAGGTTTGGTAGTATGCAAAGTACATTTTGGAGAAAGGGGAAGGAATGGAGGGAGGAAGAAACCTGTCACTAATCAGGCTTAGGATTTTTTCTTTATATCACTTAAACTAAGAAATGCAGGCAATGGTAGTCCTCAGGAAATGACTTCCCCTTCTCCAGGAGAAAAGATGCTGTCTATGAAATACAGTTTTGGCTTAGTTTCTGACTCTGGTGGCTCATCTAAACAAAACCAAATTATTTTGCTTCTCTGTCCCTTTACCTTTTTCTTATGGGTGGTTGTTTCTGTGGGCTCTAAATGTTAAGTGTGCAGCTGGGAGACTGAATGGTTTTGCTGGTGCTTGACACAGTGGAAATTGGTTCTGCTAGGAGCTAGAGGGCTCCATATGGTGCTTAACAATTTCCAGCCAAGCAGCCCTACCCAATTAGTGTTCTTAAGACATGCTCACAGGTTAAAATATTGTTTATAGGTGCATACTACCAAAGATACAGAAGTAAAAAGCTGTACTACCAAATGAAGCTTTGTGGATATCCCATTGCAATGAAGTGTTGTTCAATTAAAAAGAAATCCATTTAGAAATTTCCAGTGGGCTCAGAATACTATTCTGACTTCACAATTTCTAGCTAACATAGCTTCTATAAACGCATCCCTTTGACACAAAACTGACCTGAAATGCATTGAACTCCTAGAAACTGGAGATTTTATTGTGTCAGTTACCCACTGTGTATATTGTGCTGAAAAAAATCCAACACCGGCATGGAATGATTAAATCGACTTGGTTTTCTTAGAACATTCTCCAATCAGGCTCCTATTCAGCACAGAATGCTGTTGTTGACATTGCTAAAATTCATAATGACATATTTTTCTTTCTGCAACAGAGGAAGGTTTTTTAAAAATTACTTGTACTATTTGTGGACCTTAATTAGGCCTTAAGTGTGAATCACAAAATTTTTGCCAAGCAATTTCTTTGAAAAGGCATGTAGCAGTCTGGCTGTTTGAACAGGAATAACTGGTAGTTGCAGGTTTGTAACTGGCTCAGGTTGCATACCGTTGTACTCAGGACTCAACATCTTAAGGGCATATTGTCTCTAAATTTGGATTGATTGTTCAACTCAACTGATATTGGATATTTGGCTGGCAAATTGCTTGCTCAGGGATTTCCCTCTCCCCATAATTTCTATTATGTGTGTAATTTCAATGATTCCTGATTTATGAAAGGCAATCCTAGAAAAAGAAATTAATTGGCTTGGCATTTGCAAAAATGGATCTTGGTGTGCAGGTGCAATTCCATTGAGGGGCAAGTCTAATGAGGAGAGTACTGAAGTAAGACAAAGGCGTCAAATGAATATTCACTGAAATAAAGAACTAGGGGTTTTCTTGGTTGTAAGGAACTGTTTTATTGCAACTGTAGGTTGGTTATTTGGTCACTATCCAGCTTTAGCCTGAACCAAACTTTCTTGTGAAATTATCTAAATAATAATTTTTTAGTTAGATTTGCAGCTGCTAAATGTCTCAAATCTTTGGTATCTTCTAATATTCAAAGAGGAAATTTGCAAATGCATCTCAGCCCCATTTTTGCAAATTAGTTGAGTCCAAGTGTTCTTGAAAATCAACAAGGCTGCATAACTCATCTCTGAAAATAAGTAGTACGATTATAGATCTCTGGGATGGTTTTGGAAATATTACATCAGAATATTTATTTTGAGGTACTTTGTGGGCAGGAGTATGAATATCCCAAAAGGAGAGTGTATTCAATAAAATCTATAGCTTTTGCTTATATTTAATATATTAGTTTTCTCTAACTGATTAGGTAACTGGATTTCTTGAATTTATTTTTCCTGAATGTATAAGAATCTATTTAATCATTAAAATTGAAGCTTCAGGTTTCTGAAGTCAAAGGTCAGGTTCTAGGAAACAACAGAGTTGTGGTAGAGATGAAATCAATCAGAATGAAGTGGAATCAATAACAACTCAGCTATTGTCAAAATGTGAAGACAGTGCTCCAAACACTTTTTTTTTTTCCAGAGGGGGGGTATCTTCAAGATTGATTTCCTTCCTTTGTGGAGGAAGTGACAGTTATTTCCAGAAGAAATGTGTATGTTGTGGAATGGCTGAATTCAGAGACTCTTTTTGCAGGAAATGCCTTAAGGATGATGTACTTTGACAACCCTGGGACACTCTGTGAAGACCAAGGATTGCTGTGAAGAGCCAACAGGCTGACTGATCCAGAAAAAGGAGAGCTTTACACTAGGAATGACAGACAAGTGAGATGTCTACCAGAGTACAAGTGAGGATAAGAGAGACCTTCTAACCAACAAAACAGGGGAAAAGTGGGCCCATTTCAAATGTGTGCACACAGTGAGGGAAGAAATGTTCATCTGTTTATTGGGAAATCGGCAAAAGTGGGCACCTCTCTCAAGTGCCTGTACACTAAGGCTTGGTGCTGGGGAAATAGTGTCCTTCTGTGTTTGTATGGCTACAATCTCAGGGATGTTAGAGATGTGGTAGGATAGCTCAAAGGGAGTTGTGTTGCAGTGTGTGGAAACAGGACCTTTAGGAGGAGCAAGCCAGGACAGTAAGGTGGGGGAGCTGACCTTTGTGAGAAGGTAGGAGGAACGCACAGAGCTATCTTTTATGGATGACCCAACCTAGCTTGTTATGGATGAACCAGGGTTGGAATTAGCAGATGGACCAATGTGGACCACATATTGTCCGCACTGTGGATGTTTGATCAGGAAAAAAGATGTAGTTAAGACCTTCAGACATCTGGAAGAAGCCTCATGTTCATGGGCTGTGGGACTTTAAAACGCCCCATCTGTGCTGGATGGGCAGCAGCAGGGCACAAGCAATCCAGGAGGATTTTTTCCAGTGTACAGCAATGACAGCTTTCTGACACAGGTGACTGAGAATCTGCTATGCAGGATCCCTTACGTACAAGCAAGGAAGAACTGGTGAGGACTGACCAGTGACAGTGACCTTGAAATGGTGGAGTTCAGGATCCTGAGAGGAAAGGTAGAAGCAAGTCTTGGAATTCAGGAGAGCTGACTTCAGTCTGTTTAGGAGCCTACTTGAAAGAATACCATGGGTTACAGTCCCAGAGAGAAGAGGGATCTAGAAGGTCCGGATGATTTTCAGGAATGACTGGCTCCAATCTCAAGAATGGATCATTCTGATTTTTAGGAAACAGGCAAGGGTGTCAGGAGGTCTGCACAGATCAACAAGATTCTCCTGACAGAACTCAAATATAAAATGTAAGAATACAGGTAGTCAGTAGACCTAGGAGGAATACAAAAATAATTGAGTGTAGAAATGAGATTACAAGAGCCAAAGCATGCATGGAGTTTAATCTGGCAAATGATGTGAGAGGGACTGAGATGGACTTCTACAAAAGGAAAACTAGGGAAAATGCAGATCTGGTACTGAATGTGATGCCCTGATGACAAAGAATATTGGAAAGGCCAAGGTTATTGATGCCTTTTCTGCCCTGGTCTTTACTGGCAAATCTGCCTTCAGGAGTCCCAGTCCCCTGAGAATACTGGGAAAGCCTGGAGCAAGGAAGACTTCTCTTTAGCGGAGGAGGCTCAGGTTAGGGGACACTTAAACTGAGCATACATTAGTAGATGGGACCTGATGGGAATGCCCCCATGAGGACTGAGGGAGCTGGCTTGTATCATTTGGCTACATTTGGTGGCCTTTGAAAGGTTGTGGAATTTGAGATGAAGTTCCTGTGATCTCCCATCTTCAGGAAGGGCAAGCAGGAAGATAAGACAAATTACAGGCAAGTCACCTTCACCTTGATCCCTGGGAAAGAGAGCAAATTCTCTTGAAAGCAGTTTCTAAGCACAGTAAAGAAGAGGAGATACAAGCTGGGCAGGCTGTCTGTTAGATGGACTGTCCACGGAGGGAGTCTGTAGCATCTCCATCCTTGGAGTTATTCAAAATCCAGACAGGCCTGAGCAGCCTGCTGTCTTTGACCCTTCTAAGCCGGAGATGTTTGACTAGAACATCTCCAGAGGTCCCTTCCTACCATTACAGTTCCGTGATTCTTTGTTTTAAATAGTGAGATAGTTGAAGGACCTGATCTGCTCATGGCCATTTTGTGCACACAGAGTGATCTCCAGCCAGCAAACAGGATTTTTTTATAGTTTAATTTGTCCACTTCAGAATTGAATATGCTGAATTTTATTTCTATTGAATAATTTGTCCTATCCTAGATAGAAAGCTGATAAATTTGGTTTCTTTATAGATCTAGAAAAGTTTGCCAATTATTATTCCAAATATAGTTTGACTTTTTATTATTTTTAACAGCTCTGGTACTTAATATCTGAGCTCAAGAGTTTCCATCTTCTATAAAGACTGTAAGAACAGTCTACAGTTTTAGTTTCTTGAAATAATTCTGAAAAGTTTCTACTTGGCATTTGAGCATCTTAATGCATTTACTCCTATAAATGCAAAAAATATTTCGGGGTTTTTCAGTATGAATAAAGATAGCAGTAAATACTGACACAGAGTACTTCTCATTCTCAAAGTGCTCTAAATTTGTTGTCTAATTACTATTCACAATACTCTTGGGAGGTTCATGTGTTTAATTATCCTCATTTTATAAGCTCTGGGAATATGAAACAGTGGCACATGGGACCCAACAAGTCTTTGTTTTTTTGCTTTTCTGCCCCAGCACCAAAAAATTGATGTCCTGCGTGATGCATCAGAAAGTACAAGGGGAAAGAAAAGAGACCCTGAACAGAGCCAAGGTCTGCTTTAGCATCTAGGCTGCTCCCAACTAGAAAGCTGTTTTCAGTCATGAACTTCCTTGCTTTCATTCCACGACACCAACACCAAAGAAGTTTGACTTGGAGAAGAAACAAATAGGACTTAAATTCATTGTCCCCCTTCTCTTGAAAGTTGTTGCAACATTTAATTTTTTATGGTCTGTTTTGTAAGCTTTGCTCATGAACATGTTGTAGTGAGTGACAAATGCATAGACTAAAATAACATTTTCAATGCTATTTTGTAAAAAAAATTAGACCCTGACATTTCAGTAGCATTTCCATTGTGTGTCCCTTCCCAATCAATCATTTTTTTACAGAGAATGGAAAAAGCAAGGTAAGTACTCACTTTTTAAAGATTTTTTTTAAGGATTGATTAACTGTGCTAGAATGATGGGAGAAGTCTTCTGGAAACTTAGACCATAAATTGAGGGCAAAGGTAGTTGAACTACTTGGCTCCCACATGGTAATTATGTACTTAATTATTTCATAAGCATCCTTATTTAAAAAGTGGGGGGGGTTCCATATAGTGATCCTTGATGATTCACTTAGCCTAATAATGCAGGAAAGGAAGTATTTTACAAGTGTTAATAAAAATATAGAATGAGTAGTTAAACTGGCTTGGTTTATCCTGTGTAGTGAAGCAAGTCCTTGTCTTGTCATCTTTTGTATTTCAAGAAAATACAGGTATTCAGATTTGCCTCACTCTATTTCTCTAGGTAATCTCCTGACTTGACAATGGAAGAGGTAAGTGCCTATTTTGTGGTCAGATATTCTCTGCTTGTGAGGAGAAAGCAAATAAATTATTCTTTACTAGGACATGTTGCTTGATTCTATCAAAAAATTTACACTTTCTGGCTTTGAACAAGTGGCACATGACCAACCATTCCCCCAGACTTCTTGGTGTTGTGTTTCTTCAGTGCCTTTCAAGGCTGGAAGCTACACTTGCACTGTAGCTCACATTGCCAGTGTTCACCTATGAAAGTACTCACTGATACTGTGGCAAAAATTATGTATATTTGTGTGCTTACATCTACAACATATATTCTGGGGAAAAATTAGGCTATTTTGGAAAGCCTATATTATGTGAGTGGTAACTCCAGAACTCTTCATGTCTCTCGCTTACTGACAAGTGCTGTTATTCTTGAGTGGTTTATTGAAGAAAGCTGATTTATCAAATGCAACTTTATTTTAGGTCTTTACATCTGTGGATTAGCTACTGATGGACTTTCACTTGTTAGTGATAAGTTTGTTATATTTAGAATAATGCTATCAAGTTCAATGCTGGAGTGCCAGTTGAAAGCAGAACTGTCTTTTGTCTTTATAGTCGTATGAAGACTAAAAGGCGTGAATAATGTCCATGTGCTCCAACTTATTTCTGCAGTGTCCAAGATGGTTTTGGGCAATCACTAATATTAATAGTGTATAACTAAGATTTAAATTTCTTTTTTTGTTTTAGCCTTTTAGCTGTTCTTTCTGGTATAATTTCATGGATTTGATCCACAAGACTTGTGTGAATTGTAACTTCCATTGGAACATTATACCTTTAGAGGTATCTTAATGAAAGTCTTGCTGGGGAATGTGAGGCTTTTTTTGAGTCAAAGTAACAATGAGGAAGAGGCAGAGAAGACAATAAACCCAGTCATTTAACACACTCTTCTAGCCTTAACTGGGGCACCAGTTGGAACAATTATCATTCACAACTGAGACAAATGCTCTTGGCTATTCAGCTGTGGGTCTGCTTTACACTTCATGTGAAGAACTAAATATTCCCAGAGCTGTTTCCTATCAGTCTCTTACCTGGTAGTTGGGATGCTTCCTTGAACACTGACCCTGTGCTCAGTCAGGTAATGCGGGGATTACAGCATGGCTGTGGAGCATGGCTGGCCCCACATCCTAAGTGAGTATGGCAACAGTGAGCAAGTCAAGTCTTCTCTTCTGAAATGAGGAGTTGGCTGTTTTGATTTTTGTTTTATTTCTTCTCTTCATTATTTGATTGTTCTGACACAAATCTGTTTTTCTGACACACTTGATTTCATATGCATACTGAGCAATGGAATTTTTTAAATCTGCAGGATGGAAAACCTCTTTTGTTCTCAGGTTCTGTTTGTTACTTCACTTTCAGTTGAGCAGAGGGGGCTTGTGAAGTGTGTGTAGGAATTGCACACACGTTGAAGCATTGCATGCTTCTAGTTTAGAACTGAGTAAATACATTGTGCTAATGACAGCCATAACTATGTGTTAATACAGATATTGGTGTGCTGACATAGACTAAACTTCATCCCTTCTCTCCTTTTTAGAAATCATTATTGGGGAAAAAAAGCTAAAAGAGTAAAGGTCAGTAGAACAATAACAATACAATATTTATAGTGGGGTAAAATAAATTATTTTTAATATTATTTTTGAGTGATTGAATTGATACTGTAGTTTAATACATAGAGTAAGTGATTGGGGAGGGAATTAAAGAGGTAAATCATACAGGGCCAAAATGATAAATCATCCCAAAATGATAAAAAAAAAGCTGCCAACACCCCTTCCCCCCAAAACTGAATGCTGTACCTTTCAAGAGGGCTCATAAATGTCAGCGGTAATACTGATTTTAAACCATCTGGTTCTTCACAGTAAGTTATGAGATCTTCTAGCTTTAAATACAATATTGGTTAATGCAAATGACAATATAACAGAATTTGACATCTCAAAATGTTCCTTCCCATCCTGCTTCAGCCTCCTCCCTTTCTTTCCTCCCCTTCCTCATTGACTTATCTGCAGTAAAATACCAAACCACTTTATCTTGCCATCCCTTTTGGGCTAAAACTTTTCTTTAGACCTGTGAGTAGACAGAGATAGTAAAACTAATGAACTAGCTCTGGCACTCTGTATTCCAGCATCAGTTTGAACTTGTGATGAACCTGAGAGCTGGTATGTTGCTGAGGATGTTGAAAGCAAATTCTGAGCATGTCCTTCTTGGACTAAGAGGGAATTAAGCTGGTCTGTGAAGCTACACAGAGAGAGATGTAAGTAAAGAACTAAAGGCAGCAATGGTCTAGGAATGTTTATGCAGGTGAAATGTCCAGTATCTTCAATACTAGTTGCACATTATGCTTTAGGACCTGACTTTGAGAGTGATGGTTTTGAAAAATGCTGGGTGTAAATATGTGTCTTGTTCTTCTGCCTTGCACTGGACACAAAGAAGCCAACACTGAAGACCTTTGGAAAGGAAAAATATGGAGGTAGCAGAAAGAACATACTGGGTTATCAAGCTTGCTACTTTCAGATAGTGCCAATACCCATGTTGTAGATCTCATAAATGAAACTAGATTTTCTCCTCATATATGCAAGTCTATTCACAAATGTTATGCCTTTCATAATTTGAAGCTTTTATGAATTCCAGACAGAATGTGTCTGTGGGAGTTTTTATCACTTTCCATTGCTTTTAAACAATGTTTTCTCTCTATCGCTGACATTTACTATTGAGATGATGTGGTGGGTTGACCATGTCTGGATGCCAGTTGCCCACCAAAATTGCTCTATCGCTCTCCATCCTCAACTGGACAAGGGAGAGAAAATATAATGAAAGGATTTTGAGTTAAGGACAGGGAGACAACACTCACTGATTGCCACTGTGGATAGAACAGCCTGGAATTGGGGAAATTAGTTCCATTTATTACCAAACAAATCAGAGTAGGATAATGACAAAGAAAGAAAACTGAATCCTAAAGTACCATCGCCCCATACTTCTTTCTGTGCTTAACTTTACTCCTGATTTTATCTAACTCTTCCCCCTCAGCGGTGCAGGGGGATAGGGAATGAGGATTGAGGTCCATTCATCACATGTTGTCCCTGTTGTTCCTTTCTCCTCAGGGGAGGAGTCCTCACACTCTTCTCGTGCTCCTGCATGGGGTCCCTCCCATGTGAGACAGTTTTTCATTAACTTCTCCAAGGCGAGTCCTGAGGAACTGCTCTCCATGGGTCCCTTTCACAGGGTGCAGTCCTTCAGAAGCAAACTCCTCCAGCATGGGTCTCCTGTGGGCTCACAGGTCCTGCCAGAAAACCATTTCTAGCATGGGCCGCTTTCTCAATTGACCCACAGGTCCTGCCAGGAGTTTACCACAGCACAGGCTTCCTGCTGGGTCACACCTGCTCCAGTGTGGGGTCTTCCATGGGCTTCAGGAGGCTATTTGCTCCATTTTTAACCTCTGTGGTCAGCAGGGGTACAGCTGCTTCACCATGGTCTGCAACACAGGCTGCAGAGGAATCTGTTCTGGGGGTGGAGCACCTCTTCCTCTGCCTCCTCCTCCTCCTCGTTCTTCTTCACTGACTGTGGTGTCTGTGTAGTTGTTGCTCTCACATTCTCGCTTCCCTCTCCAACTGCAATTGTGTAGAGTTTTTTTTTCCCTTCTTAAATATGTCATGCCAGTGGTGCTGCCACCACTGAAGAGCTTGGCCTTTTCACAGAAGCCACACCTGTAGTCCCCTTGGTGCTCAAATTTTGCCACAAAAGGCAAATCCTTTTGCTAAGCTATAAAAGTAGGCCCTTCTGTTTGGATTCTATGAGTGACTTTTTAATTGTTCTCCTTCAAGGCTATTTTTTTCCAATATTGTTAAATGGAAAAGTTATATATAATCTTCCAGATAAGGTCTCATCAGGGCCACATATGATGGCTTTTTAATTTTCTCCCTGACAACACCTCTTGCTGTGTGCCCTCTGTCTCTCTCATAGCCATGTCACTCACCTTGAGAGCAAAGAAAAGATTGAATCTGCCCAAACCCCGGCAGAGCACTCCATATGGTGCTGTGTGGGAAAAATGCTATCTAAAGTGGAGGAGATGGTTGTTAGTACAAATGCTTTGGGAGCGACTGAAGGAGATAACAAGAAACTGTGTTGAAAGAAGCTATAAGGCTGGAGGGAGGTTATTAGTGGAGTTCCTTAGGGACTGGCTTTGACATTGATCTTATTTATTATTTTCACTAATTACCAAAAAGTAGGATAAAAACAAGAATGTGCTAATGAAATTTGCTAATGGCTTGAAGTTGAAACTACATAAGAGACCAGGATTGACCTTGAATAGTGATGAATTGGAGATGGAAAGGAATTAGTATTAAAATAACAAGAAGTTGCATGTTTGGAGGAAAAATAACAAGTATTTCTGGCATTCCTCATTCAGTGGAGCAACAAAAAGTTTATGGAAGGCTTAGCTGTATAATATAGTCAGAGGGTGACCGTGTATCTTGTTTGAAGTGTATAGAGGTCTGATCCTCCCACCACTGGAGGGAGACAAGGACCAAGGAGAACAAACATTGATAAATGTCAGATGATGTGTGAATTCATGTTTAAGGGTGGAAAGCAAGTCTGACCCCTGTGAAGGATTGCATAGATCTATTTGTCTTCATCTGCACCACCGCAAAATGGACAGTACAACACAGTTAATGCATGGGAAGGGAGGATGCAAGAGGTCTGTGCAGAGCTGCTGTTTTATTTGGGCCACGTGGGTTGTTTTGAGGTTGTTACCTTAAGGAAAGAAAAAAAAACCAAAAAAAAACCAAATACAAGCCCAAGCAAACTAATTGGTAATTGCAGGTGTCCTGAATCAAAACAGTCCTGAGGATGATGATGGAAGCTCCTCTAAACAGCTGTTCTTAATCTGTGCTTCCTGAAAAACTACAATCAGTTTATTTTAAATATATTTCTTTAATTGTAGTGGAATTGTTTCGTATTAATTGTTCTGGTATTGCTGTTTACGGCAATAAACTATATTACTGTTTACCAAATTGCTACTAATGCATTTCTGCTAATAGGTCAATTTCTTGTTACATGTTTTTAACAGAAGGTAAAGAAACTGCAGACAAGCCAACAAGAGTCCATTTAAGATAAAGCACATGTACACTCAAGAATGGAGAGACATGTTAACAATGACATCAAAATTGAAGGAGAGGCAATATTTGCCAAGAAAAGAGGATAGTCATTTAATCCTGTTCTCTACTCCCAACCAACATGGAACATTAGACAGTAACAAGATTGGGAGATTGCAGCTCCAGTGATTGTTTTCTAAATGTGGGAAACACCAGTTAAAGGAATAAGAATAGATTAGACAGGTCCTAATGTAATGATGACTCACTACTCTTTCCCATGCTCTTAATCTGGATGTCCTGTCTCCACTGCAGGAAATGTTGTACAGGCAACACTGCTTTTCTAGCTAGCATGTACAGTACTTGGTCACACATAGCTGTAGTGGAATTTCATAGTCTATTTTAAAGGGTAAGATTGGAGGCAATTGCATCATATCAAGAACTTTCTATGCAGTTTGTAAACCAACTTTTCCCTCTTGTTTGCCAGAACATTACTTTCTGTTCTTGTTTTTTTTGTGGGTTTTTTTTTTTTTCTTCTTGTTTGGGTTTTTTTTTTGTGCTTTTTCCTTTTTTTTTTTTTTTTTTTTTTTTTTTTTCCCCTGTTATGGTGGCTTTTTTTTTGTGCCAGTGTCCTTATTTAAATCAAATTTCTCCTCTTTGTTGTAAAGCTCCTGGGGACTTACATGAATGCTTGGCTGTTTTGGTTGAAGTCTTGGTGGTACTATAGCAAGCACGTTCACAGGATTTAGCACCTTTTGATGCAATTTAGCTCTGGTGATACTTAAGCTACTGTTTCACCTGAAGTCTGCAGTTCTTTTACTCCCTCATGAATATGTTAATGAATTATTTCACACTCTTTAAAAAAATATATCTTTGCAGTCACAGAGCCAACTTGGCATCTTGGGGTGGTATTTAAATAACTTCATGGAAAATGTATCAGCCTAGTTTTTTTTTTTTTTTTTAAAGCATAGTGAATAAATTCAGTGTGGCACGAATCTGGCAGCTGCATTGCAAAAAATATTCAGTGCAAGTAAATTATGTATTTTTTGTTGTTGTTAAAATAGTTCAGAAAATATACTTTCAAATGTTATTTTAATTACTACCTTTATTCTACAGCTTCTAAATAAGCTTTCTACTTGGCAATTCACTACCTGAAATCTGGTATTCTAAATGATTCCTTGTTTCCTAATGTAAAATGTATCTTTTATGATCACTTCCAAAATCTAATTTTTTTTTTCTGTCAATCAAATTGGTATTTCAGCCTGTTTGTTTCTTTATACCCATAAAGACACAGGTGCATAATATTACTATCATTTTCTTCATGTTGTATCTGTTCTCGGTGTTTTTTGTGTATGGATATTGCTGTAGTGATTATCTGTCCTCCACTATATTTATGTTTGGAATTATTTTTATTCTACATAATTTCTGGATATGCTTTCAGACTAATAAGTACTGCATTATTTTAAAGTTCATTTAAAAACATATTCTCTACATAAATTATGGTATATTAGTACTGAATGTACTAAGAGTTAGAAGTGTTTTTTGTATTTGTAGTTTCTGCTATTTTTATAAGCTATTAGAAACCTCATTAAAAAGCATGACAAAAAGAGCCATACAACCTACTTTCCAGATCAAAGTAGTTCAAAGAAATCTAGATATGCATATATATTTTCATTAATATTGTATTTTTACCAAAGCCTGCTCTGGTTATTAGGCATTTTTTTCGATTTTTATCAGTGAGTTTGAACAAGAGTTTTGATTATCTTATAATGCTTTAAGCATGTTGGGGTTATTCAGGTAAACAAATACAAGTCCATATTTTGATTTGAGGGCATTTGTTGCAACTCCTATGACCACTGAACTTCAGTATTGCATATTGTGTACTATCAGAACCTGTGGAGAAAAGAACAACAATTCTATCAATTGATACTAGACGATACTGGAGACATGGATAACAGAGCAACTGACACTTTGGGGAGCCTGGTTTTGGAGAAATGCTGTGCTTTACCTAGGATGACTTGGAAGTCCTTGGCAGAACAGGACTCCTAGGTACTGAGATAATGCACTGACTCCTCTCTCCAGTCTCTGTGCCCTAAATACATCCTATCTCTTCCTATCAGCACCTTGATAATGAGATTTTAAATGATTTTTGTTACTGCAGCTCTTGTTGGCTGTGTATTTTTTTAGCTTCACTGAAGTGAAGAATGGGGAAGAGGAGTGTATTCCCTCCAATTCCAGATTACTCATGGCCTCAGTGGACCTGTGAAAAGTACTGTAATGCAGGCTGTTGAAAAGAATTAAGTGTAAACTGTAATATTCAAGTGGCAGGATGAATTCTTCTCCATCCTCAAAATAAAGAATATTTGCAGAAAAACAAAACTTTGGTCTCTTTCTGTGAAAGAAATAATAGGTTTTAGATCCTAGTCATAAAGTGGATGAGGAATATTCAGAAGCATCTGTTACTTCTTTTCCTGTGTGTGCGCTCAAGGGCGCAAAGGATTTGGTTCACTTGGGTAAAAATGCACTCAAGAGTTTCAAAACTTCAGAAAAATAATTTATAATGTGCCTTTGCACTGCAGCAGATTTTGTTTGGGTCTCTTAATATTTGTATTTTAGATGCTTGGATCACCAAGGGAAGAGGGTTGAGTATGGCACCAGAGAGTTTGCTGTTGACTTGTGCTAGCACCAGTAAGTAATTTAGACAGATGGGACGTGAGACTCAGATTGTAGCTTAAATGTGGGATTATAACTGAGCCCTCCAGGGACCTAGAATTATTTTTGTTATGGTTGTAAATGTAATGTGGTAGACATTCCTTGGTGAATTGTTTAGGGTTTAAGTTCTTAAGTTCTGGGCTGGGACAGAAGTTGGCATTGTCACTTCATTATGTGAATCCCTCATGTCTCTCAGTTAAGAATAGGCTTCTGCTGAGCACTTTGCCTTGGGGTGTCTTCAGCACTGGTTTGCCCACCTGTGGAATTAAAATTCTTTTTTAATTCTTGGAACATATTAATTTCAAAGGAGTTTTCCTTGCATATGGATTCCAGAAAAACAACTGATCACCTAGAATTTAAAGATAACTTAATTTTCAAGTACAATAAGAGCTGTAGTCTTAGACTGGGGTATGAATAGCTTTATATTTAGATGCTTGGAAGAAAAAAGAATTATGCTGTTAAGTGTTTGCTTCTCTTGCTTTAGTGACAAACCACTTTAATTCTGTTGTTGTTGAGTTGAAAATTGTCACTATGAAAGAGTCGTGAGAGATCTTGGATATTTTGGATCTTGGTGAGTCCTACCAAATTCTTATATATAGTCAAACAAGAGCCCAGCTATGGTTCAAAACAGCAGGTTGTGAGTCAACCCAGTCAGATGTTCACTGTGTCGGTGAGGGGTTGTGGCCGAGGGACTGATTTTTTTTTTTGTTTGAAAAATTAACGCTGTATTCTAAGAATGCACAGAGAGACAATGCCTGTGAGCAACAATTTCATATTTAATTCCTTTGTTTCTACTACTTTATCCTTGATAAACAATGATCATAATTACAATGCTTCTGTGGTATAGTTTAGCTTTTGTAAACCAAATTGTTGCGGGGAAGGATATCCTACTGGATTGAGATGGAATCCGTTGTATGTGGGAGAGGATGCCAGATACATTGGCCCAGCCTGAAGGGATGGTGAATATTTGCATGCTGCTAAAAGTCTCAGTTCATTTTGAGTTCCGTAGTTCAAGAATCAATTGGATTTGCATATCCCAAAAGTTCAGGAATTGATTTCCTAAATGGTGATATTTGGGGCATAATGATCATGTCTGCCTGTTATTATATGATCAAATATATTCCATGGTGGGTGAATTATTTAATCTCTATGGAAACATGGAATTTTCATGATGCATTAGGATTGCAATGGACACTTTTTTTTTTTGCAAAGGAATGAAATTATTCTGTCTTCTAAACATATGATCTGTGATGCCTTGAAGGCTGCTTGGAGAGGTAGATAATTAGCTACCCCACTGCCTAGAGAAATAGCTTGGAGATTTTTAGAAGCCTTATGCAAATGGTTTGGGATATTATACAAAATTAGTTTCAGTTAGGTTCAAATTTATCTAATTTAATTGAATTATTGGGAAAAGTAAATCTTTGAGAAAAAGAAGGAAGAAGAACACAGAGTGAGAAAATACATTGCAATATGAACTTCAACAATTAGATAGTGATGGATTTATAGCTGCCATTCACTTTGTAGGTGTTCACCTTTAAGGCATCTATAATGACTTTCTTTTATAAGACTAACAAAATTAATACCCTAGACCACAGGTGAAATAATTATTTAATGGAATTAAACCCTGTTGCTGAATATGGCTGTATAGTGAACTGTGAACTCAGCTGGTAACTCTACAGCCTCCAGGGAAGTTGAAGTCACAGCTCATTCTGCACATTGTGCTTGAAGTTTCAGGGAGTCTCTGGCATGGAGAGGGCAGTTTTCTGAAGAGGAAACTCGACAGTTTTACCAGGCCTTCATATTCATATGTGCATGAACTGTGGTGGTCTGTTTTATGCCTGTGTGATGTCTCCAGCAGCCTTTCATTCTCTGTCTTGCTAATGGTTGAATCAAATTTCTTCTTAATCCAGGGAAGATGGTCAGGCAATTAGAGGAGCAGGTGGTGCACAGCTCATTGCTGGTGGCTAGCTGCTAGCTGCCTCTTCAACGTGCCGGGCCCAGGCAGAGAGCAACGAGGAAAAGGAAATATATTGGAAGCCGTGCAGGCTTTACAGCCGGGCTGGTGGTTTGGTGGCTGAATTGAGACCAGAGAAGCTGTGAACTGGCAGTTGTATTGCCTGAGGTAGGAGGGAAGGCTGCCAAAGCAGGACTGTACCAACAGGGATGAGTTTTCTTCCATGGAGAATAGTAGAAGGTATACAGCATGTTGAGGTGGTGTGGATAAGTCAGCGGTGTGTGTAAACAATGAAAGAAGTGCAGGACAAGTGGGGTCATCATGGATAGATCTCTGATGATTCCGTCAGCGCGTGTAAGATTTATATCCACTCTTCATGAACTAAATTTCTGCCATTTCAGTGAGCTCGTGTTCTGTTTCAACATGCAGAATGATTTTGCAGAGCTATTTGAACAACTTCTGCTGTGATTTGACCACTGTAAGAGCAAATTCTTTGAGCAGCCTTGAATATGTGTGTTTGTAAAAATCTTTCTCAGGCAATGCTAGCTTCACTTACTGCTTTTGGAACATATGCTGAAGTTTACATCTAGGATGTTTCCTTGTGAGCTCCTAATTTGCTTCTTGAGCAGTATTTTGTGAGCAACTTCAAGAATATAATTTGGAGTTACATAATTTGATATGGAGTTATATAATTTGATTAATTACAGTAAAAGGTTTTCAATGAAAGCTATTATGTATATTTATCAGTAAAAGAGACATGTTACTTTACAGAATGAAAACAGTTTAAGGAAAACTCAAAAGTAGATTGAAATATCCTAGATAATCATCCCAGCTTTAGGAATACATGTAGTACTTTATTACTATACGATACATTGAGAATATAGTACTGAAGATAACAGGCACCATTTGTGACAATTTGTTATAGAGCTCTGAACATAGGGTACTGTTGACCTGCACTTTTGAAAAGCAAGCCTGAAATGCTGTCCTAGAATTTCCCCTGGGGCTTTGCAGCTTGGTGAAAGAAATTTAGGAAAATATACTGTTAGGACTGAGAACCGTGGTGCTTTGTTTTGGACATATTGGTATATGATCAAACATGGATCCTAAACCAAAAGAGTTCTGCACATTTACAAGAAACTGTATTTTACAGCATTTACTTGTTTTTATTTTTGTGTCTTCAGGGTGCTGTATTGTTTCCTTTATGTATAGCAGTTTCTTGATGAGAACACTCTTGTTTTCAGTTTTCTGTCACTTGGAGAACTAGGCCAAATGAGTCAGCTGGACAGAACAGCCAGGGAAAAGCAGAAACCCAGTCAGAAGCTAAATGACAGGTTAACAATCTGTTATAAACCAAACCAGAAAAAGGAACACTGACACAAGAAATTAGCCAGTCCCTTCTGGGGCAACAGAACTGTCTTTTTCTGCCCCAAACAATATTTCAGAGTACAGAAAGATTGTTTGTATCTTGCCCATGCATACTGAATTTCTCTACCCTTCTCTGGGATCTGTTCTGGAGGTATTGCAAAAATAATAAAATATCAAAGAGCACTTTAGAGTTTTTTTGTTATTGTTAAACTTCAAGTGGGAGAAAGATTTTTAAATTTTTTTAAATATTATTTTTAAATAGATACATGTTGCTCTTTGCTCACAATAAGCTGTTGAAACTTGAGGCTATGACATTTTCTTTACAAGAAATTTTTCTATTTTACAGCATTTTATTGTTACTATGATTTTCCTCAGGAATGGCTCAAGAATTCTTTTTAGGAATGGCAGCTCCCCATAATGAATGCTGTTCTTAGCTAAAATCTATGATGTTGAGCAGAAGCTAAAGGTTAGGTCAAACATTGGTGTTATCTTCCTTTGATTTCCATTTGAACACCAGGGACATAATTTCAAAGCATGGCTTTCTAAACGTGAGGAAGAACTTCTTTGCTGTGTGAGTGACTGTTCACCAGAACAGATTGCCTGTAGGAGTTGCGGAGTCTCCCTCAGTGGAGATATTCAGGAAGTGTCTTGACAGAATCCTGTACCAAGTGCTCTAGGATGGCCTTGCTTGAGCAGGAAGGTTGGAGCAGATGACCCACTGAGGTCCCTTCCAGCCTGACCCATTCTGTGACTTAGGTTTCATACATACTGATCTGTCCTCATCTCTGATAATCTGACTCATTTGCATCAGCTACCAGTATCTTGATGACAAGATATTTTGAAACCTCTGAATATCTATTATGTAATGAGTGACCTTCTTTTTATACAAGTGACCTTCGACCTTATTGAGTGATCTTCGAATATACAAATGTTTATAAATTCTCCTTTCTAGATTTTATTCATGTTTGCAGGGTGGTTTTAAAACTGGAAACCAAATGCAAAACTTAATGTGAAGCCCCTACTTTTTGATCTGGTTTTGGCTATTATTGGTAACTCATATTAAAACTGGAAACCAAATGCAAAACTTAATGTGAAGCCCCTACTTTTTGATCTGGTTTTGGCCATTATTGGTAATTCATAGTACTGTAAGTTTTTAAACCCAGCTTTAAATTGTTAAAGCATGGAAAAATAGTTTTAAGTTAAAAACTCGATATTACTGGTAAACTTGGACCTGAAAGTGAATCTAGTACTTGCAAGACCTTCGCTGAAGGAAATGGAGAGAAACATGTTTTTTTTTCCCACAAAACCATCATTTTTATGATTTTTATCTCACAGTTTAGAATGATAAATGAACCTTCTTTCAGCAAAGAATGAAAATATTATTCTTGCATGCAGATATGTTCTGAAATGCTTTGCTAGTTATGGACAGGTCTCATGTGCTTAAACTTGAAGAGAAATTTCTCAGTATTTGTGATAGCAACAGTGCCAGTAAAAATACAGACACAGGAACACATGCTGCTTGGCTCAAAGGCAAGAAGGAAATAGTGTTCTGCAAGCATCCAGAGGGAGAATATTTGGGATTTTTTAAAACATAGGAAAACACTGGTTAAAGTCAAATGAGCTGCTAGATAGCAATGAATGGTCCTGTGCAAGCCAACATTCTTTGGCTTTAAAAAAGCAAAGGAAGACCTTCTCTTATTAATATACCATGACTTTAATAAATATCAAGTGTCCTCTTCCTTCAGGGCACATATTGACTTGCTAACCTTCTTCTAATCTGTCTTAATCATTGTCAATATTTACCTCTCCATGAAATAAATACTGGGAAGTCAACAGGAGGCAATTTCATCTCTGTTTTTGAGCTTGTGCCATTTCTTTGCCCACTTCAGTGAAATTCATATACAGCTTGAGAAGAAAAATTAAACTTGTTATGGAACTGCTGCTATGAAGTTTATAGTAATAATCTTGAACTGTTTAGACCTCTGGCTGTAAGTAGAACTCACATTTCTATAGCTCTAAAATAATATTAGTTACTTTTGACTATAGGTATTTCTAGGCAAACTGAATATAGTATTGCTATACTTCTAACCAGTTGAATTCCTTACCAAATTAAGTGTATTGTACAGTTTATAATTTGTTTCCTTAGATGGCTGGTTCATGAAATGATCACAAAGTAACCTGTGCAAGCATGGACTTCTCTAAAGACTAAATTATTATGAACATATTTTTTAAAAGAAAATGTTGGTATCTGTTCAGACCACTGATCTGTTAGGATGCATTCTGCTATAGTTGTCTGTTTTGGAACTCCTGGGAAAACTACTAATTTTGTCTGTCATTGACTTCAGTGTCCCATTATGTTGCTGACTGAGGTGACAGGAAGGGGGCCTTTTGTGGAGTCAAACCCCAGCCTAAGCCTCTTGAACCCTATGCAGATACTGAATCAAGCAGAGCTGAGCTGCATTATGGTGCTGACAGTATTTCATGCCTCCCTTCTGGCACTGAGCACTCTTGAGTCAGATCTGTTTAATGCCTGCTCCCCATGAAATCTAACTATGTTGAGCTGCTGCTGCTGTCTCTTGAAGTTTAGAGGGTGTGGGAGCTGTTGAGACATGAGCTGCCTGTATAGAGCTCAACTCAGGTGATCTTCCCAGATGAACTTGTCTGTCCTCATTGCATCCTTAAACTTTTTTAACTAGGCTTCCAAAGGTCTTGTGAAAATCTTAATTATTACAGCATTGTTGCTCAAGGTAAAATGTTTACTCCTTGAAAAGTGTTTGCTTGATTTCAAAGAATTTGGTTCTGAGCTCAGATATAGTATGTGTGCATGGAGGGGAAAGTGCAGTTTAAAAGTACTTCCAGAAATACACATACTGATATAACTTCATGCTGACTTTGGGAAAGTAGAATGTGAGAAGGAAGGAAAAGATTTGAAGCATGCAAGAATGACTATGGGGAAGAAAGGGGAGCTTGAATTGTGGTCTACATTCAGCCTCAAATCCCTCAGACACTGTGGATGTCTGATATCATACAGTTGTAGTTCATTGTCAGTGCTGAGTCACCCAGAGTGTGTCTTTGGTGCTGATTAGCAAACTGCTGCAGACAGGAATTATCAATATTTTAATGGTTTTCATGGTATTTAATAGGTTGCATATATTTCCAGCTGAATGTTTTTTCACTTAAGAAAATCAAAACATTTCCTGGGAAATTGCCCATTTCATTGAAAATTTTGGGCAGCAGATTGTTGGAGCACCTTGTTTCCATTTGTATCTCTTCAGGGTATGAAAGGTTAGATCACAAAAATTGTAGTTTCCTTTCTTCTCAGTTTGAGCCAGGAGGGATTTCCCGCTGTACAAATTTTATGTGACCGAGGAATTGAGGGGAAAAACTTGGATTATCTGCACATGTAAAGAGCCATCATGAGTTTGAGAACTGAATTATGTCTTGGGAGAAAACCATGTAAAGATCCAGACCAAATTTGGCTGTATAAGTAGCCCTGTTAATTAGCACTATATCTGGACAGTGCTGCATTCCTTGATACTCATTAGTAGAAAATTGTAAAATAAATTATAAAACCCAAAGGGCATTAAATGTCTCTTACCTCAGATACTGAAAACAAGTACTGCAGAAGGAATAGGAACAAGCCATTCATGCTACTGCTTTCTTTTCCTCTGAAATTTCATATCTTATTAAAAACCTTCCCTGTAGGATTATTGAGCTGGAATTATACATTAAAATGAAAACACAGTAGTTATTCTCTTGCCTACAAAACAAAATGGTTAGCATAACTGTATATTGTTTAGAAAAGTCAATTATACCTCAAATAAGGAGGAGAAAAAAATTTAGCAATGTCTTTTGAGACCAAGCCTCTGCTGAAATGTGTTGGATAAAAGAGCAGTGATGTAGCTGGGGGGTGCACAGTATTTTGGTGTCTGCCTTTGTGAAGATTTGGGACTCATTGACTCAAACCCCCCGTGAGAGTGTCAGTCCCATTATGTTTGTTGCAGGTTGACTGGTGCAATGTTTGTTTCTGAGGTTATCAGCATGTTCAATCAAAAAACTAATATGTGCATTATTGCTTTGCTAGGTTTTAAGCCCTTTTCTCATTATAAGTATTGATCTTGATTAGAAGCTGTTCTCCAAATGTTTAGTTCCATTGACATGAAATGATTCTCATCATCTCTTCTACCAGAGGGAAGGTATCTTCATTCAGGTTAATTGCTGGTGCCTGATGCTAAATGCAAACACCAGACCACTGCTCGAAGTGAAAATTCAAAACTGGGGGAAAAAAACCCACAAAAGCAAAAATCAGCTGTTAAAATGTCTTTTCCTTCTGTATTTACCAGAATGGTGAGCTTGCCTTTGGCATTGCAACATGCCAAAGAAAATTGCATTAATACTGTTTTGAAGATATAAAATTTTCAGCTCTTTGTTAGTGAATGTGTATTGTTCTCTCTTTCTACCAGAAGCTGGGGGAGGGCAAGATTGTAGCAGACATAAGTGGGTATAGAAATACACAACAATAAGAGCACAATAACCCAGTGCCAAAAGGAGGAGTGATGTAGAGTCATGTTTAATTTAGACAAAACCAGAAATCCTGCTATTGTAATCTAAAATATGTGGGTGAACCCCAGTGTCAATGATTGTGATGGAGTGCACAGGCATAAAATTCCAATCAAAATTTGCAGGAAGATTTAGCCTTTTCCTACAGATAACTTGCTCAAAAATACTTTCAAAGGCATACGTATGCAAATGTATTATCTATCCAGAGCTTTATTTATGATGATGCTTTGTTTATTGTAATTTTGTTGTGATAAAAGGAAACCTCTGGTAGGCTCAAGATGTCCTGATGATTATCTGTCTATATGCTGCACCCCACACTTGTCCAGGCAAGTTTCAAAAAACCCTAGGAATTGCATACCAGATGGACAGGAGGAAGCTTTTTAAGGTTACCAGGGATGTGTGACCCAAAAATTTCCAGTTTTGTTTGGTTTAAAGTGTTCATAAACTCTAGTAAACTGTCCCAATGACAAATGATTCTTATTTAACATTTGGGTTTTAGTCTTTTTCTGAAATGGTTTCAACTCTATTTCTTGCTCCTAGATCTTGCTATATACTTGTTTGCTGGATTGAGGTCCTCCAACTGTAGGTTTCTTGCAGGTAGTTAGAAGTTAGTCTTCTCAGTTAAATAAACTGATTTTCATTTTTAGCAGATCAAATATTTTTTAATAATTTTCATTGCTCTTCACTGAATTTTTCCACAGTATTTTACTAGGTCCAAAGTAAAACCTGAAATCTTTTATGAAAAAGTTGAATGCTTCATGAACTCAGTTTCAAAAGAATCCTAAATTAAGTGGTTTGGTTTGTTGGTTACCTGTGTGGAGGAGCCTCTTGTCAATATTTCCTCTCAGCAGACAAAGTCCAAGAAAAATATGGAAGCTCATTGTGGAGACTAAATGTCTTGGCCATCTGTGCTCTGTTAATGTTGAATCAGTCATAGTCCAATGGTTGCCTACAAGCCCCTTGTCAGATTGAAATTGGGCACAGCTTCCCCAACAGGAGGACAAGAACCCATCAGTTTTCTGAACCACTTCAGTTTTCATGGTGGATTATTTTTTTTTCTATTAAATTAAACATATCATGATAAATAGATTTTTGAGAAGTGGGAGAGGAACGGAGAAGGTTACTCCAGCAGGGATCCTAAAGAGGGTTTACTGAAAAGTGTCTCTCTCTTTTCAGGGGTTGTATTTATCCCTGTGTTTATAAGAGCATGGGTTCAAGCCCAATAAATATGGCATAAGAGAAAGCTTCTGTCCCCGATATTTTCATGAGAGAATTCCCCTTCTGTCTTATCACAGACTTGAGCTCTGCTGCTGCTGCTCCAACTGAGCAACACCTTGTCCCAGCAGAGCTATCTTTTGTTGCCCTTGGGAGGGAGTGTTCATCATGTACCCACTTACCAACAAGTTACCAACAAGTGTGAGGGCTTTCATACATTAGATCAGAAAAGGGCTTTAGGTCCCTCAAAACAAAGCAAGAACTCTAAAGTTCTTTGCTGATTGCTGTGTCTTGTGATCATAAAGGCTCTTGGGGCGAGTGTTATTTCTTTTGATGTCAGATGTCCAATTCATTACGTGGCTACTGTGATATTTGGGAGAGTAATCTATGCAAAAAGCTAAAAGAACATTAATTTTTAATAACAGGAATTTATTTCAATCTATCTTATACCTGTTCTCTAAAATACAATAAAATAACCCAAGTTGCATATGCATAATTTCAAGTGCCTTTCATTGTTTATCCCTTGTATGAGAAGCAGAAATTCTATAGCATGCATCTCAAACCTGCATAAACTTAGTTACCTTACTTCACCAAAAATTTAGCTAAAACTAAGATAAACGAATACTGTCTTAAACTGAAATAATTTCTTTTCTTACTGATATTCCAAATGAATTTAAACTGTCATCCTTGATTTTCTTTGTTCAACTCTAAATGGACCTGTAGAAAAATATCAGATGATGATAAAGTCACTCTTATTCTTTAGGGATTTTTATTTCTTTTTAGAAAGTCTCATGTATTAATGATGCAGATGGCCACTTTTAAGAGCCAGAATGTAATTGAATGGCATGGATGCTTTTAAGTTTGGTTAAGTCAGAAACTAAATAGAGGTATGCTTGTGTGCTGCTTCTGGCTGGGGTAGAGTTAATTTTCTTTACAGTGGCTGGTGTGGGGCTGTGTTTTGGATTTGTGCTGAACACAAGGTTGATAATGTAGAGAGGTTTTGTTACTGCTGAGCAGGGCTTGCACGGAGCTAAGGCTTTTTGTGCTTTCTATATAGCCAGACTGGCCGGGAAGCTGGGGGTGAATGGGAGACTGAGAGGAGACACAGCCAGGAAAGGTGACCCAAACTAACCAAAGGGACATTCCAGACCATGTGACATCATGCTCAGTATATAAAGCAGGGGGAAGAAGGAGGAAGAGGGGGATGTTTGGAGTGATGGCATTTGACTTCCCAAGTTACTGCTGTGTGTGCCGAGGCCCTGCTCTACTGGAGATGGCTGAACACCTGCCTGCCCATGGGAAGCACTGAATGAATTCCTTGTTGTGATTTACTCATGTGCATGGCTTTTTCTTTCCCTATTAAATTGTCTTTGTCTCAATCCACAAGATTTCTGTCTTTTACGCTTCTGATTCTCTCCCCAGTCCTGCTGGTGGGAAGAGTGAGCGAGTGGCTGTGTGGGGCCTTGGTTGCTTGCTGGGGTTAAACCACAACAGCTTGGAACACAAATAATGATAAAAAATGCACTTAAAATCTTCTGTTTTGAAAAAAATTTCAGAGATATCCTCTACTCCTACCATCTCGAATCCCCCTAGAGATAGATTCTAACAAGACCGGATAAACTTTTAAGGACACACCTCCTTCTTCAATCTCAGTTGTCATTTATCTTGTCATTTGAAATGCTGCATGATAAATCATCTTGTGAAGATGCAATATTTGATGCTCTGCACCTCTCTGTTTTTATGACTTTAATAAAATTTGAGGTTTTGCTGGGAATTGCTTTTCTTTAGTGAATTTCCTGATGTGTTTGGATTTCAAATGTTTTCATTTTGTCAAGCTATATGTGACATTATTCTGGTTCTTGTGAATGACATTAAAATGATTGTTCTTAGGTAATGAAAATAACTCTATTCAAAGAATTAATTTTGGGGAAAGTTGCTTTAAAAAAAAGTAGAAAATCCCAACCCAAAGCATACAAAATATTGAAGAAACATTTGGCTCTTTTGGATATAGTTTCCACTATGGAGCATCAGAGTAATACTGAAATGATCAGTTGTCAGTCATTACACCAGTGACACTGTTTCTAATTTGATTTAGCTTCAGATTAATTGAAACAGGCAGTATTGATTGCCACTAAAAGGACTGGAAGTTATTTCATATGACAGAAGTCAAATGGGAAGGTTTGGAAGATTGAGTCCAACAACTACACAGACATGCCTATTTTCTGTTTGTATTTGCCCTTGAAGGAAAGAGCCCTATTTGCATTTGTAGAGAGATGCTTCATAGTTGAGTGTGTTATGCATGATCCAATCTACTGCAGTTTACAAAGGTTTTCTAGTCCTTGGTGGTTCTTGGATGCCATCTTGAAAGATCATATATTTGAACTATCATTTTTTTTCTTATGTCAGAGTTTCTCTTTTACCTATAAAGCCTATACCTTCCTACTTTCACTGGAATTAATCACCTCATATTATGTCACTTGCTGCCTGCCAGAAATTTCAGTCAGAAATAATCAAGAACTGGTTTCTGGATCTTATTTAATAGATTGGGCAAAAAAGCATATAGCATTAGTACATGTCAAGGAATTGATATTGAAAAAAATAGGAACATCACCTAACAACATAATTTTATTTAGTTCAATGAATAGTTGTTTCTTTTCTGATCAAGCCTGAATTTCATATATGGCAGTCAGGCAGTTCACGGATGCTTTTATCAGGTTCATCCTAAATGATGCTTTTCACTATTTTTTTTTTTTAGTGTTTTAATCTAAATTAATAAGAAAAGGCTGAACTGGATTTCACTGGCTTCCTGGAAATAAGGTCAAGGTATGTGTAGATGCAGGAAATTGAGCTACAGGATTTTAATGAAAAACTTTACCTGCAGAGTTAATCTGTGCTAAGAAATTTAAAGTAGGAAGGAGGCTTTCATTTATTTGCCATACCAGTCTCTGCAGAAATAACATAATATTATAATAACATAATAAATAACCAGGGCAGTAGCACTACTTTATTCCCATAGCACTGCTCAGGTGCTCGAGAAGAGTCCTTGTAACCTTTGCACAATGCCACACAGTGACTCTCACTGGAAGGAAGGATGCTGGCATGTGTGCACACAATCTGCCAGCTTACTTGTTCCACCAGTTTTCCACCAAATTTTGGTTCTGGTTCCTACAGTACTGTGAGAGTGGGGGGAATGGCTCAAAATCCCATATTAATTTCTGTGAAGATATTTCATATTTAACTTCATATACTGCAGTCTTCAAGCAGTCTGAGCACTTTGAGTTTCAGTTAAGATGCCTATAGGGATGGTTTTTCCTGGATTGAAGTGTGGCCTAAAGCATCGTAATGTCCATGTAGAAGGAGCTCTTGTGCCAAATGAAAAATAAATCACAACGAATTAATATATATTCTGTAGCTGCTTCAACCTACCAGTCAGTGCTGGAAAAAGATATCCTGGGTTTTGGAAGGATACTGGGGGTTTGCCAAGCAGTGGTCCCCTAAGGAGGAGGAAGTTTTCATTTCTACTAATATGCTCTGTGGGGCTTGATATGTCTTTTTTTCCACTTCCATTGTTTCCAAACATGTTATGTTTATCTTCTAGGTTTCTTTTTAGGAGTCATCACAGTGCTATTCATCACTGGCTAGCCTGCACAGATGGACATGTAATTTCCTATTGTAGGCCAGATTTTAAGTAAAGTTTTTGTCAAGTTTCAGAGTTTAGCAGCCCCCTAGGTTGAGGAGGACTGAGTCACTATTGTTCTCGAGCTGGCTGCAACATGATGACCTCTCTTAAAATTGGAAGGGTGTTTTTTTGAAAACAAATGTTTTCAATTTTTTAAAGGCAGGTTAAATTCTGCTCCAGAATGTTTTATGTAATCTATGACCTAGTAGCAAGCCACTCAAAAGTCTGCTTTTCCCCCAATCATTCTTGAATCTGTCTCAAAGTAGAATGCTTTTCTATATAATTAATTTTTTGATTTGGTTATATTAATGGTCAAGTTGCATAATTAAAACAAGCATCCTACTAAATTTGCAGTCATAGGTTCTTAACGCATCCTCCTTTCAAAGTAGAATAAGTGTGCATATCTTCCCACCAAGGTGTTGACAGATGAGCTGTAGCAGTTGAAGTTACTTCTCCTAGGTGTCCATCCTTTCCGTGAGGAGAGCTGGAGAGACAGAATGTGTCTGTGAGCCTCAGGCTGTTCAGCACGAGTCTGGCAGCCCTGCTCTGACCGCTCAGAAGTGTAAAGCAAGACGTCAGGGTTTGCACTGAAGTGGGAGAATTGAGAATACATTCCCTCTTGCTGAGTATACAGGCAGTGTGGCAGCCTTCCTACAGCCGTAGTTAAGTGCTCTAGTGTCCTTCACTGCCACAGACAAGTAAGGATCAGAGACCTAGATTCCTTTCATGTATTTCAAGTGCTACCTGTCTTGAGAGGTTCCTCTGCCAGGACTTGGACCAAGGTCTTTGACATCTTTTCTTAGGTGATAGTGTTTAATTTATGACAGTTTTAATGGACACTTACACAATATTAAACTGGAAATGCCTATTAATGAAAGTTTCATAAGTCAGCAGAAATTGGGGGAGAAAGATAACTATCTTAGTATAATATCAATTTACCTACTTTTATAATTTTTCTAGGTTACTGGGAAGAGAGCTGTTGAGGGTAGGAATGCACAAGATGTGACAAACATGAAGATTAATGTCATACACTGGGTTAATGAAGTAATGAAGCCTTATTTTTTATTTACTTCTGTGTAGCTAAAACGTTCTGCCTTTAAAGGTGATTTCAAGGCTTTTTGCTTTTCTAAATTTGTGTTTTGGATAGATTATTAAAGAATCTACCTTATGTTTACTGAAATGTGGATGCTTTCTGCTTGACAAATCAGGCTGAAATACAAAGGTGGTGTTTCTTCTAGTAGGTAATTTGCTGTCTAAAGGAAGCATACTGTCTTAAAAACACTAAACCTGGAAACAAGGGATAATACAAGAGATATAGCCCAAACTAAACCCCACCTACAGCTTCCCAAACAAGACATAAATCCTCTTCTTTTTTCCTTCCCAAAGAATCATCTTTAGTACCTGTTACTGCCTATTACTTTACTGTTTGCAAGCTGTCAATTATCAGGAATCTTTTCCCCCTGCCTCTCACCAGTATAGTTGGAAAAATGATCAAGATAATGTACTTAAAGGATTGAAAAGAATTCCAATATAGAAAGTAGACAAACTTTCCTGTTTGAAGCTGCACATCTGCATCCTTTCCAGATGTGGATAGATCCGTGTTCCTTTGAAAGACTGTTTTGCTGCAAACCTCTCTTCTTGCCTTTCAGATTATGTGCTTATTGTGACTCATGTCACAGTTCTTGATTGAGAGGTCTGTTTTGGTGATTAATAGAGAAGTAGTCCAGAGCTCCTAATCTATTTAAATTGCTTGTAAATAACTCATCTATTTTGTCTCTTGCTTCTACTATTGTGTGCTACCTTCTTACTCATATGTCAAGGTGAGCTATTTCCTTATGCGCTAAGAATGGGCTCACATAATCCCACAAAGTATAAAAATATAATGAGAGCATGGCACTTAAGTAGCTACTGAAACTTTATTATAGGATGTGTATGGATTTCCATTAGACAAACATCTCAATTGCCAAGTTTTTTCTTAATTCTCTTGTTCTGCATTATCATGCAATTGTATCGGGCCCAGAGGGCAGCTGTTGACAGGAATTATGGGGCTGTCTTGATCTTCACAGTGGGACCTTCTGTAGTGAGTCTCTTGTCAAATTTTGTTTTCTGGTCCCTATTGTGTCTGGGCTGGTTGTTGGACTCCACAATAATTGTTGTCTTCTTCTATGGCATTAAGTCTTTTTGAGAGGAAGCTGACCTTTTTTCTCTGTGCTTGCTGAATGTGAAATTGTAGCAGTGGTAAAACGGTTTAGCTGAAATGATGCAGTGGGTTGAAGCCACTGAAGTGAGGCATTTCTATTCCTTTTTTTTATTCTTTTCTACCCTTTCTCTATCTTTGGGCCCCACTCTGGGCTAGTGTAGTCTTGGGTATTCCTTGTAACAGGAATTTTTTTATCTGGCTTTTTTATGGCTTTACTACAAGCTAATTGAACACAATAACTCAGAAGAAATATGGTCATTGCATGTGTTGGGTTAGTTTCCTGTTGGATTGATGAGGTGAATTCTTTTCCCACACAACTATAAAAGCATTAAGAGTTGTGAATAATTGTCCAATAAAAAAAGTACTAGAGGTATACTCCTTCCAAATCTCTTTCATCTCTCTATGTGTAAGTAACATAGATAATGGCATTTTTTCTATTAGCAACAGTGTTGTCATTTAACCCCAGCTGCCACCTCAGCCCCACACAGCTGCTTGTTCTTTTTCTCCAGTGGGATGGGGGAGAGAATTGAAATAGCAAAAGTGAGATATCCTTGAGATAAAGACAGTTCAACAGGTAAAGAAAAAGCCGTGTGTGCAAACAGAGTAAAACAAGGGATCCAATCACCATTTCCCATAAGCCGGCAGGTGCTGAGCCATCCCCAGGAAAGCAGGGCTCCATCACATGTTACTTGGGAAGACAAATGCCATCACTCCAAATATGTCTCTCAGTTCGTTCTTTCCCCCCAATTTTGTATGCTGAGCACAATGCCAGCTGGGGTCAGCTGTCCTGGCTGACCCTTCCCAGTTTCCTGTGTATCCCCCAGCCCACTCACTGGCAGGGCTGTGTGAGAAGCAGAAAAGCATGTGTAAGCCCTGATCATCAATAACAAAATAATTCCTATATTATCAACACTGCTTCTGGCTTAAAAACAAAACAAAACTTAGCCCCATACTATCTACTGTGGAGAAGATTACATCTATCCCAACCAAACCCAGCACAAAAACTAAGGCGCTCTCTTTTTGATGTTGTTTGTTTCAGTGTTTGGTTTTTTAAAATTTTATTTTTATTTGGGTTGGAGTTTTTTTCCTTTGGCTTAATTTTCATCAGTGTGCTTTTTTTTAATCCAGTTTGTTAGCATCTAATCACAGATGGGGTTTTACTTTCCCCTTTATGAGCTACATGCCTTACCTTAGATAATTGCTTGTGCCTGTTATTAGCTGAGTAATAGAAGACCATAACATTGATTTTAATAGTTCATTATACCCTGTGTGGACCTTGGGAGACTAAAAAGGCTATGCTACTTGAGCATAAAAAAGAAAAAATATAAGTCAGATTCATTGTACTGGTTGAAAACTGCAAAGAATGTATATATTTGCAGCATTAGGGAGTTGTTTTCTTAATGTAGCTTAAATTTATTTTATGTATAGTTCCTTGTATTAAGAGTAAAATTTTATTTTGGAAATGTTTTGATTCTTTTGATAACTTTTTTTTTTTTTTTACCTTTGTTTTGAACTGATAGTAAGGAAGATCAAAGTTTCCTAAAGGGAAATTTAAAACATTATAACTACATCTGAGTCAGCAGAACTCTTCAGTTTCCCATTTGCTTTTTTCCTGTGTTATAATGTAAAAGTTGATTCCAAAGAATAATAGAAACACAGTTCTGGAACTGTTAAAACAGTTTATTAAATCTGTACATGGTTCTACAGGCTCAGTCTTCTGATCTCTGGAACAGGCACATTCTCCCGATTTCTAGTGTCATTTGAGGCAACATTGGAGATGCTTGAGAATTATCAGGACTTGGCTCAACTCAACTAGAAAGGAGCTTGAAGTTGGTAAGCAGGAATGTGACTCCATGTGTTAAGGCAACTGCTCTCAGGAACAGATGCAGCCTCTGTAGGAACGGGCAGGCTGACCAGCCCTAATCACATCAGCTGGCATAGGCATGGGATGCCTGTCTCTCTTACCTCCCTCCCCTGCCAAGTGCTGGCCAGCAGTATCCCTGGGGCCTCGGGATAAATCTTGCACTTGTTTAATAATATTGTCAATTTAATCCAAATTTAGGAACTGCTGCAACACTCTAAAACTTGATATCTCTGCTCCAGGCTTTTCCAGGTAGATTATAACTGAATTTGTTAATCAGTTACAAAATACGTACTTTTTTTTCCTTTTTTTTAGTTGTTTTGTTACTTAGAAGTAAATAAATAAAATTCACATCTTGATGCTACCTTGATTTCCATTGACAAGTATACTTGTTAATGTATGCTTTAAAGACCTTTCCTTGTTTAAGGGCTAAAAGGTTAATAACTGAACCCAGAACTGTCTCCAGTGAATCAAGCTCAATATTTGTGAGCTTATTGAGAGCAATCTGCTCCAAAGAAGCTAATTAGAGAGAAGTATATGCATTTCCTGGGTGATACTATCTATATGTTGTCATATATATTATGCAATTCCTCCCACAATTTTGGAAAATCATTTAGTTGTGTCTAGCTCACTTTCCCTTTTGTTGATGGTGGAAATCAAAATACATCCCCCTCCAAAATCTCAAGATGGACCTGATGTGATTCAACAGCAAGGATGCTCTGGTACTGGTAGCTAAGTAACTTTGCTAATAAAAATGGTCAGTTTCACCAGCTTCCTGTGGTTGAATCAATGACTATTGGCTGGCTTGGACGGCACAAAGTATGAGAAAGCCATATTTATTTATTTAAGGATACTTAGTTGATGCTGGTAATGTTCAAGAAAACATGCTTTCCATCTGTGTTTTTATTTATATTTAAAGTCACATTTGTCTTACTCTGGTGGATTGTTTATTTTGAAATTCGAAGTGGTAGTTGAGGAGCCATTGTTGTGTTTTAGTCCATGCAGAATGGAAATGTTTCTTCATTATAGAGAGGGTGACAGCGTGACCTCAGACCCAGATGTAGGTGACCTTGAATTTAGAAACAGGTGAGTCGAAAGGTCTGATTTCGAGACTCAATCTGTGTTGTGTAGGCTACATGGATTTGCAAGTCTCAGTTTTGACAGCACTTTCCAAATTATTAGCTTACATACTGAAAAACCTGATTTTGTGGAAACTATGATAGCACATGTTACAATTTTGAACTTGCTTGATATCACTCAGGGGATGGGTCATGTGAACCCATGGTGGATCAGATTTGATGTGGAGTTCCCTGGAATCTGAACCTGTTAAGGACACCATTTAAGACTTTGGCTTCCAGTATAAATGTGTGTAAGTGTTCCAGTATAAATGCTTATCACCTACTCCTCACGCTCTTGGCCTGAGACCTGAAAAATGTCTACTTCTGTGAGGAATATTAAGGCTGCTGGCAATAATTGTGTTTACACGTCCCTGCTGGATAAGGAAGTGGTTTTACTTCAACAATGGCTTGACTGTTTCAGAAGCTTTCCTAATTCTTCTTTGCCTTCCTTGGAGCTATCTTTTAAGATAATCCGATTCCTCATCTAAGCCCCAAAACGTTACAGCTAAAAATAGATGCTGAGAAAAAGGGTTTTGTTTGTTGTTTTCCTTTAAAGAAAAAGGTAGCACAGAATATCCAGGGGGTAAAGGGAGAAATATTTCCAACATAATCATCTGCCTTCCCTTTGTATGAGGTGGTGAATGTGAAAATCCAAGTAATTAATCAATGTGAACTTTTCAGATTCATCATTGTTAATGTGCACCTGTGCCAAGCAACATTGTGCTGATTCTGGGAAGAAAATAATGCATCATATTCATTAACTACCTCTGGTTTTTGTGCTTCATTTGCAGAGCAGCGTCCAGGGAAAAGGTGGGATTTCAGTTTGTGCTGAGCCAGTGTTGTGCAAATCAAGTAGAGACTTTGGCTAAAGATCTAAGCTCTGGGCTTTTATCCCTTTGTGGTTTAAACCTTTAACATGAATAGAAGCTGTACCTGAGCACTGATGGTCATTTACCCAGTCCTATGTACTGCACTGTTCTTGTGAATGTGTTTTTAAACAAGTTGAGTAGGTGGCAGCTTGCATACAACTAGGAAGACATTTAGTGGCATATAGTTTCAGAGTTTATCTTCCTTTAGTATTTTGGAGATGAGTCTGACTTCACAAGTGGTTACTGGAAGGAGAGGAGATCTTGGAACATGGATGTGGAGTTGATGTATTCCCCCTGATTTGTAAGGTGCCTGAGAATTCCTTCTGCCCAGTGGTTAGTAACATCTGCTGAGATGTCTCACTTGCGTTTGATGTGATTGCATCTCTGCTTTCATTGCTGACTGGAGTATACAGCTGTTGGATTTATTTAGGTATCAGCCTTGTCTAAGCAAATGCTTATTTTGTTGGTATTAATTTTCCTGACAACGTTTTGTGTGTGTTAATTCCGGAACAGAGGAAAAAAAAAAAAAAACAAACTGAAAAAACCTAAACAAAAATTGACAAACTTCTGAATTTTTTTTTTCTTTTTTTTTTTTCTTTTTTTTCGCTTCATGTGTTGGGTGCTGGTCCGGATATGGGAATATTATTTTACATCCTTTTGTGTCAAACAATTTAATAGGAAAAAAAATTGAGACTCTTCAAACCGTACTAATTACAAATTGCCCTAGAGAATGTTGAAAATAATGGAACATCCATGTACTGGCATCAATAAAAGTAATATGTAATTATATAGTGCTACTTATTTGTTGTGAAATAATGGGAATCCCTGCCAAATGTGGAAGAAATAATTGGAGATTCTGAAAGATCAGCACAGTTTTCTGTTCAGAACTGCCATTTCATGCATTCATACAGATGAAAATTTTTTGTTTGTTTTGAAGTTTCTCACAAGTCAAAATTCAGAATTTTGGTCTGCTTTTATACTCTGATACTTGAAACAATCTTTTATAGAATAAGACAGATGTTAATGTTCTATATATTCTTATGTTTGGATTATTAGACTTCTGTCTAGATAACACAATCAAGGATTTTTAGGAGCTCTTATTCCAACAGTATGCATGGTTACCAATTAGCATTCAAAATCTCTGAATGTATGACAGGGTGTTTATTCACTTCTTATTTGCCATTAGAGTTTAGGCTGACTCAGGTATCTATTCACAACTGTTGTTTAAAAATAGGAGAGAGATACTGGGGTGTGACTGCCTGATAGAATTCATGAACTGCACATGGAGTGCAAATAAAGAATAAAGATAAGGATTTAATAAATCCTGAAGAGAATCAAAGAAAATCCCTTTCTCCTGTAGCTCCCCTGCTTTTTAGTTGTCCACCTTATAAATTGTCTGTAGAGGCTGTCATACTACTTTTCCCTACCTTGTGTGTTGCAGCTGGCTTTTAACTACAGGCATTTGCAATGTCAGCAGCTCTGTAAACTTGGCCAAGTGAAATATCTTGAGTGCTCAGTGTTTATATGCAGGCTTGACTGTAACTGGTCAGCTGCAATGATGCACACCAAATGAAATGAAAAGAATCATTTTGGAACTTTATCCCTCTCCCTAAGCCCAAAGTTACATATCCCAACCATAGCCAAAGCCATCAAAAAGCAGCATAACTATAATAATTTCACATATGGATTGGTAATATAAGCTATTGCTCTTGGTAGAACTGATAATTAAGTGGAATGGCAATATATGGTCTTGCCGACCTCGTTTATGAAGTGCTGCTTGCCATTAAAATTAATAGGAGCTGAGGGGAATTGATGAATGTCAGAAAGTTCAGATGAATCTGGAATACCTTGTGCTGATACAGTAGCATCCAAAGTATCTTACTAAACTTGTCACTCAACATGTCAGTCATACTCATGATGGAGATGCATTTTTGTTAACATTCTTGCCGCCTCACTGCAGCTATGGGAGGGTAAGAGATGGTTATGTCACAGAGTCATAGGGTGAGAGATTACTGTGTCAATATGAACTTTGTAAGGATGTGAGGCATGCAGAAAAAGAAGTTATTCAATGATGTGTGTGATGTGTTTCAGCCTTGTTTTTTTGTGTGTTTTTTTTTTTTTTTTTTTTTTTTTTTTTTAAAGAACATCAAGAGTTACCTCTGATTGGCTCCATTGGTTAGAACAAGGTTGTGGGTTTGATCTCCTTATAGGCCATTCTTTTAAGAGCTAGACTCGAAGATCCTTGTAGGTCTCTTCCAATGCAGAATATTTTGTAATTCTGGGATCATTGTTCCTTGGAGGATTCTTCCTCACAGAGAAAGGAAGAGAGAAGACAGAAGCCTCTGTTCTAGCAGATGGAACTAACACACTTTTCTTGGAAAGTGTCATCAGACTGGTGTCAAATTGGGGTTCTACTACTTCGTCCTGTTCTTTGTTTGATCCTGCTATAGCCTGCAGGAGAGTTGGGAATAAACAGATTTGCCCAAGACAAAGTGTTGTAGCTAGGGAGACCTAACATGGAAGCTGAGAGAAACAGGGTCTTGATGAAGCGGTGCAGTACTGCCAATACCTGCTTCTGTGTGCTTCAGGACCCCCTGGGCTTTGGTAGAGTTTCTACCTCTTTGCAGCTCTGAGAAAGTTTAATCTCTTAAACTGTCTAGACTCCTCTCCTGTTGGACTAGGCCAGTCAGCCACATTCTTTCATGGGTATGCAGTGAGCCCAAGTGCTTAGTCCGTTATAATAAATTATTTAGATTAATGCTTGCTGTGTTTTGAGAGCTACTTCTTTTCCCTCTTCACCTTCTCCTCCAAGACATTTGCATTCCATTCTCTTGTGGTATCCTAGGATTAGCCATTGGGAATCAAAGTGAATTAATATAATGCAAAGAAATTGAGTACTGAAGTTTTAGAAAGAGTATCTTACCATAGGAACTCAAATTGCAGCTTTTTAACATGCCTTGAGGGTCTTCATATCTTATCTGAACATGACCTTTTTAATGTGGCAGTGTTCCAGCAGTATTTTCTGCTGGGTCATTTTTCTTGCCCAATTTTTCTTGCTAATTTCTTGCAAATCTTTGCTTGTGGTTTTGACTGATTTTCCTAGTCAGAATAAAATGTTGCTCTTCAACACAGATGGAATTTTTGTACAAGGTGACAAACTCCAAAACTGCCACTGTAGTTTTGTTTCCATCTCTATCCCTTGCAGGTCCTTGTACTACTGATTTTATGAGATGAGTCATTGCTTGAGATGCAGTCAAAATTCCAGATTTGAAGCCTTGGTGGCTGTCAGATTGACTTTTATTCAGGTGTCTGAAAGCCAGGCAGCTGGCTGGAATGCTGTGTAGCAGAGGAGTCTTAGAGCAAATATTCAGTACAAATAACAGCAGAATATATAATTTTTTTATAAACTCCACATTTCCCTCCTGCCCTATGCAAAGACAACAGTATTGTCTCTTTTGTGCTGCTTAGTGTCCGTCCCTAGGATGCCTGACAATGACCCTCTGCATCCCTACTACCCAGCAGATTTTTGGCTCTGAAGAAACTTTGTCTGCACATCATTAGTTGTCACTTTGTGAAAGGGCTTTCAGAACTATCATCTAAAAGCTGAGGTTTTAACTACTTCTCTTAACTGTCCTTACTTCACAGCTAAAAACGCCTTCATGGAAACAAAAAGTTACTGTTTTAAAAATATTTTTTTTTCCTAAAGAAAGGGGAATTGAGATGCCATCTGTACTAATTCTGGCTCCCATTCAGCTCCTTTAAATGAATGCCAAATTAACAGCAGCACTTCTTCCTCCCTGCTTCCTTCTCATCCCATATCATTCTTTCTAAGGTTCATCCAGAATCCTTGAGTAGGCAGGGAGTATCACCTCTGCAAAAACTTCAATGGGAATTTTTCATGTATTTTGTGTTTATTCTCTGTGGCTGTTACAGCCCTAGTGTTTTATTCCTGTGGTCTGACCTCCCTTCCCTAAAGGGAGGGCACAGCTTATCTGGGAAGGTTGGACAGAAAGCTATGTTTTCTGCTCTGATGCATTTTTTAGTTACTGGTCATGAGTACCATTGTCCCAGCTTTATGGGAATCCCTAGCACTGGTCTCCACATTTCCATTATTTCCAGCATCAGCCTTTTTTTTTTTTTTTTTTTTTCCCATAGATCTCTCCCTGGGCCAGTATCTTCACCTTCCTGATACCATGTTTTCATTTTAAGGCCCCATGTCTTGGCATGGTATCTTTTTAGCTGGGAATAACCTCCCGGTTTCTCCATTCTAAAAGGAGTATGTGCAGAAGCACAGCAGAGGAGCAGCCTCTTAACTGGTGGGTTGATCTCATGTTTCCTTATTAGCAGTCCATACTCCTTGCAGCTAGCAAGTATCAGACTTCTGCTTGAGAGTTCAGGAGGTTAGTTTTGAGCATTAACCCATGCACTGACACATAGTTTTCTCTTGCCTGTTCATGCTCATTATTTCATCTCATTTTTGCAATGACTGCAGCTGTTTAACTTTCTGCGCCCTGTTGGGTGCACCTCAGTTGGACTGTGTATCAAAAGAAACAGAACCTAATATTTTAAAGGCATATTTTTTAATGTTTAATAATTTTGATTATGTATATTAGTTTGGCATAGGACAGATGTTTTTGAGGTGGTGGGTGATAGAGTGGCCATGTAGAATGTATTATTTCTGCTGAGGTAGGCTGCCTCTGTTTTGAAGAGAAAATTTAGTTACAGTGTGTTTATTTCATGATTCTACTTATTGGTGCAGTGTTTTCCAAACTGTGGTTTGCAAGGCTAATACAAACCTACTGGCTCATGTGAGCACATGCCATACAATCCTTACTAGCTCACATTGCTGCCTGTACCTTTTCCTATAACAATAACATTAGCTAAAACTCTCCTAAATACTTTAAAGATTCTCTGCTCTTTTTGCATTTGAATAGAACACTTTCCAAGTTTTTTTTTTTTTTTTTTTTTTTTTTTGTTTTTTTTTTTTTGTTTTGTTTTGTTTTTGTTTTTTGTTTTTTCCCCAGTTAATTTGGGGATAGGGTAGGGGAAAATATTTTGCTGTTTCTGTAGCAAAAGGCTTAAGTGGTACAAAGGAGAGTGGAGTAAAGCTCTGAATTCTCCTACGGAGGCTTGTTTCATAGCTTATTCCTATGACAGAAAATGTTTTGCTCCAGCTCTTGTGAAGCATGGTCTGGGTTTTGTGATCAGCGTTGTCCCAAAGAAGCACAACTGTTTAGGAAATGTATAGATAGCAATTTGGTCTCCAGTGTAGCAGAGGCTCATCTGTTAATTGCTTTGAAGATTAAAGTCAAGACCTTGAACTGGCATCTGAAACTGCCTTTAGAGATAAGCCCCAGCTGTGAACTTCCGTCATCTCCTTCCCAAAGCCTTTGGTATTTAGAGGATAATAGATAAGCAGGATATCGAGGGCAGCATCTAACTGATGTACAAGATTTGTATTATGGAGACCTGAATCATTATGGGGGCAAAGCCAGGTGTCCCTGGATAACGTATCTAGGGAGCTCTCCAGAGATGTCAGCAAAGAAAAAAATGTGTGTAAGACCAGATAGCCACATGAAGTGACAAGTCAATCAAGTATTGATAACATCCACTACATTTAAACAGCCACTTCAGTTTGCTGATTGAATTGATATGATTTTTTTTTTCTTGTATATTAAGAACAATCTAAAGGAATGTCTTCTAAGGTGAGTGGCTCACTTTGTCTCACTTGGTATTGCACCACTCTGCTCACTTCCCTGACTTCCTGTCTCCTCTCCCCAAGCCAGTTTGGACTGAGTTGGAATCCTTTGCCTAATGAACTGAAACATTTTTTTCTGCAGTTGTTTAACCATTTTGTCATAACCTCTTTTTTTTTTTTTTCCAAGACAGTTTCATTTCAAAATGTTTCTTTTTTTTCATGTTAAAAATGTTGAAGAAAAATGCTTCTGGCAAGTTAAACAATTTGTTTAGAGATCTTTAGAAATAACTGAATTCCCTGGTAGCTTTGGTTCCATCACTCAAAATGTCATTTCTCATCAAGAGCAGCTCCATTAGACAAGTATGATACAAGCAAATAGGGATGTTTTCAGAGATACTCTATCGTCAGCGTGTCAAAGGCTGTTTGGAATACGATGCTTGTTAAGAGAGCCCTGTGGATGGTATTTGTTTTTATGGCATTTGAGAGCAGTGCCTAAGGAATAGTTGCACTTGGCCACCTAAAGGGACAAAGCTGCAGACACTTCATGCACCGTGGAGTCTGTAGCATGTTGCTAAATGGCGGAAAATTAAGCTGCTGTGAGAAAAATAGTGACAACAAATTTAATTTGGAGGGGATATATTTCAGAAGAAAGTAAAGCATTGAAGGGCGAGGGAGATGGAGGTGAGCAGTAGAGAGTGATCAATAAAAATGAATTAAGATGCTGCATAGCTGGTAAAAGGAGATGAACAAATAATCATCATTGAGAAGTCTGAAAAACTAAGAAATACAATTAAAAACACTCCTGCCAAAACAAACCCAAAAGCCTCAGTCTATTTTGGCTGTTTCTACTCTTATCTAATTCCTCCCTAGATTTCTTTTTCTAGGATTGCCTTTCTTGAAGTTCACTTTTCCTTTTAACACTAGTGGAGTAGTCCAGTGTGGGATATGATCTGCCTGCCTCATGGGTTTGGGTAATAGAACCTCTTGCACTCTTTGCACCACCTGGCCTGGGACATCAAACAGCAGAGTTATCCTTCTTGGGGCTTCCTTGCTTGGTTTTATGTCCTAATGTAACCACCAGCATTGCTCAGCTTGGAGAAGTGCAGGAGCCCGAGGGAAAACCCTTCAGACAGCCACAGGTCCTTCCAATTTGCAACCAAGGGTGAAGGTATTAGGGAGATGTGGAAATAGCTTTGGGATCCTGGTTCTGTTTCAGGAGATCATTTGGGCACATTGTGAGGGTAAAATGAGCCTTTCCACCCTTCATATTATAGGAGGGAAAAAGACAGGAGGAGTAAGAAAAAGAAAGGACTTAAGTTTCAGAGCTCTTAACCAGCTGCTGGGGAGCTTTCTGAAAATGATGCTGGGAAAGATAAATGTTTCCCTTTTGCTCAGTGAACAAAATCTTCTGTTCTTTCTCTCTCTCTCCCTCTCTTCCCTGCACCCTCATTCCCACTGCTTATTGTGCTGTATAAAGTAGATGTAGTTCTCTGCTGCATCCTAGCCCTGCAGCTGGTGCTCTATTTTGAGAAGTGAGATGAAGAGTGAAAAGAAGATACTATGATTTGGTTCAATTTGCAACCCCTCTTACCAGCTCTACTGGGGGTCTCCAAATCAGGAATGGACCCTTCGTGGTTTTTTTTTTTTTTTTTTTTTTTTTTTTTTAATTAGTTTGTGTGGCTGTAAATAGAAATCCTTTTTTATTTATTAATTTTTTATTTTCTTAGGTGTATACATACTGACCCTGTAGGTAATGGCTATCCTGCGACATGAACCAGGCACAAATGGAATTCCGATTAACTTCAGGAAGCTACAGATAACATAATGCTTGCTATTTGTTTTCTTTGTAACAAAAACTGAGTACCAAGCACTTGTACAAATTGTTTATGTGAAGAGGAATACAGGGCAACCTTATAGAGCATTGTAATGCTTCTTTGTCCAGTTTTTATCATGAGAATATCCTAAAAGTTAAGTTTCAGTTAACATTGCTTGCATTTATGAGAAGTGTAAGAGTGGTTTTCACACAGGGATCTGCTGGGTAATTTAAAATTGTCACTTCTGCAGAAGCAATTGGTATTCCCTCGTTTATTGGTAAAAATAAGTCTCCTCATCTTTAGACATGGGTAACATCTGAACTAATGTGAGAGAAAGACTCAGGAATGTCTTAGTTACCATGCTATTAGTGTTTATCTTAGTATTTGTATTAATTTTGATTTATCTTATTTTTGAAATGTAAAGTGAGCTTTCTTTGTATGTGTGAAGAAAAATATTGTTTCTACCTGAGTCCATGCCAGTGAAATGTGTTTTTTTATCTCTACACAAAATTATGATACACAAAAGATCTTGAATACTACAACTCCAAATGCTCATACTCTTACAATAATCTCCCCATAGAACCTGTAAGAGCAAGGCATCCTAGGGCAAATATACGTAATATGATAGCTTCTCTGCATTTCAGATACACTTGAGTTAAGAAAATCTTTGTAGATGCTGTGAACATGCTTCTGCAATCAATATATATGTATCCTTAGCAAATTTGTTATGGAAGTCAGATGCTGAAAAAAAATTTCAAATATTTCAGACAACAGCAGGTTTTAAGAAATATAAGCAGCATGATTTTTTGGAGGGGTGTGATGGGTGTCTGAGCTAAATTTGGACCATATCAGTTTATGGATAATCATAATTTCAGTGACAATTTTACAGTCATCTTTGAAGGTTGCAGCTTTAAGCTTCAGTGCATGATGTCTTGTCACGATTCCTTTAGTACAAAAGTAACTGTGGGCACGAGGCTAGTCATACATTTTCAGTTAGGGAAATATATTTGTGACTTCTTTTAATCAAAAATATATTTCTAAATAGCACAGTGTTGTTTCTTAAAAATAAAATTTTAATGCAAGTTATTGACTGGATAGATACTCAAAGGATTGACATTGATCTTACACTGATCATAGAGGTGTACAAACCAACAACTTCTTTCTAGTTTGAGCAAAACTGCTATGTCAGTTGAAGTTTTCCCTCACGGTGGGAAAACAATGGGTGGTGGTCTTCTAACCACATATTGTGGATTCTTTGTTGAGCCAGGTCTTGAGGTGTTTTTAGCACCTGCTTCTCTCATTGACTTACGAGAGATCAGTAGGTAATACAGTAACCTGCGGTATCAGCCTGCTGGAACTGAGCAGTTTAGTGAAATATCCTTTGAAATCTCTTTTGAAGGCAGCTGTTTTTTTTAAAAGGCTTACAATACTTGTTATAGATAGCTTGTGACATTCCCATCCATCTTGTGTATGATCAAAATAAATTAAGAACTGTAAACAAAGCAAGAACATTCAAAGATAATGACTCAATAATATTGCACTGATTTTTCTCTTCTATTCCTTTCTGTCTTCAGGTTACAAGGCTGGAATTTGCTTAAAATTGAGTAAGTCTTTAAAAATGAAATAAATTTTAACAAAAGTATTTTTGTTTTGGAAACAACAATGGCAGTATATTGGAGGGAAATAGCTTTATTCTGAACTGATTAGAGAGAACCTGAAGTTTATCCCACTCTATATTAATCCTAGAGGTTAATTACAGGTGTAAATGTTGCATTAATTTTGCCCTTCCCAAAGACACTTGAAAGTGTGATTCTCACTAATGGTTATCTACAATCTTGGGCCAGTTTCTGCCAAAATAAATTTGCACAGTTGCACTGATTACAGGAGTGTCAGCAGCATAAAGAGTGCCCAAAAGTTGTAGGCCATTATGAATGATACTGCTAAATTAAAATAAAATTAAATTTGAAAATTACTTATTATTTAAGCAAAGTAAAGAAAAAGAATCATTCCATCTCAACTTGCTAGAAATTTGCAATGTAGTAGTCACCCAAGTCAAACCCAACTTTCTTAGTTTGGTAACCAAATGTTTGGATGCTCTCCAGACATTGTTGGAAGTTGTTTGATCCACATAATTGAACTGGAAGATCTGAATACTATAAAAGTCTCTGTTTTTATTGAGAGTTGAGTCTAAGCACTAAAATGAGAAGGTAAAAAATTTAATATGAAAGGCAAGACAAGTTTGCTGCTCTTAGGTATCAAATAAGCTGTTCTTGGGTTAGAATTTGAATGATTTCTTGTCTGCAGGAGCAGAACAGATCTAGTAAAGAGTTGCTTTACATTGTTTCTGAGTTGATGACATTAGTCTGTTTCTAAAGAGAGAGGACGAAAAATATTGATAATTGGTTACTTGCTTAAAATTTGGGCCATATAAATTCATACTAGAAATTCTAATTCACCAACTACCACCAGCTGTTTAAAGATTATCTGTTACCATTTCCCATAGTGATACTCACTATATCAATCTAGTTCTTTAAGCAATCACTTTTTCTAGTGCCTTAAATTAACTGGCATTTTGAGGCTTTGATTATCCATACCTGATTTCATGTACAATTTTTTATTTTCTCACTCTCCCCAGAAATTAGCTCTAGACTGTTTCACTCAGTAGTCAGAATTGAGAGGGGTGATCTATGCACCTCACTGAATATTGTGCTTTATGCTCTGTCTGAAAATCTACCTTGTGCTAATTGCATAAGGCTGAAGAGGAGTTATGATGAATTGGTTTCTTGAAGAGTGTCTTAGTAGGCTCAGATTAATTTTTCAGAATGATTTATGTATATTACATGGGACCCTTGGTGATAACAACAAAAAGTCTCAAAATGAGTCTTCCCTGATCAAATCATGCAGTACTCTGGCTACCTAACAAGATGACATCTGAGATCAGCTCTGGAGAGGACAAGCCCTCAAGAGATCAGCAGTGCTGGAATTGTAGGACTGTGTAGAACACAGGCAGCATGATATAACCTGAGCATATAGCTGCAGCAGGTGAGGAAGAGTTTCTCTTTTATAGCTTAGACTTTTTAGGTCCCCATCCAGTTGTTAAGTACTTTGGGTGGGTTGATAACCAAAGTATTCCTGTGTTTCCCTTTGGAATGGAGAAAAACTCAATGCCTTGTAAAGACCCTAAAAGGGACCATCTAGGTATCTGTGAGGAAAGGAGGAATTTTCAACAAAACTCCCTTTGGAAACACAAGCTGCACATGGGTCAGTTTGACAGATGAGTGGGGGACAGAAGTGGAACACTTTCTTGCTGCCTGGATTGCCAGAGTTCATCACATGCAGTTGCCAAATTTGTCCTTTGTTTAATGACCCAGTAGACATCAAGCAGAAGTGAATCTGTGGTTCTTGCTCAATGTTTCACTCAGCTCTGGATAAGAGATCCTTGACATTAGAACTGTAATTTGTCATTTGCTCCCTAATTGTAACTGGTGTGGGACGTTTGCCCCTTTTGAGGTTGGCTTTAATTGCCTGAATAAAAAGTTCTCTCACAAATGAAAATGTAATAACAAATCAAATAAAGTAGGCACAATATGTTTTTCTTGACCTAAATGCATTAATAAAGATGAAGAATAAATGCAAATACAAAACTTGAGATAACTATTCTTTTGCAGTGTGAAAAGGGTAATTTGAGAATATGAAGAAAGTGACCAACCTCATGGGAACAAACTCTGAAATAAATGAAGACAAGTAAGGGGGAGACAGGAGGGGATCAAGGAAGTTGAGTGGGTTTGTCTTCTCTATTGTTTGTTTTTACTTTCTTCAGTAAACATTTTGAACACAGCATTCAAAGATATTTGGACTTTCTTTGGCTAGTTTTGTATACATCACTTCATTTCCCCTTTCATGATGCAAAAAATATTTACCTGCAATAGATGCATATTGTTTCCTGCCATCATCCTCTGATTACAGGAGAGAACATACGCGTGTTTTCTCAGCATGGCTTTTTTTACCATGGCTTCATCTTTCCAATGTCTTCTTGGAGGTTTTGTGCCATCTTAGTAAGAGTACAGTTGATTTGTGCTTCTTGCTTTTCCTGTGTTTTTTTTTTGTCTTCTCCATGTATTGTAATCCTTTCCCAGTGCTCAAGCATTCCAGTTTAAATCTCAAGAACAGAAAGTAAATTTGGACTACTTTTTTAATGTTTAATATAACATATGTTAAAAATTCCCAGTTATTTTGATACCTTTGTTCTTTAAATTTGTTGTATTTATTTTATTCACTGTTAGGAACTTTAATCCCTAATTGCCTTGAAAATTTAGGCTGGTGTGGTGTTGGATTACAGTTGCCCTTCCTGAATTTCATAATGAATTACTTTTTAACCATGAGAAGGCCCTGGTCTTCTCTATTTCTGTCACAAGGTTACCTTTTGTTGCTCAGATTCTGGGAATAATACAACTTGTGTTTTTCTGTCAGTCTCCTGCATCATTAATTGAATTACCTGTGAGCACCTCGTGTTTTGAATCCTGGGGGTATGGATGTATTTGAAGTTGGAATATCGGAGCTGTTTGTTTGTTCGTTCATTTTTTTCTTTTCAAATAACTACAGTCTGGAATTAATCTTAAAACATGTTTTCCAGGAAGCCTATGAGTGTTTTTTAAGCCTCCATAAAATTAATTCTGATTTAAATGATGAAAGAGCATCGTGCTCTTCTCAGGGATCAGACCTTTATCTTCTTATGCTGTTTGTTTTGAATGTAAACTTATGTTGCCTACTTTAGGTTTCACATTTCTAGGGACAGGCATAGACTGCATTTCAACAGTCATACACTGTTACGCTTGTAAGTGCCACTATGCAACTATTTTTTTCTACACAGAGGTCTACTCCTATACAATATTTTTTTCCTCATATTTTAGCATGAAATAAAACCACCTTCGGATTTAGTATCTGTTCGTATTTGACCTGGATGAACTCTACTGTTCTAGTGATCATCCTGAGCTTGCAAATGCTTTCCTGCATGTATAAAATTAGAAACTTGGAAGAGATAGTTCTTGCATAATCACAACCAGGAACAGAAATAATGAGGCAAAGTAATGAGCAGAATTTTTAGCTCTGTAAAGGTCTGGAGACAGAGCTTTGGGCAGCATTTATCCAAAATGTCAGTTCTATATATTGAACAGGTTCATCTTAGCACCTGGCCAGTGGAGCCAGCCGGACACAACAATGGGAGATCAGCAAGTGAGATGAAGTGTGGCTCCTTGCAGCCTTACTTGTCTCCTCCTCTTCTTCTGGAATCATGAAAACTAGAGAGCAAGCCTAGCAGGGAAATGAAAAGCCACTCTGAACAACCATGAACCATTAAACTTGTCCAGAGCTTCCTGTTCTGTTCCTTCACCAAAGTTTCCAAAGTTCTTGTGGCTGTTAAGATTGAATTTGAAGGCCTTTGTGAAAATGTTACTGTTTCTCAACAAATACAGCAGTTTTTAAATTTCTCAGGATATAGGATTTGAAAGAGCAATAATACGTTGAATTAAAAATGCTACTCTTGCTGAAGCTGGAAGTATTGCTGATATACTAATATATATTCCAACATTTTATTTTATCTTATATAAGAAGAATATTTCCTAAAAACAAATGGACAAGTTTATTGTGGCACAGCAAATCTATTAAAAATCAGTCTTTGGGCTCTGATATTATAGCTGTGTCCTGAAGTTTCCCTCTCATTCTAGTAGGTATCTTTTTATACTGTCTTATGGCATTCAAATTGACTTAGTTGAGCTGGGAAAAACTTGTGAGAACTAATTGAAACAACCTGAAAGGAAAATTGGATATTTCTTTTAGAAATTCAGAATTGAAAAAGTAGTTAATTATTAAATGGGGAAAAATAAACCAAACTTTTTTTCCCTCTAGGAAGTCTTGATCTAACCCGAATTTTAAAATTTTTGTTTTGTTTTGTAACCTTGTTTTAATAAATAATAAAGTTTCGATTTTAACTGAAAATGCTTAAATACTAGCAGTGCTTCTCTGGATTACAGAACTAGAATCAAAATTCTGTGATAGAGGTCTAAATGTTTCTACTTTAAAATGGGGTATTTTTGGGGGGGTGTGTTTGTACATGAAGGCATATTTAGATTGGAGTTGTGCTTTTTTCCACAATTGACACTGCTGTGAAATACTAATTTAGAGAGCACAGTCCCTTACACAGTGCTCTCATTAAGTGTAATGAGGCTCCTCTAAAAGTCTTAATAATCCTTCAAAATATTATTAAATCCTAATTATTTATGAACAATACCAGTGTATGTACTTGAGGTCAACATAGCGTGCAACTCATTTAATTAGTGCATCATGTCCAGTTGTATTCACTTATATTGTTTTAATTAGAATGGTAATTGAGAACTGAGTATGTATGTTTTTTCTTGCAGTTGCAGTGCCTAAACCTACTTGTTGCTGCTATAATTGCTACATGCCCTACATCTTCTACCACCCCTCATTTATTTATTTATTATTAAATTAAGAATATTTGAAGAGGAGACACAGCTACTGCACAAAACTTGTTTCAGTGCTACTAGATCGCATAATAATGTAACTGAATGATTATCAGAGTTGACTGTGAGATGGAGTCTTACTTGTAATCTTCATTTTTTCTCTGCCATGTTGGATCTTTGGTCCTGATTAAATCATGCAAAGCCACTGGAAAAGCGAGGAGGTGTCATTTTTCTGACACTCAGTGGATCATGTACTCTACATACCAGCTGTGATCTTATCAGCTACGTTAGCTGCAGTGTCTTGAGGAGTTTTGCCTTTGCCAAAATGGCTTGAATGTTCTGAGAGAGAAAGAGGAATGGAGAATAAATATGTAATTTTTATCTAAGTGAGGTTTGCAAATAGCTGCAGTCTGACTTGGAGTTTGCATTTAACATTTGAACACATAAGAGCTAATAAATTTTTTGTTGCGGTGGAACATCTGTTAGTTAATCAGAACTTGAATTAATGGATAACTAAAAGCAATTAGCTAAAGGTTACAAACTAATTAGTGTAATAATATTATTAAACTAGCCCTTCCATAGCTAATAGTGCAGCCAGATTCTGTAATTTACTTTAAAAGACCCCAAAATCTTGGTTTAGAGAGCAAAATAATCAATGGAAAATATTTTTGCAAAGTTTGAGATATAAAATCAAATTGCTCTAGGAATATACTTAAAATTAAAACCAAACAACCCCCTTTTCATTTTGGATTTTAATCTTTTTTTGCCACACAATGGGTCAAAAAATGTTTCTTTTCATGCTTTATACCCACCCATATAGTGAAATCTCCCTGGAAACAAATGCAGCAGCTTTAACTGAAGAAGGTTCATTATAACTGAAATAAATTGTTGATTTTGTTGAGAATCATATTGAGAGGGATCAGCCCATTTCCTTGACTTCACAGGCTGCTACCAACATGTTCCTGTTATCACTCAGGCAAAATAATGGTTTGGAAGTTTTTTGCTATTTGAGAATATTCGGTGGCAAGTGATTTCAAAAGGGGACAGTTTTTTTCTCTTTTTCTTTTTCTTTTTCTTTTTCTTTTTCTTTTTCTTTTTCTTTTTCTTTTTCTTTTTCTTTTTCTTTTTCTTTTTCTTTTTCTTTTTCTTTTTCTTTTTCTTTTTCTTTTTCTTTTTCTTTTTCTTTTTTCCCTAAGATGATCAGCATGTAGATAGTGGTTGAAAATTCAGAAGCCTGGCTGAGAGCTGAGGGATTTTGGTGGGTGGGTGGAAAAATGATGGGCAAGTTGACAAGCTCCTTCACAATTATGAGTATATTGATCCTTCAAGGGCTGTGCTGTGCTACCTAAGGAAATAAACCTTTCGTTAAGAAAGTGAACTAAGAAAGTAAAATTTCTTATGGGTTTCCTTTTTGGGTTGTGATTGGAGTCTCTCTGTAGTTTAACAGAAAGGGAACTTACAGCTTTCCTGGAGTTAGGTGACTCGTGATCTTTCTTGTGAGAATTATCCAGTGGAAAATAAGTTGTGCTCAATCTTCTCTTCCAAGTCTCTCCTTGGGCAAGGGTTGTAATAATGCTTGTCATTTATCTGCTTGCTTGTTTTCGAAGTGTGTGAAGAAACTCAATATCTTTGAGACAATGACTGCTTTATTAAAAATAGAGGTTCAGGGGTTCCAAAGTCAGTGACAAAGGGAGAAAAGAGACAGTGAATGTATGTAGTGTATCACATAATTACAATAAGCACAGTTTGATTAAAGACACGCTGCTAAAACCTCAGTGTTATTTGGCAGTAAGAGCTGATACATGTATTCCTTGAAGTGCTGTGTTGTTAGGCTAGTTGAATGGTTTTAGACTCCTTGTGTGTTGTTAGACTTATTACTCTTCACTACATGTGGCTTAGTGCCACATGTATGTATGTAATGAAAAAGCCAATCTTCACCTAATAGGAGTTGCCCAATAAAAGTCTGCCTCTGGTTTGTACATTTGAAGTAGAGAAAGTGATATTTAATGGATAAAACGTTTAACAATGATTTTTAAGCGTTTTGAAATAGAAGTACCAAGTGTTTGTCAGCAGATTTAGCTATGAATTACTGTGGTTTGTGGGGGGGTTTTGTTTGGTTTTATGTTTTTTTTTTTTGGTGGTTGGTTGGTTGGGTTTTTTCTGTATCTGTTTGTTCATTCAATTTTTCTTTTTCTGTAGAGACCTCTCTGAATACTTTCACACTTTTAAGGAAACACATGTAAGAAAATGGACAACTGTACTTCATGCACATGGATATATTTATTTCTTTGTCATCAGGTTTCATTCCTTTATCTGTCCTGCTCCCAAACCCACAGCTGTGCATTGCAGCCTTGTGCTTGTTGCAAATGTCTCATTGGTGACTTTGCAATGTTTGCTGAAGTGAGTTATTTGATACAGGCTATAGAACTGACTGGACTGTTTGATTAATCAGCTCTTGAAATATTTGCTAAGTCTCTATCCAGAACTTCAAAATAGCTCATTTAATTTTTCTGGGAAAATAAAAAGCAAGCAAAACAAAACAAAGAAGGTTTGGCACCTTCATAGAGAGTGGTACGTTTTAGTAATAGTCTCCATCTTATGTTTTTTTGGTTTTTTTTTTTTTTTTTGTCTTTTTCATGGAGGAATGTCCCATCTGAGTAGCAGTTACCACTGCATTAACTCTCCCACTTTTAATACAATTGTGTTACATCATTAGCATCCTCAGAGGACTCACACCTTTGAGAAGGGAGAAGGATCAACAATCAGGATATTTTCATAAGCTTTCTTACAAAGTTTGGTCAATGTAAAACACTAAGTCTTTTGGGATGGAGCCTGTTGGAAACCTGGAGATGCTTTTCCCATCTTTTCAGCAATCAGGAAAAGAGCCTTTTGTTTTTCTTTTTCAGTTGAGGTTGCTAATTCTTTATTAAGCTGTGGATAGAATTTCCTCAAGATCAAGGCTGATGCACATTGGTGGTGCTACTGGCTTTGGCTACACTCTTCTGCCATGGACCACCTCTTCAGTTAGACTTTGACCTTCCCCTTTGGAGAGACAGAGCTGCTCAGTGTTGGTAGCTGTTGTTCTAGTGTATGTCATACATGGAAAAAATAGTTCAAACAATCCTTAAAGCAGAAGACAATCATTCTAGTTTTATTCCTTAGAGCACTTCATTACACATGCATGCTCACATGCGCACAGAGTTTTGCATTTTCTCACTGCCCCAGGCCCCCCATGTGTTTGCTGCCTGCCTCACTGACACCCTCTCCTGTGAGTCAGCAGTCTGCCATGGAAGGACAGGCATTATAGCCATTTTTCTTGCTCCTGTTCAGAAAAGAAGCCTGCTGCTCTGACACAGAGAATAAAGCTGCATTCCCCAGCTCTTTCTAAAACATACATGTTCCACTCAGTGTGATATTTGCTACTTATTGGCACTATTCAGTGTTTTGTTCCAGTGCCCTTCCAATTATTACTGTATATTAATTTTGATTAGACAGGAGGCTGCTTTGTGAGTCTTGACTTCCTGCCAGTACAATCAAGTGTGAGCCATGGGAATGAGAAGCAAATGTTGCTTTCAAAACCTTGTGAAGAATATATTACTTCCCAGTCACAGTAAGTATATATAATTTCAAAAAGAATGTCTTTGTTGGTAGACCCGGAATTCAGATAGGGCATGAACCCTACCCTGAAAGGGGGAATATGTGAAAATTGATGAAGTATCTGTAATTCTATTTTGTTTGTGTGTGTTTCAGTACTCAAACTTAGTACTTTTTAAATTTTTAATTAGCTGTTTCCTTAATTCATCAAGCACTGCACTATAAATTAAATGAGTAGAAGCAATGTTAGGTAGAAAAAAATAGGAATGGCACAGGTTCCTAAACACTTTATTGTGAAATATAATACAAGGAATTCAGGTAGAAATGTTTATTCAGGCAAGTTCTATGGTTTGTGCTGTTGGGAATGGGTGAGGACAGTGTCTTCCCTCTCCTGTTGTTCCCTCCTCCACACCCTCCCCTCCCCTCCCCTCCCCTCCCCTCCCCTCCCCTCCCCTCCCCAATATCTTTGGTTTCATCAATGAATTTATGATTTCTTCAAGTTTAACTCTCAGAGCTCAAAAAAATGTGATTGCGGTACGCACAGAGCTTTTTTGGGGCCCAAAAAACAAATTTTGAATTTTTTTTTTCCTGCTCTGCTTATTTTTCTTGCTGAAGTAATTGTCCTTCTTAATCCCCTTGCTCATCTCACTCCTTTCTTTGGCTGGCAACTGCTGAGTTGTCATCATCTATTACTTACCCTTGAGAGGGTAACTCCTGTGGCCCTGCTTGTACATAGCTCAGTCAGCAGCAGGTGCTGGAGGAGCAAAGTGTGTCAATATTTCATGCATTTAAAATCAAACACATTGACTCCCATATGGCTGCTCCAAGTAGGACTATATCTAAGTGTGCTGCCTTATGTAGGTGTACTGAACTGCTGTCCCTAATGTACCTCCAGCCTGGCAGTGTAAATGTGATTGTGAGCAAGGAGTGTCATAAAGAAGCCTTACCTAGGTTATGAAACTAAGTACCTGAAAATTACAAAATAGCAGATTCATGGTTGGGGAATGAACAGGGGTTTTGTATGAATCCATTACTAAGACAGGAAAGTGACATGTGATCATGGAACTATAGAATGGGTTATAAAGGGGCAAAGGTTTAGTATGGATAATTCCTAATTTTTTTACCCCTGATTTTACAGCTGCAATATTACTTTAACTTCGCTTTCAGATATAATTTATGCCTATGGGAGTTAGAACATCATACACTTGTTTTTACCTTTTTCACTGCACAATCGGTGCCCTTTCCTTGAAATCTTCCTTCAGAAGATGATCTTGAGGTCTGAAATTTTAATATTGCAGCATGGATCTCCACAGGTTGAGCTGCAGAAGTAGCTGCTGTAACTCTGGGGGGTAAGCAGGCATGATGCTCTAAGTTTTAACGTTCATATTTTCCAGATTCTGTACTGCATTAATATGTAACTCTGAACTTCATATAAAGTATTAGCAAGTTCTCTTCACAGTTTAATTGGACAAAACAATACTTTTCCAGTTTGAGAACCAAGGACACCGTTGCAGCTTCAGGCCCAAAAAGTATAAACAACAGAAAATTGAGGAGACCAATCTGAGAGGATGTGATTTCATAACCTGAAGCTGTAATTGGACAATTAACCCCAATATGTAAATGGACCAAAACTTATAAAAGTGTGAAAACTCATGACTCGGGGTCCATCTTGGGTAGAGCCACTGCCAGGCTCTTGTACTGCCCAGGGTGCATCCTTCAAAACCCTTTTTAATAAATACCTACTTTATTCCTTTAACACTGTTCAGCCTCTGTTCTAGGTAGCCTCTCAAGGCATCAGGCATGCAGATCAAATGGGAGGTGTTGAGTTACTGGCTATGTTTGATCAAGAAGGAGCAGCTGAGATGTCTGATTGCATTCTTCCATATGTTGCACATATTTTAAGTATAGTTCTTTCTCCTCTACATTTGCCAATACAGACCTTGGCTTAGCAGATTTCTGTACCTTTGTTCTTTTAATTGTTATGAAGAAGTGGACCATTCAAATGGAACTGAAGGAATGCCTTTCTTGCAAACTGCACATCAAGAAAAGGCTCGTCTGGTTAATGACTTCCACATTTTCAAGTACTTGGCATTAGAACTTAAACCAAGAAACAAACCCACCACTTTGGAGGAAGCCTTAGGCTGACTGATTAGAAACTTGGTGCGTAGGAAACATTAACAGTTTTTGCAAAAAGCAAGCATCTCTCCCCAAAACCAACCAGCCAACCAGCCAATGACCAGCACCACTAAGAAGAAGAATCACAAAATACCCCCCAAAGCCTTTTTTTATTAATCATGCAGCGAAGACTAGCCTGCTGTTGAAAAAAAAAAAAAAATAAAAGAAACTAGACTTTGGAACTTTGAAGACCGTTTTTTGGTTTTTAATTTTGTTACTATGGAACTGAGACAGCTATTGAAGAAATCTGTGAATGTTTAGCTACCCCGGGGAGAAATGAAAGCATAATGCATTGACATATTTTGTCCTCATATTATTCTAGCTGATTCCTTATACCATTGATGGGCATGTAGTTGAGATTTAACTGTCTACTGAGAATGAAGATGATAGTGCAGAGTACAAGGAAAGGGAAGCTAGTGGAAATTTACTGAATGAAAATCTTTTCTCTAGAAAGGCAAATTCTCTACAAGATTTTATTTTTCTGGGCTTGAATTTTACTTTAGTGTTTCTGTGCTTATAATAATTGAAAAGAATTAAACTTTATTTCCTATTTAATGGGGAGGATATGTTATTGTCTTTTTATAAAAAAAAAAAAAGAACTCCACCAAATTTGTTTTTAAATTAGGATATACTAATTGTCTTTCCTATATGCATGGAATAGGTTTTTTAATTGTTATTTCCACTGTCTGTTGTAAAACTCTGCTAAAATCTTGCTTAGAAAATAACTCTGCCAGCTAATGTTGCAGCTGCAAAGTTCAAGATATATATCAAATCTGACACTTTTTTGATATATTTTTTGGTTCTTTGTTTCCAAATTTTGAACAAAATTACTTACTTTTCTCATACTTTCTCCCTTCTTCCCATTTCCTCTTTTGATCTGCCTGGCTGCAGGAGGTTTGGGAGTCTGAATTCCTATCTTGAGGGACAAATACTGCAGCATAAATCATGTTGATGCTGTTGAAACAACGTGTCTCTGCTTTGATTATATTTCAAAACTACAGAAGATAAAAACAGAAACCAGGTAATCCTTGGTACCATGGACTGAGAAAAAGCAGCAAAGGCCAGACACTGTGAATTAATGTAACAAGCAGAAAGCAGACAAAAAGGAACAAAGCCTTATAGGAATGATGTGCTTTCAGAAAAAATTTAAAAGTATATTTTAATCTATTTATCTCAGCTCTCCTCTGTTTCCTGAACAATGGGTGTCAGTCTTTGCCTAGATATACTGTCACGTGAAAGGTCCCGCCCCACTTCAAAACCTACACATATATTTAGCCTCTCAAAATCCTTTTACAGAACCAGGAAACAGCAGCTCTCTGTCACCAGCCTGCTCTTGACTTTTAGAAAAGATTTATTTTACCACCATGGATAGAGCAGTGGGTCTGATTTTTAGATGTTTGCAGGTATATTGAACAAACTCTGCAGCATGTAACATTTTCTTTTAATTTCCTCTAAGTAACAAGTGCCTGTGTAGAGGGAATAAGCAAAGAAATGCCTGGCTTTGTTGCTAATTCTTTGTTTTATTAGCAGTTACAGTTGCCCAGCAGTTTTATTAGCAGTTGCAAAGATTCCCTCTCTCCTACAATGCCCTTCATGCCTTTTGCTAATTTGGTGATTTGTGATCTTCTAATTTATAAGCAGGATTTTCAAAATTAAACATTTAATATACAGTTGAGAGGTGTTTGTGCAACTCTGTGTACATTGTCATACATGCAGAGACTCATAAATTTAATGTGGGTTTTTTGGTTGTTTGACAGTATCAATCCCATGACTCTCACAACTACCTTGGCAGCTTTGGCAGCAGGAATAAGTCCCTGGGAAAATAATAAAATAGGTGATAAATATGTAAATAGTTTACAATATAGGTGGAGTGACAGAGATTATGGGTCTGAGCTGCATTTTTCTCATTCACTGTACTTAGGTTTTGTCCTCCTTGGTGCAAAACCCTCATTGTTTTTATCATTAAGTGATTGTCTTTTCTGCAGAACAAGCAAACAAACCCCAAACATGATAGAAATTTTTATAGTAATGAAACAGATATTGTCATCCCACTGTAGCTTTTTTTGAGACCAACCTTATGTAGCCCTCTTTTTCTCAAGTTGAACTAGCAGGAAGGTAGCAACATCTTTCTGGCTGTCTTTTCATGGAAATTTTCAACTGTATTTGTCTAACACAGCTGAGGTTACTTAACAGAATAATACATTCATTTTGCCCAATAACTCTGTTCACTGAGACCATGTACTCTGGAAATAATATATTGTGAAGTTTTATCAAGCACTAGGGTGATGGTACAAGTTTATCTATGCTCTACAGTGAGGAGGAAAGAACTCTTCAGAACAGAGCTGGGAAATAAAAATGCATTCCAAATCAAAAAAGAGACCATTATGTCAGGAAAACAAACAAGTAATGAATGTTTTGAACTTTGAATCTCTGCGTACAGCACCATGAAGCAAGATCCATAAAGTATATCATAGAAAAAGTGTGGGATTTAAAATATACAAATAGGATTGAGCCATTTGTTTAAAACATTCCTGAAGGTAGGTTTGTACTTTACTATACCATAATGCAGTTGTTACAGTACATGTCCAAATGTGGGATGTCTGGTTTGTGGATGTCTGCTGGCTTTGAGGTGCCCTCAGCAGGCTCCTGATAGCCTACACTTAGGTTCTGGAAAAGGCCAACTTCTAAGATGTCTCCTTCTAGACAGCACGTCACAGTAACTGATTTAAATGGATTTGCAGGAGCGAGTTCTGAAACCAGATCCTTCAAAACAAAACTCAGTTTTCATCTAAGGATACTGAGCTGCTTCAAAACAAACTCAAATATTAAAATCAGACTTTCATTAAGCAAGAGTGCTCCATGGATGTAACCCTCCAGTTTCCTGTGTTGGTTTAAAGCTGCTTCAAATATTACGGTGTGGCAATCATTCTGAGACAGGCTGCTGTCTCACATGTTGCATAATCTGAGGTTAGACCTTTCCCTGAAGTTTCTGCTAGAAAGTTAGAAGCTGTAATGCTGTCCTTTTGTGCAGATGGTCTGTTGAGACTCCATTTCATCATGTCACTAAAAGTAAAGGATTTTTTAATCAGAATTGATAACTGCTCAGCACAAGGGAGCATAAGTAAATCATTAATGAAAATTGCAAATGGTTTGCTGTACCAGTGGATGTGAATTTTTTCACTGAAGGATTCACTGAAAGCTATTTGAAAATCATCTGATTAAATGAGAAAAACCTTTTGAACAATTTAAAATTAATTTAACAAACAGCCTAGAGCTTGACCTCATTTGACAGTGGTCTCATCCAAACTAATGACCTTCTGACTTCAAGTCAGTCTGTCTCTTTCAGCTGTCACTAACTGCCTTCCAAAAGGTGGATGCCTTTCTAAGATGTAGTCTCAAACTAGCCAGTTAAGATCCTGTTTAGGCTTGAAATCTGCACCTAGCAGTCAGCTCAGTTTTCTCAGCTTTGATTCTTTCAGTGTCTTACACAGCAGGTTTTTTTCAGAATATGCCAGTGAGGATCATGCAGAGGTATCTGAGATGGATCAAACCAAAGCAGCAAAATCCTTGTGCATCCAAGCAGTGATCTGCCAGATTCCAAAATGATCCTGAAATAGGTATATCTATCTTTTCATGCTACCTTTTAGCAGTACATCTTTCCTTGGCCATCGCACCACAAAGGTAAGATTGCATTGTTTTCGGGACTAGTAGGAGCTAGAGTGGTCTGAATTAACTCCACTGTCCATGTTATGATCACAATTTGCAGTTTAAGTGTGTTCTGTGATCAGGGTAAGATCTTTTGTTAATGGCAGACCTATGATCTAGTCCTCTTAATTAACCTTTAAAAGGAATTGTAGTAAACTTTATCCATGAGTTCTCATAAACATTTTAATCTAGAATTACCCATGACTGTGCATGCAAACATATATATGGGGAAAAGTTTTCAAGTTTCTTCTAACAATCAGGATTTACTAGGGCAACACTGTGGCTGTGGAACTATGGGACAGGCCAGGGATCAGGCTGTTCTGCTGACGTGCTGTTGCTCTGACTGCTGGGTGCATGAGGACCAATCTCATTTTTGGCTCTTGGAATACTGCAATGAAAAGTTTATCCTTGAAATGACAGGTCCCTAAAATATTAAAATCCTTGTATGTTCCCTGCTGTCCTCAGCTCACCCAGCCAGCTGGCAGAGAAAAACTGAAGGAAAATTTTTAGACACTCTCCCTCTTCACTAAGGAAGGATTTATGTAAGTGTATATTGGCACATATTCATGTATGAGCACATATACAAGGACTTGCTGAAAATACAATTTCAGTGTTAGTTGACAGAAGCTCCTGGGAGTTTAGATTTGGTTTTCTGCCGCTGTATGAATATTAGAAATAGTGGCTTTTCAGTGCTACAGTCAGATGTCTGTGATGTTATCCTTTTGTGTGCAACTGCACTTAACTATAAAAGATTCAATCATTTCATTTTTTTTAACAAAAGGTGATTGAAGAAAGGACTATAAATTACTTAGAAAAACAGTAAAGATTTTCTTTTTCTTTACAGATACAAAAGATGTTCAGGAAGTCTGTGTTATTCAGTATGATGCTTCATAGCTCTAATAGTTACAAAAGTTTTACACTGCTTGCAGTAGAGTGATTAACATGCATGTTTAAAATATTTTCAGATAGCTCAAGTATTGTTTTCCAAATTGAGTTTAATTAGGTGCACTGGGTGCTTAATCTCATTATTTCTTATGAGACTGGATTCTTAAATTACTAATAGTAGAGCAAAACATGAAGAGAAGTGTTTTTCTTGGTATATGAGGGATTGGGAGAATATGGAGCTGAGAATCCTGATGTGGAAAGGAGTAATGAATCTGGGAATGGAATTGGAAAGTGTCAGACGCTCCACGCGGTACCTTCATGCATGACTGCACAAGGTATGAGAGGACATTGTAGAATATGCTGTGTAAATTGTACAGATGTGATGTAGAGACAGATGGAACTATTGCACTGAAGATGAATACAGCAAAGTATACAAGTAAATCTGAGATTAGGAAACAGTGAAGTAAAAAATTAGATAGTTGAAAGACCTTAAAGGCAGCACAGTAAATTCTGCTTTATACGATATTTTAAGGAAATGGGGTTGCATTGATATCAGAAATAGGAATAAAGAACAAATTTATAAAAGTCTTGACCAGATTTCATGGAAGAAATTCAGAGAGCTTATCCAAGGATAGGGTGCCATGTTCACACTTACTACAGATCATGGTTACTAAAAACAAGGAGGTGTTTGTGATATATGCATATGTAATATTTTATGTTTATGATTCTTATAAAATTTAATTTTACTTTGTGACAAATTGTTTATGCTATCTATTGATAATACAATGATGAGCTTTCTACATTTTGAAAGATTCTGGGAGAAAAAATTTCCCCAGATATATGTACATTATTCCACTGTTACTCTTGGTCTTTCTCTTGCGAATGTGAAGAATATTCCTTCTCCCCATGGGGTAGGACCTTTCCTTCTATAAGTTTCACTATCTTTTCTTTGTCATACCTTCTGGCAAATTTGAAGAGGGGCAAATTTGGTATAATAGAGATTGAGCTCTTTTTATAACCTCTTAAATAATTAAGGCCCCTCTACATCTGCACTGTCCAAGACAGCCTAATCCTCTCTCCCAATTAATGAACCTTATCATTTCCCTGTGTCAAGTTATTCCTTCAAGAGAATTCCCTCATAACAGTTTTGGCAATAGACTTGTAATCTTTCCTGAATTATATTTTCATAGGTTATACTAGCTAATTGTCTAATTAGTATAATTTAAGATTACATAGTGTGAGGTTTATTTGAATGTTTCTTTCCATAGAAATGATGCATTCAGATATATCTTTCCTTGTTTGCTTAGTTTGAAGCCCATAGAAAAAAAATCAGTTCTAATTACAGACTTTATTTCAATGACACATAATAAGTATGTTTAGATGCTGACCATTGAAAGGATTATTAGATGTCAGGGACAGAACATCAGTCAGATATTTTAGTATAAGCTGCAGGAGACAACCTTTAATATATTTGAATTATGCATTTCAAATGTTACTTTTTCAAATAGGACATTGTTGTGGCATGAATCTACTATATTAAAATAAAAATCTGGTCTTTATAAAAGCATAACACCTTTTAAAAGAATGAGAATCCTTAAGTAGGTGACAGCACTTATAGCAAGGAAGGCAGATGTGATTCATGTATGAAAGCTGGTTGTGAAAACAGAGAACTTTCTCCAAGGTCTTAGTATAGGCGAGGGGGGCTTCTAGACAAGTCTTGTAATGTGAAAGGATAGTATTCATCTGGAAAAAAGCAATTTATCAGGGCATGACACATGTAAATTCTGCTTTCCCCAAAGTACCTACTTGTTGGTGAAGATGATCATGTTTTATTCTTTTCTAGGGGCTGCCACAGAAAGAAGTCAGCAGACTGCTGTTCTTTTGCACTAGATTTAAATACATAATATGCCAAGTGTTTCACTCGTTCATTGTTAGAAAATTATCTGAAGATTTTGATTTTCTTTTATTTCTGTAAGTTGAGCACTGACATAGCATTGATAGACACTGTGCTGCTTTGTATTACTGTTTTTATTTTAGGCTATGGGTGATATTTTGTTTGTCTGTTAGGTTTTTATCAGAGAGCAAACAGTTTGGCTAGATTACTGTGATTCTGAGATTTCCAGTGCTGAGAGACTGTTCTGTCCCAAGATCCCACACATTTACTGAATTTGGCCTTATACCACATAGAAAACACTGCAGTTTTGTTCCTGATAAATATGGACTGAAGAAGGAAATTAGCTAGTGGGAAGACAAGATCATCTTCGCAGTTGTAAGGAAATAAATAGGTGATAGACAATAGGTAACATGAAGCAAAAAAAAAAAAAGAAACTATGAGAATAGGGTGAAAAAAAGGCACTGCTTTTCTTTCAACAGCAATTTACAAATGGAGGCAGGGTGCAGTGAGGAGGAAAGAACTCTTCAGAACAGAGCTGGGAAATAAAAAAGCATTCCAAATCAAAAAAGAGACCATTATGTCAGGAAAAAGGTGCATGTTCCTCCTTCAGCAAAGGCAAGAATGACAACAACCCAAATAACCTCACCTTTATGCTATGAAATGTTATGTCCTTAGAGAAGCCACCTCTGTGTACATGATGGACTTGACTGGGGATATCTATCATCAATGTTACAGTGGCAAATTGTACCTGACTGACATGGCTGCTTTCTGTGGGGGGATTGGACTGTCTCTCTTGCAAACAAGACAAGAGCACTGAAAGTTGTATACCATAGCAAGACTTTTGTTGTGGTTTCTCACAGTATTCTTTTAGTCAAACTGAGAAGATATGGCTTGTAAGTGTGGACTACATGGTGGCTGAGAAACTGGCTGGCTTGCCAGCCTCAGTGGAGTGCTAGTATTTCAAAGTCATCTGGATTAAAAAGAAAATAATTCTCCATTATTATCTCCAAGTACTGGAGCAGGGCCCAAAGTGATTGCAGAATCTTCATACTGGAGTTTTGATAGAGCTTGACTAGAAACCTAGACTGAGCAACTGAATCTAAAATTGAAGCTGGCCTTGCTTTGAGCAGAAGGTTGAACTGGATGTGTCCCAGAACCTAAAATTGTTCTGTGATTCTGAGTTGTCTCAGTACTTTCAATAGTCACTCAAAGCAAGCCTGATTGTTGAGTTTTGTCATGCCCACTCACTGCACAAATCACTCTGAATTCACCAGGAAAACAATATTAGATGCAGGTAATCACTTCAACATTCAATGTGCATGGTGAACAGTGTATCATTACCAGAAACTGCATCATTAAATATGTAAAAGGCCTTGCTAATCACTGACCATTGTTAAAGATTCATATAGTCTAAATACTTTCCCAGAATTTTAACAACCTTCCTCTTCAATTAAAATAAAATAAATGCATCAGAGCAGAGAGAATCATCAAGTGCAGAAAAGTACAGTTGAAAATGGACATACTTACTTGATTGAAAAAGTCACCTAATCAATGGGATCATTGAAGTAATGTATAATCAAGTAGCAGGGAATGTTCAACAGCTTTCCTCTGCATAAAAATTGTGAATAGAATTTAATTGCTCCTGGACTGAATTTTCTTTAACCACCTTGAGTCATGTTTCAGCAACACCATTGAATGAACTCTGAGGTGTTACTACTAATTAACCTAATGAAAAATTTGCTAAAGCCTTTACAAAAGTCTTCAGGAAGAAAACAAAAGATGTGTTTCATATACGTATAAAAAATTACTTTTCTTCTGAGTTAGAAAAGCTCCTTAGAGTGTAGCACTTAAAGCTATCCAACCCAGACATATCAGTTGAGAAAATATATTGCTGGATATTTACTTTTTGTGCTGGATCACTGCAATATTTAAGAACCCCATAAAGAAATTATAATGGAGAATATCCTCTGTTGGAACTCATTAAGTTTTGGTTCAGTGAAGGCCGTCTTGATAAATGCTGCTGTTCCTACCAGTGGCTCTGGTGCTTCCTTTGCAGATGATTTTCTGCTATAACAGGTTATGTATTCATTTATGTGACAAGGGGTGGGGACTCCTACCCTTGGAGTAAGCTCTCTGGAACCAACTCAGCTGGTTTTCCATAGCTTTGCATGAGAGTTTTGGATCCACACTAAATATAGGATTGGTACGAATGGGACTGTGTGTTATTTCTGGAAGCCACTCTCTTCTGTAATGGCTACAGGAGATAATAGCAAGATTATAGTTATATTTGTTGATTTAAGCAGCAGAGGTTTGTTTTGGTTTTGTGTTGTGGTTGTTGTTTGTATAAGGTTCCCTCTTTTTCTAGCATTGAAGTAAGAAAAACTTCACAGTAGCTTCATCGTATGTTCAATCTATGAAGTCGTATTGATTGTCAGGTATAAACATTCTGACAGCTGCAAAATCAGTGGATGCTGTGGTGCTAAGGAATGAAGGCTTTGGAACTGCAGGAATTCTAGGGCAAGGAGTGTGCTTCTTATTGCTTTTTTGTTGAAAGTGGCAGATGTGGTTATGAGTGAAGATTACTATTATTTCAGTGAATCCACCCTGAAGTCTGTCACTAGATACAAGATGGTATTTGAAAGAAAAGGTTGATATATGTGATAGGTAAGGCTCTGAGAGAAAACCATACTATAACAAGGAGTTGGCAAGCTTGTATCTGTCTGCCTTTTACAAAGTAGTTACCAGAGATTTTAGAAGATAAATTTTGAGATATGGAAATGGGACTTGGTATTAGGGGCATATACTGGGCATTGGGGGCCATTTGGCAACAGGAGATGAATCTTTGCCTCTGACAGGCACACTTCAGTGAGGTTTTAATTTTTTCATACTTTGTGTTTCTTGTGAACTGAGCTAGCAAATGTTAACACTGTACTCAGAGTTTGCTTGGTCAAAAAATTTCTCCTCAAGATTGCAAGTGGGGGATGGAGACAGATGGTTCAAGATTAATTTCTGAATTTGAAAAGTAATCTACAGCACTCTCAGTCTTCAGTAAGCAAGCTCCGAAGGGCAGAGAAGCCTCTTTTGTTATGTAAAAGGATATGTTTGCTATTGTGATTAGATTGTTATGGAAAAGCATCATAAAATGTAATACAGAATCTTGTAAAATGCTAAAGAACTTTTAAAATGCCACCAAAAAGTTTTTTCTAGTTCTCCAATTAAAAGTTATTACTCTCCAGTTTTACCTTGATTGTGGGTAAATTCCTTGGAACCTTATTTGTTTCATTCCTCTAAATTCATCTGGACTCCTCCATAACATGAACAACAGATGACCCCAAGGGGCCTGAACTTATTTTGACTGCTATTTTTGCCCTATTGGAGACTTAGTGATTGAAGTTCAGTGTCATGTACTGAGAATGAAATCTGTCAAACAGTTTGGAAAAACGTGGCTAATTTAGCGGTGTTAGATAAAACAACTCCTTTCGTTTTTTCCTCTGAGAGTAATAGCCTCTATTTTCAGCACAATTGGCCTTTGGCAACTGTTGGTAACATGGGAGGGTATTTTTGGAAAAGGAAGGAAATAAAAAAAGGATTAAACCACAGGGAATTGCAAGGGAGAGAGAATGCTGAAGAACAGAACTGCTAAGGAAGAAATAGCTTTACAGCACATTCCTGGGGTATAGCTTTTTATTCCTCTTGTGTTCCCTATATGGGTTCAAAATAGGTCAGACACAAAAATGCACACTTTATCTTACCATTGTGGTTTAACCCAGCTAGCAACTAGGTATCACACAGGTGCTTGCTTACTCCCCACACTTCCATGGGATGTTGAACAGAATAAGAGGTATGTAAAACCTGTGGATTGAGATATAAATAGTTTAGTAACTGAGGGGGGGGAAAAGTAAAATTTAATAATAATTTTAATGAAAAGTAGAGGACGAGAGATGATGAAAATCCAGGAAAAAAGTGATGACCAGTATAATTGCTTACTACTCGCTGAGGGTTGCTCAGCCCTCACCACAGCAGAGACTAGCACCTCCCTCAGTTTTTATACCGAGCAAACATTTTATGCTATGGAATGTCCATTTGGCTAGTACAGATCAGCTGTCTTGGCCACGCTCCCTCCAACCTTTGCACCTGCTCTCTGGAAGAGTATGGGAAGCTGAAAAATCCTTGACTTAAGGTAAGCACTGCTTGGCAACAACTAAACCATCAATGTGTTATCAACATTATTTCCATCCTAAATCCAGAACACAGCCCTGTATCAGTAACTAAGAAAAAAGTCAACTCTATCACAGACAAAACCACAACAGTATCCACCTCTTATTCAATACCACTTGTGTCATGCCAAGTTCTGTGCTTTCCAGTACACCATCACCTTTCCTGTCCTTCAGTTTATATACACAGAGGTATAATTCCCATAGTTTATGTACCATCCTTGCAAAACTTCATTAAGTTCATGTAGTCTGTGACTTCATGCTCCATCAGAGACAGGTACCATGAGGTGCTCAGTGTGGTGATAGGTAGCTAGCTGCCATAAAAGTGGTAACATATAGCATTATATAGGAGTTAATATATTATAATATTATTTATTGGTTATTTTCACCCAAAATCAAATCCCCTTGAGACAGACATCAGAATCCTGTCTTCCCACATTACCCACCTAGTGCACCGAGGCCCTCAAGAAAAAGCAATCCCATGGATGGGTAGCCTTTGCCTGAGGCACAAATAACCCAGCATATTTTTATGTTTATGTGATGAAATTTTATCCCCTTCTGCAGTATATGAAAGTCTTGATTGGGCAGTATGAATGAAATTGGCAGATCCTGTAGTGTTGACTAATCAAATGGCATTTGTTAAATGTGTACCCCAATGTCTAAAACTCCTCCCACCGATTGCTCTCAGTGTCATCTTTAGCGATCCATCATATCATTGGATTTTCCTGGAGGTTGGTTTGTGTGACACACACACTCTATGACCTGTTCTTTAGGCCAGGTGTCCATGAAGTTCTTTCAGAAATGAGTCCCATTGTCTCTCTTTTTTTCTGGAGTATCACGTCACCATAAGCCTTGCTTTTCAAGGCCCAGGACAGTGTGCTGGGTGGTGGCTTGGGACACAGGATCTGTGTCCAGCCATCCAGTGGCTGCTTCCACCATTGTAAGCACATGGCCCTGGCCTTGGTGGCTTGGTGGGAGTGTGTTACAGCCAACCTGCCAGGCCCTCCCATGTTTACACTGCAGACACCATCCTCCACACAAGCTTGTCCTGCTTGATTACAGCTCACATTTCACGTTCATAGATAACCTTTGTGAGAGAGTCCATGGATAAGTTCCACTCCTCAGTCATGAGCCCGTCTCTGGGTTACATCCCTTCCTTATGGCCCAAGGTGTCATAGGCCCACTGAGCTAAAAATAGTTCACACTTATGATACATCTGAGCCACTTAGCAGTCTGATCTACCTTTTGGTTACTCTGATGTTTTTTAATGGCCTAGGTCTTGGTACATGAGCATTTATTCATGTGATGTACCAGGTTTTCCCCCTGGGCAGCAATATCTTGCCACAGTCATATAATCATTGAGGTTGGAAAAGACCTCTAGTGAGTCCAGCTTTTGACCACACACCACCATGCCAATCTAAACATAGTGCTACTACATCAACTAGCTTCTTGAACCCTTTCAGGGATGGTTCCTAAGCAGTCTGTTTCAATGCCTGACCTGATCCCTAGATAAAAGGCATGTGTGATAGGAAATGGATTAATCTTTTAATAGTACATTTTTCATTGTCAGGCTTCAGTGTTGTAACTGGAGATGCCTTGAAAACCCAAAGTTAAGTATACAGTGCAGGGTGATGATGGGAATCTTGTGCTGGTCATTTCCTAATTCTGTTTTACTGTGTAGGTAAATCTCAAAGATATTTTTACTACTTTAATTGGTACTTTCATTAAGTGCATAGTGATGCTCATAGCAAAATCTGTTCAAATGTTGCTTATGGTAATTTCTCAGCCAAACGTAGGTCTGACTCATTAAATCTTTCTGTAAATTGTAATAAAAAACATGTAGATGTGTTACTTAAGGACATGGTTTAATGGTGGACTTGGCAGCATTAGGTTTACAGTTTTATTCAATCTTACAGGTCTTTTTCAGCTTAAATTATTATTTGATTATTTCTTTTAAAAAAACGAAAGACTGTGCTTTTTTTCCCCCCTTTTATTTGCCTTTGACAGATCTTTCAATCACAAAGAGAGTGTCAAAGACAATTCATTCAGGTTTGTTGCTCTTTGCTTCCACTCAGCTTGGAAGTTCATGACAGTGTAGACTTAGTGTGGAATGCGAATGAAAAGAAAACATGAGAAAATAGAGAAATAAAAAGAAAGGAATTAGTCTTTCTGTTGTTGTGGAGTATGCAACTAGAACTTCTTGAAATTTTAGCTCAGTAATGAACTTCTGTCTTAATTAATTTTTTATATTTTTCTTGGTCTTCAAAAATATGGACAATCTGATTTAATAATATTAAGCCTATTAATATTTGAACAGAATGTTAATAAAGAATTAAAGTCTTCTCTTGATTCTATCAACAAGAGTCCAAAATAACTCCCTTGATTTCCTAGAATATTTGTCCAGTAATGCAAGATCACAAAGAATTGAAGGTAAATTATGGCGCACTGCTTTTGAGCTCTTCAAAAGTACTTTCTTGCAAGATTAGATTATTTTTTTATTGGCTTACTAAATACTTATTAACTGCACTTCAGTTTACACTAGTGCTTTTTATAAACAGTGATTAGATTGAGCTTTCAGCCAAAATGAGTTTTTCTTGTTCCATACCCAGTGACTGAACTTCGAAACTGGACCAGATCTGCAGAATGGCAGTTTAATGACATATATACTGAGATATTATTCCTGCTTCCATGCAGAAAAGAGGACCTGACTTGTATGCTGTATGTAAATCTGGTTTGACGCCAGATAAACTTGGATCCTTCAAAGTATTTTTATGTTAGGATTGCTGCACTCAAGCTTTTGGAAGAGTAATAAGGGCCTTCCAAAAAAAAAAAAAAAAAACCAAAGCCACAAAAACCCCAAATCAAAGACAAGCCATCGGCAGTTCTGTTTTTCTAGGCTTTTGGTTTTTTATTTTTATTCTATTCATTATCAGAAGCAAGGCATCCTTCCTCATTAGCCAATAGCAGATGAGTGTCTCCAAGCTGCTACTGGAGTTCTGCTGATGGGTTTCTTGCCATCTTTAGTTACTAATAGTTTTCAGGCCTTTTTCCTTAAGGGGACATAGTCCACAAGTTCAGTTACAGAATTGGTTGGAGATGAAAAACTACAGGAGTGAGTTGCAAGCAAATAACTTCATAGTGCTGAGCCTGTTTTCAAAGTAAGAAAGTGAACCTGCATGGCAGCCCAGTGCTGGCAGCTCTGAGAAACACTGGCTTTTTGCACATTTACTGTCAGTTGACCTCTGTATCAACTGAGGTAAAGAATATAAATGACTGACTTTGAAGTCACTATTGTCGGGTTTAGGGATTTTCTGCAAGCTGTGAACTATATGCCCTTATGAAAATACTGTGTATTCACAGGCTATTCAACAGCATCTGCACAGCTGGTGCTTGTCTTCATTGTGGATCAAAGGCATTTTTACAATATAAATATTGAGTACGTTAGAGAGTAAAGAATTTCATAGCCTGGGCAAGCTAAAAAACGTGAACTGAATTTTGGCTATAATGAATGACTGCCAACACTTAAAGTCAGGCAAGACCATCATGACTTAAACCAGGGTACTCTGTTTTGTGATTAGAGGCAGAGTTATTGTCTCCAGTAAGAGTCATTCGTACAGAGCTGGTTTCCAGTAAGAAGCCACAGTATAGTGAGGTGAAGTGGTATTTGTATATGACCGTCACTAAAATATTCTCACAAAGGTACTTGCTATTTCTAGCAATTTAAATAAATTCAAGATAACTATAAATATGAATGGTAACATGTTTCCTATGTGTTCTAGGTATCTGTCATAATTATGTGATGGATGGAAATGCACTGATCTCTGACTCAAACTTCTTGAGCCTGGTTTTAAATCTGGATGATGTCTTAGTAAAGTTTTTCTTTATTAGAAAAAGTAAATTTAATCCTCAAAATAGCCCATAAACTGGTTTTTGCAGCTTATTAGAGACTACCCTAGTAGTTAACTTCCCAGGGCTTTGCCTGAGGCTGAAGTGGTTTCTAACAATCCATCATTAACTTCTATGACAACTGCAGGTAGGCTGTGATTGTCAGAATTAGTCATGACATACTGTAGACCTCCTACTGTCATTCTAAAAAATGCAGTTACACCAGGTTTTACACCCTAGTGAAATGGCTGGGTATGAGAATGAATGTGAAGCGAATTTATTTCACACACTCTTGCAGGCAAATCTATGCCATGTTTGTCCAAGCCCCTCCTTAATGTCTTAAATATCTGCTGCTGGAATTATCTGTTCTTCAATATCAATGTCCTGTTGTTGTCCATGCATCACAAATGCTCCAGTTTTTAACCCCAGCCATGTGCAAATCCCTAGAGGAGAATCAGAATCTGCAAATAAACCTGATGAACTGGAAATAGTTGTAAATGTATCATGAATTGTCACGTTCCTATTGAGAAGAAAATATGGATATATGCAACTTTAGCTCCTTAAAGTTAAAATCCATTTTTAAGCATGTTCTGCTAGTAACACATTTCCTATAAATTGTTCCAGCTGCCAGTAGGCATTTATTGTGTTGTATCTTATAACCAGGACAGAGGGTTAACTTTACAGACCTCATTCTTTGTTGGAATGAGTTTGTAAGAAAACTGCATTGTCCTCCTTTCAGTATCTCCCTGTAAGTCCCAGACATAATAAATAAACCTGGTAATCTAGGTGTTTATGTACCAATAGGGCTCCAATGTGATAAATTGTGTTATGTCATGTCAAAAAGATCTGATGTGAAGTATTTGAATGGGAAACTTGACTGAGAAAATGTCTTTTTAACTGTATTTATACTGTGACATACTATATTTTTACTTCTCTATGGTGCAGGAAGAAAATCTGTACTCTTCTGGACTGACTTCATTATTAAATATGCATAACATTCACACACAATTTGGAGAAAAAGCATTTTAATTCCTGTGAATAAGTGTTGGTATGTAAACTTTTTTTTTTTAAGTTGAGAATTTCCTTGGGGCAGAAAACTTACTAGTGCTGTTCATGCATTTAGTCAAGAATGATAGGAAGATGATGCCTTTCTATTCTGCTAGGATGCAAAACTTTGTAGTTACTCATTTGTTTGGGCCAGTTATGCATGCTGAATGGAAAATACCTGAATGTTAAGGAAGCTGTGGTATGATAAACTGAAGAACAAAGCATGTGTTTGAGGAGAAGAGAACACTTCAAGGGCAAACTGAAATACTACTTCAAGTGATGTGCGACTGATGAAATTAACTGGAAATTATAAAGAGTAAACAGACCATGATGGTACATAGTACCATAACCCAGCATGAGTCTTTCTGGGAAGACATGAAGAGGGAATGAGGATCTAAAGAGATGGCCTTGAAGGCAGCCAAAAGTTCAACAGGCACTATTTTTCCTATGTGTCTGTGTAACAAGTGCTGAAAAATCAACTGCTTATCTACTAGAATTTTTAGCAGCAGTCCCAACTGTAGTGTATAAAATTGCCAGTTCTGACTCACCTTAACTTTCAAAAGGCAGCACAACAACAATGTAAGGAGAATCAAAGAACTGAAAGGGCCTTAAAAAGGTAATTTAATTCATCCCTTTTTCCCCAAAGTCCACCAAGACAATTTAAAATCATTCCTGAATGAATTTTATTTGATTTTTTTTAATGACCAAAACCTTTCCAGTTAGATATTCCATAAAGTTTTTTTAATGACCAAAACCTTTCCAGCTAGAGATTCCATAATGTTTTAAACAATCTGTAAAATCTGTAACCACCCTTACTGCTACAAAGTTTTTTTTTCTTGTTCTTTTTCTTTTTCCTTCCCCCTTCTTTCACTGTAATTTAAACTCTTCACTTACCCCATCTGCAATTAGGATAAGAAAACTGATTTTTCTTTCCTTTCTGCTATACTTAGTATATTATCCCACTTTTCAGCCTTCTCTTGTCTAGATTAGATAACTACTATTCCTTCCCTTTTTCCATAAAGATCATATTTTGCAGGCCTCTCACTTTCTCATTGATCTATTCTGGACTTTGTCCAACCCCAACATATAACAGAGACCTTCCTAGCTGCACAGTAAGCAAGATGATTTCTGAGTATGACTTGCCAACAATAGTTTTATTTATGCATGTCAAGATAATAGTTGTCTTAAAAGCAAAACATTCTTGCCTTACTCTAGCTTGTAATTCATAATCACTGACATCCTCACAATACCTTCTGCAAAACAGTTAATAAATCACTTTTCCTATGACTACAGAGTTTGCTTATTTTTGTAGGAAATTGTCTGTATGGATTAGTATCTTTTGTTTTTAACTTCCAGCATTCCAATATTTTTGAACTGTAACAATGATTCAAACATGCTTAAATCACCTGTACACTGATGTCACTTGCATGTTTAATGAGAATACTTCTTATTACATCATACAAACTTGATTAGTTGTGATTTTCAGTGGCGTGGGCAGGAGATTATTTGTATTAAATTATAAGTCCTCCGGGCTTCACCCGGCTGCCCAGCCAGTCTGGGGGAAAACCCTCGGATGACCGGTCCGCGGGAAGGATGTGGCAGGAACCCGGATAGCTCCACCGGACTGACGAGAGGGCTCCGGAGTAGCTGTATTCCTAGAGGCTTTACTGTAGGAGAGGTGCAGGAACAGGAGGAGAAGACGAGGGACACAAGTTCTCTGGAAGGCAGCCAGCTCCGGGAGCCCCGAGGGCAGGCGGGGCTGGGTATTAAGGGCAAAGGAGTAGGAGTAGTTAGGGTACAAAACAACCAATGGGTAACGGGTAAAGGGGGGGAGACAGAGTGGGGTGACATACAGAGAACTAATCAGGGTACAGAGGAGGAGTGGTATTCTAACAGGGGCCAATGGGGATAACAGAATAACTGAACTTTCTGGAACTGGGGAGAGTACCAAGCATTGACGGACAGCTCTTCTGGGGTGGAGGGCAGCAGTTGATTGGCAACCTTTTCTAAACTGTTGCTGCCTCCCAAGGGAGAGCAGGAACCCCTCCCACAATTATTGTGGAGTTTCATCTTGCTATACTTTGTTTTAATGCTGAGCCATTGATAATTTTTTAGAGAAATTTTCTGTCATATAGCTATATATGTATATAGTTATAACAGTTTCATTTAGCTTGTTTTGTTTTTAATCAGATAATATAAAAATATTACATAAGAAAGTGTCAAAAATTCTGCTAATAACCAAATGATAGCCATCTTCCCCTGTATTCAGATATTCCTACCTACATAGATGCATATACAATAAGATGGCACTTTGTATTTATATAGCAGTAACATAAAATAGGGAAGGTGGTATTCCAAGCAGAGTTTTCTTTTCATAGGGGATATCTGGAACTGTTTTGTTGGTAGAGAAAGGAGTTTTGGTAGAAATTGCTAAAAATGCTGGTGTTTTTTATTAAAAACCCAAGAAATTAGGTGAGCTAGTTGAAGTTTGCATTACACTGCTCTGTGAAAGGGAGCAGCAATCAAATAAATAACAGCAGTGTCATTTTCATGAGAGATCTCTTTCTCTCTGTTTTTCTATGTGAATTTAGAATTTAATTGAACCAAAGAGTGAGAAGTTATGGATTAGATCTAGAAGCAAGAACCTTTCTAATAAGCTAAAGGCATAAAATGCAAAAACTTTTAAAAACTCTCCTTCTATTTCTTTGAGTTTGGAATAGTTTTAGTAAATAAGTTGTGCAGCAAGAGTCTGAGAGATTCAGTATGATGGGTTAAAGACTTTTCACCTTTGTACCTTTCTAAAAACAGTACACCTTGCACATAATGACTGTGGGGAGTTGCTGGTTTCAAGCAATGCAGGATAGACATAAAACCCTAGAAGCCTTTAGGTTGGAAGAGATCTCTTAGATCAAGTCTAACAGTTAACCCAGCACTGCCCCGTCCACCATTAAAACATCACATCTATGTGACTTTCAAATACCTCTAGGGATGGCAAATTAGCCCCTTCTCTGGGCAACCTGTTTCAATTCTTGGTAACCCTTTCCACAAAGAATTTTTTCATAATATTCAATCTGAACATCCTCTGGTGCAATTTGGTATCATTTCCTCTTGCCCTATCACTTGTTCTTGGGAGAAGAGACCGACCCCCACCTGGCTGCAACCTCCGGGCAGCGAGCAATGCAGCTGCTCTGAAGTGACCCCTGGACAGGAACATTTGGCCATGTTTGTTGTCTCCTCATGGCTGCTGACCCACTCAGGGGTTGCTAACTCCCTAAAAGTGCATGTATTTTCTATTTGTCTGGATCCTAAAGTCTGATCTTGGTCTTGGAGCCTCTACCTGTGAATTTGTGCTGATACATCAGCATAGCTGAGCAGGGGAGCTTTCCTGATTCATTTTGCAAAGTAAAATGCTACTTATAAGTTCTTGCTCCAGTGTTAATAAATGTTGGAAGCTGTAACTATCAAAGTGTGTATTCTTCAAGCCTTTTCAGAGGGATCTAAATGCAGGTAGCATCAGCACAGCAATCTGTCCCTGTCTAGAATTTCTGTTCTAGATGTGCTGTACTTTGTACATATTTTTGTTAAGTCAAAATACAGTGTAAAGTAGAATGCATGAAAAAGAAAAACTGAAGGAAAAAGCCCATAAAATCTCTCATATTTTTGGGACATATACAGTGATGTTATTTGCAATTGATAACTGTAGTTATAAAAGCCATTACTATTATTATTATTATTATTATTATTATTGTTATTATTATCCATTTTCATTCAAGAAGTACTTAACCAGGCACCTAATATTTATGATTTTTTTCTAATCTAGTGCTTTTGGAGGCACAAATACTACTATGCTCTTTCTAATTGAATGCCATCATCAATATTTATTTGGGTCCAATCATCAATATTTATTTGGGAGAAGTTGTTTGAAAAGTGCAAAATGACTTATAACAACTTTGATCAAGATAAGAGTGGTCTTGCTTATATTGTGCTATCTAACTGTAAAAATTAAATACAAGAACTATAAAAGCCAGGCATTTCTAGATGCACAATATTGTTTTGCTACCTTCAAAAGTGCTGTAGCAAGGGCAGTAATGTGGAAACACTGGGTTGTTGTCTTGCTTCATGTAATATGCAGCTGGGTAAATCAGGTTGTTTACAAGGTAATTTTGTCAAAGAGGTAAATTTATCTTTCTGCTGTGAACAGGAACATAATTTTGTCCAAGTAATATGTCTGTACATAGTGCAGGGTAGTAGTGTTGGAGGAGAATTTTCCTGAGGGTGCATTGAGATGGCATTAGAGAAATCTGTTGCTGTATGTCTCCATTAATGTTCTCTTTCAGAAGAGCAGGTCATCTATAGGCAGAGGGCTTGGATGTTTAAAAGATAGGTTTGCTTTTTTCCCCTTTCCTTGCCACGAGTAAGTCTCATGTATGTCATGTGGGCTTTATTTGTTTTAGATTTGATGTGTAACAAACTGCAGGGGAATTCAGCATGACACTTTGATCTCTCTGATGTCACTCAGGAGGAACTGAAGTTGTAGGATGGAGTCATATCTCTGAAAGTGGTAATAAAACTGAAGAGGTTAGCATGGAGTTAAACCCTGTGATTAAACTCTAATATTGGGAGAAGCAAGTGATTCTGTTCACCTGTGGCTCTTGAGGACCCTATCTCAAATTGTATTATGTCTGACTGGTAGAATCCCTGGTGTGAGTGTACCTTGTCTTTATTATTATTATTGATCATATATTCTTTCTTTCTTTTTTTTTTTTTTTTTTTTTTTTAAGAAGAATAATTTCTTCTCACACTAGAGAAAAATACAATTTGGAGAATGCAACACTTCTTTTAAAGTAGAATTCAGCTTGACTATCCCACTACACGAGTTGCTATGAATTTGCAGAGGGATTTCTATATGGAAGGAACCAGCCTTTACATGATGTTTAAAGAAACCCTTTTTTTGCCTTTGATCCATGTCTGTATTCCCCTGACTTATCCACAAGGGGGACATAGTTCTAAACAAATACACAGCTTGTGGTTATTTTTGAATACGAACATTTCTAACCCTTCTTATAAATTATTCACTTGGAATGCTGTGGGACAATCTCAAAAGTGTGCATGCAGTCACTAAGGAAACTCTTTGACAGAAATAAAGAAAAATGCTTTTTTAAAAAATGATTATTTTTATTTTGGGGAGCCTTTTTTTTTTTTTTTTTGTTTACTTATGGAAGTGAATTTGCTCTCCTGAGTGTCAATAGTGACTTCTGATTACTCGTATATATGGACATGCCAAAGAGATCATTATATTTTGTTGTTTTCCAAAGAACATTACTTTGGCCTTTTTGAGAATGCATTAACATTTCTCCACTTGCTTCAGACATAGCTGGAGCTATCAATTAATCTAGAGGATGTGGTAATGAGCATTTTCCCCTCCCTATGCCTATATTCTTTCCTAATAATTAGTTCTGTGTGAAAGAAAGATTTGAATTAGAGGACAGCAAGACATGGGCTTATATAACAACTTGGCTTGACTTCTGAACTCCAGAAATAGAGTTTTTGGGTTGTATTACAACTATGTTCTAGGGCTCCTAGAAAAATGAGAAGTATTTCAGATTGAGGCTGAAATGACTGTGGGATCTGAGATTATTTCTACCCTTCTGGTATTAAAAAATACAAGTCTATATGCAAGCAGACCCTCCTGTAAAGGGAGAGTAGTCAATCTAAGGATGATATCTCATTTTATAACCAATTTTGAGTGGAAGCACTCACTTTGCATTGTCTGGCTAAGTTTGAATTTTTGGAAGGGGAATTTGGTACTTGGTTGAGGAGAGCTGCCCTGATTACAGACTAAAGAAAGGAAATTCTAACTGTAGCTTCTTTTTCATTCACTAGAAAGCCTTGACTTTTCCTATAACATTAATACCAAATGTCTTTTTATGCTTGGTATTTAAAATGTAATTCTGCTTATATAGCTATCCAGTATCAGAAATGAAAGAGCAAGATATCATCTTTTTTCACCTAGCCGTAAATATTATATTGGTGAACATTATTTTGCAGACTAAATTGCTGTGAGTTTACCTAAAATTACTCCTTAAGCCCACTCAGATGACTCATATCATCCACAGGAGACCAGATTAGATTGTCATAAATAATGTGCTTCACATTTATGTTTATTTCTCAGCATCTTTTTTGAAATTGTTCTTGTGAATGAGTGACATTTTTCCTATGTACATTTGAAGCTTGCTTTATTAGTTCATTTTCTACTTAAAAATCCCAAATGTCTAAATACAGATTTTTCCATTAACCCAGCAGGGAAAGCACGGTATTTAAAGATTTCTAGCTATGTGAAATTTCTGGAATCTTCTGTAAATTCTGGAACTACCAGTTGTGTTTAGAATTGACACCACCTTGGCAAAGATTTGTTAAATCTTTTCCCAAAATCCCTGTAGGTAAAAATTTGTAGAGCCCTAAGTATTTTTTTAAATCCTTTGTAATCCTTGCAGTTAAAAAGCATTTTTTTCCAGTAGCTAACCTAAACTATCTGCTTGAAATTTAGCTAATCTTTTATTGTTCTGTCTCCCCACTAGACATGGGAATGACTGGTTACCTTTCTCTTCAAAGCAACCCTTTACATTCTGTCATCATATCTCTTTTCTGTGATCCTCTTTAGTTTCCGTTTTTCCCCCCTCACAGATCTTTTATTTCCTGTATCTCCCCTCTGCTCTCTCATTTGGCTTCATCCTTCTCAAATCGGAATGCAGCATTGCAACTGAAATCTCAACAGTATTGGACAGAATAAATAATTGTCATCCTTTTCTTGCATAGGGTATTTCTGTTAATGCATCTCAAAGTGATAGCTGCCTTTATGTATCATCCTAGAAATGAGTCAATGGTCTGTGCTCCTCTAACACTTCAAATCCTTTTCTTCAGAAGAGTTCCCTGCACTAGTTTCTCAGTTTTGCACTTGATTTAGCCTTAATAAATGCAGTACTTTGCATTTGTCTTTGCACATTCTTTTTCATTGGTGACATGGGATTATTTTTTCTTTTTTTTTACTGTAATAGCAAACCATTCCAGCTTGATGTCATTTGTACGTTTTGTGTGTGCTGACCTAACTTCAGGAAAATAATTAACAGAACTGGACTTCTGCAGGTTCTGAGCTGAAACAGCCCCCTTTAACACAGAATTGCTGTGTTTTAAATTAAATATGTTTTAATTCTGGCCCTTTATTATCAACAGTAAGTCTCTACAGCATAAACAATTCCAAGCTGGCAGCAACAAATCTTCAGTTTATGTCGTTTATGACACGTGGTGCAATTTTTCAAGACAGTGTTCTGCATGAAAATACATTTTATAGTCAAACAGAACAACTTGATCAAAATCTCCACCATCAATGAGTTATTTGCTTTGAAAAAGCATCACTGGCAATCCAAAGGCACTAAGTCCACCCAGGTGTTTCTCAAGGGATTATATGATTGACACATCTGTGTAAAACAAGAACTTGCCTTATTGAAGTGCTTCATCTATCCCATGTTTTAAAGAGACTTCCACCACTTCTGTTTCCCTAGCACGATGATGGAGGCAGCTACAACATAGAGAAGTTAAGAACAGCACTGCCAAGGTCAGGCAATGTGTCCCTCTAGCCCATGAGCCTGTCTCCAGTAGTGGTCAGTAGTGGTGCCTCAGTAAAAATCACAAGTACAAAGGCAAGCATACAGTAATTGTTGCTCCTTCTCACCTCTTTTCCCCAGGTAATTTCTCAGTTTCCAATGCTTTATGGTGTCAAGAGCTTTCCTAAGCAGAGGTAATACTGTTGTATAGAAAATTATTCCTGCTTTTGTACAGATGATTTGATTGATTAAAATCCACAATCTCACGTCTATCTGGATTAAGCTTTGCTCATTTTTTTTCAATCTATGCTAAATTCAGAACAAAGGTAGGATGTAGAAGTTTGACATTTTCAAAGCTGCTGTCAAAAATCTTCCCTCCCTGCAATTCTCTCTATGCACTATATACTATAGTCTCAAACTTTGCCTATTGATCTGTCCTAGCTTGTTTAATCTGAGCACAAGGACAGCTATATTGATGAGGAGAATGTGAAATATTTGCCCTCTATATGGAAGCTGTACCAGTAATTATACTCCCTTTCATCAAAATATATCTGAATAGTATCACTGTAAATGAATGAGGATTCATGGTCAAATGCTTTCCTTGTTACTGTTGATTCTTTCCTCCCATTTTTTAGAAACAGCTGTAAAGGGAGTTTTTTCAATTGCATTAATTTTAGACACTACTTTGAACTTGTTTTTTCTTAGTTCTAGAACTTTTTGAAGAGTATGTATCATATATTCCATACTGAATTTAGCACATAAACTTGAATTATCTTATGAAGGGAACTTTTTCCCTTTGTTTTTTGTGTTTCTTTCTCTTTGTGGATTTTGGGGTTGGTTGTTTTTTTGGGGGCTTATTTATTCCATGAGAAATTAACAGTGAGGATGACAAAGGTTTGTCTCTAGCTGCTCCCATCATTACAACCACATTGGCAGAATCCTCCTTGCAGTGCTACCACCCAGACAAAGGCAAGCAGACTGTTCTATCACAACTGTATGCCATTTTTGACTGATTTAGTTTTACTAAACACTAACATTTTGCAGGTATTGCTTTACTGGTAGGCATATAGGGGTTGGTTTCAGTTTTTGTTTCTTCCCTTTTTTTTCCCCCCTGCAGGCTTGTAGCTCATAAACCTATCCAGCAAAAGTTTATAAAAAGGACCTGATAGAAAGCTCCCTATTTTGACTACAAAATGAGTTTCAAGTTGTTGCATCTTCTCACTTTTTTTTTTCTTTTTTGCTTATTAGTTTTTTGCTGGATTAGCTAATTGAACAGGTCCATCAAGGGGTCAAGGAAGTGTAGAGCCAGAACCAAAGGAAGAGAAGCAAAGTGTGACAGGGGAGAAATGGAGGGAGCTGCTTGTTCTTGTGCCTATTTTGGTAGCAGTAAAACTACACAGGCTTTGCAATCTTGTCAAACTGCACCCTAAAATATGCTGATTTACATGTTGGTTTTCCCAGTTGCTGGAAATAAGGATCTTCTAGGGAGTATTAAGCCACAGTGAACTTTAAGCCAATTTATTTCTGAATGCGAGCATTCCCATAGGTATGTAACATGCTTTGGTTTCTGCATGCTAATTTCATGCCTTTAGCCTCCTTAACTTCTCAGTGGTCCCCCACATAGAACTGTACCAACTGCATTATTGTTTTCATTATTTTGAATTTAAAAATGAAGGGGAATGTGAAAAAAGCAAATAAGGCTAGAAGAAGTGCTTGAAAAGTTTGCAGCTCTTACACATCTCATCTTCCTCAGTATCTAGGCACTGTGACTAAGCCAAATTCTTAACAGAACAGTGGCAGATCTCTGCCATCACACTTTTTCTAGACAATTGTAGGTTTCTGTTCAGCACAGATGCACATTAAAGCAACTGCTCGGGCTATTTTGACTTGATGCCATGCACCCTCTTTTACGGAGGCATTCCAAGGCAAGTTAATCCCAGCACAACATGACAAGAGCACTCCAAAGGCGAGGCACTCTCTGGAGGTTGGTGTTGCGCTCCTGCTCTGCGTCTCTTGCACTGCACTGAAGTGGAAGGGGGCGGGGACAGTGGCAGCGGGTAGTGAACCATGGTGACAGATCTGACAGCTGCAGAAGCAAGAAGCTTAGGCTTTGAGACAAAGCTCTGCCTCCCAGCCATCTGGGAGGCAGCTCTTTTTCCTTGGCTTTTCTGGTGGGTGTTGCCACTCTGACTGCTGGGGCATGGTCTGCTGCCTGTGAGCGTGTGCAGGCTCTTCATCTGCTATTAGGTTGCGAGTCTCTGCTTGCTACCATATGGCTGCATTGAAAACATGCAGAGAGGAGAATAAGCTGTAAAGCAACAGTAAAAATTCTGTTCAATGCTCTTCCATGGTGAGAGGACTACTGGCTCACCCTCCTCTTCCCCTAAGTCCTTACAGCTACTGGTTTAAATAGGTACACCTGCACCAATTAAGCCCCTGTCACTTCCCCACTGAACTGCTCCAAGCAAAGACACACTTCTCTGCTTGACACTCTGAATCCTGTATAATTCAGGGTGCTCTTACCCTCTGCTACTGGAAACAGGAGGCTAAAGGAAGAGTTAAGAGAGGTGGGATTTGCTTTCATTGAGATATTTTGGAAAAGTTGCCTGGCTTGCTGGATTGATCTGGTGAAGCAGTTGAGGCTCTTCTGTCCTCTGAAAGAGGCTAATTCTCTCACACCACAATAGGAGAGAATCATGTAGCAGCGTCACCAACAACAGAAAGAGGTTATTTTGCAATATAATTGTCTGTATGGTTGAAGAAGAACAAATGCTTTCCTTGTTCCCCATGGAACTAATAAAGAAAGGCAAGTTGAGGAGTCTAGGATAATTATTTAGTCATCTTAAATATTTATGAGCTACACCATGTGCTACATGCAATTTAACAGGGACTTGACAATTGCAACATACATCATCTTGTTTCACAGGGGCTAAAAATACTTAATCGTACTTCTTTAAAATAAAAGCATTAATCCTAAATACGTCTTATGCCAAGAATGAAGCTGTAAACTGTGAGAGGAAGGAGAAGAAGGTTTTTTTTCTTTTTTATCATTGCAAACATGCAGGTTGGGGAAACCACTGCAGGAATAAAAGTTTTGTTGAGAAGATTTTATGTGAGCTTTCTGAAAGTGGTGATTGTGGTAGGGGGTGTGTAATTCTTGATGTTAAATAGTTTGCCATTGGCTTCACCACGATCTGGGGAATTTTGTTCAGTTTAGTAGGCTGGAAAAGGGATAGACTTTCCAGCTTTGTTTTGGTGACAGTAAAATCATTGTTGCAAATCCAAAGAATCAGTTACATGGGATAACTCTCCCCATGCTATCTCTTTACAGGACTCTGGAGCCACAAATAGGATACATCTCTTCTCTCACTTTTTCTGGCTTTCACACGGTTTTCTATTCCATGTGTGACTTGATGCACAGCTCTTAGTGGAGAAATTCACATTGAAGGACAGCTTGCACTTAGCCATGGAATCAGTCATAGTAGAACTTAAGTTTTCTAGAACAGGTTGCTTTATTTTGGGCATTACAAGTGCTAGAACAGACTTTCTGAATTTTGGATTTCATAATGTCTGTCTGCATCATAATCTCCAAATTAGTAGTGGTAGTAATAATAAAACCACGGTTACATGGGCTTGTAGGTAGTTGTTAGTTCATTTTGATGAGAGCAGCACTGATGTGGAAGAGACCTATAATGTCTCTGATTCTTATTTGCACAAGTTGCACAGTAGACAACTTTGTAAGCATTAACATATTTGGTCTAATGTATTTTTCTCCATTTGCAACTCTGTGCAATCAGCGTAACTGAAAATGTTTCAGTACTGCTGAATTTGGCAGCCTATTTAAATTTTGGCTCTTAAAATTGGCAATTGTCTTCATCCAATGTGATAGCTCAAGAGTGGCCAGGATTAAAGCTACCAAGCATTTGGGTTTCCTCAGACATACCTTACTTTTCTGACAGGAAATTTTGTCTGGGAGTAATTTGAATGCCTTGGCTTTAGGATAGAATGCAAGTCTATGCACCTAGAATAAGTTTGCTGGCTTTGTGATACCTGGGATTCAGTGTGCATGCACATATTAAATGCACAGGGGCATGTCCAAAAAAACCAAGAGCTCTGAGAGCGTCTTTGCTGAGCAGATGTGCCTTTGCTGCTCAGTGTCACAGGACACACGTGAGCTGTATGTGTAGCATGAGTGCCAAGGAGCTGCCTGGTACTTGAATTTCCTGTCTGGCTGCACATAGTCAGCACATGCATTGATTTATGCTCAGAAATCCGTGGTCATGCTCTGAAGACAGTCTCTGCTTTGCATCAGTTATAACTTATGCATATTGAACAATCTGCATTGGAAATTATCAAGGAGAACAAATGTTCTCCACCCTAGCATCTGAAATACTTGATCTCCTTTGTGCCAAATGCAAAGTGTTATATGCTTTCACAGAAACGTGAGGGTTTTAATTTATTGGAATGAAAATGTAGACAGTGTAAAGGGAAAGACATTGATTTTGATCAGTGCAAATTGTATAGGTGGGCTGAATGTGCTGTATATTGAACATCTCAGAGCAGGGAACCCAGGAGGTTGCTTATGTTGCAGCTCACTTTCCATTGCTGGAAAGTGGAGGGTTTTAAACAGAACACTTGCCTGAGCTTATGCCTACTGCATACCATGATACATGCTCACATCTTTCTGGCTCAGTGGTGGCAGCAGTGGAATCTAGAGCTTGCTGCAAAAAAAGAAAGATGGAAAAGATGAGGGAAAGCAAAATGTGCTTTCCAATTAGATAATGGCAAAATCATACTTGTACTTGTGGAGGGTCAGAAAGGTAACAGCTGAAGGAGTCAAATAATAGACAAATTGATGATGGTAACTAAGAAAATGTAAAAGAGACTCAATCTCTCACTGATAAAGCTGTTTGAGGTGCAGTAGATCAATTTAGCCATGACTGTTGTTAGGAAATTGCTCTTGTTTGATGTTCCACAAGCAGATCATGCAGTTTCCTAGGAAACATCTTTTTCCACTTAAAATCTAATTTTCTTACATTGCTAGAACTGATGAGTCACCCTGCCTGGCTTTTACTTACTTCCCCTTACCTATTAAAATGTACTCACCAGATAGAAATCCAGGGATTTATTAGTCTTTATCACTTGGCTGTTCAATTAACTCTTCTGATTCCTCTCTGTTATCAGACAATGTGCTTGATATGACAAAACAAAAGTCATAGGTTAGAAGGCAATCAAAATCTGAAATAAATCATGGATCTCTTAATGGGACAGGCCTCCTAAGCTGTGAAGAATTCCCATACTGAATAATGTTTCCATTATGACCCACTATGAAATTCTCCATATTCCTTTGCCAATTACATGCCATCACATGTTCATTACTGTTTTGTTAATAATTCCCTTATTCAGCTGATTTATAAGTGGGCTTCAACTTAGCAATGACAATTGCAGCCAGTTACTGCCAGAAATTGGGTAGGTTCTGTTAAATATTGCAAACTATGGTTAAAATCAAAAAACCTCACTTCTGGTTGAGATGCTGAATTTTAGTTTTATGTAATGAATGGCACTTAGGCTGAATGGAAAGTTGCCAGAGAAAGAGGCAAGGCTTATTCACGGCTGTGGTCAGAGGAACAGAGGTCAAAGAATGGGTTGGCAGACTGAGTTTTCAGTGACTTGTGGAATCAGTTCCAGTTTCCCAATACAAAGGTAAATGCTACAATTTACTGTTACCTGTTGTTTGGGCTATATATAAAATCCTTGTAGTTTGCAGATGCCTAATGAGCCCCTGTGGCTACATCATTAATAAAAGGTTGGTCCAGCAGAATACAGCTTCCATAAAATTCTCCATGGGCTAGAATTCTTACCCTTTTTCTATATGCATCTGTGCCATAATCAGTATTCCTGCTGTTTCCCAGTTCCTCTGATGCCTCAGTTTTCAGTATCCTACTGATGTGCCAAACCCTAGATAGTAATGCTGTGAAGCTTCAGCTGCTGACAAATGGATTTCTATTCAAAGGGCAATCTCTCTGCAAAAGTAAGGTTCAATGTGATTCTACATCCCAAGAAGAGGATAGGTAAAATAATTCTCCGCCCTAACTTTGTTTTAAAACTTATGAAACTTTTTGATGTAAGAGTTTGGTGTAGTTTATTATTGGATGACATACTTGTATCTTACTGTGTATCTATTTGTCTCTGCTAGCACATGGCTTGTTCAGCTGCAGCTGGTGAGTGGGTGGCTTTATCGTATAAAGCTATGCATAATGCTTAAAAAATTTGGTGGGCTTATCACTTGCATTGGCTTGCACTGGGTTTTGCTTATATTTCCTAAATATTAAAAATTACAAGGAATGACCATGGCTTTCAAGCAGCTGTTCCAAAGTATGGTTTCAAAGCAGTTTCTCTAAACTAACACTAGATTATGAAGTCTATGGAAATGGTTCTTACACACTTGTAATCTTATAGACTTTTAAAAACTGTCTGTCTTTTTCTTAATTAAAAGCTTTGACTTCTTATGATGAGTTAATTAAAATAGTCCTTTCAAGCTAAATTTCAAGTTATTGATGATAGTTCTGACGATTTTAGGGACTAGAAGACTGAGTTTCAGCAGGACATAGGCTAAAAAAGTTCACCTGACCCAAAGAGCAGCAAGGTTCAAGCCATAATTTCTAGTTTGATGGCTGTGTTTGCACCCAAAAGGCACGTGTAATATCGACAGAAGGATGCTATGTGACTTAGACTTCAGTGAGTTTAAGTTTTTCTGGTTTAAAAGAACTGTATAGATTGCACATTTGCTTTGAAACCTTGCAAATGTGAAAGATCACCTTCATTCAGAGTCTGGACTCTTGGAAAATTTTGCGTGGAAATGTGTTGGTGGCTTTGATTTTTTTTTTTTTTTTTTTTAATGAGTTATGGGAAAGGGGAGGCAAGGGAATAATAAAAAGGACATGCTTTAATGTTGTCATTGCTAATGAAGTATTTGCCAAACATAAATATTCACCCGGGCTCTGGGACTCACCCTTGTTGTGGGAAAATACATTGAGCCATGCTCAAGCCATTGATTGCAGGCATTTGCTGAGGACATTTGCCATAAATTAACTTTCTGTGCTATGCTACAATAAACTCAGCATAACTTACCCACTCTTTTAAACAAGAAAACAGGTTGCATCAAAACTCTGATTGCAGAATCCACTGCTTCCAAGTAAAATGATGAAACTACTGGTAATTTAGGAGAACTGGCTGCTGCACTTCCCTTTTATTCTGCTGGTGATGTATAAGTGTACTTAGGTCTTTTCATTCCTGCCTCTAGCTCTCTGTCTCCTCCTTGATTAACAATTGTGGTATACCACTGTGTGCTGCCTATGTGGTATCTAGTTCAGGTGTCTGTCACTCCAGGGGCTGGTTGCATCTGGGTATGACATGAAATGCCAGCCTGATGTCTTTTATCCTGATTGGTGGCTCTTCATGGTTTAAGGTGAAGGCAGATGAATTATAGCTTTATTTACTTATTTGTGGAAATGTGCTGAATGTCTCAGTAAAACATTCCTAATACAGAACAAAGGCTTTTTGCTGACCTGTGGGTCACCAGAGAAATTCACAGTCCAAACCACTGATCCACTACAGAAGCTGTCCCCAGACCACAATTTGTTATCAAGGAGTACAGCACAAAAAGGAGGCTAATTTATAAAACTTATGCAAAACATCAGCACTTCTTGGTTCTTCAGTTAATGTAAACTTTTTTCCCTTGTTTTGATTCACATGGGTCATGCCTGTGTGTTAAGATCAAAATGAAACAAAATTTTCTCTTGGTCTCCAAGAGAGAAATAGTTCTATGTTTGTTTCATTTCTTATCCAACCATTTCATAAACTGCACATTTATTATAGCAAGACTTGCAGAAGGCCCAGCTCTGCTGAGAATATTCATGCAGTTGTTGACCGGTAACATACCATGAATAAGTGGGTATAATTTATATGTATAGAACATCTAAATCCTGCTAAGCCAACGAAGTCTACTGCTGAAAATTCTCACCATTTGTTCCTATTTCTTTGTCTACCCTGTTGGCAGGAAATCATTTAGCCTAACCTTAGTGTAGCTCACGCCATCTCTGTATAATCTTTACTTCTCTTGCATTTGTGTAGTGAGAGATCATTCTTGTCCAGAGACATTCTTGAGATTCTGGAAGTAGGCCAGACTTTTCTCTTATGGATGCAATATTGCTCTTGGAGAAAAATGGAACTATGCTCACTGTGCTAATGGTATAATTATGGGGTCTCTCTTCCAGGAGTAGAAAGAAGATATTCGTTATAACATGCATGAACTTGGGCTTCAATGCAAAATTTATAAAGACGATACAAATGAATAATTTCTACTAAATAAGGTAGGTCTTGGTGAATAATAGCATGCAAAAATATGCTCAATAAATGTAATCTTTGCACTTATAGATGTGCTTTTTTTTTTGTTTTGTTTGAGGCTGTGTGTTTGAAGTCTTTTGCTATAATGCTGATTGCAAGTATTTGAAATGTAGTTATTGAAATTTGATCTCTCATTTAGGGGTTGCAACAAATCACATACTGTTGTTTCCACTTCCTGACTATATTATCAGAATTCTTGTAATCAGTGAAATGTCTTAAGAATGCTACTGGGAATTTTAATCTATCCTTCTGAATAACAGGAAAAAAATAGAGGATTTGAAAAAAATTGTCAGCCACTTTGTCAGTCCTGAGTGTTCAGCCCTTTCCTGAAGCATTGCACATAGAACATTTTATTTTCTTCCTGATATATTGTTTGCACACAGAGTTTAAAATTTAACTTGTCACCTTATTTGCACAAAAACATTACATATGCAAGTATGGTCCTAATTGAGATAGATATTTTTCTACCTTTTTAATTAGTTCTATAAAGGTCTTTGAAGGGGTTTACAAACTTAGATTATGCAGTGTCCCAATTGCATAAAATCTATTGCTTGTCTTTTATTCATATGCATGCTTAAGATTACTTGTCTTTGTGTGCATATGAGAATAGGTATTGATTCCTTGACAGTCCATGTTAAGCAAACAAAAACCCAAAGGAAATAAGTTTTCAAGCCTTTGTGACAGGTTTTGCTGTGTTTGCTGTGTTTAGAGATGAATAGATGAATGATTTGAGATGAAATGGAGGAACCTCAAAGAATTAGTGAGATACAAGTTTTAGCCAAGGTGAAAAATTTCCAGTAGGTTTGTCCTGGAAGTAAACATTTTGAGCCTATACAATTGAATGAATAATCTTCCAATTTAAAATAGATATGTTCAAAACTTCCTACTTTTGGGTTACATATACATCAACATTGTTCTTCAAAATTTTGCTGTTTTGTTTGTTCCCCCCTCCCATGACACCCCCCCCGCCCCCATGTTTCTTCCTACCCTAGAAGGTGGAAAGTAGTATGAAATATGAATTCACAGGAGCAACATGCACAGTTACCATACACAGATAGTGCTACCATAATGATACATCAAATCAAGATTTCAGAATTGGAACATTTCAGAATTGGAAATTACGAAAATTTAGGATTTTCTAAGTTATGAGGAATTAATTTTTTAACCTTAATTATGCTATTTTAGTAGAATTCTTGTTATTTAAGAGGTGGTTTTAAGCTGCTTAGGACAGCAATCTCTTCTCTTCCCTCATTTTGTTTTTGTACTATACCTTCATACAAGACAGCTGTAAAAACCATCAAGAGCAATAGGCTCTTCAGGCTGATGGCTCCAAAGCCTGGTACCAGAACAAAGGTGGTGCAGTGTCAGATCTTTGTTCCCTGTGTGAACAAGTACCCAAAAGGGGAATGAAACATTTTCTATGTTGTGGAGATCTGTGGGTGACTTGGAGTGGTGAGCTTCAGGACTCTTTTACTCTGATCTAGCTGAGGAAGAATGTGTCACCTGCCCTTTTGCTCATTTCCTCATGATAATACCTCTACAATCCCTTGTGCTTCTGGGTTGTCTGAGTCCTTTTTATTCTTTGTTATGAATGATTTGCATTGGAAGGAACCTTCAACATCATCTAGTTCCAAACCCTTGCCCTGGGCAGGAACAACTTCTTTCTCACTAGAACAGTGGAAAGTGCTCAAAACTCCATCCAATCTGGCCTTGAATGCTTCCAGGGATGGGGCATGCACAACTACTCTAGGCAACCTCTTCCAGTGCTTTACCACTCTTTCAGGAAAGAATTTATTCCTAATGTCTTGTCTAAACTCACCCTCTTTCAGTTTAAAGCCATTCCCCTTGTTCTGTCACTCTACACCCTTGTTAAAAGTCCCTCTCCAGCCTTCTTGTAGGCCTCTGTTTTGTACTGGAATGTGCTTCCTGTTTTCTTCTCCAGACTGAGCAACCCCAGCTCTCTCAGCCTGTTTCTACAGAAGAAACCATCTTTGTGGGTTCATCTGGACTTGCTTCAATGGCTCTATGTTTGTCTTACATTGGGGCCCCCAGAGCTGGATGCAGCACTCCAGGTGGGGTCTCATGAGAGTGAAGTAGAAGGTGAAAATCACCTTTGACCTGCTGGTCACATTTCCTCTGGTGCATCCTTTTGGCCTAGCTGTATACAGGGGACCCTTTTCAACTCTTCAGTGGGTGCTTTTTACTGCTAAATACCTTTCTTTTTAATCTTGCCTTGCTCCTATGAGCCTGGAGGTTTCACTTCTGGCAATTCATGTGCTGCTTCCTATACCCTTCACCAAGTTCCTGCTCCCATTTCTCTCCACTCCTTCCTCTTGTAAGATGTGTCCCTTCCTTGCTACTTCCATGTACCATACTAACCATGTTTCTGATTCCCAGTTCTCTTATCTGCCTCCTTCCCCACTCTTATTCTATTACCTCCTCTAGGGAGATCTCCCAAGTATGATCACCAGCTCTGTGTGTGATAAATATTTATTCATCTACCACCTTACATAGCCGGGTCTGATTTTAGTGAACTTGAAGGTGATCAAAATAAGAGACAAAACTTGAATGAATTCTACAAAGCTATTTGCTGCTTCTGAGAAGCTGGTTGCTTGGTTGGGTTTTTTTTAATGTTTTTTTGGTTTTGCTTTTATTTTTTTTTCAATTTGGTTTGTTGGTTGTTGTTTTTTTTTTTTTTTTTCTTTTTCCCCCAGAGTATTTCTTTAGTTGTATCATTTTCAGATACAAATATTATGTGGAGGCTGCTCTTGGTGCCCCCATTTTTCTTGTGAATAGTTTTGTTTCCCAGTCCAAGATGGGATGTCTGGCAAATGACCTTCCCCTAAGGGTCCATTTGTGCTGAAAAAGGCAGAGCTGGAATTAGAGTCAATGTAACTGTCAAGGCAATTCTGCACCCAAGTTAACAGTGACCTACTAAATAATGTGGCTATAATGCTATTTTTTTTCTCCATATAGCATTGGAGTGAGGGGATAGTCTCAGCTATAATGTGTTGCAAAGTGTGGACCATGGAAATTTGCTTCACTATAACTATTCACCAGCTTTAGGGTGAGTGCAGTAGCTGTGTACTAAATGTCCACTATTAACAAATAATTTATAGCCCAGGTGAATCTCCAACAAAACATCACCAATCTCATGTGCTAAATGTGTGACAGAGACAAATATAGTAAAAATCTCCAGGGCCTTCTTACTTCCTGCCTGCCAACTTCATAATGTGGAGACCTTATCACATATAGTATGACAATGTGTGTTTTTCCCCTGAGCTTCCTCCCAGGCATTGGGACTTTGGTCATCCTTCTGCCCAGGAGACTTTATAAGCTTGACACCTTCGTTGAAGGCAGAGCATATGAAAATGAACTGCAATGCAGCATTGGTATGAAAATGATTTAAAATTCTGTCATTATCACAGTTTAGCATTGTGGCCAGAGCTTTTCCTTAATTACTCCCTAGAGGGAAAAACTGCTGATACTATAACTAGATTGAGGCCATCTACTAAATCCAAAGCCCTTTTTTAATTCTGAAAATTAAATATTTATTGTCCACAGGAGCATTTTGTTAAAAATAAAAAGAGAGACAGAGGAAGAAATAAGTTTGTGGGGTTTAGTCCATCGCCCCATGGGTGTGGGTTGGCAGATACAGATGTCCATTGCCTCGAGAGGTCAGACTCCCTGTTGGCAAAAGCAATCGGATATCTGACTCCAGAGAGGTTAAAAAGGTAAATTGTAGTTATGTATATTACAAGACTGCACAGCTCTGAAAGTTGAATTTCAGGAGCCCAGCAGCAGTCATTTGATCTATACCCTCTCACTTTAAAGATATTGTTTAAAGATTTTTTAAACCTCAGCTGCAGAGGACATTTCATGTGAACTACATAGACTTCAGAGCATTAAATTTGTTCTGAATGTCTTTGTGACAACTTAGGCCAGCATATTCTAGCCTTGATTTTAACCTTTGCTTTCGTGTGTCATCCTATATGATGATGAAACTTTTTCCTGACTTTACTATGCTGCTCTATTCATAACTTCCATTTCTCCATATTTCCATGTACTCTTTTTCTCCATCTTCTTTAAATAGTTTTACAATGAATAACTGTCTTAACAAGGTGCATGTACTTTCCAAGTGAGAGCTGTCCTGCGGTCATTAGCGCTTAGTCTAGCAGATGACATTCTAGCAGTGATGAGATCTTGGTATTACTCTTAATCTTGCTTCTAATTGGGTATACAATTTTAGGCAAGTCTTGTCTGCTGGCATCGATTTCTAATGAAGGGGAGATTAAAATTGACAATTGGTAACTTGTCTGAAGAACAATCTGGCACACAGGGCAAGAAGGCCCAATTACAAGAAGGGGTTAAATTGGCTGAAAGGAATGCCAGAGGCAGAACAGATTCTTTGCAAGGGTGGAAAGTTTCCCTTGGTGGTGAGAGAAAAAACAGCCTCAGCATTGTCTTGCGGCCATTGTGGATTGCAAGTGCTCAGGGGCCACCTTTGGGCAGTAGAGCCAGGGCTGGGATGAGGTGTCCAGTGCAATAGCTCTCAGGATGGTGCTAATGCAAGAGTATATAATGAATCTGCTTGTGGCATATCTTTTCAGACTCCACATTTGAACTGCATAGTGTGGTAGGACTCTGCCCAGTGCATTGTTTATTACATTTTTCTTTTATGTTCAAGTATACAAATGTGTTTTTAATTCATCTTGAGGGATACCATAAAAATTTCTTAACACTTTCCTAGTGTTTGTCTCTTCCATGTATGGTTTTCCTTTTTCAGTATGAAGGACACTCTTACCATGTGATTTTGATGTGGTTTTACACAGGAAAACACAAACTTTCCTGGGGCTTAGTGCTGATGGTAAAGGACAACTGAGCAAAACACACTAAAATAAGATTCACAAGATGAGCTCAGCTTTTCACAAATTAAAATAAAGTCTCAGTTCAGCTGGCAACATTTTTCTGGAATTCAAATGTTCTGCAGATCTTTTTAAGCAATATAATACTTAGCAGGCCCTTGCATGGGGAGCAGACTTCTCTCCTCTCCCTGTAGACTTTCCCAATTCATCTTTTTTTTGGTTTAGCTTTGTTGCCTGAATAACAAGTCCTGTGTAGACGAACCAGTTTTGTTCAAGTTTAGAAAGATTACAGTTTGGGGATTAACACAAGTGTAGGAAGGGTCAGGGAAAGTGAAATTCTCAGAGACTTTGAAGAAATAGTGCAAAAGGGAATAAATGCAATGAAAGTAGGGATATCAGCCTTGCCTCAACAAGAGCCTGTAATTTTTGTAGCTGTAGTTGCCTATTGCAAGATGCAATCCCAAGGAAGATGAAGGTATAAATAATTTTTTTTTTATGTTGTTAAGCTGTTTCTCTAAGGCCTTCTTTCAGGGTTTACCTGGAGCCAAGAGGTTTACAAAGCACCTTGTCCATATCAAGGTCTTTCTGTAAAAAGGCTTTGTTTTAACTAACCCTAGACTTACTGATCTTGACACTTCCAATAACAAGAGCTTGTGTTCTGGACTTAATAGGCCTTTCTGGAAGAATGGATAGGAAAGCTAAGCTTAATTGCTTCATTTAATTTTCATAAAGCTTGGTAATTTTCAGTGAGTGTCTTTATGCTAGCTCTCAAGCCAATTTTTAATTATTTAGCAAAACATTTAAGCACATACTTTGATCCATGCTATTCATCAAAGCACTTTAGAACCTGCTTATGTGCCACTTGAACAGGTTGAAAGAGATGCTCAAGTGTCTGCTGAATAGGGAAAGTTTATAAAGTCGGGACCTTAAGAGGGAGCTGCTTGAATACAATGATCAGAGATACCAAAAAGTGACCATCTCTGTCAGCATTGCAAAGATTTGAGACCAGAGTTGAGTACATAGCAATGTAAATGCCCCCCACCACTTCCCCTCATATGCTTTGGGCATATTTCACACACAGTCTTCAGCTGATTTTGCTCACAGATTGATTTTTTGTGTGTGTCTGTGTAATTTCAGTGTCACCAGCCTGGCGTGCCTGACACTGCAGTCTTTTTCAGAAGCAATAAGCCATGCAGTCTGATGTAGAAACAAGTCTCCATGGAGCTAATCGGCTTTGGTTTTTTTGCTCTGAGCACTTGCTGTTTTTTTTTCCTTGCAGTGGTATTGGAGCACTGTGTTAACTCTAACAGAACTACTGATTGACAAACTAATGCCATGGAGTTGGCCTATAAGCTAAACTATGAGAGTAACTTAAATCTTACTGTGTCAGAGGGGCAAAAGATAATCAAGCTCAGTTGGGGTTACAGTAATTTTTAGATTAATCATACTTTCACTTTTCAGTGTTTTAAACAGTAAATGATTTTAGGAATATTGGACCAGGGACTTGGCTGAGGGCACATCTCTGCTTTCACACTATGCTATTTATTATCAGCTCAGGCCTAATTTTTTTAGGCTGCCCTGGAATACAACATGTATTTTTATCAAGTCATTGATGTGGTTGCAGCAAGTCAAAATAAGCCAGGCTAAGGTAATATACTGAACTTTCCTATGCAGATTTTCTGTCTGCAATCCCTGTAGCTAAAGCATATCTCCAGAGAGCAGCACAAAAACATAGATGCTTTTTGCTCTTTTAGTATTTTCTTTTGTTCTTGTGATTTCCTTTAGAGAACTAGGGTGTTGTCTCTGCATAATATCTTTAAAATTCCAGAGAAACTAAGAACCTTTATTGACCAAAACTGCAATGACAAAATTCATTTCACTGGCAAGGCAAGAGGTCCTTGGGGTTTTGAGTATGTGTAGAGCATCACATATGTTCAGGCAGGAGTTGTGGGGTATTTTATGAGGAGGCACAGATATTTTAAGGCACACTGGACTGCCCATACAGACTTGCTGAAGAATTAATAATGAAACTTGAATTTCAACAGTTTTGTTCACAATAGAAGTATAATCCCTCAAAATAATAAAAAAAACCAAAAACAGTGGGTGAAAAAAAAAAAAAGGAAATAAAAGGATAGGTTTCCAGGATAACAAAGGAAACCTGGCAGTCTATTAGTGGGACGACTACAGCAGCTGACAGGCTGATAGACTGCTCCACAATCCCAGCACACCTGTGTGGAGCCACCTGTCATAGGAGTGAAAAATGTATCCTCAGTTATAGAACTGCAAATTCAGCAAAAATTCTGTAGGGGATCAGAGGAGTGAAATGGCCCTCATGCTAAGTTTTTGTTGCCATAAGATTTCTCACCTTAGGAAAACAAAAAAAAAAACCCCACAAACAACTCACTCATAAGTAGTTTTGTCATTTTTACAATGTTAGGGCTACTAGAAAAATATATCACCATAGTAATGAAAAATGTCCACATCTAAATTACTATGTATAGTCTATGTAAGTTGGTTTAATCAGGTAAAAATACTCTCTATATATTTATTTACCTGAAAAAAAAAACCAAACCAAAAAAGAAAGAAAAAAAAAAAAAAAAAAAAAACCCAAAAAAAACAAAACAAAAAAAAAAAAACCAAAAAAAACACCACAAACAAACAAACAAAAAAACTTCAGGAAAATGGTGAACTGGAGAGTGGAGGGAACACAGGACAGGAAAACCAAGGCTTGAAGAGTGATCAAGGAGGAATTATCCTGTACTCACTGTGGATGGTAAATGCTTCCTAGCTTTCAAACTAATACCACAAATGGACTATGCTACAGAAGAGATTAAGGCTATGGTCAAGGGCTATAATCTACATAAGAAATCTACTGGGTAAAATTCTCAGATAATTTTAGGAAACTGAGGGTACACCAATGGACATAAAAACAGTCCTTATTTATAGAATCCTGGAATGGTTTGAGTTGGAAGAGAAATTAAAGTTCATCTATTTCCAACCCCCTCTACTATGGGTGTTGATAATTGATCCAAATAATTTGACCTCAGGGAAAATTCTTACATAAACTGATTTCTGCCTGTTTCCTAAGCTCATGAAAGCAACTCTTTGCCTAAAAGAATTTTGTGGGCTTGGCAAGCCAGTTTACACAGCCCAGTGTTTTCCGTCTAACTGTGGCATGCTCCAGTACTGCAGTGGGAAGTGAAATAAAAACAGCAGAATCTAGTTGTGGAAGGGCTTTTTCCTTGTAATTGGTAGAAGGTTCAAGCATAATTGCTTGTAAAAATGATGTAAACAAAAGATGATTGAATCTCCTCCAAGGCACTTAAGTCATCAGCACATCAGGTACCAAGGACTCAAATTATAAATTTAATTTCTCATTGCTGGGATTTTGTAAACAGTCCCTTTCAGAAATTTAGAAAACTCACATCCTCAAATGGCATTGATCTCTTCTCCTGATGACTCTTCTTAATAATTTCATCACTCTCCATATGATTAGAAGTTTCCTGTATTCATTTACCTCCAGCAGAGTCTAGTTTTTGCCTTTTGGTTTACACTTTGCTGCTGTTTTCATATTTACCCCTACAGCATGTTATTAAGGAATTAGCATATAGCATGTCAGCCTTTGAGTAAATGTGACAATCAGCTCATGTAACTTCATGTTAGATCTTTCATATCATGGCTATTTCCATAACCAGGCATTATACATTTCCTTTACCTGCTGTGGTATAAATTTACTTTTGTTACCATAACTATCCCAAGCAAGTGTTCCCAAAGACAGTAACATCTCATTTCAGATGCTGTTACTGTATGAAATGCTTTCCTTCTTATAAATATTTTGCTTTATGTAAACATGCTAAACCCATGTTAATTTTCTCACAGCTGGAGTAAATGATGGGTGTTTCCTTAAAGCCTCCAGCTGATAAGCCCAGTTCCAGATTTATGTCTTGAAGTATTTACGTTCAAAGTACCTTTACATCTATTCATCTTTGAATGGATAAATTTGTACTTTTGGCTGTTCAGTACTACTCACGCCTTCATATTTTTGGTTGTGTTGTAAGCCAGAAGAGAAAGGTTTTGTCATCTTGTTCCCTTTCTACTGATGGTTCACATAAGGAACTTCTCCCATAATCCTGTATGCAAGACATGGAGGCTAAATATTGGAATGAGAAAGACACAGGAAGGGGGCACATTTTATTGTTAAATGTTTTATTTATTGAAAAGTACAAATCTGGGTTAACTTCATCTATTTATGAACCCAAATATACTTTGATTCCCTATCCAGCATTCACCCAGAAAAAAAAAATTGGAATGTTTCATTGAAATAAAAAAAATCCTTGTCTATTTTGATTTTAAATAAAATTGTTTTTATTTTTAAAAAAGCAGTGCTTCTCTAACTCAGAAACATAATGGGGTGATTTGAGAATATTGACAAGACCGCAGATGTTTGCTTAACAATGCTTTCATTTTCACTAGAATCCAAACATTTTTTCCTTTTGTGTAACCTGAAACCAAACTCAGGCAGCAAGTAAAAACCAATCGTATTTGTACAGCTTTAGTCGATATTAAACTGCTCCTATTTCTTGAGGTGATAGCTGTGCAGAGAGTTCATAGAAATCTCACCCCTTGTGCCGTATGTTTCTTTTTGTAACTATTCTTTGCTAAGCAGTAATAAATTTCATTCTTTCTAAGAAGTTTCCCAATTGGTAGTTCTCCATGGAAGCTCAAACATTTGTCAGAAACTGTGGAACCACTGAATATAAAATGTCTCCTTCAACTCCTCTTCATTTTTAATCAGCTCCAGCCACAGCTAAGGCTGCTTTCTGCAGAAGCAGCCCTTATGTTGCTGCAGTTGCTGAATATTCTAGGACATCATACCTAATCAGAAAGTCTCGCTCAGGACTGAGATGGAAGCCGTGATCAGCTGCAGGCTTTCTTTCCTTATTGTTTATTTATTTCCTTGCATTAAGAGCAAAATGGAGAATATTCCCATATTTTTAAATTCAAAACCTAAGTACCTTGATAGTTATAAAGAATAAGAAGTTTGTGGTAAACATTTTTGGCTGGAAAAAAGCAGACCTGGTTTCAGTTCTTGTCTGTAACACTACTTTTCAGTGTGACTTTGGTGAGCTCAGTAAATCATTCTGAGCTTAGTTCCAGCCAGCTGTAATGCCAAGAGAATAGTGTTTCTTTTTTTCCACCTGTTCTGTAATTTATTACAAACTCTTTGAGGCAGCAACTGATTTTTCTTGTATGGCACTTTCTGTGAACACTTAGCCCAACTTTCTGGAAATAATTAATTTTTCAGTTCACAATCATTCTAAGTACTATAAAAATTGTATGTGGGTTAAAAGAACAACTTTCCCCTGTCTACTGCATTAACCAGGTAAAAAGTAAATTTTGGTTGAGTACATTATAAACCATTAATTTTGCAATTTAATGTTCAAATAAACTGTAAGGAAATAGAAATGTAAATAATAGTTTAAATATATATAGTATTGTATGGCTGAAATCTAAGTTTGAATTAAAATTAGGAGAAAATTTTATGACTAGAGGGATATTTTCAGTTTTTTTAAATTTTTTTCTGGAATGAAAGTCTGAAACATTAGAATTATAGTTCTTCTAAAAGAACATTTTTCAGGGTATGATCCAAAATTTGATCCAGCTCTGTCCAGCATGGTAAAAACCTGATTTTTTTTTTTCTTTTTTTTTTCTTTTTTTTTTCTTTTTGGCAGGGGGGAACTGGAGGTGGTCTGTAGCAGTATGAGATATTGACCTCACCACATTTTAAACTCAGCCCTTCCCTGTAGGGATATAATGAGGACTCAGAGTCTGACCTGCTGATCAGGTAAGGGAGTTCAGAAGCCATTTCTTCAGCCTTTTGAAAAATTGCCCTTAAATTTGGTAGTGATTTCCTGTGTGTATACATGTGCATGTCCTGACATGACTCAAACACTGAAGTAATAAGGAAATATTGACTTCCACCCAGATGTCTGCTTCACTGAGCAAGTGTTGGTCAATGGATTGATGCACTATTAGCAAGCATCTGACTCCCTGCTAGGGGAGAACTTCCTGCAAACTAACAAGCATTTCTTTGCAGAAATGTCTTTGGAGTAAAGTAAGGGAGCATATGTGGTTACTGGATATCAGAAAGAATTCTCTTCTGTTATTTGAAAGACATTTTTAAAAATACATCAGTTTTAGCATTTTAATTAATTCTAGTGGTTTTCATGATGCCTAGATTAAGATGTGTGGACTTTTAACCCATTAATGTATCCCTTTAAGTCAGAAATGTGACAAGCTGTGCAGTATTAACACCAAAACTATTCAAGGGATACAAAAGCTAATACTGCAGTAGTAATGTTATCTCCACTGGGCTACATTAGTCAGTGTGGACTACATTCAGCCAAAGGCTTGACCAAAACTCTCAAAGAGTGAATATAAATTCCAATTAAAGTCAGGGGATCCCAGATCCATCTGCTCTGAATCAGTGTAATTCCACAAAAAAACAAAAACAAAAACAAAACCAACAAAAAAAAAAAAAAAAAAAAAAAGGGAAAAAAAAAAGAAAAAAAAGTTGGTATAGTGTCAGTTTGTACATGCTGACCCCACAGGCTTGGCTCAGTTTAAACCTCTGTTAAATGTGGATGTGGACGCTTTCAGAGAATAGCCCTGCAGCATACTTGGCAAGTGGGTGGATAGATAATACCCTGACACAGAAATACTTCTTGGACATGTGCTTAAATGCTGTTGCTAATGAAGCTAATGGTACATTTACATCCACAGGAGGCAATCTTTGTCTGAGCCTCTACATTCATTTCTGAGCATGGATCATGATTTTATTTGACTTAGATTTTGGTGCTGATTTGAGGGAGATGCGTTTCAAAGTGTGGATTTTCTCTGTGCATGCATAGTCCTTGCTGTGAGATTGAATTTCATGGGCCTTGTGTGACTCCTTCGGTGCATCTGTTAATGGTTGCTGGTGTACCACAGCCTCGCACTCTTAACTGCTAACAAAATTGCTCTGTGCAGACATGTTAGAAGGCAATGGCTGGCTTCCTATGTGTCAAAAAAAAAATGTCTTCAGAAACAGTTCAGTGGTAAAGTCACAAGTTAGAATTGTTTATCATCATCAATAGGCTGAACTAATAGCTTTTGTCATGAGAAACGTTAAGATTAAATAGGAGTGTAGGGGAGGAAAAGCTTTTATCTTTGGGAGTGCTTGCATGCATAGTGTGTTAAATAGCATATCTTTTCACATGGTATGACATCCAGGTATGAGGAATACCTAAAGGACTTGCTAACATCACTGGTCTACAGTCTGCAGGAATTAGTACAGTTGGAAAGGAACACAGACCTTGCTAAAACACAGCATGATCTAAACTTCTTCAGGTTGTTTTAAAAGCAGGGCTCTGATGACACAGACTCAGTAAAAATTTCAGTGCACCTCCTGTAGAAACAGAGTGTGTTAGATCATCAGTTGTGGAGAAATCTCAACTGGGTCATTGCATTTCTCAAGCTTTTCAAAATTCTTCCTACTTTTTCATGGGGAAAATCTTGTTTCAGTTGTATATGGGATTTTTCAGGCTCATATTTAGTCTGTCACATTATGTGCCTGTGTTTTCTTTTGCCATGGACAAGGTTATATAGCTGTGACACATATAAATTGTTTATTATGTGGCTAGGACATGAGAGAAAAAGTGCACCTGAGAAGAAATAGATCTATTGTAATCCTGTGACTGCCTCATTTATCTTTTGCTATTGACTCTAAACTCTACTTTTTCTGGGATTTATTTTCTGTTCAACTTTCAGGACCAGCCAGTCTTGTAATACACATCATTAAAATTTATCTTCTAGGAGTTATGTGTGTGTGTATGCATATATGTATATATACATATGTATGTATGTATATGTATATGTATACATCCTTTGTTTAAAACCTCCTGAAGTACAGCTTTTCTGTTAGGCATGTGCTCCACAGATTTTGCAAGATGTCAGAGCACAGGGCCTGTGGTCAGACCAGCTTCACTCTTTGTCAGCAGTGTGGCAAATCACAACACACACAAATGAATGAGCTGCTCAGGAGGTAACAGCCTGAATTATTTTGCTTTGTTTTTCCCTCTGTGCTGGAGTGGGGCTCAAGCATGCCCGCACTGTGGCTCCAGCAGAAGTTCAACAGGGTGCCGAGGCATCCAGTTTGGCTTCCCTTAGTGAGGGGAGAGCTCTGAGGGAAGCCTATGAGAAGTTACTGGGTTTTTTTACATCTTTCGCTGAAATATCCCATTACTTGCTGGGATGTATGGGCAGTCAAGAGGAACTCAACTCCTGTCAGTGCTCTGGAGAAAATCTTGCTGGACTGTCCTTTTCTTTTTCAAAATGAGCATGCACTTTTTGTTGCTTTGTTGATGGTTAAAGTTTTTAAAAATCCATTTAAGGCCTTATTGTTTTTTGTTTGTACTTGAACCTCTTACTAGTAAATAGATGTGTCTGTGGACAAAAGCCAAGTATATTTTCAACCTGTTTATTTACCAAAATGTGAAGGAGGAAGGAAGACTAGTGGTGCTTGAACAGTGATTATTCTAGATTCAGAAACATAAATCTGTGATGTCGAACAGGTGCTGACACTTCCTTCTAGCAATGGTTGTCAGAATAGAGGAACTCTATTAATACTTTGTCTCCTAGTAGACAAAGAGGTTTTTTTCCCCCTCTCCAGAATAGAAAGTTGTCAAGACTTAATCTATAGTGTTGAGTCCTATGTAGATGAATTTGCCTCTGGAAGACAGTGAAATGTTTTGCTTTGAGGGCCTCTCTTCTTCTCTTTCTGCCTTACTTCCCCCACACCGGCATCCTTCAGAAACTGGTATGATTTCTGACACAACCCCTAGTGCAACTTCAGTGGTTGAAGGGGTGTGGATTCATTTGGGAACACATAAGCAGGTTCCAAAGTCACATTGGCTTCAGAGCAAAAATGTTATTGGATGTATGTTCTTATTATCTTCATGAATAAGAGGAATAACTAATAGGTTCAAAAATTTGAGATGCCAGGTGAAACTGCCTGAAACCAGGATAAAAACATTCATGAACATATCATGATATAATAAGAAGTTTGATATGGTTTTGGGAAAAAAAATCAACACAGTTGCACCTTGTAGCACAACATTTATGAACAATTCTACTGTTATTATTTTTTCCATGGGATGATACTGCAATTACTTTTTTCCTTACAGCTGATAAAAGCCAAAAGAATGTCTTTGTCACAAATCCTGTTCATTACTGTCAGCCAAATTCTCCCTCCAAACTTTAGTTCATAGAGCAACTATGATTCTTGCCATAAGCAAAGAAAAGTTCTCCAGGTTTATGTTGTTGTGAAACAGTTGAAAGAGAAGCTGGGCCCTGTGGTGGGTCCTTGATACTTACCACAGCCCACATCCAACTGTACTCAATGCATCCTCTGGACAAGTACATGCAGGTGTTCCAATTGTACATGCCCAGGACTCGTTTTCAGGTGTAAATATCAAAAGCAAAGCAAAGCAAACAAACAGAGTGAATTTTAAATATGAAGTAATATTGTCACTACATCTTTTTAGAGACAAATGCATATTCAGCAAAGTTAATGAGAATAAAGTGATTCTGCCAGATTATTTAAGTGCAAATTGGATTTACTCGAAGGCTATATAGAGAATGACTGTGGATTTTGTATTTTTTTTTTTTTTTTGTTTGTTTCATTGAAACTTTGTCATTGATATCACAGATACTCCTAATTTTGATGCTATATCAGGACAGAATAGCCAGCAGAGGGAGCAAAGCCTTTTTTAACAATGAGCTGTTGGCAAGAATTATGTGACCCTATAGAGGGATCAGGAAGGAAGCAGACTTTCTCTGTGCTACTTTCTTTTGCTCAGGAATGGAAGAAGAGGTGAGGAGAAAGGTTTGCAGACTTAGAAAAGAAATAGTGTTGTGTGTTACTTTCAAAATTGAATTTAAAGCAGACCATGTTAAAAAAAATTGGAAACTCAGGCCCATAAAAATAAAATGCTACCTCACTGTGCGGGGAGGAGGAGGGAGGAAACAAAACCAAAACCAACCAACCAAAATGAACAAAAAAATTAAGAATCAGTTGCTATTTTTTTTCTATTTGTTCATGTTTTCAATGCCAAAACCATTTTCATCTAATGTCCAGGATCATTATGAAATATATCCTGTGGTTTTAGCCACTTACACAAAGTTCTATCACAGAGGGCTCTGTAATGAAAATTTGCTGTTAATTGCTATCTAAAAGGGCCAACCATTGTAATTTCAGCACAGTCTTATTCAGTTACCATCGGTTACCATGGCCAATCCCAAACTCTTTGGGAAAAACATCAAATTAAAAAATGAAAGAGAAAATACTGGGCTTTCGATGCCACTTCTTCCCTGCTTTTTAAATTTTTTAACTCTTCCACCTGTAGTCCTTTGGGATTGCATGTAGATGATTAAGGTCCTGTATATTAAGATGACAACAATTTCAGATCTGGCTAGTCTCTGCCCTAAGCCTGCCTTATCATCTCTGGAACAGCTCCAGATTTTTGTGCTAAGAGACTGCACCAAACACATTGAAGAGTGCATTTGGTATGCTTTCAAAGGGGTAGGCACACTCATCCCCAGACCAGGGAGCTGGAGAGGAGGGAAGGGGCAGAAACATCTCAAAGAAGGAGAGGGTCTGCTGACGTGAATCAGGATTTAATGAGCTGACCACCTGCTCTTGAAATCATCATCTGTAAGATATTTGAGCCTATGAATTCAGACATGATACCTACAGGCTTTTCAGCTAATCTTGTTGTCTGACAGCACGGTCAAAAAGAATGTGACCTCAGGAATAGAGAGCATACTTACTTGATATCCTGGCAGAGCACATTAATAAACATTTTAGCATTAGCAGTGCCTGCTCAGCAGTCTGTAGGTTAGGGGACACGTAAGGTTACTTCTTAGCTCTAACATTCATTGTGTTTTGTAAACTCCTAAATTTCAGGTTTTGGATTCACTTGAATCCTCAGTCTCAGCTGGTAATATGCAGTGTAAGGGCAGAGAGAGAGATGTGTACCACAACAACATCTGCAGACCTGTGCATGCAAGTAGAAGACTAACTTTTGGAAACAAAGAGGAAAGAGCCACAAGGGTTGTTTCCCACTGCTCTGCTTTAACCTTTCTGTATCTGTCTTCCTCTGAATGTGCCAAAAGTGAATGGCTCTGCATCCAAGATAACTGTGTTATCTTGGGGCACAGGGCCTCCCTCTACCCTGTTATCAGCAGTGCTTGTGATACTGTCATCCTTACACAACATTCAAATAGCTTAAGAGGAGCTCCAGCTTAAATTGAATAGCTGTTGTACTTATGGAGCAACACACCAATTAAGCCATGCTAGAGAATATTCCTGGAGCTTAAGCCACGCTGTAGAAGATTCCAGGGCTTCCTTGTGCCAACAGGGGAGGTGTTGCTTCATGCTTGCAGAGGGATTCCCCTGAGGGCCTTCTGCCCACTGTTTTCTTGGTAAAACCCATTGCTGTGGAAAGCCTGACTCCATCTGCTCCTTTCTCATAAGGAAAATGTTTCTTTTAAGGTCAGGAGAAATGTGAAATCTTTATAAGAATGGTTGGAATGCAGCATTCAGAGCGAGACTGTGTTTTTTTTTTCCCACAGTGGAAAAAACTTCTGCAGAGAAGTTCAGGCATAATTTCCCTTGTTCAGGAACATTAGTCCTTGTTATTTTTCTTCTTACTCAAACTTAACAAATTGAGCTGGAAATATATCCATTGTCTGATTGAATGGGAACATTAGCAGTATGATTTCCTTCCAGAGGCTGATGGCTTTGATCCATTCTTGAATTCTGAGTATTGCAGTGTCAGCAAGCTTTCTCTGTCTATGATTTCTGACTATCTTTTGCATTTGCATGTTCAGCTGTTCTTGTGTTGTTCTTGATTCAAGAGCACACAAATACAGGTGTGCCACTAATATGTAACTTTGGCTATTTCTTTCAAGTTAGGAACACAAAGCAATCTGAGAGTAAAAGAGGACAAGATCTCCAAAGTGAGTGAGGAAAAGAAGTTGACTTTTCAGCTACCCCCAGACACCTGTGACTATGAGCAATCCCATTTAGGTGCCCAAGTAGTGATTTTCAGAGCCTCACAGCCTGCTCTGTAGCCTAACATTCCACAGAAATCTCTCAAGCTCTGTTTTAGAAAATGGCTCATTATTCTGCCTTTGTTATTATTTAAAAATCTCATAGCTCAGGAGGCTGGACAAATTCTTACAGTCTTCAGTCTAAACCATTTTTGGCAATTTCATACCTATTAGTTCTTGTACAAATGTGTTTATTTTGATTAATTCTTTAATTCCCTACTATTCCTTCTGTCATTCCCTGATATATTTATAAGTAGCAATCATATGTCCCTTAGCCTTTCTCTGACTAGGTTAGCCAAGTTTTTTAGTTTTCTTATGTAAAAAAAGGGTTCCTCGTTTCTCTGATTGTACTAGAAGACTTTCACTGCACCTCTTCTGGTAACAGACTCATCTTTCTGAGTTTGGGTGATCAAGGTGCAATTTTTAAAGTTTCATTGGTTCTCTGTGCAATCACGTTCACCATTTCTGTTGGAAAGTTGTCTCATGATCCCATTTCATCCATTTCCTTAAAACAATGTACATAGTTTTTGTTTTAGAAATTATCATTAGAGCTGTTCCTACTGTATATGATCATTTGGTGAAGAACAGTTGACCTAGGCATATCCAGCTTCTGAATAAAACAAGTTAGAGATCCTATTAGTCACATGTGTTTTTCCCTTAATGATTTTCCTACCATGCCTTCTGAGTGAAGAGTTTCAGGGGAGGGGAATGAGGTAAATAAAAGTTATGTCACAGCACATGCACACTAGGGAGCTAAGTTAAATCCTGCATTTTTGATTGCTGTGTTTTGCAGACATAACATATTTCTTTCAGCATCATGTAAAGTACTGTAGTCTGAGACATTGCTGTGCAAATGCTGGCATGCAGTTGGAACATTTGTTTTACTTGTGAGGGATGAGCCTTTTTACAAAATTTGGCAGATCATCCCAATGGATGTCAATGAGATCTTTAATACTCACTGCCATACCTTTAAACACCATTCTCTGATGGATGTCACTCATTTTGTCAGTCCCATTGAAACATTTTGGTATTGAAATCTCAGTTTTACCATGATGGGTTTGTGGAAGACTAAACTCTAAACTTGTTGATGGTAGAGAAGGGAAGAAATTCTGCGTGGAGGGAAGAAAAAACTTTCACTCAGATCAAAATGAAAGGTGTTTTGGATGTTTTTATAATTTGTCTTGGTTTATTTATTAAAGTAATTTTAAAGAAGCCTTGAAACTGCTGAGAAGGACTTGGCGGTGCTGGTGGATGAGAGGCTGGACAGGAGCTGACACTGACAGCACACAGAGCCAAATTTATCCTGGGCTGCATCAAAAGCAGCATGGCCAGCTTTGCCACCTGCATCCAGCTCTGGGGTCCCCAGCCTAGAAGGAACTTTGGCTTATTGGAGTGAGTCTGGAGTTGGGCTACCAAGACTATTAGAGGTATGGAGAGTGCTCTCCTATGTGGAAAGGCTGAGGGAATTTGGTTTGTTCTGCCTGGAAAAAAAAAAAAAAAAGAAGTCTACGGGGTGACCTAATTGCAGCCTTCCAGCACCTGAAAGGAGCATACATGAAAGATGAAGAGGGACTTTTTACAACAGCATGTAGGGACAGGATGAGGGAGAATGGATTCTAACTGAGGTTAGGTTTAGATCACATGTTAGAGAATAGACCAGGAGAGTTAGAAGTAGATCTTTAAAGTGCTTTTCAATTCAAGCCATCTTGTGGTTCTAACAAAATCTGCTCATTAACAAGATGAGGCCTTTCAAACACCTTTTCAACTTTGAGACAAATATGCAGAAATCTGAAGTAAAGCCCTCCTATTTTTATTTTGCATTGCTAGTATGCACCTTATTGATAGTACAGCAGCCCCTGGGCTGAGCTCTTCCACTTCTGCATGTTGTTAAGCTCAGCTGATGTCAGTGGAACAGTGGTGATCCACATGAGCTGAGGACGTGGCCTCTGGAGTTCAGAGGAGCTACTATAGAATATCAGGCCGAAAATCCGATTTCTGAAGGATTTTCAATTAAGCTAATGCCCAAAACAAATAAAGAGGAGGTTTCTTTATGTGTTTAAGTGCTTTTCTTTGAGATACTCAATAAGCAGTGTGTGTCTTGACATAAACAGACATGTACAAATATGACAGGTGAGTGTTTACCAATTCCATTTACTGTATCTAGCAGAGTAGACATATTTCCTATGCTAATCTATGAGTTTTGCTGATGTGATCCAGAGAGGAGAAAAATGTTTTAATAGAAGTAAAGTATAATTTAAGCTTTATTACAGATCTAACGTTTACTAAAGTGTGATGCAGAGAAGTTTTTTGGGATGTTAACCGTGTATCCACAAAGCATGAAATAAAGCTAGGAACAAAATAAGGGTGTTTTCAGTCTTCTTTCTTTGTCAGATCAGCTAAAAACCCAGATTTTATTTCCAAGAAGAAAGGATACAAAAGGACTAATGGCTTCTTTCATCAAGCATGGTTAAGTTTAGGGCATCTATTTGGACAAAATATATTTAAAATGGTGGCTGGTTATTTGTTTTGTTTGTTGTTGTGTTTGGGTGTCTTTTCATCTGTTCATAAAAAAAGCTTTTTTTTTTTTTAATATTTTCTTTCGTTGGGATACAGAAAACCTACTAACTGTTAAAGCAGAAGATGACACTTTTAGTTTAACCCACAGTTTAACTGCAGCTAGCCATGAAATTAGGTCTGGGTTTGGATCCCAAATTCTGTGATTACTTCCAGAGCTTTTTTTCCAGTTAGTATTTACAAGTGTTCTATCGTTAGGGAACCTAGTAAGTATAATGTAAAGAATGGGTTATATTTTTGCAGAGTCTCTTAGCATGTTAGGATGTCTGTCCTGCTCATTATCATTGGAACAATTAAGAAGGATATTCTGGCAATGAGTTAATTTATCTGGAATGTAAAATGATGTCTTTTTTTTTTTTTCAATTTCAGAGGAAGGAATTAGGCTTTATACCAGTAATCTCAAAAAACATGTCTGAACTGCTGATCCCAAGGCATGCTGTGATTGTATGAGGTGCTTTAATTGGATATGTGGATCCGAGTTCACTGTTTACATGCACACAGCTATTTGGAAAGGGAGCTTGTTAATGAAATAGAAGAAAAACTTGAAGGAAAAAGCACGTTTGGCATTTAACTAGCAAAAGATTTGCTTTCTTCATTAAAGTCATTATAACTGAGCTCAAGAATTGCACATGCACAAGGGAATTACTTGAATTAAGTTAATAAAGTTGTACTTTATTAGGTGTGAGGGGCCTGATTATTCCATTAGTAGCGCAACACAGCCTGAGTTCAGATCTGTGGACTGAAGCAAGCAGGTTATGAAGATGAAGCTATGAAGCTCCTATCCTTTGCACCTCTTCACCTGGGTAAGAGGAAGGCTTTTGTTTCCATTTTTATGAAATAGGACAAAATAAATTGGTGCTGTGCTGGCTAAACCAGTAATCAATAGAGTTTGTTCTTAGGAAATTTAGAAGAAAGTCATTCAATTACTTGGTAGAAACTCTACATGTCCGTCAGCTGTCTCTGAACATGTCAGGCCCGGGGAATATACAGCAGGGTTTGGGAGTTATAGCATGTTCTTTTCCGTGCAATTGTCTTTTGTTTGTTTTCTTCTTTTTTATTCAGTTCTTGAAGAAAGATTCAAAAAATAGTATTATCTATATCGCTACAGAGCACAGTGGGCACTGGTAATAAGCTGCTTTCAAGCATACAGTGTTATCTGTAAGGTGAAATGCTAAAGAGTACCACCTACTTGTTATGTACATATCTAGCTAAAAGGTCAGGTGAATGCTTTTTTTGGTCTTGGAAATGCTCTTAAAATTTTGCCACTTTGGGTTAAAATAGATTTGATCAACCTTGAAGCCTGGTAAACTTTAGTATCACACAACAGTGAAGAAATTACCTGAAGTGTTATTGAGTCTGAATGATGAAATTGGAATTCTCCAAACACTCTTAATGAAAAAATATTGAGAATGGACATATTAAGTGGTGCTTCCCAATTCAGTGACAACAGTAAAGGAGTCAAAAGACATGCAAAGTAGGATTATTAATAATTAAGGACAAAGTGAACAGTTTTTTGTGTGTTTTTTGAATCACAGATAACATGAGAATGTGATGGGCAGTAATGCACTTTGCATAATGGGCCCCACTTCTGAGTGTACCTTAGTATCATCCTTATCTTAAACAAGTGCCTCCCCTGCCATTTATCACTAAGTATGGACCCCACCCTGAGCCAAGCAGATGAGTGTGGCAGAGCACTGCTCTTGTCTGCTGGGGGCTGAGTTGCCTTTCCATCTGATTTATGCTTCCTGAACCACTTTTTGAAACACGTGAGTTGGAGTGGGTCTTTCCAGCTGTGTTCACAAGATCAATAAAGTGGAAGAAAATGTAATGTTATTACTACCTATATATTTTAATTTGGCAATAGTTTTCCTAGTGAGGACAAAACCTGCTTGCTACAAAATCTGCTTTCACTACAAAACCATCACATTATAAAACATATTGCTCATAGTGAAAATTATAGGCATTTTGCCACAGCTTTGACCCTGTGTTCACTACTGAATGCACAAAAAGTGGTTTAGCCTGATGAGTTAAGGAGCCAGCTAAGAAGTTAGCTTATTAGGCAGATTGTCTTTTCTATAATACACCATTCTTTACCAAATATTCACATCTATAGGCCAGCAAAGAGTTAATAATCAATTGCTACTTAATGAACCTATAACCACCTTATTAAATCTGCATTGAATGTGTAGTTAAGTGTACTCAGAGTATTTTAATTTAAATGTTACCATAAAATCTGCAAGTGGAATTAGTGTAGTGCTTTTGAGATTACATTAGCAGCAAAACAGGGGGTGGATAGTTATTGTTAATTAAAACATACAGGCAACATCCAGTAGAGTCCTAACGAGTGTAGGATGCATCTATTTGTTTAACATATTACAGTTTCAAGACTCTTTGTCCTCCAACTCCTTTCCCTCTCCACCATCCTTTTTAAATTACCAGTGGAAGTTTTTTTGGCTGATTTTGTTATTCTGTAAGACTCATGAAATGTTGAAGTGAACCTTTTGATTGTCTCTGGAATGGGCTTGACATTAATACACTCCACAGAGGGATGGAACAATATAATTTCACAATGAGTTTGTTTATTAAAGTATTTTATGACAATTTTTTTCTTCTATCTAAGCAGTCTCTGAGGAAAACTCTAGATTTGATTTCCTGTAATGAAAGTGTGCCCCTTATAACATATTCATGACCACATGAGTCATGACATCCTATATTTTTTTGCACTACTGTGCTTAGGTCAAATACTGCAAAGAAGTCACTTTACTCCGCAGGCTTTGTCCTTTCTTTTCCTTCTTTTTACATATCTGTGCATGCAGTACGTGAGACTGAGAACAAAGTTCCTGTGGAATTTTTTTGATTGAGGGAAATTTCTGTCAGACTCAGTGTCTAATCTGTGCCATAGTTCTTCTGCCTTTTGAAGGAACAAAATTTTTCCTCTCTGTGATTACCCTCAGTGTGACACTCCCTTCTTAAGCTTGTTTTCAATAGCAGCTGGGCACTCAGGGAATAGTGCTGCATACCTGTCCTCTTTTAACAGGTATATTCCATTATTTGTGTTAAAGACTTCAGGAGTCCTCCAGACCTGCCTCCCTGGTTGTTGCCTCTGCTGATTGTCACGGGATAGGTGTCCCTGTGCTGTGTAGCCCTTTTTTAGTTGAAAAGGAAAAGTCTTGCCCAACAAACCTTTAGTTAAATCATAAACTCTGGTAGAGATAAGGTTCTGCAGGTTTTACATCTTGTTCCCATGGTCTTTTAGAGCTGTTACCTAGTCTTTAGTGTCTCCCCTTGCCCTCCAGCCCTGACACTTCTGTAATACCTTGCTAGAACTCCCTTGTTAGTAGTTCCTACTTTGACCTTTCTCCTAGTTGAGGAATACACTGAGTGCAGGCAGCTAGGTGTACAAGCTGCAGATGGAGCTGCTGTCTCTTTGCACAACAAAGGGCATGGGGATGTGCAATAACAAAGGGCTGTGTCACCAGCCAGGAGACATGACCGCCAGAGACATGGCAGGAGCTGCTGACTCAGTGGGAAGACGTCAGACTTTGCATGGATGAGCAACTTGAGCTGTTACTGTGTTATTACACCATGAATAAATTGCTTTATGGATCCAGAGGTTTGGCTCTGCTATGGGAAGCCTGGTCTGACTGCATGAGAGTAGGGAGTCAGGTGGCACACCCAATCAGCTCACTGGAGCCACCCACTGCAAAGGGGTTTCAATCTTCCCACTGAAAGTATCCAGTAGAGGGGGTGTGACTGCCAGAGTGCCTTCTGAATGGTCAGACAGGGAAGTTTCCTTAACATTCCTTATATGCGAATGACTCATCAAAAGACTTATCATAAAGTCATAGAATGGTTTGGGTTGGAAGTGACCTTAGAGGTCATGAAGTTTCAATCCCACTGCTGTGGGCAAGGACACTCTTATGCTGCTGCTATATATTATCTGTCATGAGTTGCCCCTTGTCCCCCAGGTCTTTTTTCCACAGACAGTTTCTTGCCTATTTCTTGTACAGATATCCCTGGCAAACAGATCAGGAAGGTGCTTATTCCCCTTTATTGCTTTCTGAAGTGCTCAGACCTGCCTAAATAATAGTATTTGCAATAGGAGTTTTTGTGCTCCTATCCATTGGGGAAGTGTAATTTAGACACTCTACATCTTTCAAAATTGTTTTTACTTTTCTGTGAAGGGCCACACACCTTCTAGGCACCAGAAGAATATGATACAATAATAATGAACATGAGACTACACTTCAGCTGTTGAATGGGTCTTTTTACCCCCAGCTATACAAACCACGTGGTTACTCTTCATTTTCAAAAAAGGCAGTGAGTCAGCTTTTCTAAGCAAATCCATTGTACAGTGTGAAGTGTTCTTTCCTAAATACTCTTAAGACTATGTTACAATTTGACTCATTGGTTGCTTTATTTTAGTCACAAAGATCCAATTCTAGGTATTTTCCTGCTGCTTGCTGAAGGTCATAGCCTGGAAACCTGAAAGTTAAGTCAAGTGCTTGACCCCTGTGAAGTCAACAGGACCTCATGCATCATGTGGTAATCCTTTCTGTTCATCCTCTCTGTGCAGTAGTGCATGCGTGTACAGGCTACAAGTAAGGATTTGCAAAATGGAGCCCTGTTTTTGTAATTGAAAACCATTGTGGAAGAAACAATGATTCAATAACCTTTTCTGAGGCTGGCCTAATGTCTCTCTCCAGAGACCATGGTGAGCACAGTGGTAAATTGATTTTAAAAAGAGTACAGCATTTCGAACTCTTTATGCAAGACTGACTACAGTTTCAGGCTTCTACTTAATAGCTTTGGATAATGCTGGATGTCAAGCATTGATGTGAAGTGTATGTGTGCAGGAGCACATTGTATTATCATCCTGTTTCTTCAGATTTTTCCTACTGTAAAAGAAAAGAATCAATAGTAAGATGAGTGAACAGATAATTTAAACAAAGAAATAAGTGGTAATTGTTTGATTCCCTGTTGTACACAATGGTGATATATGTTTGGAAGCCACCCTTTTTACATCTCTTGAGGGAGTTTTTCTTTCCATTTTCACCTTTCTACTGGGCTGGTCAAAAAGGAAGCTGAACAAGCACAGAGAAAACCAAGAAGGTCTAGTAGTGGTGGGCAGGTGGAAGAGCTTTCCTTAATTACGTATGAAAAATAAAATCTTTCCTTTCTTGAACTAACAGAACTTAAGCGCTGATTCAAAGGTACGTGTGCTCATGTGTCCTTTAATATCAAAAAAAAACCCACCCCAATGTACTCTGATGGAATAAGATTTTCTGGAGATTAAACTAACAAGTGTTGTGAAGATTGACAAAAAATTCTTCTGTACCAAAATAAAAACTAAGAAAAGTGTGAACCTGTTACTCCATGGACCAGGATACATAATGACAAAAGATAGGGAAAACATGCTCAGTCCTTGACTTGACTTTTTTTCACTTGCATGTTCTGTCCACTGGCCATCAAGTTCCTGGTTTTATTAGCAGGGCCTAAGTGAAGCCTTATCCACACTACAAGAAGGTAAAGTAATGAGTGCGTCAACTAATTGACTTTAAGCAAATCTATGGGACGAGATAAAATGCATTTGAGGAGCTCATGCATTTGAGGAGCTCACGAGTATAATTTTAAGACCACTCTCTAATACATTTAAAAGATGATGGCAACTAAGAATGGTTTATTAAAAAAAAAAAAAAAAAGACCAGCATCACACTCATCTTCAAGAAGGGCAAGAGGCAAGAAACTAAAGGCAAGTCAACTTTACCTTAGTCCTGTAGTCCTGTGGTGGTCATGGAGCAAATTCTTATTGGAATCCAATTCCAGCTGTATGAAAGGGAGAAATCTGACTGAGGATGAGAAGAATGAATTTACAAGTACAAATTATGCAGGACCAAACTGACAACTTTCTGTGAGGAAGAAATGCTCTGTAGATAAGGCGAGATCCATGGATGCTGTGCATACCTTGATTTTAGAAGGTCTTTTAATATGGTCTGCTAATCTCCAAACAGCCAAACTGATGATATGTAGAGTAGATAAACAGATAATAAGGTGGCTGAAAAATTGGCTGAACTATCAGCAGCAACACAAAGCCCCAGCTGGCAGTTTGTTGCCAGTGCTGTCCCTCAAAGATCAGTATTGGGACCAATGTTATTGAGTATTTTTATTAATTATCTGGGTGATGGGAGAGAGTGGACTCCCATCAGGTTTGGGGAGAATACCAGTATTTTGGCAGGGAGAGCTGCTATTCAGGGAGAAATGGACAGGTTGGAGAAATGAGATGATAGAAGCCCCATGAATTTTAAGACAACAAAATTCTGACCTGAGACAAAATAATCCCTTGCTACAGAGGCCATGAGCCAGCTGCAACAGCAAGAAGCTTTGAAGGAAAATGGGTTTCTTGTGGGAGAGTTGAACAAGAGCCAGCAGTGCATCCCTTGCAGTCAACAAGGCCTGGCACATAACAGGCTGCACTGGCAAGGGTACAGCCAGCAGGTCTGGGGAAAGTGATTCTGCTCAGTACAGGTGCAAGTTAGGTACCCTAATAGAAGTGGTGTAAACGTCATCCACAAGGACTACCTGAGTCAATTTGGATATCAGCATAGACCAGTGTAGTTCAAAATCACAAGGTGTATAAACAAACATACAAAACAAACAAACAAATATAAACAAATTTTTGGGTGGCTTAGTTTTTTTGTCCAATTTATCCAACTCAGTCAGCTGGTACAGCAAAATCGTTTACTGCTCTTTACAAATCTGACTGCTTTGAATAATTACAGAGAAGATGGGTCAGTTATCAGCTTGCATTGAAAATGTTTTAGTTCCATTAACTTTGTGAGGTTAAAGCAGCTCATTCCAGCTGCAGATCTTTTGACCACCATATATGTTAAATGTGCCAGTCATCAGGCTGGGCTTTCTCCTTTCATGTGGCAAACTTCAGTTCAGGCAGAGGATCAGTGACAAAGCAAGGAGGGTGAGGACATCCGTCATGTTTAGTGGTTGTTATTAGAAGAAAAACACAACCTGTCAGGGAGGTAGGAAGAATGAATGAGTTCAACCCTGACAGGAATTGGTGGGCAGGTGATGGCATCTCTTTGCATTATGTGACTAACAGAGGTCATTTTTAATAGCTTGCAAATCAGCCCATGGCATTTTTCTCTGATATGCCAGGGCAAGATGCAAGACACTGATATATACTTTTCTCTTATTTAGCATTATTTAGAAAGCATGTTGATACATTCTTTTTCCCCTCCTTTCTTTTCTTACGTAGATATACATTACCTGTTATATTTAAACTTCTGTAGCTATTTGAATCATACTCAATACTGCATTTTCAATTCCTGGACTAAATTGTGATGTAGAAGATGTAAATTACAAGGGGTTATATTATATTTTTTCCTAATAGCCTGCGTTCTGTAACAGTTTTGTTTGTGTCTGAAAAAAGTCTTCTGCAACAGATATAGTCTGGTTCAATGAGTCCATTCAGAAGTGCTTTCCACTCTGCAAGGGTAATTATCTTTATTAGTTTTGTACCTTGATAGTGTTTCAACAGAGCATTTAGGACTGTCAAATTCTATTAAACATAAACTAGCTCACAAAGGAAATAAATTGGAACTGTGTGTAAATGGTGATACCCTAAGAGGTTTAAGTGAGTGTTCTGCTAGGTAGTTTTGCCACTTGATAGGAAAAAAAAAAAAAGGAAAAAAAGGTCTAATTTTTTGTTTATTTGAGGGCAGGGAGATTTGTATCTTTTGGAATTACATCCTCCCTCTCACAAATAAATGTGGAAAATTTAAAGCTTTTACATGCAAACAATCAGTCACTAAGACTCCTAAAATTTTTTCATCATCATTATTCAAAAGTGTAATTTTGTTGGTACACTAAAGTTTGTGTCACAAAGGAATGCTACATAAATCACAATGCTTTTCTGAAATTTCTCCTTTTCCCAAGGGCTGTACTGCAGAGGTCAGGCAGGACAAAAACACAGTCCATATTTGCATGGCTTAGCAAGACAAAGATGCTTCAAACTTCTATCATATAATGTTTGTGAAAGCTGAAGTAACTGTGGTTTCTATGGAGCTACACCCACATTCAGAAAGCAGGTCCCTGGATTTGTCTCACCTGAGTTACAGGACTAACTGTGAGAAAACCAAGGTAAAGTGCTGAGACTTGGAGAAAGGATTTTGTTAGTGGTAAACAAGAAAATTAAACTCTAGAGGAAGGCCGTGGTGTTGCAAAGTGTGTCCTGCTTGATTTCCCTAGACAGCTCAATTTCATTGCATGCCATTAGTGCTTACATTCAAGACTATGCATGTATTAATCATGTTGGAACTGCTGTCCTCAGCTCTCAGGAGTTGGTCTTTCCTGCCTCCACAGACTCTTTAGCATCTTCAGCTTGCTCTTTCTCTCATTTTGTCACTGGTTCATATTTGCCTTGTGGTTAAAGGGGACTGATATGGAAAAGACAAATCCTTTGTACTAGCAGAAACCTGTCAAGTATTACAAGCTGGAAGAGTGTTTCCCTTGGCTTAAAGTGCTGCCCTTCTCACTGGTTATCTTATTTTGAAGCTGCTGTTCTGTGGAAAACCCCAGGAGGAAAAACCCAGAAGGAACTGTCTTTAGCTAGTACTAGTGCTATTTGCCTTAGAGTCAGGCCAAGTGAAATGGTGAGGGGACAAAAAGGCAGATGTTTTTTGGCCACCAGAGAAACAGCTGGCAGAAGCTCTTGTCCACACTGTGGGAGACAAAAAGATAGAAGGAGAGAAGCAGTTGGAAGGAGCAGGTCTGTCTAGGTTCACTAAAACATACCCAATTCTCCACTACGCCTTTGTAAATAGGTTTATATTGCATGCTTTGTCTGTTCATAATCAGGTAGTTTTTTTGCTTCTTTCTTGGACAAACCAGAAACACTTGCGCAACCCTTTTCCTGAATTTATGTCGATTTCTGGCTTACCGTTGCTTGGCTAGGCTGTGGTCTGGCATTCTGTTTCACTGGCACTGGCCAAGTGTCTTCACTTTATTCCCTCCAGACTCTACTGATTAACCTCCAGTTACTGCTGAGTTCTGTTGGTGTAATTTGATTCAGTCAGGATGACCTGGACTGGAAAAGGCTATTGTGCCATACACTGGTAGGTCTGGCAAATTTTTCTGTTCTCTAACATGGGTCAGTGATAAGGTAATCTAGTAGTAGGAGGGAGCTGTGATCTTTCTGAGCACAGCTAGCATGAGATGCATCAAAATAATGTCAGCATCTTTCTTGACTTGCTACTTCTTGCCCTTTATCATCCACTGTCTCAGAAGCCTCAATCTGGTTTTCATTCCATACACTTGTGTAGCCCTGTCTGACTGTGTGGTTCTCTGAGTCCCAGAAGGAAGGTAGAAAGGTTTCTGCCCAAAGATTCTTTTATCTCTTTCCTAGTAGGAGGTTTGTAGAAATATGCCCTAATCTGCTTTTGGATGAAATGACTTGCACTAGCTGGGTGATTTAAATGTTTCAGGTAGAGGCCAAATTTGCCTCAAGCAGAGTAAGCAGACACACCTCAATTTCTGTCAGATGTCCCATGCTCTCTGGGAAAAGGTGACCTCCAACTGGAAAAAGTACTTCTCTGACCAGCCAGCTTGGGTGTGAAAGGGAACATCTGCACATGAGCTGACAGATGATGCAAACTGAAGCAATGTGGATGAGTTTTAAAAGAGTGCATATAAGTTCCACTGGTTTGACTGGTTCTATTTAAACTCTGTAATGTTATGAAAACCTATTCATATGTTAATGGAACTGATCCATCTTGCCATAAAGAAACACTTACTTTACAAAGCAATATTGATATTTCATTTGTCTGATGGCAATTCTATTTTATGCTCCTTTAGACTACCTATTTTGAAAATCCCTTTTTTATCCCCTCATGCTGCTGCTTTATTGTAAGCACTTAAAATTGTATCTTTCTTCAGGTATGTGAACAGTCATAATGAATGTTACTGGGTTTACCATCATACCATATACTTAAAATCAACTACTTTTATTGTGCTAGTACAAATGCTGATTCAGTGAAACCTGAATTTTGTACTTGTCTTCTCTGGGAAATTAATCCAGGCTAATTGATGTAAGTTGGATTAATTAAACCACATTAAAGTCATGCAAAGCCTTTCTTATTTTGGGAAAAAAAAAAAAAAAAAGAAATCAACCTTAATTTGCTTTTGTTTGATTCACTTCCAAATCATAGAAACCACTCTGATCTAATATCACTTTATATTCATGCTCAGTATGGTCTCTGTGTAGACAACCCATAGTGTTTATGTGAGAGAAGGAGGGAGAGGGTGTGCTACTGCTGAGAAATATCAGCTTGTCTAGAATTACATGAGGACCACTTTTTTTTTTTATTTTTGCAGTTGAACTACTACATCATTTAACTTCCCCTTCATACCTTTATGGCTGAAGCTTTCCTGTTGGTACGAGTTTTGGAGGTGGAAAACAAGGCAGATTGTGGTTCAGGAAATTAACTCTGAGTAGAAGTCAAAAATTTTACTTGTCTGGCAATTTAGTGTTCTCAATTGTGAGACACTCAATTGTGTTGTGAGCTGAGTGTTCTTCTTTAGTCTGGACCCACCAAACACAATAGAGTCCTGATGTTCTCACAATCCTTTCCAGTGCATAAGATCACAAAGAAAAACCCAGCTGTCCCAAACAGGGCTGAATGCAGAAGATGGTAGTGAAATGGGTAGTTTGATGCAAATCTAATTCGATGTGTAAGTACTGCTGAATTGGAAGGACACTTTAAATATGTAGGGGGTGGTGTGGTGATTTGGTGCTTTAGAGTTTCTAAAATATTCGGCACTGAAATGCCCTGAAAATACTAGAAAATGGTTTTGGGGAATTGCATATGTATTGTTTGACCTACCATGGTATAATCCCACCTTTCTATGATTCATCAGCATTATTTTATTAAAAGTAAATTCTTCAATTAAAATGAGAAAAGTATTTTAAAATTTTCAAATGGCTCAATTTATTTACCCACCTCTACTTTTGCCCTGGTAACAGCGAGAATTGATACAGAAAAAGTGGTTAATTTAAATTTTTTGTAACATAGTAAGTTGTAAATATCAAAAGAAACTTTAGGAGTTGTAAAAGTCTATCCTAAATTCTTTATGAGCTTTTTGTGTTGAGAAGGTTCAAAATAATTTGAGTAAGAACAAAAAAATATCTAGAAGTATAAAAATTCAGAGTTTAAAACCAAAATTTTCTCTGGTGTCTGCTGTCCTGATTCAGCCAGTGCAGTAGAATATAAGAAAGCTATACTACTCTAAGTGAATGAAAAAAATGTGATTTGATAATGGTTTCCATCTCATAGCGACTGGAGTAATATACAATCTGCAGACAAGTAAGAGGACTACCTTCTGACTTAAGCCAGCCCCAAAGTATATGTTCAAATCTTCAGAAGTTGAGAGGCAAGAAATTTTATTAAGTAAAAAGGTAGGTATATATTAGAATTTTTGGTCTGTGGGCAAGTTTTGGTTGCTTTGGTTTTTTTTTTTTTTTAGAGTTTGTTTACATTCTTAATAAGATTTTAAGAAACTCAAACAGTACTGAAAAAACATTGCACAAAATGTTTAGAAATGTTTCATTTAGCATATTAACATTCAACACTGAATTCAGCCTCAAGACTTGTGTGGTGAGTTATCATTCTGCCTCCTACAAATGCTGTTTCTCATCTCAGGATGAAGCTCCATTGCTAGATTACATCTCTCTTATCTGTGCTTATGGTTGAAGACTTTTTGTGGAACACCTCATTGTCTTGGCTAGAGCAAAGTGATCTGACTGGTGAATCTGGACTATAGAGAAGGAAAGAACCTTGAGACTCTCTGATGTCTCATGTCAATTTGCTTTGATATTGAAATATTTCATTAATAAATCAAAATCTTTCAGTTAAAAAAATATTTCCTGGAGAAAATAGAAATTAAAAATTGCAAAAAGATTTTTTCCTTTATTTTTTTTTTAACTAGGAAGTTTCTGTCTAGTTAAGCTTAAGCATCTGCTTGAACAGAAAACCTTTCTGCATCAGATTTTAAACTGTGTACAAACATCAAGATTCCCAAGAGAGGTGCCATGAGCATGATAGATATCTTTTAATGTCTCTGCTGCATTAGAAGTTGGACGATTTTCTTGTCACCTGAGACAGGTAGAAACTTTAGCTGTTGCACATTTCCCCTTTTCAGTGCTGCTTCTTGCCCTGTTGGAGTGCTAACCTATTATCCCTCTTATCCACCACCCTCTTTTGCTTTGACTCATGTCTTGAAGAGTCTTGCAAGAATAATGTGCCTAGCCTGAATAGTGTTATAAAGCAGCCCTACTCACCTCCTGATGTTACACTGGTGGGGTCCAGTTACTGAAACAAGGAGATACATTGCCTAAAATAATTGAAAGTAAATTTCTGTAGCCTGCCTTTCAACTGATTTTGAATGCAGAGTTTGGTGAGGGGATTGAGGGGTTGGTTTTGTTCTTTCTACTTTTGTCAGCTTCATAGAAAAATAAATATTAATGTCTTGTCATGAAGAGCCTTGACAAATTCTCTCAGGGAAAAAAAAAAGGCACAGAGCTTTGGGTATCAGAGCTCTCTGAAATGACAGAGAGGAACAGAGCATTAAGATGAGACAAATGCCTAACTACTATGTATGTAAATAGTAAGAAACACCCTTTTACTTCAGTGCTTTGTCATCAAATACCAGCCTAAAAGCAGAAAAAGGAAAGATTACTACCCTCATTTCACAGATACAGACCTGGTCTATTATCAGCCATCACTGTACTAGACTATTCATCACAAAACAGTGAAAACCTTGAGTGAATTAGATAAAAACTGTTACAGAAGCAGCAAAGGATAGAACTCAGAAGAGGCATTGATGAAACAAGTGATTTGTTCCTTTTTTTTTTTTTTTTTTTTTTTTTTTTTTTTTATTATTATTTCATGAGAAGTCTCTATTTATGTGCTTATTAATGCAATTTGCAAAAAATTTTACAGAATTGTAGCACATGTATAGCAAATTATCCCAGTTTTTTGGAGAACACTCTCTCAGGCTTTATCTGCCTGTAGGTGGTGGGAAGGTGCTTTTCCCCCACAGCTGCAGCAAGGCATTCAGAATATCTCTCAGATGCTTTTTGTTTTACTTGCCTTCTCTGGTACCATTCAACCTACTTTCCCAATAATAAAGTTAGCTGTGTTTTAACAGTAAAAAAAAAAAAAAATGCTGTAATAGGGATAATTTATAACCTCTGAGTGGAAAAAGACTGATCTTTTCACAGAATTTAGGAAATTACTGCTTTCAAAAGTGGATTATAAAACTTCTTTGATTGAGTGACAGTGGTGCATTGTACAGATGAATCTTTCTGAGCCTTGTAGATGGAAAAGCTGTTCAGCAGTTAGAATAATCAGTCTCTATCAGAATTTTAAGCAGGTTTTTTTCAGCTCAACATACAAGCAATCTACTTTTAAAAATTTTAGTGTGTTTTTCTATATAAAGCCATTTATAAAGCACAAGGAAAGAATTGAAGGTGGAGCTCTCTCTCTATATTCTCTTTGTCCTCTACCCAAATGCAGCTGTCAGGTAATTTCTGTGAAAAATAGTTCTGGAGATTTTTAAAAATTTTTTTCAACATATTGGTTATATTAAGGGCCAAATTGACTTAGCTTATGAAGGTTATGGAAGATACAATGAGTAAAGAACCTCTGTATTTCTATTTTATTATTTCAAAATGCATTTTTAGATTAAGCTGACAACCAAGAACGGTGAATAATTAATGGACAGATCCTTCTTATGATGACACAAAACTGCCTTTCTGAACAGGAAGGTTACTGCTACATTCCTTTTTAACCTTTACAATCCAACTCAGATGTCCATTTCAGGAGTCTAAAATCCCCTGGTCTGTCCTAAAAGAAAAAGAAACAGTCCCTTCAAAATAAAAGCCAAACTGGAAGTGAATCACCTGTAAACAGGAAAGTGTCCCACTGATGCTTGTAGCTGTCTTTCTTAGCTGTAGTGTTGCTTCTCTTGGAATTTTTTTTAAACTTAACCATGTAATTATGCTAAAGAGTCTAAAATGAAGGCTCCAGCATCCCTGATATGGCCCAATTCCCTGATGCACCTTGCCAATCTGTTGAAAGAAGTTGCTTTAGCTTAACAAATGAAGGGTTGGCTCAGAGCTGCAGATATCTAACAGGAAAAAAAAAAAAAAAAAAAAAGAATCACTTGCAGCCAGGACTTCTGAGAATTCCATTAAATAATCACTATCTCCTAAATCAAGTATCTCCTGGAGCAATTATTTACCCTAGAAGAAGTCCTGCTGGGCTGTTATTGTGGCTCAGTGTGGAATGGTCAGAGTCTCATGATAAACTGTTTCTGTTGTTCCTTTTAGAAATCTACATTGCTATGAAATGGGGGGAGGAAGAGAATGAGAATCCTGAGGGATTTAGAGAAACTTCCCCATTTCATGGCTTCCTCATCAGAGTTTCTTATTTGTTGTCATTTTACCACAGGAACAAAACACAGAGCTCTTAATAATGCTCTGTATTACTGATCTCCTTTTTGGGCAGGTTACCCAAAGAAAACAGCTGCATGTACTTTCACCTTAAAGCCTAATGAAGAAATGTGTATGTTTATCCAATGCTCCTTCTCACTGCCTTTTCTGGATTACTCATATTCTACTGTGGCAAGCATAATGCAGATATAATAAAAAGCCTAACCCAAACAGACAGAGAAATGAAAAATCAGGATTTCAGACAATATCTGCCCCTTTGAAATGCCATAATAATAAAAGCTAGTTCCAATAGAATAAATACATTTAACCTCCACAGAGTTATCAGTGCATTACCTCCCTACCACTTACGAGAAAGAGATTCAACTGGCTCATGAGTTATCTGTGTTTTATGCTCATGACAAAAAGATAATCATCCTCAGGGGTGAAATATGCTAAATACTGCATAACTATGCTGAACTGGAAGCAGCTGCTCTGTTCTTTATGGGAGTGCCATTTGCTCCCACCCACACTATACAGTCTCTGGACAACTATTGCTTTTCCTTCTGAAACCTATTTCACTGTATTTAAAACTGTTGTTAAAAGTTCACCTCCCTGAAGAGCTCTGTAAACTGGGCCACTGTTTGTAAACATGGTGATTCAAAATTAGTTCCTTAATTTCCCTGCAGTCCGCTGGAATGTGGGCTGATGTTATTTTATTCGCCCACGAATGCACTGAATGGATTGCACTACAAAAGGAGCAGCAGCAGCAAAGGGTCAAGTGAGAGGGTCACCAAACTGGGTCAAATATGCCAAAGTTCCTCTGATTCCTGCCACTGTCATTCCTGAAGGGCAATTTTGGATCTCAGCCTAGAGCCTTAAGAATGTGCTAGAATACTCCCTGAGGGTCTGTGTTTTCCTTTATATGTATTGTTAGGCTGTATTCAGTTTCTGGAGATAAGTGTAACTTTATTTCTGTTTTGGTGTTTATTTCCTGGTTATCTGGGTTGGAGAATGGCACTCTCAGTCATCTTCTTGATTGTCTAATTAGTAATTATACGGTTTTTACAGCATGTTCTAGTGGAATCTAACCAGAAGTAATCCCACACAGAGATGAGTATTTGCTTTTACTTGCCTATTTTGAACAGGCATATGATTGTTTTGGTTTCTTTTTGACAGCTGCCATTTAAGAGAATGTAAGATTATAAATAGTAAAGCAAAGGTACAACATGTATGAGGCATAAGGATGAGGCTGATTCCTCTTGGGCCATTCTTTGGGTTAACCTGCTTCTTACAATATATTGAACATATTCACTTATTTCAGCACAAAATCCAAGATCTAGTGGTGTCAGAAAACATAGAGTTTTATTTCTCTGTAATCCCTAAGGATTAAGAAGTAAAACCTTCATTAATAAAATTTGTTTTTCTGATCTTGATACCTTTTTAATAATCCTTACTGGATTTACAAGTAGCAGCTGGAGGCAATGGACAAGAGGGGGAACCGTTGGAGAAAGAATAGATTTCTGAATAGAAACCTCATCATGAAGCTGCTGCAGAGGTGGTTTTGTGCTTAAGTGGACTCTAGTAGGAGAGTGGAAAATTGTCTGTCCCTCCAAAAGCATGATATTCTTTCTCACTTTGAGAGAAGCTTCTCCTTCCTTACAAACACCTGATAACCTGTGCTGGGAATCCAAATGTAATCAAATAGAAGACAGACCCTGTGCTGTCTGATAACAGAGACTGTATTAACTATGCCCACCAAGCACTGTCTGTGCTTGTGCCAGCTTTATACAACTTTCATTTTTCCTCATTTCCTGTACTTGCCCCACCATGGCATAAGATATGTTACTCTGAATGAGCCAAATTGTTTCCCTTTTTTTTCAGAAGTGAAATTTTTCATTCTTATGATGACCTTTCTATTCATTCTTCCTCATGCACATTCCAGTTTGAATTGGCTTCTTAAGCACGCTTGGCCAGAGCTGTGTTTCACATGATGTTTCAGCACAACTGTTATTATTTCCTTAACTCCCAAGTTAAGGAGTGCCTTGTGTCAGGCTCCTTACTTAAGATTGCATTTCTCCCAATAACAATACATTGGTGGCTTGTAGTTCATCCTGAAATAAATGGCTGTGTTTCTTTCTTTCTTTTTCTTTTTGTCTTATAGGATGAACTCCTAATCCTTAGCTGAAATTAGTGATATTTGTCCTGAAAGCTGTGACTTTGCACTTAAAAGTAGTTATTTTCAGCCCATAGTTACATCTATTTCTCAGTCTTGCAGCTCTTCCAAGACAATGCTAGAGTCCTTGCCACTTTGAGTTGCTTCTCAGCATTACATCATCCTGGGATTTCACCAGCATGCTCCTACCTATTATGGTGGAGTTGTTAATGAAAATGTGAAATATGGTTGCCAAAAATCCATTCTCCCTTACTGGTATTCTTGTCTTGTCTATAAACTGTTTTTATAGGCATTATAATATTTTTACTACTACCAATTTTCTCTAGTTTAATAATTCTCCCTTATGTCCCTGCAAGATCCTTTAATTAAGTCCAGATAAATGAGACCTATAGCATTTCCTTAATTTAAGAAATCAGATTCATTAGCAAAAGTGATAATAGTTGGATGCAGTCTACACCATATACTGCTGCTACATTTCCTTTTTCATTTACCATATATTTTAATTGTTTTTTACCTTCAAAATTTGTTTCAGTCTTTTCTATCTTTGCAGGCAGACTAGAGGGCCAAAACAACTTTTCACTTACTCACTTAAAAAGTCTAAATATGTTGGTTTTCATCTACTATCACAAACTCAAAAGACATAAAATATTTCCTGCTAGATCTATAATTTAGGTTATTAATTTCTAGGCAATTATCCGGTCTGTCCAATTTTAACTGCACTTTCTAATATGCTATTTGAATAATTTCCATGCCTATAGAGTTTTCATGTCACTTAATTTTCCTCTTTTTTGTTGTCTGCTGGTCTTGTGTTGCTGTAACCTTGTTTATCTTATTTCTTTTCCATAAACTTAAACAAGCCACAAAGATTATAAGTCAAATGTCTTTTGTTCTTGTCACCTTTCCTCTATGCCTCACACTTGTCTTATGAGTCACACCAGGCTTGAGTCCTAAAGGTCAGATATGCCATATACTCAGGGAATTATCCATCTGTCAAGAAGGGTCCTGTGCCTGTGAATACTTTCTGGGGATTGGATATCTGAAATTTTTCTCCTAGTTCCAGTTCCTGAGCCTCATGTTGATCTTCAGTGTCTTGTCCTTTTTCATCCTCCTGCTCTAGGGAGGAGTTGTAACTACTCTTTTTAGAAGCTGTTTATCATGAGTGTGATTCTTGTAATACAAATGTGCCGCTAAGTGGAAGGGATTGGGGCTTTACATTTTTTATTTCCTATGAAATAGGTAGTCTGGGAATATAGGAGTGCTTTCTTGAGAGATGGCCCTTTTATAGTCAGAAAAGAAGATTGCTACTGAATGGATTTCTTTCAGGTACTTCTCTAAGTATGCCTGAGTATATGAAGTACCAGCAGCTGTAATAGTCAAGAGATAACTTTTTAATTTGAGTCTGACAGACACACGGGAATTGAAAATTTTAATTTGCCTTATGTAACAGTTGATAGATTTAACCTTGCCTTAGTGTCTAGAAAAAAACCACAGTATTTTGTCAAGTTCCCCAAAAGTTATTTATTTACAATAAATGCATAATTTAGTAGGGAAATAATTGAAAGCAGTGCTTTTCTTGGCTTTTAGAACTGCATGTCTGTGATGTATTAAAAACCTGGAGGGCAACTTGCATTACAACAGCAGGATCTTGTGGCAGCTAGATAAATTAGAACAACTTACTCAACAAAGTGAGGAGAACCTTGAAATTAGTAGTCTTGCACACTAAAGACTCAGCATTCCTTATTTTCTCTGGACAAAAAAGTAAAGTCCAGAGTACTTGTGATAGGAAAGCTATCTTCAACCCGGTTATGTTTTACATTGTCTTAAGGAGGAAATAATGGTACCTGTTTCTTCCTTATGACAGTAGGAAAAGCCTGTCTGACTAAATTTAAGTAACTCCCTAACTCTGAGATGGTCAAAGGACATAATTTGTAGCACGTGAATACCAGGGTGTTTTTTGTGGTTTATTTTTTTCTTTTCTGATAGTCCAGAAAGAAGGGCAGAGTAAAGTGAATTACAATATTTAATTGTAAAAGTGCCAAAAAAGGGATTTGGCATTTCTTGAGCTGCAGAACTCAGTTTGGTTACAAGTAACAGCCTACACAGGTGCAAGAGACAGTTGATATTTACATGAAACAGAGGGATAAACATCACCTGTGGCCACAAATTGTCCCTCTGAAAATGTCTACAAAACCACTAGCTGTTCTAGCTTAGCATATAGCTCCCACAGCTAGGGTTTCATTTCAGAAGAAACTTCCTTAATATTTCCTGGGAAAACTGTTCTAGATTTACTGACGAGCTGAACATGTGTGGCTCAGCTAGGCATTCTAGAAAATACAGCCTGGCCCTAAATCTTGGTATTTACTGATCTTGTGTTATGTCAGGCAGTTCTTCAATGGGATGTCTCTTAGAGCAACTGTTCCCCTATGTTTACTGGAATTTAACATAGGTCATCCTCTCCTACCCCATAGAAAAAAATCACCCTGGATCTATTGATCTATGAGAATCCTTGCTTGCTTCAGTGGCATTTAGAAAATAAAAGATGCTCTAAATAATAGTTACTTGAGATTCCCTCTCATGAGATATTTCTGAGGCCTCCTGAGTGTGGTTACAGAGTTAGAATTCATACTTACCTGTCATATATTATTTCTTTTGCTGTACAAATTGTCAGCAAAGTTATCTAACTTCCAGTTCTTGAAGGTACTAGATTATAACTTTAAAACTGGAGGGAGAATGAGGTGGTATTTGTTGGTGGTTAATAATTTCAGATAATGGCCCATTAAATGCTTCACCTCCAGAAAAAGCTGTCCTTGTCTGGAGGAGTCAAGGCACTCTCAGCCTGGGAACATTGAACAACTGAGCACCTGTCTTTTCCTGAGTGTTACTTACACTACAGTTACCAACCTGGAGATCTCCCCAAAACAGGAGAAAGGTGTTTGGAAAGATTAAATGGCTAAAATTGAAGCAGATATGAAAAGACAGTAAGATGGAGACCTTGAGATTAATTTTTAAGTGGAGAGACTGTGTGTGCTGCAGCTGAAATGGGACTGTGATTCTTGGCTCAACCAGCTTTAAATAAGTATCATAATACCAAAATACCAAACTCTTAATCACTGAAAGAGTTGATGTCAGACATAACCATTGCAGACATAACCATTTATATATTTTCCCAGCTTTTGAGTGGTTTCTGTAGCCCATGGTGGACTTACTTATGTAGCAGCATGGGTACAGCAGAATTTGTTGTGTCAGCTTGAGAAAAATCAGCTTCTTAACCACAGTAAAATTCTCTGAGAAGCTGCGGCTGTGGCCAGGGCTTTTCAGTTCTTATTATTTGGTGACAGTTTAGCGTCTGTTGCTGTTCATTGGCAAGATGGAGTGGTAACTGTGAAGGGTTTCTTGAAAACTTGAATTTTGGTTCCTTCTCCTCCCCAAGACAAAATGGAGGTACTCAGGTGGAGAATCTTCATAAGTCTATCCATTAAACATTTACATTTTAACAGAATTTGAGCTACTGGGGTAAACAGGTGCCACCAGATGTGGATGTCCATCAGCTCAGCACCCCTTATGACTTTCCAAAGGCAAAAATACTTACATGTCATCTGTTATTTTGCAATGTTGTCCTTGATTGGTTTTGTGGGTTTTTTAAACTTCTAAAATTGTTAAAGATATAGTTAATATTATTTCAGAATTTTCCATCAGTGTAGCTTACAAACAATCCCTTCTCTCTTGGGTCTTGTTTGGTTATTGGTTTCCTTTTCCTAGATGGACAGAGAGCAGCAGCAACTGAGTGGGTGGTGGACTGCTTCAGGTGCTGAGGCTGTGGCCTCCTTCACCATCTCCTTACTCTTTTACACCAAACAAGGTGCCAAGGTGGGCAGTGTGACATCTTCCCTTCATGAAGAAGGTGAGAGCAATCAAGGAAGCACAATTCCATATGGTGCTGGCAGCACACAGCCTGGCTCTGACTGCTATATCTCTTATCAGTTGCATAAAGTACTTCTACCCAAGAAGGGGCTCCTGGCTCCTGCAGTGTCTTAGCTGTGATGAAATTACCACTGGGCAAATTGCTTTCTTCACTGCCCTGGCAGGATTTCAGCCAGTGCTAAGAGCAGCTGTCCTGCACGAGGTACTGTCCTGCTTGCCAGTGCATCAACATGATAGGAAGGGCAGGCTGGTCTTAGACTAAGGCAGCAAAATAAATAATCCTTTGCGTTTGCCCTTCTCAGCACAACTGGAACCACTTAATCCTTTACTGAAACGTTGCTCTAGACCAGAGCATTAGCTGTTTTAGCTTAATCCAGCAACATATATAACGAAAGCACAGCTTTCCTACTGAATAAAACAAGGTAGCTCTGACATGTTGCATTATTAAATTATTATTTTCCCCTCCCAGTTCCTATCAAATACATCAAAAAAACTGTTAAGAACAGTTTGTTGGAGACAAATGAGTTGTAGCAGGTTGACGTCAATCATGAGCAGCTCACACAGATCGCTCTGTCAGATGCTTGGCGGGATTTGTGCCGACGTCCATCACAGATGATTCAAGTCCTCCGTGACACACTGCAGAGGTGGTGGGGTGGCAATGTGTAGCACATGTAGGTACTATTGTTAGGATTCAGAGATGCAGAAAGATAAATAAACTTTCTGAGGTTTTTCTTCCTTTTTTTGAGGGAACGTGTGCCTGTTAGTTGTTTGTCTCTGCTTACTATTTGTTGCTTGAGAAGATCCAGAGTCCACATTTCTCAGAAGTCAGGGCTGGACAGAGCTGAGATTTTGCTGATGCTGATGATTCTCTCCTTGGAGAATTGTAACTAGGTGTCAGGGGACAATTTTTATAGATAATAAAGATTTTTCTCACAATGTGGGCTCCTGGTGGAAAACCAAATCATTAAATTGACTTTTTTTTTTTAATGGAAATGTCCTTACAATTGCTTCTAAGGAGCTTCTTCCAGATAAAAGTAAAGAGATGGGAAAGTTTTGACTGAAGGGGCGTAGATGGGAAAGAAAGGAGAGGTCATAGGCAAATACAGAATAATCTGCAAACTTTTCTACTTCATGTAAAGAACTATAGTGTCACTGGGACAGGCTATTAGAAACACTTTCCTATGTCCCAGGCCAGAACCATCACCACTGGACTGTGGAATAATCTGTTCCTCTGGGTATAAATAGTCAATGTTTTCTACCTAGCCAAGACTGACAGATCAATCACAGAACTGTCAACAGCCTGGTGTTTAGTTTTGTGATGGATTTTGAAGTTCAGACTTCCAGCTGGTGACTAGAAAAGCAGTGCTCAGGTGTATGCCTACATTTGCCTCTGGTTTTCAAGACAAACTGTGTAAGATTTTAGGATTTCTCTGAGGCACTATGAGAACATTTTTTTTAATTATTATTTTTTAAATGTCAGTTGTCCTTTTTATTTTAATAAAATTCATGGTAACTTTGTCTAAAAAGAGGGGTTTAGAGTTGGTCTTGATACCAAAAAGGAAGGTCACGGTGTAGGAAAAGGGCATTGTATTAGTCTGCCTATAGAGAAAACTGTTCTTTCCAGTGCTTCTGAACTGAAAATACACATGGAAATACTATACAATATTTTCTTATTGTTTTTTATGTGATTAAAAGAGCATACAGATGGAGTAAATTACAACTGTACACAATAACATCAGGATCTTAGTTTTCTGATCAGATTCCACAATAGGTAGAAGAAATGCTTCATGTAAGTTCAGCGTATCTCTTTGGAACATCTTACAGGTTTGGGGTCTTTATCATATGGCTGGGAAGTAAGAATGCCTTTCCTCTGATGGAAGCTTAATTTATAAATAATTATAATATATATTTGATTATGTGATATTCAGTAATTTGAATTTAGAGCAAACTGAATTAATAGCTGTCAGAGGGGTCAGTGCAGACCTTGTAAGGCTTATGAAGCCTTTTTCTCACTCTTCTTCGCTCTCTTCTCTAGTTGTCTGCAGTCTCCAAATGATGTTGTTACCTTCTGTGTTCATTTTGAATTATTAGTGCCTTCTAGATAGATACTGATGGCTTATAGACGCCTGCCTGGGAGTTTTCTCAGACTGCTGTTAATATAGCCAACATGTTTTTCAGATTATCAGAACTAATCTTATTTTGGAGTGAGTTTTCACTTACAAAAGCATTTATAATTATTATGAACCAAATTTTGCCTCCAGATATGTCCCTGAGTTTGCATCCTTGAGGGCTGTTCTGCCTAGGCTTTCATTTTTCAGGGTCATTCCCAATCTTCCTTCCAACCCTGTGCTTGCATTGGTGAGTCAACAAGATTCACTTCCCATTCCCAGGAAGATCAGCACTTGCTTAACACAGTGAGTTCCCAGGCAAAACCAGCCATTTGTGTCATTATGGATTAACCTAAGAAACAGATTCTATTGTGTTGTGCCATAAGTAATTTATTTCCAAGGACAGCTTTCTGTGTGAGCATAGCACTGTCTCCAGCTCCTGGTCACAAGCAGGCTGTGGGCATGTTTCTGAGAGGCAGCAGTGACAGTGCTGGTTGCAGGATGTTGGAAAATTGTATTTTCCATGGAGAGATTTAGAGTCCAATGTATGTTCCTTAACACATATAAAAATGCAAGTAGGTCAGAACTGGGCAATGAACTCAGGGTTTTCTCATATGTCCTGGAAAATGCTTTTAGTAAAGCCCAGGTTTTCTATACTTGCATGACTGTGAATATTGATCCTGAAGTGTTTTGTATTCAAGAATCACTACAGTTTGATTTGGCTGGAGAAAATTATACGAGCCCTCTTCAGAGTGGAACTGTTACTACTCTGATGATTAAATAACCTTTATTTTTTTTGGCATTTCAGTCCAGCTATCTAAGTCTCATGATCTAATTACAATCTGGTATTTTATAACTGAAGAGACTATCAAGAACCTCTAAACTAAATATTTCAGAAACAAAATGTCTTGTCTGAGAGTTAAATAAAAATGGTAAAAACAAAACAGTCTTTATTTTATTCATCACTGTTTACATTTTACTTTATTCATTAATGTTTAATGCACAGAATGAAAACTTAATGACCCCAGCATGCAGAATTTCACTTTGTCCTGCATTTTTGTCTTTTTTTCTCTTTCATTTCTTGGGCAAAAAATGCCCCCCATTTGCCATTGTCTAAAAATATTGGGAATGGCTGAGCAGTAATCCCTGGCAGCAAATCATTTTCTGTCTTAATGAATGTCACCATAAAGATGATGACCATTGCTCGTATATTAGTGTGACAGAATAATTTGCTACCTCATGCAACTGTTTTCTATTAGCATAGGTTAGTCAATAGGATTCACGTACTTGAATAAAGCTGATCACCCCCTTTATAGTGTCATTTGAAAATTTGGCCTGCATCTGATTAGTAAGTCAAAGTGGGTGGCTACTTGCAGATGTTTTACCTGTCATTTCATAGTAATCATTAATTTTTTTAACAATTTAACACTGGACATTAGTCAGCAGATGAAAAACTAATGTGAGCTCAGGTTATCATTTAGGTTCATTCTATGTTTTACTTGTCACATGTAGTGAGAAAAAAATAGGTAATACTCCAGGTAACAGGAAGCATCTTTTGCACTAGCTTTAGGAGAACAGAAAGGAACCAAAAAAAAGTAGTTATTCTTGTATCTCTACTTCTATCTTCCTTTTTGGTGGTAGGGCTTAATTTTCTGTACTCATGTTGAGGGACTTTTGTCCTATGGCTTTTACTTGAGTGAAAGTGGTAAAACCTATTTTTTGTCAATCTATGACAAAGAGAATGTATTCTGTGCAGCTAAGCAGAAGAATCTGAATTATATGCTAGAAAGGGAAGGCTGGTGTTTATAAATTTATGCATAAGAACAAATTTTTCACACTCCTGGTGCCTCAGTGGTGACTGTGGAGATGGGGCAAGGAGTATATTGTATATGAAGAAAGGAATATGAAGGCACGTTGTTGAGATGTAGCTATTGCTGAGAGGTCACACTGGTAACAGAATTTTACTTTCAGGCTCTCAAGACTGCTAGATAAAATGTCTCTTTTAGCTGTTTTAAATCCATCTCTTCTCTTCAATACAGTTGATCGTGCAGTATTCCACTGAGTAACATCTGGTAATTCCCTTTTCCCCTATTCTTCTCTGAACAGCCTAGACATTCTTCTATTCCAGCAAAGCTGTCTGGTTTTGCCTAGGATGTCTTTTGAAGAAATTGTTGTACACCTTGTTTAGGGATTTCCGTTTGCAAGTAGCATGTTGATTTATGTTTACTTTCCTGCAAAAACAAAGGGCATAATTTTCCTGTTGATACAGTATAGGAATAATAAACTTTTGGTAAGGCAGAAATAGTAATGGATACTAGAGGGGCAGAACTCAATCTTATTGGTGTTCAAACTCAGCATCCATCACTGTTGTGTCTGACTGCCCCTCAAAATTATAAGTGCAGCATCATCTCTTCCTTCAGAAGGGAATTGAAGTTGTTTGATGCTTTTTATTTTTCAGAGAGATTATAATGAATAGGTTAGGCGGGGAATTAGACGTACACTTTTCTGGGGGTTCCTATGTGGTCTTTTCTAGTGGTAAATTGCACTTTTGCCAAGCAACTTCTTTTTTCTCCTCATCAACATTTCTTTCTTGAGCTTGACATTCACTTCTATCACTTAAGTCAGTGCAACTGACTCCAAGTGAGATTCAGCCACACATTTAAAAATAAAAAGGAGCTATTTTTACCTCACCTTACTTTAGATAACATTAAAAATAATTTCTCCTTCTCTTGTGTTTCCAGCATCCACACTCAAGAAAATATATGGAAATGATGCCTCTGATGTCTCCTTGGTTTGACTGGAAAGGAGAAGCTTGAAAAAGGCTTTTCATATGACTGTTTTTATAGACAGCTATGTGGCCACACAGAATTGTTCATTGCTGGCTTTTACTGATATGGCTCACAGCCTCCTAAGATAATTTTTTATCATCGAGCAATTCATCTGCCCATTTTTCTAGGGTGCCATGCAAACTAAGTAGTGTGCTTTCTCTATTTCTCTGCAGACACATACACACATACTTCCATCAATAGTTTTGGGATGTTTTTTTTTCAGCTTGGTGAATACAGATAATTTGAACTTAATTCCAAGAAAATAAGAGAGAAGTACGGTTAACAGTAGTACCTGCAAGCACAGCTGAAACAATGCCTGAACTTTTCTAGGTCACAGGTATTTTTTTTTTTTTTTGCTTCTACACCACTGTCTGAGAAGCAAAAACATAAACCACAGAAAGAAAGGTTGGTACACAGGTGCAGTAGTTGCTATTGAACTGAAAACACAGTGTGGTTTTTGTGGCAGTTGCCATAGAAACAAGATCATTTACAGAACATAATCCCATTAGGAGAAAACATTTTTAAACTGAGCTAATTGTACATGAGTTTATATTGCTTCACAACCTGTTTTTGGAAGATTTCATTTTTAAGATACTAATAAAAGACTGATTAAAAGCATTACACATTGTCCTAAATTGCCTACAGAAAGAGAGGAGATGGGAATTATGTAAATTATTGCAGGTTTCCTTAGATTGAAACAGTATGATCAAGGAAATTAATTCATGTTCTCATTTCTGTATTAAAAGTCACAAGCTAGCAGCTGTACCTATTTTATATTATCAGCTTGGTTACATTCTGGTCTTTCTAAAAGCATTCCTCAAATGACTCTTTTCCTTAGAGAGTCTGTTCATTCCTTTAGATGTCTCCCTGTTCTAGAAATTTTGGTGACATTTCCTCTGCACTGATTTGTGCACTAAGAGATGTAAAAACCCTGTTGATAATTGACAGAAAGCAAGCTAATGGATTGTAAAAATGCAGAATGAATAAAACTAAGATGAAATGTTTCACCTGTGGGAAGGCAAAGTTGGATTTAGGAAAAAATCTGAAAGTAAAAAGGAATGCTGAGATCTGCAGGTGCCATAAGGAACGAGGGATTTCCAGCTAAATACCCTAGAAGTCTTGTTCAAAAGCCTGTCCTTTGTATTTTAGCCTTGCTTCAGAGAAATGTTGCTGCCAAATACCTGTATAAAAGAAATAGAGATGTCAATGGTTAAGCAGCAGGACTGTACCTATTGAATTATAACTGATGGGACTGTTCTGCTTAGTAATGTTTCTGGCTACCAGTCGCATTTTCATTCAAGATATGATCTGAAGATTTCATTGGCACTGCAAGTCAAGGAGGTCAAGAGCTCAGAAAGTTTCAAAAGGGATTTGGATATCTGTATAGCAGCTAAAAATCCCTGGAGTTACACAATATTGGTGATTATGCCTCTTTGTCTTCTCTCCCTTTCTAAGCCTCTGCTGCATTTAGATCCTGTTACACCTGAAGCAGATGGGGTCAGTGCTGTGGGAGTCGTGGTGTGATCTATATGGACACAAACTCTCATGCAATACAGCAACCCTATATAGCTTGGGAGCAGCAAACACCACAGCTCTAGAGGCCAAACTGGATCTTGGTATGTGGGTTTATAGCTTTGTATAAGCTTTCCCTAATTTCAATTGGATCTTTTCCAGCTTACATAGATCCCAGGGAAACTATATTTTAAATATACAAGCAGACTAAAAACACGCATTCACCTCCAGCATGAGGGGAGGCAGGGAGCTCAGAGCCCAACTCATCTTGGTCAGGGACACGTCAGAGACTGTTTTATGGAATTGAAATGTCTATAAGAAGAGGTTATGGAACAAATAGTTGGAGTTAGTGGTGACCTAACACTGTAATTGAAGTCAAGGATAAAACAGTGGAATTGTGAGAATTGTGAGCTGTGGTATGTTGGCTCTTGTCTAAGACTGCTGGAAGCCTGGAAGATGGCAAATATGACACCAGGCTTTTAAGAATTTTTAAGGACTTTTAAAGGGTTCCAGAAGAGATCATGGGAACTACAGGATGTTAATCTGGAGAGATAAATGTAAATCTATCTATACCAGTCAACAGAAAAGGAAATAGAATAGGTGTCGCCCTGTTATTTTAAAAGTTTCAAAGTTCTTCTAAAAGTTTTCTATGCCTTCTGATGTTTACATATTTCTACTGGAGTTCTCACACTGGTCATGTAAATAATGATTGTTTTGCATTCTTCTTTGTGGGAGGAGAGAATTGATAAGCTGTTGGTTTGACCAGTGTGGTTGGAGAGGTGGCATTTTCATCCTCCAATCCACTGTCACTTTTGGAATTCTATATATTGTGGAGTCAGAAATAAACTTCCTCTTTTTTTCCCTCTTTTGCATCTAATGTGGGTGCGTGAGTTATTTCGTGTCGTAGTGCGACAAATAGGAAATTTATAGAATTAAGAGATGGGAGCCAGGGAGCCATGAACTTGGCTATAGCTTAAAATACAAATAATTAAAAAAGGTCTGTCTCACAAACTCATGTCAACAGCCATGTGGACAAGGAGTTCCAGTTGATAAACTCCACTTGTAACATAATACTTGCATTTCTAAAAGGCAGTTTGTGAGGTCCGTCATCAAAAAAAAAAAAAAGACAAAAAGGAAATTAAGAAGATATAACAATGAATGTCTTTATATAAATTGCCAAAAGGTAGAAAAGACAATGGGTATCAATCACTGCTTTCTGTCATAGAGAGGTTACCGATAATGTTCTGTAGGGAACTGTGCTATTGAGCACATATAAAAATGACCCAGAAAAGGTACGGAACAGTGTTCCTATTAATTTTTCTTATCACACTAAAGTAAACAAGGCAACAAAAAAAAAAAAAGAAGAAAGCTTGTTGAGAAAACTGCAGAAGAGCCTTAGAAGCTGTGTGACTGGCTTAAAAGGGCAGGTGAAATTCAATGTAAGTGTAAAGCAATGTATGGAGGAAACAGGATCCAAACTTTACATATCAATTACTTGTTCTGAGATGACCTTTAGAGATCAAAGTGAAATTTTAAAATTAGGGCTGTAAGGGTTAAAAAACTAAACAGAGGAAAACCCAAAATTACAATCTTTAAATGACTCAAATCTGAAAGAGTATTCAGGGAGTGTTTCATCTACAGATACCGACCTGTTGGAGCAATTTCAGAGGAGGGCTAGCAAGATGATTAGAGGAATGGAACACCTCTTTTATGAAGAAAGGTTGAGAGAGTTGGGATTGTTCAGTCTGAAAAAGAGACAGCTCCAGGGTAACCTAATTGTGGCCTTTCAATACCTGAAGGGTACCCACAAAAAAGGTGATGACAGACTTTTTACAAGGGCATGTAGTGACAGGACAAGGGGGAATGGATTCAAGCTGAAAGAGAGTAGGTTCAGATCAGATATTAGGAAATTCTTTATTGTGGAGGTGGTGAGGCTGGAACAGATTGTCCAGAGAAGCCCCATTCCTGGCAGTGTTCAAGACCAGGCTGGATGGGGCTCTGAGCAACCTGGTCTAGTGCAAGGGGGGTGTCTGTGACAGGGGGATTACAACTAGATGATCTTTAAGGTCCTCTCCAACCCAAACCATTCTATGATTCTAGGGGTTCTGTGCTTTCTTAGGCATCTGCTTTTTGGCAGAACATGATTGAAGAGGCATCCTTGACCTGTTGCCTACACCCATTGTTAATCTAGATGCCCTTTTATCTTGAACTGGAAGTGTATACAAAGATATCTACAAAGTTCTTGTTAGTCTTAAGTTCCTCTCCAGAATGAAAATCCTCCTATGAATGGTTTTCAAATTAGTGAAGTAACTTTACAAAGTTTGTTGTTCTTTTTTCCTTCTCAAAAAATAACTGCTATACTAATAGGTGGCACTACACCCACAAATACCAAAGAGAATATTTGATGTTCTGACAGGATTCAAATATTTGTCCTCTCTAAGTAGAAAGCATGGAAAATATAAATTCCATCAGAAGAGCTTTCTTTCTCCTCTTCACAAGAACTTTAGGGAAGAGGGAGAATAGGTAAAAAAGGGTGTAATGCATCTGAATTTGCAAAAGACTGTAATGAATACAAACAATAAATGGCAATATTTTTTAAAATCAGCCATTAAATGATACATTGAGGCACTATTAATGCTGTATTATTTAGGATGTTTTTATGTAGTCAACATGATATAAATTATTGGGATGGCATGTGGCTTATTTTTGTCATGATCTACTAAAAAGTTCCTTGAAAAGTCTTTAGCTATAGTTTTTCTACTTAAAAATTATTTTCTTGCAGCTCAACTTTAAAAAGTAATAACTCTTCTGCAAAAATCTCTTGTCATTTTAAGAAAATACAAGTTGGTTTTAGTTAGCTGAAGTGTCTCACCTTATATTTTAAAAATTGAAAACTAAGTGACAGGTCTATGAAAAGGAAGAAGTAGGAATCTGTAAAACCTTTTATTTTTGAAATTGTCTTATGATAAAACCAAGCAGATTCTTATGTAAATATGTGAAAATAGCAAAATAAAATGGCTTAGTTAATCCAAAATGAAGGGAAAAAACCCCATTGAAAATATTGTATACTTTCACTCTCCATCCTGTTTGAAATCTTAAAAATTATCACACCTTTGTCTAACTCTGCTAGTTAATAACTAGCTTCTTGGCCCAAATGGAATGTTTTCATTTCATTATTCATTGCACCTCATTAATCTTGCTCTTTAAGGTCAAAGCATAAGTGACTCTCTCTCTTTATTCTTTTTGTTTTTCCTTTTCTAAATCAACTAAAATATCCAAACCCTAAGGATAGCTATTATGCCTTCAGTAAGAAAAATGCATTGCTTGCAAAACAACTTTGATTCTTGTTTCCATTGGATTTTTTTAGTCACATTTAACATTAATGCCAAATTATGTAGTGCTGACCTATATGGTACTCAGTTGATTTTACTAGGTCATTAAAAGACAAAACCGTTTTAGTTTTCAGCCTTTTCAGATCATGATGCTCTGTCTTATTCTGGACAACAATAACACTTTATACAGAAATAAATCAACAATTATGATGGCAGAATAGCATTAACCCCTGCACTCCACATAGTTCAACTCTTAGGATGACATGTCAGTGACAAGACATGTCAGTGTCAGAACAATTTTTAAAGTGAGGTTAGGTCTGCTGTGTCACTACTTAAATTAGACACACGGTAAAATACATATTAGACTGCTGCCCATGAAAGTTATGAATCCCGAGAAAACTTTGTATCCCTGATCATGTAACACTTGGATCATTTTAGATTGCTTAGGGTGTTAGACTCTCCAGAGACAATGTCTCTCAAGAGACAGCATGGCCTCATATGAATTTATTAAAACACTCCAGTTTTAACCCTGAAAGCTATTTAGGGTGCTGTTTTGTTTCCTCATCATGCTTAAGTGAAATTTACCACTTCAAAACATTAATGCTGTGAGCATTGAAGTTGATGATCTCATCATGTAAATTGTTATTAAGCATGAGGGATCTTCATCTGCACATTAAAGACTGGTCTAGATCCCTAAATGCTGAACCAAAAGGTAAGCTCTCTTCAAGGCTGTGGTAATTTGGGCCATTCACTCAGCCACTGCTCTAACAGGGTCTCATTCAAATGATAAAATAGAAAAAAAGGATATTTTATAAATCTTAGGTTTGTGTAATCCATGCCTTTCAGTTGAAGGATTTTCAGATGGAGAATTACCTTGAATTCTCACCTTGAATACTGTGTGCAGTTTTGGTCACTGCCATATAAGAAAGATATTAAGTTATTGGAAAATGTCCAAAGGAGGGCAACAAAGATGGTGAAGGGCCTTGAGGGGAAGCCGTATAAGGAGTGGCTGAGGTCACTTGGTCTGTTCAGCCTGGAGAAGAGGACACTGAGGGGAGACCTCATTGTGATCTTGAACATCCTCAAGAAGGGAAGAGAAGGGGCAAACACGGATCTCTACACTCTTGGGACCAGTGACAGGACCTGAAGGAACGGCATGAAGCTGAGTCAGGGGAGGCTTAGGTTGGGTATGAGAAAAAGGTTGTTCACCCAGAGGGTGGTTGGGCACTGGAAGAGGCTCCCCTAGTCAGACATCACAGCACCAGCCTGACAGAGTTCAAGAGCATTTGGATAATGCTGTCAGGCACATGGTGTGACTCTTGGGGTGTCCTGTGCAGGGATAAGGGTTGGACTTGATGGCCCTTGGGGATCCCTTCCAACTCAATATATTCTATGATTCTGTAATTAGTGCTGAAGTTCTTTCTCACTTTTTGCTTTTTCCTGCTTCAACCACAAGTGAGTAGAGCACACTGGAACCTTCAGATGCAGGCCTCCATTGGTCTGAGACAGGGTGTTGGTGAAAGAAGATACTGATTGGTAGTTAATGATTCAGAAACTTTGGGGATCACTTTCTAGACTTCTGGTGTTGCTTTCCTTACTTCCAGAAGACTGCTTTAACTTCAGCATTGATTTGGGCACGAACAGCCCATGTTATCTTACATGAATATGGTAACATGACGTCCAGGGGACAAAGTCATACACTGAAAAGAAACTGTGATGAACAACTGCATATATATTGGGCAACATTTAGTAAACACGGTTTTATTACATTAAAGAAACTGGTGACATTTTCTCTTTATTGCCTTGCAGCTGGGCTGCAGCACCCACTCCTTCTTCAAGCAGATTCTTGTAGTTCTTCAATAATTTCCATATCATAGCTGTGGTATTTTTCTGTGTTAAAGTACTATGTATTGATCCTGATGGTGACTTATCAAAACACGATTGTTTTTGTTATTTGCAGACAGTCTATGAATCTACAAATGATCTGATTTTTTTCCCCATCAGGATTTTGTATGGCTCAGTAGTATCCTTTTGAAGGAATATGTTGTCATTTTAAATTGTATTGCACACTATTCATTACAGTAGCTTTCTTTATTTAAGTAAAATATGATCTCTTCCTAAGTTGTCTCTCTTTAGTGCTAGAGCTGGGAAAAAAAAAAATAGTTCACCTGTATGATCCCTGATTATTTTTTCCAAAAGAAGCTTGGATCATATATTTTGCAGATAGTGAAATGTTCTTTTTGCATGTTTTCTCCTCAGGTATTTTGCCCTCACCTTTCTTTTCCTTATTTCAGTTGAGACTGGCAGTAGAAGCCTCATAAAGTCAAAAGCCTCCCTTATAAGATTCCCAGTCCAACCTGCATTTTGAAGCAAAACTAGTAATCTTGAATCAGAGTGATTTGAAACTTTCCAAACCAAACTCCAAGTCTTGTAAGTTTTCCACATCAGGTTGCCGTAATACATTCTACATTTAGGCAGGAAATTGGAGCACCTTCAACTAGGAAGTAGAAATAGTTTACGTATCTCTATTTGATATTTCTGTTTGCTGCCTCTAAAAGTCTGTCTTTTGTTATTTCTTTTTAGTGTGGCTTCTTCCCTATGATGGATTATTTCAGAACTGTGTATTATGCAAAGTAATAGATATGGGTTCTGAGAATACATTAAGTTTCATCCAGCTGCCTCCCACTTTGTCACGCTAGCACTGAGCTGAGCAGTCCAGACAAAGGAAGCATTTATGGGCACAAAGGCTGCACGTGGAGCAACTGCTTGTGTGCAGTTTGGTTCTGGGCAATCCAGCAAAGTATCTAAACATCATCCTAGTTCTGGATGTTTGTATATAGCCTGCTCCAAAGACCATGGAGAAGAAGGGTACTTAAACTCTAGCAGAGTTTGAATAAGAGGATAATATTTTTTTTCCTTTTCTCATGAGTAGAGACATCTCAATATCTCATTTTTTAGTTCTCAAAAGAAACAAACAAACAAAGGCCCTTTTGCTTCACCAATGTTGATTAACATTCATATTAGAGCTTTTACTTTGTGTTGATTCTCATGTATTCTATTATAGTAGCTACCATGATAAATTGATTTCCAGGGAAGGGTAGCCTACTAGATAGGTACTACAGTATTCCAATTAAATAAAGCTTGTGGAATTAATTGTTTAATACTTTGTAGGGAGGAAAGAAATGCTAAATTTTGAGGCTACACTTAATATACTCCACTTTCACAGAAAATGGCAGGTGTCCCTTTCCTTGCAAGACATTAAATTTTCTCATTTATCTGAAAGAAGTCTACAAGACTTTAGTTATCCCTTGTTATTTCTGAAGCAGTAGTTTCAAAGAAAATATAATTACTGAGTTCTAATATGACTTGCATTACTCCTGCCAAATGCTGTTAGGATCCCCCCCCTACAACATTAATGTATAGGATCTGATGAGACATAATTGTCTAATCCCTGTATTGCAAGTATGAAGCCTCAGCTTCTTTCACTCTTTTTTCTTAAATTATTAAAATCATAAAAATGACAGGAAAAAATCTTTTCTTGTTGCTTGAAGTTTTAGAATCACCATTCTGAGCCCCACAGAGCTCCACTTAATGAGTCTTTTGAAAAATATATCAGGAAATAAACTTGTCCCTTGAAAGAGATAAAAAGACTAGAAACTGTAAACTTCATTTCATAGAACAAATATCTTTCTAGAGAACCCACTCTATACAATAATAAGCTGTGATATGGAAATCCCTGAAAAACAAAATTCTGTTCTGTTTTCATCAAGGTCAAATCTGTCTGACTTTCTCTTAGTATTTTAAAAGGGTTCTTGTGGGAGGAATTGGTAATGATTTTCAAAATGCCTCAGGAAGTGAATGTATTATCTGAGAATATCTAGTCTAAAGGTAAATGTGTTACACATTGACATTTGTATGTTGTTCAATGGGTTAACTCTTATTGTAACAGGTCAAAGGTGTTCAGATTGAATAGGTCTTTTCCAAAAATCCAGTAACAACCCTTTGTAACCACAATTTCTGTTCTGTGTTGAAAAGGATGATGTTTTGGAAATCTCTACTTAAGTAAATCTCTTCCTCTTTTTAGTGGTAAGAGTCTCAGGCACAGATCACTTATACTGGAGTTGGTGAGCTCTCTTAATTGTGATGGCCTCAATCCAGAGAGGGAAAAAGGGATTCAAGTAACCCCTGTATCTAACTGTAACCCAAACACTGAAAACAGTTAAGATGGTGGTTTAACCAGGAACCCAAATGTACTTGCTTATGGCAATCTAAATGGAGAGGTTATGTGTTAAATAGTAATACATTGGGACTCAGAGTGTTATCAAAGAGGATGAAAAATGCTGGGCAAAGGTATTCCTGGAAAAGAAATGACAGTGGCATTTGAGTGCAGTGTTGAAATAGTCCTCTCTTAGAATAATGAAAAGGAGTAGTGCCATGTGAGAACTCAGTTAATCAAACTGTCCATCACTAAATATAAAGCTTACTTGCCTTTGATCTTTGCAATGTCTCCTCTGGGAATTTTCACTAAAGCTTTGGTTCAATAACTGCTGTGGTGGTTATATATTTTTTTCTTTTTTTTTTTTTTTTTTTTTTTTTTTTTTTTTTTGAGAGAGAGAGAGAGAGAACTAAACCTTGCTTCTATGTAAGTAGTCTTACTGGTCGCTGTTAACAAAAAATCTGAGTATGTCTGGAAGGAAAACAGGATGGCAAAGATCTTTTTTGTCTTGCCAAGGGAAGGGAGCTTTTGGCATATTTTGGAATATGCCTGAGATCTTTGCAGTCTCTGAATTTTACAGATTAAAAAAAACACAATGTCAACTGACTAATTCAATTTTCTACTAATATTGCTGTGTTAGGGTACGTTGCTTTCAGATCCCATCTCCAGAGGTAAGATGCTAAAGACAACAAATTATTGTTTTGTGATTATGCTAGGAAAATATCATTCCATAATTGTATTGCTTTCTATATTTTTACTTGTTCATGCACTACTGTCCAATGTCACAGAATGGTTAAGATAGAATTTTCATCTGACTGAGTATGGGTAGTCTCATGTCATAGTTTTGGTTGAAATCAAAACATGCTTCTGAATTTTTATTTTTATTTTAACACAGACACCTCTATCATAACAGAAAGGAACAAAACCAGATGTTTTTTAGTATCCCACTGATAGAAAGTGTAAGAATAGAAAAAAGGAATAGGCAACTATATGTCCTTGGATCCTCCAATTTTCAGGTGGTTCTGAGGATCTTTTACACTTAATTGGCATTTCTGTGGGTTTCTACTAGAGCACATAGCTTTGTAGATGCCATTTTTGTTTGACCTCTTTGGTAGCTGTTGCCAAAATTTAACAAGACTGGAAAAGAAGAGACTGACTCCATACATGTACCATAGTATAAAATCTAATGTTTTCCTTTTCTCTCTTTCTTATTTAAGTGGTAAACAATATAAAAAGAATACTTTCAAAACCACATAAGTAATCCTGACTATCCTACAGCACTTGCTGGACATTTCTAATGCAAAATTAATTTGTTAGCCACTCCAGAATATTTATTGAAAACAACTTAGGGGATATGCTCTAAAAGTTAGATTCCATTCTGAAAAGTGACAATACTAAAGTGTCACCTTTTAACTTATCAGGTCTGTTCCATATGTGTTCAGAGTTTTATCTGTTGACTTCTGTGGCAAAAATATGTCTCTAGTGCTTGTTTTATTCATGTTCATCCTCCAGAAGTGGCACGGCTCCATGAAGAGATCTTGATTCTGCTCCTTTCTGTGTATATTTATCATTAGAAGTGCTTTCTGAGTTTTAATTAAAGGATACATCAGATAGCCTCAAGAGACTGTATCTGACCCAGCGATGTTGTGCTAGTTCAATGCATACATAGATGGAAGTGGAATTACTGAGATGTGATTACAGATCTAATTAGTTCTGCACATACATTATTTACTGATGGTCATGTAGCAGAGAGGAAAGATCCAGACTGACTTCAAATGCATAGTAATTTTTTAAAATTGCTACTGGGAAAGGAACTGGGAAGCAAATTGCCTGTCTCTAAAACAGATTTGATTGGAAATTTCAGAGAGACATTAAGTTCTGAACTCCATCCTGCCATTTTTACAGGACTGCTTTTCTTAGAATAATTCTTTGGATTCCTAAGCAGTGGAGTGTGTCCAAAGAAGGACAACAAACAGGGTGAGGTGTCCAGAGCACAAGTCTGATAAAGAGTGGCTGCAGGAGCTGGCTTTGTGCACTCTGGAGAAAAGGAGGCCCAGCTCCCTGCAATTTCCTGGAAGGAGGCTGTAGCCAGGTGGGAGTTGGTCTCTCCTCCCTAGTAACAAGTGACAGGGCAAGAGGAAACAGCCTCTTGGCCAGCGGAAAGTTGCACCAGGGGAGGTTTAGATTGGATGTTAGGAAAAATTTCTTTATGTAAGGGGTTGTCAAACATTGGAACAGGCTGCTCAGGAAGTGATGGAGTCCCCATCCCTGGAGGTATTTAAAAGATATGTAGGTTTGGCACTTGGGGACATTGCTTAGGGCTGGCAGTGCCGGGTTAATAACTGGATTCAATGACCTTAAAGTTCTTTTCCAAACTAAATGATTCTAGGATTCTATGACAGTGAGGTAATTTTAAAGTTTCTTGATTTGTGTTTTGGCCTTGGGTACCTGAGAAATTTGAACGAAATGATCCTTTCATCAGTTGCTGTTCAGAATTGTTGCAGAATATTATTTTTAGCTTGCTAGTGAGACTTCTTTGTGTATATGACTCATGTATGCCATACTGCTGATCTTATATTTATTATTTATACAGCCATGCATATTCCATGAAATAGACATGTCTCTGTCACCTTCATTGATGTCTGAAGTTTTATGGAGAAAAAAACAGCTAAACTAAACAGCTAAACTGGTCTAAAAACCAGTTTTTATTTAAGATGGATAGGAGGGGTTCAAAACACAAGCTTTATTTCCCTTTAGATCCAAGTTACATCAAAGCCTTCAAGTTTTCTCATGGGAATTAACTAAAATTCTGTAATTTACCATGAGTTGATATTTGGATGTTTGCTCTCTATTCAAATTTCCCGGATTCAACAGAGCATAAGTTCCTCACTAGGAAAAAATCAAAAAACATTTAATCATAAAAACATTATTGTGATGCTAACAAGCTTGGAATCTGTGGTAATTAATATTGTATAGAAGGGAAAGCCTATAATGGGATTAAAATTAAGAAAAAAAGAAAAAAGCATTTCACCTCTTCTCCAAAGCTCTTCAACCTCCCCGTGTAGTACATTTGGATTCTTTAATAGATTAAACAAATAGCAATTACATTGGAAGGTTCATAGGACTAGACTTATGCCATATTATTCAGTTGAATGTAGTTTTAGAAATGAGTTATTGCAGTATTTTCATATGTTCTGCTTGCTTTGCCTTTATGCATCATTTAATTTACAAGTGTTATCTAGCTGTTGTTAGTAAAGTTTTCACCTAGGAGAGATCTATAGGCTTTTGTGGGTAGCTCTTGTTCACTCCCTGGATGATCACTTATTTTAATGAGAGAAATAAACATGGTGGGAAAAGCTCTTAGGTGAATTGTTTCTATCTCAAAATACTTTCTACATTTGTATCATCCTCAATGCAGCAAAACCAAAAAAATCTTTCATAATTGCTGCGATAAACTGCTTTTAATAGCCTGGTAAAACAGAAAGAATAAAACTGAAATGATGGTTCTTGTGACTGAACAGAGAACAGAACAACAAAGATGGCTGGAAGTGGAGAATCAGGTTAAGCCAGCACAATGTTGGGGCACAACGTGTGTGTAACACCCACAAAAGAAGCTGTTCTGTAAATCTGTTGCTCTCAATGTATTCATCTCTCAGGGGACTGCATGCAATTGATGTGATGTTGGAAAAAATAAATGAACTCTGTGTAATTCTTTGCTTAGTAGGCTATTATAGGGCTCATTGCTTCAGGCTGTTGACCAACTTGTTGATGACATTTTTGTCCATACATTAGGGAAAGGTGAATCAATATTGGTTATTAACAGTGCTTTTGTTGCTGTGAGCCTCCGTTGCATATAGGATATGATCACAGGATCAGCTATGATGCTCCCAGCTCTAATATTGATTATAGACATGAAACAGAAATATAAAGAAAGAAATATAAAGCCAGCTTCTGCCTTTTGCTATAAATTATGCCCTGCTATAAATTATGATGGATCATTTTTAAGGGTCTCTTTTCAGTTCATTGGAAATAATTTTATTTTTCAGATTAAAAAATATTCAGCTATGGGCATTGCTGTTGATCTCATTCAATGGAAATGCTCAGTCATCAACAGCTTAAGATGCCTCTGTATTCTGATTGGATGCTGTCTCATCCGTGAAGTATTCCTCTCTTGTCTCCTCAAGGTTGCACTCTGGATAACCTGGTCATTTTCTTTTCCCAGGAGCATGGGATTCATTTTGCCTAACTTTAGCATTGAAACTTTAGGTGTTTAGTCAAAAAATCTGGGCCTACTGTAGTCCATGGAGGAGACGTCTCAATGGGTATTTGTAGATGTTTGTCTGAGATACAGAAGATGAATTGTCTTCTTGAACATCACTTCCCACTGCGAACATAAGCAGTCTGGTCAGCTAGCTGTGTGTAGGGGCTCACTTTTTAAACTGAAGAAAGATTAAGCTCATCCTATTTAACACTGTCTTCTGGGAGAGTACATAGGCCTAGGCAACATGAAAGGTGTAATGAATAGTAAATCAAAACAAAAAGGCTCAAATTTAAATCATGCACCTAAATAAATGGTATGCCAAAACTTACAGATTGCATTGACTCTAGCATGTAAAGATAAACATATAAATATAATATCTAAGAGTCTATCTATCTATCTATCTATCTATCTATCTATCTATCTATCTCCTGACTTAATATCTAGAAGGAAATTAATCCTAAGGAAATCTGAATGATTTGTTCTATTATTTCTCTCTACTTTAAATGAAATGTTGTCTCCTCTACTATGTTACTTGAGATGACACATATATTTAATACATATTATTTTAGTCTGAAGGAAGTAAAGGAATATGATCCCCATTTCACAGGTGACGAAGTGTGACAGGCCAACTAATGCCTGAAGTTAGGCTCCTTTCTGATTCAATTTCACTATTTTTAGGTGACAACAAATTACCTTAGAAGGACTTGTAGTAGAAACTTCAGCTGATTTCCCACAATACAGCTTCACACACCAGATCTCTCTTTTTTTTTTTTTTTTCACCTATTTATTTGTGAAAGTCTGCTGGCTCATCAGTCTTAGTTTAGAGAGAGAGCATTTTTTCCTTGGAAGAATACCACTATCCTATTGGACACAGCAGCAGCATTTACGTACGTCTTGAATGTAGCTGAAATAATCAGCCAGTTCTGAGAAGAAAAGTGGATAGAAATGATTTCTTTACTTTTAAGAGATGAGAAACAGGGATGTTTTAAAAAATAAATGTTCTTTTCTCCTGGGTTTTTTGGGGTGAGACGTTTCCCTCTCTTATTTCTGTCCAAAATTTTCTTCCTTATGTCTTCTCTTTTCCCCTGAACATAATATTTTAAGAATTTGGACAGTGTATTTTTCCTTTGATTTACTGCAAAGTATTTGCACCACCATCTACTTTTTAGTTTTTCAGTAAGAAACAGTGTGCTAAGTATTCTGGTTGTGATTTTTCTCCCTGTTGATTCAGTAGTTTCAAGAAACTTTCTTATTTGCAGCATCCCATTCTGATTTGTCTTTCTTTGCTGACCTGACATTATCACAAAGACACACTTAACTAATTTTAGATGGTAGAGAATCAGCTAAAGCTCTGGTAGTCAGTGGAGAGCAGAACACAGAGCTTTTAGAGGATCAGCCATGCTCTGAAGACTCTGTCTCCTTCTCCCTCCCCATGGGAAGGAGACATGGCTTTGCTGACATGCTAGCAGCGAGGTGTGATGAGTCTGGGCCAATGAGTCTCTAGCCAATTGATTAGATGCTAACAAAGAGTTAACTGCTGCGAAGGTGTAGTTTAACAAGTGTTTCAGGTAAGAATGACCATTTTTTAATAACTTGGGAGCGGGCAGCAGCAGGGAAGTGCCATGCATAAAAACCACACACACTGGGAATTTTCTGTTTTCATTCAGAGCCCAAGTCAGCACAGGTCTTCCTAAATCTATGCTGCTGACATATATACCTGTATCCATTGTGCATGGAATTAATCATACTTCTAACAACATGATCAGCAGTTTCCCATTAATTTCAGAAAAGCTTGGGTCAAGCTTGAGTTAATTTCTTCTTTTGGTTGCTATGAAGTCAAATTTGTTAAGGATTTCATCTGGTTTAGCTTCTTGTTCTCTGCTACCCCAAGAATGATATGGTAAAAATGAGACTGTGTAGATAGTACAGCCCAAATTACATAATACCCATGGGCATATAGAAGCAACTTTTTGACTTCTTAATATTTTCTGCCAGTTTCTGTTAAGAGTTTGGATTTAACGTAGTCATGGCTCGGGACTGACTAGCAAGATTCATTCTGCAGTGCTGGTTGGGAAAGAGAAAAGAATCTCCTTTTCCTCTTCATTTTTCAACATTCAGCCTTTGGTAGGCTCCAACAGGGTACTTCCAGGTTCCCCTAAAAGGTTTGAAATGTGTCAGCTCCAGAGACTTTCAGCAAGACCTGCAATCCCCTAAGACACTGCTAAAAATCTCTCCTAGGTGTCTGTTTCTTTTCTGCCAGTGATGGCGGCAGGCTGCTGATCTCTTCAAAGCAGGTCCTGTGGTCAGAAAGGTGCTTGCCTCCCCCTCCAAGGATGAATATCTGTCAACAAGGTGGTTCATTGGCATTCTGCTGTGAAGATGGAGGAAATCTGCCTGTAGCGACACACCACTGGCAAGGTCGGTGAGACAGAGAGAGAAAGAAAAGAGTTTGCAAGGCTTTTGCTCTCAGTGGGGGAAATTAAAGGTGGCTTGTGTTATAAAATATTAAATAGTGATTTAATCAGCAGTGAGATATGTAAGTGAGCTTAATTAGAAATACATATTATTCTTTGACTTTAAAGCACAAAATGAAAAATTAAAGCAATCTTAGAGGATATGTAATCAGTGAGGAATAATATGTTGGAAAATGAGCCTGATGTTGTAATTGGTGTATGCAATTAAAATTAATTAATTTTAGTTAGCATACATGCATGCAAATATGAAATCAACGAATTTCAGATATTAAACTCATAATTATAGTGATACTATTGCCAGAGCTAGTGACAGAGGAATTGACTTTTCAATGGTAAATACTTGCTCTTCACATTTTCTCTTTGCTATCATGTCAGGCTGAAACATAATGATTAAAACTATTTGATCAGGCATGATTAAAAAAAAAAAAAGTTTAAATTTCCCCTCATTTCGACTTGTGCTTCCTAGCTTCTCAGCTGTATCGGTTATACTCACCTCTGGGGTAACTGCAAGATATTTTTTGATCAAGTGCAATTTGAGTTTAAGAAGTTCCCACCCACTCACTCACTGGTTGATAGACTTCTCCCTCCGGCCCCTGCCAGATTGCTCTCCCTGTCTCTTTGCTAATATAGTCTTGAGGAGATGTGCTGTAAGCCAAATCATTGAATGATCTGGCTTTGTGGGGAAAAAAAAAAAAAAAAAAATCTTCTCTCTGCTTTCTCTGCAGATTCTCTAATAACTGTTCACCGAACAAAGTGATTTTCTTCATTTCACCTACAAATAAAACCCTCAATGCTTGCAAGAAAATTATTCCATTGTAAGGAAATTGTACAGAGTAGCAGCCCTCTCAGCTCTGGTCAAAATTTGCTTTAAGTCTTTCCAGTTCCTCACTTTGGAGACTGACAACATATTGTTATAAAAGCTCCTGCTTTTCCAGAAGTCATCCAAGGTAACATAGGAGCAATTATAACACTGAATGATTATATTGCTACCAAAATGAATAAAGAGTCAAAAATGACAGGAGTACCAACGACTACAGCTATTATTAAACATTAGAGAGGGTACATTATGCTTTAACATTTTTTGATCCAGTTTAGCCTAGCAATCAGCACCACATTAATCCCCTTCAGATTATACATGCAACCAAAACAGAAAGCAGACCCCTGTTGGCTCAAGGTGTCATTAAAATAAAAGCTTTTAAAACAGCTTTAAAGTAAACTTCCTTGTTCTCCCATGGTACAGACGTACCTGTAAGAAGAATTCAAGGACATTCGCTAAGAGAGATGGAAAGGAAAGATGTGCTGATGAGTGAAAAGGAGGGCAGAGCTCCCCTGCTTCAGTCTCTGCATACCTGCAGAACCAGCACGCTGTATGCCACCATGTCTTTATCATTTACTCCAATATTTTTTCCTGTTCTGGCAGCGGTCTTTTCACTGAAAATATGTTTCTTTACTAAAGTCTCCAGGTATTTAAAAGCAGTCATTTCTCATACGGGGTATCTTGCCCAGGTTACAGGAGCAAGGTGCATGGAAAGGATGCAGTAATCCCTGAGGGGCAATTAGGCAGGTACCGCCGGTACACCTTTGTGCTCAGCCTGTCGATTTGGTGAGGAGAGATGAAGCTGCATTTACTCTGTCTTCCTCTGCATATTTCAGGTACCTGTAGATTTTTCTTTTGACATCTCCCTTCCCTCTCATTTGCACTGTAGCCTTTAAGTGTGCACACTGTATGCTAAATGCAAATTAATGTATTGAAGGAATGATAATTAGGTGATGTAGGTAGTGTGTGCAGAAAGATCATGTTTGTGTAAAAATGGAACCTGAGCAGAGTTACACAATCACCAGGAAAATGCCTGATTTGTCTAAGCATTGCCACTTTTATCAGCTGCATGCAATAGCAATAGGAATCAAAGCAGCTAACTTTCCATCGTCTCAGGACAAAGGTGCCTGTTTGATTCAGCTTCAAGGGCTGCATGCACAATCAGACCCCTGGAGATACTGAAAGGCAGGAACCAGAGAGATGCTTCAACAAAGTTCATAGGGAGGAAGCTGCCTGCATGGAAAGAAAAAGACTGAGAAAGGAAATAAAAAATGGAATGGGACATGAATACACTCTGAGGTCACAGAAAGGTCTAAAAGGGGAAGAAGATATTCAGAAAGACAGAATGGAAATATAGTTGCTGTTAAAACTAAACAGAGACATTACTTAGGTTTAATGAAGATGAATTTAATCAAGAAGGAATTGAACAAACTGTTTGATGGTTGCACATTGTAATGTAACAACATGGTGTGACAGTTTTGCAGAATGGTGCAAATGCTGTCCCTGCCCCCACAGGGATGGAGGTGGAGCAGGCAGCCTGCACAGTGGCCCAGCTCCTTTCCGTGTTAGGAGGGGTCAAGTCTCTAGAGCCCCCTTTCCCTGGCAAGTGTGGATCTCAGGTGCTGGAATGGCAGGGGAGAGGACTGCCTTGGGGCGCTGTGTAGCAGCCAGCTAAAAGTGAGAAGAGTCAAACTGGGAGCAGCTGGATGATTAAATCTCCTTTATTCATTGGGCCACTGGATCTTCTGCATATTTTCTCCAAGATGTATGTCTCAGCTTTGCCAGCCACATGGCAAATGTCAAGCATGGTCAGCCCAAATTCTGTGTAGAGAACTGTACCTCTGTGTTTGTGCTTGCACTGCACAGTCCCTGCTTCCAGAGGTTTGGAGGAGCAGACATCCAACAGGCTGTGTGACACCCTGGCCACCCTGCTGTCACCTCTCCCACCAGAGAGTTGCTCTTAGTGAGTGCTCAAAAAGTAGGGCAATGCAAAAGTAAATACACAGCTGCAGTTTTCTGGGGTCAAACCTCTGACTTTGGGGACTGCTTTGTCCACTAGTGATTCTGCAGCTTACTTTATTTATACTTGCTGCTCTACTTCTAACAGTGTGGCTCCTGGCATGCTGCTTTAAGGTGCTGAAAAAATGTGTCCATCTATGGGTTCCACACATCTTACTTCCTGCAAGGTTGGAGTGCAAAGAGAGCGATTTAAAGGCAAGGACAGCAATTCAATCATGCTGACACTGTGGATCTGCTGCTCTGCTCTCTGAGCCTGGCTATCTGTCCAGTGCTCCATGCCAGCTGTGCTCAGCGCTGGCTGGCATGACACTATTGTTTGCATTTGCCTTTTGTCACAATGGTGTGTCTCAGAGAAAAACAAGAGTGTCTGAGGAGGTGTGTGCTTGCAACATATTTCTGTGGCAGTAGCTTTTGCTGATGCAAACACGAAGAGAGACTGGTGAGACCCCACAGTGTGTGACACAGTGGCCATAAAATTTGAATGAAAGGAAGAAGAGATAAAAGTTTAATGTCTTGCTATTTGGGCAACAGATATAAAGAAGTTAGTGATTTTGTTGCCCATGTGGCTCTATAGTCATCCTGATCTACTGAAATTTCACTTTCACGTGGCAGAAGGTACCAGCACAGCTAAGATACAGGTTTTGTTTTCTTTTTTTTCTGAGTGAGTGAAAACAAAGGACTGAACTCTGCTGCTTTAGAATGCCGATGTATTACTCTCATCAAATTTTATTATCAAATTTGGAGGTAGAGTTTATGGCAGGCCATTATTTCAGTTTTATACCCTGAGAACTTTTGCATGGTTCTTTAGGGAGGAATGCTTTTAAAGTCACCTTATTTTGCCCCCTTTTCCATCAACAACTGTTGTTGGTAGTTGCAGTAAAAACAAATTCTGATGTGTGAAAATAACATGCTCTGTTTGCTTTTCAACATGGAGAGATTAAAGGAAATAGTGTGATAATTATTAATTTTGCTCTTTTAAGTGAATCTACACATTTTTCATCTGTCCCCACTCATTTTCCTGAAAAAGACATTTTTCTTTTTATCTCATTTTTGTCTGATAGCTATATCTTGAGATTGGAAATCCCTGTCCTGTTCCTCCAACCAAAGCATAAAATAAATGCAAACAACATAATCCTAAGTTCATATGAATACCTGAGGAAGGAAGAGATGGGTCACTCTAACATCATAGTCTTTGATGAGAGCAGTACTATAATTTGATCAAAAGGACTAAGCTTTGCTTAAAATTTTTTGACTCACTGAATTTTTTGTTGGGTACTGAAATTAAAGCTATGAACAGAAACTACTTTATTGCTTGCATTACATTGTGTTGTGACCAGTCATCAGGGAATTTAATCATCACCTTCTAATGTTAGGAAAAAAAAATATTTAAAGGCAGAGTATGGTGACATAAGTTCAGTGATATTTTGGGAACCTAGCTGCTTTGCCTGCTGCAGAAATTTTATGTCTCGACTTTGTGCTTAAGACCCTCTTGCCATAAGTGGGAGTGAGGCTTTGGAGATAATAGAAGATTGCTCTTGGACCAAATGTGTGTGGCATGAAATAGTGAGGTATTGGCAAAATGACAGGAAGGAAAGTTAAATGGCTGATTGTACACTTATTCTTTGATCAAATGAGGAAGTCATATGAAATATGTAAATAGAATATGGATTTTGTATCAGTCAGAGATTGAAATGGGCCAGTATTTAATCACATTGTATTGTTGCTTCTCAGAACTTTAAACAGATGTAATGACACTTTTTAAACATATAGGCTGCAGGAAAAATATGTTTCATTAAGTATTCTTAAATTTTCATTTTGACCCCAGGTAATAGTGTAGAACAATGGGGATCATGGATGTTGAAAAGTCAGGCTCCTGCCACTCATAAGATTTTCAAAAATTGGTCAGGTTAATGTGTTTAAATTCAAAGTGAATGGATCATTTAATCTGATACCTCCAGGAACAAAAAGAAAATGCCAAGTCTGGTGTGACAAAAACTTTTGTTAGTCTCCAGCCTGCATATGCTTAAGTTCCTGGAGCTGAATTGCCTTTTGGAGGTTGAACATTCTGAAAGTGATGAGAAGTACAAAGGCAGTTAAAGGTACACAGGTAAAAAGTATATTGCAAAAGGAAACCAAGGATTAGCAGGGAAATTGCAGGCTTGGTATTGGCTGACTTTGAAGTGATTTGTAGGCAGGTTAAATAGTCTTGTGTCATATCCTGTGCCAGGATTCTAAATATTTGTTAGCAGTTGCTCTGCTAATGCCACTGTTGAGGAAAGGATGCATGGTTTCTTGGCAGGTCTGCATGCCTAACTAGGAATACTTTCTGGTCCATGCTGCTGGAGGCTATTCAGCTTCCCCAGGGCTGGACCAATATGAGCAGGGGGCCACTGGAGTATGAGGGGATATTCTCCAGCTAAGGGTTTCCAGAGAACAAGGGCCTTTTCTCTGGGGTGCTCCTTTTCACCAGGTGGGCTTTGGGTCTGAGATAATGCCAACACCATACCTAGGCCAGCAGCTCAGTATGCTGCTGAGTGGCTCAGCAGATGGGTAACAGGAGAGACTCAAAGAACACCTGGAAGCTTTTAATTTGGCACAGTGCATCTTAAATCAAAGCTGTAGATGTGTAGGGCATTTTCAACTGGCTAAAACAGCTGTAGACACCACATCCTCAGCTGGGCATGTACAGACTGACCTGTCTGACTTCACTGCAATCCTTCAGGCTGAAGCTTCAAACTGACCATCTCAAATCTCATTTAAGAGTCTTAGAAGCCTCAGGTTGACTTAACATGCACCAAACAATAGCAATAAATTCCTGGAGAATCAAGGAAAGTGTACAAAGAACTTCTACACCTGACATGGTTTATTTTATATCTATCATTATCAAATGCAAAGGTGGCAACTCATCCCTTTTTTTCAGTTTCTTGTTATTTGCTTGCGATTTTACCAAGCTTCAGCAAGTCGGGCAAACATTTTTTGGGCTTGGTATCTGCCTTAGACTGACTATTTGATTATATTGTTGGTATTTTGTTTTCTGCCTTTTGATAATTAAAGGAGCTTTATATACCTTTTCTCATTCTTGGGTTTTAACACTTAAGTTTCTGCTTAAAGCTCAGAATTTTTGGACTGTTAATGTTTTGTGATGAAAGAATCAAAGGAAAGCCTTTCACTGTCATTTGAAGGTTAATTGGTGTGTTCTTTGGGGCATTCATCTTGGGACAGCAATACCCAGATGACAAAAGAAAAATGTGTTTCATCCAAGGCACTGACCTGGCAAAACAATGGCCTTTGATTGGGCTGAGAATTCAGTGTGATTTCTCTGCTTTCTTGAAACAAAGGGAGAAGCCTTCAACTGCAATGCAGATTCCTTCTCCTGTGTTAGACCCACCTCAAAGATCACATGCAACTTTGCTCATACCCTTGTGCCCGTTTATCACTGTGGATCTGATCACTGCCAGCAGTTGGGGTCTTTAATCTGATAAATCTGACAGGAGATGCTTATGTGTACCATTAGGAAGGCAATATTCCATATGCTCTCTAATTGGTTTGAATTTATCCTATTATTTCAGCATTTAAATGTTGCTGAACGTAATTTAGATGTGTCAGGCTCATAAAGTGTAGGCTCTGGTGGGAGTTCATTATTGAAAAAAGATACATCCAGCAAGGCTTTTTCTGGCTCCAGGCCCAAGCCCTCAGCATTTTGCTTATCTCACGTGTAGCTTTTGTCCGCTAGCTATACTCCTACAACCATGCTGAAGTAGTCTCTGACATATTCTTTTTATTGCTTCCCCTCCAGTATTTATTTTTTTCCATCTCTCAGGGTGTGTATATAATTTGTTGATTTAAGGGAGCAATAGCTCATTCAGAATGTGTGGTTGGCAAAACCAGGGTAAACAAAACATGCTTTTGTGAGGATGCTGGAAGACATGAACATCATCCTCCATATTAGTGACTGCCTGGCTAATGCAATGAAACCTGACAGTCAATACCTTCTAATCTGGGTGTTGTGGCCAGTGCTACCATCTACTTATTGAAACTGATGAAAGATGAGCTCGTTCTTCTCCTTATGGGAGTGCTCAGCCAGTGGACATGGCAAACACTGAGAGCTTTTCTTATTTTTTTAATCTCATTTGATCTCTAATGGGACAATTTGGAAGGCAGTATGAAAGTTTGGGGCTGCACAGCTTTTTGACATACTTCTGTGACTGTAAAAACCCCTCTGAAGAACATATTGAGCTCCATGGCAGAACAGGTGTGAAAGCATGCTAATACCTCTAACACATGTGCACTCGCATGGCACGGTGGGTAATGAATGACTTAAACTCCAAGGAATTTAATTTTCATCATTCATCTCAGTAAGAAAAGCTCTTATATGGTTGTCTTACAAATATTAGTAAGCAGAATTCAATCCACTGTTTCACTTTAGGAAGCAAAAATATTTATACCCACCCCACTTTATATAGCCTTCTCCTTTTACAAGGTGCAGGCATTCTGTAATGGCTAATGCTCCTGCTTTAATGACAGCCTTAGTATCTCAAAGAGGAATAATTTTACCTCTAGGCAGATTCCCTCATTCCAACAGCTTTGTGCAGCTTCTTTATGACATCTTCACAAAGGAGAAAGGCAAACAATGCCTTTTAACCACAAAGAAATAAAAAAAGGCTTACGGGTGAAGTATGACTTTATTATTAGACTTGCACCAAAATAAAAAAAATAGGCAAGCACATGCCTGACAACCTGCCTTGCTTGTGTTGACCATCTGATTCAGCGAGAAGATGCCTACAAGAGACTTGTTGGCACCTACAGAACAGTGACCTCACAGACACACATGAATTAGGACAACTAGATTTTGCAAGTATGTTATGGGCCTCACACCTCACACACTTTTCTCACATTTTTCATTGAGTTGGGCTTGTGATGTGGGCAGAAAAGAACTCTCTCTGGATGTTGAGAGGCAGTGTCTAACATACTTCCTGCCTTAACACATACTGTCTTGGTGTCACATTCACAAAGCAAATCACCAATATTACACCCCTTTTAACTATTCCTGAATATGCACTTTGGAGATAACCCTGAATTTCTTTTCATCACTCTTGGTGAAGTCCCTGGTTCAAGTACACTAGGTTGGATTTCTTGAGGGTGTGGCAGATGGTGGTGTTCTCCATCCTCTAACAGGTCTGCCTGCAGCAGTTATAGATGCATATGGAGTCTGAAAATCCCTGTTCTCTGGGCAAAGTGGGATTAGCAGTTAGAGACACTAGGTACAGGCTTGTTAGAATTAACATAGTATATTTTCATTTGTCCAAAGTTAGGAAGCATATATATTATGAAGTTGTAATAATAAAATCCTTTCTATATATTTATTCTTATCCTGAAAGGTTTGGTACAATATACAGCCTGCTGACTTCCATCTCTAGGAAAAATTGAGTAGAATTCCTTGCTGAACATTCTTTTTCTCTCTTTTTCCCATCTCTTACAGCATGACTCACTGTTGTCAATTGACATTCTTGTTGGTAACTTACTCTCTTCTCTGGCTTGAGGCTCTGTAACTGTTAAATAACTTCTCATACTGTGCCTAATAACAGAAAACCATTTTCTTATCTAGGTAGACAAATTTTTCCAAACTGGTAGCCCAGACAAATCCTTTGAAGATAAATCTTTGAAGCTGTTCGCCTGAGGTGTTTTATCCTTGCATTTTTATTCTAATTTGCCATTTTTTCCCAGAGAATTTAACTACTCCTGTCCTTTAGTTTAAGTCTGGCCACAGAGGTGGGACAGTATCACAAAGATAAACACATGATAAAATTTTCCACACTACATTACTGCGCTACTTACAGTGAGAGAAGATTTTCTATCAGTCTACAGTTTACTGGAGACTTTCTACCAGTCTCCAGGATATATAAATGTCTTTTCTTTATATACAATCATGGAACCATTCATATTCAACTCTAAACTATATCCCCAAGTGCTACATCTACACATTTTTGACTACTTTCACTGATGGTGATTCTACCATTTTCCTAGGAAGCTTGTTCCAATGCTTAACAACCCTTTAAATGAAGAAATTTTCCCTAATATCTAATCTAAACATCCTCTGTTGCAGCTTGAAGCCATTTCCTCTTGTTCTGTTACTTGTTACCTGAGAGAAGAGACTGACACCTTGCCACAGCTCTCTTTTAGGTTGTTGTACAGAGTAATAAGGTCCTCCCTGAGCCTCCTCTTCACCACTCCTTCCATCACTCCTCCTAAGACTTGTGCTCCAGACCCTTAACCATCTTTGTTACCCTTCTCTGGATATGGTCCAGCACCTCAAGGTCTTTCTTGTGGGGAGGGACTCAAATTGAACACAGCACTTGAGGTGTGGCCTCAGCAGTGCTGAGTACAGTGGGATGATCCCTGCCCTAGCACTCCTGGCCACTATTTCTGATACCAGCCAGATGCCATTGGACTTCTTGTCCGCCTGGGGAATGTAACCAAAATCATAATCTGATCTCTATTTGAAAATAACTTTTGTTTCACATCTTTTATCCTTATATAATCTTTTTGTCTTTGACTGATCAATTTAATCTGCGTCATGAAAACTACTTTTTTTTTTCAATATATTAGAATGAAGTGCATTGCTTTTGAAATTCATATCACAGAACACCACCACCATCACCATTTGAACACCATATTAATAAAAGCTTTTCTTTCTTGTAGTTCACTTGGACATATAATCAGGTGGGGTTTTTAATTATTTTTACTTCTAAGAGATGGATGCATTCAATAATGTGTAGATGTCATCAACCTGGCAAGTGGTATCAGAAATCACAAGGAGACAGATGCTGGAACGACTCATACTTTCCTCTCCCTGGAGAAAGAATTCATCCTTCCAGTGGCCTCTCTATGTGAGTATATGGAAGTAGGACATACACTTGCAACTAACTGGTTCTGATGCATGGGAAGTGAGTAGTAATAATGACTGATTTTTAAATAGTTATATATAGCAGAATTTGAAAACCTATTGAGCTGTGGGATATGCTGACTGCTGCAGAATGAAAGGAGTTTTTCCTTGGCCAAGGTGCAGGGTCTGTGCTGCAATCAGTGTGAGCTGAGTGTGACACAAGGAAATGGCTGTAAAAACAGACAGCTTCTCTCAATAGCAACAGGTTGATCATAATAGTCCAAGCTCAGTAAGGAATTCAAAAGTCACTAAGATAATTAATGGCTTTAAATGGGAGAAAGAAACATTTGGATTTACAAGGAATCGCAATGTATTTTTCAGTTAAAATTAATCACTGCTATTGTTTAAATGTCTCAGGGACATTAGGGAAAAAAGATGAACTTTGTTTTTGGAATTTTAATAGCAATTAAAAATCTCCATAACAGCCACAAACAGAGCACACTGTATTGTCTATTAAACTGATAATGAGATCAGCAAAAGAGTGGATAGCCAGGGAACAATACCCACTTGACTGACAGGTGCCTGCAAACTCTCTTGAGTATACAGGCCGAACAAGGAAAAATTAAAATATTTTCTAATTCTTTAGGGCAAGGACAGTAGGAAATTTGGAGGTTTTATTTGTAGTAGGATGATGCAAATGAAGCTCATCTTAAACAGTGAAAGATGAGGGAGATTTTTTTCCCAAGCACCTCTTGGCAGGTTGACCTCTTACATATTCCAAGCATGTATTTGTGCACACTTAATCCAGATTCACCCATGGCAGAAGGGACAGTATCCTAAAGAGCACTTTGTTTCCTCATCAGCTTTTACCTGCGAGGTTCAATGGCAGTCAGGTTTGTGGAGCATGAGTACAGATGTGAAAAACAAAGGACCACCTAATCTGTTTGAGTGTACTGGCATTCCCAACACACTGCATGTGTGGCAAAATGCTTTTTCTAAATGTCATGAAATGGCTGTTGGAGCTCTGAGGTCCCATAAGTGGCTGCACAGCTCTCAGGCAATGCTGTATCTTGTGGTGCTTGTGTCTCTTTTCAGCTATACTGCTAAACACATTTAACTCTGCAATGCAGCACAGGAGAGAATTGAACCAAAATGGATATATTCAGGCAGCTTCATCTTCAAATAGTTTTAAATAAAAAATGAGGCTCTAAGTATTTTGATTTTGCTTGGTCCCAAATCAAATAATTTATACAATCACTAGTATTGCAAACTTTTCATAACCAGCATAAGTCAAGTAGGAGCTTATTTAAGTTTTTTTTCAATATTAGTTCCGTTTCCTAAAACCCAAAACCTACAAAAGCTGGCAAATCTGCTATAACCTCTAGGCTTGTAACAGGCAGGTTCACAGTGTTTGAAGGGTTTAACTATATGACATACATATGAAAATCTAGAATACTTGAGTCATGTTGTTCCAATCAGATACCATGTTTTTTAATGCAGCCAGCTGAAAGACCACAAAGTTAGGAACAGACACATGTACACCATATGTACTGAAACAAATTTGTGAAATGCATGCCTCTGACTGTGAGCAAAGAGACACACATGAAGCACAGTGCAACACCATATGCAGAATGATTTGATTTAATAATGGTTTGGGTGGTCTGTGATAGTGCCTCTCAAAATGTGTACATGCTAGCAACACAACATTCTGTTCTAAATATTCAGTCTATGTGTAACTGTGTATAGTCCTTTATCTGCTGAGAAATGGAGTAATGAACAGGACTATGGAGGTGATATTCCCTTTGTTATGTAGCACCTGTGAAATTGTTCCTTTTTTTCAAAGACAGCTTAAAAAGTGCAACTCAAATTTCTGTCTTTCATATCTACAAAAGGAGCACAAAAAATGCAGTTGCAAGTAAAGCAGGAAAAAAGACAAGACCAAAGGAGATTTTTCAGGGGTCCAGATTACCAAGAAATGCATACTTTAGAAAAAGTTTCATCAAAGTTATAGACCCTTATTATTTTTGTGCTATAACCATGAAGATTTGGGCTTGGTTTCAAGAAGTACAGGGTGAAAATCAATGTGATGCAGGAGGTCATACAAGTGGCTCTCCATAGTCCCATCTAGCCTTAAAACCTCAGGGTGCAAGGAGTTTCCACAGCTGCAATGTGTGCAAACAGATGTAATATTGATATTGCTTCCTGCATTCCTTTCTGCTGTCATGAATAAATACCTCCCTCACTGAGGATTTCTCAATGCAATTGAATTAGAGTTTATTTTGTGAATATCTTCAGATGTGACAGCTACTGTTTGATTCCCACTGGGAAGCTGTGGCCACCCCCGTTCTACCTGAACAGAGGGCAGAGGGTCCAGCCCAGGGGCTTGCAAGATATCAGCCAGGTACATGACTAGATTTGTATTTTCATGGGAGTAGAATATGGAATTTCACATAGGGGGAGGAAAAATATGTCTTGGGGAAGTTGTTTCATAGCGTATCTTGGTCTCCTGGGAAGCGTGGGTTGGGAAGTGAGCATTAGTCCCGCGGCATATGAATTTATAGCCTGTCAAAGATAAAAGAAAGATGCAATATATAACAGCCTTAAGCTCGCTAATTATATGTCAGTGTGATTACTGCATCTTTCTCTCTCTAAGCAGCTTTTGACACACTTTGGTATGTGTGTCACCATGCAGGTGCTCAGTTTTGTATGTGCATTGCTGCGTGGCACGCAGAACAGGGACTTGCATGTCCTTGGGTCACTATTTTACATTGTACAATTTTCACCTGGGGACACCTAAGGACATAATATGGCACCCAACTTCGGAATATAATCCTGTAAGAACTGCGATATAAAGCATACAGCAAAGTTAAGTGTGAAGTTAATTACCTTGCTGGGGCTTACACCAGACTTAATGCTGGCAAGCTAAACTAGGCCAAGGTGAGCTAGGGATGGGATCATGAAGGGATCACAACTGCTGTTTTACTCAGCAGTAAAAGTAATAGTCAAACCGCTGACACAACTGTCAGTATCCTATTTTCTGAACCACACTGGAGAAGGAAGAAATAGAGAATGGGATGACTATAAATGGACTGATGAATTAAATATGGTCCTGGATTGAAATGCAGGTTTTCCTTTTCTGCAGGTGTAGTTCTTGTTAACAATTTGCTGCTTCAAAACTGTCAGAATTTTGATGAAGGAGTGCATACATGTTAAGCAGATTTCCAGAGAGTGTTTACTCTACTTAGGAAAACTTACTGTTTTGCTACCAGGCCCGAGGTCACTTGGAGAACTGTGAAGCAAAGAATTTTGGAGGACTGTTTTGAAGGATTCAATTTCCTATCTTCTAGAATAATTACTAAACACACACACACAAATATATATATATTTGTATATATATATATATATATATACACATACATATATAAGTTTGCTTTATGTGCAAGCTCTTACATTTCTGAATTGCAGTTTCAAATGATACAACAGTATTTTTGAAATAAGTGTTTTCCCTCAAGCTACAGTTTCCAATTCTTGCCCAGCTCTAGATTTGCAGGATGTCTGTGGGTGAAAGTGAGAACTAGGAGCTGAGGGAAGAGTTTCTGAGAAGTAGGTTATCTAGGGAGGACCATATTGGTTTAACTGAAGTGTGGACAAAGACTTCAGCAATAAGGATATTTTTGCATGGTGATACAAGATGCCTCTAAAGTCAATGAGATCTTAATTAAGTGAAGACTTTTTCTCTGAAGGGACAAAATGTTTCTCTTCACTCCTCCCACTCTGTTAAGCAATATACTTCAGCTCCTCCTTCAAACAATGGATTTAGGTTCCTGTCTTTCATGTACTCACCCACCACTTAAGAGCAGTTTCACTGCCTTACAGGATTCTCAATGTCTTCAATGATATGAGGTTATGTTCTTGCACTGTGGTGTTTCTTTGTCTCCTGCTTGAATATCACTTATTAGGGCACAAATATACAACTGTTTACAGAATAATAACCATAATAACTGATATTGTGAGCTGATTCCTAGAGAACTCTGCATTGGTTTCTGCATGTCAGGAAAGGAGGATGAATAGCCACCTTTTTACTTACAGTGAACAACCACTTGTCAAGTTGCAAAAATAAATAAGATGCAGTCCTTCAAAATTGAATGTTCACTTGGATTACTCTATCATAGAATTAGTTAATGCATAGATAGGCCACACCTGGAATGGAAACTAATTAAATTTTTGTTGGTAAATGCTTAGTTTTTAGTTGGTACTTATACAAAAGTTGAAGCCAATGCAGCCTTTTCTGTGTCCCTTCTTAATCTGAACATTGCTCCTACCCTGTGAATAGCTCTGTGTTGTCACTGGAAAAATCACTACCTCCTCTCTCTTGAGCTCTGTAAACAAAGGCAGTATCTGTAGTTAATGCACCAGGATGCCCCATCCTTGGAAGTGTTCAAAGTCAGACTGAATGGAACTTCAAGCAACCTGATCTACTGAAAGATATCCCTACCCATGGCAGGGGAGTGGGTACTAAATGACCTTTAAGGTCCCTTCCAACACAAACTATTCTATTAATGATTCTTTGGTTAATTGTATGAAATCCTAGTATCTGCTTAGACTGCACTGAGTCTAGTGATGCATGGAGGCAAACTGCTTGCAACATAAACACTCAGTACTGAGGTCCCCTAATGACATGAAAAATCTTAATATTGGTTTGGTTAACAGTAGTAATCTTAAAGAAATTTCCTTTGCCAAACCTATCTTCAAAGCATTATTTTAAATAAAAAGCTGTATTTCTACTCAGACAGACACATTATTAATTATGTGGATTTGAAGAAATGTGTTTATTGTACAACACTTGATAACACAGCTCTTCCTATATTTCTGTATAATGCTGCAAAATAATACAGCTACAGTAGTTTTTCACTTGCATAGCTGTTGACAAAGCAAAGTTGCCATTGCCCAGTGTTTCATGAAATTTGAAAATAAGATCCTTTAAAAAAAGGAGAGGTGGGGAAGAGTAAGAGAAAGAAAGCCTGCTGCTCTGTTGAGAGAAAATTTCCTTTGTGTCTAGTGCATTTTCCCAGAACAATGCAGGCTTGCTCTGCAGTCACCAGAGCTATGCTCATGGTTCTGAAAGACAGTCCTCTGCATTTGGCATTAATCCTCTCCTCTCACTCTTTTGCTTGGCAATGTTGGAATTTTTATAACTCTGTAAAACTTGAGCCAGCAATCTCTCTCCCCACCCCACGCCAGTTTTGTCTCTGTGCATCAAATTATCATTTTTTAAAAGGCAGTGTGAAGCAAGAAAACATTTGCTTTAGAATTCCATTATATGTGGCATTACCAAGATAGAGTTTAGTGTAAGATTTAGTGACGATTTAAAAGAAAAATTATCTCTAGGATTCATTCTGGGAAAGGAAGATACATAGTTTAGGGACTTTTATTTTTTTAAAGAAATCTAAGTCTATGCTTCCGCCTGTGAAAGAAGTACGAAGTAAATGTCTCTGTTTTTAGCCAAAACCTTTTTTGGTGCAAATTGCACATATGGTGTCAAAGAAATACCAACTGAATAAGTACTGCTTTCATCGAGTTACAGGGCAAAATGTAGGGGAAGAGAAGGAGGTGCAGAAGGAGGGTTTTTAGGCCATGCAAACAACAGAGCCAAGAGAGGTGCAAATTGTGTCAATGGAATTTATTTTCCACAAGCATAAGCATAGGCATATCTTGCTTTCAGTGTTGCTATTACAGGAATCTTCCATTTTTCTATGCAGTCATTTCTGTTGCTGTTTATCGTGCATGAATCTAGTGGTGTTCCACAAGGGAGTAAGAAGATATGCTCATCTCACACAGTGCAATCTCAACCTCAGTGTGTGCTTCCCAAGCTGAGCGCTTTGGCTTTGCCTAAATAAGTGTAATTAGAATAAAGAAACCTCATAACCATAAAATTAACCATAATAAACAATTTGGTGCGTGTGGCTAGATGGCTCCACATTGCATTCTGTTGGCGCCTGTAGCTTGCACCCAGAATGTGCTTTCACGAAGATGGCTTTGTCAGCAGACACCCATGGGGGCAGATATTTGTGCCAATACTCATGGCTGCTTCTCTCTCAGAGTTTGAGAATGAGCATTTCTTTATGCAGTGTGGAAGTGTGCAGGTTGGAGGGAGCTGAAAAGAATACAATTATCTGGCTAAAGAAAAAACACCACCCATGTCTCCAGTATTCATTCAGTGTGCATTGTAAGATTTCTCACCAGTGCTGGAAAACTTTATCCTCTAAAAGGAGTGAGTTTTATTTTCTGCAGTCAGAAGCAACAACAACTGAAAAACCTGCAGTACCAGTGTTTGTATCCCCATGGCTCGGCTTGCATCACTGACACACAGAGAGGCATATTTCAGCCAGAAAGACAAAAGCAATCCTTTCCTGATGACATTGGCTATCTGGAAGCTGGCCGGCATACGAGGTGAGCGGGAGGTCATGTTGGCTCCCTTCAGGCTGGCTGGGGACGGCTTGGCAGGGATTAACTGGACGCAGCTCTGCTGCCACTTCTGGCCTGAGTGACAATTTGGCAGGGCGCTCAGGTGCAAGAAGCAGAGCAGCAATCTGTTCCCTTCCCCAGCCCTCCTGCCCACAGCAACCTTATTTCTTCTCACTTCGGGTTGCTGCTCCCTCCCTTTATTTGTGTGTGCGAGTGCATGCATGCCTTTCCCTGTGGTAGTGGCATTTGAAAGACACCAGCATTTGCTCCATCTGGCTCCTGTATCTCTACTCCTTCCCATGGCAGCGCGAATCCAGGATGGATTTCAACAAAAGAATAATGGTCACAAAATTTTCCTTCTGTTTCATACTTTGATGTGTGGGTGGCACCAGGGTCACCCTTTCAGCTCCTTGCCTTGAAATGTGCTTGCAAGGATGTGGCAGCCCACTGAAAACTGATAAGAAGCCTTATCAAAATGTTCCCTGGTTAGGCTCCTTGCACCCTTCCACCCATCCTCCCAGCCCCCTGACAGGGTGTCGAACGAAAAGCTACGTGGGTGCTCACTGCTGTCAGAAAATGCCAGTTTGCCAAAACCGTAAGGTTTTGCAGAAGTGCAGTTCAGCCCTTCATGTGCAAGGTGTTTTAAGATGCAGAGGGCAGTGAAAGGAGCCTGATGAGGGGGCAGACAGAGAGATTAAAGGGTGACAGACAACAGGGGCCAGTATCTGGAGATCACATTCCTTCACCTTGAAGTAGCCAGCATGTGATTTTTTTTCAGGCGTGGGAGTATTTCTTTCAAATCCTTTGTCAGATTTTCAGTAAAATCTAGGCATATGTGCATTTGAACTGGGGGGGGGGGCGGTGGGGAGGGAGGAATGGGAAACAATTTTGTTCACAAATATTTTTGAAAGATGTCTATTTTTGCTTCATCGCAGTAAAAAACTCTGAAGACTTTCTGTATACCACAGCTTATTTCACATCTGAGCCCTGTGAACTACCATATACCCTAATAGTAAATATGACCATTTACACAAACAGGTATTGTGAAGAAAGATCTAGCAGAGAGCAGCTAAAATCCATGATGAATAATCAGGAAGCAAACATCATCAGTCAGTCAAACACTTGGAACTGCACTTTTTTATCATGCAGGTTTTTGCCATTGATATGAATGTAAGAAATAACTGGTTGGTGCCCTATTCTTGGATGAGATATTATGCTGAGATTATGTTTTCCAATATAATTTTTATCATGGAAGAACATTTGAATTGGTAGGTGGGGGACAGAAAATAATTTTGATTTCTTAGCCCTGAGACTATTACGTTCCCACTACTGCTTGATTTCACTCTGATCCAAGCCCTTTGTGTCACACCATTTTCAGAATTAAATTATTCAGGAATGTGTCTGAATTAGACTGTAAAACTGCATTATGTTACTCGTTACGTAATTAATAATTGAAATTTCAGTCTTTTTAATATTTCCTGACTTGCACTGCAAAGTTAAAATATAATTAACACATTTCCAATCAGTCCTATCTTCTTATTTTGTGCAAGTCATCAGAAGCATAGTGACAGTTCCATTCTAATGACAAACCCAGGGAAAAAATAGGCTTATACCATTCCAAAAGGACAGACTCTGTAGGTATTAAATGGCTAAGATAATTGGTGAGTGCCATTTTATAGGTTGCTCTATGCAGGAGAAATGTGTATTTGAATGGGATTTGCAATCAGGCAGAGAAGACGAACACTGGGAAAAAAAAACATATAACACAGAATCCTATGTATTAGAGGTTAAAACCTTTTTAGATCATCTGGCCCATCTGTGAGATTAAGATATTTTTCTGCTGCACCTCTGTTAATGCATTCCCTGCTACACCTTAGATGCTCCAGTGAGACACCTGTAATATTCTCCCAGGGAATTTATTTCAGAACATCATAGACAGCTAGGCTTTTTCTAATATTCATACTACATCTTCTGTCTTTTCTTTCATTCAGTGTACTAAAGAAATGGGGAGGTATGCTCCTGGAGTTGTAAATAATATTTGACATGGTGGTCTTCTTGAGAAATAATTTAAGTTCTTATTGAAACACAGGACCAATAAGTAATATGTTCTTGCCTTGTGCTCCTCTCTCAAAATTTGCTGACAGTCTCAGTGTACTGAAGGCCTGGAAAAAAAAGCCATGAGAAATAAAGGAAAAAGAAATATTATCAATATACCATAATTTTGTAAGGAGATTTGGTAGGATTTTGTTGTATACTGTTGACGTTGGATAAAGTTTCAGCGAATAGGACTTCAGCTCTAGGTTTTGCCATAGGTTTTGTGTGCTCTTTTGGAGACATTGTTGGAATATATAAGGAAGTTTAACATTCCCTCTAGAATGGCCTTGTTTTTCTATGCCATAAACTGAAAAGGAAAAATTGCTAATTTCAAGTGTTCTGGGCCAAGAAAAATATATATTTGTCATAAAAGTACTGCAGCTAGCTTCAGAAATAATTGGCAGTTAATTTGTTCCCTGCTTTTTGTCTTCCCAGTGGAGTTCAGGCAGCTGAGACCAGACCACGGGTAAAAAATTATCCACGTGGCTTGAAAATGGCAATGCTATTCTGATGGAATACCAAGCATGGATACCCTGCCTGGGATTTGCTTTATACTAAATAAATTCCACATAGAGTAGTTATATGTCTGCCCTGGAAATAAAATGACAGCTGACCTGAGGTGTCAGAAATATGCTTTTAAATGCCTTAGAAACTGCTTTTATTCCTGTCTCACTTCAAATACCACCTAAATGGCAAAGAAGGTCTATAGCTAGACCCAGAGAGACTCGCTTTAGCAGCCTGTGTGCGCATCTTCCTAACTGCAGCCACCTTGTCAGATCAATATGCAGTAGAAGCCTTTACCTTATTTAATAGCTCATTAAACAAGTCCCACTTTCTTTACTAGCTCCTTAGGTGATTTCAAGACCTCTGCATTGGCATTCAACTGCACCTGCATGGAGGGAGTAAGTAGGGACCTCCCAGCTATTTTCAGCCCAGTCTTTTAGCCTTGTTATACAATATGCCACACACCTTGTATCTCCCCATCTTGCTTCCCATAGAGCTTTGTTCAGTAAAGGGTTTGGAAAAATCGTCACACGGATACTAGACCAATAAAATGCAAAATGAACTTCGACCACTTTTAGCCTCATCAGTTATTATCCACTTTTTAAGTAAAGAAATAATCTTGTCTAGCAACATGCTTCAGGTTTTGCCAGAACTGCCATTCATGTCAAACCCTATTTGACATACCTGCTAAGGCTAAGAGTTAAATGAGACATTCTGTAAATAAGCAAGCTAAACATTGCATCTGATTACCCATTTTTTTCATAGCTGGCCGTTTTAGGAAAGGAGGCTGGTAACAAGCATGGTCAGTTCCTTCATTTAGCCTATGGATGAATGGGCAAAGGTGACTGAGTGACCTGTGCTTCTCAATTTATTTATTCTCCTCTGATGTGTGGTAATTGGGCATATTCAGTTACTGACCAGTTGCAGAGTAAAGCTGGTCTCTTAAACTGATTGCATGCATGCTTTTCATCTGAGCTGCGGAGCAGAATGTCTTTCTTGATGTGGTTCACAGCATACTCATTATTGTGGTTTATGTGTCTCAGCTGGTAGGCAAGGTCTCAACTACTTTCCTTCGCATGCAGACTCTTCCATCTTCCACAGAAAAATTCTGATCTCTCCCAGTTGCAGGTAATATTATTTCTTATATTGTGCTATTTCTTTTGGAAGAAATATATTCAGATATATGTACACATATATGCATGCACCATTCATATTTAAATATATACATTAAATATGTGTATGCTGGTAAGTGAATGTGGTATGTGAAAGAAACACATTCTGGGTCAGGGGTTGGAATACTGTATTTGCTCTGTACACTATTCTGAGCCCCCCCTGACTAGTCTTCCATGCTTTTTTTTTTTTTTTTTTTTTTTCCCTGTGTGTGAATAAAAGCTTCGTTTTCCTGAATGTGATGGATATATGGAAATTTGACTCTTTTATCTGTAGAAGACATAATGTACAGACAACAGCAAAGCAGGGATCCTTCCCAGGCTTTTTGATTGGGTGTGGCATTGAGGCTGTAAGGGGTTAGTAAATAAGTTTGGCATTATGGATAAAGAGTTCTGATTTCCTCCCCTGACTACTGAACTTCTTGCAGCTACCTAGTTGTTAAGGAGAAAGACAGTTTCCAAACAAGTTAATTTCTTGGTTTGGTATTGCCAGCAAAACATGCTGGAGACTAAATTGATAGAGACACTTTTAAAGACTGTAGGATGATGAGAAATGATGGCATGTTGGGCACCCATTAGGATGCATAATTGCGCAGAGCCCAAAAGCTGAGCTCCTGCATCTGTTTGTGCAGGTAGGAATGCTGTCTGACAAGGGCACAGGATCATGTTTGCGTCACAGAATTGTTGAGTACAGCTTGAACATACTTGGCAGCATCCCATGACCTTCTCTCCTACTTCAGCTTCTCCCCGATAGCAGAACTGTCTCTGGCCAAAGGTTAATTTGTTTCTGATGGCTCCTAAACCTTCTGGATAGAGAATATTGGTGAAAATATTCTCAAAAAAAAAAAAAAAAAAAAAAAAAAAGAAACTAAAATAAATAAATAGCAAGCCCTGAATCACAGGCAGAAAGTTTCATTGTCCTTCTTTGCTCTTATATGGGCCATTTCAACAGGAGCCCAGAAGTTTGCTCAAATCTCCTCTTAAACTGTAAAAATGTAAAGCTGATTTCCCATTGACTGTCATATTATGCAGTCACTCACATCAGGATAAAGCAGTTGGAAAGGTGGGAAAGGTGTGGCATTCTGATTTGGTCCAATTTTTATTTGATTTCTACTGGTTTTAATGAAATTATATAAGGTTTGAGACAGTGGAGAACTGGAAATCGTGTGTCTGACTATGCCCATCACTGCCTACTACCATGCACAGTAGGAACACTTTCAAAAGTCACTGTGTCTAACTTACTTCACTGTGAATCAAATTCAGCTACCAGCAGAAGCCTGCTTCTGCTGGGAGGTTCATGCATGGATAGGGAGGTAGGAATATTAAGAATAAATTTTGAAATTTAGAAGATGACCATTAACTATTGTACATTGTCACTAATTGCTTAGCTAGATAAAAATGTTAAAATACCATAAATTTAAGTGAAAAGCATAATTCTGGTGTGATTTAGTTTGCCAAGCTAACAGGAGGTGAGCATAAGCAGTAAGTTTTTTGAGCTTCTACAGAGCTGAAATCTCCAGAGATCAGGAGTTGGATAATATCTGGTCCAATATGTGCATCTATATGGATTTTAAAAATATCTGGAGGAGGCAACCACAGTTGAATTGAGAGCTGCAAAAGCTGGAAAGTCATTACTGGTAGGCAATTTTTTTTTTGGTAGCTGTTGTTGCTTTTGTTTATTTTATTCATTTATTTAAACAACAACGCTTTATTTAGTCCATTCCTTGATTATTTGCTTAGTCAAAACTACCAGCAAATTTTCAACATAGGAAGCTCTTGTCAAAAAGGCTATATGTTGCTATATGTATCCTCACAATACTTGGATAGAAATAGTCCAAGAAGATCAAATGACAGTTGTACAAAAATAGCTTCTGCCCTCCTTAAATTCCTATTCTAGATTCAGATATCCTTGTCATAAAAGCTCCATTGTAAACTCTGGGACTGTTGATGTAGCAGTGTGTAATATTTCTCTATATGAAAAGGAAAAGGACAGAAAAATGCAGCCTTTATTTTGGCCTTATCAGCTGTAAAAACCTCACCTTATTTTGTAGGATAATGGCAGGTTAGTATCTATTATTTAAATTCCCTCTTTTCAGATCTAATCTTGTTTCCATGCTTAAATCAACTCTTTGTAGGGATTTATGAACACAGAAATTCCACGAAACCTGGGATTCAGAGAGTCAGGGAGTAGAATTAAAATCCTGGAAAGCCTGTGAATACATAGGCAAGTCACATCGATGGAAGGGAAATAAGTGTTTTTAAAGAGGATTTCTGTCTGTGAGGGTGCCGTGTGGAATAATTTTCATCAGATGCATTGGGCAATAAGTGAAGGAATGGTCTCTTTGTTTCAGCTCTAGCCCAAATCAGCAATTGTTGCTATTCTGATAGCAGCTAAGTGGTCTGTGGGAAATGATGTGGAGGTCTCACTCCAGTCTTATGAATAGTTTTTCATTACATGAAAGCAGTAATGAACTGAGCAAAAATGGAAATGGTGGAGGTAATTGTGAAGACTGAACCTCCTCTTATCCTGCATTTCAGGGCTAACAGGTAAAGGCAGAGTCAGGAGGAGTGTAAGAACTGAATGGACCAGTACTACAGCTGTTATGTGGGTGACTTGGGTATTTTAGCCAAGAAGGCTGACAATTTGGTACATCCCAGAAACATCAAAATCATGGGATGATAAGTGATGATAGCAAATCCTTCTTCACCCTGATAGTACCTCTGGTTCTGGGTATGACCAGCTCTGTGCAAGTCACGATGGTGTTGCTTTGGCCTTGAGTCACAACTCTGCCCATGGCAGGCCAGCAAGCTGGCAGTGGGACACCAGCAGTGTGCGAGTAATGGGGAGGGGCCAGGCATTTCAAACTGGCAGTAAATTCAGAGATGGGGGAAGATGATGTGAACCACACTCCCTCTTTCACCTCACGCTGCCAGCGAACTAACAGGGCTTGTGCTTCTGCTGGGATTTTCAGACACATCAGTGCTGGGGTCGGCTCTGAGGGCACACTTCCCCCAGCTCATTACGGAGCTTCGGTCTCTGTGTTTTCAGCTCCTTGTGTGCCTGAGAAGGGAGAAAGCCAAGGGGTGCCTTGCAGTCGAGAGCTGTAGTGCCTCCTGGGGCAGCAGCACAGGGGCTGCTCCCACCTCTGCTCCACCCATATGAAATCCTTGCAGAACTGTCTGTGTGTGGTGCCAGCTTCCCTTTCTATGGGGACTCGTTTGTGTTGCTTACATCATATGCTGGATTTAGACGACCTCCAGTGTTACCATGGCAACGATTTCTGCTTAAGTATAGGTGAGAATATAAGTTAATTTTAAATAAGGTGAAATGAAGGAGGGGGTGAATAAAGCTCTCAAAAGCATTTGAAGCCACACAGATCTATCTGTCTAATCAGTTTTGTAAGAAATCTTCTAAAGCTAATTTTGCATCCCTGAGGTTACATTCTCCTCATAACAGAAAAAAAAAACCCCAAAAAACAAAGATGTTCTGGGCATATTTGTTCAGATTGTCACAACTCAAGGCAGCGGCAGACCTGGGAAGCCTCCATCTCTGTCTCCTCTCCATGTTACCCATGTACACAGTGCCAAATACTCTGCATGTAGTGGGGTCAGAAGATGAATAAGACTTAGAAACATCTAACAGCAGTTGGATGCTTTGAAGCTTCATGAAGTGTGGGATTAATGCATTTTTGCAGCTGCTGCTGGTTGTTATGAGGAGAGGCCAACATGCTGTCCTTTATTTTGTGTCCTGAACTCTGCCCTCTGCGGTATCCTTAAAGTCTTAAGCCAATATTTAAAAATATCTTGTGTGTATAAATCTCTGTATGTTTGTATGTATGCATATTTATTGTTTTCTATCACTGGAAACTGAAAAAAAGCCCAAGAAACCAAAACAAACAAAGGTGCCAAAATAAAAACATTATTTTTATAGTAAAATTACCTGGAGAAAAAAAAAAAGAAGAATTTGTACTTGATATAGCAGCAGCATGAGGAGTACTGCTCTCAAAAGCATTATAGGATTGCCCCTCTTTGCTTCCTACCAGCTGGAGCACTATTTCTCTCTCATCTCCATAAATGCCACTTATCACTATTGTGTGAGAGTACCTAATCCATTAAATAAACATCAAGGTAATGGGAAGAGATCCAGAAGATCCCTTAAACATTCACCTAGTTAGTTAATGCACTGTGATCCACATTTGCTAAGAGTTGCCTTCTTAATGTACACAGTTTGCAGCTTAAGAGTGGGCAACTCCAGGAAAAGCAGAGGGTGGTTGCTGCAAACCTGTTTGCGGTGGCAGCCATGCTCTCCCAAGTGGCCTTACACCACCAGTGCAGGTTTGACTCTTCTCAGATCTGAGTAGCAAGAGGATGCTATTTAAATTATTGTCACAAACAGTTGCCTGGTAACCAGTTCTTGTAAAATTTTTGGTGGCACTATTAGCATGAGTACCTGTGCCCAGGTGTTTGTCCCTTTCACTTACCTGGAGGTGACAGCCCCACAAGCAGAAATAAGAGTGCTACTGCTCCCTGGCTTGTTCATGGCCATGCATTTGCAAAGCAGTAAGACACAAGAGACTGAGGTAAAATTACGATACTCATTAATAAACTGCATAACCTTTTAACACTTTCCCTTCTTTGCCCTTATTTTCAGAATTTCTTTTTTCACTTTTCTCCATTTCATTTGTTTGTTTTGCCACTTTCCTGCTGTTGCTCAGCCCAGGGGAAAAAAAAAAATATTCTCTTTTCTGGAGTTTGAAAGAGCAAATTTCTAACACATAAGGTTCAGTCTTCACATAAGAAAATTTCTAACACATTTCTACAGTTCTACAGAGGAGATGTGTAATGTTATGGATCACTTGTAAAGATGTTTCTAACTCTCTACTTCACATTTCTTCAGTTGTGTTTGGTGAACTGAACTGATTTATGGTAGCATTTCTGTTGGTGACCTTATATCTCTGTGCTGAAGGTTTAATTAATTAGTGTGTGATGTTAAGCCAACCACAGTTAAAATCACAAGAGAAAGGAGGTGGCTGCAGACATAATGGTTATTAGATTTCTAAAACCATCTAGATTAGAGGGAATGCTTGTGAGGGTTGTGTTGCCCTGACCTTGCAGCCTGAATCTGGACTGCTGATCTGTGGGGAGCAGGTAGCATATTGCATGCCCTACAAAGAGAGAGGCTGTTCACCATTGTGTTCATGTGGTATATGTTGTAGCAGGTATTCTGCCAGCCTAAGCAGCCAAACAACTGGAATAGCAGAAATCTTAGTGGAAGGAGGTTCTTTGTGTGGCTAATGTCTTGTAAAATAGGACCTGAAGGAAGGAAAGTAAAGCAAAGGTGGGACAAATCAAGTAGAGGCCCCAAACACCAAGACTGATGGGAATGAGTAACTCTGAACATCAAATAGAAACCATGATGTCATTTTCATGGAAATACAGAGAGGTCTGTTATGTGGCACTGACAATGTGAAAGACGTTATTGAAGCTGCCTCAAATGTGTCTTGCCTAGGAAGGACAATATGAGGATTATTGTGTGGTGTCCAGCATATTTTCTTCTGCTTAATGTGTGTGTCCTGGTGCAGGTCTAGAGCTACACTGCAACAGTTGTCCTCCTAACCACAGCCAGAGAAGGGGAACTCACCTAAGTGTGATAGAGGCCATCTGAGATTGGCCAATCAGACAATTCCCTAAAGGAAACAATTTGGAATTTCTTCTTTATCTGTGCTAAGTATGTGGCAGGAAAGAAAGGCAACAGTGAGGAGTTTCAAAAGTGTAAGTAGGAATCTCTTGTGGTCTCTGCTAATTGCTTCCACCTTTTGGCAAAAGGGGACTAAGAAAAGCATGCCTGGCTGTAGACTAAAATATGATATCCAGCAGTCTACAGCTACAACAGAAAATCTGAGTCTACTGATAGCTGCTAACATCTGCTGTATTTATTGCCAACTCCCCCAAAAGGCCCCAAGGGGACTTTTTATTACATTCATGATTGCTTACATTTAACAGTGCTTCCAATGTTAGTCACCCTTGCCACTTCTTATACACAAAATCTAGTACTTACGGGATATGTAAGGACCTTAGGCAATTTCTCTCACTGTGTTGGAGTATACCTCTCTTCTAAGCAAAGGCTACATAAGATGGAAAGAAGTCAAAGTCCTTAATTTTTGCTTGCTTTTCTTTGTAAGTCATATAATAATATAACATAAGCTGAAACCATATCTTTCCCTCCAAAGATGGCCATCTCAGACTACAGAAATTACTTTGCCTATGGATTGAATTTGAGGGACGATAAAATTAATGGGAAAACTGAGTCTGCTGGGTGAGCCTGATGGCCTTGATGGCCTTCAGCCCAGGAAAAGAACACAGACAAGAATAGTAGCTGGGAAGAAACAAAGAGCAGCAGTCCTTAGGGGTGAGGGATGAATATCTGGATTAGGAAGGAACAAGAGTCATAACTGCCATTTTAGTTAATGAAGGGAGAATTGAATGGTTTTGGAATGAAGACCCCATAGAGAAAGGCTTCAGCACCATTTAGAGACATATTTTTAGAGTAAGAAGCAATAAAAACAAACCTAGAGAGGAACACCAAACATTTTAGAAAGATAGAGAAAAAAGCACCAAATTTGAACTTTGTGTTTCTGATATGTTGTCCTGCTTATTGCAAGGGAAGGGAAGATTTCCTCTGCTAATATATGTTTTGCTATTTGCTGGAATGAGCTATTCAAAAGCACTGTTACGGTGTCAGACTATAGATAATCTTTGGGCCACGTGGTACCTTTCCTCTGCAGTAATTTATTCCATGTGTAGGATTTTGGAAGGATAGAGGAGCTTACTGAATAATTTCCACACCACCTCTTTCATTATAGTGTGAAGAGATGGAGGGCAGAGATCATCTCAAATCTGTAGGAAGTGTCTGTATTTTAAAACTAGTCACAGAATAGGAAGTGAAACATCTACCAAAATATTAATGAATTGAGCAAGGTGTAGTTTGCCAAGAAAGTAAATCAACAGGAGCATGCGAATCCAGGAACTGCAGCTCTCCTAAACAGTATTGTGACTTTCATGGATGTAAAGTGAAATATTGATCCAAATCAGTAGATTTTATTCAGGTAATTCTCAGGATATAATGGTAAAGAAAAACATAAGTAAATTCTCATTTGGTGTTTGAAGCAGGACAGCATAAGTGTCTATGCCAAATTATGCAATAGAGGATTTTCACAACTGAAAGCCCACCTAGACAAAGTGTTTTCCTGAGGAAGAGATCTGTTTAATTTTTTTATACTACTTCTTCCCTTTATTCTTGTTGAGCAAGTCACAGGGTCCAGCTTCATTACAGCTTTGTGCTATGCAGAAGTCTGGTGCCTCAAACAACCATTTTTATAGCATTTCCCTACCATTACCCAGGAACACTAATTTGTGTCCAGAATTGGAATGTACTTTTCCCTTTAATTCTTGAATGATAATAGCCCTCTAAGTGCGTTATGTATTTTCTTTCCTGTGGAAGGATTACATGTCATACCAAAGAGGCAACACACTTCTCAGACTGTTGGAAAAGGTAGTTTGGGGATGGTGTCTGGAGTCTACCCTACTGGTGAGTCCTTATTGCATTGGACAGAGGGGAATGCCTTTTTCTCTGAATGGTCCTGCTTTTCTTGGCTCTGTGTCCTTGAGGAAATTCACACATATTACTCCAATATTGAGCTAATTTCCATGGATCAATGCAACACTCCCTTGCACATTTTAGATGTGCTTCCTATCAAAGAACCTGCAGCAATAATGTGTGTTTCCTGGGGGGCTGCTGACAGCCTGAACTAATTGTAAGCTTCCTTTGCAATATTTAAATCAGGATCTCACCTTTCATGCCAGTGGAATTAGGAAGTGTCTCCTTATGGATCAGCAGAAATTATTCACCAGCTTTAAGTTAGATTATAATTCTTTTGGACAGAGAGACAGAAGCACTTGCCCCATTGTACAAGGTCAGAGATCTTGCCCACCCTATTCTGTGTTGTTGAGCTGTTCTTCTCAGTGGGGTTAACAGTGACTGATCTAGACTTGCTTTACTTTTGTGGAGGAATTGAACTTCATTTTCTTCTCTCTGATTGTTTAGATCATGTATCCCCTTTGAAACAGCCTTTCCATTTGTGGAGTACTGCCAGGTCCATTACTACATGCTTTCACTGTTTACTTCTCTATGTCCAAGGTGCAGGGAAAATTTTTTTTTTTTTTTTATTTTTTGTGTGTTATTTGCTGGAGCAGTTCAGACTGTATGAATTGCACACTTAGTCCCCATGACTTGTCTCTGGTTTGCAGTGGTCTGTCAGAGATAGTAGTGCTGCCAGCATCATTCTAGCTTTCCTTTAGTGTTTGCTGCACACTTCTTACGCAGGTCCCTGAAGATACTTGTCTTTCCATCTTGCAATCTTTTATTGTATATATTCCTTTGTCCAAGACCCTTCCTGGCTTCAAGAAATACACTTATATGACCTGAAAAGCAAGAAGAGAGTTGAAGAATAGCTCCCCAAATAGAAAAACTGGGAAGGCATTTATTCTCTGTCCCTACTTGCTGACATTTGAGTCGTGCAGGACTTGGGGCAGGTGTCTTGAAGAAGCTCAAATTACTGTCTGAATGATACAGTAGACTGGATACTAAATAAAGCTAGCTCCTTATACCACTGGCACCACTCCTGCCACTTTATCTGCAACAACAGAGCAAAATATCTAGTGAAGCTGGTCAGCTTTCTTTTCTCTTGGCCTGTTCCCTCCTTACAGAGACCAGAAAATCAGGGGAGAATTTAAATAACAAAGATCTGACAATAAAATAAAAGACTGAATAAAAATGCATATGTTCTTTTGAAAATTACAGCCATGAGCTGATCAAAGGCTGGCCTCAATCTGAAACCAAAATCAGTGAGCCTGGATGAGCCTTCAATGACTCCTTACTCCAGTGTGGTCCCAGCTGCTTTCCATACTCCACTCTGGCCTTTCCTGTTACCATCAGCAAGGATTGCTAGGATGTCAAAAAGTGAAACCTACAGCATTGCAAAACCTGTCAAACCTCAGGCGCATGGCGCTGGGGTTTACGATGTGTGACATGTTTCAGTCAGGGAACTCAAAAACACGTGGAAAAAAAGGCCCCCCCCAAAAAACTCAGAGAAAATTTAAAAATTATGTGAAGTTCTCTTATGCAATAATGTATCTGCAGTCTCTTGTTAAGATGGATGGGAACTTTTTGTTTTTATATCCAAATGTTTATGAATTCAATTTTGTGAGCTTATTTTTGTATTTTCCCCTTTAAAATCCCAGAGAGAATGGATGCAAAAAGTGGTGAGAAGCTAAAGAAATGAAATTTTAGAAGGGGAGCTGGGTAGAGAGGAGCTTGTGCACAGTGTTTTTTCCCAATTTTTTTTTTTGTGTGATGTATTAAAGGAAATGGAAGTTGAGATGAAAATGTGGTTTGAAAATGGAAAATCAAAACTATGCATTCCCAGAAAGCATCAAAACAAAATGTCCTCAAAAGCAAAATCAACATGGTTCTGCTCCACATTTAGCTGTCCACAAAAAAAAAAAGAAGCAGCTGGTTTTGTGATTCTGTACGGTTCCCAAAGCTGCTGGGTGAATTATCCAGCTGTCAGGTTCATGTTTGTGCTCCATCTGCATCAATATTTTGTGCTAGCATGGCACCTTGAGCAGAACACAAGCATTTTCCCTCCCTGGTGCTCTTTCTCCCCATTTTCCATGGGAGGTGACTAAGACAGATGGATCAGAAGACAGCTAAGGCATGGCAACTGCCAGATCCCTGATGTGATCTGGTGTGCATCTAGACTGCAGCATAAAAGATGTGACAGCAAGTTCCATACATCAGTGCTTTGATTATCAGAAGCTGCAGATTTAAAATTATAGTGCTGAGCTGAACAATTACAATAACAAGGGAACATAAATTTTGGTTGTAAATGAGTACTATAGCTCATGATATCAAACTGAAGGAGAAGTATCTTTCTGCCTTGAGATGGAAGGCAGCAGGGGTGGGCTGGGATGTCTTCTGGACCCAGATGAGACTTAAGGGGAAGAACTCCAATCCCCAGTCTCACAGAGGAAAAAGCCCAGACATGTCTTTGTTTTGTCATCATGGGCAAATAATGTATGGGATCACTGAGCTTAAAGCATATAACTCAAGTTATAATTCAAGCACTGTCACTCACTAAAGACCATTCATATCAGAAATCCACACAAATACTTCTTCAGCTGTGAGCTGAGGATTTTTTAATACAAACCTAGGCTAAAGCTCAGCAGATCCTGACATATTTATACTCCCCACACAAATCTGATCTTTTTGTGTGGTCATCTGGTTGCCTTGTGCTGCTCAAGATTTATGTCACATGTATCTGCCTTCACCTTGATCTACACTAACTGGTATGAATTAACTCGGCAATGAAGACATATCTTTGGAGTTAAAAATTGTGGTGAGGAAAGATCAAACCAGGCTACAAAAAATACTAGGAGCTAAAACTAACCATTGTGTATTAATTCCAGATGCTCCGAGGTAAAGGCTAAGGATTAAAAGAAATAATGGCAGTTATGCCTGTACATGCAGGAAACTGCTCTGAGAATGCAGCCAGAGCACGTCTGCCACAGTCTCCATGGCTTTTTAGGTTTTTTTTTTTTTTTTTTTTAGATTCCTCCATGGGATCACCTAAGTCCACCGTCTCAAGCTTCAACTTGGTAGTTAAGCTAAAAAAAGCTTAGCAAATAGCTTGTAATTGATGACAAAAAAGGGAAACAGAAGTGTCAGTCATTTATTACACAAACAAAATGAAAAATTAACTGCTGTATAATTTTATTTTCCCATTTACATTTTCGATTTTAGGCATAAGAGAGGAGTTACTGACAGGAACAGGGGAAAGAGATTAGAAGTTTTCATAAATGGGAGTTGCTGTGTTTCCTTTGTTAATAATGGGTGAAATACTGATACTGTGAAAGTTAATGAAGCTTTTGCTACTGACCTGAGTGGGGCCAAAAATTCAGTTCTAAAAATCTGGTGATCTGTTACTCTTTGATTCAACTCTATCATTGTTGCTACTGTTTCTAAATGAAACCTGTGTATTGTCATAGATCTATCAAATTCTGATTTTTCTTTTTCTGTAGTCCTGGTCCTGATGTCCCTTATATCAATCTGCATGGTATATTTCATTCTAAAAGAAACATTTTCTTTTGATTCCATGCTTTCTGACACTGAAATGGATAACATCAGCTGCACACATGGTACAACTTCTTATCTTTTTAGCAGAATAGATGTTCCAGTAGGATTTTCCATGATGATTCAGCTCATTGTTCTACACTGTCTAAAATACAGTGGATATTTCAATTAAAATGTTGTAGCTAGGAAGCTTTGTGACCTCACTTCTGAGCAATTCATGTCAGATTTGTTTGACAGAAGCAATTTGACATTGCATTCATTCTAGAGAGCATGGGAATGCAATTATGTGTCAAACTTTCTGAAATCTTCAGGGACCTCAGGGCAATCAGTACTAGACAGGTACTATACTGTTTTGTCCTCAGATTTTTATCTAGACAGGCAAATCTAGCATTTTCTCCATTTTCTCTCTGTCAATTAAATGTAGTTAAAGATTTTTGATGAGATTTTTTTTTGTATAGCATATTATCCAGAGAAAATCCATTTGAAGACATTTTACAATCTAAAATAAAGGATGCAAAATTTTTTGTTAAAAAGATATTGGAAGTAATTTTTACAGCTCCCACAAATACAACTGAGTTATATCAGGGAATATGTTACATGTAGTATTATAAGTCCATTATCCTTTTCAAAAACCCAACCTGGTGGGTGAGAGAAAGTGTCAATATATATTTTAAGTGGAATCTAGATGTTCATTTCACTTGCCTGTTTGAAAAACTACAAAACTGTTATAGAAAATGGAGTGTTTTTCTCTCCTTAAAACCCAGTGGTGCCCCAGTCTCCAAAATTCCTTTAGCAACCAGATCTTTACTTTCACACATTCTTGCAATTAACATTTCACATACTTGTTGAAAACAGATTATTAATCTTTCTAAAATTGAAATACAAATGTAATTTCTAAATATATTTGTATTTCCTATTTAGTATACAAATACAAGAATTAGTTATATGTTCAAAGGTTTTAAAACCAGGGCCTGATAATTTCTCATTTTTTTGATTGGCACTTTACTGTATCTCTATGTCATTATGCTATACAAAAGCATAAACTATATCTGAGGCTATATTCTGCTAGGTATTACCACTCTTCACCCTCAGTGATCTTAGTCTCTAAACAGCTTGCCAAAGGACTCCAAGACTAGAGAGTGGAGGCAGAGGTTTCAAGCAACTTTTCTGGGCATAAGAGTTGAATCTTGAAAGCTACAGTGCGTATGGATACAAACTGACTTTCTGTACCCAGTACTTTAGAAAAGGATGATCTAAAGCTGGTTGGTATTGCAGATAATTAACATATTGGAATTGCAGAATGATTTTTTTTTTTTTTTTTTGTGATTTATTAACTTCACATTTTTGTATTAATTTTATCCAGAGAAAAGGCTACAGTGCAGTATAGCAGAGGGATCCTCAATGATTTAGGTATCACTTGTCCAAGCTTAATTAATCATTTAAAACTATAAAGGCATTTGTAGCTATTCTTTATACATTTGAGTGTTGTAGGTAGACACTCTGTGGTGCCCTACTGGTCAAAGAAAACTGAAATTGCAGGTAATAACAAGAAAATATTTCATTGTTATTTGCAATCCTCAGTAGTTTTTAAGACCATTACAACATGCAATCTTGTCTTTTAGTCAGTGAAAAAGGCACAGAAACATCTGTTATTTCAGGATATCCATTGAACCATCATTTGGTGTTTTTTTTTTTTCCTTCATCCTGGCCCTTTCAAGTGCTGCACACCAACACGGATTCTCTGGTTTCAAAGAAGCCATATTAAGCAGCAGTGAAGGAAGGCTTCACCTTATTCTCTATGCTTCCTTTCCCTTTCAGTTCATAGTTTTATTTCTTCTTTCAAGAGATGAGAAGCCTACGTCTAACAGATGGATGCCTTTTTTTCCTTTAATCTTTTTTGAAAATTCCCTTTCCTAAGAAGTAAATTACGGTCATGACACTTGTTTTGCATTGCTGGTTTTGAGCTACTGAGACCTAATGTAAGTGGTAAGAGGCCATCTTCTGCCTACATGCAATCAAAGTCAGCACAAATTCCTGAATTCAAATGTGGATTAGCATGTTCAGATCTACACTTGCTCTCAGTGTAATCCATAAAATGTGGTGTTAGCTTCAGTAAGTCTGTTCATTTTTAGGGAAAGTGGTTCATTTCAGGGAGATGAGAATCCGGTCCTGAGTGTTTGATTGCTTCCTGTGAGTTGCAGTTTACAGGGAGGCGTGTTATATCACTTCTGCTTATACCAGAACCCGCGCAGCTCGCTGTGCTGACAACGAAATGTCTCCACCTGCCATTTGAAATGGGCTGATATTATGGACTGTTGCAAACCCACTCTGCAGTTCGGTGTGATTGGCAGCCACCACTTGGAGGCTGTGAGAACGGGGATGCGAGAGGTCAAATGGAGCCATGCTAGCGGAAAGCTGGCACACTCCCTCCTTGCTCAGAGCAGGAATCTCCTCCCTTCCCTGTGCTGGGAAGTGGGGAGCGCTGCTGAGCAGTGAGCAAACAGATGGAGTATGTTCTTAACCTCCATGCTGCTCCACCAGACTCATAAAAGACATTCGCCCTCCCACTAAATGAGTAAATGAGAGGTTGATTGATGACTCAGAAATTTATTTATTCCAACTTCTATTTAGCTGCAGTTACACAACAACTTTCTGAACTCAGAGAAAATCAAACAACTCAATTCCCTGTAGTTCAAAAGTACAAGATGGCAACACACAGGTTGCAATATGCTTTTCCCTTTTAAAAGTAGTAGAAAAGCAGCTTCAGGGTCAAATCTGCAATGGAAATCTGCAAATCTGGTGGAATCTGCAATGATTTCTCTCTGGAATGATTTTTACTTTCCTGTACTAGGGCATGCTGTAGCATGCCACCTTGATGCATGTGTTTTACTCCAATTCTTAATTATTTTTGTTTTGAAGCAAGCAGAGTCAGTTTACTTCAACAGCTTTGTCTAAGTAGATTTGAGGTTTGTATCCAGCTTGAAAGAATACATGGTTCTGTTCAGGTGTTTATTGGGGAAATACGCATCAACTCACAAATATGTATTTGTCTTAAATTGAAAACAGTACTTCCTGTTACTTTTGTTGTATTAACTGTGACGTGGACCCTGATAGATAATTTTTGTTTAAATAAAAGCTTTATTGTAAATATTGCTGAAACACAGCTGTATATATGTTCCATCTATAATAAACTCTGAGATGGAAAGTTGAGAGTTGTTCATGTGTTCGTGTGTGTGCATATATGATATGCATTTCTGTTGCCAGTTACAGCTAAAGTAACTATCAGATGGCATTTACTACTTTATTTCCTGTCATATAAATGCCTTTTTTAGGTATTTCAGAAATCAGGATTATTTGAAAATTGCATCTCAGTTGTGTTTACTGAGTTTCTGGTATGACTCACAATAGGATCCCACATTTAAAAGAAAAAAAGGAAACAAAAGTACTTATGATTTTTGTAGTTCTGATAAGCATTTTAATATATGCAGTTTGGAGTGGTGGATAGAAATTATTGCAGTTTTTGCAAAACAGCCCATCTACCTGTACTTTGGAGGGCACCCTTTTTGCAGCTCTAGAAGGACCAAAAAGGTCCTTAGTGCTCTGTTCATTGCCTTTTGTTCAGCGTTTCCTTCCTGGCTAGTGTGTCTATGGGTGTTGACTGACTGCTGTAATTTTGATTCTGCAGAATTATTACAGATGTGTAGAAATCTATTCATGCTTCTTGCTTTCATGTGCCTTGACAGAAGCGAGGTCAGGTGGCTCACCCTCTTTTAGAGCTAAGTCTGCACCACCATCTTTCTCCTAGACCTCCAAAATGGGACCTTCCTCACACAGATCTGACTTTGTTGCTAGTTGGCCTGAGATAAGGTGGTCTTAGTACTCTTATGTTTGCTGTGCAATCCCAGAATAAATCATTATCAAATCTATCAGCACCTCTGTAAATATTCTCCCCACATATCTCTTCATACCAGCGTATGGGATCTCTGCAGGAAAGGATGTCTGTATTTTCTCTTATTATCCAGCCACAGGAGAGAGTCACTGTGAATTTTTCTTCCCTTCCTCTGTCCCTTCCTCTGTACTAATAATTGCTTTATTTCATTGGTCTGGACTGCAACTGCACCTTCCTGCCAAAACAGAGGTCACAGCATTGAAACCTGAAATGTCTGAACATGGAAGTGTTTTGTGTAAAAGAGGTGCTGGTTCAAGATTATTTATACCCATTAGTGCAATCAAATTCTCCTTTGACAGGCTAGGAGAGGATTCATGGGGTAGCTCATGTCACTACGGCACTAGTTCAGCCATATCTGCCCCAAAAGTCCTAGCACACAGCTCAGTGCAAGGCACAAGAAATCCGTGCAGTACCCATGGATGGCCTTGCAAATTGATCTCCTTGAAACCAGATTGTTCCAGCTTAGTACTGAATCCATGAGAAAAAGTGGCATCAAAATAATAGCTTAACAATCTACTTCATAGGTAACATTCACTCATTCCTGTTTTAATAACATTTATATTAACATTACTTTCAGATTTGTTGCAGTACAGAAGCTGTGGGTAAGCAGAAGAGGAGACTTTCTCCTCAGAGGAAAGACAAGAACAAGTCAAAAAGTGAAGTGTCATTTCAGTTTGATAGTGGAAACTTGATCCAATGAGCCAACAGGAGTTTTGTTATGGAATTTAATGGGATGAGAGCTTCAGCACGTGGCAGACCAGTGCTTGGCTCATCATCCTATGTGTGAAAGGTGAATGAAACATTGAGAATGAGAAATCCAAGTGCCTAAGAATCTTTGGCTTCTCCTGGCATACGTTAGTTGATTGCTCAATTAGGTCAATGTCTTCGTCACTCTATTACTAAGTATAGGTTGTTGTTCTTTGGTTACGTGAACGAGTTGTTCTTTAATGGATTCTCACTAACTGTTGTGACTGGAAAGCTGCCTGGTGGAAAAGGATCGAGCCTGCTGGTCAACAGCTGGCTGGACATGAGCCAGCGTGTGCCCAGGTGGCCCCGAAGTCAATGGCATCCTGGCTTGTGTCAGCACTAGTGTGGCCAGCAGGGCCAGGCCAGTGACCATCCATCTGTACTTGGCACTGGTGAGGCGGCACCTTAAACACTGTGTTCAGTTTTGGGCCCTTCTCTACAAAAGAGACATTGAGGGGCTGGAGCGTGTCCAGAGAAAGGCAAGAGAGCTGGGGAAGGGCCTGGAGCACAAGGATGATGAGGAGAGGCTGAGGGAGCTGGGGGCGTTTGGCCTGGAGAAAAGGAGGCTCAGGGGAAACTTATTGCTCTCTACAAGCCCCTGAAGTAAGGCTCTAGCCAAGTGGGAGTCAGTCTCTTCTCCCAGGTGACATGATGAGAAGAAACAACCTCAAGTTGTGCCAGGGAAGCTTTAGATTAGATACTAGAAAAAAAGTCTTCCCTGAAAGGGTTGCCAAGCATTGGAACAGGCTGCCTGGGAAGTGGGTTAGGTCACCATGCCTGGTGGTATTTAACAGACGTGTAGATGTGGCACCTAGGGACATGGTTTCGTGGTGGACTTGGCAGTGTTAAATTTACAGTTGAACTCAATAATCTTAGAGGTCTAAGCAATTCTATGACTCTGTGAAATCACTGTAGGCAGGTTGTGTAGCAACCTTATCTCTCAGTCTATCTATGAGCATTCACGGTCATCCTCAGGTTTCAGAAGGAATGGCATTTTGGAGTCCAGGGTCTAAAAGCATCCCCAAGGTTCCTCTGAACTCCTGAAGTCCTGGAATTCCAGAATGAACTTTTTCATCAGGCTCATTCCCTAATACTCAGAAATTATATCCTCAACAGCTTCAGAGTGCTCAATTCACACAGCTTGCTTCTTCACTCACTCTTCCTTTCTCTTATTTATTTTTAGTTTTTTAAAATAAGAGGGGGAAAAAATGGGGTAATCTTGAATGTTTCTTAGAATACATTGCAGCAGTTGTCAGCTGTTTAACTGTAGGAATACTTCCTATTAATTTCCAGGATTTTAACTTCACTTTTGCTCCTTCGAAAAATGATTTTTTTTGGAAAAATATTAATATGTAGAGATCCTAAATCTCTCTGGTTTTGATTTCAAAAAGCATTTTCCACGTGGGAACCCTTTTCTGTAGTTTTGTTTATTTGCAGTATTCTGTCTGTATTCTCTATATGGGTGCTTTAGACTTTGAGTTAATACCAACTGTCTAGCAGAGAATACATTTGATGCCAAAGTAATATCAATGGTTTGAAGGTAAACTCCCCCACACCTCCAGATCATAGGTATTTAATAATGTACCACGAAGCCTGAGCATGACATGATGGGGTCTGCCCACAGCTTCATGGAGTGTCCTCTTCATTGACTTGTAGCTCCACTCTTTCAAGAAATGATGTCAGCCTCTAAACAGAGAGCCAAGTTGGCATTGGGCTGTAGGTGCATAGCCAATCTGCTTTCCATATTGTTCTCTTGGCTTTCATACAATCATGAATAATCTGTTCAAGACAATCTGAAAACCTCAGAGCAAGCAGGATGCACTTTGTATCCCTAAAGTCACTTTTTACATTTGCATAGGCCTCATGCCCAGTGAGGAATCTGTAAATATGAGAAGGAGAAAAGAGAGAGATCTCACAGAAAACAGTTGTGTGATTTTATTTATTTATATTATACTGCTAGAAACCATGACTGAAGACTGTGATTTGTCCACTGACATATGCATGCAATTTTTCCTGAGATGCAGGAAACGAATCTGTCAGCCTCCTGATGAGCATTACAGAGAGAAAGACACCCAGGATAATTTAATTAGAGCCCAAGAAATAACCCAAACTGAAGGACATTTTCTGGCTGTCAGAAACTAAATCCATCTTTAAAACAGGCAAAACCACCACCCTGGTTCAGAGACGTCCCTGCTCTCTGATCACCTTTGAATTGCTTTTCCTCTATGATGCTTAGGGTTCCTTGACCCTTCCTGGAGATTTTCTTCAGAATCCTCAGCTGTGTTAGACCCATAGTACCCCCAAATGATTGAGGAAAAAGGTGACCTCTTGCTATAGTCCTAAGTGCTATAAAGAGTGATCCAGGTCCACAGAATAATTTAGAACACCTTCAACATGTCTGAATTACCTGTACTAAATTACCTGACCTGCATTAAGCAGTGAGGGACTGATGCAACAATAAATGATGATCAGCTGATTCTTTCTCATTCTCCATATAGTTCACAGCTCTGGAATAAAGTGTAATGTTGCTTTGGTAAGTTATTGATTATTTGCAGATTTTTGCTTTGTTGTTTTGGTTCCCCACCCCCCCCACCCCACCCCCTCACCCTCTCCCTCCTCCCCTTCCTCCTGGAGGTGAGTTTAGTAGAGGGGGAAAAGCCCTGCAGTCTGTCTTGGACAAAACAGAGTTGAAGGAAGGAAAAGATAGAGGAAGGAATGAAAATGGATAAATAGAAAGATGTATCTTCATCCTTTATCACGGCTGAACAGTTATTGTTGTGAGCCAGGACTGATGGCCTGTGACCTGGAAGGTTTCTTATTATGGCTTGATCCTGCAGTGTGCTGCTTGAGAAGCCTGGGCTGAGCTGAGCTCAGGAATACAGGGTCTGCTCTCAGTTCTGCTAATGATTCCTGACCTTTGACAGCTTTCTGCTCCATTGAAAGTGGGGCTTTCTGATCTGATAATGACAGAATAAGAATCTCTTTTTTAATATTTTTTGCATCTTAAAATACAAAGCCGTTTCAGAAGGGTCAAGCTGGCATTTGCTACACATAGGTGATTCTTTCTCTACTGAATAAAGCAAGAGCTTTTCATGACTAGAACTCTATGTACCCCTTTGCTGAGTACATGAGTTATGCAACTTGCCTACTCAGAATAATGTTATTACGATTATTAATAATTATATGTAAATTAGTTCATTAGGCCTCTATTTTTCAAGATCTAATATATGAACTAACTAAAAATTATTTTCAATGACCCATCTAATAATTACCAAAATCAGAATTCACCCTCCATCTGCTCAGAAACATATGCAAAGCAAGGCACTTAAGTCACCAAACAATAGAAGATACAAACAATTGTGAGAGATGCATCATTATAAACTGCACTGGTTTATCATGAGTAGTAGAATACTATCAAATAAATGTTGTTAATTTCTACCAGGTAAACCTGATTACCTAAATGTTTCAGATATGGTTCTTTTCCTTGTAAGCATTTTATTCATCCCTGCTACAACTGGTTTGAATTTTTTTTTTTTTAATGTTTGTTCTGTACTACAAAAAATGAAGCCATCTGAATCCTGTACTTTCAGGATTGCATTGATGGGCCTGGAATTTAGAGATCTACTATCTGAGAAATTGAGATGAGAGTTTTAAAATGTTTGGTATAAATACAGTGTATAGAATAAGTCAACCTGTGCAGTGTAAATATCAATGGTGCCCATAATGTACTATATCCTCAATCCTCTATGTATAGATTTAGAATTTAGTAGAATAGCTTTGACTATTTTCTATGTGTAAATTTACCTCAAAGTGTTAAACTTGAATTTATGAAGGCTAGGAAATAGCTTTGAAAGTGGATTTACTGACGGATTTAGCAGTGAGTATTTTAAAAAAGTTTATTAGGCAATGTAAAAGGAAATCTTAGATCTAATTCACTGCTGTTTTGTGAGGAAACTGGGCAGTGGTTGAGGAGGATGGAGTGAAATGCATTATAGGTCAAAGCTTATAATGTTTAGCGCTGTTTTTAAGCGGGATGCCTTTTGTACTTTTTTATACCAGAGCCTAAAACTACATTTCTAGTTTTTATCACCAAGGAAAAAAAAAATCTCTTATTTACACAAGAAATATTATTGGAAATGGAAATAGGAGAGTTTTCCATCTTTTTGTATGTGTTACTTTTTCAGATCCTTTTCAGGGATGTACACTTTCTGTGACCATTAATGTTTCTTTAGAGTAAGCAGATGTCTGTTGTGTGCTGAATGTACCATGTAGTAGCTGCAAGTTGATTTCTCAGCAGCTTGCAGGCATTGATGGACCATGGTTTTAACTTCTTGAGTCAAAATTTTGAAAGTGATTTGCACGTGTGAAATTAAATAAACAAAAGCTTACAAGCTTATTGAATCACAGCACAAACAACAGGAAAATTATCTTCTGCAACTCTGATGTTTTGACAACAATTAATATCTATTCATATTCTACTGAAACCAGGGGAAAGAGAGGCTTTCTTTCAAAACAAATAGAGTCCAGCTATATGTTAAGATCTGAATTAGATCTAGCTCACAGAGCAATAATTAATAAGAAAGAAATTAATGTCCTCAAAGTGTAGACACATTCCTAATTTCTTTCCCCTTGAGAATTATCTGTACTTAAACTTTGTTATTGGTGATATTGTAGCTTATATGACACAAAGGAGTTCAGCCCTGTCTGTGCATACCAGTCATTTGTGCTTGGCACTGATGTATTTCTGAGTCTTAGGCATTATTTGGACCCATCAAAGAAATATATTGGGTGAGAAGTGAAGGGATAAATATGTTAGAAGTTGGAGACAACTACACGAGGACTTCAAGTAAACATATGACTTTAATTTTTAGGTTACACTGCCATTCATCAGTAATGAACTATCTAGTTCATTCTTTAAAATTTAAACAGAATTATTATTATTATTATTATTATTATTATTATTATTATTATTATTATTATTATTATTATTATTGTTATTATATTTTTGTAATAATCTCACAAGGATAAATGCCCATGAACAAAAGAAAAAAAAAGATGGTAAACACTGAAGATTATTTATAATTTATTAATTCTGCATGGTTCTTGCTGTACATGCATGTTTATAATGTATAAGATGCCCAGAACATCTGTTAAAAATATTTCTAAATGAAACTTGTAATCTCATGGGTATTTCAGAAGAATGTAAAAATTATTTTACTTTGAAGAGTTTATTAATGAATGAAGATTAAGAATACTTCTACAATGGTAATTTCTAGTTGTTTTTTAAATGAACTTGGATATATCTAAGACAGAGACCTTATTTCAACATGAAAATTTCAGGACAGGACCTCTCTATATATACAGAAAAGGGGTAAAAATGTAAAAATTGTCCTTTCTCTCCTGTTACGTGGTCTTTCTAAAAATTCGGTCAAGAAAAATGACATTTAAAGGCTGTTTTAATGAGCCAAACTAAACTAACTATTGTTTATTTTAATGAACAATTCTTGAAATATCTGGTGCTTTTGGAATTGTTCAGCTACAATCATACTCTTTTCCTCCAATTAGCCTTCAACAGAAGGAGTTTCCCTGTCTTTGACCCAGCTCTGTCTGTTAACAACATCAAACTTTAAACACAAAATGACAGGCTTAATAATAATAGTTCAAGAAATATCCTTTCTGCCAGAAAGAAAAAAACCTCATTATTTTAAATTGAGGTGGTGCTGAAAGGAAACAAAAAATGCAACCTTGTACAGGACAGGTCTTGCTTAAATACAGGTCTCAAGTTTTGAAGACTATGTGGAATGAAATCAAAAGTGTGTGGTTCACTTGGGAAAAAAAAAAATCACGTGTATTTTATGGTAGGTGACTTTTTCCTGTCCTATTTCAATAAGCCAAGCATATGCTGACTTGACCAAGGGCAAATCTAACCTGGTGATTTAAACGCAACTACTTCATCTAGTGTGTCTTTCTGTTTCTGGGATCCACCTACCTATGACAAATTTTGCTATCCTGACCTGGGCCAGTCACTGCACAGATTTAGGGGTGATTCCATACTCCCACCATTAAACTTCTGTGATTTTATCTCCATCTTAAAATGTTGTCATGGGGCTGTTAGAAGATTTTCTTCTAAATTTGTGTAGGCATCTTTTTGCAGTATAAGTGAAACTGAAAACGCATTTATTCTCATACAGAGGACTTTATTTTCATTCATTCTTTTCTTGTCCTTATATGAGAATATTTTATCCTATGTCTTAATTGATAGCTGACCTTTCCTCCATCTGCTCCAAATCAGGGTAGTACAGTGATTCTCTTGTAATTACATTTCTGCCACAAGGTATTTTTCTTCTTTTAGGAGATCAAAACCATTATTGACAGCAGGATGCAGTCTTTTCGATATTTTAATAAAGAAGCCCACTGCGTTTGCCTGATGCTTTAGCCTGCCAACAGGAGTTTAATAGTCTAGTGGAGCATTAACAGCAACTGATCATTGTTCAGAACATCTAACTAGCCCTAGGTTATATCAACCTGACAGACAGGACATTAGCTGAGGGCAGCTACTCTTCATTAATTGTTTATGCAGATGACCCTCTGGTGGAAAGGTGGGCATTTTCTCATTTGCCTTGGGCAGTGTAAAGCAGCCTGAAACAGCCACTGCAATTAGAGGATGTTAATGAGGAAGCAGAGAGAGAGCGGGTGGCATGGAGAGCACTGCTGCAAGCACAGCAGCACTAAGGGTTTATTCTTGTTCCCACTGCAGCCAGTGGTCAAATCCCTGTCGATTTAAATAGGGGAAGGAGATGTACTCCTGGCTGCAATCCAGACTGGCAGCTTCCCCTGTGTCATATAAGCTGCTGTTGGAGCATCTTGGAATGATATTCTGTCCAGACATAGTGAATGACTGTTCTTTCTCTAATTAGTCTTGCTTCAGACATTTGGGTTGATAATCATGCAAGGAGAAGCTGAATGTTTGTCTGCCCTGTAATCTTTAGTCAGAGACTTGAGAACTGAGAATACCAGCTGTTTCATAGGTTGTGAGCTGTGCAGGCAGAGATCGGTCATGATCTCTGGGTTTGTTTGCCTGCTGGAGAGATGGCACTTACTATTGAAATCATCTACCATCCACAGTCGCAATATCTAGACAGCATGAAGGGACTGCTTCAGCCTGAATGGACTGAAACATCTGTGTCCCCATCATGGAATTCCTTCAGGGGAGGGTGAGGAGAATTGTTGGAAAAAAAAGAGATAGACCAAGAATAAAATGACCATGGGATCGGGATGACATCCGTATTGGCAGAATTGAAAGCGGTGTAAAAAGTGTGTTCCATGTTGTAAAAATGACTCCTTGATTGCTTTTGTTTCATTTCACCAGATCAGAAAGACAAAGACCTAATACTTATTCTGAGCTGTCTTCGGGTAAAAGACAGCTGTCTGTTAAGTAGTGTAAATCTAATGATATTCCTTTCTGAAAGCAAAATCTAGTTTGCTTATGTCAGAGTCTGTTTTGGCACTGGAAAAGTTGATACCATGCAGTTCTGAGAAGTAGTTATCAAGAAGCAAATAACTGTGGTCAATTTAAACTCATAGCAGGAGAAATCAGGAGAAGAAGAATGCTAACTAAGTATTGTTTGTTTTCAATGTGTAGAGTTATAAATCTTCCAGGTAGCTTAAATTTTTCTTTTTTTTTTTTCTGTTACTGAAATATTTCAGTTTATAGTCATGATAATTATAGTTTCCTTAAGAAAATCGTTGTCATGTCCCTGATGTAGTCTTGTCTCAATGCACATTGGACTGCACCCAAAACAGCCACCCATGCAAGAGATTTTTGTGCCCTTGCAGTTTTCCCCTTCTTTGCAGGACTTAGATCTGTGATGATCTTTATCTGTTTATATAGGCAGTTCCTTTCCTGAATCCAAACAGGCAGTCCTGAGCCCTCGCATTCCCTCAGCGTGTCACATGTCTAGGGTACCGGAGCACCCGAATCTTCAGTCTGGGGAGGAAACTTCATTTTAGTGATATAATGGCGATTTTGCTACAGACAATTTGATTGTGCTTGGATTAAATGACTGCTAAAATAAAAACTGGGGTTAAAGTAGCTTCTAAATGTCACCTCTAGCAAATGATTTGCTTTTCTCAGGAGCCTTTTTATTTTATGCTATCTGTAGATGATGAATACTTCCTCAGTCAGAGGGCAGTCTGTCTTGACTTGTCCCCTGATCCTGCCCTGTGCTCCCTGGCATTGCCACTGGAACCCAGCTGGTATTCAATGGACAGAAAGCTGACAGGCAAAAGATTAGTATTAAGAGAAAACATAGATAACCAGTAAGACAGGTACTGAACACTTATAAAAAGGCTGAATCTGGAACAAGACAAAGCATTTAATGGGTAAAGAAGACCATTCTGAGGATGCAATGCAGGTAGTTCTTTTCATCCTTTAGAAAAGGACATTTCCCTGCTGCAAAAGGTATCTCCCCCATTTGCCTTCAAAAGCATCTATTTGTTTGATACATTCTATTAATTAAACCCAAACATTTGTCTTACACCTGCCTAACAAGACCAGATATCTACATTACTGAGGTGGGGATAAGACTTGCCTTTTGTTTGCTTTCTATGTTTCTGCACTGAACTTTTGAAGTGGCATCTGGCCATCTTTTGTTTTGAGTTACACATCCAAAAATCAGGCTCAGAGGGAAGGAAAATTCCCCTGTGTATAATCTAGAAATATTGAAGTGAATCGTTCAACATGTTCAGATCATTCCCTTTGTCAGCACTCAGTTGGAAGAACAGCTAATCTGGTACGGGGTAAGCAAAGGGGATGCCTAATATTGTACCATCCATAAACTACTGTCAGGCAAGAGCAGTGTGGAAGCACAGGAGAATGGTGACTCAGCCATGAGTGTCTGAATCAAAACGCCTCCTGGATCTGCTCTACCAATGCCATTATGGAGCAGGGGTTTAGGGGTTTGTTTTTTCTAGCACTTTTTCAGAGCTGTGACTAAAATCATAGAATGATTTGGGTTAGAAGGGACCTTATAGATTATTTATTTCCAAGCCACCTGCTGTGGGCAGGAGCACCTTACACTAGATCAGGTTGCTCAAAGCCCCATTCAGCCTGACCTTGAACACCTCAGTGGATGGGACATTCGCAACTTCTCTGGTCAACCTGTTTCAGTGTCTCATCACTCTCACAATAAAGAATTTCTTCCTAATGTCTAATCTAAACCTATCCTCTTTCAGTTTCAAATCATTGCCACTTGTCCTAACACTACATGTCCTTGTGAAAAGTCCCTGCCTAATTTTCTTGTAGGCCCCCATTAGGTACCAGAAGGCTGCTCTAAGGTCTTCCTAGGGCCTTCTTTTCTCTAGGCTCTTCCTCAGCCTGTTTCCATAGGAAATGTGCTCCTGTCCTCTAAAAATCTTCATAGCCCTCCTTTGGACTCACTCCAGCTAGTCTATGTCCTGCTCATGTTGGGGAACCCAGAACTGGATGCAGTGCACCAGGTGGAGTCTCATGAGAGCAGAGAAGAATCCCTTCTTTTGAAGCAACCCAGGATGCAGTTAGCTTTCTGGTCTGTGAGCACACAGTTGCTGAGTCATGTCAAGCTTCTTGTCCACAGACACCTCCCAGTACTTTTCCTTAGGGCTGCTCTCCATCCATTCTCATGCAACCTGTTTTTGTGCTTGGGACTGACCCAACACTAAAATTTGCCTCCTAATGCTTCCTTTTATCTGCTTCACAAATGAGTGGGCTGTGTAAGGCAAGGTGGAGAGGCTTTTCCTTAACATGGCAATAGTAATGCAACTGGTTTAGATATGACTGCTTTAAATTGTAGACTAAGGTTAAGTGCAGTTGACTGCTTTAATTGAACAGAAAGGCAGGAATTAATACAAATAAGTATCATAAATTAGTGTCTAAACTAAAGTGGCTCTTTAGAGAGTTGGGAAATGGGTTCAGTATCACCAGACCAAAATTCCAGGTAAGCTCCAGGGCCAAACGTTTGTTATTTCTTGTGTCTTGAAAAGCTTGAATGAGGCAGTGGGAAAAACTGTGCAGAGGGTATGAGTAGGATGTATCAGTGGTATTTCTAGTCCAAAGGTTCTATTCAAGAAAATACCCAGGTAGTTCTAAGAAACATTTGGATACAAAAAGGTTACTGCTTATCTTTATTCAGCTATGGCCATTGCAGAAAAGGGGGAAACTATAAATCCTTCGAGTGGAGCAGTTAAAAATACCTGCAAAACTCTTACATTTTCTCTGTCTGCACTGGTAACAGAATACTGTGCAATCCTGTGAGTGGATCGTGTGTCTTTTGTCATGTAATGAGGAAAGGTGTTATGGCCCATTGTGTTAATGTTGCCACATTCTTTGACTTTTTGCATGTGCCACTGCCTTCATCTTCATTAGCAATGTACTTGGACCATGCAGCCTGCACCCTTTCCCATCACATAACTGTATGGCACATGAAATATGGATTTGAGGATATTAAGAGGGACTGTTTTACACAATTCCTATGTACTTCAACTTTCAATCAGAACATATAGATATTGAACTCTGTAATATGTCTTGAAGGCTTGGGCAGAGTTAGGGTAAAGAGGAAAATGATTGTTCTTGTCCATGCCATCAGTTCCCATAACTGGCAGTTTTGAATAGGTTCCTCTGTTGGGATGGGATAGGATCACAGGATAATGCTGTGATGCTGAGAAGGCAGGAATCTTAAACAAACTCTGGATCTCCTAATTTTGTTTTATGATGCTATGATGAATTCTTTATGTTTCTACTGTCTGGGCTAAGGCAACAGCTTCTGCTGTTGCTTCTTATGTGGGCATGACTTACATGACTAAACAGGCAGTAAAGCTGGCAACTGTCAGAATAATCTTTCCATTAAACTGATGGTCCTTTTTAATGGGGTCTGATTTCTTTTAATGGTGGATGGTATAGCAGTGCAATGGAAAGCAAATTATTTTTTCTTCTTAGTTTAATCTTCTTAGGGAAAATGGTAATCCTCTGCTAATTTCCTCCATCAGAGCAAGCATATGTCTCAATCACATTTGTAGCTGGAGCAGAACAGCACTCAGCACTCAAATTATGCTAATAACCATTTAGATTACTTCTTCTTTGGCATTTATTCATATTGGAGATCAGGCAAGAAAGTCTTTCCACTATGTGAATTTATGTGTTTAATCCACATTGTTTCATTAATACCTCTGCAAGCTTTGGCATGTGACTGTCTGGCTCCTTGCCTTGTTGTCAGGTAAATGTGAAGCAATGGTGTGGTACTTCCAATGCATCCAAATCCTGAACCCTTACTTCTTAGTCTTTATTACTTTGACCTGGAAGAGACAGGTATGAGAGGGATTGCCAAATAGTGCCACCTCAGGCAGGGGCTATATCTTATTAAAAATGTTGTGCAGGTAGATGAGGTTCAGATCATATGGTTATGGCATTCATCTTATGCCATCCAAACTGTTAAAATGATACTGAAGATGGACTGCACCACATATATAAATGCATACAGAAAGCCAGAAGAAACTTTGTAAAACAAAAGTTTTAATCTGCAGTCTATGGTATTGATTGCCATGTATGCTGAATACTAGTTTTGGACTACTATGGTCTTACACAATACAAACTCTTACAATATAATTTGTTCTGTGTCTAAACTGAAAATTTATTGGTCCTGCATGTTTTCTTATTGTATTGAAGTGCAAACACTGTTCCAGGCATACATACATATATATATATATATATATATATGCATGTACATACACACACACATATATATAATAAAGTATGTTAAGAGTGATTGAGGCTAAGCCAATAGGATTGTCACTCATGTTTTGATATACCTTTTTCTTTCTTGTCAGCTTTCCCCTCTGAGCAATTCTTGATGGACTTATTTTGCAGTTGATAAGCACAGCTGTGAGAGTGACACCAAATACAAATTCCTCTGCAGCATCTCCTTAACAATGCAGAAAAGAGTTATCAGTCATTTGTAACTGTGTTCTTTGGGTGAAAGATCTCCTTTTTTATCAAGGTGTACGTGCATTCCTTAACTTATTTTAAATTATTACAAGGAACAGTTTTCATAATCCAGATATTTTATTTTTTAAAAATTGATAGATATTGGAAAAACTGACCTGAGAGTATATTATGCCACTGTGTACAGGTTAGAAAGGGATGACTGGAATTTAGGAAGGATTTTCCTTTATTCAGAATAGGCTTTCAAAAAATACGTGGAAGCCTGTTACAATCACTCTGTGGAGTCAAAAGTTCCTCAGTATACATCTTGCTTAGAGCTAAATTAGGCCTGTATTTGTCCACATTCAGTCCTTTAGCATTTATGCTTTGCAAGATAAACTAGATATTTTCTCTGGCCAGAAGCTGGAAACTAGAAACTAGCTCTGACCAGAAAAAACATACAATAATGAAATAACACCACACAAGCTAATAAGAGGGTTGCCTATGAAAGCAAGATAAGGAAAAATCTTAACAAATATGTTTTTCTTACCTCTGTTTACACTTTATTACTTTTTTTTTTTTTTAGTTAGAATCAACAATTTGAATTCTCAATTGAATCATTGCCTTTTTTTCATGCTTAAATGTGAAGTTAATTGAAACAGCTTTAAATTGTTGGGTTGCTATTCTAATAATAATTATTGTTTAGCCTTCTGTTTGCCACATAATTTTCAAAGTCAAACCTTCAGGAACATTAGGAAGTATCATCTTAATTATGCAGTGAAGAAAACATTTGATATATTTTGTTAGTGTGGCTAAGTTGTGAAACCATTATGTATTTCCTACCACTGGAGAAAACCTTCCTCTAAGACTCAAGATCAACAAAACACTTAAGCAGCTGCTTATGAGATGAAAACCCATCCCAAGGCATCTTTTTAAATACCACTTTTAATCATCTTTGGAATTATCATTTACTGTTTTATTTAGGGTGCTTGGGAATGAAGGAAACAGAGAAAACTTTGTAACAGTGTTGTTCACAGATGGAAAAAATCCCTGAGGAGAAGCACAACAAGACTTTTCAATTTCATTCCTGTACTGTTTTCCAGTACAGGTTTTAGATAAATGGATGTTGAAATGCAGAGATAATTCACTCTACCAATTACCCTGTTAATTTTATATTTTTTTCCAAATGTGCCAATGATCCAGACCACTAATAGTTTCATCAAAGAAGTTCTCTGTCTCTCAGTCACTAACCTAATTATTCAAATATTTGTTTTCACAATAGAAGAGTTTGGATGCATTGTCAGGACTGATTTATTTGTTTTGGTACAGATTCCAAGTGCTAGATATTCAGCAGAAATCATCTTTCTCTCTTGCACAGCACTCAAGTAATCATCTTCTTGTATTCTTGTGTGTTAACAAATCATACCCATTATTTTCATTAATGTCATTATCAAGGTAGTATAAAGTTCTGTCTAATGGAAGGAACAGTAACAATTGACCCTGGTTCTGAAGAACTTTTAAGATGTACTGGAAAAAAAATGTGTAGGGAAGCAAATTAGAGAAATTTTTTGTATAAAATCAGGGATAAATGGCAGAATTCAGGTGCCTGACTCACACATAGCATCTTCTCAGGGCACCGTTTGTTTTGGACAGATACATATTTGCATCTGCATACACACTCAATCTTTGCTAATGTGCAGCCCTGTCCTTACAAATTGTTCTCCTTCTGAATATCATAAGGATTATCACATCTTTAAGAGGATGACTGAAATACCCAATGATCTGTTAGGGGGTGCAATTAAAGTTTTAATGCTGTAACAGCTGTTGTCTGCTTGTAAATGATTTCTCCTAATTTTGGGATTTTCTGTTAGCACATAAAATGCTTTGTTAATAAATGTGAAAGTCTCTGAGGATTTCTGTGCATTAAACTTTAATAATTGAAGAGTGCAGAGGAATAGCTGAAATGCAAATGACTGCATTATGGAACAACTTTTAATATGTGCCAAATCTACTAACGATCATAAACTCCCATGATATAGCATCTATTTTGGGTTGGGTTTTTTCCTTTCTTTTTTTCTTTCTTTTTTTTCTTTCTTCCTTTTTTTTATTTTTTTTTAAATTTTTTTTCTGCTTCTGAAGTGATCAGGTCTCAAATCCCCAAAATAAGTTAGCTAGGATAGATTATTTGGAAAATTAAAGTTCCCCTTAAATACTCTTTCTGTCTAAAAAGATATTTTGTTACCTTCCAGTACAGGTCTGCTAGATTTGGCAAAACTATGACTACATCATCTGAAATCTTGGCCCACTGTATCATACAGTGGTGTCAGATGGTGTCGTTAGCTCTTTCCTTTCAAGTCTTCTTTTTCCATTTCCTTGAAATCCTCATATCAAGTCAAATTTGACACAGTTCTGGAAAATGCAGCCTTGGCAAGTGAGTAGTCTGTTGATGATATGAAATATCCAACAATCAGGATTACTGTGAGAAAAAAAATTCCATATTGTAAGTTTCATATAAGAAACACTAAAAAGCCAAAATTTACCAATGATTCAGATGAACAACTTTTTCTAAAAGTGTTTCTGAAAGTAGACATTATATTAACTTCAGTGTTTGCAGGGGCTATAGAGGTATATGATGATCCTAATGATAATTATAATAACAGTAGTAGCAATAATAAAAATATATACCACCATAAGTAACATAGCCAAAACAACAACAGAAATAATAAGATATTAAAAGAAGTAATGTAACCAGATGTAATAAACAAAATCCTGTGTATTCCAGACAACTGGTATAGGACTTTTGTGGGGCTGATCACTGCATTAGGAGATATCAGCCTCATTTGATTACATTGCTGCTCTCTTTGGGTTGTGCTACCAGGCTGGCCACAGTATTTTTATCCTCACAAGTTTGTTCACCTTGTCTTTCAGAGAATTAGCAGCACTAGCTTCTGCCCTAGATCATGCACCTCTGCGTTGCTGCCGAGGGAGCTCAGTATATTGTGTGTTCAGCAGTGGCTCCAGTGTGTTTTTAATTTCGACAACTCAAACTGATGCATATATTTTCCACTACAGCACTCATTTGTTTACTGCATCCTCCCTGTCTCTGTGCTAGTCACATACATTATGCATATTGTACATGATGTTAAATCACTGCAGGGCCCAGGGTTAACCTCCCTCAGATTCACTAGCAGGTTTAAAACTGTCCACAGCTGCACAGGAGTGGTTTCCCTGTCAGGATCAGGGATCCTGCGTGGATCTCCACCTGTAGTCCCTGACAGCTTTGCCTCAAGCAGGGCGCTTGTGAGGAGAAGCAGTCTGGGGTTCCCAAGTCAGCTGGGGCCATCACTGTTTTGCCCTTCTGCTCCTTCAGCAGGAAGCAGCTAAAACAGATCTCCTGCTGCATTGTCCAGGAGGAGGGCTGAGGTGGGCTGGAGCCACACACTTCTCATTTCTTATGCTGGAGGAGCTGCACTGGCAGAGGTCATCCAGAGCAGAGGCTTTCCATGATCACACACTGGAAATGTCAACCCTTCAGGAGCAGGGGTTTTTAGCTTTGGGAAATTCAGATGCATGCCATGTTTTTTGCATCAGAATTTTGCATCAGAATTTTGCATCAGAAACATGTTTAGGAGAACACTTTCTTATTGGGGCTATGAGAGGAAAGAGAGGTGTCCCTTACCATGCAATGCCTTGCATAGAGCAGTCCAAGTTGAGTAGACTTTCAAAATTTCTTAGCATGACATAATTTTTTTTTTTGCTGATCTCTTCAGTTTGAGTACAATACTCCTATATTTTTCAAAAGGTATTTAATTGTACACTTCAAAAGCTTTTACTTTGAGAAAATGACAACTTTATTGGTTCTGAAATAATATAACTTTATGAAGTAGGATCCATTTGCCTTCTTTTTTCATAATTAGAACAAAGCCAAATCAGCACAACATCATAATTATGTCTTAATTATTCTAATAACATTCTTCTTTTTTTCTTTTTAATCTTGATTTCTTTTTTTTGTGCTGAAGAATAGAAGACAATCTAAACAATGAATTAATTCATTACTCTAAGCTCCTTATTCTCTTTCTTGTTCTTTCCAACCTCTCTTAGATAATTACAATTATGAGATAATCAGGGCAAGACTTCATTTGCTAGCTCCTTCCTTTCTTCCAACTGCCCCATTTTCTTTTCTCCTCCAAATCCCGCTTTTTTCTCTCTCACTTTTATGCACACCTTCTTATCTGTATGTAAGTAACTTAAGAGCAGGTAGAATAGGAAGAGGAGTAAAAAGGAGCCCTATCCATTATTGGTTTCTCAGTGGGTGAACTGCAGTTCTTTCTTCTGCAGTTCTTAGCCTATTGAAATCAATGGAGCTCTACTGAAATGTTCTTGGGGATGTCCTGTCTCCATTAGAGTCACCAGAGACATCACTGTGCTTTGCCATTTGGATCTGCTTAATAGAAAATATGGTGTTTTGTAGTACTGAGAGCAAGAAAATCTGTGCCCCCCACATGGTTCATAATTAGCAGCACTCCTTCTTCCTACCCGCTGTGGCTTCCACCCTTAACTACCACTCCCTGGAAAGTGGGATTTATATCTGGTGATGGAGAGGGAATTACCTGCTGCCTGAAGCTTTGCAGCGCAGGCTTATTCAAACACATCAGATTAAAACTTCTTTCACAAAAGCAAGCAGTGGATAACTCTTGATGGTGTTGTGCTGAACTGAGGGATTCAAACAAGATCTGGAGTAAGAGAATGCTGCTCTGAGATCTACCAGTGCAAATAAACCAGATCAGTGATGAGTGACAGAAGAAAGAGAGAGGACTACTACTGCCTTTTGTGGGCAGACAAAAGAATGCTTTGCCTGTGCTACAAGTGGATTAGGAGCTAATATATTTTATGTTTAGATGTTTATTTGGTGCTTGCAAGGCTGGATGTAGCTATGTGCTTCTGCTTCATAAATATCTACAGTCAGAGACTTGGTGTTGCTTGGGCAGAGCAAATTTGTGTCTGTCTCCACTGTGGGGGCCTGAAAATCATGGAGGCTTGAAGAGACCTATTTCTCACCACAGTAGCAGACATTCATTCATGACTCTGTGTTTCTCCCTCTCTGTCATCTCTCTCCTTCTCTTCATCATAAGTTTATTCAGCAAGTTGATTTAGGGAACAAATTCACCTTAGAAACTGTCCACTAGAAGTGGTTAGGTTGACTTCTTTTGGGCAGCAGAACCTACACCATCTCAAAAGTGTGCAAGAAAATATGGTATAGTTTTGCTAACTAGGATAATTATTAAAGATAAAAAAATCTTTTGTTTTCTTTGACCCTGTGCTCTTTTACTGTGACCACAGTAAAAGATGTCTCCAGTATAATAAGTTATACTTCCATAAGCTACTTAATATATGTAGTAGTATCTAATGATGCAGAAATTCTAAGTCCATTAGAATAAAAGAGAGTTTTGACATTAATTTCAATGAAACCAGGATTTCATATGGAATTTCAATGTCAATGAAAAACAGAAGAGAATAATAACTATAAATTCTGCTAAGAAATGGTGAAATCTGAAAATCCTACTCAGTATTTAAGGTAATATACTTTTTTTGCCTTAACATGATTTGCAAGATCTGACTTAAAAAAGAAGCATGTTAGCTTGCAGTGTTGTTGTTGGTGCATATTCATGGTCTTACAAAGCTGTCATTATACATTTATATATTTTTCTCTTTATCTTTTTCTTTGCATCTTCTGCATATTTTCTATTTGAGCCTATGAGAATATTCCTTTGCCCTTTTCTATCTCTTTTATCTCCTTTTTCCCCAGCCTCCTTAACCTCATCCTCTCCTTATTCTTGTCTTCCACTCCTGTGCTGCTAGAAGAAGCCCACTTATATGCTAAATGCAGTGCCATTTCTATAATGTGAGCAACTGCATTAACTCAGAGTGGTGAGATTCTATACAGCTCTGACGTGTTCTGAGAACAGCCACACCTATACAAATCACAATGAGGAATGTATTTTTAAGACATTGGTTTATCAGTGCATGAAAAGTCTCAAAGACTGCAAAGTGCTGAGCATCTCCTCCAAGCTGCTAGCATTACCAAATCCCATCAGTGTTGAAGACATGCAGGGTATTGGGAAGTCACCCCAAACCCCCTTCCAGTCCTAATCAGGGTGATGTATGAAATTACACTCTTATCAACTCCAGTAGATCTGTCACATTTAAATCATAATGCGTCTGTAGGTGGCTTTGTATTTGTTTGTTTTAAAAAAAAGCCTGTGAACTTTGGAGTACTCTTTGTAGGAAATTAAAATGGCAGGTGATTTTTGGATATGTTTGACTTTAGTTCAAAAGAATGTATTTAATAATAAGATGCATGTTTTCTTCTCTACTTCTGTTTTACATTCTTCCAACATACTTTGCTGGCATTCTTCTTCTGTTTCTCAGTCTGGCTCCACAGTGAGTCGACAGCGAGGAGTAAATACTGTAAGAAGGCTGTGATTATTTCTTGCACAAGTTACATCCAACCAAAGATGGATTTTAAAGTGAGAAAGAGGCTGCTGAGATGACAGATAATTACAGCTTGGCTTCTGAACTCTTTGAGTGCTTCCTAGTGTTTTGTCTCAGATTTGGAAGTGAAGCAAGGCTGTGAAATGGTGTCAATAGCATCATGGAGACAAGAGGTGAGGGGACTGAGGGTTTCACTTTGTGGGTGGGAAAGGAGATGTGTGGACATTAGAATTTCACAGCCAGATTAAAATCATGGAAGGCAAGTCTTAGGATCAGAAATTTTTGTCCACTGCTTGGGAAAATCAACAAATTGTTTTAGCAGTCTTGTAAAAAATACTCTTTTTAGAGAGTTGCAGACAATGACTGAGAGTATTTCTGGTCTTGAATCACAAAATTGTGCACAATAATGCTGAAATTAAACTATTTCATCTGTGTCCTGTCAAATTAAACATAAGGTAATATTTTTCGTCTTTGAATCTTAACAAATTAGTATTTTTTTGTGGAACAAAGAATACGTAGCATAATAAATATCTTTCTAGAGTCTTTGAACTTATTAAAATAAATGGATATCTAAATTTTGGATAATGTCAGGCAAATTAAGTCAATATTTGTTTCTGAAATGCTGATTATATTAGAGTGTAGATTTTCTACTAAGGTTAGATTTGAAGCCTAGATTTACTGTTGGGGTTCCCAGAAGACACCAAATTAAACATGAACCAGTAAAGTTGCATTGCAAAAAACAAGGGCTATGGTGTCTGGAGCTGCTTAGGTGTGTTGGACTGTTGCTAGCAGGTTGGAGGAGATGATCCTTCCCCTTTATTCAACCCTGGTGAGGTCACTTCTGGAAAGCTGTGTCCAGTTTTGGACTCCCCAGTACAAGAGAGAGATGGATGCATTGAGGTCCAGTAAAGGGTCACAAAGATGTTTAAGGGTCTGGACCACCTTTCCTGTGAGGAAGAACTGAGAGAGATGGACCTGTGCAGCCTAGAGAAGTCTCATGTGGACTTCATTAATGTGTATAAATACCTGAAGGGAAGGATGCACAAGGGATGGAGCCAGGCTCTTGCTAGTGGTACCAGTGACAGGACCAGAGGTGATGGGCACACACTGAAACACAGACAGTTCCCTCTGAACATTAGGATACACATTTTTACTCTGAGGGTATCTCCATCTCATATTCAAAAAGCCACCTGGACTTGGTCCTGAGCCACCAAATTCTAGGTGATCCTGCTTAGGCCAGGTGTTGGACAAGGTGACCTCAAGAGTTCCCTTCCAACCTCAGCCATTTTGTGCTTTTGTGTGGATTTTCCATAGAGTTCTAGTAATTGCATTGGACCTTTACAAGTGGGAGAAGAAAGAACATGATCTAGTTAAGATACCCATATTCATTTACTCATATCTCATGTCATGTTTTTATTTCTAAGTTTTTGGAGAGAGTTAATTAAAACTTCAGACTCACAACTGCTAAAGAAAAACATTATAGAGTGTTAGAAACACTAAGTTGCTCTGCCTTCTTTTCCCTTCTCTCATTTTTTCAATAAGTTTATTGTTGTTGTCTGGATTCTCCCATTACATCCTATTTACAGATTAATAGTGAAAACCTAAAGGCCTATAATGCATCTTTTTGCAAAAATACTTTTTGCTGGTGGCTAGCAGGAACTTTGAAAAATGTTCCAACACATCACACTACACTCGCAGAAAATTGCCAGCAGTGGAGAAGCAGCAGTCATGTTTGGTGAGCGCCACCAATTTTGGTTGAATGTTCTGTTTGAATAGAAATTATGCTCTCATCAAAGCCAAAGATTGGCTGAGTATCTACAGCAGGGAAATGCCTGTCCTATCCTTTACTTCTTACTTTCTGTGTGGCTAGAGAGAAGTCATATGGTTTCTGTTTTGCAGATGACAAATGAGGAGCTAAGCATCTCTGCCCCATAGGTGGGTCATGAAGACCCTTAGTGAAACACACTGTGTAAATACATTCAATTTAATATTTTGTTTATCTGTATCATGGAAATGCCTGAGATCTGCAGCTGAGATCAGAATCCCATCCTACTGAGCACAATGATCGAGGGAATCAGTCCCTAGGAACTGAAATCACAAATCTTGATGCTTGGTCTTGACCCCTGGCAATACTGTATTCTGCCTTATCAAGATTAAAATAAAAATTGCAAGTGCTTGGACATAGACCAGTTCCTTCTAGGATGCCTCTTAATGAAAATTTCTTCATGTATATAATCAAAAAGGTAAGCCAAATGAACCAGCCAACCAAATTTTCAGACAAAGGTTAGAAAACACATCTTTCTCCTCTCATTTGTATGCTTGCATTGCTTCCTTATAATGATGGCACCTGCTTCCTTTAGGTGAATAATAGTCTTTTATTTGCAAAAAAAAAAAAAAAACAAAAACAAAAACAAAAAAAAAAAAAAAAAAAAAAAAAAAAAACAAAAAAAAAAACCCAAAAAAAACCAAAGGAAAAAAATAAAAAAAACAACCCCTCAAACCCAAGACTTTCATTTCAGGACAATCTGCCTGTCAATATGCACCAGATGTGTTGACCATAAAGATGATTTAGTATTCTGCACCCATATTTTCTCATGAGGCAGACTAATGAGAAAGGCAAATAGATAAGGGAAATGTCAAGGAGAATTGCAGTGAAAATTTAGATTGTTTTGCAGATAGGTAAATAGAAATGGGGATAAAAAGCAGAAACTTTCATTCTGCCACAATTGCTTCTGCTGTACAATACCACACAGTTTGAAAAACAAGGTTTCAGAACTAAAAAAACCCTTCGTTATAGAAGCCTGACTGCCTGCATCAAATCTGTAGCTAAACACATTCTTTCACTATGTCTGACAGGAGAGGTAATCACAGACATGACTTGTAGCCAATAAACGTTATTACCAAGTATATTGTAGTTCACTTATGATGGGCATCTGTGAGAACTTGCACAGTTTTAAAGAATATATTACTGAAGCCAAATTCTGTCTTTTGAAACACTAAACTTGTAGGAAATAATGTTATCTTCAATTATTGAAAAAAGATATATAACAGGTGCAGGGTTCTGTATGTTGACTAATGTCCAAATTTCTTTATCTATCATCATTCAAAAGAACCCATCTACTCAGGTTGTACTGATAAAAGTATTTGTTGCCCCAAGGATATCCAATATAATTTATGTGATATAAATCAATATAACGAATAACCTTCATGAATAACCCCCTTCTTATTTTATCTACTTGTTTCAAACTATTTATATGAAAAAATTGTTTTGCACCCTTATTATAAGAAGATGGTGTACAGCAAAGGAGAGAGACATGAGCTAGGATGCAGGAGAACTGGTATTTATGTCAAGATCCTCCACTGATCTGGTGACCTCTGCCAAGTCAAGTGTCCTTTGTCTTTTTTTTTCTGTTTCCAAGTTGATAATAATGATACTGGCCTCCTTCAATAAAGCGCCTTGATATTTACTTGCTGAGGATATGAGTTATGTGAAAGTCATGCATTTCAGCAATTAGTGCAAGGCAGAGGTTTTCCTCCTGCTCTATTCCATCCCTACTCCCTCTGGCTTATAAAGTTAGATAAAAATAAGTGACAGTAGCAGATAAGCAGTTGCCTTCTTCATGCATAGATACATAGATAATCTCAACCAGATGGGAACAAGGAACAGATGTTCTCTAAACATATGTGCAAACAAAAAAATTACAAGTGTGATTGTTCATAAGCAATGAATAAAAGAGGAGAAAGGAACAAAGTATGATTTCAGGACTCAAGTATTTGTGAGGCCTGATCTGGGTATTTTCAGCTAGCTCTAGAAACAGCACATTTAAGAAAATGAAAGGATTTAGTGATATTTATTCTTTTCGACTCTGTGATGTGAAGACATTCATCATTCATCAGTCCTCAGTCTTTTCTGAAGAAGAATATGATGACTAACTGGATGTTGTGCCAGGACATACATCTGTTTATATTTAGGCTTCTCTCCACATGGTTGGATTTTTAATGTAGACAAAGAATTACCTTTCCTTTTCAGATTCTTTCTGTGCTTAAGCTAATTTTCTTATGATTCAGTTTCAGTCACCTTACAACATCCCAGGACTTCTGTTTTTGTCAAAGTGAGCATTAAAATGACTTACTGAAAACTGAATTGCTCTACTACTGCTGCATTTCCCTTCCTTCTAACAATCTGGCTAGATTTCACTTAAACTTTCTCTTACCCAAATTTTACATTATTACATCATAATGCCATTAATTTCAGTGCAGATCTACAACATAATACAGATGAAAGTTAAGTTGAAGTCAAGCCTCTAATTGTAAAGATATTTTTCCACTACCTCACAAGCAACTCATTAGCAATATAATAAATACAAGATAAGTTGTTAAGCTTAGATTAAATATCTTAAATCACTATGTGATACTTCCTTTTGTCATTGAGTGGGATGAAAAAACAACTATGAGCTTCCCTAAGATGCAAAGGAGATATGATGCAAAATAGATGACAAGGTTAATTTTTTCTTTTTTTCTGTAATCATAGTTATGTTTTCAGTGTTAGGATGTCGATCTTGTTCAAGCTTCTGGAATTTCAGAGATATTATTGTGGGTTTTTTCTAGAAATGTAAAAACAAATATGAAATATGAAATATGTTGTTTTTTCTCAGTATATACACTTATAAAATGTCACGAAAATATGACTCTTACTTCTTAAAAGCTTTTGGAGGTATGGGTGAGAAGTGTGTTAACATACATATAGTTCTTCAAATCTTTTCACACAATTATATTATTCCATTTTGTTGTTCAAGTCCAAGATTCCATGCCAAATGGGAAGATCTACAAGTGTTTTTCTTTGATGCACGCTGTTTAAAAATATATTTCACCCTTGAGGAAATGCCCATATGATGAATTTTTTATACCATCAGTAGCAAATTCATCTTAGTGAAGATTATTGTCTCTGCTTAGAAATCTTCACATTTATGGATGAAAGCTGCTTCATAAGGTCAAAGATATGAGTTCTCTTTTTCACACTAACTTGAGCAAAGCAAAGGTGAAAGCTGTAAAATATCTTCAAGCTCACTTGGCACCTGATCAGCTCTGATTTATAAGGTTGTTCATATTGCTGCTATTGAATTAATACATTTGCTCTAGCCATCTTTAATTTAGATGTGTTTCCAGACCAGTTAGCTGGAAGAAGCAAATAGGTGTTTATCGTTTAATATATATGATTGTCATTTTTATTTAACTTATTAGTAAAGTGGGGTAGCAAATGGTTGCCTCGGCCTCTGAAGTGTTTGGAATTTAAGAAGAGTATTCTTATGCCACACAAGGAAAATATTATATATTCTTGGGGTTTTTGTGTCTGCCTGTGTGTCTGTGCACACATATAGACCTTGTAAGACAAGATGGTGGCAAAACTCTTGCTGTGTAATCTGCTGGTGAGAGTATTTAATGAGAAATATAAGCCCAAAGCAAATGAACTGAACTTAAGTAATTTTTAAGCCTGCAATACTAAGTTGTGTGCAATGAGTCTTTTTCTTGTCTGCTCAAGAAGGTCTGCACTGTGCCTGTGGGCCTCTGTTTGAGAAATGATTAGAAACATTCTGCTGTGAAAAGTTTCATTTCTGTGAATCAGTGAATCACAGAGAAAGCATTTAGTTGAAAAATTCACAGTCTTTCTGTTTAGGCATTTTGGTGTTTTCTTCTTGTGTCTTCCATTCTTTATCCCCTCTCTTTTCAGAGCATATTTTTAAAAAACTGTTGCTTTCAGATAAATCTGTTGAAATTTTAACAAGAATGATTCTTCAGACATCTGTCACAACATCTGGACTTGGAGTCCTGAGTATAACTAGCATACTCCCTCCTGTCCTTCTCATTCATACTTAAAAATCAGAATGGGTATGAAATGTTTTTTCTGCTATCTCTGTTAGTATGTAACATATGAGAGTCTCCACAGGAGAAGAGATCTCTTAGAGAAGGTGAGTACACAGCTCTCCAGGGTGTACACTGTGGTGAGCAAGCAGAACCTGGGATATCAGATCCTGCCTCTGCCTCTTCAGCAGCCCTTGCTTGGCTTCCCTCTTGCTGTCTTGTTCCAGCTGCTTTTTCCTGTCTCCACAATTGCAGCTGGCTCTTGTGCTCATATTCAGATGCTTTTTTAGCACTGAGTTGCCTCTGATTCCTTAAAGTGGCTTCAAACTCCTGTTTCTCTGTGTTTTCTTCCAGCTTCTCATGCTGTGCAGCTACAGGATATCGACAGGAAGGTCCAGATTGCCAGATGTGCCCAAAGCAGATTTTGTCCCAACAGTCTGGTTTTTTCTGGTCAAGCTGAACTACCTATGCATTTTTTTTCTCCAGCCACATCAGTTCTTCTGGCTAGGCTGGGTTTTGCATGATGTGCTTGAATGAACTCACTGAAAGCTTCAGGCTGGTTGATCATATCTAATTTAGCCAGCTTTGCAGTCATTACTCTGCAGTAGACAGTGCCACACTGTCCTAAATTGATGATTGCTGCTTTTCTAATCTAAACATTCAAAACTACTTGGATAGACCAAGCAAAATACTTTTTAAAATATCATTATTATTCCAATTTTGTCTTCAAAATAAGACACATGATTAACTGAAAGAATACTGTTTATAATTTCTGCAACTTAATCTGAAATAATCACAAGAATTTCCAATATGTTTTCAAAGTTTTTGTGGGTATATTCAGAAATGGAATATGAGTTTGGTGAGGAGGCAAAGAACAGCACAAATAGAGTAAACTGCATCTCTCTCACAAACTTGAGTGTTGGCCCTTCAGGTTCCATGCACACCCTTCTTCCTAACCTAACCAAGCCCTGAACCCAACACAGCCAGAAGACACTTGCATACAGTGTGTCCATGACCAGCTTGTGCATCTTAATGGAGGAACACAGTTTTGTGTGTGCATTTTTCGCACTAATGTACACTGGTTATAACTTGAGAGAGGTATTTGGATGCTGAGCACCCAGTAAAAGTTTTATCTTAGTTTTACAGACCATGCTACTGTAGAGGCCAAAGCCCATTCTGTCAACTAGTTACCTTGAAACCACATTGAGGCAAAGCTGGAAGAAGTTTGTATTTATTTAGTGGGTAAAATAGGCTCCAAAGTTACTGAGGTTTATAAAGTTACAAGATGTTCAAACAGTTTGGCTTTTTGTTACTGTTTGTTTGGTTTTGCTTATTTTTTTTAAGAAGAGCTCTAACATTTCATCCCCCACTCAACTGACAAAACATTATATGTTTACAAGATTCTCATTGAGGATTTATTTTAAAGAACATTTACTACATTGATGGGAGAGGTGTTTGAGCTGAGGACGCAGTTTTTCATTTCTGACCTTTTTAATTGTTTCCACAGCTGACCACTCCTACACTGTTTTCAGTCTTTAAGAAACAAATAATAAATTGTTGCCTGTTGCTAATGTTGCTCTTTTAGCCATGTGTTCCTTTAGTGCTCTCTAATAGTAATCAATAAGGGCTAGCTATTCCTAACAGAGAAGCACCATGAAGAAAGGGGTGGAAATATCATTGTTTGCTGGCACAGAATTGCTCATCACTGGAACTCTAAACATGGATGAATTATTTCTCTTTTTGTTTAATGTAAAGCTACTTCAGGTTTTCTAGAAAATAGGTTGCATTTCCTCTCCTCTTGGCTGCATAAAGTGTGTGCTGGTCTCAAGCATACTTAAGAAAAACATGCTTTTCTTTAGCCTGTTATAGTTATCTCATGAGGATGTAGTCACCATACAAGTATTACCAGTTAAAAGAGATACCCAGAGAAATCCCAAGTATTGTGCTCAGAACACTTTTGTCATAATTTTAAAAGAGATAAGTTTTCTAAAAATAGAATAGTTAAAAAAAATCAAGTATTTTTCTGAGAAAAGCCAGTATATGACAATCTCTGTTGTAGAGGGACCTGGTCCTAATGATGAGTACATCAGAATCAGTAGAAGTAACTAATGGATTAGGTCACATTTTTCTCTTGTCTAGCAAAGTCACCTTATTAGGACTAAACTTGTGCTGAAACACTCTCCCAAATTGGAGCTGAAATCAGTGACCCTCCACTTTTCCTGTACTTTGGCCACTCACTGCCATCCTATAGGAGGTTCTGCAAGTCTGAAGAGGAGAAGCTGAGGTGGCTGTAAAGGATAAATAAAGAGCAAAATGAGGTGAGGAGACAAGAAGAAGTGAGCAGAATAAGGTGAGGTCACGATGTTGGAGGTAGCCTTTCACACCCAGATCTAGAGGGATCTTCAGCCAGATAAACTTAAGCCAGTGGCTAAAGGCTCTGCCAAAATGTTTTCAAGCCATGTTAAGCCAGACTGAAGCATTTCCATGCACATTAATTATGACTGTGGTGAAGAGTACTCTTGTAATGACTCCAATTCATATGACCCACAAAAATCTAAGTCAGAATTTCATATTATTATTATTATTATTATTATTATTATTATTATTATTATTAATTTTAAAAGCCAGTATTGACAATATTGACTCCCACATTTGCAACCATAAGGACTACCCATGCTGAATTAGAGACCTTCTGGCTTAAAAGCCCATATATTGAACAAATTAAGTAGGAAACATATGCACATGCTGTGTTCTGTGCTCCTGACAGAAACCAGAGTATGTCTTCAAAGTGTAATTAGTAGAATATGTACACCGTGCCTCCTGTGGACCATTAAATATTGTATTCTGTAACAGCCAGACCAAATTTATATGCATGCATATATACACTATTGTTTTCACAGTAGAACTGCTATTTGTCTGGATGTGCTGAAGAAATTCAAAGTTTAGGCATTATTAGTGCTGGGTTGATCCTTTTTTTTCCTTCAGTAGGATTGTAGCTTGATGCTCATATGGCATTTTGTATTCAAATCTGTGGACATCAGTCCAGATAGTCTCCTAAATTGTGTTTCCCTGGAGTATTTAAATTTCTGTCTAATGTTGCATTTCATTTCTCACAGACAGTATAACTTACATTAACAGGGCACAGCACTATATGTGCAAAAAGTCAGTTCTATCAGTTCTTATTTTAATTAGGAATTCCTCTGGACATTTAGATGAGCTATTAACAGAGACTGTGTCTTTTGGGGCCTTTGATTCAAGTCCATTCTTTCATGCTATTTTCACCTATAGAGAGGAAATCATCCTGGTTCAAACGTTGCCAGTATGTCAGAGGTATTTCCAAGGAAACATATTGAGAAAGTCAGATCTGTTGAAAAGAACTCTAAAGAAAATGGGTAACAAAACAGAAGAAAATATGTTGAAAGGAACAGAGCCTAAAAATGAGCTAGGAGTAGGATAAAAGGCCATTTGAAAGAAGGCTGAAATACTTTGAAAGACTGAAGAAAAAACAACGAGCAAAAATGTAGAGGGGAAACAGTGCAAAGCATCCAGCAGTAAAGAGAAATGAGCAAAATTAAAAAAAAAAAAAAAACAAACATTAAAAGCAGAAAAGAGGAAATAATTAAAGGTAGGAGAGAAAGTATATGAATGGATTGACAGTAAGGGAAAAGATGATAAGAAGAAGAGGATGGTTATGGAAAATTATTTGGAGAGAGATTATGTCCTTAACATTACCAAGTGGGCATTATCTGAGTTTTGCTGACAACTTCAAAGTGAGCAAGGGGTAAAAATGGAAGACAGGTTCTTTACTTTGGACATCAAAAATCTATGAATATTTGTGAATAATAAACTTTAGGTAAATATGAGTGGTTCACAGCTGATAATATCAGGTTTGGGGAATGGGCTTGTGAGATATTGTTTGTGTCAAGTGGAAAAGGAACATACTGGCTTTTAGTTTTGATGGGGTGAATCCATATTTCCTGCTGCTCTAATGAGTCAATGGTAATAGTCTTAGTCTGGCCTTTCTTTAATAAAATCTTTAAAGGGAATGAAATACAAAATCAGTACTGTTTTTGAGTTTGAGAAGATTTGTACTTCTTCAAAGGTGCACCTCAAGCAATCCAGGCTTTACCCAGATTCACTGAATTCTGAAAATCATGCTGGAAAAATTCTTTGAAGTACACTGAGTACACTGAGATCAGTGTACTTAGAAAATGTCCTAGCCAATACTAGGGTAGAAAATCTGATATGCAAGATCAGTATTACCCATTATCTCAAGGTGTTTGCATCTTCCATAACAATCCTCAGCTGGTCTGAATGCCAGTTTGGAATGGCCCTGTGGGTGAACTTCCTTTAATGACAGGATGTTCATATTTACCCAGAAAGTTCTGGCACAACTCTTAACAATGAGTCTAACAAAGATATGCCACTCCTTGAAAATTATATCCTTTCTTGAGGAAGGAAACTCTGACATTTTAGATGTCCAAGCTCAGTGTTAAACATTTGAAGGTATCTTAAGTTAGAAGTGGTGCTGAGTTATTCCTAAATTACTCAGCTTATTTACCTGTTTTAATATATGTCTAATATCTGAATTTTGGTCTTCTGCAGTTTAAAATTTAGGCCAAAATTTATCACCACTTCTCCATACTTTTAAAAATCTAAAATCGTGTAAAAAAACTTTACAGTATTTATTTTTACAAAGTTTATGACATAAATCATGCTTGTTTAGGAAACAGGAAGCATTATTCCCTTTTAGAAAAGTCAGATTTGAGGTTCTTCTTATTGGTGAAGAACAAAAGATGCAAAAATGTCTTTGTTTTAAAAAATGAAAAAATCCCATTTTCCTAAACCCACAAGGAATGGAATAGGGCATATTTCATTGCCAACATCTTTTAGGCATAATTCTGCCCAGATGGTTTTCTTTCTAGGCTATTCTTCAGAACTGCACTCCTTTTTCAGTCCATTACCTTCGCTTTATATCTAGTTTGTGCTTTTCTGTGGCTTCTGCTACTCATGTAAGCTCCTCTACTACAAGTATTTGTTCTAGAACTTTTTGTGTATGTGCCTGGTATGCTTTTCACTGTGGGCCAGAACATCACATTTTGGAAGCTGCAAATTTTTCCCATCTTTTTCCACAGTGAAAGAATTTCTTATGGTTTTTTCCTTTTTAAATGAAGAACACTTGTTCTTTCAATAGGATTTTAGCAAATTGTGTCAATACAGAAGATCACTGTCATGGGTAACGTGGTCATTTCGAAATGGGTTCTCTATGATTTTTTTTATACCAGTTTTCTAATAGCTTCTCTCAATGCTTTCTAGTGAAAGAATGAGAAAGAAAAGACAGCTTTACACAGAAGTAGTGAGTTAACACTGATTAAAGCACTGCTCTGGTGGCAACTAGCATCAGATCAAGAATCAGGTGTCTAAGCAAGCAGCTGAATTATTTCATGCTTTAGCTCACAAGATAAAAATGTAAACAATAATTTTCTCCTTTTATTTACATTGGCCTTTTAAAGAGTTTGTTCTTTCCCATAAATATTTGGGCAGGGTAAACCCTGGTATATCTTTCATTTTCTTTTGCCCATATCTGAAAGCAAACTTATCACATACATGCCAAGGCCATTCTCCTTGTGCTGCTATAATATAACAATACAATAGAAAGTTTGGAAGCTACTGCAGTAGAGTGAAGCACAGAGAAGTCCAGGGACAGAGATGAGTTTCCTGAATATCTTATCTACCTGCAGTGCACTTAGGAACAGGTTCCCTCATAAGGTAATCTCTCCTGCTAGAGACCTATGTGGAAATGCCACAAAATCAACCTGTCTCTGACATGTGAGGATTTCAGTTATTCATGCAGGTTGGAATTCAGTGGGAATAAAACGCAATATATAATAAATAAATCATTAGTGTAACTTAATTCAGTGTTCTACTCTTAGAATAGGGTTAATATTTTTACAGTCAATACATTTCAATTAATATAGAACATATTTGTGCAGTGAATGTGTGCTCCATGACCCCCATAACTTTAATGTTTTTATGCTTTTATTTCTATTACAAAGTCATTGTTCTTGTTGAGAAATGGAAAAGAGCTTTATAATGTGACTGTGCAAAGTACTTAGGTTGACAGGACTTCAAAATTGTTTTCTCTAGATCTCTACAGCTTTTTCAAGGACTCCACATGTTGCTGTAGAGGCAAAGTACCATTTTTTTTCTTTAAACCGACCTTAACAATTTAACATACTTTTTAATAAGTGGTTAATCAGGTACCTTAATTACAAAAGCAAATTGAGGACAATTGTCCTATCCATCAAAATAAGTCACACATTAGTTAATTAATGAAAAAGTCAACAGACAGAAGAAAAATACCAGAGCAATGTTAGCAAACATGGGATCAAAATCCTTACCTGGTATAAATCAGTATGGCCCTAATTTCTTAACTGGGTTGTGCCAGAAAATATCAGGTAATGATCTGACCTTTTTTGGGTAAATGTGTGAAGAATTATGTGCACTAATTTTCTTTTGAGAAATTAGGGGGAAATATTAATTGGTGTCAGATCTTCAGATGTTGCTTTGTATCTCTCCTTTTAGATAAAACAATCATGTTGCTCATATAATGGGAGAATTTGACTTCTCTTCTGGAGAATGTGATTTGCAATTCTCTTTTTCCATGACAGCTTGACATGCTTACACACAGAGATTAAATGTCTGAGATCAGAAAGTTCAGTCATTAGGTGAAGTAAAGAGCTGTGATGCCACAGATACAGCATTTTCAGATCTAGACTAAAGATTAAAGACCAAGGCGATTCAGTGTACAAGAGGAAACACATTTCACACATAAGGTTAAAATCTTCTCTTAGAGAAGGAGAGAAATATCTGTTGAAGGTGCAATGCTGGCTCACAGAATCCAGAATGTTTTCTTGAATCACTAGTCAGGTCTCTTGTTTTTATTGTGGAGATTTTGTTGCTGAGAATCTCTGCTATAGGTGCTTTCCAGATGTACAAAGTTCCCATTCCTCCAAATATCATCAATAAACAGGGGTCAGATGGAGGAAGTAACATGTATTTTCTATTCAAATCAATATATTTTCCTATAAAGGCAGCAGAGCATAAAAATTACTTTGAAGCAGGGAAAAAGAACAAAGGAAGCTTCAAGACAAATTAGTAAGGGCCAGTTGATGCAGAGAGGGACTGCAGAAGGGTGCGACAAGGTGACTTTTTCGATTTGTGATAAAAGGGCAGGAAGAGTTCAAAAATGGGGCAGAACAGAGGTAATAGGAAGGGCAAGTCTCCTGCTGAAGGGCAGTATCCACATGTCTTTAAGAGGACCTTCATTGCATTTGACTATAAGAGTATAATATAGCACTTGCTATGAGATCATTATTTGGAGGCAAAAAAATTGATAGATGATTGGGAAATGCCAGATTTCTGGGAGCTGTGTTGTTTGAGACTGTTCCCCTGTGCTATATGTTGGCTATAGTATAATGTACTTACCAAAACACAGCTGTAAAGTGGAGTTCCTGTTATGACCCAAAGTGAAATAGAGACTAAATCTCAAGATTATTACACAATTCAGTTGTACTCTTCCTCAGTTGTATCTCTTGTAAAAAGAGATGGGTGTAGTATCTAAAGAATCACGTATAGTATTTAAAGAAAGAAACGTTGTGAAAGGAAAATACCCTAAGTCACCATTACAGAGGGAAACACAGAGTGAACAAAAATAATTACTTTATAGAGTGTGCTAAGGATTTGTCCAACCCAGGACTATCTCTATACATGCTAATGTATAGAATACTCCCTTCCTCATTAATTGTTTCTTTTTCTGTTAATCTCTATGATAAAATGGGCTTTAGGTGCTTTTCCTTTTTTTTTTACAGAAGACCTACACAAATGTAGCAAGTTTGTAAGGGTTAAGAAGAGGGAACATTGAGGAAGAGCAGTCTGAAGTACCTCCCATCCAGCATTCAGATGCCTTATGTATGATCTTGAGTTTAAGTAATGGACTTCTTCACAAAAGATATACTTGGTTGTTCTGATCACTTTTTCTCAAGAGCTTCTGATTTCAGTGCATGCCAATGTCAGTGACTAGATGTCAATACCAGGTGAATAATACCAATATTATTTATAAAGGAAATCACCTACAAAAGAATATGAATTTATGGTAGCTTAGCTTATCAGCTGAGCAAAACCACTAACCAAGTCTTAAAGACATTTCCTCTGAAGATCTCCTATATGACAAATTATTTGTATGTATTTGCAAATGATTGTCAAAGAATTTCAAAGATTGTTCCTGGTTGAGTGCCACATAATTATGAACATTTCTACAGGGGAGAAGTAGCAGGCTCATTAAATTATCCTTTTCCCTTTGCTTTGTATACCAAAAGTCTTGACTTTGTTTATATATCAATTCTTCTTTTGCAGAAAGGGGAAATATTTTAGATGCTGGTAATAATTGATGTTTGTATGAAGAACAGCCCTGATGCTGTTTGGCCATCTTGAAATCTCCTTTTGGTTGTAGGACTTCTCCACTCCTGGAATAGAAACAATACCCTGAGACTTCAACAATCAATCACAAAGCATGAATAATGAGAAATCTCTCAAAGTAACAGTCAAATTTGCATAAACCATTCATTTGGTTTATTTGAATATCCACTAAATTAATGGAAATCAAAAGGAATCCATGGATCATTTATAACCAGGAAGGAGGGCTGAAACCATCAAATAAATGACTTGATGAAAAAAAAAAAAATGTCATGGCTCTCTCTTTCTAGAACAAAAAAGAGGAGATAGGTTGGAGCAAAAAACTACCAAGAAATGAGCTTCTTGCCCAGCCTGACAAGGTTTCTTTCCATATAGGTCCTCCATATAGGTCACTCAATTTCTTCCTCTGGTTGTTGTTTTCAAGAGGGTTTGGAGGGAGAGAGAGGAAATCTGGGAACCCTGGTTCGCAACAGTGTGGGGGGAAGTAGTAAAAAACATGGCTTTAATTGATTTTTGTAAGAGGAGAACCAGAGGTAAGCATTTTCAAGAAATATTATTTTCCAGAGGTGCATGTGCTAATAATTTTTTTAATGGTACACTACATGCCTGGGAAAACCAGTTATGTGAGGGTCTCTTTAGATACATTCAAAACAGGACAGTTTTGAATGAAACTCAGAAAGATGTGTGCTTGAATTCTGCCTGTTCCATTTCTCTTACTTTCTCCTCCTGCTTGTAGAAGGTGCTGACAATCCTCTGCTGTGAGTCTATATTCAATTTCAAGACAGTAAACTCTTCTAGCTGTCATACCTAAGGACGAAACCTAAAATCAACTGATAGCTTATCAGGAGGTGCTTTTCATTTCTCTGCTCCTGCCACTGCTCAGGCTTCTCATTTCCTGGGAACCTGTTAGTCAGAAAATTAAAAAAAAAACCCAAACATATGCATCATTCAAATGTGGATGCAATTAATTTAATTAGGAAATTCTGTAATCCTGATGTAAGAACAATTCTATATTTGGTATAAGATCAAATAATGTGTCTCCTTCAATATTTAAACTAAAGAAGCATGTCTCTGTCTAGTTACTGATTATTGCACTCTATTTTACAACAAAAAGCTTCCACCTGTTCTTCTTACTTTGGCAATATGATATCAACGGAGATTTCATGCATGCCAAAATAATTACCCAAATTAAAAGATACATATTTATTGCTCTGGTAACTCCCATGAGTAAGGAGAGAGCACAGTGTACTTTGGATAAGTCAATCCCTATCAGACATTACTGTACCAGACAGGCTGGTGGTCTATGTGTCTGTGCAGTTCTTCAGCCTGGGCTCTTTCAAAATGTCAATATTTGACACTTATCATTGCTTAAAGCACATGCTGATGCTCCTGCCAGACGACTCCCTTCTTGCAGGACAGGAATGATCAGTGGGCTGTTCAGACTGCCCCACAGAGACCCTTTAACTTAAGGCCTGTGTCAGCAGGTTAAACAGATGGCTCTGTTCAACAGCCAACATCCTGCACAGCAGTCCCTGTGAAGATACTAAGCCTAACAGCTGACAAAATCTGGGGAGCTGCCAGTTCCACAGGGAATCCCATTTTGGGGGAGACAGGAAGGAAGAACCTCATCAGGAAGTAGCTTGCTCACTCCTAGAGGACTCCAATCTTTTTAGATCTTCTTCATTGCTTCTAGGGTTCTTCTGGCATCTGTTTTGTTGGGTGGATTTTTTAAGGATTATGGATAGAAATACAACATACCTGCTTCTCATGGAGCTTATCCTACAAGTATGGGTGCTGTGTTAGTTGAATGAAATGAGTCTGTCCCCGTTGCATGCTCACAGAAAGAACTTTATGTTCAGAGTTGTCATAAGTCTCCCTCACTGGTTACTCTTCTTTCTATACCTAAATCTCAGCAGAGTAAACCTCTGAAATAATGAACTCCTCTTTCCAAAAGAAAACAAACAAACAAACAAACAAAACCCAAAACAAACAAACAAAAAAACCACACACAAAAAAAAAAACCCACCAAACAAACCCAAACAACACCTTTTCATATATTCTGTGTATTATTTTAACAGCCATCTGATGCAAGGTCTAGTTCCAGGAACACAGAAAGGACATGGCATAAGATGTACAGATTTCTGATTTTCAGCTTGAAGAGCACAGACCACTTTTGCTTTCTCTGAAGGCAAATCAAAGGCCCAGTGATCTAACTGTAATTTCTCTTTTCTTATTTCATTATATTCAGAGAGAAAAATCTGTGCCATCGAAATACCAAACGCTTACAATTACTTTTTAGGGAAAAGTGTATGTTAAAATTAACCCACATGAAAATAAATTGAATAATATTTTTAAAATAACAGTCAAATAAAACAAGCTGCTTATAGATAGAAGGGTGGTGAGTTTCCTGACTTAAGCTGCTGGAGACATAGTTACTGGCATCTGGAAATTTCATTGTTATTGTGCTTTTTATTTGTTAAACTAGATCACAAATGAGCTATTTATTTATATTTATTTGCTCTATTCTTTTAAAAATACTGCTGAGATACACACCAGATGTCTGTCTCTGTTCTGTATGACTTTATTTCTCATACCTGCATTTGTCATGGCTTATTGCTTGCCTGACTGCTACTTCCTGTTGATTTATTGTGTAGTTTTACACTATAAATTTTTGTCATATTCTCTGTTCTCCCAGCTGTTTCTCGGTAGTCTCAAGGGATGTGACTTCTAAGTGGTTCTCTTAATGTTCATGCACTGTGCCTCTTATAGCAGAAAGACAGAGAGCCTTTGCCCACTATTTGCAGATATGCACGCACTTAGAAAGCTTTAAGTCATCATAAGTGAACTGTCATTTTCATATATATTTCCTCTACTTCTGAAGCAGGGGGTCTCTTCAATACATCTTCTTTTGTTCTCCCAGAACTCACAAGTGTTTAAATCAGCAAGGCACAAATGAGAACATTATGGTAGAAGTCAACAGGAGAGCAAGAAAAAGAGTATTAGTAAAAGAAAGAAATGTAAATGAGTCATGAGGGGAATGGCAGCTCCAGGGAAGACTCCAGTGACCTGAAGTCATACCCACTTTGTCCTCATGAAGTCTCCCTCCCTTACAGCTCTCCTCTGTCCTCTCTCCACCAGCTCAGTTTAGGTGTCCATGGCCTCCTGACCGCTCTCATCATATTTCTGATGCCTATTCAAAAGACCTTAATTAATGCTGGCTTTCTTGCCTGCTTTTTAAACTGCAGCGCCCCTGCTGTCTTTACCTTTTATGAACCAGAATTTTCTTTTGCTAACATATCCAACCCCTGTGCTTTTTGTTTTGCCTGTTTAATATGACCTGACACCCTAATGATTGTGAGCAGATCAGTTGGCTTTGGTGGATTTGCCCCCCACATTTCTCAGTGTCTTTCACTGCTTCTGAAGGTCAGGCAAATTCAGCCTCCAACTTCCCTATCAGACCTATCAGTTAGCTTTTAGTGGCAATCCTTCAACACTGGTAACTTGTCTGATTTAACCTTATCAGATTCAATATTCATGCTAAAAGAAATAAAATACTTCTGGTTTTAAAGCTGAAGCATTACAAAGTAAATACATAGTAAACCACATTGCTACATCAACTATAGCCTTCAACTTTTAGCTTCCCATGTGCTCGTTACATTTTAAATTATGTCCTAAAGCTGTATGTTGCTCTGAGAAAGTTTGGTGTTTGCATTAAAATTCAAAGAACTGGTGATAAGTCTCTAAATAGCATGTAGAACCAAAGCCCTTAGGGCACCAGTATCACCAAGAAAGGACTGTCCTACTAGTAAATTTAGAAAATAAATGGAGTCAGAATTACATGAACAAATTTTCAGAAATCCAGAATAATGTGGGGATTTTCAACTTATCTCCAGACTGCTTTCAAATGGACCTGCTCCACACCATGCCTGCCCTTGTTCCAACCTTCCAGCTCCTTGTTTTAACCACTTCAGTGAATTTCTCTGTACTCTTGGAAGCAGTACAGATGCTAAAATCACCCAGCTGGATTTCTCTTCCTAGCAAGATACTTATCTGAATCTTTTACAACCATCTGCTGCTTTCTCAGACAGGTAATGGAGCAGAACATCAGCAAAAAAAAACCAACAAAAAAAAAAAAAAAACAAACAAAAAAAAAACAAAACCAACAAAAAAAAACCCCAAAAACTCCAAAACCAACAAAAAATCTCCAAAACACCACAAAAGAAAAAGTGCCTAACTTAGAGATTTCAGTTTTATTCTAAACTTAATGAATAATTTTATAATCCATGATTTTTTTTTTTTTTGTTTAGCACCATGAGAGCTGAAGAGCATGCTATGGAGATTTCTTCCCCCCGCTAAAAGTGGTAGTACTTCTAAATATTCATGACATTGTTATACAGTTTATCAAATCCAAAGCTTTTAATTTAGAGCACATCTCAGTCATGTATCACTTGTAGCCAGAAGTGGTTTTTATTTCTTTTAACATTTGAATCCAAAGTATACAGAATGGATAGACTGTGAATTTTAAGTTCCTACTGTCTCTCCTCAGATTATTTCATTTACACTATTTTGTTTTGATTTCTTAAACAGGTTTTGCTTTTGAGCAACCAATCAGTGCAAGTCAACAAGATATAATGGCAAAGCAGTTCCTGACTGTTACATTCCATTTTTCACATCCATAGTGTAATTCATCAGAATAAAATCTCCAGGCTTGAATGATAGTCTATTTAGGACATGAGATAGGTACTCACCATTGAAAACTCAACCTACGGTAGTTTAATCAAGAAAAACAGATATTTTCTTCAGGTAGACCATTGCAAAGAGAAAATGCAACTTAGCCAGAATACCTTTATGGCTTATTGGCTTTCAAACTATTACATCTTCTTGGAACTCTTCAGTCCAGGTCCAGAGATGAGATCTACTGTCGCTTCTCTTCTTGAATGCATTTCTTCTTACTTTCCAAGAAGGTGTGGTTACATTGGGTATTTGGCACAGGTGGACAGCAGCTGCTGAATGTTGTTATATGAATATAGGCAGCCACAGAAACCCCATGACTGTTTTCCCTGGAACCACAACAGCAAAACTGTTATAAGAATATAGGGGATAGGAATATGCTTTTAGTGTCTTGTGGACTCCCGCTATCTTTGTCTCAGTTTACTTTTGATGAAATAGTCTGGGAATATGAAAAGTAGGGACTTTCTAAGGAGAAGAAATTCATGCAGTATGTTGAGGAAGAGTATAACTGAATTGTGTAATAATCTTGAGATTTAGTCTCTATTTCACTTTGGGGCATAACAGGAACTCCACTTTACAGCTGTGTTTTGGTAAGTAGAGAAAGGTTAAAAGAAGTGTTTAGAGGGGATGTGTAGTTATGCTTTTATTTGTCTCCTTGCCTAATTTTACATCAGTATTACTTGAATGCCTTCATCTGAAATCAGGTGCTTAAATGAAGGGATATCCACTGTCCATTTGTCTGAATGCAGGAAATGGCATTAGAAAAGATACATCCATATTACCAAACAGGAACTAAAGCATAGAAGTTGTTGAGTTGTGCTGACAAAAGGCGAGACACAGCTTCCAGTCACTGAGAAGCAGATCTGGTCTGACTGGGATACAATTTTAAGAATGTTAGTGCTATGAATATTAGACATTTGTGATTATGTTTTGATGCAATTGGTCACTAATCCTTTGATTCTGTGACAACTGTTTCTATTCTGCAAATACAGATAAATCTGCATTGTGTCAAAACATCAGCACTGCTTCAGACTTTTCACCAGCAGAAAGTTTATTTCTGAACCCTCTAGGATCTTCTTAAAGACTGTTAAGCTGTAACATATGGATCTCCATGTTATTGTTGACGGCTGTTACTTTCTTTAGGTCCGACTTTGGGAATTGCAATGGTTTTTGTACAGCAAAGCAGTGGCAAACATTCTTCAAGATGCCTTGTCCAGTTAGAGGGAGAATGATCCATCCCACTACCTCAGCTGCTTTTAGGCTTTCTAAGGTTTAGCATGTATTCTTGCTGTTGAGTGTGACCTTTCTTTGGCAGAGACACTTTGTCTCCACTCTTTAAAGACGATTGCCTGCTCTTTTGGTAGTGGCTGCATGCAGCACAAAGATCTCTGAAGTCCCTTTGCAATCCATTAAGGGATTGGTTTATTTACTGTCTGCTATTGATTATTACTTAATCTTAGACTTCTTCCCTCAAGGAAAAGAAAATAATCTTTGTGCAGTTTCAGGTTTGTTCTGTGGCCAGAGAGAAGAAAAAGCTCTGATGCAGCTGGCTGAAGAGACTGTTCAGCTTTGAATCAAAGTGTATTTGTTTTCATTTTCTAGCCAAGTTTCTAGCCAAAAGATTTATCTTGCGCTAAAGTTTAGTGAAAATTGCAAGGTTGTTGATGTCTCTAGAGTTCAATTTCTCTGTTTACTTGTAGGGCAGATGCAACCAAGGTAGCCCTGGCACATGATCCTAGATCTGTTTTCCTAGTTGTAAAGAATACTTGAGCCCCCATTAGAGAATCAGGACTAACCACTGTTGTTGAATGCTCTCCACTAAAGCCATATCTGTGGCCCCCAGGCTGCTATTTTTTGGATACTTTGGGTTAGTCCCAATGGTAGGGTTTGTGTAAGCAACATGTAAGCTATGCACAGAAGCAAACATTTTATTTTGTCCCAGGGTGTTGAACAGCCAATGAATGGCACACATGTACACAAACTCCACAGTGTCCTGCACCGCTTACTTAGAAAGGAGTGAGAGCCCTCAAATAGGACAGAAATGTCTTTTTAACCAGCAGGAAAAACCTCCCAAACAACACTCAGGTTAGTTCCTGAGGAGCAAAACTGGGAATGCCAACTTTTCTGTGCTTTTACACACTAACCCCTGTGCTCCTACCCACTGCAGGGGCTCTTCCCCAGCTTCTCATGGCTCTGCTCTCTCTTGGTTCACTGCCATGTCCCCTGACTACCCACTGAGCAAGAAAAGCTGTAGGTATGAGGATCAGAGCTGAGAGGTGCATGTGCTGACAAGTCACTTAGTAGGTAAACAGCTGCATGAATATTGGGAGTTCACACAAAACAGATGTTGGCTCAGTTCATGCTGAAGCCCTTTTCCTCCTGGGAAGAACTCACTTGGGTCTCTTCTCAATCCATCCAGTCATAATTTGTATGAAATTTTCAGGAACATAACTATTGTTATGATTTCTGCTACTTTGTCAAATTTGCATCGAGGTAGAGAAGAGCAGACAGAGATTGATGAAGGTTTTCTTCATCAAAAAAAAGTAGAGGGGAAACAAGGCAACTAAAAGTACTGATATAAATAATTATAATTTTTTGTCCAAAATTAATTTTTAGCTGCATTTTGTATTTAATTATGACAAGGAATTTGAGAAAAGTAAGAATTTTCAGTATTTCCTGTAGATTTTGTACAAAGCTTGTGATCAAACCATATCTTCTATGTCCAGAGAAAGATAAAAGCAAAGCTGAACAGCTTGATGCAGTATTGTAATCTCATAAATATGAAAAACAAATCGTTACCCATAATTATGAAGTACAATAAAGAATAACAAATATTTATATTTCTATAGTTGGGGTTTTGTTTTTCATTATTTTCTGTGTTGTGCAGTTTTGTTTTTGAATATTTTTTTAGATAAATGATGGGTCAAAAGGGCTTTAATTACATACTTTTAATGTACACTAAAAAAGAGCTCCCTTGTATCTAGTATCATCCCGCATCTAGTATCATCCCACTTATAGCTGCAAATTTTTAAAGGGGCTTTTCTTTCCTTCCCTGGTCTTTAAGAGGCAAATTTGGTAGACCTTCTTTCTGACATTTCTGGAGCCTGAAACCCTTTCTTTCCTGAGAGAGGGGTCAATCCTCTCATCCCTTCCTGTTTCCATGCCTCTCCTGGGCAGATGGGAATTGCTTAGCACTCCTGCTCTGCTCCCTCTAACAGCTAGGAAGAGTTACTGATGCCAAAGGCTGTAGCTTGTCACGGTTTGACACTGGTGTAATGCCAGCGCCTTTATGAAAATACACTTTCTTAAATGCTGTGAGATGTTATTAGGAACAGAGTAGAGCAGGCTTAAGCTTAATAACAAAGAAAAAAACTTTATTAAACTACTACTACTATAAAAGACACACACACTAAATTTAGGATGAACACTCTCTAAAACACTCCTTTTCTTACTTGATTTCTAAAACAACTACTGTGAAACATTATTTGGGATTCTTGGTTAAGTTGTTACTCTTTAGAAAATTAATACTCAGTTTATTAAGGGAGAGAGGAGTTTCTCTTGCACTATAGACCCCGCAGGAAACACAGTTGCTACTTCCTGTGTTTCTATGTCACACATGGTAACTGCTTGGAGAAAATTTGCTAGTGTGACACTCTCTTTTCTATGTCACAGTGATCTCACTACTGTGCATGGACAGACTGCTCATAGGGCTTTTTTAAGGATGCTTTGCCATGGACCTAAAGTTCAGCTTCTCATCTTGGGACTACAGTCCTGTCCCCAGGACAGGGTTAAAAGTTCAGACTTTCTGGATGGCTGAAATCTCTGGCTAGAACTTAACTCTTACGTTGGGCACCTTCCTCCCTCTTCTCTTTCTCCTCTGCCAGCAAATTCTAGGTACTGTCAGACTTTCTGTCTCTTTCCCTCTGTGTGTGGGGGGGGGGGGGAAGGGGGAACAAAGGCATCTCCATCTCTCTCCACCCTTCCGTCCACAGGAGCTGGCTCGGTTCCAATCCTTCAGCCCCCTCGGCCTACCTCGACCAGGCCACATGGCTTCCCTTCCCCCAGCCTGTGGCTGGGCAGGGGAGAGTCTACACTCTCTGACTGGAACTAAAGAGAGAGTTTCTCTGGGAGTTCTTTCTTTTTAACCCCCTGTGTTCTCAGAGGCGTGTCCATACCTTCAGTGGTCAGTCCAAATGCCAATATCCAAACCACTGATTGGTTTGACTACCAACTTCCAGAAAAAATTCACTTCTGTGTCAAACCACGACATAGTTGAACCGGACAGTCTTGAAAACCCCACACATTATCATCAGCCCTGTATTACCTGTATGTATATAGAAGGAAGCAGTGAAATTCTTCTGGCCAGAAGCTCTAAGAATATACTACAGCAAAACCCATGTGGATAGAGTTCTGAATATTTCCCTAATCCCAACTAAGGCTTTAACCTCTCCTGGTTTTATTTCAGTTTTATATCCTTGAGGTCATAGGATTTCTGCCCTTGGAAAGTAGAAGAAACTGGCCCTGTAGTTCTCATTGTGGGAATGATTTTTTGATCAAGACATATGAGCAGCAAATATACACATTTCGCCTTTAATCTACTTACTTTTTAATACTTGATTCAGTATTGAACATTAACAAGCAAGAACACATAAGAGATTTGCCTAGGAAAATTCCTCCAGTCCCCAAATCCACTTTTCTCTGCAAGTTATTAAACATAACTATCAGCAAAAGATTGATAGTGATTCTTTTGGGCAGAATTTACAATCCCTCTCTATTATCCAGATGCACTGCCTTTAGAATGGTGCTGTGCCTCTGCAGTGGTGCCTGGAACCAGCAGGGCTCTTCTGACATCGCCAGTGAAACCTTCTGCAACATCATTAATTACATGCACATCTGTGAGTTAGGAGTGTATTTACTGCAGTGGAAAAAGGACCTGAAGACAGCTCTTTCTTTTCTGCTGGAGTACATGAGCTCCACATGATACGCTAGAAAAGGAACCACCTGGCTGCTCAACCCATTCCTGTCTCTCCCTTTTCTCTTTCCATCCACAGCACCTGTTCTTCCAGCTGTGAAAGTGAAAAATTGTGCCAGCCAGTCCAGCGAGGATTCTGGTCAGCATTACATGTGGTTTTTTGTTTTGGTTTGGTTTTTTGGGTTTTTTTTTTTTTTTTTTTTTTTTAATTTTTATTTTTGTTGGAAGGGGGTAGAAAGACTATTTCTTGTGTACTTACTTTACAAGTAAAGTAAAGTGAAGTTTACTTCACTTCCTTGTAGTAGAGAAGTTTCCAAGCAGATCTTTCTAACCTAAATCATTTCACTAATTAGTTTAGCAAGATGTTTTCACAGCCTTCTCTCCTGCAATGGTACCATGTAATTTTGAATGTGCTTGAACTCTCCAAGCCCCTCATGTTTAATGTGAATGTTCCCAGGCTTGCTGTGACCAAGCACTGATTTGGGATGTCCTGCCAGATTGCAGGATCATAGGGAGCTTGATGTGGGAGGCAGCCCCTGAGTGAATAACAAGTTAAAGCTGGCCCCACAACACAGCTGGAGCTATGTGTACACAAGTGGTCTTCTACAAGAAAGGAAGAGTTGGAGGACAACTCTCTTTGACTTAAAGCCGGGGAACCCTACAGGAATGTGAACATCTTTGCTGTAAGCCCGGCATCCAGGTGAATCCTACAGAAAGATGCTGTACTCTATGTTATTAATATGTATGTATAGAGCTTAAAGCCTGATTAAGCTACTTGTTCCTGTTCTTCCCTGTACTCACCTTTTTTGGGAGTAGGGCATACTACTTAAAATCTCTCTATGCAGTTTATATGGTTTGAATCTTATTCTTAGATAGTTAATCCACTATGTGTAGTGAGCAAGGAGGTGGGAGAGAGCAAAAATCAAGAGTGTAAATGTAGGTGGACTCATGGACTATCTTAAGATACCTAAAAGAATGCAGTTACTTAAAGAATCTTGCCAAGTACAGCTCACCTTTTCTATCTACTATGTATGGATGCCTCTCAAGCCTATGGATGTCTAAAATGATGGTAGATCCTTAAATATAGACATATGGATCCCACTGTGGAGGTTTCTATCTCTCTTCTGGATTTTGCTTCAGTGGTCTAAAGTATAATTTACTGTGGGATTGGTGAGCAAGTCTGCATGCCTTTCTTGGATGCAAAGCCTTTATTGGTAAGTATTACTGCTGCTAATAAGGATAGACTATCCCTCAAGTTCATCAGATGTACTCCAGAGAAGTCCCTGTTGCTAGGAGTGATGACATTTCTCATTTAATAAAAATATTCAACTAGCAGCCAAGAAAAAAAAAAAACAACTGAATTGAATGTCCTGCACTAGTGCCTCCAGCAGCTACTTGCTTCATGATCTCAATTACATCTTTAAGCAACTGTCCCTATTAGAACTATTTCTGACATGAGTTTCTTGCAGAAAAAAGGTGGCTTGCATTATTCCCCCCCCATGAAAATCCCTAACCCAAGAGGGCCTGCTGAGTTAGGAAGAGGAATTTCTAAAAGTTGTCATGAGAAATGCAATGACTAACCAAGGAAAAATGCTCAACATTATATAAAAAGCAAAGAGAGCTTGGGTAAACATCAAAATCAATAAAAAATGGGGGGATGTGATTAACTTTTATGTGGGTTTTTTACTTCCATATGTGTGATTGTGATTTATTCAAAATTTGTTTCCTCACAGTTTTTTAAAGACTTTGTGAATTACAGCAAGTGAATTAGTGATGTTTATTCAAGTGAATGTTTGTAAAGCTGCTTTATTGTGTAGATACTGCTGCCTCTAAGCATTACTTTTCAATTTCATTTTAGTATAAATTAAATTATCTTCTTTCAAGTGCCTTTAAAGCTAATAATCCTAAAAGAATTAAGATTAGAAAGTAATGCTATCAGTGATAAAACTCATTAATGGCTTTTTATCACTGCAAACTGGTGAACTATAACCAGGATAATTGGAGTAAATGGAATATACCTATTCTTTAGCCAAGTATCTCTTACTCTACTTTACATTAATTACTTTGAGGTTTTCTTCTGGTCAAATAAAATTTGAGTGGCTTGTCTGCTTCTTTTCTGAAAGGCTGAGCAAATGTCAGGTGTGCTGTTTTGAGAAGGCAGAAAGGTTAAATCTGCAGCAGTCCAGATAAAGACAGGCAGAATTCCCACAGAAAAGGGGACATAGCTTTCTGGAAGGAAATGATTCTCATTTTGGAAATTATGCTCATTTTTTACTAGAGGACAGCTCAGGCTTGCTAGGGGAGTACAGATTTTCCTTTTTTAAGAAAACTCTTTGTAAAAAGTGTATTACTATTTTTAAGTTATTTTAAAGTCCAGTGAAGGCTGGTCTGCCCCAGCCTTCTCTGAGAATGCACCTGCACAAAATAAATGCTCTTTTGATTATGGACCTTAACAGTCCTTTCCAGAGAGGTAGTCTTGTCTAGTAATTCCAGATTCAGAGATGAAAGAGTAACATGTTTTAAGATGCTTTAGTACCCTTATTAAAGCTCTCTAGAGCCCCTCTTGGAGGCCTGTAAGCACCAGCTAAAGACCCTGACCTACAGAAAAAGGAGTATTCATTCAAGTAGGAGATCTCTGGTCTGTCCCTACTGGGAAATACTGGTTTACAACCCAAAGATAGAAGCAGATTTCTGGACTGCACCCCCTGTGTTCCTGCCAGCTTTTGCTCTGTTATAGCTCAGAGTGCAGCAAACTTGCATCCTGTAACAGCTGCTGCATTGTCTTTCCTTATGTTATCTATCTTCATGAGGTATATAGAGCTCATCCCTTTTCTCCAGTTAGTTGAAATGTTTGTTGTTGATACTTGGAAAACAGGATTGTGTTCAAAAGAGCAAATCGAAGTGTTAGGGCAACCTGTTCTTCCCTCTTCTGCCTCTTCAGTCTGGATTAGTTAAGGTAAGGAAAACTATCCCCACATGATTTTGTGCCACACAGAACAAGCAGGAGGAGTGCTATGAGGTTTAGGTTTTGAAGTCATGAGAATAAATGTAATACTGCTTTTTGGCAAAAAGTAGGAGAAAGAAAGTTTTAACAGTCTGAGGGACTAGTACAATACGCTTATTTTTTTTTCTCCTTCCTTTTGATCCAGTGCAAAACAAAAGAAAAAATTAAACTGTGTGAGACAGAAGGGGAAGTTCTGAAAAAAGTCTTCTGAAACAGAGCACAAACTGTTCCTCTCTTCTTCTTCTTTTCTTCCACAGTTTATTTAGGAAAAAAAAATGTTTGAAGTGGCCATGGCATAGTACATTTACTCAAGTTCAGACAGCTTTTACTTGGCATTCTTTGGCATTTTTGGTGGGAAGTAACTGAAAGGGTCTATTTCTTCCCTGTCCTACACCTCATTTGTTGAGCAGATCCTGCATCTGGCAGACAAATCAATTGTAAACCAACAGATTTCAGAGAGGTTTGGTGCCATGATCCACGCATTTTTCAGCAATTCAAATGGAATGAGTTCTTTTACCCATCCTAAAAGTTTGCTGTGTTAGTGCAGTATTTCAGCCAATACTCAGGATCTGTGCAACTAAATGGAGTGAAATAAGTGCTTGAAGAGTAACATAATGTATTAACCATTTTTGTAACTTAATTCAGGGCATGATATATACAGCTGACATCAAAAGCCTTTCATAGCTGTTCTTTAATTTCAGTTTCAGTAATGAATATAGATCCAATTAGAAGGGAGCTAATACATGATGAAAAGAATTAACAATACCCCTAATTTCCACATTGAAGTAATGACTGCTATTATAGACTTCTTGATATTAATCAGATATTCTCAAAAATGACAGTAGATTTAGATTCATAATGCTCAACTGATGCTACAAGTCACACTCTCTCATGTTCTCTCTCTTTCTCTGTATTTTAAAAAATAAATATTACAAGCATAGACCAAAAGTTTCTTCCATGTGTTATGTGTCTTTGGCACATTAATGTTTACCTAAGAAGCAGATTACAAACAGCATGTCACTGGTTGTGGAGGTTTGCAGTAGCAGACCCTGAGCACCATGTATGTCAGGCAAAAGTTGAGTTGGGGTTATTGTGAGTCTGATATAGTTCTTGAAAGCTGTGTGGCACTATCTTCAGATCAGACCAGGGGCTCTTGCTTCAAACACTTTGTCTTCATGGTATAGAAAGGAATGTTGGAGCAGCTGTCACAACTCAATGTCATGGTGATTTATCCAGTTTTACATCACAATCTACACAGACTGTGGGGAAAAATGCCCCTGTGAGTGGTCTCTCTCAGCAAGTGGTAATGTACCTTTTTCAGAAATACGTGGTGAGCTAAACTGGATGAGAGCCTGCCAGTGAGAGAGGATTACTTTGTGTCTGCTACGTGAAGCTTTGTGTCGGAAACTGCTCTGTCTCCAGGACTGCTCTAATTTCTATGCCTTATGCCATAAGAGGGAAGAAAGAATTTTGTGTACATGCGGAATTTGTGTACACGAGGAATTAATCTATTTATGCAGGTTTTCATCTCATCCATCTACCTTCATGGTAAGATCTGAGTATACTTCTGATAGTGCCTGTATTGACTGTGCTCTACCTGTGCCTCTCTGTAACCGTTAGGATTTGGTACTGCAGGGAAGCCGCACCAGCAGTTGCCATGTGTACCTTTTTGATATGGGCAACATATCAGGCAATGATGTGAAGTCTCTTCAGTTTTTCTTGCTTTCCTGACATTTTTCAGCTGGTTTGTACCATCAGGCTTCAGTACCTGTGGGAGCAGGTGGGATATGTGGTATCTTTTGTTGAGACACTGGAGAATATTATATTTTCTGAAGCAATAAAGTCACAGAGTTTAACTGGGAAAATAAAACTATTTGGAGAAATTGAAAGTGCACTGGTTTGTTGTCACTGAAGAAAAATTCCCCAAACGGTCTCACCTTTTAATAAGCGCTTGACTGACGCACAAGCTCAAAATGGGAGCTATTGCTAGTGTCTGGCAACAACATCTCTAATGCAATATAGATACAACTATCCAAGTCTGCTTTGAAGAATACCTTGCATGCAGTTGAGCTGCTAATCTAAGCATGTATTAGTCACAGAATTTTAATCAAGTAGCTTGAATTAGAAAGTTTCATCAGCAGGGACACAATCCTTAAATTGAAATAGAAATTGCATGCTGCTGAATGGATGTATTTTTTGTGTTCAGATTTGGCTCCATTTGCAAATATCTTTGAGATATGCTGTGTTTATTCCAGTTATGAAGCATATATGTGTTCTTTCTGGAATTTGCTTCCTTCCTCTCAACAGGTGTTGTACCTTATAATTAATGCTGCCTAGCCCGGTGTTAGTATTCTTGCTTCTTTCTGTTTCTATGTTGTTGCTAGAGAAACTAAGATCAAGGAACCTGTGTGTATTATCTGAGACAATGGAGAGATGGCCTGGCATGTATCTTGGTCCAGAGCCAACCCTGAAACTATTTTACATGTAGACCAGAGGGTAGAGGAGACATGTGGATGTCAGAAAACAAAGTTGGGAAGTGGCAGCTGCATACTGAAGGAGTGTTAGGAAAGGAAGTATTGAAAGTATCTTTCTGTTTAGTAATAGCAATGCATGATCCTACGTCTCTGGTACTTAGCAGCAACGACAGTTCTGTGTGTAATATGTTTGTTACATTCTAGACTAATATTACTTGATCATAACTACTATTGCCTGAGATACATATGGGAGAGAGAATATTAAGCTATAAAACTTAGTATATTTGAAGCAGGGTTTGTTTGGGTTTTTTTTTAATTTTATTTTTTATTTTGTTGTTTTCATACTAAGCAGTGCGAATATGCTTAAGAGCAAAATTTTTGAAGGAAGATAAATCTTTGATATGTGCTGATATGAGCCTGTAATGGAAACTCTTAATTCCTTAATATGTTTTGTTCCTCTCAGTCCCTTATTTCATGCTGCATTGTGCACAGCATCAATTAAATTGTGTTTCAGTAAATTTCTAACACTTCTCAGCTGTTATGAATTCAAAACTTTTTCTTTCTTTCCGGGAGCTGTTCTCCAGTTCAAAACTGCTTTGTTGTTACTTAAAACATTTGCCTAGAAAATATTAAAATTAAATCTAGGTTGTTGGGGTTTTTTTATCCCCAAATTATTTGAAGAAAGAATGTTTGAGTATTAGTATCTTTGAGGGGTTTATTTAGCTTGCCAGCAAATTATTTTAATTTGTATTTTGCTACTTATTTAAAAATATTTAAAAATCAGGGCTGGTTTGAAGATGCTAAACAAATATTTGGAAAGAGTTAATAAATATTAATTCATGTTTAACTGCATGAAAATTTAATTCATTTTTTGTTGTTAAAGGTTTGCATCTCAGGTCTTGTTTATAGTGTGATTTATAAATTTATGTTTACATTGTGTGTTGGTGATCTGTCCCTCCTGACATTGTGGCTGCAACATGTGGGCAGGTCATCTATTACAACTGTACCAACTATTTAAAAACTTGCATTCTGTATAAGAAGCTCCTTAGCCATCAAGTTTTAGTAATTGTTCTTGTTCACTATTGGTGGTTCCATTCTCACTGTAATATATTTAGTAACCCAAGACTGCAGGAGAAAAAAGGAGTGGATGAAAGCACCAAGATCACAGATGAAAAAGTAACATTAAAATCCTAACTTAGCCAGGAAGGCTGTGAAGACTGAGAAGGCTGGCTTTGGAACTACCAAATTGGTGTACATATAGAATTTGAAAAGATTAATATCTATTGCCAATCCATTTCATACCTAAACCTCCAGCCATTCCTTTCTTAGGCACCTCTGATAGTGTTGGGCTATGATAGGCATTGCCCGTGCATTCCGTTTCATAGTCTCTGTATCTCTTGAAATCGCACATTCAAAGTGAGGGGCAGAGCTTGTGGCCATACTCATCGTCCTCCCTGTGGCTGCTGTCTCTGAGATACTGGCTGGGTCATAGAACACTGCAAGCAGACTTGCCAAGACCCCAGGCTGAGACCCAGACTTCCCAGCTGAGCCGTATGATGTCGTATCTCCTGAAGCACCAGCAAGTGCACAGTGTAGATGGACAGAAAAATTACAGCCTGCTCTATCAGTTTGTGTGGGACAAACTCTTTACTTGAAAAAATATGCAAAAGAAATTTTCTCTAAAATAAAAGCAAACCAAAAAACCCAAACCCAGATTTGGAGTAGATATCAGCAATAGGAGATGTAAATGTAGACTTAAATAGTTGTACTGAAAACCAGACTTTAGAAGCTGCAAGTGGCCATTGTTTGTACGCAACTGGCGTGATTCGGGTCCATTTTAGGGGTTTACCTTTGGGACTCATGTAAGAAGACTCATTGTCCTGGCCTCCCTCAAAAAAAGTGAACTGATACAAAGCAGGATGAGTCTGGACCTACCAGTTCTATTAGGTCAATCTATCCTGACCTCTTCAACTTGAAAATGTTGTGATCATTGGACTGTTAATATTTCTGCAATTTTTCTGGTGATAAGGTCTTCTTTTCTCATCAGCCATAGAGAAAAGCAAGACCTTTGTCAAATGAATTTTCCACTTTTTTTTTTCCTTCTTTTCTCTCCTCTGCTTAGCAAATAGAGTGGAGACTGTAGATGGTATTTGTTTCAGATGTGTGCTTTTGAAATGATGATACATGGTTTAATTTTTATATTATGCAGCCTCATGGAATCCTGAAGAAATTACTCATGGTAGGGGAAGTGCAGGCCAATAAAGGCTTGCAGGATCAGGGGCTGTCTCTGTTTCTTAGTCTGAATTGTTGTCATTACATTGTGTGTTATTGATAATTGGTCTGCCTCAGAGGTATTTTTATTTTGCTTTTAATGTATCAAACTTTTATACAAGACCTATTGCTGTGCTTTTCTCTCCTAATGCATGGGAGTCCAGAACACTAAGTCATGCTGTATTAAATGCTCTAACCAAGCAAATGTGCATTCTAATGGTGTTGCACAATAAGCAATTAAGCTTTGCTGCTGGGCCCGGGCAGGCGATTCAATGCCGACTTAGCAGGTTTTGTGGTTTTCTGGATCAAGGGCTCCCTGTGAATGCTCTGGTGCAAGTTCCTCTCCTCTACCTGTTGGACTAACCATATTATATTATTCATTACCAAGTGTCAGCAACTTTCTTGGTCTTTGGCATGTATAGTTTATCTACACATCCTGTCTCTCTCAGGCAGTGTCACACAATGTGTCTCTCAGGTGGAAGGAGGATGTTTTTCCTAAGTGGAAACCTCTCTGCTCCCTTCTCAATGAAGAGAAAGGAGAGTTGGCTTAAAATATGAGTATTAAAATGTACTTTCTCTGACTTAGTGCTGTCTTTATAGTCAACGAAGGTATATATAATTGGATGGTTTCTAAAGAGAGGAAATGCTGAAACTGCCAGTGGGCAAATTATGTCAAAGTGACAGTCTGGGAGGTAAAAAGACTGATTTTTTGGGGGCCATAGTAATATTAAGTATTACAGCAGCAATAAGATTTTTTTTTTCATTAAATAATCTTAGTCTGAAATTATGCCCTAAGTCAGCTGTAGCTAGCTGCAGATTTACTGCTTTGACACAGATCATAATAATGAGAATGCAGATATACTGCTCTTTGTTTATTTACTTGTACTTTTAAGGGGTAAAATACTTCAGGAAACAACTAGTTCAGAGGTCTTGGATTTGGATGACTTGTTGGTTGGTTTGGGTTTTTTAAGTAGATTATCTTTGGAATATGATTCCCTTACTGTTAGTGGCACTGTAACTTACAGGTATATGGTACAATTATTGAAATGTCCTATAGATAAAACAGAATAATTTCACAGACCCTGGAAAGCAGTAATTGTTTATGCAGACAAATTGCCAGCTAAGAATTTCTTATGAGTATTTTCAATTTTTAATGTCATGTAATTTATTCCTACACTAACATAAACAGGAAAGCAGGCTATGATTTTCAGAGCCTTTTGAGTAACATTTGTTCACATTTCTTTCATTCATTCTGCATTTTTATTGTATCGCCCAGTAACGCCTTCCCTCTCTTTCCCACCCTGTTCATCCATTAAGGCTCAGATAATAACCTCACTGCATTTCTGCGAAATACACTTATTGCTGGGATTCATTATTCTGTCATGACAAGGCTATTTTTAGCCCAGACTCCAGCTGGCAACTGAGAAGAAACATAGGAAGGGAAATTGCCTCAGGTGCTATTAGTGTTATCTAGCTGCCTTGTAGTGTCTACAGTTTAATGTGAAGTGTCCTGGAGTGCGTGGCTCCAAAATTTTTTTTTTTTTTGTTATTTCTTTCACCTAAGAAGAAATATTTCAGTCTGTGGGAAAAAAAAAAAAAAAAAAAAAAAAAGAAAATATAAAATTAAAATGAATTTTGTCTTGAGGGGGCATACTTCAAAGCTGATCAGTAAGGGCAGGAAGAAGAATATATAGCAGCCAGAGTTCTCATGCAATTTGTTCCTTTTGCATCATTCACTTTGAGCCTTAGCTGTGCTGGGCAGAAGCTCACCTCATGTTGGCATGTCCAAAAGACTGGGGATATTCATCTACAAACTCATGCTTGGGAGTGGCAGATAAATAATATTTAGTCACTTTTGCACAGCACATAATGTTGAGAGGTTTAAGGACTTACCTGAAAAAAAACCAAAACAAAACAAAAAAAAAAAAACAAAACAAAAACAAAAACAAAAAAAAAACAAACAAAAAACCCAAAAAAAACCCAAAAAACCCAAAAAAAAACAAACAAAAAAAAAAAAAAAACAAAAAAAAAACAAAAAAACAAAAAAATCTTCAGGAGGCTTTCCTGCTAGTTTCACTGAGTTGCTGATAATTTTAATGTACTGTCCTATCTGTGGAAAAGAATTTGGAGAAATTTTCCAACTCCCCTGTCTCTCTATATTTATAGTTATATATATATATATATATATATATAGTTTCAAATGGGACCATTGCATGTATTGCTTCCCTAACAAAAGATTTCAAGAGGTACTAACTCTTGGAGTGGAAAAAAAGAGAGTGAAACTTGCTGTTCTATGCCTGGCAGCCTTGCCTTGGGGAATGGGAGTTTAAGGCAACAGTCCAGTTCACAGTGCACAGATTTATGCATCAAAATTCACCAGTTTCAATAGAGAAGCTAAATGAGTGTGAAACATTGAGCTACACTGGAGAGATCTCCCTTGGGTTTAAACAAATATTTTGGAGTGTGGACCATCTTTCATTGCTTCAGCATCTAACCTGGCTTACCACAGTCTAAGACTCCTCCTGTGGGAACAGACTTGCATATTTAAGGTTTTTATTCTGATTCCATACGTTGTTAAGAAGATTGATAAAACTGGTTTTGAGACAAATTCAAAATTCTCCATTGGATGAAGTACCTTATTTTCCACACATTAATCTGTGGCACATAATGTCTCTGTAAAATACTCATGAAAAATCATTATTTTACTACAGTTCAAATACTGTTCATGAAAGCACGCATTTGTTGGAAACCTTTATAGTAAGACTGTACATATCAAAAATAATTCCGTTTAGCTCTCACTAGAACTTGAAGTGTAACAACTCCAGCCTGATCTTCCTAGATACTAGACTGAGCTGGTGAGAGCTCCTCCTGAAAACCCATAAAACTTCAGTAAGTCTTCATGGAAATTAGCTATTCACCGCTAGATCTTTTTATTTAGCATAAACAGCTATGGTGCCTCTATGATGCATGTGACTAACTCGATAGATGCAGCTACAACCTGTGATGGGAGTTACATGCCTCTGGGAACTTTGCGCTAACGTGAAATGATTTCAAGGCATGCTGTTTAATAAAGGAGAAAGATAAGCTCTTACAAAATGCAACTTTATGCTGCTGAGAGGCATGGCACCCAAGAAATGAAAAAGTGTAGCTACAGGGGGAGAGGGGAGGAGAAGGGAACAGCAAGTTATTTCTGAAAATTGGGATAGCAATGGGGTCCATTTTTAATGGCCATTGCCAACATTTCTATGTTTAGCTGAGTTAAACAGAGCTCCATGCTTGGCCTCAGGCATCATTACTTCCAAATGATTCTAAAACGACTATAATATTCTCCATTATATCCTTAATTAAGCATACCAGGACAAAAATGTTTTGCAAACAAAGAACATGTCTGTGCAAATTGTTTTGAGGAGGGAATTGTTGTGCATGGTATCTCTTCATGGTTCTGGTAAAGCACAAAGGGAAAAAACCCCGTTCTTTGTTTTTGTAATATGTTTAATCAAATTATGTGTTGTGAACCTGTGACTGGATAATGGCTTTACAGTGACTGTTTAATGCTAAGGCGATAATGAAAATAGGTTTAAGGAGATAAATATAAAGGAACTACTCTCTGTGTAAATCTATTATCTTTGTTCCAGGAATACTAAATAATTGGATTTAAACAATAGACAGTAAAGTACTGGTGAAACAACAACCCTTTTCTGGCTTTTAAAGCTACAAGAAATCTCATTTAGCAGCAGCTGAAGTAGGGGACAAATGCTTTTTAAACTTTAGAGCATTTAAGAATCACAAGACATTAACTCAGCAAAGAAAACATGAATTAATGTGATGAATAGAAATATTCTGACTGGCTTGGAAAATAATCCTTTTCTTTCAGACACTTGGAAGCTAGCATGTTCATTTAACAGAAAATTCCAATTAAATTAAGCTAAAAATATATTGGTTTCCAAGTAGCTGAAATGCCACCATATTCTCTGTGCCCTTAAAAAGCTCTCTTCTAAATGATTGTGGTTGCACTTCTGCATCCATGTTACTTTAGGTGGTATCCATGGCAGTAACACCTAGAGATGCCAGCTGAGTAGATTTCTTGGTATCAGGCTCATGCCCGAAATGTGAGGCAGCCTGTGATGAAGAACTTATGGAATTATGGCACTGGAGAGGCAAAGGACTGAGAGGCATATAGGAAGGTATGAGAAAAGGCAAAGAGGAAATAACAGCACTTCCCGAACCTGGAATGGATGAAACCTCTCTGAAAATGGAAAAACTTCTCACTTTGCAGCTGTGATCATGTAGTTCAAAAGACCCCTGACATGGGATATTTCTGGAGTGACTCAAGAGCTAGCTAAAGAAATAGAGGCAGCTAAAAACCAGTGGAAATTCAGCAAACCCCAGAGCAATTCCTCCTTCATTTAGAATTCAAATATTTTTTAGAGATTTAAATAGGAGGAAGAAAAACACCAGCACAGTGCTTCAGGGATTAAATGCTAGTCATTAAAGAAAAAATTCAGTGGCCTTTGCTAATTCAGAGTAGAGTTCTGTTATTGAAAAAATGTTGCAACAACCCCAACCCCCCCCTCCCCCCCGCAGTTGCAGCTAATAAACAGTTACATTTAACTAGTAAATTTCTACTATATGAGTGGAATATTACTTATGAAAACCCAAAATTTCCAAGTGGCTTGTTTTTCTTAAAGAGGGTTAGAGCTGCTTGACACTATTTCTCTGGTTTAAAGCAGGTGAGTGGAGGTATTTGAAGACTGTGTACATGTAAACATTTGAGGTGAAGTCTGTGTGGCCCTGGGGAACACCTGCTAAGAGGGCTGTGGTGCAGGGTACCTGTATGCATTCCAGGCAGCAGAATAAAGTCTGGGCTCTTCTAGGACCTTGTATGGAAGGAAGAACAAGCCAGTTTAATTCATGGAAGCTGTGGAACAGTTTAAGCTATATGTATGTACACCCAGCCTGGCTTCAGATACTCAGATTAAATTAATGATATAAAATCAATTTTCACAGATTATATATTCCTGTTTTGATCCAAGAATTAACTTAGAAGTGGCTGTAGCTCACTGATGGTTTCATAGCTCATTTTTGCATAGTTTTCCAATTAGAACCATTGTTTTTTTTCTGAAACTGTTTTAAAATGTCACTACCTTTAATAAACATAGTGATGTCTCAAAAACGTAGTTTCCTACGTATTGAGTGAAACTTGATGCCAAGAAAAAAGAAAAGGTCTTATTAGTGCCTAATAAAAGGGAAAAAACCTAAACCATTATGCCTGCCACACACAAGCAAAGCCTGAATCTTGTCATAACATCATATATTGAAGCATAATCCTTAGCTGAGAGATGTAGGACAGATCTGGGGAACAGCACAGGGTTTACAGAACATGGAGGAGGGAAAGGAGGAATGTATAACCATGGAGCAGGAGGCATGGAAGACAGGATTCAACTGTTAAGGTAAGCATGGAGCAGCACCTCAAATGTATGGCACAAACCTGCAAGAAAACAAGCATCCTTAATTCTGAGGTGTGTGGAATAGCTTGTCCTGCATCACATTTCTAGTGTTAGCAGCTGCTATCTTTATGGCAAAGGAGGTCTTCCACACTGTGATGATCTGCAGTTTATATTTTGGTTGCCTCTGACTGGACTTTTGCGTCATGTGTTGTTTTTTCTGTCTCAAAACAGATGAAAATAACTCCAACTGTTTGTGAGCTTGTCCCAAAATGAGCTTCCTGTGGTGCCTGCTTAAATGCATCCCAATTGAGTTTTCTCCAGTGTTTGCTTAAAATGATTAGCAAGCAGGTTTTAAGAATTAATATATTTTCTGGCATCACTAAGAAAAATGAATGCAGCTTGAATAAACTGCCTCTCTTACTTCAGTGACTGCTCTGTGCATACATATTTTTTCCAAATATTCGAGGTGCATAATGTAGCTATTGTGGTTGTTTAATTTCATCCCCTAGCAGTTTGTACAGTATGGTAATATTTCAGGAAACCAGTAACTCACATCGCAAAGAATAAATAATTTTTTTCCTCCTCCATTTTTCATTTTCCTCCAGTTGATTGAAAATATTCTGTATGTGAATCTCCCTGGTTCTTCCTTATTGCAGCAAACATCAAATGGGCAAATAATTGTCTGCTTTTCTTTTTTGGTATTTCTAGCATTTCCTTTCTTTCCTCTGCTCCTAATGATATTTGGAGGTGTTATAACTGAACTTTTAATATCGAATAATTTCCTTTGAAAAGTCCAAAACAACCTGTATTGATTTTGGAATATATTTAGGCCATTATATTTGAGGACAGGCTAGGATTGAGGGGTCAGAGTGGAGCAAAAGTCATGCTGCAGACAGATCTGCTAATTTAAAATAATTTCCAGAACACTTCGGTGTAGTTTGGAAGTCTTCTCCCCTTAATAAACCTTATGTGCTTATTTTTTTTTTTTTATTTTTATTTTTTATATCACCATTTCATTTCAGTTTTGCCTGAATTGAAATGCTGATGCAGCATTTACTGAAGGGGTGGAACTTTTGTGTTTTGGGATTGTGGTTTTTTTGTTTTACTTAATTAGGGTTATAATATTTTAAATTTCATTTTTCATACCAAAAATAAAATTTAAAAAAGAAAGAAAATAAATATCCTTATAATATGAAATTTTGAAAATTTTAGTGATAAGTAAGGTGACTTATTGTTGTATGTGACTGTGGGATTAGGAGAACTGTCATATCAGTGCCTAATGTACTGAATAATGGGCCTTCTGCATAAAGTGCATTTCCTTTGTTCCTATAGTGACAGATGCAAGGAATTAATTGCTCTTAGCAAGAAATGTTCATTGAAGATAAAGCCTGAAATGAACACTGACACACAACTGTGAAACGCCCTGAAACTCTTTCATGGTGACAAATTACTGCTGAGGTATATAGACCCTTCCACAAAAGTGACACCTATTGAATTTATTAGACAGATTATATAGAGAAGACTGAATCATTTTTTTGTCCTGTTTGTAGAGCTGACATTTACCGGCTTCTTCTAATGAATTGGATATAGGCTACTGAAAACCAAAGTCAGGTGGTTATGAAATCTCTTACACTGACTGCCGTGGATCATGCAACCACCAACAGTGTTTGTGCAATAGCATTTTTTCTGTGAAGGTGAACAGACCCAGAGTTTCAGGCTTAGGCAATTCTTTTCCTGGCAAATTGTTGCAATCAGAGCTGTGAAGCCCCAGTAAGCACAGTGAGGCATGCAAGCCGTTCGTACATTACACAAGCTAAGGCTGGATGTGATGACCAGCTTGAAGCAAAGGAGGAACCTGAAGGGTTGAAAGTCATGCAGTGGAGCTAGTGTCAAAAATCAAAATTCCCAAGTGAAGGACCTAGTGCAGTCAGTGAAGTGTAAGCAAGCTTACACTTCAAAGCTTACAAAGTCAGCTTTTTGTAAAGGAATATATGCTGCAGTAAATTTATTTTGTGGATATTTATTTTTGGAGAATTTTGTTAAAAAACTGTATTTGGTCACCAGTTAGCTTGAATGTGGGCTAATCTTAAATTATGTCTCTTCTTTACATGTAACCAGAGAAGATCTTACATTGCATTTGTTATCAGTGTTTTGCAAAATAAATTAATATAATGAGCTCCAGTTTACACAGAGTGAAGCAGAGATGCAGGAAAGCGACTGAGTTAGTAATTGCCCGCACTCCCCAGCAGTTGACAGAATCAGGAACAAAAGCAAATCTATTGATGACAGCCCTGTGTTTTTTTCTAAAGTCCAGTTTATATAGCTACAGGTCATTTTAGTCTCCTAATTTTGTTATTTTGGGTTTTGAGTCCAGGTTGCTATAGCATTGGGAACAAAGACTTTATGTCCTGTATCAACAGGCCACCGGTCACTTAAGAATCAGGAGTGTGGCAGCCCATGGGGCTCAGCATGCAAAGTTCACTGAGTTAATTTAATCCTGAACTTAAAATGCAAGTGAGCAAGCTTGTAATTAAAGGAGTTCCTTTAGAATTTGCAAAAGCAGAACCATAAAGAATTTCCCTGTTGCACCTCCATCTAAATTATTATCAATGACCTCTTAAGAGCTAAACAGAGAAGTAGTCCTTCCTCAAGGTATTCTGAAGGAGAGGAGAATAAAGTATTCTTCAGCAGCTTAGGCTCAAAGCATCCATGAGACAACTTCTTATAAATAGGCTGTGTTACTGAACATTTACTATAGGTCGATGGCTCCTTATAGTTGTTTCAGAAGGGTTAGATCAACCCTTGCCCAGAATTTTGTATCAATCCAATTCACTGCTTTGATCCTGCTTTGCTTCCTGGTTTGCTGGATGCCAATACACAGCTGACTTTGCCCTAATACCACAGGTGAAGATACAGTGAAAAAAAACACTACAAAAAAGTATAACCCAGTATTTTCTTTCCTTTTACCCACTACAGGACTACTTCTGGAAATAAATAATCTGCTGATTTTAGTTCAGCTTTCAAGCATGGAAAGTTTTACCTCACTTTCAGGCTTCCTAATGAGTTCTTCACAAATGTGTAAATGGAGCAAATATATCTGAGTAGCAGATACCAGCTCTGCTTGGCCTGATGATGGGAAGACAATCCAAAGCTATCATGTTTCTGTAGTGAAATGTTAAAAGAAATTCTCCATTGTGTTAGCCAAAAAAAAAAAAAAAAAAAAAACAAACCAAAAAAAACCCACAAAACAACCTCTCATCCTTGTTTTATTTCCTTCAATCCTCCCTTCTATAATATCAGACATTTGACTCTTTGCCAGTCCTTTCCTTCTTTTTACCTACTCTAAAATATCACCTGCATCAGGGAGTGGCAGAAATCTTTCTCTATATAGCTTTAAATCTCTCTGAACCCCAGACCTCTCTGTCTCAGAGGAGCTATGGGGATGCTCTAGCCAATGAATTCTGCACCATTGCACTTGAGCAAGATTGTGCACATACAGTGTGATGTGAAAAAGGAAATTTTAGCCTATCAATGACAGCCTATAAGTGCTTTGGATCTTGGGAAAGACTGTTTTGATATTCTACTGTATGTGTAATTTTAGTGGGTTTTTTTTTTTCCCTCCCCAGTGATTTAAATTAATTTGAATCAAATCATTAGGCCCCAGACTGGTACTGAACATAATGACTCATCCCTAAATTAATATTGTCTATCCTGAACAACTCCTGTCTAAATGACTGGAATATTCATGCTCCTCACAAAGTCAGCTACATTCAAACGAGTTCTGCAACAGTTCATTAGATAATGGTGTAATTTATATGTCTGGGTCAGCAAGTGTTTTTCTGCTTTGACTTAAAATGGACAAAGTGCAAATAACTAAACAGGTATCCTGTAAATTTTTTATATTTCTCTGAGTGGGGAAAAAGAGAAGTAAAAAAAAAAAAGAAGAGCTTGAATCAGGACAAAATGCAGTGTACAGTACTGCAGGTATTTCCAGTTCCAGCCTCGTTTCTTCTTTGTACAGAGAGGCATTATAAAATAAACCTGCTCGCCTTTCAGCAAACTCTGTCTTAAATGATGTGCTGGACACCAGCCTTGAAAGGTTCAATGCTAAAGGGATCTGTTAGTATGAAGAATAAATGTATATAATTAGTCTGAGTTCAGTGGTAGGTGAAACCTCTGTACAACGGAAGTCAGTCATTCCAGATGCTTGCTGTATGTTGGACCTGCTGCCTCCCTGCATCTCTGTGCCAAGTGCTGTATTTCAATCACAGGAGGAGAGACTGGCAACAGCACAGCAAGAGCCTCCTACAAATGCTTTTCTGTGGCTGTAGAGCCTGCATGCTAAATGGTCTGCAAGCTATGCACAAGGCAATTTGTCTTCTGAAGGACTTAAATAGCAGAGTCTTCATGAAACAAATGGAGAATTATTATTAAATTTTTATCAACTGAGCACCAAACCTTGTTTGTTATTTTTTGTGTTTGTTTTTTTTTTTTTTTTAACTGATTATCAACTTTTGGTAGTGACTATTTTTACGTATTACCCAGCCTGCCAGTACATGAGCTTCTCTCTTGTACACCTATGTTGACAGGGTATGGCATTTCAGATTTAAGTAATCTTGGCCTCCTTAGGGAGAGAATCTGTCAGTTGTTCCCTGTAATGAATGATGGGTTTATGGTATGAGGCACTGCCTGTAGTATTAGCAGCAAGGAGAGCACAGCTGTCCTAGATTGTATAGTGCTGGTTTCTGGTTATGGTAGCTCCAGTAATGAATGAATAAATTATATGAGTTGACAACTGCTCTGCTTTATAAAACATAACACTATTTTTGCTTAATTTCTGTGTTACTGTGAACCGCAACAACTTCCTATCTTCCTCCCACAAATAAGGGAGAAGTGGTGATAGAAAATGAAATAATTATTTCCTTCTCTTTTCCCTTTACTGACACAAGGTGATTATCTAGCTATTGAATCCTTTAGCATGAGTCTCTTTCAAAGCAATCTTGCAGTGAATTTATGTGACTGACCTTGCTGGCGTCAGTTACTTTTGTAACCTGAATACGCAAGATACAGCACATTTATTTCATTGTGTTGTTGGGCTAGGAGGAAGTGAAGGAATAATGCTAAAAATGAGTGACCAAGCTGACAGAAATGACATTTGAGACAGCAGTTTGGAGGGGCTCAGAATAATTCAAGTATAATGGGTGTGAATCATACCCATATCAGCAGATTTGATATCTGGAAGCCAGTTTTACTGAAACTCTTTATCAAGTTGTGTCTCTGTAGCTTCTGGGTTGTTGGTGATTGCTCAGTCCCCAGGGTGTCTGGGGATGGGCTTACAGGCCACTTTTCATCTGGCTGCTCTGCTCTAACTGCTCACCATTAGTCATTCCATCTTGCTGCCATCCTTTTCAGGGATTTGAAGCATAGGCGTTTCTTACCATACCGAGGCACAATCCTGGGGCTATTACTAACAGTCATTTTTGTAATAGATAGAATCTGTAAGGATCCAAAATACCTCAAAAGTTTTCAAAGTAGTTTTTACATTTTTGGTTCTACTTTTTGCTAAGGTTCTTTTATGTCCTCCTTGTGTCTGGTCTTGTGTTTGTTATGTTTTGGTTTTGTTTTTTTTTCCCAGAACAAATAGAACTCAAAATTATTAGGAAAGAATTTAAAAGAACATTTTAAATTATGCAGTAAGAGGTTGCTTTGTGTATTAGGTCTAGAAAGTGAAGAAAGACTTTTTGGTTTTTTTTGTTTTTAACAGGAATTTCTAAACTATATGTGGTTGGACAAATTGTTGTGTATATCACAAAGTCAATGACTAAATTTTTAAAGAAAACACTGAACAAATTCATTAGTGAAATATTTAACTTTAATTCTATAAAAGCTGTTGTTCAATCATGTAATTTTCTCCTTTGGCAGATTTTCAAAGTTTTCAAAATATCGATTGTTCTGTAATTTTAGTCCCCACAGCTGTGGCATGGAGTTAATTTCCTTACTAGAGAAGCCAATCTGCATAATCAAGATCTGAAACAATGGTATGTTTTCTGCTTTTCCTGCTGAGTGTTTGCCTAAAGTAATTCTTGTCCTATCACAAATTACTTTCAGGAATATAGAGCATAATATGTAACATAGAAGTTTCACATAAAAAATAATGCTGGGAATAATTTAATGTTCCTGCAAACTGATTGTATGCATAAATGTATGTACTTCTAGTGCCACTGGAAGAATAGTTTCTAGCCTCCCCACTTCCTGGAGCACTGTTCTATACATGTACACTCCTCTTCTGCTTGAAAATCCGTGCACCCTTCATTTCCCATAGATAGCCCAAAGAAGTCTCCCATTTTCCCAGAGGTGTGGAAAGAATTATATTTATCCAGATGCCCACATAAAGTCTCTCTTAGAATATGTCAAAACAATGACAGTTTAGAGAGCTGACAGGTGTGTGCAGCAGTGAGCCTCTGAGAGTTCTCAAACACTTCAGCTGATGAAAGCAAAGTAGTAACTGGGCAAGAAAAAGCAGGGACAACAAAAGAACTTGGATAATAAATATTCCTCCGCAGGTGAGTTGCTGTGCAACATCAGTGGGGACTAAAAAGATACAAAGGGTTGAAAAATAAGAATTTCTGCAATGTTGTTGGCTGCTGGGCAGTCTCTTGCAACATAGGTCCAGGCTTCTCATGCTGAAATCGGTGGGTTTTGCTGACTTAAATATTTCATCTGGAACCTGTCGTTGTGTTGCAGGGACCCAATCAGCTCCACCCAAGAAGATCACCACCAGTTCAGTGTAGCTTCCTTCTCAGGGTAAAGAGAGAGTTTACCTGCACAGGTAAACCATTTGTCCGCCACTTTCCTCATGATCAAAATTGAGATCTGTGCCTGTGAGAGGCCTTGATTTTAGGAATATTTTAAGTCATTTCTTATTCCTTAAAAAACAGACAGCTAAGCTTCCTCTGGTCTATATGTCTGTCTAGTGTCACACACCCAATGACATCTGCAAGGATGAAGGGAATTACTCAGCCACATCCTCAAACAACACTTTGAACAATTCTCCTTTCTTTAAATACCAGAGAGTATTGCAAGTTGTAATAAGCCACGTGTCTGATCTGCATTTTGGTTCCTCAGCAAGTTACAGCAGTCAAACCACTGTCTTTAGTACAGTTTGCTCCTCTAGACCACAGCTTTGAATTTGCACCACACATGGAAAACTAAATCTCCAAAGCAGAAGAGGACCAAAGCACTGGTACTTAGAAGGAAAAGTCATTGGCTCTTTCAGTGAGAAGAAAAAAATTACTTGAAAAATAATAGTAATCTCTACTCATGAAATATGATTTGGAGGAGCTTGCATGCTGGTTACTGAAGCAGAGGATGCATGAAAATTGAATGGGAGCTCACACTGGTCTTTCAGAGCTCAGTGCTGTACTCTTCCACGTGCCAACAGCTTCCACTTTGGAGAGCAGAAGTTATTTGGGTTTAGGAAGTGCCGAGCTTAGCATTAAAATATGCATTCATAAGCCTGAACACTTTACAGAATCAAAGGTCTATCTTTCCTACTGCACAGCTGGGGAAACTGAGTCACAAAGAATATGTCCTATTTAAGGACTAATGGTGAGTCTGTGATAGAATCAAGAGTAGCATTCAGTTCCTTCCTTATCATGATCTAGGGTCTATAGCACCCTATAGGTGATGAGGAGCAGCGGAGTGAGCTGGGATTGTTTATTCTGGAGAAAAGGAAGTTGAAGTGGGACCTTTTTGATCTCTACAGCTCCCTAGAAGGAAGTTTTAGTGAGGTGGGGGTTGATCTCCCAAGTAACAAGTGACAGGATGAGAGGAAATTGCCTCAAGTTGTTTCAGGGAAGGTTTAGATTAGATATTAGGAAAATTTTCCTCACTGAAAGAATAGTCAGGCATTGGAACAAGCTGCTCAGGGAACTAGTGGAATAGCAATCCCTGGAAGTGATGTGAATGCAGCACCTGGGGATATAGTTTAGTGGTGAATATGATGCTGCTGGGTTAATGGTTGGACTCAATGATCTTGGAGGTCTTTTCCAACCTTCATGATTCTTTACACTGGATTATTGTTTCTTCCCAAAATGCATCTGGTTCAGAGTCATGCTGATACCCCAGCCCTTTTCTTTGTTGTTAATTGTTAAATTATTTTAACTAGGGGTTAGCTACATTTTAATTCAGATTTTTTTTTTTTTCACCGAGATTGAGACATGTTTATTTAATTTAAGAAACCAACTAAAACAGCCTTCTAACTATTGTTGCCTTTTAAGATAGGCATTAAATCCAAGAATCTCTTTTCAGGTTTTAATTGTTTGTGTTTCCCTTAGTTTGACTTCATTACTGAATGTTCTGTTTACTTTTATCAAAGTTTGGGTTTTTGCTTCATGAAGGTATGAAGCTCTGCTACTTGCCTTTCAAGTTATTTTAATCGTCCTAACTAATTGAACTCTTTTGCACACAGAAATGCCATTTAATTGGTTAATTTCTGTGAAGATCTTGGGAAAGTTTCTATGATAACTAAGATGCAGATAAAACAGTGTTAGTTAGAGATGATAAAAGTCGAAGTCTGTCTCTTCTTTCCAAGCCTAATGTAGTTGGAGCATTACTCATTAATTTCAGATTTCTGATGAATTTAACTATTGAGTGTTCATGATTTTATTGGTGTCTCCTGCTGCTCTCTGCTGTCTCACTTCTTAAGCAACAGGGATCAGGTAGTGCCACTATTTTCAGGGGCAAAATGTATTTCACTCAGTGAGACACCTTAGCTGTTTTTGTGAAAAAAGAAGCAAACTAATGTAGCTAAAGTACTTGGGAATCACTTTACCTTTCAGGAGAACATTCTCTATCCTGCTTACTGTATTTTTTTCAAGGCTGTAACTCTAAATGGTCTTTCAAGGCTCTTTAATCACAGCTTTGTGATTATATAGACTGTACCTGTCACTCACAGAAAACTCTAAATTTGCTTAAGCATCTCCTGAGAGGCCAGGAAACCTTCTGGAGGTTTTTCTTCTCATGGAGAGTTGATGTTAAAATATAATGTATGAAAAAGAAAGCAAATTCCATTTTGTTGGAAGAGCACTGCTGTCCACACATTTTTGGTAAGAAATGCCATTTGATGAGTTCAGGTCAGGATTCCTGTCTGCTGTACCAACCCTCTGACACAGGCACTGAGTCACATGATACTGTCTTTACCTCATCCTCAGAAAACTATGCCTTCACCAAATGTCTGTATATCTGCTGGTCTTTAGATGTGATTTCTCAGCTTGAGTGTGCATGAGGGAAGGTTAATGATATATACAGGCATATTACATTAATACTTAAGGGTGGATTTTTTTTGAAGCCTCTGTGTGTGAGAATGTAAGACGTTGAGGATGGAGGTGACCCCTGTTGATGTCACTGAGAAGTTTTGACATTGGAAAAGGGCATGAGGAAAGGAGGTGATCACTGGTGGGACCCATTGAGTCGACCACAAAAACTGAGCTTAGTTGTGATTCTTAAGCTGATATCCATGAGTTTTAGATGCTAAACAGATTTGCTGCTGCACAGGGCTGATTTAACTGAAGAGTATAACAAAACTTTAGAGGTATCCAGTTGAAGCTTGACACTGAGCATTGCTTCTTGGCTTTTTGGAAATGAGGGGTTCCAGACATCACTAGTGATTTTGCACATCTAAGAATGAGAGTGCACCGGCGTTGCACATCTGCCCTGTCAGCCCTGCAGCATGCTCTGTCTTTGAGCATAACCTCTGAAACTATGGAGGATCTTGATCTACAGAAATGGGTACAAAAACCTGTTGAATAAGCATTATATTTGGTTATGGTGCCATGTTCAGATCCCTAAACATGAGTCCCTGCCTGCAGTTTCACTGCTCAGGAGTTCGTTCTTGTGAAAGTGTGTCCGTGGGCTCATCAAGTCACAGAACCTCCCTATCCAGCTCCTTCTGGCCCTGCCCACACTGGCTATCCAGGGCACCTGCAGGAGGCAGCCTGAGAGGGAGATACCAAGCAGCATAAGCCCTGCTTTCACTTCCTCCTCACTCTCTCTTCCAGGCACAGCACTGCTGGTCAGGGTCCACCAACTCCCTGAAGATGAGCATGGGACATGCCAGGGTGCTCTCCCCACTATCATCCAGATAGTTTTCAACACTAGATTCTTTCTCTTTCCTCATTAGTTCTTTAGTTGCTATTTTTGCCAAGCCTTTTTTTTTTTGTCCCATGAGGCCTTAGGGGTTGGTTAGGCAGGATTAAGACCCTTGAAGGGACATGGTAAAGGATCTCTGCAGTTTGCCAGCATAAAGCTTTTCATCTCATTAAAATCACAGCCAAATCACAGGTGTGCTTTCTGTGAGAGAATGAATTTTCCTTCTTTCTCCTTTCTCTACCTGTGACAAAGGAGGCACTACTCCTGCTTTTCAGTGCCACTGTAGGATTTTTTCTTTATCCACAACATTCCCCCTACCTCATTCCACATATCCCAGGGAGTGTCAGACCACTGCTATACCACTGCAGCTTCGAGTCATGCTGCTTCCTTCATCCTCCGCTGCCTGCCTGGCTGTGAAGGCATCCTAACAACTCCCACAGCCTCCGAGTGCAGCAGGACGGGCAGAACTACTGGCAGAGCATGCTTTCAGCTCTCGGTGCTGAAGCGGTTGACAGATGTTCGGAGGATTTCTTGTCTCTGGACCAGCACTTCATCTGTTCCAAGTTATTCAAAACACAAACAGTGGGTTGGCAGGAGTTAAATATGTTCAGAACCAGGATGTCAAAACAGAAATATATTTTTAAGAGACAAGTGTCAAAAAAAAAAAAAAAAAAAAAGGAAGGTGTTCATGCAGTTTATAGGAAGATGTACTTAAATAGTTGAGATTTTCTTCTTTTAACCCCTTGGTATCCCATCTGACATGCTATTCCACTATACCTATAGTGGTTTTCTTGCTTAAATGTTAACAAGGTCATTTTGGGTCCTGGGTCCCTGGTTTGCTGATGGATGGATTTGCCACATTTACAAGGTGTTTGGACTACGAGCTAGCAACATAATCTGGAACTATCCTATCAAGTGTATTGTTGTAAAATTGAAGTGAGATCCTGCAAATGTGTTGAGTGGTACTGTTGAACAGAGTGGTGGAGGAGACATTTAGCGAGAAAGAAAATTATTTAAAAAAAAAAATAGAGAGGAGCAGGGCAGAGATAGAGAGGAGAGCGTGGCAGAAGTAAAAAATGGCTCAAATTTAGAGAAGAGAGGCATCTCTGCTTATTTCAATTCATAGTCAATATAGAAAGAAGGGTTTCAGGGTCCTGTAGCAGATACAGCTTGCCTGCAGCCTCCTTTGGCTGCATGTGCATAGTAAGGCATGGGTGGTAGCTGACAGCAAAATGAATCAGCACCAGAGCCCTCTGAAAAGGGCTGTGCTGCTTTGGGTGAGTTACTGCCAACAGGGTGTTAGTAACTCCAGTTGCAGATAGAAAAAGATTCCTCTGCAAAAAGCAGTTATAATAAAATTTGCGAGAAAGGATAGGAAGCAAGTATTTAAATAGGCAATGGAAATGAAGTCCAAAAACAGAAGACAAAAGTAAAATTATTTCAATTGTGCTTTTTCTTATTTAGTGTGGTGATTACTTCAGCAAAAGAGAGGAACAAAAAAATATAAAACACCAACAGTCCAAGAATGTTGAAAGTTTTCATGTTCTATGCTTTTTGGTCAGGAAAAGATCTGTCACTATTACAATAAGGATGTCATAGGATAAGGGTATAATCCCATTATTGCTCTGCACTAATAAATCAGAAAAATGCTGCTTTGCTAGCTTTCCCCAGTTGCAGAAATAATTCTTTCTTCAGCTGGTGATGCTGTTCACGTGGATATCATCCACATAATTTTCTCATAATCCGTGTCATCAGGACAGAGTCATGCAGTAACATTACCCAATCTAAAGATAATCTTTGACCTGCAAATTAATCTGTTGCTATGCTTTATTTTGAGAACACTTTTGATGACAGTGGATGCTTGCTGTCTTATTGCTACTCATTGTCGTGACAATGTGCTTGGTAGGAACACTTTGGGGTTTTAGAAGCTTTCTGTTCTCATGGCAAATTGTACTGATGCTCTGGCATTCTCCATTTTTGTTGAGCTTTGATGTGAAACTGAAAGCTCCAAACGTACATGCATGGTGGATTTATGAATTCTAGTTTTGAGCTTGCAGAACTTTTATTACCTTTATAACAGTCTGGACTGTGAGTTAGTGCCTATTCCTTTTTCTTCCCAATAGATAGATGGCTGTGTGACTAGTTAAAAGTGAGGGAACTGCTTTTCTTTTTTATATTTGTGCAATTCTGCTTGCTTCAGCCCAGCTGAACCTGACTGATATTAATGCCAATGAAGAATTGAGCAAAATCTGCCTACTTTCAGTAGATGTTTTACATATTTCGTCTACATCCTCTTTTTTTCTTTTTTAAAGTTAATGTAAGCATATTTTGTGAATTCTTATTCATGAAGACAGCACATAGCCAGGGAAGGTACTGCATTTTTGTCTGAAATGAAAATGATGATATTTACCCATCATAGATTCAAAATGAATGTCAGTTTGGATCTGCTTCTGTGCATTTATGGGTGGACAATACTTAAACATTCATACTTAGAGCATTAAAACACTTTGCAAACTATTATAGTCAAGGGCAATGCGACACCCACCTACCTTGTTCAAGAGTCATCGAGTGGGTATGGAGAGGAAAGAACAGAAAAAGATAAAAAAGCCAGCCTGAGACATCTGTATTCCACATAATTTAGCCCAAACAATGATATGCCTTTATTCTCTCTAACCCCTGGGCTTAAGGTGTAATTGCTTTCTGTCACTGGAGGCATTTTGGCTTGGTGTGTTGTAAATCTGAGGGAGAGATGATCTGTGACTGGCTATGCTGCCTGTCTGCTGGGTGATGATAGAAGCATCCTGATGCCTCCAGCTGCTCTTGCTTGTGTTGGTGGACAGTTTTTGAGGCAGACCCAGCAGGCTGAAGCCTAGATCTGAGTCCAAGCATGGAATATGAACCCATAATGCTGGGTACAGACTTTTGACATGGGAAGTTAGAAGACATGTTTGCTATGCAAGAACACCCAGGAGAGCCCAGATACAAAACCCTTGCTCTGCCATAGGCTGGAAACTGAGGGTGCTTTTAATTTCTGTTTTGATGGCCAGTAGAAAAGAGCTGAAATGTCACAGCCTACACTTAAAAAGCATTCTGATTTGGGGCTTTTTTTGTTCCCTTTTCATACATCTTTCTTTTAGAAAGACTTTATTTTAAATTTACTTTGTTAGTGGATCTGCTCAGCAGCTGTACACCTGTTACATATATTGAGAATCTGACTCCTGACTTTAGCTGGTACAAGTGACAGTGTTTTAAATTAAGCTGTCCTCCCTGCAACTATCTTACTTTTCTTTATCTCCCCACCCAGACATAAATAACCAGGCAGCAGAAAGCAGGTAGTGTTATAAATTGTCAGGCTACACAATTGCCTCATGTTTTGCATTCTGTTCTCTTCCCCCATTACCATCCATTTTGAGCTAAAAGTTCATCCATTTGTGGTTCTGCCATGAGAAGATGTCAAATAAATTGATATTGTAGTGTTTAGAAAGTATTAAAGAGTACAAATATATATCAATACATTGATAATGCTCAGCAACTACAACTGTAGTGCTTTATTACTGACATTTATAGACCAAGGGAAGTAAAGTCTAATATAGGGAAGAGTGATTATCTCTCACAGTGTCTAATTTAAAAGTTGAGCTGGTTTTGCTCGCCAGTAGGCCCATGATTTATTAGTCCTGTGTTTCCCTTATACAGTAGGTGTTCCTCTAAAAAAGAGGAACAAATTTGCTATTTGCTTCTAAAATGTCCATCCCAGGTCTTCATGGTGGTTCTGCTAAACAGTCACTGTCAGGAATCGTAATGAGATATGGCCCTCTTGCCTCCCGAAATGCTCAGCCAGAAACGCAAGGCACAGTGTCGGCCAGGCAGTCGAGGCAGCTGACAGGGGCAGCGTTCTAGGAGAGCTTGGCAACCTCTCTGGGCTTTTTCATCATGGTATTTCAGGCTGCCTCACTCTATTCCACTCCCCTCTGGCTGGTGTTTTGCTGTATTTCTAGCGGCACTATAACAAGTGTAAGCTGGTTTGCATTGAGGTTACTTTCTTAAGCATGGCTCTACTGTTGTGCAGTGTACAAGGATCAGGTCTGAGCTGCAGAAACGTGCTTACATCATACCTAGAGCTTGTTGCCTCCACTGGGGCTCTGAGGGGATTGTGACTTCTCAAGGGCACTAGCCCCACACTGTTCCAGCCTGTCACATGCAAAAAAGACTATTCCAGTTCTTCATGTCAGCCCTAAGTTTTTGTCTTTATTTATTAAAACATGCAAGGGTGTGCTTCAGTTCAGCTTAGAGAATTCTTGAAAGAAAGAGGCAGAGCAATATCTACTCCTGTCCAGACTATGATAGGCATATCTCACTCATGTCTCAAGAAGTGTAAGAAGACAAAAACTGGGTCAGGAGATGTTGTTGGCCTTAAAGGGTCCCTTCCCCTGACTTATCAGCTATTCCAGTGACTGAGTTTGTAGGGGAAGGACACTTTGGGGGAGAAGGTAGGTGGAGATTGCTTGTTGGTTTTTGTGTTTAGTTTTCTTTTTTTTTTTACTTTTTTTTTAATCTCTAGCACTTTCTAAAATATCTAGTCATGCACTAGGAAATAAAACTTATCTGTGTTGACAGTTTTCTCATTGATTTGTCTGAATGTTTCCTAATCTGTATAACCTTCAGACATTATGGAGAAGAGAACCCCATAGGCTGTAACCTCAATTTTAGAGCTGAACTCCCCTCCCATTGCAACTGAAATTTAGATGGTGGGGGGGGGGAGGAGTTGCATAAAAAGCAATGACACATTATGGTCCATGATTTTGTTTTAACAAATCAGGCTGACTTGCCAGATGGGTTTCTACTGTTGAGAGCAGACAATGCAACACTTGCATCTGATTTTTGGAACTCTGTTGATAGAGACCCAAAGTGCTGTGATTGAAAGTACTCTGGAACTGGTGAACCTCCCTTCCCTTTTCACTCTTCTGAAAATCTTTAGAACTGCATTTTTGACAGTCAGTATAAAAAAAAAGGTGGCATCTACATGCTTGAACCAATATTTTGGGATATTCTTTTGTGCAGTGCCAATCTTAAAATACCATGAATGCTGTTGAGAAAGCTCAGAAGGTCTAGAAGCTAATAGCATCTGAGAGAGAGTATGGTCAGTAAACTACTCTTCATATTTCTTCTTTTTGTTGTGATTTCAGTGGTTAAATCTTCAGGTAAGATTTTCATAGAAATAGTCACTTAAAAAAAACAGCTTCAGCAGGAGGATGACAATAAACTTTATTATATTTATGCTGTTAGCTTCCAGGAGAACACAGGACTATTTGATTAGATGATCTGATTCCATGTAAGGAATCACTGGCCACGAGATATGAATACCAGAGTGACAGCAGTGATGTATTCCAGGCTGGAGACTAATCAGGAGAATAATATGTGTTTGTCCAATTAGGTGTTAGTTTTGCAAGTTATTCTGATTAGTGAGAGATACAGATAGGGATAGGGCAAGGATTTGTTATCCACTGTAACAAATCAGTCTAAAAATAAACATATGACAGAATAAACACCATGAATCGGGGAAAATGTTTTTTTTTTTTCAGAGAGATAAGAACGTCTTATTTTATCCAAAACTGGAGGCAGTCACACTAATGAGTGGAAGATGATTGTGATATATCAGAAACAGGGATTGGAGTTAGTACTAATCTTTGCTCTGGTTTTTGCTTGCAAGTAGGAAGCTTTCTAAGAGGGGAACTCGGTGGTAGAATGTGAGTTGGCCTTGGTAAGTGATGCTAAGGAAGGAATTGGCAACAGAATGGGATGAGCCTCACATAATTTGGGGGTGGAAGGGGGAGCTTGATTAAGTGAAATGTAATTATGCTTTCCTAGCTGGTAATGCTGCCTTGAAGTTGCCCTCCTCCCTGTATTGTGAAGACATTTGCAGTGCAGCTGGAAATGTGTTGCTAATCAACACATAAATGTGAACACTACAAATACAAAACCATTGGCATTTTTTAAAAGAAAATATAAAGGCTTTTCATCTGGGGAATATTTGTACTTGCTATTAGCTTCTGACAGTGATAAACTTGTCATTTCACAAATGAGAGGTTAAAATTCTGAAGGATTTCTTCAAACATGAAGCCAGGGTCTTTTTAAGGTTCCTGTCAGTGAAAAAGTCTAGCCTGGTCTGCCTTAGCATCCAAACATGGACATTTTAATTTCATTGCAGATCTTCCTTTTCTTCTGCTTAGAACTGAGGATTAAAAAAAAAAAAAAAAAAAGAAGGAATATTTCAGGAAAATACATCTTTCTTATAAAGACATATTTTATAAAGGAATTGCTGTACTAGCTATAATGATGCATCTAGTCAACCATCTTTAATAAGCTCCCGATGCCTTACTTCATTTGTGCCAGCCAGCAATTCAAGGTGGGTGTTGGAAATTAAAGTTCTCTTTCAGAGCTGCACCCCCAAGCCAGAGATGGATGCCATTTCACCTGCATGTTCTGCCAAATGATCCATGATGTGCAGGGGCACCACCTCTGCAGTGGAACCTTGTTTTTTGCTACCTTGCTAGACTTCAATGTCACCTTGCCCCTCATGATTTACAGAAACTCATTCTGTGTTACCAAAACTGGAGGCTATTGCAGTATGTGATGTCTGAAAAGCAATTGGAGATATATGTATTCCTTTTTTTAGTGTTGTTTACCAGACCATGTACTTTTAGGGTGAGACAAAAAAGTCTCAACATTCCCCCAAATCATCTTTGAAACCACTCAAACATGTTTTTCCAAGAGATGGAGAATTGGCTTGAAGTATTTTTTATCTCAGTCAGAATAACTTTTTTTTTTGCATGTTCCCTTTTGTCAAGAATATGTGTAAGTAAAAGCAAAAAAAAGACAGATAAGTGTACTCAGACAATGATGACACAATCTTGTTTCCTACCAGGCATGTTTCAGATATATCTTTTCTAGTTAATCTCTAATCATTAGTGTCCCATCCTTTGACAATCTGGCTTTGCTAGCAGCTTGTATTGGTCAAGTGTTGAGGCCAGCATCTCACACTGAGCTTGTTCTCCCTGCTCCCTCTGCTCATCCCTGCTTCCTCTTCTCCTCAGATGGTGCAGTTAACACACCTCTTCCTCCTTCTGGTAGGGCTGCAGCACTCACTAGATCCAGGTCCAAATGGCAATCTAAGATAACTTCACAGTGCCTGCAGGGAGTTGAACCAAGTGGTTTTTCCTAAAACCACTGCCACAGCAGCCAGCCTGCCTGTTTGCTGGGTGAGCTGCTTTGTGAATGGGCTGATGCAGAGCAGGCAGGCTGCATGTGGGTGGGGTGTGTGTGTGTGCACTGGAACATCCACTTAGGCACCTGCAAGGGGACTTGTGTGTCCTGATCTCTGCTCATTATGAATTTTTAATTCTGCTTCTTGCTTCAGCTAGGATCTTGCATCATCCAGGGGCATTTTTGGGTACCTGCTTAATGCCAAGCTGCCATCTGATTTTTTTTTTAACTAATTTTTAATCTTTTCTGTTGGGGGAAAAGCAAGCTGTGTTTGAGCACTACTTCACATCTCTAAAAATAAAAGTTGGCTTTCTAAGTGCACAGCATACTCCCTCTCTCTCTGCCTCTCCATCTCCCCCCACTTCCCTCTTCGGGCTTCTTTCTGCTGGAGAGACTGGGAGGGGGTCATTCTTGGCAACCACTGAAGATGGTTTCTAAGTGGTGCACAAGCGCACACATAGCAATTTGGCACACAGCAGGGACTGGGGGCGGGAGGCATTTTGGATTTGTCAGCTCATCGGCACAGCTAGGTTCTTGTCAAACAGCAGAAGTTGCACAAGTCCCTGGTGGCTGAGATGCAATTGGTGAAGCTGTGCTGGTTTGGAAAAGCAAAGATGTGAGGTCACAGGATCATTTTCTTCTTCATGCTGCAGCACAGTTGACAAATTAGCTCATAATCCAGCATTACCTCCTCAACTCCCATTCCTGTTTTGTGTGCCCCAAATTTTATGTCAGTTCTGATATCTATTCTTTGGAATAATATCTATCTTCATTTCCCTGTCTTTTTTTATCAGCAATTCTGTTAATTTGGATTCTATGAATGGCTAGGAAATTTTAGAGACTTTATTGTGGTCAGTACAAGCTTGTGCCCAGGAAAGATTTTGTCAAGCCCAGGGATTTCTAAAAGGTGATGCATGTACCGAGGGAGTTACACAAGCTGCTGCAAAGCAGTACCCAGTACAGGGCTGAATCAGGGGTTGTTTTTGCCAATATTGCTGCTGCCGCTGATGTGCTATTGATGGCCTGTCAAGAAGTATATAAAAATTGAAAGTGTATTATGTTCCTGGTCTAGGAGCCGAATATAGTCTGCATAGCATGACACAGATTTCCTTTGATGAGATGCCTCACACTTTCCTAAACTCATTTTCTGAGTTAAATTATTTTTTTCACTGTATTTTTGCATGACTCAGAGATGCCTTTTCTATTTGTGCTTGCAAGCAAAAAACATTGGAGCTTTTTACATCTGTGCAGTTTGGGAGATGTGCTTTCATCTACAGGTAAATACAGTGTAGTTTTGGATATGATTGACTTCCTTCCATGACTCTGTCCGTTGCTTCAGTTCATGGTATCAGAATTTCTTTAAGGTATCTAAGTGACATGTCCATGTAACTGTGTGGATTATGTTCCTGCCTTGACCTCTACTGCTCTAGATGTTGAATCCTAATGAAGGGAGTAGGAGGATGCTGACAGATCCCTGCTTTTGTGTGTTCAGTCTTACCCCTGGTGCACCACTGCACTCTGATATGGTGAGGGGCTGCTTCTCTGTGAGTAGGTGCAACAATGTCCTCAGAAGTTATTTTGGAAAAAAATTAAACCAATCTGTCACATAAGGCTTGGCCTGGAATTCATCTTGGAGTAACCTGATGATCAATCCACCCTTCCCCAGTGTGGTAGATACTGCATAACTAAAGACTTCAGTAGGAATGGAGCTAGGATGTTCTGGAAATCTCACTTCAGGAGCAGTGCAGAGGAGCTGCTGCTCAGCCTTATCTCCCACAACACAGCCCTGCACATCACAGACTATTCTGCACACTGGATGTGTATTGCTATTTTTCAGATAAACTGATATTCTTAAAAAACTGAAACAGAACAAAAATTTAATGATTATTAGTAACCAAAGATAAGAGTAGATCCAGATCCATGTGCATCAAAACATTCAAATTTTTGTTTGGGTAATGAAAGGGTGGTTGACAGAGTTCAAAAATAAGCCTCTAGTCTAGTGATCAAGGCATTCTGCCAAGTTCAAGTCCTGTTGCAGAAATATGTGACTATTCCCTTGTATGTACAGACTAGCTGGAAATTTGCATATTGCTTTTACCTTATAAGAATTTATTCTACGTATTCAACTAAAATAGCAACAGTTTTAAATTGCAGATGTCTCCCTTAGAGTGCTTTGTAGCTTAATCTGGGGTGGGTAGTTTCTTGTAGGCAGGGAAAGGGACATAATTTATTTATTTCATATACCCTGTCACAGCTCTAACCATCAGGTGTTTTGGGAAAAAAAAAAAAAAAAACAAAACAAAAAACTATGACTTTGATTGCCCTAATCTTCAATATTACCTATAGATTAAGCTCTTCAGTTTTGCTGTGACAAAGTACAAATGAGTTAATTCAATAGCAGATATTTGGAACAGTTGTATTGAAAATTAAAGGCATCTCCACAACAAGGCATCAGCCAAGTGTTTCTTTTGAGCATCCAGCTCTTGTGGATCTGATTGTATCTATTTTTGTCCTTTAATACCCCTCGGAGTACATTTAAAAATACAGGGGTTGGAGGGGCTGGAATAAAAAATGCTTTTCTTCTCATTATTGTAATTTTGATTCTTCTGATAATGCATAGGAAGCTAAGTCAACAACATCATCGGAGACCATACACTCCCTAGAAGTTCTATACTATAAAAAACAAAATCAACATATACATGAGAAAACTCAATAGTAGGGCAAAATCTCTTGTGGGAATTGCGTGCAGGCATATCCAGCTCCAACACTAGCCTCCTGCCAGCACCTGAACAGCTTGTTTTGTGTTCTAAAGACTTGCGCAATATTGAGTGATGACACCAGCTGCGCTCAGGTTCTTGAATTACAGCTCGAAGGATGGTGGCCATCAGGGGACACAGTGGGCCTGCAGGAATGACTGGCTTGATGCTAGACTGAAAAGCAGAGGGTTGGGAGCTGAGGCTGAGAAAGAAATAAGTAGTTTCCTGAGTCTCTCTGGTTTTTCCTATGACTCTCTTGGAGAATATGGCTGTGCATGTCAAGTTTTTGTCCTGATATGCTTACCTTCTAGTGGTATATGCTCGCAGGTTGAACCGTATGCAATAGAAGCTTGAAGGAAACAGTTACATCCCAGTGCTCTCAGAGGTGAGATAGCCTCCTACCTGAACTCAAGCTTTGCAGCTAGATTTGGTTTTCATTTAGCTTGAATGATTTGTCATGAGAACTCTGGCTGAGGACACGCGTTTCCTGAAATGGATATACAACACAAGCCTCAGCCACAAAGATTCCTCACTAAACCAATGTCTGGTGCCTTCCTCTTTTAAGGGAAGCTGTAATTTTCTTCCATAGTAAGCTTAATGCCTTCGACAGAAACTGAACAAAGCAAAGACCAATTTAAGAAATTTGTTTATATAGGTGGCTGCACATAGTCTTAACAGCTTGTGTCAGATAAAGACAAAGCAGACTTCCCATGTTCCAGTTTGGCATGCATTATAAGGACTGGAAGATGTGAATCTGAATCCACATTCCATAAGAGAAATGTTCCTTTCTCTAGCAGGCTGGATTATGTAGCTTTCATCACCTGACATCTTTTCTCTGAAAGGCTGTAAAATACCAAAACAAAAATTCCAAATCTAGCAATAATTGAAAGATTTTTGAGATAGCTATTTGAAAGATGTAAATGTAAATTTTATTTTAAATTTTTTTTAAGATTTAGTTTAAAGATAGATTTTCTGCTTAAATTGAAATATATTTAAACTGAACTACTTGAATGATTAGTCAGGGAATTAATAGACATTATTTGGCTATTGCAGTCTGGCAAGCCCATCTCGATTTGGTCAGCTAGCAGGGAAAAATACAGCTAGCAGGGAAGGAGGAACCTGCCCAGTTCTTGGCCAGGTTAATATATTACTATCACAAGAGAGAATTGGCTGGAAATTAATCAAGTTTATTTTCTCCAGGGATCAAAGACATTACTCAGAGGATGCAGGAAAAATGTAGGGATTCAGCTGTGTCACATTTTCTCTCTAATTAAGCTGTCTAGGGAGCCTCCCACGTTTTGCAGAAGTGGAAACATCCACTTTCATTTTATCTTTCTCAGACTGCAGCAGCTCTCTTCTTTGGAAGCCAAGGTCACACTGCATTTACTTTTGGTGTTTGTCCCTTTAATTCTCCTACAGTTTCGTAAATGCTTCTGGTGTATTTTTAAATTTTAGCTTATAATCACTTTTTTTTTTTTTTTTTTTTTTTTTTTTTTAAGGCACCATCTGGTCCCTGATATAGTTTAAAATAACAATCTAGCCAGGACACAACCAGCAGAAGGACTTTACACCTTTCACAACCCAGTATGACAGTATGAGAGCTTCCTCACATATATTTCTCCACATATATTTCTCCACAGACACTGTCACCATCAGATCCTGTTCCCTCCAGACAGGTCTTGCAGAAAGCAACGTCTTACAGCTCTTGCTTTCCATCCGTTCCCTCTTGAACATAGTCATTTTATGGAAACAAAATGGATGCCTAGAGAAGCTTACAGCTAGGAGTGTGGGAGGTCTGCTGTGAACAGCTCAGTCGGAGAATTTATAGTTGGAGCTCATGCTCGCATTAAGCTGCCCTCTGGTGCTTGCCACTTCTGCAGTGCATGCCTTCATCGTGTCCCCTGGTGTCTGGAGACATCTGCAATATCCAGGGAGAAGAGGGAATTAAGCATTGCAAAAATTCCTAAAAAAAAAAAAAAATCCATAACAAAAAAAAACCTTAAAAAAACACCGAAAAAAATAGTGTCCCCAGTCTGTGGATGTTTTATTTTCAGCAGAGCATTAATATGCTGTGTTATGATTGCAGGTTATGCTGGGCAGGAAGGTTTTTTGATTTTGATTTTTATGAGTCATAGCATAGTTTATTTTATCTTCATGCTGTGTGCAACAGCACTGTCTGTCATGGTGCTTTCCCAGTAGCCACAAATCAAAGCATGCCACTAAGCAAAGTGATCGTGTGACTGTCACCCTCAGCACAGCTGAGCCTCAGCCTGGTGTTTCTCCTCTGGCTGTTGGAGGACCTGAGGTTATCAGTGCCAAGGTAGCAGAGACAATAAATACCAATGTACCTTTTCCTACTTACAGCCAGCAATTCTGAAAGGACCTAAACCGCCGCTGGAGGCAAAAGCAGGCTAATGTAACGAATGGGAAAGGACTGTGAACAATCCTGGGACTCTGTGTAGGTTATCTGTCTGGTGGGACATTCACTGCTCTTTTTGGTTTGTTTTCCTATTAACTAAAGGCAAACAATTATTTTGCTGCAAGTTGCTCTGTGCCTGAATCATGCTGCTGTCCCCGCTGCAGTCCCCTGGTGCTGGCAGCACGGGTGGTTAATATTAGCCACATAGCTGATTGTCCCACTTGGTGCCTTGCAACAGGTGCGGGACGGCCGCCGTGCTGGAATGCCGCCCGGACCGATGCCGCTGCTGGCACAAGCCTTCCCATTATATCAGGAAGGGCCATGTCCCGTGGCCACGATGCCCCAGCACCCCAGGCTGGCCCCAGCTGTCTGCGGGACGTGGAGCAGGGTGACAAGCACCCAGGGAGGCTGCTGCAGGGAGAAGCGCACCGTGGTTCATCTGGAGCGGGAAGACGGGAGGTTCCTGGATGGCACTTAGAGCTGTGGCTATGGGGTAAGGAGAAGGTTTCTGCAGAGCCCCAGGCCCATGGTTTTGCGGCATTGCTCTTAGAGGAGGGAAACACAAACAAATAAGTACTAAAACCAAGTATCAGCACTCTGAAATGGGCAAGTATGGTTGCATTTGCTCATCATATTGGCCATAGTTTCTTTACAGCACGATACTTTGGGTTTGCATTAATTTTAATTGGCACTCTCTAATTTTAGAATGCTCCTGTGAAAAGTTACTTTCAATTCCAGTGGTGATTAGATGGTGATGACGTGTTTTAATAATAAACCTGGGACAGATACTGAATGCTGGCTGCACTTCTGGGGAGGGGAAGAAGTGCTATTGCTGTCCTCTAAAATTATCTGATCTGTCTGCTCTGGCATGATATCTTAAGGTCTACCTCTCTATTTTTTTAATTTTTCTATTTTTTCTTTCTTACCACCCTTTTATTTTCTTTCATTTTCTTAAACCATAATAGCAACTTTTGGTAAGAACAACAAAATATCTAGGTGAGGTTTACATAGCCTAAATGTTAGAGAGAGGAAAGAGAGCCGAAAGACTTGTAAGGTTTTGCAGGATCACTTCTAGTGTCCTGTTCCCTTAATGTGACCCCTCTCTGTTGACTCTGTGAAGAAAGGCAGGGCTGTCAGGCAGGTCAGAAGGGATCTGTGTGCCACAGTGTGACTTGTGTGTGCTGGTGCTGTGCCTATATGCATGCTCAGGGACGGGGCCAGGCAGGCTTGCTTAGGGACTCGAGCAGGCTCTGGCTGCAGCGTGGCAGTCTGCTGCGTGCTGGAAAACAGATACTGCTGCTGCTGCTTCTAAATTAAGAAAAAAAGAAAAAAGAAAGAGGGGCTCATCTCTAAATTCAGTGATTTCTGCTCTGAATTGGTCACAACCCAGGACAGTAGGTCAGCCTGAAGTAATGTTCCTGGAGAGTAAGATTGACGCAAGGGATTGAAATCAGTAGGAACCTCTCCCTTAACTGTGCTAGGTTTTGGGTCAGCACAGTCCTCACTATTTCTATTTCTATTTCTATTTCTATTTCTATTTCTATTTCTATTTCTATTTCTATTTCTATTTCTATTTCTATTTCTATTTCTATTTCTATTTCTATTTCTATTTCTATTTCTATCTATGTGTAGCTGTAAAACAACTTCTCTGGGAGTTGTGGAATAAATAAAGCGCTATCTGGCCCAATTAAGTACAATAGGGACTGATGAAAAAGGTTCAATTTCAGAAGTGTCAGGTGTCTCTATGCATAGTCTAGGTTTAAGTTCCTTCCAGGAGAGGTTTTTGATTGAAGCCATTAAAACTGGACATTGTTTTGACATGAAAGAGAGAAAATGCCTTTTCTCACTGCTGCATGTGGGGTAGTGCCTCAAAGCGGAGGCTCTTTGCTGTGGGAACTATAATGTCCTAGGGGAATGTGAGATCCTTCCTAGGCCAGTGCCTTTGGCTGAGGACACTGCTACTGTGACACTCCTACTGTCCTACAGCTCCTGCCCTCTGCACAGGCAGTGCTGCGCTGGGGGTTTGACGTGGTTGTTTGGCAATGAGGACACTATGTAAGCTATGACAATCCTGCACATCTCGCAGTGCCTTGACTCATGCTTCCAGCAAAACCTTTCTCCAGCTCCCTCTCTATTTCCCACCACCCACCTACACTGGTTTTGCTTCCTCTTATTTTGATACATGAAGCAGAATTTGCTGCTCCTCAAAGTACTGCTTTAGCCATGCCTGAGCAGGAGCTCCCACAGTGATGGGCCAGCTTGGTGTGCTGAAAGGACATGTGCCAAGGCACAGGGAAGATACATGACTATCTCCCTTTGAAAGACATTGATTTGTGACTTTGAAAGTGCCTCTATAAGCAGCTCACAGAGAAGCCATTTGCTAATTTGATGCCAGTTTTTAAGTGCAAGATGAAGGCAGATTTTGCTGCCACTAAAATCAGCAGCTCCAAGTCCCTCAGGAGAGGTGCAGCAGTCTGCGTCACTGGAGAGCCAGATCTGTTGCCTCGCTAAAGATCTTGTATCGAGGTAGGAAAGCATAAATGGACATATGGATCTCCAGCAGTGCTGGATACAGAACAGCACGTTAGTAAGAACGTTATTTGTTTTTTAACCATTGTGATTAAACACTCAGAGTTACAAATGTTTGAGAATAATAAAATGTTTATCCCACTTTGTACATAAATTGTGATCTTGAAGAGAAGTTAGAGGTCATTTCCAAGTAAATTTGACAATTAATCTTTTATAACCAAGGAGGTCATGCAGTCATTACTGCATCTAGAAATTGTTTATATTTTTTAATTAAAATTATGTATCATTTTCAAAGGAAAATGACATTATGCGTTTATGGGCTCCTGTATTACATTATGTAGTAATGTATCATAACTTACCTTCCCATCATTATCATAATTTACCCTCCCATCTTTCTACTAAATTCTTGGAAATTTAGCTTGTAATTTCACTACAACACATTACAAGAAAACCCAGTTACATTTAGAAGCATTGTGGGAATCCTCTCTTGTACTGTAGACACATTACCTGGTCAGATTTGTTTTAATTTTCTGTTAAGGAAATAGAAGAATGTATTCTAGTGACATACAAGTCTAGGTAGTAAGAAAAACAATCCCTTTTACTTTTTCAACTATTACAAACATCTGCCTTTTCCTATGCCCTAGGAGTGTATACACATAAATGCATTTCAGAATATAGTTTATATAATATAAAGAATCTGTGCTAAATACTCAAAAAATTGACCTTTTTAGGGTCCTTACAGCACTGTTGGTGAAGATGATGATAGCCAAGCATGCAAGCAAGGTATCTCTTGGTCACAGACTGGCAATCTTGCTCTTCTGTGAATTTATAAAGGAACACTTCCTTCTTCTTCTAGCACAGAAAATGTAATGATGGCCTGTTCCCTCCTCACTGAGGTCTAGAGACAAAGAGCAAGGGAGAAAGGATGTTTGGCAGGGCAAGACTGGGACAATTGCTACTAGATGATGCTCTCCAGAGCAAAGGCAATATGCAATAGGTTTGCCTACAGCTGTGATTGTGTATTATTAAGAAAAATCTCACCTCCTAAAAATCAAAAGAGAGAAGGGAAATTACTGGAAATATAGTAAAAGGATGCATGAACAATCTTACTGGAGGCTGCAAGGGTACATCAGTGGAACTACATGACCCATCTCTTGGCGAGGTCTGAGGAGGACATACCCCCATGGAGCTGGGTCTGTTGCTGACCTGTTCTTGCCTGACTTATTATTGACAAACTCAACTAGAAAACTAGGGTAATGTTAACATGTTATCACCAATAAATGATTACATTTAGATATCTTTGTCTTGAATCTAGATCTGTCTCAGATCTATCTTATTATGGTTTTCCCCTGTTACTTTCCTGGCAAGTTCAGCCACTTCTCCCTTGTTGCTATGATGGGAACTACATCCTTATTTACTCCTTCATCTCTTCTCTGCAGCAGTTAAAAAGTTTGGGTGAAAATCTATATATCCCTAGGCTAAAGACATCCATATATGTGCATGCAGGAGAGGGCAGGCAGGCACCACAATTATTCATGGGGAAGGAAACCTCCATCCATTTCTCCTTCAAAGAAGAAGGAGGTGAGTTGTTCATGAAGCATGCAGGCAGGTTGGCTTCTCCTATATTAGGAGGAGGTTATAGGAAAAGCTCATAAACAAGGTGCCCACTCAATCCTTATCAACATGTTGGCTGCTCCAGGCAGGTCAAGTGTTAATGGAAGAATGACGAAATGGAAAACAGCAGCAGCCCAGGCCCCTGGCCCCTGCAATGGTGGATCCCTGTGCAATGCAAAGGCCCAGAGCAGGAGCAGGGCAGGTGACTACCAGTGATGGATGATGTTGAGACCTCAGAGAGAAATGATATAATAAATTGTTGGTCTGACACAGTAAGAAATGTTTGCATAGTGAAGTGATGGGTAATAAATAAGATTATGTTGCTATAGGTCCTACAGGCAATGCTGGAGCAAAAATAGTTTCTGATTTTCTTTCTCTAGCGAAAAAACGGTACAGAGGCAAGGACTCTTATTTGTAATAGCCAGGCATGAATAAAAACTGTGTTTGCTGCATACAGTCAGTGTAATCTAAGGCTGATGCAAATAATCCAAGCCAAGTATTGCTGTAGCTGTAGGTTCTCAGTTGTCATAGTTAAGGTTGCAAAACAACTTCCCTCACAGCTTGTCTAATGTCACTGTCTGGAGCTGAGGCCCCACTACGGTATCCATGGTTAAAACATTGTCTTTTCTTGCACTTGTTATCAGGGCTGCCACTAAGACTGGAACAATCAGACAGCTTGCCCTAGGCATTGATTCATTATATGTGATACATGATAATACATAGAGGGATACAGACTCAACTTCTCCCCTGAAATTTCCAAGTGATATGATTTATTATTTATAATAGCTTTTTCTCTGGGAAGGTTGTTGTTTGGGTTTTGTTTGTTTGGTTGGCAGGTTTTTTGGTACGAACTTTCCTCTCTTGTTCATTTTTATTTGAATAGCAAAAATAGACCTCTATTACTGCTGCTGCAGTGGTCCATTAAGTAAGTTCTCCATGCTAGTTTTTCTAGGTAGATAAATACTACCTGGATGCAGCATTGCCAGTTAATAATTACTTTGATTATGAAATATATTCATTGCTTAACTGTCTGAAAGGGATTATTCAAGAAGAATCTCTTGCTTTTTTTTTTTTTTTTTAATAGGAATGGGGGGACTACACTGGGTATATTTTTAACATTTTGAGCTAGCTTCATCAGTCTTGTCCTCAACTCCCTGAAACCAGTGAACAAAGTTCCCTCTCTTTTATTTTTCCTTATATGTGCCTAAGGAATGCATAAGAAATTTTATGTTGAACTTTTCTTTTCTTTTAGTATGTGTCTGAGGGTTATTGAGGAGCAAGGAAATGAGAGTACTGAAATTACCTGTCTAGTTGCAATGTTTAGGGTCTTGTATGGTGCATTTCAGAATGCTTTCTGTGGGGACTTTTTGGTGGCTTTCTCCCCCTCAAGAATCCTACTTCATGCAATGTCTGCTATCCTGCTATCCATGTTTAAAGGACAACCATACTGCAGGAAAAAATAAACTCATTAAAAATTCCATTTCACGCCACTGAGTTCTAGTTTCCAGAGATTACCCTGCTGAAACTATGAGTTTTTGTGGGCCACTGGTAATTAGTTAGTTAATAAGGACCAGAAGAGCATTTGAGGTCCCCTCCCACATGTGTTGCTGGTGTCTACAGTGGGTCTTCTAGAACTGTTCAAGAGAGTGAGAGTTTACAAAATCAGCACTGAGGTTAAATTACATAGTATGTGTGTTTTTTTCATACATTTGTAATTTTAGAAGCTTTGTCATTTCAAAGCCTTCCTGTGCACCTGATTGCATATCTCCTGTTTTTCTCATCTGTAATAAGGGTTTCTGGGACTTAGGACTTGGCAGGGAGGGAAAACTATTTTGGAATAGGCATGTGACCTATGATCTGACTTAGAATATTAGGCAAAGACCCAATAGTTGCTGTATAGACCTAGTGAGTACCAGCATTTGGAAAGTGAGATCTGCAAAACAAAGCAAAGCATTTTTTCCAGAACCTATCACTTAACTGTGGTAACTCAAAGTCACTGGATAGGTTCTTGCTCTTTCCTGTGCTTCTGCAGTGCACTAAGTCTGAGTTAACTTGATTTTAGGATTACTTGCTGTTCAATATAGCATTGACACCCCAGGATTATAAGGCAGAACTTTCTGGCCACTAGAGTATACAATATTAAATCCTGCAATATAGTTCCCATAGTATTGCATTACATTCTCTCCTCATTACTCCAATGTTCCCTAAACCCTGCATTTTTAATGAACAAATAATTGTTCTATTACAGATAACTTTAATAGGATCAAAGCTATTTGGTAAAAAAAGACTACACAGCTTTACATAGGTGGGGGAAATATGTGTGTAGGGAGCTGATAATTACATACAACACAGGTTGGTTCCAACATCATATTGATCTTAATTATAAGAATATGTTTGAGAGATAAAGTTTCCCTAGAAGACAGCTAAGTAACAACAGTGGTCTTATCTGGCTGCTCTTTTTATTTGTAGATTTCATATGCTTTACAGAATACTTGTCTATATGGTTATCCCCACTTTACAGATGAGGCATCCAATTTCTTGAAAATGAGAAAGAGTTAGAGGGTAGCACCAGTTGCCAGCCATGCTGTGTCCTCTTTGACTTTCCGAAGAACATTTTTACAGCCACCAATAACACTGCTGCCCATTGCAGGCTCCAGGCAGCACATGCATGTCTGGGGGTTGGATTTCAGCCCCACTGCTCTCTTTTTGCTGACACTACAGTAATGAGTTGAAACAAGAAATTATTCCCAGGGCTGTGTGGACATTGCTAATGCCAATAACTGAGTAAAACTTATTGGTTGTGAAAAGGTGATACTTGTATATTACACCAGATCTTAAGCTGTTAAACAAGGAAATCTCTACTGATTCTCATTTCACATAGGAAATAAATACTGAAGAGGAAAAAGAGAATCAATATTTTCAAACTGGGAATGTATGTTTATCAGGTTTCTGAAAGAGACTCTGGGAAAAATACAAAGTCTCACATAATAATTAAGGTTGAGGAATTTTGCCTTAAAACTAGAATCTGCTTCCCTTTTCACACTTCCAGACACTGGGAATATAAAAGAAATGTCAAGTCAGTAAGTTTCAGAAGGGCAGGGAGCTGAGCTGATCATTACCTTCCCAAATGCTTGTCAAGACCTCAACAACACCCTGAATTTAAAACCCCAGTGGTTGTGTGAGAAGACAACGTGCGGAGGGGCAAGCGTTGTTGCTTTGGTTGGCATCAGTTGGTTGTGATGATGATGCTGGCAGGAGACAATGCCAAGAGTTTCAGGCCCCATCTTGCTGAGATGAGCAAACAAGCATGAACTCCATCACTGGCTTCATTGCGACCCAGGCAAATACAACCATAGTCCTTTGGTAAGCCAGACTGCCAAAAGGTGGGAAGTGTAGCTGAAATGATTTTTTAGAGAAGGATATGTCTGAGTAAGCTTATACTGGAAGTCTGTCAGGAAAGCTCAGGAGTCTTCTGTGGATGTTTGAGCTGTGCTTGATTATAGGAGAGAGAGAAGATCTTGGCATGGACCCTTCTTTTCCTTTGCTAGCCCAGGAGATGAGGAAGGGCCCTGAGAAACTGCACTGTTTCAACTGCAGGCTCTTAGAGCCTGAACTCAAATTCCAGGATCATACATCATATTTGGATTAATAATACTTCTATTACTACTTTTACTTTTGTAGCATTATTTACACCATATTCTTGACAAATTGCAGAAGAGATTGGTTTGCCTGTTTTACAGGATGGATAAACAACTTCCCAGGCAGACTGATCACTGTGGCAGTTTTAATCTGACTCTTCCTCATAAAGCCTTCTTCTTTATTGCAAGAAGGCTTCAGTGAACATCACAGCTGAGACAAGGATGGTTTTGAATGGCAGATTTTGGGACAAAACCTTCCAGCCAGAGAAGGCTTTCATGGAGATGCCCATGAAATCTGGAGATGTTTACTTTTGCTTTCATGAACAGCATGAGCCAAAGTAGACATCTCCAGATTTGGCTCCCAGAAAGGGTGATAAATAAGTCTTAAATGAGCAGTTTTATTGACAAATACCTCAGTGTGTGATGTGTGAAAGGATCTGGTGCTTTTCACTGAGTGAAAACTGATCTGTGCAATAGCAGCTAGATGACTCACCACACAGGGATCAGAAAATGCCTTGTGACAAATGGTCAAATGCAGCACAGGGCTGATCCCATTGGTGTCCTGGGTATTCTTCTGAAGATGGTTAACTGTGGTCAGAGGCATCTCTGCACTGCTCAGACTCAGAACCACCAGCTCCACAGCTCATATCAATTTTTCTGTTTGTTATGTAGAAGAGGTGGGGGGCTCCATATTCATCTAGCTTGGGATCCTGCAGAACAGCAAGGACCAAACCCTCCTTTCCTTTCTACAGCTCTTTGCCTTCAGGCATTGAGAAGTTTAGGAGGGACTTCCTGAATGGTGTGGCATGCCAGCCATCCTGTTTGTTAGACACATCCCTCATGCCTCATGAATTTGTCTGAATTTGTCTAGTCCTGGCACAGACTTATTTTATTCTTTATGGCCTCTGCAGCATCCTGTGGCAGTGAGTCACTGCTTAATTACACCTTGTGTGAATAGGTTCAATGCCTCACTGGAACCAGCAATTAATACTTGCAAAGAGACATTTTCTGTGTGAAATGTACTTTTCATCTGTGCTACCCCGTGAGAGGAGCTGCCTGTTGAAGCTCACAGGAGATAACAGTTTCAGGGGGAGAAGGGGCCAGTGCCAGCATTTGTGTCACTGATGAGCCAGAGGAGAAAGTCAGGTACTGTCAGCGTGGTGTCACACACCTCGCGCTACCCAGCACTGGAATAATTAAAAAACCCACATTACACACTGAACCCCAACTGCTTATTTAGTTCACTGTGGCCATGGAAACCTCTGACCTATTTACACCTTCAGCAGAGTGAGTGTTGGCTGGTGGAAGAGAGGTGGGAAAAGAGGAATGCTTTGAATTTGGATTTTGGAGACTTGTAATTAAGATGGATGCATGTGCATGTGTGCTCACGAGGGAGAGTGAGAAGAACATGGCCCGAGCAGACCAGGGGTTCCTGCCCCAGTACAGCTGTGGCATCAAATCCTTGTTGAGAAAGCATGATTTACCCAGAGCCTCTGCTCTGCATACACCCACCATTTCCAAAGGTCTTATGGAAATTCCTTCTTCTGTTACTTTGTCAGGAAAATATTTCATGCTGTCTCTGCAGCATTCTTTCCTGAAAAGGCCCTGGTAGATGGGAATCAGCTTCTACCAAGGAAGGAAGGGAGATGAGTCTCATTCTGCACAAGGCTTGCCTGTGCACTTTACAACACTCATCAGCTCCTTGTCTATTTCTCACTACAGATGGGAAGGTGGGAAAGAACAACATGAAGTCATTTGGACACAGGAGACTGATGGAGCAGGAGATTTCACTTAATTGCATCTGGGGCATTTACCTAGGCTGCAGATTCCCATGACAAGATAATGCCATGTAAGTTACCAGACGAGGGGCACAGCACATATCAGACTGAGTCTCCAAATTCTATTCTATTAATATAAATGGCCATATTAACTTTTAGATAGCAGTTACCTGAAATGGACCCTAGCTAAAAGGAGATCTGCTGGAGAGTGGAAAATATTAAACTCTAGGTATAAAGAAGACTTCTGTGAATACAACACAATCACTGTGAGTATTAAGAATGAAAGGAATGTCAAGACTTTAAAGATCTGTTGGGAAATCTTGAGGAAGGAAGGACGTTCACTTTTGATATTAGTGAGAGAGTGCCTTTACTCTTCCCAAAGCATCTGATTGATAACCATAGCATCAAACCTCAGAAATGCAAATTTCGTAGCTCTTTAAGATGAAAGCTCCCCCTCCCCATGCTTTTTTTTTTTTTTTTTTTTTTTTTTAATTGCACATTTCAAAACCATTCATATTTTGGCAGGTAACAGTTTTTTTATCCTGAAAGTAAGGGTTGACTGAGGAACAAACTGTGCAAATTCTGTTCTCAAACACCAAAATTAGAGAGAAAATACCATCTGTTTCCTCTACAGCCTACCTCCCCCAGTTCCAGCGATATCTTCTCGTGGAAAAACACTCATGAAGCTAACAACAGGACACACAGCAACGCACTATAGTGCAATGGTTTCTTTGTGTGTAGGGTTCCTCACTAGAGGAGGCAGCTGGAAGCCCTGTTCCCAGCTGGATGGGGAAGATGTTCATAGCACTCTGTGCTGCTGGGCTCCTGCCTGGGCCGTGTGGGATTCCTCTTCTACAGCAAAGGCTTTCAGGTGGCCTTCCTAAGAGTTTTCTCCTCGACCTGTTACAGCAAACTGATGGAACTTTGACAGCAGCTGTGACTCATTTCAGGAAGAAATCCACATGAGTGCTCATTATCACTTCAGCATCATTTACATTTTTCCCAGTCGAGGTGAATATTTTGTAGTCACAAGGCACAGGCTGTTTCCTTTGTCCTGGGAAGCCCACACAAACAGACTTTCTACCTGTAAGTTCCTGCCAGAAGCTTTGCAGCTGGATATGTTTTTTTTCTAACTTCTTTTTTTTTTCCCCTCCTCCTTGTCCTTTTTTAGATGAGTTACACAACACTGTTTTTTCCTCCTCCAGAATCGCTGAGCAAATTTCAAGGCTGCAGAGGAGGGGGAGGAGAGACTGATGCACTGAGCCACCTTTGCCCATCCACTTGTGACTGGGGTATAATAGGTGCAGTTGTTTTGAGACTGCCAAGTGTTTGCTGCCAAATTGAATTTTTCATAAACTGATTACTGCAAAGTGTTCTTGGCAGAGGAAAGTTAACACCTTTCTAACAAGCTCAGCTCAGCACAGCTCATAAAGAGGGATACTGTAATAATAATCCTCTTCTGGATCCTTGGCCAGGACTTTAGATTTTCCGAGAAACTGTTTCCACCCTCATTCCCTCACCCATGAATAAATCCACTTAAAGCTTTTTTTTTTCATAGCTGTTGGTGAAGGCATAGGAAGACTTCTCTGCTGGTGTAAAGCATCCAACCTCCATTGATTGCAGTGCTCTGAGTTACTTTAGTGCTGTGGGGGGTGATAGTATGATTCAGACATGGTTGATAAAGTTAATGGTAATCTACCCTTAATAACTTAATCTTAGCATTTTTCTCTAAAGAGAGCTATGGAGCCAGGGAAAGGCACTGGCTGAACTACTCAAACAATTTATCTGACAATTTCTGCCTTGTGTTTTCTGCTTGCAAAATACTCATCCAGAAAGCTTTTGGTTCGTAAAGGATTTTATTCTTCATTTTGTGTCAGTGGGTTATAAAATAGGGAGGTAAATTTAATTCTTCAAGTTGCAATGTTGTTCTTGTTGCCAGATGACTGTACTCTACAAGCAGAGAGAAGCCACTTCCAAGGAAGAAGGACAGTCTCCTACCTGCAGGCAAGAGTATCTTTGCTCATTCAGAGACATGTGCTAAGTGGACAGAGTTCCCTAGAATTTATTTAACTTTCACGAACATTGACGAAAAGAAAAACAGAAACCAGATTTTAGGAGCATCAAAGCTGCTATTTGCAATTAGCCCAAATCACACTTAGAGATCAAAAAACACACACCAAGAGTATTATTTTGAACAGACTGCATCCCTTTAGTTTAGCTTTTGGAAGTTATACCCACTCAGTCACCGTGGAGGACCTGGTTTGTGGTGGTGCCTTGATGTGAACTCCAGTCAGATATTCCAATGGGTGGGCAGGGATCCCACAGTGTGAAACATCTGCTTCCCAAAACAGATGCTGGGTGTAGCCAATGCCTTAAAATAATAATAAAAATCATAATTTCAGATCTCCCACACCTCAGATGACCTTTCTAGCAGGTGCTCCTAGGTTAAAATAAAAAGTGTTTTAGCAGTGGCAACAGGGAGAGAGCATGTCCTTGTTAATTATTCTCTTTGCTCTTTGTTAATTATTCTCTTCCTCCATATTTATACCATTAAAACATGTCAGGGCTTCACACTTGCCACTGACATAGATGCAACAGAAAGCTTTTGCTACTCCAAAGGGGAAGCATTTATGGAAGTGCCAAGGAGCAGACAACAAAGGCCCAATGTGCTGCCAGGTCCATCACCAGTGAGAGCTTCTGTGGAATAATCCGTACGTTGTATGGGACACAAATGGACCATGTGGTTATGATTTAAAATCATGCCATCTGTTTAGAAGATCTGAGCGGTTTTGATCTGCTTTGAAACAAACAAGAAAAAAAAAAGAGTACTGGGGCTTTTATTCTCTTTGTTTCTAAGTGTCCGAGCAGATCCTCTTCTGCTTGGCAAGAGGGGTGGCTGTGCTGGCCCGCAGAACAGGCAGGGAAAATTGGGTCATGTTTATAAAAATGACAAACTCTCAATTAAAAAAAAAATTGAGAGTTAATTTAGGTAATGTAGATATGTTGATATTTATAATTCAAACTTTTTCCACTATAATTTTTTTTCAAATATTGCATCACTTGAGTAATTTTGTGGACCAAAAATCTACAAAAGCTACAGGTGGGAGAGGAAGAAACCTGTGTGAGGTCAAATAAGGCATTTTTGTTTTCATTTTACTCCAGGAAAATTTGTTTTTGCTACCCATTAGCATCCATTTTGAAATGCAAAGTCATTTTGATTTGGAAAATGAAGCTTTGAAATTAAAAGTGAATTTCAAGTTAGACATTTTAAATTATGTTGGATGTTCACTGAAAATTGCCTAAACCAATGCCAAATCTTCTCAAAAAAAGCTTCATTGGGTGGCTTGAGCCAGTGGGTGGCTTGAGCCAGCTCTTCTCATCACAGAGATATTATCTATAGCAGTAGGAGTTCTGGTGTTAAAACAGAAAGGGCATATTATGAAAAACTGCCACTTCAGCTAGATAATTCATAAATATTAGGGAAATTTTTTTTACATGAGAAATGATATTGAAAATCACAATGTGGTAGGAGAGAAAAAATGGCTGTGAATGTGCTATAGTTAAGTGCCAAAAGAATTTGGTGATTAAAAAATCATGTATTTGTTGTTTTAATAAGAAAAACTATGTTTTATTGTGGTTTTAACATTTCAGAAATGGAATAGCATGCCAGTAAAGAAGAGTTTTAAACAGACAAGAATGCCAAAATATTTTTTTCCTGATTTTTCTCTTTTAATCAAATAAGGAGTTGAGGGAAAGACAATCTGCAGTTGCAAAATTCAGTTGCTTTGTTAAAAAGAAAATTTGAAAAATTCTTTAATTTCTTTAAAAAAAACTACTCCTAAAGAGGAGTATATGAAGCTGACCCACAAACACCAACCCTTTTCTGGCTTCTTTGCAAAACCACTTGTATCTGCAACACAGCTTTAGTGGGATGTGTCTGTCCATCCACCTCTTTGTGTTGGGAGTCTGTTTCTTTTGGTCAGTGCTGAACAAGTAAGATTATGGCATATTTTTCTTCTTGCTCCTTGATAAGAGTTAGCTCTTGCATGATTATATATACAAAATACATTTTGATTCAGGCTCCAGAAGGAGGACGGCTTTTAAGACACCAGTGTCAGGATCTGCCCTGCCTGGTACGTATGTGTCATTCAGTTCTTGCATTGAAGGAGAGACTGATGCCAAAGACCAGATGCTCTTTCCATTCATCCACAAACTTCAGGGCAGTGGGGGCATTGCCAGAGCAGGGGACACCAGGTTTGTGAAAGGGAGTGCAACTGCAGTGATTTCTCTGTCACCTGTCATTCATCCTCACTGTTGCCTCCCAGCAAGCCTGTTCCCTCGTCATCCCCAGCAGGAATGGGGGCACAGTGCCTCTCTGGACTCGCCCAGGCACAGGTCAGGTGTAGCAAGGACCATCAAAACCTTATGGGTTTTCCTACTCTGCCTCCACTAGGCAGAGAGAAGACAGTGATTTGTTTCTTCAGGTTCATTCTAGTCCTTTCACCTTTGTTAACACAGATGCCAGATTTGGGGGTGGGAGGGCAGGGGGAGCAGCTCTACATTTATTTTAGAGAAAATGCTGAAGTGTTGTTTTGATTCTGAACTGGGAGCTAAAATGCTCTTGACTTTCTCAAGGCACAGAATTCTAAAAATTCACTTAATGTCCTATTTTACTGGCTTTTCAGTTCTGAATTCATTTTCTGTATTTTCCTCTGGTATGTCAATAGTGCACAGTGCTGGTTTTCATCTTTTATTTGGTCTTGTTTGCAATAGCTGAAATACTTATTTTAATCGATTCTTTTTTTAAACGTTAAGAGCAGCTGCTACTCAGTGTTGACTAGCACATCTAAACATTGCTTGTAGTTCACAGGGTTTCTTTTTCAAATTCTGTTTGAAAGTGTTTTTCACTTTTTTGTAGGTATCTAGATACCGTACTTCTGAATGATTATTTTTTTAAATAAAGCAGAATCTTTTTTCTTAATTAGCATGGCATTGTTATGTTAGACCATATAATCCAGCATCAAACATTTATTTAGATACATATCTTGCCTAGTTTCATTCAACTTGGAGGCATCAGGCAGAACCCTTGAGCAATTTGTTTCCAGTTGAGAGATATTAATGTTTCTGTGTGATAAAGTGTTGTTGCTTTCTTCAGTTTCATCTTTCTGTGGCATTAGCACTGTAAAGGCAACAAGTGTTGGTAAACAAGGCGCTCAAAGAGCCAAACAGCAAAACCACACCAGTGAAAGCAGAGTGACATGAATTAGAGGCAAGAGCCATCTTTTGATCTACTTATACATACTTTGTGTGCACATCTAGGTTGCTCTACAGTGCTGTCATTTACTCACTGGCTGTATGACAAATGAGGGGCCCTTGTCATCTCTGACCTGTGCCTAAGGAAAATGAGCTTTTAAAGCTATATCTTGTGTATATGTACTGCCCAGTTTGCTGCCAGAGAATGTTGCATATATGTATGGTATCATCATCTGGTAAACAAATTGTATTTGCAGTTTAGTCAGCATCATTAGTTAATTAGACTCTGGCTGTTTAGGCACCTGGAACAAGCAGTGGGAATTTAAATTCTTCTGATAAAAGGATTTATTTATAATGAGTTTCACCCCATAATGAGTTCCAGCCAGGGGAGACTGACCATTAGCAGATGACTCACAGCATTACTATAAAGATCAGAGTCACACATTCAATTTTGTACGGCTTACATACACTCATCTAGAGCACAGATTCTGAAAACAAGTCTTTTGGCTCCAGTTTTTCAGTCATGTTAAATTTGATACAGTCCTCCTATGTCTGAAAGTATACAGGCAGGATACAGCAGACTATTTATTTTATTTCATTTTTTTTATTGCTCTTCCCTTCTACAGTTTCAAGAGGAAAAGAAGCTGAGTTTTTAATATTGTGAGAATGCTCAGCCCTTTTCAGCTGGGAGATGTCAGAAGCAGCTGCAGACCTAAATGAAAGGAGCTCATCTCTGAAAATTTGCTATGCTGTAATAAATGCAGGGTTCTACTGGTGAGCTGCTGATGGCCCTTTAATGTCTTTAGCAGTTCTCCAGGGCACTGCTGTTCTTCCCAATCCCTTCCCACCCCCCCCTCCCTGCCCACCCAGGCTCAGGATTTCATCATGTGAAGGCAAAGATTTCACTGCAACATTGAAGGGCTATGCTGAATTTGACGAAAGGGTCATGCCTGGTTTTATCATCTAGCCAGCAGCTTCCCTTCAGTCCAGATTGATGTTCTTTACTGGCATATTAGCTTTAAACATTTGGCTCCCTGAGTCACATTCATATAATGAGAGTTGCTGGTATGCAGCAACATGGGGGTTGTTATCTATTTATTTTATCTAAGTAACATATGTTATGCAAGGAAAAATGTGTTTTTCTAGCATCCTTGTGACATATTTTCATGTTTAGTTACAAAGCACAGTCAAATGAAATCCAAGAACTACCTTCCAGCCTCCAGGTCCCTGCTTCTCCTTCATTAATCTGCAATCATGGGCATCTGCCAGTCTGGAGACTGTAAAAATGTTAAGAACATGACAGATTCCCAAAAAACCACTTTTACAGCTGGGAAGTGAGCACAGTATATGTGGATTTGGTAAAAGGATCTCAGAGTTTGAAGAAGACTCTGGGAAACCATTTGGTTTGAGAGATGTTGAGTCTCATCAAGCTGTATTTGATTATGGGATACATGAGGCACAGTATTTTGGGCCAGCAGGTGTAATCCCAAGGAAAGGGGGCAGTGTGACTGATGGGCAAACCAAACACTGCCTGGAGCAGCTCTGGGTAATGTGGAAGAGCTACTAGATACTTGTAATGCTCAACAGAATCACTCTGAGGCAAATGGGCATATGCAGACAGATGATAAAACCACAGGATAGTTTGGATTATTTGGAGATTATCACAGCTGAAGGGCAAGAGTACTCTCACTGCTGGGTAGAAATAGGACTAAACTCAGCATAAAACCCAAAACCTCTCTGACAGAGAAGGAAAGAGGCCAACTCTTGGGATCCTTCTCAGTCTAAGAGGGACATTTCTAGGCATTGATAAACACATGGTTTGAAAAAGAGCTGTATGGGGTTTATGAGACTGTAGCAAATGTGGTGCTTGTAGCCCTGCAGGAGGCACTGAAGCTGACAGGACTGTGGTCATGAGCGGTCACCATAGTCACTAAAGTTCCATGGTTAAAGGCAGCAGTCCCCACTGAAACAGGAGGCTGGATGTCTGAAAAAGCCATGGTTTCCAGAACAAAGGATATTGTAGCAAAAGCAACTGAAGATTTATAGCAGTCTCCATCATTTGTCCTGACTCAAGAGGGCAAAAGCGAGAACATACATGGGGGAGAAAGTCTCATGTGAAGGAATGCTAGCTACAGTAAAAAAGAGGCATCAGATGACCCAATGGTGATAAACCCCAGTTCCCTCAGGCAAGTAATGCTCTGGAAACCTCTCACCCTGCAACTCAGCCCATGCCTGTAGGTCAGACCAAGCAACAAACACTGAAGTCAGAAGTGATCTCTGGAGTCTGGATGAAAGGACATCAGTGGTGAGACCACCAACATCCCCATGACCAGAAGGTGTAAGGTGTCTCCACCTCATGGGAAAAGATCTGCTAGTAAAAAGCTCATTTTGTTTTGTAAGATTAGAATCCTAACCTGAGTTTACCCAGCTGGCAGGTGTAGTGTTATAAAGAAAAGAATCAGCAATCATCATTATAATGAAACATTGGTTTTTCCATAACTTGGAATATTGCAGCAAAATACCACCAGAAAGCAACTTGGTCTGAGTGACATGATCAGTATTAACATTGGGAATTTTTTTTTTTGTCTTAAATTTGTCTTTTTTTTTATTTCAGATGATGCTTTTACATTAGTTTGAAGCTTTTTCAGACATAAATAGTCCATTATATAATGCTTTAGCCACTCCTTTTCTTCTTAAGTTGCTCATTTGTTCTTCTATTGTAGGAAACCTGTTTGTAGCTAGGTATGCAATGAAAATGAAATGGTCCTTTTGCTTCTTTTTCCCAGCATGCTACCCAGCTATCCCAAAATCTCTCTGCTTTGTAATACTGAATACTTCAAGGTAGAGGGAGATAAACAGAAAGAGACCAAAAGTACCTTTTTATGGAGCAGTTTGCCATTTGGCACGAGCCTGTCTGAGTCAGAGTTTAATTGTATTTGCTGTTCATAGTTTTGGAATAGATATTTTAAACTGGATGTTATCTATTGAAAAAAATAGAGGGTGAAAGAGAGGCAAATTCACACTTTAAGTTGTCTGTATGCTTTTTTTTTTTTTTCCCTTTTAACATAAACAGTCTAGGAAACGGAGAACGTGCACATTATATTAAATGCAAGTAGAGACTTTGGAGTTCTAGTTTACCAAATATGTGCAAAGTCCACATATATAATTAATCCCTGATGTTGCAGCCAGGGTGAATTCATTCCAAGAGCTATATAGAAGTCTTTAATTCCCTGGTTTGACAAAGACCAGCCAAGTTCTCAGCCATGTTATATTAGATATTCGAAGCATTGAGGATGTGGTTACTTTTTTGCCTAAAGTGCCCCCAGTGCCCTCATTGTTGTCAAATAGTTTCAGAGGCATTGCATGCATGAGCAGCCAACACAGTTCGTTCACCATAAGATACCACAGCCATTAGCTAATGGTGACAAGTTTGAGGGTCATTTTTTTCAGTTTGTTTTGAGGGACAGAGGGTTGTACTCCCTCATCCAGTGAACCTACAATTTGAAATTCCTCTGCTAACCATATTGTAGGAATGAACTATAAGGCTGTATATTGGAAGATGAGCTATTGAAAAAAATAAATATTTTGGTGGTATCTTTCTCTGTATCATTTCTGAAGGGAGTAAAGCTGCATTACTCAACCTGTATAGGAAGCATCCTTTGAATTGCAGTGGAGTACAGGAAGGGCAGGTGTGGAGGCTGATGCTCCCACCTCCGCATTGCCTGGGGAACCGGCACAACTCTCTCAAATTTTGACAGGTGAAGTGCGACTCCCGGCAGCCTGAAGTTTCTTACTGGCAAAGCTCCTCTCCTCCATCAGGGGTCCCATGCAGGTGTTTCACACTTGATCTGAAGAGGAATCCAGCTCTCCGTGGCTAAACTGTTTCCAGGTGCAGGCAACAAACTTCATGTTTATCTTCTCATGCTCCACCTTCCCCAGAGCAGCCTGCAGTAGCTGTCAAAAAGTAGTATCAGTCAAAAAAAGAACCCTTTTAATAGCTAATTTTCTTTTAAAATTAATGATCACTGTAAAAAAACCAAACCAAAACAAAACAAAAAACCATAGAAAATGACAACCACTGGGAATTTGGGGTGGAGTTTGTCATGGTTGTGGACTGGGACAGGGGCAGAACATCAAGATCTATGCTGTGTGTGCATTTACCATCATAGCTTTTCCCTTTGAGAGTGATTCACAGATTTGTTTTATTTTCAAACTTAGCCTCCAAAGAAAGTAAGAGAAATGGAAAAGATCTCATATAAAGTGCCCAGGTGGCGTGTCACTGGTTTAGATCTTTCATCCTTAAACTGTGAAGAATATTGTGAGTTTCATAAAACCTGAAGGATACATCTGTGTTCCTCCGGCAGTTCAATAATAAAATCAGCAAAGGCTGATGCTCCTGTGCAGCTCCATCACTCACAATAAATATTTGAAAGGCACTATGGCTCTGCAGTAAATGAGGCTGTCAAAGAAGGCCACTTCCAATAGCTCATACTAAATTATGGCATGTGAAAAGTACTGCAGATTAGTGGCTCTTCGTTCATTCAGCACTTAATGGCCGGTCTTGAATGGCAGGCAAGAAGAGAGAAGTTGGTGCTATTCAGCTAGGTATTATCTATGTAAATACAGGGGCAATGTCTTGAACCCAGTTCTGCTGCCTGTCCTGAACCTTTCAAATACCATGGAGCTTCAGCATCTCTGAGGAGGTTGGCAGCAAGTGCTTGGAGTAGATTCCTGTGGATGCTGCACACTGTACTACCCACCACGCTCCCTCTTTGTGGAGCATTTTCCCCTTCCCTGATGTCACTGAAGCCATTCGGGCTGAAAATGTGTTTGACTCTTTGTGTATCTGCAGTACAACCAACACCAGTGTCTACTCGCTCTTGGTGAATAGGAATAACCCCTCCTTGCCTGCCCTGCCTGCCTCTGCCGCCTTCCCACCCTGCCACCAGCTCTCCTTGAAGCCTTGGTCAAATCAGCTCCCTCTCTCTGACTGCAGCAAGCACCAAATGGCCCTCCCAATGCTTATTTCTATTTTTGTGTGGATTAGATGGATGAAAAGCTCATAGAAGGGAATTATTATTGTAGAGTGAATTATTAGTATTTATTGTGCCTCTGGCAAACTCTGCCTCTTTAAAGGAAGTGCCAATAATTAGTTATGGTGTTTTAATTAAAAAAAGCAATCTATAATTAACAAAGGGATGTTGTACTTTATATCTGACTTCTATTATTTTTATTAATCAGTAGTATTTCACAGATGCTATATTTTTAATTGTTCTTACTGCTCTTCTGCATACTTTTTCCCACTTCAAGATGCACTAATTGAGTGAAATACTTTCATCAGGCTTTAAGACTCAGTCAAACTGACAGGGAGACTCTGTTCATGTTGTACTAGTGCTTGTGACAGTGTTGTACAAGTTACTCCAGACACTCTTCAGAGGATGTAAATTTAAGTTCTTGTGCTTTAGTTTCAATGCTTTGCTTCTTCTATTGTGTAAGACACCGGCTGAACTTAAATCATATAGGTAATTTGGAAACTTAGTTTACTACCCAGCTTCTCTTCTCTTCTCTTCTCTTCTCTTCTCTTTCTCTTCTCTTCTCTTCTCTTCTCTTCTCTTCTCTTCTCTTCTCTTCTCTTCTCTTCTCTTCTCTTCTCTTCTCTTCTCTTCTCTCTTCTCTTCTCTTCTCTTCTCTTCTCTTCTCGTCATTTCTATTAACAGAGTGGTTAGGCGTCATTGTGTAGTACTTAGATAAAAATAACCTTTATCATTGCCCATAAAAAAAAAATATCTTTCAGTTGTTCTTTTTATTTATAAAATTTAGCTATGTGGTGAACTCAGACATTCTTCATGTCAGCAAGATGTATATCCCAAATGGCCAGTTTGACTGTGAAATTTATTTTGTTCTAGTAAATGGTTGTTCTTCATGTGGTTTTTATCTTAGTCTGGATAGCTGAAATTGGTATTAAAACCTAGTAAAGACCCAGGGATGATACCTGAGCAACTTTCAAAGGGCTTGTGTTTTTCTGTATTTTGCTTTGGAGACGTATGCATTCAGTTGTGTCTAGCTGAGAATGACCATGGACATTAATTTTATACAAGATGTGTATGGCCATTCATCAGTTTGTGTGTTCTTTAGAGACATCAAGAGGCACAGTCTTCAGGATTGTATGCTCCTTAAATAGGTTGCTGTGTTGCAAAAGCTTGCAGAAAAATTCCTGAACAGCTTCTCACTGCCGGCATTAGCAGTTAACACCTTTCTTGTAAATGACAGGCCATGTGAAAGAGGTGTGTGGTCACCTAAGCTCTTTGTGAAAAGCAGAGTAAAATGGTTCAGAGCTGTCAGTACGACAAGATTTATATTCATTCCTTGCTGTTATGGCCTGCGCACAGCGTGCAACCTCTAAGCTGATAGCCCCCTGATTTTAATTTTCAGGCTAAGTCCCTTGACACTTTTGCAGTCCTCACAGCTTTGGTCACGGAGCCGTTCCTGCAAGATGTAGCCTGATCAAGGGATTGTAACTGCAGATTTAGTCTGAATGTTAATGGATGTGGAACTGATGTAGGAGGAGGGGGAGGAAGATATTTTCTTTCCAAACAGAGATGCCTGTAGCCAGGTGAAATTGGTGTGATCCCATCAGTCTCCTGCTTAAAAGGCTCTTGCTGGGGCTGGCAGAAACAGTGACATGACCCCTGACTTGGAGCTAAGGACCCACATACACATGTGTTTCATCCAGGTTTTGCATTGGGGGCAAAAAGGCTTTAGCTTTTTCCCTCATATTTCTCCCTCCTCTTGTGTCTTTCTTCCCTCCTGCAACTCTAGGTCTAGATATAATCGCTATTGTTTGTTTTGAAATCATTTGGGAAACCTAAGGAAAAAAAGAAGCTTAGCCTATTGCTATCTTGCATCAGCCTTATTTTCCTTATTTATCCTTAAAGATACCTTTCAGAAAGTGTACCCAGGATTTAGGATGCCCAAACTGACTATAAGGTGAATCTTCTCAGATATCCTAGCCACCTATCCTCCTAGCTCCCCTCCTAACTAGTGTCTCAAAATGAGAGACCTTTCTTGAGGGAAGAGCTTACCTGCACTTAATTAGAGATTTAACCATAGCCATAAACGCTTTTCCAAACAGGAATCATCAAGTGAATCACAGACTTGTAAAAATCCCTGGCAGGGAAACGTTAGTTCTGAGGCTTCCAGATGGTTAACATGCCCTTGTTTTCAACTCCACTGAAGAGTGCACGAAAAGACTCACAGCTAGAAATACTAGGGCTTACATTTATATTTTTATTTTATTTTGGTTATATTCCCATGAACACAAGTTCATGATCTTCTTGAAAGGAAAGTTGGAGAATGTTGGCATTTACTAAAAAGGAAATGTTTTCTTGTGCCAATGTGTGCATGAGCTAATGCAGTTTTCTAGGGTAGTGGAGAAAATGTCCTGAAAGTCCCTCTTCCTTATTGCTGCTGAAGGAAAGAATGGAAAGGAAGAGGCAAGAGAGCAAAAGATGGAAGGAAAAAAAAAAAAGAAAGAAAGAATTAAGAAGCTAATAACAGTGAAAGCTCACTGCCCAAGACATGTCTCTTTTTGTGTTTGAATGATTTTTCTTTGTAGACAGCTTTGCATGGCACTATTTTTAGAATCTCTTTAATAATTGAGCTCTAGTGATTGTGCTCAGCAGTTAGAACAGGCAGGGAAAATAGCATCTCAAAGAAAGTGTTCACCAGGGTAATAATTTAAATCAAACAACATTAGACTGTGCTCCCCATTCTTCCCTCCCCCAGAAAGGTGAAATGCTGCAGAACACTGAGCACAGGGGAAAAATGAAAATTGGTCAACTTTACAACATGCAATAAAATCCATCAAGAGAGTTTATGTTTTAGAGGTGGAGCACAGGAAGAGGTGATCTGGTCAGCTGTTAATGAATTGCAGTGACTAGGTGGTTTACAAGGGGAGTTCCCTCAGACTCAAGTAAAACAGCCTCAAGTTCCCACCATCATCAATGAATTAGGAGAGAACAGCATGCCTCTAAGTTGCAAGGAGAAGATTGTCACAGAGGAAAAACATTTGTCAAACCACTCTGTAAGAGACACAAAACAGCAGTCCAGTGACATGCAGGAAGCTGCAGTGGCATTGTCACTGTTTGGTATGTTTGATTTTTGCCTGGCTGTACAGCCAAATCCGTGGCAGTCCTGGCATGGAGCTGGGTGCCCACTCTGTTCCCAACTGCCTCATACAGGTAGGTCTGCCCATCCTGACTGAAAAGTATTGTCCCTAACACCTCTTCTTACAAGCAACAAACTTGGGGCTGCCACAGGAAAATGGCTGAAGTGTGGACAGTAAACCCACAATGAATGAATCACTGTCTAACTTCTCTTGAAAATACAGAGACAGCATCAACTATGACAATTTGTAGATATTTACCACACCCTTTGATTTTTTGTGAACTCTAGCCATCCTAATACTGCTAGTTCAAATACCATTTTATAATATTTTTGTTTTTAATTCCATTGTGATGTTTTTTTTTAATGGTATGTCCAGCCCTGATGACATGGTTAAATCCTCTTTAAGAATTCCAGACATTTACCTTGCAGTTCTATGTTGGTTGCCTTGTTGTAGATAACATGTTGCATTAATATACAGACTGAAAACATTTTGAAACAGAAAAAGAATATAAAGTGTTAGGATTGGCACTGAGTACTGACTGGCTTTAAAGATACAAAAATAGAAAAAAAAATCTGTTGTCATCTTGCAGTGTAATATTACAACACATCAATAACTAGAATCGATTTTTGAATAAACCTATGGGAACTGTTAACAAATTCATAATTTCAAAAATGAAATTAGAAGATTCAAGCTTCTATTCTCTACAATTTTTCTTTTAACACAAAAGCTCTTCCTCTTAAGAAGACTGATACAAAGACATTGAGAATTTCTTACCAACAAAAGAGTCTGAGTGTTGACCTGTTCTGCTCTGCTTGTCTGCAAACTGTGTGTAAACTTGAAAATACACAGTAATCCACTGGGAGTGGGTGTAAGGCTGTTATAGATTATGACTATAAAGAAACTGTATTTGCCTCTTAGGAAGCTTGATTTTCCTAACAGCACATGGAAGAGTCTCCGCAGCATTTTTTTATTCAAACCTTTAACAACTACTGGAGTTTATTATTTAATATTTCAACTCATATTTTTCTCTCATATGACCTTCTTTTTACACTTCTATGACAGTTTGTATAAAATAATAATATTGAGAGTGTGATATGAGAGATATCCTGTGATAAGCTGGTGTCAAAGTTATTGGCTTCCCTTCAAGTTTTAACTCGTCTGTCAGAGTGAAAAGATGCTTTTCAAAAGCAATTACAACAGACTAAGTCATAAAGATCCACTAAAAATATTAGAGGTATCATACATGAAAGACATTGGCCTTCTTTCCTGTTCTGACCTAACTTGGAAAGGATTCCCTTTAAAATACAAGAGGAGTATCAAAATTAATTGACTTCTCTCTGTTGTCTTTGTTAGTTTGGCTTTTATTTCCTTTAAAAAAAAGCTTTTTTTTTGCTTTGCTTGTAATAAGACTAATTTTTAAAGATATTTACTTGTTTTACTTGCAACTAAATTTTAAGCTCCCGAGTTTTGACCAAATATGAATTTTTGTATCCTTGCTCATGAATTGTAAGCTAACCAGAACACTTAGGTTAACCTGGGAGCTGTCAAGCAAAACAAAAAGTAGGGAAGTTTATTTCCCAGGATAAGTTATTCTTCAATAAATATGTAGATAAATAGATCCAAATTGTTAACACTGAAGTGTGCATTGCCTGTCTGCAGGCAAACTAATTTTAAAATTAAAATGTCACATAATAAATAGTAAAGAAATCCTGGCATGCTTGTAGAAGATACTGTAACAAAAACTGGTAGTTTGAAGACTAGGCTGAGATTGTGATCACTGGAGCAACAAGTGCAGGCTTGCCTGGGCTATGACAAGGCAGATTATATATTTTCCAGTTGTCTATAACTGGTGGCTTTGGGACTGAGATGTGACTGAGGGCTTCTTTGTCAAGCCTATGATCCATACTTTTCTGACCTGTCATCATGGGAAGATTAGCCTGAGAAACTCTCGAGTCCTGCGCCCTGTTGGTGTCAGGAGGCATGAGCAAGATGAGATGTGGAAAATGCTTAGGATAGTCTGCTGCAGCCTAAAGGGTCCACACAGAGAAAGCCCAGGAGGGGTGTGGCTATACATGACAGATGTCCAAGGCATCAAGTCCCAGGGCTGAGCCCTGGGACTGGTGACTGCAGCCATGGTGGGACAGCAAGGGGTAAAAGGGCAGAAGTGTTTGGGGCCAATACTCTGATCTCCCTCCCCAGGAGGACAGATCAGATTTAGTCTACAGTACACCCCCCAACCTGGGAAAAAAATGCACTAATTTCTCTCCTCCAGCACCTGTACTAATCCAAAATAGAAAAACTGAGCCTAAAGTGTTCGGTATCACAGCAAGTTCCTTAGCCCCTGAAGAGTAGAATGTCTTGGCTCTGGATTTCTTTGATCCTCTGTTTGCTTGCCCTATTCCCAAAGTGCTTGCTCTGTCCTCCCTCTGTCCTCTCCCAACAAGGAAGAAAAATGTGTTTAGGGCTAGCTGAGAGCTTGCACACACAGCTTGGCTGCTTGGCCACTACCCAAATGAACTGGCAACTGACGACTTTTACCTCAATAAAAACAGTGTCTTAGGATCTGCCTACCTGCTCTTGTCTATAAAATTTGTAGGACCCTAAAAGTCCTCATGAGAGCTCTCTCCCAGTGGCCAGGGGGAATTCCTCAGTTATGTGGGGAGTAAAGAGAAGAAAGGCAATGTCACTAGGCAGTGTGCAGGCAGTAGCATCAATTTATCGAGCTGGTCTCACAAGTACACTGAAAGAGAAGTCTGGCCTTCAGTTTGAAAAGAAGCTATTTTAAATTTGTTAATGTCATATGTAACAGAATGTTTATAGCACTATCTAAATGCTAAACAGAGGGAAATATCATTGCTAGTCAGTGGGCTTTTATATGAATAAAAGAAGAAGTACACTTTTATTTGGAGACTTATCAACTGATAAGAAAAGGTTAGTGATGGAATACCAAAGGGATAGAGATATATGAATAAGCAATAAAAATTAATTATATTGTTTTCTTTTCAGCCTTATAGTTGATTTTATGCTTAATGAATGTTGGCTTCTATTTATTGGGGAACTTAATGTTGGAGTTATATCTAAATATGAAATAGAAAATAAAAAAACAAAAACCAAAACAAACAACAACAACAAAAAAAAAAACAGAAGCATGAACTCCTTGGAACAAAAGATTCATTGTTTATGGTTTAGAGGTTGGCTGATATGCAAAGAATATGTGTAAGTAACATCTCTCTGCAGAAAGGTAGGAATATACATGTATCATTATACTGCAGGCATTCAGCAGAATGGCAATTTTCAACTTCACAGACTTTCCTAAAGCTCAGCTGCATGAGCCAATTGGATCCATGAAATTGAAAATGAGCTCAGATTGGTTTGAAGGGATTAGAGCTACAAAGAGCGTCCACAGAATGGTGAACTTGGCCTCTGAATTATCTCAGTCCAACCTCAGAAATTCTAGTTGGAAACGTCATTTGATGGAATTTGCAGTGTGCTGGAGAGCATCAAGTGGACCTGTGGTCCCAGAGATGGCTTCGTGGCTTAAATGTTGTGAGCTCTCAGCTCAACCCTGACTCCTCTGAAGCTACTTAGTATTTGAGGGTATTTAGGTGGATTATATGTCAGCTGGAAAGCCCATGAGTCCTAACTTTTCATGTAAGCTTGTAACTCTACTTCTGTTCCTCTTAACCTTCTTTTTTCTGAATTATGAGTGATGGGAATTAGTGTTTAATTTAATAATTTTTCTTTCAGTGGTGGGAGAAAAAGAGGAATTTAAAATTTAATTACTCCCAACTTTTTTTTTTTTACAAAAGAGACAGAGCTAATAGTAAAATATCTGGAAAATCCTTCATGCTTCACCTTCTTAGCATCTCCAGTGTTCTCTGTATAAATACAAAGACATCTTCCATCATAGATTCCTAAAATAATAGGAATGACAGTTCCTGCTTTTGCTGCATCCCAGTGTCCCAGCATTATGGAGATTAAAATGAGGCCATATCTTCAATAAGAACTGCGGTGGCTGAAACACCTGTATTGGTAACAGAAATAAAAGCTACCTACTGTTGGGAAGGCACCCGTTTCCTTTTATTGCATGTGACATTCTCATCTCCTTAGTGTTCAGCCATTAAGATATAATGAACTTCTTAATGTGCATTTGTTTACAGAGACAACTGACAGAGGGATCATTTAATGTGGTCTTCAGTGTATTTTCTCAAAAGTGAAAGCCTACCACTCCTCCTACTGAGATCTTTGCTTCGTGCAGGTAGCAAAGGATACTGTTCTTGAGAAAAAATGAGCTTTTACAGGTTTTTAGGATCACTTGATGCACTGTTAAGTTTTTAAATTGTGACTGCCAACAATTGTATCCAAGCAGAACTCTAGTCACAGACTCATTGCACCATCCGTCCATTTGACAACAGACATGTTCATTTAAAGAAATGCTGAAAGGAAGATAGATGAAGATATTAAAGCCTCCTATATTCACGGACATTAGACTGCAGTACAGTGCAAGGGTGTCCTTGTATATAATTTATGTCCTTGTATATAATTTCTACAAAATAATAAAATGTTGTCATTGGCAGTTTTATTTTTATAACAAAGATTTAGCAATAAAATATATAAAAAATCTTTTCTACACTCAGCTAAACTATCTTGTGTTTTTCTCCCCTCTGGAAGCTTGATTGAAGCTCCTGTTTTCACCATAGCATATTGTTGCCATTGTTCTTAACCAGATTGTCCTCAGATAACATGCTATCATTATCCTTTATTAAGATACCCATTACAAAATGACCATTGCTTTCTGTGTCAATCTAGAGAGACTGAAATAACTGTTAGTGTGCCTTTTAGAAATGGAGAATAATGGAAAGAAAATGACCATTGCATACTAGTCAGGTAGACACAGCAGAAGGCATCTGAGGATTAATTATGTAGGAAATACAAAGCCTGTCCATTGTTACATTATCAAAATCACTTGGGACAAGGCAACAGGCAATTGTGAGATGCTAAGTTAACTGAAGGATCCATTTCAAATTATATATTCATTTAGGAACTAATTAACAAATTTATTTGTAAACACATGGAAATACCGATTATGTTCTGAAAGTGTAAGTGCATCAACATTAAGAGGCTGAGCAGTTTCCTTCTTACATGGCAATGTAGTTATAACTGGCTGGAGGACCAAGAGTCTGTTCAAACTGTGTGTTCAGTCAGTTCAAGGGGACATAAACATAATCTGTACATATAAATATATATATATGCTGGATATATACTAGTGATCTATTCTGGTATTTTATGCATTCATTCCTCTATTCTAAAATGTTTCTTTGAATTGAGTGTTTTATTAGACTAGTAAGTAATTTAAGGCTTTGCATTACATTTGGGCAAGTATGTATTTCTAATTTATTTTCATTAGATACTCAGATGTATAAATGCACTTACAGCAAACTTACAAAGCCCTCAGGAGGCAAAAATTGCCTTGTGTTGGAGAAATTTTATGGTACTATTAAGGCTGACCCTATATAACTAGTTAGGAAAGTTTTATGCTATCACTGCACCATTCAAGGTAAAGTGCTAACCTGGCATTGTTATGGCTTCTGAAGTTAAATGGAGTTTCCTGATAGTTATGAGCAGCTATTTTACAATATTTATTCATTAATATGCACAGATCTTGTATGGTTTACTATCATCACTTCAAACAGGAACAAAAACAAGGATTTTAAGAGCACTGTAAATATCCAGTGTTGGCATATTACAGTGCTAATATCCTGTGAGCCAAATTTTCAAAAATATTTGATGTTCAGGCTGACTTCTCAAATGAACCTAGATTACCGTTCTGTAGTTCAGTCAGACAGCAAAGCTGCGGGGGAAAAATCTTGCTCCATTAACTATTCTGGGGAGAAAACCAGTTAAGGGGACTGCACCCAGTATGTCACCCCGTCACGCTGACCAGCATCACCATCCAGCCTGGGGAGGAGGGAGGAGCATGCAATCATGGAACATAAGGGCTACTGATGTTTCATTCTGTTAAGATTAAAAGCATCTGTTTGCAACCCTCAAGGCTGAAGAACAGTGCTAAATTATTAAGTTTCAAATATCATATTAAGTATTCAGGTGCAATTGCTTTTTAATTCAGCGAATTCTGGAAGTTTGCAGAATATAAGGCTTTGGACTTCACTGCCTTTTTGAAAAAATTGTATCTTTAGACAGTGCTTGAGATAGATCAAGAATATGGCAGGATGGAAGCAAGGCTAGTAGAAAGACTTCTACATCCCAGCACTACATTGTTGTTTATACACAAATTCATGGAATATAATGGATGTGTTTATATTTGCATCACCTCCATCTGACAACAAACAGAAAAAGATAGTAGAAATCAAACTTTTAATATCTGCGCTACCTTCCCTAGTATAGCCTTCAAAGCACTGGCCTAAAATGGCCACAGCATTTCTTCAGAACCTACATTTCCTGCACCATGAGGAAGACAATCCCTAAAGCTGATGCATGGCCACTGACATCTAGTCAAATACTGCTGTAGGTGGAGGAGGTAGCAAAGCCAGACACTACCCTTTAAAAAACAACAGCAACGATAAATAAAACTCACTCTTATTTCAGTTATTTATAGTTCTATCTAGTCATCTGACATTCTCTCTAAAGAGACTTTCCAAAGTCTATACTTTGGGCAAAATTTCATTGAAATTTCATTCAATGCCATCCAGCTGTTTCTAAGAACAAACCTAGGCAAAAGTATTGTCTGGCTTTCCCTTACTAAAACCAAGGAAGTAGAAGAACCATTCTGACAGACTTTAAAGAGTCATTTCCTTGAAGACCTGAATCAGATCTTTGAGAATAGCCATTGTTTTAGAGATGTGTATTTTTATTCTTCCCATGAGCCTCCACTATAATTACATATTTTGTAACTACTGCTCAGACATGTGCAGAAGAGGTTTCCTTTAATTTTAGTAGGGTTTTTTTTTTTATAATTTTCCTTATGTTTTCACAATACTTTAAAAATTCTCTAAAAAATTTAGTTGTCTGAAGCTGCAGCTGTGCAGCGAGTTCAAGCAGCCAGTCCTGGTAGCATTGTGGATCTGTTTAGGAAATACCAATGGACTATTGATTTTCTACCCTTGCAGTCTGGTTTTTTTTGGGTGGTTTTTTTGGGTGTTTTTTTTTTTTTGTTGTTTTTTTTTTTTTTTGTTTTGTTTGTTTTTGTTTTAGTTTTTTTTTTTTTTTAATGTCATACTGCACAGATGTTTTGGTTCACAATGTTAATATCTGACACTATCTGACATGCACAGGTCATATGTGCCTCATTTCTCATGAGGACCTTTTACAGGTCACAGCTTTTTCAACATGATATGTGGGTTTTATCTGGTCTTTAGCACGTGGTGCTGCCTATAACATATTTAATTATCTGCAGAGATTTGCAGTTGGTCTTAATTTCATTGAAATGGTTGATCAGTCAAGTCACTGATAAGCAAACAGCTGTGTTTACTTCCATTGGTACTTTGTTTGACCAATTTACTTTGATCCCTCCATTAAGGAAAAAAACATTTATTCTGTTTTTTTGCTCAGCAGAAAATGAGTTTGATATATACAGGCTTCTGCTCTAATTGGAATTCTGCTTCTGCAGGCAATGATGAGGAAGGTGGGTTTCAGTCCCACCCTACTAAAGGTGTGAGGGGAGCTGAGTGGGATTCTCTGAATCACTAGCAGTGACAAAAGGGAGACAGTGAGAGAACAATCTGTATTATGAGAAATCAGTCTGCAGGCAAACCTGAAAAGGAGATATAGAGAAAATAGGAAAAGGCCAGAAATAACTATATTAATGACATTGGTGTGTGTACCTTAAAGATTGTCAGGATAAGCTTGCTACACTTGGGTTTTGATGAACATTAGGATACTAAGGAATAGCAATGGATCTGTGATAAGTCTCAGGTTTGAAGGCTGTGCAGGGAGAATGATCATGGAACAAGTAGGATGAGAAGGAAGCTGGATGAGAAGGAAGTCAAGATCACAATCAGGGGCTTTCAACAAAGCATGGCACTTGAATTACATGCACTATACTACATGCACATGCACTATTTCCAAAAGCTGAAGAGGCTCTTCAAGGACCTTGGATACAAGTTTTGCTTTTTTGAAACTTCTGTGAAGTTCCTCCCATCCCAGCCAAGTATGTGTTTAATCCTTTTTAGCATTGTTGCACCTTAACAATAGTAACCTACGAGACCTCCACTAGGAAGTAACAGAATTAGTTTTGCCTGTGTCACTTTAATTAGCCTCTCCCTGTTCTGAACATAAATAATTTACTCTTTGCAAAATAGACTTTAACTGCTTGATGAAATTTTTCCCTCTGGACTCATACTTTGTTCATTGCAAAGAACAGTTCTGATACAGCAACAAATACAAACTGTGCAGTTAAGGATGCTGTATATCTACAGATGCCCTGCCTCACCAGTTGGGAAATTAGGGATTGTACAGAGGAACTGAAAATAGAGGTATAAAATTATCATAGTGAAATGTTTTCCTGAAGGATTTTTTCCCTTAATCCTGCCATGTTGTTTTGATGCAATATTAAAACCAGAGAAAGGCAGTGGAGCTTTTACAAGTCCCACCTGAACAGTTTCACAGTGTTGCACTAAATGTCCCCTTAACAGAGATTCAGTCACTGACCATGTGAAAGTTACAGTACTGTGACACTGGTTGCTTCTTTAATGGATTCAAAGAGCCTTTTCTACCTTGTACTGAGTAGGAGCCATAATACTCATGTGGTCACTTACTCCCTGTCTGCTGAAGGTGCAGTAACTTCCATGTTAGCTGCAGTAACTGGGAGGGGAGAGCCAGGAAGACTGTCAAATTCAACTGCAGTAGCACCTGAAACCATTCTTTCAACTGGGAGTGAAAGAATGGTTTCATTTCAACAGAAATTTGATGGTCTGATCTCTGTGAACATTTGAAGGACTTGGCATCAAATGAAATCTGTGAGAAATGTACTTTGGACATAAACGACGCCATTGAATACTAGGTACATTTAAACTCTCCAAGCAAGTAGAATGTCTCTTTAGCCTATGCTTTTTTTTTCAAATCTGAACCTCAATTCCTGTAATTTATAATGGAGTTAATATTGCTTTTTAACCTCACAGGTGTTTGAAAATAAAAAGTAGCATTTCAACATCTGCTTGAATGCTTTAGTGATATGTGCCAAAATGTCTGTAAGTAAATTGTTCAGAGCAAGGTGTAAAGTGTGAAGCCGAACCATTAGCACTGATGAGAAATGAAATACTGAGCAGCTTCTCATAGCTTGGGTACCCATCCATTCCTGGTGCTGTATGTTTTGAGGAATCTGCAAAGCAAACCATGTGCTTAAAACCTCCCTGCTAGTGCATCCTCATCAAGGGAGAAAATTGCAGCTGCACAGGCCAAGAAAGCAGGAGCTTAGGAGCAGCCTTGAGAGTGAAGCGAGCAATAGGATGGAGTTGTACATGCTATATACAACATACTGAAGTTTATTGCATGGCTGTCATCATGCAGAATTTTCTGTAATTGCAGAAGAGTTTTCCATAAGAACAAGACCATGATTTGTCTTGTTTATTGTTTTTTTGTTAATTGTGACTCTTTATGGAGAGTTTTTAATGTGTTTCTTCTCAGCATCACTTTTTCTAAATTAAATTTACTGTTATATTTGGAAGAGAAATATTACAACTTTACCTTTCTTCTAAACACGAAGACTAGAATCTGTTTCATCTCTGCTGGAGGCAGTTTTGTAATAAAGTGTTTTAATTACAAGTAGTCTTGCTGTCCATGATAAAAGTGCATCATCATACTGCATTGTGAGCTGCGACTGATACCTCTGCCTCTTTCTTTCCCTTATTTTGTCTTTCCCTGTACCATACTTTTGGCAAAAACACCATATATACTTTCATTTAGTTACTTCGATATGCTGATCAGCTGGTACTCATTAGAAATAGCTAGGTAATTTATCTATGGAGTGGGTTTGTTAATTTGATTTTGAAGTTCAGTTTGGGGGACAACACAAAGAACATGTGGCATGTTGGGGAAAGAAAAATTCATGATGTAAAATAAAAGGCATAAAATGGAGCAGATGTGCAAAGTGGAGGTTCTCCCTTATCTCCTATGTCAAGTCAGAATTAAGGAGACAGTCTTGGAGTGTCTGCTACTGGCTGGAGAGTAGTCAGATAAATAGATTAATAAATTTATGAAGTGCTTAAGCTGAGGTAGATCTAATTTTCTTCATGGTGGCTGGTGTGGGGCTGTGTTTTGGATTTGTGCCAAACACAGAGTTGATAATATGGACAGGCTTTGTTATTGCTGAGCCAAGCTCACACAGAGCTGCGATCTTTTCTGCTTTTCCTACTGCCAAGCTGCCCAGGAAGTGCATGGGAGGTTGGGAGGACAGGTGACCCAAACTGACCAAAGGGACATTCCAGACCATCTGACATCATGCTCAGTATATAAAGTGGGGGGAAGAAGGAGGAAAGGGGGGATGTGTGGAGTGATGGTGTTTGTCTTCCCAAGTCACTTCTGTGTGTGATGGGGCCCTGCTCTGCTGGAGATGGCTGAACACCTGCCTGCCCATGGGAAGCACTGAATTAATCCCTTGGTTTGCTTTGCTTGTATGTGCAGCTTTTTTCTTTCCCGATTAAAATTTCTGTATTTCAATTCATGAGTTTTCTGGCTTTTACTCTTCTGATCCTCTCCCTGATCCTGTGGGAGGGGAGTGAGTGACTGGCTGTGTGGGGCTGGGTTGCTGGCTGGGGTGAAACCATGACAGCTTGTCTCCCAGTATAAGCTCAAAATCTTATTTAGCCCCTTTGAACTCTGAAGGGCCCTCTCCTTTTATTAAACAACAGAAAGCATATTGGTACTTAGAATGCTGAGTTCATATAACCAGATGTATCTAGATTACTTTAGTTATTGAGTAATCTAAACTTTTTTTTTCCTAGCAAACAGTAAATCCAAACACAATATAAACCAGGAAACAAAGTTATTCTGCATTTTTACATTAAGTTTCTGAATCCTGTCTAATTTCTTTTGTGGAAATGTGTCCGAACTTTAATAAAGGGCTAGTAGCATTCCAAGTTTGTTGTGATCTGGGGAGACAAGAAAAGCAGAGGTTGATGTGTCAGCCTGTCCCTTTCAGTGAAAGAGCCTTGAGGGGTATTGTCCTGCAAATGAGATACAAGTTTGATTTAATTCCCAGCCAAGACCACTTGAGTATTTAATGCCACTGGGTCTAGTGATAACAGGGAAAAACAAACCAGTCAACAAGAAATAGCAGGAATTATATGGGTATCACTGGTAGGCCAAAGCTGCCTCTAGGTGGTTTGCCCTCCGCAATAACTGTCTTTATTCATGATACAGAAAGCTATCTTTGGTCATATGAAGAATGTTTGAGAAGCCAAGCCAAAGGCAGAGCCAGGGTTTTGCAATGAATTTTTCTGGCAACTGAAAACACTTATGGGAAAAAAGTGATTCACAAGGAGTATATATAAAAAAGTACTTGTTAAAATTAAGTTGTTTTATTTTCAATTAGCACCTCTTCTGAGAAACTTTTTTTTTTTGCATAAGACCTGGTAGTGTAGAAGGTTCAGGTATCTTACACTCTCTCTGGTGGTCTGGTATTGCCCATAGTACAATTTTTCATTAATATGGTTACATTTTAATTATGTTTAAAAGTTGATTGCAATCACATTGTGGTTGTAGACTACCCCGAGTTGGAAAGGACCCACAAGGATCATTGAGTCCAATTCCCTTCTCCTCGATGGACTACCTAGAACTAAACCATATTACAAAGACCAACATCCAGATGCTCCTTGAACTCTGTAGTACTCATTTATCTTGGAACTAAGGGAGAATGCATGCAAAAGATTGAAACTGACCAGTTTATAAGATACGCTTCTTGTCTTTTTCTAGCATATTTTTGTATCTTAATGATACTAACATGAGTAAAGTAAAAACAGGAAAACAAACAACCAGTTACTTTTCCATTCTAGTTAAATCTCTGCGTATTTTAGACAAGTCCAAATTTCAGTGGACCTGAATTGTTTACCATCATAACAGGATCCAGCATCTCTGTCAAGGGGTCACTTTCACAACTAAGCCTGGTTTGAAATGTGGTCTTTCAGCACCTCCATGAGAGACTCCATGTGTGATTGGAAGCAGTGCTTTTTAACAGCAGGAATCTCATACTGCAAAAGATGTAATAGGATTTGGATTTTCTGTTAAATATCTTTAAAAACTGTCCTTTTCACAACCTCAGAATAGTCTAGGATCTCTCATTTCTCTAACTTCACAGCCATAGAGGTTGCTATCAATAGCAGACCACAAAATTTAGCTCATTCCCTCCCTTTTTGAGTTGCCCCACCCTTCTCTGCCAGCCCCAGATTAGGTCTCTGTATGGCATTACTTGGGAACTCCGCTGTAAAATCTAGCCTGTTTGGATGACAGCTTTGGCTTCCCAAAGTAGCAGTGTGAGACAGAGCAAGTAATTATGATCTGTGAGTTTTTGTAGGCCTTGCTTGTCAACTGCTGATTGTATTTAGGCAGTCAAGGCTGTTCTGCAGTGCACAGAGCCAGTTTAGGGCAACAATTTATGTGAAATCACCTTTCACTCTTTCTTTTTTCACAATTCAGAGGAATTTTGGAACTTTCTCGGCCACCCTCTGACACTTGGCAGTGCAATTCATGTCCAAGTTGCCCTCCCCCCGCCCCCCGCCTTTTGTGCTGGAACGGCATTCAGGGAGGCCGTTCTGTTCCAGAGCATCTTTAATGCTTTCTGTCCACTGGTATCAATACTCCTTTCCCATGTGGCTTACTTGGCAAGACTGGTGAGCTACATCAAGCAACCTTTAGATCACCACTTGAGGCACATTTTTTGCTGTTTCTGTCTTTTTCATTGGGGTTTTGAAACCAGCCTACATAATTCATTAGCAAGTGGAATTTCTCATTGTCATTGTGCTACAATATGGCATGTAGGACTGATCAGTAAATTTAAAAAAAAATTACACTGGAAATTGAGAGGTCATGATGAGAAATAAAAATATATGGATATACTTAGTTGGTAAGCTGGAAATTAAATACTGCAGTTGTATGCTACTACTGCTATTCACAGTGTTCTGTCTGCTTCATTTTTCCTGTGTATAATGCTTTGAAAGCCACCTCCATCAATTGGGAGTTTAACTGGAACAGGAAAGGTCATGTAATGGAGTTACAAGCTTAAGTTAGTAACAAATGAAAAGACAAGCTTACAAGTAAGAACAAGAAAGTAAGAAAAAGAGTATTGCAGCTTAAGATGCTTGTTCAGGGAGGCAAACCAGTTTTGCAGTATTAATAAACGTTTTAGGGCAGCTATATCTAAAGCAAGAGACTGTGTATGTGTGTGTGGGAGGTGTCATTTCACCACAAAAAGATATAAATAAATAAAAAGCGGTCATTTTTTGAGGAGTAATATTTTATTTATGTGGTACAATAGAAAAGTGAAAAACATGTTTTTACCATCAAATTAAGAACTGGGGTGTTTTGGCAAAAGCCTAGCACTAAAAATGAGGTGTATGAGATGTACACGCATCTTGCTCTCTCCTTCTCTTGTTAATTGTTTTTCTGTGTCTCTGGCAATCAAGCTGTCCCTCCTCAACTTCAAATGCATGGAGGATGCCAAGAAAAGGACGCCTGGCCCTTTCCCCCCAGCTCAACAGAGTTGAGTCCCACACAGTGGGACTTCTCCTTCAGCACAGGGACTTTAGGATTCTCAGTGAATCTTCCCTCAGACAGATATATATAGCTTTGTCCATTGCTGGTGTCCTTCATGCATTGCTCCACCATATCCCAACTGCACAGCCAGGGATGACAACCTCAGCCCCTCCAAGCTGTGATTCCTCTTTCCAGTGCCTCCCGCCAACACGTGACACCTACATAACAGCTGGGCTCATACAGCTGCTCCCTTCTTACTGGTCTCTTGCTTCATAGGTCTCTTCTAGATGCAACATCTATTTTCTGAAAAGGTTGTGGACAGATGAAGAGGCATATCTGTGATGGCAACATACCATGGAATCTTTAAAATGCCTGATTAGCCTTCAATGTAGTTATCATCTCACCATATTTATTTGTATGCATCCCTTTCTGTGCATTGTGTGTTTTTGAGCTCTAAGCTTGCTTTCCATTATGACAGGATAGTGATTTCCTACATTAAAAAATATTTTGTAAGTGTTCCTAATTGAGGGTGTTGATATTTTAGCATCTGGCCGGTGTAATAAGCCCACTTAGGCAAATAAAAGGAATTTGGCAAAAACTGAAAAAAAGCTGTGACTAAGAAAACATCAGTAACAATGAGCAATTGAAAAAAATGGATAGTAAAGACTTGCAAGGAAATTTGTCCAGCTGGAAAAAAAGAAAATAAGTAACCAACTTTACAGGGATACTTAGGTAAATAATAAAACTAAATGATGGACATAATAAGTACTGAATAAAATGCCTGAAGAGAAATCCTGATATCAGCAGCAATTACAAATTTTAATATGTTATCTGTAAGGTAATGGAAATCATTAGGACAGGTGTCCAGTTTTATATTCTGTTTTAAATTAAGCCTTTATTTGATATAATTTTTAAGCCAGAAGCAGAAATTAAAGAACACAGAAGCATTTTTTTTATAGAAGTGTATTCTTTGTGTATCTCTGTGGCCAACTGTGTATTGATGTCTACAGTTTTGTTGTTAAAGAAATCATCAGTTACTATGATACAATGCTGAACATACTTCAGCTTTACATACTGACTACTGCAGGCCAAAATATTGATAGATTTATTTTCTAAGGTTATATGTTATACAAGTTAACTGACAGTTCAATAACTCAGCAGCATCCTTGAATATAGCTTCTTTATATTGTTTTGCTCTCACAAAGCAAAACGGAAGAGGGGAAAACCCAGCTGAGATGCACAGTTTCAGAGAGCTTTTCTGCATTTTTCAGGAAATAACCCAGAGAAATGTGTTATAAAGTTAAAATATAGACTATCTCATCAACTTATCAACTCCTGGCTCTGCCATTTTTTGTGGCGGGTTTGGGTCTGAAAAAAATTTTCCAGCTTTTCACAATTGTTAAAAAAAATAGTTGGAATTTAACTGAAAATATATGCATATGGCTATCTATTATAGCTGCATTGGACATACAAAAAATCAAAGTTTCAACTCAGATTGCATATTTTTAATTCAGAAATCTGAACACATTTTATTTCTGGAAAGTATAGGAAATGTTTTTTGACTTAAGATTATTTAAAGACAAAGAAGCTAATTTAAAAGAAATGAAAATCTGTTGTCATTATCTTTAACATTTCTGATGTGTTGGACTTTTTACAAATTACAGAAACTAAAGCTCTTGTAATGTTTCACAAATGGCAATTTTTTTCTTTAAAAGATAAATAATAAAAGAGGAGGCTCTCAAAAAGCAGTCCCAGAAATACTTCCCATCAGCATGACTCATGCTCCTAAATATCATTCTGTGTCTGATACATCAACATGTGCTACCCTACATAAACCTGTGGATTACTTTCCATTGAAAAAGGAAATAAGATATTTCAGGTGGGAGATAGAAGACCAGATTTCACGACATGTATGACAAGGTCTTGGGCTGACAGTGTTAGCAGTGATTTATGGAGTTTAGGAGGACTGCTGCCTGCCTCTTAGCACCACTCAGTACAGCATGTTTTGTGTCTCAGAGACATTGCACAGCACTGTTTTGGAAGCACCAGCCATGAAGAGGAGTCCCAGTTCTGTGATCAGGGATCCACAGAGCCAGGGCTTCTTTCTGGATGGAAAAGATAACATCACACTTGTATTATGTGCTGTGCTGTGCTGTGCTGTGCTGTGCTGTGCTGTGCTGTGCTGTGCTGTGCTGCCAGAGGTCTGCATGGCATTATATAATTAAGCAAGAAAAGGAGGGGGAGATTTTAACGCATGTTCGTGCCTCTGTTTACAGGTTCATATGCATGTATTGTATGTATTTCTAAGCCTTTCAATGTGCTTCTGTGTCAAAAAACCATGAAAATCAGAGGGTAAATCAAGAGGCATTCCTTTATCTAGAACATGATGAGGTTGTTTGAAATGCTCTCATTCTGGTCCTCTGAGCATCCCTTTAGGAGGTGTCAACCTTCAGACATATCTATAAGAGCTACACTGAGTTCCTACTTGTAATATAAACTACCTTAGCTGAAGAATATGTTACAGTAAATAATAAAATTGATCATATAAATGAGTAAAGATCCACGCCAAGTTTTTCTCCTACACTGTTTCTCATGTTCCTCCAGCTTTAAATGAAGGTTACCTAATACATACGATTGCACATGCAAGATTTCAAAGGGTCATTTAGCAACAATTAGTTTCCACAAAACAATTGAAAGCTAGCAGAGATGTCTCACTAACACTCTCCAGAGACAATCAACTGCTTCACTAGAGCTCAGTCTTTGCCATGAGTTCATTTTCCTTCCATCTTTTACTTTACAGAATGAAAAAAAATAGAAGAATATAGCAAACTGTAATATGAAAAAGTTACAAAGTGAAGAACAGAGCATACAGACAGATTATAGGACAGGGTACTGACTTCAGGTTAAGAATGTCACTGATTTCTGAATATTCAAAACAAACTGTTTCAAGAAAAGGCCATTTTGGCTTTTTCACTTAAAATTGTGGTTTTTATGAAGGTTAAACTCAAATCTTACTGCATTATGGACTTTCCCATGTTTGATATTAATGTATATACGTGGTTATATAGACAAAACACATTTGTTCCAAATGTTTGAATTTCATCTTGATTATCTGCTAGTCTTTATCACAGAAGAGGGAAGGAGAGGAAATGAGAGGGCTTTGCTAGATTCAGGCTATGATCCCCCACAAGTGAGCTACTTGCCACTGGGAAACTGTGAAGATCCCAGGGAGAGCAGTCAAGTTGGGTTTTTTTTTGTGTGGTTTGTGCTCACCTTCTCTCATGTCTGTTTTTCCTTTTTCTTGGAATATTTGAGAACCTTGTTTTGAAGTAGAATGTTGAAATCCTGGCATTCTTTCAAAAAAATGTTTCTTGCTTCCTAGACAGATCTTAGAGGATTTTTGCATTAATACCAATAAGATGGCAAACGGGACATTAGCATGCAGGTTTATTATTATTATTATTATGCAGACAAGGTGCATTTGTGGCTAAAAATATTAATTAGGAAAGTAATGAATTAAGAATCATTAGGTGCTTGTGAATAGTAAAGACAAGAGTTGACATGTTGTTATGTGACTCACAAATACTTTTTCATCTGGAGTGACCTGTATAGAACTGTAGGTCACTTTATTTTAGAGAGGATTCTATGGTTTTAGATGGTATTTCAGAAAAGAATGATGACAATGAATAAAAGCATAGGCTAGCTCTCATATGAAGTGAAAAGTAATTACCTTAGAAATAAGAAGACTCAGAGTTGACATGAAAGTACAAAAAGCACTGAGTGGGGGCAAACAGTCGAGCCTTTATTGCAATGATGCTGGAATTCAAATGGGGATGTTTAACACTAGAAAATGAATACTCCTCACCATAGCATCAAAATTCTATGGGGTATCATTAGCAAAATTCATACACTTGAATCTTGGTCATAGGTATGGATAAAGAAAAATATCTCAAGTTTAGTGCTAGGAAAGTGCTTATAAATAATGATTTCAGTATTTATTTAGTGCACTTTGGGACCAGAAGTGTGCTTCTGGTAGAATCAGATCCACTCAACTGACTTCTACACATGTGTATGTGTGCAGATTTCTCAAATGGCCCCACCTTCACAGGAAATTTAAGTGCAGTAAAATGAAAAAAAAATTCCATCGTCTCAACCTTCACAGAGTAAGCCTCAAGACACCCCCTATTTTTGTAGGCTTTTATCTAGTGGGAGAAGAAACTTCTCAGGGAACGCATCACTGAGCTTTATCCTGGAGGGAAGCAGTTAATTCACTCCAGGATAAAGCCATCCTTGTTTCCAGCTCAGCAGAAAAGGGCTTCATGGTTTTAGTGATGGAAGTGAAGTATGATTCCTTCTATTTCCCAGTTTCTTTGGACAGATAAATAGAAAATGAGACAAAAGTTCATGGCAGGGCCCTTGCAAAAATGAACAGATAGAGGAAAGCTTTCTTATGGCAACAGATATCAAACAGTAACAACAAATACTTTCAGGAAGACCTGAGACACATGAGGAAAATAACCTGTATTTCTTCTTTACAAAAAATGTATAGTATTATATCCCATTAATATTGTGACCCTTGTAGAACATTAGAAAGAAGAATGTGAGACACATATTTCTTTTTTTTTCTGCAGAATTACATAGAAAATGCTAGGATTTGCATAGATGTTGCAGCAACAAAAAGTATTATTTTTAATCTTTTTAAATCTTTGTTACATTGATTGCATGGAGTGCTTATAGGGTATACACAAAATTCCAACACATTGTTCTTTTTTTTTCTCAAATTGTTTTTTTTTTCTCAGCAAATCTTAGATTGACAACAGTAACTCGTCATTCACCTGAAAGTCCTTTCTAATTTCATGAATGATTTTTTTGGTCTTTCATTAAATTATATTATTGATTTAAAAATGTTTTAAAATATACTCTCATTTGGACTTCCTTAATTTTTCCAACAGCCATTCTTGTCTCACCAGCCAGCTGGGGCTATTTTTTATTGGAAATTAATTCTCTCAACACCTGTCCCATAGTTAAAAAGCAAAACAAAAGAGAATCTAATTCACCTGAGCGAATAATCCTTGAAGAACGCCTACTACTGACTACCAAATAATATAATAGTACTTCAGAAAAAGAAACTACATTAATTTCTTCATTCCTGGACTCCTGTTTGCAGGATATCACTGGGACAGCTGGGATTCAAAGTTTCTGACTCCATCAAAAACTGGGGTTTGTGTGCAAAACAGACAGTTCCTCTATTGAAAAAATTATATCACCCCCTATTCTAGCTGATGGGTACTGGTGTGAAAAGAAACAAATATTTTCTTTTCTCCCAGCCCACCTCCATGGACATAGTGTTTTACTGTTGGAACCGAGCAATTGTTTTGGCCTGTGATCATTGCTTCTCTCTCTTTTATTTTCCCTTCTGGCTCTGAGAGAGGGTGGCAGAAACATCTGTTAGAGTTAAGATACACTGCAGCGACCCAGCTGATCTGGGAACCCTGTAGCACTTTGGCTGTGCAGGAGCAAGGAGATGGGGTTTTCTGTCTACATGATCTATAACACTGTGCAGCTAATTCAAGAAGAGTGAAATATTTTTGGAGGTTACCAAATGACTCAGAATAAAGAAGCAATTGTATAATGCAGATGCAAAACTGAACATTCAGATTATCTGTCTGTTAAAAAAACTGAAAGAAAGCAACCTAATTTCAGTTCAGATGCAGTGAGTAGGTTTCTTTAACAGCACCCTAAGTTAATTTAAAGAATGTTCCTCAATAGACAGCCTTTTCTATTATGAGCCACAGATGCTTTAAAAATGAAAAAAAAAAAAAACAAACAAACAAAAAAAAAACAACCAAAAACTTTTACCCCCTTCTGATGACAAATACAAATTCTAGTGCAAGAGATTTAAGCCAGTGTTTAATGTTGACTTCATTGCACCTAGAGTTTTAAATCCCATTATAAAATGACTATCTTATTAAATGAGGGGTTTAATAGTTTGCTTTTATAGTTGATGGTCAAAACAAGATCAGTAGTGTTTTCACAAAATAGGAAAAATGATAAAAATGATGATGACTGAGTATGCAGTAAGTGTCAGCTTTATCAGGATCATGGGCTTGGGATATAAATTTTAATATAATACTTCTCAAACCTTATTGATCATCTCTACTTCAAATTCACAGATTCCCCTTATAATGCTTCAGGAACATTGCAAATGTCACTACAAATTCAACACCTGGAAAGTTTTGCACTTGATTAAAAAAAAAAAATACTGCAATATTTACCCTTAAAAACTGAGACAACCACATAGCCTTAATATTTCAACAGTTTTCTAAGGCAATGTGTTAAGTACACTGCATGAGGTTAAGACAGTACATAACAGGAAATAAGCAATTTTAAAACTTAGCCACCATTGTATAACCCTCATTATTATAAAGGTGAGTTGTAAAAATTAGGCTCAGGTGAAATCAGTGGCATGAATTCAGCAGAGCATTGATTTCATCCCTGCTTCCAGAATTCTACTTTCTCAACCACATCCTGGGCTTAGAGGAAATATTAGTAGGGAAGTGACTCTTATTGTACTGTAAGATAGGGTAACCTGATGTGAACATGCTGAAGTGGAACCAGAGGATGGAGTCAGCAGTGGTTTATCTTTGTATATTGAGCTCTGAGGGGAAAAAAGCTACATACACAGAATGAATAAGAAACATGGGGAGACTGATGGAGGACATATACCCTGTTTGGGCTGACATGAGGGCTGTCAGCAAATTAGCACTGGTTGAGTAGAGAGGTGGAGTTTGTCCTGCTGTGTTGGATTTTTCAGGTTAATATGGTGGAACTCCTTCCTGTTTCTGTGCTGGAGGCTGGGTGTTAGAGGAAGCAAAACTTGCAGGGCTGTGGGGATGGGACAGAGTTGTGACAGCCACTAGAGCCAATCTCAGTGTGTGCTTATCCAACTTGTGACACCTACATGCAGAGAAAACTCTGCTTGTGAAGGGGAAACAAATTCACTTCCACTGTGTTTTTTTCTACTTGGCTCTCCAACTCTAATGAATGAAAATTCATCTAGAGAAATACTAATTGGATTTGACACCAGAAACACGCAAGCGATGGAAACAGGTTTCTCATCTAAGCAATCTGATGATCTAACAGGATGTCTCAATGAGAATAGCTAGTTTAAGGTCTTGTGATGTTATTCATTAGTTTTCTAATGCCAATCTTTACAGTACACTTCCCAATTTGATGTTGTATCTCCTTCTCTAGCTATAGGCTCTGTTCTTTTATTCCCAAGATAATGCTTCTTGCTAATTCACTGACAATCACCAGCAAAGAATTATCAGTCCCCTGCACTTCACCATTCTCACAGTATCACGAGGATGTTTGTTTCACATCATTTTACCATCAGTGGCAAGGTGACCAGATGAGTTGATCAAGAAGGTGTCAGTAAGTATTTATAGGTGGATATCTGGGAAATTTGTCAATGCTGGAATTTGTTTTGTGTAAGAGAGATGGTGGAATACTATTGTGTTTTTAGGAATGGTCAAACTGTGGAAGTGTAATAGTTGATTGCTCAGAGGAAGTATCATCCTCCTGTGATTAGCTAATTCTTTGTTCATGTCAGTGCAGGAATTTAGAAAAGGCAAATGGGTGAGAATGTTTGTAGTTCCATGAGCATGGCAAGAAGAGAAAAATAGAACATATGTCTTTAAATAATACGGGACTGGCATCATTAGGCTTGCAGCAAAGCATCCTCTATATCTTGTCAGACTTTAAAATCATCTACAATTCTCCTTGTACATCCTACATTCTTACTCCTTTTTGTGGTAATTCTTATCAGTGTAAAAAATTCTTCTTGTTGAAAGTAAGTGTGTTGTTTTCATGTCAATCTAAAATAAAACTAATTTGCTATTATAGAATTACTGTATTTAACTGAAAGGACAAATATTAGCTTAATTTTCAGGGATACGGGATTTGCAGAGAGAAAATGTGCTGTTCCATTCCTTAGCTCATCACAAAATTATAATGTGGAGGAAAAAGTATTTTGTATGCATAAATAAAAATCAACAGACACAGTGCATCCAACTATTTGTCTAGGAAGTTTCACACATTTCTTCTTTTACAATGAATCATAACATGAATGTAAATATCAGTTGCAATCTTCCAAAAAGTAGAAAGTTTCAGCTACTATTTTTGGTCACTCACTGTGCAAATAAACACTTTGAATATCATAGGAAAAGCTGTTCATAAATGGAGCATTTCTTAGTTTAGAAATACTTTGTCCTATACTGTTTTATTTAGGCTATACCTATAAATAGAAATTGGCTGCTAAGAAATGAGTTTCCTATGCTAAATCATCCTGTTTTATTTTGCTACACAGCTAATCCTGGCAAGGCTAAAAAATAGTTAATAGGCAGTCTGTAAGATCTTATAAGATGACATTTGGAAATCCTGCAGTCATATTAGTCATTAGCCATGGCAATATTCTGCCATAAGGCAATGAGTCAGACGATTGATTAGAGAACCTCATCATGATATACCCTCTGGCATGAATATGGAGAGAGGGAAAGGAAAATGAGAGAGTGCATGGGACACAGAACAGTAACACGGAGAAATGGAAAGGCAAAGAAAGTCTGAAACAGTTTATTTTTTAGATGCGAAGGGTAATAGAGAAGAGGGAAACAGCATAAATCATGCATCTTGGGGACCCAAAAGGTGTGCTGCCGTCATGTGTTGTGAGTGAAGTCCTGTATCGCTGGAAAATCTAATTTTCCTTACACTCCTGGCACGACATCTTGCCCTAGACATGAGGCAGCTGTTGGCTACCTCTCTTACAGGTGTTCACTGAAAGCCTCAGAGAAGACTGGTGTTGAAACACTCTCTGCTTTCAATTCTGCACGTTTTCTCAAATGGATGTGTAGATACATATGGTTTTACCAGCTATCAACATGTGTGCTAAGGAGCATCAGCAAAATAACCAGTGCACAGAAGCTGACAAAAGGCCTACAGGGAACACTGGACAAATGCTCACTATTGAAAAAATTACTAGGCACTGCAATTAAAAGAAAAGATCTCTGCTATTTAGGAGTTTGTGATGCTTTTACTGGTGGCCCAACTATGACTCCCCTGCTGCTGTTTTGGAAATTAGCACACCACTTTTGGCTGTGTTACTCAGGTATGTAAGGCTGATTACCTGCCATATCCTTGTAGTCAAGCTTAAAAGCTGCCAGGTCCTAGTAGGAGGTATGCACTACACAGGAAATACAGTTTACTGTACAAACTATTGTACTAACAATAAGAATGAGAGATGCACCTAAATGCAGCTAAGATTTTACTGCAGTGCTTTTTTTTTTTTTTTAATTCATGTCCCTATGTGTGCTATTCTCCATAGCAGGGCATGATTTTCAGTATTTCCAAATGACTGGGTCTGTCTTGGTTTTGTCCTGTATCAAATTCATCTAAGTCCTCAAGTGATGTGCAATTCTATCAAAAATTGGTGAGCGTTGTAATTTTACTGCTGCAGATTTAGTACAATTTGTTCAATATACTCATATGATGAACAGTCAGAGGTGCTTATGCCTTCAATGCAGGGGAGATGATAGTAACATGTTCTCCATAAAGGCACTGTCTTTTATGACATTCACTGGCTTTCCTGGCTTGCTGGGTTAATCTCTTTTCTGAGGCATTTCAGGAAGGAGCTTTCAAGTTGTGTTCATGTTTACAGAAAAGATATTACATTTATAATACAGGGAAATGGTGATTTGTTGGTTTTTTTTTTTTTTTTGGCTTATTTTCTAAGTATTCTGATCTGTATGAAAATACCCTTCCTGCAATAAACACTATAACTACTTTATAAATCAAAATGAATAATTTATTGTTTGTGCTTTTAAAAACTGTCTTAATCAATACAAAACATTTCAAAAGAATACATACAGATGATATTATTGGCAAACAAGATTGCTGCCAAGATCAATGTAAAACTCCCATCATCTTCAATGAGACTGTTTTCAGACTGGGATGTAGGAGGTTACATTTTTGCAGACTGCCATGACAGAAGTTCATCATGACAGATAGTACTTTCCCCAGAATCACAATAGCCAGAAGAAAGATCAGAAGAAGCAGCTGTGAAGAACAAACAAAGGCACTAGGAAACGAGTTGAATTTCTCAAAATGATCAATTCAATAAAAGGTGGAATCAGGATCAGAGCCCTGATATTTGAAGTCAAGACCTGGTTTCTGCCTAATGACGTTGCTTCACATGCAGCTTTCTCAGGTGATGCATGGCTCATCTTTCGTGGGCTCATATAGAAAGAGATCTTATACAGCATGCAACAACAAAATCAATTGTAAGAACAAGCTTCAGCAGATTACTCCCCACCACAACTAATTAGCTTTCATAGTGGCATCTTGCCTTTCTCTCTGCCCTATCCCCACTCTTCTGAAGCACTCCACTCTCTGTCACTTGCTTCTGTAAGGCGTGAAGCTCTCCTGACTTAGACAGAAAAAGCAAATGGGGAGAAGGCTTCATGCCTCATGTGCTCATATAAGCAGTGGATCATAGGGACAGGTAAGAGAGTTACAGATTTGAAAAAAACATTTCTTTTTTGTCATGCCTGTCTCACTTTCAAATTATTTAATAAATCTTTTCTTCTTCATGAAAAATCCTGAGGGCCTATGTCTAATTCATCTTTGGGGGAATACAGTGATATAAACACATTTAATTATCTTAAACAGCTAGAATTTCATGACACAAATATTACAAGAAAAATACTGCTGAAAGCTTCACAGCATAAGGATAATGCCATATGCCATTAAAATATATTTATCTTAATTGTTATATTAATCAGTAGATCCTGTGGGCTGTAAATTTATGACAAGTCTGGTCTGTATTAAGAATGGATCATAAGATTGTAACTGCAAATCCTTGTGCCACTTAATAGGTAAAATTAGGTGTCCCATTAGTCACAGTTGTGACTAATTTCACCTGTTCTGACATGATTATGAACATTATGCAGTTGTTTTAATATCTTTATATAAAGATTAGCCTAGCTGTTTTATTATGTTTGTGTCTTACTCTATGATGTCTCATTTCTTTTGTCTAACTGCTATTACTAATAGTCAGTACATGAAGGAGTCTGAGGACTACACTCTTTTGAGTCCAATTATTCCTATATAACATTGGAAAACTATGAAGGTGTCTAACATAGAAACTATTTTACATGGAAACAGTCATCAAGATTAGCAGCTACTGAAGTTCATAAATCACTAAAATTTAAGGAAAATTATCTGCAATATAAAAAACCAACAAATAAAACACAAGTTAAAGTCACAGTCCGATTTTTCAAGAATATATAGGACATCTCTTATGCCAATCAAAGACTTTTTGAGTGCATTCTGAAATTTTTTTATGGGCATGTAAAGGTGGCTGAGGATCATAATCTGGGCCTTTGTGACAGCCTCACATTCTCTGCCCAAAATATCAGGAGGCTTTGAAAAGAAAAGACATATACTATAGATATCTTAGTCAAGGGCTCTTGACCCCAGAATCAGCAAAAGAAGATGAACTGTAATAGCCACAGAAAGAGAAAAACAGATTGCAGTAGGATTCTATCTATTTACACACAGAAGCTGTACAATATCTGAGAAAAAATAGTGAATCCCAGAATCACATATTGATTAAAGCTGGAATAGTTGTCTTTTCTTCTGATTGCTAAACAAAGTAACTTTATTAGAGTCAGAAAACTAATTTTATTCTGAGATCTACTCTCCTTCTGCATCTGTGTCTCTTTCTTCCACATCTGATACTTGTTAAATATCTGCCAGGAGCCTGCTTGCCCTCTAAAGCTCAGCTTCTGGCTATGGATTTAAAGAAGTAATAGGAGTGTTTTATACTTTTTTCTTCATAATATATTCCTAATAATTTTTTGTAACATACACAGCATGCAAAACAACATCAGAGAGAATGGAAGAACTGATTTTCAATTAATCTGAGTTTGTTTTTTGTTTTTAAACTGCAAAACGTTCTCTGATGTTAGGGAGCTTCATAATTCAAATTGCTGATGAGTAGCAGTCTTGAAATGAGAGCTTAAATGAAGATAGTAGGATGATTATGTAGCTTACTCTGTGGACCTTGGATTAGGCCCTGGGAAAATTTCAAGTTATTTGCTGTGTAGGACCATACAGACCAAAGTATAGTTACCATCCCTCAGAGTTTCCATAAGGCTGAAGTTACATTGTATGGTTGTATTGTACTGAACTTCATGGAGTTATTTAAGGCAATATGCTTCCTGGGTTTTCCATGACACTGGAAATGAATTAGACATTTAAAGTATATGGTATTAAAAAGAAAACAAACCAAATTCGGAAAAGGCTTTTCTCACAACAAAGCAAATTTTCTTATCTGCAGCAGATCAGCAGTAGGAGTTAATATAAAGACAACACGTAGGTAAAGGGTTCTGACAAGTTAATCTTCATCATTCTAGGTGTCTCATACTTGCTTTAAATGAATATGTCATTCATAGCTGGATATCCATCAATTCATCCATAATAGGATGGGCTTTTGTCCTATTAGGAACTATATTCCTTGTATATACTTGCATTGATACTGCCTCCTGACTTGGGAGAGGCACAAAAGGGAACTTCCTTGGTATGGCAGGAAATAAATTTTTCATATGTATAGGTTTCCCCCAAACTTAAGGTCAGGTTTACTAGCCAGCAAATGATTAAGAGTTGCCACACCTTTTAACTAACCCATTCTTTCTACCACGACTGTCAGTAAATTTACCTTTGGCTGCCAGAATCCAATTTCTGTTGGCAGCATAGGCATTGAGACATGTACAGCTTGTGCAGACTACAGCCTGTATCAGTACTTAGTGAGCTCTGAATTTCATTGCTAGACTGTTCAGTGCCCCCACAATGTCTTTCAAAGTCTTCTAGGCTCTGGTTTATTGTATTACCTTTGGTAGTCTGAAGTGCAGTAATTTATATTTGTCACAACTGCCCTTCAACTGGTGTGGTGCTGGTACAACCTTGGGCTTTTTTGTCTTGTCTTTTTTATATCAGTGAGGGAGACCAGTATTGTGAATAATTAAAACCCCATAATTAGTTGATCTTGGTGATACAGCATACCACACTAAATGTCTTATGTAAAAAACATATATTTTTACTTCTACCCTCTCATTTGCTTGAACTATATTAAAAAATTCTGTCATGAAAAATTAAAGATGATAAGAATAGCCATTATTATCCTGTTTACTACATGCAGCTGATGTAGAGATATTTAGCTTTCTCCTGAGGAATGGTTTGATGTATATTTGTTTTCAATTAAATTTGCATATCCCATTTTAAAGAGAAAGATACTTTATTTATCTCTCTATTTGCTTTCACTAAGGAGGGAATAAAAGTTCCACATTTCCCCCTCCTTTCCTGCATCACTGCAGGAGAGCTCTGCATTGTGCATCATAAAGAGATTGGGAAGCTGGGTAATTAATCATGGGCTTTTATGTAATAGAAAGTTTAAAATTCATTAGCTTTATATCGGAGCGAGTGTTATGAGGGAGAACATGTTGTGAATGAGAGGGAGAGCCTTATAATTAAGGAAGTGTGTAAATAATAATGAAAGTCATTAGTGCCATTCAGTTTCTAAGAATGTCATAATGTAATTGGAGCATTAAAGTGAAATTTGCGATGACAAACATTAACGATACAAAAGAGAGAAAATGTGGTTATCTTTAGTTTGACAGATAATGTCAGCTTTCTTGCAAGGCCCAGATGGTGCACAAGAAAATGTTATGAACAGTTTTGTTTTAATATTTTTATGATGTGATATTTGGGGATACAATGTCACAAACACACAAGGAGTTTGTGCATTTGTGAACCAATAGTGCCTTTGAGTACTGAGTCCAATGCTGAAGCAATATATAGTCTTGTCACTGATGCAAGACTGTTGTTGCAATAAAGGTGAGTTGCTCTGTAGCATGTTATTATATGAAGTTTTCTGTTGGACTCTCTCTCTGGATATGCACTTTGAATCTTTCTCTCCTTTATATTAAAAAAAAAAGGAAAAAAGGGAGAGGAGGAGGGAGAAAAGGAAGAAAATGATTTAACAATTATGCAGGAAATTATATGATGTTAAAATTGTACCATGTACTGCTCTTTCAATGAAGGGACTTTCTACAGTTATTGCACATTGCAAAGGCTATAATTTTAGGGCGTGAAAAAAAGTAGATTCCAAACAAAGGAAAATTTAAATATATCTAGTGGATAATGCAAGGCGAAACAAAAAGAAGGCAGCTGGAGAAAATTTGAGGGAAAGTATTATTTTAAGGGAAGTGACTTAGAAATAACTATGCTTAAGACTCCAAGACCTGGAAAGCCCAAGACCTCAAAAGTATCTGTCTTTGTGTTCTGTCCATGAAGTACAGTGTTGGGGGATTTCCTACTGCCCCCATCACTTTGTGTCAGAAGACCTAATTTTTATGTAAGCAGCCATTCGTTCTTTACTGTCTCTTTTCTGCAGCCCAGCAGCCAACACAAAAGTTGATTCCAAACATTGTGAAAATTGCTAAATTAATGCTAATAAATCTTATATTTGGTTGACAGTTTTAAGAAAAGGAACACTGGTCCAAATGAGTGGAAGTGGAGAGGTGAGAGTGATTACTTCAGCAGGATTTTAACCCATGCTCCTTGAAAAAACTCTAAGAATTCCAAAGGCCACTTTTTTTCACTACTGACAGAACTTGAAAGGTTTTTTAGATGACATAGCAAGAATTATTTTCTGCATACTGTGGGGCTGGTGCTACTTTTGGGATCTTTGAGTAGGATGGTTCAAAGTAGAGTCACACTGACTGTACCAAATTGTGGTTACATATCTGCCTTTTCTGGTCCTTTCTACTGAGGATGAACAAAACCAGTGAGATGATACGTAAACTGTGAAAAGAGGTTGCCTCCAGTAGTTTGTAAAGGGCTGTTTTGGGAAAGTGTGATTTAGCACTGGTTAGGCTTTTTTGTTCAGTTTGATTCATTTTGTTTAGATTTTTATTCTGGTTTCTCCTGTTCTTTGGCACATCTGCGCACAGTTTTGCATGTAAAGCACATCATGGCCTTAAAAGGGGGCAAGTACTTAATTGCATTGTGAGGGGAATTGATCTGCCAGAAGATTCCCTTACTCTCCTGACTCTATTGTGGAAGGTACCCTCACCTCCTCTTGAGAAAGGTTCATGGCCAATGTTTGTTGTTTGCTGCTTCTCTCACTGGATGAGTATATAGAGTGTGAGCCTCAGAGCATACACTGCAGTGAGGTAAGGTGGGCAGTAGGAAACCAGCATATCCAGGTTACACAGACACTGTGGCCAGGATTCTTTCTGGAGATTCTCATGGGAGAAGATAAATATTATTCTTAAAAATTTTAAATGAAAACTGAAAAATGGTATCTGGTTGAAGAGAACTTGTGAAAAATACCTGCAATTAGGTCCAGGCCTCATGTAAATTGGGAGCCTTCTGTTAAACTCTTACATTTAAAATATGCATTTCAGAGAAGACTAGACCTTCTAGAAGCAAAGGTTAAGAGGGCACCATGTTCAGGGGAATTTCAAATTGAGAAGTTGGCATTAGTGAGTACTCAGAGTTGCATGGGCTGATTGGCACAGCAAATCTTCCTTTTTTCACCTCCAAATCATTTTCCAACTTCATTCTCTAGGTTTTCATATGGTAGCTGGGGTAATGGCCTTCTCTAAAATATACATGGTTTTGAGGGTTAAAGCAAGCCTACAACTCCACAAACATGTTTTACTGTTATTCTTAATATTGCTCTGTCAGGATTTTTATAAGGTAAGTGGGGATTCCTGTCAAAATTGTTTTTTTCTTCTTTCCCCTCTCTATCATTACTGGATCCACTTGCTTTCCCATGAAGTTCCCTGGTCCCTTGGCTTCCCTTCTTCCAGGATACCTTAAGGGCAGATGTAGGTCTGTAATGTGTTAGCAGTGAGAAAGACACCATGCACCTGTGTTGAAAGCCTCTATTACCCACATCTTATTGTGGTAGCTAAAAATTGTCACCAAAGCTTCTCTGCTGGCCGGGTGTGCTGAGAGGTAACCTATGCTTTTATACTTTTCTTTAGACAAAGGGCAGCAATAAAGACTTTTCTTGGTAAGATCTCGATGGGAAGCTGCTTTGTGCCAGTAGAAGTTGTTTGTGACTTTTATGGCTCCTACACCAAGGGCTGCAACTACTCTCTCTCTCATAGATGCTGTGTTTGTCATATGTCTCCTTAGAGCCACTTGTATTTGTAAGCCAAGCAGTTCCTGGGCTCATAGGTGACCCTGAAACATTGGATTATTAAAGCTCATAAATCCTATTGAAAGTGTTTGGAATTTCCTCAGCCTGATTTCTTCCCTACAGTACTCTAATATGTGGAGGTAGTGCACATTCTCTACAATGAATCACAGATCTCAAGATAACCAGCTCACTGCATTCCCTGCCTGGGACTCTCCCTCCTCCTCTTTTCTCACCATTTTCTCTCTGGCCCATTCTAACACCACAGTTCACAACACTCTAGCTGACTCTCTACTTACTACTCTTTCTCTTACTCACCACTGCATGTTTTGTAACTTTGTCCTATCATGCATGCCACACATACATATTATAAAAAGCACTACTATGCTAAGTTTTTATATCAGAGATGTGTTTCTCTCCAGTGCAACTGAGAGCTGCTGATAAGCCCTTTCTGTGATCGCTGGATTACTTTAGAACATCCTTTTTTGAGCTGCCAGCCACTCATCAGCCCATGAAACAGGCCACTGCCCCTCCTACACTGTGACCTGAAAGTTCGCTAGTCCTCCTGCCTGTAGACATAAATTGAAGAAAAGGCTACAGCAGGAGAGACAATGTGCACAAATGCTAGATATAAAAGACAGAGTTCAAATTCCTGCTCATCTTCTTCTGAAAGTCAAAGCTGAGCAGTGCTGCAGAAGCTACAGTTTCCGGTCTTAGGGGGGATCAGGCAACTTTTTATTGTGTGGGGTGAGAAACTCCACACTCTAATCTCCTTTTCAAGATACACAGATATGGCACATCAAAAACGTCGGGATTTCCAAAAGAAACTAAGAGGGGATTTGAAATGTCAAATACAAAGAAATGATTCTTTGCTTTCAGTGGGGGAAAAGAAAAGCTGCCTCAGCCCCTCTAGCAACAGATAATATTTTTAAAGGGTTGTTCATTGATCTTTCTCCAAAGAAAGAATCTGAGATTTAGGTACCTGATCTTAATCCTAATGAAATCCATTGCAAAATTCTTACTGAGTTCATTGGGAAGAGCATAAAGCTTCATTTTTTTTCGTCAAGTCTGAGATACCAGTATATGCTTTACACAAATTGCTTGGGTAATTTTCCTGTACTTGGAATGTTGTAGGTGAAAAACTATTTCAGCTCTTCCTGAGAAGTATTTAAAACTGGAGCAATTCGGCTATATTTACATATTGTAAAGTGCCATTTTAAACAGACGTGCTATATTTTTAAGTCCATCTGCAAATTATGCATGATTAATTTTTTTGTAACATGTAGGACATAAAAGTGGAAAGAAGTTTAAAAATAAATAAAACCCCCTAAAACTGAGCTCTTTCACATAAGATTATGATAAAATACATCAATAGTTATCTTACTGTTGTGCATCAAATTGAATCAGTCCATAACTCCATAACACAACAGACTTTATATGTTAGAGGGCTTTTCTTAACTAAGAAGTGATTAGAAGTAGCAGAAATGTGCAAACAGATGTGCAAGATTTCATTAATTTATTAACACTATGTGCCTTCTCTCCAGATTCCTGTCTGTGATTACAGAACTGCAAGAAGCTCTGTATATTTTTCTGACATCTCATACTTCCAGTCTGATACTGGGTTTTGAGAGCCCAGTAAGGTTTTCTTGATTTCTAAGTGAAATTGAGATATCATAGCTAGAAAGTATGCTTGCAGTGAACAAGTAATATAATCTGTTGTCATGCTTTGGAAGTTCCTTGAGCTGAGGCATTTGGTGTTGTCTGTAGGAATTTTGTGTACATACAGTTCATGTGTTGGTTCTATTGCACAAGGGCACTCGGCAATACCAGAATCCTAGAAATCCTGGATTAAAGCTGGTTAATTGGTTAGATGTTTTGCTCAAGAAAGCATTTGGTGAAATAGGTCTTGTGTCTTTTTTTTTCCCCCATTACCCTCAAAATTTGGTCATGTAACAGACAGAAAAAGGTGTCAGAAGTTTGAAGAGTTGATCTAGTTCTGTTTCTGCTTAAAAACACAGCTTCTGCTGTGTTCATGAAAGTTCGACTTTTATGAAGATTAAATGGACAATTATCCCTGTCCATGTTTACAGCTCAGGACAGGCAGCAGCAAGTCATTGCCATGGTTTGCCACCTCTTCAATATTATGATTGTACAATGATTGTGATTTTTCTTTCTACAAAATCGTGAAGAAAGGGATGTAGGCTGCGTATTCTGTCAGATTAGTATCTGACTGAGAAGGTCTGAGGTGACTTCTTAACAAAGGAAGGCAATTTCACTTATTGTCACATGCTGTGTTTGATGCTGCTCAACATTCTGAGTTGAAAAACTACATTACGTGACACTGGAGTGAAACTGGGTTTTTTTCCTGATTATTTCCACTGGTGTTGCTGTAGCTGGCATCTTTTAGCATTTGGTAACTTGCTTCAGGCACGTGCAGCCTCGTAGGAGAGGGTGGAATGAACTGCCAGACTACAGCTTGGATTAATTTTTATCTTCTTACAGATCTGATGTATAGTTTTGGCTCTTTCCACTCTGAAGACACTCTAGTATCTCAACGGTGGGAGATAAGCTGTGGACACGTGGCTATTTTACATGTGCACCGTGTCTAGTGACCGGACCAACGTTCTGAAACGTTCACTACTCTCGTCCCCTTCCCTTCTGGAGGTGAGTTGCAAGGCATTTAGTGAAGGCATGAGTGAGTACTGCTTTTGTGTCCTGGCTCAGAGTACATTTTCTCCCTTCTCTGGGTACCCTGCTTGGCAGTAATGGAATGATGGGCAGCAGCCAGGTGAGGCCCTCTCCATTTCACTGTAAGTTCAGAATAATTTTGATAACCATCTTGGAAAATTAACCATCTTGGTCCATTGTTGAGATGGCTGCAACATCAAATGGCAAAAAGCAAAGAATTGGTCCTTGCCCCATCACCAGAGGTAGTACACAAGTGCCATTTATAGCCTCTCTGCTGGTCTTTTTGCTTTCAACTGGAACCTGTAGCACTGTGTTAAAGGGAATATGTTAAAGAATGAAATTAAAAGTAGATGGAGCCGCACATGACCATCCTAGGAGGAAACCACATCAGGAGGTGCATTAGCAGAAAAGGTTTTGGTGCGCCTGGCTGAATGCCTCTGATCACTTGAAGTGTGCACCAAGAGCTGGCTAATGCACACCCTGTTGTGGCTCATCACTCACTGTATTCTTCCAGTCTGATTCCATTCAGCAGTCCCCAGTAAAAGCAGGTGTTTGCTTCTGAGGGGAAAGAGGTGTTCCAGGGGTGCAAGGATAATACCTGCTAGAGCAAACATTTCCCTGCAACAGTCCCCCAGCCTTCTGTATATTTGTCCATATTTACTGGTACGCAAGTTTTGATACATTCATTAACCATGGCAAATTGTTTTCTCTAACTAGGGCTTTCTGAAAGCACATCATGAAAGAAGTGCATTTTTAACTGTGTATTTTAAATAAGAATTGTCTGTCTGTGGGAGTTGGGTTATTTGTATCACTGTAGACAGAAATTATCTCTGTATTTCATAGGACCTTGCTGTTTTGTACTTACTGACTGTTTATTTTTCATCCATAGGATTACTAATTGCAGCTAGTACCAGACGCTTATGTTTCCTTTCAAGTTATTGTAGTAGAGGGCATTGTACCAGATGCATGGTTATTCACAGACATGCATTTCCAGCAGCTGAATTGCTGGATCTGCTCTAAATGATCTATGGCAGTTACATTTGGTGTTGTACAGATATAATTTTACTGCATATTAATAGCCACCTAGCAAAGAGGTAAATGCCCTTTTCTCGGCTGGATGCAGAATGAATGCCTGGATGTATTCAGTTGGGTAAAACGAGGCCGGGGTTTTAAATGCACAGCAGCAGTTTCATGTATCGGAAACGCGTGTGCTGGTGAATTGCCTGTTTCTCTCTGCCTTGATGGTGTGCAGCAAGGCTCCCAGGGAAACATCATCAAGCCAGATCCTAGAGACATGCTGGGCAGGGGAGGGGGAAGGGGATCATGTGCCCCATTTTTAGTGGCTCATCTGCTACCACCCAAAATCTGCTGCAGTCGGTTTTTTTTGTAATTTTTTTTTTTACCCCTTTCAGCAGCTCGGCTGATCAGCCTGAAGGCTGTCAAGTTCCACCAGCAAAAATAATTAAAACCACCCTCCCTAGACCTTTCGCTTAAAGATGTCCTCTGGAGTCAAGGCCCATTTCCTTCCCTCTTTATTTTTCTTGGGGGTCGTATGTCGGGGGCGACAGGGAGTGGGTGGGAGCAAATAACAAGGAATCGGAGGGGATTAACGAGCTTTCTCCTTATTAGCCCCGCTCGGGTGCTTTGTGTCTCTGCTCTTGGCTGAGGATGGGCTGACGGGGAGGGCTTGAGGGAGGGAGGGAAACAATGTGACTGGAGGGGTCGGCTGCGGGAAGCCACAGGCGCACGGGCGGACAGACAGAGCCATCCCACACACAGACAGATACCGGCCCGGGCGGGCATCTCCGGGCCGTGCGCGGGGCTGGGTGGGGTGAGGGCGGGCAGCGCCATGGCGCCGGGGCCAGCAGGTCCTGTGCGGCAGCCGGGGCAGCGGCGCTGAGCGCAGCGAGCACGGAGCCGGCGAGCGGCGGAGCCGGAGCGCGGCGCTGCCTGCGGTCCGGGGCGCACCACGCTGCGTGGGCGGGGAGAGAGAGAAAGGCAGAGGGAGAGAGTCGCAGACAGACAGTACAGCCCGGGAGCGCGGCAGATAAAGGACGGAGGACAGGGAGAGAGGAGCGAGCCAGAAGGGGATCCAGGCAGGCGCCGAGAGCGGACAGGCAGAGGCGGGCGGAGCGGCGGACCGGGCCAGGACAGGAGGCGGTCGGCGGGTCGGGCGGTGCCGCCGCGGCCACCGCGCCCGGCCAGCAGCGCGGCGCGGCGGCGGATCTCCTCCCGCGGCGGAGGCGGAGGAAGAGACCATGTCTTTCAGGAAGACAGTCACTGTACTGTAACAGCAGCGTATCCGCAGCAAAATAAACAAACCGGCCAACCAAAAATACCAAACAAACAAAAATAGCCCGAGCCGCCAAGACGCTGGGGGCAGATCCCGTTTGCAGGCAAGGTAAAAAAAAAAAAAAAAAAAAAGAAAAAAAAAAAAAGGAACGAAAAAAAAACAAAACCAAAACCCAAGGAAGCCAAAGCAGAATCTGTCGACATTTGTGTGGCGTGATGTTCTTTGTTGTCGCGATTTTTTTGTCTATTTTTTTTTTCTTCCAGCATGTGTTTTCTGTCATTTCGTTGGAGTCATTCGTCCCATCCCCCCTCCACCCCCCCCCCCACCCCCCGCCACCCCTCCCCGTGATCTTTTAATTTTTGAGGTCAGGGTGGCTGGAGCATGTGGAGTGGAGAGAGGGAGAAACAGGAGCTGTGTATGGAACCGGGGCTTGTCTTTATTGCGTGCGATGGGCAATTATTAATAGCGGCTGCAGGATTCCGGCTCTAAGATGTGGTATTTACTAGAGGGGGAGGGAAAAGAAAAGGAAAAAAAGGGTGTCGCTCGTAGTGCGGCGGGGCAGGATGCTATCGGTGCTGGAGCCGGCGCCTCGCACGGGACTGCGGAGTGGCAGCGTAGCGGTGGTGACAGCCAGGTAGGGCGGGAAGGGCTCGGCGCGGTCGCGGGGCCGCCTGCCCCGTGGAGGGCGGCGGCTTCCCAAAGTTTCGGCCGCCCGGCGGTCATCGCCAGAGGCGCTGCCGGCGGGAGCAGAGGCGGTCGGGGTCGGGCGCGGAGGTGAGGTGGCCGGTGGTCGGGAGCCGGGCTGGGGCAAGGGAGCCGAGGGTCTGGGGGGGGGGGGGGGGGGGGGTCTGCGGGGGGAGATCGCCTTCCTCCTAGCCGTCATTTTAGCTAAAATGGATCAAACTCTCAGGAAAATCGCAACTTTTACTCGCTGATTTGTGAACAGCATCGCGGGATCCGCTTTCAAAGCCGTGTTTGCTGGAGGGCAAGCCTGGGCTGCTTGGAGTGTCATTGTTCTTAAGGGTGGCGATGTGAGGGCAACAGATTTACTTCCTTAACATCTCTTTTTGCATGCAGTGAAGGAGCATCACAGTTCAGGTGTTACAGGCGTATTGTTAGGTGTCCCGTTTTCACAAAAAGCAGTTCATGTTACTCCGCTTGGTGTATTCTGCCTACTTGTCTGTGCGTCTCAAACGATATCGCTTGTAAATCTAACCCCAACGTTCATCTAGCGCAGCCATTGCGCACCCTTGTTTAATTGCTCTTATTTATTTTGCCTTCATTTACCGCGTCAGCCAGCGGGGGGAACACGCTCCGATTCCGGGTGCATTTTTACGTGCTAGGTGTGTCTCTGCGCTTCCAGGTGTGTGCGGTTTTGCTTAAAACTCATCCCGCCGCCGTGTGACATCGCTCTAAATGTGTCGGGAGGGGAAACAAAAGCATTAGAGAGCGACACAAGTGTCTGTGCATCACCTGTTTGACTTCTCTGCCATTGCAATGCTGAGCCACATGCATGCCCGGTGCGCGTTCTTCTAAATGGCATATGCACATTTTAGGCAAGTACAAAGCAATTGAAGCTGAGGGTGATGGGGAGGGGGTAAAAAAAAGAAAACCAACCAAACCAAAACCGTACTGTAAACTGATCTGCAACTTTATGAATCGCATAATTTAACTACACGCTGATTTTGTTTTAGCAGTCTTCATCACGGATCGAGGCAAGTTTGTGTGCACAATTGGGCTTGCAAATTGCTAATCTCGCACTGACTTTGCCTCTCAGTTCCCAGCTGGGCATGGTTACCTTGAGAGCTGTGGTATCAGCACTGTCAGAGCATGCTCCGGTGGGGAGATCGGGTGTGTTCTATTTTTAATACTATTTAATGAAGATGCTTCTCACTCTGCAATATACGAAGCATAATGGAAGAGCAGAGCGATGATTGGTTATGGATACTGGAAAAGGAAAAATGCAAAGGTAAAAATGGAAATCCCTCAAATATTTCTATTACATTAATGAAAGAAAATGCAGCTGTGCAGGAACGTGATTGATTAGCTCATTTTAAGCTGAAGAGTTTTGTGGTGTCTAGGAGGCTTCTTTTTTAAAGTTCTTTTAAAAAGTTGCATGGAGCAAACTAGATAATTTTGTGCTATTGGTAAATCTTATTGTATGTGGGCATGCTTAAGTTGAAGAATATGCCATTTTAAAATTTTTTAAAATAGTGAAGTATCTTGCAGAGGAGTAGCGCTAAGGAACATTTTAAATATTTAATTTTTTTTCTTGTGGTAACCAATTTTAACGATTAGCTCTATTTACATGCTTATTGGTAGACTCTTGAAGCGGGAGTTTTGAGTTTTTATTCCTTGCACTTAAATTCAGTTGATATTAAAAATCATTGTTGCATGCAATGCTCACAGAATGCAACTGGCTGTAAATCTCTTGTGTAAAGGAAAATACCCATAGATAATTACAGTGTATGCCACTTGGCGAGATAAATGGAGATACTTTTGAAAACTGCCCTGTTATATTCAGTGTACTTGTAGTCAGAAATGTGTTTATTAGCTATTTGAAAGAATCCACACACTTAGAATCATGTAGAGAAACTTGCCTCAATTAAAGATGTCTTCTGTAAAACAACTGTATTTTCTCTCTGTTGTCTGCAGTTTTACAGGATGGTGGTCTAAGAAACAGCTGAGTACCCCTCCTGCAAAATCCTTTTTGAAGCAATTATTTCTTTCTGCTATGTGGTAGTCATTTTGACTGCCCCTGGGCTAAGTGTGCAAGTGAGGATTGCTCAGACGAGTGTTGCACCGCATCGTACCCATGAAGGAAAAATTACATAATGGTGACAGAGGAAATGCAAAGAGATTTTAACACAGGTGTAATTATAGTTCTCAGAGAGGGAGAAAACAGTGCAAAAGTAACTTTGAAGCTTCATTCTGTTGGAGTAAAATTGTGGGCCAAATCATGTTTTCCTGATGATACTACTTTTCCTGTGGGCTTTACTGGGGTTATTTGCATGATTATAGTAACTAGAGTTGGCCTGAGAAATCACTGTTATTAAACAGAATTTTCAGGGAGTACATAAAAGAAACCTAAGAACTTTTTAAATCTGCTGTGCTCTTGACTTCCTCACAGGTCATGATTTTGAATAACTAACTTCAAACTTGGAATAAATAGGGGGGAGGAAAAGTGTACTAATTCTAGGATGGTTTACTTACAGTCTGTCTTGCATCCTGTAGGCATTGGTCTTGCTGCAGTCAGTGGGAGCTTTAAAATTGGCTCCATGGTTTAATCAGTGCTAAAGACAGACTCCGGGACAAATTTTCAGCATCTGTAAATTAATGTAGTTTCATTGGTCTTAAGAACAGTGTAGACTTACACTAGCTGATGATAACACCTCTCTGCTTACAAGATCTGTAACTTGCATTGAACAGTATTACCAATTTTGTTGGCATTAATTTCAGAGTAGGAAAATTATTTTGGCAGACTGGAAAATCCTTGTTTATAGGGACTACTCACAAATGAGTGGCTTGATCCAGTGACTGCTCCCAGCTTAATTTCCTTGATAAGTTTTAAAGCTAGATGTGTGTAAGCTACATGATTATTTAAAGGAAATGCTATTCACGTTAAGTAATCTCTTTTCAAAAATATCGTTACAGATTGGCCAGTTGAGAAGTAATGTAACTACCGTGCAATAAACTTGCAAAATCCATTTGTCCCCTGCTCATTCATTTATTAGATTTGAAGTTCTGTATTAATGTTCTTAGCGGGTAGTAAGTCAAACAAATGGGTCCCCTTTTCTTCTAGAAGATTGAAACATTCATCAAACAAGTAATACATGGCAAAGACTCTGTACATTCCAGTGGAGAGCACTCAGTTCTGAAGATTTAAAATATTCTGTATGAATATCTGTGGGGTAACGTGCATTTCTAGGATACATTCTATTTTGATGACAAACTGCAATCCAGGTAAGTTAGACTTTCCCTAATTAAAGTTGGGTAAATTGAATTGCAGATAAATTATGCACACCATGTGAGGTCATACATCTAGTTTTTGACAGTCATCAAGTGAGACCTATTCTGGTCACTAGGCTTGTGACTGGGTCACCCCTGGATTGTAAGTTTCCCCAAATAATTGCTGGTGTTTGTTTTCTAATTTTTTCACTTGATACATTAAATGCTGACTTTCAGAAACATGTCAATGTAAATAAGTTTACATGCTTGTTTGTAACTATCAAAGTATTTTATTTTTACATAGTAATTTAATGGTAAGTCCTTCTAACAAGGAAGTAACTTCAGAACAAGTGCAAATAATGACTCATCTCTGGTTTGTTTGTTTGATTTTTTTTTTTAATAAATTAAACTTGCCTATAAATTCATGTAGACATACTGCTTACTGTTTGTGGACAGAATGTTTTTCTTGGGGTCTTTCTTAAGAAGGAGGCTTCAACCCAAATCAGAAGAACAGCCACTATGGCTTGCATGAGTATATGCTGGTGTTCACAGAGACACAGTTTATTAGAGAAATAAAAAAGACAATATGCCATAAAACTACAATACTTCCAGTTTTAATTAAAACTAATTTTTTAGTAAATAACATCTACGATAGATTCTTGCCAATTCCTCATTTGTCACTGAAGGTCCAGACTGCTTAGCTGTAGGACTTTACAATTGCTTAGATGTTTGAAGTGACTCTAGTTTTAGGCTTCACGTGTTTTCATATGTTGGTTTTACAGTAGGCAAGCTGTATAATTCAGTAAATTGAATTTCCTTCGCTTATCTTAGTTTATGAGAGCGCATAAATAATCTGTATTAACGTTTAATGTGTGACATAGACAGTCCAAAGTTACAAATTGGATTGATTCCAGGGGAGGAGCACTGGAGCTCTCTGTTACTTCGGGAAAACAAGTCCATAATGTCCTGCCACTGCTGCCCTCTTCCACCTGGTAGTAATGTTGCTGGTATTTACTACTTTTTCATTGTTGTAATTTTCCAGGCTTTCAGGTAATCCACTTATTTTTGGTTCCTTGGAAAAAGTAGTTGTGGAAAAGGTCTCCTTTCATTCAAATACACATTTTTTAGTCACATAGTGGGATCTTAAAACTCTCTCCCATCATTCTAGAGTCCTAAATAGGTAATGAGCTGTTACATGAAAATGATACATTTCTTTTTTTCCCCGGCTATTACACATAAATTCCCCGTTACTGAGAGGAAAAAGCACACTAAATACAGAGAGAAGTACATAAACAAGAAGTAAAAGAAATTGCTTTTTAAAGGAGTGAGTTCATGATGACTGTTTACATGAACTAATTGCAGCTGTGGTAAACGTGGTCAAAAGAAATACTAAATATGCTGTTCGGTTAGTGCTGAAGGAAGATGCGAACTGCGAGAGAGCAATAATGTCATATATCATGACTAAGCTGAAATGCAGAAGGAATAGTTAGGCAGTGACAGCTGGGAATTTGAAATTTGTGATTTGGATATCCAATGACATTATGAAGCAGGGGGTTTAGAGTACTTTCTAGTTACTGGCAACGTATGGAGGCAGTAACCATGTAAGGCTGTTTTTAGGGCAGCCGTTCACATAGCATATGCTGAAGTGTGTAAGGTGAGAAGTGCATTTTTATAAGTGAGAGAAAATTTTCACAGGGAAATTGGGACATTAGGGATCAGGTCAGATGTCTGATCTTGATCTTTTAAGGCCAAGAGTCACAGATTACAAAGAGTAGTACCATGAGAAAGCAAAGTCCTATGGAAGTGTTTTTTTAATTTAAGGCTTTCTGCCACATTCATGATTTAGTCTTGGACAGTACTAAAATTTATTTATGAGCTGTTTATGCAGTGCTTTTGTTAAAATTCTAGAAGCTTAGTAACAACTTCCAACTGATTAAACTGCCTTTTTCCAAAATTGGATGCCTTCAAGTCAAAGGAAAACTTAAATGGTTGGCAGGATGGTGTGACAAAAAAATAGCAATTAAGAAAAACCCCAGTAAATACTCCCACACCCGCTCCCCCACAATTAAATGCTCTGGTTTTTAATTTCTCAAAGTTTTTGTCTTCTGTTTGCAATCTATGCTAAAACATAAAAAGCAAATATATACAAATCACCTCCTTTCAAGCTTCTGTTTATCCCAATTTTTACAGCCATGCAGCAGTAATTTTTACTGGATTCATAAAATCATCAGAGCCAGTTTTATGTTCTAGGATTTGAACTCTGTCATCAAAAGCATGCCTGAACAGCTAATAATTTCGTGAGTAATGAATCCTGTCGCAGTATTTGTATTTTTATTGCCTCATGAGTTGAAGTCTTCTTATGCCTTCACTACAGAAAGCATTTTGTAAGTTTTCATTATTAAATATCAGTCAGACTGTGCTGCTTTTCTTCACAGGGAGCGCAAGTATCTTGGGTTTAGTGACCTGCAGAGCTTCTCATGGTGTAATGTTTTTCTCTACTGTGATGAGAGTTCACACTTTGTTCCTACATAAAGAGGGATGGCAAGGCTTCTCAGTAGATTGAAGCCAGTGAAGATAAACTGCAGTGATTAGAAGCATTTTATAAATACAATTAAATTATTATTAATTAGCATGAAGTGTTCAACTATATATTTGATTGAATGGGAAGTTTTACTGGGGAGCAAACTTCAGTGGTGTTGATGGTCTTACGTGAAATAGGTGATGTTCTTCTGAAGAATAGGCCTACTTTGTGCTTTTTGGGTATTTGTGCCATTGAACTTTATTTGAAGTGCCTCAAAGTAAATCATAAATTGCAGTGATACAAATTATAACTTGAGGTTTTTCCATTTTCAAGTGACTATTCTGTTTCTAGTTACATTGCTGTTGGCATAACATTTAGAACACTTTAAATGAGGCTGCTTAATACATTATAAAGTATTTGTCATGGAGTCAGAAATGTTGATGGTGTCATAAAAGCTTTAAGGGAAACACATCAAATAAATTGGTCCACTCTAAATGCTCACTATAGATTTTAATGTAAGCCCAGGAAATGTCTGATAGCTTTATAATTTATGTACTTTATAAACCATGACATCTGAAGTGAGAAGGTCTGACTTTCATGCTTTCAGGTTTTGTTCCTTTAGGAAAAATTCAGAGCTTTCTTCTACAAAACAAAACAAAAAAACCCCCCAAAAAAACCAAAAAAAACAAAAAAAAACCCAAAAAAACCCAAAAAACAAAAACAACAACAAAAATTTAAAAAAAAAAAAAAACCAAAAAAAAGAAAAAAGGGGGAATTCTGAACATTGATCTGTAAGTGAAGCCTAATGAGTGACTTAGGGCATCTTAAAGTGCCGTATTTCATAAAGCATACTACTGTTAGCATCTGGAAATGCTAATGAAACTTATGTTTGATCCAGGTATGATTTTTGGGAAAGCTTTAACTCATCAAAAAGGAGCATAAGTTGGAAAACATAATGTGTTTATTAGCTTTGTGTGTTTCAATATGCTTTTCCACTACAGAGAAGCAGTCTGTTCTGCAACTGAGCAGCAAAATGGAGTAAACTCTAGTGACAAGAGCTATGGCAAGCAGCATAAGAATCCTGTTAGATACAGAAGACAATGAATTATTACTGAGGGATAATGCAACTTTTGTTTAATCTATGTACTGTTGAAAATGACTGCATTTGAAAGAAGTCCTTGAATGGCCTGCTTCTTAAAGTAGCCCACTCAAAATTGGTGGCTAAGATAAGGGAGTTGTGGGGTAAGGGCATATAGTGGAGGATTAGTGCTAGTAGTATTGCTTGTGATGTGAAATCAGAAGTAGGAGGATAGCAAAGGGAAGTAGAACTTTCAGGGGAGGTTCCCTGATGATAAACTAACTGGAATTTTGGATAATGTAGAGAAAATATATAGATGTGTAGCCTCTTTTCAGTATCATTTATTTTCTGATTTAAACAAAAATAAAATTCCTTATGTGTGTTGTGATGCCTATCTTTGCATAGAGGATCAGGACAAAATGGCTACTCCTCTGCAATCACACCTAATCACACTAAATCTGAGGTTAGAGGTGTTGTAAATGATCTACATCTTCTGATTTTTGCTATTGCAGAATTGCTCCTGTCTGGCACCTATCTGGCAGGAGAGAAAGGAAGATAACAAAATTTTTGCCAAGGTCTGAGGACAGCTCCATGGCAGTGTGGGCTAAAATGGGACTTCTTAGTTTGGCTTAATGTCAATGTAAGAAACTGGTGGGTGAGTCTTGGGGAGACATGCAAGATTGTGGATTCTGTGGTATGTAGCCAGTTCTCTGAAAATAAATTGGTTTCTATCCTTGGTACCTCTTCTCTTGGCATGACAGTACCTCCTAAGTTAGTCAGGTATTTGCTGAAATAGTGTAATGTTCCCTGTGGCTACATAAATCCCCACCTTTCCATAAAGGGCTTTCTGTTAATGGGGAAGGATTGGTAGGAAAGAGCAAATTGAGACACAAATCTTGATGCAGCATTTTAGCTGCCTGTGTTTCTGTTGCCAGTAACCCTGTAGGCATGGTCTGTGGTTCCACAGGCACCCTGTCCACTCACTCTTTTGTCGTGATGGTTTCCGCAATGCGGGAGGAAGATGCGGCAGGCACCTACCTCTCTCAAAAACCCACGTATTTCTTTGATGTGTTTGTTATTCCTCAGGGTTTTTTTGGTGGTTTTTTTTTTTTGTTTTTTTTTTTTTTTTTCAGGAAGTAGACCAGAGAACATTATTCATACTCACAAAGGCTAATTACAATTTTTCCTCTACAAATAATTTCTTGGAGAGCTGTGTGTTCAAAGAACTGCTGCTAACTATTTTCTGTGCTACAGTTATGCTCAATGTCCAGGCAGCGAGTGCCGAAATGTGGATTCCTTTGGCACCTATTCCTGTTTGTGTTGGTTTGATAACATACACTTGTGTCACGTCTTTATTAATGTTGTCAGGCACATCAAAGCCATCTGTAATAAAACTGCTTCAGGAGAAGAGCATGTCAGAAAATGTGACAGTAAAATACCGACACTTCTTAACAAAACTTTTTTATTGATTAAACAGCACAATTTTAATATGTGGAAAAAAGAAATCAGTTCTGATTATTTCAGGACTTTGAGAGCAACTCCAGTGAGTCCCGAGTCTTTGGTTTGCCTGTAAAGTGACAGCAGACCGAGAAATTTAGTGGTATATTATGAGAAAATTCTATGGCATGGGAATGTGTTTGCTAGGTTTGCGTTGACTGAGATCATAACAAGAGAGGAGCATAAGTGACCCTCGTATTTCTCGTGCATAGTTGAATATTCTCCTGGAATCTGTCATTTATTACCCATACTCAGTAGTTGGAATGGGGATGGCATATGATGCAACATACCAGTGGTCCTCGGAACATCAGCTGTATGTACAAGCAATTTCAATGTCTATTCACTGCCAGACATGATTTTAATAAAAGGAATTCAGGGGATGTGTTCCTGACCCAAGATGGTTTATTTTGGGACAGTAACTTGATGTACTATTGTATTATAAAATCTGAAAAATGGGAATAATTTCAAGTAGCTTTGCCACCTCAGCAGAAAAAATAAAAAATATGGAGGGTATCTAATGTTATATTCTTTTGTCAAAGCTGAGTGTGTGAAGTAAAGCATACTGAAGTTAGGAGATTACTGTGTCCTTAGGTGTAACATAAACAAAGGATTTTCCTAAAAATTGGTCCGTAGCCCTGATTTGAAGCTTGCTGGAAGTGCAGGAAGATAAATCTAGGAGGAATTCACCACAGTTCCAATATAAACTCTTTTCTGTTCTGCTTCTTGATACATGAATTTCAAGCAGTCAGTGGCATGGATGTCTCTGCCTCTTTTTTGGCTGTTTTGACACTTTCATCAGTTGTCTCTATTGTGCTCCTTATACTCTGGCCATTCTTCATACTGAGCTTTTGCTTTTTTCTAAGTTCTGCCCCTTATGCAAACTTTACATTGTTAAACTGACCCACCTGGCTTTTCTTGGGTTTTCAGCATTTGTTCACATTTTCTAGCTTTTTTTTTGCTTGCCTTCTTCTATGTCAGGTATTTACCCCTGTTTAAAAGAGTTGAAACCTTTGATTTAATAGTCATATAGCACTGCAATTTTTAAACAGCCTTTCTTGGTAAATTTTTGGACATTTAGTTTATAATAAACACATTATATAAAACATACTATTGTTATTCAGAATACACCAGTTCCCAAATCTCTTGGATTTTGTTCTGGTATCTCTTAAGGAGAGAGTGCCATCAGGTTGGATTGCATTTGTGAAACAAAAAGTTTTATGGTGAAAGCTAGAAGACCCTGTGTTTTTGAACTTTATGTATGGAGTTCCTGTTGTTATATCTGGGTCCCTTTGGGGCCTTCATCCAAATTCAGTAAGCTCCACAGAACTGTGTATGTGTTTCATGCTCCTGGAAAATGTTGCGTCCTGTACTCTATTTATTTAAATTATTTTGGTTTTCTAGGATTAGCAGTACTTTCAATACATTTTTGTCTGTTGCCTAGAAAATAAAGTGTAATGGAAATGACCCAGACTAAATACCTTTAACAGTGTTTTTGTTGTCAAAGACTTATGTGTTGGCTCTCTGACTTCTCTCTATGTTGTGAGCACCATAGCACCTAAAACAGTATGTTGGAGGCAGTTTACTGTGTTACTGGGTTGTACACAGTAACAAAGAAGGGGAAAATTACTGGAGTTCTTACATATGGAGAATTATTTTGTATTTCATGTCTGTACACTTGTTGAATAAGCTTGGAAACTGCACCAAAAGCTGCAGGTTATATATTCTTCTTGTGCTTCTGGTTATCGTGACGTCATGGCAACAGATCCTGGTCAAAACTGGAGGAAACTGATTGATTGTAGAGATTGTTGCCAGCTGAGGCAACTAGCTGTCCACATTTGAGGACCTATTCTAAATACATAATCCCTATATATTTTTTGTGAAATGCATGTATAGTAGCTCCTTCTAAAGACAGAAGTAAAGGTTGTGTTTGAAGGAACATGGTTTGCTGCCATCATCTGAAAGCTGAAATTTATTTTCTCCTATATTTTGTTTCTTTTCTTTTTCTTGCTGCTGAGATATAGCAGGAGAATTGCCTGTATTCTGCTGCCAATTATGGATTTAATTCAGTTATTTTTTTTTTCAGTAATCTGATTGCCATTAGTGCCTAGTTCACTAATTGTTCACTGTACTCTGTCAGTTTATTATGAAAGTAACATTCTGAAATGAAACCTAATAAATGATGGCAGCAGTATGAACAGATGATGTATAGTAGTTATGAACTGATTTTTTGTTTCTTTTAATGGGTTAATTTCCAGACTGGTGGACAGTCAACTCAGTTATCTCTCAAGTAGCATGAATTGAAGAAATCTCTTACCTTTCAAACACAAACTTCTGTTGTATGGAGTCATTCCATTTTTTAGAGGGTTGTCATGTTAATAAGCTGTTTATTCCACAAATAGTGGTGCCTATGCGTTTCTCAATGTCCTTGGTGGTAATTTAATTATTGAATTCAATTTTTTGCCAAGGAGATGATTTGTGATTCTTAAAAGTATGAGTGCAAATGTTTGTAGTACCACAGACCTGAAATGCAGTGAGAGGGACTTTTTTTTTCACATAGCCTAGGTTTAAGTTGACTGACTCTTGTTTTTATTGACTTGATCCTCTAATCTTAATCCTTGTAAATAAAGGCATGAAAATATTAGCCCATATAACCCTATTGCTGCAATTCAGTCCAATATGCAGCAGGATCCTGTTTCTGTAACAGGAAGCTGGTATGGCAGAAGATCCTTCCAAAATGTGCATCTACATATTTTGTGGACTCAAAAGGTCAAGATCTAGCATTTGTATTACTGAGCAAACTTAAGTTGGAATTTTCCCCAAATGACTGCATTATCAGTCTGCTGCTCAACTGCCTTTCCAGTGCAGTGGATAGGAAACAACAGGATTGCATTTGGAAGATAGGCATAACACTTACTTTCATCTTTCTGCTAAATTTGGCCATTGAAACGGCTGAACTTCTGATATATGGTAGGGGAAGTTGCTGTAAAAGTAGTTGTGTTAGAAGTTTATATTCTTCAGCTCAGCAGAATGACTGTAGATTCAACATGCAGTCTTGACCACCTCCACTCTTGTGCTCACTAGTGTCACTGAAGCAGAACTTTATTGTTGAAAGCTGATTTTTTATACTGTCATTTCTGTAAAAGCAAGAAATGGGAAAAAACAACAAGTAAATTCTCAAGCTTAAAAAGAGGAGGATGACACTGGGCTACTGCTGATGCCTGGCTGTGTAGTGTGTGCATGTGGAAATGGTTTGGGAGTGGTCATTGGCCTCTGAAGACCTGTTCTTCTCAGCCCTGCATGGGCTGAGGTGATGGGTGTGGTAGGTGATGGGTGTGATGGTCATAAAATGCCTGTTTATTTCAAGAAGCTAAAGGAGACTCTTTTATAAACTGGCTCACTAGTCTCCCAAGAGAGGATGTGTTCATTGAGTTCCAAGTGGAAAATCAGGGCTGCTTCCTTTTGAAGTATTTTGTGGTAGTGTCAGTGAAATACTATGACATATTTGGTGGGGATTTGTTGGGTTTTATTTTAGGAAGGGATAGATTTCAGTACTTCCAAATGCCTTTCTGAGGTTATTTGGATAATTTAAGGTTTTTCTTTTTCAGTGAAGGCTTTTAATATTTTTTGTCTTTAAAAGAGGTCTTTCTGGTAGTGGGAAGTGCTACAGATAGTTTAAGTTGATGAGTTGTATGACATACTAATGTCCTCACAAAAAATAGCAGCTTTCCCCAAAAATACGTTTTCCAAGAGGAAAAGCAGATAAATGGGGGGTTTGTGAGTGAGAAGCATGAAGCTTTTCCAAGAGGAGAGTGGTCTGCCATGAGACAGTAAGTTTGAGAAAGATATGAGAACAATGAAAATTCCCATTGTTCAAGTTTTTGTTTGGTTTTTGTTTGTTTTTGTTGTTTTTTTGTTTTGTTTTCTTCCAAACTTAGTCCAGCAATCCAGCATTGAATTTCCCTTCTTCACGTTCAGCTTTAAAAAGCATGAATGTCACACTGGAAGGAGAATAGGCAACCGGCCATCTCTCATCACTGTGAAACTTCGTAAGAAAGATTAATTTGGGAAGTGAATAGAGGAAGAAAACAATACAAAAGGAAGCGATTTAAACAAAATATATACTTTTGTCATTGTTTGCACTGCTCAATGAAAACTAAGCTGCCCAACATTTAACTGTGGCGACCCAAAATACATCTGTACAGTGTGCTGGCCGCTGAGATGTGGTAGGCAGTGAAGATAAACCCATGTTCTAAATGACTAGTCCCAGCAAGGCTTTGGAAAGCACTTGGAGTGAATTCTAAGTTGGGTAATGAAAGCATACTTGAAGGGAAAATGAGCTGCTTGTCCTTCCTGATTGTCATGTTCAGCTTGCATTGATACCCTGCAACACAGTGGGGGTGTGTCTGAGGTCCTTGAGCTTCAAGGTACCCCAGAGAATTGCTCCTCCTTGTAAGCGAGACATGAAGAAATGGTTTCAGGAGTGTAGCCACTGCTAATCAGGCTAGTAAAAGAAGTGTGAAAAATAGCAGCCCACTTTCAGTACTGCATTTGTAAATAACTAAAATGCCATAGTTTACTATTTAGATGCTGATGTGGTTACCTGTTTTTCCCCATCTTTATGGCTAGTTTTATGATGCAGGCTTGCATGCTGCTTATTTCTTAGTTCATTTCTCTCAAGAAGCTAGTGAATCTGAGCCATTATTATAAATGGCTTGTAAGTGCTGTTTCAGTCTAGTTAGCTTTATAACAAAATGGATCCTATAGACGGAGTTTTGTATAAATAAAAGCATTTGTCTTTCATTGCTCTTTCACTTTCCTACCTACTATCTTGTAGTACTACTTTCTGAAACAATTTTATCTAGAGGCTATGTTAATTCTAATATGCTTCAGGCGGTCAAATGAAAGAAGCATAGAAAGTTTTTCCTGGTTGTTACTACTTTTGTTAAAGATGCCGATGCTCAAGGTTTCTTACTATGTGCCCTGCATCTTTATGTATATAGGCAAAATAATTTTTAAAAATATCCTTCAGTTTTGTTAGTGGCTTATTTTCATGCACAAGCATTCTCTGCCTGCCACAGAAGTGTCTGTTACAAAGGGGGCACTGGAGAAGGGAAGGTGCTGGTGAATGATGGCCATGTATCTGGGAAAGGGGGTGCTGGTTAGCCATCTAGCTCTTATTTTGACCAACTTCATTGCTTATTTAGCCTCTGTATTCTTCAGTGTCCTAGAAGGAAATACTTACTTTTTGTACTTACTTCCTTGAATCTTGTTTTTTTCCCCTATTAATTAGAGAGGATGGCATTTTAGAATCTTTTATTATAAACAGGCACAATAGGAATTTGCCTCTGTTGGGCTTACATTGGCATATACAATCAAGTCATGATACCTGCACAGGTTAGCTCAGTCACAGTTACTTGTGTCCAGCCCTGCAATCTGCAGCAAATTTGAAGACCCTCACTTTCCTTTGGCTCCATTTACTCTCTGCTGTCACCCTTGGGTATTACAAACTTAACTTACTGGCTCTTTTCCAGACAAATAATGTGATAGCATGTTTCTGTTTCAGCAGTTGATAATGTTGAAGAATTTAAACAGGTACAAATAAAGGTAATTTGAAAAATAAAGTCTCAACCATTTGAAAATTTAAAAGTTTTAGTACTTGAGGCAGAGCTTGAAAGAATTAAGAGATTTCTTTCAGCTGATTGATTTCATATTTCAAGTCTAGAAATGTGTGCTTATATATAGCATAGCCAGGGTAGATTTTAAATTAAAAAAAAAAAAAAAGAAAAAACAATACCCACCGTGGTTTGAACCTGATGATAAGTACAAGTAATTAGAATACATCCAAAACCACCAGATTTAATTATTGCAGACAGCTGTCAGTTATGTAGGCAGCTTTTTATTTTCAGGTGAAAGTTTGATAGACAAAACATTCTGAGGAGGAAGTTTTTGAAAAAGCTACGAAGTAGACGTGACCTATTTCATTCTAGGCATGTGAATCCCCCTCTAGTGCCTTTATTTTTATTTTGTATAGAATATATAAAAGGTCATCCTCTTTTAGTAAGCAGTAATAGTTTATAATCCTCTATGCTAAGTGCCATTCAATCTTTAAAAACCACTATCTCTTCTGATACAGCTGTGATTCTAAAATAATCAGTATTGAAATTGGAGTCTTTATTTATCTGTTTTATTTTTGGATTGTAAATATTTTTTGCAACTTTTTGAGAATATCATGAAAATGTATATTATAATGCTTGTGTAGGCACATATAAGAATTTAATTGCTTTCTGCATCTGTGTGTGGACTCTGTAACTTTTATTTTGAGACTATTACTTTGCATTAGAAGCTATTATTTTTCTCTTGACAGGATTTTTCAGGAGACTGGAATACAGAAGTGACTTAAAACCAGGTGTTGTCTGGTTTGCTGGGCACTATATATGTGAGAAGTCCTGGCTTTTGCTTTTAAGCCTTCCACTGGCTTCCACTATGGCATCACAGTTTCACTCTTGGGTGTTGCCTGGACATCACTGAAGTTTGTGACTGAAACAACCAGGTTCTTATGTCACTGACTTGTAAATGTAGCTTTTGCTTAAATCAGTTGCTTTTAGATAGAAATTTAATTTTGTTTTCTCCTTACTAAAGTTTTTCCTATAACTGTTAAAACTGCTTTTTCTATAGCTGCTCCATGCTGTAAGTTTCAGGCTTTTTTTCAGTCTTTCTCAGTGTTATTCTAGGTTCATTTTGAGGAGTACCTGTAGAACAGGTACCCTCCTTTGTGCCAGAGTTTGCATCCCATTTCCCTGCCTATCCAAGGAGGTACCAGCCATGGATGAATGGCTGCGACAATTGTGTTGTTTTTCCAGTGTTGTGCTCAGCAGAAAAGAAGGGTTTAATTTAAAACAGCAGTTGTCCTTTTTCTTTTCCAGTTGCCCTGGAGCATTATGCTTCTCTGATCTCCAAATTTTCTTATACTACTGGAAACTTTACAGTTTCTTTTAGCTGCAGCTAGCTCCAGCCAGTCTGTCTCTTCCTTGTTTTCCATAATGCCCTGTTTATCTGTTCCTGAGTCCCTTTGAATTTTCTGATACTTTTGATATCACGAGATTACCCATTTCTTACACCTTTGTGAACCAAGGAACATCCTGGTTCTGTCTTCCCTGTCTGCACAAGAGCAGCTTTCTGGTTATACAGAGTTCTTTGTTCATGCCTTTAATAGTTTCTAATGTTGTCAAAAATGTGTAATGCATTTTGAATTTTGAAAAAACAGATTGACTAGGGGCATAAATTTCAAAACTAGATTTTTTAATAAAATAAGCCTATGGCTACAGTAAAACATTAATGTATTTAGCATTATTTTGCTCTTTGAGAGGGAAGAATTCGTGATAAAAACTTTTACATCAGCCAGAAGAACTGAAAGACAATTTTTTCTTACTGTGGTGAAGTATAGATTGAGCTACAGACTGTTGTGTTGGATTTCAGATTGTCTGACAAGAACATATATCCATTGTCTGAGCAATTGAAAGTAAACCTGCATTCAGTAAATTTATATGTAGTGTGTCAGAAGCATAAACACTCTTCCATGTGTGTCACTAGCAGTCAGCACAAGTATTTCTTTGGGACTTCACACTGCAAAAAAAATTCAGTCTGATCTGTTAAAACAGCTGTGAATGTTTAAGTGGTGAATTACATGTGTTTGTCAGTGCTTAGAGGATGTCACTACCCATTTGCCCCAATACTGAGCTGACCTTAGCTTCCACAAAACCATGTGAAAATAGATGCAACTGCAGTCTAAGCAAAAATAAAAGTTGTTTTACCTTGTTTTATTCATACTCAGGTTTCTTGTATAGATACACAAGTAAGCTTAGCTGAATTTTCCTGCAATTAAATTTTTGAATTCTGTGTGGTCACGAGTAGTAAAATAGAGTGAAGAGAGAAGGAAACCATAAAAATTATTAGGTTAAATTTAACCAAGTAAACTAATAGCATTTCTGTTTCTTAAAAAACATGTGTACGCACCAGTTGCACACACGTAATATTAGTGTTTACCGAAAAAAACAACCCCCCAAAAAATGAGTGTTGAAACACCATTTTTCATTTAAAAAGAAGGGCCCTATCAGGTTCTTTTGTAAACATTGAGTGATTTCACATCTGTAAGTTTTAACTGGTTAAAAGCGTCCACATTTTGGGAGAGAAAGAGATCTGTAAGTTTAATGGTATATCTTTGTTATCAGGCTTCCCCAAGAGACTGTGTATAGATGAAAAACTAATTAACTCCCTTCAGTTCCTATAGAATCTTCTAAAGGACCAAGAAAACAAAAATGTGGTGTGTAAGGTTTTTTTACCATTCCCAGTTCACATCTGGAACCTATAATCTATAATATAGTAGCAAACCCAGAAACAATGAAAGAAAGCTCCAACCTGAGATACTCTCGTGGGAGGTAATTTTGAGTTTGGAACATGCTCAGAGAAGTGCTTGGCAGAAGAACTAAAGACCATTGAAAGAAGTTTTATGTTGTGTCTCTTGAAACAGAAATAAATTTAATGTACTTAAATTATCCATTCAGACCTCAAGGTCTGTATTACTATGTAATTTTTTTTTTTTCCCTGTTGTGAATTGCCAGAGATTCCAACTAAGTATATTAAAATTTGTTCTTGTACTGGTTCACATACTTGGACTGATAAAACTATTTACCCTATGAAGTCAAGAAGCCTTTTTCATAAGGGATTTTAAAAACTAAAGAAGTGGATGTAAAGGAAAATTATGCAGACATTTTTACTTTGAGAGAATTCAAAAAAGTTGTTAAAATGCTTTGTCTTATTTTGGTTAGTTTTATAAGATCACTCATGCAAAATCTTCAGTGTTTGTATTGAAATGAGAAGAGCTTTGATTTCAGTAGAAGAAGGCAAAGCATTTTCAGAATAGGAGGTAAACTGATCTCGAGGCCTCTAAAACCATGTGTGTAATACATGGGTGGAATTACAAGCCACAGCCACACAGCACTGTGGAGTGGGAGGCGTGCATCAGTAGCTTTGCCAATCACAGCTTCAGTTGGAATACTGTTAATTCTGCTGTGGCAAGGAGTCAGTACAGTCTGATATTTGAATCAATTGTTACAAGATACTAAATGTTCACATACCGAGGAAATTACTTCCACTGAAATTGAAGCAGGTTTCTCCTATTGCATTTGAACCCTTGGCAATCCCCAAAAAAGTGACTATCGAGAAGTTAAACACTTGGGATATATTTTTTGCAGCTCAGAGGTTAATAGTGAGGCATGTTGATAATGAGCGGAAGGGAAAGAATATCATCTAAAGGAGATCTTCAAGCAGCTTGTTTTTTACCAATGGCATGCAAGTTATTTGCAGTGCTCTATGGACAGTGCTTGGACAGCCAAGTGTATTGTCATTTTCCAGGGATTAGCCTATTAGTTGTTGCGATGCTAGTGGTGGTACTCACCAAAAACAGGGGAACTGACTCTCTTAATTATCCCTGCTCTTTGACTTCATGCTTCAAAAGTTTTTTATGCTGAAAAGCCTCTTGAGGAGGAAAACAAGTGTTACAAATTGTTTTAAAATACTGATTCTAGCCTCCCTTATGAAATATCTGTAAGAGTCATATTTTGCAGCTGTTCTTAAGAGTTTGCACCAAGATCCAATTCTTCCCTTCTTAGTCCCACACACTGAAAAAAGGGTCCTTTACATTGAACAGACATAGGTGGGAGGCAAATGGAGAAATAGAGGCAGAGATCCACATTCATGCAGCCAGAGCGAGCATGGGAGACATGCCTTTGTATCGTCAGGGTTTTAATTGTTTCAAGAAGGTAAATCACATTCTTCCTAACAGTGGGTGAGAAAGCATTCCCACATACAGTAATTAGGCTATCGAGGCGTTTGTTATGGTATTGATAAACCTAAACATAGTTAATTGATTTTTCAGAAAGTTACAGGATTAAGAATACCTTTCAAATGCTTGTTTTACTTTGTGTTTTCTTTCCTGGTTTGTGTTTTTAATGCTGCCCAGTATTCTTGCCAATATTCTTAGTTCTCTATATCATGCCGTTTTAGGCAGCCATGCAAATAGCAAACTAATGTGTCCTGTTTTATGCATGTTCAGTGTATTGGAATGTCAACATACTTCAATTCTTAGGCTGTCCTAAGTAAGAAAATATCTATATGCCAGGGCCTTCAAAACAGAAATATTCTTGTCATGCTCTGATTTTGGCTAGAACATGAGAGAGGAAAGATTTTTGGGTAGACAAGATAGCCAAGAATCAGGCCAGTCCTGATAATGTATGGAAATTTTCACTGTGACCATCTGGTCTCAACAACTTGAAGGAGTATAGAGCAGATTTGCATACAGCAGACAGAATATTTACAATTGTTGGGCTTCTGTTTCACTGTTGGTTTTAAAGCCATTGTTGAAAAGATCTATCATTGACTATATTCTGCTACAGCTATTTTCTTTGATTTTTTAGAGTTGGTGACAAGCCTCTTGCAGTGAATGAAGCTTGATTCTGTAAATATTTTTGGTTAGATAGTAATATTTTGGGACATGCTGCTTTTCTAGAAGTGTAAGTTTTATTAGTCAAAGGAAATATATGTTTCAGGGAGATGGTGTTTTGGTGTAGAGTAGGATGACTGGAGCAGGTTTCATTCAGCTGGCAGTCAAAAGGTCCTGCCCCATTGTTCCAGTCTGAGTTGTCAAGCCACCAGTATGAATGCTGGAGGCTGCTTGTCTATCTCAGTATTTTTTCTATTCTGTCAGTGCCTTGGTATTTTGATTTTGTGAGGTCTTTCCCCAGAACAAAGTTTTCCAAGAAACAAGAAAGACCCTTTGTTGAATCTAGCAGTTGAAATTTGGGCAGTTCTGTCAGATAATATGATTTAGGAGACCATTAATCTTTCAAAGTCTAACCTTTTGTTGAATAAAAAAAAAATCAACATTAGGCATAAGGTAATATGTGAGCAATTACAGTTGGCAGCCTTTGCACTCGTCTTTGGCTACAGTCATATACAAATGTAGACAGTCTCAGATTTTTTATTCCTTTACATCCCATCAGACTAGAAGCAGGCTAAAATTTGTCTGACTTTAAGGTGGTAATGTTTCAGGTAAGGATTGAAAAAAGCCAGATGAAGGAAAAATATGCAAGAGCAGTAAACTACCTCTCTATTCCTTGTTCTTCAAGTACACTTCTAAAAGAAAATCAGAGGTTTATTTATCCTCTTGTGGCTTTGAAATTTGAATTTTCAGGAGCAATAGTGTGTTTGGATACTTCTGCCAGAGAAAAAATGCAAAGAAAGACTTGTCCAGTGGCAAGAATTTTTTGCTCTTTAATAACTGTGCTGTCTCTAATGGGTGGGAAACTCAGGGTTGGGAGATAAAATTAAATCTGTAAATACAAAGCTCTTTGAACAAGAAGTGTGTGGGCAGAGCTGGGTTTGGGGGATTTGCTTGCTTTTTTTATGAATGATCTCCAAAGCTAGAAGTTACAATGATTAGTATTCAGGGTTGTATTAGTATTTAAAGGTTGTTCTAATCCTGCTGGTTTAACTGTTGTGTGGCTTCTCAGGCTTTGTCTATATTGAGAAGATGAAATGGGAATGGGGAAGTAATAAACATGCAAACTGAAAAAATAACACACAGCAGCAAATATTTTAAGAATTACAAAATAATGTCACTTTGTATGGTTTAGGAAGGTTCCCTCTCTCCTGGGGATAAAGAAAGAAGGGAGCATTGCTTCTCTTTGTATTGAATTTCACAGAATCACAGAATAAGCTGAGTTAGAAGGGACCCACAAGGATCACTGAGCCCAGCTCCTGTCCGTGCACAGGACTTGTCCATCTTCAGACCCCATTGTCATTTGGGATTTTTTTGGGGGGATCATTGTTGTGGACTGGAGAATTTCATTCTAACTAGAGAAGATCTGGCAACTGTTAATGGGAAATATAAGGTCCTTCAGTTGTCCAAGAGACATAGGCCTTTTCTTGACTGGCTGCATTTGTAACGGGGGACAGAAAAAGGGGGATGTAATGGTGTTGGTGTCACTGCCCCATAGCAGGGCAATACATTCCAGGGATAACAGATTTGTCTGCAGGGTGTGTTAAAAGTGTATTAGTGTAAGCACTGGCTTTCCTAATACTCCATGCTCTCAGCTCTCAAATTCACCACGGACTTAAAGAATTAGAACACAAAGAAATTACAATATTCTTCCTCCTTTATCTTGTGCTATTTCCTTGTATCTCCCCCCCACCCCTTTCTTTTCCTCCCTCATTTTTGAAACAAACAGGGAAATTAAGTACCAAAACTCCATTATTGCAACATTGCAGTTGAGAATGAAATTGTCAGGATGGCTGCTTATGGTTCCCACAACCATAATAGCTAGGCTAAATTGCATAAAACATAGAATATAGCAATATGAAATATTTCTTATGACACGTTATGTATGCTGTGGGAGCCATCACTTTGAAAATCTTGACTTCTGTGTTTTTAAAATATCATTTGAAATTTAACATTGATGTATTTTTTTTTCCTTTTGCATGAAAAATTTTTTGTGTGCTCACTGGTGATAAAAATCAGGTCATTAATGCCATCCTGATATTCCTGTGAAAAATGCATAGCAACCAGTCCTTCTTCTTTATTTAATGAAAACTGTTACAAGGAGAAATAAATTACATTATGCAGTGAAAATGAGAAGGCTAAACAGTGGAGCTCCATTACAGCCACATTGCATCTCCGTACTTTCTTTTAAATGGTCTTGGTTAAATGTTTTAGAAAAACAGGTTGAAATACTACTTCCTTGGCTTACAGACAACTAAAGGGATACTTAAATTGCATTTGTATTCTGCTGACTCGTAGGTGTCATGCCATTTTGCAATCTAGCAAGCCTTTGGTTTTTGTACTGCCGCACAGTTAACAGTTCCTGTGCCAAGGCTGCACCATGTAGATATCAGGAATGTTACCAAAGCCCTGACCTGAGCAGAAGTGAACTCTCAGTGGTTGCTGAAGCTGACCTCTGCAAGCTGCTATGGCAGCACAGCAAGTCTTGCTCTGTTTACTAGTGTTGGGACTCTTGAGCTGTGCTCATCTCATTTTAGTCTGCTTTCAGTGTCATCCTTCCTTTAATCTGCTTGATTTGATTGTAATGTTTGGATGTTTTAGCTGTCAAACAATGGAGGCTTCTAAAGTAACTCTTGCGGGACCAGAAAGATTGATCTGATACTGGCCATGTGAGAGTCTGATTATTTCTGTTTAATTCAAGAAGATAGATTCATACTCAGTGTCAACATTACTGTTATTCTTCAGGTTTTCTACCATCTTCCTCCTCTTATGACTCCCATTTAAATCAAGAGGAGTTTGTATGGAGCAGCAGGATCATTTCTAATCAACAGCAGGGTATTGCATTTGCAATGATTTGTTTAACTTGCTATAATTGGAATTCAAGTGCAGAAATTCTGTTTGGTTTTATCCTATTATGATAAGAAACTGGAATTTTTGTAAGGGTCTGTGATGCTTTGGTGTCCAGCTGTCACTGGAGCTTTATGAATGTTTAAGTGTCTTTATTGTTATTCTTTATTCCGTATTCTGATTAACAGAATCATGACAGGTGTTTTACATTTTTAGTCGAGATTTGGCCTTCTCCCTAAGCATCCTTATCACATTGTTGTCTCGTTTTGGTGGATTTGCTTCCCGTATTATGGTAGCTCCAAGCAGCTCCTGTCAAAACATGGAAGATTCTGGATAAACAGTTTGAAAAGTATTTCCCTCATCAAACAGGATGCAATTTATTTAACTTGTTAGTTCTAGTTAAAATGCCAAATTAAACTTTAAAAGCACAGTGCTATCTGAAATGCTTTAAAAACAGTTGCAGCTTTATATGGCTTCACAGGTGTTATTTTTGCAGTTGCTGACAATCTTGAATTGTTGTTGGAAGGTGTACTGTGTGAGTAGCTCTGACAACCACAGCTTCAAGACTCCTTGTTTATGGGTCAAGGTGAGGTTTACTGTTAGTAAACCCAACTATTTTTATGGTCCTGTACTAGCATGCTGGTACTAACTTGAACATTTGTTTTCCATGAGCTGGCTGTCTAATTCAGAAGGTCTTTTAAAAGAACCAAGATTCAGAAGAGGGGTAGAAAGAAGAGAGAAATATTACTGTTCATTGGGGGTTTATCTATTTCATTTTTTTCTGATGCAAGAAGTATCCCTTGGATGTAACAATGTGATCATAGGCTTGAGGTTGGTTCAGGTCTCCATGCATGCTCCATGAGCTTCTGAGGATCAGGGCTTTTGAGGCCCAATTCTCAACTTGAATCCAACCTAGCTTTTTGGGTGCTGTTGAGCCTTTAACATATTGGACTGCATGGTGCAGTTGTAGGAGTTGCTGATGGACCTGTGCTTGGTCCCTCCTAAATAATGGATATTTTCTGAAGATGTTACTTTCCTATTTAGAAGATAGCCTGTACTGTGCCCACAACTTCTCTGACTGGAGATGGCTATGGTTCTAATTAAAAGTACTGAACTGAACTTACTGCTAGATATTTTATTTTTAAGGTATGCAACAGTTTTATTAATTTTCTGTTGGATTTCTAGAGGAAGAAGATGAAACTTGTCAGGTTATTATGTGTATATGGTACATGTGTATAAAAGCCAATGCTCATCTGTAAGAGCAGTGAAAAATCACTTGTGCAGTATAGAAGTCTAGGCAATAGCAAAAGGAAAAAAACTTCAGCCCAGTTAATTCTGATCAGCATACAGAAAATCAGCTGACAGTTGAAGTATGAGGTTTTAAGGAGAAGAGAGAGAGGGTTGCTCAAAGATACAGCTCTTTTAATTGAATTATTTTGAGAAATAGCTAAACTACCTAGCAGCTGAAGTTAATATCAAATATATTTTGTTGTAAAATTAGTTTTTCAGGTCTTCTCAAGTTACACTGTCAGGCGATTACTCATTTAGTAAAAAAGAGATACTTCTTATGGTAATAAATGTTTTGATATTTTAAACCGGGATTTTTTCATTTCTTCAATGGAGTGAAAGTTTTCACTCAGTTGTATGGATTTTTTTTAAAGTTGTGCATTATTGAGAGATTCTCTAGCAGAGTTGCTAGTGTGTTGTTATTTACACTTGCTTCTGATGGTATCTGCTAAAATTTGGAATATTGGTGAGCTTACTTATAGTCAGCACCTATATATAACAAGACCCTGGTTGTTTTAACCCTATTTTGAAACAGAGCATATTTACTAGGGCTTTGGGGCAGAGGGGGAAGGGGAGGGTGTGTTTGATCTTCTCTTTTTTTATTGAAAGTAATACTTACAAACTGGATGCCATAATTGCGTGATTTTGAGATACTGTAGCACTTATAATACTGTTTGTGAAATAGTTTATTTGCTTTATTCTTCTGTATGAAACTGCAATTCTCTTTCCCTCCTCTCAGTGTCTAGAATTGTACAGCAGATAAGGGGTTTTAATCAGTATTTGATCAGAAGACTTGTTTTGCTGTAGAGTGTGTCATAAATTAAGCAGAGCATCCAGTAAATTATTGTCTTTTGTGTAAAGTTCTCAGGCACATAAGTTCTGACATCAGAAGAAAAAGGCATAAATCCTTGCCATTGCACTTTGACATGTTACAATAAAGGATGCAAAGGATAAGGTATTTTTTTTTCTTTAGGAGGGGTGATTTGCGAGAAGGATAACAGATCAGAGGAGAACTGGCATTACAGTGACAGAAGTGGTTATTGACTTGCCCTTTCTCATAGTTGTGTCATGTTTCATCAGCCTTTGAAAATCTTGAAGGTATCAAAATAAATCCTGAGGCTCAGATAACATAGCATTACATACAAAGAAATAATTAACCAAACAGACTTTGTATTTTACACAACAGGATGGTTTCAGTTCTTGGAAGGGCAAGGTCAGCCTAGACTCTAAATATGGGTACATAGGTGAAAAAACCTTCATTCACCAGTGAATTTTACAAAATGTTTGGAGGGAGAAAAAAGAGAGTAACTGGATTATGATGAATTCCACCAAAATATACATAAGCAAACATTATGAAATTTTAGCTAAATAATTTAGGGCAACTGAAGTTTCAAAGTACTCATTAAATTCTGAAATCTTAGAGATAGCTTATTGAATTATTATGAACGCCTTTTTTTTTCAAAAAACTTTTAAATGAAAGTCCCATTTAACAGTCTCATTTAAGGGCCAGGCTGGAACTCAAGCCTGGAAATACATCTTTAAAGAATTTTTAGCATAGAGCTGTCTCTAATATATATCATAATAAATTCATACCACTTACATGTTTCTTCTTCAAATTTCATGCAGTATATTCTCCTCTGTGATTTTGGTGTTGTGCTTGATAATCATATTTTTGTTTTTCCTGTTACTGAGCACAGCAATGAAAAAAATGTGATGATATGGCCATTCTTCAGTGTAAATCAAATGTATTGCAGGCTGTAGAGCTTTCGTCCCACACCTCTCTCCTGTAATTTAAATCTCAGTATTTTTAGATCATTGATGTAGTTAGTGGTTTCTAGTGCCAAGTAAGACAGATTGTTTCACTGCAGGTAAACACAATTTTTGATATTATAGGAGTTTTTTTAAATCATATTTGAACTTCTGGAGACTTCAATCTGTATAACAAGATTTAAAGTACTAGAAAAAGCTCAGTGTTTTTCTGATTGTTTTTTGAATGTCCTTTTGGATTAAATATATATATATATTTTCTAGTTTAAATTTAATAGAACATATTCATTGGAGACATTGGCTTGAATATTTGATTTCTTCTGGGTATTCATTGCTCTTTTATTAGTTCATGTGTCATGAAGCTTTCTGGCTGGGTGTATGTGGGGTGGCCAATTATGCTTTTTATAAAACTGCTTATCTCTCTCATAAATATATCATAATTTCTTTCCTGAAAAACACAGTCAGACATTGAAACACTTTTTCTGCCTTTTCTTTTGTTCATGATATCACAGGGAGCCTGGAATTACCAACTAGAAAAGGCAAACATAATGTTGAAACCACAGGGTTTCTGGCAAGATCTTTTCAGAAGCCAGAGCTGCAGATCTGAACTGGCATTGTCTGTTCTGTGAACCTGAGCTTCTGCCTTTTTTCTCTTGACTATTGTAACTGTTTCTGAAGAGGATTTCTTCCTCTTGCTGGCCATGGGGGTGACATTGAAAATACCTGACTGGTATTTCATAGTTGTATGTCTTCCTTTGTTTCTTCAGCAGATGATTGCAATGTGTAACGCATTGTCTTGATGCTGCTAATGAGGAAATATGGTGTATAACAATACATATTTTAGGATGGGTTTTAATCTCTTTTTCACATGTGAAAAGTTATAAAGGTCAGTTTGTTTTTTATTTTGACAAGTGAGCATAAGTTGAGGTTATTTGGCACTTCAGTGCTTGGAGCATTATGCAAAAATGTCTAATGCTTTCACTGGCTTTTGTAACATGCATTTAATCATTAGACTTTTTGGCTTCTAATTTGTACTAATAATTGGCATTTTTCTTCATTTCCTTTTGAAACCATGGAAACCGAGTTATGAATACAATCCATAGCATACTTAAGGCTTCTTTTTGCAATGTATTGTATTTGTTACTTAACTGCATTGCCTGAGACCAGACAAAATTGCAACCAACAAAATGGGATTAATGCGTTTTCATAAAGTACAAATAGCCTATGTTCAAATGTAAATAAATATAGATTAAATACCTTAAAGTATATTTTAATATAACTATTTATATCTATTATATCTGTTTATAGTTTCTCTGTAGTATTAGGGCAGAAAGATAATGCCTCTGCCTTAAATTTCTTGTTCTTCAGAATAAGAGCCAATAATGAGAAATATTTCAATAATGAGAAAAAAGGCATGTGTATCTGATGTGAAAAAAATAGTAATTCTTTAGAGAGTCAGAGTTAAAAACAGGCCATCTCCAGACTTGATTGAAAACTCTGAAAATCTTGTCCATAGATCTATCAAGATTTTAGACAGAAGAGCAGTTTATAGCAGAAGGAGTGTACTTGATAAGACTTTGTCTATGTAAGCTGTTCTCACTCGATGTTGCTCTCCTAAGTCTACAAAATGCACAAAAGAAGTCATCAACAAAGCATTTGTATTCCAGTATATTTTCTGATAAACACAATCAAAGAAATATTAGGACTGTTCCATTGTTGATAAAGAAAAACTAATAAAATTATATATTAAAAAGTATAAAGCCATTTGGTACTGGGAACTCCCAAAGGATCTATCTAATCTAGCCTTTGTGGGTTTTGGGAGAGGAGACTTGGCTGAAATATGGGCTTAGAAAACATACTCAGCATTAAAACAAGCTTGATATGAGTAGGCTTTGAATTTGGAAAGTATAATTGCACTTTCTGAGCAGCAGAGTATGTAAGGGGGTGTCTCATAGTGTATGGTGGTGCTTTTGATTTTGTTTTTTCATCTGTATTACTTTTGGTTTTGTTGGGGTTTTTTTCTGGAATGAAGAATTTTACTTCAGCTGCAGGCTGGTTTTGTTTCAGAAAATGGCCTTAGGAAAGCAGGATTAGCTGCTATGTTTAATTCTGGTAATCAAAAGAGACTTTTGGAGGAAAAGAAAGTAATTTTTTTTCTGTCAATTCTTATGTGAAAGCTTTTTGCTGTTTTGCAGTCAGTGTTTGTCTACTAAGGCAATTCTAGTTGTTAAGCTCAGGTCTGTTTCATCAGTGTAATGCTGCTTTGCTCTTAGCAATTATTTTCTTTCAGGATTTGCCAATTAAGCTACTGCTAGTGAAAATGCACCTAATTTGGCAAGAAATGGCAGGATGAAATATAGGGGCTATTATATAAATTAGGAAAGAAAGAGATCAGGACAAGCACATGTGAAACTCAGTGATACTTGGTCAGTTCCTGATGTATTTTCATCAGTTTATGCCTCCATCCCCTGGTGATGTTGGAAGAAGTGCAAAACAATAAGTTATAGGCCATCTATTTACTGAGTGTTATGTATTTTAAAATACTGTGCTAGTAGTGTACAAAATTGTTTTGTTTCCTTTGTTTAGGGATGTTGTGGGCTTTTTTTTCCCCTCTTGGACTCAACTTCTTTGTGTTTGGTTATTAGTGAATGATGAAGGATGGCTTAGCTGACTCCTCGTTTATTATCTGCAGTCTGCTTAGCCTGAAGTCTTCAAAGGCATATATGCTTAAAATGCAGATACACAGTGCTTGGGTTTTCTAGTGAAATCCTTAAACTTTAGGAGGAACTGAGTAAAGAAATAAGCTAATTTGTTCTTGTGGTTCTGTGTGTAAAGCAAAATGGATATAATGTGTAGCTACCTGATTGAAATGGCAAAGAGAAGGCATTGAAGGAAGAAAGAGTAGGGATGGCTTGATTTAGAGAAACAAGAAATGTTTCAAAAACTTCTGCATTAAACTCAACTATATGCACATATTCTATAAAAATGAAAATTAGTATAAACTGTATATTCTACCAGATTTCATTATGCATAGAAGGGTATCATGACATCACACCAGCAGCTTTAATTATCTCACTGAGCTTGTGGTGGGTATCTGTAGCCTCATCAATTCAGTCCACGGTGGCTCCCACACTCTGGCTCTCTGCAGTAGCTCTCATTTGTCCTCAGCACTGCTGAGACCCCTCTGTGGGGAGCCCAGGTTCATTATTCTGTGCTGTTGATCAGGGTTTCATATTGAAATGATAGTATTCCTTCTGGGATGTCTTCGTGTTATTCATTGTCCTTAAACTGGTTTTAGATTTTGTGGAAACGGAGCTCCTCTAGTGCAGTCACCACTTGATGTGTGAAGTAGTATCTGTGTCCAGAGTGTAGTCTTGGTGAGTAGTGAGGAAATGATGAAGCATACTGTTGATTGAAAAAAAAAAAAAAAATACAGACTAGATAGTGGATAGTAATGGAAATAATGCAGACCTGTTTAGCTGGCAACTAAAAGGAATGGGCTTCTTTAAACCTAACAACAAATGATGAGGTGATGTACAGTTAATTCCCACAGGAAGACAAAACTATTGTGAAATCAAGAAAGCTAATTAAACTGGAGGGCAATTACTGGCACAGTAAGCAAAATGTATAAAGTATTTGATGTGTACAATGGGGTAATGGAGATGATGTCCTGGCAAAGCAGTGAGATTCTTGAACATCCTTACAGCAAAATTATTAAAGCATCCTCCCTGAACATCCTCTACTCATAAAATAAAGCTATTGGTCTCTAAAGAGAACTTTGTGTTATAATTATCTTCAATAGCTGAGAAATAGGGCTGATTATCTGGGAAGATGAGTTTTGGTCCCTCTTTCCTTTTGAATTGTGTATTTGCCTATGCTGGCTATTGTTTCCATTATGGGATTTAAGGAAAATTACTTTTGTGTATTTCAAGGAGAAGTGTGTGCATTGAGGATGGCTAAGAACCTTGCTGTCTGTCTCTTTGGACTCACGAGCCTTGTGCTGTTTTCCACCACCTAACAGTGAGACCAGTTAATTTAATGACTTTGATTTTAGGGAAATTTGTCAGATTTTGTAGGGGAATGAGAGAAAATTTGGTGTATGTGTTTGAAATGCATGAGGTGGTGTTGAAGGCTGTTCTAAAGCAAACAACTCATTCCAGGAGTGCTGATTTGTACATCTGATTAGCTTGTTAAAAGTTTGGATGTTACTCAGTTCCTACTAAAGTTGTGTGATTGACATTTATTAGCCAGATCACTCAGCCTCATATCTTTTCATGCTGATCGTGGAAGACTTCAAATGATCATTGTGACAGATAAAAGAACATTTTTTTTTTTCCAAGCCTTAAGTATTAAAACAAAGCAGACTCTCCCTATAGGGCATCTATATTTATTTTTCTGGGTGAAGCTTCTAGCTTTGCAGAAATATAACAAGCTGGAGGGAACATCATTATTATTTGTCTGAAGATGGTGACATTGACATGAGGTCGTCTGACAGGGGATTAAAGTGGAAAAATATTGGTGGCAATCTGTTAGAAACAAGAGGATCTCTTTGAAAAAAGGAATCAGGTGTAAACCACAAAAAGCTGATTTGCTTCTGGGATTTTTCTTTGGTTGTTAAACTGTTCTCAAGAATCCTTGCTGTTATTTGTTATTTTCACATGCACATTGGGATGAGAGCCAGTGCCATTCCAAGACAGATGTTTCAGCTGGGAGGCTGCTCCATATTATCTAGTTGCTTCTTTTAAGAGACAACTGTTTTTTGTATAGTATTTGAAATCTAGTTCAGTGTGTTTCACTCTGCCCTGTTTTCATCAAATTTGGCTGCCACTGCCACTGATGGTTGATTTCAGGCCCATTTAAGCTGGGTCAGGGGCCTCTGCACTGTTTCATGTATGCAGATGCCCATGTTTTTTTTAACTCATGGGGAAAAAATAGTATCTGCTGACAGTCTCTGGTAAAGTGCCATTAGTAAATGAGTCTAAATAACCTTTTATTTGCAAAGGTCTGTGGCATGTAGGAGCAGAAAATGTGGGCAATCACACTATTCGGTTTTTTAGTGATGATGATGAAGGGACAATGTGAGAAGGAGGAGGTGGGAAATAAAATACGACATCAAACGCTTCAGTTACAAATATTTTTGCACTATTTTTTTAAGGTTTAGTCTTCAGTCCTTTAGCAACCAATGAACTTGTAGGACTCTGTGCATTTCACAGCTTTAAGCTTAGTGGGTTTTTTTCATACTAAAGCATTTTGATATGAGAACTGGTATGGATTATTATCCTGCTATGCTAATGCACTGGCTTCCGAGTGCATTTGTGCATTTCTTTGCGAAATGTGGGAAAACAGTGAAAAGGAGCACACAGTCTAATAAAGACTAGGACTAGTCCTAAAGACTGGGAGATGGATAACTGAGTAGTAGTGTGTTTGATCTAAAACTGCAGGATTTATTTTACTGTCCTTTTTTGTGTTTGGTGGTGTTGTTTGGGTTTTTTTTTTTTGTTTGTTGGGGCTTTTGTTGTTTTTTTTGTTGTTGTTTTGTTTTCTTTTTTTTTAAGCAATCAGGTTTATATAATGAATGTTTTCTTTGAAGACACCAAAGATTTGAAACTTTTGTCTTCGTTACGAAACCTGAGATTTTCTTTGATTTTCTTGATGGCAGAAACAAGAATATTTAAGTAATGTCAAATAACAGGAAGTTTATGGTTGAAGACATAAGAATCTGGCAAAATTGATGGTTGTGCCTCCTGATAATATTAAGATAATACTGGAGGCCATTTCCAATGGCTTCCAGGAGTCTGATGAGTGAGTTAGCAATAATGAGTCAAACCTCTCTTGATACATATGGTTGAGGTTTATATCACACAGTGGAACTCCCAACTGACAACTCTGCTTCCAGCTCATGGAGTCATACCTGCAAACCATTCTTGAGAATGGAGAATCATGATGGGATGAGAAGGATCCTGGCTTATCGATCTGGCCAATGCCAGCAAGTTTTCAGCAGCAGGATCTATTCAGGCTTTGGAATAACTTTTACCTCCATGATTGGCAGATTTGTTTGAAGAAAAGCCCTTGGATTTTACTCTCTCAGAGCTCTGTCCTGGCTGCTGCTGCCTGCTCTTGGTTAAGAGTATGCTCTTTGGCCTTAAAGCCTGTTCATCTCCTCTCTGAGAGAGGACATGTGTGATACTGGGAGTCTTGAAACGCCTGCTTCACCATGCGTACCTATGAGGCCATCGAAACACCTAATACATAATACAGAAGGAGCTTGCTCACCTGTAGTGGCCTCTGAGGGTTTTGTCAGATGTCTCTCTTGAGTTTCAGTTAATGGTAAGCTCTCAGGTGCTCATTGCATTGGACTTTCTTAAATCTTTGCTTGGTTTCTGTTCTGTTTTTATGACAGTTCTTCTTCTGGGTATAGTTTTTAAACTCTTGCATTAAATTAATTGTATTCCTTCCCACAGACTTTTCTTGGAATTTGCGTGGTATGTGTTGTATGAATGTATGTGACCATCCACGCCTTCTTCCATCCTTTTCTCTTCAAGCTCTGACTGTAGTTGTTCAAGCTCAGTAGTACCTTCAGCTTCTAAAATGAAAATCCTGTTAAAAGGAAAAGAATTTAAGAAAAAAACTCTCAGCATTCCCATACCACAGTGTATACTGAGCAGCTCATGCTTATAAATTCTATACAAACAAATTATATTTCCATTAAAGTGGATCTACAAGTGGGTGGGTCCTGTATTTTTTGTCATATTGCTGTTTGCAATACTCAAATTGCTTTAAGGAATTAGGGGCTGAAATTTTGCCGCAAGCTCCTGTAGACTGCTAAGATCCCAACACCTGATGAAATTTTGCTCCCTTGCATATCAAGAAGGTGGTTTTTGCCTAGCAACAAGCTTTGTGGTTTCTACCTGAGGATCAAAAACAGAAGTGCATTTGTTCAGCCTTTTGCGTCACTTCGGTACTGAAGGTTTTGACAGTCAAATCATCCCTGACATTTCTGTTGATGCACAAGAAAGAGAATAATCCAGTGTGTTTTTCCATAGCAGTGCTGTCATCGCAGCACTGACAATAGTAAAAAGTACATTCATCACTGAATAATGAGATATCCTGGAAACATATGAGGAACAGAGACTTCCAACAAAAATGTCTCACTTTTAATGGCTATTTTCTGACTGATCCTTTTTTGCTATTTATACTCTCCTTGAAATATTTTATGGAAACCTGAGTCCCTCTGAAAACCCACCCAAACAACCAGAAGTATATTTTACGTATTGTAGTATGTAAATGATTAGTCATCGCTTGTAAATTGCTTAATAAAGGAGGAGGAAATCTACATTAAGGGAAGGTGAAGAGCTCGATTTGATTGCTGTATGTCTCACTTCTTCTTGCCTTCTTTTTGTCTCCCAGAAGATAATTATGAAGGATTTCTTTAAAAAATCATCCTAACAGACATTGTTGTTCTGGGTTTGAGGATGATAGCTGTACATTGTAAGATTATTTTCCACTTGCTTATGTTTTCTTGGGGAAATTTATGAATAGCTTTTTTTTTGTTTTAATTTAAGATTCAGTGGTCTTCTTGTACACTGCCAATGAAAAATGATGTTGTCTTCAGAAATCTTAAGTGTAACAATATGGGGAACTCATTTTATACCCAAGGAAATTTACCTTGGGTGGGTAAAGCATGACAAGATGATGTTGAGCATCTGTGCACAAGACCAAATCTTGCCGGATCTCTTCACTTGCTGCATATGATACCCTTTGGTTGGTTGGTTGGTTTGTTGCCTGGTTTTTGTTTTGCTCTGTTTGTTTGTCTTATGAATAGTTAATTCCCAACAAATGGTCGCACTGGAGAGTTCTGAAATAAATTTTGTGTGTGTACTGATTTTGGTACAGATATCTGTGTCTCTGTTGGTTTTGGAGGGTTTTGATTACGGCAGTCTATTTCCTGGATAGCTGTTTCCCACATCCCCCTCTCTCTTTTGAAAGTGTGGGGGAAACAGTCATTGGAAGATGGGTATGAGGAAAAGATTTTGAGTCAGTGGTTTATTCACTCTTTGCTTGCTGAGTATTGGCTCCATGAGATACTTTTGCATGTGCTTGAGTTCTTGGGCATAGTTTTCCATGGTGTCCTTCCACTCCCATTGTCAGCTTATGTTTCTAATGAGCTAGAATTTCCAAAAATATCCTGCAAGAAATAACAAAAACCTAGTGGAAAGACTTATTTTCTATTGCTGTCTACAAATTATTAAATGGTTTGAGGAAAAGAAATAGTTGTGTTTATAAATTTGCAGGATGGCAGTGATAGTTTACAGAACTGCCTGCTGGTCTCCTCCGTGTGTGCCAGCGCTCCCAGAGAGAGCAGGACTGGAATATTGTGAAAGGCTAAACTCCACTTCTGGTGCAGCAAATTCAGTTATTTTCACATGGCAAGTTCCAGCGTGCTGACACGTGCTGTGTGGCAATTGCAGCCATGCACGATGTAAAATGTGCTGCAGAGACTAGGAGTCTGATAAAATAAAAAAAAAAAACAGAAAATCATCTCCCATTATTCATGCTTGGCTTCCTCCCCCCTTCCTAGTAGAATGATATGTGCTTTCTGTTTGCTGGTTTTGTGTGTCTGCACTGACTGCTTCAACCATGACTCACATGCAAGTCTTGAGAAGAGCTGCCTGTTGTATCAAGACAGTTCAGCACATGGCCATGGCCTTTAAATCAGTCCAACTCATCCTAAAATGCTCGTTTTTCTGTTAAATCAGCTATTTAGCTGGCAAATGCAATCCTGATGAACAGTAAAAGTTGCATTGCTAAGGCAACTCTTTCTTTAGGTTTATTTCTCAAACCATAACCTGGAAATATCATTTTTCTTCCTCACAAAATGCTTCAGAAGAATTTTTTTTGGTGGATGTTGTTCATTGAATAGGATTTCTTCCATCTCTTCCTCTTCTTCCTCCCATTCTGGATAATTTCAAATTTTATTCAGCTTATTAAATTAACATCTCAATTCACTACCCTGGTAAAGCTGGTCACTTTCTAAAAGCACTCACCTAGCCATTTATTCAGTAGTGTTTGACTGTTGAAGTTTTAATTGGAGAAGAAGCCATAGTTAAAAAGCAGGCAAATCTTTTCTCCTCATACCCTCATTGATTTTTGTTGAAGCAAACAGATGAGCTTATATATAAATATGTATATATGCTTTTTTTTTTTAATGAAAAGTGCTGGAATTCGCTAAAAAAGGTTAGAATTGAAATGAGTAATCTTCAGTGCATAATGCAATTGTTAATTTTAGCTTCTTGCGTAGGAGCTGTTATGACTTGAACAGCCGGCTCTAGCCTTCATTAGAGAAGAAGCAGGCAGTTTTGAGACAGGTGGAGCTGGATTAAGCTGTGAAAGTGACTTGCTGGAAACTGGTCATTAGTGTTAGAAATCTGGGTCCTATCCATTGCACCCCTCCCTTGTGCCGTGATCACTGCCGGTGTTACTTATTTTTTGTCTTTTCCAGGTTGACTATGGTGCGTCAAGCTCTCCGAAGGACCAGCATGGAGATTGGCACTCTGAACTGTTAATGGGGACATGGGACTCACGTTGCCGTTGATCATTTGTGTGGACTTAACCAGCAAAGACCAACAGAAGACGCTAGAAAGGCAGTTGGAATTATAGCAGTTTTCCAGGTAAATGGCTTCTTTGATCCCACTGTAATTGTTTTTGTGAGCACTGTGTAAAGCATGTAGATGAGCTGCAGGTTGATCTGCTCATGAGGAACTTGTGCATGCATGTGCATTTCTTGATGAAAATCCTTATCAAATTAAGGACTATTTACCAGACCAGTAAAAGGTCTTGCCACTCATGTTTTGAATTTTCATCAAAGCAGTTCAAGTTTCAGTTGTAACTGCAAAATAGCCAAAATCATCGGCCTTCTTGGGGAGAGCAGTGGGAGAAAGGAGAATCGCAAATTAGCTCACAGTAAGGCAAGTCAAACTTCAGGTTAGTTTCATATTCCATTCAGGTATTTATGAACCTTAGAGCTTGATTTCTTGTGAAGTTCACAGTCCTTCTCAAACTGGAAGATTATATAGGAAATTGTATTTGCTTACAATGTGAAGGTAAAAGCAGAAAGTAGAAGTAAGTGCTTATAACTCAGTATGCTTTAGATTTTTTTCACTTAAAATATGGCTTAAAAAACTAAAGGTAAGTTATTCTGGTTCTGTTGAATGTTTAATTTCAAACTGTAAAAAAAAAAATATAGTGTGATTTTGCTTCATAGCTGCCGTTTCACTGTTGAGAAGTGGCAATGTGTTACAAGAGACCCTTCCTGAAATTACTTCACATTTCAAATACAGTTGTTTTTCTTGAAGATGCTTCTTAAGTAAAGTGGATGGAAAAGAAAAGTTAAATTATTCATGAGTCTTCTTTGACAATTGATCAGTGGGGGAGTCTTCAGGAAGGAGCTGGGGGCAGAGAAAGAGAGAGAAAATAATAATAGGCTTTAACTCTGAAAAGCCTTTAAAGCTTCTGTACAACAACCCCATTGTAAGCTGAAAGTAAATGCAGTTCAGTTGAGATTTCTTCATTGGAAGTACCTGCCAAGGGTTTTCTATACAATTTTCCTAGTACTGAAGAGTGACATAGGTTTTGGGAAGAGGTTTAAGGTTTTAACAATTGAGCTGTTGGTTTAATCCCTGAAGATGTTGACCCTGAGAGCTTTATTGCCAAATTTAGAGTTCGTACTTATCTTGAATTATTACCTCTTAAAAAAAAAAAAAAGAGAAATATATATTTATAGTGGTAGTGAGCATCATGGCTTCTGCTATTCATAAAACCCATGGCTGAATACTAAAAACAGTGTTGTTGCTCATGCTCGGTTTTTATTTCTGTTTGCTTGGCTATTATTTTTATTAAAAGAAAATTAAGAAAAAATTAGAGGAGGGGAACCTTGAAATGCCAGAGACCTAGAATGGGTCCTTTTTGCCTGGTACCATTGAGCTTTGTGGTAGAGAATCCTCCACTGTCCCTGCCTGAAATTTGGCAGTCCTGGGGCTGGGCTGGGGAGTCACAATCTTAAATCTGCTCTCCACAAAGACTGTTCAGATCTGCTTGCTTAACCTGACACAATTCTGCTGTTACCCAATATTGTTGATTAAGTACATCTCTTCTGCTGGGACATGCATAGTTTTCCACTCCTGAGCTGCACATTTTGGTTTGTTTATCAAAGGAACTGCAATTAGGAATTAAAAGAAAAAAATAAATTTCACCTCCAATGTTTTTTTTTGTGTTTGTTTGTGTCATGGTATCTCGACCTTTCAGGTCACCAAATCTTGTTATTTTAATTTCTATCTGGAAGAATGTCTGAGCAAGGTAAATTGAACCAGGAGACAGCAGAGGAAGCTGCAAAAGAGCAGGAGACTGCCATCTCTGAAGCCAACCCGGACAACTGTGTTCTTAATAAATCTGAAAGCTCAGAAGTAGAGGAGGAGAAGCTCAGTGATTCCAAGACAGAGCTGCAGGTAAGACAGGAAAAGTGAATGGGTGTGTTAAATATCAATGTGTTACAATTGCTTTTCCGTTTCTGTGAATTTTTTCATTGCCTACACTTCTCCTATTTTTCTTATAATTTTGAGACTGTTTCTATTTTTCCTTTTTTAAAAATATTTATTTATTTATTTATTTTGGGTTCTTTTATTTCACTATAAAATAAATGCTGTTATTTGTTATACCTTTCAAGCTCTTTAGACTGCTGTCCATGTTATTTGTCTGAGAAGTTAATTTCTAGACATCTGTTTTAAAGCTTGGTGAGACATTTGACTGTTTTCCCTCTTTGGGGATTTAGAAAACTACCTTGATCTCATGAATTTACAGGTAATACTAATGAATAATTACTTAATGTGTGGTTTGGTTTGTAGGTGTTACTGCCAACAAAAAGTTGTTATGCAAAGCCTAAGAAGGTAATTTGATAAGAAGACTTTATCGGATGAGGGGTTTTTAATCCTTTTTGCTCAATCGAATAAAAAAATAAAGGGGGAGACCACAATTTAAGAGGAATTTGGAGAGGGGGAGCATTTACTTAAGTATACCTTTTCTTACATTTTTATTATATGGAAAATTACAGAACACTGTGTAGTGTTTTTTCTTGTTTATACCTGTTTGTAAAATGAATGCAAATGACCAGAGATGATCCTTCGTTTTCCCTGCTTTCCAAACTGGGTTTGGGGAAGTTGCTTTTGCAGTCAGCAACTGATTTAAAACATCAGATAGAAGTGGTTTAGTCTGTTTATTGGTAATGCTTTCATCATGCCCACTGTCCACTGAAGTGATAACTGCTTCTCTTTTTTTGCTATATGCAGAAACGAGGGTCAAATCAGAAAAAGAGATCCAAGGTAAGGGTCCATCTCTGTTTGGAGTTGCATGCTTCAGTAGGATGAAGAATTTCAGTTCTTCAATCAAAATTGCTTTCTTTTGTCACTCGTCTGGTTGAGTTTTTTGTTAGTGTTGCAGTTTTTTTCTTGCCCCCTGCCCTTTACACAAAGGCAAAAAACTGCCTCCAGATATAACGTGTCAGGCTTCCCTTTATCCATCATAATTTTATGCTGCTGGGCTTGCTGTGTCCTTGTGTTAGACAGCATGTGTGCTTCTATGGACCACTGGAAAAGGAAAATGTTCACTCCTTTTGCTTTAGTAATTAATGTTTCTGTTGGAATTTTATTTTAATGGAATAATATTGACATAAAGAAACAGAGATTGACTAGCTTCCTAAGGGGGGAATATGTGGAGGCAAGTGTGGAAAGGAGCTTCTAGAAACAAAACCTAAAAAACTTCTGTTAATTTTTCAAGTGCAGATCCGTAATACATACACTTTTTATTGTCCGTGTTTCTTGGATATATGCTACTAGAAGAAGGGGAGGGACTCCCAGAACAAATGAAAAAAACCTCAAACCAAATGACAAAAGGAACCCTTGAGTCTATGTTAATTACTTTCAGTAATTTAAGACTATTTGTTCTTTGCTGTTACAATTTTTGATGGAAGTGAGTGAACAGTAGCTGAAATGATAAAAGCAAAAGGAAGCTAACCACCTTCCCTGTGTAGCAAATGTCTTGCTGCTTAGAATCCTTTTTTATCCATGTTATATACACGCAAATTAATTTTTTTGGACTGGGTGGGTAATAGTTACCTGACATATTTGGGAGAAGCTGATGTGGACAGCTTATGTGACTTGGGGTCAGTAGTAGTGTGTTCTGTTTTGTTCTCTCTCTCTTATTCAGTCAGGAGCTAAGGGCAAGCTCGTGAGGAGTCTTGCTGTGTGTGAAGAGTCATCCCCTCGCCCGGGAGCAGAAAATCTTCATGACAACCAGGTACACTTGCAATCATTGCTGTTAGCTGCATGGTTGACCTCCATCTTCAGTTGCATGATTGTGTTACTTAATCGGGCATTTAACAATGTCTTCCTTGGGGGAAAAATTACATCCGACAATGAACATGTTTTTATGGTTCTTACTGGTTGAGCGTGAACTTTAATTTGAAATACTAGTTTTATACTTTATCACAGGGTGTTGTTTGCTTTTTTTTCCAGACCCCCTGAAAATTTCAGCAAATGGAAAAGAATTCAAAAGAATTCAGATTTTAAAATTTAAAAAAATAGTAACACTCAAAAAGAATATTAATATGTTCTTTTCTCTAAGGCTATCTCTTTCGAGGCTGCACCAAATACAGTTATGAATATGCTCTGATTTGTGGTTCCTCTAAGAATTCAGTTCATATCAGTGTCCCCCTTCACATAAAATTCAAAGATCCTTTGCTCTCTAAAATACCTTGGTAGAGCCAAGGATGCCTCCTACTGAGTGGCATTCGTTTTTAAACTCTTGGTGTAAATTAAACTATATCAAAAAGCGTGTATTTGAGTTTATCTGTACTGGTGGTGTTGTATTCCCAGCAGCTGGTAGAGTTCTGTCCTCTGCACTCCTCACCTCAGACAGTAACACTGGTGGCACTCTTTGCAGACTAACTTCAAAAAGTACTCCAATAAGCAAAAGTTAAGCCTCAATTACTCCTCTTTGCTTGCCTAGTGAGATCAAGGCTTAAAAAAACCCAGCTAACTAAAACCCAAAAGATGATGAACACTGCCTATAATTTATGAGATGTTTATGTGCAACTGAAATCAGCCATCGAGAGAGCTTGAGTAAGTGGCTTCTTGTGAGCTTAGCACAAAAATAAAAAATGACATTTAAGTGTACTTTCTCACTGTTTCCTCTATTGACTTGAAATGAAACAAATCTGTCTCTCCTCTTAGCTCATAAGTAAGGAGAGGTTTTTCTATTTTTTTAATTTTATTGAAAGACCAAAAACCAAATTGTTTAGCAGCAGGACATTAACATGTTCTACTGCTCTACAATGATGCTTATGCAGTAGATGGGCAGGTTATTTCATCAGTTGTTCTGTTGTAGGTAGACGCTTTTCGCTTGACTTGCATTACTCAAAATGCGTGGCTTTTGTTCCAATTTTGTTTGTGTTTTCTATTGTTTAATGGAGAATGAGAAGGAGAACAGTATAAAGAGATTGTATTAAGCATTGCTGGTAGTTTACAATGTACTGCACACGAAATGTACTGAACTACAGAGAGAATGGCAGGTGTTGAGGCAAAATCCCTATCCTTACAGCGGGCAGAGGAGGGGTTCCTGTTCCACACAGCCTTTGGTCTTAACTGACTGACCAGCCTCAGCAAAGATTTTTTTGACCATCTTAAAATATTTATGAGAGATGAAATGTCTCCCTTGACCCCATCATGTTTTCTAAGGAAACAATTGGCTTGGTGTAATTAATTTGATAGGACTTGCCCTTTTGTTGTTGCTGACCTTTTACAAAGGAATGTGGCTCAACTTTGCCATGGAAAGCTGGACCTGCAGGCTCCTCCTTGGGCTGGCTGAAGGATACAGGAAGTTTTGTGCCAACCAAGTTGTTTTGCTTTCACTTTAGAGGAGAAGTAGTTTATTTTTTGTTTGGAATTATTTTTTATTAATTTTTGTTTTATCTTAATGGTTTATAAACTACAGGGAATTAATTATCAGAGAATGTACGGTACCTTGCCAGAACTACTGAGTATGGATTGTACTGCAGACTTGATGTTTGTACTTATATTTGAATACTTGCCTTCATTTTCCTGTATAAGGAAAAATCTTGTTTACCTGTATTACTTGATCTTGAGTGCTTATCCAATGGTTCACAATGTCCTTACTTAAAAGAAATGTTGCCTTTAATGTTATACTATAGACCAAGAAGTGTATTACTGCAATTTGAAAATCTATTTTGTTGTTCACTATACTTGTATCAATGTATTTATTAACATTGTATTTTATTATTGAGAAAAATCAATAAAATCTAAGAAAATATACAGTAGCTTGCTTTCACGACTCTACAGCCCTTTTGTGTGTTTTTTCTAGTGCAATTACATCAGTATTACCTTACATGTAAAACAGTATTTACTGTATGTTCATATATGTGCTTTTCTGTAAAGTCTGTCATTTTCATCAGTGCGTTTTTAAGAACCACTGTGAAGTTTAGTATTAATATCCTGGGAACAACGTGGCCAGTTACATTTTTCTCCTGTTGAAAAGCTAGCACCACAGTCAATGTGCTCTGGGCAGGGAATCAAGTTATCCTTTGGGGTCATTTGGCAATAGTTGATCTAAAGTTTGTTTGAATTAGAAATCAAACTGCCATTTGAAGTGAAAGAAAGCAGGCACAGCATTAGTTCTCTGAGCACAACTGAGCAATTCCGGAAACATTTCTCAATGTATCCTTATCTCAAATGACCCACTCTTTGCCCACTGGGAATTCCCACTCTTTGCTTCTGTAGGCTCAGATTTTGTGTAAGACTGTCAGCCATAACTAACAGAAGTAGGGATGAAGGGTGCTAGGTCAGGTTAAATTTTGGGTCCAGGTCTTTGTTGCTCTTTTAGAATGCTTTTCATCTCAAGTCTTTTGTGCCACATTCAAATTTCACAAAAAGTCAATAATGATTAAGCTGAGAAGTTATCAATTTCTGTCTTACTGTGGCATGTTTATGCTGATGCCTTGTTTTGTTAGGATCTTGTCTTATATGTCTTGTGATGGCTGATCTGTAGTTCTATAAAGAATTCAGAAACCTAAAATTTGTAATAATTACTGGAAACATCTTTTGAATTCATAATGGTTGCTTAAAAGCACACCCCTTACTTTAAAGTTTTCTGTTGATCTTTTGTTATGCTAGTGTTCTTAGAAAAATAGTGAAGGAAGGGAATTCACTAGCATTCAAGAAACTTTTAAATTCTCAAGTATCGGTGAATTAGGTTTTCATTAACATGATGTCAAAAAATTATCAAGCATGCATGATTCTCTTCTATTAAAGAAAACTGCTTTACCAGGGAATTTTTTGACAGCTTTCTCCAAATTTGCTTTTTTACACTACTTAAGCATATAGTTTTCTGGAGTGTTTTTTTTTTTTTTTCTTTAAAAGAATAAAACACAGACGTGTGCTTCCTTCAATTTTGTCCAACCAGATTAGGATTTCTTGAAATACATAAAATATGTTATGGTAACTTAAAAAGAAAACAATTTCGGTTTTCTTAAAACAAAGCCAGTATAAAGTAAGGTTGTGAGCAGGGAAAGAAGGTTCTTTAAAGAAATTAGAAAATGCAAACCAGCTTGAATTCTCAAATTGCTTAAAAATTAACTGTTTAAAGTTGAAGCATGTTTCAAAAGGACTCATAGCCTCCAAAATACTATATTTTATAGGGTAAAATTTGTGATGCCTTAGAGAAGTTCACTTAGTAAACTGTCCTTGAAAAATCACAGGGCACGTTTCCCCCCTTTTGCAAAAGACACATCTGCATATGTCTTTAAATATGTATTACCTGTTAAGTTAGTAAGCCCTCTTGTATACAATGGAGTATAGAATTTGCTGGCACTCTTCTACTATTACAGCCAGAAAGCACCGTTGATCTGATACTGCACTTACGTGTGCAAAACAATTCATATCAATCTGCAGACTTCCTGGTGAAAGGAAAAAGGGTTTTTTTCAGATATCTATCCATTAAGCATCACTGAACATAATGTAGTATTAAATGATATAATTAAGAAAGGCCATATGAAATGTAATTCATTATTCTGAAAAGTCTTAAGGGAGAGCTACTGAAGTGTAGAATAATACAGTCCCCTTACTAGACGTAGCCTAAATTTTATAATATTCAAAATATTAGAGAAAAAAAAACCTACTTACCACTAGAATTTGGCCTCTAAGAATTTGGCCACCATTCACCTGGCTAAAAAATGCCATGTTTCAAATAGGAAAGAAATGTATCTGGCTTCAATTTTTCTAGCTACACACCATTTAATGCTAATATCTGCAGGTTGGAAGCCATGGGAAACATACTGAATCTGGCCCATAATTTATCTATCTTTTCTCCCCAACAGGAATCAATCCAACTACAGCTTTCAAGTTTTCCTAGCTTGCAAGAAGAAGATAAATCTAGTAAAGATGACTCCGAGAAAGAAAAAGAGAAGGATAAAAATAAAGATAAAAACAGTGAAAAAAGCAAGATCAGAATGTTATCAAAAGGTGAACTTAAAGATATTTGAATCATTATAATTACCATTGCAGAAAGGATTGTACATTTTTGCAAGGATTTATTTCTTTTTTTGTGTATTTATACACAGTAAAAGTATTTTCATACACTGAGAAAATTTAGAACCTAAAATGTATATGCAGAAGAAAGTTATTAATACAACCATCAGGCTTTAAAGTGAATAAACCTTCCAAATTGAGGCCTTTTATTAGATTTTATTTGTTTTCTTTAATGTAAAATTGATCTTTTGAATGCTTAACTGTGTTGGTATAAACGCATAAATATATAAATATATGTGTGATTGGAATAATAAGTGTATATAGTGCGTAAGACATTAATACTCTTTTATCTAGGTTAATGGTAATATATTTGGCATGTAACTTGTGCAGTGTAGGCAGTATTGTTTCTGCTTCACTATAGGTTCTGCTTCACTATTGTTTCTCTCTCATGGAGAATTTGTCTTAAATGCTGTAAGGAAATTAATCCATGCCATTTAACCTGCATTGCAATCTTCCATTATCACCTACCAAGACTTCTTCAGGAAAGATGTTTTATCTAAATTTGGCATTGCTTTTTAAAATATTTTTATTAATCCATGGTATAAAGTCGCATTGTAATCTCCCAAAAATAATCATTGCCTACCTGGGTGTGGATCTGCAGCTGGTGTGAATTGTCATTTGGCTTCAATGGAGCTCTCACAGTTCACGCCAACTTGAGGATCTGTGTGTACATTTGAGTCGGGAGATAATGCTAAAAAATTAATTCTGGCTACTGTCACGAATCCCTATTACCTGCCTACTCCCAGGTGTCATTTGGTTTCAGTCTTTTAATGCAAATAGAGTTCCCACTGGCATGACTCCTCATTTGCTGAGTGTACAGCATTTATTAAGTGATGCAAAGAGACATTGATGAATAAAACTTTTTCTTTCCACATTTTAAAATGTTTTTAACAGTTTAAAGGAAGAACTTGGCAGGGTCTTGAATGACATTGAAGGTTTTCTGTGTTATTAAATGACCAGCAGTTTCTGTCAATGTTTAGTTTTGATGCTGTATTCTCATTGGAGTTTTACAGAGGAACAGTGAATGTCCACCTGATGCTTCAGAATGTATATCTTTCTTGGCTGAACTCCAAATGACTCTTTCAGAGCATATTCTTTCAGATTGTTGCTGGAAAATGGATTTTGATTTATAGCATAAATCAGAAGTTAACCGGAACTGTTGAAATGAAATAAATTAGTACAGGCTGTTTGTTTTTATTTTTCAGATTGCAGTCAAGAGTATACAGACTCAACAGGCATAGATTTGCATGAGTTTCTCATTAACACATTAAAGAATAATCCCAGGTAGGTATTTCCTGCGTTAGAGCTGACATTCCTGAAATTATAGTTGGCAGTCTTTGACTTCTCCTAACTGTACACTGTGTTTTATTTGTTCTGGAGATGCTTATGAGGGAAAATGTAAAGGAGGTAGGCTGTTAACTGAGAAAAATGGTATAAAAAAATCATCAACTTCTACTCCCACATCCAGTCACCCATTGTTTAATTTCACTTCCAGTAACATCTGGTCTTTGTTCTTACCTTCTTTTATACAGCTCTATGTGGTGATAGCAATAATATCTTATAACTATTGTGGTTGGAGATTTGTTTATGAGTGTAAAGTAGCTTTCTTCTAGCAATGCTGCACACAATTAAAATCCTGTGCTCAATGTCAAATTCTGCTCTCAGTATTCCCATAGTTTTCATTTGGAGCTGCAAGCCCATCTCATCATTAAATTTGCCTCTAAACATCCAAGGAAATATCTGTAATGTTTTTATACATTGTGATTTTCAATGTTCATTTCAGCTGGATGTGTTAAATAGGTACCATGTAATTCTGCAATCATTCCCAGGAGAACTGGGAATAACTGGGTACCTAACAGCTTGCATAACCCCTTGTACAGATGATGGTAGGTCCTTCAATTGCAAAATGAGAATGTTCAAAAGAACTAAGGAATGATGGGACTCTGTCCAGCTTAGAAATGTGTGGAAATATGCCGGGGAAACTTTTGATAAGGGAGGGGAGAAAAAAGGAACATCTGAGACCTTCCAATGAAAACCAGAGCATTTTGCCTGAGAAATACTGTGGCATTGCCTCTTGGGAACCATAGCTCAAAGGTGGTGTTCTTCATTGTTCTCTCTAACTAGATTAGATGTGTCCAGCTTTTTTGCAGCAAATCAATGCCTTGTGGAATTCCAGTATGTCTCAGGAAAAATGTTTAAAATTTCTATGAGTAGCAGCTGTTCTTGTGAAAGATCTAGCTTAGGTGGAAATCTCATTTTCCATCAAAAAAGGTTGAAAAAAGACCAAAGCTATCCATAGCAGTGAGTCTTTCTATGCAACGCATTGATTGCAGCCTGTTGTGGCTGAAAGCACTCTAAAGCCATAGTTGAGCTCATAGAAGAGTGAAATCTGTATGTCAGTGAAGGTGCAGAAGAGCAGGCTTTAGTCTTTTGCAGATGATCCAGGGTAAAAAAAAAAAAAGTTTGATTTTTAATCAAGATGACTGACAACGCTTGCGAAATAGCCTTACGAACGCTGTTACATGAATATTTTCCTCTAAAATGTCTACTCGTAGTTGATGGTGCAAATCTTTGCGTTTCTTTTTGACAGGGACAGAATGATCCTCTTGAAAATGGAACAGGAAATTATTGATTTTATTAGTGACAACAAGTAAGTTGAGTTCCACTCTTGGTTTATTAAGTCATGTGCATATGTTGCAGCGTAGGTTGTGCGAGGGATATGCTCATATGGACCACAGTGCTCCTGAGGGCTGTTACTGGCACACTTGAAGAGCAGGCTTCTATTTCCTGCCTGGTGGGAATGCTTAAAATAAAGTAGATGTAAATTAAAACCTTTTGCTTTTCATTGTCTTGTAATTGCACTGGCTCTGCTCATTTAGATCCAAAAATATAGTTAAAGCTTTTAGTGTAGAGGATAATCAAATATGTTATCTCATGGTTTTTCCTTTGTGTTATGTTGTTCTATTGCATTGGAAAATAAAACTGAGCTTAGGTGGAGGGATTCTTTATAATAAAATATTCCTGCAGCTTTAAAATTAGAGAGTCAGAATAGCAGCAGAGGGAAAAATTGTGCTGACGGGAAATAACCATTTTGTCAGTAATAGAAGGAAAAAGGAGTGTTTGCCAAACTAGATCTTTCCAGAATTGCCCTGCTTCTGACCTTTGGGAGAAAGGCAGAAAGCTGTTGGCCAGTGTCTCAGCAAATCTGTGGGATTGGTTGTGCAGAGAGCATGAGTGCGTGTGAGGGATTGGGGGATGAGTTCTTCCCAGCACTCAGAACACTGACTAGGTACTGTGAAGCGCGAGCTTTGTTTGTCCCAGTGTTGCACATGGAAATGTACTTACTAGAAATTCTAAAATTAATTCCTTTTTTTTTTTTCTTTCAGCCTTTCTGTAGCAAACATTTATATGTAAATGCATAATGGAGAAGTTCTCAGTGAGATTTCTGTCCACTGAATTGTCAAATGCATTGCTGTTTTCATTTATTTTTAGCTTAAAGAGAATTATCAATGCTATTCGTTTCCTTTGTTTTTAGTAATCACTATAAAAAGTTCCCTCAGATGTCATCGTATCAGAGGATGCTAGTGCACAGAGTGGCAGCTTATTTTGGAATGGATCACAATGTGGATCAGACTGGAAAATCCGTAATTATCAACAAGACCAGCAATACAAGAATGTAAGTAACAGTACTGTTGTGTTTTTCCTTGTTCCCTTTCTCAAGACAGGAACTGGTTTGTACCATGACCGCGTGGTGTAATTTTTATATATATATAAATTTTTGTTTGTTTTTGTGGCAGCAGTGAGTGCTGCTTATTGTTTTCTAGGTTGGGAAGGGAGGATGGGGCTCTCATGGTGAGGTTATCTAAGGCTACAAAGATACATGAGGAGAAATCAACCTAACTGGTCTCTTGCAAGAAAGCATGGTATCTTGGAATGTTAATTTTCCTGATTCCTTAGTGCCACCACTTTGCTATAGAAGTGAACTCATTGCTTTGCAAGTCACCTGATACCATACAGCTACATCCCAAATAGCTGAAACATATTTGGAAGATTGCCTCTCCTTGTTCTGGCTCTGCCTGCCTCAAGAGTCTTTTTCTGCCCAGTCTGATTATTTAGGATTTGGTTTCCCTCCACTGCCTGCCACCCTTCATTCCCTTTTCTTCTCCTTCCATCTTGGCTCCACTTTATTTTCCCTTCAAATCTCACTGTTTGACTACAGTGTTTCTGTGAAATACAAATTCCTTCTGATGGTTCAAATGCATTGCAAATTCATGGCAGGTTAAATCTGTTCTGGCATAAGTTCTGTGCTTCTTCATGAACTGGTTAAAGCTGTAGAAGCTAAAACTCTATCAAGCTAACCAAAACTCAATCTGAGCTGTGGTAATGTGTCCGTGCCTAATCATCATCACTTGTCCTGCCAAGTGCCACGTGTATTAAACATAGCCTTCCTGTCCCTGTCTACCTATAAACTACATAATGAAGAGGAAGTAATTACAGCTGGGTAATGAAGTTTTGGTATCTGGTATTGGAACAGAAAAGGTCCATTTGAAAATTGTGTACTTCCTGTATTCAATTAGTAGGAGAAATCTAAACATTTGTTTTATTTATATATCCAGTAGCTAGGTGGTTTATTTATATCGAGTTGCAGGGAGCATTTTTTAATGTTGTTAGCTTCTCCTGTAGAAGGGTGGAAGGACTTGGGAATGGTGCTGTGCAGGGCTGAGAGTTGGACTCAGTGATCCTCATGAATCCCTTCCAACTCAGCTTATTCTCTGATTCTGTCATTACCTAATTTTGAAGATCAATACACATTGGTGTTTGCTATTTCACTGAGCCCTGAAATTCTTCTATGTGAATGTAGTAAATTTAAGATAATGGACAATTTATTTTAGATCCTTTTCCTGGGCTGTCCCTGAGATACTTGGACATCTGTGAAACAGCATTTGGGCATTAATGTTTTTAAAGATTTGAGTAAAGCATCCACTAGCAGTTTGATTTTTCAGAAGTCAAGAGAATTACAGTAGCTCGATAAAACACTCAGGCTGCAAAGGCTTAGCCTCAGGGTCTGATAATACCTGCCCCCTACAAGGGCTATCTTTGGTTTTGAATAAGAAAAAGCTTGGTATGAAGCAATCTGGTGTTCAGTTTTGAGCTGAAAATGAGTCCCCTCTTAAACAGACCACAATCAATCATTGTGCTCTTAAAGCATTCCTCTCTGTTTTATAGTCCTCCCTTTTCCCTTCACATCTGGGTCACTGGTGTAGTGCACCAACTGCTACAGATCCTTCCTTGCAGCATTGCCTTCTCATGGTTGACTTGATAATAGAATAATACTAACACATTAATATCTGTAAATGCCTTGCTCTGTTGTGTGGCTTTCATCTCACAGATGGGTAGCACTGGAAGCACTGTTGGAAATGCTTACATGGTGTTTCTGGAGAGGACACTCAAGCCTTCTTCAACAGTGAGAGCTTTATCTGAGTGCTCTATTAAAACTATGGTTTCATGCATGGTCGGAGTGAGCCAGCAAGGCTGTGTGCTAGGTATGAACTGCCCTTCTTGCAAGCTCAGCAGGCAGGTTCTTGTAGTGATATAGCAGATTGAAATGGCCTTTTTAGCTGTGCTCTTGCAAACTGGAGGTGAGGCCATTAAAGATGGGTGCTGACACCATTTCTGTCTAGATATTCCAGAAATAAATGCAGGGTTTTGCCCCTCTGTTGACTGTAAGTACAGCTGTTTCATAAGCACCACATAAGCTGCAAGCTGCTGATTTCTTCCTTCCTCAGTGATTTGGTGGTAGGTAACTGGATTATATGAAACTCGTATTGCCTTGTGGTTCTTCCAGTGTGTTATTTACATTATTTTGATATTACCATAAAATAAAGCTTTTGTGAAGTGGCTGTTTCTTTTCATAACTGGAGGAGATGGCATGTTTTTTTTAAAACGTCCCTGGCTCTGTCAGAAAATAGTTTGTTATTATCTAGCATGAATAAGGGCTGATGAGATTTTATTACGCTCCGCAAATATTGTGCAAGTTCCACATCTGAAAGCATCCAATGTGATTTCATATGTTCTGCATTTCACTGCTCTCTGAGGAGACAGTTCTGTGCAGTTTCAAATCAACACCAAATACTGGGAATGTGTTGACTCTATTAATTACTACTTGGACAGTATCCAGAATACCGGAGAATCTGAAGAGCGTCTGAAATGCTGTTCAATGTGGTTATGTTGTGCTGTAAGCCTAAGCCTTGACGGCTTTATGGAGAGGCCCCACAGACAGATGTTCTGAAGATTTGCATTTTGCAATTAATTATCTCTTTGTGGCATGCTGTTTTCAAACTACTTTAGCTACTACTGTGGAGAGAGAAGAATATTCTTGCATACTCAGGAATTCATAAATTCTTCACTGGCTGTGACTTCTGCGTACGTGTGCTTGTTTGAGAGGAGCATATGACTCTGCAGGGTCATCCTGTGGACTTGGATAAACACCTTATGTTTATTTCTTTGGCTGAGTGAGGGTTCATGTCACATCTCTGCTCCCGTTTGCAGGCAATGGGTTCTTGCCTGGCTGCAGGTCGTGAGTTCTTCCCTGGCCCCAGGCAGTGAGGTGCATTATTCCTGTTCAGCAGAGAAATCCCATGCTCACTGCCTGCAGGTGCTTGGAAGTACAAGTGTCAAAAGAGTTAATAGTTTTGAGATGAAAGGGCTGGTTAGAAAACTCTGGTATCAGTGTTCCTTATGGGTGCCTCGGAAAGGACTAGTGTGTATCAATCAGGGGATGAGCATACAAATGAAGCAGATCAGGGCATTTCCTTGCTTTCATCAATTGGCTGTCTTAGGGCAATGTGGATCCATACGTACCTCTGTCTGTAAAGTACCTATTTTACAGAGGTTTGGAATATGAGGCAGTGTTATTGAAGAAGTTGTAGCTGGAGGGAGGGCTGCGACTTCTCGTGTTCATCCATGCTGCTTTATATAGAGGGGAAAAAAGGTGGTAAAAAATCAGTAGGATCTGAATATCTGAGAGTGCAATCCTGCAGCTTTCATGAATTCTCAGTGAAGTCTCTCTTAAAAATACATTCAGACAATAATAGCAATTTTTCAGACTGAAGAGTATTTATAACAGAGCTTACTCTAAGAATCTAAGATGTTTTTTTTTCTCTAATTTTACTGAAATGTGAACGAGGCCTGCTGTTTTCAAAACTTTTTTTTAAGAAATGAAATTTTAAAAGACAGTGATGACCTCAACCTAACCTCAAACCTAAGTGTTTGTTGACCTTAATAAAGTTAAGTCTGTATTCTAGCTTTCATTAGAGAATAGTGGATTTTAAAAACAAATTTTCTTTTCATACGATTTTTGAAATTAAAAGTCCTTACGAAGTCCTGCCTAACTAAATAATCCAATTTTTGAAATTTTATTCTCAGCAGTATATATGAGTAAAATTGATCAGAAAGTGAAGGAGGATTTTGCTGTTATATTGTTTCTATAGTCAAAGAACTCAAATACTACTTAAAATGGGGAGTCTGCCTTGCTCAGTATGAAACTGCTCTTGCGTCACCATTCTAATGTATATTTGTCTGTCACCTGTGTCTGCCTGTCATCTGTCTAAAGAGACACAGAAATGTATGGGGAACTTAAGAAAGTGAAATTCGATATAAAGAGAAGTTTGGAATTTAGGCAATATGTTAGACAGGGCATCCCTTTTTGGAACAAAAAATGTGTGCATGCCACCTTCTGTTCTGCATATTCCTCATAATTCCTATCAAACAACTGGAAGTACTTCAGGATTTTTTGCAGAACCATTCATATTGTGAACTGTATCAGTTCAGTCAGATTCATTGATTTGGTTATCTGTAGCTAGGTGGAGAAATGTAGGGGAAACATGTTTGGTGTGCTTGGTAAATTGAAAGGGTTTTCATTTGGTTGAGATCATCAGCCATGTGACAAGCATGTCTGTACCACAGCCCACACACGCATTCATGTACTTGTTTTATATAAATGTGAGTGGCAGGGCTCATCAGAATCAAGAAGGTAGGATGCTTATGATATGTAATGCTGTGTTTAGACATTTTCATATATTCTGAGGGTGTAACATAGCTATTATGAACTTCATACCAATTCTCACATCCTCAGTTCTGACTATTTTTCAGGAGCGTTGTGAGTTATGATCCTTGTGATGCATGGGCTTTTTCCTACTCTGTTAATATTATGCTGGCTCAGTTGGGCTGTGTTTTGTTGCCTTTGAGATGCTTCAAAAACTTGAAGCAATATTAAGCTGTTATGTGCATTACAGGGGTTCCTTATAATCTAGAAATTAACTGTATCAGCAGAAGGAGACATAATGTTCAAGTTGTACTTTGAATAAGCTGCAAGGCTTTTGTAGTTTGGTATACAATCTGTGTTATTCTGTCTCTTGTGTGTAAGAGTGGTTTGAATCAAAAGCAAAGAAGAAAAGTTCTCGTTGGGTTTCTATTGTGTATTCACTGAGTGATCTTGCTGTAGAGAACATCTGTATTAGTAGAGATGCACTGTAACAATTTCACCATCTTCAGAGTCTGAACTTTTGTACAGGATCCTACAGGCATATCAGTAAAATGGCATTCACTGAACATGGCAATTTCAATGCAGAATAGATTCTAGAATTTTCTTTTACTGGAGGCTGAAGTGCCAAGAAGACTTCCTTGAGATACCAAGTGTTACAGCCTTTGGAGCATGCAGAGAACTATGCCTTTCCCCTTGACTGACTAAGGTATTCAATGTAAATGACTTTAATTTCTTTAATCCGTTGTTTGGATGGGACATTTTAACGATATGGGAGTGGTGATAAATGTATACCTGAAAGCAAGTACCTTTTTTGTAAAATCTCGGTCGAAGCAATTTGATGTTTGCCAGAGCATTTGAAGAACAGTTTTGTTACTCTCCCTATTGTAAACCAGAATAGTTGCAAATGGTTTGGTTAAATTCCATCTGCATTTAAGCATGTTATGCTATTCTTAATTATCATATATGTACTGAGAGGAATTCTGCTCATGAGAGCAGAATTGCTTTTACGAGCTACATGACGCATGAAAATACACATGAACACCATTATTTCTGGTTTCACTATTTTCATTGGAGGCTGGCATTACATTTTTTTTCTTCAAAGGACTATGGAGTTAGAGAACCTCATTTTCCTGTTGTAGTTACCTCTTTTCCATCTTTGCTACAGAACAGTTACTCCTTGACTACTAAGAAATAAACCAAAACTGGAGATGTCCAGATGTCCCTTCTGGTTAACAATTGCTGTTGCTCAGTCGGTATTATTACATTCTCTGCTACAAATGTGTAGAGAAATAAAAGGGTGCATAGTAGATGTATGCAACTAAAATGAAGAAACTGTGTAGCTGAGAAATAACACTGTAATTGGCTGACACATTTTGGTTTAAGATGAACTAATACATATTGTGACTAATAATTTAGTAGGAACATCAATAAAAGAATAATAAGAACTTTGAGGTTATGTAGCTACATTGTAGCATGTAGCATTGTAGCATTTAAGTAACACATTATATTGGTTTTCATAGATTTGTGGTTTTTTTCATACAAAAATAATCAGTTTGCTTCAGTCAGGGATTCAATTATTAACATTATTAGAAAAAATGTTTATTTTGTTAATGATAGTTGAATTTGGACAGCCTTTTATTTTCAGCAAGCATTCTGTCATTTTAGTCATATTTCTCTTTTGCATGGAAGATACAGATGAAAAGACATAGATATGTAGTACACTTGAAGTTGACCCCTAAATACTGCCTTCATTCTTTCTTCAGTGTAAACTGTATACTGGACCCATAAGAAATTACTTGTTCTATAAATGAGATGTTAGGGTTAATGAACCAGTTCTAATAGCTCCCATATTAAATTTTCATCTAATGTAATTTATTAAAACTAAATTGTTTATAATGAAGGTGGACATGTGCTTTTTACAGCTGTTCTGTACTGTGATGAAATACTAGTTAACTGTTAATAAGAAGATATCTCTGGTATATCTTCTTCTGTTTTTCTTCTTTTTAATCTGTTTAATCCACACCACTTAATAGTATAAGTTTTATTAAACCTAGAAGGCTACTGTCACCTGCTCTGTGTGGGTAGATGGAAGGTTGCCCAGGGAGAGAGTGATATGGAATAGCAAGTAGGTAATTTGGTTGAGGGAAGCTCTTTCTTGCATGAGTAATTAATCCTTGTGCTTGTTCAAGCTGTAGTAAGAAAGTGCTCATTAATCAAGATGCTGTTTGATCACTTATACTTTCATATCACTGGGGAGAGATCTGGAAATCTGAGATGACCCCTGTGCTTTCCTCAGGAGTAACAGTGAATGTGTAGTAGATGAAGTAATGGGTTTACATCTGTGCATTTCAGAAATAAGGTGTTGAAATTTGAGCAGGTAAATTTTAGAGGTGTTTAGATTGGTTATATAATGCCTTTTGCTCTCCTGTAGCCTGCCACATTTTTAACACAGTAAATAGGACTCACAGAAATGGAAAAATATTATGAGTTTAGAGAAGTCTTCGTCCATTGTTTCAGCTTGCTGTTTTCAGGGTAGCCTTGTGAGGCTGTCTCTGACAGTTTATTAAAAACAGGCCCTCTTCTTCAGGCCAATGATTGTTCAGAGTATGCCTGCTGATCCATGAGTCTTCCTGCTAGAGCTGGCAAAAATGTTTGTGGCATGAAGCAGAAGTCAGAACAAGAATTTGTTATGTTATTAATGTGTGTACCATAATGTGTGAGGCATTTCAAGAGGACTGCTAGTTTCTCTGTTAGCCTGCTGGTTTTTGGTGAACCATCTTCAAATCTTCAGTAGTCTTCAAATCTTGAATTTGCTTCCTTTTTCTCTCTCTCTTGCATGTTAATTTTTGAACTTCTTAAATAGAAAAGTGTAATTTTAAATAGATCGCAGCAGTTATGCAACACTGTAATTTTCAGCCACTTACAGAATATGCCACATCCTTAAAATCAGATATTAATGAATTCCATAATAAACTGTGCTACCACTTTTGAGCCTCTATTAGCTGGAAATAAATTGGCACTGTGCAAGATGTTCAGTCTGAATAGACACCCTGAATATCAAGAATTAAATCCAGCTGGGGAGTGAGCAGCAGAAGCAGGTCCCTCAGTAAAGAAATAATCTTAGTTTGATCACAGGAGGACAGCAGAGGATTTTGAAGCTCCTAAAATGGTCTCTGCCTGAGAGAGGATGTCATGCTTCTGCCTTGTCTATCAGAAAAGCTGGTATTTGCATGTACCCTTGGCCTGCAGACTCCTCCCCTGTGTTCAAAGCCTGTGTTCTGGCCCAAGGATGCTGGGCAAAATGTTGAAGTTTGTACTCAAGCAGATGCTCAGGGGGCCAAGTACTGTTTTTGCATTCATATCATAAAACAGGATGATTTTCTGGAAATAAGTTTTAGGAAAGCTTGTTACGGTCATGAATTATGTAATGGTACCTCAACATTAGATTAGTTTTTAAGTACTGTATCTTTGAAATACCTCAGAATCTGGCCCCATGCTTGGCCAACACACAGCATAATTTAGCATGAAAAAGTTTTCTGTAGCATCTCGATAGATGGGCAGAGGTGACATAACAAAACCTCACAGTCAGTGAAGGAAAAATGCTTCCGTGAAGTATTCCTGCCTCTTTTTTTCTGTCCTGCTAGACTTATTTGCAACCCCAGTTAGAGGGGAAGAATGCATGTGGAAATAACTTGTGCTTTTCCACATCCCTGTTTAATAATTGCTGATCATGTTTAGACTCCAGCTGCTATTCTGAAAAAAAAATGATACAGAATATATGATCTTATACGGGGGAAAATACAGCTTTTGGTTTTTGCAGATTTTTTCCCCCCATGCTACAGAGAAGGCAGCACCTTGAAGAACTGTCTTGTACAGGACTGATTTTTCTTTTATAGCTTTTAATGTGCTTTTACCATCATAACAGAAGTTCTTAGTGACTCATATGATAAAAGCAGCAATCTGTTAATGAGGCATTTACCTTCAAATGCTTGCAATGCCATCTTGAGTGGTTTTAAGTATTAAGTTGTGATAATATAACTGCACTGTACTTTAACAATTACCTATATTTAAATTCCCATTCTAGCTTTTTGAAACCATGCTTTAGCATCCATCAGCCCCTAAATACATGAAACTTATTTGAAGGTGTAATTTTGGACCCTCATTCTTGAAAAATGTTGTTCTGATAGAATTGAATCCACTAATTTAAACTGATGGGCCTTTTTCATTAAGTTGGGTGATGAACTTTTTGACAGTGATGATGTTTACTTCCAAGGTCTGTAAATTCTCTAACTCTCAGGATACGTTCCTGTGCCTCCATGATCAAAGCAGGCATTTGTACTGCAGATAGAATAGAGTTTTGCCCCTCAAGGTGTAAAGCAAAGAGACTGTAATGCTTGCATAGCTTTATTAGGGTAGTAATGCAGAACCCTAGGAGAGCCTTCAGCCTAAAACCAAAAAAGACACAGCAGGCAGATATAGTAGATGCTCACAAACTAGCACGGCAGGGAAGGCCACCATTCTGTGTCACAGCATGACTTCAAAATAGAGGCCAAAGTGATGTTGGACTGAGCAATCCATTTAATTAAAGGCAAGTGTAAATAACAAGAAAACAGTATTGAACCATTAGAGCACCTGCATAAGAGTGGCCCAAATCTTCACAACTTCTTTGAATCCTGTCTGCAGCAGCGACTCTCTCCAGCTCTTGCTACTCCATGACTTTCCTTATGGCATCCTTCTGTAAGATCCTTTTTTTCTGTTACTCATTTTGTTTGCCAGATGGTGATTTTGAGAGTACCCCAGGTGGTGTTTTTCCCATTCCTACCCCCATTACCCTACCTATTTGATGTTTCTTGTTGCCATTCATTCAGGAGAGGAATATTAACATGCTGTCCCATGTAATATGCATTAAATGAACATTGCATTGCAAATGCAAAGTTCAATTTTTTTTGGACTCCTGCCCATCCCAGTGATCTCCCCTTTTGAACTTGCATTCCTGTGTGGAGTTCTTTCAGACAGCTGCCTGGCTATTACCTGTGAGGCTTTTGCAGATGATATGCACTAAGTGTTTGCTAGATTTTTTTAACTGCATCAGGCACTGTAATGGCAAACCCATCTTTTCCACACATGGTGAGGCTGCTGCTTCTTTTGAAAGGCATCTTGCAACAGCCTGTGTGCTGTGGGCTTGTCAGAAACATATGCCTCATAATAAAGATTTAAGTACTGTATAGAAGTCAGCCCTGACAATACCAGACTTTTTGTGAGCTGTGCTGATGCAGTGACTAAGCCTTCAGAATTGTAACATTCAAAGCTCATGCTTGTCTCTTTCCATTTGTCCTTTTGGTGTGGAGTCTGCGCTTCCTGACTCTTAGACAGTTATTTCAGAGCTAATTAACTTATTTTAAATGAGTGCAGGCTTTTTTCCCCCTAGTATTTAATTTCTTATCTCCTGTGCAAATAGAGGTCTATGAAACTGCATTAGTTTGCGTGGCAGACTCAAGGAAATGCCCTGTTACTTCCTTATTCTGTGTATCATAATAGCTATTACCATTCTGCAATATGTTTTTAAAATCTGTAATTTGATTAAATAGTGAATACCTGGTTAAGGTAGTTAGGGCTTGGCGTTTTTTCATTACCACTTACAAGGGCTGACTCAGAATCAAAAGCATTAAATGAGCATGTAATGGGGAATTCTCCTTAAAGAGTCCATGTGAAAAATATGCTTGAGGGATGAACTCTGTTTTCTGTCATCCAGAGATAAATTGAGAGGAACTCTTTTACTGAAGTGAATGGAAGTAGCTCACATCAAAATCACCATAATGTTAGAAGAGAAAAAAAAAATCATCTAATGCCATCAAAATCTTCTCTTTTTTCCTTCCTGACACATAGAAATACTTTGCTGCTTACTCCAGCTTTACCATTTCCAAAATACAAACTTAATTGTAAGGAATGAGTCCAAGAAGTGCCTTTGGGGCCTTGCTTAAGGACTGCTCATAGCTTTTGAGGAACTATAACATCAGAAAGGAAAAAGGCCAATTTCTAAAAGAAAGAACAGACACAAAAACCATCTAAAAGATACTGATGGAGGTTTGTTCTCTATTCATTTTTTTACTACATAACTGATTCAGTATTTCACAAAAGGACAGCATGATTAAGGATGGAAGTATTCTGGAAGTCATCTTGTCCAATTCCTGGTCAAGCAGCACTGCCTGGACCCAGTTGCCCAAGACCATGTCCAGGACCATCCCTTGGGTGGAGACTCCCACCACCTGTCTGGGCAGCCTGTGACAGTGTTTGCTCACCCTCACAATGAAATAATTACAAGCACAGAAATAAGAAACTTATCTTGAAGTGACCATTACAATATTCCACCAACACAAAAGCTGAAAGATTTGACATGATCATTGGCTGCCTGGGAAGGAGCACAGCCACAAGAAAGGGGGTCACAGTATTGCTGTGAGATTTTACCTGGTTACTCTACCCAAGTCTGGACCTGGTATTGCACACAAGTATGTAGAAGTGCTCGTGAGCCAGGGAAAAACACTGGATAGTAGGGTTAGTGATGCCTGTTACATACTGTGTCTGGCCTTTGGTTAAACTGATCACTTGACAAAAAATGATCTCTTTTTACTGTGGGGGGAAAAAAAAAAGAGATTAGGAAATGCGCTCAAGTGATGGGAGCAGACTTTGCAGAAGTTTGCAGATGCTCAGAGAGTTTTGGGAAACTTTTAATGGTGAAATGTTTGGGTGCTGCAGGACACCTACTGAAGCTGGCTACCCGGAGATATCCTGGTGGCTACCTTTCTGGGCAGGAGGGAGAGCAGAGGCTGTCTTGGCTGCTCAAAGGGCCTGTGCTTTCTGGAAGATCTGGGGGTGAGAAGGGGTCTGCACAGCTGCTTGAGGATGCACTAAGTTACTCTCAGGTCCAGTCTCTGTTAAACATTTGTAGTGCCTGATCAAAAGCTTTACAAGGAAGGAAGAAATAGTTCTGCATTTTGTTCAGAACCACATTGCCAGAAAGGTGACTAAGCTACCTGACAACAGTTAGAAAATATGAAATGAATTCATATGCAGTTGTGGTCTCGTGAAGTTGCATTTTCAGGGCACAGATGTTTTGCTTGCATCCATATTGTCAGGTAATAAAAATTTGAATGATCAAAAGGTTATATTATAGAAAACCAAAACAAAGAAAAAAACACACCAGACTTTACATCTTTTTAGCCTGTGTGCTTTCCCCCTCCCTTTATGTTGGTTTCTGAGCCTTTAAGATATAACTGGGTCATGCTGTTTGGTTTTCTCAGTCGAGTCTTCAAATTACGAAAATCCCATTGATTTAAAATGTATTTCCTCCTTAAATTTCTTTTTCTGGAGTAGTAGGCTTTGAGATGCTCAAGTGCTGCCCTCATTCCATGGGGGTTAAATTAAAAACTGAATGGGCTAAATGAAATCCTGTCTTACGAGTACACAGCATTGCTTGTAGGCAAATATTTGCATATCTTTTTTCTTGGACATGGCCCTTACCAACTAGATGGATGTACTCTTATCCATGGTCAACCCACCAGTATAGTACAGGTATTGTAGGTTGTTTTGTATGTGATTTCAAAATTTTTTTTTGAAGATCCCTAAATAGTGAAGAGTACTTGAGTTAATGATAATGACTTCAGAAGTTCTCCGTGTCTCTTCAAAAAGGGTGTGCAAGTCCCATTTTTAAAATTACAGTTTTTTTTTTTTTTTTTTAGGATTTGAAGACATAATTTAGGTATCCAGTGTGGTAATAGTGAAGAAGTTCCTGATTTTTTTTAGGGGATTGTAGTAATAATAATAATAATTGTAAACCTTGCTTTGACATCAGTAAGAACTTAATGTATGCCATACTAAAAATAATCATGATAAATTCACTCCCTTAAATGCATGAACACAATCTGATATATTGTGCTGACATGAGATTAATTCACTTCATCTGCTGCATTATTGTAATTATATACTGTTAGCATATGGACACTACGCTATATCTTACACAGAAATGTGCATTATTTTCCTTGTTTTTAAGCAGTTGATTCACCTGCAAATTCATAAATTAATGTAACAGATTTCCCTGGAATAATCACTATGTCTCTGGTTCCAAATGCATTATACTGTTACAGGGAGCTTTATAGCTGGGAATGTGGAGTTTACACTGGCTTCCATCCGTGGAACAGACCAAAACCTTTTCAAAGTCACCCTGTTCTCTACCCAAGTGATTCAGAACATTTGGTTTCACTTACTGGTTTTAAACATTGTTCACCATCTGTATCCTACTAATAATTTATTTTTGCAATAGATGTTATAAAAGAAAATGCAGTAGACAGTATTAAAGAGAAAAACACAAGCACATGTGTGAATATCTTCTTTAAAATAGTCTACGTTTCTTTCTACTGATGATTTTCAGTGTTTGAGGAAGGCCTGCAGGCTGGTGTGCCTGAAGACACTTGCTGGTGCGATATCCTAGATCCCACGTGACAGTCTTCCCTCAGTCTTTGCATCCCTATGAACTGAGCGGTCGTGCTCTTTGCAACCTTGCTGGTAACACTGGCCCGGAGCTGCAGAGGTGGCTGAGAGGGGTGGACCTTCTCATGGCGCTGAAGGTACCCTGGTGCTCTGGAGTGCCCTGCAGATTTGCACAGTCTCTCTGCCCATGCAAATTTCTTTTCACGACTGGAGATTGATCACCTACTGGGCTTTTAGATTAATTTTATTAACAGGCACATACTGAATCATTAATTTTGAGTTGTGGTTTGATCTTATGTTTTTCTCTTATGAAAAACAGAAACATTTTATAAATAGTAAATGAAGTGAAAATGGGATTTAAAATTTAAAATAATGCTATGAAGTATGAAAATCATGTTATTGTTTAAGTAAGTGAGTAATTGGAGGAGACATTTTTTCAAATTTTTTTCAAACTTTTTTCTCTGATTTTTTTCTCTCTAATGACTTTTTCCTAAATTTTAAAATCTAATTAATTTATATTTTTTTGCATATGGTTTTTTAGATGCTCAGTTAATAGTTTACAACTCTAAATTTTACACTGATGGTACAACTGCAGAAATTTTGTTTGTGCTTTAGGATGTAAAACCAGAAAAAATAACAATTCTCAGTCCTGTGAAACCACAATATTTGAGTGGAGGAATCTTCATTTCTGTCTGTGCAGGCATAGCGCTCATTAATGGGAGCAAAGGGAGAACAGCCCACCTAGTAATCCACTAATGGGGCTTTGTAGCCTTTCTCTTTATCAGGAAACATAATGAATGACTTACTAGATTATTAAACTACTATGCAGGGCTTTTCCTAAAGAAGGAAGGGCATCCAGAGAATCTAGTGACTTGGGCCCTACAGCTATGGATGGTGGTCAGAGGTTTCTTGAATTGTCAAAATCTGTGGAAATAGGGATAGTTGATAGTTTGTTGCTTTGTCACAAAAATGCAAATTGTGAGCAGAAGTGGAAGTGATCAAAATTCATAAAGAGAGGCAGGATAGCTGGTGTGCCTTACTATGGAATTTCTTACAGTTTATTACAAATGTTTCCTGTATATCTGACAATAAATTCTTATGGACTGCAATTATGGTGTGAATGTCTGCTGTATTTTGGTTTGAAACCCATAACACTGTAACTACAAAATGGTTGCTGATTTATGCATCTGGTTTAATTTTCAGTTGTGAAATAACATGAAGATGAGAGGTTTTTTTGAAGTTTGTAGAAGACTCTTATTTGCAAAACCACTTTACATTCTGCCTTTTGATTTCTTCACCATTTCTTCCATTAATGTCAGTGGAAGCTTCGTGTCTTGTTTGTGTAGGTATCTAGACATGAGCATCTCCTACCACTACTGCAGTTGGCAGCTCTTTCAGCACTGAGCTCAAGGCTTGTGTTCCCTGACAAATCTCATGGCGTATTGCTGCTTTTAAAACACAGTTTGTGCAGTAATAGCCCCTCAGTCGGGTGGTGGCAACATATGAATGTGAGCTCAGTTCTTGAGGCCATTGGTCACCCTGTTGATGGGGTTGGGCTTAAAACACTGCAGGTTTAAACACTGCAGGCTTAAAACATTACCACTCTGGGAATGGTGCAGGCTGGAGTGTTATTTATTGACAGCTATGAGGCATTGTCCAAGACCAACTTGGCCATAAAAGTTGCTTCTTAAAGTTCTCTTTTTGCACAAGGTGAGGTGATATAAGATACTGCTTTTTTGCACAAGGTGAGAACATGGAATGGCATCATAATGTCACTAGGTGGTGTTGAGATAAAATTTTGTTTAAGCAAAGCATCATCAATCCTTCCCTTTACCAGTTCTGCATACCAGGAATGAGGAAACTCTTGGGTGTCTGGTTTTGATTTTGTGTTGCTTAAGATTCCTACCAGTTTTTTCCTTGCTTTTCAAGATGGATAGTCTTCACTAAGTGGCAGTGTTGCCAGAGATCCCAGCTACTGAAGGAAGCAAATTAACATACAGTATGGTAATTTGTTTTCCCTGTCCTTCAGTCACAGTGAGGAGAGTCTAAATATTTCAGTGACTGAGACTTTGGATTCCCATTCCTTGCTACACAACAACAACAAAAGCTATTTATAGCAATAACAGTTAGCAGCGATACAGCAGCCTCAGACAGCTATAGGCAGCATCTCACAAATGTTAACTGCTTTTGCACTGAATGCCTCTGTGAAAACAAAGAGCACTGAGAAATAAATATCAAAGCAAAACCAAAAGAAACATTTTTTTATTGCTATGTTTTACTTTGCTGGCAGACCAGAGCAAAGGTTTTCTGAACATTTAAAAGATGAAAAAGGTGAAGAATCCCAGAAGCGATTTATCTTGAAGCGAGATAACTCTAGTATTGATAAAGAAGACAATCAGGTTGGTTCTCGGTTCGAGAGTTGCTGAAATTTGTTCTGTTTTTGAAGGTGGGCTGACTGATGTTATTGTTGTTCTTTTGTTGTTGCTCTCCTCCTCCCCTGCCGTCCTGCCCCTCCCCGCCTTCTTTGGCACACATACCACTGTGGGTGGCACCGAGCCCCAGCGTGGCCGCTTCAGCCGTGGCAGTGTGTGGGTTTGCATGGGTGGTTTGCTTGGCGCAGGACTTGCTGCATGCCCACGGGAGGGGGAATGCCAGTGGCTCTGGGCTGTGTGGAAGGCTGTGTCAGTCGCATTCCTCAATGTCTTGCCTAACTATGGCAGTTGTTACGCTCCCTGTAGCTTCCTTCTTCCGTTGTACCCATTCAGAGTTGGAGTTCAGTATGGACCAGTGATGAATTGATGTAGCCCAAAAAGGAGAGAGGGAAAAAAAAAGTGTAAAAAAAGAAAAAAAGCCCCAAAGATGTGATAGTGAGGCCAGGTTGATTTTTTTTTTTTTTTAAACCATCCTAAATTACGTTTTGACCAAATATAAATGAGGTCTGTCTTTTACTTCCCTTCCTCCTCTGTGCCCTTGCCACCTTTTACTGTCTGTGTAATTTACTTGCTTGTGCATGTACTGTGGCAGACATTCCCCCTTGTGTTGCCTGTGCCATAACACTACCTTAACTTAGGTGAGCTTGATGATTAGGGGAGCACCAGGGAAATGTGCGTGTTTGTGCTGCCTTTAAAAGCGGGTGTTGTGCTGTTTCAATCCAGTGCAAGCTATGTATGTGGAATAGATTAACAACAACAAAAAAAAATACCTGAAATGGTTCTGATCTGATTCACTTTTATGAGAAAATTCTCACAGGTAAGAGGACAGCATATGCTTTCTTTGCTAGGACTATGTTTGTGGAAGACCCCACCAATGAGTCTCTTGTTGCCACTTCCCTTCATGTCTACAGTAAAGGACCATTTTTTTTCTTTCCTTCTTTCACTCTTTTTTCCTTGACTTTCAGTTGTACATGGCAGCCTTGCCAGTTGTGCTGCATACAAGTTGGCTTCGAAAACAAACCCCAAGCAATATCAGGGTGTGATGACTGTGGGGATCACTCAAAGGAAAGCAGCATGACCTATCCCACCCAGTGCTGGGGTGCAGGGGGAGAAGGACCAGTCCTTGAAACCCATTTGTCAATGAAACATTTCCCAATGGGGCTCATCTCCTCTCCTCCTTCCTGTGGCACAGCCATTTCCCACACTGTGGCTTACCAAGAGGCAAAAATGGCCCTTCCTTTTCCAGCCAAACTTCATTAGAGGGTTCCATATGGTGTGAAAATGGTTAAAACTGTTGTGCCGAATATCTGGGACTTCTTGCACACATAGACTTTGTGGGTTTCTTCTAGGGTTTACAGTTTAGCTCTTGCAGCCTAGTTACCCTCTTTCTTCCTTGATTTCTTAGGTAGTCCCCCACTGCCTGCCCTCCTGTTCCTCACAGCTGGTAGGAGAATCAAGAAATGTTAGCAGTTGAGAGCAATGGCACTTAGACCTGGGGTGAGAACACCCAGTTTTAGGATGATGGGTCCACAGAAGCTATGTGGAAAGCCTCCTTTTGGCCACCTGCTTGATGAACTCATCTGCAGTATTGAACTGGAAATCCTCAAGTGCCCAGTCTCGCAGGGTTCTTTGTGCAGGAACGACAGCTATCATTTTCGTGCTTCATTTGTATAAGTGAACATTTATTATTCTCAGCTGACAGTTACTTAATGGCAGTTTTTAACAGCTCAACTTATATAACCCTCCTGGTTTTCTTTCTGCTCAGCAAAACAGAATTCTTCCATTTAGAGATGACAGACGAAGTAAATCAATTGAAGAGAGAGAAGAGGAGTATCAGAGAGTGAGGGAGAGAATATTTGCACAAGATGTGAGTAGTTATTTTAATTGCCTCTTTAGTGCCATACCTTCGCCGGTAGTCAGACAGTTTTGCCCCCCTCCTACAACAACACTGCAGCTGGACTTGCCCTGTGGAGCTGGAGGTGACAGGGAGAGCAGATTGGTGCAGAGGGTCTCAGAGGAGCTTTAGAGGTGTGGAGGTTGGCTTCTGGAGAGTTGAGGTGGTGAGAGTTGCAGGGAGAAGGGTAGAGGAGAGATCAGGCCCAGCATGTTGTCTGAGGAGTGCCTATCCTGTTTCTTTGAATGTTCATGTTCACATGGCCTAGGTTTATTTCCTTTTTCCTTCTGCTGGCCAAAGAGCAGTGATTTAAGTGGACACTCAATAATTTCAAATAGCTGTGTTATTTTATATTTCTTTCAAGGTGGATCAAATCTTTACAAGTGTCCTTCTGCAGAGACTCCCTATGGGTTTTGGTTTTTTGGCTAATGCTGTAGCATCAAGACACTGAGAACAAAGAAAGGGCAGAGGTTAAACATGGAGTTGCATCATCTTTTTGAAATGACTGATTAAAAAACTGTACTTCTACCATCAGAAAGAGTCAGTCATGCTGTTGATTATTATATTCTGAAAGGAGTAAAATGAAGCAGACATTAAAATTCTTGCTCTTACCAAAAAAATCAGAACTTGCATAACAAGGTATATTGCTAAGGAAAATACTTAAATCTGAAACATCTGTGAGCAATACCTGATGTTCCTGAAAAAAAAGAAGAAAATGACAATTTGCTGTAATACTGTAATGATGAGCTAATAAAAGGAAAAAAAATAATAAAAAAGTCAGCATTTTAATGTTTTGTTTCATATCTCAGTGGGAGTTCTGCCATTTAGGAAGAATATGGGAATAAATCCAATTAGAACTATTTTTGAAAATCATATTGGGCAGTGTCCTTTTGAATTAAAACTGTTCATATGTTGCAGGGCTAATAGTACTATTAGGAATTGCACATGTCCAAGTTGGGTTTTTTTTGGCAGAATACACTGTATAGTTTTAAGATGTGTGTTGTCTCGCTTCTTAGTTTTTAGCTTCACTTTTTCATGGCTGAGATGATTCCAGTACAAGCAGAGGCCTTTCAGTTTCTGTTTTGCTGTCAGCATGTTGGCCTGATGTAGATACTGTCCCAGGCTATACATGGTGGAATTGCCAAGTTGTTCAAGAGCTGCAAAAGCCGCTTTGCAACAAGTTTCTTACATGAAATATAAGAGGCTTTGACACATTACAAAAGAGCTTGTTCGAAACCAAAAAACCTTTGGGTTTTGATGCAGAATTCACATGAGGCATAAGACTAAAAATTACCAAATGGAATGGTATTTCCAGAATAGTCCAGTTTCCATCACAAGCTGCAGCTAGAAATGCCAGGCTGGGAAACAGAGGTGGCTGGAAAAGTGTGCTGAAAGTGGCTCTATAGTGTATTGCTGCTGTTACCTTTAGATATTTGAGTTCTAAAAATAGGCAAGTGGAGAGTGTTTGAATTGCCCACAGCAGGAGACTGTTGTGGTTCATTTGGTTGGCATTTTCAAGTGGCAGGACCTAAGTAAAAGTGTACTTTGTGGCAGACATTTTAAATGGAATTGGGAGGGAGCATTTTTAAAGATCAGCAATGTTAGATCTCTCCCTCTCTCTCTCATATCCACTCCTTTGCTCTCTCTCTCTCTGCTATTGCAGATGTTAGTGAGCATTATAGTGCAGTGAATTTCAGCAAGCTGTATGTTCAATGTCAAAAGCAGTCTATGTTTTATCTGTGCTTTTTTGGGTGGAGCACCCCTTGCCAGATACAAGGTGTTTTTAGGATGATGCCGGTGGTTGTGGTGGTGGACAGTGTATTTTCTCAATTTTAGGAAAGAGAGAAATGGCTTCCTGTTATAGATAGTCACTTGCTGCTTGTAAGACTGTAAAGTTTTAAGGCTCTCTGCAGTCATTAATTAATCTAATTCTCCCCAGGCTTGTGTGAGGTAGATACCTAAGCCTTGTTACTCTGCAAATTACAGATACAGAAAGAGAGTCAAAGATGGATTAATCATATGGTATTTTTATTACCTCTATATTGTTTACACTGCTGTATTCAAGCCTTTATCAATGCCTTGTTTGTGAATCTTAGGAAATGGATCACAGATACATCACTTCTAATTAGAGTATGCATGAAGAGAGCTTGCATGGGAGTCTTCGAAGTGCAGCCATGAAGGTCAAGAGTACTGCCGTAACATGTTGCAACCAGCGCCAATCCCCATCTAAAGATGTTTGAGGCACCAAAACCCTTTAGATAACAGCCCAAGAGTCAGAACTTCAAACAAAATTTATGAGGAAAAGGCAGTCTGGTTGCAGGGGCAAAAAATTCCATGCAAGTTTCGAGTGCTGTGAAAAATGGGCCCCACATAACAATATCAAGCTTGTCTGTCCTCCCTTTGATCTTGCAGAACTCCAGTGCACCAGATCTCTTCATTTCCAAGTGGGAAGGTTTTAACAAAATAAGTATGTTCATGAGTAATGCCATCACTATGATAGTCCTTATGATGATTACTCTAGTATTAGTCAGTTTAAATTACACTTTCTGGCAAGTTTTCCATCTGCTCTGTTGGCTATCACAAATGTTGACAAGGAGAGCTGGAAGTTTGAATTACTTCTGTCTCAGCAAGTGGCAGGGATTGGGAAGCATGTTAGATTGATATTTTAATAAAAGGATTGGTGAAAAAATAAATAGCTAATAAGCATGATCATTCCAGTTCACTGAAATAAGAACTGTGAAGTGCACCTCAAATTTTTCAGGTTGCTAACAGTAAAAAAAAAAAAAAAAAGAAAAAAAAAAAACAGACTGAGTTCTTTTATACTCAGAATTATTTTCAAGTTGTGCTTTTTTTTTTTTTAATTGGAAAACTTATTTTTTTGGAAACTTAGTTTTAAAACAATTTGTGAATTTTACAGCCAAGTACACTGGAGCAGAGGACCTGCACTGTCTGGGTCTTGCAAAGAAGTTCCTTGTCTGAACTGCTTTAGTTGTGTTTGGGAAGTTGAAAAGTTGTTGTCCAAGAAAGACAAAGAACAACATACAGGAATAAAAAAAAATATTTCCCTGTATGTAGAGAATCCCAAATATGTGCATAAATAATACATAATGTTTGGCTTTTAAGCATGCAGAAAATTGATTGTAAAGACTAGCAATCAAATTACATGGGGGAAATTTCATTCTTCAAGGTCAGTGCAATGTATAACCTCATGAGCAAGAGTCACGCTAGGACATGGAACTTATTAAAGGAAATACACCATGCTGTTTGTTTTCTGTTGTCAACTGTAGTGGCTGTTTTTCACCAAGGAGTGTATTCTAAAGAACCAGATCATTTAGATACAGTATGTTATGATTCCTCTAGTTAAGAAAACTCAGAGAATCTTTATCAGTCTCTGATTAAAGAGAAGAACAAAAGAAATACCTGTAGATGAGGCTTCAGCCTGTTCTATCCCTCTAGTGTGAAAAGATTAGGAAGAAGAGGGCTTAAAATTAATAAAAACAAATTAAAGGCACACCTCATGCTGGCCACCATAAACCTGTAGATCCTAAAACTCATGTACTGGTGTACAGAGACTTTCTTTGTGGCTGCAGATCAAATAACAAGCATTAGTTGGAAGCCTGAGATCTATCACATTTTGTTAACTAACATGAAAATCGTTAGCTGATAATACCTAACATGAAAATTATTACTTGGTGTCCACTGCAGGATATTGCTGCATCTTAATAGTTATCTGTGTTTGCTAATGTAGTTAAAAACAAGAGCAGCAACTCCCAGTTTATCTAGTGGACTGGCAGAACCGATGTACATTTTCCAGTTGAGACTTTAAAAGGTTCTTGGAAATTGGAAAAGTGAAATACTCATTTCATAAATAACAATTAGTCATACAGAGCATTCTAATGGAAATTTTGCATGCAGAGATTTCCAAGGACACTAACTTGTAGGTAATCTTACATAATTTTTTGGTCTGGTAGGTTTGTTGCCAGTGTTTTTAAAGGGTAAAGAGTCAAGTGTTTTAAGGATCTTTTTGACAACATCTGTGCTGGGTGTATAAGCTTTCCTGGTGCTTTAAATTGAGCACTGTTGATGCTATAAGTCAGGAAAGTTAGTCCTGAACTTGTAGTAGCTAAATTTCTCTTCAGAGCTGATTAGCCACTTGATTTTTAACAGTAAGATTAAAAGAATAAAAAAGTGCCTGTCTTCTCTGCCTCTCAGCCTCACATGTGTACTGAAGAATAAATTCCAGGGATTGGAAGTGTGTTGGCACAGTGTGGCACTGTGCCAACATCATCAGCCAAGAAGACAAATTGAATTATTATGGACTCTGTTTAAAGTCTGCAATACACTTGATAGTGGTTCCCATCAAGACACTGAGGTGGAAGCAGACCTTTCTACTTGCTTAATAAAATATAAATCCCAGATATTTATTCTGCTTTATGGCCCAGTCTCTTTAAAAACTTTAATAAAATAAAATAAATACAGACAAGTGCATTACAGACCCCTTTGCTTTTGTAACTTTGTGGGTACACAGTCCAGTACTCTGGTCTAAGCAAAGGTTTTTCTGTAAGAGTAGCTGTAATCCTGTGCTTTGGAATGTGACTGCACAGAAGTCAATGCACAGATGTCCATCATGAAGCTGGAAATGATGACCTCACAGCTGAGGTTGTACAAGCCTGTGGGGTGATTTCAGTATGCTTTTCTGGGGCTTTTTGCTTCAGCATAGTTAGACTATGCTGAATTCTGCACATTTGTTAATGAAACCTGGTACCTGAGTAAGGTACATAAAATGAGAGAAGACACAGTACTGTAGTTGTACAAAAGATCCCACTGATTTGGGGTGGAACCATTTGTATCTTCTCTTAACCTGAGGTAAAACCCTAGGTCTGCTGTAGCTGGTGAGAATTTGGTTCCTGGCAATGGAGAACTTGTTCCTGATGTCCTGAGGCTTTGTGCTAAGGAGAATCATATTGCCCCTGATGCAGCCCAGTGCCTTGCAAATTTGTCAGGAGTGCGGGGTGGGAGCTCACCTGGGAAGCCCACAGAACTGTCAAATGTTCCCTAATGTGGATTCTGAGTGGGTGAATTACACTCTAATGAGAAACTCTAGTGCCATCTCAGGGATAAATTTCTTCCTTTTGTAGACTGATGGAGCAGCACTAGCTCTGGTGTCAAGGGAAAACTTTATCCAGGCATCAGCTGGAGCATTAAGAATGAACAGGGTGTTGCTTCTGGTGTTGGCCAACACTCTTTTGTGTGGGTCATTAGCTCACCCTTTACAAAACAGAGACATCCAAAATCTGTGCCCATCCCATACTGTTAAAATTTGACACAGTTAATGATGGCATTTTATTATTCTTTGGGCTGAGTCCTATTGTTACAGAAGTAACAAACATGATCTCTGGTGTCCTCCTTCCTTTACCTACCTTTTGTTTAAATTCAGGGCAAGTGCTGACTATTCTTTCTTCTGTACCTCATCGAGATATAATCCAATGACAGCTACGAGGCTTTTTGTGTAGCGAACATGAAATAGGAGGGAAATGAAAAAATCAAAGAGGGAGAATTATTCATGGGAAATTGAGCACAGCTTCATTTCTCTGCATAAAAAATTAAGTAATGCTGAAAGAATTATACACTTTCCCATAGGATTTATTTCTTCTGAGCCCTTCACTTTTTCTGGGATCTAAGTCCTCCAGCAGAGAGCCTTCTTGCTATGATTGTTGTTAATATTTTTATTAAGAAGGTTATTATCATATATCTCAATGTTCCGTTTCCAACCATAAAATGTGAAGTCACGCACTATTTCTAAGTACTGCAGTATCTTCTCTCCCTTTGAGGAACTTTGTCAATTCTGCATGCTTTCCTTCTGTTTGTCCTTCCTACCTACAGCTCTCTGCTATCCTGCAGTTTTATTTTGAGGTGGTAGGCCAGACCAGTGGAACCTTATATTATGCAGGAAAAACATTTTTCCCTTTCAATTTGCCAGTATTTTGCACATAGTGCCTTCTTCCACTCTCTTAACTGAGAAGTTTCAGTTTGTTCCCAAACTGAGACACTTCATTGGCAATGTGTTGTAATGCATGGAATTTATTTTACTGGCCTGACCTTATTCTTGACCTTTTTTCCTCTCTTGTCTTCTGCAAATGCAAATGATGCATGAATTGAAATCCCCTTAAGCCTGAGCAGGGGAGGTAATTCTAAAATCAAGGAAGAAATTGGAACAGCAGAACATATCTAGAACGTCTGATACAATGCCTTTTTTATTTTTCAGTCAGTTTGCTCCCAGGAAAACCTTTTTGTGGAAAACAGGTAAAAAATAGCTTTATTTTGTGTGTGTGTGCTAAACATAGCTGTTTCTCTTAATTTTTTTGTCTATCTGTAGTTCTATAGTCGTTTATCCTAATATGAAGACTGTTGAGCAAATGTGCAGTCTATATTATCTGCAGTGGTTGTGTGCTTTAAGAGGGGGTAATAGAGCTTGCCTTGCAGTATGGTGTCTGAGCAGATAAAGTATTACTGCTGCTTTCCTGAGGCTTTTGCATTTCAGTTTAAAAAGCAGATTGTGGGAGAGGGTGGGGGCACCTAAGCTTTCATTTCAAGTGACCATTCTGTCTCTGGAGTGCCTTTAGAATTTAAATTTGATCTTTAAAAAGCACTCTAGCAGTGGCTGGATGATGGTATTCATGAAACACCAGACTTGGGTGTCTGTTGTTTAACCTGCTCTCCTGTGGGAGTGAGCAGCAGCATTGACATCACTTGTTGCTTGTGAAGGCTCACAAGTTCCACACAAGTTCCTGCTTTACTGCTGCAGTGTAGTAATGAGCTGGTGATATTTGAGCTCACTTTGCATTACTGCATGATAGTTCTTGTGAATGTTATTTTCATTATGTTAAATCCACTCAAAGGAAAAGAGAAGAGTAAACTGTGTTTGAGATCTACAAAATACGTAGTGTTGGCTCCACAACAGCCATAAAGTAGCTTAACTGTGTTTAAAATCTTTTAAATTGTGCACCCTTATGGCAGATAAGGATTTTAACCAAAAGGGGGGAATTTAATTACTGTTTGAGCAGTGCTGACCCAAGTCTGCCCTGCACAGGTTTAAAAACTGTTTATCACCCCCTTGAATAAGGGGAGGCTCTCTCTCACAGTATTTTGTTTTCTGTCCATACTTACATGTGTCAGATACATTTATGGGTGAAGCTGTTCCCATATAAAATGACTCCACAGTAATGGTACAAATCAGCTTTTCCAATGGACACTTCTGTAAGTGGAATGAGGGAAGGCCCTCAGGAGATCATGACCACTGTCATCTAACCACCTTATATTCTGAAGGCCAAGGGTATTTCCTCAGCTGCTTCTTCTGTGTTGTGACTAAGGAGATACGTTTTATCAAAATAAATCAAAATTCCAACAGAGGAACCCATAAAGCAAAAAACAGATGCTCTCATAAACTTGTTTTTCCCTCTCAGGGGAGATTGGGGCAACAAAGATGACACAGTTGTTCACACTTCCAAGTCAGCATGGAAGCTACTCAGAGGCTGCACTGGCAAGGGTAGGGTGGGTACCTTTATGGGATAAACCATGAACTCCATAGCCCAACCTCCCCTGGTTTATGCATTCAGTCCCACACCTGTGTGCAGGAGAATGTGGTCAGTTCTGGTATTTGCACACGGTTTGCTGTCCTTGAACCCGGGAGCTGACTGACCAGCCCAGTGTGAGGATGCATACCCAAGTGGAGACCACTAAAAGGCCAGGTTGGAAATTGTACTGCCTGCACTGTTGCTGTCCTGAGGGAGACTTCAGCCGCATTCTGTAGAACACTGCTTTTTCTTGCTGCATGCCCTACAGCCTTTGATCAGGTGAAGCACTTAAAATTGTACTTAGCTCCGTGCACATGAGCAATCCTGTTGATTAGCTATGTTGAAAGTTAGGTGTGTGTTTAAGTGCTTTGCCTTTCTTTTTGGTCAGAGGATCTGAGCATTTCTCTGAGCTGCAAAGACTTCCAGGTGGCTTAGCAAGTACTTAAAATTACATATGCAGTATTTTGCTGGCTTGCATTTTTTATGTTCTTATTAGGTGATATTTTTATGTATTTTCCTTTGGATATAAATGTATGGTTCCATAGCTTCTGAGAATTACCTTTCTCGGTAACAAGAAATGCTAAATTGGCCCTCAGCCTTGCTGGAGGATGTTTCTCATGTTCAGTTGACTGTGTTCAGCTATGGGAGAGGGAGGAGGGGGCATTTTTATCCTTGATTCTTTAAACTGAATCTAGCAGAAAATGAAAAAATGTATCTAGAAATCAAATAAAGCTTTACAGATCAGATAAATTTGAATTACCACGTTTTTTAGCATAATCTTTCTTTTCATTTTTCAGTAGGCTGTTGGAAGACAGTAGCATATGCAATGACATGCATAAGAAAAGACAGCTGTTTAGGTTTGTATGAATTTTATTTAATATTTATTTCCCAGTGCATCCCACTTGTGATTCTATCTGTGTCCTTGCCAAGGCACACCTTGACATGTATGTCAGTTTGCTGGTTGGAAAAGAGCATGGAGAACAGAGTTATACCCCACTCTTCCCATGTTCTCTGAATGAAGAGGTAACAACAGCACCCTTTTCTTTGGGTCACTGCCTCAGGAACCACATGAGATTTTCAGCTGCCTACCTATTCAGGCTGTGACTATTTGGGAGAGACTGGAGAGACTCCATTTTTCCTGGAGCATCTATGACAGGCACGTTTCATAGACTAGTGCCCAGACTGACCTTTTTTCCTTTTGTTGGTTTGTTAAAAGCTGAAGTGAAAGTACATCGAGGCAAAACTGATTGAAGTTCCTTTATCTGAAATACCTGTGTTTTGAAATTTTTTTCTGTTAACTTGGTCTTCTCAACTCCAATTCCTTCCACACATTCACATGCATCCCCATGTCCCAGAGAGCATCCTAGGCCAGCAGGAAATCAGTAAAAGACAGTCTGCATTTTCATGGAGAGCAGTTCTACCAATTGACACACTGAATCAGTAGAAGTCTGAATCTGGTGGTGACAGTGTTCTTCTGAGAGCTTTAGAAAGGTTGTCTTCCCCCACCACAAGCTCTCACATGTTCAATTCAGATCAACCAGGCTGCTTTAAGAGTCAGTCAGCTGTCAAAAGTCTTTAGTAGAGGAGGCAGAAGGAATGGATGCTTTCAGAAGTGTGCCCTTCATCTATTAAGGCACGTGGACAGCAAGGCAGATATTCCCTAGGTGTCTATGTGCATTGGGGTTTGCATATGTCTCTTCAAACCTATATAATTTATATTGCATAATTCTTCACTGTGAGGAGAAATGGATGTGTGAGGAGAAAATTTGATGTGTGGTTGCTGAGTCTGCATGTCATCACAGCAGCCACAGAGGAGATGGAGAGATTGCACCAGATAAGGAACAGTGCTGGAGCACCTGCTTCTGCACCCCATGACCACAGGCAGCAGGCAAAAAAAAACTTCCTCCTTGCTTTGGGTTAGCCTTGATGACCTGAGAGTCTTGGACTGGCCATGCTGGACTTAGGAGGTGTCTACACACACACTCTTAATAGCTAATGTCTGTTTGAGTTTGGGGAACTAAAAGAAATTTTTTGTAACCCAAACCACAGATAACGGGGATACAATAGCAATCTTTTTCTCTCTCTCTTTTTTCACTAGAACATAAATAGAAGAGAATTGTCAATTTCTAAGCACAAGAGTACAAAAGAATCTGTAAATAATATACTTTGGGGTTTTTTCTTTCCAATTAAATCTTAAACAATGATTTATTTTCCAAATCTTTTTCCTTTTTTTGTGTTGTTGGCTTCTGTGCTGTTTGTCTTCATGCCTTCCCACTGTGTGGGCCTAGCAAATGTCAACAGGTTTATACTGCTGATCACATCTGAGAGAGGCTCTGTTATAGGCGAGGAATGCAACAGCCTGATCCCATCTTTGACATGTATTGGCTCCTTCATGTCCCAAGTGACCCAGCACAGCAGGTTCTCCAAATAAAAAGCAGGAACCAAGTTTACAAGCAAAAAGAGGACAAAAAAAAAAAAATAGATGCAGTCCCATCCTTTTGATTTTTAGAAAGAGCTTTGAGCCCGCAAGCTATTATACTGTAATATACAACAGAGGAGTGGAAAATGTCTTTTAAAATCCTTCCAAATACAGTGTTATGAGCATCACTTAGGATAAGTCATTGTGCACTAAGACGTAGTAGGCATTTTGGTTCTGTCATTGTAGCAGTACAATGCAAGTAGTTTACCATAAATAAGCCAAATTCTGCTCCAAATTCTGATCACAGCATTGACTGTGTTATTGCTCACAGTACTCTGCAACTGTTCAAGGACAGGCTGCCTCTACCCAGAAAATTTCATTATTATTCTATGCAGAGTGGAAACAAAGTAAACTGACTTGTGGGTCTCTAACTGAAGCATTAGCAGTGAAGAGAGTGGGGTTACACTGAGAGGACACATGTTTAGGCAAGGCTTTGGATGAGCTCACAAAGCTGATAATGACTGGGAGCAAGCTGCTATAGAATTGAGGATATGAAGACAAAAGTAGAGTGCAGGTGAAATTGGTTAGAGAAACATCACAGGGGATGGACAGCAAAGTGAGAAGTGGTGAGGGGCTTGCTGAGGAAGAGAACACTCAATGGGTGACAGAAATGCTGCATCAGTGCTGCATAATACTGCTGTGTCAGCCCCATCTGGTAAAGTGCTCTGAGGAGGTATCCAAAAGGGGAGGGTGGTAAGTGCCGTGCATGTAAAAAGGTTGTAGCAGTGTTTACATGCTGAAGGCAGATAAGTATAGGGGTCAAATGCCATTTCAGACCTGCTTTTGTAAAGGCAGAGTATTTCCTTTCTCTTTATTACGGTTGCTGCAGGGTACATGAAGATAGACTTTGCCTTGACATGGTTTTATTTGTGTATAAATCTTTGTTTCATGATATCTGTAGGGGTAACAGAGACAGCATTGGGAAGACGTCTGGCAGTCGACAGAGCAGTACAGAGAATGAATTGAAGTGGACAGACCACCAGAGGCCATGGAGCAGCACAGACTCAGACAGCTCAAATCGAAATTTGAAGCCAGCCATAACAAAGACAGCCAGTTTTGGTGGGATAACCGTCCTGACAAGAGGAGATAGCTCATCAAGCAACAGAAGTACCGGCAAACTGTCTAAAACAGGTAGCTAGTACTGTATTGGGTTCACAGTGCTTCTTGTTGTGTGGTGATAAATGGCTGTGCTGGTGCTTGCCTGAGTATGGTCTGTCACAGAATGGTTTGGGTTTGGAAGGGACCTTCAGAGACCAGGTAGTCTGACCCTCGTGGTTGGACCAGATGGCAAAATACATAAACAGTTGTGTTTCCTGTACACAGGAGATGTGTATGTCCCTCTGTGGATGTTAGTATCTGGGTACCTGCTCCTGAGTTTCTAGGAACCAAGAACAAAATGCAGTGCATGAGGTTTGCAAATCACAGGAGAGGTAGGCTTTCCCTGGCGTATAGCATTTGCACACCATACACATACTGCACTTGTAGCCTGAAAAGATGATACTCCTTTCAGAGAAAGCACAGATTTTACCTTTTTATTAATCTTAATATTTTTGAGTTCTGAATAATTAAATGTCAGATATCTGAAGAGAAATACAAGAACATTCTGTTGTCATTGCTGAAGTGCACCCCATCTATATTTTGGAGTACAGCCTCTGCCTTAGCGGTGGCAGTTGAGGCTATGGTGGACTCAGAGAGGTCCCACAGTCTCTCCATTTTCTTGTTTAGTTCCCATTAAATAAAATCATCCTTTAAGGAGACTATGAATCTGGTGGGAATTCTGCATTTATTTGCATTAACTTTATGAGTACATTAACATATGAGTGAGTCACAGGGTCTGGATCTAAGTAATTTCAAGCTATGCCATTAAGCTATTCTATTATACTTTAGGTTGAAAGTGCATAATAAATAACAAGGCCATCAGATGATTCCATCAGATTGGTTCATTTGATACCTATAGTACAGGACAAAGGGTAATCAATATGTAGCACTTAGTGCTCTTTCAGCTTGAGAGTGTTTTATGGATGGTACTTAATTTACACCCAGTTTATCAAACCTGACTTGGTCAGATTTCAGTTCTATCCCCCAAATTCTACAGTAGCTTTTGTGTGGTTCAGGACGCTGGGGAATGGAGTTTTTAGGATAAATAAATAAAGCCATTGACATAGTAATTACATTTTAGATCTCTGGAGGTTGAACATAGTTTAAAATTTTAGACAATAATAGTCACTTGAAAAGACCTTTAAGGTCCTCAAGTCTAACCATTAACATAACATGGTCAAGTGCACCCCTAAATCATGCTCCCAAGGGTCACACTGTGTTTTAAATACCTCCAGGGATGGTGACTCAGCCACTTCCCTGGACAGTCTGTTACAATGCTTGAAAATTTTCTCACTGAAGAATTTTTTTCCTAGTATCCAGCTTATACATTCCCTCTAGAAACTTGAGGCCATTACCTCTCATCCAGTCACTTTTTCCTGGAAGAAGAGAATGACCCTCACCTTGCTACAACCTCTTTTAAAATAGTTGTAGAGAGCAACAAGAACTCAGAGCTTCTGAGCCAGTTCTCTCAGCCACTCCTCATCAGACTTGTGCTCCAGACCCATCTCCAGCTCCATTGCCCTTCCCTGGACATGCTCCAAGCACCTCAGTGTCCTTCCTGTAGTGAGGGATCCAGAACTGGACACAGGATTCAAGGTGTGGCCTCATCAGTGCCAAGTACGGGGGGACAATCACTGCCCTGGTTCTTCTGGTCACACTATTGCTGATACAGGCCAGGATGTCATTGGCCTTCTTGGTGACTATGCTGGCCCATATCCTGCTGGCTGATGACCAACACTCTCAGGTCCTTTTCCACTGGCCATTCTTTCCCAAGCCTGTAGCACTGTGTCATGGTTTGACACACTACATGGGATTGTTGTGACCCAAGGGCAGGATCTGGCACTTTGTCTCATTGAATAACAAAATTAGCCTCAACGCATTGCTCCAGCTTGTCCAGATCCTTCTGTAAAGACTTTTTGCCCTCCAGCAGATCAACATTCCCTCCCAGCTTGGTATCATCTACAAACTTCCTGAGAGGATGCATTTGATCCCCTTGTCCAGATCATGGATAAAGACATTAAACAGCACTGGCCCTAGGGAGCACCACTTGTGATCAGCTTCGGACTGTGTGTAACTCCATTCACCCCCACTCTGGACGTGGCCATCAGCCAGGGTGAGCTGTACACCCATCTGGGTGATGAGCAACTAGATTTTCCAGGAGAGTGCTGTGAAAAACAGTGTTGAAAAATGGCTTTTCTGAAGTCCAGGTAGATAACAACCATAGCCTTTTCCCTCATCCACTTAGTGGGTCACCTTGTCATAGGAGATTGGGTTGGTTAAGTAGGACCTGCCTTTCAAAAACTCATGTTGGCTGGGCCCTTTTGCCTGGTTGTCCTGTACATGCCACATAATGGCACTGAAGAAGATGATCTGCTCCGTAAGTTCTCTCACACCAAAGTTGGACTGACAGGCCTTTAGTTCTACACATGCTCCTTGTGGCTTTTCTTGTGGGTGGGCATCACATTTCCTAGCCTCCACTCAACTGGGACATCCCACTGGGACTGCTGCTAGATGATGAAAAATGGCTCAGTTCTCTGTCTTGTGGCTCTGGGGACTGGGTACTCAGAGAACAGTCTGGATATTTCAGACTGAGGCAAAGAAGGCATTAAGTACGTCAGCCTTTTTCTCAATCTTTTTGACTGTGTTTCCCACTCCAGCTGATAAAGGATGGAGATCATATTTAGCCTTCCTTTTGTTGCTAATATGTTTATAAAAACATTTTTGTTGTCTTTTACAGCAGTAGCCAGATTAAGTTCCAGCAAAGCTTTGGCCTTTCTAATTTTCTCCCTGCATAACCGTTTCTTTTCCTGAGCCAGGGTGGCTGTGTTCCATGCTGGCTTGTATTTTAGCACATGGTTGCAACGTGCTCCTGTGCCTTTAAGGTGTCCTTCTTGCAGAATGTCTAGCCTTCCTGGACCCCTTTGTCCTTCAGGACTGCCTCCCAAGGCCAAAGTCTCTCTCTGAAAGTCCAAAGTAGCCAGTCTGCAGACCCCTCTCCCTACTTCCCTGAGAACTGAAAACTGTCTTTTTTGTGATCACTGTGCCAAATAAAACCTCCAACGATCACATCACCCACAAGTCCTTCTCTGTTCACAAAAACAGGCCCAGTGGGGCATCTTTCCTAGGTGGGTCCCTCACCAGCTGTGCCTGGAAGTTATCTTCCACACACTCCAGGAACCTGACTGTTTCCTTACTGCAGTGTCGTATTTCCAGAAATCAGCTGGTAAGTCAAAGTCATGTGCAAGAACAAGGGCCAGTGATTGTGAGACTTCTCCCTTCTGCTTATAGAATATTGCATCTGCTTCATCTTGCCTGGGTGGTCTATAACAAACTCCCACCGTGACATCTGCTTTGTTGGCATTTTCTCTGATTTCTACCCATAAACACACAACCCTTTCATCACCAGCGTCAAGCTCTAGACAATCAAAACACTCTCTAACATACAAGGCATATCCCACCATCTATCCTTCCTTGTGTGTGCCATCAGAGGCATTCCCAGCCATCCACTGCAGCCCTCCCCTTGTGCGAGTCATCCCACCGTGTGATGGTAGCTGTGTCACAGCTATCCTGTGGTGCAGTTACTTCCAGCTCCTCCTGTTTTGTTACCCTTGCTATGTGTATTGTGTGGATGCCCTTAAATTGAGTTACTGTCAATTGAGTCCCCCTTTTTGTGCGAACAAGCTGTAATTCCTACTGATCATTCTCAGGCACTTCTTTTATTTCTAACACATCAGTAATCTTTGTGTCTTCACTGCCACATGCATCTCCATCCCCTGCCTCCACTGCAATGTCAGACCGAAGAACCTCACTAGCACACCATCCTACTGGCATGCTGCATTGCATCCCTTTCGCTTTTCAAATCTGATTTAAAGACCTGGTAACTCTTCTGCAAAGATACTTTTCCCCCTTTGAGACAGGTGTACCCTGTCTGTCACCAGCAGGCTTGGTGTTCTGTAAACCAACCCATGGCTAAAACCCCAAAAGTTCTGTCAATGACACCAGGCTCAGAGTCTGTTCTTAATCTGCTGGCTCTTCTTTCATCAGTCCCTGCAACTGGAAGGGCAGAAGAGAGCACTACTTTTTCTCCTGATCCCTTAACCAATCATCCCAAGGCCTTGAAGTCTCTTGATTGCCTATGGACTTCTTGTTGGGCCTGCATTGCTACCTAACTGAAAAATAAGTAATGGATGATGAACTCAGAGCTGTATCAGAGTAAAAGGTTTTCTTTTCACATCTTTAATTCGGGCATCGAGGAGGCAGCAGACAACCCCAAGAAGTGAGTCTAATCAGCATATTGGGCCTTCTGTTCCCTTCAGAAGCGAGTCTCCCATGACCACGACCCATCCTTTTTTCTATATGGAAGCAATTTTGATGCAGGGAGCAGTCTGAAGTAACCTCCAACCAAATGAACTGCCACCCTTGCTGTTGTTTGGTTCCACTCGCAGAGCCTCACATCCGTTATCCCAGGGCACCTGGGATAGTGAAATAATCACACAGGAGACCTGCCTGCTGTGCTGGGCAGGAACTTGTTGCCATTGCCTCCTGTGTCTTCATCCCTATGTTCAGCCAGGTGGAGAGATGACAGAATCCTCCCTATCATGTGTTCTGTCTGCCTATGGGATCTGCCCCAGGGAAGGCAAGGTGCAATTTCGGTGTGTATGTAGTTTTGAAACTACACTATAGTGTACTTTGTATTTGAGTATAGACTGGATAGGCTATACAGTGGGGCTTGAAGAATGGAATAGACCATGGTTTCACTTGCAGATTCTTTGCCTCCCATGAATACTTTAATAGCATCAGAACTGAATTTGATGTGCAAGAATTAAGCATGAGGCACAGACTCCTGCTATACTTTTTTTTTTTTTTATCATTCTTAAGTAGAGTAAATGTGTTTCTCTGTAGCACTGTGTTGCAGAGGTGAAGAACATTTAAAATGGTGTCAGGGAAATACAGATTGGAGGAGACATCTAATTGCAAGGGCAATATTTTTAAGAAGCCATTTTGGTGTTAAAATCAAGCATTGTAAAAAGGATGCACTTAGGAAATGTATTAAAGAAGAGACTTGTGAAGCATGCCAATACTTGTAGATGCATCTGCACCCTGTAGACACCTAATCCCAAATTGCTTTCAAATGAAAGCTCTTATAATATATTTTTAAGACATCAGTGATGTGTTCTTTTTTAAATGCTTCGATTTTTTTAAGGAATGCATTTAAACTGGAAAGCTAGTCGAGGCACAAAAAGAATAAAAGAGAAACTAGATAAAAGGAAGAAGTGGGGAAGAAGAGCAAGACTGGATGTCAAAACAAACAAACACCTTCAAAGCCAGGACACAAAGTCAAACAGTCAGCCTGAAAAAAGTCATAAGAACCACAATCCTAATCACTATTTCTATTCTCTCTAAAATGCTATTGAATGGCATTAAAGCAGAAAAGAATAACAGTTCAAAAAAACAATGGGGAAATATGTCTTGATAAAGTGTTTTCCCTTCACCAAAAAAATGCTAAATATATTCATACACTAGTCAGTGTGCTATTTGCATTTTCTAAGGTGCATTAGGTACCGAGTGATACTTGATTGTGAATGTTTTGCATACTATCTTCATTGATTTCTGCTTTTGCCATAGGCAGCCCTGGTGTTCCGTAGTTCAATAGACATTTAAAGGTTAATCATGTTTTTATTTTGGGTGATTTTGTTTTGTTTTGTTTTGTTTTTTTTTGTCTTCACTACAGTAGTTAAAGTGGAATTGCAGAGGTGTTGCTACCCATATTAGGCACACTGCCCTGGTAGCATGCCAGAGTCTGATAGGCAGCAATTCTGTCCCAGTTCTCCTACAGAAAGACTTTTCTCTGAAGAGCTTTATGGTTCACAGTAATAAATATAAAATATTTTTGTCTTGCATATAATTTGTATGAAATCAGTGTGAAATCATTAGTTGGTCAAAATGTTCTTCATTGGCTAAATGACAGAAAATATTTATGGTCTCTTTAAATGTGAAAATTATTCTCTATATATGCATGGCAGGCATCCAGAAGCATTGTTAAACACTCTTCCTGAGCATAGGCGTATTAAAATTTTCAGGATTTTTACAGAAGGCTCACAGCTGCCTTCAGCAGGGTATACAGTGATGCAGTATAAATGTTGTAGCCTTTCTGGATTGCTTTTCGTATTGCCACCAAAATTAAATGTTCTGCCCCTGGCCTGTGATAAATCAGTAATTAATGGTACATAGCAAACAAACAGGAACTGAAGCACAGAAAGATGTTAGATTCTCCTTAGGCTCACAGAGAGATCACAGAACATGCTGTTCTCTGCAGTAGAGTCCAGTAGTGTCAATTAGTCTTAGACTTTATTGTTTTCAGCTGCACAGGAATTGGAGCCTAGCAAAGGAATTATGTTACTTCATTTTTGCAAACTTCACAAAAGGGGCTGTTTGAAACCCATTACATGGTTACCTTATTGGTTCTGATGGTTATTTTCATGCACCTGTTGATCATTTAGAAAACCCTGTTTTACTGAAAAGCACAGATTGTACAATGCAAATAAAATTTCCTTCTCTGTTATTCCATAGTTCAGTAGGTACAAAGAGATACTATAAGCTATAATTCAATATCAAATGGGGAGTTAATAATTTAACAAATTTCAATCAGATTGCATTCCTACTACTTAGAACATCATACAAAATGTTGGTTTGTTTAGCTTTCTAGTAATAAAGTAGACTTCTTAGGCTTTTCTAAGAGTGGTAAGTGAAATAGTTGCCACTGTAGAGGCACAATGATGTACATGTTTAGTCAGTAACACCCAGTAAGAGAAAATCTAGCATATCAACTACCATGTTATTGTCACTGACACATTGCAACAGGTTTTAATGGGGAAGATGTGGTTCACATCAATGTTCTATGTGTAGCTACATATCTAGTTAAATAAGTGATGGGATGCTTAAAAGTTGTAGCTATTGCACCTTTAGCTTCTCTTAATGCATTTTCCATTCAGTGGAATGCACATCTGTCAGAGTATTTCTTTCCCCCTTAGTTGCAAAAAGCTGGTTGCATTGGGGTATTAGCTGTGTTGATACAGATCTGTAGGGATCATTAGCTTCCTTGGCCAGGGTCCAAGTAATTGGAGACGCAGTCTAATCTCTCCTGTTAGGTGCTCATTGCTACTCCTGTTGGGAAAGGCATTTCAATGCATTACTGCAGGCGTTTTAGTACATTAACCTTCCTTTGCTGTTTTGTTTGTTTGGTTTGTTGTTTAGGTTTTGGGGTTTCTTAAATAAAGTGTCCTGCATATTATATTTTTCTCTGAGTTCTGGAACTGGATTTTTCCTTCTTTATAATTCACTTGAATTAAGTATTAGCTTGATGAATCTTCTAAATCCAGGAAAAACTGTCAGAATATTGATGTATGGGCAGCAGGTCGCGAGCCAACTGCTTCCAGTCATAATCTTCCCACCGACTGTGCTGAAACATCAGTTTTATTTTTAGAAGTGCAGCTTAGAGAGAAGTAATCATGTTCACATGAGCATATGCCATTTCATTTAAAAATCACTAAATATGTTGTTGCATAGAGAAAGGCAAGTGACTTACATAAGTAGCAAATAAATATTTCTAATCCAAGAATCTATATCCAAGACAAAAATACTTCCAGTGTTCTATTGTTTCTGAAAATGATGATGGTCTAGAGTAAGCAGTGATAGTGGATAGATTTGAGAGTGTAGTTGATAGAAAGGAGAAATTTGCCTTGGACTTGAAAGGTGAGATGAGCAGAGATGTTCAAAGTCATCAGATACTGTATGCTGATCCAAGGAAAATAGAGCAGGACATATTGCATCACTCACTATTGCTTAGAATATTGGAAAATTAATGGTACTTCCATGCTCTCCCTCTGCAAACCCTCTAAACTACTAAGCATTTTTGGTGGTTTTTCTGTCTCTTTTTCTTTACAGCTCTTTGAACTTCTGTATCTCTCAGAATACTTAAAAATATATTAATGGAAAGTTATGAGAATGTGAAGGTTATTATTATCTCAACTGTGAAGCAGCAAGAAAATTATAGAATAATCTAGAAGAACTATCCATCATTACATGCTGAAAAAAAGAGGTTAGATTGTGTAATGGGGGCAAAAATCTCATTTAGTCCAAGTTCCTTTCAGAAGTCTTTTGCAAGACATCTTTTAATATGAATCTGAATAAAGTCAGATAGTTTATTTTCCCCCCTTTTTTACAGTACTGAATTCATTATAAAGTGATTTCCCATTCCAAATTCAGGCAGCATGAAAACAGCTACTCAGAGCTACAAAGACAAGAATAATTGGTGTTAGTTTCCAAATATTAGTGTTGAAATTTACTTGGTTTAATAGATCTAGACTTAAAATGATAGGAAATAAGTTACGATAATGGAACTAAGTAAAGTAGATCATTCTTACACAGTATAAATGGGGGCAAAATTGGTACAGGAGTAATTTATGGTTTTGGTTTTTTTTTTTTTTTTCTTTTTTTAAATTCAGAAAATTCTTGATATGGTTTTGTGACTTATTTGTGTTATTTCAAAATCACTGACTTGATCTACTGACATGGGAGAGCAGATCTTGCATCTTTTAAGGTAGACATTTCAAAGCTATCAGCTCGACCAATGTGTGGTGATAGCCTCCAAGTATTTTGCACTGCTTCCATGTGATGAGTACACCTGAACTCATTGCAGTCTCTGGCTTTTATCATTCAGAAGCTGGTGTAGATCAGCACATAATTCTGCCATAAGAACAGCAGAAAGGGAGGAAAAAAAACCAAAACAATTGAATGTCAGAGCTGTAATCTTCTTTTGTGCCAATAGCAAAAATAGTTTCATTGGAATAGCACAAAAAGTGGAGAGGGTCTGAACTCAGGCTTGGTACTACTTACAAACACACTTAGAAATAATGGGAGGTTTAGGAAATCTCTTCACCACTACCATCTCCAGGCAGCTTCCTGACCTGTTGAATTCAAAAGGTGAAGGAAAGGAGGAGAAAGTAAAGCGAGAACTCAACATGAAGTGCATGTAGAAAGGCCAGGGAAATACAGCAAAGGACTTTGTAACTGATGTGGAAGGAAAATTGAACTCCAGCAGTTGCATTTACAGTTGCAAGGAAGATGCCAAATACTACTTGCAGCTTGATGAGCATGGCCTCCAGGAATAACTCTGCAATTTGTAGAAACACAGGAATCTGAAATTATCTAATAAATAAAACTATTTCTTCAGGAATAATATTTCTAAATTTATAACCTCAGTCTATAAGGAGAGGAAAAATATAGCAACTAATACAACTTTGATGTTTTGTTGAAAGACTTACTTAATGAAAATAAAAAATTCTTTGGAAATCTCTGTTACTTTCTTGATTAGATACTGGAGAAGTAGATGTAGGGTCCTACTGATAGCAAATAGTGCACAGCTCATAGAAAAGACTGTGTCTGTAGCAATTGCTATATGAACCCAAAGTTTGAAGAAGATGGATTAAAAATGTGTGTTACACAGCAACCTGCAGTAATCTGTGGAAAAATCCTCTGTTAAGTAACAGGATGCTGGTGTAATTTCTTCAGAAGAAACCTCTTCTGCTCTCATTTCTCTAAATATGAGAAAATAAATGAATTTCAAATGCATTTGACTGAAAATGAATTTGAGGCTCTAAGCAGTCTACTACAGGGTCCACCTGCAGTATCCCATATCTGAAAGTTTTGGCTCAAAGATAATTTGTCTCAAAGAGGTTTGCTAAACTGAAGTCTGAATTATGTCCTTGCTATGTCTATACCTGTCTATACTGGCAGATGAATACTGTGGAGGTTACATGCATAGACAGTGGACTCAAGTAAAATGAAAGAAGTTGCAATTAAAACATACTTTGCTCTGTGGAGTAAGCAGCCATACCATCCTGTTTTAGGGAAGCTGATCACCTGAGCCTTATGATCTCAGAAAATCTTGTCTTTTTTCTGTGAAGCAAATTAAAATCTAATCAAGTAGTATCTCAGAAGTTTGAATATTATTTTTGGGGGTTAAAGTAATGTGTCTTCCCATTCTTCCAGGCACAAATGTCTTTTAGCACAGTTGATTTATCTTGGTTGATCAATTTTAATAGGTTTGATGCTGAAAAACTAAAGTGGCAAAAGTCTTAGGTAGTATCTTAGGTAGCTTTAAGTTAATATGGATATTACACAGCTACCTTGTGACTAGACTGATAACTCAGTTGCTGTTGCTTTACAGAGAATGTTAGGTGATTTTTTTTGTGCTCCATTTTTGTTTGTTTTGGTTTTTTTTTTAATTTATAAACACTCTGTTTAGTTTTTATGCCTTATGAACTGATACCTTGGCATTATAAATATATGCTGAGGATTTTGTGTTCCTCTTTTGTAAATCCATTTATTGGCTGGGGTAAGCTGGTGTTGCATGAGGAAAGTAGGCTTTTGGATTGTGAAAATTACCACTGGGTACTGGGTTCAGTAGGGAGTGAAAATCCACCTCCTACTAGCTGAGCATGGAGTGGTGCATGCCTTTACAGTCTGTGAAGGCTGTCCTTGTGTATGTACCCTATCTGATGGGGACTGGCATCCCTTGTAACCCCCCCCTTCCTGCTGTGGTTGTGTCTCCCTGTTAGGCTCAGAGTCTTCCAGCAGTGCTGGCTCCTCAGGATCACTGTCACGAATACATCAGCCTCTCCAAAGTGCATCTCTCGTCCCTGGGGTGACAGCCAATTCTTCAGGCAGCGTGTCCTACCCTGAGAACGGGATGAGTGGCCAGGTGGCCCCCAGCAACACCAGCTATATCATTCTTCCACTTGAAGCTGCAGGGATACCGCCTGGCAGTATCCTTCTCAACCCACACACAGGTCAGTACAGTTCCCTCCTGCCTGATTCTGCCCTTTGGTGTTTCTGATGTCAGCTGGTGAATTGGCAAATTTCTTCTTTCTAGGCATATTTTTCTGGAGGCACTTTATGAACAAATATTCATTGAAATAATGTTTGGCAAATTGTTGTTTCCAAATGTGCGGGCAAAGATGGATTCGATTTCTGAGGCTGTTGTGGCATAGCTGGTGGGAAGTGGTACAACATGCTCTTGCTCCATCCCAGACAGGATGTCCATCATTCAACAGTCCTGGTGCTCCCTGGCTCTCAGTGCATCCTCTGAGATCCCTTTAGCATCAATAAGGACAGATGCTCTTCTGTATCAAGCATACTGAGATATGGTGCAACCGAAATATAACATAACATTCTTAGAGATTGTGCTTAACAGCAGAACTTCAAAAGACTTAAAGGCTGCATTTGAATCTGCACTTCGGAATTAATTTTACGTGAGCTATATAATTAGCAATTGTATTTAAATTGTGAAATTGTGATAAGAGAAAAATGTAACTCTTAAATTCCCGATAGTTTTCTTCACTGAAGCTCACAGACGAGGCACTTGCAAGCCACCCAAGTGCTGTGGGCACTTCAGAAACTCTTCGATTTGAACTTGAGTACTTGATGAAAGCTTAAGGCAATTTGTTACCTCCTTGGTCTGGATGAAGTCTGGATCATGTTATGATGTTACTCTCCACCGTATTGTACTATCAGTGTTAAGAAGGTTCAGGGAGTTTGAAGGTGTGATACTTCTTTGGTAATTTGGACTATTCCAGTGACCATGGCTAGCTGTGCTGACAACCTTAGCTGAGTTATGCTGGGTTTAAAACAAGAAAGCCTGTAGTGAAATGTAGCTTCCGTTATACTGAGAGCTGAGGGTTAAACTCCACAATATTTTTTTCAAAGGCCTTAAAAGAACATTCAGGAACATTTTCTTTGGCAATTTTTGTTTATAACTTGTATTTTATGTGTATTATATCCCTGTGTTCCACTATTTTGGTGGAAATGCTTAAAGCTTATTTGTGTGTCCACTACTAAGAATTTTTTTTTTTTTTTTTGTCATAGTTCAGTCAAGAAAGTTGCTACATTTAAGAAAAATACAGCCTTGGTAAACTCTCCAGCCAGTCTTACCACAGATATTTATAGATGGTAATATCTGGGGCTGATCAATATGTATCAGCATATTTAAAATCAAGGAGGAGTTCTTGTTTGTTTAGATTAGAATGTGATACATTTGATAAGTCTGTCCCAGAGAGGTGACTTAGTAACTTGCACAAACTTTTACACTCTTTTATGTGTACTTTTAAAGGCTTAAAAGTACACATAAAAGCCTTTACTCTTTATGTGTACTTTTTTCCAAGCTATTGCATTATTGACATGAGAGCCTAATACTGCCAGCAAGGAAAAGATCCATGCTTACATTAATCTGCTCATTTCTGTTCTGGTAGTTGACAGTTCTGTCTGCAACACTGAAATTTCTTGGTCAATACGGAAAACAACATTTTGTGTTCCACCATATGGTCCATTTCCAAACAAAACTCATCAGGCCTAGGCAGGAGTCAACCATAATTCAGGTGATAGGATTGAGAAACAAATGAAACTAAATGATGCTGCTTGGAGCCCACAAACAGCTGAGAGATACTGCTTGTTTCTGGCCAGGCTTGTTCCTTGGCTTGTTCCTGGCAAGGACAGAGACTGGAGCTCACCACACTTGAAAGCAGGAAGAGCCATGTAAGAGGAACATCTCCTACATCTGTCTTGTCAATTTAGGAAATTGCATCAGCTAGTTCAGATTTTTGCCTGGTACATAGGGGGTCTTTTTTTTTTTTTTTCTGCTATAGATATAATGCCTTTCAATACTGTCACTAGACCAGAGCACCTTATCTTCCCTCCCTATGTGCCTCTGTCTGCAGATGCATCATTGGGAAACCCATGCATGTTTTTATGTTTAACATCCAGGGAGCAAGTATTTTTGTGTATATGTTATTTTATGTTTCTTTCAAACCTTGTGTTTAGTTTCTGCAGCTCCCATGTAAATATATGCATAGTAATGTAATAGAGAGAGCAGATTATTTAAAAAACTGAAATTCTTGTCTCACACTGCTAGCTTCTTGCTGTTACCTTGTGCTGGAAATCAGACTGTATTTTGGCATCTGCTGTGTTTTTCACATGCAGCAAAATACATGCTGCAAAATTGTCACTCTTTGGGCTCTTTGGAATCTTTGCATCTTATTAGGGAAACATTACAAAAGAAGCTCCATGGGGAGGAGATTTTGATTGCTAGATGCTGTGATCGACTATCAAAGTGATGGATGCTGTCAGAAACAGAGATGAAGAGAAGACAGTTGAAAGAAAAGGAAAAAGGATCTTTGTTTCCTGTAATGAATAGATTTTCTTTCCCTATGTAATACCATTTTTTAGCTCTTTCTTCTCCTCTTGCAGAGTGGCTTCTTCCAATCTTCTTCTCTCTTTTGATCATAACACTGTGTCCTTTAAAGATCTTCCCTTCCTTTCACACTACATAGTCACTGACTGTGCAAGCCTCTAATGGCATCCAGAGATGCTATCTATTTATTCCTGATCTGATTATAACTCTGCTCCTTACCAGGTGCTGGGAACCCACACTTTCTTTTCCATATCTGCAGTTTCCTTTATTTTCTCTCCTCTGCTTTACCCTTCTGCTTCCCCAGATAGTCAAGCTTCTTACTTGCTTTGGCAAAGAACCATTTATGTTGCTGTGGTCTCCATTTCACTTTCTTCATCAGCTTGTTTTACCCTTTAAAGGATTCCTCTTGATATGTTCTTCCTTAACCCCTCTGACAATTTAAGAGCATTTACTTTTCATACATACTCCTTGAAATGACATTGCAATCGTTGCCCTTCTATCAGGGCCACAGTTCATAACTTACAAATGTTTTCCCTGTTACCTTCTGATCTCTCCTTTTCATTTCTGATTTCAAGATTTCTTAATGAAAAGTCCTCTCTTTCTTAATCTTTAAAAGTGTTGCAGGGAATTGACAGTTTTGAGTTCTGCTGTCTTTCATTAAGCCACAGGAAATGCTCTTTATTAGCTTCCCTTGAGCATCTGACGCAGGCTTTGGGACTGTGTTATCCTGCTCACTCAGTCTTCTAAAGTACTTCTGGGGCTTGAGATTCCCAAAGCTTGGGAGTCCATGCCATAGTCACCCAGTGGGTTCACTGCAAGGATCAGGAAATCAGTAGACAGAACTGCTCTGTTCTTCTTCTCCACTTGCTCATGACCTTTCTCAGCATGAATGTGGTATTGAATTCATCCAGAAACTTGATGCTTTAGAGAGAGAGAAGGCAAGGTTCTTTAGCCAGTACTCTTCATGCATTTCTGACCATGATTCGTTGGAGGAAGAAAGTAGAAGGCTGAGGAGTAGATAGAACAGGTAGAGATACTTCATAGGGTACAGATCAGAAGTTCATTATTTCACTGTTGCTCTAAGTCACTGAACTCCTCCAGATCTCCTTTTATTTCAGGTATTCATTCATTAGTTGCCTGCTTCAAAGGTTATCACATCATTGCTGAAATTACTTTTTTTTTTTTCTCGTGGAAGCATTTATAATTCCTTTGATTTACAGATTTATCATGGAAGTGAAAAGAGAACTGAGGTAATGGAAAACAGTTTTCCTATTGAGAAATATCCATTTCTTTTTTGTTTTCAAGACAGTGCCTTGGGTAAACTTTTTATCTTAAACAAATATTGGTTTTGCAAGGTTATTTCCCCCAGCTTAATTATCTGAAGCAAAATTAGTTCAATAACTTAGTAGAACTCTGAAAAGAATTTGTCTTGTATATAAGAGATTTTAAAATACACCTTAAGTGTTGCTTCCTTGAAAACTGGAGTGCTAGCTCCACTAAGTAAATAGGGCACAGCTTTCAAAAGTACAGCTCTGTTATTAGAATGTATAAGTAAATTAGTAACAAGTGTGTGTTTGGTTTTTTCCCTTTTCTACAAACCGTATTGTTTCAGAAGTAGTTGTGTACATTTGTCTGCTGTGTTGTGTTAGAGGAAAATATAAGGGAACATTCTCTACCTTTGGAGTGTTTGTTCCAAAGTTCAATTTTAATGTTAATTGATTCATCAGTGAATGATTTCAAGTAATCATAGCATCTGAATCATCTTATAGCCATGGTAACTTTCCACTCATTCCTTGGAAAATCATACTGCTGAAACAAATATCTACTGTCTTGGCTGAAAAAAAATACAAGCTGTCTGATACTGTAATTACTGTAATGAGATATTGAGAGTGATGAACACTTCACTCTTGTAGCAGGTCAGCTAAAGAGCGATCAATTAAAGCTAAAATTGTTTGCTTTCACACAGAAAACAGTATGTTCTTAAAAGTGTCCAGCAAGAGCCGGGCATTTTGTTTCAGGTCAACCATTTGTAAATCCTGATGGGACACCGGCAATATACAATCCTCCTAGTGGCCAGCAGACAATGAGGAGCCAGGTGGTGGGACAGTCTCAGCAGCCTTCACCCCAGCAGACTCAGCAGGTTCAACAGCCACAGCAGCAAATGGCAAGTCACCTTGTCACACAGGTAGGTGTGGTGTCATTGGGAAAAAGAAGGAGCTCTTGGGGATATGAAGAGTTACCTAGAGGAAAGAAGGGAGGAATGCAGCTAGACCAAATATCAGGATGTTCTTTTCAACATGGATAAAGCAGATGGAGAGAGAAGATTACATCTTCAATTTTATCTGAAGGATGATTTCATTTTCAAATGTACTGTTAAGCGTGTTAGCGCATGTCTGCATAAAATTAGTTTGAAAAATTCACCCATTAGTGCAAGCAGAACCATCCATTCTCAAACCAGCGCAGTCTATAATTCTCTCCAAAGAGCCAGGGACATTTCTCCTTTGACAACAGTGGGTTTGAGTCAAATAATAAGGTACAGGAGCTCTACAAACCCTTTCATGTCCAGTTGTATTGGGTCCAATCTATGGGTGCTCTCCAAGCACCTTTGCCCCAGTTTGGTGGTTTTGTGCCTGCACCAATAGTCTGGCCATGATCCTGCTCTGAGGTTGAAGTTCTGGAGCTTCAGCAGGAAGAGAAAATTTGTTTGAGTACAGTGCAATGTTGGCTCTCTGGTCCCTGCGCTGGCTGTGGCATATGGCCAAACATGGCTGAGCATGGGCAGCATGCTCAGGGTCTGGGTCTTGTTCAAAACTAATTTTGTGGATTGCATGCCTGTTCTCCCAGGGTAGAGCAGGCGAAGGGAACTGCTCAAGCAAGAATCCTATATCCTGCTTAGTCACAGAGCAGCTAAGATCAACTGTGGTTCTTGTGTAGCTTTATAATTCGGCACAGCACAGCTTCATCCTAGGTTATACAGTGTTTGAATTCAGTGAAGTTGCTGTGATTTTACTGGGTTTGGACTTACATGGTTATGGCTCTTATTTCTTGATCTGGTCTTCACGGTTATAGAAGACAGAGATAATACCAAACCTATAAGAAGTTATATGAGAGGTTAAAATGAATACTAAAGCCATTCCAAGGTAATAGTGCTGTGGAAAATTGGTTTTTTTCACTTAGATAAACATCTGCTCCAAGCTGATGGCCTGTCTGTTGGTAATTCACAGCCTGTTCTTTGTCATTTTTTAAACTCTTGTGTTCTCCCAAGCAGCTTTACAATCATTATTCCTTTGCCTATGACACACTTGGAGATAAATCAGTCACTAACAGTGAAATTCAAATACATACTTACGTTATGCTGCTTTCCATTTTTATCTCTGTGAATTAAATGTGGAATCATAATTTGGCTTTGCCTCACATTACAAGTAAGAAGGTATAGCTCTGGCTATATTTAATCTAACAGCCGTCAAATCCACAAAAAGAGGCGGAAAAATCAGTAATAAATAAATGTTTGGTATAAAGCTAAAATGAAGACTGAAATCACAATACTTGACCTCTTGTACTCAGGCTGGTGATGAGTCACCTGTATTTTCAGAGCTGTGTTTGAGGTCTTTGTTCTCAATAACAAAGGTGGCAGTGATGGTACTGGTTATCTTTCTCTGGTGGAATTTATTGTCTTTCCCTTTGCTTCTTTTGCAGCCTGTTCAGACAATGCAGCCATCTTCTCAGTCAGTCCAATATCCAGCAGTTTCTTATCCTCCCCAGCATCTCCTGCCAGTCTCTCCAACACAGCAGTTTTCTGTGGTACTAAAGAGTTCTTATTTCTTTTTCTTTCCTTGAATTTGGAGGTGTGAGTATGTGTGTCCAAGGGTCTCTGGGGAGCACTGCAACAGGTGTCCCACATGAGAACCCTGTCTAAATACCTGTTCACCTTTATGCTTTGGTACTGACAGGCATTTTGCATGGGCATTCCCACTGGTTCTGGTTACCTAACCTGAAGGGTGACGTTACAGCAGGGCTCTCTACATGCTTAGCAGGCCCTCCAGAAAAATATTTTGTTGTGCCTGCTGGTAGGAGCTTATGTCTCCTCACTTAATGCCAAGTGACCTTAAATTACTAACTTGAATAGTTGAGATTTGGGTTATTCCTCTTTTGTGTCCACAAAGACAGGAGATGAGACCTCAAGAAATCATTATTTTTTATTTTGTATTCTTTTATCCATATACTAAATCCACTTCCTGGATTTATTCCTTGGTGATATCAGAGGACTTGGGAAGGGAGGGTCGCAGTGAGCTAGCTGCAGAAGGTTTGGTGTGCTGTACATCGTGACAGTGCACCAATGAATGTGTATGATGAAAATAAATAGAGTGTTCTTCTGGTGTCTGATTCTGGCTTGGTGCTTACAGGGCTAAGAATATACTGTTCTGAAATGAAGCTGACATTTTAAAGAGGCACTATGAGATTTTTTTTTCAGTTGTTTTTCTCTCTTGGTCTAGTAATCTTGTTTATGATTGATTTTTTTTTCCCCAAATGTCACATAGTTATAGTAAGATATGGAAGCAAAGCTGAATAGATCCTTGCAGATAAAATAATGTTATTAAATGACAGTAGATGATTGATAGCATTTATAGGAAAATAAATATTCCATGCTGAACAAAAGTTGCATATTGTAATGTTAATTCTCTTGAAAAGTCTGTTGCAGAAATATCAGGTTGTTCTGGTGACAGTCATAAGAAAGCTAATATTTTTATTGGTTAATTTAATAATGAAACTTCATCTGAATTACTATCTTGAGTATACATTACATTATACAAACACTATGTAGATTATATGTGTTTGAAGATGTTTTTCTCTTTTGTGAAAATCTAGAGGCATTCCTGGCTCAGTGAAGTTTCTTGTAGAATCCATTTGCAGTCATTTGTCATTCTGGTAATGACTATCCTAGCTTTTTAAAGGAACAACTTCACAGAGACAACTCGTGTCTGAATATGAATGTAGGATGATGGTAAAGTTAACAGCATTACTTCCATACACCACCTGATGATCTGTCAGTAGTGTTTAAAACATTGATCCATGACATCTGCTCTCAGTTGTGAGGGTGAGTCTCTGTATGTGAGGGTAAGTCTCAGAAGTGCTTTCCACAAGGAAACTTTTCATTTTGTTTTGCTTCGTTTTTAACATTTTGAAGTTTCCAGACATTAAATGCATTGTGCAAGATGGTTTTGGAGACTGAATATCACAGGGCTGCAAACAATATTAAGAGGCTTCTTTAAAAAAAATAGTATGGATATTCTGAGCAAAAGGAATTTTTATGGTGCTTATTTCCTATCTGTAATCAGCATATTAGCATATGATGGAGTTTAAGTTAAGTATTTAAAGGTGTTATGATATGGGCACAAATTAAGATGCCTAGAACCACAGCCACATTGGTAAATCTTTGACCTTCAAAGAATACACTTGAGAGCATTGAATAGTATTAATCTTTTTGCAATAATGAACAAATACAGTCCAGAATGCCTGTATTATTACTAGCATGTAATGAAGCTTAGGTCCATTGACTTTATATGGTACGTTTATCCTACCAAAGATTTATTTTTTTTTTCTTTCCCCCCTCAGTCAGATATAGAACTTGTTTCTCTCCAACACAGAATAAAAAACCTTGACATAGCAACATTAGGCTTAGCTTTTTTTTTTTACTTTCTTGGTGTTTACAACCTTGGTTTTTCAAAGCAGTCCAAAAAGGGAAAGATCTGCAGCTGAATCCTGCTAAATTCCTCTTGGGATCAATTTGAAACACAGGTGAAATTACCAGCATGTGTTTGGCTGACAAATTCTGTATTTGAGGATAGAGGTATCCATAATGTTATTTTCATGCCCTTTACATTTAAAATGTCTTCTTTTGAACACTGTAAAGTTCACTTGCCATTTTGGAATTAAAGGTGAGGGTGGCAGGGGGAAAGAGCCAAAATAATTGGCTATTTTGCCAAATGGTGCCATTCACCTTACCGTCTAGAAATCTTTGTCAAAGCATTTATGGTGATTTTCATTTTAATTGCCTCCATTTTTGTAGATATCCTTGCAAAGTTTGACATGGGTCGGAGCTGAGTGATTCCTTTCCCCCCTCATGCTCTGAACCTATTTTGTTCTGCTAACTCATGTGCCTGCTCCAGGCATCACATCTATATCCTCTTCTCCTGCCTTCTGCCCCGCAGCGCGATGACATGACAGCGCAGTTTAACCAGATGAGCTTAAGTCGTCAGTCATCAGGAGACAACCCCGAGTCGCCTTCTGGCCCCATGTACCCCTCGCCCATCCTGCAGCAGCCTGCCCAGCAGACAGGTTACATCTTGGCCTCCCCAAGCCAGCAGCTTCCCCCAGGAGGCTTCACGGGTTCAGGACCACCGGTGTCCCAGCAGGTGCTGCAGCCGCCGCCGCCCCAGGGCTTCGTGCAACAGCCACCGCCACCTGCTCAGGTAAGCAGAACTTCCACTGCCGCTTGGGCACGGTGCCCTTTGTAACATCAGGAAAGGAATATAAATCCCAGATTTTTTTTTTTTCCCCCGGTAAAAGTTTAGCAGGTCTTTAGGCAACAGGATGATTGCAAAGCCTCTATTGTTTACTGGGTTTCATCATTTCCTTCCCTCTCCTCAAAATGTTTTCTGAACATATGTTCGTACTCCATGACACATCTGCACATGAATATGAAGGAGGAGGATGAGTAAATGCCCACACTCCTTTTTCCCTGTGCATGTACCAAAAAAGCAAAATGCACATCAGCCCAGGTAGTCGTTAATCATATTTAATTGACTTGAACATGTGAGGTGTCACAGATCAGTAATTTTAGCTGTCTTCCTGAAGACTGATTATGTTTTACTGTTCATTACCAAACATCTCTGCTTGTCTCCCGGGTACCTTTAGTGAATATTGAAAGTGATTACTGTCAAGAAGTAAAATGCACAGATGACTTTCTGGCCAATTTTCAAAGCATACACATTAAAAAGACAAATTTCTTTATCCAATTATAAATAACTTCATTTAAATTCTACTTTAAATGGTATTAATAGCATTTCACTTGTTTTCATTTTATCCTTTGGAAGAAAAAAATCTTAAAGTTTAAAACCATCATTTCCTTTAATGTAACTTCATTTTAAACCTTATTGGAAGCGGTTGTTTGGTTGGTCAGTTTTTGCTTACTGCTTCTCACTGAAAATTTCCACTTGTGTTTATTAATGGAATTCAGTATTGACATAGGAATGAAGAATTTTTACTGTTACCGTGTTTTAAGTGGGCTAAGGATCTAGTTAATTAGATCACTAATTAACAGTAAAAGAAATCTGAGGGCTACTGGATGCTGACATCCCATAGAGGACTGCAATCCATAATTTCTGCAATGCATTGGTTAAAAAATGTGCAGCTATTTTTTCTGAAAGAAGGCTTGGCAAAAACAAGTTTGAAGGAGCTGAAGTTCGATATAATGTGATTTCTTTTACAAAACATTGAAAATACTGCTAGAAAAATATTGCTAGGAAAATATTTCACGGTTTGCCAAATGTAGCAGGTTTGGTGCTTTTTTTAAATTTGGGAGAAAAAAATTACCTAAAGAGCAAAATTCCCTGATAAATCCATCTTCCCATCTGGATTGTGTCTCCTAGTAGAGGCTGTCCAGTCTTTAATCCTCATATTCAACCCCCAGGTGCCCTCAGCCATTTAATCCAACCTCATGACACTTCTAGTGAAGCAGGTAGATGTGAGCACCTCCATGTTGCAGGCTGCCACCACAGCAGGCACTGATGCTTCCCCTGCCAGCCAGGGTTTGCTGTGGGAGTTGAGTGGGCTGCAGGATGGTGCTTCCTGTCCTGACAGGGACCCCCCCATCACCCCTCAAGTGAGGCCACATGTTCGGCTCGCCCTGGGCTCTCTGCTAGACCCAGCTTGGCTGGCATTGCATAGGCTGCTTTGGGCAGGTTTGCTCATTGCTCCTGCCCCGGCTGAGCCTTGCTCTGGGAGCATTGGATTTCACCCCTGCATGCACAGCAGGGCACAGGGTTTTCACTCAGCACAGTGCAGTGTTACTTGGTGAAGCTCTTTTCCAAGTTAATCCTTGTACTGGTGCTACTTAGAGGCAGATTAACTTTTTCACAGGCCAAGTGATGAGGAGGTGCCTTTTCATGTACAGGCTGCTGCAGGACCAGTACAGTACTGTTGTGTCTAATGGTCACTGTGTCTCTGTCCATTCCCCAGCTGCTTTGCTCCTATAGTTGAACACAGTGGAAAGTTACTGGACAGCAGAAAAATATCTTTTGGCTTTGCAACAACTTCAAGTTATTTTACTGTGGAATGGTTTGTCCTCGGGGGGAAGTGTAGAAAGATGAGAAATTCAGTGCTGTCAGCTTCCTCTAGTTCTACAGGTAACATTCATCTCCAGCTTGTTACTGTTCCAAAAAATCCTTGTCAGATACGTGTGGAAGAGGGCATGGCAGGGTTTAGTGTCTGCTGCCCATGGGCCTATCCCTTGAAAGAGTAGTGGCCTTGTTCTGCCAGAAGGGAGAGAGGGCAACCACTCTTTGCATCTGCATGCACAGACAGGAGCTTCTGATTCACATTTCAAGTTTTTATACATTCACTTCAGTCCTAGAAAGTGGTTTGGATACTACATGCAGCACATGTATGGCACATAGGGGATCCCTCTTAAAAAGAGTAAGAGTGAACCCCTGGGAAATAGTAATACTTCTGCCCTGAGAGCTTAGCTTTCTGTACATGGTAGGTAGATCCCAAATTCTTGACCTGCCCATGGCACAGCTTCACTGTGGCTGTGGGTATTGTCAGTCTGAGTCAGCTTTGTTACTCTTTGGGGCTTAGATGCAATAGTAAGGCTGCTCTCAGACACCATAGCAGGTGGTCTGAGGCAGGCTCTGAGAAAAAAAGCAAGCAATAAAGATGGTAATGGAAGCAAAACATAATGTGATGCATTAATCAATGCAATACAATCAATGTAAAAGCACTTTTATATCTTAAATGTTGCTATTGAATTTATACCAGTATAAAAGAGGCATGACTTTAATGGCTAATTAGTTCCTGTAAATGCACTGCTGATAAGGTTGACTGTGATACCCTGTATACTGCTGGAAAATAGCAGTGAAAACTTGGGTGGAGACCCTGTGAGTATGATAATTTCCTTTGGGAGCTCAAAGGAGGAGAAATAAATGCTTCAAGCCTACACACCCAATGGTACTGCATTTAAATTACTAGCTTTTCTATTAAAGTTCAGTTAAATGTGGCCCCACAGCTGCTCTCCAAGATTCTTTCTCCCAGTCTGTATTAAAGCAGAAACACACTGAATTTGAAATGACTTGCCTAAGAAGTGATGAAAGAAACATTTGGGTTTCTTTTTGCTTCTTCTTTCATCACAGGTATCCCCCAACTTGACGACAAAGTCATAATTTAATAAATGAAAATAAGGATTTCTCTTTGTTCATACAATTTAAAAAAAAAAAAAAAAAAACCAAACCAAAAAAAACCAAACCCAACCCAAATCCCAAATGTTACCTGGGGTTTTCTGAAAGGGATTTTTAGCAGCAAATGACTGTTTGCTTTCTGTCATGAATATCGAACATATATATCTTTGCTTTCTTTATTTTCAATTTTCTTCTCTTTATGGTAGTTTTTCTGTAGCACCTATGGACCAAACACTTTAACAGGGATCCACATTTTGCTTTGTACTACTTTTATCAATGGTGCCTGTCTTTGCCTCTGCAAATGAAGAAGTAGAAAAAATATTAATATTGTGTCAATGGGAAGGGATATCCTCCCTGAAAAGTTATTTTCACCTCTGACTCATTCTGGAAGGTATACTGGTAAAAAGATACCCAAAAGTGAGATAGCATGAATTCTTGGAGAGACCTGGAGATGTAATTAATATGTTGAGGGATTTTTCACCTGAATTAATTTTGTGTCATATTTAATCATTTGTCTCTTTGCAGAAGCCCTCTCCGTGAGAGTCTGTAATGACCCTAAGACAAAATCTTTACTCGTAGCATATCTCCTCTAGGAAACTTGTTATGAAGAAGACTGGGGAGTCACTGCAAATGACCAGGGCTTTCCTTGATGATCTTTGAAAATTATAATGGAGAACATCTTACAAGGCATTATTTTTTGTTACCTGCTACTGTAATTATTATGGAGGGGGCAGGGAGGAAGAGAAAAGGCCTTGAAGAATGACTGATCCCTGTCAGTTAGATATTGGGAAGAAATGGCACCTTCATGTGTCCATGCATCACTGGGGTTTCTCTTGTCCTTCTTCACTCCCATTTATGCGACTGTATCCGGTGCATTAGCAGTGGTGTCAGCAGCTGGATGGAGGTGCTAGTCCAAGCCTGCCTGGATATCAGCAGTGTTAAAAGAAGGTAGAGTACCAGTCCGATGGCTGAATCAAGCCAGTAGGGAGGCAGTTTATGAAAGTAAAATAATCCTGAAGTATATGTGGACTCCTAATCGTGCCACAAGGAAATAAACAAGGTGCCAGTGAATTTCATGGATGCTGCTGGAGGGCAGCCAGAGAGACACCCAGCCTCATAATGGCTCCAGGCTGTATGTGGACAAAACAAAGCTGAAAACCAATGCTGCACTGAGTCTCTGCACATCATCTAGAGACAAAGCACATTAGAAAGAGGAGAAAGTAATGTCTGACTGCCATTTCATGAGTGTCTCTGAAATGACATGCCCAATCCTGTTACAATTTATGTATTGTATAGGAGAGAAAAAATAGAATGCAGTGGAATGGTCAGCCTACAAACAAGGTAATTATTAAAAATCATACTAAAAAAATTGTTTTTCACAGTGTCAAGGATTAAGATCAAAAAACTATGCTTTTAGACTAAAGAAGGTAGCATTTATTTAGGTTATAGCCTTAGAGTGGTACATTTATTTTAGTCTTAGAATTTGGTGCATTTATTTTAGTTTTAGGGTAAGCACACAGCTTCATTGGCATGCTTGTTAGTGCCATGGAAACCTTCTGATTCTGTAAATAAAATGTCTTACAAGCAAAAGGTTGAAGGTTGTATTGTGCATTTCACATGGGAATGCAACTCAAGTATAATTTGGCATGTTGGTTGGCTGCTACAGAAATGTAATGTTTTTTATAAGTAGACAGTAAACAGTATTTTAGTAACACTGATGTGATGAGAAACTAAAAAATTCAAGAGGATCAGAGCAGATGATGTAAGTGGTACTTGTTATCTCTGATCCCTCTAATTCCACTGTTCACCGAAGTAGAATCAGAAAGGAAAAATAACATTTCAGCTACTGACACAGAGATGTACTCAAGATAAATGAGAATGGATCCTTCCAAGCCCCTCAAGCATAAAAGACCTATTTTAGATCATGTCTGTATTTTACACCAAGCCCTTCTTTTAATGTGTGAGCTTTTAAAAAACAAACAAACCTGACCCCCCCACCAAGCAAAAAATGAGCTAACAAAACCAAAAACAACAACACACACAAAACAAAACAACAAAACCTATCAAAAGACAAACCTCTTGTTTTCAGGTCATGTGTGCATGACTACTGTCTAATTCTTCCATTAATCTTTATAAGTGAAATAATTTTTTTTACCCTTCTACTACTAACATTTTTTTTTTCATGCTGATAGATTGCACTCTCATAAACTTTTAAGTAGTTTGCATAACAAATGTACTCCAATGAATTGAGAAAATGAGATCAAAGGAGATGACCCTTTGACTAAAGCTGCGGTTTTATGTGTGTGGTAAAAAAAAAAGAAGTGTATGCTTCAGTTTATATATTTGTGCTCAGCATGTTCAACTATAAACCTGACTTCAAAACTTAGATTCTTCAGGTTATGTTTTAAGGTTAATACCTGCAGAATCATTTCCAAAGAGATAATTCTCATTGTTGTCAAATGCTCTTGTTATTTTAAATATCTAGGGGCTTGTCTGCACTGGAAAATGAGGAAGCTGAGATAAAATAAATCCTTTAAGTAAGATTAAGCTGCTGGCAGGATAAGTGAGAGTATTTCCACAGGGGTTTAATATTCTTTAGTTTGTAGAATATGTTCATAGAAAATAAAGAATTTCTGAAAGAATGTCTGTTCAGTTCCCCTCCTCCAAGGCTGGATCAAATATTTGCATTGACTTGACTTAGAGTGGGTCTCCTCATTTCTTTCAAGCCTCCTGTACCAGAGTGTTGCTGAGAACGATCAGAGATGTCCACGAGATGAGTTTATCACACATAACTTTCCTGGTCCACAGTTTATACTACTTAAAGAATGATTTTGTACCTTAAATGTGTGGGCCCACTTTCCTATTCCCTGTGGCTTTTCTTTGCAGAGAAACAAATTCATAATGGTGGTGTCCATTCTACAAAGGCATTTTGTTTTGTTACATTAGTCACTAACAAAACAAATGGCATGAGGGCAGGCACTAGCCTTTAGGTGTCACTGGGTACTGTCTGGAGGGAGGGTAGCTTACAACATTTTCCAGTCAAAACCTTGTTTTTCTCATATTTGTTTGACTCAGGCTGATATAAGCAGAGAGAGGGGGAAAAAATCAATTGTTTGAAAAGAAAATTAATAGACCTTGAAGAATGGATGGGTGTTCAGCCTCTTGATTGACAGATGCTGTTGACTGTCAGTTGGTCTGTGGGGTTAACTTCGCCAACATCACCCAGTCCAGCTTTGTTAATCCTAATCCTTCTCCCACCACAGTTATCCATTCAGTAGGCTTCTACTTGCCTGAGTAGCAATCCATAGCCTATTCTTGTCTAGTCTTTTGTGTCTGTGCCATTCTTTTTCCTCATCCGAGACTGGAAATTCTCCAAGGAAAATGTCTGATCTCTCTTATGATGTTCTAGCAGTAGTTACCTTTACTCTGCTAACTTTGTGGATGATCAAATTGAATGATCTGTATCAGGAATATTTCTTCCATGCAAATAAAAGTGGCAAAAATAGTTCTTGTTTTTGCATGAAAAAAATAAAATTTGGTCTGACTCTGTGCATATGTCTACATAGGATAAATGCTATGCACAAAGTGAGAAAAAAATTGTATGATTTATTAAGAAATGCTGACTGCTATGGCAGAAGTTGAGAGAGAAGCAATGTTCTCCCAAGCCTGTGTCCCTCTGCAGTCTGTTCATACCATACATTGTGAAATTCTGTCAGATGCCTACAGTATCCCTGACAGCTGAAAATGAAAAATTTTGAGTGCTTTGAACTTGTGAAGGGTCAGTTGAATGCTATTTAGCTCAAATGTCTCAGTAACAGTGGTGTGGCATGTATAGGAAAAATCTTTTGTTTCAGTCCCCCTCAAACTTTCACATTCACGTGTGTGATAAGGAGATCTAGTACACGTTTCTCTGTAATGACAATAATAATAGAATAAAAAAGAAGCCCATCTAGCAGAACTTGCTGACTTAATGCCTACTCAGCTCCTGCAAGAAAACAGCTGTGATGATTTTTTGAACTGTAATTGTTTTCACAACAAGAGCAAGAAAGGCTTTAGAGGGAAATTTTCATGTAAGGAGGGATGTACATGTTAAACAGAAGTATCAATCTGATAATTTCCTTACAAGTGTTAGGGGTGCACACACTCCATCTTGCTCTCCACCTTGTTACTATATATTTGTATTCCAGGCCATTCCTTGCTTTGACTGGACCATTTTCTCCAGAGTACCTTTAATGGTTCAACATGCTGTCTGTATGTGTTACGTTGATACAGAAGGTGTTCTTTGCATCTATTTTTCTGCAGCTTTTGGTATGTTACTGTGATAAAATGTTACTGTGATACTTTTTCTTTGGTATATACATGTAGCTTTTTATGAATCCTATATATTTTTTTTTCTTTCAATTAAAATTCTTTTTTTTTTCCTATTTCTTAAAGTATCTGAAAAGAAATGTGGGCACTGATAGTCCTTTTCCTAGCACAGCTGAAAGCAAGCAGCAATTCTTGAAGACACAGGAGGCAAACCTCTTCTCTTGATTGCATTACCACTAATGTGCTTGATTTGATCTTCTGCTCCCCCTCCCTGTTATGTTCTATTTTATGAATCTTTGATCTCTGGAGTTCACTGTTCTCTTTCTTTGCAGATGCCAGTGTATTATTACCCATCTGGTCAGTACCCTACCTCAACAACTCAGCAGTACAGACCCATTGCCTCAGTTCAGTACAACGCACAGCGGAGTCAACAGATCCCCCAGACTGCCCAGCAAGCAGGTATGTATGTCTGGTACTCACTTCTTCAGCTGCTCACAGTGCCATTGGTTGTGCTCTAACTGAACAGCACAGGAGAAAGCTAGTTGCTGTTCTCTTTGAAAATACAGTGAAAATTACAAATTGAGAAACCTTTTGCTTGGACATCCCGAGCAATGGAAGTGCAAGGGTTGCATCCTTCATCCCTGCTGTCCTTCATGCAGTGTTGCTGTGTCCTCAGTGTCCATGTTCCAAGTGGCTGGGCACAGAGAGAGCTGAGAGGGAGCTGATGTGAGCAGTCACACTGCACATTCAAGCCAACCATTGTGGTTGCCCTCTGTCATGGGTACTCCTCAAGTATTTGTACTGCCCTATGTGGTGGACTGGTCTCAGTGATGCAGAAGGGGCCAGATGTTTTCCACCACCTTGTGCTGTCCCTGGGCCCAAGGAGCAGCAAGGCCATGTGTGGTTGGTGGCCGTCGGGACTGGCTGCCCGCAGCGCTGTGCGGCTGGAAGGGGGGCCGTTACACTGTAAGAGAGTGAGTAGCAGGTCTCACAGTGAACCGGTCTCTTTTCCTGCTGTGTCATGCCACTTCGGATGACTCCAGAGTAAGAGGGACAGAGAGGGAGCTGGGCTGGTGTGTGTCGGGAGAGAGCAGGAATTGTGGTTGTCAAGGAGTCATCACAATTCAAGGGAATAAACAATTCTGGTGTTTGAGATTTTTTTAAGTTTATTTATTTCCTGTCTGATTCTTTAGTGCGCACCTTCCCTCATAGGGTGTCTCAAACAGTAACTCCAGGCGTAGGGGGAGGAGGTGGAGTGCTGGGTTTTGTTTTTCCAGATGGCCAGGTAGAACAAAGCATTCATCATTCAATCTCAGTTTGGCAGAAACCCTTTAGAATGGAAAAGCAGATTCCCGGCAGTAGCCTTGATATGGAAGTCATTTAAGATGCAAGTCAAGAGCCCAGACATGAGATGTGAACAAGACTTATGGGGTCATCCAGCTTGTCAACCTATCTCCGTAATGTGACTGCTAGCAATTTTGTTCCACTCTCTCAGGTGCTCAGGGAGACAAAGACACAGCAAACACAGCTATAACTAAGCAATTCATGACTTTTTTTTTAATGCTATTTTGTGTTCTAATAAAATTGGTGACATTTTGGTTGGTGTCAGTGGTGACTGACTGTGTCTGCTTTCATACTTCATATCATACATTCCTGAGAGAGAAGAGGGTGAAGCATTGCACAAAGGTCATCTGTCTCTTCTAGCTTCTCCTGCCTGACAGTCTGGTAACATATTTATTATCTGTATATAGTGGATCCTTGAAACAAAGTGCAAATCAACTTAGATGACATTATCTGGATCTACTGTGTTGTTATAAAACCATATTTATCAGTTTAATACTACGTCTATAGCCTAGTGGAGATTATGGTAAGTGATATGCACAAGAGATGATCTGACTTACGAGTGATGTTCCGGAGAAGATCCAGCTGTGTGAAAATCCTAATTTTAAAGATAAATTGTAGCACAGGAGCTGTTGAGTGCAGACAATGCAGACATGCAAATGCTAATTTTGTTTCAGTGTTTACTGCATCATTTTCCTTACATATTTGGAAAATATTTGGAGTCAAGGAGTTTGTGTAAAATCTCTAGTGCATCAGTCTTTCCCTGCAATTCACTCTTTCAGCTGCCTGCTCAGTTGGAAGCATTATTTTTATCTCTTTTTTAAAAATGAAAACATTGTGTCTACAGTTTAGACTCCCTGCTGTGGTGATGATTTTAAGTGTTTAGCTATTCTCAGATCTTGAGACATGTCTGCAAACAATTTTGCAAGCTAGTTCATCCCTTTGGCCTCTGATACATCCTTTTCCGTAGTCATGGTCCCAGCTTGTGGTAAGTGTGACGGGAAGCGGATTGCAGTTCCCTACAGATCTTGTTTTGGAGGTGGTGTAAGAACTGTTCAGATTTACTTTCCACTGCATCTCTTGGTATTTGGGAAACAAATAATTGTATATGACCAGAAAACAGTAATCCACAGGCAAGTGTTTCAGACTTCCATTGTCCTCCCAACACAGACTTAGCTTCAGATCAGCACATGAGGAGCCAGGGATAACAAGGGGCCGGAACAAGAAAATATGATGGAAAATAGTGTTTGTGAAGCAGAGTGTAGTACAGGAACACTAAGGATAGGAAGGATGAACAGATGGGAAGGAGGCAGATGAAAAGATGATTTCTGAAATGGTTTCCCCAAAGATCTCACATCACTTGCTGTTGCTTCGGAGAGAGGACGGCTGCGGTGCAGGCAGGCCCACGGGAGCCCAGCTGGCTGCCTGGCTGCCGGCTGGCTCCTACAGCAGGATGAGCAAGGAGGCAACCTCAGCCTGGCAGCTCAGGAAATACTTCATTAAAATTAAAAGTTTGCCTGCCTGGAGGAGCTTTCAGAAGCTTTCAAAGCAACAATGAGTTCAGATCTTACTTCCCCTACTTTTGGATGCAGAGGTCAAGGTTTCATCTAATGTTAGCAATTTGTTTTCATTTTTGTTAGAAAAGGTCTCTTCAGGATGGAGCAATATTGATGACTTTTACAGCAAATAGCTAAAGTAAAATGTCTGCACAGCATCTGTGGTGGCTGAGGGAGCCTGTACTCTCATGGCTCTAGAAGGAGAGCAATATTGAGTTAAAATGGCTTCAGGGCAGAAAAAAAGGATGTGCTCACCTAAAATTAGATTAGAGCTCTGGCAGCAATAAATCATTTGGAGAGAAGGCTGAAAACATTTTGTGCATTTATTTACCTTTTTTGTTTTTATTTGCCTAAGTGCTGGCTTATGTGAGAACCTACGTGACCCATTTCTAGCAGAAGGCTAGTACAGTGTCCTCCATGAAGATTTTTGTACAAACACCTGCCATTTGAATTATGTTTGTTTCTGTTCAAGCCAAAATGTGGTATCACTGTAAACAAAAATACTTTTGTTTCACTCATGACATTGTTGGTCTTCTTCATTATGCTTTTTCTGCACCATTTTCGTGTTCAGAGCTGCTCAGTGCAAAGTTTTTCAAAGTGTTGCCATTGGGTGGGGTCAGGGTTGAGCTGGTGTCTGTTGCACCATGGCATACGTTCGACATCATAGGTGGATTCTTGAGGTGTGTTCAGGCAGGTATTCTCAAAAACAGTCTGCTCATTTTTCAAACCATTTGGGTATGTTGCTGTTTCCATTTCTGCACTCTGCAACAGGTGATACTGTGGAGTGCCCAGTTTTGTAAGCACATGGAAGAAAATATTTCTGTATTTGCATCTAGCAGTATTCTGTAAATTGCATGTCTGGCATCATCAGTATTTCATTCTTCAGTAATTATCTCTATTTTTATAGACTGATCCTAGTTACTGTCTGAGTAGAAAAATAGAGATACATTGATGATAAATCAGTAATTATTTCTATTTTGTCATGACAGAAGAAGTCAGCAATGTGTTATTTTATATTTGTGTCTCTATTTTCCCCTATTTTAGCAAATGCTGAGCATTTGGAGGATTTTTCATCTCTGAAGTGCTTCATAAGTATGAGCTAGATAAATATATGAGTATTATCTTTGGATATGCAACTGTTCTTTTTGATGTTCACAAATGAACAAGCGGCAACAAATTTGCATGATTTTTTCCTTCTCTGGTTCATTGTTGTATGTTTGCCTCATGTTCCAGATAATTTCAGAGTGCTACAGAAATTTTATGGATAAAATAATATTTATCTTCTTGCTTGGGCCTAGTTCTAAGAGGATGTTAGCTTGATTTATCACGCAGTTGTAAGGTAAATGTCTGTGGAGTGTGTTTTGCATCAGCAATGAAATAATCTTTTCAGGAGATTAAAGCTAAGATCTATAGTACTTTGATAGTAAGTTTTCCTGCCAAAACTTTATAGTATTTCCAGACAAAATAAGATGCTACTTGACATAATTTGTTGTTCTCCAATTCTGGCAATTAATGTAGTCATGTTAGGATTTCTCATACATTCAAGAATCGACAAATTATGCCATTATAACTTGTTTCAGGGCCCAGATATCATGAGAAGACTTGAGAGAGCATAGGAAATCTCTCTATTTTTTTTCCTAAAAGCAACAAATTGGTTTGTGTACAGTAGGCAAAGAAAGTCTGTATGTGAGGAAAGTATATATCTGAATACTGTCTGGATGTACAATCCTTTCTTAACCAGTGTTCATGGATCTTCTGTAAACAGCAAGTGTTTGTCTTGAAGAAAAGGTTCCTGATGGAGGGCAGTATTATAAGCCTTTAAAGCTTCCAGTAAAGTAGAAGAAGTAATTGTCTGTTAGATGCATCTCTGAAACAAATTTTAAGTGAAGACAAAATGTACTTTAACAGAGTCGGTAAATTTGTTTAGGTAGGAATCAGAGTCAAATAGACAATGAAATACTGAATTTTTGCTTAATTTAATCATTTCAGTGTCAGCATAATTGAAGAGTGTTAGCTTCAAGCCTCTTTCATCCTCTTTGTCTTCTGAAAGCATTTGTCACTATAAACTGATACTTAGAGGGGAAAAATTGGGGGAAGGGAAATGTGCAGCACTAAAAAAAAATTGGTATGTTATCATGGTCATTAGAGAACCTTATAAAGAAAGATTGCTGCTTTCTACCTTCATTAGCAACCTGACAGGAGCTCATGGTCCATGATGGATTTGTTTGCATAATTCTGTCTATAATTTCACTGCTTATATAAACATAAACAACTTCAATTTTTAAGTATCTAATTATCTGAAGAAACTATTTCTCTAACAGTAATTGCTTACTGTGTTACTGAAACAGATTTGTGTGGAAGGTGTCCATCTGTGTTCAATGCCTTTTTTTTTTTTCAGCAGATACTGCTACTCCTAAAAAGCATTGCAAGGGGGGGTGCATCTCATTTTCACAGAGGCTTGACAGGAATGGGAGGGACAGAGCCCTGCTGTTTCAGATACATAAGTGTGGTGCTATGCTCACCAATGTTGCTGGAAAGCTTTGAAATAAAAAAGAATTTAGTGAAATAGTAGGACCAGATCAAGAAGGAGTTCGGAGCACTTTCAGTCGGACTAAGTTCAAAATTGTAATCTTGAAGTGATCCACACCAATGTTATTAGTTTCTGTTCAAGTATTTTATGTTGAAATTATCCAGAGGCTTAGAGCTTTACCTACAAGCATGCTTCCATTTAGACAGGATATCTCAGCCCATGCTACCTGAAGTTTTGTGCTCTGGATTTCATTCTGCCTACTGCCTGAGGAGGATGCTGTGACCAAATAGTTCATTCAGGACTTTTTGAGAAGCTTCCTGAATGAGTCAGGATTGAGGGTTAAATTTTTTTCAATTTCTAGTCTTAAAAACACTAAATCCTTTTGTATTTCTTACTTTATGCAATAGTGCTGCACCAATTCTGAACCAGCATTCAACTTTACAGAATATCTGTAATTAAAATTAATAGCAGAATTATTACTATCACACTTCCTACAGCATACCTGACTCTGAAAATTAAAAGGTGAAATTACTTTTGTCAAAAAGCTTTGCTCTTCCTCAAATGACTTGTTTAATTATTCAGCATTCACACCAGGAGAGAGCAGGTATTGAGGGAAGAGAACACTGGTAGGTTCAGCAGCTAGAATAGTCTTAAGACAGGCACTTATTTCTGGTTTTCTTTCAAGGTGTCACAAGTTGTATTCAACTTCCCTAATACTGATTAGAATTTAAGCCATTTCTGACAGCATTTCTAGTGTTTCAAAGTAAAATACAAATTTTAAAATTTTAATTTTGTTCTAGAGAATGTGTTATCTCATGTTAGTTAATGTACAGGAACAACAGAGAGAGATTTCTATCAGCGTAGTACAGTAGATAGAACTTCAAAATAGCATCTGTAAAAATTACAGAGGCCACACAAAAATTAAGGTAACACACTAATGTATTCAACAGTGTCTACAAAGAATCTTTGTATTTCTGTCTTTTCTTTGCCAAAAAGAGTCATACATCATCTCTACTGCTAATTCTGTGTTGGATCAATGTGCAGCGCTCCCACTTCCTGTGGTGGAATTTTCCAGCACTGAATAATTGAGAGGTTTATATTGTAGTCCTTGAGAGCAAAGGCAGATTTGATTTTTTTTTTTTTTTTTTTTTTTTTTTTTTTTTTTTTTTTCCTGATACCATCCTACCATTGGCAGAACTAGTGGAGCCCCACCATTGACAGAAATGCTAGAAAGCCTCTCTGGAGGGACAGAGGCCATCTCCAGCTCTGCTTGAGGCATGCTACTCACAGTAGGTCTGTAGACTTTGGGGGTCAGCTCTCTGTAACTATTCTGCAGATGAAAGCATGCAGCAGGCTGCAGAAGTGGAGGGCTTTTGGGTCTCAGCTAATAATGGAAAAAATACTCTGAGCATATAGCAGAGATCTGCACTGCGGGAAGGAAGAGTGGGGAGAGCTTTTGCCTCACAGTTGCTATTGATTGAGGATTTAAGAATCAAAGCACACTTTGCAGTTGTAAAACTCCATAGAAGAGGACACATATTTAGGTTGGGATGCAGTAGAAGAATCGTGTGTGAGTATGCTGGAGGAAGGGCCCACAGCATGTGTTCCGTGTTAGGGCAGAGGAACTCAAGAATGATGTCACAGTAACTGAAGCAATGCTCTGCTGACCAGTCCTGATATATTATAAAGTCCCAGTGTCTTTACCTGAATTTTGTTCAGCTTTTGTTACAGGCTCTTATGTAGTTTACCTAAACTACCCACAAGAACAGCATCCTTCTGCAATTACAAGGATATTTTTATTTTGACTCACCAGTGGTAGTTACATAGAATATATGATTTTATATAGCAAGTGAGCAATTGTTGAAAGTTCTTCTTTGTTGGTTTGCAAGTGAAATAATGCCCATAGTATGGGTATGTGAAGGAGGCAGCCGTTGAGTCTTCCGTAAGAAAGCAGCTGGTTTCCTTAGCAACTGGCAAGGATATGTGATACCCCTCCAAAAAGTTCTTCACCTCTTCCCCAGGTCCTGCTCTCTGTTGCAGCTCACTCATTATGCACCAGAGCAGAAGGCATTCCTGCAGCATGAGCTAATTGTAATGCGTGATGGCTGGTAGCTGTCACTGGTATTGAACAGACAATTTTAAAAAATTGAATTTGCTGTCTGAGTGTCTGGTTCTAACAACAGCTTGATTATTTCTGTTACTGCTAGTAATGCATAGCCCCTGCTGAGGTTTCACTTCTAGTGGCTATCTCTGGCATTTGTCATTATGAATGATAAGGATAAACACAGGTTTTCTTGCTGCAGACCCTGGTGAGGGTTCTTTCATGCCTGATAGGATGTAGATTGAGGAAGGAAAGAGGTGTTTCTTTATTTGGCCTTGGTTGCCAATCTCAGGACTTTGCTGTAAATGCGAGTCATTTGATGTTAATTCACTCCAGAATGGAAAAATAAAGCTGCTATTTCTGCTTCTGCTTCTGCGTTGGTGGCAAGACATGACTATGACCCGATCAGAAATGTTATTTACAGGATGGAGAGACAAACAAGCAACACTACTCAATATGTTGAACTGCAGTTCCTTTTTTAGAAGTTTGAATCCCTAGTGCAACGCGCAATGGGAAGTTAGATAAGCTTTTACTCCAGTTTCTCTGAGAAGAGCTGAGATTAAAAGTGCTTCAACACAGATTTTCATTCTGAATTTTTACATATTTAATTTAACTTTTATTTTCAATGCAGTTCCCAGGATCCTAGTGTCTTGGTTACAAATGTGGTCTTTTGATTACAAATGGTCTTTTGATTACTGTCATGTAAATGCTTAAGGACAAGGAAAGGAAAAGAAGCCAACCTGTGCAATAACGTTTTTTGTGCCATACTCATACCAAGGAGCTACAGCAAGTCTTAAGACACCTCTTAACTAAGAACTGGGTATATATATGAAGAAATCTTTTTCACTCCTGGGACCAGGCAGAGAGCTTGCAATCAGGGCTAAAAGAATGTTAAGGCAGCTGCCATGGTGGCCATCCAGTTCAGGGCTGTTTTCCACCTCTAAAAAATGTTCCTTAGCTTAGGTAAATCAGAAAAAAAAAGAAAAAGCTTTCACGGTGGCAGCTGTTTATTCATTCACACCAGTAAAAGGTTGGGCATCCAAAGCTCCTACTGAGTGCTGAAAACAAGAAGCATATATTTGGTATTGCACACGTAAGGTCCAAGTGTGTTTTCCTAAATGTTAGGAGTGTGTTTCCTAAATGTTCCTAAGTGTTTGGAATAATTTCTGGATTTGCTACTGTTTGAATTTCTCATTGTCTTCATTCTCAGTGTTCCTTAGATTTGCTTATACAAGGAAAACCCACAGCCATTATGAGAAATGGGTATTGGACTTTGTCTGTAAATAACAGCAGTCTTTTTCTTGAACCAAATAATTTCTTTCTGAAGGACGTTAGCCCTGTGGCATTGCTTAAGGAGAAAAAAATGAAGAAAAAAAAAAAACCAGCCATTTCTGAGCAAGCAAATATTTAGGCTGTATATATCTACATATATGTATCCTTGCTTTTTCTGTCAGTCTGTGTTATCAAAACATTTTGTTATGTGCTTCAGCACTGTCCTCAGGGCTTCCAAGTAGCATGCTGGTAAAACAGAACATCTTCAATAGCATATGCTCAACATTGTTGCATTTCCAGCTTTCTCTTTGTTGAGAGCTACCTTTCATCAGGTACTGAGTCTGCAGGAGTGCAAAAGACTGGATTTTTACAGGTCCTACAAAAGAACTTCCACAAATTGAATTTTTAAGGTTCTCAAGTACTACTTTATAGAATAAGAAAAAGAAGGGAAATGTATTAAATTATAAGAAGGAATGTGCTACTTCAAAATGATTGCTGCATTAATAGTTTGTATCAAATGGCAATTTTAATTCTCTCTCAATTGGAGAAATAGAAAGCAATTAATCTTCTGTAGCACATTGTGAAAAATAAGGGCTTCTTCAGGATCTCAGTGAAGCTGTTCCTTCACTTAACCTTGAGCTAGGCAATAAATAATTATAAATGCAGCTACATCGCAAGGCGAAAGCAGTTTGGTGCAATAGAATTATCATCTAATTCAGGAATAAGAAACTTGAATTAGGTTCCTGATGTTCTTTGTTCCAGAAGAGTATGAATTTGATTGTGATTTGTGCATAAAAGAGTGGAGCTGGGTTTTGCAGAGCAGATTTTATACCCAAACTAGCACAAGCTGATTTATATTGCAATGTTTACTAAGCAAATGCTCTTGTGCTCTCTGAGCTATAACTCACATGAGAGGACTTGTTTTACAGAGGGAGAAGGTGATGTCCAAGGTGCATGAGTGCATTAACATCTGTTAAATAATTTCTTGCTCTTTACTAAGGGCTCTCTACTGTCAGTACTTCCTTCCACAAAATTTTCAGTGTGTCCATCATATAAAGTTTCTGTTCCTCTGTGGTATGCTGCTGAGGAGACTAAGGATGCAACGGAGAGCTGCTTCATCCTGAGCTTCTGTCCTGACCACAGTGCCATCCCTTACAGCTCCCATGCGTGCCTTGCAGATCCCAAAGCAGTGTTGCTAACCTCGCTTCACCTTGGGACTTTTCAGCCAACTCAGTGGAAACTGGCCAGTGAAAGGATCAATGAAGCATGTATGAACGGGTCAGCAGTTCATATCATGGAGCAGTGCACAGGATACTCTGGTAAGGAGAGGCAAAGGATGTGAGAAAAAAAATAAATGCAGAAGTGAAAAGAGCTGTATTTTTTAGTGTAGAACCATGCCTCAGCATCTTGCTCTACTAAAGCAATAGGCAGGAGCTATTCAAACCCCAGACTAATTCCCTAAAAATGGGAAGCCATGAGTTTGTTATGTCAGTTTCTGTTCAGGAAGAAAGCATTCCTAAATATAATAAAGCAAATATTATTCTGCTCTTCTTTGAATTGTTCATCTCTGTTTCCCAGATATCTGTCTTTGCAGTATAAGGAACAAGAAACTTGTTCCTAGAAAACACAGCTACCAGTGGCAGTGGGTTTGTAGGACATTGTTGAGTCTGCGTACTAATTTCATGGAGATAATGTATGTCTGGAGTGAGCCATGTTTATACTTCCGTGGTGGACACTTCATAGTGATTAAGACTCACTTACTTTTACCCATTTTGTCTAGGTGTTGATAGTGTGCTCTGGAGCATTTACAAACTAAACTGAAGATTTCTTTCTTTTATAAAATTTAAATAAATGTGATGTGCAATTGCTCATACACTCTTAGTTTCTTCTGTGGAAATTTGAGACCAATCAAATGGCTACAAAGGCTGATGTGGTATGTCAAAAGTTATGGAACTAAAGAAGGTATGGAATATAAGATACGGAACTAATGTTTGTACATTCCCCCCCCCCCCCCCCACTTACACACCTTTTCCCCCCTTTGATGTATTTATTTGTTCCATTATAAGGAAAAATGTGCAAAGCTAATAATTTTTTATTAAAGACTGTGTGTGGTCTTAAATCAGTTTGCTGATCAATTTAAAACCTAGAGGAAGGGGACATTTAGTTCTGTATCTGTCTGCTCAGTCTGCTTGGTCCTGATTGCTACATTACCTAGGTTTAGAGTAGTGTTTGGAATGCATTAGACTGGGGTTTTTTTGTGTGTTTTGTTTTGTTTTGTTTTGTTTTGTTTTTTGTTTGTTTTTTTTTGTTGTTGTTTTTTTTTTTGTTTTTTTTTTTGCTATAATGTGGCATTTAGAAAGGTATGATTTATTGGAGAAACAGGTGTGGGCACACGGAAAAACAATTTGTCTTAGAGAGTTATTTCTAGATGACTAGTAAAATGTTGATGCCAAGTAGGCCATAATTAATCAGCAAGAAGTCTTTTCCTGAGTTTCCTCCTGTAGGTAAACAGACTCAGGACATCCATCAAATCGAAACTGAGAGAATGAGGGGGGAACAGCCTGAGTCTCCAGTTAGCAAAGCAGTTGTATTTCTTTGAAGCAATCCCAGCAGGGTGCTTTGCTGAGTGATTGCAAAATCAGCTTCAAAAACAAATCCTGAATTTCTTATTTCTCATAGGTTTCTTTAAGTTTTAATATACTTCTGGTGGCTGCTGCATACCAAGAAGGTGAACAATGGCACAGAAAATGCACTGAATAACCAAAATATTTCTCTGATTTCCCCTGAAGTGGCCTCACACCTTTTCTTTCATCTTCTTTTCAGTATGTTGTGGTATGCAAGTATATCAGTAGTTACTTAGTGAGTTCTAATCATGCTGAGCTCACTAAGCACAAAAGTAAATGTCAAAAACTTCTGTTGATTGTCTGTTTTAGAGCAGCTTTGTCACAGTGTTTCAAAAGCTTTAGGTCTGGAGATGTTTGATTTGGAGATGAAACAAGTGGTAGCCTAGTTTTTATGCTATACTGTAGTAATCTGAAAATCTCAGTAAGTTTTGTTAACTGAAAATGCAGTTTCACTTAATTTATGTCTGTTTTGTGCTTCGAGAGATCTATAATGCTAAGAGGTGGGACTTGCACTGCACACTGTGCTGGCCATGGAGCAGGGGTGGATATTGGTGGATCTGCCGTGCAGGTGGTTGATTTCTGATTTTGCTTTAGTTGATGCAAGAATATGTCATTCATCTTCTTATTTAGCAGTATGGGAATTAGAGTCACTTCATAATACCTAAAAGTCAAAGAACTCCCAGGTATCCTTCGTTTAGGGTAAGGTCCACAGAGCTTAGTGATTAGAGAATCTGCAGGGAAAGTGGAAGCTTTCTGGATGCGGAAAAGCAGGGAGAGTTTGAGTGCCCATGGCAGGAATCAGTCCTCAGAAAACAACCTGCTTATTTTCCAAGACTTGACTTCTTTTGAAAAATCTGAAGAACTAGCTTGTTGGAATGAATCCCAGAAGTCCAACAATTAGGTGAGGTCATGCGTGTAGTTTCATAATTAGGTTGTGCTGTAAATGAGGAAAAGCCATAATCAGTATTGTTGTTCAAATCCTTAGGTAAAGGTCATGTGTCAGATCTTTCCAGTGGTTTTCAAACTAGGTATAACTTTAGATTAATTTTCCAAAAATTCCTATGAATTGCTTAAGAAACTCCATTAGTCTTGATGCACAATGAAAATAGCAAAAGCACTGTTTCAGTATGTTAGTTGAATGTTTACCTTTGCTCAAAAACTGGCTATTCAAGCATTTTCTGTTGCTTTCTAGTGTCCAAAGAAGGACAGAATTAAGATGCTGAATCAGTGTTTTTAAAATCTAGTTTATCTGAACGCCTGTAATTTCTACAATTCACTGTATCTCTTTACTAGAAGCACAGCCTGTGAACCACTGGTGTCCTTGGGAAGATTTATGTTGGGCCCA